>NC_137288.1:61010000-63425000 GCF_054371585.1 Giraffa tippelskirchi | reverse complement strand
ATGGTAACCCACTCCTGTATTCTTGCCTCGGAAATCCCATGGACAGAGGAGCCTGGTGGGCTACAGTCCATGGGGTCTCAAAGAGTCGGGCACAACTGAGCAACTAACACTTTCTTTCTTTCCCTTCCACAAGCAGTGTGAGAGCTCAACTCTTTAGTTTCTACTGAAGTTATGTGTGTGTGTGTGTGTGTGTGTGTGTGTGTGTGTATAAAATGGATAAATGACTTTAATTTCAAGGAGGTCACAAAATAAAAAAACAGTGCAACAGAATGAAATGGATGAAAACTGCCAAGAAATGCAATGATCAGAACCATAACTGTTTTTTGTTTTTGGTTTTTTTTTTTAAGTATAAGGGATACATTGCATCAAAACGCTGATCTATTCTCCTATATGAGCTCCCAAAGCTTTGCTGTTGCAAGTCCATTGACCAAAGCAAGGGGGTGCTCTCTGGGACTTCGGCACAGAACCCTACCTAGTGGCACTGCAGGGTTTGATCAAATGATTGACAGCAGGTCCCAGTTAGATGCGCTAAACAGAACCTACTGAAAGGAAAGTTTGGTAAACAGGAAGTGCTAATGCAATTTTTGGAGGAGGGTATCTTAAACAAAGGGTTGAGTATAGATATAGAGATTAATCAAACTCTAATTTTGACGCAACACAGAGAGGCTATTCATGCCCTGTTTAACGAGAAGTGGCCCTTTTATTTATATTCACACACAGAGACTTATTGGTACCCTATCTGAGGCATGTTCACCAGGGAATAACTGACATTAAACTTCAGGGTTCCTAAGATTTTAAAACTTTATGTCAACGGTCAGCTTTCCCATCCTTACCAATGTACACCTGTTTAAGAATGTTTTAAATGTACTACTGGTGATATGAGACACCAAATGATTATACTAATATTTAAACACACTCCTCCCTCGTACTTGAATGGAAAGCTTGAACAGGAACTTGGCAAACTGTCTCCAGTACCAATTAATTTTTAAAGACAGAGTATATATTTTTATACTTGTGAGTTCTGATAACACGAGTTAAAGATCTGATTTTCTCTGAACTTATATTCATGGAGGGATGAACAACTGGATGAGTTGACAGTACTTATGTCTATAATTCCCAGTGGCTCATACAGTAAAGAATCCACCTGCAATGTGGGAGACCTGGGTTTGATCGCTGGGTCAAGAAGATCCCCAGAATGGAATGGCAACCCACTCCAGCATTCTTGCCTGGAGAATTCCATGGACAGAAGAGCCTGGCGGGTTATAGTCCATGGGTCACAAAATATTGGACATGACAGAGTGAATAAACTAACACCCCCTTTATATATAAAGCAAGGAATCTAGGGCCCAGGAAATGATTTTCCTACTGTTAGTTGTTGGCAAAGCTGGTTCAGGCCCTTATAGCAGTGCACATTTTTCTCCACATAAAATTCATGTCTGTTGCCTTAAGAAGAGACTATTTAGGAGAATGTGTTATTATCCATTTTAAACAATTTCTATTCAGATGACACTTTCCCCAAGCCCTCCCCCTCCTTTAGGTCCAGGATAGAATTCAAACTCATTCATGAATCTCATTTTGCCACATCCAGGTTCCCTCCCGAGAAATTTTACTTGCTTTGATGTCTACACCTTCTGCACATGTTTTAATGGAGGGCTAGGGGTCAGCTGAGTTCAGTTCAATCGCTCAGTTGTGTCCGACTCTTTGCGACCCCGTGGACTGCAGCATACCAGGCATCCCTGTCCATTCATCATTAACAACTGCAAAATTATAATTAAAAAAAAACCAGAATGCAATCATAGCCTACTGAAGAAAAATCAGTGACGAAAACATTCATCTCCTGACTTAGAAATAGCTTCTGAAATAAGATGGAGAAAAATGTATCAAGTGGCTTAAGGGAAGTTAAGCAGATATCCGCTAATATTTATACAGCACTTTTCAATGTAGAAAGCACTAGTCACACACATTTTCTCATTTAATGTAAAACCCACCCACCCGCAGTGAATATCATCATAAAATTCCATCACAGTTCTGAGGAGGAGGCTTTTTTTAACAGAAATCTCTGGATTGGCTGTTAAACAGGCAACAGTATTGGAACGCTCATAATGGCTACTGACTCAAGAAGTAAATTTCCACTTACTTAGTGTTTACACATTGGCACTCTGAGGTACACTCACAAAATGTTTATACATGAAACACATACGCGCGCGCGCACGTACACACACACACACACACACACACACACACACACACACACAACACACACGAATACAGGCTTCCCAAGTGGCTCAGTGGTCAAGAATCTGCCTGCAATGCAGGAGATATGGGTTTGATCTCTGGGTCACGAAGACCCCCTGGAGAAGGAAATGGCAACCCACTCCAGTATTCTTGCCTAGGAAATCCCATGGACAGCAGAGCCTGGTGGACCACAGTTCATGGGGTCACAAGAATCAGACACAGCTGAGCAACTAAACAACAAAAACATATGTATGTGTTTATGTGTGTATATATGTATATGTGTGTGTCTGTGTATATATGTGTTTTTTTCAAGTAGTCATGTACAGATGTGAGAGTTGGACCATAAAGAAAGCTGAGCACTGAAGAATTGATGCTTTTGAACTGTAGTGTTGGAGAAGACCCTTGAGGGTCCCTTGGACTGCAAGGAGATCCAACCATTCCATCCTAAAAGAAATCAGTCCTGGGTGTTCATTGGAAGGACTGATGTTAAAGCTGAAACTCCAATACTTTGGCCACCTAATGTGAAGAATTGACTCATTTGAAAAGACCCTGATGTTGGGAAAGATTGAAGGTGGGAGGAGAAGGGGATGACAGAGGATGAGATGGTTGGATGACATCACCAACTCAATAAGCATGAGTTTTAGTCAACTCCGGGAGTTGGTGATAGACAGGGAGGCCTGGCGTGCTGCAGTCCATGGGGTCGCAAAGAGTAGGATACAACTGAGAGACTGAACTGAACTGATTATATATATGACTCCATGGACTCTATATGTAAGTGTGTGTATAAACTTAAGTACAAGTAACAAACAGGCCTACATTTATGTGCACATATACTGTAAATCTTACTTAGGTATTGATGTCTACAAAATAGCTTTAACTAAATTTCCAGATATCTGTAAGTTTATAAGTAATCATTTTAATGGATAGTTAAGGAATTCATAAAAACTTTGAATGAAGATGGCTCAGCATATTCTTTTCCTATATATCAAAGGTTTACATAACACCAGACATCTGGACATAAAGCAAAATGTTCAACCTTCCATATGTTTCCAAAAATCCAGATGTTTAGCATCATGCAGAGATTTATATAGAAGAACTAATACAAATATCTATTCAACAAAAACAGTATCTGAATCATTCTTTCTGTTAAGCCATTTGATATTTTTTTAAATGCTAGTATTAGTGTATTTAAGGAAACAAGTTAATATTTCACATCTCAAGCAACTAATGCCCTATTGTGCTCGTCATCCTGCATTTTATATCTAAACAGAAGATACACGCAGAAACTTGTGTGATGAATTTCACAGAAAGCTGATATATAGTAACACTTTATCTTAAACAGAAAAAGATGATAGCATTGAGCATAGGTATACAGACTTATAAGAAAAGCTATGACTATTCAAAGATGAAGGTCAAGGAGTATTTATGGGTTGTTTATCTTTTCATTTCATTTTTTTCCTATTCTACAGTAGACAGATGCAGTATGAGACAGTTTGGGAGTGGCTCACTAGCTCATATGTAGGTTTACTTGTTTTAAAGGGGTCATAGTAGTAGTTCCCTAAATCCCTATAACAAGGATATTCAGTTTAACCAGGAGTTAGCAAACGATGACCCCAGGCAAATCATATGACAGTCAGCTTAGAATGTTTTTTACTTATTTTAATGGTTGAAAAAAATCAGAAGAACAGTATTTCATGACACATAAAATTATACGGAATTCAAATTTCAGTGTCCGTAAATAAAATTCTATTGCTGTACAATCATTCATTTATTTCAATGGCTGTTTTCCCATTATAGGGGCAGAGTTGAGTAGTTACCAAATTAGCCATATGTCCCCAAAGCAGAAATATATATTATTTACTATCTGGTCCCTTATGGAGAAAATTTGCTGATCCCTGGTTTAATCCAATAAATAATTACTGTTTTGAATATTTTCTTTAAAATTCAAATGACCTTGTTGAAGTATAAATGTAATAATGAACCTCGAACTTAAAATATAAAAAATCCTTAAGCCATTTCTTCCTAATCTTATGAAGATTCTGTTCATGGTTTGCTTTTCTGTGAAATACTAACTCATAGGAAATAATAAATTAAAAAGTTGAAGTCCAGTTCCTCTTATGCCAGTCTGATGAGCTTCATAAATAGTAAGTTCTTCTCTCTCTCTCCCTCACTGTGAGCGCTCCTCTACAACACAGGCAGGTATCTAAGATTTATTTGGAAAGCTGTGGGAGTTTTCTAAAGTTTACTTGGATGGCAAAACAAACCAAATGTGGGATTTTCTTTTTTCTAAGAACATGGTATTTGTACCCTAAATAAATAGTGAATTAGAAAATCAGACAGAAACAGGTACTTCTATTATACTTACATTTACCGCATATGATTTACATGATTCCTTATATTAGCATCTTGGTTTTCATTTTTGATCACTTGATTTTGATTCTTTTGTATATTTGTGTCAGTAGTGTATGCTAGGCTTTATAGCTGTCTAAATCCCTTATGGCATACAAAAGAAGAGAGGGAATGCCTTTTTAATAAGAATCCATCTTCAATAAGTTGATGGAGAGAGAACAATATTTTTAAAGCAATCTCTTTCAATAACAAATTGAATTAACATGAGACACGTGTACAGGGCAGTGGAAAGGCTAGCAGTTAGGAACTGAGACCGTTACTCCTATGTCTGCATTTTTATTACTTGACTTTGAGCAATCCATATCGCTTCTCTTGTTCTCAGTTTTTGCATCTATCAAATGGGAGACTGAAATATCTGAGGTTGTTTGAAGCTCAAATAACATGCATTTAATAAATATTTGTTTAATGAGTCAGTATATTTTTCATTAGAAATATGTCTAGTGTTTCTATATAACTATTGAAAGTAAACTTTATACTTTTGAAAATATTGTATCAACATTATTATTATTATTTCAAATCAATAGTCATAAACGTTCTTAAGGAAACAGATATAATGCTATACAATAGTTTCAAGAATTCCAGGTTCTGGACTTTCACATTTCTGGCTTCTTGCCAGACTTCTGTCAATCACCTACTGAATAACTTATTACACCAAAATTCACAAATAAGATAAATATATGTCACTTTACACAGCAAATTTATTCCTGAAGATTTGGATAATTTAAATGATGTTTTAAATGCATAATGGGGGCTCAGATTTAAAGAAACCCTGAGTTCTCTCCTTTCATAACAAAAGAATCTTTTGTGATGTGAATAATATACACTAACACAACTGTTTTATAAACTGCCTTCATACACTAGAACTGCCTGAAGGAATTGTATACTTTGTTTTTTCTATGAAATGGGGAAAATATAAATATTTAGAAGGTATTTAATTCATTATTAGATTATTTTAACCTCTGGGGAGAAGATACTCAAACTAAATAATATTGGATGCAAAAGTTTGAACCGATCCTAAACTTGAAAAATAAACATTATCCTGACCATGCTAAACATTTCATCCTCCACATGGTGCCAGTCTTCCTATTTTAACAGATAGTGGTTATTTAAAATGCAGAGTGCTGTTACTCAGAGGAAATACTCCTCTTTTAATTTTCTAGGTCTTCCCACTAAAAGCTATTGTGCCCAACCATAATGGAGTTGATCTACTACAAACTGCCATTAAATGGGCTTCCATGATGGCTCAGCAGTCAAGAATCCACTTGTGATGCAGGAGACACAGGAATCGTGGGTCTGGTCCCTGGGTCAGGAAGATCCCCTGGAGGAGGAAATGGCAACCCACTCCAGTGTTCTTGCCTGGAAAATCCCAGGGACAGAGGAGCCTAGTGGGCTACAGTCCATGGGTTTGCAGAGTCAGACACAACTGAGCAAATAAGCATGTACCATTACATGGATAAAACAGTTAATGACAGTGATTCCATGCAGTGTTGCTTTCTGTTACAATTTGGGGCCCAGGAACTGATTAACAAATCTCCTCTGGGTCATTAGCCCAGTAACAAAGATAGAATTCTCCAATCAATGCCAAGATTTCCATGAGAGATATCCAGCAGTTAGTATATAGGGATTATATCTGCATTCTTCTTCTTAGACATAAAGTCACCTTAAGTTCCTGGAAAATATTTCAGTGAAACTTGATTCAGAATAAATTGGATATTCTTCACTAAAAGGATATACACCAATGGATGTAATGACTCAATGAGCCATAGATACCTCAATATCATAGCAAACATTGACAAAATGATGCATAATGACTGTGGGTAATGGAATGACTCCAGAGATATCAAGAAGAATTATTAATGAATAATTACAGCACAATTTGAAGAGGAATAAATGATTTCTAAAAATACAATAATAGGCTATAAGCCACTCTCTAAGTGATGACTTGTTCTTTCCCATTAAGGTTAAATGAATCAAAACCAGATGCTACCCTTTAGTTTGATATAATTAAATGATAACATATTTTTAAAAAATCAAAGTCTCCTTAGAGTCAAATTACCAAATAAAATCTCTACTAAAAAGCTAACTTGAGTACTTTTGCTTCCTGTGTGTATCATTAAAAGCTGGGATCAAAAAAAGCATGCTCTCAGTCTGCAACATATTATTTCTGTTACTATAGAAATATTGACAGTGCAGATGAAAAGTAAATAGATCATCTAGCTTATTCTTCCAGCATACAGGGCTCTTTTGACAGCCCAAAGGAAAAATAAATGTTTACTGCTTTCTGCCTATATTTCTGTATTCACTAAGGAAACAAGTACTGACTTCAGTGTGCATGCTCTTAATTCTTCCAGATGATTAACAAATGATAAACTGAAATAGATCTCAACTTTTGCTTAGAATTTGTTGCAGCATGAAACCCAAAATGTTTTTTACTATGGATGTCCTTTTCAAACATCGTTAGTCCTCCTTCAGGTTTACATGAATCTAAACATCCTTACACTAACTTTCAGTTCTCTTCCAAAATATGTCTACTTGGCTCTTTAAGCTTACCATTCTTCATTATTAAACCTTATTAATTTTTACAGAGCTTTGTGGATTTAGACAAAATTTTAAAGAGCATCCTGCTCAGCTCTCTCCTGACAATAGTTTCTTCCATCATCTTCGCCTAGTACAACTGGACCAGGCTTAGAAGCCTTCACTGTTAGCTAACTACATCACCCTTCATCTTCTGAACTCATTAGACATATTGATGCCAAGCCTAAACTGTTTGTTATCTTCCATTCATTCATCCTAGGTCTACCCTCAGATTCCACCCCAATAAATCTAGTTCCTTTTCCTCATGACCACTCTTCACACATATAAGTGTAAAAACTATGTCCCCCTAGTCTTCTCCTTTTAAGAACTTATCTACATTTCATAAAGGGGATGGCTGAATTCCTTTACCATCTTCATAGTAATCCTGTGAGTCAGATTAATTCGTCTATAAACTTCTCTCAGAGATCAACAAGGGAAATGCACTCTGGCCAAAACAGAGAGGAATAAGACCATCATATCTACCATCCTAAGTGTGCCTCCCCTTTACTGATGATCACATTAGCTCTCTGTTACTGCTGACCAACAGCAAGCCTAAAAGCTCCTCAAACCCCCAAACCTTGTATTTTTCCCATATGGCCTTGACAATAGAGATCTTTTTGCATCCTGTCACTGATCTTTGGTAAACTCAGTTAGAACTTTATATCCTTCATGCTCAAATTGAAATTTCACATTGTCAGATATAAGGAATTTGTTTCAGCTAACCAATCAACATCAGTTGGATGCTGGAAAATAGCATCCCAAGTCATCACAGCCCCTCCAGTGTCGTGCTATTTACAAATTACATCAGCATTCATTTAGGTTGACTGAAACGTGAATAGGTTAGATGGGGCACCTGTAGCACGTCATTATAGCTTGTCTATCAACATGGACAAGGTCTCGTTAATCCAAATCCTTAGGGCATTCCTTCAATTACTAACCCACTAGTCATCTTTTCTTCTAGCTCTTATCTGCCATAGTTCTTTTCACTAGAGGCCATTTCTACTTTGTGACCTGACAATACCTATGCACTCTCAGTCATGCCTGACTCTGTGACCCCAAGGACAGTAGCCTACAAGCTACCCTGTCCATGGGATTCTCCAGGCAAGAATACTGGAGTGGGTTGTCATCTCCTACTCCAGGGGATCTTCTTGACCTGGGATTGAACCCACGTTCCCTGCATTGGCAGGCAGATTCTTTACCATTGAGCCTTCCTGGGAAGCCCCAACAATACCTAAGTGATCCTGTAAATAATATCTTACACTTAATAACATTTCTTGACCACTTAGCACGACAACCCTTTGAGCTAGCCTCCCTCGTGACCCAGGTTTATAGGTAACAAAATGAAAACTAAAATAACTCCCTCAGATGAAATAGCTGGTAACTGTGGATAGAGAATTGAATCCAGAGTCATTTTCTCCAAGTCCTGTCGTCTTTATTGCTCTGATAGATGGCACCATGTGATGTAAGCTGGCACCACATAACATACATTATGTCTGTTATATACTGTTGTTCTATGCTTTTGCATATATATATTGTTTTTCCCTGAAATGCCTTTCTCATCCAGTCCATATGGAAAACTCCTATTCATCCTTAATGAGCACAAACACGTCCTTTCTGTTAATCCTCCGTCACCCTCCTCCAGAACCGCTCTGAGCATCTGTAATCGCCCTCCGTACACTGTCATTATTGTTGACCGTTTCTGGCTTCCGTCCCAGAGCGCACACTCGCACGGTGAAGGCAGGGCTTCTCACTCATTTATCTTTGTGTTCTCAGAAATTAACACAGCATCTGTCTCTTAGAGGTGCATGCTAAGTGTGTACTGAACAGTAAGTCATGTGTGACAGTAGGTCATTGATCTCAGGGGCCAGTGGCTTTGTGTCACCTGGTCAAGGCAACTTGGATTCATTCAGGGCAGCTTCAAAACTTACACTGCAGTCTCTGCTCCTTTACATATGCCCCCTTCACCACAGCCAAGTCAAAGACACTTTGGTCCTGGCAGAAGAGCTAGAATTAAGACAGGAGTGCTCTCCACTGCCCTGCAGTATGAAGCCATTGGCTGCCGGCAGCTCACTCTCTTCTTGCTCTAACCAGAAGTGACCTGAGAACTTTTGCAAAACCTCCAACTCACATTGGGGTCATTTATCTCTACACTATCCGATTATTTTCACTCTTTTCGAATGAACTAAGTATGCCAATCTTAATGCTAATTTAAAAAAGACATCTCTTCTTGAAACATAAACCTAATAAGGATTTAACCTTTAACTTATAGAACTGCATGTAATATTTTTCTACTTAAACTCTTCAATACAAATAAACAGCATATTTTTTAGAAAACTATAAACTATATTTTATAAACTATATTTCCTATACACATTATATAATAAATATAAAGGGTGAGAAATATACTTTTGGTTTTCCCTTCTAGCTTCTTTTCTATTTATTTACATACAGCCTACCATGACGCTTGTAGATTGAAGAATTCAAATGTTTCTCTGGATATTTCAAAATATTTCTCTGGATATTTCAGGTCAAAGAATTACCTTAATTGATGAAATAAATGAGAATTTTGGGGGGCTTTACAGTAGTCAGTTAACTGCTTTAACTATTCATTGCATTAGTAATATTTAGAAAAAATTCCAGACAGTGAGGTAAATACCTATACAGTAGTAGTGGTTTAATCACTCAGTACCTAACTCTTTGCGGCCGTATGGACTGAACCCGTTGGGCTCCTCTGTCTATGGGATTTCCCAGACAAGAATATTGGAATGGGTTTCTATTTCCTTCTCCGGGGCATCTTCCCAACTCAGGGATTGAACCCCGGTCCCCCGCACTGCAGTCAGTCTCCTGCATTGTAGGCAGACTCTTTACCTACTGAGCTACCTGGAAAGCCTATATAGTTGTATGAAATCTTGCTGATGCTTTTTGTTTCTCTGAGGGTTTTAAAAATGAACTGTGACCTGTGGTTTGATAAGTAAACATTTCTATTTTGTTTTTGTTAATAAATAGCTTAACTACGGATTTAAAAAATCTTTGTATTCCCATATTTTTCTCATCCCAAGATTATCCTGTGGCATGTCCCCTCTCTCCTTCCCATCCAGTCTCACCTCTGACTCTGGAAACCTGAATCTGAATGATGGTTTTGAATGATAGTAGGAATTATGTAAGAAGTTTCTGATTATATCCATTCCTTTTCTTGATGGACACAAAGGTCCTTCAAGTGGCCTTAAATGATTCTTTGGCCACTTAGCTTTGTCTTTCTAATTTCTGTGAGCCTCCATTCTCCTGACACTGAAAGTACAGTCTGCCCAACTTTGACCTTTAGCACATACACCTACCTATTTTTATGAATCTATCTATCCATCCATCACTGTCTATAATCTCTATATCTCTATATGCTCTACAACTCAATATGCTGGTTTCTAACTTGATGTTTTTTGTTGAAGTGACTTATTTCTCTGCACACCTGGACCTCAGTATCTGAAAGCCCAGGAAAAAATCATTCTCATCTCTGTTTCCCTGACATAAATCAATACCCCACATCAAAACCAAAATCCCCAAGGCCCCAAGGTACATAGCTTAGTACAGTAAGAGGAAGATAAAGAATATATGTGGAAGCTTAAGCATCTGGAGTAGATGAGCCTATAAACATTAGCAGCTCTACTATTAAAAATGTAGTTAGAACATCTTCCTCCCTCTTGAACTGGATCATTGTCTTGGAAAAGGGAGAACTTATCATCTGTTAAAGCCTGTATTTCTGACAGTACAACTTTATGAGCCAAAGTTTAGGCACTTCCTCAAAGATAATTATATCAGTAGTATAAATGGATGGTAGAACTTCGATAAGGTTTTCCTTTTTCTTCTTCTTTTTCTGTACCCTCTCCTATCCATTCCATTAACCAGCTGAAGTACATTGCCACTATTAATATTTCAGAAGTATGAAGCCATCTTCCCACTTTTTTTATTTTTCTGTTCTGAGCTCTCCTGCATACATCGTCCCCAACAGAGCTGACATTTCAAGTAAGAGAACATGTCTGGTAAGTCCCCATTATGCCCATTCTGTCATGACCTCCATCTCTGGCATGTAGATCCAGCACTTTGGCCACTGCCCACCTTCTCTCTGTTCAACAATTTCATGACACTCTTTGCTTTGACCTTGTTTCATGCTATGCGCAGCAGGATTATTTCTGAATTTGGAAAGTAGAAAAACATTAGTCACAAAAACACAGAAGTATTTGCCCTTAACTTCTTCATATGTATCTCCTATTCTAGGTTATTCTTATTATCCGCTTTTTAAAAATAATCTTTTTGTTTTAGAATAGTTTTAGATTTACACAATAATAATACAGTAAGTACAGAGTATCCCCCATGTAACTCACAACTAGTTACTCCACTCTTAACATCTTACATTAGTGTGTACATTCATCACAGCATATGAACTACTATTCATACCTTATTATTAATATTAAATAAAGTCCATACTTTATTCAGATTTCCTTTCATTTTATCTAATGTCCCTTTCTCTGTTCCAGGACCTATTCAGGATACCACATTACATTTAATCCATGACTTTCTAGGCTCCCTGTGGCTAAGAGAATTTCTCAGATTTTTGTTGTTTTATTTTTGATGAACTGGGCAGTATTCAGGAACACTAGTCAGATATTTTGGAGAATTATCCTTAATCGGGGTTGGTTTGATATTTTTCTCATGATTAGGCTGGAATCATCAGTTTGGGGGAGGAAGACCAAGTAAGTGCTACTCTCATCACTTCATATGAAGGGTACATACTATTAATGGGACTTATCATTGATGATGCTTGCCTTCATCACCTGACTTCAGCAGTGTATTTTTTTTCCTCTGCTATAAAGTCACTCTTTTCCTCCCATTCCCATACTTCACTCTTTGGAAGTAAACTGCTGTGCACAGCCAAAATTTAAGCAGGGTTGAGTTACGTTCCACTTGTTGGAGGAACACATAACCTATAGAAATTATTTAACATTTTTCATTAAGGGATATTTGTTTCTTCTCCCTCATTTGTTTATTTAATTACTGATTTATATCAGTATGGACTCATTCATCTCTAAAGTACACATTAGGATTACTCAGGCAATTATTTCATTTGTACTATTAATAAGTTCAAGAGGAGCCTTTTTTTTTTTTTTTCAGGCTCATACTTTAAACTCTTTTGCAGATGGTGGATAAGAAGTGGCGCTCATAGCAACTGCTGCAGAGCTCCAGGGCTCCAGGAGTCCAACTGCTCCAGGACTCAAATTCCAGTCCTCTTCTGTGTGCTTTAATGACCTGGGCTAGGTTATGTAAACTCCTTGCATCTGAGTTTTACTGTGAAATGAGGATTTTAAAAGTACACAACACGGAGAAGGCAATGGCACCCCACTCCAGTACTCTCGCCTGGGAAACCCCATGGACAGAGGAGCCTGGTAGGCTGCAGCCCATGGGGTCGCGGAGAGTCGGACATGACTGAGCGATTCACTTTCACTTTTCACCGTCATGCACTGGAGGAGGAAATGGCAACCCACTCCAGTATTCTTGCCTGGAGAATCCCAGGGACGGGGGAGCCTGGAGGGCTGCCGTCTATGGGGTCGCACAGAGTCGGACACGACTGACGCAACTAAGCAGCAGCAGCAGCAGCAACTTAACTGTGCAATCCTAACACGACGCTGTGAGGAAACTGAGGCACACCCAGGGAGGATAAGCACTTCCCCAAGGTTGCACAGCCAGAAAACAGAGCAGCTGAGATTCAAGCCCGGGCTGCCTGGCCAGAGAGGTACAATCTTTTGGCTCCTACTGATAAGTCGATGGTAACCAGCTCTGCACTGCACTCCGTTCGGAGGTAGCAGGCTCGCAAATAAAACAGGATTCTAACTTCAAAAAATAAATAAATAAATAAATAAAACAAATAAAAGTACACAACAGGTGTGGTTATTATGAAGATTAAAGGAGACAATCAAAGTCAAGAAATAGGTATGGTGCCTGGACAGATGATAGTATACAAATATCAGTCATGAAAACCACAGTTTCTATTTTACATAAGATAATGGCAAGTATGATAAGAAATGCAACTCTTAGTTAATAAGAATTTTTGGCAAAATGGGAGTTGTTATTACCCAAAGGGGAAATCAGCTTTAAAATAGGAAAATGTCCTATGATGTGATGATTTAGCTTACTACTTTAACATTCTATGATTCTCCTTCCTAGGAGTAGAAAGGATGAGGCAAGAAGGATAAGCAGGAAACTGAACACCAGTTCACTGTATGGAAGACAAGTTATAAGGACTCCCTTTGCTGGGTCTTTAGAAGACAGGTACAGAGACAAGGAGGCAGAAGAAGGAAAGATGCTGCGAGCAAAACAGCACTGCACTTGAGATGAGTGCTCAGACAGGGAGGCAAAGGTGATGCATAAGACAGAAACTCCTGCTTCTGACAGATGAGCTGGCTGAAGATCGAGAGAAAAGATTATGTAAATAGAAGGCAACAAAACCAGAATGTCCTCTGTCTCCAGGGTGCAGAGGGTGACTACTTGTTATGTCAGAATGGAGATGCTAAATGCTCAAGTTCACAGAACACAACATGGCTTGAATTCATTTTCATCTTTACAGTCTCTACAACATCCATCAGGAGCATCAAAGACTAAGTCAGTTTCCACTTCTGATAATTCAAGTTTGTAAGGACCACAAAGAAGTACCTCCAGAGCTCCAAATTGGAAATCTCCATGTATTGTCGTATTTCATATCTTTGCTTTGTTTAACCACATTTCAGCACCCCAACAGCGATTTTCTCTTAAACATAAAGGAAATATGGCTACAAAGAATGTATGGCAGGGACAGCCAGATCCAAATCAATGAGGAATGTATCTCAAAATTTTCTAGAGGTGCCATACTTAAATTTACTTTTTTCAGTATCCCATAGAAGTAAGCATATAGAACAAGAGATGTAACTGGATACATGCTGATCAAATCATTCACATTTTATCCACAGATATGAGATTTCTATATAATTTAAGCTCCAGTGGTAAAGAACACTCCTGCCAATGTAGGAGACATTAGAGATGTGGGTTTGATCCCTGGGTTGGGAAGACCCCCTGGAGGAGGGCTGCAACCCACTCCAGTATTCTTGCCTGCAGAATCTCATGGACAGAGGAGCCTGGCAGGCTACAGTCCATAGGGTTGTAGAGAGTTGGGCATGACTGAAGTGTGTGAGCATGCGTGCATGTTTACATTTGAGTGTGAAAGTCTTTGCTGAAGTGCTGTGCAAGACCCCACCCCAAGATCTTCCGAGGCTGAGGATTCTGAGGGGTTTCACTGATGGCTGCACTCAGCATTCACTGCATCCCACTCACACAGTCTTGGAACTCAAAACCACTACACAGTTCATCTGCTCTCTCTTTGCAATAGTGACTTCTGTGAAACAACAACTAAATTAGCAATTTCCTACTCTCAGTGGACATATAACCATCTAGGACTGACGTGGGCACTTGCTTCCCAATTGAACTGCCAATATTCACTAATAAGGATGACCAACCACCCTGGTTTGCCTAGTAGTTGTCCTGGTTTTAGCACTGAAAGTCCTGTGTTGTAGAAAACTCCTCAGTTTTCAGCAAACCAAGGTAGCTGACTACCCTCACACCAATACATTGGATGGAAGCACACAATATTTACATTAAATCCCTGGGTCAAGTTGTCTCAAAAATGTTATCTGGAGTCTTGGGCTATGATAAGCATAGGTTTAAAAGTGTCATCTGCATAATCTTGTGAACAGAAATCCTTATGTTTAAAAAGGCAACAAGTTGGGTTCTTTGAGAAGATAAATAAAATTGAGAAACATTTATCCAGACTCATCCAGAAAAAAACAGAGAAGAATCAAATCAACAAAATCAGAAATGAAAAAGGAGAAGTTACAACAGACAGTGCAGAAATACAAAAGATTATAAGAGACTATTAGGAGCAACTATATGGCAAAAAAAGGGACAACCTAGAAGAAATGGACAGATTTTTAGAAAAGTTCAATCTTCCAAGACTGAACCAGGAGAAGCAGAAATTATGAACAACCCAATCACAAGCACAGAAATCAAAACTGTGATAAAAAAATCTCCCAAAAGCCCATGGCCAGATGGCTTCATAGATGGTGAATTCTATCAAACATTTAGAGAAGAGCTAACACCAATCCTTCTAAAACTCTTCCAAAAAAATTGCAGAGGAAGGAACACTTCCAAATTCATTCTACGAGGCCACCATCATCCTGATAACAAAATCAGGCAAAAACAAACACACACACAAAAAAAATCGCCGGCCAATAACACTGATAAAAATGGATGCAAAAATACTCAGCAAAATTCTAACAAACAGAATTCAACAACACATTAAGAAGCTCATACGCCATGATCAAGTCAGATTTATTTCAGGGATGCAAGAATTCTTCAATATAAGCAAATCAATAAATGTGATACACCCCCATATTAACAAATTGAAAGATAAAAACCATACAATCATCTCAATAGATGTAGAAAAAGCTTTTGACAAAATTCAGCAGCCATTTATGATAAAAAAAAAAAACTCTTCAAAAAATGGGCGTAGAAGAAACTTACCTCAACATAGTAAAGGCCATATATGATAAGCCCAGAGCAAAGATTATTCTCAATAGTGAAAAGCTAAAAGCATTCCCTCTAAGACCAAGAACAAGACAAGGGTGTCCACTGTCACCACTATTACTCAGCGTCGTTTTGGAAGTCCTAGCTATGGTGATCAGAGAAGAAAAAGAAATAAAAGGAATCCTGGTCGGAAAATAAGTAAAACTCTCACTGTTTGCAGATGACATGATACAAAACGTAGAAAACTCTAAAGATAATACCAGAAAATTACTAGAGCTAATCACTGAGTTTAGCAAAATCACAGAACAGAAAATCAACACACAAAAATCACTTGGATCCCTATATACTAACAATGAAAAATCAGAAAAAGAAATTGAGGAATCAATCTTATTCACCACTGCAACAAAAAGAATAAAATATCTAGGAGTAAACCTACCTAAGGAGACAAAAGAACTGTATATGGAAAATTATAAGACACTAGTGAAATAAATTAAAGATGACATAAACAGATGGAGAGATATTCCATGTTCCTGGGTAGGAAGAATCAATACTGTGAAAATGACTATACTACCAGATGCAATCTACAGATTCAATGAGATCCCTATCAAATTACCAATGGCATTTTTCACAGAACTAGAATAAAAAATTTCAAAGTTCATAGGGAAACACGAAAGACCCTGAACAGCCAAAGCAGTCTCAAGAAAGAAGGATGGAGCTGGAGGAATCAACCTTCCTGACTTCAGAGTGTAATACAAAGCTATAGTCATCAAGATAGCATAGTACTGGCACAAAAACAGAAATATAGACCAAAGGCACAAGATAGAGAACCCAGAGATAAACCCACGCATCTATGAGTAGCTTATTTGTGACAAAGTAGGCAAGAATATACAATGTAGCAAAGACAGCCTCTTCAATAAGTGGTGCTGGAAAACTGGACAGCTATGTGTAAAACAATGAAATTAGAGCATTTCCTAACACCAATACACAAAAATAAACTCAAAATGGATTAAAGACCTAAATGTAAGACCAGAAACTATAAAACTCTTAGAGGAAAACATAGGCAGAAGACTCAATGATATAAATCAAAGCAAGATCCTCTATGACCCACACCCTAGAGTAATGGAAATAAAAACAAAAATAAGCAAGTGGGACCTAATTAAATTTAAAAGCTTTTGCACAGCAAAGGGAACAATAAACAAGGTGAAAAGACAACCCTCATAATGGAAGGAAATAATAGCAAATGAAACAACTGACAAAGGATTAATCTCCAAAATATACAAGCAATTCATAAAACTCTACAGCAGAAAAACAAACAACCCAATCAAAAAATGGGATAAAGACCTAAACAGACATTTCTCCAAAGAAGACATACAAACGGCTAACAAACACATGAAAAGATGCTCAACATCACTCATTATTAGAGAAATGCAAATCAAAACCACAATGAGATATCACCTCACACTGGTCAGAATGGCCATCATCAAAAAGTCAAAAAACAATAAATGCTGGAGAGGGTGTGGAGAAAAGGGAACCCTCTTGCACTGTTGGTGGGAATGTAAATTGATACAGCCACTATGGAAGATGGTATGGAGCTTCCTTAAAAAAAAAATAGGAATAAACCACCATATGACCCTGCAATGCCGTTACTAGGCATATACCCTGAGGAAACTGAAATCAAAACTTTGAGGAAATCAAATCAATTTTGAAAAAAATCAAAATTGAAAAATACACATGCCCCAATGTTCACTGCAGCACTATTTACAATAGCTAGAACATGGAAGCAACCGAGATGTCCACTGAGAGATGAATGGAGAAAGAAGCAGTGGTACATGTATACAATGGAATATTACTCAGCCATAAAAAGGAACCCATTTGAGTCAGTTCTAATAAGGTGGATGAATCTAGAGCCTATTAAACAAAGTGAAGTAAGTCAGAAAGAAAAATATAAATATCATATACTAATGCATATATATGGTATCTAGAAAGATGGCACCAAAGAATCTATTTTCAGGGCAGCAACAGAGAAACAGACATAGAGAACAGACTTATGGACACTGGGGTGGGGAGGAACGAGAGGGTGAGATGTGTGGAGAGAGGAATATGGAAACTTACATTACCATATATAAAATAGATAGCCAATGGGAAATTGCTGTATGATTTAGGGCACTCAAACAGGGGGTCAGTATCAACCTAGCTGCTGCTAAGTCTCTTCAGTCGTGTCCGACTCTGTGCGACCCCATAGACGGCAGCCCACCAGGCTCCCCCGTCCCTGGGATTCTCCAGGCAAGAACACTGGAGTGGGTTGCCATCTCCTTCTCCAATGCATGAAAGTGAAAAGTGAAAGTGAAGTCGCTCAGTTGTGGCCGACTCTCAGCGACCCCATGGACTGCAGCCTACCAGGCTCCTCCGTCAATGGGATTCTCCAGGCAAGAGTACTGGAGTGGGGTGCCATTGCCTTCTCCCATCAACCTAGAGGGGTGGGATAAGGAGGAAGATGGGGGGAGGTGCAAGAGGGAGGGGACATATGTATACCTATAGCTGATTCATGTTGATATTTGGCAGAAAACAACAATTCTATAAAGCAATTATCCTTCAATTAAAAAACAAATGAATTTAAATAAATAAGTCTATGATCTATTTTTAAAAAAGGGCAACAAGTTGGGAATTTGGTAAAAAAAAAAAACAACTCTAAAAAAGAAAGTCTGTGTTAACAAGTAAGATGTCAAAACCAGAACAGCTAGCAGAAGGCTCTAGATATTCTGATCCCCTCTTCTCTCCAGCCTACTTCTGTTCCTTCTCTCTATAATGAAGTCCAGGGATTAGCAAACTACAGCCTACCATCAGGTCAAATCTAGCCTACTGCTTATTGCTGTAAATAAAGTTTTATTGGAATATGGCCACTCATATTCATTTATGAGTTTGCTATGGCTGGTTTTGTGCTACAAATTTGAGATTTGAGTGGTTGTCTCAGAGATGGTATAACCTGAAAAGCCTATGATATTTACTGTCCTTTTACCCCAAAAATATTGTCAACTATCGTCCTAGTAAACCTAATTTATGTTTCCCCCACAGATGCCCTCAATATCTCTGCTTTCTTATCTTTATCATACCATTCCTTCATCTTCAAATGACCTTCTCTTTATTTCTGCAAAACTAAATCCCACGATGCCCAATGGATCTTATAGACTTTCCCTAGGAAACCTCAGAAGGCTTCCAACTATGAGTAAGTGTCCCTTCTTCCAAAAGTCTAAACAAGTTATCTTATGGTTTATACAGTTGTTTATATAACTGGCTTTGTTCACCTTGACTGACAACATCTTGAGGGTGGAATTTATCTTTGTATCTCCCAAAGTGCCTAATATTTCTTTATTAAATAAAATCCATTGTGAGCAATCTGGTAGAAAGAATTTTCCTTTGGCTTTCTTTCTTTAAGCTCCATGAAGTTGCTATGTGCTTTATAGGTTCAGAGAGTGTCAGAACAGTCAAGCAACAGTCTGAGTGTCAACTGAAAAGCATTATCATAAATAATAATGATATTATAGAGCTCTGGGCAAGACCTCAAGATACCTGGATCCTGATCTCTGTTTTACTGTTTACAGCTGTTTGTTATTTATGCTACTTTGTTTGATTTATTGATCGTTTGTCTTTGTTTAAGAAGAACAAGTCTCTTATCTTTTCTGGGTCTCAATGTCTACATTTGCAAAATTGCATTTTGAAAGGCCTTCCAACTCCAATTCAAGCTGGAGAAGGTAGGAAGTATTTCTTTGTGCTTTGTTAGAAATCCTTCATAGGATCAAATATAGTATTCCACAGGCAATCTCTAGAAATGCCTTTGGGTCTCTAATTCCCTACAATCCCCAGGAAGAGGCCTCAGAGTCTGATTCAATATCTCACAGACCCTGATAAACTAAATCCTCAAAAGCAACTCCTCCTCAAGGAATAAAAATGACTAAAGGAAAGAGGTCCTTGCTTCTACAATCTAACTGAGCATCTCCTCGTCCTTGAAAATTGGATGCACTGTCGGTTCCTGAGAATGTTTTTTTCCTCTTTTCTTCTTCATTTATCACACATCTCTGAACTGCTAGGTTTTATAGAACAGTTCTTAATAGTTCTGTCTCCAACCAAAGCTGCAGGAGGAATTGAAAAGATATAACACAGCATAATATCACTTTCAATAACCCAACCCTCATTAAGTTTAATGGGTGATTACGATGGTTATAACTCAGGCAGAAAAGAAACCAGTTACCTGTTGTCAATATCTTAAGTTTTCTAGAAAAAGTTCAGCCAATCAAAGGGGAAAAGTTGCTTTTTCAAAGAGTAAAATTTAGAATTTCTGTGCTATTCAGTAGGTCCTTGCTGTTGTCTATTTAATATGCAGTAGTGTGTATGTGTTAGCCCCTAATCTGTAATTTACCTCCAGTCCCCAATCTTTCCCATTTGGTAACCATAAATCTGGGCTTCCCAGGTGGCTCAGCTGGTTAAGAATCTGTCTGCAGTGCAGGAGAGCCAGGTTCAATCCCTGGGTCGGGAAGATCCCCTGGAGAAGGGACTGACAACCCACTTCAGTGATTCTTGCCTGGGGAATCCCATGGACAGAGGAGCCTGGCGGGGCTACAGCTCATGGGGTTGCTTATGACTGAGCGACTACCACTCACTTACCAACCATAAATTTGTTTTCTAAATCTGTGAGTTTGTTTCTATTTTGTAAGTTCATTTGTATCCTTTTTTTTTTTTTAGATTCCACATATAAATGACATTCTGTAATAATCTAAATGAGAAAAGAACTTGAAAATATGTATAACTGAAAAACTTTGCTGTACACCTGAAACTAACACAACATTGCAAATCAACTATACTCCAATATATAACAAAAATTAAAAAAAAACAAAGTCAAAAAAATTTGAGTGAAAACATGTATGTAGCATGCATGTGTTTTATATCTAGATACACACATATACAAACACACACACACACATATATATGTACACACACTATTATATATATATACATATATATATATATATATATATATTCAGGATGAGATGATTCTGCAGACTTACTACTCAGGGAACCAAAACTTTACAAGTCTTCTTTCTGTTTACTGTTCTCAAACCTTGACATGCAGAGAGGAGCTCAGGAGAACATGGCCTGGGGGAGTGACCTGGAGACCCAGCATGCTAAGTCAATTGTTCTTGGTATAAGATGTGACCTCTGTGATCGTGAACATTTATCACAACAGGAAACAGGTGGCAGGGGAGGAGTGTCTTGTGGCACCAAAAGAAAAACACTGGGAGGAAATGCCAATGGGGATGACATAAAAAACAAACAAACAAACAAAACCCACAGACCAAATGACCTGCATGTTCCCTGGCCAGTGTCAAAACATTCAGTGGTTCGATTTAGTCATCACCAGGTGATCTCTCCCCAAACTGACAAGGTGAGAACTTTGGGGTGAGCCAGTGACAGCAGCAGAAAATCCCCCAACAGTTGAGAGAGAAAATAATGACTTGGCAAAACACACAGAGAACAAAGGTAACTTTCAGTTCACATCCATGATGCCTATTTTAGGTGGAGGAAAGACAAGCAGGTTTGTGCCTGTCCTATTTCCTGGCCCCACTTGCCCCTGAAACAAGAAGACCTTCATGAGAAATATGGACAACTACTACTGCAGCCAGGTTTATTAGCCACAGGTCCACAGACTCAGAAGTGCCCATGCTTTCAAACGCAGTATATGAATTACTGCCACACTTTGAATCTTTGATGATGTTTCCTTGATAAGAGGCTCATGATGTTCATCAGATTGTGAGTGTAACCTGTGACCTATAAGAGTTTACGAATCACTGCTGAAGACTGCAGTCTGCAGTCACTGTAGAAACTGGCTCCCAGGCAGCCCACGGGGACACCGTTGCCAAGAAGTGCCTCGGGAGAGCTCCCAGCCCAAGGGGCAAGGGTGGGCTGACCTCCAGCTCTGCATTCTACTCAAGATGCTGCCCTGGAGTAGGATATGGGTGATTTGCTCCTTTTCTGTGATTTATTAGTCCAGTGTGCTCAGTCACTTCACTCATGCCTGATTCTTTGTGACTCCATGGACTATAGCCCGCCAGGCTCCTCTGTCCATGTGATTCTCCAGGCAAGAATACTGGAGTGGGTTGCCGTTACCTCCTCCAGGGGATCTTCCTGATGCAGGGGTCAAACCCAGGTCTCCTGCATCTCCTGCATCGGCAGGCAGATTCTTTACCCATTGAGCCACTGGGAAGCCCCAGAGGGGGTTCCATTTTATAATTCACGTAAAGGTGCTGTTTGGGCTAACAGTGATCTGTGATCTGTTACTTTTCCTCTCTCCTCCACAGGCCCCGGGACCAAGCAACTACCCCATCAGCCTACATCTGTGCCATGATCTCAAAGGTGCCTTTGCTTGGGAAATGTTATCCAGGCTGCCTTCACGCCACTCAAATAAAAATACTTCTTTGAATCGAGGCACTTCAAGGTTGGTTATTTGTTTGGTTACTCTAAGAACACACTGTCCAATACAGCAGGGACTAGGTACAAATGGTTACTGAAAAGGACTTGAAATGTTACTGATCCAAACTGAGATGAGCTGTAAGTGTAAAATACACCCTTGATTAGTAGGGAAAAAAAATCATGTAAAATCCATCATAATTTTATATTGATTTTATGTTGAAATGATAATATTTTGAGTATACTCTTTTGAAAGAACAGTAATACAAGCCATGTCATCTGTTTCTGAGACTTTCTTTAACATGGCTACTAGAAATCTTAAACATCCACCACTCTGCTCACATTGGCATGTCTATTGGACAGTGCTGAACTGAAACATTCTGTCCAGCCTCTACTTGACATGAAGCTTAGATCTGACCAATAAACTATCCCATCTCATATGAAAGTGAAATCTCTCTCTCTTTATCTTCTAAAACTCTAGGTTAAATTTATGGAACTAGAAGGCAGGTTAACCAACTCTCTCAGGAAAACTTCAAACATTCAACTCTCTCAGGCAAAACATCAGGCATTTCTGATGTCTCTTTATTATTTTCCCAAGACAAACATTCATGGCATACTCATCCCCCTATTAAATCTAAAATTCTTCTTCTGGATATTCTTTAATTCTCTTTGGTCTTTTAGACTAAGGTTTCAAAATATAACCTCTTCCCTCCTCAGTCTATTTGAAAGTTTGATAATATTTTAAAACAGAAATGTCACAGCATTATGTTATTTTCCATCTTTACAGTTAGATACTTTCGGTTCTGTGGTTTAATTTAAATTACTTCTGCTGACATTTAATTCAACTGTTTAAATTATTCAAACTTTAAAATACATATGGATCATGTACTCTAAACATGGCCTTGTTAAACATTTAAACTTATTTATTCTTTCAAAACTTCTGAGTGAATGCTACTGAATTAAACATTTTTAAGAGTTTTTTTAAAATTTAAAATTCAGAGGTAGCATCTAAAATAAGAACTGGATTATTCCACAGTAAAAACTACACATCTTGTAACATTTTTACTTCAGGAGCTATTTGTCCATAGCAATATGGGTCCTAATGTATCTTTATTTGAAGAGTAAGGATAAGATTATAACAAATGAAAAGATAACCCATGTTATCTGGGTTAGCCTCCTCAAGTCACTGAGTCACCATACTCTCACCCATAAAGAAGAGACAATGTGATCTGCTCTAAATGGCTCCCTAAGTGACAATGTAGACCAAATGAGATAAATCCTTGGGAGAGATGTTTAGGACAATGAAACAACATCCAAGAGTGGGTTGGTGCTACCATATTTCTACCGCCTAATTACTTTCTAGGGGAAAATACTATCAGCTCCAAATTTTTCCCTGATTCTCTAAGACTCAATGATTTTCATTGTGGACTTGCTCCTTGACAAATACTTTTCCTGGCAAGGTGGACTTCATCTCCCCATAGGATAGGCCACTCAGCAGCTTACAAAACACAAGCATGAAAAGGAAAGACTTTTTCAGGGACCACAAAAACTCAAATTGGTACCAAACTTATGACAGATAATCAATGCAAAAAAAAAAAAAAATCAAAGCACCAAAGTTTCCCTTATAAAACAATACAAAAAATCTGACTTAAATCTTCAGAGACATTCTGATTGATGACAGATGTGTGACACTAGTTTAGTTTTCTTTAAATAAGTGATAGTGTAATTTTAATAAAAACCCAAGCAAGTGGTGAATAACAAATGACACAGCAGAGTTCACATATGAATGAATAATTTCCAGTGGTCAGGAGATGTTTTAGATGTAAATTAGGGGTTTAAGTTGGTGCTTAGTCACAATTCTATACCAATGTTTCTCTTCATTTGTGGCCATCAGCATGACGCACAGACTCACACACACAAACACATACACACTCATATTCTGAGAAAGGGAGAAAAGGTGATAGGCTGAAAGAGTAATATAATCAAGAATATTTTTGTGAAATAATTTATGACAGGTGTATATATATGATTATTGAAAAGAAGCTTATTGAGCCTAAATATTGGGTTGGCCAAAGACTTTGTTTAGCTATTGAATATGTTGTTCAATAAAATTCTTGGTGACTATGAAAAATACATCTTTTAGTTTTATTTAAAACTGAATGAAGTTTTTGGCCAATCCCAAAGCTTCTGAAGTCAACAGTATGAAGGTAACATAAGCATCCCCATTTTCCATGAATCACTCCGATTTTTACTTTAAGAACAAAACATGATGGTCACAGGCTTTTTGGAAGCCCTGAATTCAACTTTGAGTTTGCCTACCCTTCTTTAACATGATAAAGTAGGTACCTCTTCTCCTAGTACCATCCATCTTTTGAATAATAATTGTGTTCTTATTAAAAACATGAGAGACATCAGCAGAGACACCAATTCAATTCAACCAGTGTTTTCTGAATCCCACAACAATTTCATCATGCATAAGAGACAAACACATCTAAAACAAAGAATAAAAGCTGAATAACATGACTCTAATAAAGCAATTCAATTTGTAACATTTACAGGGTTAGCAGGGTCCTAGGAAGATTGGGTCAAAAGCCTCATTCTGTGCATGCGCGAGGAGAGTGAAAGTCAGAGGATGTGCAGCATCGTTTCAAATCAAGGAGAAGGTGTCGGCACCTGTTTAACACCTCTCCAACCACACCTTTACTTGCCTTTGCCTCCAATGGTCTGTACTTGAAAACACTGGGACCTAAACTCTTCCCTCCAGAAGATAAACTCATCTCTACAATCCTTACATAGTTGAAACATTATCCAAACTTTAGGACTATCATCCTGCTTTATTCCATCTTTATTTTTATCTTTGTGTTTGCTTCACTTTCCAAATCAAAAGCACTGAAATCTTGCTAGGAGTCTCTTTGCCCAAATACTTGCAGGCTTTTTCTCTTCAAATGTCTGGTCAGCCCAGTCCTCTGGGTTATGCAGGGGTCTACACACACACACACACACACACAGAAAGTATTATCACATCAGGTAGAGAATAAAATTACTCTATTATGTCCCAGATAATTTCCAAAGGATAACATAAATGAGAAATTTATCTCTAATCACACTTAAACATGAGATGCCTAGACAGATGAAACTTGGCACATTTGGGTTATGTTTATCTATTGTAGGTATTCAAATTACCCAGGTTTAACATCCAGAGAACCTTACCTTTTAGTGCTTTTCAGCTTGAAACAGTTATTCTCCATCATGATGGCTCTCTCTAAATTCCCCCATATCCATGCTATGCCTTATCTATACAGTTCCACTTATTCCTTTCTTCTCTCTGAAACTATTTTCCTCTTACATTTTGCTAAGTCAAATTTTACACTTGATACCTTCAAAGTTTTAATTAAAGTTCTATCTCAGCCACAAAGATCTTCACAGCTACTATAGTCCACAATTTTCTTCAAGCATTTCATTGCATACCACCTGGGCTGGTTCCATAATTACTAAATGTATGTCCACCTTCTTAGATGGTGAGATAGTAGGAATCATAGTTTCTTAATTTTCCTTTATCTCTTCACAGTTTTTATCATGCACATTTATTTTGTGAGTTACTATTTTTTGTTTTAGAACTCATTCTACCATCAATATAAATTGAATTCAATTGAACGAGGCCCTGTGTGAGGCTCTGAAAGAAGATAGAAATTAAATATGATGGCATCCTTGTCCTGGCAGAGATAACATTTCAGTAAGGAGGTAGCCTTCCAGAAATAATTAACTCTTAAACTTTCTATTTAAGATAAAGGATTTTCTTTTAATATTCTTTAAATCTTTTATTACCAATTGACTGTGATATAATTGCATGTTTTAGTCCCCAGTACATCTATTTCCCTCTACTAACAGAACAGCTAAACATATCCAACTGTTGCAAATAACTCTTTTCCTGAGAGAAAGTACGGTAGCCATCCTTAAGACCAAATGCCTTGACGCCACTAAAACTGAAAGACCTTTAGAAAAGGAGACTAAGTAATGCCATGTGGAAAGGAATGAAATCATTTTAAAATCCAAAGAGACTTTAACTTCTTAGCACGTGTACTAAGAAGATGAACATAAAATTGAACTGTGATATGGGAATCTTTCCACTATATTGAGATAATGACACTCAACATCCTACAGAAAAACCAGAAAAAAGTGAACATGGCCTCCAGGAATTCCAGTTCAACTGTAACTACCAGGGTTTCCCATTGACCTTTACCTAGATATATCAGAATTTTAAATCAAGCTTATTTTTCATGGATTTATCTTATACTTCTGCTTGTACCTTTAGAGAGAATAGTTCCTTCAGGAACTTGGAAACTTGTCCCAGGGATCCATTAATTCTTAAAATCTCCATCCATAGTTCTGAGTTCACTACTGTTTAAATTAGGCCCCACAAAATCTTGCATTAAAGAAGGGACTCGAAATATATACTAAATCAGGGATAATGCTTGAAGAATCCCAGCAGCAGTTCATGTTCTAACACTCCAGACCCAAACTGCTGATTCATATCTACTTGCCGGCATCAAATTCCTTGCCATCTGGAAAGAACAAGAAACCAATTTTAATTTTTTACACATGTCTGTCAACTCCAGGCCAACCATCAGCCTTAGCACTGAGGCCTTGTCACCCACCATGTGTCATTAATTGGCTCATTTAATACACTATTAAAAATCTACTCTGTGTCTGATCCTTTAGGCTCTGCTAAAAGCAGCAAAAGGAGAACAGATATTCACTGCTATGAAGCAGCTTATAACCCACATTAAAAGAAAAGACATATTTATAAGAAGCTTCAGCTGAAAGCAAGTGAAAGTCTTAGTCACTCTTGGCGACCCCATGGACTATAGCCCACCAGGCTCCTCTGTCCACGGGATTCTCCAGGCAAGAATACTGGAGTGGGTGGCCATTTCCTTCTTCAGGGGGAACTTCCTGACCCAGGGATCAAATCTGGGTCTCCTACATTGCAGGCAGATTCTTTACCATCTGAGATAGCAATGAAGCCCAAACTACAGGTGAAGGCATTAAGTAAGACACTGTGTAGTAAGGAAAGCCCCCTTGCTGGAGAGGTAAGAGTCTGCTGCTGCTGCTGCTGCTAAGTCGCTTCAGTCGTGTCCGACTCTGTGTGACCCCATAGACGGCAGCCCACCAGGCTCTGCCATCCCTGGGATTCTCCAGGCAAGAATACCGGAGTGGGTTGCCATTTCCTTCTCCAGTGCGTGAAAGGGAAAAGTGAAAGTGAAGTTGCTCAGTCGTGTCCGACTCTTAGCGACCCCATGGACTATAGCCTACCAGGCTCCTCCGTCCATGGGATTTTCCAGGCAAGAGTGCTGGAGTGGGGTGCCATGAGTCTAGCAAAGCTTAAACCACAAGAGCTACTCAACATACAAATATGAGGAAGACTCAGTATCCAGAAGCTTCTTCTAGCCTAGGGTAAGGAGGGATGGAAAGAGACAGATAAAAACCAACCAAAGCACAAGATGGGATTTATTATATAGCAAAAAAATAAATAAATAAAATAAATAATAATAATATAGAGAAAATATAGACAGAATAGAGAAGAAAGAAACTCAGTTTGAACAGGTTACATCAAGAAAGATTTTACAGGTGTTGGTGAAGGTATATGTATATATACTTATATTTCCTTTTTGTTTTGTAAGAGTAATACACCAACTTAATGGACATGAATTTGAGCAAACTCCTGGAGATAGTGAAGAACAGGGAAGCACTTGTAGGTGTATTTCCTTTTTGTTTTGTAAAAGTAACACACCGACTCCATGGACATGAATTTGAGCAAACTCCCAGAGATAGTGAAGGACAGGGAAGACTGGGGTGCCTTAGTCCACGGGGTTGCAGACTTGGACAAAGCTTAGCGACTGAATAGCAACATGTGATGAGGGGTTAAGTTTTTGTTTTGTTTTTTCTTTTAAAGCAGTGTTGAGGAGAAGAGAGGACATCACCACAGACAAGCTTTGAAAAGTGTATAAAAAATGAGAAAAAATAGTTCAGGTTGGCTCCCTTGTGTGAACAAGGCAGAAGGGCTGCTGGAAGTTGGCAAGTCATCAGATTTCAGGGTCCCCACTAGTGCGAGGGTAGCTGGAAGCAAGCCGGGGAGGCTGCTGAGTGAGTAGCCTTGAGGACAGGCTGGGACGTGGTCGTGGAAGCTTGCTGCCCTGTTGGGGGTGCAGGGAGCATGGCCAAATCCAACAGTTGCTTGAAGGCTGGGATGAAATGTTTAGTTCTGTTTTAGGAAGATCCTGCTGGTGATGTTTCACGAACAGATTGACTCCAGGGTAGGAAGCTCAGTCAGGCAGCCCCAGCCAGAGCCTGAAAAGCAGGGTAAGATTTGGATATCTGGAAAGAAAGAAGTGTAATCCTGCAGGGAATGGCAGAAGACAAAAAAAAAAAAAAAATTTCTAGTACTCAGAGGTAAGAGCTGCACTTCACCCGGGATGCAAAATGGGTTTGTAAGGGGAACGAGGCACCAACGTGGCAACACCACTGACCAACTCTGGACAAGTAGCATGAGGCATAATCTAAGTTTTTCAAGGGTGAAATACACACTCTGCATTGACAGTGAAAGGCATACACTAGGGTCTCTAGGAACTAACACCTTTGTTGTCTCTGTGCTACCTCCTTTTTTTCCAGCTCTGTAATATCCGGGCAGACAAGATGGCCCTAGGAGATCCAAAACTGTTCACATGCTGTGGACCATAGCTGCCTCCTCTAGACCGTAATTTTAAGCTTCCAAGTTATAAACCCCAGGAGATATTTATATTCAGGAAGAAGACTTCAGCTAACTATGTATTTGCCTCCAGGCAGCATCCTCAACAGTCGCTGTGTTTGCTTGTCAACACTGAATGGGAAACATCATTTTGAGAAAGCTAATTTCCAAAAACCCACCCCACCACAGCCTAATTTTAGAACCTATGAAAGCTAATAATTTCAAAATTCTACCCAACAGTTCCTTGTTTATGTTTCGCAATCCAAGTCTAAATATACCATAAGGAAAAAATATCATTTATCCATGTATGTACTTATTACTGCATGTATTTATTTATTTCCTTAAGCACAAGCTCAGGGACTTATTGTTTGCTGTTGGTGCTTGGCCTCTGAGCTGAAGATGGTTGTCTCATGATAAGATAATGACTTGGAGGGAAACTCGGATGAAGAAAAACCAGAGCTTCCAATTAAACTCTAATATAAAAAGAATCAAATCCAATAACCCCACACTCAAAAAACAGCCTCCCTGCTCTCTCTTACTGACAGTTTATACCTCCTTAAGGATGATTAAAATCAGAAGGACATTGCATTCAGTCTAAACCTTACATGAAGAAAATAACATCAAACCTGGTTCTCAGAAAGGGCCTGATTGTCAACAATACAGAAGTTTAAAGAAGAGATCATTTGAAAAGCTCCAAACTTTTCTGTGAAAATATCTCTGAGTCTTCTTGGGAATTAAGATTCTTTTACAGAACATTGACATGATCCTTGAAATAATCAGCCATAAAAGAAAAGAAAAAAAGGCATTCTAGTTTGAAAGAAACAGGACAGATCCTAGGGGAGGGGTAGAGTTTGACGTATTTCCAAACTTATTTTTGAAAAAGATAAGCCATGTGATTAAATCAAACACAGCAACTTTTTCCTGGACTTTCACTAGGACTGGGAGCCCTATCAGAGACCTGGAATGGAGGCTGCCTCTTTCCAAGGAACATTCAAGTTTTAATATGATTGATACTGTGAGCTTTACTGAAAATTTCTTGCATTAGGACAATAGTATCTTGTTCCCAATTCAAAAATTCCCCTGAGTTCTGTAAGACAGAGCCCTTAGTAAGACCACATCTCTATGAAGGTTTTGTTTTTTCTGCTTTTTTTTTTGGCCGGGGTGGGGGTGTCTGTTTTGTTTCTTTGGTTTGTTTTTTCTTAGGAAGTTAAAAAAAACTGTGCTGAGAAAATTAGTACGTTAAGGAGAAAGAGCCTTCTCCTTAGTCTGCTTGCCCCTAGCTTCCCATTTCAGTCTTTCTTCCACTCTTAAGGTTAGAGGGCTTCTTGAAGGTCCAAGTTGGTCTATTCTCTTCCTATCTTGACAATACCCAATATCTAGCTCCAGTATCCCTGCTTCTCCATTTCCTTGTCTCTCTCACGTACCATTCTTCCTTACAACCAAGTCCCCTGTCTCTCTACCTACCTCTACTTTCAACCACATACATCTTCACTCTAATACCTGAAAATGCCACATTCTTTTTGTCCTTTACCCTGTCTTACTGTCTGCCTGATTTTGTGTTTGGAATGACTTTTCCCCACTCATTTTCCATTCTCAACTTAAAAGCCACCTTCTTATAGAGGATCCACAACAGCCCAGCCCCTTATATATCTTCTTCTGTGGTCCCCAAGCACTTGCATAAACTTTTACAGCCCTAAGCAATCTACTTTTTTTTTTTTTCTCGTGAGCCAAATATTTTCGTCCTGAAGGGCTAGGACCTATGCTGTCCTGTGAATAGCAGCAGCTTAGCAAGGGTTTGTGGAATGACTGAATTTCAAGAAAATCACCAGGCACCAATTTCCCCAGAATATTTTCCTTCCATTTTAAATAGAAAAGCTTTTATGTTGTTTATATTGCTTTTACTTCAAGAATTGTTTTAGTGATTATAAATAGCAATAACTTTCCAATAAACCTCCCAGACAATTTTCCCAAATTAATTGTGGTTTTATAAACACTGTGTTTTTTATTGAACCGTATATTTTACTGGACATGACTTTGACATGTAGTTATATAATTTCTGGCAACAATTTCACAAAATGCATCTGCTTGATTAATTAGAAATGTATTGCAGTGCTATACCTGATATGGCCTCAGTGGTACACAAAGTGAGTCATAAGAAATTAGCCAAGGACAGAAACAATGGTGCTTTTCTTCTCTCTCATTTGATTCTGCTTGACTATTGCTAAACATTCCAAAAGTGGGGGCAGGCTTGTTCTGCCAGGAGCAAGTTCAGGACAATGGCAAAGTACCTAGACTAACCAGAAATTGGATCTTACAATATTAAGCTTTGTGTGGAGCTTTCACAGTAGCAGGTGAGGTATGATTACTGTCACCAGTTCTTTGATTGATTATTGATTGTAATCATCTGCTCTCTTCCATGATGGAGCTGGCTATAACTTGTCTATGCAGTGACTGATAACCCCATGTCTTTCCTTTTCAAAGTCAACTTATGCATATTGCTTCTCTACATAGATTACTCATTGACATGGGGATGAAGAAAAGTGGTAAAGGAGCAACTTAAGTTTATTAGTGACTTGATGATATAGTATGTTCAGTTTCTATATTTCAGCTACACATAATGAGGTTAGACAAAACTTACAATGGTACAGAGTTGACATGCCAGGTGTCTCAGCTACTGGATTCTTTACCTAGAAACTTGATTTAATATTCACCAACAAAGTTAAAAATAGAAAATATTTGATTAAGTAGATATTATGTTTCAAAATATAATATCTACTTAATTAAATATATCATATAAAACTCAACATTCAAAGAACTAAGATCATGGCAAATAGATGGGGAAACAATGCAAACAGTGAAAGACTTTATTTTCTTGTGCTCCAAAGTCACTGCAGATGATGACTGCAGCCATGAAATTAAAAGACGCTTGCTCCTTGGAAGAAAAGCTACGACAAACCTGACAGACAGCATATTAAAAAGCTGAGACATTACTTTGCTCACAAAGGTCCGAATAATCAAAGCTATGGTATTTCCTTTAGTCATGTATGGATGTGAGAGTTGGACCATGAAGAAGGCTGAGCACTGAAGAATTGATGCTTTTGAACTGTGGTGCTGGAGAAGACTCTTGCGAGTCCCATGGACTGCAAGGAGATCAAACTCATCAATCCTAAAGAAAATCAATCTTGAATATTCATTGGAAGGACTGATGCTGAAGCTGAAGCTCTAATACTTTGGCCGCCTGATGAGAAGAGCCGGGTCATTAGAAAAAACCCTAATGCTGGGAAAGATTGAAGGCAGGAGGAGAAGGGGATGACAGAGGACGAGATGATTGGATGTCATCACCGACTCAATGGACATGAGTTTGAGCAAGCTCTGGGAGTTGATGGAGGACAGGGAAACCTGGCGTGCTGCAGTCCATGGGGTTGCAAAGAGTCGGACACGACTGAGCAACTGAACAACAACAATAACAACAGGTTTTGAAAATAATGAGTTAAAATAATTTAACTCATTTCTGTTAAAAAAGAACAGTAAAAATCACCAATGAAATGTCTTAAGTCTAAATTATTTCTCTGGATTACTTTAATTGGAATCCAGAGAAAATAAGTATTAAAGGTGAAATTTTACTCTCAATATGCAATGGAGTACTTAATCATTGCTTTTACTAAACTGCTGACCTTGACTGAGTTAATTAGCCTTTCTGAATCACAGCATCTATTGCAGGCCCAATGCATATTAGGCTCTCAACAAATATTTTTACAGTGAATGAATGAATCTTTATTTCTTTATCTGTAAGATGACTTAAATAGTAAGTCAAGTCTGGCAAACTCGAATTCCTCATGAGGCCAAGCAGGCCAAGTGTGTCAATTAATCTAATGGGACATAGGAAGGCATAGTGTGGATTTGTAGTGAACTAGAGGCATTAAATTTTTATTTTCAAGATTGACTTAGCCAAGTGAGATAAGTCTTCCTGATAGATTTATTATTTTTTTCTATAAACTTGATTAAATATTTGAGTTTTCAGTTTACCCATCAGGACTCGGATCACATGTTTTTTTATGAAACTTGTTTGAAAGAATACATAAAATTTATGTAACAATACAGTGTCTGTGCTTTAAATATAGAGGCCATATTTTAAAGATAATTTTAATATGAATAAATTCAGAAAGCATGTTCCTTACTATTTTCCTAATATTGGACTACTTCCTAATATAGTCTTCTATTAGTTCACACATGGATACCCATACAATAGAATAAAGGAATCAAATTCCGCAATAAAAGGAATAAAATACAAATATAAAGTCTAATTTAGATAAACCTTATAGTATGCTAAGTGAAATAAGCCAGTCATAAAAGCCACATATTCACTACATACCTATCAAAATAGCTAAAAAAAAAAAAAAAAATCAGTGACAGCACCAAATGCTGGCAAGGATGCAGAGAAATTGCATCGCTCATATACTGCTGATGGGAATTTAACAGAGTTCACCCATGCTGGAAAACATTTTCTTATAAAACATTTTATTGACATTTTCTTTTAAAACTTTCATTCAATTACTGTACTACCTGGAAATTGCACCTTTGGACATTTATTCCACAGAAATGAAAACTTATATCCATGCAAAAACCTATAAAGAATGTTCACAGTAGTTTGATTCATAATAGCCAAAAACTCAAGAGCTCAGTGGGGAAATGGTTAAACTGCATGTTTCCCTGGAATACGATGCAACAATAAGAAGGACCAGACTACTGACGCACGCCATGACCTGAATGACCTCCAGGGAATTATGTTACGCAGACAAAGTCAACCCCAAAAGGTTAAGAACTATTTCAGTCTATTTGCATAACATTTTTGACATGACAAAATTTCAGAAACAGAGAACAGCTTTGTGGTCACCACGGACAGCATTAAAGGGCAGTGTGAGAACACAAGGATCCCTATGGTGCTAGCATCTCCTGTATCTTGACTTCAGTGGAAGAGTCACACATCTACACATATAACAAAATTGCTTAGAATCATATACTTGCATATGCACAGGCACACACACACACAAATGATTACAAGTAAAATGGGGAAACTTGCATAAAACTAGCGGCTGGTATCAACACCTGGTTATATTATACTTCCGTGATGTAAGATGTTACCACTGGGGGAGGACTGTGTTAAGGATACACAAGACCTTCATGTATTATTTCTTACAAAGGCATATGATTCTACAATCATCTTGACAAAACATCTATGTACATTTTTTAAAGGCCATATACGGTATGATATATGAAGCATCCAGAGAAGGCAAATCCATACAGACATAAAGCACCCTGGTGGAAGAGGGGCTGGAGAGTGGGTGGGAAAGGGTATGGCTGCTAATGTGTATGGTGTTTCTCTCTGGTGAAAATGTTCTGCAACTGTGTGGTGGCAATGGCTGCAGAGCTTTGTCAATGCACCAAAAACCAGTGACCAGTACACTTTTAGAAGGGCGAATTTCATGTCATGTGAGTTATATTTTATCCATCTTTGACAGTTGGTCGCCAAGTTTGAAAATGTAGTCCTTGGGAAAAAACAAAAGGATAGGACAGAGTTTATGTGCACCTGTCTTCTCTCTCCTACCACTCCTCTGGCCAGAAGCTCCTTTTCTTAACCTCCACTGAATTACTCATTTGAAAAAAAGGGCTTCCACTGCACACTCCCTTCAGACAAGGCTGATACACATTTCTCAGCTGTATCTTCCTCACTGAGCAGCCCCTGAGCAGAAAACTCAGCTCCTGGAATGCTGCTGCTGCTGCTTAGTCGCGTCAGTCATGTCCGACTCTGTGCGACCCCATAGACGGCAGCCCACCAGGCTCCGCCGTCCGTGGGATTCTCCAGGCAAGAATACTGGAATGGGTTGCCATTTCCTCCTCCAATGCATGAAAGTGAAAAGTGAAAGTGAAATCGCTCAGTCATGTCTGACTCTTCACGATGCCATGGACTGCAGCCTACCAGGCTCCTCCATCCATGGGAGTTTCCAGGCAAGAGTACTGGAGTGGGGTGCCATCGCCTTCTCCGAATACACCTTACGAAATGTCACTGTTTTGTGCTGAAAGATCATAGCAATCCAAAGTCATGTTAATGTTGTTCTGCACTTTGAGTATTTACTATGCACAACCATTTGCAACAATGACTCAAGTCCTAGAACTTACCTAAGTGAAACCGCAATCTATTCAATTTCCACAAATTAGACAAAAATTAAGGAATGCTCAAGAGAATTAACCGAGCTTTGGTGTGAAATCCCTTTACTCGTCATGATGCATAATGCTTATAGCCAGCATGCTTTTATGACCATTTATTTAAGATTGGCATAAGTCTTTCCTTCCTAGAGTAGAAGAATCTAGGGCAATGGTCCCCAACCTTTTTGGCACCAGGGACTGCTTTTCTGGAAGACAATTTTTCCACCGACTGAGAGTAAGGGATAGTTTTGGGATGATTCTTAAAAGGACCCCACAACCTAGATCCCTCACACGTGCAGTTCACAGTATGGTTAGGACTCCTGCAAGAATCCAAAGCCCCTGCTGATCTGACAGGAGGCAGAGCTCAGGTAGCAATGCCAGCAATGGGGAGCAGCTACAAATACTGATGAAGCTTGGCTGGCTCACCTGCTGCTCACCTCCTGCTGTGTGGCCCAGTTCCTGGGAGGTTGGGGACCCTGATCTAGAGGCTGGGGAAAGTGAAAGTAAAAGTCGCTCAGCCGTGTCCAGTTCTCTGAGACCCCATGGACTATACAGTCCATGCAGTTCTCCAGGCCAGAACACTGGGGTGGGTAGCGTTTCCCTTCTCCAGGGTATCTTCCCAACCCAGGGATTGAACCCAGGTCTCCTTCATTGCAGGCAGATTCTTTACCAGCTGAGCCACAGGGGAAGCCCAGAGGGTAAGTATCGCTGTTGAACTCAGATTAGTTTCTGCACATATTCTCCCCAATATGTGCATAAGCACAGAGGCCACTAAGATCTATCTGCAGGTTTGCAGATGGCTGTGAGACCAACTACGTCTCTGTCTGAAAAACCGCAGGACAATCTGTACTTTTGCAATGTGGAAGGTGGAAGGGAGGAGGTGGTGATGGAAATGAGACTGGATCACAGAAAAGTAAGAGTGGCCCAGGATGGTGGAGTGCTTTGTGGCATTTAATTTTTGACTTTCTTTCTTTTTTTAAGATCAAGAATAAAACAGGATCATGTTGGATTGTTTCAGAGCACCTTAGGAGGTTTGCTGTTGTTTAGTGGCTACATCGTGTCTGACTCTTTTGCGACCCCAGAGTCTGCAGCCCACCAGGCTCCTCTGTCCATGGGATTTTTCAGGCAAGAATACCCGAGTGGGTTGCCATTTCCTTCTCTATGGGATCTTCCCAACTCAGGGACTGAACCCCATGTCTCCTACATTGGCAGGTTGATTCTTTACTGCTGAGCCAAGGTATTCATCCAGATACTCTGCAGCAGAGGAGATGACAAGAGGTAACAGTAAAGCAGGAGAAACTGCAAAAGGGAGATAGAAGTATGGGTGTCAAGGGAAGTGGTTTAAATATTCTAAGATAGGAGTGCTGAGTAATTTTCACAAGCCAAGAAGAGTTCATGGGGAAAAAAAGCGAGGTGGGGGGAACTCATTAAACATCGGGGCTTCACAAGCTATAGATCAGAGAGCGAAACATATTTCAATTGTCTATTTCTAGGATGGAAGGTAGTATGAAAGATTAAACACCTCTTCAGGGAATAAGTTTGATATTTTTAATTGCCGCATCCAAACCAAATGTAATGAATATATTCCCTTATTTTAAAATATATTTAAATCAGTTTAACTATCTTATTAAAAAAAAAAAAATTCAAGCTAGAGATGAATGATTTTCAGCAGGGAGGGGCAAGTATTGTGGAAAAGAACCTCCGCATTTTTTAAACTGTTTTTAGGGGATTTTAGTAGCTTCTCTCTCTTCTGCAGATGAATGCTTTCTGCATCCATGTAGCCAGAAGTACTGGGTTTTTTTTACTGTTTATGTGTTACACGTCTAAGCACGAGTGTGCAGTACTTCTCCTCTCAGAATGCTACACCCACTGGGAAAGCGAGGGACCACTGCATCCTGCACGACCGAGGACTCTTCTAGGACCAACGCTTTTAGATACTCAGCACACAGTTTGGGACAAATATAATCAGGATGTACCTTTTCCAGATTTTAGTAAGTTCATCCCTTTTTTCTTGGAAGATGATACTCTCAATTCTTGAAGAATGATGGAGGAGGAAGGCCACTGACCATAATCCTAGCTCTGCCTGTTGCGCACTTCCTCAACGCCATTCAACAAATATGCTTTATATGCATTATCTCACTCTGTTTTCATAACAACTCTGCAACAATCCTCATTTGCATTTGACAAAACTGAAACTGACTTAAAAATGTTACTGAACATTTTCATTTTTTAAATAAATGATCTAGAATCTAGTAGAATTAGGATGTAAACCCAGAAACAGACTCACTCAAATGCTATAATATTCTTTCACTCCACCTTACTGATTTTCTTGCTGATGAACTTGAACAAATCACTTTAACTACTCGTGGCCACATGCAAGTCCATGTCCAAAATATGTCACTTGTGTGTATGGTGTTTGTGTGTGTGTGTGTGTGTGTGTGTGTGTGTGTGTATATATGTATGTGTGTGTGTGTAAAATGTCTCTCTCTTCAAAGACAGACTCTTCTCCTGTCTACTTAACAGAGTTGATGCAAGAATGAAATATAACAATGTATATGAAGATATTTGTAGATCAATTGTTTTAAAATATGCTGTTTTCATATTTTAGTATATAATATATACAACACCATACATAATATATTCTTATTTCACTAAACTGTATTAGTGAGTTTTAGTTGCATTCAAAGTTTTTATCTAACTATAGCTTTCTAGTAGAGATTTCTTTGTTACATATATTTACTGCAATGTTCCATTTGATTGGAGAGGAGGATTAACCATGGTATTCTTCCAGAAAGGTAAATGGGTTAAGAGGTAGATGTGTTCCTTTCTCTGAATCACAACACAAGAAGTCAGCCTGGAGCTGATAGTATCATCTTTGTATCCACAAGGTGACTTTGGTAGATAAGGAGGATTCTAGAGGTGGATGCCTCTTCTTCTAGGCAGAATGTATATGATAAGAAATAATTCTTATATCTGCAAGTCATCGGCATGAGTGAGTTTAACAGATGAGAGTCAGAGACTCTGAGGAACAAGTGATACCAAATGGAATTTAAAGAAATCTGGAGGAACTTGGGTCGATAGCAATATGGCACTGCTGTAAATAGATTTTTTTAAATTCCAGCAATAATAAGAATGTAATTACTTTTTTCCCATAGCTGAGAGGACCAGTCCCAATTCTCTTCTCTCCATTATTTTCTGTGGATACTGATACTTACTATTTGATACTACTACTAATACAATCTAGAAAAATAAATGTTTTATTCTCTTGGAAAACGAGGCACAAAAATGAGCACTGGAATACTGGTCCATTTTTAATTGTCATGGTCAATTAAGAAAAGCCACTGTGGTGAAAGGCTGAGCCTCAGAATGCCCTCAGCTGCTTCTGTACAGAATGGCATTGAGTGGGCAGAGTTTATCATTCATATCAACTTGGCAATGACTGATTGATTAATATAGGCAAAGGATTCATCTCTATGTGGACCAGCAGCCTATTGGTGAAAGGCTGCCCTAAATGGAATGTTGGTGACCGACTACACCAATCTTATTTTTTTGTCTCAGAAAATTTGTGCAGAGACAGGAAGTTGAACCACCAATTGATTTAACACAATAAGGAGAAAGAGGTGCTAGAAGTTATGAGTAAGCAAAAACCACAAGTGGACAAAACCCAGAGAAAAAAGTTAATTCTAGCATGAGCAGAGGTGTGGAGCATTATGGGATGTGTTTAAGACTGAAACCCTACAGTGCAGATCAGCAGACCCTGAGACTTGAGGAGCACTGTGCTAACAGGTCACTAGAACTGATGGACCAAGAAAAGGTTCTACGTCTGGTTATTGATTTCCACTTCCTGAGCCAGGCTCTGGTCTCCTTGAAAATGAATGCTAGCGTTCCCCTACAAATTCTGTGTTAAAATCCAAACCCCAAATGTGGTATTAGGAGTTGGGGCCTTTGGGAGGGAATTCTGCTATGAGAGTGTTATCGTTTACTCACTAAGTCATGTCTGACTCTTTGTGACCCCATGGAATGTAGCCTGCCGAGGTTCCTCTGTCCATGGGATTTCCCAGGCAAGAATACTGGAGTGGGTTGCCATTTCCTCCTCCAGGGGATCTTCCCAAACTATGGATTGAACCCAGGTCTTCTACATTGTAGGCAGATTATTTACCACTGATCCACCTGGGAAGCCCCTCCTACAAATTCTGTGTTGAAATCCCAACCCCAAATGTGATGTATTAGGAGCTGGGGACTTTGGGAGGTATTTCTGCTATGAGGGTGTGACCCTCATTAAATGGATTAGTGCCCTTATATGAAAGAGACACAAGAGAGTTCCTTTCCCACTTTCTACCACGTGAGGAAATAATGAGAAGTCAGTCATCTGCAATCCAGAAGAGGGTTCTCACCAGAATAGAACTGTGATGGCATCCTGGTCTCAGACTTCCAGCCTCCAAAACTGAGAAATAAATTTCTCCTGTTAAACCCAGAGGTCTAAGGTAATTTGATATAGCAGCTTGAATGGACACAGACACTGGCAAGCATCTGGACCACTGTACTTGTTCTTTCTTGAAACCAGGTGTTGCAGATTTTTCTAGATTCCATAAAACTAAGATACATCATCACCATTTCTGACTTCCTTATTTTCATTCATATCTTAGTAAAATATCTCCAGTTTCTTAGGATATCAGAGTAAATCTCAGTTTCTAACAGCAGAAAACCATCTGGTGCTTCATATATACATAAAGAAAGAGAGACAGAGAGGTTTCCCTGGTGGGTAAGTGGTAAAAGACTCCACCTCCCAATGAAGGAGATGCAGGTTCGATTCCTGGTTCAGGAATATCCTCTGGAGAAAAAAATGGCAACCCACTGCACTAGTCTGGCAAATCCCATGGACAAAGGAGCCTGGTGGGCTACAGTCCATGGGGTAGCAAAGAGACAGGACGGAGCAACTAAACTATGTGTATTTTTCTGTCTTATTTTTTCAAATGTAACTATGTGTACAATGTGTTTAATGACGAACTAATGAGTTAGTTACAGGGGAAACAAGAGGAGAGAGATATTTCACCCATGAAAGAGGACAGCCTAACCCATGATCAGTTCATTATACCAGTGTTCTGATCTGAGAATTTTAAACCCCTTGTGCCATACTCCATAAAGTCTATAATAAGGTTCAACAACATCTTTAGTTATAATAAGGAGCAACTAGCTTTCAGAGCAGAGAGATTGGGTGGTTTTATTTTTGCTTTGCAAATGCAAGCAGATCTGCTATGCTGACCCTTTGTATTAAAGGTAACATGGGCTGCCCAGAAAATCATTCTGTGGAAATAATACAGAGCTTCTGGGGATCAGACATGTTACCCTCCCTTCCCAGAACTGGAAAAGCCTGGATGCTGTTGACCTAATGCCCCACTACATGCCAAATAGGTGTCGTAATTTCATTTTCTTGAAAATATTTTACCAGTCACAACTAGAACAAAATTGACCTTACAAAAACCTGAACTTGTGGTTGAAACTGAACAGCTGTGTATTGTTTTTATCCAAAATTAAAATGGCAATGGGTTGTGTGGGATTTTCTGCAGACTCAGATGAAACGGTCACCCCTTCCAAAACATACAAATTAATGCCCTAAATTGTTACATATGTAAACATTAATAACCTCATTTAGCAAATACTTAACTCTGCATTTTTCTAACACATTTACTTTCATCCTTGCCCTGAAGATAAACAATTGGGGGAAAAATTCATCATTTAAGTGCAATTAAGCTTAATAATTATTCAAACTTGTCATCCATAAGTCATGACTAATAAAACATTTCCAACTAACTGTTCATCAGTGGAATCACTAACTGATGCATTTATTATAACAAAAGATCCACCATTTTGTGTATTCCTACAGAAAATTTCTTTGTTTAAAGAATGACTCTGTTTGTTTGTTTTCTTCTCATCATATTCCCCAGCAGATTGCATGTAGTATGCGGATATCAATTACTGTAGAGTCAAAAAAAGGAAGAATAAATTGCTCTAAAACTAGTATTCTACCCTTCAAATAGCTTCCCTCATAGCTCAGTTGGTAAAGAATCTGCCTGCAATGCAGGAGATAGGGGTTTGATTCCTGGGTCGGGAAGATCCCCTGGAGAAGGAAATGGCAACTCACTCCAGTATTCTTGCCTGGAGAATCCCATGGACAGAGGAGCCTGGCGGGCTACAGTCCATGAAGTTGCAAAGAGTCGGACACGACTTAGCGACTAAACCACCAACCACCACCACCACCCTCCAAATATGAGATCACCTCTTATTGATTGTTCCCTTCATCAAAGGGAGAACAGAAGCCTGTGTAACACTTGTTTAGTTGCTAAGTTGTGTCTGACTCTTTTGTGACCCCATGGACTGTAGCCCACCAGGTATCTCTGTTCATGGGATTTCCCAGGCAAGAATACTGGAGCGGGCTGCCATTCCCTTCTCCAGTGTGTAACACAGTACTTCATTAATCCAGGTAGAGAGAACCCAGTGAAAGCCCTGGATCACACAACTATCAGAAGGAGATTATACTTGTCCAGCAATAATTAAAAAGGGTTCTGTCTTAGAAATGGCTTTATTTTGCTCTTGGTAAGAAGATATTGATGTATGACTTCAGGTAGTTAAACATCACAGATTTCTGGAGACATTTGTAACCTAATGATTGGAAAACAGTACCTATGAAACTAACACACAGAGGGAATTTTACTGTGTCTCTATTTCTATACTATCTGAAAAGGGGGACCTATTAAGTAAGTGCACGTGTGTCTTTATGAGTGTGTGAGAGAGATAGAGAGAGTGCATGTATGCATGTATAGGCATAAATCTATGAACTCTTCTGGAAATACACTAGCAGTCCATGCTCTTTTGAGGTTATTCAGATATCATACTAAATAAAATCATAATATTCATTTATATCTGAATAGCTTTTAAAACACACTATGGCACATTATTCCATGAAACTCTTTGAATAGTCCTAGGAAGTTTAGAAAACAAATTTAAAATTTACAAATGAGTTCGCTGAGGCTTGCACATAGTGACACAAGATCAAAGAGTCTGACCTCAAACCCAGGGCTTCTAAATTCTAGGTCAGCACCCATTTCACCACACCGAGGAGCCTCCTGATGATGGGTGTGGTCTGAAATGTGGTTGAACAACCATTAGGCTCTCTACCCTAAAGCCACATGCAGTATCGGGTCTCCCACACACCAGGGGGCACTACCACCCACTCTCTTGGAAACACTGGCCCCCTAGATTCATCACACCCAACACCCCCAGTGCAAGGCCACTGTCACCAATTTCTCCTTTTAGTCCCACTCTCTTCAAGCTCTCTGCGTTCTCTTCTCTGACCTTCACTTTTCCTTCTTTCTCTCCACTAGGCCCAGAAACTGTTTCAAGTCAAACAAGCTTTGCTACATCCTCAAATGCTTTCTAATGATCTCTCCTACATCCTTACTTAACTCATGCCTCGCTCTCCCCTAAGGACATCACTTTGCCTAAAATCTTTAAAAAGAAGAATGAATACATCCTGAATTCGGTCTTGAGATAGAGCGTGTTCATTGAGATCAGTATTACATAAACAAAATAAAAGTTACACCACAAGTTCATGCAACATGATCTTAGGATGTTAGGTTGGACAAAAATTAACATTTTAATTTCACATGTAAGAAAACAGAGATTCACAGAGACAGCATAATTCAAGTAAGGCCCAATAGCAGTTAATGGCAGAAGGCAACTCCTCTGGCCTCTATCTTTCTCTGTTACTTCTCCTTAATGATAATGATACTATTTCTCTGTCCTCATTATCCCCATTCTTAGCAGCAGAGTTAAGAAACCTGTCTATGATAATTATCAACTTATTTCTATTCTCATTCATTCCACATCTATTTATCAACAAGCATTTAATTCATAATTAGCTAATTTTTAAAAATCTAGCTGTCTTTTATTAGGCAACAGACCAAAGGTCTACACATTTTTTTAACATGGCCAAATTATAAATGATTTAGGCTTTGTGGGCCATGATGTATCACAAATACTCTACTCTTAAAAAAGTGCAAAAGCAGTCAAAGACACTATGTAAATAAATGGGCATGGCTTTGTCTCAATGAAACTTTATTTACAAAAACAAGTGAGAGGCTAGATTTGGCCAATAGACCATAGTCTGCCAACTGCTGCAACAGAATGTTGTTAAGTGGATAGAAGTGGAAAAAGAGACCATGCAAAGGGTAGAAGATAAGTTTGGAAGAGACTCCAGTTCCTGCCAGGCTAATCTGAATGATCATATACATTTACCAAACAATTCAAAGCAAGCTACCAACAGATGGGAATGATATCAAACAGACTAAATGTCCATGTGGGTAGAGAGGAAAGACAGAAAGCTTTGGCCTCAAATCAGTACAGCAGGGGCATCTTTATTATGTCAAAGTGGAAGGAAATATATATTAATGTTGATCTATCACCTCCTAAATGCCAGATACTGTTTCAATCATTTATAAAGATAATTTAATTTTATTCTTATAACAGCCTAGTAAAGACAGCATTGTAATCTTTATTTCAAATATGAGAAGTAAAGGCTCAGAGAAATCAAATAATTTGACAAAACTAAAAATTGGAAGAACCAAGATTTAAAATCAGTTCCCTTGTGGTTCAGCTGGTAAAGAATCTGCCTGAAGTGTGGGAAGACCTGGATTCGCTTCCTGGGTTGGGAAGATCCCCTGGAGAAGGGAAAGGCTACCACTCCAGTATTCTGGCCTGGAGAATTCCATGGACTGTAGTCCATGGGGTCGCAAAGAGTCGGACACAACTGAGCAACTTTTACTCACTCACTAACTCACTTTCTTCGCTATCCAAAATTATGTCTCTTCTGTGATCAAAAAGGGCTTCCCGGGTGACTAGTTGTAAAGAATCCACCTGCCAGTGCAGGAGACGTAGTTTCAATATCCGGATTGAGAAGATCCCTTGGAGAAGGAAATAGCAAACCACTCCAGGATCCTTGCCTGGAAAATCCTATCGACAAAGGAGGCTGGTGGCTACAGTCCACGAGGTCACAAAAGAGTCGGACACTAAGATTTAGTGTCCAAACAACAACATCATGATCAAAAAAATTTAGAACCCCTATCATGACCATAGGAATAATCTACCTCAGTCTTCTATGAGAATGTGTTATCTGGTATTAAAAATCTAATTTTAAAATGTGCTCCTTTCTTTTCCACTTCCGCACCCCTATGCTGTACTATGCTCTTCTTAGTCGCTCAGTTGTGTCCTACTCTGCGACCCCATGGACTGTAGCCCACCAGGCTCTTCAGTCTATGAGGATTCTTCAGGCAAGAATATTGGAGTGGGTTGCCATGCCCTCCACCAGGGGATGCTCCCAACCAGGGATCAAATCCAGATCTCCCAGATTGCAGGCACCAGGAAAGCCCAGAATGTGTTTTCTATATTAAAAATCTAATTTTAAAATATGTTCTTTTCTTTTCCACTTGCGCACCCCCAGCAAAGGGTATATGCAAATATGTTAATATGGAAGTAAATTAGGCATCATCAAACCTCATGAACTTTCTTTGGTTCTACTGATCATCACCAGAGGAATAAAGTGGGCATATAATTGATTCAGCCTTACTAATTTTATTTTCTTCAACCATATCAGGAATATAATTGTCAGATGTGGGATCTGATGTCTCTCTACAAATAGTAACGGTGAGTGATAAAATTCTTGCTGTGTATAGAAAAGTGTGACCTCCAATTACATAACAATGCCCTTCCAAAATCTGGGCATACAATTATTTCAGACAAATCACATTTAAGTATGATAGGGAAGGGGCTTCTTCTAGGGATTGCCTTTTTTTTTTTTTTTAATTGTAGATTTTTGCAAAAGTTTAATGCACAAAAATGGCTCAGCTGGTAAAGAATCTGCCTGCAATGCAGGAGACCTGGGTTTGATTCCTGGGTCAGGACGATCCCCTGGAGAAAGAAATGGCAACCCGCTCCAATATTCTTGCCTAGAGAATTCCATGGACAGAGAAGCCTGGTGGGCTAAATTCCACTGGATTGAAAGACATGGACACGACTTAGCGACTAAACCACCACCAATGCACAAAAATCTTTGAATCATATTAATTACCATCCTTTAATTTGCTTGCCTTATTAGAAATTAAAATTTGTCTACACTAAGACATCTCAAATCAAGGTTTATTTAAAAACCAGTATGTTTAAATAAAAGTACACTGGAGAGATAGAAACTTACTAATAAAACTTAAAAGGACTATTTTTACTTCTTTATAGGAAATTTTTAACTTTGAAGAATATGCAGAAAGAAAAATTGTATTAAATCTCTAGAAGAGACCTAGTCAAAACTACATTTTTTGCCTTGTTTCATGACAACTAGGTCAGCCCATAATTGTCTGGATATTATTGAAAATTGGCATAATAATACCCTGCATTTCCATCTGATGACAAGACATTGACATAAGACAATCCACCAAGGCTGTAAAAACTATTAATTGAAAAGAGCAGGAGATATTTATCTTGTTAGTTTCAGATTCATTTACTGTTCCTTGAACAAGTGTGTAGATACTTGATAACTGCAAAATTTACTTTCTATTGCGTTCAAGTGATACATTGCTATCTAAATGATACTCAAAATTCCTTGATGTTATTAATAAACTTTAAAAAATATAATTGTTGATTATTGATCCCAGGCCAAAAATCTGTCACTGGTATATAAATTAGCATGAACATATGCTGATGCATAATTCACCATTTGCAACAGAGCTTTGTTAAAAAATTGATGAAAATTCATGCAAGAACCTTTCTAGATTAAGTTGCCTAATAAGCAAGTAACCAGAGGCATTCACAATTCAGAGTTAAAACAGCTTTTGAAAAGAGTTTTTGTGCATTTTGTAGGACATGTATAAGACACATTGAATCTGCTGTTGCTGCTGCTAAGTCGCTTCAGTTGTGTCCGACTCTGTGCGACCCCATAGACAGCAGCCCACCAGGCTCCCCCATCCCTGGGATTCTCCAGGCAAAAACACTGGAGTGGGTTGCCATTTCCTTCTCCAATGCATGAAAGTGAAAAGTAAAAGTGAAGTCGCTCAGTCGTGTCCAACTCTTAGTGATCCCATGGACTGCAGCCCACTAGGCTCCTCCATCCATGGGATTTTCCAGGCAAGAGTATTGGAGTGGGGTGCCATTGCCTTCTCTGTATTAAATCTAGATAAACATTTTTATTAATTACCTTGAAATACAGTTAACTACATTTAGCTACTTAATGGGAAGGAATTGAGAGGTCATCTAGTCCCTGTTGTCCATGGACTACCTGCATCTGATTCACTTGTGAGCTTATTAAAAATTGTCTTCATCCTAGTCTGTTCCAAGACTTCCAGAATCAAGACATCAGATGAGAAGACTGGAAATCTACACCCCCCCCAAGTTACTCAGATGCTTCTCATGTATATATTATAAAGTTGAGGTTTGTGGAAATACTATTAATACTTTCACATACAGGATTCAACAAGGAATATTGAGTTAACTACTTCATCTTGGCTATTTACTTAGGAGAAGAAGGCACTAATACTTTCTTGAGGTGGAACACCATAAAATATTTCTATAAAAATTTACCTTCAGAAGACTGATCCTCTGGAAAAACAAATTCCTCTTTTAAATTTAATGAATATACTTAATTTAATGACCAATAATCTAGCTACCAGACATTTATTCCTGAGTATAGCCATTTTTTTTCCCCAATGAGACTCCTGTCTTCTAAAGGGTGAGTGAAATTACACACTATGATAAAATAGCAAATGACATGGACGTGGCATAGAATTTCCAGATTTAATCAACACAAATCTGAGGTGGCCAGTCAAATTCAAATTTCAGACAAATTACAAATTATTTTGTCATGTGCGTCCCAAATATTATATTGCAGTATTTCCTGATACTAAAGTTATTTATTATTTATCCAAATTTAACTGAGTGTCTTGTATTTTATTTGGCAATCTCAATTGGCAGAAAGTAAAAGAGAGGGCTTTTGAAGAGACTGTGGTCAGATTTAGGTGGGTGCTTTACTAGGGAATTGGGTATAACCCTTGGGCAACACAGGGGCATTACACCTAGGAAATTAGAGAGCTCAGGAGATATCTCTTTATTGCTGTATTGTTTAAAGTTGGCGTTTCCATCACAACCATGGCATCTAGACCTAGGCAAAGACCTGTGAACATTTATGAACAAAATAAAAATAATGTTGTAGAATAGTGCATACTCAGTCATTTCAGCTGTGTCTGACTCGTGCAACTCTATGGACTGTAGCCCACGAGACTCCTCTATCCATGGAATTCTCCAGGCAAGAATACTAAAGTGGGTTGCCATGCCCTTCTCCAGGGGATCTTCCTCACTTAGGGATCGAACCCGTGTCTCCTGTGTCTCCTGCATTGCAGGCAGATTATTTAATGCTGAGCCACCAGGGAAGCCCTGTAGAAATGGTAGGACTATGCAAATGCTGATACTGCCATCTGCATATTGCTAGGTAATTTTCCCTTGACCATGTAGTTATCCATAGGAAACCCAACACTGTATCTTAGTCTTGAGTATTGCTTTGTAATTTTTCAGCCATTTCATCATAGTTCTCTTAGTTTTCCAACAAAGCTATCAGCTCTTTAAAAATTTGGAAATTTGTACTTTACTGCTCTTTACAAAGTAAGCTTGCTAAGAACATGTACTAAATAAGATTGAAGACGGGAATGTCTTTTTTTAGGCTTGACAGATAGTTTCTACTTATATTATTCATTTATTCTTTAATTCCTCTAATAAATATTTATTGAGGACCACCTCAATTCTGCAATTTGCTGCCCCTGGGAAAGTAACATAAAGATGAGGAATCAGAGCTCAGTACTAACCCATGTGAAGTTTTACATCATCTCTATATAAAACTGTGGTTTATTAACAAACAATCCATGGGGCAAACCATTCACCTTTTCCAGTTTTGAAATCATGGTAACTTCCCTAGAGTTTAGTGTTAAAGTCACGGTCACTTAAAATTAACCCAGAATCCAGTATACCTTCCTTTCTCAAGCTAACACACAGTTTATTTTATGAATGTATATTGACCACAAAATATATATTTTGTGTATATTTTAAGTCTCAAATAAAAACACTTATAAATCAAGTATACTTTTAAATTTTATACCAAACTTGAGCTTCATATTCTGAATGTACACATGCAAAGTAAGGAATATAACAAGGAGACTGTCCTCTAGACAAAACCAAGTACCTCAAAAGAACTCTTGGTCTGAAATACACTAGCAATTGAAAGAGATAAAATACAGTATTTTTTTTTTCTTAAATAGTCCCTTTTAGGTGGAAACAGAAACAGAAATTCACTTGTAAGAAAAAACAATAGAAATTTTTAAAGCTGCACTTAAGCCTAAATAGTTTGTACAGAGTTTTCAACAACAGCAATGCAAATCTTATACATGAAAACAATATAAACTAAAGTAAAAACAAAACATTATTGTAAGACACTTTAACAAAGATGTTATAAAATGAAAAAGTATTTTGATTGCCTAACCCTAAAAATTACCAGGAAATTCTAAATGAAAGAAATCATTGCCTATAGTCCAAAAAAAAAAAAAATCATAGAAATAGAATAAAAAGTATTTTGAACCAAACCTGTAAGACCACAATGATAACAGGAGCGAAATCATGCATAAAAGTAACTGGATCAGCCAGCAAGCTACCCCCCAAATCAGGGGAGATGTGAGGGTTTCATAAAGTCTGGCCAACCCACACCTTTCTTCTCCTGGGGCATTAGCCACCAACTCAGAAATCTCCAGTAAACTCTACTGTAAGTATTACTCCATTTAGTCACTTCCTCTGGTTTCCAAACAGCCACAATTGAAATGTTCATGTGTTACTTGAGACGTTTCTGCTGGCAGAATGGGCTAGGATGAGGAGGAAATGCTTCTGAAGTAAATGTGCATAGATTTATTGGCTATAGTAGCCACCACACCTGGTGAAGGGTAGAGTAGGCGGGTCCCTGAAGTGACCAGTCATGGAAAATCTCTTGATGATTCAGAAATCACCTCTCAGGCCTCAGTGCTTGGAGGAGGGTCACAGAGCTATAACTGTGGAAGGGGGCACTGAGGGGTATGTTTGAAAGGCCTGGGACCTCACCAGCTTGGGGGCACTTGCCTGGGAAGGACCCCTTAGGTGACCAGTGCTTAGGTAGGGATTGGATGAAGTCAGAGCTAAGACAAATTAACAGCTCCCAGCCTGGCCAACTCCTCTGCTTCTGGGATTATTCTGTTTTCTTTTTGAACCCTTTGACACTCAATCAGTAACCTTTACGACTAATATACATGTAACTGGAGGAAAAGATGAGAAGGGGTTTTCCTTCCCATCCTCCCACCCAGCTCTCCTGTCATCTCTTTGTTCAGACACTTCTGTCCATCACGGTTCACTGAAAGTTCTTCATATTCAAGCAATTTCCACTCAACCGTCAGGCAACCCCAACTGGAATGGCAATTAGCCAGATGTCAGCCCTCCCATCACCTCCAGCCTCAGTTCTACATTATTCAGTCAGGCTTGATCACAGCCAAGGTGGAACCCACCAGGGCTCCTCTCGATAAACTTGCAATGAACCTGAAGTAAAGCCAAAAGATTCATCACAAAGAAGGAGATGTAACCGAACCCTCGCTCTTCCTTTTTCTTACGACTTTGCCTTGTCTGTTCCTCCCCTGCCCCTCACCCCATTCCATTCCATGCCCTGAGCCTCACTACAACTGACTCAGACATCCTAGCGGTAAAGCTTAGTGGAAATGATTAAGCTATTGGTTGTGTCTTTTAAGATATAGTATCTGTTATTTTCCTGTATCAGCAAAATCTGCACATAAGCATCCAATCCCTGGAGCTCCGACTCCTGCCATCAATGTCTTTTTGACAAATTAACACAAATAAAAATACGCTCACGACACTGGAGCTCACATTTAACAAAGAAGCTTGTCCCTTAGGGCATGCAAGGCCTCACTTCATGAGCAAAACCCAGGCTCAAGATGCAGAAACCTGGGAAAACCTGCAGCCTGAGTTTCAGAAAGTCACTGGCTAACACAAGGTCGGCTCCCAATCTGGCAAAAACAGTCTTGAGCTCTCCCACGCAAGTGCATTTCTCAAAGGCTGGGGAGCTAATAAATAGGAAACTTGTCATTCAAAAAGATCTAATCATCCGTGGAGGAATCCTTTCCACATATTTTCATCTCTTACCAAAAAACATAATTAGCAAAATGGGTTTGCATCCACCAACTGAACTGTTTTGACTCAGGGGGCAAGGTTAGAATTCCGTGGTCTTCGTTCAGGGTCACAAACTAATCAGTACCTCAAATGCTGAGACAGGTGATTAATGTGCCTGAGAGAAGGCAAGGCAGGAAGGAACTGGGAGCTAGTGGGCAGGGACAGGTAGATATTTTCTTGAAAGCAGCTAAAACAGAAATACACAGTAGGGATCCTATAGTTGTTCTTCTCTCCCTTAGCTCTGTTGTCAAACATTTTCAGTTTATGAGTAAGGAATGTTTTTAATAATTGCCAGAACTATACATTTCACAGGCGTGCACAGATACAGCAAATGAAAAAAAAAAAAAAAGAGAACATATATATATAAATTCATCCAAGAGAAACACACACACATAGTTCTCATGCTGTGCTCCGTTCACCTGCATCCAGTCGCACCTCCCATATTCACACCTTTTTCTGAGACTAGTGCAATTTAGTTTTGTTTCCTAAGATAAACTAAGGCAGGAGGATTCCAGTGGGATTCTTATGTCTCCCCACCCTTCAAATGGAGAATCTAAAAGCAAACTGCACAAGGAGTAATGGATTATTTCTCCTCCACAAAGCTGCTTAACCAAAGCCACTGATATTTCCATTCCATGCCGAAACCACATTTCTCTCGTCTGGAAAGCATTACCCTTCCTTATAAGATAGCTCTCTTGGTTCCGACTCTGGGTTCCATCTTTTGCCTGGGAAGCAGGCCCTGTCCACTCCCAGGACGTGGCAACGCTCTGAATTGTGATACCACAGGCCCAGGGCGTAGACACTATGCCCCAAGCTCTCTCAGGATCCTGCACTCCTAGACCACGGATACAAACCCTGATGATGATCAGTCATTATCTGTACAGCTGTACAGATGGCTTTCTATTTCTAGGACCATTCAGTTCAGTTCAGTCGCTCAGTCATGTCTAACTCTTTGCGACCCCATGAACCGCAGCACGCCAGGCCTCCCTATCCATCACCAACTCCCGGAGTCCACCCAAGCCCATGTCCATCGAGTCAGTGATGCCATCCAACCATCTCATCCTCTGTTGTCCCCTTCTCCTCCTGCCCTCAATCTTTCCCAGCATCAGGGTCTTTTCAAATGAGTCAGCTCTTCACATCAGGTGGCCAAAGTACTGGAGTTTCAGCTTCAACATCAGTCCTTCCAATGAACACCCAGGACTGATCTCCTTTAAGATGGACTGGTTGGATCTCCTTGCAGTCCAAGGGACTCTCAAGAGTCTTCTCCAACACTACAGTTCAAAAGCATCAATTCTTCGGTGCTCAGCTTTCTTTATAGTCCAACTCTCACATCCATACATGACCACTGGAAAAACCATAGCTTTGACTAGACGGACCTTTGTTGGCAAAGTAATATCTCTGCTTTTTAATATGTTCTCTAGGTTGGTCATAACTTTCCTTCCAAGGAGTAAGCGTCTTTTAATTTCATGGTGCAATCACCATCTGCAATGATTTTGGAGCCCCCCAAAATAAAGTCAGCCACTGTTTCCACTGTTTCCCCATTTATTTGCCATGAAGTGATGGGACCAGATGCCATGATCTTAGTTTTCTGAATGTTGAGCTTTAAGCCAACTTTTTCACTCTCCTCTTTCACTTTCATCAAGAGGCTCTTTAGTTCTTCTTCACTTTCTGCCATAAGGGTGGTTTCATCTGCATATCCGAGTTTATTGATATTTCTCCTGGCAATCTTGATTCCAGCTTGTGCTTCATCCAGCCCAGCGTTTCTGGGCTGGATGAAGCATACACTGTGGTAGTGTAATTAAAAAGAATACTCTGCAGCAATGAGAATGAAGGAATGACAACCACAGTCAGCAGCATGGGTGAACTGGACACAAAAGAGTCTATGCTGTAATCTTGAGAAAGAAGAATGGAACTGGAGGAATCAACCTGCCTGACTTCAAGCTCTAATACAAAGCCACAGTCATCAAGACAGTATGGTACTGGCACAAAGATAGAAATACAGATAAATGGAACAAAATAGAAAGCCCAGAGATAAACCCACGCACCTATGGACACCTTATCTTCGACAAAGGAGGCAAGAATATACAATGGAGAAAAGACAATCTCTTTAACAAGTGGTTCTGGGAAAACTAGTCAACCACTTGTAAAAGAATGAAACTAGAACACTTCCTAACACCATACACAAAAATAAACTCAAAATGGATTAAAGATCTAAACGTAAGACCAGAAACTATAAAACTCCTAGAGGAAAACATAGGCAAAACACTCTCCGACATAAATCACAGCAGGATCCTCCATGACCCACCTCCCAGAATATTGGAAATAAAAGCAAAAATAAACAAATGGGACCTAATTAAAATTAAAAGCTTCTGCACAACAAAGGAAACTATAAGCAAGGCGAAAAGACAGCCTTCAGAATGGGAGAAAATAATAGCAAATGAAGCAACAAACAATTAATCTCAAAAATATACAAGCAACTCTTGCAGCTGAATTTCAGAAAAATAAACGACCCAATCAAAAAATGGGCCAAAGAACTAAACAGACATTTCTCCAAAGAAGACTTACAGATGGCTAACAAACACATGAAAAGATGCTCAACATCACTCATTATTAGAGAAATGCAAATCAAAACCACAATGAGGTACCATTTCACACCAGTCAGAATGGCTGCTATCCAAAAGTCTACAAGCAATAATTGCTGGAGAGGGTGTGGAGAAAAGGGAACCCTCTTACACTGTTGGTGGGAATGCAAACTAGTACAGCCACTATGGAGAACAGTGTGGAGATTCCTTAAAAAGCTGGGAATAGAACTGCCATATGACCCAGCAATCCCACTGCCGGGCATACACACCAGGGAAACCAGAATTGAAAGAGACGTGTGTACCCCAATGTTCATCGCAGCACTGTTTACAATAGCCAGGACATGGAAGCAACCTAGATGTCCATCTGAAGACGAATGGATAAGGAAGCTGTGGTACATATACACAATGGAATATTACTCAGCCATTAAAAAAATACATTTGAATCGGTTCTATTGAGATGGATGAAACTGGAGCCTATTATACAGAGTGAAGTAAGCCAGAAAGAAAAACACCAATACAGTATACTAATGCATATATATGGAATTTGATAGATGGTAACGATAACCCTATAAGTGAGACAGAATAAGAGACACAGATGCATAGAACAGTCTTATGGACTCTGAGGGAGAAGGTGAGGGTGGGACGTTCTGGGAGAATAGCATTGAAACATGTATATTATCATATGTGAAACAGAACACCATTCCATGTTCGATGCATGAGACAAATGCTCAGGACTGGGGCAACGGAATGACCCAGAGGGATGGGATGGGGAGGGAGGTGGGAGGGGGGTCCAGGAAGGGGAACACATGTAAACCCATGGCTGATTCATGTCAATGTATGGCAAAAACTACTACAATATTGTAAAGTAATTAGCCACCAACTAAAATAAATAAATTTATTTAATTACAAAAAAAAAAAAAAGGGTCTATACTGTAGAATTCCACTGGTATCAAGTCCCCAAGTCGACAGCTGATTTACGTTATAAGTCAGGACAGTGGCTCTCCACGGAATGAAGTTAGTCAAGGAGGCACAGTGAGGTCCTACAAGTGCCAGTAACATTCCACATCTTTTGATTCGGGGACTGGTTACATCAGTGTGTTCTCTAATATTTATATTTTATTAATTTCAGTGTGACATGCTTTACTTTACTTATTATTATTTTAATATTTTGGCCATACCATGTGACATGTGGGATCTTAGTTCCCTGACCAGGGATCAAACCTGCACCCCTTCATTAGAAGCACAGACTTTTAACCACTGGACTGCCAGGGAAGTCCCTACCAATGTGTTCCTTTTGAAACTTCATCAAGCTCTTTGTTTATGATACATGTACTTTTTTGTCTATATGTTATACACCAAAAAAAAACATTTAATTTAAAAAAAGGAGGGGGATAAATTTGAGCTAATGAGCACATGTTGGCACATATTGGGTACTCAGTATATGATGGTATAGGAATATCTTAATTAACTGGTAACTGGACTTAGGGGTCATCTGTTGAATGATGCTTGGACTGTTTAAAGATTTGTCTACTAGAAATAAACCTGCTATGATGATTTCTGTATAGGTTTTCCTGGGAACGTGAGCTCTCATTCCTCTGGGATAAATGCATAGCAGGGCATTCTTGGGTTGTATGATATATGAAAGTTACAGTCAGAGGGGCTGTAACATTTTACATCCTCACTACCAATGTCCAGGAGACGCAATTTCTCTAAATCCTCATCAGCTTTTGGAGCTGTCACTATTTTCCTATTAGAGCCATCCTGATAGGTGTACAGTGATACAACATTGTGGTTTCAACTTGCATGTCCTTAATGGCTAATGACACTGAGCATCTTTTTGTGCTTATTTGCCATGTGTCTCTCCTCTCCAGTGAAAAGTCTGTTCATGTCATTTGCCCAATTTCTAACTGATTATTTCATTGTGTTAATTTTGAGTTGCTTCTATGTCCCAAATCTCTTTTTAAAAGATGCAGCTTGAAAATATGTTCCTGCATTCTGTAGCTTGTCTTTTCAACCTCTTCACAGGGCCTAAAATAGAGGAAAAGCTTTCAATTTTGAAGCGATCAAATGTCTCACTTTTTTCCCTTTTATAAAGTATTCTTTTAGTGTTTAAGAGTCCTTTGCCTATTTTTAGATCCTAGAGATTTTACAAACAATTTTTTTTTTTAGTTTTATAATTTATATGTAAGTGTACGATCTATTTTGAGTTTATTTTTGTATAAGATGTAAAGTTTAGGTGGGCTTCCCTGGTAACTCAGATAGAAAAGAAGCTGCCTGCAATATAGGAGACTAGGTTTTGATCCCCAGGTTGGGAAGATCCCCTGGAGAATGGGGAAACAGCTACCCACTCCAGTATTATTGCCTTGGAATTCCCATGGATAGAGGAGCCTGGTGGGCTACAGTCCATGGGGTTGCAAAGAGTCGAACACAACTGAGCAACTAAATAACCAACAACAAATTCTCTTTGCCCCTCCATGGATGCATAACTCCTCCAGCACCATTAGTTATAAAGGCTGTACTTTGCCCATTGAAATGGTTTTATACCTTTTTGTCAAGAATTGGTTGAGTGTACCTGTGTGTGTGTCTGTGTGTGTGCATGCTAGGTCGCTTTAGTCATGTCCAATTTATGTAAGTTTATTTCTTGGTCTTCTATCCGGTTTCATTGTTCTGTCTCTCTTTCTGCAAAAATCACACTGTTCTGACTATCTTTGTGTGTTACTCCATGAGAGATATTAGTCTTCAATTTCCTCTTTGTTCCTTCCCTGTATTTGTTTGGTTTGGGTTTCAGGGCAACCCTGGCTTCATACAGTGAGTTGCAAAATGGAAATGTTCACTACTCTTCTGTTTTCTGACATAGATTCAGTATTTGCTGTAAATTTTTACAATATATTAGCACATGGAAAATAAAGAGACACGGACTGGGGTTTATGTTCAAGCATCTTCACTAATGGGGCTTCGGGTCACTAAAGTTTAAACTCTAGATATAGCAACATTTCTACTTGCTGTGCTGTGCTTAGTTGCTCAGTCGCGTCCAACTCTCTGTCACCCCGTGGACTCTAGCCCACCAGGCTCCTCTGCCCATGAGGATTCTCCAGGTAAGAATCCTGGAGTGGGTTGCCATGCCCTCCTCAACATTTCTACTTATTTTTGATTAAATGACTTATTTTGTTTAGCTTTGTTCTTCTTACATTCCATCTGAATGATAATGAACCAATTACGTTTGTATTTCTCTTCTCATGCCATGAAAATCTGAGAGGCATATGGAAAATTATACTGAGTTGATAGCATACTCATTTAATAATAAGAACCAACAGACTTTAAAAAAGGTACACAACTCACGTTTTAATGAAACAAATCAATAGCCTCATGCATAAAAATAAAACAAATCATATTTCCAAGTCTCTAAACTAGTGCTTTTCAACTGGTAACAATTTTTATCTTCCACAGCGGACACACGGCAATGTCAAGAGACAATCTTTGGTCGTCACAACACAGAGCTGTATATTCTGCTGGCATCTAGAGGGTAGAGGCTTGGGATCCTATTACACATCTTAGAATGCACAAAACATTACTCTGTAAGGAAGCATTATGTGGCCCCACATATCAGTAACGCTGAGACTGAAAAACCTGGCTGCAAGCAATCCTTAATCTAACAAAATCTCAAGATATGACGTCAAATACATAAACAGAGAGAGAGATGAAGTTGTGTTTTTGAATTACAGATTTATATACATGTATATGTGTATATTTGGGTACACACATAAATTTACTGATGATAAATTGAAAGCCTATATTTTTTGTGAAGAGAGTTCTACTCTGAGGAAATTGTATTCAAGAGATTAAAAAAATGTTTTTAAAGGCTGTACTATCTTGTGGAAGTCAACAGTTAGTCTGAGAAATCCAGAAAGACATACAGCAATAGGAACAAGTAACCACCAGAGATTTTAAGGCACAGCATCTTGGGAAAAAAAAATAACTATATATGTCTTTTAGGTTACTTTCTGCCATCCTGACCTCCTTCTGTGTCACTTTCCTGTTAAGTAAAATGAAAAAACATCAAGGGCTGTATGAATTCATACCTGTGTCAAGTTTTACTAATTGTTTCTGGGGCTTATATTAAGCACCATGCCATTATAGTATTATTTTATTATTTTCTAGTTAAACCTATGAGATGAATATTTCTCCACTAGAAAGTGGGTATGATTTTAAATTATATTTAGAACTAAATTTGTTTCATGGATGAAGAACATGGTCAACAATTAATGAGAGAGTCAAAACTCAAGTCAGGGGCCTCTGGCTCTACAACTAGGGCTTCTTCCTCCTTACTCTGCGACGTTCTGGTTGTTGGACTCAAAGTCGTTCACGCGGCCCCCTGCTCCTTAGATCCCTGTCAGCTTCTCGGTTCTACAAATGTCCAGCGGAAGTCCCTTGATGTAAGTAAGTTCTGGAGTGGGTTGCCATTTCCTTCTCCAGAGAATCTTCCAGACCCTGGGATCAAACCCATGTCTCCCGCATTGCAGCCAGACGCTTTACCATCTGAGCCACCAGGGAAGCCAGATTCAAGGTAAACTAAATTAAAAAGAACTAAAACTAAACAAAATGAAAGATTAGTTTCTTAGTTACTAACTAGTCACATTTCAAGTGCTGAACAACCGCATATGGCCAGTGGCTACTGTCTTGCAAAATACAGACCTAGACTGTATCACTGCTTAAGTAACATGTTTAAGCATTTCATGGGTTACTGCATAAAGCAGCATCTTATTTGCTAGAAAAGTTTTCATTTCAAACTTCAAGGAGAAATCTTCTATACTAGTATTCTGTGACTAGGTAAAAGTTTCCCCTCTTTATGAATGCTTTCAAAGTTTTTTTGATTATATCACCTCTATGTCTTCACATTTCCTGAATACAAATCCTTAATCTTTGAAAGTTAATTTACTTATGAAATCACTTTATATCCCCAATCACATAAAGGTCTCTGGACATTCTCTAGTCTTTGTCATACCTTTTATTTGTTTTGGCAATCAAATATGAAAATAATATTGTAAGTGTGGCCCAACTTTTTTTTAGTATAAAGATATATCTAAAATTGTATGTATCTAAAGAAAGAATTTTTTTTTTCTTCCAATAGACTACACTTCTGAATCTTCTCAGAGAATAATAAGGTTTAAGAGGAAATGTGGGTAGATTTATATTAGTGATTAAATGTATCAAGATGATTCTGTTTTACCTAATACATTTGTAACTACACTAAAATAAGAAAAATTCAACACAAACTGCTGGTAGGTGAACATTGTCTAAAGAAGAACAAACACAACAGAAAACCAGGTATCTTTCTTCTCTATCCTAAGAAGATCAGTTTAAAATATTGATTTAAGTTACAGTGAAACCATAATTTTTATTTTCCAATAAAAAATATTTGATACAAAAAGATGCTGGAGGATTCCATCACCTCTAGAACCTCAGCAGACTTTGATCCATATGAGAGAGCAAACATCTTCCTCGGGACATAATAGACAAAAGGCATAATTCGTGGGCTGGTTTCATTTTTTGCACCCCCTTGCTGTGAACATAAGAGATATAATAATTTATTTCCTATTGCCACTAAGTTGGCAACTGACAGGCTAAGTATTGAGAAGAGGCGAGAGAAACCACTAGAAGTGTTTTACAGGACTAGCTTCGTACCTCTGATTCTGCACTAGCCGTTATACTATTCGGTATCTTATCTATGTGTATCCTACACACATGAAGAGTGCAAACCTCTGATTCTGCACTAGCCATTATACTATTCGATATCTTATCTATGTGTATCCTACACACATGAAGAGTGCAAACCTCTGATTCTGCACTAGCCATTATACTATTCGATATCTTATCTATGTGTATCCTACACACATGAAGAGTGCAAACCTCTGATTCTGCACTAGCCATTATACTATTCGATATCTTATCTGTGTGTATCCTAGACACATGAAGAGTGCAAATGCTTAATATGTTCATGGACAAAAGCTTTTTACACCAACCTTCAGGACAATCCTTCCTACACTAATATACGTACAAGCACCTCATCAGTATATTTGACTCTGAGAAATTTGAAATGATTAGGAAAACAGCATATCAGTGCCATTCACCAAACTTTAATTCATTTGACAGAAAGTAATTAATTCAAGCTGATTGGCTCACTTTAATAGTAATAAAAATAAGAGGAAGTCAACCAAAGCCCAGCAGAGAATAAGACTCCTAGGAAAAGATATGTGATTCCTGTTAGACTATAAAAGATAAGCATCTTATCTCAAGTCAGCAAACAGCCATGGTGTCTTTGTCGTTTTGTTTTGTTTTTTAACTATTTGGTGTCCCTTTTGTATCCTGCAATATATTAACTCTAGATTAATTCAATAGCTCACTTTTAGGAGTTCTTTTTATGTCCACCTCTTCCTCTTTAATCAATGCAATCCATCACCAATTTGAACTCTAAATGCAATTATCTAAAATATCAATGATATACCTGTGACAATTGTCACTTTAAATTTCCATGTACTTTATAGTATTAATAATCATCCTTCAAAAAACTTCCTGAAATGGAGAAATAATTATATCTATGACCAGCAGTAACAGTTAATGGTTTCATTAGTACTAATGCTGAATATCTATGCCTCGGTAAGAAAGACATCATCTATTTTTGAGAGAGAGAGAGAGAGGAGGTTTATAGACTTAAATGCAGATTTTTAAAGAAAAAAAATAACATAACATTAATCATAGTGACTAACATAGGAGTACTGTAGACAAACACCTTCAGTTTAACAATTTAATATTAGACAATAGATATTGCTTTATTTGTCCTGAGAACCTACAGCCAGAAACTACCACAAAGGCAGTGATTATAATGCAAGTAACCACAAGAGCAAGCATTTTCAGTGTTTTGTAACTTTTATTTATCACTATAGTCTGCACAGTTAAACCCTATTATAACATGAATCACATTTATGTAGGTGTGTGTGTTCTACAGGTCAACCTCAAATAAACAAAGGCTTTTATATTGAAATGTAGACATTGTAAAGGTATTCTATTGCAGCAAGAGATTTCCAAATTTTAGATCTGTTGATTAGTCTTAAAGATATGTTACCTTATCTAGAAATATGCAAAACAATATCCATCAAACTATAATTAGAATCAAAATATCTAGTTGCAAAACAAACAGAAGAACAAGTATTATCCTAATACCCTTCCTATGGGAATCTGGTATTGCACACACAATAAAAAAACGATACTACTACGATCACATTAATAAATCTCTTTTCTTAACTCTATGGGCATCTTAACTCATGCCGGCATCTCTGTTAACATGGCAACACGTGCAAAAATGTTTCCTCACCACCAAAAGAAGTATTTAAATGAAATCTGCAAAAAAAAAAAAAAATAAAAAAAAAAATAAATGAAATCTGCAGATTTTTTATAAATGACCTTTTTAGCATAACTGATATACGTTAACAAGTATTTCAAAAATATCAAAGCTATTTCGAATTTTGCTGGGAAAAAAAAAAAAACACAATGACTCTTTGGCAGGATCAGATGTACTCAAGAGGGGTGAATGGTCATTCTTCCAGTTTCCATTTAATTATTTTGATGATTTTAATTTTCAAAGTAAATCTCTTCCAAGACAAATAATGTATCTATCATACAGACACAACAGAAGTTTTGCCCGCCTTTACCTTGCAGCCAGAACTCAATACTATTATGAATTAAGATAAAAGGCAAACTCCACCAGCTTTTCTTAATCATGACGCCAGCTAGTCCTTATGATCTCTCCAGAAGTTAAAAAGTGATTTAAAAATCTAAACTTTCACTGATATTTTCTCCATAAAACTTCTTTCACGCTCTTTGGTAAAGATGCAATCTCTTGCTTAAATACACTTTTCTTCTTAAAAATATATATATCAGAGAATAAAAGCCTAAGAGAGATGGGCAATGGGTGACTCTTTTACCTTCTCAGTTTATCTATTACTGAAATTGTCACCTTCCTTAACTCACGGGATTTTCTAAAAATCAAGTTAGATATGAATAGTGTTTGAAGACCATAGACCATTAAATGGGGGTATCTTAAGATGAAAACTGTTGAAAAATCAGAACAGAACACTGTTGAAAAATCAGAGACAGAAGTCAGAAACCAGCTTAAATCATAAATCAAGAAATTTTAAGAAATGTAAATTGTTCAAGTTTGTCTCTCATGGAAAGTTAATATATTCTCTTTTTTTTCCTCTCCCTTCTCTTTCCCCTGAAGACAGGTAATGTTAAAACTCCCAAGAATTTTTAGTTGTATCCTGAAAAAAAAATTCAGGAATGTGTCATTCTGAGCATTTCTGGGATCATTTGGAAATACGCAAAAAAAAAAAAAAGGACAAATATTTGATCGTTATTTATAAGGTGCCCATGGTATATGTCAGGATGGATGTTGCTGCTTTTTCAAGCCTGGAATTGTCAAGACTGCGACAGTAGGATTTAGGTAGAGAGCTGGAGAAGCAGGCTGCTCTTACCTAAGGCAACAGGGGCCCAGGTGGAAAAATGTAGAAGAATGGGGAGACGCTGAGGTGGAAGAGGCAGGAGGGAGAGTGGCGATGCCCCCTGCAGAGAAACTCTTCATGGTTATGAGATGTCCACTCCTGCCAACTGTTTAGCTCACTTCACCCCTCATCTCCCAACAGACTGTGAATTCATGAAACTGAGTCAGCCCAAGCAAGGGCTTAGTGGGGGCCAGGGACCCCAAGAAAGCCAGAATGACTGTGAGACAAGACCCCAGTGGCTTTGTGCTTCACTTCTGGTTTAATTTACCTGTTTACTGCCCATTCTGCACAGTCCTCCATGTGCTGGGTACAGAAGGAGTCGTAAAAGGTAAACAGATTGCTTCCTGCTCCCTCTAGGAATTCAGAGTGCGGACGGGCTCCTACAATGAAATACTTGCCAGTCGCTGGTTCCCAGGGGCTCCCGGCTCTCCAGCCATACCTACCCCCTTACTCTGTTTTGATCTCCCATTCAGGCTACTAGATTCAAGGGCTCCATGGGGCTCAACGCAGAATCAAAGAATACAACTGTAAAATTCTTGGCTTTTATTGGGCGGAATGGAAGAGCTTGGTCCAGACTATAAGGCAGAATATTAGAAGAATAAATGACCCAGGCTGCCAGCAGTCACCACCACCCCCATCCTGCCCCTCTGTACAGTAGGCAAAGATCCTCTGAACTAGAGGTGGGTGGACAGGGAAAGAGTCAAAATGAGGAGAACAAGAAATTAGATCTCTGAGACTGAGGGGGTGGTAGGATCACAGGAGCAGAGACTCTCTGTTTACATTTAGGAATCTGAGAGTAGAGAGTGTTTTTATGTGGCTTCCCACTTGAATCATTCCCATCTCTAAAAAGCTCCCTATACCCCATAGCATAGAAGGGCTCAGTGGAGTGAACTGTGAAGAGTGTCTAGGCAGATCGATCTAACACAGCTTCCACAGGAAACCTGAATGCCCCACAGGGCTCAGGAAAGCAGCCAAATACTTTCCTCAGCACCTGCAAGGGACATCAATGAGACATCAAGCATAGGTGAACCAAGAGGGTCCTCTTGATTAAAATGGGGGACCCTGCAATTGAAAGAAGCATGGATGGGGTGGTTAAGTTCAGATGAGCCCATAGTCACCTTAGGTGTCATCAGGGAGGATAAGAGAAGCCAAGAACAGATGGAGAGATGGTCATCTCAGCAGATGAGAACAGGTAGAGACTTCCCTCTTAAAGCTCCACTGGGATATGAAATAGACTGAACTCAGGTCCATGGACTCCAAGGACAAACATATGCTTTTCTAATATATATTGATGCCTATTTCTGCTCTCATGGATGTTTGAATCCAGACGTGATTGAGACTTAGCACAACAAAGACACTTTGCTTAGCCTACTTTTTAAGCATGCTTAAATCAGCAATATAACACGCCTGTAAGGACGACCCTGAACTCATTTTGCCTAAGCCAAGTGCATTATGATGACCATTCACCCTGGAAAGTGCTCCACTTTAGATGACAAATCACCCAGTTGGCCAACCTTTAAGTTCTTCTTCTTCTTCTTTTTTTTTTTTTTCTTATGAATAGAGTATTTTACTTTGGTATCAAACAGATGTTAAGATGTCACCATGATTATTCATATTTTTATTTAAAAAGGTGAAATATTTTAGGAAATAAAAATCCTCCCTGATTTGATTTGGTCTTGCAGCCTCTTCAGCTTCCCTGGTGGCTCAGACGGTAAAGAATCTGCCTGCAATGTGGGAGATCCGGATATGATCCCTGGTTAAGGAAGATCCCCTGGAGAAGGAAATGGCAACCCATTCCAGTATTCTTGCCCAGAGAATTCCATGGACAGAGGAGCCTGGAGGGCTACTTACTGTCCAAGGGGTCAGAAAGAATTGGACACAATTGAGGAACTATCACTTTCACTTTTCAGCCTCTTCTGGTAAAATAAACCCCCCTAAAAGGCAAAGCAGCTAAATATGGTAGTTTGTTTTGCTGAATCAGAATGCCAAATGGTACATGTATGACAAGTATATGACAAAGGCAAACATTAGCAGGACAGCACAAACTAAAGAATGCAAATAAGAGGAACTGCAAAAATATTTGTTTTGAAATATTTGGAAATTCTCCCTGGATGTCAATGAATTCACTTCCACATCTGATTCTGAATGCCAAATATATACAGTATGAACTCCTGCCTTGGGGCTTTTAGAATATCCCGGAAGAATTATGTAGGTTACTGACTTGTGCTGTGTAGGCAGAAAGATAAGACTTTGCATGTGGCAGGGCAATAAAGCAAGTATTTGTCAGCTTCTAAATTGGAACCAACAATGAATTGGCTATTTGCAGCACTGCTATTTCTATAAGAATGATGCCAGCATCCTTTACTCCTGTATAATGAATGGAAGGATCAATTCTAGATGTGCAACAGCCCAGTATATTTTATCATCATATTATACTCTAACAATAAGAAAATCTAAATCAGAAAATTCCTAACAGGCAAGGATATTTCCCATTCCTTCTCCTCAAAAAAGTGCACACTTGGAAAATCATATTATATATATATACATTTTTTTTTAACTGAAGTATAATTGACCTACAGTGTTATATTAGTACAGATTTTTCGTGTTTATAGTCAAGGAAATTTCAGGATGCACAGGTCTATGGGAAAGAATGGTGGTGATGAACATTCATACCAAGGAAATAAAAACAGTTTAGATGTTCTTATTTATAACTCATATTCTTTGAGATACAGCCGATACTCATTCCTACAAGGGGGAACTGAGCATTTTCCCCTTCTTCATTTATTCTGATCTTCCTCTTCCAGATTACAATTTAACTCTAACTTGCCAAAACAAAAAGTCTCGGAAACAAGTTATCCATTGGAATGTCATAAAATAAACCTTTACCCAATTATCATGTATGAAAATCAAGCTCTTGAAGTGCTAAATCTTCTAAACACACAAGAAAATGTAGAATAGAGAGTCAGAATCTCAGAGATCTTCCCATTTAGAACTATTGAGCCATTCACTTTGGCTCTTAGAATCAGTGTATGTGCCAGCAACTTTTAATGCCTGTCCCTCATTTACAGACTGTGAATCTTGGAAAGACCAGATTCACGTCTTTAATTGTCCCATCCATATTGTCAAGATAACTCGGGCTGCCGAAAGACAAAGAGAGGGACTTCCCTGGTTGTCCAGTTGCTCAAACTCCATGCTTCTAACTCAGGGGGCCTGGGTTTAATCCCTGATAGAAGAACTAGATCCCATAAGCTACAACTAAGAGTCTGCATAGTGTGACTAGAAGATTCCACATGCCACAACTTTTAATAAAAAAAATTCTATATGCTGCAATAAAGATTAAGTATATCATCTGCCTCCATTAAGACCCAGAGCAGCCAAATAAATAAGTAAAAATGAAATAAAACTTTAAAATGACAAACAGAAACCATGTATGGAGCAACTGGCCCCTAACAGATAAACACAAGTTAGTCTGTTTTCCATCATATGTACTAGAATTATAACATTACCTTGTGTGCCTATTTGCTCAGTTATGTCCGACTTTTTGTGACCCCTTGGTCTGTAGCCAACCAGGCTCTTCTGCCCATGGGGATTCTCCAAGCCAGAATACTGGAGTGGGTAGCCATGCCCTCCTCCAGGGGATCTTCCCAACCCAGGGATTGAACCTAGGCCTGCTGCATTCTAGGCGGATTCTTTACTATCTGAGCCACCAGGGAAGCCCATAACATTAACTTAAGCACAACTAACAAGGAGAAATACCCACCAAGAAATTTTGATAACAACATATTATGGACAAGATAAAAGGGGACCCATAGATGATAAAAACATGGGTATAAAATCTGGCCCCTCCATTCTCAAGTGAAATTCTTGGGCACATGAGTTCCACTCTCTGTGACTCACTGTCTTCATCTGTTAAGAAGTCAGTTGCAATCACCAAGAACCCTCCTAACATTGATCCCCCACGACTCCATCTGTTCTTCCTTTCCCAAATAGCAATTCAGAACACTAAAATTCCATTTGATAGTTCTTCTCTTTTTTTTTTACATTAACTTTTGTGGCATAAACTTCTGCTTAAGAGAGACAACATAAAGGCACTCAGTTGTGTAAGATACATGCATATAAGGTTTATTTAGAGGCTCATGCTGGAAACTGGTAAAAAGAAAGTGATTGTGTTTGGGGGACTGCAGTAATTGATTCTGGCATGCCATTTGTTGCACAATTTACTATACTCCAATTCTTTGCAGATACTCACTCCATCTTTAATAAAAGTGTGCTGAGAGTCTTCAGGAATAAAGACTGCTGCTGCTTATCATTTCAGCAATAATGTGCAAACCCATGCACTTGGCTGAATGGGAATTGAGGAACTACCTCTAATACAAAATTACCAACATACAAAGATTTCAAATAAAGATGCTCTCACTAAGAGATCACTTTTTTCCCCCTTCCTCTCTATGTTGCACAGTTATTTGGTGGACCCCATGACATAACAGAACAAGTGGGCACTGCTATAATTTTAAAGCTGTTACTTTTGTTTTTTGATATTCATAATCACAGTTTATCACAGTAGAAGATGTAGGCTAAAGTCAACAAAAGGAAAAGCACATAAGGCAGAGTCCAGGGAAAACTTGGCAGGAAGTTCTAGCTGTCCTCTCCTAGCAGCCATGAGCCAGCACTTAACCTCTCTCGGAACAATGTGTGGCAACAGGCTTGGAGTACTGCCCACCAGGGAAGTTCACCTGAGCCTTGGTGTCCAGAGCTTTTTCATGCGGTTTGGTCACATAGACATGGCTGATAATACCGTCATTGTCCAAAGCCCTCACCACCTCACCCTAAGTCACATGTTACAATGCTCCTACTCTGAATACTCAAAACAAAAAGGACAACAATCAGAAAGGACTGATCATCTAATATGTGCATATGTCAACTACAAGTACTTTGTATACATTTCCTAATGGCTTCAATTCCCTAGGGAGATCAAGGTTTTATCCCCATCTTGCAGCTGAGGAAATTGAGGATCTAAGTCACTTGCTCAAGATTATACAACTGGGGAGTATTCGTATCTTCTCTCACTGCAGATGAATTAAAAACATTCTCTAAATAATAAGATTTTGAAATAGCATTCCAGAGCTCTAGTATTAAATGTAATTCAAGTTCATGTATGATTATTTTAAACGACACAAGTTAATTTTTACTAGAAAACTGTACTCATTGGAAGTTTGTACATGGGAAGACAAGATCAGAGAAAAGAGCCAACAAACCAATCTGGAGGCTAAAGAAGCAGTTACTAGCATCAAAATAATTGCACAACAAAGGAAGCTTGTCCCACACTGCCCACAATGAGCATTATAGTGGCTGTAATTTGTTTCATTTTTACTTATTCCAAATTAAATTCTGCAGCATTGCTACTTTACATATTGACAAATTCAGAATGAAGGAAACACCAAGAGGCGAATTCCTAAGTGATCACTGCTTCTGGATGCTAAACGCTTCTGCCCAGAGTGTTTCTGTTCAGACTCCTCATCTGCCACTCCTGAGTCCTCGACATGCATCCTCGCAGCCTGGCTCAATGCTGCATTGCTTGCATGCATATTACAAGAGCTTATGTTGAGCAGGAAATGTAGGGTGCAGTTATTTTGTGGTCAACGTCCCTAACATGTCAGGAACACTTGTGCCCTATCACCTGAATTTCTACTTGGTGTGAGCAGAAAACCTAGCCACAATTATGTTAATCAGGGACCCCTGCTCCAGCTGGAAATATGGAGGGAGTAGAAGAGTAGATGGAAGAGTAGAAGCAGGGAAAGTTGTTAATTCATGTCAATCGCAGCAGAAAGGTAGCAAAGCAGATGAGATAATATACCCGGTGTATTCCTAAGTCATTTACTCTCCCCTCAGGCTTTACATTGTGATTGTGACATAGATAACACTTAAGAATGATTTATGAGGACGCTACCCGAGTCCCCATCTGTCTGCACCAGGAGCCACTAATACAAACATTTCCAAAGCAAGTGAGGGAAGTTCTGTCTTGGGAGTCATTAAAAAGGGACTGGGCAAAACACTAGAAAAGATACAGCAGGGAACAATACAGAACGGCTCCTTGGAGAATCAACTCACTGTGACCTAATATTTAAGATTGATAGTTGACAATGTTGAAACATTAATAGTAAATAAAGTGCACTCAAAGGTCTCTGTTAAGCAAGGATCTTGTGTTAATTATGGCTGCCAAACAGTATCTGATGGGGGAGGAGTAGGGGAGGGGAGGAAGAACACTTACTTCATCTGAAGACCAGGAAATGGACTAGTTTATCTTACTGCAACAGGAAAGAAGGTGAAATAGTAAGGTTTATACAGTTCAGGTCTCCAGAGCCCAAGTCCATTCTATGTGCCAGACAGTACAGCACTGATTCTTCAGAATGAGTCTCTAATGAATAACCGTTAATCCCACCATAGAGAAGACAGATGTACCTTCACAACTCTTCCCCTGTGGTAAAGATGAGGAAATAGACCAAAAGCACGCTTGGGGAATCTGAAATCACTTAGCCCACTGAGAGACTCAACAATGAGAAAGATCAGGTTGGGTCATTTCTAGTTGGCAACCACTTAGCAGCAGCAGCAGCAGCAGCAGCAACTAGTCAGCTCAACTGAGTAATTTAAGTTTATTTGAACTTCTGGATCCTTGATCAGCACTGTCTGAGTTCTAAGAGCCTGCAATTACTTTTTTGAAGAAATAGGATGTACTATCATAAATAAATAAGACTTGGTTTAAGCAGCAAAGGAGAGATACATCTGACAAGGACAATGGGACATCCCAGATAACAGAGATGATTTGGGTGATGTAATGGGAGAAGATATTAGAGAGAGAAAACTATGCCGGTCACTGCCATGAATTGAATAGCATCCCACAAAATTCATGGTGAAGCTGCATGCCTCTACGTGCCTGAATATGGAGGTAGGGCCTGTAGACAAGAATTAAGGCCAAATGAAGTCTTAAGGGGAGATCCAATAAGATTAATAATTTTTTTTAATTTAAAATTATTTATTTAATTGAATAATAATTGTTTTACAGAATTGTGCTAGTTTCTGCCAAATATCAACATGAATCAGCCATAGGTAATATTCTCATAAGAAAAGACACCAAAAGGCTCACTCTCTCCCTACCATTGAGGACACAGGGAGGAGAGAAGGCTGTCTGCAAGCCAGACACACACCCTGATGGACCTCCATCCAGGACTCCCAGTCTTCAGAATTGTAAAGAAGGAAATGTCTTTGGTTAAGCCCTCTGGTCCAGGCATTCTTCCATGCCAACCTGAGCAAACTAAGATGGGTACTGAGGGCAGCTAGCATCCTTGCAGAAGCAAAGTAAACAATATCCTCCAGTATGCTCCCGAGCGTGCTAAGTCACTTCAGTCATGTCTGACTCTTTGTGACTCCTGGGACTGTAGCCCACCAGGCTACAGAATCCATCGGATTCTCCAGGCAAGAATACTGGAATGGGTTGCCATGCCCTTCTAAAGGGAATCTTCCCAACCCAGGGATCGAACCTGTGACTCTTTCGTCTCCTGCATTAGCAGGCAAGTTCTTTACCACTAATGCCATCCAGTATGCTCAGGGGATAGCAAACTAGATCCAGTCTGCCACCTCCTCCTGCATGGCCAGTGAGCTAAAAATGGTTTGAACATTTTCAAATGGTTGGTTAAAAAAAAAAAAAAAAACAGTAAAATAAGAATAACACTTTGTGACATGTGAAAATTACATCCAATTACAATTCCAATGTCCACAGATAAAGTTTTATTGGGGCAAAGTCACACTTATTCTTTCATGCATTGTCTGTGGCTTCTTTCATGCGGTGACAGCACAGCTGAGTAGCTGTGACAAAGATTGGCCTGGAACATTAAAATATTTACTATCTGACCCTTTATGGGAAAAATCCATTAGCCCTCGATCTAGATTGGTGATTTAATTTTATTGTGCATATGTCCGCCTGGGGACCTTGTTAAACTTCGGATTATGAGTCAGTGTATATGGGATGCAGCCTGAGTGTTTGCATTTCTCACAACTCCAGGTGATGTTGGTCTTATTATATATGAACCATCACTTGATTAGGAAGGTCAAGACCTATTTCATCTAAGATGTCAGTTTTTCTTTAGAAGAACATCTTTCTTAATGATATGGAAGATTTGGGTAATCAACACCCACCACTCACAGAATTATCTATGGATTCAACCTAAAATTTAAAAATCAGACCCTAACAGGGACTGTTAGAACAAAAACATAAAGGCAACCTTTGGTTTGTGTGTTGGCCAGTGGAAGCCACTGTTAGAAGTAAAAGATGTCAAAATTGAGATTTGTAGCTTATGTTAAGTTCATGATTTTTTTTTCATTTTTATGTTGCTCCTCTTGATAATTATTTTTTTTCATTAAATGTAAAATGACTCTTTACAAAGAAAATATAACAATATTTCCTTTATATGTCATACCAAAATCTCTTTTGTGGAGATGTGCAAGAGGCCAACTCTTTAAGACATGAACAAGCTATAACCTTCTTTTTTTTAAGCTTTTACAGTAAAACATCTAAAAGTAAATATTGAGATTTAAACCGATGAGAAACAGATTGGGTATTGCCTGTCAAAGCCCCAAAGGCCACAAAATAAATAGTAAAGTAACAGCAGCCTCAGCTCATTGATATGCAGCCTGTATGCACTGAGATTTTGTATGCACATCTTCCCTTCACTGTCTCCTTAACAGATGTCATCAAATCAGATATACAGGGCCAGCAAAATGAAGTGCAAACACCACCCCGGGAACCACTGAGACCTAAGCTCCAGGCTTCCCAACCTGTGAACCACACATGTGCTAGTTCCTGGGTGTAAATTCCTCAGGCAAGAGCCCAAGATGTCATTGGAATCAAAAAGGAAAACCTGGCATTTTAAGGATTGAGCCCTAGTAACTTTCTGATATTTTCACATAAAGCACCTCTTTATTTTCACATAAAGTGCCTATTCAGCCCACACATAAAACTAGCTGTGCTATTTTGGAAAATATATGGAGAATACACTGCACGTGTCTACATTGTTCTGAGTAGCAAAGTTATAAACGGTTAGGCTTTACATATCTGTGGGGTTTGCTGACTTATTCACTTTTGATTGCCAAATCCAGCACAAACTATATTAGTATCATAAGGAAAACAAACCATTTCTGGACTATATTTACATTATCCACATTCTGTAGTTAAAAGGGCAAATAATGTGGAACAAGACCAAGGGTACTCAGTGATTTCACCAGAAGCCAAAATAGAGCCTGGACTATAATCAAGATAAATAACAATCATCTGTCTCTTACTGGATCCTTACTATGCACTATGGTACACAGCATATTAAAATGAAATTATATATGTATATAATATTTAGCATAATAAAAGTAACTGATTGATAAATATATTATCCTTTAATCCCACTTACAAACATAGGAAGCAGGTTTCTTCCTCCCCATGTTATAGAAAGTCAAAGTGAGATGGTCAAGGCTGTACAGAGAGTAAGCCACTCAGCCAGAACTGGAATTCCTGATAACAAATTCACTGCTCTTATTGGCCAGCAATATTGTCTAGACAAATGCATCATGAAATTCCAGATTGCAAAGAAACCTAGCATTCAAAGCCTTTAAAATTTCTCAAGCCCATTCTCTTGAAGGGAAAAAAATCTCTTGGGATGATTTATTTTGTTAAATGACATTGTTTTGAAATGCCTGCCTCTGTAGGCAAAATGGAATAGCCTGTGGCAAACTAGATTTTTTAAAATTACATAACCATTGTATAGGGTCTTCCTCCATGGCTCAGTGGTAAAGAATCCACCTGCAATGCAGGAGACATCGGCTTGATCCCTGGGTCCAGAAGATCCCCTGGAGAAGGAAATGACAACCCACTCCAGTATTGTTGCCTGGGAAATTCCATGGACAGAGGAGCTGGTGGGCTACAGTCCCTGGGGTTGCAAAGAGTCAGACACAACTGAGTGACTAAGCACATGGCAAACTAGTTCCTGCAAAGATGGACTGAAAAAGATGGGATTTCTTTCTTTGAAAAAAAAAAAAAAAAACAACGAACTTTTTAAAGGTATTAGATTTTTGCTGAAGCGATGAGAACTAATGGAGTCAAGATTTCAGAGAAATGAGAACTTCACAACAGTGAGTTGATATTCTACAAAAGCTTTTTCCCTGGGGCATTTGTCAATACTTGGTGTCTGGAAAGAACCTAAGAATCCAAGTTCTGTCTGGGCAGAGACCTACAGAGGGGAGCAGAGAAACCAGTAGAACTTTTTTTGTGGTCTTGCAAAGACAAAAATGGAGACTTGAACATTCAGGTTCCTACAAAGAAGAGGAAAAGCAAATCTAAACAATGTCAGTTTTCTCAAGACATACTGCAGATTTTGAAGTCCTAGAGAAGAATAAAAAGCTAATTACAAAGTAACTAAAGAGCAAATGGATTTTTTTTTGGCAGTTCTTTCCTGCTGAGAAGACGATGAGTAGAGCATGAAACCCATCGGGGAATCGGGAAGGGGCCCAAGTCATCACACCAGGCTCTTCGTTAAAACCACTGAAGGACTACATCCTAAGAACAAAAATAAACAGGAAAAACTGCAAACAAATTCGAATCGGTTATTGGGTTACATCGATCAGCCCCAACTTTATCCTTCTAGTAGAGAAATGAGCGAACCTCTGGGCAGGAAGATAACAGAAGCTGAATACTAAATTTTTTATATACAGTATTGAGCATTCAATCAAAATTTTATGACAAGATATAAGATAATATAACATTTAAAAAGGACAATAGAAATAGATCCACAGTGAGCTAGGTTTTTTAATTAGAAGTTCAAGAAAATAAAGAACAAGTTGTAGAAGATGCAAAGAATGAAAACTTTCATTAGAGTACTGGAATTTATTAAAAGAATCCAACGAAAATGTCAAAACTCTAAAACGTAATAACCAATATTAAGAACTTAAAAGATGAGTTTATCAGAATTAGACATTACATAAAGTAACATTAGTAAAATAGAGAGAGTTCATAAAAAAACTTCAGCAATTTATTTTTAAATGAAAATACGGAAAAGTGAAGATGACAGATGCTATGCATGTGTGTATGTATACACACACACATGCAAACACACATACACATTTTATATATAATGTAAGTGACTGGCATACTATTAAGAGAGAAAAAATGAGGCACAAGCACTATTTGAAGACATGATCAATGGGGAATTTCTAAACTGATTAAGGATATTAACTCTCAAATAGAAGAATCTCAATGAACTCCAAGCAAGATGCCACCAACACACACAGAACACAAAATGAGCCATATCATAACCAAATTGCTGAAGCCAAAAACCAAGAAAAACATTAAAAAAAAAAAAGAGAGAGAGAGAGAAAACAGGTATTTCTCTGAAAGGAAGAACAATAAACTTAAAACTGACCTCTCAACAGAAATGATACACGTCAAAGAAAGTAACAGCTAGTCTAGAATTCTACATCCTGAAAAAATATGCTTCAAAAAAATAAATAAACCCACAAAATAAAAACGTTTTTAGAAAAACAAAAACTGAGTTTATCACTAGCTAACCTGCACCAAAGAAAACTTTAAAGGGAGTTACCTAACCAGAAAGAAACGACAGATGAAAACGAAGAGTAAATATGTGGGTAACTATATTTTAATGAGAATTAATGTCTTGTGAGCTTTAAATGTATTTAGAGTTAAAATTCATAACAGAAATCAGAAAACCAGGAAGAGGTACATACAGCTAAATTATTCAAAGATGCTACCATTAGTGACAGGAAAAATTTGAATTTGATTGTAATAAATCAAAGGCAAATGTTAATATCTCTAGGCTATCCACTATACAAAATAGCAAGTGAATATATAAAAAGTTGTTAGAGTGAAAATTCAATGGTTATAAAATGATTAATTTTACAAAGGCATGAAAGAAGCAAAAAGAATACTGAAATCACTATGACCAACATAGACAAAGGATAATAGTTAGAAACCCAACAATGTCAATAATCAAGTTCCAATGGACTAAACATTCCCCAAATTAAACAATTAAGAATATCAGACTGGTTAAACATTAAAGACATATAAATCTATAAATTTTAGAAACAGAAAAAGATGTATCATGCAGTATCACCAAATTAACTGTTAAGACCATAATAATATCAAATTTTCCAGATTTCTTTTTAAAGCAATTTTAGGAATATAAACACATTATAGGGAAAAAAAAACAATTTCCTATTTCCTTGTTGGTTTAATTTTTTCTTATCTTTTTTGTATTATGGCTGTCTATTTGAAAAATAAAAAGTAAAGCACCTAGCTAAATAAAGATCATAATTGTTTCTTAAAGGAGGACAGGTAAGCTTTCCAGGGTGTGATGGCAATTCCAGAATGATTCTTTCTCCTGATTTCCAGACTGGCATCTTCTACTTATATGAGCTTAGAAGAAAATAGAGTTTTGAAACCATCAAATGTCATGATCAAAACACCCTGGGGGATGGTTTTTTTCATAAACTTCATTGCCAGGATCAAAGTTCCTTGGTCATTCTTTATTGCTTCAGTTCAGTTCAGTTTAGTTCAGTTCAGTCACTCAGTTGTGTCTGACTCTTTGCGACCCCATGGACCACAGCACGCCAGGCTTCCCTGTCCATCACCAACTCCTGGAGTTTACCCAAACTCATGCCCATCAAGTCGGTGATGCCATCCAACCATCTCATCCCCTGTCATTACCTTTTCCCCCTGCCCTCAATCTTTCCCAGGGTCAGGGTCTTTTCAAATGAGTCAGCTCTTCGCATCAGGTGGCCAAAGTATTGCTTTGGCCAAAGTATTTGCTTTATTGCTTACTTTATCTTTTAATCTGATATATTTATATACCTCCCCCTCCCCCCTCTCCCTTTCAGATCTTTCCTCTGTATGATCTAGAATTGTCATGACGTGATCAGCAAATGAATCTATCTCCCCAACCTCTTTCTCAACACTGCCCTTCCACTTTGTGCCCCAGGCGTCTATGGTCACAGTCACTATTGGCTGGGTAACATGAGGATGACTTTGCAAATGCCACTGCCTGCTTGCACCTCTTCTTTTGCCGAAGCACATGTCTGGTAAAACCCCACCCTAGCTGTGTACTGTATCATGTGTCTTTCATGTACCTCCCCTGAGGAGTTGAACATTTCTGGAGAAAATGTTCACACCCTGTCTGGCAACACTACTCAGCAGTAGCAGCCTCAGTTTCTTAGTCATGATGATAAAATATTACATCCACTCCCCCACCTCCATATTAAAACTTCCCCATATTACTTCCTATTGGTCTCATAGCTCCTCTCACACTCCAGTGAGAAAAAAGAAATAATGCATCTTGAACGTTTCCATCTTTTTACAAATAAAACTCAGAGCTACCTGCAGAGTCCTATCTCTTCTCCTCTCTTCCTGCCATCCCTGCTTCTAAGATCATGCTCTCATATAGGGAGATACCTATAGCCTGAAACATCTTTTCCCAAAGATCTTGGGGGATTCTCCTCTCTCCTACATCATCAGTCTTGCACTTACTCTGACCACTTCCATCAATATTTTTAAATGCTCTGATTTTCATAAAGCAACTTCTGTGATGCTACATCTCCCACTGCTATGGCTACATTTCTCGATTCCCTTCTCAAGGGTTGTCTATTTAATATCTTCTTTTAATGCTCACCAACTCCATTAGCCCAAGCTTCTCTGGTCAAAATAATCAAGATGATATACTGCCAAATCTAATGAACACTAATTTCCCACTTAACCTTTCACTCCTTCATTTGTGAAATAATAATTTCCTCCTTTGGTTTAAATACCACTATTCTCTCCTGATTTTCATCCTATGTCACTGGATGCTGCTTTCTCTTGACTTCTAATCACTAGTTGTCCCTAAGGCATGGTCTGAGGCAGACTTCTTTTTTTCTCTCAACATATCCTGTCAACTGTCAAGCTTACATCACCTCCCAAACTACTTCCTCTGAGCTCTAGGTAAGTATGGTCATTTAAATGTCTCATATATACCCCAAACATCAGAGCCTCCACTATTCTATTCTTCCCCAGCCATTCCCAAATCAATACACATCAGCAATTTGAATCCAGACAGCGGCTGTAAATCCAGCCAGCTGCTGAAGCAAAAATCCTGAGTATTCTTGAGTTTCCCTTTCTCCTATTCCTCACATCGAAGGTTCCACCTCTCTCACCAGCATGACTGAAATGGCCTCCAAGTGGTCTCTGCTTGAGCTCATGATAATCCATTCTCTGCAAGTATCTGCAGAACAATTTTTAAAACTTTTAATTTTGAAATAATGGCAGATTTACAAGAAACTGCAAACATAGTACAGAGAGGTCCTCATGTCCCCTTCACCCCATTTCCCCCAATGGTTATGTCCTGCATGCCTACAGTGAATATCAAAACCAGGAAATTAACAATAGCATAAAGAATGTATACAGTGCTAGGCCATTTGATCACACAGCACAGTTTCACATAACCAATACTGCAAGGGAGAAACTAAAGTTACAACGATCACAAGACTAGCTTTGCTTAAAATCCTTTAACAAACTAACTTTTTATTTTGGTTAAGCCAAAAGTTCAAACTCCTCCCCCTGGCCTACATGGTCAGCTCCCTGCCCAATTCTTCACCTCATCCTGTGCCTCTGAGTCCCTCATCATCTATACTCCAATTTCACCATTTACACGTTCTCTTTCCCAACAGGCTGACCTTGTCTTTAACTCATGCCCTTTTTAAGATATTCTTCTCTATACCTGAAGTACTCTGATCACTCTATAATACACCCAAACCTGTTCTCTCTCAGCACCTGCATGTCCTTCCGTGGATCACAGCCCAATTTGCAGTCATATACATATTTGTCTGCATATCTGACTTCTGTATTTCTCCTCTACCAGAATATCAATTCCAGTGGAAAAATAAAAAGTAAGTCATGATCATCTTCTATCTTTATTACCTAGCTTAGAGCCTTAACCTATGTTAATGCTTATGTGTTAAGCTAAGGTGTTTCACTAATGAATAAATAAAATGGGTAGAAAAAAAAAGATATTTGTAAAATAAGAAGGGAAAATTCATAGCCTGAAAATATTCTGAGAACCTTTGATGAAAGACTCCATGTAAATACAACTGAAGTTACTTGCCTCTGCAGTGTGGCCCACCTCCTGTGTGTGTAATTTAAGTCTGCATCAAGGGGGAAATTGCTTCCCCCCACCCCCTGCATACAGCTCCTAAACATCAGGTTTGAAAGACGGAACTCCAGTTTAACACAGAGTCCTCTTTTAACTTTGGAAGCCAGGAGGAAGCATGAGTATTGGTCTGGGAACACAGTCTTTTCTCTGTCCTTCAAAAGGGGGCATGGTATCTTTGTCCTCAGCATCCAAAATCAAATATTTTCCTGCTATGCCAAACAAATACTATCAGTGATGTCCAACTCTGATTAAGTCCTAAAAATAAATACATAAGCCAGACATCAGGGAAAAGGGAAGGAGATATTAAATAACAATGTTAATCATTTAAAATTCTTTGAGAATCTTTGGTGAACGACTAGGCTAGCTAAATGTAAAGAGCCATTTACCTGAAAGCAGATACCTGGTTTCAAGCTCCAGCTCTGCTCCCAACTAGCTAAGACCAGCTATTTTACCTGTCTCACTCTCAGTTTTCTGGTCATGAAAGCAAAGGAATTTGGTGCCAAACTAAAGACCCTTCTGGTTCTCACAATGTTTGAAGCTATTCTTAATCCAGAGTGGTACTGAGCTAGTCAAAAGTTCTTCCACTTTTTCCCTAACACCTTATAGGAAAACCCAAACAAACTTTCTGGTCAGGCCAATATTTCACGAGCTACCATGTGAGTAGGGTAGAAAAATGGAAGAAAAAGGGAAATAAAACTCTTACTGTTAACTGGCTAATGCTTTTCAAGTAGGTGATCTCTTTTGCATGAAAAAAAAAAAAAAACCTTCATTATTTTCTCTCTTGTTTCACTGTAGCATGCCATTATTTCTATCTTGTTAAAAGCTCCTATTATAGAAACTGCCAGATCTATTAGTATATCTTAATGACCACATCTTGTGCTGCTTTTAGCCTCTAGTGGGGCAAAATTGCCATGATTTATGCTTTCCTAACAATGATATTTTTACATTAGGAAGCAATTAAAGAGCCCAACAGCACTCCTGGGAACATCAAAAGACTGGAAAAGGAACACCATCATCTTGATTTATATCTGCTCTAATTATATTTACAGAAAACTTATAAAAGAAGAAGATTGTGTCAAAATGTTTATGGTGCTTGTAATAAATGTTTGTAAAAAGAGAACATCCATGCTTCATGCTGACTGTAGAACAGCATATACCGTGAGGGATAACGGGCTGGACGAGGTCACATCAGGATGACAAGCAGTATCAGGTCTCAGACTTGTCAACCCAAGAAATTCAGATGAAAGGATTTCACTCCAGGGTGAAGCCTCTATCCTGTGTGTGTCCTGTCTCACAGAGTGATGATGACCTCAAATTTTACTTGGACAAGGGGTAACATTCTCTATGATTTTAACTTTTTATTTTGTATTGGTATATAGCCAGTTAACATTGCTATGATAGTTTCAGGTGACTAGCAAAGGGCCTCAGCCATATATATTCATATATCCATTCTCCCCCAAATTCCCCTCCCATCTGGGCTGCCACGTAACACTGACAGAGTTAACTGTGCTGTATACTAGGGCCTTGCTGGTTATCTATTTAAATATAGCAGAGCGTGCCTGTGGACCCCAAACTCCCTAACTATCCCATCCCCTCATCCTTCACCACAGTAACCTTAAGTTTGTTCTCTGAGAGTCTGTTTCTGTTTTGTAAGCTCATTTGTATCATTTCTTATTTAGATTTTGCATATAAGCAATGTCATATGATATTTCTCCTTCTCTGACTTTCTTTACTAGTATGATAATTTCTAGTTTGATCCATGTTGCTGGGGGCAGCATCATCTACATCTGCAACCATGCGGGACCTATTAACAAAAATATCCACTGTGAATATAACAGCTAAAAAGGCAAAGCTCTCCTACCAGCAGTGAGCAGGATCAAGGCCAGGAAAGACTGCATCCCTTCTCCAAGATACAGGCTGTTGAGAATCAATTCTTCTCATTCAAATGACAGATTTACTTCTCCCGTTTCTGAGGTCTCACCATGCAATGTTTATTTCTATCTTCCTTCGTGTATTTAGTTTTATTTTGCCTGTCTTATTCATTTAGTATCAAAACCTTACTTAATCATGCAGAGGGTGTACAATGCGTAAGAATACTTGTAGAAAAGTGGTATCCAATCAGAATATGAATCTTCCCATTTAAATCTTTCTGAGCTTTCCAGATTGAGTCAAGAGGTTGGTAGCAATCTAAACTCCATACTTCTCATAAACTGACAGAGGCCTTCCTTCCACCAGCAGCACCATCATCATCCGGGAGCTTGTTTGAATGAAGGATCTCCATCTCAGACTTACAGAATCAGAGTGAGCAATTTAGCCGGTGAGTCATGGGTATGTTAACATTTGAAAAATACTGTAAAAGGGTTAAGGTTGGTGAGGGTGGGGTAGTGGTGGGGGGTAGTGTCAATGTACTATCAGGGAAATTTAATCATGACACCGCAAGGTTCAGAGCTCTGAAATAAAAGGAAGGAGAAAAGGAGGAAGAGGAAGAGGAGGAGGAGTGGGGAGGGAGAGGAGGACGACGGGGAGCAGGAGAGGAAGTGGGGGGGTTGGAAGGGGAGAGGGAAGGAGGGGAGACAGAGGAGGAAGGAGGGATGGAGGACAAGGACTAGAAAGAGGAAGGAGGAGGCGGCAGTGGCTTTTCAACGTCTTGTCACAAATTCCTCCTTTCCAAATTTCCCCTGAAATGCACCAAAGCTTTAATACCATATACCCAGCAGATACCCTTTCCACACTAGGCGTATGCCGAGAGCACAGTAAACTTCCTTCACCCCCAAGCCCCCTGCTTCGAGAAAGCAGTCTTATACCTGCCTCCTGCCTAGAAACAGCAGTTAAATGGCAGGTGTTTCTCTGGAGCTCAAAACTTGGCATTCAAATAATAATAATGAAGCTTCAGTGTCTACAGGATAAGACTTTTACAGCACTCCAGAGTACGTTTGGAGTACCCCACAGATTAAACAGTAGTTCACGTCAGTTCAATGCCATCCACACGAATACTTCTATGGAAAGGGTAAGGCAGAGGTCAAATCTAGTTTCATGGATGCATTTTCCTCACTCCTTTCTCCCTATAGGTTATCCTACATCAATGCCAGCGTTGAACACATTAAGGATCCCCCAACCTGTTTCCCGGTCACGTGTTCCTCACTGGACAGAATGTATTAATATGCAAAAGCATATTAATATTAATACTGGATGTAATTAAATTATTAATACTGGATGAAAGAAAAAAAAAACATTGACTTTGTTTCCCCTTCTCTTTGTTTCCACTGCTTCAAGGAAGTCTGAGGTTTACTTTTAAATTAAATTGTCTTTAATCGGCTGTATCTGGTTAAATTTTTTGTTAGAAACTGTGGATACTTACAGCACTGGAGGATCTGAAGAAATGTAGTTAACTAAAGGAGAGTCTCAAGAAATGAGGAATAATTCTGAGAAAAGTGAGAAGGGTGGTAGAACAAACCAACAAAGAAGACAGACAAAACTGCTTTTGTTTCTTTCCTTTTAGAGCTTCACCCCCTTCTATTCTAAAACCAAGGAAGATACAATGCTGATTCAGAATGAAAGAAACACTTGGTTCAGAGGGGGACAGTCGGTCAGATGCACATGCAATCAGAACCGTGCCATCATCTTTGGCGATTAAATATGTGATGCTAGGGAAGATCTTCTCTGGCTCCAAAAGACTAAATATCTTAAAGGAGATTCATATGCTGACTCTCCTGGTGGTCAGAGAGTGAAGGTTTATGTAATTGTCTAAGGGCCATTAGAGTGGGTATTTGCATGCTTCCTCTAATGTTTATTCTTCTAATTAATTTAGTGCTTTTTATCATTTCAACATGCTTTCCACTGTTATTGATCACAGCATCCCAGGGAGACAGCCTGGGCAGAAAGTATTTTCTCAGTTTTATAGATGTGGTTGGTAACTGAGCACTTTAGAAGTACAGACAGTCTCAATGATAAATTGAGGACAAGAGCTCAGTTTAAGAGTGTCTGAGTGAAAGTGAAAGTGTTAGTTGCTCAGTCGTGTCTGACTTTTTGCAACCCCATGGACGGTAGCCCTCCAGGCTCCTCTGTTCATGGAATTCTCCAGGTAAGAACACTGGAGTGGGTTTCCATTCCCTCCTCCAGGGGATTTTCCTGACCCAGGGATCAAACCCAGGTCTCCTGCATTGCAGGCAGATTCTTTACCATCTTCTACCAGGGAAGAATATTTATCACCCATTAGCCTTTCTAGCTGCATCTATTGATATATTTTACAATGATGAAGAAATCCCTTTAGATTTCTTAGTTGCTCATAGTGATGATACAGTGACTATTGTCACAATTCAGCAAGGACTACTGGACTCACCCAATATGCAGAAAATCCAGAGATAAGCAGGTATTCAATCCAGTTACCCACTAACTCTCCCCATCCAAAGCACGATTCTGGAAGCATCTTCAATACAGTTATTAACTCCTGTCTATTTAAAGGTTTCTGGGTGAAAGCATTTCATGTGGTTTCTGAGTTGTACATTCTAAGTCTAAAATTTGAAGCTGCATCCTGCCTAAAAGAGTTTTCCCTGTTCCCCACAGAGAGCAATAGCATATGTCTCTACTATTTGAGAGAGAGTGAGTAATTCACCAAATCAGAACATTCTGTAAAAGACACCGTTTTGCTTTGACGCTCTTGTGTGACTGCCACTGACTTGAATGAGAATTACACACATCTGTCATTGGGCAGAACCAACCCCATTATTTATTAGAGCTGACACCCACCATTTTCCATAAAACCTTCCTCTAGTCAATAATTAACAGATATAAGGCTCACAGATTTGTGGTCCATACTCTATCTCTCTGATGAGTAAAACATGGTAATGAAAGAAAATGAGCCAGGGACACATTCTCTAGGCCTGAGTGCATTCTTCCTGGTTCCCATGGTGGCATAACTAGATCTTCCATCCGTGGTGATTAAAGGGGAAACACACAGCTTCAGTGATTGTCTCTTGGCTATCACGCAGTGTGTTCCCGTAAGTCATATAAATCCATTTGACTAATGGGTACAGCTCAACTGTTTTCTATGTTGCAGAATTGTTGGCGGGCTACATGAAGCCATGAGGTCCACCTTTAGGAATCCATAACCCTGAACTCTATCCTTGCTACTCACATCACTGACCTGCATGCCGGTTGTATTGGCATCTGTTGGAGTTTATTAGAAATGGGACCCCACATAGGCCTCCTGAATCACAAACCCTGGTGTGTCTCCCATTTGCATTTAACGAACTCTCCACGTGATTCTGATGCTGACTGAAGTTTGAGAAACACTGCTCTCAACCATTATCTTTGTTATTGTTTAGTCACTAAGTCGTATCCAACTCTTCGACCCCATGGACTGTACCCTATCAGGCTCCTCTGCCCATGGGATTTCTCAGGCAAAAATACTGGAGTAGGTTGCTAGTTCCTTCATCCAGGGTATCTTCCCAACCCAGGGATTGAACCCATGTCTCCAGCATTGGCAGGCAGATTCTTTACCACTAAGCCACCAGGGAAGCTTAGTGTGGACTATTATCTACAACCTTGTAAAACAGGTTGGAAAATAATTCCCATCTGGGAAAGGACGGAAAAGTAGTACTAGCGTTTTTTTTTTCTTCTTCTGTTCTTGTGTGCTTGCATTTTATATCCCCAAATTATATTACTTTGTAATATAAAATTTATTTTCAAAGAAAAATTATCCACCTTATTTTTTATTAATTTTGTAAATCATAGTCATTGTTGAATTACCGTTTTTCATTTGGAAAAAAGGTTGTTTTGCATGTTTAAATACATTCCTATTCTGCCATTTAAATACTTCCTGGGGACTTCCCGGTGGTCCTGTGGTTAAGATCTCACCTTCCAACGTAGGGAGTGTAGGTTCACTCGCTGGTTGGGGAACTAAGACCCCACATGCCTTGCAGCCAAAACACCAAAACATAAAGCAGAAGTAATATTGTAAAAATAATTCAATAAAGACTTCAAAAATTTGTTTGTTGTTCTTTGAATTGTAATTATTTGGTATGCCTTGATGTATTCTGGAATTTTTTTCATTGCACTGTAATAAACTATACCAAATGAAACACTCATAATAATGTACTTTTGTTTTCCAAATTTCTGTATCATTATATATTTCTCCCTTACTAGTAAGCCAGAACTACCGAAGCACTCTTTTCTCTTTGGGGGTACAAATGTTGCAGTAGGAAGAGATTCTGCTCATTTTCCACTATCCCCCCAAGTCTGCTGAGCCTCAACAAGAGTGGCCATTTGTGCTACAGCACCTCGTAATGGGGCTGGGGGTGGGTAAAAGCTATCAGTGCCGATACCCAGCCAGACAGTGCATAAAAATGTCTAATGATACAATTTATCTGCTAGACTAAAATACATTTCATAGGATGAGAGAAATAACTCTTTTCGTGGTGCATTCTCAGTGCATTCTGCATTCAAACGTCCTAAAATGTTCTCTGGCAATGCCGTCCATATCGCAATGATGGATAACTGCTCTCCCACAGCATTGCAAAGTGATTATTAATCTATAAGCATCCGCCTGCTGAGGTATTCCATGGTTTTAAGAAAGTTAAGAACCATTTCCACACTGTTGGAGCTATTACAATCTTCTTGCCGCCTTCAGTGTGGGACCCCCTGTCAGTTACCATATTTCTTTATTAATTTAAGCTGACTGTCAAGACTGCTCAGCACCATACAGTCTAGTTCTAGAACCACGGGGCGGGGGGGGGGGGGGAAACGGCATGTCATGAGAGACTGTTACTGGCTTCACTAATGGGACGGATCACTCATCACCACGTGGGATCTTCATGCTAACAAGTCTCAAAGGCCAGAATAACAGAAGCATCATATAATATCACAGAACGTCAGAGGAAAAAAAGAACCTTTGACATCATCAAAACCAGTTAATTTTGAGGGGGAGGGGAACAGGAAAATTTGCCCTCTGACCTTAAAGATGATTGATAACAGAATCTGGCCAGTTTCCATGTATTCTGACTACTGCAACATTGATGTTTCCACTAAATTATACAAGAGCAGAAGCTGACAAAGGAATGCTGAATGGGAACAGGATAAGAGTACTTGAGATCTTCCTAGAGAAGGTGCTGAGGTTCATTATAAGTTCCATCACTTCTCTCAGGCAAAACAGATTACAGGAAAATAAAAAATAATGCCAGGAGGTGCTGTGGCCAACCAAAAGCAGAGACCCCTCTGCTCTGAGCCTAAGAAAGACAGGAGGAGCAAGGATCTAGCAAACCCCAAGGAGGAGAAGCCTGAGTGGGACAGTCTTGATAATTATCACCTCCAAGCTGGGGGGACAGAGTTCAGTTTCAAACAGAATAAAGGAAAAGTAAGTTATGAGAAGGCAGATGGTTGTAAAGTCGGTTACTTTTCTTTATTCCTGATCCCCATTTAAGGAAAATCACTAGTATGAAACATTGGGTTGGCCAAAAAAGTTCACTTGGGTTTTTCTGTAAGATGTTACGGAATATGGTCCATAAGATGTTTTCATAACATCTGATGGAAAAACACAAATGAACTTTTTGGTCAACCCAATATAAAAGCAAAGTAAAAGAATCTAGAGGAAAGAGAACTGATTTAGGGGAAAAACTGTTGAGAAAAAAAATACAAGTAAGACAAATACCTATATTTCCAGAGAGATGAGAAGAAATTGCCTCCATTGAACAAAAATATAAAACTGTAAAGATGGAACATTCACAGAACAGAAAAGAGCTCTTGGATATTAAAAATATATGATTGCAGAAGTAGATGTGAGAGAAAGACCTCCTAGGAAGCAATGCACAAAGGTCAAAACATATAAAATGGGTGAGAATACAGAATAATATTGGGGGAAAAAAAAGCACTAGAAGTTCAACATCCAAATATCAGGAGTTCCAGAAAGAGACTGATGCAGGACAGGAATTCATAAAAAAATACATAAATAATTCAGGAACATTTCCAGAACTGAGGGCATGATTTTCCAGACCGGACGCCCTGCCAAGAGAAAGGAAGACAAGGGTATAGAGGGTTAATGGTGGCCACCTGCATGATAGTTCCTCCTAGAACCTGTGAATGCACCTTGATTTGAATAAAGGGTCTTTGCAGACATAATTAAGTTAAAGCTGTTGAGATGAGGTCATCCTCATATGAGAAAGGCAGAGGCAGATTCGGCTGAGACACCGAGGACACGGGCACGTGTAGAGGGCAGTGGACTGACTGGTATGATAACCGAGGCAAGGCGTACCTGCAGGCACCGGAAGCTACGAGAGGCCGGGGAGGGTGGTCCTGGACCCCTGGGGGTAGCACCACCATGCCAAGACCTTGACTTGGGACGCCTGGCCTCCAGACTGCAAGGGAATAAACTTCCCTTGTTTTCAATCACTACGTTTGTGATGATTTTTTAGAGTAACCCTAGGACACAAATAGAAGAGATGCAGGAAACGGTAGCTCCAACACAGAAGAGAGACAAAGAGGATCATTAGGATGGAAGTGAAGGGAGATCCCAGAATGATAACTGTGCTGTCAGTCGAGAATGGCTCTGGAAGAAGCTTCTTCCAAAAGATGACGATAACTGAAGACTTCCTGGTATCAATAACATTGGGTTGGCCAAAAAGTCTGTTCAGGTTTTCCTGTAAACCCAAGTAAACTTTTTGGCCAGCTCAATATTTCAAAAGGATATTTAGACAATTGGCATATAGTATGGGTTGAGTTAGAGGCCGGTACAGAAACCATTAAGCAAATGAAATGGAAAGATAAGTAAGATTTCCTAGGTCATAACAAAGTGAAAGAAAGTGAAGTCGCTCAGTTGTGTCTGACTCTTTGGGACCCCATGGACTGTAGCCTACCAGGCTCCTCCATCCATAGGATTTTCCAGGCAAGAGTACTGGAGTCGGTTGCCATTTCCTTCTCTAGCGGATCTTCCTGACCCAGGGATTGAACCCAGGTCTCCTGCATTATGGGCAGACACTTTACCATCTGAGCCACCAGGGAAGTCACAATAGGGTAGATAAATAACACCCAACTAATCAAAATTACAATCCAGCTACATATTGGGAGGGTTAAAAATGAAAGTAAGTGTGGGTTTATGAGCCTGGCTGTCTGTATGCATGGGAGGCTGAGTGTGACGGGACAAAGGTAGAGGATCAGCCAAATGCCAAATTCTTATCTTCCATAAAACTGAATCTATAAAACTGAAAAATGAATAAATTGCAATGCATGCATGTTAATTTGTGATATGACAGTAAATGTCAAAATATTAACAATCATCTAAACAATTGAAAACAGTTACCTTCGAGGAACAGCAATACTTTTGGTAATAATTTAGTAAAAGATCTAGTACTTAATATAATAAATCTAACTAAAATTAAATAATGTTAATGTTACTCATATAGGATTTACTACATTTCAGATCTTGTTTTAGGTGCCATACTCACTTTTCTTCAGCATAATCTTGTGGTGAGGGTACTATTTATCCTCATTCTACTGATAAGGTCACTGAGGCCACATGGTAACACATTAGTATGAGAGCCAGATTGAGAACCTAAATTGAGTCAGATTTAGAAGCAGAGTTCCTGCTTTAATCTCAACATTTCTTATAAAAGAAAATGTGGGAGGGGCGCTGGGCATACTTTTTGCCAAACCTTGTACAACTGAAAGAGTTTGAAAATTATGTATAAAATTAATGTTGGTTTAAAAACATAACCACTAGAGATAACCAGAAGCTGAAAGCCACTACTACTATGACATTTTGGGGGGTTTACTTTGCTTCAGAATCAGAGTTAGTCTGGGGTAGAGATGCACAGGAATATAGTCACAGTAGGGATAGAAGTTTCCCTGTTCAGGTAAAAACTTGGTCTAAACCACTCGTGGTAGCTCCAGGCATCAAATGATACAAGCTGGAAAACACAGTCCCAAGACTACTTATGACAGGCAGAAGGGGGTCAAATGTGTGGATGCCCAAAGAAGGGGAAACTTGGGAAATTCCTGAGAAAACAGCCTTGGGAAGACAGCCTTACGCCAAAGCACCAGACTGGCACACATCTTAGAATATGTGCATTTTTGTGTCAAGACTTCATTCCCATTGATTGAACCAACACCTGTGTAAGCCTCAGAAAGTTTAAGAATTTGAAGAAATTAATTTGCATGAAAATGAAGCAAAATATTTAAACCTCAATAAGTGTGTTTGCTTTCTTTAGCTGTGCCTGAGCTTACTTACGAAAATTATCTCCATTCTACATGAAATGAGTAGATGAGATATTCAAGGACACACTCATTAAAGGTAATAGATTTTTAATTTAGCCTCTACCATGATACATTGTGATAGAAAATTTTGAAAGAGGAACAAATTGCTTCTAGTAATCTTAAAGAGATTTTCTTAAATATTTGACCTACTCAAAATAGGTGTATGAAAATGATGTCTAGGTCTAGAAACAGATTTTGAAAAAAATGTACTTTGGGGTATATCCAAGCCCTGAATACTACAGTGAATTGGCTAATTTGGTTGACAATGCAGAAAGCCAAATAAAATTATTACAGCTTCAGAAATGACAGATCCTTTATATTTATGGCTGCCAAAGGATAAATTCAGCAAGGATATTCATGAGACCTCCTTGTATTTCTAATAATTGGCATAGTTAATACTTTATGAGTGTTTATCAGGAACAAGGCACTGTTCTAATTGCTCTACAAATATATTAATGACTTTCTTTCTCACAACAAGCTCATCATACCGGTGCTATTATCTTCACTATTTCATAGACAATGGCAGGAAGAGATCTATCGGGACTCTCAACCTTTGGGGGCAGCTCTAGAACCCAGGCTCTGCAGCACTGCATTATTGAGGAATAGGTTTGCTTACTGACACAAGAGCTTGAACTTCATAAGATCTTCCCTGAAGAAAATGTGTCAAGAGACCAAGTGATGTGTGCCGGTCATTTACAGCTATATTCCTTGTCTCACTTTAGTAACCTTAAGAAACCAGAGAAGAATCTTCATTTTAAGCAAATGAATTAGAATAGGTGGATAACTGAAGTAGCCATATGTTTATCTCTATTGAATAAATTAGAAGTGCTTGCTTTTTTTTCTGGAATATTAGGCTGATACCATCTTGAATGAGGGCAGCGGAACAGACAGACCAAGCCTCTTAGATTTAGGCTAATCTGGGGCTTCCCTGGTGGCTCAGACCGTAAAGACTCTGCCTGCAGTGCGGGAGACCCGGGTTCAACCCCTGGGTTGGGAAGATCCCCTGGAGAGGAAATGGCAACCCACTCCAGTAGCTTTGCCTGGAAAATTCTATGGGCAGAGGAGGCTGGCAGGTTACAGTCTGTGGGTCAAAAAGAGTCAGACATGACTGAGCAACGAACACTGGAGTCTGGATCCAAATCTCAGCTTGCATACTCGTGGCCTATGTGACTTTGGAAAAAATTCTTTTTTTTAGGGGGAAATTTTTTGACTTCTCTGAGTCTTAGGGTTATTAACACATGTGACTATGTTGTGAAGAGAACTATATGGAATATGTAGCATAGACCTAGGGCTCCATTTATGTTAGCATTCTTTATGATTGATGGACTCTATTATGAGCATAGGATTTGGTACCAGTTAAGAAATACCTCAGCAGAAGGCAATGGCAACCCACTCCAGTACTCTTGCCTGGAAAATTCCATGGACGGAAGAGCCTGGTGGGCTGCAGTCCACGGGGTCGCTACGAGTCAGACATGACTGAGTGACTTCACTTTCACTTTTCCCTTTCATGCACTGGAGAAGGAAATGGCAACCCACTCCAGTATTCTTGCCTGGAGGATCCCGGGGACGGCGGAGCCTGGTGGGCTGCTGTCTATGGGGTCACACAGAGTCGGACACGACTGAAGCGACTTAGCAGGAGCAGCACGAAATAACTCAGATCTGAGAACAAAAACATTTTATGAAATAGTTTCCTTTAGTATGGTTAAAGCCGAGCTCAGAACCCAAGAGAGAGAGAGAAAGTGGTCTTCAGAGATTCACTTTAGCTTGGGAGGTCTTCATTTTCTCTATTGATTTTTTTTTAAGCTATGTTGATACAGAAAATATAAAATTTAACAGGAAAATTTGCTTGCATTTGTACTCAAACTGCATTTGAATGGATTAGCTAACAACCATGATTTTGGAATTAGTGTGTGAGGAAGAGAGCACCACCTGAAATAAAACTCAGAAAGGTGGGGTGGAGGGGCACACAGGGAGTGGAGAGAGAGAGAACAAGGAGGCAGGGAGACAGGAGCGCAGGGAAGATCCTACAGATGGCTTAGTAGATTTCATTGTTCAGGGACATTCCCAAAATCATATCTAAGTAAGCTACAAGCTGTAGTAGAAATTTCAAGTTAGGACCAAGGGATGGGGGACTCCCTGGTGGCCCAGCGGTTAGGACTCCAGTCTTCCACTGCAGGGGGCACAGGTTTCATCCCCAGTCCCTGGTCAAGGAACAAAGATCTCCACAAGCCACATAGTACAAGAAAAAAAAAAAAAAAAAAAAGAAACAAAACAAAACTCCAAGGGACAAAGAATAAAATGATCACAGGGTGCTTAGAGTCTCCAAACTGATGAAATGGCTTTTTGTGGTAGATGACCTTCCTAACACAAGCAGTAAAAGAAAACCTTACCTGAGAAATATGGGTTGAGTAGGAAGATGAAATCCATCCTCTTAAGCAAAGATAATCTATATATGCTTTAGCATTTAAAAGGTAGAAATCACTGGACCTCTACAGGGAGTCTGATATTGTGCTAAGCATCACACACATTTGCATACACATTGCTTAATTTTCATAAACAGGCCTATGAGGTAGTTAATTATGATACCCACCATTTTCAAAGAGAGAAACTGAGGAACAGAAGTCAACCAACTTTCCTCGAGATAATGCCTAGTGTTAGCAATCTCATGCCAGGGCCAACAAGCTTCCTTCCCACACCAACAAGCCATACCTCAACTGCCTGTGCAAGATCCACATTTTCTAGCACAATGCTTTCCTTGCATGTAGTATGTGTTTGGTAAAAACTGAATATTCCTCCTACAATTAAAGACTTTGAAGGCTTCTGTGAGAATGCACCCATAAGAGTATTAGCTCCTTAAGTCATGATTAACCAAAAATCCCTCAGCAGGGATTAATTTATCAGATTAGCCTAGCAGAAAACATGGATCTGAGGATTCAGGACAAAGGAAAATGCATATTTCATCTAAGAGCAGAAGAAAGATAATGTTCATAGTATAAGACACTTCCTGCTGAGGCTCAATAATGGGATACTGGGAACCTCTGACATCCAATCGAGAAGATGGTAATTTGAGTGGGCAAAAAAGATGCTAACTCTCCCCCATCCTTCATATTATGACAGGGTGACTGTCCATGGCTATAGGGCCACACATCTAACCATATCAGAATCCAACCTTTTCTCAAGATTTGGGAGGCTCCAACATCAAGTCAATTCCTTTTCAGAAAATGAAGATTTAAGATGCATTAAAACAAGTGGCATCAGCCACGAAGAGGCATCAGCCACCAGTACTACCTAATGGAATACGCTGACCTACCGTAAGAGGAGCCTGGCAGGCAACAGTCCAGGGGGTTGCAAAGAGTCGGACACGCCTGAGTGACTGACACACATCATAAGACAGGATGAATTCAAACTTCAGGGGGCACCAAAGAAGGAAAATCCTAGCATCACAAATGCCTGAGCTACCAAATTCTGAGGCCATGATGCTGGTAATTCTTTCCATGGCTTGGTGTTATGAAGACTGCTGTGGAAATAGCCCACTATTTTTCTTATGCTTGTTAAAATTGGGCTTTTGTCACATACAACTAAAAGACAGAAGCAAAACTTCATCCTATCATACTTTTAGTTTGTTCTCTACTGTTTTCCCCAAGGCACTCATAAGCGACATTTACATGATTCTCATGCTTAGGTTATAAGTTCTATGTAGCCCATCTTACCACTAGAATTTAACTCTAACTTGAGTGGGAAATAAAATTCTACTGTGAGGTTTTTTGGCACGAAGCAGTTAACCTACACTGGATTTTAGGGGAAGTGGCTTATCCAAAGTCACCCAGCCAATTACAAGGAGACCAGAACTAGGACGAAAACTTTGCTCATTTAATGCTGTCTCCCCAAGACACTACATCATCTCTAACAGATGTGTAAAGGTCAAAGGGTGTAATTAAATTTTTATCTCCATCTAAATGAATGCTTTTGACTAAGCCAGCATGCTTAAAAGGCAATGGTATTACATGACAAATTATACAAATGAGAAGCTCACCCTATCTGTGCAACATTAAATGAGTAAAGGAAAACCACTGCCTTTGGCTCAGAGAGCACTTCACATCAGCTTAATTAAACATCAACAGAAAGACACACAAATGCGTGCACGCACGCACGCACGCGCACACACACACACTCCCCCTAAAACAATCGCGAGTCTCAAACTGAGGTTCATTACACAGACAAACTAGATGATTTGAAATAAAACTTCAAATGGCTTCTGTTAGAGAGGAAGGAAAAAGAACAAAAGGGAACAGAGACAATGTATCTACATTTATGGAATATAAACTATGGTTGAAGCTCTCAGGTGCCCAAGCTACAAGCATCTCATTTTTAGCCTTGAAGCTCACAGAGGACGATTTTGATTTTCACTGAGCTCGTGCTGTAGGTAAGAAAGCTGACTTTGGTGAGACGGCTGGCTTGTATCTATCTCTAGAGCTTTCCTTCGGTTGGTTGTTTAAGGATTCAGATGTTTCAAAATAGTATCAAAGTTCTTTCGAAAGTGCGCATGCAATTGTTATCTGGAAGGGAACTAGTCTTCCTGCTAAAATTATGTCCAATGATTTTCTTTAAAATATGGATGATCATAGAAGGTAGAGTAGGGTGGGAATGGGACTGACGGGGGTAGAACGCTGATTGAAATTAAGATTCGAGCTTGGGCTTCCCTGGTGGCTCAGAGGTTAAACTGTCTGCTCGCAATGCGGGAGACCGGGGTTCAATCCCTGGGCCAGGAAGATCCCATGGAGAAGGAAATGGCAACCCACTCTAGTATTCTTGCCTGGAGAATCCCATGGAGAGAGGAGCCTGGTAGGCTACAGTCCACGGGGTCTCAAAGAGTTGGACATGGCTGAGCGACTTCACTTTTCACTTTTCTAATAGTTGCAAGTAATCCATCTGTCTGAGGCTTCCCTGGTGGCTCAGTGGTAGAAACAATCTGTTAGCCAATGCTGCAGATGCTGGTTTGATCCCTGGGTCAGGAAGATACCTGGAGAAGGAAAGGGCAACCCACCCCAGTATTCTTGCCTGGAAAATCCTATGGACAGAGGAGCTTGGTGAGTTACAGTCCATGGGGTCACAAAAGAGTCAGACATGACTTAGCAACTAAACAACAATCTGTCTGCTAGACAGAAAGATACTGGGGAAATTTAGAATTATTACCTTTAATTAATATATGTCCCTTGCTCTACAAACCTTTCCTTAATTCTAACCCCTGCTTTTACCCACACCCTCTTCTAACATCTCCTTACCACATAGCTTGGAAAGCCCAAGAATCTCTCCTAATGGCTGAAATGGAAAAAACTCTTCCTTTCTTGGACGGCAGGTAGAATGAAGAGGGTGATAAGAACTCCCTTCTGTTTTCAGGAAAATGAAACCTCATTCCATCTCTACCTCCACCCTCATGGGGAGGGGGAAAACACTTGGCTCACACCTTCTTGTTTCACCAACCCAATTTTTTCCTGTTTCAAGCACAAAAGTAATTACGGGCCCAGCTATAAATATCGAGTCTTTTACCTTGACAGAAAGCGGGAATGATACAAGAGTTTAATGGTATTATTTATTATCCACCTTGCACACATTATTTTCTGCCACTGTTGGAGCTTTGTGTTCATTTTCTTGCAAACGGTTATTTTCATATTAGCTTTACCCTGATGCTTTACTACTGAATTTGAATGTGTCTAGAACGCATTCTATTTTCCATCTGGAAGTCAGTAGAAAGGCCTTAAAACATCCCCATAAAATTGCTGAAGTATTATCTATCTCTAGATACAGAGAAAGTAAACTGCAGGCAGATCAAGCATTTCCTGGGTTTCCAGCCAGAATGCCTATGATTAGACATCAGCTTCTTTACAGGTTACTGTGGGGGTGGGGAGTTGGCAGCAGCAAATTTTAAAGCTGAGTTCAGTTCCCTCAGAACTTCCCTATATGCTGCTGCTGCTGCTAAGTCGCTTCAGTCGTGTCCAACTCTGTGCGACCCCATAAATGGCAGCCCACCAGGCTCCGCCGTCCCTGGGATTCTCCAGGCAAGAATACTGGAGTGGGTGGCCATTTCCTTCTCCAGTGCATGAAAGGGAAAAGTGAAAGTGAAGTCGCTCAGTCGTGTCCAACTCTTAGCGACCCCATGGACTGTAGCCCACCAGGCTCCTCCGTCCATGGGATTTTCCAGGCGAGAGTACTGGAGTGGGGTGCCATTGCCTTCTCCGTTCCCTATATGTTCTTATTCAAATTAGAGAAAGCCTAAAGAAGAATATCAATAGCAGAGGCATAATTTACTAAAACTGAAGCTCCAATACTTTGCCCACCTGACGCAAAGAGCCCACTCATTGGAAAAGACCCTGATGCTGGGAAAGACTGAAGGCAGGAGGAGAAGGGGGCGACAGAGGATAAGATGGTTGGATGGCATCATTGACTCAATGAACATGAGTTTGAGCAAGCTCCAGGAGAAGGTGAAGGACAGGCAAGCTTGGCCTGCTGCCGCCCATGGGGTCGCAAAGAGTCAGACATGACTGAGTGACTGAACAAGAACCACAAACTTTAGTGGACGCCAGTTCAGGAAATGAGACTCTTAAAGACCAAATGGTGAAGCTCATTAAGCAACAGAGTAAAGAAAACCAGTCTGGAGACCCCACTCCAGTGTCCTCCAAAACCTAATTTGAAAGTCACCGCTTGGGCTCTCTGAGCTCTCTGAGCCCTGGAGGGCAGAACCAGCTGGAGGGGCAGAGAGCTGAGATGTTTCCTGGGTCTGTCTCTAGCAAGCTGTGGGATCATGGACAACTGACCTCACTTCTCTGGACCTCCACTTCCTGATCTGTGAAATTCTGCAACTCTACACAGCTTCAGTGACTTCAGTGGGTGAAGGAAGGGTTTGCTTTTGTTACCAAGACTGAAGCCAAGGTCAAGAGACTCTAGGGCCTGACATTTAAATTCATTACTAAATCAAACTAGACTTCTTAAACTGATGTTTCCAACAGGCTTGAAATCAGCAGACATGGAGAAGGCAGAGAGGATGCCTGAAAAGTTGGTTCATTTGGAATCGTGGACATTTTCCCTATATTCTTCTCTTGATAAGTCTTACAATCTCCTGTCCTCTTGACCATAGTGTTCACCTTCTTCTTATACCCCCTTATCTCTCTACACCAGTATGGTAATGTTGTATGAACTGCTTTATTATTTTTCTCTGATAAGCCTATTAGAATTTAAGAGCAAAAAGTTGAAGAGATTTTCTTCTGCTTAAGTTGTTCCCATAAAGGGTTCAACAGGATTAAGCCTAAAGCACCTTGGAGACAGCAAAGTTTTTAGCAAGACTATATCCATTGATTTAAAACAAAATGTGGCCTGTCAGTTAAATTCAGGGTCTTTGCTGGACCTGAGAAATACATCAGAAGAAAGTGGATGGTGCTTTGGTGGACTCTCCTTGCTCACCATTTCAAAGTTAATTTATAGGAGGAATTGAGTCTCTGGCCAGAAAGACTCCACTGAGAAAGTAAACAGAGGCCCTAGAGGAAGATAAGTGACTTCAAGTTAAACATGGAGGAAGGTGATGTAGTATGAGAAATGCCAACTGATTTGTTAAATGAAACAGACTCACAAACTTAGAAAACTTATGGGGGGAAAGGTAGGGGGCAGGTAAATTAGAGGTTGGGATTAACATACACACAGAACTATATATAAAACATAAAGAACAAGGACCTACCGTATAGCACAAGGAACTCTACTCAGTACTCTGTAATAACCTATATGGGAAAAGAATCTGAGTTAGATATTAAGTGTGTGTGTGTGTATACAAAACTTAATCACTCTGCTATACACCTGAAACTAACAAACACTGTAAATCAATTATACTTCAATATAAAATAAAAATTATTAAAAAAACAAACAAACATAAAAGTTCAGGCTGCCCCAGTCTTCCTCTAAAAGGTGAGCTATCTGAGAGCCAGGAATGAAGGGCTGGGGACTTCTGACAACCATAATCCTGGCAGCATGGCTGGAACCCACATATTTCAGAACTCCGAAAGCATCCTTTCCACTGAACCATGAGCCCCTAAGCTCAAAGCAGAAATCAGCTTCTAAAAACAACAGAACCATCTAGGGAACCGGACTTCCAACACTGGGCGACTTTGAAAAGACTTGATTTTTTTCAAAACTTTGCTTGCTCATTAGTAACAGACTTTCCAAAAGAAATATTTCCAAATTATGGCTTTAGGTTTTGATGCATAAGCTTTCCTAAAGTGGACAGGCATGGCTGGCATCACTGTGAAAGACAGGGTCCAGGGGAGGGGGTGGGGGTTAGAGGTGAACAACTTACCCAGTCAAGAGGGTTTCCATGTTTTCCTCCTCCTGTAGCCGTTTCTAGCCCCGCATCCTCCACCCCTTGACTGCCTCCTTCCTATGTGCATCTGGGGTTTGTCAAATACTGTCCTGAATTAAAAGTGCTACAATACTCTGTGAAGATGGGCTGCAAGCCTGAACTTGGGCCAAAAACACTGAGGTCACTCTCATGACAGATACTGTCAGGTTACCCAGAAGAACTTTCCTCTCTCTTTAAGAATAAAGACAGTGATTCAAGAAAATGGCACACTCATTTGGCAGCAGGACAACAGCATCTGAAGCGAACCGTAGATTTCAGTGCTGGGCTTCAAATTTCCCTCCGCCAGCGCATCCGCCAAGCTCGGGCCACTGAATCAGCAACACCGAAAACTGAGCTCCACGCATCTCCAGGGACAAAACGTGTGAGAGAAGGCCATGGACGACTGGAACATCCCCAGAGGCTCTTCAACACATGCTGCTATACGGCGGCTATTTCAGCAGGCAAGCGCAGGAAGCATGTGTTGTCGATTATGCCTTCCCTCCCATCCCTGAGTGATACTATGAAGGAATCGCTAAAACTTGAGTCCGTGGAGGCTGTATTGCAGGCTATCACGTAGTTTTGGATGAGTTCCCCCACTATCTGTATTCTCTAGATCCCAAACAAAAAGATGACCCTATTAGCTATGCCTGAAATGCTAAACGCTAACTTTTCAAAACTTTTTCTAATTTACTGGAGTATAGTTGATTCACAATGTTGTGTTAGTTTCGGCTGTACAGCAAAGTGATTCAGTTACACAAATACATATTCTTTTGTAGATTCTTTTCTCTTACAGGTTATCACAGAACACTGAGTAGACTTCCCTGTGCTACCAGTGTGCCCTTCTTGGTTATCTATTTATAGTAGAATCTGCAGGTTCATCCCAAGCACCTGATTTATCCCTCAACCCAGATTTACCCTTTGGTAACCATGTTTGTTTTCCATATCTGTAAAACTAAGTCTGTTTCTGCTTTGTAAATAATTTCATTTGTATCATTTTAAAAATTAAAGTCGACATATGAGTGATATCACACGGTATTTGTCTTCGTCTAACTTACTTTACCTAGCACGATAATCTCCAGGTCCATCCAAGTTGCTACAAATGGCATTATTTCATTCCTTTTTATGGCTGAGCAATATTCTTTCACACATACATAGCACATCCTCTTGAGAATAGTAGGTGGGCATTAGGTTGCTTCCATGTCTTGCCTATTGTAAACAGCGCTGCCATAAACACTGGGGTGCATGGATCTTTTCAGATTATGGTTTTCTCTGGATATATGCCCAGGAGTGGGATTGCTAGGTCATATGGTAGTTCTAGTTTTAATTTGTTAAGGAACCTCCATACTATTCTCCATAGTGACTGTACCAATTTACATTCAACAGTGTAGGAGGATTTCCTTTTCCCCACACCCTCTCCAACATTTATTGTTTGTTGACTTTTTGATGATGGCCATTCGGACTGGTGTGAGGCAATACCTCAGGACAGCTAAATGCTTTCTGTTCCTTTGGCTTAAGGCCCTCTGTAGTCCACAACACAAATCTCTTTACAGAGAAATATAACATATTAAATTCCAGACCATTGTGTGCCTTTTAGAAACAAATCAGACCTTATTCATTTATTGCTTCCTAGAGGCCAGCGCAAAGTAGGTAGGCAGTAAGCGATGGTGAAATAAATAGAAAGGGTAAGTCTACAGCATTACACAGTTCAACAAATTTGCTTGGTCAGCCAAGCAGATCACTGAAAGGAAAGGAATTAAGAGGAATCAGTCTGATGGGATTAAAGAGAAGTGGAAATGGCGCCCCTAGCGGAGACGTCAGGTGGGTGCAGGCAGCGCGCCAGAACAGAGGAGAAGCTCGGATGGCCTGGAGACCCCGTTCCCTGCTTGTGTGTGCGCGTGCACGCTCAGATGCTTCAGTCCTGACTGAGTCTTAGCGACCTTAAGGAGTGTAGCCCACCAGGCTCCTCTGTCCATGGGATTCTCCAGGCAAGAACAGTGTGGAGTGGGTTGCCATTTCCTTCTCCAGGGGATCTTCCCAACCCAGGGGTCAAACCCAGGTCTCCCACACTACAGGTGGACTCTTTACTATCTGAGCCCCAGGGAAGAGCTAGGAAGCCCCCTAGGAAAGGGGAATAGCACAGCAAGGAGTTCTGTGCATGAGGGTAAAAAGAATTTCCCGGTACCTCTATTTTACCACAGGATAAAAGACATCCTGTAAAAGCAGGGGTCCCTAGCCTCAGGGGTCTAAAGCCTGAGGATCTGAGGTGGAGCTGATGTAATAATAATAGAAATAAAGTACACAATAAATGTTATGTGTTTGAGTCATCTGGAAACCATCACCCCATCTCTTTCCCCACTCCATGGAAAAAAATGTCTTCTGTGAAACTGGTCCCTGGTGCCAAAAAGGTTGGAGAAGGCTGCTGTAAAGACTATCACACCTTGCTCAAAAGTATCTTCTTTTACAAAATTTCTTCCAGACATAGCATGAATTCAGGAAATTGTGTGGCTGACAACGTAGTTAAAAAAAAAAAAAAAAAAAACTTTTGGATATCTATGTAACCTTCTTCCAGTCTAGTGGTTCTGTGTGACGGGGCAACGTCCCAAAGGTCTGCAGGAGACCCTGCCCTCCCTCTCTGCTGCCTCAGGAAGCAATGAGGTCATTCTTCTGCAATGAAAACTGACTTCATTATCACAGATTTCTTTTCATTTTTCTGCCCTTCACATAAGACTGAGCTGCAAACATTTTCATATGAGAGAAACAATAATGAAAATTCAAGGTTCAGCAAGGTCACCCAAAGTATTCCAAAACCTTTGAGAATACCAATTTTTCATGAGTCTTTTCCATGATTTTTTTTTAAAAAAGGCTCTGGAGGGTTCATCTGATTGCAGGGTTTAGAAACACCTATGAGAAGAACCTGTCTTCTCTGTCTCCATTCTGATAGATATTTACTGCAGGTTTCCTTCCATTTAGCTCTATCCAATTCCTTCCTCTTGCAAGACATTGAGCTTAGAAATAAGTTTCAAGTATATACCTTAACCCTGAGCTAGGGCCTGCTGAAAAATAATTTCTGTTGTTTTTGTCTGGATTTGCCTAGGTCGATAGAATGCAGTCTTTCACAGATGATTTGTTGAGTCTAATCATGATTGATCCTGAAGCATAAATGATAACCCTCCATAACAACAAACGCTGATGAAAAGAGGGCAACACATTCTCTTTTACACGGCAAAGAAGCAAGCAGTCAGCGAAGGGAGTTGACATTCTATTTTCAAGGTGAGAAGAGAGTAGAACCCACGTAATCCGTCACTTGAGAAAAACACTGAGGATCACCTCAGAAACACCAGGAGGTCAAGATTCTTCTAAGTGTCTTACAGCAGAGCTTGCCTATTTGTGACTGTAAGTGGACAGTTCTTTAACTTGTACTGTGTTTATGACACAAAATTAGATTTGAAGGTTAGAGCCCTGCCCTTCAGGAGATCAACAGCTAATTCGAGAGACAATGAGTGTGATAAAAAGATCAACAGCCGATTCCTAGCTTTATACTCTTTTAAAGCTGTTGGGGAGTATGATATTTTGTCTCCCACTGGAGAGTGCTTACGTTGTGGGCTTCCTGACTTAATCATTTGGAAGTCTCCCACTTGCTTGGAAATCCCTTCGATGAAATCTCTTCTATCCTGGAATTTGGAATTCCCCTCTTGCCTCTCTGTAGGTGTTACTCCAACATGACTGTCTTGGTCAATCCCAAGACATATTGACTAAATTAAAGATACAGAGCCCTTCTTTGATGTTACCAGAGATTTGACAGTCAGATAGAAAAATCTAGAATATTAGACAGAAAGTTAGATTTGTCAGAGACATTCGAAGCCTTGTAGGAAAAATACTCACAATTTATATTGCTTCTTTAAATTGTTTAGAACCCAGTGCTTTCAGAAGGGGAGGTGGTGGTTTAGTTGCCAAGTTGTGTCCAGCTCTTGTAACCCCACGGACTGTACCCTGCCAGGCTCCTCTGTTCCTGGGATTCTCCAGGCAAGAATACTGGAGTGGGTTGCCATTTCCTTCTCCAGGGGATCTTCTCTGACCCAGGAATAGAACCCAGGTCTCCTAAATTGCAGGAAGATTCTTTACCAAGTGAGCTATGAGGGAAGGGGAGGCTACTTACAATCTAACTGGATATCTATTTTTATTCTCATTTCCATAAGCCCACAACAGCCTACAATTCAGGGGTCCCCAACCTCCAGGCCATGGACTGGTACCTCCTGTCAGATCAGTGGTGGCACTACATTAGAATTAAAGTATACAATAAATATACTGCCTCTGAATCATCCCCAAACCATCCCCTCTCAGGTCTTTGGAAAAAATTATCTTCCATAAAAACTGGTCCCTGATACCAAAAAGGTTGGAGACTTCTGGACATATATCAGAGCAGGGCGACGGTGGGAGGAGGATCAGGTGTATTCCTAAAGTACCACAAATCATCAAATCCTAGGCTCTGTTTGCCTCTGATGGAAAATTTTTAAAATCTGGACAGTATTTACAGGCTACTCCATCTTTTTCTGTTTCTTCACAATCCACACACATGTGAGCAGCTGTGACCAAAGGGCTGCCACGTCCCTTTTCCTTTCTGTCCAGAGCACAGGATCAGGCCCATCTGCGACTCCCTGGGGCCATGTGACTGCAGTCTGTTCAAGGAATGTCTGTCAAAGCGATACGTGCCACTCCCAGGCCTCCCCCCGATTCTCCTATGTGATCTCCAGCTTTCCTTCACTCCGCATCTGCCCGCTGGAGGCAGGAGATCTGATGAAGACTGTGAGGCTTCAGATATGCCGGGCCACAAGAAGATGCCTGGGTCTCTGAATCACTCTGTGGAATAGAGATACCCACAGCTTCCTATTTGGCTGTAATGTGAGCAACTGAAAACCTTTACTACATTGATGAAACTACTGAGATTTTGTCTGTCACGGTAGTTAGCATGTCTTGGCTACCATGTGTGTGCTTAGCTGCTCAGTCATTTCTGCCTCTTGTGAGCCTATGGACTATAGCCCACCAGGCTCCTCTGTCCATGGGATTCTCCAGGCAAGAATACTGGAGTGGGTTTCCATTCCCATCTCAGAGGATGAACATCCAATAAAGCTAACATTTCATCATTTTTGTCAAACCTAATTTCATATGTAATTATCAAAGTTTATGAGACTTGTACATCTTACCACTGGTGTGAGTATCGACCTCCCGTTTTCCACTCATTCTTGTAAAATAAGCATGTTTTAACGTTCACAGAATTAAATAAACATTTTTCCACATGCAAAGTTGTCTAAATCAAACTATTGTCTAACAGCAACATCACTAGGGATGGCTTTAATTTTTTTTTCAGTGATAAATAAAAATCTAAAGTTAGCGTACATTAGGTGTTTTATTTGTTGTCAGTTTATAAAAAATGGAGGTAGTCAAAAGCTAAGTATAAGAATGGGACTTCCCTGGCAGTCCAGGATTTGCGACTTCACGCTTCCAACAAAAGAAACTCAGGTTCAATCCCTGGAGGGGAACTAAGGTTCCTCGTGCTGTGCTATGTGGCCAACAGATTAAAACACAGCAAAAAAAAAACTATGCATAATAACAGACTACTTACAGTGGCTGCAGGTCTAGTCCTCAAGAAAGGAGAGGAGCAGTTAAACAAGCCCTTACCTTTTAAAATTATATCTTTAAAAATACGTAAGTTTAATGTAGTAACATGAGTTTTGAAATAGATGTGCAGTCTGCAATCATGGGACAATAAGACGATTGGAAGGACATCGTTGGCCCTCTGAGGGTTCACTCAGTCCAGCTCTCCCGCTGTTTAAGCCCCTTGGCTTTTTACCATGGCAATCATTGTTTGAGGTAGTCATTTTGCATCTGTTTTACTAATGATAATGCTTATAATGCTAAATGTATTAACTATTAATAAGCCTTCAAATTGGCCATTAAGAAAACCACAGAAATTAACGAGAAACAAATGCTACCATTAACTTGGAAGTTTTGCTTGAAGGCATGGGATGAGGTTGGCCAATGAAATCGATTTCAGAACTTAGTAAGACTTGGCAATTAAATGCTTCCAGTGAGTCCAGCAAAATCATCCAATTAAATGCTTCCAGTGAGTCCAGCAAAATCATCCCGTGAATCTGAAAGACTCACTTGAGATTTATTCCATATTTATCCTCATCTCTGCTCCTCTTTGTCCTTCACTACATTCAGCCCTTTTGAGGAACATTTTTTATGGTCACTACATTATCTCAACTCCCCATATGAATTCTAAATCTGTGTGGTAACATATTCCTGGGCTGTATTCTCTGTCCACCTTTCCTGTGGCTCATATTTTTTTCATCTTGTCACGATTTGATTGCTTCATATTTTATTTATAAGCCCGTCTCCTCCTCCAGCAGATTGCGAGCTTCTCCACAGATGAGAACTTGCCTCACTGATATCTGTATCCACAGAGCCTGGCTTATACTCGGGGTACAGAATCTCTGTGGAATGAATGAATGTAACCATGTTTCTCCATTGATTTGTGATGAATATCTATGTATATAAAATTTTCATCAAAGCAACAGAACTCATCGTCCTGATTCTTCTTTACAGGAACTGTTCTTGAAATACTTCAACACCAAGTGACTGAGGACATGGACTCCAGCTCAGGCTTCCTGGGTCTGCGAGTCCAGCTCTGCTCTACACCACCTGTGTCATCTTGGGCAAGTTGATTCTAGTCTCTGAGCCTCGGTCTTCTCATCTTCAAAATGAAGACAATAATGAAGGCAGTTCACAGCACTTTTAACACATGTATATAAAGTGCTTAGCTAAGTGTCTGGTACAGAGTAAGCATTCAGCAACTATGAGACACACTTCCTTTTCATTGTGGAAATTCAGAGGACTCACTCTACACTGTGTTCTAACTGGAAACCTACACGAGACTAAATGCAGTTTCAATTCAGCCGAAATTATAAGGAAGAAATGTCATCAATGAATTTTGCTATTTAAGTAGAATTGCCAATATCGCAATTACAAGCAAGAGAAATACCAGGATACCAGTCAAGGTCAACAAATCTTTTGAAAGGTACAGAATGTGCATCCACGTACAAGAGGCTGAAATGGACTAGAACCAAGGATTCTGAAACTGCTTCCTGGAAGCATCTTCTCAACAAATATCCCAAACATCTAAGCAGCAGAATGGGTAGTAAAGACTTCATAAGGTTAAATGTTCTCTGAAGTTTTTCAAATTGCATTACAATTTTATGTGAATTTTTTCTGTGTCCATTAAGAAGCCCTATTATTAGTATCTTAGATCAACCATGGACATGGTCCTCAGTGTCTTCTTGGCTTCTCTCTGCACACCCCTATTTCAGCATGGAATTGGGCTAGATGAAAGATCTTGAAAGCATGTTGCTTGACACAAGGCCTGGAGCTGGGAGATAGGCTTGCAGTAAGTCATGCACCTAGTTTCATGAAAGTTGTTTTTATTGAGTTTAACTATGAAACTACTTGACTATAAAATATGAAGAAAAGATAATTCAATAACTATTTCTAGTAATGCAATTTATCAATAAGCATTGAATTCATTTTTATCAAAGCCCAGTTCACCCTGACAAGGCAAGCATGCTTTATCAATTATAAAATGCATATAATCAGCTGTTTCCCCTGTGGGCACACAAGAATTAAGAGAAATACTGTCCTGCTCCAAACACGGAAAGGCAGGAAGAGTTGTATCAATTTAAGACACACAGACTTCGAAAGCAAATGTATGGTTACCAAAGGGGAAACGTGGAATGTGGGGGAGAGGATAATTAGGAGTTTGGAATTGACATTACACATACAAGTACATATAAGATAGGTAATCAACAAGAACCTACTATATAGCAGAGGGAAATCTACTCAATAGTCTATAACAACCTATATATGAACAGAATCTGAAAATGAATGGATATATGTGTGTGAACAACTGTATCACTTAGCTGTATACCTGAAACTAACACAATTGTGAATCAACTATCCTCCAATACAAAATAAAAATCACATTTAAATAAATTTAATTTGGTGATGGGGTTGTTATTGTTGCCATTGTGACCAGTCTTGAGGTGACAGACCCTAAGGCGAGATGTTTTCTATATTAACTAAACAAACAGAGTAAGAGGAGGAACACATGCCTTTTCCCAAGAAATGCCTTGAACAATGGGGCTGGTGACTTAAAAGGCTAAGCTAGTGAATAGAACCACTTCAGGCAAAAGACCTTCAACAGATGCTCCTTTGTCAGGATAAGGGGTCTGAGCCTCTTTCCAGATCAGTTGTGATGCTGGCGTCCCGAGGGCATAAAACTTGAGGCAGCCCAGTGACATGAGGTGGCTATTGTACCTCTAATGACCGTGAGACTCAGGAAATAAAGGACCACAGACTGCCCTCGTGCACTTCCAGAGAAATATCCCTTTGGCTTGAAAACATGAAAGGGAAGTTTACAGGCCAAAAGAAAGGGAGAAAAAAGTCAGCAAAAGATGTGTGATCCTTGGCTGGGAGTTGCCTAAATCAGTTGCCCTCATCTTTAGGAGGAGAAGGCAATGGCAACCCACTCCAGTGTTCTTGCCTGGAGAATCCCAGGGACGGGGGAGCCTGGTGGGTTGCCGTCTATGGGGTTGCACAGAGTCGGACATGACTGAAGCGACTTAGCAGCAGCAGCAGCATCTTTAGGAACCACTACCTCATCATTAATTGTTGGAAAATATATCATCAAAAGCAGACTAATTGTAACCATTTATTAATTTGTAGGACTTACTGAACAGGTGAGGGTCCTTCCGAATTAGTAGACTGCAGTGACTCCAAAGTTTGGTAGAGTGATCTAAAGAGGACAACTAGCTTCTATGGCAGTGCCCTGTACTTCCCCAGTTTGAGCTCTGGGACAGCTGGTCACCTTAGTCTAAAAGAATAATCCTTGGCTATCAAATTAATACAAAAAGAATCTCTTTTAAAAGCCTCCACATTTCTGTATATTCCTCTGAAGTGATTAAGAAAGGAGAGATATCAACTCAGTCACGTGCAAGCATGCATGCTAAGTCATTTCAGTCGTGTCCGATTCTTTGCGATCCTATGGACTGTCATAGCCCACCAGGCTCCCCCGTCCCTGGGATTCTCCAGGCAAGAATACTGGAGTGGGTTGCCATTCTCTTCTCCAGGGGATCTTCCCAACCCAGGGATCGAACCTGGGTCTCCTGCATCGCAGGCAGATTTTTTTTAACGTCAGACCCACCAGGGAAGCCCAGCTCAGTCACACTGTCTCTCAAAAACTCAGCTGTGGCACAGGCAGGATTTCTGTTGCTCCAGGAAAAAAAGCCACTTTAAAAAGTAAACTTAGGTATAAGAAATGTAATTTCCATGGGAAGAAATAAAACAAGAAAACAAAGCAGGCGGTGCCAACTGCCTGCAGAGAATCCCCCTCTGGTTTCTCACTGTCAACTCTTTCTAACCTGAGTTGAAAGTGATGGTTTGTGTTCTGAGCCTTAGAACTGTCAGGACACATCTGAGCCCCTGTGGATGCAGGGAAACCGACATTTTCACCTGTGGAATGTGTCAAGTAGATACTTGCAAATTAAAAATCTCCACTTCGTGTCATTTTTCTAAGCTCAGTGAAGATTTGATGGGCAACTGTCCAATTCTCAGCTCCTAATGAATATGCTTGCTTAATTCTATAAGACCCAGTTCTTCATACAGAGAGCTTAGTTACACCTCTTCTATTACTATTTATCTACTGCTGACATCTGAATATCTTTCTTAAGGACGCAGGGGACTAAAGCACACATTTTAGATACTAAGCTCAGATGTTTGGGTGTTCTAATTCCATGCCCAACTACATGGCTTTTGATAAATTCTCTACCCACTGGTACTTTCATCTTCTCATTCAAAAGGAGTGTATAGAAAAAAGTGTCTCCTTATGTAGGATGTATTCAGTGAGCATATATTGAGAACATTCTGTTTGAAAGAAAGAAAAGTAAGAATCTTAGGGAAATAATCACTGAATAAATAGAAAGCCTTTACAGGCTGATGATATAGCATACTTAAGCAGACAAAACACATGCGCATAAGAATATCAAGTCACCAGTGAAATAGTAATCATTTCAGAGAAAATAAAGCTCTAAGGGCTGAAGAGGACCCACAACCAAAGTCTGATGGACCTCTTATGAAGGGAAATTATAAAGATTAAATACTAAATGGTGGGAAGGCACACTTCCAAAAGTATTCAGTGACCCATGTTTATATCTGTGAAGATTTCAGTTTTTGCTTATGATTACTTAATATTTTCCACCTGCTCTAGTTGCAAGGTTTAATACAGAAAGAATCTCTCCTCCTGCTTCTCAGATGATGTCCTTACCCTTAGTACAGTGCCTGGCACAGTGTATGCACCTGAAAAATTCTGATCCAATTAATTTGCCTGTAGATATACCTCCAGCAAAAGCCACCTGCTATGATCAAGGGCTCAGAGTTTGAATTACCAAGATCTAAATCCTAGACCCAGTATCCAGTAGCTAGTAGTGAGACCTTGGACCAGTTGCTGAAAACTTTTAAGACTCATTCCCTTCCTTGGTCAAATGGAGAGAATCAAAGCATCTAAATGAGACAATAATAGAGTTCTCAGCACAGTACCTAAATCACGGCAAGTACTCAACATATGCAAATGACTATTCTGCTGATGTCCCTAAGAAAATTAACCCTCAACCAACTTTGGCCACCTGATGTGAAGAGCTGACTCATTTGAAAAGACCCTGATGCTGGAAAAGATTGAAGGCAGGAGGAGAAGGGGACAACAGAGGATGAGATGGTTGGATGGCATCACTGACTCAATGGACATGAGTTTGAGTAAACTCCAGGAGTTGGTGATGGACAGGGAGGCCTGGTGTGCTGCAGTCCATGGGGTCGCAAAGAGTCGGACATGACTGAGCGACTGAACTCAACTGAACCAACCTTGATCTTCTACTTGGTTCCTTATCTCTGGTCCTGACCCAATTACCTGCTCCCAGGAGGTGGTCAGTGCAACAGAAAAGGGCTTATTAGTTCTGAAAGTCAGCAGGAGAGAATGCCGTGGCTTAGACTGGAAGCTACCAGGGAAAATAGGACTCATGAGATCAGATTCTAACACCAGAAAAAAATCAGAGGAGCAGAGAGAGAACCAAGCCCCACAGCCCTGTTCCTGGGCTGTAAGGATTACATTATAACAGATGTCTTGTGCAAAGTCTAGCATAACACCTAGGACAGAGTTGGCATTCAATGACTTTGGTAACTATTGTGAGGATGTTTATGGTTATGATCATTGTATGTTGAGAACACAGAAGGGAAAGAGTGCACCAGACACAGCAGTAGAAAGGATCCAGCTGGGCTTCCTGAGAATCTATGGCTTCACCACCAAGCATGCAAGAAGGCAGGAGGCCAGGGGGCTGTGCAGGGCTGAAATCAGAGCCAGAAACAGCCAGGAGAGGCTGGAGTAGAGGACGGCTACTATTGATTCATTTGTCATTCATTCAACAAATAACTTTAGAATGTTTACTCTGTTTCCGCAACTATTTCAGGCCCTTGGGAGATAGCAAGTAACAAAACATATTTACATAAACCCCTGTGATGATAGTGCTTACATTTTAGTGGAGGGAAACAGGTGATAAATCACAACACATTAAAGATATATGATACATCATGCAGCATTAAATCCTATGAAGAAAAATCAGGGAAAAGGCATAGAGATGTAGAGGATGATGGTAGTTTTTGTCAGGGACAGGCTCACAAAAAAGGTGTCATTTGAGCAAACACCTAAAAGAGATGAGGAGGTGCAATGTCCTGCAGGAGCAAGGGAGGAAGGACCACAGGCCAAAGAAAGTGAGCATGGCAGCTGGGGGTGGGGGGTGAAATTAGACCGGTGTGTTAGGAGCAGGGTGGGCCAGGGTGAGAATTCTAAGATACGGGCTCGGAGATAAGGCAGGATGAGAGATCGCAGAGCATCTTAGGGCCCTGGAAGGGCTTTAGTGTTACTCTGAGCTGGGAGACGCTATTAGAGGGTTTTGAATGAGGAAATGATAGGAGCACACTCCCCCCAACTCCCCACTTACTGGTTCACAGAGTAACACTAGCTGCTCTGCTGTATTTAAAAATGACTTGTCAGCCAAAGTAAAAGTCAAGACACAAATTAGGAAGTAACTACCATAAATTTGTTAAGAGATGATGATGACGCAGACTAGTACTAGGACTGAAAGGTAGTTAAATTCTATGTACTCATTGAAGGTACAGTCAATAGAATGTGTAGATGGATTAGATATGTGTGTGTGTGGGGGGGAACAGATGAGTCAGGAATGACTCCAAGATTTTGACCTAAGCAATCAAAAGGACAGAGTTTTCACTAATTCAGAGGAGACATCGGGAAGAGTGATTGGAGAAATAAGGAGATTATGTATTTGGTTCTGGACAAGTTTGGATTGACATGTCCATTAGATGTCCACATGGGGAGCTGGGAAAGAGAGTTTAGAGAGGAGAGTTCTGAGCTAGAAATAAGACAGACAGCTGAAGCATTCTTAAAGTCAGGATCCTGGCTGAGATCTCTCAAACAGTAAATGTGGCTGGAGAAGAGACCCAAGGCTGAATTCTGAGGTACTTCAGTGTCTAGAGACCAGAAAGGCAAGAGCGCTATCAGCAGCCAAAGTCAGAACTGGGCTCAGCCATAAGGAGATCCTTGGAGACCTGACTACCAGCAGCTTTGACACAAAGAATGGAGAAATTCTATTGGCTTGAAGAAAAAAGAAGGGAAAGGAGTGAGAAATCATAATATTTTCTAAATTTTCTTTTTGATTGACTTATAATTGATTTACAATATTGTGTTAGCTTTGGGTATAGAGCAAAGTGATTCATATATATATATATATATATATATATATATATATATCTGTACCTTTTCAGATTTTTTTCCCTTATAGGTTAAATATTGACTAGAGTTCCATGTGCTATGCTGTAGGTCCTTGCTGGTTATCTATTTTGGATATCTGTTGTTGCTCTTTAGCTGTTAAGTCATTTCCAATTCTGCAACTCCATGGACTGTAGCCCACCTGGCTCCTCTGTCCATGGGATTTCCCAGCTAAGAACACTGGAGTGGGTTGCCGTTTCCTCCTCCAGGGGAACTTCGCAACCCAGGGATTGAACCCATGTCTCCTGTGTCTCCTGAACCGGCAGGTGGATTCTTTACCACTGAGCCACCAGGGAAGCCCATTTTATATACAGTAGTGTGCATGTGTCAATCTCAATATCTTAATTTATCCTCCCCCCACCAATAATACTTTTCGCAAAAAGCTTCTTCAAGAAGTTTTGGTTTTCAGAGGAGCAAAATAGTAGGGCAACATCTAGATAGGAAAGTGGAATCATAAGAGGATAGTTCTGATTTTATTAGTCTGGGAAAATACCAGTATGCTGGTTGGTGATGAGAATGACCTAGTAGAAAGGGTAAGCTGACAATGTGAGACGGATCAGAGAATTCAATGAGTAGAAGGTGAAAGAAGGTTTTGATACTATGGACCTTTTATAACCACAGGGTAAGAAAAGATTAGGACTAATTTATGGGATGATTCAAGGTTGGGAGTTTAAACCATATTCATTGCTGTGCAAATCACATGGCCTAGCATAGCAGAAGTTGTTAGGGCTTAACTTCCCTTTTCATTTTTAAGGCTCACATAACATAATTATTCTAGCCAAAAGCAATAATAAAAAAGACAATTAATTTTTTTTTTAATACTCCCTCTTCCTTTTCAGGAATGAGAGTATTTAAAACAGCATACTGGCTAATATAAATCTAAAATATTTTAAGTTCCTTAACAAGAAACTGAAAAAAAAAAAGCAACCTGCATGTTACAAGATGCCTTTTACAGAAGAGATAAACCGCTGAGTGCTGCGCTGTGCTAAGTCTCTTCAGTCATGTCCGACTGTGATCCCATGGACCATAGGCCACCAGGCTCCTTTGTCCATGGGATTCTCCAGGCAAGAACACTGGAGTAGGTTGCCGTTTCCTTCTCCAGTGCAGGAAAGTGAAAAAGAAAGTGAAGTCGCTCAGTCGTGTCTGACTCTTAGCAACCCCATGGACCACAGCCTACCAGGCTCCTCCATCCATGGGATTTTCCAGGCAAAAGTACTGGAGTGGGGTGCCATTGCCTTCTCCAACCACTGAGTAGAGGTAATCTAAAATTTTATTCCTTGCCTCTGATATCAAAGAGTAGAATCAGCACATTCCATCAAGTATATTTTCTTTATTCTTAATCACTAATGCCATATTCAGAAATAATGTAAATTTGGGTCAAGAAGGGACCCATGTTAGGCACGGCAGAAGAGACAGAAAAAGAAAAAGGTATAAGAGAAGATCTCATAGACATTTTCTGCGGCTCTGGGATTTCAAGTCCATCACCAGAGATAAGGAGGCACTGTTTTCGTAAGAAGTCTAAGGATTCGGGGAAGAAGGAAAGACAAGCTTTGATGAGCACAGAATAGCACACAGGACACCCCACCTAATACATGTTGTCAGGAAAGGTAAATGATCCCCAAATATCACATATTTGAAGGTTATTAGGTTAGTGACCTTTGCTCAGTAAAAAGGCTAGAGGTTCATAGGCTCAGTCAAGGGTGAGCTTTATTGAGGGCACTAGGTGAGTGAGCCTTGCTCAATGAAAAGACTGGAGAAGCTGTTGTTAGGACTGATGGTGAAGGTGCCAAGGGAGCAGTCACAGCAGTAACTGGAGGGGGGTCTCAGCTGACATGGGGTGTGAAGCAGAATGTGGGCTTGCTGTGGCGAGTTCCATGGCTCAGCCAGATCTGGACTGACCGAGGGCACCAGAATCGGCTTCTGTGTGAAGATGCAGGACTTGGCTCTATCAGGGACCCCATGAGCAGCATCCAAAGGCTGCAGCAGGAGTGAAGAGACCAAACTCCTGGTCTCTCAAACTTCTACAGCCAAGACAAACAACGTGGTCCTGAGTTATTTCTGCATCCTTCCTCCACTCCCTCCCCCCTCTTTCTTGTTCCGTCTCCCTCTCTCCACACTATTTTTAAACAGTAGAGATTGTGGGGATGGGCGAGACCTTTGAGGGGACAGATAGGAGTTCCCAGGGATACTTTCCTGGGGACTAAATATATAATAATAGTTAGTTATACATGTGTATGGGCTTCTCTGGTGGCTCAGCTGGTAAAGAATCCGCCTGCAATGCTGAAGACCAGGGTTCGATCCCAGGGATAGGAAGATCCCCTGGAGAAGGGACTAGCTACCCACTCCAGTATTCTGGCCTGGAGAATTCCATGGACTGTATAGTCCATGGGTTCACAAAGACTTGGACAAGACTGCAACTTTCACTTTATACATGTGTATGTATGTATGTGTATATATATGTATATATATATATAATGAGAGTGTTTATGATTATCACAATATATAATATTTCAAGTAATATAACGATAATATAGCAATATGAGTGGGATTATATTTGACTCTGAGTTACTGAAGCATCATATGTGAGCTATAATTAAGTGATGATTATGAACAAAGGAGTGAATTTATCAAAATCCACAGTTATTTAGTCACTTCTGATCCTGAAATAAAACACCCGTGCAATAGATCAGGATTAAAGACAATAAAAAATAAAAGAGGTTTAAGTATTTCAATATTTGTGTCTGTTTTTTTGTTGGTGACCCCCATGTGCCCATCATCTCTAAATTGTGTACAGTGGATTTATTTAGCACAAATATTTAAGATATGGCACAAAGATAATTTCTGTGCACTGCTATACCAAGTAACATTGGAGAACAATTCCAAACTACAACTGAATGCTGTGTCTTCATTTTTCCTGCTGCCTTATAAGATGTGGCTCTAGGGGAGAAGCTTCTCTTTTGTGATTTTTCTGTGACTATTCTACTGCATTAAATTTCAGTCTTTTCCCTGCTGCCTTTCTTGTGGCACCTCATTTTTAAATCAAAGATTTCATTGATGAATTTTTAAAAGCACAATTCATAATTACAAATGATTTCAACTATAAAAGTGAAGAGTCTTTTGTGATAAAGAGAACCAGAAATGAAAAGCTGGTACAAAAAGCCTTTCATGTGTTGCATTTCCATAAAGTGCAGGATAATAGAGATTCTATTCACTTCAATACAAATCAGAGAGGAAATCCTGTTTTGTGAGGGGGAAAAAAAAAAAGTCTAAAAATGAAAATGGGAGATAAATTCTTGCTAAGAATAATACTCTTGGGAGGTAGTGTTGTACATTAGAAAGACCTCAGACTCAGCATTAGAAAACAGGATTCTAAGCCCAGCTTTGTGAGTTAAGGCTGGTCACTTTCATGCATTGAAGCAGCTCACCTGTAAAATAAGAGGTGACATCTGCTAGTCTGTGAGTCAGGTTAAGGTCTGAGAGTCTATGGGGGTGTGCGCGTGCGTATTTTCTGCATTTAACACAGAGATATATGAATGAGTGAGTGAAAGTCACTCAGTCGTGTCCGATTCTTTGCGACCCCATGGACTATACAGTCCATGGAACTCTCTAGGCTAGAATACTGGAGTGGGTAGCCTTTCCCTTCTCCAGGGGATCTTCCCAACCCAGGGAACGTACCGGGGACTCCTGCATTGCAGGTGTATTCTTTACCAGCTGAGCCACAAGGGAAGCCCACGAATACTGGAGTGGGTAGCCTATCCCTTCTCCAGGGGATCTTCCCAACCCAGGAATTGAACCGGGGTCCCCTGTATTGCAGGCGGATTCTTTACCAACTGAGCTATCACAGAAACCCAGATACAAAGACATGTCATTCAAATATCACTATCAACTCCAGGCAACTTTTCAATTTTCTCCACTTTGCTTAAATGCTTATCTTTCTAATAATATGGTAAGTTCAAAATAATGTCATGCATTGGGGCCTATTAAATGATGAAAGTCTGATTAATTTTTAAGCCTAAATATCATTTGGTAGATTTAATACTGTATTGTTTAAACATTTCACATAATACATAATTAAGTTCGTACACTAACAAAGTTGCCAGGAAAATATCTGGCCCTTTGAATAATATTCACTAAATCTCAAATATGTGCAGGAAAAACAGCATCATTACTATCTGAGACAACAATGAGCCCACGTATTTCACGTGACAGCAACAGAAAACCTGCAATATTCACTAATGTCCATCTGGGTATCTATTTGAGATGAATGATAAATGCAGGATGATGCAGTTATTACTGCTAATGATCATTATTATACTAAAATTAATGATTTCTAGTACTACTAGAATATAATAGGTCACCCACCTAAACCTGAGTCCTAAGGATGATCCTTCAGAAGTATCCGAAGCTTCATCTTACGGTAAATATTACTTCCAAAAATGAACACATACAATATATTTAAATAATTAGAAGCTGGAAATCTGTTTTCAACAACAAACATGGACTAGAGTGACACTTCTATTTTACGCTGCAATGATAAAGATCCTACAGGACAAGATTATAGAACATCATTATAACTTACACAGAGATCCTGATTGAAGCTACTGATCTGAATCATCTAAGGCAATTTTCCAAAACATTTTTATAATTTATTTATTTTTGTCTGGGCTGGGTCTCCGTTGCTGCTCAGTCTTTTCTCGAGTCACGGCAAATGAGCAGAGGCTACTCTGTCTTGCAGTGCGCGAGCTTCTCACTGCAGCGGCTTCTCTTGTTGCAGAGCACGGGCTCTAGGACGCACGGGTTTCAGTAGTTGCAGCACGTAGGATCTGTAGTTGTGGCTCCCAGGCTCCGGAGCACAGGCTCAGCAGTTGTGGCACACAGGCTTGGTTGCTCCGTGGCATGCTCAACCCCTGATCCAGGACCTTCCTGGATCAGAGATGGAACCCATGTTTTCTACATTGGCAGGCAGATTCTTTACCACTGAGCCACCAGGGAAGCCTCATCTCATACAATTTTAAACATAAGACTTGATCTAAAAACAAACCTAGCATGTTTACCTAAATATCAGGCGGTGGCCCAATTTGGAGGCCAGTACTACGCACGTGTGTGTGTACAATGAATCCACACATGTTGGTGTGTATGTGGTCACGGGTACATGCCACCCACTCCATGTCACAGTATATCTGCCATCTCTCCACTATTGATAAAACATATAACTCTCCGCAAAGAAGATGGTAGCTAAGCTGTTGTAGAACATGACATATTGTATCAGCTTAGATCTCAGTATTTCAAATTGTTCCCTGGAATTAATTCACTAAATAACCCAGGCAGTCAAAGCCCAGATCCATTAGGCTTGGTAAAACACATTCTTTAAATGTTAGTGCCATACAATGAATATTTGATAAGTACACCATTAATAAACCTTCGTGTGACATACTTGATAACGTGGATATGTAATGACAATTCCAAATGATGTAGCACATGGCATCTACCCGTCCCTCAATCATCATGATGCAGGCTCCCCTGCACCACGCGATGGGTACTACTGGAAAGGCGAAGTCTGATCTTCATTAGTGACTGTCCATAAAAGGTGTTCGTTACAAGATAAGTGATTACGGCCTGGCTTTATTAATTAAGCATGCATTTTGGAGACCAAAGTAATTGAACAAAACGGCCAGCAGCTTTTAAACTACGCAGAAATCTTAATGTCTCAGAAACAGATTGCACCTTTACTTTATGCTTTTAACCCCCTATTATTTTGAGAATGTACAGCAACTGAATTTAAAGTGTCGCTAATTACTGATTGAACTTCACATACAAGAATATTTTCCTCTAACCTCTCATTTTGTGACTGTCATTAAAAAAACAACAACTGATTTTTTTTTTCCCCCTTTCATCCAGTCACCTCACATTCAGCTTGAAGGGACTTCCCTGGTGGCTCAGTGGTTAAGAATCCACCTTTCAATGCAGGGGACGTGGGTTCAATCCCTGTCAGGAATTAAGATCCCACATGCCTCGTGGCAACTAAAGTGGTGAGCCACAGCTACTGAGCCCAAGAGCCAAAACGAAAGAGATGCCCTCACACCTCAAAGAAAGATCCATGACCCGCAACTAAGACCCAATGCAGCCCTCCCTGCTCGCCACCCCACAAAAAACACAAAAAGTTCAGCTTGAACTTATGCCCAACTTTGAAAACACATAATCCTAAAACATGGACAGGTCAGCTAACGAGAAAGTGAAAGTCAGTCGTGTCTGACTCTTTGCGACCCCATGAACTATACAGTCCATGGAATTCTCCAGGGCAGAATACTGGAGTGGGTAGCCTTTCCCTTCTCCAGGAGACCTTTCCAACTCAGGGATTGAACTCAGGTCTCCTGCATTGCAGGCAGATTTTTTACCAGCTGAGCCACAAGGGAAACCTTCAACTAAGGAAGCAATTGTATTTATAGGAATGAAGTGATTTGCAGCATCCTGAAAGAGAAGATGTGGCTGTAGAAGAAGTGAGTAGAAATCTCTTATTCTCTTGTCACTGACTCACAAGTAGTAAATAAACTAATCATCGATGTTCAACCATTGCAAGTCCTTCTTGACTTTGGAGTTAAGAAAGAGACTTGACACATGACACGTCCACATAGCAGTTCCTTTTCTAGCTCAGTTACAGAGGGAAAACATCTTCTTAGAATACCAACTGTAAAGCTTAGAAAAACACAGTATAGAAGGAATCCCGGGAATTTTTTCTTACTCTGACTTTTTCACAGATACAGTATTTTGGAGCTGAAGAACTTTTAAAACAACATTAGTAAATTTTGTTGTGGTTTATGAAAAAATTATTTTCTAGATAGTTTGATACACTGGAGCCCATCAAAGCAAAAGACAAAGTTCATTCTGAAGAAAACCTATGTCTCAGTGCTCACAAAGTCGTCTCAGGATAACTTTATTAAGTCAAGAAAAAATGTATATGTACTATATGACCCAAGATTCCCTGGAGGATAAAATGGCTTCCCACTCCAGTATTCTTGCCTTAAAAATCCCATGGACAGAGGAGCCTGGCAGGCTACAGCCCATGGAGTCACAAAGAGTTGAATACAGCTGAGCAACTAAGGTCACGTTTACTCTATGACCCATAATGAGGTGTCTAAGATTAATCTTATAATATCAGAGAATATTCTGGCAATGAGTCAAGCTTTTCTCTCTCATTCTGCTATGTACTCTTTTTATTTTGTGGTCACTAGCAGAAATAATTACATTGTTGAATTAATTCCATTTCTATTGACCATGGTCACTATACAGTTCATCAACTTACTGTATTAACATAAAAGAGGAAGCTTGACCCTTACCTTGTCTAAAATGTGTTTATTTGTTATGCTATTGCTTGCATTTACTAGTAATTTCTTTGATCCTTTATGAGAATGCTATTGACTCTTCAACATGCCTTTCAATTGAAGCATTAACAAACATTTAGCTATAAAGGTTAATTTCATTTCCAGCATTTTTAAGGACCCAGACACTAACTCTGACAATAATATTTCCAATAGCCATGAAGTGAAAAAGCATTTCCATAGTTTATTGTTTATATTCCCACTGTAACGGCAAGGGTTGTTGGCATTAGTCAGAGAACCACGGCATACAATTCCTACACAAACTAAAAATACCACTAGACTATTCAAATGATTCATTTTGCATTAGCACTATTGTTTCCAAGTGTGTTTCATCCTATTTTATTCATCTAGTTTCTTCTTGTTGTTGTAGCTAACCATTAAACTCTTTATTATGAATTTAATGTATACAGTAAAGTTAAAATTCCTTTATTAAGTCCTACTATGATTTTTATGCTCATTTTGTTGGATTATTAACACAGATTGAAAGATAATTTTAAAGAATTTCTTTTATTTTTCAAATTCAGGGACTTATAATTTTTGACCTATTCCTTCTGTCACATTTCAACTGAGCTCTCTTTGCCAATTCCCCTTCATTCTCTTCATCTATTGGTTTCCTCCCTGCTCATTCAAAGGCCATGGATAACCCTCTTTAGAGACACTGGGTCTTTACTCAAAACTTACTACTAAGAATTTCTAAGATTCCTCCTCTCTTTTTCTTCCCAAGTCCCAAGCAAATCTGACTCTGTCACTGATCAGCTAAAGAATTGGAAGGACACATTTTTGTCTCCATGAGAAATGGTTTCTACCTTTTAAATATATAAGTGTATAAAATGATGAAGCTTGATGAGAACTGGGGGGTTCTAAATGAACTAGACCTGGCCAGTGGTCTTTAATTACCTGTTACAGCAAGCTGTTGCTGGTTTTAGTTGCTCAGTCACATCCGACTCATTTGTGACCCCATGGACTTTAGCCCACCAGGCTTCTTCCTCCATGGGATTTCCCAGGGAAGAATACTGGAGCAGGTTGCCATTTCTTCCTCCAGGGGATCTTCCCAACCCATGTCTCTTGCATTGGCAGGTGGATTCTTTACCACTGTGCCATCTGGGAAACCCAGTGATAGCTGTTCAGTCATGCCTGACTCTTTGCAACCCCACGGAGCCTGCCCGGCTCCTCTGTCCATGGAATTCTCTAGGCAAGATTACTGGAGTGGGTTGCCATTTCCTTCTCCAGGGGGAAACCCAGACCCAGGCACAAATCAAGGCTTTTACTGGAACAGGTAAGAAGGGCTAAATTTGAAATCCCAACCTCCAAACTTAGTAATTCTGTGATCCTAGAAAACTTAACTTCTGTGGGTCAAAGTTTCCTCAACTGCAAAATGGGGTCATTCATGCCTAAGGTTTGTTGTGAGCATTAAGATTAGCAAATATGTTTGAGATGTTTAGAGCACAGCACATGGGCCAACACTCAATGAATATCTGCCAACACAAGTCCCTAAGAATGGACAAAACTATAGCATCCTTCGTCCTCACCCTCACTTCCATATATAAGTCAAAATCAACATTTTGATCTCTCCATATGGTGACTTCAGGAGATTTTGGTTTAAATAATAATTTCAAAAGTACAAAATTTTTTTACAGTTAACTTTTTATTTTCCTGGCCCAGCTTTGGTGGTGCCCTGAGCCAGAACATTTTGAGCATGTGGAGTGTAATAACTATGTGTTGCAAATACACAACAGGAGATCTGTGTCTCAGTGTGCAATCCTGTTAGTATAATTCTTTGGATGTGTATGACATGAATCACAGTTCTGAGCACTTTATTAGAATATTTTTTTTGAAAATTCTAATACCACCAGCACCAGTAGCTCACATTCACCCATTCCTGAAACAGGGACCCCCCTCCACAGGTGGAAATGCATCTTCCCCAGTTTAGATGAATCTTGGCAAGAAATTAGGAGTAGAAAAAGAAATGATAAGGACAATCATCAATCAGTCACATCCACCTCTTAGCCTGAAAGAGGATTCTGGCAGCATGCTTATGATTGAATAAGACAGGGCTAGAAGAATGCAGAAGTTTCTTTCAAATATTCAGGGGGAAAAGATTAGTAATTGGATAAAAACTACAATGCATATTAAAGTTATTAATACAACTTGCCTGAAGTATACAGAGAGTAGGGTTTATTTGTGTAATATTAATGGGATGTATTTCTAGCTAAAGCAAATTTTCCAAATTACTGAACCTCATTGTGCTAAATTTCAAAATTTTGGGATACTGATCTGGTTTTGGACCTGTTCAGGTATTCACCATACCTTTAACGGAGTCCACGTGAAGCCAGCTTGTCTGAAGCTTCTGCTTAGTGGATTACTAGAATTAGACCAGATAACCAAATCCACTTACTCCTCGTGTACACAAATTGGAATATGAACAGGCAGTTGATTTCAGAGCAGGCAAATCACAGAGTAATCAGCAAACCGTAACACAGCCGGTGTGAAAAGATTAACTGGAAAAACTGTCTTCTTCTTCTTGGAATTTCATTAGAAATATCCTGAGAGAATAAGAAGCAGAAATTCAAAATGAAAGGAATCCTTGAGAGGACAGTCTAAAGGGGATAATGACAGACCCAAACTATGACTGATCAGAATCAGAAAGCAACAGAGATATGGTTAAGGCAACTAGTAGCCCAAACCGCCCACTTTGGCCAGGCACGGTAATAATTACCCATATAAGTCATCTCACAACAGGATTTTCTTATGAGGAATATGGTGCTGTCACTGAAAACTAACCGGGAAAACTAGGAAGAGGCCGAAAAGGAGAGAGGAGACACTAGCCCATAATATGTGCTGCCAACCTCCCAGAAACGCTCACAGTGGAGTCCATCTTGGCCGCAGATGTATGTGCTACCAGAAATGACCTGGGTCAGACCAAGTACAGGAAACAAGCAAGGTGACTGGCCAGAGACAACCTGGAATGCTAACCCCGTTACCGTAAGCCCTGAGATGCGGCACAGCAGTACCGGCTGTGCTCCACTCAGATGCCCTTCGCAGTAAAATCTTTTGCTTTGTCAGCGCATGTGTCTGCTCAGACATTTCAGCTCCAAGTGTTAGACAAGAGCCCAGTCTTGAACGCTGGAAGGGATCCCCTTTCTGCAACAAGTTTATATTTTAAAAAAGATACCAGGGAATAACAAAAGAGAGAGTCGGCGGCCGGCCCACAGGCTAACTCAAGTGACTCCAAGAGATGTCCTGATCACTTTTACTCTTTCACTTGCAATATCTAATCCCCAAGTGAGCACACACACTGCAACATGCCACACCACACACACACACACACACACTTTTCTCTCAGTATGTACTTAGGAATAAACTCTCTATTATTTGTGACCAAAAGAGCCCAAGTAAAACTCCAGTATCACTGAAATGGATTATAAACTGTGTTCTCCATTGAACAGAGCACAGTAAACCTACTTTAACCTTTTCTTGATGGCTCAGGGCCATCATTACTGACAGCGACTGTGAGATGCTGTAACACGCGGATCCTTTCTGGGCGTGCAAGGTTCTTTATCTTTCCCCAAATGGCCTCAGAAATGATGCTTTTTGAATTCCTAGCCTTCTTTTTGTGTGTTTCAATCTCTCACATTACCATAAATCTGCTTGCCTCTAACAGCTTTCTTCCTAACTTTCTGCTTCTGATCTTTTGGATGCTGGAAAATAAGATAACCAAGTTTGATGGATTTCTGGGTAAAATAAGGACATGGCTGATATACCGTAGGTCATCTCCTCAAAATATGATGGCCTAGATACAGTAGAATCATGATGAACAGGAAGCAGGAAGGGAAGAGGAGACATGCTTTGGTCTGGCGCTGTTCTCAGCAACTGCTCACCAATTCCCTTAAGTCACAGATACTTGATCCCTGCCTCACCATATTCCTGCAGCAAAATTCTAACATTTTACATAGTTATTTAAATAGTAGGTGCTGCCACTCAAATCTTTAATAACCAAAGAAAACATGTTACCATCTTTGTATTTTATTTAGTTAAAAATGGATTTCAAAAGCGAAATAAACACAGTCAGCTCACATTTCTAAAAGGCAATCGGATAAGCAAGCAATTTCCTTGAACTATTAAAATAAAATTCTGGCTTCCTGATGATCCTTTTCAAATTTAACCTTCTCTGCCTTCATGAGCATGGGCTGTTCTTAATCTTCTAGATGACTATAACAGCAGTACTTTTCTCAAATGGTGAAATTGTGTTAGAAGATTCACTCTTTTATAGTACATATTTATTAAGTACCTATTAAGCTCCAAAAATAAGAAAGGCTCAGAGGATGTACTGGTGAACAAAACAGAAATGATATGCATCCCTGTGAGGCTTACATCATCTTTAGCATCTTGCAGTGGCCATGGAGTAGTTTGGACAGTTCAGTAAAGCACACGTGGCCAGATCAAGTAGATTCTGCCTAAGATGACATTTCCCCAAAGAGTCTAAGTTCAAACCAGAACACTTTTGAGAATCAAAGTGGCATTGTGAATAGTTAACAGGGTCATTAGGTATAAGTCTGGGCCTTCCAGGGAAAACCAGATAGATGGTCACCTTGACTACAGGTCAACATCTGGCATAAGCAGCTCTTTACAGGAAACCACCCCCAGCAGGAATCCACTTTCCTTGTCATTTTAGCAAAGCTATGTTTTAACTAACTTTTAAACCAGGTACCCCTATGCTCCATTCATCTCCAGCCTGAGTACAACTTTCAAATCGAATTGAAGTTACCTTCTTCTCTACTATTTGTGAGTAATAATTCTGTAAGTGGCCACAGAGGAACCCTTCATTCGTTCAGTAACATGAACACATGGTAGATGTTCAACAAGCATTTACTGAAGAAGTTGAAAGGGTAGGATGACAAAGGACCATAACTACATTATTAATAAAAACAGCAATTACTCTTGACCAGCCTTTCAGTCTCTTTGTCATTCATACAAGCAAGTTTAATCACATCTTGGTTACTCCCTACCTGTCACACCATAAATATGATGAAATAACATGGCTGTTGGCCAACCCTCCTGAAATAGCACTTAGGAAAATTACATGGACTGAAGGCAGCTCTATTCTACCTAAGTCTCTGTTTGACACAAGCTTGTTTCTGAACTGTTCTGCCTCCCATAATATTTTCTTTCTCCAGCTGAATAGTAATTCTTCATTTAAAGTCATGTTACTTTAATATGTTAGATTTATCAGAGTAAGGTCCCAAATAAGGCTATATTGGAAAAAAAGCTCATTCCTGACTTTTTTCCCTTTAAGTTTTGGCAGCCTTAGTATTATCTTTTAATTGCTATTTCCCTTCCCTCCAAACCAGGAGCAAATGCTAGAGAGTTATCACTCCTACCTGGGATTTTTAACTATAATTCAGAATTTATTTATACTAAATCATTAAGCAAGCATTGCACTTGAAACTCTTAATTTAGCGTCCATGAAAGTTTCCATAAATCCCTAAATCTGTATATATAATCTCACTTAAAATTATGTATTCTTTTTTCTAGAATAGATTCCACAGATTTGTCTAATTTGCAAATGGCTTTGAGATGACGGCTACCAATCTAAGGAAAGAAACAAGCAAAAAAAGAAGCTGTGGTACATATAGACAATGGAATATTACTCAGCCATAAAAAGGAATGCATTTGAGCCAGTCCTTCCCTAGTGGCTCAGACGGTAAAGAATCTGTCTGCAATGCAGGAGATCCAAGTTCAATCCCTGAGTCAGGAAGATCCCCTAGAGAAAGGAATGGCTATCCACTCCAGTATTCTTTCCTGGAAAATTCCATGAACAGAGGAGCCTTGTGGGCTGTATAGTCCATGGGGTCACAAAAATCGGACACAACTGAGCAACTAACGCTTTCATACTTTAATGAGGTGGATGACCTTATAGCCTGTTATACAGAGTGAAGTTAAGTTAGAAAGAGAAAAATAATTATCATATACTAACACATATATACGGAATCTAGAAAGATGATATTGATGAACCTATTTGCAGAGCAGCAATGGAGACACAGTCATTGAGAAGAGACTTATGGACATGGCTAGGAGTAGGAGGGAGAAGGAAAGGGTAAGAGGTATGCAGAGAGTAACATGGAAACATAATTATCATATGTCAAATAGATATCCAATGGGAATTTGCTGTCTGACTCAAGGAACTCATTAACACTCTAGAGAGGTGAGATGGGAATGTTCAAGAAGGGGACATGGGTAAACCATGTCAACATCATGTTGATGTTTGGTAGAAACAAATGCAGTACTGTAAAGCAATTATCTTTCAATTAAAAATAAATAAATTTAAAAAAGAAACTAACAAACAATTTCTCCATTTTACTTCCCATGAAGTCATTCTTCAAATTCATTTCAGTACCATTTGCCAAATTGCGGAGACAACTAGATATATGGACATTAGATAGAATGGTAAATGCCCAAATAATCATCCACACCATTCAGGATGACCAGTTTCCCTAAGTTGTTGCTGTTGTTGTTCAGTCACCAAGTCGAGTCTGACTCTTTGTGACCCCATGGATTGCATCACACCAGGCTCTTCCTCCACTATCTCCGAGAGTTTGCTCAAATTCATGTCCTTTGAGTTGGTGATGCTATCTAACCATCTCATCTTCTGCTGTCCCCTTCTCCTTGGGCTTTCAATCTTTCCCAGTATCAGGGTCTTTTCTAATGAGTCAATTCTTCGCATCAGGTGGCCAAAGTATTGGAGCTTCAGCTTCAGCACCAGTTCTTCCAATGAATATTCAGAGTTGATTTCCTTTAGAATTGACTTCTCTGGCACCACAATTTGAAAGTATCAATTTTTCAGCATTCAGCCCTCTTTAGCGCTCACCCAACTACTCTCACATCCATACATGACTACTGGAAAAACCACAGCTTTAACTATATGGACTTTTGTCAGCAAAGTGATATCTCTACCTTTTAATACTAAAACACTTCCACTAAGCAGAAACAACATATAAGGATCATGTCTGCTCCTCTGTTCTGCCACCATTCTGATGTGAACACTCTGGATCTCATTTACAAACCTCTAATGAAACGTCTCTTCTCTAATGAAATGCAGTCTTCCCTTCTCCCCCACCCCCACTCACCTATCCATGTCCATCAGCTCTGGGCAGATAAACCTTAGAAAACCTTTCTCCCCAAAGTTTTCAAAATTTTCCATGGCTTTGATTTCTCTTGAATGGAATTCAAAATTCTTAGCCAGGCATTAAAAACTATAAGCTTTATGATCATTCTACCCTATATTAAAATGCACTCTCTTTCCACCAAACAAAGCACCAAACAAAGCATATTCTACTTTCAAGTTTGGATGAATTTATCAGTCCCCAGCCTCGAATGGCTTCCATTCTGGTAAAGTTGAGCCAGCCCAGCCTTATGGGTCCAGATGGATCGCTCCCTCCTCTGTGAAGCCCATTCCAGCCACCTGGCATACACTGCTGTCCTGTGCCTCTCAACCCACACAGTAACTATCTCCCACCCCAGAATCACTGACACTGAATACATGCTGCCTTGCATTTATATGTGTGCTCAGTCACGTCTGTAGCCTGCCAAGCTCATGGAGTGTAAATACAAGCTACCTGCCAAGCTACAAGCTACATGGATCCATGGACTGTAGCCTGCCAAGCTCCTTTGTCCATGGAATTTTCCAGGCAAGAATACTAGAATGGGTTGCCATTTCCTACTCCAGGAGATCGTCCTGACTCAGGTTTTGAAACGGCGTCTCTTGCATCTCCTGCATTGGCAGGCAGATTTGTTACCACTAGCATCACCTGGGAAGCCCCTGTATGTATATACATATTTCTAACTTTATGCCTAGATCTCTTGAAGGCAAAAGCGATCTTATACTGCTTGGATATCCTCACCATCTTTAGCACTGGCACTGTGTTGATGACGTTATTTGATAATAATATCAAAGGGCTAGAAGAGTAAGAACATTATGTTCCAGGATGGAGGGGAGCTTTATTATAAAGGAGTCATTTTTGCTTCTTCTGAAATCCCTAGGCACAGTCAAGTGTCCTTTGTGTTTCTTCCATTTATAAGAAATATTTTGTTTCCATGGGAGGACTGGAGTCTTTGAGATCCTTAATAACATGGAGAAGTGAACTGCTTCCAAACTGTTCTGAGGTTATTACTGTGTGAACAGCATAACTCTCTCAGAACTACCTGAGATAGAACTGAGGATGGAATTTGGCAAAGAGTGCTCCTGAGACTATACCACAAAAATCCATCAATTGCATTCAAATGTCTCTCTGGGCATTATCCTGAATCTAATATAACCCCAAGATTTAAAATTGGATACAAGATTCTGCTCAACTTATCTCAAAATGAACTACTAAGGAGATAAGGAATCTCAGGTGACACAGTGGTAAAGAATCCATCTGCCAATGCAGGAGATGCAAGAGACACGGATTCGATCTCTGGGCCGGGAAGATCCCCTGGAGGAGGAAATGGCAACCGATTCCAGCATTCTTGCCTGATAAATCCCATGGACATAGGAGTTTGGTGGGCTGCAGTCCAAAGGGTCGCAAAGAGTGGGACACAAATGAGCACGTATGCAAATAATCTCAGTGGGTCTGGTGAGTTTGCTTTGGTCCCCTTTTCCATCTTAGCCACCACAATATGTAAAAAGGTGGATGATTTCGTGGCATCTACATGTAAGTTGTTACAACAGCATCGATACCAAAAGATAGTGGCAAGGAGAACGCCAGATGAGATTACCAATGTCACAGGAATACAAATTAGCCATAAAGACAGTAGAATGGAAGTGTCATACCCATAGTATCGAGTCCTACAAAAACTGTCCAGTAGAATTATCAGCAAAAGAATAAAAGCAGCAATTCAGGTGCATTTATGTACAAGGTCAATAAAATATAAGGCCAAAGCCAATGAAGAATCCTTATATGATTCAAAGAGGTGGTTGATGGAGTTACTGAAGTCAGAAAAAGAAGAAAGATGGTGAAGCTTCTATCAGGTTACTTGGCATTGTAGACTTGGAGGATCCCACAAGTGGCACGTAAGCAGCATACACACTTTCAAACATCCTACCAAGTTTATTATCATCGTTCCTTTTTAATCCAAGTTAAAATGAAGCACCGAGGCTGTTGAATAGTGGTAAAAGAGATAAGAAGTTACAAATAGTGCTGAGAAGGTTACATGCTCTAGACTCTACATCCTTCTAATGCAGGAGATTCAAGAGTTCTCATCTCTTAACTATGACCCTCCTGCAATAGAGCTGCAATGCTAGCTTCCCAAACCAGGGGCCAGATACTAGACCATCAGGAGTCCTGAGTAAGTATCTCAAAGTCTACTCAGAATCTCAGTTCCCAAGTGAAGCATCACTTCGTCTGAGTCTCTTCTGTCCTTTCATTTCACTGAAATATGCCCCACTCACATATTCAAAATCCATTTTCATATTAGAGAAACTGAACATCTGAATGCATTATTACCTTAAGGAGAGAATATACACACTGAGGCACAAGTAGAGAAGTAACAGATATACAACATGTAACATTTGCATTGGAAGAGCATACAATAGATGTGAATATATAAAGTGGGTGTATTTACAAAGAATTATGCTGTTTCTTAAATTTCATTACAGTGTTTTTCTCAGTATGTGTGTCCTCATAATAATGCTATGATATAGGTGAGTAAGTACAGCTGTAGGATTCTTTAAGGATAATCTTCTTGGAAAACTGAGTATCACTAATAATATCCCTGCTGCTCCCAAGCCTACATTTTAAATTAGAGGCTGATGTAACCAACTGTATTCACTGAAAATGGTTATGATTATTAGTTGCTATTGTTATTGGGGGCAGGAGGAGAAGGGGACGACAGAGGATGAGATGGCTGGATGGCATCACCGACTCGATGGACATGAGTTTGGGTAGACTCCGGGAGTTGGTGATGGACAGGGAGGCCTGGCGTGCTGCGATTCATGGGGTCGCAAAGAGTCGGATACAACTGAGCGACTGAACTGAACTGATTGTTATTCTTATGTGGATGGAGGGGGCTGCTACTTGTTAGTTACCAAGAACCATAAATGCCCTTGAAAGGAAGTATTATTTGGGGATTGAACTTGAGTTATCAGCTCGCTTTTTGGTTTTTGTTTTCTTGCTCTCATCCCCCTCACCCCAATAACATCCTTATGATGATTATGCAACAGCTCTGACACTTGTCTCTGCCTTGCATGTCCCTCTCCAACTAAATTCATTTACTGTTAGAAAAAAAACAAAGAGAAAGAAGTATCCTGCCCATAAAATATCCACAGACCTCACAGAGCACATTGTTTTCGAATTATGCAGTGATCCATTGTGAGTTCACAATTGTTGGATTATTGACTAGAGAAATCGTTTGCTCTTAACCATACTTAACATTCAGACATTTTAAAACGTAGGTGGTCAATAGCTCTCTCTCAGACCATGTTGCCACAGAGTCGAGTTCTCTAACTGAAGGGTTTCAATGAGTTTTTGAGATGATTACTCAGAAAACACTTTGGAGAAGAAAAATATTACATTTCAAAACAACACAACACAAGTGACTGAGTTGAACACGACACTAAGCCAGAGTAGGAGAAACAATACCTTTCAATTTTTCCCTGCTGGTGTGAATGAAGTCAGTTATTCCATATTCAAATGCAAAATCAAGTGCCAAGCATGTTCAATTTGGGTTCTTAAGGAAAAAAAAAAAAATACTCCTGTTTGCTTTCATCTTGACCTTCTAGCTCAGTGCTTGTTAAATCAGCTGAGAAATACTATTGGTTGGGTTTGGTAGGCATTTATCGGCTTCGCTATTGTTTGTTTTTAGCATTAAAATGCGTTATGCTACAAAGAATAACCCAGTTGATTCTAAGCTTTCTGGTTTAAAAGTCTGCCAATGACTGAGCTATTTCTGGGAAGACTAGTTTGGTTATTTTTGTTTTTTTTTTCATTTATAATAATGATGTTTAGATCGTCAAAGCCATATTTTAGTTTAGTTTGGAAAACATGCTGGAGGAAATTAGGAAAATATCTCATTTTAGTGGTGACTTCCTCACACCGGTGACTGGGTATGCCGTAGGCCAGTGGCCCTCTCAGACCTGGAGCAGGCAGGCCCCTCTAGGCTGAGGTCAGAAGCTTCACTCCAGAGCCCCCTCCGGGGCCACAGTAGCTCTGCCTTCCCAGCTAGAAACCTGGGGTGTGTCTGCTCAGTGCTTCCCTTTTCCTCTCGCTCAGCCAATCAGCAGTCAGAGCCTGTGAATTTCCCTCTGGCAAATCCCTCCCCTCCGTCCTTCCAACCTCCCCACCTTTGCAGCCCCTGTCAATTACCACCTGGAATAACTCAGGATTTCGCTGGTGGTCCAGTGGCTAAGTCTCCATACTCCAGTGCAAGGGCCCTGGGTTCAATCCCTGCTCAGTGATCTAGATACCATATCTCTAAAGTTCACATGCCACAGCAAACGATTCTGCATGCTTCAATGAAGATCAAAGATCCCACGTGTTATAACTACAATCCGATGCAGCCAAATAAATGAATATTAAAAAAAAAACCTGGAATACTTCAATACTTATCCCTCTACCACCTGTCTCCCTCCCTCCCAATTCATATGAGTCATTTGAGTCACCATTCTGAATAAAACCGCGATGCCTTCACCTTCATTACAATTCAATAGTGTCCCCCATCAGTTACATAATAAAATCTGTGCAGACATGAAACCCTCTCATGGACTAGCTGTTATCTACATTTCCAGCCTAATCTCTCACATATTCCTTCTCTCCATTCTCCCAGTCCTCAAGTTAAGCCAAATTATTTGCAGTTCCTTGATCATGACATGAGTTTTTCTCAATCCCTTTTTTTATATGAATTTTGTTTTTTCTTGCCTGTCGAGTAAACTCTTCTGCGTTCTTTATGGCTGCCTAGGAAAATCTTTTCTGAGCAGCACTATATATGCCTATTTTTTTTTTTTTGGATGGTCCCACCACACCACAGGTACATCCCTATTATTTCTTTTCAACTTTCTGCAATATCTCTTGTGTACTCAGCTCCCCTCATGAGAATAGGAGCCCTAGAAGGTCTGAGAATATGAGCTTTTCGTGTAAAAGAGACTGCTGCTACTACTAGTATAATAGATCCTCAATTTTTACTGTATCCATTAATGCTGGCTTGTTAAGGACTGCACATAAAGGCATGAACCTCATGAAACTAACGAGAAAGGTGATTTAATATTTAGTGTCCCTGATAAACACATCACCACGACAATGAACACATAATTATGTACAGTGACTACGGTATCAGATGAATTTGGATTGTAACTGTTTTGTACCCCTGTACGCATGCCTGCTAAGAGTCAGACATGACTGAGCGACTTCACTTTCACTTTTCCCTTCCATGTACTGGAGAAGGCAATGGCAACCCACTCCAGTGTTCTTGCCTGGAGAATCCCAGGGACGGCGGAGCCTGGTGGGCTGCTGTCTATGGGGTCGCACAGAGTCGGACACGACTGAAGCGACTTAGCAGCAGCAGCATGCATGCCTGCTAAGTCACTTCAGTCGTGTTTGACTCTGTGACCCCGTGGACTGTAGCCTGTCAGGCTCCTCTGTCCATGGGACTCTCCAGGCATGAATACTGGAGCGGGTTGTCATTTCCTTCTCCAGGGGATCTTCCTGACTCAGGGATTGAACCCGCATTTCCTGTCTTTCCTGTATTAGCAGGTAGGTTCTTTGCCACTAGTGCCACCTGGGAAGCACACTTGTATAGTAGTTTTTGATTATTAGTACCATTAAATTAAGGTATAAAGTCATAATTATTATACTAGAGTTTTGATTTTTCAATTTTTGCTCAATAAAAAGTCAAGGAATCCTGGGCTGTAGTTGCCTCACGACAAGTATCACCTGAAACTGTGTAACAGCTGTTCTCCTTATGTGGGGTGTGAACTTCCCAGCCCACCAGCTGCCTTATTCCTGGCCATTGCCCAGCCCCTGCAAGCACTTGCATTTCGGCCTCAATGCAGAACAGTGTAAACTGCGGAGCCCTGCGCAGTGGGAGTGGGGAAAGCACGTATGCAGAAGAGCAGATTTCTCAATCTTTATATCTGCTTTGCAATTAGTAAGTTCTGCAGCTTTATTCAAAATTAATACTTCTGGACAGTAGTGTTTTTAATCTCTGCAAAATGGGCTGGATCAGTATGTTTCAAAGTTTCAGGGGTGCCACTGAAGAAGGCAGATGGGAGAGTTAAGGAAAGCTGAGAAGGACTCCTACCTATATCTAAATGAGAACTCTTGAACTTCGATTTTTTTTTTTAATATCCTGATGCCATATAATATGTGGTTGAAACGTGGACTCTAATACTAAATCAGAGTTAAAAAAAACCACTAAATGATGGTATCGAAAGACCTTGTCAGCCCCAAATCTTATTGTTATCATTAGGATCTTTAATCATGGCCAAGCTATAATAAAAGCTTCATTTCTCATCTGGCTTCATTTAGTTAGCACAAGTGCTCAGCCTACCTTTCACTAATAACCAACAATTATGCTTTGTAATTTTAGCTAGAACACCACTTCTTTGTAGTATTAGCTATATCATGAAAACTCTACACAGTCCTAACTGTTCTTGACAGATTGAAAAAAAAATAGATTTCTTTTTTTAGACAAAAATTATGAGTATGACTCGGAGATATTTCTGTTAGAATACAGTTTAGTCATCCAAAAGGGAGAGCGGCATAAAAAAATCACATTCCATAACTGTATTACATGCCTTCTCCATCACCTTAAGGACAGTGTAATACCAAGCTCTAATAACGTTCATTTGATTGACTCTGCCCAAACAGCCTTTCATCAGGCACAAGCTACTTCTCCATGATGGATGACTACGGTTTATGGTGCAGATCTCATTTGCAAACGGAGTTTGAAAATTCGCTTTCACTGGCAGAATTGTGATGAAGCCTGTACCATCATTACGGCACACTAAACTCATTAGAGTAAAAAGAAGGAAAGAGTGGCTGAGGTTTGCGGATGATTTGCTAACCTTGTTGTGTGAGAATAATACATTTAATTTTCCTTTGTGGGACCTGACCCATCTTGAACTTTTGTTTCCTGTGACTTGCCGGATTCCCTTAAGGTTCTTGGAACACTTTCTTTTGTGCTTTTAAGGTTAAAGAAGGGCACTGATCAAATCAAACCAAGTTAGAAAACACCTCTATGGTATTCAAATTTCCCAAAATGACTATGTCAAGCCAAAGAAGATGAAAATGCTGGTGTTTAAAAATTCAACAGTAAGCTCATTGAATAGGAGGGGAAAAAAGGCAGAAGACTGTCAAGAAGAAATACTTGGAACTCTTGGAAGTTTTTTTGAATGGTGGTAGGATTTAAAACAATGGACTCCAGATAAAAATTAGAGTAAAAATAAAATAAGTAAGAGCAGATCCACAACAACATTTCATAGTCCTGGAGGAAAGCGCACCCTGACAAGCATGGCCGAATAACACACAGACACAGTTCTCTGCTTCACATGGAAATTGATACAAATATTTCTCACTTTTAATATCTCAGCCACACATCACATTTTTTTTTTTTTTTGTGGGCCTCCTGTTAAGTCTCCTTCCTGATTCACCATCAGGCTGTATGGATTGCTGTTTCTTAAAATAAATAGTCTCAGAGAAATGAACATTTCTTATGACCTTCCAGCTCCTCTTGTAGTTGGTGATAAAAAAAAAACAAAACAGTGATTCCAAACTCTCAATGATTTTCATAGCAAATTAACCATAGAAAGATGCTATTGATGATTTTCTTATGTCCACAGCCTCAAGGCAAACTTGAGAAAGATAAATGTGCCTACAGATTTGCCATTAAGTCCTTATCAAGTGATCCCCAGATGACTGTATTGGTTATCTGTTGTTTATGACAACACCAATACATTCAAAGTAGATTTCCATTGTACTATAAAACTACATTTAACTTTATAGTTTGTGACTTGACACAGAACACTTACAAAGGATGGTTCTCCTTTAGCTTCCTTTTTTCTGTGCCCTCAACGAACTTCTGTGAAAGAAGAACCCTGGCGTAATTATGGCCCATCCTGATTGGTACAGATCTGTGCATGAATCATCAGAAAATGACAGATTTCCCCATATAGCAATGGTGCTTAAAACTCAGAAAGTGTGAAATGAAAAACTTAATGTTCTCCTAACAGTGCAATTTAGAATAATGTCAATATACCACATGCCATTTTTTCCAAACTTTACACTTAAAAAATAAAAGCAAATCAAAATGGTACATCCCCATCGTGTGAGACATTTAGGATGCAGTTTCCCTCTCTTCCAACTCATCTCTCAATTGTGGAGGGCAATGAGCAAAGGAAGCTGCTCCATTAAATGTCAACCCTATAATTCACACTCAATGGGCAGGCAAACAGCCCTTTTCACGGGCCTGAAATAAATGGATGGAACAGCACTATAAATACCGAGCTTAATTAATAAAAACAAAAAGAAAAAAATGATAAAAAGAAAGAAAATCCACAAGAGACTCTGCCCAAGCTAAGAACTAGCCTTGTGGATTCTCACTCTGAAGCAGGTGAGAAAAGGGGCTTTTCCCAGGAGAGATGTTTAAAGTGAGAGGGTGTATCTAGTCAAAAGGAATTCTCTTGAAGATCTTATCTTTTGTAACTAGCACTGATGAAAGGCAGGGAGATAGAAGAGGTGTGTGGTTCAAATTGGGATCTACAGGAAGTCACCTACATATGAACAAGTTTTGAGAGTGTGTTCAAAAGTCCAGTTTGTTCGTAGTAAGTTCAACAAAGTTAGCCTAGGTACCCAACTAACACGATCAGCTATACAGTATAGTACTATAATAGTTTTATGATATTTTTCACACAAACAATACATACATAAAAATAAACAAAAAATAAACATTTTCATTCTTACAGTATCTTGAAAAGTACAGTAGTACAGCACAATAGCCAGCACCCCAGGGCTGGCACTTACATTCACATCTCTGAAAGCTTGCAACTTGAAGGTTTGTATTTGGATGGAGGGGACTTCCTATACTGAGGACTGCTCTCAGCATGACCAGCACCAGCCATGTGAAAAAGAAAAGGGTGCTACTTATCTCATAGCTTTTGTCTCACTGTCCTCTTAAATCCATCCATGTTCATGCCTTAATCTCCCTATAAACTGCATACTGTCCCTTCTTTCCCAGGAAGACATATAACCCCCCGTCCTTTCTTTATACTTTTGCATTTATTACTGTTCATTCATTTATAACTGAAAGACTGTTTATTTAATATGAAAATATTTACTGAGAGCTCTGTCAGTTTCTATGCAGGCAGAGATGACAGAAGTTCTATGTTGACAAATCGTATCCTATGTCATATCTCTCAGAAGTCTGCTATGGAATCTGGATTCATCTGTCTTAAAACTTCCACAGACCTTGTTATCTTAAATGTCAACACCCACACCCCAATTCCAACTGAGATCCTACAAGGCCTTTTAATGGGAACTGTGTCTTATCCTAGGACTTACTGATGAGGGAACTATGAACACAGAGGCACGGCCAGTAGTGGCCCATATGCCTCACCTGAAATAAGGCCGTTTTTCACTCTAACATATATTTGAGCTAGAGGAAAGAAAACAGGTGAGATTAGGGGTTAAGTACCATGCCCAAAATTAAACTAATGTGTTCCTAAATTCTGGATGATATATTTCCTCCCTTTTGAGTTTGACTTTTCTTATTGATATGTACTCTGCATCTCTATTATTTAATCATTGTAATAAAAGCCCACCTACAATCTGTCCTGTGATTAGATTATTTATTTATCACCACTCTGCCAAAATATTAAAAAGAGTGGCATGTTTACGTGTGCTTTCTCTGATGCACATCCTAAACCAAACCTGAAAGAAAATGTATATTAATTCTTTTTATCTGATTTTCCTCTCCCATCTGGCTCCCACATTTTGCAGGAGCAATAGGAGCTCAATCAGTAGAAAGAAAATTTATTATTCTATTTGTTGAAAAAAAAAAGAGGAAAAGTGTTTAGCCACTGTTCAAACCTCTTCAATTGATCTTTCCAAGTCTTCCTAGTTTCTGAAGGGTGGAAATGATGGGTCCCCTGGGTTCACTGCTGTTCAGTCAAGACCATGAGCAATTTACCTAAATTTACCTAAACCATAACCGATTTGCTGCATGATACATTTTATGGCATTTTAGCAGGAGACTGCCTGCGAAGCTTAGAGGTGGAGCACACGATATGATAATGAAATAGTGGTGCCATTTGGAAATGTGAAGTGCTAAGTAAATACACAGCACGGCTTTATTATTGTTGCCTCACTCTATTTAGGTGTGAAGAATACGCACTTAAATTTCTTCCTCAATCTACTTAGAGGATTGATTTTTTTCAAGAGTACTTTGTTTATACCAGTGCCCAAATGTAATTTTTAAAAGGCTCCATTTTCACATTAGTTTAAAACTTTTGTTTGGAGCAATCAGTGTCGAGTGTTGTGAGCCATATGACTAAATCTTGCTGATTTTTCCAAAGGGAAGATAGTCTCTAAGCTAAGGATACTGAGTTAATGTGAAAAATTAATAAAATTCCATTTCATGGCTCCAGGTGGGCTATCAGAATGGCAACTATCTTTTTTAAAACACTTTTAGTAACCCCCAAATCCCATCTGTTGCAACACCACATAGCGAAATAGCACTTTAGAATTCTCTTGATGAGGACCAAGAGACCAACTGGAATGGCACAAACCTGTGGTGCTCAATGTCATTTCTGCATGTCTCCAAGTTGCACTGCCCATCGACAACTCTGTGCATGTCAAGAACTCAGTGGAGCCGTGGAAACTGTGTTTCTGGGGCGGGGAAGTGGGAAAGCAAGCAGACAAATCATAAAGAAACTCCAGCCTCTGGAGTCTGCTTTTTTCAAACTAGGGAGGGTTAACTGCAGTCACGCCAGTGGCACCTAATCAGTGAGTCTATATATGTGTCACCATCTACCTAAAAGCTTTCCTATTTTACTGGTTCTTAATAATAATATTTGCGAGAAAGAATGAGGAGCAGTCTAGCTTAGAATTTGGCGTCTAAATATTCATTTACAGCTGAACAAATGAAAATTCACATAGATGACCTCTTCAACTGAGTGAATTCCCAGAGGGTTGTAATATTTGCTACAATTGAAATGGGAAGGGGAATAAAAGATTCTGAATTTAAGCACTCTTCTTGACTATAGAGGTCATTTTGGATGGTCATTTTGGTTTAAGACAGTCCTGGACCCAGTGGTCAAAATTGTCCTAAGAAATAATTGGGACAGAGGAAAAGAAAACATATAAAGCCATCTCCTGTGAGATGTCAACCAAAATAGGATTGGAAAATATATCTCATGGATTAATTTTCTTCCCTCTTCTCATGATGATAAAACTCTAGTTAGAACTAGGGAATAAAAGCCCTATCCAACCCTGTGTGCAGAGGGTGTGTCCATAGCCTCAGCCTTCCAGGGGCTCATTTTCAAACTCTTGCTCTGTCTCTTCTCTGTGGCTGTCCCACAACCTTTTCACTATTTCTGGCTCCATCTGTTCCAGCCTATTTCCAGCTGCTACTCTGAGGAAGGGCCACAGTAATCGTCACCTTAGCATATAATTGATCTTGCTGTGACTGTCTCTGGACTGCCAGTCTGTTGAGTGGCCCTGTCATGTGGGTATAAACTAACCTGGCCCATCCATCTTGGGGGGGCGGGGTGTACTGTCTCTATATGCCTCCACTCAGTTGAGCCTTTAAGAGCCTTATCTCTCATTAACATTTCTTTCCCATTTGGCAATTTGACATCACAAAGGGACAAGAACCTTTACCTTCCTAATATTTAAAACTGTACTTGAAAGAATAATAAGATCAGGCTGACTTCATCATCAATACCTATTCAGTCATGGTACCTAGTGAAAATGTGGTCTTTGTAGAGAAAGATTTCAATTTCCAGGGACAGTAGGCAAATCTCGTCATCATTCGGCAGCAGCTTTTCCATCTGTAAAATGGGAAGCTAAATAACCACCTCAGAAGATTATTCTGAAGATTAACCACAGTAACAGCAAGAACAGAGCATCTCACCCTCTAATGTGCACAGAGAGAACCTGGGGATCTGGTCACAATGTAAATTCTCACTTGGTAGATCTCCCTGGCAAACAAATTCCCTGGCAAACTTGATGCTGCAAGCCATGGGCAACACGTTCAGGAGCAAGAATGAGAGGCTCTGTGCGGAAGTCCTGTCATACCACGGCCCTTCAGTTCACCAAGAGCCTAGAAGGACTCATCTAACAGCGTGTTCACTTCTCAGGTTGTATTTGAATACATATTACGAGAACTGCTGCTTTAACTTAATAAACGTGGGAATGGGCTCTGCAGAAGACTCTATAAAAATATTCACACAGGGGCTTTTCTGGTGGTCCCGTGGTTGAGATTCCGCCTTCCAATGCAGAGGGTATGTGTTCAATTCCTGATCAGGGAGCGAAGATCCCACAGTCCTCAAGGCCAAAAACCAAAACATAAAGCAGAAGCAATATTGTAACAAATTTAAAAAAGACTTGAAGAATGGTCCACATCAAAAAAAAAAGTTCACACATAAGACTTGTAGATTTCTACCAAACCTTTCCTCCTCCCTTTAGTTCAGAAGAGCTTTGTGACATTCCTGCATTGGCATTATGAAAACTGTCATGGCATTTTCTTCCGGGGAATGTGTAGGGAAGAAGCAGAATGGATGTGTTAGAAGTAAGATCTGAGTGGGTGGCATGATCCATGTGTGATGGACACCCAAGAGTTTCCAGGAAGAACTCTGGGCTGAAGAGGAAGAGAAAGGAAGCTGACAAAATCCTCCCGGGGAGGATGGTTGCCATGGGCCAGTCTAGCTTTGCTGAGGCCCGCCTGGTTCTTCTGTGAGTCTTTTATGGAGGCAGAAATCTCCTGAGAACTCCCCTTGGGCGACAGCTCCCTCACTACCACACAGAGGCTGACGCAGGGAGGAGGCGAAAGAGCGATCACCCCAGAGTCTGTAATGGAGCTTCCGGCCCCACCACAGGCAGCAAGAGCGCTGCTCCTCTTAGCAAACATGCCCACCGAGGCCAGGAGATATCCACCCGTGGAAACGGCAAGTATTCATCTCAGAGGCTGGCAGCCGAGCAGGTGGCCAGGGAGGGCTGGCCGAGTGGTGGATGGTGAGCGCCGCTGATAAACGCAAGAGGCCGCTCGGCTCTGCAGGGTCTGAAGAGACACAGGTCTGAGCGGGGTGGGCGTCCGAGTGGGGCTGAGAAGCGACACAGCGATGGGGATGAGCCACGTTGGCGCGGGTGGGCCCGTCCGCTGGGGCGGGATGAGGAGGCCACACTCGCCGCCAGGCGGGGCAGAGACTCTGTAACTCTTACTGCCCACCTGCCTGAGAAAAAGGTTCAGAAATAGGAAAATGCCATTGAGGGTACATGGGAAGACAGAGCTATTTAACTGTCTTTCTCACACACACACACACACACTCACACACACTCACACACTCACATGCTCACACACTCACACACACACTCTCACACACATACACACACACACACACACACACACTCTCACTCTCACACACACACACACACACACTCACCCTGGTCAACTGGACTGGGAATTTCTTGGTGCAGAAAATCAATCAGCAAGGTAGCAGGGAAAACTGCTGAAGGAGAAATATTATAAATGGCAAAGGCCTGACAGATTAGCCAGGCAAGAAGGTGAAGAGATTAGAGACGGGATTGAAAAGGCACCAGCGTTCATGCGGGCCTCATGGGGCCAGCATACAAGTGCACACGTGGGAAGAAGCTAGTAATGCCGGAGAGACAACCCCAAGTCTGCAAAAAGTTGGAGAAGACACCGTCTCCTAGTTTTCACAAGGCACTATGATTTTCTGGGGAGAAAGCTAAAAATAGAAGTAAACTGATTGATGTAGGAGGACACATATACACAGGCATAGATTTACTGGTATCAGGAATACATGCTAAGGCTCAGGGTAGAAAACACTATCAAAACTCAGAGGAAGGGGCTGTCATTGCAGAATCAGGGAGGTTCCCCAGAGAGAAGGGGGCTTGGAGGGGCAGGGCAGTGATCAGGTGTCTGATTCTTAAGGCATTAACAAGAAAACAGTGGATATCTCACGCTTACTTTACGAGAAAAATGTTTACAATACATTTAGTAACAGGCAAATAGTGACCAAAAGGTATTAGTGTGTGTGTTAGTCACTCAGTTGTGTCTGCCTGTTTGTGACCCCATGGACTGTAGCCCGCCTGGCTCCTCTGTCCATGGAATTCTCTAGGCAAGAATACTGGGGTGGGTAGCCATTCCCCTCTCTAGGGGATCTTTCCACCCAGGGATCAAACCTGGGTCTCCCTCATTGCAGGCAGATTCTTTACCATCGGAGCCACCAGGGAAGCCCTACGAAAAGGTTACAAGGCTTCTAAAGTATTTTCCCTTTTTAAAGGGCATCTGTCAGAAAAATTTTGAAATCTGTTGGTTTATTAACACTGTCACATATGCACACAAGCCCAAATTGAAATGGAGAACAGATTTAATCATCTAAAATAGTTTAATGTAGCATATCACTACTCTTTAATTGGTGTGCTTCCTCAAAACATGGTTTTGCAGGGAGTTGAACTTTATGAGTAATTGTATCAACTTATTTCACCTATTATATCAAGGTTTCTCAAAGTTGGGTGCTGTCGACATTTTTGGAGAAGATAATTCTTAGATGATGGGGGTAGAAGGTGTGGGTGCGTTGGGGGGGCTTCCTGTGCACTGTAGGTAGTTCAGCAGCATCTCTGACCTCTACTTACCAGCACCCTCTGTTGTGACAACCAAACCTATCTCTAGGTATTGTCAGATGATCGGGGAGGGGGGAGTTATTCTCATTTGAGAACCAGGAGTCTGAAGTATATCTAAGTCAGGGAATTCCCTGGCTTCCCAGTGGTTAGGACATGGTGCTGCCACGGCTCTGGGTTTAATTCCGAGCCAGGGAATTAAAGATTCTATAAGCCACACAGCCAAAAAATATAGTATGCCTAAGTCGAGCTATCTAGCAAGCTTAGGCTAGAGGCTTACGTAGAGAAATAAAGGATTTTATGTATTGATCAGAAGATGGATTCTATAATCACTCAATTCCTTCCAAGGATTTTCTGAGATTCTCTGATTCTGAGAGAAAGTCTGCTAATCAATCATTAAAACAGCCATAGATCTCACATTTTACTAGTAACGTACGCTTTTCATCTCATTTGTATCCCTTGAACCTTCAGACATGACTCCTTTAGCACCACGGTATTCTGTGACTGTTGTACGCAGGTTCAGCTGTCATGCCCAGAGATCATGGGGAACAAAACAATTGAGTCTCACCATACAACCATTATCAAAGGCTCTATTCTACAACATGAAAGAAATCCACTTGATTTGCTGTTGTGAAGGGGACGAAATAGGACTGACCAAGTACAAGAGTGTTAATTATTGATCAGACTTAGGAAAAGAAGTCTAGAGTTACACATACAGGACAGGTTAAAAACAATCTCTTGATCAGCCACAATCATGCTACAATTTTTATAGTTTTGCTTTTTTATCAGCTATCACAAAACACATTCCTAATACGTTATAATTCATGCAGGGTTCTCCTTATTTAGTGCATCTATGAAAGAATTTCTTTACCAAATTGTGCACGGTAAGCAATGCAAAATTGAACTTGATATGCTATAAACAGCACCAAAATTAGGTCAGAGGCAGTTTCAGCATCCACGATCTCGAAGTCTCCATAAGCTCATCTGTTATATGGGGCTGATAATAACTTCCCTGCCCTTTTAACCCAAATGAGATTCAAATGAGTGAACGTGTATGAAATCAACAAGAGCACCACAGACATGTAAGAAATTGCTACTATGTTCAAACATGATTCTGCAATTAAAAGTCTCTCCTCCTTCCCAAGGGTTTCAATGAAGGCAAGAGAACTTTATTTAAAAATATTACTGAACACTGGACTTCCCTGATGGTACAGTGTTAAGACCCTGCCTGCCAATGCAGGGAACATGAGTTCGATCCCTGGTCTTGAAAGATCCCACATACCATACCCTGGAGCAACTAAGCCCGCATGCCGCAACTACTGTTGCCCACGTGCCTAGAGCCCACACTCCACAACACAAGAAGCCACTGCAACCAGAAGCCCAAGCACCGTGACAAAGAGTAGCCCCCATCTGCTGTGACTTGAGAAAGCCCACACAGCAATGAAGACCCAGAACAGCCAAAAAAAAAAAAGGAAAAAATAAATTTTAAATATTACTGAACACAAAGTAACTTAAATAGATTTTCTATAAATGTCTCTAGATATACATCTTTCAAGTATCTGGTTAAATAAATTTGAGATTATTAAAAAAGTGTAAAATCCTCATATTCATAAACGTCATTAACCAAGAAGAGGTTCAATCAATTGCCTCACCATGAAAGGTGAGGAAATAAATTCATACAGATAGACATCTACAATTCACTTCAAATCCTTGTGAGTTTTTATTTATTTGCCAGATGACAGGACTAAAGCGGTGTTAGTGGCCAATACTATAGAGCAGAGGGAAACTGAAAGATGGACAGTCAGGGCATCTGAATTACCCTTTGTCAATTTCCCTCTGGCCGCTCCAGGTCAGCAGACTTCTGGGCTAGTGCAACCCACAGGTGAGTTCACACAGCACTCCTATCTACTGCAGGCTTTGAAACAAATCCACTCATAGTACTTGCTTTTGACTATGCAGCTTTAAAAAACAGATTAATAGCATATTTAATCATAACATCCATAAGTGATTATTGAGCATTAAGCCTCTTTCAGAATCTGACTTGTTTTTATCTTAAGCCAATTCTTCTCACATTAAAGAACCATTTATGCAAATACAACATGAGGCAAAGAGGAGAGATAAAAAGCTGCCTAAGAACCTTACGAATGACTACATTCAGCCTGAGCAATATTATTTGTTTTTCTTTAGTGAAATTATATTATCCATTGTCAAAAGAACCACTCCTTTACACTAATAGCATCAGAGGGCACTTAGGCAAAAATTAGATGTGAGAAGCAAGAGTGATGTTTCTTCATCTGGTTCCTCTTGAGTATAAAAGGCACATAGTGCCCATCGAATCAGAATAAGGCAAGCACATCAAAGATGCTCAAAATCTGCCGCTGAGCCACAAACGTCCTCATATATCAAAGGAGACCCAAGTCAGCAGGATAAACCTCCAGCTTAGGTAGCCAGCCCTGGGCCTGTCCGCTCCTGACTGTGAGCACGATGCATTATTAAGAAAACAAGTAGACCCATGCAACACCTTGGAGGTAAGCAGTGGTCAGTGCAACCAAGGGAGCTAGCGACAAGGGACAACAAAAAGGAGCAGCCATGTTTTCAAAGCTTGGACAGAACCAAAAAAAAAAAAAAAAAAAAATCCTGTCAGGGAGAGAAAAGGGGTAAACAGTGCAACAAGGACTGTGCTCGAGATAAAACAGGAGAAAGAGGAATTGCAGAAGCAGTTCTGACATTTTCGGCGCTTGACTGAAATGCACTTGAGTTTTGAGGATGTCAAGAGTCTGAGCGATGATTTCTCTAGCTGAGTTCCAAGGGACCATGAAGTGAGACGGAGAGAGGGACAGAAAGCTATCTCTCGTTCAGCGGAAACGGGCAGTGAGGATGAAATAAATGGGGTTTGATACTTCTATTACATGGAGCTCACTGGTGAGATATTTCATGGGTGGTCATTCAGTGCAGTGAAGAAAGGCATGTGTCTCGTGAAGAGTGCTGTGGCTCAGAAATTTAGGATCCATGGTCAGGGTGAGAAAGTCACTCCCTCTCAGCCCACTCCCTGGAGAAGGGCTCAGCAAGGATTTCAACTGACCTTTGGACCATCATTAATCAAGCCCCTCTAATTTTCTGAAACCACAACACAGCTGAATACTGATTCAGCTGTGAGATGAACTATATATATATATATATTTTTTTTATTTAAGCACACAGAAAAAACACAAGGTTTCTTCCTCTGGTGAATATGCTACTTTGTTCAGTCCCCAGTGGCACTAATTGGATTCTCAAGAAATATCTGTTCAGTGGAAAACTGAAAGAGAGAGGAGATTTACCTGTTAGAGCCCCCAGAAAATGTTCATCCACTGGAAGTTCTCTCCCTCTTTCTTTTTTGGTTTCTCTTCACAGATTTCTTTTCATCAACTTTTGCCTTTGGGTCCAGGACAGTGATAAACAAACTATAACGGGCATTAAAATCTTCTGGAGGACTTCTAAGAATGTAGCTTGGCTGGATCCCACCACCAGCATTTCTGATTTCAGATTTCATTTCCCAGCATAACTGCATCAGATTTCTCATTCAGTAGGTTTGAACTGGGGTCCTGGAATTACCATTTCTAACAAGTTCTCTGATGCTGGTAGATCAAAGTACCTTCCTAAGATGAACTTCATTCAGTACATGTCCATAAGTGATGGGCTGACTCCCACCATTTTTGTGGGATGAACCTAAACCACTTATTCTGATCAAAACATAAGACTAAAGAAACTGTAAGCTTTAAAGAGTTGGACAGTTCAGTTCAGTCACTCAGTCGTGTCTGACTATTTGCGACCCCATGGACTGCAGCACGCCAGGCTTCCCTATTCATCACCAACTCCCGGAGCTTGCTCAAACTCATGTCCATTGAGCTGGTGATGCCATCCAACCATCTCATGAGTTGGACAGCGGAAGGTACCTAAGAAGCTGTGTGTGCGCGTGCGTGTGTGTGTGCGCGTGCGTGTGCATGTGTGTGCGCTCAGTCGCTCAGGTGTGTCTGATTCCTTGCGACCCCGTGGACCGCTGCCCACCAGGCTCCCCCATCCATGGAATTTTTCAGGCAGGAATACTGTAGCAGGTTGCCATTTCCTACTCCAGGGGATCTTCCCAACCCAGGGATCAGACCAGCGTCTCTTGCATCTACTGCAGAAGGTGTTCTAAAGAGTCCAATGAAAACAGTGTTGCTCTCAGCTGTGGCCTGGAACTGTCTTAGTTAAAAGATGTATTGTTTGACTGTTTTCCCCATCACTAAATTCACTGTGTGAGTTCTTTCAGCATTGTTTTATCTCTTCTTGAACAACTGTGTTTCTAACTGAGAACTCCCTATTGGAAATCTTGTAACTAGGAAGCTCTATAGACTGGCTTATTTCACAGAAGTTTTGCACAATTCCCCTTTGCCATTTGCATTATGCATTAGCAATGAGAATTAATGAAGAGTTTTACTTTCATCCTCCACAGAGTCCTACCTCCATCCCAAGGCTTCCAACCACATTCATCATCTAGCAGGCTCACTGTCGGTCCAAAGCTTTCTCTGTCTCAGCAAACAGAATCACCAGTTACTTGGCTGCCTTAGACAACAAACCTGGAGTCACAATGGACTCTTCCTTCCCCCCACATCTCACATGAAACTGGGCAAAATATTTTTCACTCTACTTTTTTAAAAAATATTTTTATGTTTCAAATGCATAAATAGACTTTTTAAGGCATGGCAACTATTTTATTGAACTACAGTTGATTTACATTATTTTGTTAGTTTCTGCTATAACAGCAAAGTGATTCAGATAGATATATATATATAATATTATATTCTTTTCATATGCTTTTCCTTATGGTTTGTCATACGACGTTGAATATAGTTCCCTGTGCTATACAGTAGACCCTTGCTTTATCTACTGTTTTATAAAATGTTCCATCCATACATTTTTATCTCCCTCATCACTGTCGCTTTAATCCAGAAATACATCCTCACCCACAGGGACCATGGCAGAAACTCTCTGAATAATCTCCCATTATCATTTCTCTCCATTTTCACATTCCTTTCACTGAGATGTCAGCATTATATTTCTAAAAGATGGGCTCCCATTACTTACATGCTTCAAACCTCCCTAAGATCTGGCTTCTCTTGGGGGCTCAAATAGCTCTCCAGGCTCAGGTTGGTCCCAGTGCGGACCTTTTCATGTATAACTTTTGCTCCCATATAGTTTATAAACACTTTATGTTCTACAATGATCTGCTTTATGCTCTGAACAGACCATTCTCTTTCCTTTAGTATAAAAATTCTTAGACACCTTATATACCTTTCATATTCGATAAATCCTCCCATGACCAGCTCAAAAGCCATTCCTTCTTTCTAGCCTCTGTACCCTATTCCTTTCTTGATTTGGATGAGCACTATCTATTTTTGTTTCTACTCCACAAGCTTCTAAAGAGAAGGAACCAGGTTTTAATTACTTCTGGATTCCCCAAAGTAATACATGTTGTAGCATATCTAGAGCAGTGACTAGTAATAAATGCAGCAATGAGCTGGATAGAATTAAATCAAGATTTGTCAGAATGGGGCTCTGTCTGGATGTGTGTTATTCTGCTGGAATGACAGTATCACCAAATTAGAGATAAAAACACAGCTATCTTGTGATTTAGATTAGACTTAGTTGATCAAAACACATCAGATGAGCCTTAGGTTGATAACGGGGATTTCAGACACATAAACAATATAGTCAAAGAGATCAGTGGTAAATTCATTTGATTATGTGAAAAGTGTTCACATAGCTAAACAAAATAAACTAAAAAGAACAAAAAAAACCCTCTGAGGGTGAAAACCTGTTAATAGGCTATGAAAACTCTAATATCAAACTTAAAGAGCACTTTAGCATCCTGTAAAGCAGCAAATGTGTCTTAAAAACTTCAAGAGGTCATGTAAACTGGTAAAAAGAAGACCAGCTTCAAATTCACAAATACTCTGGTGTGAATCCCAGTGTTAGCATTACCAGTTGGGTGTTTGTGAGGCTTTATTTAACCTGTCTGATTCTCAGTTTCTCCACTGAAAAATAAAGATAGTAACACCTACCACAGGAGTTGATGACTAGATTAAATGAACTAGAGTGTATAAAACTCTGAGCACAATGCCAAGTGCTTATCAGGCATTCAATAAATGAGCCTTTCATTTATGGGGCACAGGTAAGAATCAGTCACCCTTTGTGTCCTATAAATATGTATAAAAATTGTGAAAAGGTAAGGCAATGTTTAGATAACAGAATGAGAGGACCAAAGAGAGAACAGGAGTTGGTGATAATGGCAGGAAGAGACTGGACAAAAGTATTCATCTATTTGCAGAAATTCTGCAGAGTATTTCAAAGGTTATCTATTGCTTCTACTATGCTAATATGTGTAGCTTTACTAACCACTGTGTTAAGTCCCCACTGTTGAATGACACACTTTGTATCCCAAAATTTTTTCCAGGGGTTAAAGAAAACGAGGTTGGATTAATAACATACCTGCTGATTGAAGAGCAAGAGCCCTTTGTTACTTTGTTTGTCTGGTGCTTTATTTCAGTGAAATAAAGATTTTTTAAAAATTATAATTAATTATCATGGATTTCTCTGTCTCCCACAAAAAGGCTACTGCCAAGTTTGTACTCTGCAATAGTTTGGTAACAATAATGCTAATGATGACAATAATAATTTACATCGGGAAACAGCTCAATTAAAAGCACATTTGATTAAATCATCCATTAAACTCTCAAAAACAGGTGTGCAGTTTACTGTTGTTGGGCTTCAATCCTCCATATTAAAACACATATCTTCTCTGAGTCAAGGGCATCTCTTGTTGATTCTTCCTGAGTCCATTCTTTCTATGTATATTGTAAAGCTGAATTTTCCTCCAAATTATGATAAACACCTCTGCTGTATTTTCACTTTGTCAACAAAGGTCCATATGGTTAAAACTATGGTTTTCCCAGTAGTCATGTACAGATGTGAGAACTGGATCATAAAGAATGCTGAGCACCAAAGAAGTGATGCTTCCAAACTGTAGTGTTGGAGAAGACTCTTTGAGAGTCCTGTGGACTGCAAGGAGATCAAACCAGTAAATCCTAAGGAAACTAACCCTGAATATTCATTGGAAGGACTGATGCAAAAACTGCAGCTCCAATATTTTGGCCACCTGATGCAAAGAGCCGACTCACTGCAGAGAAAGATTGAAGGAAGGAGGAGAAGGGGGCAACAGAGAAGGAGATGGTTGGATGGTACCACTGAATCAGTGGACATGAGTCTGAGCAAACTCTGGGAGATAGTGAAAGACAAGGAAGCCTGGCGTGCTGCAGTTCATGGAGTCACAAAGAGTCGGACATGACTTAACGACTGAGTAACAATGATAAGCACCTTTGTTATATTTTCAGCTAATTTTCCTATGGCATGAAAACAGAAATGTATTTTTTCTGATTTTCCTGCACTAACTACTGACACTTTCTCAGAAATCATAACATAAACAGTCAAAGAATAGGTCTGCGGAAAGTAGTTGAATTAAACACAATTCTGCTCACCATGCAGCCATGAAGCAGGACACCAATGGATATTCGCAGAGAAAGAAATTAGCTGATAAAAATGCAGTGAAGCAATTTTAGTGGATGTAGAACAAAGAGGAAGAGGATGTGGGGAGAAAGGATGAAAGAGAAATGCAAGGAGATTTTTAAAAGAGAGTGATAAAGGACCCTGGTATTCAAAACACCTGGCCAAGGGGAATGGAGACATGTGCAAAGTAGCCCAGACAACTGGGCCCCAGAGACATGACTTGAATGAACAAGAGCTGGTTTGGTGGAGCCTTTGCCTCCAGGTTCAATAACAGATAGGAATAATGCTACTTTGTGTGAGGTAATACTCTGAGTGCTACAGGAGATGTGGAAAAAAAAAAAAAAGCTCTCTAATTTCTATGAGGAATAAATGGCACTGAACTATGAAAGGATGAAGAAAAATGGAGTGATCGTGTTGTGATATAAGCAGCTGACTATGATAACTAATGAGTAAGCATAAGCGTTATTCCTCACAAGAGGAACCATGTCTAGGGCAGGGGATCTCAGAACCAAAGTGTATTTCTCTTCAAAATCTGCAGCCACACATCCTCTGGCTCCCTGTGAAGCTCTGCTGAAGGACTCAGACTCAGGGCGTCCTCCAGGTAAAGCCAACATTTTACTTTTATAATTGACTGAATCTGGACTTTACCTTTCTTTCTTCCTCCCTCCTAACTTCTCTCTCTCTCTCCATCCACCTCCCTCCTTCCCTCCCTTCCTCTGCTTCTACCTTTATCTCTTCGTCTCTCTCCTCCCCTCTTTCTCCCGCTTTCCTTTCTTCCCTCTCTCCTTCCACCTCATCTCGCTATCTTCCTTTTTTCCTCCCTTTCTTTCTTTCTCTGAAAAATTGATGTCCTCAAAAATGAACAGAAAGTAAATAGGGAGAATTAGCCCTGGACACAGTATACAAGAAAGGGTTATACTGACCTCAAGGGGCACGAGCCAATCTAAGTTCTCATCCTGCATCTGTCACTAGGTAGCTGTATGACCTTGGACAAATCACTGTAGCTCTTTCGGCTTTAGTTGCCTCTTAATTAGAATGACGAGGTGAAATTTTTAGATCAACTCTAATTGCTCTTGCTGTTGTACGTACTTAGTGAAAGGGTAAGAACTTAGATCTGGATAATAGCACCAACTGCATTATTAACTTACTACACGATCTTGAACATATTTTTTTGTAATTTCTGAACCCAGTTTCCTTAGTCCTTAGAACATGAGTAAAAATAGCATCTACATGATATGATTGCTGTCAAGATTAAGTGAGATGACTCATGTCAAGAATTGAATAATGGTACCTGACATATAGTAAGTGCTCAATAAATCTCAATTAATATTTCTAACCCTAATAGCCTCTTTTGTTGCTATGGTCAGGGCTAGTTCTTCATCTATAAATTCAGTTTCTTTAAAAGCAGAGAACTAATGCTATATTCCAAAAGTCATTTAAAAATATAAAATAGCACAAGAACCAAGCTATTTACAGATCTCCATCTATTCACATGTTGGTAACACAGACCTTCTAAAGAGACTAAATAAAACAGACCATCAAAGATTTCCTTTTCAGAATTATCAGTGGATGTTAGACATTATCAAGTTGATTAAACAGATATTTGCCTTGTGGATTTTTTGTTGATGGTTGCTGGTGTGGTTACTGATTTATTTGGAAAGCTATTCCCTTTCCTTTGGGGATTTATTTCCTGGAAAACAGACTCGTTCTTGGTCAGAAAAACTGATCCTTTCGCTGCTCATCAATCCGCACTTCAGTCTAAATATGCTCTCTGCACCTATTGGGCCCTTCAGCCATGACCTGTGTCTAAGTTTACAAATGGGGCAAGGAAGATTGTCAAAGACCTCAACTGGGATGCAGCTTTCACTCAAGCTGTCAAGTTGAAGTGAAAAATTAAGTGAAAAAAAAAAAATCCTGGCAGTAGAGCAAGCTTTAGAAGGAAGTTGGGTTCTGTCTTCTCTGTTCTCCTTTCAGGAAAAGAGTGAGGTTTGCATGATGGGCTGGAGAACGTGGCTTCTTACCAACACTGTGGAATGTAAATGCTATGGGGGTCAGGATGACACAAGCTACTCTGTGAAAGCTGCTTTAAAACCACACTTTAAATTCAAATCTTAGTCCCAGATCTCTCAAGTGAATCTGAGAAACAGAACTGAGTGCTTCTGTGTGAGTATTAAACCATGTAAGAAAAGAGCCCCACTGAGATAATAAATGTGAGAGCTTTAGCCTAGCACCTAGGGTAGCGGCTGATACTGCGGGACAAGGAAACTACAAAGTGATGGAGAACACTGAACTTTAATCACTACACTGGATGTGCGCAGGCCACAAATATTTATTAAATTGCAAGTAGATCAAACTAGTCAATCCTAAAGGAAATCAACCCTGAATATTCAATGGAAGTATACATGCTGAAGCTGAAGCGTCAACACTTTGACCACGTGATGCGAACAGCTGACTCACTGGAAAAGACCCTAATGCTGGGAAAGGTTGAAGGCAGGAGGAGAGGGGGATGCCAGAGGATGAGATGGTTGGATGGCATCACCGACTCGATCGACATGACTTTGAACAAACTCCGGGAGATTGTGAGGGACAGGGAGGCCTGGTGTGCTGCAGTGCATGGGGTCACAGAGAGTCGGACACTACTGAGCGACTGAACAAAAACAACAGAAGTTCATCAACATGTATATAAAGGGGCTCAGAATAAGAACCTACTGACCTCTCACACCCTGAACCCTACAGAAAGTAACGGCGAGAAACAAGTGTTGGAGGAGAAACAGTCCCATAAGACAAGAAGAAAATTCTTGCCATTCATAGCAGTACCAGAGGGTTATTTTTAACTTACAATGTATTACTGTCTTCATAAAGTTATCTTATTTTTATAGGTTAAAAAAGAAAGTCTCAATTTAAGTATGCTCAAGAAATGTGTTTCAGTCCCAAAATACATTTCACTTTAACTTCCTGCTGTGCATTATTTTTTTTTCCCTTTAAAAGCAGCTCTTGCTCATCAATGGTATAAACTACAACAGCTGAAAACAGGTTTCAGAGGTTTGATTTGAAAACAATCCATGGGACATATGTATGAACAGAAACTAATTGCCATTTTTTCAATCTAGAATTTCTTCTCTCATTCCCTCTGTCCACAGACAAAATGGATTTCTTTGCTTTTTCTCCTTATTTCAAAATTGATGAGGGAATGTGAAACAGAAAGAGCCCTGCAAACTTCATCTGAGCCATTTTATCTCTGTGTTCATACACTGGGGGTTTAAAGGTCTGGATGGATATACTCTCTATACAAGGCAGGAGGAGCCAGGTATACATACAAGGCATAGAGCATGACCAAATGCTCTATGACTGAGGGCTCAGATCTACCAGTATTCCTTCCCATCTGTCAGAGTCCAGGCTTATCACCCATCACCCTATGAGAAGTCCCCAGGTATCCCAGTCTGAAGACATCTCTTCATCCGAAGGGATCACCCAGCACTGAGTTTCAGCACTGCTGTGCACACAACTTTGATGCCCTGTAAAGGTTATCTGGGTATGTTTTTACCTTTTATCATGAAGGATTGTTAACCGCTTATAGGCATGACTGTATCATTTATCCCCCCCACCTCCACTTTCCACATAGGATCTCATACAGAGTTGGCACGTGGTACATATCACATACATATTTCCTAATAGAACAAGTGCAGGGATGAATCCAGGTGACCCAAAGAAGGGAGTTACAGAATCAAGATAAACTCTTACTTTTCTGACTCAGTTGGTTAATAAATTAACGTCAGCAGGAAGCTCACCCTTTTGGCTCAACTCTGTCTTGCTATGCTATGCTAAGTCGCTTCAGTCGTGTCCGACTCTGTGCGACCCCATAGACAGCAGCCCACCAGGCTCCCCCGTCCCTGGATTCTCCAGGCAAGAACACTGGAGTGGGTTGCCATTTCCTTCTCCAGTGCATGAAAGGGAAAAGTGAAAGTGAAGTCGCTCAGTCGTGTCCGACTCTTAGCGACCCCATGGACTGTAGCCTACCAGGCTCCTCCGTCCATGGGATTTTCCAGGCAAGAGTACTGGAGTGGGGTGCCATTGCCTTCTCCGCAACTCTGTCTTACCTAACCCACAAATGTAAGCACCTGTAACCACCTGGGCAAGCACCCCTGACAGTGGCGAAGAGGAGAACTAGAAAGCACTCTGGTCTGAAACTGGCTGTTGACCGGCTCCTCGTGCTCCTGTCTCCTGTATCTGCTCACCGCCCCGGATTCCTCTGTGTCCTCCTCACATATTTCACTCTGCAGGCTATCCACACTGCTCTAGGCATTAACTCACCCCTCTGCCTCTCTCTCTTCCACCCAGGCCCCAGCTGTTCCTCCGTTTGCACACAGCACTTGTCTGGATTACCCATCTGATAAGAACCTCTGTGCCATCCTGTGTGAGCAGTCTGACCAGAACACTCATTTCAGGTTGGACATCAATCACTACTGCAGGACTATCCACAGCCTTCCCAAGCACCATCTTCCAAATGAAGTGTGAAGAGGAAGTCAGAGAACAAAGGGGATGGTCGCCACTCTGGGTCACGTTCTGGACATCGAAACCAACATGACTGAGGAGACAGTTCTGATGTATTATCAAGGAGAGAAGTTCCAACAACAGGCAGACTATGTCTACATAATATGACATTATCACAAGGCTCTGCATTATTTTTTCATCTTTTAGAGAAAATACATTAAGATATTGTCAGCCATCATTCTGTGACCTTTTCCCCTCAGATTAGCCAATCCATCACTTAGACCTCAAGGAGATGATAGCAAATATTTGTTTGTCATTTGGGTCAGTCTATACATTCATTCAGTCAGTCCCTCTTAGTTTTGTTTATTTCTTACTTCCGTTTCACCTTGCAAAGAAAAATGAAGATGGAAATAAGAAGTGTGTCATAAATATGTTGACGAAGGTTTTTCTATTTTGCTGTTTCCCAAAGTTTTTTGTAATTGAAAAAAAAGTTGCAATAAGACAAATTAGTTAAGATTTGGTGGGGACAACACAGTAAGATTAGATGTCAATTACAGGAGAAAAATTATTAAAAATTCCAACATATGGAGGCTGAACAACATGCTGCTGAGTAACCAACAAATCACAGAAGAAATCAAAAAAGAAATCAAAATATGCATAGAAACAAATGAAAATGAAAACAAAACAACCCAAAACCTATGGGACACTGTAAAAGCAGTGCTAAGGAAAAGATTCATAGCAATACAGGCTTACCTCAAGAAACAAGAAAAAAGTCAAATAAATAACCTAACTCTACACCTAAAGCAACTAGAGAAGGAAGAAATGAAGAACCCCAGAGTTAGTAGAAGGAAAGAAATCTGAAAAATTAGGGCAGAAATAAATGCAAAAGAAACAAAAAAGACCATAGCAATAATCAACAAAGCCAAAAGCTGGTTCTTCGAGTAGATAAATAAAATTTACAAGCCATTAGCCAGACTCATCAAGAAACAAAGGGAGAAAAATCAGATCAACAAAATTAGAAATGAAAAAAGAGAGATCACAACAGACAACAAAGAAAAACAAAGGATCATAAGAGACTATTGTCTGCAACTATATGCAAATAAAATGGACAACTTGGAAGAAATAGATAAATTCTTAGAAAAGTACAACTTTCCAAAACTGAACCAGGAAGAAATAGAAAATCTTAACAGACCCATCACAAGCACAGAAACTGAAAGTGTAATCAGAAATCTTCCAGCAAACAAAAGCCCAGGACCAGATGGCTTCACAGCTGAATTCTACCAAAAATTTAGAGAAGAGCTAACACCTATCCTACTCCAACTATTCTAGAATATTACAGAGGAAGGTAAACTTCCAAACTCATTCTATGAGTCCACCATCACCCTAATACCAAAACCTGACAAAGATGCCATAAAAAAGGAAAACTGCAGGCCAATATCACTGATGAACATAGATGCAAAAATCCTTAACAAAATCCTAACAAACAAAATCCAACAACATATTAAAAAGATGATACATCATGACCAAGTGGGCTTTATCCCAGGGATGCAAGGATTCTTCAATATCCGCAAATCAATCAATGTAATACACCACATTAACAAATTGAAAAATAAAAACCATATGATTATTTCAATAGATGCAGAGAAAGCCTTTGACAAAATTCAACATCTATTTATGATAAAAACCCTCCAAAAAGCAGGAATAGAAGGAACACACCTCAACATAATAAAAGCTATATATGACAAACCCACAGCAAACATTATCCTCAATGGTGAAAAATTGAAAGCATTTCCCCTAAAGTCAGGAACAAGACAAGGGTGTCCACTCTCACCACTACTGTTCAACATAGTTTTGGAAGTTTCGGCCACAGCAATCAGAGTGGAAAAAGAAATAAAAGGAATACAGATAGGAAAAGAAGAAGTAAAACACTCACTGTTTGCAGATGACATGATCCTCTATATAGAAAACCCTAAAGACTCCACCAGAAAATTACTAGAGCTGATCAATGAATATAGTAAAGTTGCAGGATATAAAATCAACACACAGAAATCCCTTGCATTCCTATACACTAACAATGAGAAAACAGAGAAATTAAGGAAACAATTCCATTCACCATCACAACAAAAAGAATAAAATACTTAGGAATATATCTACCTAAAGAAACAAAAGACCTATATATAGAAAACTATAAAACACTGGTGAGAGAAATCAAAGAGGACACAAACAGATGGAGAAATATACCGTGTTCATGGATTGGAAGAATCAATATAGTGAAAATGAGTATACTATCCAAAGCAATCTATAGATTCAATGCAATCCCTATCAAGCTACCAATGGCATTTTTCAGATAACTAAAACAAATAATTTCACAATTTGTATGGAAATACAAAAAGCCTCGAATAGCCAAAGCAATCTTGAGAAAGAAGAATGGAACTGGAGGAATCAACCTGCCTGACTTCAGGCTCTACTACAAAGCCACAGTCATCAAGACAGTATGGTACTGGCAAAAAGACAGAAATATAGATCAATGGAACAAAATAGAAATCCCAGAGATAAATCCATGCACCTATGGACACCTTATCTTTGACAAAGGAGGCAAGAATATACAATGGAGAAAAGACAATCTCTTTAACAAGTGGTTCTGGGAAAACTGGTCAACCACTTGTAAAAGAATGAAACTAGAACACTTTCTAACACCATACACAAAAATAAACTCAAAACGGATTAAAGATCTAAATGTAAGACCAGAAACTATAAAACTCCTAGAGGAAAACATAGGCAAAACACTCTCTGACATAAACCACAGCAGGATCCTCTATGATCCACCCCCCAGAATATTGGAAATAAAAGCAAAAATAAACAAATGGGACCTAATTAAAATTAAAAGCTTCTGCACAACAAAGGAAACTAGAAGCAAGGTGAAAAGACAGCCTTCAGAATGGGAGAAAATAATAGCAAACGAAGCAACAGACAAAGAATTAATCTCAAAAATATACAAGCAACCCCTGCAGCTCAATTCCAGAAAAATAAACGACCCAATCAAAAAGTGGGCCAAAGAACTAAACAGACATTTCTCCAAAGAAGACATACAGATGGCTAACAAACACATGAAAAGATGCTCAATATCACTCATTATTAGAGAAATGCAAATCAAAACCACAATGAGGTATCATTTCACACCAGTCAGAATGGCTGCTATCCAAAAGTCTACAAGCAATAATTGCTGGAGAGGGTGTGGAGAAAAGGGAACCCTCTTACACTGTTGGTGGGAATGCAAACTAGTACAGCCACTATGGAGAACAGTGTGGAGATTCCTCAAAAAACTGGAAATAGAACTGCCATATGACCCAGCAATCCCACTGCTGGGCATATACACCGAGGAAACCAGAATTGAAAAAGACGTGTACCCCAATGTTCATTGCAGCACTGTTTATAATAGCCAGGACATGGAAGCAACCTAGATGTCCATCAGCAGACGAATGGATAAGGAAGCTGTGGTACATATACACAATGGAATATTACTCAGCCATTAAAAAAAATACATTCGAACCAGTTCTAATTAGGTGGATGAAGCTGGAGCCTATTATACAGAGTGAAGTAAGCCAGAAAGAAAAACACCAATACAGTATACTAATGCATATATATGGAATTTAGTAAATCGGTAAAGATAACACTGTATGCGAGACAGCAAAAGAGACACAGATAAATGGAACAGTATTATGGACTCTATGAGAGAGGGAGAGGGCAAGATGATATGGGAGAATGGCATTGAAGCACGTAAATTATCATTTGTGAAACGAATCACCAGTCCAGGTTCGATGCGTGATACAGGGTGCTCGGGGCTGGTGCACCAGGATGACCCAGAGGGATGGGGAGCGGAGGGAGTTGGGAGGTGGGTTCGGGAAGGGGAACACATGTACACCCATGGCGGATTCACGGGTGTATGGCAAAACCAATACAATATTGTAAAGTAAAAATAGATAAATTAAAAAAAAAAAAAAAAAAAAGATTTGGTGGGGAGAAGCTATTTCAGAATGGTCTGGAACACTCGGCCCTACCATGGACGGCAGGGTCTCATGGGACACCCTTGGGTCCCTGGACAATCAGGGGTTAGTGTGAGATCAAGACAAGAATTTGGTGGGGGAGAACCTGGGGCAGGTGAGAGTCGAAGAAAGGAGCACTACAAGGTTAAATAGAAAACCTGATCACTCGGTTGATCTCCCTCTCCTGTTCTTGGCAAACACATGAGATCATCAATCCGGGGGATTCATCAAGAATGCTGCTTCTGCCAGAACTACTCGGTAACTCTTCAAGGCAAATTCAATAAAGCCCCAACTGCCAAGACCCACTGATTCCCTTCCCTCTGTCAAGGTTGTTCCAGAGACACTCAATGGATGCCATTCTCTGTGCCAAAAAGACACCAGCCCTCAAGACAAAACACAAAAGCCTTACAAGGCTGAGCTGGAGGCAGCAGCCCTGTGGCTGGTAGTTGGGGCAGGGATCATAACAAAGGGAACTATGGCCCTGGGACTCTGCGAACCTCCCCTGCTCTCACATGTAGGGAGGGAACCTCCAAAGGAAGAGAGCTGCAAAAGTCACTCTTCAGGGTTTGTTATGAAAAGGAAGGAAACCCGCCTCACACCTCTACACTCACCTTAGCCACCCATGCGAGTCCCCAACACAGTAGCCACTCATCAGCAGCCCCTTTTCCCACTCTGTGCATCCAGGCACTGGGAATACTCTACCACACTGTTCCTGAAGGGAATGCATGCTTTCTCCCTTTCTCTCTAATAAGTGATCTGCTTCAGCATTTAGATTGAAAAACAACTGGGGTAGCTCACAAGAACATGAAATTTACAATACACAAACAGTATTGTTTGAATAACTGTTATGTTTTTTCCTCTTAGATCACATCATAGCACTAACATCAGAGGCCTATCCCTTGGACTGTAGAGAGTCGCTGATCAAAATGATGAAAACACAACTTGGTAAGTGTGGCAACATCAGGATGCTGAGCTCTGGGCTTGCAAGTCTGCAGCACTGACTGTGAATTGATCTCAATCAGAGTCTTTAAGCACATCATCCTTATTCTGCTCATACCCGATTTCAACCCTTTCCCTCCTTACCTCAATCTTCTTCAAGTCTAATTTGTATCCACTTTGTCTTGGCATGCTGAGCCTCACCTTTAGGGAATCACTGATAGTTTGCTTTTCATATGCAGGCAAGTATAACTACGCCATGGTGAAATATATATTCACTGAATATTAGCCCCAGGTATGGGGGAAATTACAAATATTGAGTACTAAGAGCTAAACGGTTTTCAAGTTACATTTAATCCTTATGATAACCTTGGAAAATAGCTCTTCTCAGCCCCATTTTCCAGATGAACAAATGGGGATTCAGATGGCTGTCACAGGGCATACAAATAGGAAATTGCTAGAGTGAGATTCCAACTTCAAAGTTCATGGCATTCTCCATTAAGCCACGGGGACGTTCCCTGACCATCTTCATTTAGGCCTTCTCTCCCATCAAGAATGCTTTTACCTCTTCCCTGAATAAAATCCTTCACATCTTTCAAACTACTCTGACCTCTTCACCTCAAATTCATCTTGGTTTTTCCCAAATTCCTACTGAAGCACTTTCTGGTCCAGTCATTTCTCTCTGACCCTATCTGGGTCATTGATTATCATTCATTCATCTGATGATCTATAAATGAGAGATTCAAACTTGGGGAACCCTTAAGATTCACCAGGAAGGTGGTCCAACATTTCAAGGTACACGGTCAGACCTGGAGGTGGGCACTCTTAACAAGCGGCTTGGTATTCTAATGGAGTGGGACCATGGACCATACTTTAAGAAATGCTCATCTAGATCCTAAACGTTTAAGAATAAGGATGCTGTTGCCTGCCTGGCGCTGTTATCTGTAAAAAGCCCATACCATCTGGCAAGCACAGCCTGGGTGCCCTGAAGAGTAACATCCCAGGGCTCCGCCTTGCCTCTGGGGACCCGGTTTCCTTGATCACGTGCCAGTTCTGGGCCTCACTCCATGCTCTGTTCCTCATGACTCCCACCTCTAGACCACGCTGCCTGATCTAGCGGACGTATTCCTCCTGACGCTTTGGCTCAGCCTCCTGTCCTTAGTAACTGGACCAAAACCGGGACCTGCCTCAGGTCCCTGTTTCAGGCATCATCACTCCATCTGGAAATGGCCTCCCAGATAACTGTCCATACGTTTCTCCTTGTTCTACTCAGCCTAACAAACCTTTGCTCTTTGCAAGCCAAATGAGGTGCCACCCAGCCTGCTCCGGCCCCAGAGACAGGACTTGTATTGGTGTAATCATCTCTACCATTTCTGCCTGCAGCATGCATTCCAGGATTTATTGTTTTATTTATGAGATCTAATGACTCCCACAAGGTACAAATGGAGAAAAACTACTTACTCAGGAGATAAGGGCCTTTTTGTACTTTCTAAGTAACAAATGGCAGATGAATTTAGGGTTTTTTCTAAATAACGAATTTAGGGTTTTTCTCTTCTTCCTTCACTTTGTAGGGTTATGATTGCTAATTCGATGAGTACTTAATAAATAAAATAAATGAAATACACTTGGACAAGTGTGCTCAGCTGCTGACCATTTGTTTGTTTTTAAACAACCTGGGACAAGTGGACAAAAGAACAGCATCTAACCTTTTGGGCTTGTTCATAATTTCCATTGAGTCCTGCCCCAAGGCCAAAGAAGCAGAGCCCAGAACTAAGGTCACCTCTAAAAGCTGGCTGACCTCCTCTGTAACCACTGCTAACTCGCCACCACCACCCATCATCACTAACAGGCTTCCTGACTCCAAATTAGGCAAAGATGCCAACTCCGGTAGTCACCGCACCGTGCCCTACCCAGTCACCTAATGCCAACCTTCCAGCAGGAATGTTCTTTGTCTTGAGGCTATAGAAACTGGCTACTAACCCATAAAAACTGTCAACTCTCAGGAGATCAGCCCGCTGCACTCACAGTACTGACAGTATCTCTGCTCTTTGTTCCTAATAAACTCACTCCCTTCCGAAATGCTCTGGGTCTAGAAATTCTCTTCCAACCGGTACTCAAAGTGCCTCAACAATTTCCTTCATCAGTTTCCTGGGGTCCTGTAAAATCTGGAAGGGAAGAGCTAAGGATAGAAGATGCAGACAAGGATGCTTCTTTTCACGCCAGGTTCTCCATTTCAGAGAGCTGACCCCACTCTGCTGGTGCAGTTCTATCTCTCAAGGTGGCCGGAGGATACAAGGTCCCTAAACACCTCTCTCTTGATGTTCTCTGTCCTCTGTCCCTCTGTGCTCCTTCAAGTTTATGCACTCACCAGTGTGCCTTGCATTGAGTTACCATTTCCAAGGACATCCCTCCCTCTAGATCACAAACTCTGTGATGGCCAGGAGCCTGCCACCTTCACCTTGGCACACCCCATTGCACTGGCACTGTGTCCTGCATATGGTACATGCTCCATACTTGGATGTCAAATGGAAATTAGCATCAGTTTGCTGATCATGTTCTCCCTTGAAGCCCAGAACACATCACAGTAGATGGATGCTTTCCAGAGTATCTCACCACTCCTAAAATCAGAGGCACTGTCCCACGCTGAAATCCAACTTCCTCAAGCCATCACATATTATAATTGGGAACAGCCAGGCGCCTTATGCTTCTTTATGCCAGATTTTTTTTTCACTTATTTGAAAAAATATATGAAAAGGTTATGAAGGGTCCAGATGGCTTGTTACAGGGCTGTAAACAACCTGACACATCATCGAATGTATAAAAATATGTCATTTTTAAACTTGGACAATGATGATGGAAAAACCACAGCAATCCTGGCAAAGTCAGACAAAGCATTTGGGGAGGCCCTTGTCAGTCTTTTAGCATATGTAGAATGTAGATGCACAGATTTTATCTCTCTCCCCACACTTCTGAAACTGCATTTGTAATTCACTGCTTAGAACTAACAAAAAGACTAATTTCTTGGTATATACTCCTCAGCAATCACAGAAACATGCCAACTAGTTTCCCGTCTCTTGCAGCCCAAGATTTTGTTAGAAAGAAGCATAAACCAATTAAATGTCAGGAACAATTAACTTCTGCATTTTTCACGCAACACAGAATGAGAAAATTTTATAGTGCTCCTATAATTAAAGTTAATAAAAACGAATACAGAATTCCCCAAAGGCCTGTAAGTCATGCAGGTTCCTGTGGCCACAACATACAAATCATTCCCCAACTTGTGGGAGACTTGTGATTTCACTGGAAATGCCAGGGATGAATGAGTCTGTTCTTGTTTTTCACAGCTACCTGTGCAGTTCATTCATTGCTCTGTTCGCCCACTAAAGATAATGGGAGGAGAATTCTGCTGGACTTGGAAGACAGAGACAGGCTGACCCACCTGCTCCGGCCATTTGAGAGCCAGGAAGGCAAAGAGAATTCTGTGCTCACAGACCAGCAAGTCAATGGAATGGGGAACAAAAAAGGCTAAAAGCAAGGGAATGCTTTGAGTCAAGGAAAAGAAAAGTCCTATTAACGTCTCATTTCAAATCCATTTCAAGTCAGGGAAAGGATTGAAACTGGAGGAAATTGTATCTTCAAGTGTCTAACAGATGAAAGGTATGTGATAAACACAAATGGCTATTTTTAAGCACAGAGATACAAGCGTGTGTAAAGACAAATTGTTCTATTTGAGGAGCATCTTCCTACCAAACACTATGCATGTCTATACATAAATATCCAGCACATTTTATGTGATTATAATGTAACAGAGTGATGTTCTAAAGAGAAAACACACTGAAACTCGCAAACACGTTCCTCAGGATTGCATCAAAACCGGATGCTACAAGTGTTAAAGCTACGCCTCTAATCTACATTAGTAAGTTATACATGAGCATGTTTTTTTTTTTTATTTTCTTTTGAGGAAAATTAAGTACGACCCTCAAACATATCTAAATTCTGTTAGAATTAATAAACAAAAATAACGTTTGATATATATAAAAGAACAACTATCAGAATAGAGGGTCAGTAGAGATCTAAAATAATTACCCATATGCTAATACCAAAAAAAGTTTCTATTGTCATTTGATGAAAATAAATCACTCTACTCATATTTACAATCAGAACAGATGATAAATAGAAAGAGAAAGACCAAAGTAATTTTATAGAATGTAATCATATCATGCATGCTATTTATATCAATTATTGTCAATCATTTAGGCATGGCTACAAAAAACATAAAAGATTCAGTTTGCACTAAAATAATTGTTGGCTGCTTTTTTTTTTAGTATAAAGAGTCAGGCTAGAAATAACTTCTTACAACTATGAGGTTTGCATACTTCTTAAAGAGTAAGCTCTTTAGTGAACGGTTTTCAGTTCTCTGTCCAGTTTCCTTACTAAATCATCTGGGTAATGTAGATATAGCAATTTAAAGCAGAGAAACAAAGGCAATGATCTTTCATGAAAAAGAAATTATGAAACCTTAAACAAACTCAACTTTCCTGCCAAGACCTACTGAAGGCAAAGGAGATGGTAAGTGTCAAATAATGCAACGTAGGTAAAATCAATCTATTACAGAGCTTACTCAAAAAGTATAATAAGTTTAATCATCTATGCATAAATACATTGTAACAAGGCCATCTGTTTTGTTAAATTTGGATGGATCAGGTCTTCTAAAATTATATTTGACAAATTGTATTCTAGGACACATTGGGGACATGAAGTGATTATCTACTAAATGCAAAGGAATAAAAAGATTCTACTGAAGAAACACAATGGTAATGGTTACAGAGAATATTTTCAGTCAACAAAGTCTATCAAAGGAGTATGAAAAGTTTAGGAGGGAGCCAGAAAGCTGGAGATGCCATCAGAATGAGAAAGCCAGCAAATTTAAATTTTGAAACATGTAGTACTCAGGGGTGAAAAGCTTGGGGCACAGTGCTTGGTTCTGTTAGAATATGTAAAAGTGACTCCCTGATACATTATTTAAAACCTACTGCTGTGACTGGTTCTGAAATAAAATTTATTTTGGAAAACGATCTTAGAAAGATGGCTTTTCATCAAATTTCAGTTGCATATTTGCAAATATGTATGTCTCTATAAATATACACATTTATATGTGTGTATATACAATAATAGAAGTTCCTTGTATCTCATCCAAATTGTTTCAACATTTATCAGAGCATATATTGCCTCTTTAAAAAAAAGTCTTCCTTGTATAGTGCTTGATTCTTGATGTCAGGGACTATGTACCTTGTATTCCCTGTTTAACAGGATGAACTGCACTCGATAGGCATGTAATGAATGACTGCTAAATAAATAAGTATATAAATCAATACACCTACACAAACACACAGTCATAACACACATAACACACACACAGACACACACACCCATACATACTTACTTAGACACATACAGGTGTAACTATATACATTTATATGCTTACTCAGGTATACATAAGTGCCGCTATACAATACATTAGAGTATAAGTGCCATTATAGTAAAAGAGCTTGAGGTGCACAGAAAAGGAAGTACTTCAAGGGAGAAGTGGTATTTGAGTTGACTCTTGAAATATAAGTAAGGCTTCAACAGGTGGAAGTGGAGGAGGGAATTACAAGCTAAGAGGACACCCTGAGCTGAGGCTGAATACACGACCATTTAGGGGTTGATGCAGCTACAGAATAAGTGTTCAACTGTGAATGGTTAGTCAACTAGGTTGGACAAATAGGCTCAATGGTCTAAGCATTTTTCATCTCTGAATCCATTTAGTTTCATGAAATTCCTATCAAGTAGATAGGCTAGTATCTCTATGTGATATATGGAGACACAGGTGCCCGGAAAGTTGCCTGTGGTCGTTTAGCCAACATGTGGAGGAATCTGGATTCAGCATGGGGCAGTCAGATGCCTGATGCACAATAGTAAGTACTTTCACATTCATCATCAACGATAGAAAGAAAATTCCCATAGCTACTGAACATGGCCAGAGGCAGCCTCAAGTCAGCAGGAAGATCCCTCTTTGAATGAATTCTTACTAAGGGAAAATGTCTAAAGGCCTTGGGAACATCTTCCCATTAACAAGAATGGGAAACTATGCAAGGTTCTACTCTTGGGTACAGAGAGCCCCGGTTGCCCCAGGTATTGAGAGTTTCAGAGTAACCTGCTTTTATTTCATGCAGGGTCTAACATCCTCTATCCATGCCAGAGCTGGACCAAGACTCTCCAACATAGGACCAGTAACTCAAAAATAAAGGAGTAGCCTTATGGAGGGGCTTCCCTGGGGGCTCAGTGGTAAAGAATCCACCTGCAATGCAGGAGATGCAGGAGACCTGTGTTCGATGCCTGGGTCATGAAGACCCCCTGCAGAAGGAAATGGCAACCCACTCCAGTATTCTTGCCTGGGAAACCCCATAGACAGAGGAGCCTGACAGGCTACAGTCCATGGGATTGCAAAAGAGTCAGACGTGACTTAGTGACTATACAACAATAACAGCGTTATGGAGAGCCCCTGAGAGGTAGTGTATTCTTTCACAATCCTGGCACAGAGAGACAGTAAAATTGAACAAAAGTGGGAATTAATTCCAAAGACATCCACAGGAATTTCCTTAAAGCAATCCTGATGATATCCTTGAGCACTGCATGCAAACTGGAATAGCTTCAAAAATTTATAAAGGAAATTTAATGCTCAGAATATAAAGGAAAATTGTAAGTAGGTAAGCATGGGGAGGGTCTAGAGAAATCCCAAAATAAACAGGCTTTATCCTTATAGAAAATAGCCTAGGACTAGTCAAAATACAATTTAAATAGGTGCAGGGGGCTTGAAGTATAGTTAGATTAAAGCTGAGACATTTTCTGAAAGCTGCCTCAAGAAGATTGTATGGCATTCTCTATCCAACTCCACAATTGCTCTATCATCCAATATTATACATTGAATTTCACCATGTTCAGCTTTGATCTTTCTCATCTGCCTTATTTGTAACTGCAGAATACGATTCTCTATCGTGTGTATAAATTTTGATTGTTCAAGTCAACCGTCTACCATTATGAGCTTACTGAAGTCCAGGATGAATAATGTCTGAAAGAGTAGAAGCACAGACTTTTGAACAGGATGGATGGGCTTTCCTCTAAGCTGTTCCACTCCCATCTCTGGGCCTTCAAGGAAGGTAACTTCCAGCCTCTTTGAGTCTATGTCACAGTCAGTGAGGAACAGGAATGACAACAACTACCCTTCAAGGTAGCTTTTGTGACTACAATGTTGAAGGCTTTACTTATGTGGAAAAAGCCTCAAGCTTTCAATAGCGTTTTCATTTTTAATTGATTTTATCATTAAGAGAACTTCTACGTTCATAGCAAAATTGAGTGAAGGGTACAGGTATTTCTCATATTTCTCTTCTCCCCACTCATAACATCTTCCTTATCAACATTCCCCACAACCATGGCATACCAGCTGTAACTGATGAACCTACACTGAAACATCATTGTCACCCAAAGTCCATAGTTTACCTTAGGGTTCACTCTCAGGGCTGTGCCTTCTCTGGGTTTGAACAAATTTGTATTGACATGTTGCTATTGCTGTTCAGTCGCTAAGTCGTGTCCAACCCTTTACGACCCCGTGGACTGCAGCCCGCCGGCTTCCCTGCCCATGGGATTTCCCAGGCAAGGATACTGGAGTGGGTTGTCATTTCCTTCTCCAGAGGATCTTCCTGGACCAGGGGTCAAATCTGCATCTCCTGTACATGCAGGCAGATTGTTTACCACTGAGCCACCAGGGAAGCCCCAAAATGACATGCACCTATCATTATAGTACCATATAGAGTAGTTTCACTGCCTAAAAAATCTTCTGTGCTCTGCCTTCTCATCCCTACCCCAGCTCCTGGCAATCATTAATCCCTTTGCTGTCTCCAGTTTTATCTTTTCCAAAATGTAATACAGTTGGACTCACAGGGTATGTAGCATTTTTAGACTGGGTTCTTTCACTTAGTCATATGCATCTAAGTTTCCTCCATGTCTTCATGGATTGACAGCTCATTTCTTTTTAGTGCTGAATAACACTCTGTTGCCTAGATGAACCAGCTTATTTATCTATCCTGCTGACATTAATGTTTATTTCTTCCAGTGTTTGGTAACTACTGTATTTTTTGAGGGAAAATAGATTTTGAAAGGGACAGTTTTCAGGAAGCCCACTTCTTGATGTCTTTACAAGGCCAAGATGCAGTTTTACAGAATTGGTCTTTTTGACTAACTGAGATGTCTTGGTAACTCTTCTATAATCTATCAGAGAAGAATGTCTAGCCACCTAACATGGAGACAGTCATCAGATGGTGCCCTGAAAAGGGCAACAGCATCTAGAGACTCAGACTCTATTTCTGAGTCACCGAATCATCTAAGCCACTTTTAATGAATTTCTGTTTCATTTTCTCCAACTATACAATGAGGATAACGGTGCCTGCCCTTCCAAACTGATAATGTCCTATTGATAATCAGAAACAGTATTCATAATTACTCACATTTGAAATGTTTGTTAGCCTTTTGCATGTATTATAAGACTGCCTGCCTTCATATGACTGTGAAAAAGGCTCCCTATCTAGTAACTATTAGTCAAAACACCACCAAATATCTTATGAATTAGATTTCTCGTTGTTTCCACATGTCACTGTTCAATCTATGAAGGATTTGTAAAGGTCATCCAGCACACAAGTGACATTGTTGGGACATGAACTCAAGCCGATGACTCTAAATCCAATGTGCTTCCGACCATGGCAGGTGGCCTTTCAAAGAGGAATAATAAATGTGGAAGTGTTAGATTGAACTACATGAAGTTCCAGTTTTGCAAGCCAAGAAAAAAAACTGCTGAATATCAATTTCATCCAGTTCCAATTGATATTTTACAAATGTGTAAAGGTTTATACATACACAAGTTATTGTGATAACTTTGGCTGATTATCATGGTCTATAGACCACTCTTATTCGCAATAGAATCATTTACCTTGAATAGTCTCACCACTTAAAACTACATGCGCTATATTATTGCTTGCCAATGCGTGTGTTTCCTCTTCTATAGCTATATTCTATAGGTGAGGCAGTGCAAGGCAAATGAAATGTACAACATGTTCCAACAGCCCAGGAAATGTGTTAACTGCTGTTCTAAATCGACTGTTTCTTTCTGGTACCCTTTCCTGAAATAATGAACCAAAACATTTCTCTCTGTAATAAAGAAATGCTTTGTGCCAATAAGAACCAGAATTGTCTTTGGGGCTAGTTCCCAAGACATTCATTTGACCTTAATTAACAAAGATGAGCTGTTTTTAGATCTCTCACATAAGGTTGACAAGAGCATTATAACACAACCCAATGAAAACAAATAAGAGTCCTCAAACTCCCCAGAATAATTGTGTCTACCCTTTAAAGGTTGGATGGCATCACTGACTCAATGGACACGAGTTTGGGTAAACTCCGGGAGTTGGTGATGGACAGGGAGGCCTGGCATGCTGCGGTTCATGGGGTCGCAAAGAGTCGGACACGACTGAGCGACTGAACTGAACTGAACCCTTTAAAGAGAACTTGGACATTTCAAATGGAAGGGGCTCCTTACAGAACATTTTACAAACTTTGTACAAAATGCACAATAGTTTGGCAAATAAAGGGAAATCCAATTCTTGATACAATGATCAGTTAGGCTGAGGAAGGATTTGGATATGAAACTGTATTTTTACTAAAATCACATGACATAGTAAATCCAGAGCTTTCTGGAAGCTGTGGATGCCTGGTGCTTCAGAAGAGATATTAAATAACAAATTACACATCCAAGCAACATCACTGTGCAGTCAACTTTTTTAGCGGAACTGAGTGTCTGAGAACCTGGGAGTAATTATATATAAATTAATTTGCAGGCCCCAGCTGTTTTATGGTCCATACTTGAAATTCTCATTGCTGAGAGGAGCTCATTAAAAGACAACTCATATTTCTAGTATAAAATTCAAAATTTCAATTCATAATTCTTTATGCAGCCTGATTTCTGCAATTGTTTTTAGAGATTCTCCCTAAGAAAAGTCAAAACCTAATTTCTCTTTTAAAGACTTTTACCATGGTAAAAGTTTTTAAAAATACAAATTAAAATATCTTCTAACTACTTATCTATATAAACTAACATTGAATCTAATCTCAGATGTTTTTTAAAATGTCTAAATTGTTGGCACACAGACCTTCTAAACTATATGCATGATATATTTGTATATTATTTATAATGTCATATATGGTTTGTGACTATGTAATTTATAATAAATCCTAAGTGGTTTGTGTATTTTTATAAGCCTTGGAGACAAACGATATATTTTTGTAAGACAGAAGTTTTATTAACATTTATTTCCCCCCAAACACACAGATTTACAAGGATATACAACATTTGCCTAAGTGAGTCTGTTGGATTTAAATCTTAGCCACACTGAAAGTATGCAAATCCAGAAGCTACAGTTGAACAGAATAAGGCAAGAGACAAAATACACTAAAATGATTTTCTTTTAATTTGCTTATTGATTTCCAACTATGGCCTCCACAGAAACGTAGGCCCTAGTAAATTTGGTATAAAAGATCTGAAGAGAGAAGCTGGAAAGAGAATACACTACTAGATTAGAAATAAAGAATCACTTAAACTCTCATGTCCTCTCTCAGGTTAAGTGTCTAATTCTCCCCGCTCCCTGAGGATGCCTGGTTTTCACAGCACCAACCCATCCTCTCCAACAAAACACAGGCAGACTGACCTATGGAAGGATGAGTTGCCTAATGATGTCTGTGTGTTTTCAATGTATTAACACTCTACATGATGAACATAGTCATCGCCTTCCTTAATACATGATAAATGATGTCCTCAGATCACAGGGAAATAATAAGCTGGCACCATATTTTTCGCCTGATAAATTCATGCATCCTTCTGTCTTCAAGGATCTTACCCCAGCTCTCAAAATCAGGGAGAATTTTCTCTCTACTCAGAGGACCTGGCCTGTTAGAAAACACTTTTGTTCTTACAGAAAATGGCCATTTGCAGCCCATGAAATACAATGTAAATCACAGAGAGGGTCAACGCTTACTAATCGTCCATGACTAAAGGATCATGTAATGTCTAGTGACACACAGAATCCCAAATAATGCCTCGGCTTTCCGTGCACACCACAGTCATCAAATATACATTAAAGGAGGCCTGTTTCAAAGAGCACAAACATGGACATCAAGTGTTGTCAAGGAGGCTCTTCTCAAGTGTGAACTATGTTACTGAATTAGCAGTAAATGCATTATTTAGGAATGGTTACGTTTTGAATATCACAAAAAACACAAAGGCCTTGCTTTCTCCCTCCCTCCTTAGCTGGTCTTTCCTAAAGAATTGTTTCATTTGCTTCTCATTAGTCTTCTAGAGTCTAGTGAATAATTATGAAGAATGTAGGGGGAAATGAGGCGAGTTGGGAAGAATAAATAAGATCCTGTCTCCTCTGGAAAAAGTGCCCCATGTATACTGATCAGTTTAAGAGAGATGTTAAAATATACCTGAAAAAAGGGTGAATTAGAACATAATTGAGATGATACTTATGCTCTTGAATGTGATCCTAGACCCTCCAGAAGCTCCAGGGTGGGCTGCCCTCCAAATGACAGAAACAGTGAAAAACTTGAAACAACTGGAATGAAGGGAAAAAGCATCAGGGCTGGCCAGCTTTCCCTTGGTTCTGCCTGCTTCAGAGGGAGACAGTGACCCAGGGTGCTCAGTGGTATCCCAAGTAATGGCCATGCATGATCAAGTGTGTCTGTTTCCTTCACCAAAGCCTTCCATTTGATGACACCATCTGATGCCACGTTCTCTGAACAGGAAGCACATATAGCATCAGCGTAGCCTGTAACCAGTGACTGAGCTTCTGTGTCTGCTCAGGCACACTTGGACACTGACTGTACTGTTTTCATCACTATCCCACAGAATGATAATTGATTAGTACTTCTTCCAACCACTTGGAAGACAAAAGGCACTATGTAAGCATTCAGGATTAATATTCATTAGTTTTCCTCCTACCAGAAGCCCCAAGTTTTCTGTGCTCTCCCTATTATTACAAAATTCTTTCTTGAACTCTTTATAAACATGAACTAATTAATAAAGATTCTAGTCCATAAGTATCATATATAAAGAAGTATGAAAAAAAAGGAGATAGGGAAACTAGTCTCATTAGTTATACATCTCAAAAAATCAGCTTATTTTATAACAGAAAGACAGAGTATAAAGAAAAAACCTTTTAGTAGGAAGATTTGAGACTGGAGCTAGCTCTTAAAAGAGGAGGTGGAATAATAATTCCTTGAAATTTTCAAGTCACAGCTTGATGTGTACTTCTCTGGGGTGCTTAAAGAGAGAAGAGAAAGTTCAACAAAGAGAACAAATACAATGGGGAAAATCAATTGGCAGATGGAGCTTCAGGAGCTGGTAAATGTCTACGCATAACTTGCTCAAATGCATTCTATCCTATAAAATGGAATATTCAGATCACCCAAAACCAACCAGGCCAGACGCAGTTTCCAATTTCCCTAAAATGTTCAGAAGGTAAGTTATCACCCAGTCCTAACTCCAAGGTAAACTCTGCCCTATATACCATTAATGTCAATCAGTTAGTTAATACCAAAGAACGAAACTCCAAAGCTGAAATGATTTCTAAAGTAATACCCAGTCTGGTGTGTCCACATGCCCTGAACTGGATGGGCAACCCTTGACAAGGAAGGCACTTGCTTTCCAGAAGACAGCTGCAAGTCAACCATTTTAAGTCAAATTTTATGTCCTATAATTATTGTGTTACAAAAATTTCCTGCCTGAAAAGGGATTTCACTCTATAAATGAAACAGAATTGATTAGGAAAATGACTTAAAAGGAAACAACTTTATGCTTTCATAGAGTTGGCAAAATAATTTATGACAGAAAAGCTGTATCCTCGTTTGGAAGCTCTTCAGCCTGGACCGGTTTTGTTAAGCCTTCTTAAAGCTGAACATAGTAAAGTTTTAATTGGAGAAATCTTACTCTTTTCCTGGTACACAGGCAAAATACACTGCTCTAGGACTTAAGAGTAGCATTCAGAATTGATGCCTCAAATTATCACTACCAAGTCATATGTATTAATGGACCTGAGAAAATTCTTTACAAGACAAATGCAGAGTTAAGGGCCATTTTCACCAATTCTTTCTCTAAAGACAGCTAGAGATGAAGTGAGCTAAGTCAGGGATTCCCAGAAATCTTTAAATTACAGCTTGGTGGGTACTTCCTTAGGGCATCGGAATGGTTTTCTACATTGTCAGTAGACTTGACTTGATGAAGGTCATCTTTGTTCAGAGTCTTTAAGTGGTCATACTGTGAAGTTTACCCCATCTTTATTTTGGAGATAGCAAAAGCAAGGGGATCCAGGTCGAAATGTAACTAGTTGGGCAATTTTGGGGGGAAGTTTGATTCTGCCATGTTCTATGCTGTGTAAATTCATGAATATGGTCAGAATAATAGTTCACCCTTTGGGAAGGTATATTGATAATATTCTCATTATCTTTCCCAATCTCAACTAATAACCCTTTCTTATGAGTTCCAAGAGCCACCAGAATTTACCCAATTTTGAGTTGCTTGTATTGTTTACTTTGACCAACAAGCTTATGATACATTATTAATTTTTGACTGATCAGATTCTATTTTTCCCCTAAAACATAACTCTATTCATAAGTTATTTTGTTTAGGAATTTTTAATGTTCTATAGAAGTTATGTGCATTTCTCAGTGTCTGCCAACACTATTGACTTCAAAATCACTATTTTTAGCACCTTACAGTTCTACATTTTATATTCTTTGCTCCTCTTACTAATTGGAACCAGGACTGATGCTGCTCTCTATTCAAAAGCAGGTATTTGGGTTTGAGATGAATTTCACACATTTCAGCTGATCCCTGAACGGCTCTTGATGGGACACTTTCAAATATATTTCCATTACAATATGAAAATGTGATCAGACTAAAGTTTATAGCAAGACATTTGGCACAGTTGTACATATTTATTATCCATTCATTTGTCCAACAGATATTTATTTATTGCTTTTAGGCTAGATGCCTATTCACACATGTATTTAATAAATAAATTCACACATTCACTCCACAAAGATATAGTGAGCTAGTCAATTGTGGGCTAGATAAATTGTTTTACAAAATGCTAGATATTAATACGAATGACAGGTTCTTCAACCTTAAGGAACTCAGAGTCCAATGAGACAACATATAGTGTTGTCTTATAATTATATATATATATATAATTTCCATATACATATATAACAGTTTATATATTTATATAGGGCTTCTCTGGTGACTCAGTGGTAAAGATTCCACCTGCAATACAGGAGACTGCCTGCAATGAAGGAGAAGTGGGTTTGATCCCTGGGTCAGGGAGATCTACTGGAGAAGGAAATGACAATCTACTCCAGTATTTTTGTCTGGGAAATCCCATCGACAGAGGAACCTGGTGGGCTACAGTCCATGGGGTCACAAAGAGTTGGGCATGACTTAGTGACTGAGCCACCACTACCATAATTATATATATATAATTGCCACATACATATATAACATATATAATTGCCTATATAATTATATATATATAATTGCCATATTTAATTGCCTATAATTGCCTGAAAGTGAAAAAAATAGTATGATTAGTGAAATCATATAAAGTGATTACAAAAATACAGGAAAGTAAGAATGGATATCTGTGTTTCTAGATGTTTAGGAAGGCTGCTCAGAGAGTCTAACATTTGAGGTGGGCCCTTAAGATGAAGCAAAGATTCAACAGACAAGAAGAGCCAGGTGTAACTTCTCAAAAAAAAAATCATGCTTTGGGAATGATGAGTGGACCATATAGGATGTGGTCTGATGAAAAAGCAGGAAGGGAGATAGAAAATTATGTTGGGCTTCATGATGATAGGTCTGCCCACCTCCTACTCTCCCAAAAGAAAATTGCATACACATGTTGAATAAGATAAGACATACTTTATGTAAACATGAAGATAATAAATGTGCATTTAGTGTCTATTGTTTATGAAACAATGTGCAAGCCCAGTGGAAAAACAAAGACTTACGTAGGCACTATCTATGTCACTCTCAATTGATGTCCTGCTGTGAATGTAAGTTACTGTTTTATGGTATTTGTGTGGAAGGAAATGTGTGTACAGCTTGGCTCTACCACTAGATCGTAAATTTCTGAAAAGTCTGAATACAAGACCATATATTTTGCTTCTTTGTATTCTTCCAGCATCAATTGCGGTGCCTTTTACATAGTAGATGCAGGATAATTACATTCTTAAAGAAAAGAGGAATGAGTAAGTTTGCCATCTAATTGAGGTAGCGTTATTTACACATATAAGAAGCTAAATAACAACACACAGGACATCACACAGCGGTAGGAAATGGAAAGCCAAACATATGTTTGAGATGGTAAAACCTGAGAGTTCACAATGGACACTAAAGTGTTAGTTGCTCAGTCATGTCCGACTCTTTGCGACCCCATGGACTATAGCCTGCCAGGGTCCTCTGTTCATGGTTTTCTCCAGGCAAGAATACTGGAGTGTGTACCCATTCCCTTCTCCAGTGGATCTTCCCAACCCATGAATGGAACCCAGGTCTCTCACACTGCAGGCAGATTCTTTACTTTCTGAGCCACCAACAGTTTTAGAGAGAAGTAAACTTTTCTCTGAAGAATAAGTCAAATTTTCAAAGGAGAAAAAAGATCAGCAGATGTAAGTAGCTCAAGATGTCAGGATGAAAACTTTCAAGTACAGAGCTCATCTAAGACTACTTAAAAACTTTGCTAAGAATAAGTGGGTAATGGGTCTAAGGTTGTAATCATTTCCACTGACAAAACTAGATCAATTAGCTCTGTCATATTCTCTTGCCCATGTTTGTACCCCCAAAGTTAAAAAACTCATATGGCACAAATGAACTTATTGATGAATCAGAAACAGACTCATACAGACTCACATAGAGAAAAGATTTGTGGTTAATAAGGGGGAAAGAGGGTGGGAGAGGGATGGATTGGGAGTCTGGGATTAGCAGATGCAAACTACTGTATACAGAGGATGAATAAACAACAAGGTCATACTGTACAGCACAGAGAACTACATTCAACATCCTATGATAAATCATAGTAGAAAAGAACACAAAAAATAATGTGTGTATACACACACACACGTATATAACTGAATCACTTTACTATATAGCCGAAATTAACGCAACATTGTAAATCAACTATAATTCAATAAAAAATAAACAAAAAGAATACTACTCTACAATCCATGCTGTTGCTGAGAAAGGAAGCCAGATGAGAAGCTGTTGATGAGGTCTTACAGTCCAGTCCTATTATTGAAAAGCAAACAAGCCGCCCAATCAAAATACACGGCTGCTTTATGCACTGTTTCCATAATAAAGGATTATTCCTCATATTTTTGGAAGATGCATAGACGGTCCATGGCCAGCATTATTTTTTTGTATCCAGAGTCACCCAGAATAAATAGACATTTTGTAACTAAAGCAAATACAGACAGGGAGACTTAACTGGAACAAAAATATGACATGCAAAGGTGGAGAGTCCACACCACTGGCAGGTTCTCACAGCAACAGGTGCTCTTATTAACCCGCCAGCCACCTAAGTGAACGGCCAGTGAATCAGACACACAGCAACAGCCAGGTGGGCAGCACCAGGAACAGCCAAAGTCAGATTCCCAAAGAAATACTTATGTCTGGTAGGCCTCTAAAGGCAATTCTTCATCACATGAAGTAAGAAGAAAAAATAAAAGGCCAACAGAAAAAAATGGATTACTGCCCTTCCCACGTGATGGGTCCCTAATGCACCAAAGCCATGAAGGCACATAGCAGCAATGGAGAGACACTCCCTCAGCCCAGCTGCAATCATTTATGAAGTCGGGTTCTTTCTGCACGTAAGGATCTGTGCTCTAGGAAGGATTCACCTGTTGATGTGCTTGTGCTTAGATGCTCAGCCCTATCTGACTCTCTGTGACCCTTTTTAACTAGCTAGCCCACCCAGTTTTTGATGCTTTCGAACTGTGATGTTGGAGAAGATAAGAAGATACTTGAGACTTCCTTGGACTGCAAGGAGATCAAACCATCAACCCTAAAGAAAATCAATCCTGAATACTCATTGGAAGGACTGGTGCTGAGGCTGAAGCTCCAATACTTATGCAAAGAGCCAGCTCACTGGAAAAGGCCCTGATGCTGGAAAAGATTGAGGGCAGGAGGAGAAAGGGGCAACAGAGGATGAGACAGTTGGATGGCATCACCGACTCAATGGACATGAGTTTGAGCAAGCTCTGGGAGATGGTGAAGGACAGGGAAGTCTGGAGTGCTGCAGTCCATGGGGTCACAGAGAGTCGGACACAATTGAATGACTGAACAACCACCACCACACAGAGCTACTTTGTCCATGGGATTTTTTCAGGCAAGAATATTGGAGTAGGTAGCCATTTCCTTCTACAGGGGATCTTCCTGACCCAGGGATCGAACCCATGTCTCCTGCACTGGAGGTGGATTTTTTACCCACTAAGCCATCGGGAAAGCCCACCTGTAGATGAGCAAATGGAAACTGCCATGGGGAAGTGCAGGTAGATGCTGTAAGTCAATGATGCTCAGATTGTAGTATCCAAAATAGCAGCATCAGATCCCCTGGGAATGGGAAACTTCAAAATGCAAATTCTTGGGGCCTCAGAATCAGAAACACTGGAAGTGGGGCCGAGGAATCTGTGTTTTGTAAACTCACCAGGTAATTCTACTGAAAGCTCAAACTTGAGAATCACTGTAATAAGCATTAAGGAAAGGAAAAAAATATGTATAATTTATAATCCATTGTGGTCAGGGTCATCCACTGAGAGGTGGCCATGATGAGGAAAAGTACTGTATCCTTTTCTCTAAAGGAAAACACTCTTCTTACATCAACATATTAATTCACTCAACCTGGCAAGCATTCACTGAATACCCACTACCTGCTTGGTATTATTCTAGGCATTGGCCAAGGGAAAAATAACAAAATGCAGCTCTCTCTTTAAGGATTATAAAGCCTAGTGGGGCAATAACTAGCCTTTTGTTCTGCATCCCTTCTGCATGCCAGGCATTTATATAATAAGTTTTTAGTTACTGTTCATTAAATTGAGATGACCCATAAGTTACAAAACAACTCCTTGGTTCAACTTATTGATTTTAAATGAAAATTCACCAGTGTTTGTCATTCATTACAATACACTGTTTTATTGAAAATTATCCATAATGAAATAAAAAGGCAACTGCTCTGTTGATTAAATATTTATCCCAAAAGGAGTTGTAAGAGCTACAGGAATTAATATTGAAACAAAGAGCTTTTTTTGAACAATGAATAACGATGCTGATACCATCTCAGGACTTTTTTCACTTGGCTCAGGTCAACTTCTAGAAACTATACTGTTTGAGTTAACCTCTAGGCTTCCTCTACAAAGGGGTCAAAGAAGACGTTTAGAGCAACTAGTTGGCAGACCCAAACGCTGAGAATCAACATCTTATGATAAACTTCAGTCAGGAGAATTGGGAGAGGTCACATGGTTGAAGTTTTTCTGATTTTCTTTTTTCTTCAAACACTCAGAACATGCACCCTTGATATATGAACTTGTTCTATATCTTTTCAGGGGATGGTGGCAGGTTTATCTAAGGCTATTTATTGTATTACTTCATGGCAAATAGATGAGGAAACAATAGAAACAGTGAGAGACTTTATTTTCTTGGGCTCCAAGATCACTGCAGATGGTGATGGTAGCCATGAAATTAAAAGACACTTGCTCCTTGGAAGAAAATCTATGACCAACCAAGACAGCATATAAAAAAGCAGAGACATTACTTTGCCAACAAAGGTCCATCTAGTCAGAGCTATGGTTTTTCCAGTAGTCATGTATGGATGTGAGAGCTGGACTATAAAGAAAGTTGAGTGCTGAAGAATTGATGCTTTTGAACTGTGGAGAAGACTCTTGAGAGTCCTTTGGACTGCAAGGAGATCAAACTAGTCAATCCTAAAGGAAATCAGTCCTGAATATTCATTGGAAGGACTGAAGGTGAAGCTGAAACTCCAATACTTTGGTCACCTGATGTGAACAACTGACTCCTTGGAAAAGACCCTGATGCTGGGGAAGACTGAAGGTGGGAGGAGAAGGGGATGACAGAGGATGAGATGGTTGGATGGCATTACCATCTAGATGGACATGAGTTTGAGCAAGCTCCAGGAGTTGGTGGTGGACAGGGAAGCCTGGCGTGCTGCAGCCCATGGGGTCACAAAGAGTCGGATACAACTGAGCAACTGAACTGAACTGAAATGATTGAAGTTCATGGGCTTTCCTGGTGGCTCAATGTAAAGTACCTGCATGCCAAAGCAGGAGACTCAGGTTTGATCCCTGGGTTGGGAAGATACCCTGGAGAAGGAAATGGCAACCCACTCCAGTATTCTTGCCTGGGAAATGCCATGGACAGAGGAGCCCAATGGGCTACAGTGCATGGGGTTGCAAAAGAGTAGGGCACAACTTAGCAACTTAACAATGACAATTGAAGTTCACAATCAGTCACATTTTATTGCCCCAAACATAAGGACATAGCTAAATCAGGCAACATGTAGACTAGGGCAGCATTAATTTTCTTTCCTGCTTCAAAGGTCATAAAGCAGGAAACTTTAGAAAAGGTGCACAGTTTGCCTGGCATCATACAATCCACCAGTTTTAGTGCTGGTGCTTGGATTTGAAGTGGTATCATTCCTGGGCCTACTAAGGAGACGCCGCCCTCTCCTCAGAACATGGGGAAAGCTGGCCTCATAGTCCGTAGGTGATTAGACATCACCTAATAACACATACAACCACTAGGAATATACGATCTAGTATGCCATCCATCTGGTGTGGCCCATCCAGGGATTTTTCCTGACCTCATAAATCAGTGGAACAAACAATACAAACATTAGCTATTCCGTGTGAGAGAACAATGAGCTCTGGACTGTAGACGAGTCAGCATTAAAGAGAAAAGCTGATACCCAGGTAGAATCAGTGGAAATGACAGGCCAGGAGGAGCGGTGACCTAGCACAGATGGGATGCCCCGAATGTGGGGGAAAGACTTTGGTTCTGGTTTGCCAGAATAACAGGAAGGGAGATCCTAGGTCCAGAACGGGACAGGCCTACATTGCTCGGTAAAGAACCCCAGAAGTCTCAGGTCACCCAGCTTCTCCACTGGACTTTGTCTCTCCTCTAACAGCTTAGAAATAGCTAGGAGAGTCTGTGCACTTGTAACTAAGCCACTCCATTTGGCAAATGCTCTCATGATGCATTTCTGGCCTGAGTATCTGTGGCTTTTCTGAAGGGTCCCTGGGACACATGTTCTTCACCGTGAAGCAGCATAAAAGTTTCTTATTCCTCCGCTGATACCAGCAAAAGCTCACAGCCCATGGAACCAGGCGAATCTGAAGTCCACGCACCCAGCAATGCTGCAGGCAAAGCCTTGGTCCTCTCTGACTCAAACAGCCCGCTGCTATCTGGGCAGCTTTGTGACCATAATTGCTGGGTGGATAATAGCATCATTGTCTTCAGACACAGTAAATATCCCTTTCCTAGCCAATAGTAGATTTCTATCTAAACATCAAAATACTCTGTTTTGGTTTGGATTTTCCTATGTTCCCCCAGAACCTGCCTGCTTTTAGTTGTGGTGTTAGACCTCTGAAAGCTTGGGTTGGCAACCTCAGCAAACAGAAAACAAACAACGGATTGTTGTCTATGTAACCGCATCAGTAGCTTTGGCTCACACTGTTGATGTATGCTATAGGGTGCTATCTTTCCCGCTCCTGTTTCCCCATTTATTTTATTCCTGATGACTTAGCTGCAGGCTCTGCGTCTGGGAATTGGAAGGGAGGATGGTCTCTTTCTCAAAGCGAGTTGCCAATCTGTCAGATACCCCTGCAGCTCAAAGGTTTTCATTAACTATTTTTCAGACAAACCTTCACTTGTAACAGCTCATTTTGGCTGCTCTCTGATGTCACTTGGCCCAGCCTAAACCTTAGGTTCAAAACCTGTGCTATCAAGGCTCCTGGAGTTAACCTGAAAATTAGTCTTTGCCAGGAAACAGGGTCAATGTGACCTAGCTAGCACAGGTGTTCATCATTAGATGAAGGCCTGGGAAGCTGCAGGAAATAATTCCTAAAGGCCTGGCCTTCAAAGCCAGCTGTCTATTGACTCTGGGCTTTTTTTTTAAATATTGGAAGTGGTAAGGAGAATGATTCCAAATCTGTTGCAAACAATACCTGAGTAAGGGAAAGCCGAAGGCTAGTGTTGTTTTTTCTAAATATTTATTTGGCTGTGCTGCGTCTTAGTTGCGGCACACAGGATCTTTTGTAGCAGCATGCAAGATCTTTAGTTGCAACATGTGGGATCTAGTTCCCTGACCAGAGATTGAACCTGGGCCCCCTGCACTGGGAGCATGGAATCTTAGCCCCTGGACCACCAGGGAAGTCTCAAGGCTAGTGTTGTTAAACACGTCCGTAGAAAGATGAAGTCCAGATTGCCTGGGTGTAGGAGCAGAAATCTATCAGAATTATCAGTCTTTCTGATAGTTGGGCTTAGAAATGAGCTTTCCAAGCTGCATCTGTTGTTTTTAACTCACAGTCTTATAAAAGATGCTGGATTCAGCCAATGAGGATAAATGAGATACCTACCATGAGATCAACTGCAAACCTAGGGCCATGTGGTACAAAAGAAGCCTGATGTAGATTGAGAAGTACTCTATGGATTGAAAGCTAAAATGTATGTTTAGGGAAACAGCACAAAGATGTGTACATCATGGAACCTGAATCTAGAAGGAACTTTAAAGATAATCTAGTCCAGGAACTCCCAATTCTGGATGTACCTTAGAACCTAGGTGACTGGTCTGTGGTTGGGGGTCCAAGTCACCACAACAATGGTTTTCTCCAACTTTCATATGCTACAGAATTTGGGGGGACCCTATTGAAACAGATTTCTGGGCCTCAACCCCAAAGATTCCAGTTTAGTACATTTTGTGCAGGGCCCACACATCTGCACTTGTAAGATGCTCCCTGGTGATGCTGGTCTAGGCGGTTAGGAGGCCATAGTCTCGGTCCATATCTGGTGCAGTGATCATCAAACTTCCTTGTGCATGGACATGAAAGTAACACACAGCTGAAGAAATGGATTCCTGGGCTCTACCTCCAAAGTTGCTGATTCAAGAAACTGCATTCTAACAAATTTCCAGGTGGACCCACAGTCTTAAAAACCACTGATTTGTATCAGGCGAGGATGCAGAGGTGCCTTTTAGAACCATCTGAAGTGTTTCTTCAAACTACATCTGCACTCAACTTTGTTTGTGGTCCAAGTTAAGAATAACTGATAGAGCAAATCTCTATTACAAATATGCATTTCATCCTTCTCACTTAATAGATAAGAATATTGAGGTTTACAGTAGAACCTCAAATGTGACGCAAAGATGTTGGCAGTAGACCTATGGTCAGTGCCTGCCACACGTCCCAACTCAAAGCAGAAGCTCTGACAAGAGTTCTGAGGACAAGGAGAGGGAGAAGACATTGAAAAAGAGTTCATAGTTCTGCCTTAGACTGGTCCTGACTTTACCATGGAGAAATGCATAAAAGGCAAACAGCTTCCATCACAAATAGCATTACAATAACTGTGTAAGACTGCAAGAAAAGCCTAAAAGGAAGATGGTCTGATTTTCTTCCCCCGAGGTATTTATGCCTGAAGCAGATGCTACTGATACTGCAAAGTTTGATTCCAGCCCTACAGAAGACTAGAAAGTGAAAGTAAACTTTATGGTTTTTCCATCTTGTAATTTTTTTTTGTCTTTATAAACATAAATGAATATCATTACACTACTTGAGTAAACGGAACATACAAAATTAATGTACCTCCAACAAGTGTGGCATGGTGTCACAGACAGGGTTATCAACAGGTGTACTGTAAAAAGCTACCCCACACACAATAAAATGCTCAAATCCCTGAAGCTAATAAGGAATGATGGCATATTACAGAGAGTCAGCTGTCTACTAGAACTAAGCTTTTCTTCTTCTCCCATCAATTTCACTGAGTGTAAAGTGAATGTGCATTGGGCTTACACACATACTCCCTGTATACTACTTACAGTCACTATCTATGACTATAAGTTATTAAACTTGACTGTAATGCTTCCATCAGAATTCATGTGTAGCCATCCTGTTAATAGCATCAACACGTGGAGATGCAGCATACAAGCTTCCTAATTGGTTGAGTTACTTTTTTTAACATGATAGTGACTCACGCAACTGTCACCCTGACAGCACAGATGTAGTAGTTTCTGTTATTAGGCTGAACGATAGTGTATTTCAGATTATTAAATCGCATATCAAGAACCCCAAGACAATTACTCTACTTCATTCCCTCAGCCATCTAATTCATCTTCTACCAGCCACTTACCTAGAGTTTCAGGTTGATTCTGAAGCATAATTAATAGACCAAGAATGTCCTTATTCACACTTAACTGAATGAGCATGTGTCCTCCAACAGGCAGGCAACCTGTATACCTCATAAAGCAGATTGGATTTTGACTTATTGGTGTTTATGCCAAGAACTCGGGGAGTTGAATGGTTGACACATAGCACCATGTCGGCAGCTTTCAAGCTGACACAGAGATTTGTGTCTGACATTAGCTGTCCCAGGGGAGCAGTCCCCAACACTTTCCCCAACCATACATCTGTAAGTCACTTTTCAAAAGCATGGTGTCAAAGCACCATGACTGTATGGAAGCATGGGCAGACGATTTCTAGTCACGCCACCCCCAACAGATCCAGTGAGAAACATACAGCTGAGCTGCTTAATCAAGATAGTAATATATTCAATCACCATATGGTACCCAGTGAAGTTTGAGAAGTGTCTTCTGCAAATAACCCAAGTATTTTACAGTCCTCTGAAGTGAAAGTTGCTCAGTCATGTCCAATTCTTTGCAATCCCATGGACTATACAGTCCATGGAATTCTCCAGGCCAGAATTCTGGAGTGGGTAGCCTTTCCCTTATCCAGGGGGTTTTCCCAACCCAGGGATCAAGCCAGGGTCTCCTGCATTACAGGTGGATTCTTTACCAGCTGAGCCACAAGGGAAGCTCAAGAATACTAGAGTGGGTAGCCTATCCCTTCTCCAACGGATCTTCCCAACCCAGGAATTGAACCAGGGTCTCCTGCATCGCAGGTGGATTCTTTACCAACTGAGCTATCAGGGAAGCCGTGCTTTAGTCCTTTCAAATTGGGACAATATTTGAATCTAAGAGTCACTCTGAATATGGCCAGATGATAATAATCATTGACAACCAATGGTCAAAGCAGGACAAAGATGTTGTTGTCACCCATCTCAGAAGGAAAAGCAATTCTGAGTTCCTCATCCCTGTTGAGTCACTTATTCTCAAGTGAAAACCTCCTTCCTCTAGTCAAACAGCTTCTTCAACTTATCTTTCAATATGTTCAACCTCTATTTTTAAGTTAAAAGATGCACAGTCAGCAGTGGGAGGCAAATAGATATAGATCTGTCTTTATTGCCTATCTATGTGTTTGTTGACTTCCCTTCAAAATAAATATAACCTGATTTTGCAAAGTGAGACCCATCATAGTGAAGAACATTGGAGGGTCTTTATAAATGTTCTTCCCAGGTGGCTCAGATGGTAAAGAATATGCAATGCAGGAGACCCAAGCTCAATCCCTAGGTCAGGAAGATCCCCGGGAGATGGGAATGGCAACCCACTCCAGTATTCTTGCCTGGAGAATGCCATGGACAGAGGAGCCTGGTGGGCTACAGTTCATGGGCTCTCAAAGAGTCGGACATGACTGGGCAACTAACACTTTCAGTTTTCACTTTTTATAAACCTTCAGCAATTGCCTGTGTGGCACAGAAGAAAATTTTCTAGAAATGAGGTCGAGTTCCAAGTTGATTCTGCCACCCATCAACTACTGAAGCTTGGGATGTGTCAGTTAATACCTCCAAGCTTTTCTTCTGTCACCTGCAATAGGAAAATGAAATGACTTTAAAGTATGGTTTGAATATAGAATAATAGCATCAATGTATGTGGAAGACTGAAAGCTCAAATATAAGTCTGTGTGTGTGCATGTGTGTCTGTGTGTGTGAGACAAGTTGTTTTAATTTTATACCAGGCTGAAAAGCAATAGGGTGGTAACACTTCTGTCAGAGAAGGAGACAAACTTCCAGAAAACAGGCTGTATAAATTCTAATTGCTAAGATGTTGAGTATTCAGTGTGTGTGAGACACTGCAGTCTGCTGAGAGAAGTATAATAATGAAAACAACTTGACAGTTTCTGACCTCGGCAAGTCAGGAAAAAGAAACAGAGAGAAAATCACTAACATTTTGCCTAATGTGACAAGTCGTGATGACTCTCGGGCACTCAGCAGTGGCTTAGCGATGCTGCTTTTCTTCCCTTTCCATCACTCTCAGAGCACACAAGTCCTCCACATACTGAGGACCAGATGCCAAGCTGGGATCCTGCAGGGGATGAAGATGCGATGGCGTGAAGGACAGAAACTGGTCCCCTCGCCAGCAAAAGCCAGTGATGACTGGGAAATCCTATCCGCAAATGTTGAGTAAACAATTTGCAAACTTCTTCCTTTTACAACCCCTTGAGGGAGAATAGTTCCAAGGATTGCCACTAAATCGGAGTGCCTACAGACAGGGCTGGCCTCTGCCAGCCTCCCCAGGGGCCCGGCACTGTCACACCTGCTCCTCCCTGTCTCCCCACCCCCCGATTTGCTCCTTAGAAAAATGACAGAAGCAGCATGAGAAGTCAGGGGGTGTCTCCCAGCAGGTAGAGTTTTAGAAATAGATCCACCTACCTCCAGAGTGATCTGCAGTCACTGTTCAATTACCGGGAAACTAGGAAGGAACAGAAATAAACTCATGGAAGAACAGTCTACTGCAGAGCCAACAACTTGGAAATCTGACACAGGAACCTCACAGAGAGAAAATGCTTCCGCCTCTTAAAGACACGGTAGCTGCCTGGGCTTTCTGGTTCTGGCAAGGAAAAGACAGAAGTTTTGGAAGCCTCCGGGAGCCAAGTCCCATCTCTGCCATTTGCTAGGGCTGTGCCTTTAGGCACATTGTAATTTGAGGCTCAGTCTCTCCACGTGAAAAACTGACATAATTTCCTTGTTTGGACTGGAAGCAATGGTGTGAAACAGTCTACACGGAGCTTAGCACTTAATGAATCCTCAATGAAAGGAAGTTAATTTTGTCATTCACTGAATTAATCCACAGTCACCACTAAGTAGATAAACACTGTACACCACACTTTCATAAAAGGTAGAGAGTACGTGTCCTTGTGGGCTTCCCAGGTGGTGCTAGCGATAAAGAATCCACCTGCCAATGCAGGAGACACAAGAGATGCCGGTTTGATCCCTGGGTCGGGAAGAGCCCCTGGAGTAGGAAATGGCAACTCACTCCAGTATTCCTGCCCTGGAAAATTTCATGGACAGAGGAGACTGGCAGGCTACAGAGAGTCAAACACGACTGAGGGACTAAGCACGTGTGTGTGTGTGTGCGTGCGTGCGCGCACACACACACACACACCCACACACACCCCTATCCTTGTGAAATAGATCAAATGGTTGGGAAGAGGCACACAAGATCCTCAAGATTTAGAGATTCAACAAGAAAATTTATTTTGACTTACTATTTAGGTTCTACCAAATATCTCTGTTCCCTAGTAGGAAATTAAACTCCCACAACATCAGCAATTTCTTTTACAAGTCACTCATTTTCTTACCGAAATGCACACTGTATCTTTCCATGGCTATTTAGTCTGTTATCACATAAGGTATTTCAATATTTCAGAGGTCCTCAGCCTCATCATTATTGACAGGTTGAGCCAAATACATCTTTGTTGTCCTTTCCTCTATAGGATACATTTCTGCCCCTGTAGGAGGTAGCAGCACCCCTAGCCTCTAGCCACGGATTGCAATGGCATAGAGTTGTTCAGTTCAGTTGCACAGTCGTGTCCGACTCTTTGCGACCCCATGAATTACAGCACGCCAGGCCTCCCTGTCCATCACCAACTCCCGGAGTCTACCCAAATTCATGTCCATTGAGTTGGTGATGCCATCCAGCCATTTCACCCTCTGTCGGCCCCTTCTCCTCGCACCCCATGTTAGATTTAGCAAATAAAAATAGATAATAAACTGTGGAAAATTCTGAAAGAGATTGGAATACCAGACCACCTGACCTGCCTCTTGAGAAACCTGTATGCAGGTCAGGAAGCAACAGTTAGAACTGGACATGGAACAACAGACTGGTTCCAAATAGGAAAAGGAGTACGTCAAGGCTGTATATTGTCACCCTGCTTATTTAACTTCTATGCAGTGTACATCATGAGAAACACTGGGCTGGAAGAAGCACAAGCTGGAATCAAGTTTGCCAGGAGAAATTTCAATAACCTCAGATATGCAGTGGAGAAGGCAATGGCACCCCACTCCAGTACTCTTGCCTAGAAAATCCCATGGACAGAGGAGCCTGGAGAGCTACAGTCCACGAGGTCTCGAAGAGTTGGACATGACTGAGCGACTTCACTTTCACTTTTCACTTTCATGCATTGGAGAAGGAAATGGCAACCCACTCCAGTGTTCTTGCCAGGAGAATCACAGGGATGGGGGGGCCTGGTAGGCTGCCATCTATGGGGTCGCACAGAGTCGGACAAAACTGAAGCGACTTAGCAGCAGCAGCGGATATGCAGATGATACCACCCTTGTGGCAGAAAGCGAAGAAGAAGTGAAGAGCCTCTTGATGAAAGTGAAAGAGGAGAGTGAAAAAGTTGGCTTAAACTCAACATTCAGAAAACTAAGATCATGGCATCTGGTCCCATCACTTCATGGCAAACAGATGGGGAAACAGTGGAAACAGTGTCAGACTTTATTTTTTTGGGCTCCAAAATCACTGCATATCGTGATTGCAGCCATGAAATTAAAAGACGCTTACTCCTTGAAAGGAAAGTTATGACCAACCTAGACAGCATATTAAAAAGCAGAGACATTAATTGGCCAACAAAGGTCCGTCTAGTCAAGGCTATGGTTTTTCCAGTAGTCATGTATAGATGTGAGAGTTGGACTATAAAGCTGAGTGCCGAAGAATTGATGCTTTTGAACTGTGGTGTTGGAGAAGACTCTTGAGAGTCCCTTGGACTGCAAGGAGATCCAACCAGTCCATCCTAAAGGAGATCAGGCCTGGGTGTTCATTGGAAGGACTGATGCTAAAGCTGAAACTCCAGTACTTTGGCCACATGATGCGAAGAGCTGACATTTGAAAAGACCTTGATGCTGGGAAAGATTGAGGGCAGGAGGAGAAGGGGACGACAGAGGATGAGATGGTTGGATGGCATCACCGACTCAATGGACATGAGTTTAGGTGGACTCAGGGAGTTGGTGATGGACAGGGAGCCCTGGCATGCTGCGGTTCATGGGGTCACAAAGAGTCAGACATGACTGAGCGACTGAACTAAACCAGTTAAATTTCAGATAAACAGCAAATAATATTTCTCATGTAATATTTGGGTTATATTAAAAATCACTCATTTTTGTAACAACAACATCCTGCATTTTCCTGGCCACTCTACAATAATACGTTACAAACTGTGACAACCAAAATCATCTCTAGACATGACCAAGTGCCCCCCTCAGGGGCAATACTGCCTCCTGGTTATGAACCACTGCACAAATGGACTCAACTCATCAACGCGATAAAATGGAGACACAGAGAGACTCTCCAGGTGGGCTGCCTGCTGTGCACACAATCTGGAATGGGGTGGTCCTCTCAGAACAGAGGAAGCAGGGGAGCCAAACATTCTCTTCTATACACTCAGAGCAGAGAGTGTGCAATAACACCCAGGAAATAACACAGCTTGAGAGAGAGGGCTGGCCTCCCTCCTAAATGATGCCGCTACAAGTAACTATTAGCCTTGATGAATTTCCACTGTGTAGAAACACTCCTGCCCAAGTGCATTTGGGTTTGTATCCCATAGCAGCGCTGACTCTTCCCTATGGATCACACATTGAAGAATACAGAGCTGAAAATGTTTGGAAAACTTATTCTCAAAAACACACTCATCCGCTACCTAGTTTTATGTATGCTTCGGAAGGCGGCTGAAAGCAGAGCGTGAGATCCTTGAAGGAAAAAGGCCCAGAGGATATCTCCTGCCTTTGTTCCCCAGCCCACCTTGCAGGATGCTGACAGCATCTTGACAGCCCAGATGAATGCTTCGTTGAAATGCTCTTACCAAAAGGGCAGTTTCCATACATTATGACGGTACTGGGAATGGCCATGCAAAAAAAGCATGGATTTCAGCGACAAAAAGGGCAGTGCTTGAAAGAGAAAGCTTCTAAGGTTGAAGCTAAATTTCCTACCAGGAAACAATAATTTGACAGAACCTAAATAATGAGTCAAAAATCAAAGTTCTTGTGAGATCACAGAATCTTGAGAACTGTGCACCAACACCCTGGTGGATGGATGGGAGGCTACAAAGCAACCAACTGCTAGGAAGATGCACAGCACATTTCTAGAATTTTAGAGTTAGAAATCCCCTTTCCCAATGTCCACTTGCAACATATGAAAAGCTGTCTTCTCCAGATGCCCTAATTAGCTTATATAGAGGGGCCTCCAAAGTCCCTTTAGCCCATAGATATGGATGTTAATATAGATTTCCATATCTAATGAAGCTGGGAGGCCCATATATACACCCTGAACTCTAGACAATGCCAGGGACAGCCTCTCATATAAACTCTAATTACCACCTGAAGAATATTCCCCAGGGTTGTCAAAGATCGGATCTGGGCTGCAGACCATGATCAGTGTTGGAGAATTAATGAAGGCATTCACTTTTTACTTTGAAAACCTATATATCAGTTAATTTCTTACCAACACAAACTATTTTCATATGTAAAGCAAAATATAAAGAGAAAGAGTCCTTTTGGACTGAACCTGCTAGGATCCTGTCTACTGCTAAAGAAAGTTCGAGAGAGGCAGGTATACAGTGACCTCCAAGAACAAGGCCAAAATATAATGGCTCTGCCTTTCGTGTACCAAAAAGGACTTAAGACAGCGTCCACCCCTTGGTGTTGCCACTACTAATGATAGTTGTGTTCACACACATAGCAAGGCTTTTCAGTAGGAGATTCCATCAGCTTCCACATATATGAAAACTGAAATGCACCCTTGCTATGCTAGAGGAGGCTGGGGAATGTGATCACCTGGAAACCCTTTGTGGTCTCCTGGAACTCCCCAAATGTTTCTGCCTCTCTTCCCATGATATTCATTCATCCCCTGTCCTGATATTTATGATTTCATTTGCAGTTCCATAATATCAAGTCTCCAGTGGACCATATCTTGTCAGAACTCTGCACCATGACCCATCTGTCTTGTGTGGCCCTACAGGGCATGGCTCGCAGTTTCATTGAGTTAGACAAGGCTGTGGTCCATGTGATTAGATTGGTTAGTTTTCTGTGATGGTGGTTTTCAGACTGTCTGCCCTCTGACAGAGAAGGATAACAGGCTTATGGAAGCTTTCTGATGGGAGAGACTGACTGAGGGGGAAACTGGGTCCTGTCCTGATGGGCGGGGCCATGCTCAGTAAATCTTTAATCCAATTTTCTGTAGATGGGCGGGGCTGTGTTCCCTCCCTGCTATTTACCTGGGGCCAAACTATGGTGGAGGTAATGAAGATACTGGTGACCTCCCTCAAAAGATCCCATGCATGTACTGCTACACTCAGTGCCCCCAACCCTGCAGTAGGCCACCACTGACCCATGCCTACACCGGAGACTCCCAGACATGCACAGGCAAGTCCGGGCCAGTCTCTTGTGTCCTGTTTACTTTGCCAACAAAGGTCCATCTAGTTAAGGCTGTGGTTTTTCCAGTAGTCACATATAGATGTGAGAGGTGGACAATAAAGAAAGCTGAGCACCGAAGAATTGATGCTTTTGAACTGTGGTGTTGGAGAAGACTCTTGAGAATCCCTTGGTCTGCTAGACCCAACCAGTCCATCCTAAAGGAAATCAGTCCTAAGTATTCATTGGAAGAACTGGTGTTGAAGCTGAAACTCCAACACTTTGGCCACCTGATGAGCAAAGCTAACTCATTTGAAAAGACTCTGATGCTGGGAGAGACTGATGGCAGGAAAAGAAGGGGACAACAGAGGATGAGATGGCTGGATGGCATCACTGACTCAATGGACATGAGCTTGAGTAAACTCCAGGAGTTGGTGATGGACAGGGAGGCCTGGCGTGCTGCAGTTCATGGGGTCACAAAGAGTCGGGCATGACTGAGAGACTGAACTGAACATCAAGTCTTATCCTAGAAGGGACACTGATGATGGGCAGGGTCATGTCTGCTGCAAAACATTAAATCAACACTTAGGATACTGAGCAGATAGTAGAGAAGAATTATCAGTACTTCTTGAGGTGTAAGAATCTTTCTTTCATATGTCTATTTAAAATTATGGGCTAGACAATTTCAGCAAAATTTGATATAATTTGCTACTGATAAAACAGAACAACCTACCTCTGGCCCCAGTTACTCTTCACTTTCTGCTTCATTCTGTTCAAGGGTTAAACTATGTTTTGTTTTTTTTTAATATATATATATATATTATTAAAGTATAATATATACATATATTATATGAAGTATTGAAGTATATACATACATATTATTGAATATATAAATTATATATATATATAATTGAAGATTTACAATGTTTCAGATTCACAGCTAGGTGATTCAGTTATATAAATACACATGTATTATTTTGGAAATTATTTTCCATCATAGGTTTATTATAAGGTATTGACTATAGTTCCCTATACTATACAGTAAATCTTTGTTGCTTGCTGCATATCTATTTTTAATTAGGAATCTAGCATTCTATTCATACTAAGAGGTTAAACTATGTTTCTTAACTAGCTATAAGAATGATGCCAAAACCCAGGGCCATTGCCAAAATGGTATGTGTGAAAGGTACTAGGCAGGAGAATTCGTTTCAGTGGGGATAGTGCACTTACCAGGGAAAGGTGGCTTTTGCCAGCTGGTTACCTGCCGCATGGTAAGTGACAGACGTTGTAAGATGCACAAGCTACGTGTGCATTTTGGATGTACCAGAAATTGTACCCAAGACACAAAACTGAGCACCAAGGACTGTTTCACAACAGTTTCCCCCATAATGTTTAAAACCAAGCCTTATCCATTCGTCTGCTGATGGACATCTAGGTTGCTTCCATGTCCTGGCTATTGTAAACAGTGCTGCGATGAACATTGGGGTACACGCATCTCTTTCAATTCTGGTTTCCTCGGTGTATATGCCCAGCAGTGGGATTGCTGGGTCATATGGCAGTTCTATTTCCCAGTTTTTTAAGGAATCTCCACACTGTTCTCCATAGTGGCTGTACTAGTTTGCATTCCCACCAACAGTGTAAGAGGGCTCCCTTTTCTCCACACCCTCTCCAGCATTTATTGCTTGTAGACTTTTGGATAGCAGCCATTCTGACTGGTGTGAAATGATACCTCATTGTGGTTTTGATTTGCATTTCTCTAATAATGAGTGATGTTGAGCATCTTTTCATGTGTTTGTTAGCCATCTGTATGTCTTCTTTGGAGAAATGTCTGTTTAGTTCTTTGGCCCATTTTTTGATTGGGTCGTTTATTTTTCTGGAATTCAGCTGCAGAAGTTGCTTGTATATTTTTGAGATTAATTGTTTGTCTGTTGCTTCATTTGCTATTATTTTCTCCCATTCTGAAGGCTGTCAGGACATGGAAGCAACCTAGATGTCCATCAGCAGACGAATGGATAAGGAAGCTGTGGTACATATACACAATGGAATATTACTCAGCCATTAAAAAAAATACATTTGAATCGGTTCTACTGAGATGGATGAAACTGGAGCCCATTATACAGAGTGAAGTAAGCCAGAAAGAAAAACAACAATACAGTATACTAATGCATATATATGGCATTTGAAAGATGGTAACGATAACCCTATATGCGAGACAGAATAAGAGACACAGATGCATAGAACAATTTTATGGACTCTGAGGGAGAAGGTGAGGGTGGGACGTTCTGGGAGAATAGCATTGAAACATGTATATTATCATATGTGAAACAGAACACCATTCCATGTTCGATGCATGAGACAAGGGCTCAGGGCTGGGGCAATGGGATGACCCAGAGGGATGGGATGGGGAGGGAGGTGGGTCGGGGGTCCAGGAAGGGGAACACATGTAAACCCATGGCTGATTCATGTCAATGTATGGCAAAAACTATTACAATATTGTAAAGTAATTAGCCCCCAACTAAAATAAATAAATTTATAAAAAAAAAAAAAAAACAAGCCTTGCCTGTCCTGCTAAGTAGTGTGTGGCTGCCTCTCCCTCCGCCTAAACCGTCTCAGACAAGACCTCCCGACACACAGCTCCAGAAATAATGCATACACTCGGGGCTTTGAAAAAACCGAGGCTCTTCAAGCTGATTACCTTGGTTAATTAATATATCACTCCATTTCTTTCAAAACTCATTATGTTCACAAAAGGCCTGTTGGACCAACAGAAGAGGAATGAAAATAAATGACTAGGGAAGCATTACTCAAGAAAAAAAACATCATTTACTGATGGAAAAAACTAATATGAGGATTACCAAAATCCCTAATGACTTTCCCTCACAGGGTCTACATTTAAAATCATTTCTGAGGGCAAAAATGAAAACTATGTCTCTGCTAAGATCTTAGAACTGGAATTGAATACAGAACTTCTGAATATGGGAAATATCCTAATAACTGCCACTGTTGTGCAATAATCTTTCACCTGGGAGGTGACAGTCTAAAATTGTTTTCAGCAGACTTAGGTGGATATGCTGTTCTGCCATCTGGGAGATGGCCTCTGTTTTCTCATTTGTGAAATGGTGAAATGGCACTATTAATGTTAGATAATACTGAGTTTTGACCATATGCCAGGCACTGGAAACAACCTCAAGATTTGTGGTGAGGATTAAACAAGAATATACATATATATTATGGGATATCTATCTATCTATCTATATAGATAGATATACAGATATATATACCCACATATCTATCAGTTCAGTTCAGTTCAGTTCAGTCGCTCAGTCGTGTCCGACTCTCTGCGACCCCATGAACTGCAGCACACCAGGCCTCCCTGTCCATCACCAACTCCCGGAGTCTACCCAAACCCATGTTCATCCAGTTGGTGATGCCATCCAACCATCTCATCCTCTGTCGTCCCCTTCTCCTCCCGCCCCCCATCCTACCCAGCATTAGGGTCTTTTCCAATGAGTCAACTCTTCGCATGAGGTGCCCAAAGTATTGGAGTTTCAGCTTCAACATCAGACCTTCCAATGAACACCCAGGATTGATCTCTTTTAGGATGGATTGACTGGATCTCTTTGCAGTCCAAGGGACTCTCAAGAGTCTTCTCCAACACCACAGTTCAAAAGCATCAATTCTGCGGCGCTAAGCTTTCTTCACCGTCCAACTCTCACATCCATACGTGACCACTGGAAAAACCATAGCCTTGACTAGACGGACTTTTGTTGGCAAAGTAATGTCTCTGCTTTTAAATATGCTATCTAGGTTGGTCATAACCTTCCTGCCAAGGAGTAAGCGTCTTTTAATTTCATGGCTGCAGTCACCATCAGCAGTGATTCTGGAGCCCAAAAAAATAAAGTCTGACACTGTTTCCACTGTTTCCCCAGCTATTTCCCATGGAGTGATGGGACCAGATGCCATGATCTTAAGTTTTCTGAACGTTGAGCTTTAAGACAACTCTTTCACTCTCCTCCTTCACCTTCATCAAGAGGCTCTTTAGTTCTTCTTCACTTTCTGCCATAAGGGTGGTGTCATCCGCATATCTGAGGTTATTGATATTTCTTCCGGCAATCTTGATTCCAGCTTGTGTTTCTTCCAGCCCAGCGTTTCTCATGATGTACTCTGCATATAAGTTAAATAAGCAGGGTGACAATATACAGCCTTGACGGACTCCTTTTCCTATTTGGAACCAGTCTGTTGTTCCATGTCCAGTTCTAACTGTTGCTTCCTGACCTGCATACAGGTTTCTCGAGAGACAGGTCAGATGTCATATCTATATGGGTCTATAAATGTATATATGTATATACATATATACTACACACATATACATCTATATCTATACACCATGCTTAGCATGATCCCTGATACACAGTGCATATCAAATAAACATTCTTTCCTATTAATAAAATGGCTCTTATAGCAGTAATAACAATGTGTGAATATTATTCTCTTTAAAAAGAGGAATACCAATGGGCAAACACTTGAAGCACCAAAGTACAATTATAGAAATCTTATGGATGACTAGAATTACCATGAAAAAGATGACATTAACTTGTTTGGTAAGTAGTCAAGTTGGACTTTAGGCTCAAGTTTCTAAGTTCCAAGAATTCATAGGCCAGGAAAATACTGTTAGTGCTACTACTAATAAGGCATTATGTAGAATCACTTCATCCTCTGATTCTTTTTAAGCCATGTGACTGTATTCCTGGGATGGAACCTTTTGCAGAAGCTGAGAAAGAACTACCTGCTCTAAGAGTGCATCATTTCAAAATGAAGACTTGCCCTTTATCTCATGTAACATCTCCTCTCTCGAGACAAGAAAACAGAAAACCTAGCCAACTCTATTCTTCTTTTACCTCTACATTTGTTTTTTCAGGAAAATTTAAGAGATTGGTTCTGAATCATTTACATTTAATTTTCCCTTGTTCTACACACTATCTATCATCCTAGAAGACATCTGAGCTTCTGCAAAAATCCTCTGGTTCTCAAGAACTCCAAGCTTCACTTGTGTTTAATCATTGTGCTGAAAGCTTATCCACAGACTTATTATTCGGAAAACCCATTAATTGATTTCTTCCTGTCATTGTCAACACTGGTAGATGTCTCTCTTTGCATTACTATTGCTTGTCTATTATCACAAGGAAAGTCCACTCTTTTCCTTGGGAAATGCAAAAAGTCTCAGTCAAACAGAAAGGCAGGAAAGTAATTTTGAAGGCAGAGTTCAGTTCAGTCACTCAGTCGTGTCTGACTCTTTGCGACCCCATGAGCTGTAGCACGCCAAGCCTCCCTGTCCATCACCAACTCCCTGAGTCCACCCAAACCCATGTCCACTGAGTCGGTGATGTCATCCAGCCATCTCATCCTCTGTCATCCCCTTCTCCTCCTGCCCTCAATCTTTCCCAGCATCAGAGTCTTTTCAAATGAGTCAGCTCTTCGCATCAGGTGGCCAAAGTACTGGAGTTTCAGCTTTAGCATCAGTCCTTCCAATGAACACCCAGGACTGATCTCCTTTAGGATGGACTGGTTGGATCTCCTTGCAGTCCAAGGGATTCTCAAGAGTCTTCTCCAACACCACAGTTTAAAAGCATCAATTCTTCGGTGCTCAGCTTTCTTTATAGTCCAACTCTCACATCCATATATGACTACTGGAAAAACCATAGTCTTGACTAGACGGACTTTTGTTGACAAAGTAATCTCTCTACTTTTCAATATGCTGTCTAGGTTCCTCATAAGTAGGTCATAGGCAAAGCAGATGATCTGAATATATACATTCAGTTTTGTTTTACAATTGCCTTGCATTTTGCTAATTTTCCAAATGAAATTCTGTGAGTCAATTTCTGAATCAAGCATGCCAACAGTAGGCATGAAAGAAGACGTAACTCTAAAAACAGTCATTTGCAGTCTATGCAGTCATTTCTGAACATTCAGCGTCCCCTCCCACCCTGCCTCCACCATCCTCCTTCCTTTCTATCATCAGTGACCTTAAGAAGAGCTTTTGTGATCTTCATTTATGTTATATTATATTATATTATATTATATATATATATTATGTTACAGCTTTGTATAATTTTTAACTACTCTTGGAAGAGCCTCTAGACTCTTTCTCTACACCACAGGATATAAAAATGGCATAAATAAAAATAAACAGCTAGCCAGAAAAGTAAAAAATCTATTTGACACCAATATGGCAAAAATAATACCCTTAATGTATAAAAACAAGTGCTATCTAATAAACCTAAGTAAAATTCAATGAGATAAACAATAAGATACAAATAGAAAAAGATAGGCAAAATATATAGCATGACTCACAGAAGTACAGTTGTCTAATAAACATATAAAACATACAATGAATATAAAAGCATTAATCTCTGTAGTAATAAAAGACATGCAGTTTAAAACATGATAAAATTCCTGACCAGACTGTTCCAGATAATACCCACTACTGGATGGTGAAACAGCACTTGTATAAACTTAGAATAAACGGTGAATGGCTGCTACATTTCTCGAGAACCATTCACAGGTATCTACAACGAGCTTTTAATATTCATTCTTTAACTCACAAATTTTGTCTATTCTAAAGCATGAATCATTCTTTAGAATAGATAAATAAGAATGAAGAACTGGGAACATGCCATGCAGAACTAGGGAAACGACTAAAGTTATGATACAGCCCTATGACGACAGTCTAGTCCAGGAAAATTTAAATTCGATTTGTGGAGAATTTAAAGATGAGACTATTCTGATATAGTCATGAGTGACAAACATTAAAAAAGAGTGAAAATTAAAGGTGAAGGAGTCAAAGTGCCTGATTTCCAACTCTAGACTTGCCTCCTACATGGGCACCTAAATACAGCATGTTATATAAAAACAGAATCTCATCCCTGCCTCCGCTTCAGTCTACTGTCTCTTGTGTCCCCACCTTCATTAAGTCACCATCAATCACCCACAGACCTAAGACAGGATTCTGTACGCCATCTTCAATATCTTAATTTCTATCACCTCCCAGGTCGAATTGGTCATTGTTGGCTATCTCCAAAACAGCTGGCTAATTTGTCGCCATCACCATTCTAACACCGGAATTCTGGTTCACACCTAAAAATTTCCTAACCTAAATACTTGAAATAGTCCTCAAACCTCAAACCGTCTCTCTGACTCCAGTTTTATCTCAGTAAAATCTGTTCTATAAATTTGACCAGAATGTTCTCTCTAAAATGGAAATCTGATTATGGCACTTTCCTGCTTAAGGCTTTTTAAAAGTTTTCTGTCACTTACAAGATTAAGTTCAGAATGTGTGTAACTTGGTAACTAAGGCTTTTGATATTTTGGCGCTAACCTACTACTTCAGCCTCATCCCCTCAATGTCAATAGCTTTTCTCTATTTTCTATAATTTATATGATTAATTTATACTGTTAGATTTATTACGTTAAGAGGAAAGAAGAAATATATATCCTTACAAAATCCTTCCTGCCCTCTTCCCAGGAAGGGTTAAAAAATCCTGCCTGCTTTCCTTCCAGGTCTTTTAAACTGTAGACTGTGATCTTTTACAGGGTCATAAAATCAATTTATTGGTTCATAGCATGAATTTTAAGTATAAGAGCAACAGAGACAGAACAGAAAATTTCATTCATTGCATGAAGGTAGGGTAAATATTTCTTTTTACAACTTTTGCTTCAATTATATGTGGGTCACAGGCAAAGGAAGTTTGAAAGTCACTGCACTATTCTTAGCTTCTCAGTATTTTGTAAGTAATTTTATTATAGCACATAGATCACGGTGTCTGTTATTTATCTCTTTCACCTACTGACTGTGTGGCCCAAAAAGCAAAAAAGTATCTCCTACTCATTTTTATATCTCTGAATATGAATCTATCTGAAAATACGTTAAACACAGGGAACCACTCAGCGCATGTCAGATGAAAAGTGTGTGTGCAGGCAGCATGGGGATCTGTTGGTTTGGGTGTCAGTGAGTCGATCTTAGATCCTCACCCACAAGCCTGTGGTTCCAGAAGGGTCTAAAAGACAGCATTATTTGTCTCCCCTAAAATCTGACCTCAAAGCATGGACAGGGGAGACAGCTTTACTACTGCAGAGCTTTAGAATAAATTTTCATTTGTTTCTAAACTCCATCTTCAGATTCTTCCTGTAAAGTTCTAAGGTATAATTCTGCAAATTTTAAACATTTTGTTTGGAACTGTCCCATAACAGGAAAATAAATAATAAGCAGGAGACCAGAGAATGAGCTGGCTAGGGCAGAACAGAGAAGAGAAACAAGAAACAGCAGCCTAGGGAAAGCAGACCTTGAAGCTGGAGCAAAGGGAATTGAGGATCTGCCAATATTGACCCAAGTTCTTATCAGGACATTGGCACCTTAATGCGGGTCTGAAGCCCCATCAGTGATGGGACAGAGTGTGAAGTCGGCGGTATCATCACAGCAAGGGCAGGAATGGAGCAGAAATGCGCTGAGGACCTAAAACAGGCCGAGGCGGCCCAGCTCATTGGTCAGGCTCTTCCATGCTGCTTACACTTCTGCTCTGCAATTTCAACCACTTTGATCTTGAATTTATACTCTGTGCCCAGTGAAATAATCATACTTGGCTGCCCAAAGACTTTATCTTTCAATACAGTGCATTACTTAGGTTTCATTTCAGCACAACAAGATTCTACCCTTAGATCCTGAAATATCATCCTTTCTCCAATGCTACACACTGCCTCCCTCACTTACCTGCCCCTTAAGTAAATCCAAATTGTTTACAACAGAACTTTCTCATCTACTGTAGTTTCGAAGTTCTGCCTTCAAGAAGCAATTTATGCACTTCCCAGGTAGTACAGTGGCTAAGAATCTGCCTGCTAATGCAGGGGACATGGGTTCGATCTCTGTTTCGGGAAGATTTCACATGCCACGGAGCAACTAAGTCCATGCGCTACAACTACTAGCTTGCTTGCTGCAACTACTGAAGCCCGTGCACCCTAGAGTCTGTGCTGTGTGACAAGAGTGCCCACTGCACTGCAAAGCTTGCACACGACAACGAGAGAACAGCTCCCTCTCTTTGCATCTAGAAAAAAGTCCGTGTGCAGGAATGAAGACCCAACTCAGCCACAATTAAATAAATATCTTTAAAAAAACCAATTATTGAAGTAAAAGAGGCAATTTATAATTTCAAGTGATATGATCGCAGTTCAAACATGATCTGATTTTTTTGTCTTAATGAAGCCCTTTAACATGAATTCAGCAACACTAATTATTTCACTTAAAAATAATGAGTGCCCCCCCTTTCCTCCTTGTTTAAGTAACACCTTGTATTTGAGATGCTAGCAAAGGTTACAATGCCAAGTTGTTCCTCATGATTTTTTTTAAATTGATCTAAATATGTTCCCTAATAACAGGTATATAAGTTTGAATAGCCCTGGTATGTCTGAAAAGCACTGATACTATTTTATCCAAGCTGAAAGAGACTCAGGAAAAATCTTCCATTTTTTCTCTGCAGCAGACTCCCAATGATACAATAGCCAGGCAAGAAAGAACAAGTAGAAACATTTCATACACTGCATGTGAGAAGCTACATGTATCACAGACTCACACAACTTTAGATGGAATGGACCTGATAAACTGCTTCCATTTTACTATTTCAACATCCTCATTTTATAGGGAAGGAAACCAAGGCCCAGGGAGAGTACAGAATTTCTAGATTTGTTTAAGATATTCAATGAAACAGATGTAAAACCTATGACTATAAGCCAGTTTTCTTCCACTGACTTCAAGTGTTCATCTAGAATGACCATTGATGGCTGGAAACTGTAAAATGTGGAATAGAGGGAACTGTGTTTTTTAGTGGGTTCTGAAAATTAAGCAGTTTTTTCTTTGCTAATTACTTATGTGCTGGTTACTGTAAGATACAATTTAAAGATACATTTTTCCCAGGAGAAGCTAATGGTAAAGAACCTATTTGCCAATGCAGGAGACATGAGATGCAGGTTCGATCCCTGGGTTGGGAAGATCCCCTGGAGGAGAGCATGCCAACCCACTCCAGTATTCTTGCCTGGAGAAGCCCATGGACAGAGGAGCCTACCGGGCTCGATTCGGTATATAGGGTTGCAAAGAGTTGGACATCACTGAAGGGACTACATGCACGCACAATTTAAATAGGCCACTTGGTTAAATTAGCAAGATGATGTAATAGGAACTGTCAAACTTGAAATATAATTAATTGTATCCGTTCACTTCAGTTGCTCAGTCATGTCTGACTCTTTGTGACCCCATGGACTGCAGCACGCCGAGATTCCCTGTCCATCACCAACTCCCAGAGCTTGCTCAAACTCATGTCATTGAGTTAGTGATGCCATCCAAACCATCTCATCCTCTTTCATCCCCTTCTCCTCCTGCCTTCAATCTTTCCTACCATCAGGGTCTTTTCTAAGGAGTCAGTTCTTCACATCAGGTGGCCAAAGTATTGTAGCTTCAGCATCAGTCCTTCCAATGAAAATTCAGGACTGATTTCCTTTAGGATTGACTGGTTTGATCTCCTTGCAGTCCAAGGGACTCTCAAGAATCTTCTCCAACACTGCAGATCAAAAGCATCAATACTTCGGTGCTTAACTTTCTTTAGAGCACAGCAAAAATTAACTTTATATTCTCCTACAAATTTGCTAGCTGGTTTCTGAACAACACTTCATTTATCTCAGAGTAGAAACTTTATTCATAGAGGACTTCATATCATCACAAAATTCAAGGCCCTCAAGAAGGTCTCAAGCCCAAGGTTACCAGACAGAGATTCAGCTCCTTGGAGTGAACTCCAAGATGAAGGAGCAGATTTCTACGCTGTTTCAGACTTTTACACACATTTCCATTCCCCTTCTTCAAGGTTAGTCAAGAAGTCTAAAAGGAGATGAGAGTTCCTAAGGAGACTCATTTTACTGTGCTCTTTGAAATGTTGGTCTTGGCACATCTCCTCAACCTATAACCAATTTCCTTTTCCATTTGAACAGAAGCAGTAATGGTCTAAGGGTATGCTATTGCCAAACATGGTGCAAATCCCTCGCGTGGATTTCATAGCCAACTTCAGTCCACAGATCCAGGATGGAGATGCTGTTATTATTCACATTTCATGGAAAGGAAAACTAAATCTCAGAGTGGTGAAGTCCTCTGTCTCAGGTTGTGGCTCAGAACCACATCTGACTTGTGTCCTGAATCCTTGCTCCTCACTACATCATGTTTCTTCCAAGATTCTTAGCAGCACCCAAGCCTACACCACCCCAATTCCCACACACAAAACCAAACACACATGCAGGAAAGGCTTCTGGCCATAAAAGATCTCAAAGCTAAAGAGAATCTCCAGTATTTGGGTCTCACAAGAATGAACAGAAGCCCCATATCTAAAGTGAACTCTGCAGCTGGCAAGGGAGTCAAAAGGCCATCATTGCTAATAATGGCTTCCCTGGCGGCTCAGACAGTAAAGAATCTGCCTATAATGCAAGAGACCCAGGTTCAATCCCTGGGTTGGGAAGATCCCCTGGAGAAGGAAATGACAACCCACTCCAGTATCCTTGCTTGGGAAATTCCATGGACAGAGGAGCCTGGCGGTCTACAGTCTATGCGGTGGTGAAGAGTCGGACATGACTGAGAGACTAACACTACTACTACTATTGCTAATAATAATTATAGCTGAAAACAGTCATAACAAACAGGACAGCAGAGATGAGAGTGAACAACAGAATGTTAAATTCATTACACAGTTTCTACTATAAATTGTTTCAATAGGCAAAAGTCCCCAGATTAAAAAAATGTTACTAAGACCACACAGATAATAAGCTGTCGAGCCAGGGTTTAAAACCAGATCTTGTAGATGACAAACTTCAACTCTATCTACAACACCTTGATTACTCATTAGGAAATGGACATGTATTCATTACACTATTGAAAAACATCTATGAATAAGAAACATTTAATAGAACATCACATTCCCCTGGCACCCAAGATAGGTTTGTTATACAGTATGTGATGACAATAGTGAGACCATATGATGCTTGCAGCAATGTTATTCCCTTGTATGACTCCAAATAAACTGCTTTGTGTATATGCATTTTAGCTTTGCTACAAGAGTAGGTACATAGACACCAGCGATAGGAAGCAAAATTCAGTATTCCCTCTGAAGAGGAAATGATTATTATTTAAAGAAAGACCATCTTATAACATTATTAAAGTAGTACATATATTATAAACCATTCTCTACAATCTTTTTTCTTTTCATATGGTCTTCTGTGAGTTAGATTTTTATGTTTTATAGTGTTCTCAATTTCTGATCAAATTTAGGTAACTATTTCCACAGAGATAATTATGAACATAAATACATTCACCTTCCTCAATGAGCATGAATAGCTTATGTATACCCTCTGAATTCATCTGGTATCCTTAATCTATTTCTTATTTGATGTTTATTACGATATTTTGTGAAACTTGTTTCACAAAGAGTCTATGTGAAACTCGATAGACTCTATGAAAATCTCCAGGTGCCAGAATTTTTGCAGTCAAGCTGTGTGGAATTCCAGATAAATCGGAAAAGAAAAGGCCATGGCCATATTGTTAGTGCTTTGTTCTATTTTTTAGTACTTTGTTTCTGCAGTTTCTACAAGAAAAAGCATGGGATTGGCAGAGATTCCCCTTTTACTCTTATTTAAAGGAAGGTGAGTATTACTATTACCAAACTATTACTATCATGTAAAGGAGGTTGAATGCTTGAGTCAGGCTTCAGTGGCTTAAGGTAAAGGGTAACAATATCTAAATGGTAGCTGTTAAATTACCATCACTGCTCTGGCTTTTTCAAGAGCTTCCTTAACCAAGAATGAACAAAACACTAATGTGGCCGTTCATGGTCATTTCTGGAGATTCACAGGAAAAATAACTTATGGGCAGGTTAACCTGTAGACACTTCATAAATCTCAGATCACAAGCTGATGTGGGTTTTTCTTGTCACTAAGAAAAGACAAACTAGGCATTTCTCTAAGTGATCCATTAAAGTTCTGAATGGAAAATGCTCAGGACAGTAATTTTAGCTGGTTCCTCTCTTCTGGAAATAAAGCATAAATTTAACTGCACAGGAACTATTCATCAGCAGCTAATTTAATTTCACATTTAGACCAATTAGAGAAAGGGGGAAAAAAAAAACCCTGAAGTTAAGCACCTGTTTATAAAAGGTCCTTAACTAAAATTGCTCAGAGCTTTGCAATAACAGCTCTTTTCTCAGAAGGATGTTATGACTGAAGACAGAGACTGTGTGTATACGTGTTCAGTCGTGTCCGAGTCTTGGTGACCCCATGGGCTGTAGCCCACCAGGTTCCTTTGTCCATGGGTTTTTCCAGGCAAGAATACTGAAGTGGGTTGCCATTTCCTCCTCCAGGGGATCTTCCCAACCTAGGGATTGAACCCGGGTCTCTCATGTTTCCTTCATTGGTGAATTTTCACCACTGGGAAGCCTAAAGACAGAAGTTATCTTCTGCTAGTGATACTTGCAGAGGAGAACGGAGGCAGGCTAGGCAGGGCCGGACACGGCTGCTGCCTGCAGATCTATCTTAACCATCAGTATATGCCAGGCATTGTTTTGACGGCTTTACATGGACTTCACATTCACCCTACTATTCTATCTTCCTTTCTTCAGCTTTTACACATTTTCACCTTTGTATGTAGTTTTGCTTACTAATTCATTTACTCTAATAAATATTAGCTGAGCATGTATCTGAGATATGTGCTGACTACTGAAGGGAACAGCTAGATATTGAATTCATGGAGATGGTGGATACAAAGTACCTAAACTGGTAACCACAGTAGATAAACACTAAACCATTGCTGAGGAAGTCAGTGAATGAACAAATGAAAGGAGTGGAATGGGGGTCCCCAACCTCCGGGATCTAATGCCTGATGACCTGAGCCATAGCTGATACAATAATAATAGAAGTAAAGTGCACAATAAAGGTAATGCACTTGAATCATCCTGAAACCATCTCTCCGACCCCAGGCTGTGGAAATATTGTCTTCCTGAAAACTGGTCCCTGATGGCCAAAAGGTTGAGGACTGCTGGGGTAAAAGACGAGAAAGGGAAAGCTCCTTTGGGGAACAATCACATAAGACAAAGACACAGAGGTCATCAACAACTGTTGGGAATGTTACAGGAATGAAAGTATTTTAGTTTGTTTTGAGCACAGAGTATCTTCTAGGGTAAAAGTGCTGACAGCATGCACACACATACACACACACACACAGACATACACACACAGAAATTCAAGCCCATTCTTCGTACTCTTGACTGTACAACAGAAATTTTGGGAGACAAAGCAATCAAGCCCTCCTTCCTTCCTCACTGGGATTTTAGAGAATTTGCCTATGTTGGAGCAGCTCAACATTCTTGATGAGTCAGATTGGTTTCAATTTTCATATTTAATGCCAGAACGTGACTTTCTACATTTTTAAATTAGAGTTGTATGATGTATCATTGCATACAATGCTCTTCCAATTGAGAATCAGAATGTTTCTTCTGAGTAAATGATAAATCTGGGATAAGGCAAGAGATTGCAACTTCCAATCCAGAGTTATTTTATGTGTAGCACCTTATGGCAATTTACAAGTTCCATCCAAGTCATCTTCCTATAGATAAAGAAAAGAAAGCTCAAGAGGAAGAATGACTAGCCCAAGGTCATAATTAACAGCTTAACAGGCTCTAGGATCTATATCTTTTGGACTAAAATACAGTGCTATTTCCATACTAATGCCACCAGAGAACAAAGACACTTCAACTTTTCTGGAAAATTCTATAGCACTAACAGCCTTTACCGTCTCTCTTATGGATTTAATACCTAACAGTCACCCTTATAAAGTTTTCTGCAGGTTGGGTTTTGGATCTGATCTGGTGTCCCCAGGAACACTTACAGGTAACTCCTCAGAGTGTCTCAAATGCCTCACAAATCAACTTGGTTTAGCCACTAAATCCTTCTGCACTGCCCTAAATTGTTCAAAAAAGGCTGGGTTAGTAGATGTCTGACCACCCCCATTCTATTTAAAACTAAGAGACAAGACTTCTACACACCAACTTCTCAAATTCACATTCTGAATCAGGCAGAGAATGCCAAATGAATTTTCAGGTTTTCCACAGTTAGTCCACTGAGAAATGATACTGTTGTGTTAAACACTTAGCAGCAAGCCACACTTTGCTCTTACACTCTTGTTCTGATGAGTTATTTGAAATTTCATAATGCATGATAAAGATTAATTATATGATATGATTAATAATGTCTCAAAAGAGCTAAACCAGGACTGGCATTTCATTATTTTCCTATATTATTAATAAAAAATTATGGAGCAGATTTGGTTTACTAATTCCTTTAACCTTGGACAGATCTTTAATGTGTGTGTTGTGGTTTCATGTTTCTTAAATTCTAAGTCTGCTTGTACTTTACCCCCTCTCTTGATTGGCTTTGATATCCATGTTCTTCTTATAGTAAGGAGGATCACAGTCCTTATACCACTGACATGTAATTCTTAATTTATGGAAAGCTGATGGCTGTCTAGAGCTAAAAATCTAGATTTCATTTTAATCAAGGTCCTAACACGTACTTCTGTCCAAATTCAGTTCAGTTGCTCAGTTGTGTCTGACTCTGTGACCCCATGGACTACAGCACGCCAGGCCTCCCTGTCCATCACCAACTCCCAGAGCTTGCTCAAACTCACGTCCATTGAGTCAGTGATGCCATCCAACCATCTCATCCTCTGTCATCCCCTTCTCCTCCTGCCTTCAATCGTTCCCAGTATCAGGGTCTTTTCCAAGGAGTCAGTTCTTTGCATCAGGCAGTGAAAGTATTGTACCTTCAGCATCAGTCCTTCCAATGAATATTCAGGACTGATTTCCTTTAGGATTGACTGGTTTGATCTCCTTGCTTCTGTCCAAAGGCAGCCACAAAGGGGATAAAGTAGAGCTAAAAGCCCCAACCTCTCCCTTCAGCTTTGTATCAGATTGTTAATTCCACAATGACAGGGTCCCAAGAAGCTGATAAATCAATATGGGACGGAGAAAGAAAAAGACTAAAACACATTAGTTTCCTACTCTTAAATTTCTGTCTCTTATACAAACCTGCCCACAGTCCACATAAAATGCACATTTCAGGTAATAAGACACTTTATATATTCATCTTTTTAGACCACATCAAAGCACTGGGTCTGAGTTAAGACTCCTGAGTTCAAGAGAGCCTTAGGCTCTTCAATCAAGGCAACTGATTAAGGTTAGTTCAAAGATGATGTGGTGTTATTGTCCATTTTCTGTCTTGCATTTGTTTATACTACAGGCAAACTATTTCCTTTTCTTGGTTTCCAAACAACAAGCTGAGCTGTTCTAATACTGGCCCTTTACATATTCAGTTTCTCTCCTGTGTCTTGCCCCTATCGTTAATAATGCCTGATTAAGGTACAGGAATAAATACAGCATTTATATTTATTCAAGTAAACATGCCATAAGTGTCCAGTCCATTCTAAATAGCCTTATATCCTAGTAGGATAGAAAATAAACTGAACGTGATCTCTGTTCTTGAGGAGCTTCTGGGGGTTTAAAGGAAAGAGTTCAACAATTTTTAGCTTGTAATATGAAAAAGGAAGATAATCTCAATAATCAATACCTTCAACAGAAACCAAAAATCCATTTGAACATGGGTTCTCACTCTCCCTAAGTTCTATTCTGCAAACTCTACAGGTTTCTAATGAATGATCCAAATTAGGAAATGTGATGCAAACACACGTGCCTCATCGATCCCAGGTGTTTGGTTCCTAATTGCAAAGCCTGTCACCTGTCTGGGTAGAGAGAAAAGAATGTTTGGGGGAAAACGTAACCAGGGTGTTAGCATAACATAACTTGTAAAAGCTAAGATTGAGAAGGGAACTAACTGAGGGCATTAGTCAGATGATAAAATCCAATGTGGTGTGCTTCCTTAAAAAGCACAGAATAAAAGAGAGTAATAGAAGTTTGAGTTGTGAAGCAAAATCTAATTGTTGATACACATACCACAGGAGAAGTTCATAACTACAAAACTAGCACCTAAGCGCCCCACTGAGGAAGTCCACATGTCGAGGTCTATAGCATCTCTTTGTTTCCAAGCCAGGCTACTGTTGGTAAGACACAGCTGGAAAAAAACCTGCTGATCTGTAGGCTCTGTTTGTGAAAGCCCTCTCAAAAGTAGCGGAGAAGGCAATGGCACCCCACTCCAGTACTCTTGCCTGGAAAATCCCATGGACGGAGGAGCCTGGTAGGCTGCAGTCCATGGGGTCGCTAAGAGTCGGACACGACTGAGCGACTTCACTTTCACTTTTCCTCTTCATGTACTGGAGAAGGAAATGGCAACCCACTCCAGTGTTCTTGCCTGGAGAATCCCAGGGACGGCGGAGCCTGGTGGGCTGCCGTCTATGGGGTCGCACAGAGTCGGACACGACTGAAGCGACTTAGCAGCAGCAGCAGCAACAGCCTCAAAAGTAGAACGGCACAGAAAATAGGATCCTTGAGACTCACATCACACATTCTCGTATTTATTTTAGATGTCGTACAATTGCTAGTTCACTGCAGCAGCTGACTTTTTGTTAAAGGTTATACTCAGCAGGGGGTGCGAAAGAGTAACTAGCACAGTTTTTGACAAAAGAAAAATTCTTGGCCCCTCAGCTGCCTGCGTCCACCTTCTGAGCTGAGACTGGATGCCTGTATCTGCTCCCATGACTCTCTTCCTCTGGCTGTGTTCCCATTGCTTAAATTCCATCTCTCTCTCTCTCTCTGCGAAAAGGGAACCTCCACTGCTGGAGAGCTAGGTCATTGATTATAAGCCACAGGTGTATTGTCAACACAATCAAACTTGGTGTGGGAACAGAGGTTCCTATGTCCCTCACATCAAAATGGTGTCAAGCACAGGTTTTTAGGAAAAGGGGCTGCATTTTCCATACAAACACATTGTTTCCGATGGCTGTTTCTTCTTTTATCATCTCAGCTTTTTGTCATTCCATCCGCTAAGTGATCCCAGAGCTGCCACGAGCAATATAAATTAAATTCAGTGCACGTGCAGCAGCCACGCTGCTTTTCTGGATCTGTATTGTCAAAGCGCTTTGATGTCTAAACCAAAGGATGAGAGCCGGGGACAGGAAGGGGGTGGATGAAACACGCATATTCATATTAATGCGTACATGTATTCATAACTAAATCACGCAAATACACTCATGTTAATAAAGGCCAAAAAGTTCTGCTGCATGCAAACCTATATATACACAAGCATATATTCAGGCTCACTACCATAAAATAAAGTATATGCAACACCATATAATTAGCTGCTAAACAATAGGTCTAAGCTCAGTGTGTAGTGGCTGCTATCAACTCTAAAGGTCCAAAGGATATTCAGCCATCCCTCGGCGCACAAGGAGAGCCTTGAGAAATGGTGAGCTCCATACATCTCTGTACACGCCCAAAGAGGAGTGGGACAAGGAAGAAGGGCCAGTTAGAAAGCCATCTCCCCTGGTCTGCTGAACAGTATCTAGAATTTAAGAAAGTGAAACAGCAAACAACTGAAACCATTAGCAATTAAAGAGTACTTTTCTTCCTCAAAGTACCTAGCAACCATCAACCAACTAAATTTCTCATTAAAAAAAAAAAAAAATTAGAGTACATTTTAAGAGATGTCCCAGGCTCTTCCTCAAAAACAGATTTCACAAAATAGATTTTTGGAGTCTTTAATAAAAGCCACACAATGTAAATGACACTTTTTGAACACCTTTGATCTAGAAGCAGCAGCACTATTCTTACTTTGGCATTTTGATGATTCTACTCATTCATTCTTTTATTCATACAAGCAAATATGTACAAACTACTTAGCACTGAGGCCTTGTTCTAAATGCTGGGCACATAAAAAATTAACAAGTTAAAATACCAGTTAAAAAAAAAAAGCCAGTTTCAAGACATGATAGTCTAGTCAGATGAAATATAAGTCATCAAAAATATGGTCCTTTCAACACTGCTAATGTTTTCTCAAGGAACCTAGCAAGATGGCATTCAGGGAGAAAGCGGCCAACTATCTGATGAAGACTTCTGTTGGTAACAGAGTTCACATTTGAGGTAAAATGTTCCATTGACTTCTGAACTCCTCTTTCTAAAAAACTCTGGAGAACATTTTATGTTCCATTATCTCTGTCTGATACTGCCGCTTCAAACAGCAGTTTCTAAGACAAAAATCCAACTATAGAACACTACTTAGGAAAACCTAAGTTGAAGAATAATAGCCCATTTGCAAAGCAAACAAGACAGAACTAAACAAAGAACAACAGAAATAGGCATCACACAGAATCAGAAAGCACCTGACATACTTTCAGTGTTCTCATGCTTTTTGGAGAAGGAACACTCCCCATTGGGATCAAAAGATTCATTCTAAGTAGGGCAAAGTATTTCCATCTCAGTTTTCCATGTCAAGAAATTGCATGAATTGCCTTTGTAACCTTAAGGGAAAGACTTGTCATTCTTAATCGCAATGATGACAAATCAACAGTCAGAAATACATTTAGAACCGGGTCTTGAACCAGATCCTTTCCACCAGGACAGGTTTGCAACCCACAGACTGTAGCCTGCCAGGCTCCTCTATCCATGAGATTTCCCAGGCAAGAATACTGGAGTGGGTTGCCACTTCCTCCTCCAGGGGATCTTTCCAACCAAGGGATAGAATCCAGGTCTCCTGAGTTAGAGGCAGATTCTTTACCATCTGAGTCACTAGGAATGTCAATCAACAATGACAACAATAATTCACTTGCATCTGAATGACAGTGTTCACTTGTCTGGGCACTTTCCAAATACTATTTTACTCGCCTCTTTTGTCCACCTTTCAATATGAGCAGAATTAATCGTGTCATCTTTTTGTAGGTTATAATGTCTGGGCAACACAATGTACAAGTCTGGAGAGTCATCTGGATTCTGAAACAGATGACAGCTTTTCTTCTACTCCAGCTTCCACAGAATAAACAGGTAGAAATAGAAGAGAAGGACCCACCTCACTTTACAAGTGGTCTAATTCTTTTTAAAATTTTTATTGGAGTATAGTTGATTTACAACCTTGTGTTAGTTTCAGGTGAACACCTAAGTGATTTAGTTATACATATATGTATATCCATTCTTTTTCAAACTCTTTTCCTTTATAGATTATTCTAGAATATTGGGTGGAGAACATTGCGTGGAGGGATGAATTAGGTCTTTGGGGTTAATTTGTTTTTTTTTCAATTGAAGTATGGCTGACTTACAACATTATATTTGTTTTAGATGTACAACAAAGTGGTTAGATATTCTTCAGCAACCCAATCCACCACATCCGAAACAATGGCAAGAAGTTATCTGCCAACACTGGCCAGAGGCCACATCTAAGTCTCAGAGACTCTGATTAGATAATATAGCACTTCCTCAGTCTTCTTGTGAGGCACTAAAGTACCACAGAACAACATTTCCTACAAAATGACACAGAGAACTAAAGACAGACAGACTAAAACTGTCAATTTTTCTCAGGGTGGACAGCACAGAAGGGCTTTGAGATCAAGAGTCAATTTGCCTTCTTTCCCTCCATCCATATGTCCCAACGACCTCTAGCCCCCAAAACTATGACTGACCAACTCAAAAGGGGGAGTTGGGCCCTATAGTATAAAGGGCATGTTCACATAGAACAGAACAATACGGACAAATAATTCAAGATACATAATTTTAGAAACAAAATAGACTGTACCTAATGAATACTCCTTCAAGTTATATATTTTTATATATCATTTATATATGATACATAACATATTTATGGGATTCCCAGGTGGCTGAGTGGTAAATAATCTGCCTGCCAATGCAGGAGATGCAGATCCAATCCCTGAGTTGGGAAGATCCTTGGAGGAGGAAATGGCAACCCGCTCCAGTATTCTTGCCTAGAAAATCCCACGGACAGAGGAGCCTGGCAGGCAACAGTCCATGGAGTTGCAAAGAGTTGGACATGACTGAGTGACTGAGCATGCACACACATAGAACATATTTAAATAAACTATATATATATTACATACATATATTTATTATATGTTACTAAGAGTCGGACACGACTGAAGCGACTTAGCAGCAGCAGCAGCAGCATTACATATTACGTACATATATCTTAAAATAGCCACAGGGTGTGCAGCATCATAAGTTGTCATAAATTCCTTTTCTCGGCCTCCAGTCAGGAGCAGATTAAACTCAACCTCAAACAGCAGGGTCTTTCAGAGTAAAAACGGTCTGGGAACCACAAAGTTGCCTGAACTGCCACAGCCCATTCACTTATGAGCAAGTTCACAGATGTCCACCATCTGGACTGTAACAATCTCTCCAAAGGAAAGGGAGGCAGGAACAAAGCCTGTCTGATCAATACCTCTGTGGCTCCGAGCAGCATGGAGGGCCTCCCGCACGGGGCTTAGAGCTTTACACCGTCACACTCCGCTCTTCTGTGTGCAGCCAACGTCAGTTCTTTCCCTCAGTGCAAACTGCTCACAGGTTTGGATTCAGAGGGCCTCTTCAGATTCACCATACCCGATCCACGTTCATTAGAGAGGGCTCCTGTGAGCCAGGAGAAGCAGCCAGACCTAGGCTCTGGGTTTGCTAAGCCAGCCCAAGATGGAGCCAGCACCATGGGTAAGGAGTCAGAAAGAAAAGAAGATTGGCTCTGCTCAGAAGAGACAAATGAATAACAGGACCACAGAGCAACAGGGATACGGGATACACCTCCAGAGGGGATGAGATGAGAGACATCTCTCAGGTACCCTTCAAGGAGGAGAACCCATTACCTTATCATTACCAGCACTATGGTAACAAAAAGTTTAAGAGGTGGAAAAACCGCAAGTCAAATGGTAGATTAATAACAGGTCAAAATTTCTCCCTTCTGCCCCCACACAGCCACAGATTATGGACACTACAAAGGGTGGGATAATGCACAAAATTTAAGCCATGCAAAGGTTTGTAAGAAGCTCTATTCTAAGCAAAACTATTCAATGAAGTGATACCTTAGGTTCCACATTATTGGTCTGAGATTGGCAGAGGAGAGCCTTGAAGAGCAGTCAGCAAACTATGCCCACAGGCTAAATCGGGACTATTTCAGCAAATAATGCTTTATTAGAACAAAGTCATACTCTTTGCTTATAATTCTGTGCCACTTCCACCCCCTTGTGTATGCTAAGAAGGGAAGACCCAAAATCTATGGGTAAAGGATGGGAAAGATTTTAGATCAAGAGTAAAATAGAACTTTCTAGAATAGTTAATGATCTAAAGGTGAAGGGGGAGGAATAATAAGCCATGGGCCCATGTCATTTGAGATACCAAGGAAAAAGCCGCAGAATATTTGAGACGGATGTCATGTAAAGGGATTTTTTTCCCCTTGGCCAGGATAAACTAATTGACTTTAAAGTTCCCACTCAACTCTTAAAAATTTCGAAACTGTGTTCACAATAGATCGTTATATACTTTAAAAGCTATACAAGTACATATAAGATTATTCATTTACTTTTCATATATATATAAAATACCAAAATGCCTTCACTAAGTCCTGAGTCATGCAGTAATGAGTGATTTATATTTTTTCCCATTTATCTTTTTTAAAGCTTTATTCATTGAACACTGTTTCATTGGCAAAAGAGATAAAAATAATAAGTGTTTTAAAAGCCATATAGACATCATTGTGTGTTTTGTAGCTTATTCTATGAACACCCCTAAGGTCACAAGATCAGTCAGGATTGTGTCCACAGAACAAAGGTAATTAAGTCAAAGGATGCATAGTATCAAAAAATTAACCAAAAACACAGCTGAGACTCAGCCCTCCAACTGGCCTCATCTGCTGTCAGAGCTGAAGCTCCCACTGACATCCACGTGACAGCCATTCAGGGAATAACAACCTATGTGGGTGTCACAATTTCGAGGAGCCCAGTGTTATTGCAAGGTCAGCATACAGGGAGCCATGCTGACCAAGGTGACCCAGGGGCTGGTGAAGGTTCATCTGGCTTTCCAAAGTGATTGGGGAAAAACTAATCCTAGTATCTTAGAAGCAGGACTTTCTGGGAATTGACTGGTCAATCAAAACAGAGGGGACAGGGCATTTTGGAAGGTCCTGGGCAGTAAATAATTACTAGTGAAAAAATATTTTAATTTTTAGAAATCTGAACACCCATACTGGTACCTGCTGGCTGAACACTAAATAATTTGTTTATTCCACTGGTAGAACCTAATTTTCCTTGTTTTGTCCCATGGCTTTCTTCAAGGGCTACCACATCTTTTGCTCTAGAACTTCTCTTGAATTGCATCTTTGCCTGCCAAATATTCCTGGTGATACATTATTCTGAGTCAAAGAAGACACCGCTTGAATGGTCAAGGGAGTTTTTGTATCTAAAAAAAAAAAGTGCCAAGAATCTTTCAAGGAAGGAAAATGTGCTGTATTCTTTATGAGCTGTGCAACCTAAGAGAAAGAAGAAATGAGGGACTGTGAAGGGTGCCCTTGTGAACCTGATTGCCACTTCTATGTTCTCATCTCAAAATAGAGGAGGCCTAGAAATAGAAACAGAACCAATCGATTACATAATTCCATTAATTAGTCTGAGCTGAACCTGGTCTGAATGCAGACTTTATGATGAGCTCTGAGTCTCCTATTGGGCCATAAACCAACAAATGAAATCCCAGAGAAGCATCCAAAAAGGAGCCTAAGCAAGCCAATGCTCCTTTTTAACGTAGGGGGCTAAACAGACAAAGAAAAGTTTGGTTAGATTCTGTTTCTACTCTGCAACGTGGCCACACCAGGGATCACAAGGGAAGACTCAGCTTTTCTCCCACAAATTTTGAAAAAATTATGAAATTCCATTTTCCTTTCAGGTTCTAATACTCTTAGGTTGCAGGGTCAACACATACCCAAAACAGAAATTCAATCATAGGTTGTTAGACGGTTAGAGGAAAAAGGAAAACTGAGGACTAAAATCACTGTGAAGTTCAAATGTCCTCTTTCTCACCCCCATCTGAGGAATCTATGAAAGCTTACTCAAATAAACTGGAACTTCCTACCAGTGCCCTTAATAATATTTTTAACCCGATAACCAGCCAATGCTTTAAATGAGGGTGTACAGAGATATGATATGTGAGATCTTGGCACAAATTCAAGAAAGAAATTAACCGTTGATCAAAGTCAATGACTTCCCAGCTCCTGGTAGGAGAGATGACCACCAAATGCGGATCCACAGAAAGCAGAAGGGATTGGATAAATGGAGTTAACACAACTAATCATCATCAATCACTCACCCATCTTAGGAATGGCCAGGCTTTTACGAATAGGGTGACTGTCCTTGCAAAAAGTTACTCAGGGGCTGGGTCTAACGGTCCCAGCTTTTGAGATGCCACTTGACCTTTCCATCCTGAAACTGATTTGCTTCAGCCAGAAGAAGGCTTTCAAAATCAAAATGCCATACACAGCCAAGGGCATGTTTCTTCATTCAATCAAGAGTTTAATTACATTGTTCATGGAAAGAAAGCAACGCTGTCACAGAACAGTCACACCACACATCACAAGCTTAGACTAATTCAGGGCCTGAAACTTCTAGAAGATGGCCAAGTCCATGAAAAATACCCCCAAATGCATTATTTATAGGAAGCTCAGCTTTGATTCATTAAAAAGAAAATTCAGTGCCTTTGAGTTTTACTCCTCGATATTCATCATCTTTACAGGGCAAGTCAGTGGGATGACAGAAGGTGAGATATAATTTCCCCTCCTCCCCAATATGTCCCCAACAAACCAGAGATAAAATTTTGTTAACCTCATGTTTCCCATAGATTTCACTACAGGAAAAAGCTCCAAGACCACTTGAAGAGTAGATATCCAAGTGCCAACTGAAAACCACATTTCTCAAGCTGTGGATGATCTATCATTCAAAGTCACTGCATTTATAATGCCCCAGATAACATTTGTACACATCTAATCCATTTAAATGCTGGATTAGTGATGATAACTTAGTGAACAAAAAAGGAACAGGGGTTTGGATACACAGAATATGTTGTTGAAGTTCAATTTAATGAAGTAAGATTTCTTTCTAACATCTCTCAACTTACTTCTCATCACCTCTCATCGTCAAGTTATTCAGATTGGATGTTTTCAGTTTAGTTCTGATTGGTCCCTGGAATGCTAATTTTCAACAAGACAAAGGTAAGGTACCATGGAAGAGGCCAATGACTGCCTATCTGTTAAGAAATCTGATATTTGAAGATCTATTTGATACAAATTAGAGACACTGAAGATTTAACGGTACCATGACCATGAGGAGAAATAAGAAGGAAACTAGCACTGCCTTTGCTTTCCTGCCTGCTGAGAGCTGATGGAATCTCAGGCATAATACAGTTTATTGTGAAGTTATCACAGCAGAAAAGTCCAACCTACCTTTACTTCTACGTACGTTCCCAGGGCTTCCCAGGTGGCACTAGTGGTAAAGGCATGTCTGCCAATGCAGGAGACATATGAGAGGCAGGTTCAACCCCGAGGTCGGGAAGATCCCCTGGAAGAGGGCATGGCAAACGACTCCAGTATTCTTGCCTGGAGAATCCCCATGGGCAGAGGAGCTTGGGGGACAGCAGTCCATAGGGTTGCAAAGACTCGGACAGGAATGAAGCAATTTAGCACACACACACACATTCCCAGGGAAGAGTATCAGTCATTCATGCTTTCTTCACTATTACATCATCATCATCATTTTTAAGCACTGAGGGAATAAAGAAAAAAAAAAGATTCTTGGTCTTTTTCCTTATGCAGCTAATGGTCTCACTGCAGAGAGACTTTGTATACATTAGCAGACTAACACCAAGCTGCTCATGATTAGTAAAAAAAAAAAAAAAAGAAAGAAAAAATAAACAGAGAATAGGAAGCAAAATTCTTTAAGGCACTGTGGGCTTGAGTGCATTGGAACTTTAGAGGAGTAAGTGGGAAGCTCGTGGGGTGACGTCAATGAAGAGGCTGGAAGTAAGGCAGCCTTTGGACAGTTTTTCTGAACTTGACACTGATTAATGAGTACAACATTCAGTACCACGTTGTGCAGATTTGGAAGTCACATGAAAGAGCTGCGGTGGCCCCGGCTGTTTCTCGAACAACACTGCTAATTCATGAGCAATCCCAGATCTGAGAATATGGTAGAGATCTGAGTAGGGTGGATGCCAGAATTAGAACTTCTAGAATCCTGACTTGCACACACATCACCGGTGCGGAGAGGGGAGGGCAGGGATGGGTTGTGAAAATGTAGATTCTGAATCAGCAGGTCTGGGATGAAGGCTGAGTTTCTGCATTTCTAAAAAGCTCCTATGTGATGCCGATGCTATGGGCCAACAGGCCACACTCTGAGAAGGGTATTAGAGGATACTTGGGCATTTCTGAGGCCTTGGAGGTAACTCTTTTCCTCTGTGCAAAAAGAAGACAGCCACAATTGGTCAAGAGCTATGTCTCTTGGAAGGTGCTCTGTTTGTGGAGATCATTTTCATCTTGATTATGTCTTCTGTTCTCTAAATGATACAGTAAATGTTTGAGGGTTTTGTTGTTGTTTTCAGATTTACCTACTTACCTACATTTCAACATTTTAACAGAGCTCAATATTTTAATGTGTGGCAAAAATAAACACAACTTTCCCCAAGTTTCACAGTAATTGTGTGGCAGGTAGAAAAAGAAAGACAAGACCAAGCAAAATGAATGAACAGTGGTTTATTCCAAAAGGATGGAACTATGAGGAAGTTTCCTCTTTCTGACTCAAATATCCCCACAATAGCTGGATTTTCACAAGCATGGATGTCTTTTTAGGCAGAAGTTATAATAAAGATAAGGATATAAACATCCCTAAAATTTCACAAGGGCCAGGCTGTCATCTCTACTTGGCTGTCATCTCTGTCACGCAATTAGCAATACACTTTGTGTTGCTGTGAACTTACATGAGATAAATTGGGCAACTGTGTATACTATTCACCACTTGTAAGAAACAGAACAGAATCAATCAGTTTTAAACTTTCAACTTACAGGATTAGTTTATTTTCACTCTGCATTTCACAGATGAATCTCCTTACCCATATCTAATCATTAATGAAAACAATGCATTCTTCCTAGCAATTCCAAATGGGTGCTTTTCTTCCTAGCCACAGCAAAATAATAAAATGGTTCAGGAACTGAACATTTGTATCCAATTTTGCTTTTGGCTTAGTTAAGCAAAATCATCATTCCCAAATAAAGGCTTTCAGTGTTTTTCAAACAAGTTTTCTTGCTGACAAGGCTCTTTTTCATAAAATCATACAATGGCCCCTGTTTTTTTTTTTTTTAAAATGATGCACCATCTCTTTAACAGAAAATTGGGTTATTGATTAATTGATTATATGCTGCTCACAAATGCCAACTTAAGCACAAGTAAGGAGACGATATTGAATGTTCATAATTCAAAGGCTGCAAGACCACGCTACATGGTTGCATTATTATTGCCTCCTATATTAATGAAGACATAGCACAGCACTTTGTTGGCCTAATTTACACAATATATCAAAACTGTGTGAACTGCCCTTACACTACAGTGGGAGAGAAACTACAACACATGTGAATCACAGAGCTTAGCCCCGCTGTTAAGGTAGGGCATTAGCATTCAAAAGCTGTCCTTGGAATGTTAGTCTTTTATAAAGGTGGCAGTGGATTTCTTTTCAGAGGAAATTAATGTGCATGAAGCTGTCTTATAACTTGTTAGTGAAAACTATGACATTTGAAAACGATTAACAGAAAATTGAGTTTTTATTTAGATACTCAATAATCTAGAAGAGTCTAAATAATAAATGGCTCATAGGAAAATATCACCCATTTGGAGAGGATAAATTAGTATTATCAAAATAATAAGACAATGATAATAACATCTACTATTTATCTGGGCTTCCCAGGCGGCTCAATGGTAAAGAATCACGTGCCAGTGTAGGAGATGCGGGAGACACGGGTTCGATGCTAAGGTCTAGAAGAGCCCTTTGAGGAGGAAATGGCAGCCCACTGCAGTATTCTTGCCTAGGAAATCCCACAGACAGAGGAGCCTGGTGGGCTATGGTCTGTGGGGTTGTAAAGAGTCAGACATGACTGAGTGACTGAGTATGCATGCACTATTTATCTAAGAATCACAGCATGAATTCAAGAATGGGTGTTTCACAGCCAAGACTTTAATCATAGGCCTGCAATTTACTGGCATGGAGCCATAAGAAAATTAGCTAAGATCATGGCATTTCACTTTTTCCACCTGTAAAAGGGCATACTATTAGGTCCTCTCTCATTATTTTACTGTGAGAGTAAATAATTTAATATAGGAATACACAACAGTTAAGACTGAATGTGGCTGCAATTGATGGAAACCCCATTACAATGATTTCAGACCAAACAGATCCTACTGTATAGCACAGGGAACTATATTCAATATCCTATAATAAAGCATAATGAAAAAGAATCTAAAAAAATATACATACACATAAATATGATGTATATATGGTTATATATATATATATATATATATATATATATATATATATATATATATTTGAATCACTTTGCTGTTCAGCAGAATTAAGACAATGGGTTTGATCCCTGGGTCAGGAAGATCCCATGGAGAAGGAAATGGGAACCTACTCCAGTATTCTTGCCTGGGAAATCCCACAGACATTGGAACCTGGCGGGCTACAGACCAGGGAATCACAACAAGAGGTGGACATGACTGAGTAACTGAGCAACAATAAATAAATAAAAAATACTTTAGTAAATTAAAAAAAAACCAAGGAGAAGTATGTTTTCTTACATTAACAGGAAATCTTAAAAGGAGCAGTCCAAAGAAGGTATTGCTGCTCAAGAAAGTCATTGTGAACTCAAATTTCTTCTCATTTCCTTCTCATTGTCTGTAACAGGTGAAATAATGCAGAATGGCTATGACTTGAGGCCTCAATGCCACTTTCCAGAAAGAAAGGAGAAAGCAACAAAGAGGAAGAGGTTGGTTCTGAGGTCAGGAGAGCAAACTTTATCTGAAATTCCAAGAAGTCTCTTCATTTTACACCAATCCCCCAGAACTATGTCACATATACACTCCTAGCTGCAAGGGATTCAGAGAAACAGTCTTTTAGCTGGCATACTGCTGATCAGAATGAAAAATATCCCTTTATTAAATAAGGAAACAGGTGAGTAATAAATATTTCATGCACAACACCTGTCATATCATTTTAAACCACAGAGTCTCATAAAACTGGCAGTCATTATTCTACATTTTTGTACTTTATATATGCCTCAGCCTCATTGAGACTATCCATGGTATAATCATCTGAAAATGCAGACATTTTTTTGCAGTAGATCACTGATAGGGGAGATTTAAATACCACTCGAAGAAGAAGTTCCACTGGTTACGTGGAGACAGAAAGGCTAAACCTACAGGGAGATAAGACATGGGACATCTGTCCCTAAATCAGCCCTTCAACTGAACCTGGATCATATGTAGAGAAAAGTTACATTAAAAGAATTATTGTCTGAAATGGTTTTGTGAAACAGAAGACTCAAGCAGTTTGATCAAGTTTAGCAGAGAGCAAGACACTATAGAGATACTCTGACACTGCACATAACACTCAGACACCAGAAAGGTTCTAGAGTTGGATGGCTTTACACAAAGCACAACGGCCAATGGAGAGAGGAGGCAGGATGCCTGGCAGGAGATGGAAAATGCAGGAAGACATGGGAGAAGTCCAGCAGGCACACCAGACTGTCAGATACACGATGGCGCACAGCAGGCCAACTCATTGATGACACTCCTCCCAGGACTTCTAAAAATACAGTGCATAAGGCAGAAGGCCTGCTTTACAGAGTGGGGAGCATTAGTTACAATGAGGTGTGACCTAGATTATGTACACTTTCTTAATCCAGACTCACGTAATACTAGTATAGACTTGTTAGTAACCTTTTACTTGGTGCATATCATGGAATATGCTAAATAATTTACATGCATTTTCTCAAGTAGTGTCATAAACACTCTCCAAATTAGGTGGTGTTCTCTTGACTTTACAGATGAGGAAACTAAAGCACAGGCATTTGGGGTATCTTTTTCCCATTTAGTAAGTTCTAGTACACCTGACTCAAAATCACAGCCTGAGCCCAAAGACTGGCTCAGTAAATAGAGAGCTACCATGGTTAATTTTTAAAGAGAAGGCACAGAAAAATACAGTAGATTTCAAAGTTATCTGTGCATAAGTATCACCAGGAATGTGTGATAAGAATGCTACTTCCCAGTCTCACCTGTCTGTTCAGGACTCTCATTCAGGTGGTACCATGTAGAGCCTAGCGATTTGCATTTTAAAATATGCACAAACTTACAGGGATAATAAGGGTTATAGAAGCATCACCTATAACCTCAGAATAACCACATAAGAATGAAACTATCATCTCTGTTTGAGAGGAAGACGTGAGTACTGAGGTTAGGTACTCTGCTGGATATTTCACTCTGACAAAATAGGGTTTTTTAAAAATAAATTTTAGAACCGCTTTAGATTTACAGAAAAATTGTGAAGATAGTACAGAAAGTAGCTATATATCCCATAGTAAGCTTCCCATTATCATTAGTAACTTATTGAGTTGGCCAAAAAGTTCATTCAGGTTTTTCCGAAAGATGTTACAGAAAAACTCCAATGAACTTTTTGGCCAACGCAGTATTAAATGGCACATTTACTAAAATGAACAAGTCACTATTGATGTATTATTACTAACCAGAGTTGAGACATCATTCAGATTTCTTTAGTTTTTACCTAAAGTCCTTTTTCCTGTTCCAAGATCCTACAAAAGACAAAATATTACATTTCATCATCAGGTCTCCATACCCTTATTTTGGCCCCAACAGTTCCTCAGATTGTCCTTATTTTAATGATCTTGATATTTTGAGGGGGACTGGTCAAGTGTGCTGCAGAATGTTCCTCAATTGGTATTTGTCTAATCATGATTATACTGGGTTTGGGAAAGCAAGCTCACAGAAGTGAAGACTCATTGTCATCACATCCTCCCAGGAAACACGTTCTTACCATGGTCTGTCTTGTTGATGATGACTCTGATCGTCTGTTAAGTCCCCCTTTAAAGTTACTTTCCTCTACCCCTTGCATCCTATGCTCTTTGAAAGGAAGTCACCATGCACAGCTTACACTGCAAAGAATAGGGATTCCACACCATTTCTCTGAGGGTGGGTTATCTATGCAAAGTATTTTCAGAATTCTTCTGCATAATAAATTTGTCTCCTCTTGTCCATGTATTTATTTAGCAATTTATTTATAGCCATATAGACCCATGGATATTTACTTTACATTTTGAGTTATGATTCAAAATTACTTGATTTATTGTGTTATTCAAATTGTTCCAGTGTTGGCCATTGACTGCCTTCCATTAGCTCTTGTGTCCCTTTGACATTCTCCATCAAAACGTGTTTTTCATTTTCTTTTTTTAAAAAAGAACTTTCTGGCACTGTAAAATGCTCCAAGCTCATCTTACATATTCCCAGCCTAAGTCTTAGCATCAGTCATTTATCCAAGGAACACTGATTTCTTTTATTGGAGAACACTATTAGAAACTCATATTTGTACACTAGATGTCATTTTTTAAGTATGTGTACTTTTGGACAACAAAAAAAGAGGGATGTCCTTGTGTTTCTGTTTCATATCATTAGTATTTTGCCCTTGCTTTTAAAAGGTGTCAGATATAACTACTGAGTAAGTGGATTTAAAAGTCAGAAAATGTGGATTTTTCTTACAGAACCATTAATGTCTAAATGATCTTAAACAAGTAGTGGACCACCAATCTTCATATAACCTCACTCACAAAACATTGAAGGATTAGCTCTTTTGCCCAAATTTTAGATGTATGAGGAGAGGAATTTAGATAATATAAATTTGGAAAATATAAAATATCACACAAACATAAAGCAACATCATCATCACCATCACTACTCATCAATTATTAACTATCATAACCTTACATAACTGAGTATTTTGGAAGAAAGAACAGAGAAAGAGCTATTAAAGCTGAAAATTCTGTGCTGGGCTATATGCCCTTTGGCTGTAAAATGTACAGAAAATCTTTTATAGGCTAGCTAACACCCTTCATACATTATTAATAACAGATTTTGGCATCCTGGACCAAAGTTTTCTATGTGTTTTGAAGCTCTCCTGAAAAGAGAAAGATGGAAACATTAATTTCCAGCACAGATTTATTCCAGCAATGCAGGTGCCTAAATTAGCTTCCTCAGCTACTAGATCTCAGAGTTCAAAATGGGGTACATGATGGCATCTCTGGGGCAATCTGTCTTTCTGAGATCTCCCTAAAACTATCAGGAAAAGGCCTGCAGACAAAACCTCTTCATTCTAAATTATTCCTGCTGCCAAAGCTACTTCTCAGGTGACCTTGGCATTTCTCTCCCCCTTTTCTCCTTGGCTCTCCCAGATCTGCCTGGGAAGGGGCGAGAGAACATGGAAGCCACCACTGGGGATGGGAAGTGCTGGCCGTGGTCAGCGGGTGGCCGCCCCCTGGCAGTGCAGTGATCACCATCTCTCCTCTTGTCTTCCGGAGCCTGGACGTGGAGCGAAATGTCCACATAGGACGGTTCTCTCTTCCCGATCCACCTGCCCACCAGACTCCACCCCGCCCTATTCATGAGGCCCTTCTGACAGCACCTCCCTCACTTCCTCTTCTCCATCTGTACCTCTTACTCATTTGGTTCTTAATAATACGTCATCTTACAGCTCTGATTGTCTTTTTTTCCCCATATTTAACCTGCCTAGGTTTTATTTCCCCAAGCGTTTTATTCACTCTGTGATAAGAGCAGTAGCATGTATGATGCTTTTTACATCTAACTTAAGGGTCAACAAATATGGTAACTGAAACATGATCTCAACAAACATTGTTGAATGAAAAGATAAAAGCAGAGACAGCGTAGTGCTTATTATGTAACAAGGACTGCCACAACGCTTTAATGTAATTCTTCTTGTTTAATTAACCCATTCAGCTGTGGTTTTCTCAGTTTTAGGGATGAGGACCCCGGGAATCACAACGAGGGTCATAGAGTTAAATCACGGGAAAGTCAAGATTTAATTCCATGTGTGCATAAATGCTTTGTGACACTCATTCTTAAATTCATAGTTTGAGAGCTCAGTTAACGTCTCTGAAACCCTGTGTCATCATTAGGACAAGGAGACAGTCGCCTCGAACAACCGCTGAGGTCCTTTCCTGCTTGACTGACGGTGCTGAAACACACGGAGGACTGACCTTTTCATCCTGCATGCCCTTCTTGTATCCATCATCTTGTCTTGGCCTCCACTGACTTCTACAAAAATAGCATTTTAATTCTTTGACTCATCCCAGTCCTCAGGAATACTTCTCCTAAGGAAAACACAGAGTCTATCCCTGGGATTATTATGTAGGAGTAATTATACACCTATTTTATCTTATTCCATTTTCATACCTGTGAATTGATGAATGCCCTAGATGCATTAGTAACAGGGCTTAAAGAGACAGCAAATTCTATAGACTTCACACATTTGCATTTTAGTATTTACAAGACTTACTTGATTTTGAACTTTTCCCAAGAGGTCTGGAATGTTGTCAGTAAAATTAGTAAGAGTGTCACATAAAGAAAAAAAGAAATCAAGCAAAAAGAGGGCTAGAGGGAAAAGGAGAACAAAATAAACTTCTCTAGAAAAAGCTGAGTACTTATATGAAATGTAACATATCCTTAAGTAAACTTTGTATGACTTGTGCATAAGAGTAACTTCAGAGTCTGTGCAAACTTGAGAATAACCGTTACAAGGAAATCAATTAGTTAATGAGTATGTATTAAATAATCAATATGCTCCCAGCATTATATGAGGCACAATGAAACAGGAAAGTATTAGGCATGCTTCTTCACTAAATTATCCTACCATATCCAATATATCCTGATATTGAAAACAAGCTGTTTCTTACAGTTTTGGGGGCCAGGTAGTTGACAAAAAAAAATCAATTTTGAACATCAAATTTTATGAAAGCATAGGTTTAGAGGTTACAGACTTCTATGAACCAGATATGATGGCCAAGGGCCAAATTATTTGCCAACCATCAAACGGGCACCAACTTCTCTGTTGGAACAACCCTCTGTTAATAGGCCTTGCTGCTGCTGCTAAGTCGCTTCAGTCGTATCCGACTCTGTGCGACCCCATAGACGGCAGCCCACCAGGCTCCTCCGTCCCTGGGATTCTCCAGGCAAGAACACTGGAGTGGGTTGCCATTTCCTTCTCCAATGCATGAAAGTGAAAAGTGAAAGTGAAGACGCTCAGTCATGTCCAACTCCAAGGGACCCCATGGACTGTAGCCTACCAGGCTCCTCCGTCCATGGGATTTTCCAGGCAAGCGTACTGGAGTGGGGTGCCATTGCCTTCTCCAAATAGGCCTTGCTACCTCCCACCAATTATTCTTCCATCTAGGTAACAGTATGTTGTCCAAAATACCACAACACTCCTGAAACTCCATGAGAATTTTCTCCATTCCCATTCCCACCCCACCTAATTTAGGGTGACCAAGCACTCCAGTTTACCAGGGGCTGTCCTATTCTTAACACTCAAAGTCCTGCTTCCTGGAAAACCTCTCAGTCTCGGGCAAACATTACCAATGGGTGGCCCCCTAAATGCTACGCTACGAGGACCAGAGCCATCAGGCTCTCCCGCAGGCCTACCCCCTCTTTATGTCCTACTCCCGATGCCTATGAGCTTGTTCTCCCTCTCCTCCTTTAATTCTTCCTTGAAGACTGATTAAATTATCTCTCCGGAGCTATAGGCTATGAAATGCATTTTTTTCCCTGAGAGGCGGTTTTACGCCTCTTTAAATAGAATTTTACTCTACAGGGGAAAAAAAAAAAAAAATTAAAACAACCCAGCAGCCTTATATAACCTCTCACAAAAGCCCTACTCATTCTCTCCCGGGACCTGAAAAGGGCCTACAGTTCATGAGCGAAGCAGAACACTTCTCTCACCAGGAGGAACACTAGTGATTTTCATTCAGATGGATCGTGTCTGCACAGTGAGTCCCCCACGTTGTCCTCTTGTACAGTCTGATGCGCAACACGCCAGGTAGCGCTCCTCACTCTGCCAGGCCGCACAGAGCAGAAGCTTCAAAACCTTCCAATGAGCTTTCTGTCTGTGAAGCTTTACTCTTCTTCAGAAATCTCAGCTACACCCCTTCTCCCCTGCCACAGAAGCCCAGGCAAAGGAACATTCAATCTGTTTCATGCCCTGAAGACTGTCCCCCATATCAAAAGGCAAGAGTCAGCATGAGGTTGTGGTCAGGGTCTGACTTTGAGCACGGTTGAGCTTTTAGCATCAGACCTGAGAGGCAGAGGAAGGAGGGTGGGGAGGGACCCAGGGCCCCAGGGTCCTTTTCAAGTGCCTGCCTTTTGCCTGCCTCTGAGAAATTTTAAGGCGGCAAGGGGATGGAGGGAGGAGAAACTATGGAATGAAAACCTGTAGACCCTTTTAAAATGTGCCTCCTTACTTTGACCATTGATAAGAAGGTGAAAGACAGATGGGACACCCAAAGAGCATTTTCAGAGCATTTTCAAAGGCCTTTAATCTCCAGGAAGATGAAACATGTCAAGGCCCGCAAGAAATACATTAGTCGCTAAACTGCACACCAGAAGACTCAGATGTTGGCACAGTTCGCTATTGCAAGAACAGCTCCTAAAGGTAAAGCTCTCCAAAGAGGCTTCAGGCTAAGACTAAATGAGTATGGATGGAGTCTTTTCCCACTGACTATACTTCTACAAAGAAATGGAGACCAGGGTCACTCCTGTCCATGGGTTTTCAGTCTCTGAGGACAGTGTTTCTCAGTTCCCTGGGATTCTCATTCAGTAAGTCCAGGTCTGGACTCACTTTCTGATTTCCTAAAAAGATCCCAGGAGATGCAAACACTGCTGGTCCTTGGACGACACTTTGAATGGCAAGGGCCTAGGACACTGGTTCTCACACTTGGCTGCACTTTGAAACAATCTATGGAGGTCTAATAACTACATGTGCTGGGCCTCATCTCAGAGATTCTAAATTAATTTGCACAGGACAGAATTGGGCATTAATACCCAACCAAGGTGAGAATTCCTCCTCCAGAGAGAAGATTCTCGGGACAAATTATCCCTGGCCCTGAACACTAGCCAGGCATGTACTAGCTTCCAGGCATGCATGCTGAGTAGATGTTGGAATCAATGGGTCTGCAGGAAAAGGATGTGGCTAACCAAAGAGGAGTTAACGGAGGAGGTTAATTTGGATGAAGGATCAACAGGAGGATGTCATACAGTGTCAAGTTTGATCAATAGTGTACTGTGTCAGGTCTAACGTAGCTGAATCTGTTAGCCTGTGAATCTAGCAAAGGCTTAGACCATGGCCCACAAAACCATGACTCACTAAACCAAGCACATGCTTGATTTCAAAACTACTGTTAGAGTCTGACATCTTATTTTATTCCTAAGTCTTTAAAATCAACTCCAACAACGAAAATGAGGAGGGTTCTGGAATGGTGTACCCATGCTTGTGAAATCTGCTCTTCGTAGGCTACTCCAGTATAAATCTAGCTCCTATTAGGAAAATACTAAACATAGTTAGCATTTAGAGAACACTTAAGTGCCAGGTATTGGAATGGATACGGTTTATCTAATGCTTGGAGTGCATCTATCTCCAGTTTCGAGATAGGAAAGAAAAGCCAATTTTGTCTCCATCTTACAGATGGGGACCTCAAGCTCAAGCCCACTAGCTGAAAGGCGTCCCTCCCCACAAACTGTGCCACACCTCTCTCATCATGACCAGACACCAGAGGGTTGTGCAACCAATGCCCTATAAGTTGGCAGCAGTGGAGGAAATGTTGCAAACTCAGTGACTTCTAAATAAGCTTAACTTAAAGCTAAGAGAACACTCATCCATTTTTTTTTTTTAAGAAACAGTAACAGAAAACATATATAACAGGAACATATTGAGAAAATATCTGCAAAGATTTTTAACTGTTAGGTTTTGCTTTTTTTTTTTTTTTAATTCACCTAGCATTATCAGGCTCACATTTCAAAGGAAGCCACCGGAAAAAGAAATGTCCCCACGCCAATCTTACTTGAATAGAAAAGGTGAAGCTCTGTTTCTCTTTGCTTAGTGATAGCTTTCAAAGGGGAAGTAGCCTGTTGACATGCTTATTAATAATCACTTGCATTTATCTAGATCTTTAGACTTTTCACAGTTTTTTCTCCCCTTACAGTGTGTTCACACAACTTCAAAAGGTATTTCTAAACATATAGGATAAGCAGGTTCTTAAATTCACATATGATAGCTAATAAGAAAATCAGGGCCAGGATTACCCGGGTAATATGCTTAAATTTTTAAATGATTGTGCTGAGACTAGAAAAAGATGTTTGCTGTGAATTCATTTCAAGTCATTCAACCAATATTTATTAGCTACTATCTTCAAGCAGAGACATTACTTAGCTGGCAAAGGTCCATATAATCAAAGCTATGGTTTTTCCAGTAGTCATGTATGGGTGTGAGAGTTGGACCATAAAGAAGGCTGCACACCAAAAAATTGATGCTTTTGAACTGTGGTGCTGGAGAAGACTCTTGAGAGTCCCTTGGACTGCAAGGAGATCAAACCAGTCAATCCTAAAGGACATCAACCCTCAATATTCATTGGAAGGACTGATGTTGAGGCTGAAGCTCCAATACTTTGGTCACCTGATGCGAAGAACTGATTCACTGGAAAAGACCCTGATGCTGGGAAAGATGGAAGGCAGGAGGAAAAGAGGAGGACAGAGAATGTGATGTTTGGATGGCATCACTGACTCAGTGTACATGAGTCTGAGCAAGCTCTTGGCATACTGCAGTCCATGGCTTCGCAAAGAGTTGGACACGACTGAGCAACTGAACAACAACCTTCAAGGAAGGATCCAAGGGTATTCTCCAGCCTCAGCCAAGCCATTATTGTGCTTAGCTATCCTGGCCCTGGTTATACTCATATTTGAATTCACTATGCTTTCGCCCACTCTCAGGCAAGAGGTAGATTCCTGCCCCCCACCTACACCCCTGCTGTCTGACACAGGGTAAAGCAATTGGAGATTGATTTCCTGTGGATTGAAACTCCAAGATTAGAAAAGCCAGACAACTAAGGGAAGAGACTGGGCCCCTCCCAGACTGCATATTCCTCACTCTGGAAGTCAAGAGACCTCCTAGACCACACACGTGCAGAAAGGTTCCATGGAGGTCAATGGGGAGTGATGTCAGGGGATGTTCTACCCACAGGCCTTTGCAGTATAACTCATCTCGGCTAAGAGATGCATGCGCACACATGGAAAGATCCTGAGATAAACCAAATATGGAGTGTGAACCAGGCAAATCAAAGTGATTGGCCAAAGGAAACCCAGAATAAATGTTCCATAAAAGTAATTCAAACTGCCACGAGGGTGTGAGTCAGTGACTGTCTCTGAGCCCACTCATGTGTCTATCCACATGTACTATACTCTTTCTCTTCTTAATACTTTACTTGTTTCAGTACTTCCTATCTTTATGGGAATTCTCTTCTGCAAAGCCAGGACCTTGACACTGCCCACTGGTCTAGTGGCCAGGATCTGGGGCTTTCACTGCCCATGAGCCAGCCTCAATCTCTTCCTGGGAACCCAAGCCCCACTTCAAGGTATTGCAAGCCGAGGCCACGGAAGATCAACCACACAGCCTTTCCACTCACTCTTTTCGCCAGCATCTTCTCCCCTGCCTCTCCCCCCAATCCTCTCTTTAACCAAATTCACTTATTCTCCAGGTGTCAACCACAACTTTCTCAGGGAAGACTTCTCTGATTTGCTGAGTCACTCTCCTGTAATACTCTCTTTCTTTCAAAGCCTTATCTCATTCAAAATGATGGATTTATTAACAGATTTAATTACTTAGTATTTCCATCCCACTCTGTTCAAAGTTCTATTACCCTCTTAGCACAATACTTGCCACACAATAAAGAAGGAAAGAAAGGGTCAAGGAGGTCTGGGGACGTATTTATAGCAACAAGCTGCCAGGTAAAACTCAATATCCTCATCCTTGCCAAATCTGAGCTTGGATTTTTTTAAACAAAACCAACAACTTTTTAAATGCCCTTCTTTTTGTTTTTGTTTCATTTTGGTCAGTCAATCTAACGATACAAGGATGAATGAATTGGCTCTGTTGCCCCATCTGGCGAGTATTAATATATTAATGATATAATGAATAAACATGGTAGTTGAGACTTTTCAGAGTCTACCCCACTTCATTTGCATTTCTTTTTTTTAATGAGTGTGTCCTTCTGCCTTGAAACCTATTTAGTTATGTCTGTGCCCGTCACCCTCTCTTGAAGATAAACCCTTGGAGGGCAGAGACACATTTAACCTTTCATTTAATTATGGGTTTCTTTGTAACCTATAGTAAATGTTCAGTAAGTATTACCTTGAGCAAAATTTCTGATCTTATTTGATCCTTATAATACCTCAATGATTTTGTTAGGCACTGAGAGTCCTACCTGAAAAACAAGAACACAAATTTTGAGAGGCAAAATGCGTGCCAATGGATGACTGTACAATAAGGTAAACACCATGCCCAATCTATATTTTCTAATATATGACTTGGAAGAGCTTACTTAGAAGAGCACATTAAATTCGGGACCCTTGATTACCAGAATGATATAAACAAACTAGAGGGAGTTCAGGTAAGAAAAATAAACATGATTAAGCTTCTGGAGGGGTAGGAAGGAAGATTAAATGAATTAAATATTTATGGTCTGGTTAAGTGAGGATTCAGAGGGAAGGCAAGAATGGTTTATGGCTAGAATCATCTAACCCACTTCAGCACAGAAGACACAGAATGCCACTGAGGGACAGGAGCCAGGAGCTGGGTGGCAGGAGTCATGGGAGGAATATTTAGAACAGGACCATCCAAGATGAACTATAAAGTGAAATTTTAGCAGCAAGAGCTGATATGCTGCTGCAAAGTTTCCCAAGGGAAACAGTGAACAAATCATCCCAGGAGATCTCTCAAACCAGAAGAGAAAAATAACTGGAAATTGTCCTGCAGGGAACAGCACGGCCCAAACATTAGACATGAAAAGAAAAGCTTTGCAGATTTTCTCTCTAATTTATATTCTTCTGGGATCCCATGAGGCTGAGCAAAGATGTGGGAACAATGGATTGAGGACTCTGAGCGCAGGGGGTTCGCTTAGATGTCTCAGCCTTGGCGCACATCTCTAATGAGTCAGCATGGAGCCAGCACCCCAGAGAAGCCACTGCCAGCACATCCAAGGCTTTATTCCATCCAGGGCCTTTCATTAGTGGGTCCTGTGGGAAGGGGTGAAACAATTAGGAACCTCCCCCCAAAATTAGAAGACGTGCTTATGGGCACTGAGTAAGCATGGGTTTTGTGTGAAGCCCAGTCATACACATAACGGTGATCCTGGGTCTATGTATTTTACCATATTGGAAACATACCCAAGTTTAAATGTCAGATTAGGATTTTTAACCCTACTTGGTATCTATCATTACATCTCTGTGATTCAATTATCTTTGAGTTCCATCATATTCAGGGGATTTGTAAGGTTCCTCAGATTAAGCCTGGCACCCCAGGATCCAGCTTTCCTGTATGTGACATGCTGTGTAGACATAATAAATAGGATAAACCCAGATACTGACAAGGAAAGGGTTACTCTAGGTAATCAACAATTCTACAGTGACTAAGGGTCTCTCTTCCAGCTTAAAATTAGTGTTCATTCTGAAAAGCTGTTTAGGGGAAGTCTGGACTAAGGTAAGCATGATACTGTATCAGACAACAACCTCTTAAAAGTCAGATGACCAACTGCATGTATACCTAAAAGCAAATGTTGCTTAGTAGGAAAAACAAAATAACTATTAATAGTATTGACGCCTCAAACCAAACTGTTGCTCAGTTGGAAAAACAGCATCATAGAACTATCTTGCTGAAATCACTAATGGCCAATAATTTTATGGGAAAAAAATTTTCAACCTTATTAACAGAAAAGGAAATGCAAATTAAAACCACAAGGAAATGCTAATTCATATCCAGCTGATGAGGGCAAATAAAACATGTGACAGTATCAAGTATCAGTACAGACATGGAACAAAGACAACTGTCCTATGCTCCTGGTGGGAGTTTCAATGCATGCCACTTGTCATTGTCCCTAAAAGTAAAGACGCCCTTTGTATGACTCAGCAACTTCATCGCTATATACTTACGCACTCTAGACATGATGGCAAATTTGTTCCAGAGTACATGTACAAGAATGTTCATAGCCATATTATTGGCAATAGCAAAATACTGACTTCCCAGAAGTTTATCAATGGTAGAGTGCATTAAGTGTGATTAATTAACATCATGAAATATTATACAGCAGTGAAAGTGACTGAAATGCAGCAATATGCATTCTCATAGATGAATCTCAAATATTTAATGTCTAGCAAAAATGTAAATCCAAGAATATATACATTTATGTTACAATGGCCAAGTACAGGCAAAGAAAAATCATATGTTAAGGATTCAAACATATGTGGCAAAACTATAAAGAAGGCAAGGGACTAATGAACACAAAATTAAGAAGATTATGGGTGGGTACATGAAGGTTGTTTTCATTATAATTATTGTTATCATGATCAATGTTATTATGATTAATTATACTCAACACTATATATATAGTACACCTTATAACCCAACTATATCATACAATGTTGAAACTAGTAATATAAGTAGAACTGGTCTACTCCACACTGTCATTTGAAAAGGAAAAGTATTTATGTTGCATAAAGAAAAATGGTATCCAAAGTGATACCAGATTTCAGAAATGCTATAACCTGTTAGTGAAAATCAATTAAATAATGAAGGACTCAGGTCTTGATTTGGAATCTCTACTTTTACTTTAGACACAGAAATAGTCCCCTATTTCTTAACAAATCAAAAGTAGAAAAGAGAAAAAACTGCTTTAAAGAAGTCTTACAACAACAAGAACTTCCGGCTGGTTGTGAACAAGTATTAGTAGATAAAATGCATTTTACAAATCAGGAATAAAAGCCTTAGGAAAACAAAGCAACAGACCATGACCATTTGATGGAAAATAAACAGTCTTGCACAATGCAGTATCTTCAGAAATCATCCCTATAATATCAGAAAATAACTGAGACACAGTTATGCCTGAGTTCTCTTAAGGACAGGTTCAATTATTTTCTACATTCTTAAAAGGCAGCTAAGAGAATGGATAAACATTTTTAAAGATTTAGAGAATTAATAAAATTGGGAAATACTGTATTTAACAAGAAACTTCAGCTACTAAGAATACTAAGGTAAGTAACTTTACATTAACCACTTAATTCCTTTATTCTTTTATATAAGGCCAATATAAGAACCAGAGTCATGTTGGTACTGATAAGCTGTCTTATCTGGTCACGATACATTAACAAGTTGGTATTTTCATCAGATTGTATCAGGGAGGTTCAGTTAATTCAGTGACACATTTTTGTCCTAGATACACCCAAGAGAAGTATTCTGGAAAGAACCAATCTTTAAAGGATGAGCAAAAACAAGAGTGAAATCCCCAAAATGCAATGCAGACCCCTGTTAAGCCCCATGAGATTAACGACAATTGGTATAAAGGTCCTTCCTTTCTTGAAACTGTGAAATGGCTGAGTGAGCAAGAAGTAAGAGAATTTGGATGTGTGATATTTAGCTAAAGTACATCATGAAAATAATAGGTAGGTTATAGGCACTGGGTTCATAGAATTCAGCAAATAAGAGAAATTTCCTCACTCAGGTCATATCATAACAATAAACTTTAAAAATATAATCAATACTTATGAAATGATTTGTGTGTTTTCTGGTTGAACTTTTCCCCCAAGAAATGAAAGCTGTGAATAATATGGTTGTTTCAGACTATTTATAAAAAGAAGCATGTACTATTATAACCACTGGCAAATTACCATCAATAGTGAAAAAGGAATTTTCAGTCATACACATTATTATGTATTTCTAAACCATACCACTGATAAGTTCAGCCATTTCTAAACAGCCTCCCCAAAGAAAACAAAATCTAACTTAACAGGTGAGTTAAAGAGACCTGGTTTTGTAACCTCAGGCTAAAATTTGTCAAAGAACTTTAAAGCACTTTAGTAATTTTGATCATCAGCCAACCTGAATTTCCATGTGTTAACACAGCTCTAAAGCACAGAACTAGAAGGAATCAACCATCTACTGAAGGAGGAAGCAAAGTGTAGAATACTAAAGTGAAAGTGAAAGTGAAGTCGCTCAGCCGTGTCCAACTCTTTGTGACCCCATGGACGGTAGCCTACCAGGCTTCTCAGTCCATGGAATTTTCCAGGCAAGAGTACTGAAGTGGGTTGCCATTTCCTTCTCCAAGTGATCTTCCTGACCCAGGGATTGAACCCGGGTCTCCCGCATTGCAGACAGACACTTTACTGTCTGAGCCAAGTAGAACACTAAATGTTACTGTAATTTATTCTTCGTGCCATAATTATAAAAGTGTATAATAATTTGCATTTTATTTTTTACTATCACCCACTTGTTATATATAACATGTCATTTTATTTTGCACTTTTTTTTTCAATTGGCCTATGGGGAAAATAATTTGGATTGCTCATCTTTTTTCAATTGTCAAGTTTAACACTTGCTTTACTGGAAGTCTTGTTTGAAAGGAAAATCTTAAATGCTTTGGGATCAATGTCATACTACTGATTTTATAATACCATTAGGGAGTGCTTTGATCCCTGAAAAGTAGTGACTTCGAAGTATATTAAAAGTTTTATTATTCCAATCAGGTAACACCCTCCTGAAAAAAAAAAAGGAGCATGCTGAGGTTGACATAAGCCACTCTTCTCTAGAGGTCACTTCTTCTCCTTGATGCTCCATGAGTTCTGGAATTTCAGTGATACTGGCTGAGAAGTCATGAGTTCGTCTCCTATAGTAAGAGTACTACTTAGCTGTCTTTAACTTTCCAGAAAAGAAATACTCATGAAAAATGTTTAAAATTTGTTTTTAGGCAAATCCCCATGACCTTGCAAAGTGTAGTATACAGCATGTTTAACACAGTGCCTATGGATCTGACCTTGGAGTCACAATGAGAAAGGTTTTCCTGGATGGTGTCAAGGGAGGCAGTGTTGATGCTCTAGAGTGTAGAAATCAGAGCTGTGATTGTGTACACAGGCTGGAGAGGAGCAGGCAGCCCACTGGCAGGCTGCAGAACAATGCACCAGGCATCACATCATGTTGCTATTTATTTCAGAGTGTTTCAGTGAGATTTAGTGAGATCCCAGGCTACGATTCATTAAGGCACGTGACAATGTGACAACTCATGAAACTCTTCAACCCTCTTCTCAAGAATCGTAATAAAAAAAAGCAGAGGAAAAAGAAGATTCTATGGTTACATTTTATGAATTGTAACTGTGCATAGCATTTATCATCCTGCTTTAGGGATTATAGTTCTTTTCCAGAACCAAGTGACTTTTTATCTTTAGTTAATTAATCAAATAATCCTTGGCAGGCTTATGTCATTATTCTTTTCACTCAGGCAAACCAGTTTTCCCGAAACTTGCCCATATTATTTCATCTGAGAGATTATCATCTGAGGTAGAGGACTCCGTCAAAAATTGATCATTTGAGCTGGTAGCTGTGTAACAAATACCAACAGACTGCAATACGTCCCCAAAGTCAGTGCGAGTTTCTGAGAGGAATTTGGGCCATATCTATGGAAAGTGGGAAGACCTACAGCGAGGCAAGAAAAGTTCACTCATCAATAAATATCACACTGGTTTCCAGAAGCGTCTTTATGTAATTAGCACTATCTCAATTCACCCTAAAGTCATACATTTGGGGAGGTGGCATGGAGGGTTAAAGTTCTCTCTTCCTTGCATATGTATGATTGGGTTTTAATACAAGAAAAAGCCAGAAAACCACTGCATCCTCTCCTAATAGAATTATTTTGGCTGGCAGAAGCATGAGGGGAAAAAAAAAAATCCACAAGCAAAGTTTAAGGTGGCAAGCTTTCCAAAGAATAGTAAGAATATTTGCTTTTAAATGTAATCTCAGGGCCCAGTCTTCCATGGAAAGAAATACTCTGTTTAGAAATTCAGAAGTACCTGCAAACATGTCACATCACCTAAAGATAACAAGTGTTTGGGTTGAGAAGTCAAGATTTAAATTAGAGCTAGTTTCCAAAAGAGAACGATAGTATTAGATGACCCTTCTATGTGCAGAAAGATAGTACTGAATGATTCTTCTGTGTGCGGCAGCAATCATTCTAGTAATAAACCATGTGACTGTGAAGAATTTCCAACTATTGGGTGAACAAAAGAAGGAATGTGAACCAGAGAGGAAGAAACTTTTCCTCTCATAAAAGATGCTTCTGAGGATAACTAGAATGCACGAGTTCCCTTGGAAGACACCATGTCACCCTTTCCGTCTCCAGAAAAAGTAAAACTATCCCCTTCCACCCCAAAATTCACCTCCTCAAATCTCCTGTCAAGCTTCTCACTGGCTGAGAAAATCCTACTACAGCCTGTAGATATCCCGTACTCCAGGGGAATCTTGCAGCAGGATTCACTGAGGAAATCAGAGAGGGGTAAAGCTCTTCCTCGTCAATGAAAACAGTAAGGAAATTTGCTGAGAGGTTAACTTGCCCGAGAATAAATATAAGTCATACACACTGGGAAGTTATAAATCTCTTCCCAGGGGGAAAAAAAAAAAAATGCCTACCAGCAGCTCAAGCCAGCCCAGCTCTTAAGAGCATTAAAGCAAATGCACTAAGCCTAATCTATTCACATTTAACACATGTGGTGGCTGTTTCACATGCTTCATAACTCAGAGGGCAATGGCTGCTGTGTGGAAACGGATGCTGTGACGGGCCCCTGGTGATTTACACCATGGCACTCACACAGGAGTGGACAGCTGGGCAGCCCAGGCGCCCTCAGGTCCTGCCACACTCCACCCAACGGCAAACCCAGATGGGGGCATGGATCTGCTCGGGTTGGGGTGGGGGAGATGAGAAAGAGGTGGGTAGGGGAGGCAGCGAGCCCCAACTTAGCATGTCCCAACAACATAAATGCACACTGATTTTTTTTCCAATAGAAAGTACCCCAAATATATGTATAAAGAATTAATTAACATGTATACTTGCTATTTCATTCATTAATATCCACCACATAAAATTTTCATTTCATCTGAGATTCTAGGACTCTACTTAGTGCCCTTGCTTGGGGCTCAAGTCAAACATATAAGGAGCTAGCATCTTACAAAAGTCAACTAAAAAGCCACTAGCCTCCACCTCCAGCATCAAGTCCCCATCCTATGTGGACACTGCTCTGGGATGCCCTTGGTTCTGTCCTAACAATTTCACAAAACTCTAGAGCGGCTCCCGACTTTATCCAGGAAGTGGGGAAATACCAAGCGCTATTGTGCTCTTCTCCATAAGCCTTTGTCACCCATCAACAAAGTCTTTCAAAACATCCTGCTGAATGGGAATTTCACCGTCAGTAAATAGACACTTGGCCTTATTAAGGGCACCTCCTACTGGTCTTTTCATAGAGTGAACTGTGCTTTCTTCCTCATCAATTCCCTGCCACATCCTTGAAGAGGGGACACTGCTACTAACAGAAAGAGGAGAAACAGATTAAGGAGCAATACCTAAAAACTGCACCATATCCACTTTTCCTTGGACCTGTGCAAACTACATCACATCTGCAAATAACAGAAATGGATTTAGAAGCAGAGAGGAGCTGACAGATTGAGATCCACAAGCCTGTCCACAGGCACATCCCTCATATATATAGACTTTTGTCTGCCTTTTCAATCACAGACTTCTCCAATGAGGAGTTAATATCTGGCCTTAACTTTCTAGATAAGAAACATAAATAAGTGGAAAGGGGATATTTAATTAATTTCAATGTCAGTAAATATATATATATATATATATATATAAAATCAATCTCCATTTCTTTACCCCTACTCTCCACAGAAGACACTCGGGAAATGGCTTTGAAATATTTCAGTGTAACTGACAAAACATCGTTATCCATTTTTGCACACCTTCCTTGTCTAATACAGTATCTTCAGCCCAGGCGTTTCAGGCCTGGCTCTGGTAGACTTGCTACCCAGCAAGCATGCCCTTGTGAACTTCCCCGCTCTCTGCCTTGGCCGGCTCCCCAACTGAGAGTGCAAGGCAGTCTTCTGGACCCGAAGGACGGAGCTCCTCCAGTGTCTGTGGGCAGCAGGAGGAAATTTTAGAGCCACCTTTCATTATCGCTTTACTGCGGGATATTCCCCGCCCACCTTCCGAGGGAGTAATTGCTGAGGACAAAGCTCCGGGAGAGAGGAGCCGGGAGGAGACCAACCTGTAAAGGGAGGGAGCCAGGGAGGACCGGCTGCCGGGCGCACAAACGCTGGTACGCGTGCCCAGCGCGGGAACACACACACACACACACACACTCCTCTGGCAGGCTGATGAGGGCTGGTGAGGAGTCGGTCGGTGTGGATGCGCAGATTCCTGTTTCTGTGAAGCCGCGTCCAGACTTGGGGAGCCTGGTGTTTGACTCTGAATCCCTAGCAACCAGAGAGGCGCCTTCTCCACTGGAGATTGCAACCCGGGCCGCGCAGCAGCACTTAGCAGGAACAAGAAAGCCGCAGCTTCAGGCTACGGAGAGGATGGGAGCTGGGACACAGTTTCCATTCTGTTCCCTGTTAATTTCCGAGGCGCAGCCTGGGGAGCTCCCGCCCAACGCCTGGTCCCTGCCCGCGGCTCCTTTTCTTTGGGATTTGGGGAAAGGTCGTTTCCGAAGGGAGTTGAATGCTCAGCCAGCTGCTATCCCCTCCTTCCTCGCCGGGCCCACTCCCTATACCCCAGTGTCCGTTTACACTTGGGATGAGGCCGGCAAAACGAGGGAACTGTTATAATGAGTCATTTGGGATTTTTTTATTATTAATATATTATGATTTTCTCCCGGCGGTCGAAACCTCCAGGCTCCTCCAGCTCAGAGACTGCCGCAGCCCTGAGCATCCCTTAGATGCCTCTTCTTCCTGCTCTAACTCAATCCGGCCCCACACACTTTTGCCATTTTTAATTAGAAACTGCGCTTGCCAAGGACAAGGGCCAGGGGGGCTGGTTTCTCGGAATATCAATCATTTGGAGTTTGGAAGTGTCCTGAAGATATGTGTAGACTTAGCTCAAGAGCCGCATTCACTGTTAAAAAATGAAACACAACACGCCTCCTTCCTCCTGGCAACTCTGCAACCGCTTTTGGGAACCACCAACCCCTCCTGCGAAGTACCAAAACACATCAGCTGGCCCTTTCTCGATTTTCAATCAGTAAGTCTAAAAATCCAAACCGGAGGCGCCAGAAATCACATACAGACGCCCCAGCCCCACCAGCTACATTCCGCACAGACACCCTCAAAGCCCCCCTCCAACCCCCCCTCCAGGATATCCTCCACTCGGTCTTATTGCCCCAATTCCCCTGCTTCGTAGCTTTCCGAGGAGGAGGATTCAACCCATTTCCTTTCAACGATATCCCCATCACCTGCCTCCTCCCTGCCCCAGACCTCCAGCTCTCCCAACCGACGCAAATATTTGCTAAAGCAGAGATGCATGCGAGAAACACCAGATTTGTTTTTAAAAAGCGAAGGGGCGCCCGTTTCCCCAGCCGCCAACATCCTCCGCTCCCAGGGGGGAAAAAGTCTTCCCATCTTTTATCATCGATGAGGAAATGGGGCACGGAGCGAGTGCCCCGCATGTTGCCTGTTCTCCCCCTACCCCAATTCTACTAGAGCCAAAGGAAATGGGGAGAAGGAGGGGGGTGAGAGGGGCGGGGGCGACGAGAAGAAAGGAAAGAACCTCTCACCGGCGACTTGAGGATGTGCGCTGAGCAGGGTAGCTCCGAAGAGTACAAAAGCCAGCTTGGGTACCCAAACACATCCAAGACTATTCTCCATATTTCAGCCAACACCTTCGGGGCCGGGGGTCCTGGGCAGCGGCAACACTCACACACATGCACTCACACACGCGAGTACACATGCACACACCACACGCACACACGCGCGCGCCGAGCCCCTTCGGCTTCCTCCTCCTCCTCCTCGTCGTCCTCCTCCACCTCCCCTGCGCCTCTTCTGCCTCCGAAGCCTTCTTCCTGGTCCACTGGCAGAATCAGCAGCAAAAAGAGGCAGCAAAAAGTTCCACTGGGTCCAAGAGATCTCAAGCCCCGGTAAAACCTCGGGAAACTAACTCAAGGAAACAGAGGGAACCGGCGTCGTCGGAGCAAAGGCAGCTCTCCGCGGGGCTGGCGAAGCATCAATACACAGGATATCCAGAAGGGACCAAGGGGAGACGCGAAGCGATCCTGTGTCTGGGCTTTGCATCAAAAGGTTGGGGCTGGTTCCCTGTCCTCGCCGGGTAAAGTAGAAGAGGAGAATCCGTGCGCGAAAGCTGGGGATGCTGCCTGTCTCTCCCCCAAGTGCGGAGGGGACCCAGGGACGAGAGGCCGGGGCTGCGGGGTGGAGCGCGCTCACTTGTTACTGGGGTGTCCGCCGGATATGTGTGAGCTAGGAGTTGGAGCCGTATGTACTATCCATTGATCCGGAGAAGTGGAGGGCTGGAAGGGAAAATGTGGAGACCGGAGGGAAACGAACTGGATCAGGCAAAGATTCCACGGGGAAGGCGGTGGGGGCTGAGAGATGCTGGAGGGGAAAAAAAAAAAGAAAAGAAAAGCGGTCGGAGGAGGCTTCCAGCAGCTGCATTCGCTGGGTCTACATATCAATGAGCAGGGATGCCCTCTGTGGGCAAAGCGTGGGAAGTCACTTTTGTCAATGGGTCTGGCAAATACCATGAGTGTGGGGGAGGGGGGAGCGTTTGCAGCTATCTCTTTTGACATTCAATCTTTGGGAAATCATTTTTGACTGGAAAATCTAGGCAGGTATTTAGGCTGAGTCAGAGGGGGCACAGTGTTTCCTTCCTTCTCTGCCCGCATTATTTAAAACTAGAATGTTTCCTTGGGGAAAAAAAATCACTTAATCCAACTCCCTTCTGGGGAGGGAGAAACTGAGGTCCAGACACACAAGGGACAAATACCAGTCTGCTTTTTCCTGACAAAGCAGCTAGGGGCCTCTTTTTGTAAGATGTCTTATTTCACCTGTGTTCTCTCTTCTGGAGACAGGATTCAATGCTTTATTTAACCAATTTTAAAGCATTTACCATGTTCCAGGTACCCTGTTAGCTTCCAGGAAATGCGAGAATGAAGTTTAATAAGACTCAGCTTCTATCCTCCAGGGGTTCATGATCTGTTGGGAGAGTGGCGTTAAGTGGATAATTATAAAGCAGCATGATAAATATGATGGTCTGTGTAATGAGAAGAAGGTCTGGGATAACAAGAGAGGGACTCCTCCAATCCCTGAGTCATAAAATGAAGCAAACTAAACACATACACACAGCATGAAATTTTGGAAGGGTGATCAGTGGAGCCCTTTCAGGCAACTGCGTTAAGCTGACTTTCTTTGCAATTGTATCTCTACTGCAGGATCTCAAGTTCTTCTGAGAAGAGGGACTTTGCACCCTCATAGATCTAGCAGGAAAAGTGGAAGTGTTAGTCGCTCAGTCATGTCTGACTCTTTATGACCCCATGGACCATAGCTGGCCAAACTCCTCTGTCCATGGAATTCTCTGGGCAACAATACTGGAGTGGGTAGCCATTCCCTTCTCCAGGGGATCTTCCCACCAGGGATCGAACCCAGGTCTCCTGCACTGCAGGCAGATTCTTTACCATCTGAGCCACAAGGGAAGCCCTAAAAGGAATGAACCTGGCCACAAAGATGATAAATAGAAATGCCACTTGGATAGAAGTTCTGTCTTTTAAGGAGATATTTAGTTGCAGGTTCTTCTTTCCATTCCACACTGCATTACGCTGTCTATTCATTAGTGTCTGAGAGGAGAAAATGGACTATCTATTCAAAAAGAGGAATACAGGATCCAAGAATGAAAAATACAGGTTACAATCATCAGGAAAAGTCCCATGATACCAAAACTTGGCAACAGTGTTTCTAGATCATCAGCCATGTCCGCCCCTTTCTGTCTTGGAAAAGTTAAAAGAAAAAGTACCTGTGGTTTCCAGATCACACCTCCAGAAATAACTTAGATGAATGGGCCCTGTGGAATGGAATGGAACTCTTTGCTGACCCCCAAATTTCTCAAAATACTCAAAGCTTTCCTTAGCTGAGGATGAGGTATCCGGAGATAAGAGCTCAAGGTCAAGAACAAGGATTCTTAACTGGGTCTATGGAGGGACCCTCAGTAGGGAACCCTGCTGACAAGTTTCAGGGATTTCATGAGCATCCTGACATTTTATGAAAAAATGACTGACTTCTGCGCTCATGCTCTTTTTTTCTTTAAGAGGGAATCTTTAGCTTTCATTAGATGTACAAAATGAATTCAAGCATGCCCTCTGCTGAAACAATGGAAAGAATCACTGGTCTACAAAGTATGGTACAAGGAAACAGTTGCAATCTCTTCATGAGAGAGTGATGAAGTCCTCTGTTCCCTTCATCAGTAAAAGAATGTCCACAAACAATGGGAGGATAGGATCCAAAATGGCCCATAGTGTTCACATTCCTTTAAATTGACATTATTAAGTCTAACAGAACAAATAGTGATTAAGTTACTCTTCCCTATAGTTCTTGACTCACGTACCCTGAATCATAGAGATCAGCTGCCCACCAACCAATGATTTTCTAAAAAGATCATCGAATTATCATCCTCCTACATATTTAGTTGGTTTCACAATTATTCATTGTGCTTCTGACAGTTGCTTGTACTCACTTGCCCAGTAGCCCCTCTTTTTTTTCTGAGAGAGATGACTCCAGCTTGATTTAGGTATCTTCTCTTAGAAACAGCATCAATATTTTCTGATTCACAGAAAATTTATACTTGGGAAACCTAGCACCTTCTCACTGCTCCTCTCAGGCGTGTGAGGCCCACTTACAACTTATAAGCCCTGATAAGTGTGAGGCCCACTTATCAGGACAAAAGGAAACTACAAGACTGGAGCAGTAAGAGGAGGGAAGAGTTTAGTGTAATTAATCATCTTCACATAGTCTTTATGACATTTGGTGCTGAGAGTCCCTTTCTTGGGTTTAATCAGGTACTAAAATACAGGTACCCACACACACTTTATGCCCAAAAGGGAAATTAATCAATACTTCTATTTCTTCAAACTGCATGTACCCTAAGTTTGTGTGTGTGTGTGTGTGTGTGTGTGTGTGTGTGTGTGTGTGTGTGTGTGTGTGTGTGTGTGTGTGTGTGTGTGTGTGTGTGTGTGTGTGTGTGTGTGTGTGTGTGTGTGTGTGTGTCTGAGGTGAGGGAAATCTGGAACACTGGTTTTCTGAGATTAGCCCAAGAGGACATCACATTAAAAATAGGTAATTCCTTCTAGGATTCCCATTGTGGAACTACATTTCTTGGCCAACCTTAATCAACCTTAATTCAAAAAACTAATACTCTTAGACTACTCCTATTCTTCTCTCAATATCATGACCTGATGTTAGACACTTTCAATAACATGCTTTAGAAATTTATTTGCCAAACCAATAGTATCTAGTCCAATGGAACATGATAGGCCATGGATTCAATGATACTGACAGTCAAATCATGTGAACATGACAATGTAGCAATTCACCATTTAGTCATTTACTGAAGAACATTAACTATTATATTAAACATTTGGGCTATGTAATATCTATACAGAATTGTTGTTATTTAGTTCCCAAGTTATGTCTGACTCTTTGCAACCCCATGGACCGCTATACAGAATATACAGCTATAAATAAGATATGGTCATTGCCCTCGGCTAATTTACAGCTATGGGGTGAAGGGATGCCTTTTAACTGATGTTTATTAGTGGTTTTTCTTTTTGCTCTGAATGCATTCTTTCGTATTTTGGTAACCAGTCTCATACCTTGCTGTTCCTCCATATTCTCAGCTACAAACGTGAGGAGGTGGATTCTTAGTCCCTTCAGTCTTACAGAGGAGCCTATCTTCACAATCAAGATTATAAACTCAGAGCTCAGCCCACCAGCCAATCAGAGCAAAGGAGTCATTTCTGAGGCTTCAGAATAAGAAGCTCTCTGTCTCACACTGGGGTACTGCTAGAATAAATCGCTCTTCCCTCTAGTGTATGAAAATATGTAAGCTTTAGTTATTAGAGAAATGTAAGTCTAAACTACCACAAGGTACTACTGTCCACCAGTCACAGTGGCTATCATTAAATTTGTATACCTAGGGCTAATTCATGTTGATGTATGTATAGCAGAAACCAACAACACATCGTAAAGCAATTATCCTCCAATTAAAACAGTAATAAAGAAGAAAATTAAAAAGAAAATTAAAAGTCTACAAATAACAAATGATAGAGAGGATATGAAGAAATAAAGAATCCTTCTATGCTCTTGATAGGAATGTAAATTGGTGCAGCCACTATGGAAAACAGTATGGAGGTTCCTTAAGAAACTAAAAATAGGGTTGTCATATGATATAGTAACCCCACTTGTGGGCATATATCTGGAGAAAACTATTATATAACTCAAAAAGATGCATGCACCCTTATGTTCACAGTAGCACTATTTACAATACCTAAGATATAGAAGCAACCTAAATGTCCATTGACAGAAGAATGGATAAAGAAATGTGGTATATATATATGTATACACCACACACACACACACACACACACACACATACACACACACACACACAGTGGAATACTACTCAGCCATAAAAATGAAATAATGCCATTTGCAGCAACATGGATAGATGTAGCCATTATCATACTAAGTGAAGTAAGTCAGAAAGATAAATATATGATATCACTTACATGTGAAATCTAAAATATGGCACAAATGAATTTATTTATGAAGCATAAAACAGTCCCACAGATATAGAAAACAAACTTATGGCTACCGAAGGGAAAGGAGGGTTAGGGATAAATAAGAAGTTTATGCAGATACATACTACTATACATAAAATATACAAACTACATGGTCCTACTATATAGCATAGGGAACTAGATTCACTATCCTATAACAAACAACAATGGGAAAGAATATGAAAAATAATATGTATATATTATGTATTATGATAGTTCAGTTGTTAAAGAATCCACCTGCAATGCAGGAGAGCCCAGTTCAATTCCTGGGTTGTGAAGATCCACTGGAGAAGGGAAAGGCTACCCACTCCAGTATTCTGGCCTGGAGAATTCCATGGACTGTATAGTCCATGGGGTCGCAGAGTCAGACACGACTGAGCAACTGTCACTTTAATTCACTTCTTTCATGTATAACCAAATCACTTTGCTGTACACTAGAAACTAATACAACATTGTAAATCAACTATACTTCAACAATATGTGTGTGCGTCTGTGTGTGTGTGTGTGTATGGGCTTCCCAGGGGGCACAGTGAAAGAATCCACTTGCCAATGCAGGAGATGCAAGAAATGCAGGGACAATCCCTGGGTCAGGACGATTCCCTGGAGTAGAAAATAGCAACCCACTCCAGTATTCTTGTCTGGGAAACTCCATGGACAGAGGAGCCTGGCAGGTACAATCTATGGGGTTTCAAAGAGTCAGACACAACTGAGTGCCTGAGCAAACACATACATGTATATGTGTGCGCAGGTGTGTGTATATACATACAGATACATACATGCTTTAACAGAGGTGCTTTAGGAGAAATCTTGGTGCTTCCACCAGCTCCCTATAAGGAACCTGTGGTAGGTAGAATAATTTCCCTCCTCTCCTCCAAAGATGCCCACATCCTAATCCCTGTACCTGTGACTGTTCTCAGATGTGACAAAATTAAGGATCATGAGTTGGGGAGATTATCCTGGATTATTCCAGTGAGCTTATGTATTCATGAGGGTTCTGAGAAAACAGGAGGGAGGCATAAAATCATAGTTAGAGAAGGAGATGTGATGGGGAAAGAGGTGGTCAGGGCAGAATAATGCAATTACTGGAGGGGATCACAGGCCAAGGAATGCAGCCTCTGAAGGCTGAAGAAGCCAAAAACCAGATCCTGCCCTAGATCCTACAGAAGGAGTAAAGAGCTACTAATACCTTGATTTTAACTTTATAAAACCATGCATGTATGTATATGTACATATGCATGTATGTGTATTTATACATATATTTGGAAAATTCAGTGACTTTCGCAACACAAATTTATCCTCCTACAGTACAGTATAGAGGTCTACCTGGATTTCAGGTAGTCTCAGACACTGGAAAAACAAGAAAGGGATTCTCCCCTAGAACCTCCAGGAGGATCACAACCCTCTGGATGCCTTCATTGCAGCAGTATAAGATCCATTTGCAGAACTTTGACCTCCAGAACCACGGGATAAGAAATGTACGTTGTTTTAAGACACTATGTAGTGACTTGTTAGAGCAGCAATAGAAAATAATATAGAACATGAGAATTATGCTCACACTGTTGAATAAGAGGGGAAAGCTGGAAAGACAGTGAATTCTTGGTGACATTGATTACAATGTCATTTCGTGTGAAGCCAGCCTGGACTTTGGATTTCTCAGTTACAGGAGACAATTAATTATTTTATTATTTAATTCAGGTTAAGGAGGATGTCTACCTTTTACAACATAAAGAATCCCAACTCAACCAATGAAAAACAGTTGATCTTTAAAGTACATTCTCCTACCGTGAAATTTATGACTTTAATTCAGTTACAGCTTTGCAACTCATCTTTGACTGGCAGAGGCCATCAGAAATCTAACTCCAGGTGTGTGATGATCTGGCAATGAAAAGAAGGTTTTGTTATTATTATTAGGTCAGCAAATTGTTCTCAATACCCACTGCATAGATAAGATAACTTAGTGGCTAAAAGGTAGGACAAGGACAAGAAAGAGCTCTTGCTTTCAAGAAATGTTCAATCTAAACAAAGAAGATAAACATACTCTATAGCCTAGAAATTAAAATTTTATGCATGAAATACTAAAAAAAAAAAAAGTTGTTGCAGTAATTTAGATGAAGGGGGAAATGAGGTGATCAGAGATGACTTGGAATTAATAGGACTCTGTTGGGACTGTTAACTAAACAAAGAGTCTAAGGAGATTATGGATGAGTAAAGTTCTGGAAACAAGTTAAATAAACCTGATAAGAGAAGATAATCTGAGTCAGGGGAAAGTAGAAGAAGAATCCCCAATAAGGAAAGAACCCTAGAGGGCTTATGAGCTAAAAATACCCAAAATTTCTGGTTTCAAATATTTTCTAAAGTGCAAAAACTACTTGCAAAAAAGACATGGCTGAGTCACTTTTTTTAATGTTTAAAGAATAGGAGAGGCATTTATGCCTGAAAATAGTCAAGTTTCCTGGATTTACATGAAAAAATGAAAAGGCTATGGTTATTTCTAACGACAGGCAAGTGAGAGTGAAATCAGTTCCAGGCAGGAGACAACAATTAACGATTAAATATATGATCTATAAATACTCAGGAAAAGATGTAAGATCACTAGGAGCCAATGTGGGGTCACCTGGAATAAATTATTACAGATTGAAGCAGCTGGAAAATGTCACAGACCAATCATATCTGGATTTCAGTGGGGTGCCCCCCAGCAAATGTTTTTCATTAATACTTCAGATAGAAATATTAACATGCCTAACAAGTTAACTGGCAACACAGAACTGGAAGGAATAACTAATGTATTTGTGGATGAATTTAAAATTCAAAAAGATCAACAGGATGGAACAATGAGATTCATCTAAAATGTGAAAAAGGACTGACCTCAGTAACTCCATGCCCCTCCCTGAAAAAAAAAATCCAATTCGTAAATAAAGGATTGGAAAGAAGGAATTTGTTTTCAATTGAGCTGGAAAAGAAAGCATGTGAATTGACATTAAGCTTGATAGGAGGAAACGATATGATGCATTCACAGAAAAGCCCAGTGTCACGTGACACCACATGGGACACCCTGCTACACTCCAGCGAGGGTGGTAAATGCATCTCTGCTCTGTACCCAACAGGACATCCAGCAGGTTCCCATTCACAGTGAGCTTCAATTCAAAACTGTATGCCATCATTGTTTTATTTTTTACATTACCTCTTCTTCTTTTATCCTATAAATGTGGATGCCTCCCACTGACTTTGGAATGAAAGTTAGTACGAGCTTTAGTAAATACATAGATTTATATATTTAAAATTATATTAAAATATATTGCTGTTTAGTCGCCAAGTTGTGTCTGACTCTTTCGTGACCCCATGGACTACAGCCAGCCAGCGTCCTCTGTCCACGGGATTTCTCAGGCAAGAATACTGGAGTGGGTTGCCGTTTCCTTCTCCAGGGGATCTTCCCGACCCAGGGATTGAACCCACATCCTCTCCACTGGCAGGCAGGTTCTTTACCACTGAGCCACCAGGGAAGCCCTAGAATATTGGAGTGAGTTGCCATTTCTTACTCCAAGGGATCTCCCTGACCCAGGGATTAAACCCAGGTCTCTTACATCTCCCACACCAGCAGGTGGGTTCTTTACCTCTAGTGGCACCTGGGAAGCCCAATATATATTACTTTATATTACTAGACTATATTATATAATATTTAACATATATTTAATGATTTGGGTATTACAAGTGATTCAAATCCAAATAGACATTATAAAGTCTGAATAGAAAAACTAAGAAAATGGCTTTGTATGGTCATGTCAGGGGAATGAGAGGGGAATGAGACTGTGTGTGACTCTCTGGAGAGAGGCTGGGTTTCATGTGGATTGCAAGAGGAGCACGCAGCCATCAATTATATGCCTTTCATGTGCCAGGCTTTATGCCAGGAACTTTCAATGTTATCTCTTGTAATCCTCATAAGAACCTTGTAAAGTACTGCTCTTCCCATTTGCAGATGAGGAGCCAAAACCTAGGTGACTTAAAACTGCCAGCCCAACGTCACACAGTTAATAAGTATAAGAGCTCAAACTCGAGGGGCCCTACCCATGGAGAGCCAGCTCTGTGTACCGGGCATGGTGCCTCCCTGCCATGTCCCAGGAAGTAAGGCTGCCATAGGAGCCAGCTCCTGAGAGAGGTGCCACCTCTCGTCTGTAAAGAGGAGCACCTTCCTTGGGCATGGGCTATATCTTTGGTTATCTCACGTATTTTTGTAAAGTCCTAGCTAAGTAACTCAAGAAGAGAGTGACCTCAACAAGTTCTCGTGATCCTGTGCTATGAGAATTGATGAGGAAGTTTACCCTTGGCTCTGGGAGTGCATGACCACATGGACTGTAGTCCTCCAGGTTTCTCTGTCCACGGAATTCTCCAGGCAAGAATACCAGAGTGGGTTACTATTTCTTCTTTCAGAGGATCTTCTCGACCCAGGGATTGAACCCATGTCCTTGAGTCTCCTGCACTGCAGGCAGATTCTTTACCCCTAGTGCCACCTGGGAAGCTCGCTGGCTCTGGGAGATGTTGGCTCAAAATGCATGATGCCTGAGCCTCTGAAACTGGGATGCAGGTCCTTCCCATCCTTCCAACCCACAGTCTGCAGCCCCTACACATCTGCCCATAGGGACAGCAGAGCTGGCTCCATCGCCACAAGCATCTTCTACAAGGTAATCTACAGGAACATGGATAGTTTTTTCTATCATAACACATGGCAATGGAGGAAAAAGACGGAAAAGGAACATTCCTTCTGTCTCAGACAAGAGCAAAAGCAAATTCTTTTGCAAGTAGAAAAGCATCACTTTTGCAGTTGAATACTCTTAAAAATTGGTTCTTTGGTACAACTCTGTTTCTCTGTACTTAGGGAATTCTCCTTCTAAGGCAGGTAAAACGGCTGCAGAAATAACCTCTATTTGTTGCTACAGCGGTGAGCCACAGAGGTTTAATTGAATAATGTTCTGTTTCTCATTCTACCACGTGAAGTATTGTAGAAGGACCAACTGCTGGCCTTGATCCTGAGAAAACTTGTGATGTCTTTTCTTATATATTGTGGGCCCTCTCTAGTCCACAGCACTGAGAGCTCTTAAGGAAAAGGAGACAAGTTCCCTTCTTTGAGGTGTAATGGTAAACGAGGCAAGAGAAACTTGAAAGCCTGAAAAGAAAGGCTGACCCTGTAAATCCAGGGAAAGTAACAGAAATGACAACAGGGGAGAAATTAGACTCCTAAGGGCAATAGGATTAAAGAGAACTGAACAATGTATAAAGTCAACATCATCAAAACCAATGAAAACATTAAAATCTAATCTTTTGGAGGGTGAGGACGGAACATTTTCCCATTGATTTTTTTTCTTTAACATATGGAAATACAGGCATTTTAACTTCTACACACAATATAGTCTTTCATCATGAACTATGGACTGCATCTCCAATTCTGCTTAATTAGTAGTTTGGAGTACTTTCATGCTGATTTCACAAAATGTGAAAATGTGATTTTTTAGACACGATTTTAAGTAATTTAAAGTAAAAAGGCCAATGCAGCATTAGAGTTTTAAAGCAGTTTTTCACCTATCAACTTGTCAGCAGAAGGAAACAGGCTTTAAAATATTTTCCTTGGGATAGTTGACCCTTTCCCTGAGAAGTATGGAAACATTTTTGATGCACATATTTTCTTAGGTTTTTAATTTAAAACATAATAATAATAGGAGATGAGTTACCTGAAGACAGTACACCTATACAATGAACTAGAGTATAAGACTTAAGGATGATGCCACAGCGGGTAAAACAAACAAACAAACAAAAAGTCATGAGATTTTATAACAACTTACATGAAAAAGTTTTTTTTTTTAAATCCAAATTTCAAGTACTGTTTGGTCCTACATTTCTATCAATATGCCTGACCCCCCTCCACACACATATAGTATTCCAGCAGGGTAGAAAGGGATCAGCTACCCTTGAGTGCAAGTCAAATCGAGGCACTGAAAGACTTTAGTCAGGTTTAAATCTGAGCCTTCAATTCCTCTCTGTAAAATGAAAATATAAATATGCTCTGAGCATCACTGCATTTGCAGCTTTTACTCTATGTAATGCCTCCTCCTGTTTCTTTTAAATATAAGTCAGATCAAGCCACCCAACTCCAAACCTTTCCATGGTTCTACATCCCACTCAAATCCAATTCCTTCTCAAAAGACCAAAAGAACCTACCCTTCCCTTTTCCTCTACTGTCTGATGCCGCCTTCCTGGTGCCCCTTCAGTGAGTCCAGGGCTCCAGAGACTGCCCTCCTGCTGCTCTTGGGGCACAGGGGCACTGTCCGACCTCAGGGCTCTTGCAATGTCTCCTCTCTCTGGGACAATCCTCCTCAGATATCTGGGGGTGTCCTCCCTGAACCCTTTAGGTCTCCTCCCAAACATCACTTTCTCAGGGTAGCCTTCTTTGATCATCTTTCTTACAGAAGCGCCAGAAGAATATATAGTTAAGGCAGAAAGTCAAGGGATCAGGAGATTTTTTTCAGGGTTCTCCAATCATCTTCTCTATCCCATCATTTTTTTTTCTTTTGTCCCTCAGATCTCAATTCAATCATTACTTCCTCAAAAAGTCCACCCCTGACTAGATCAAATGCCCTAAGGCAGAGACTCATAGGCCATTCCCCTCTTCTTCACTCAACTTACCACAGTGGTCATTTTGTATTTCACGTTGACTAACGTCAATCTTGGGCTTCCCGGCTGGTGCTAGTGGTAAAGAACCCGCCTGCCAATTTCAGAAGATATGAGAGACCCAGTTTCGATCCCTGAATCAGGAAAATCCCCTGGAGAAGGGCATGGCAACCCACTCCAGTATTCTTTCCTGGAGGATGCCATGAACAGAAGAGTCTGGCAGGCTACAGTCCACGCAGTCGCAAAGAGTTGGACACGACTGAAGTCACTGAGCACATGTACACACGCAAGGCCAGTCTTTCTCACAAGACTGTGATCAAGACGGAGACCCATGCTTTGGCTTTGCCAGCATTATTTCAGCACTGGTAGAATGACTGGCACATAACAAGGGCTCTGTGTGTATGTTTCAAAGGAAGGAACATACCGCTCTTGTCCACAGTGGCTGTGGAAGAAGAGTGTCTGATGATCTGAGATCCAGGAGCCCAGCCACCTTTTCATCTGGTCTCAGCAGACAGGAAACAGATCAACAACAGCCCAAGCCAGAAAGAACAGCCCCAGCACAGCACCCTGTGCTGCAGCTGTGTACTGGCATCACAACTACAGCACTGGGCCAGTCTACTGGATTTACTAAGACCTCAGTCCAGTCTTAGCAAATACGGAGAGGTCGCGTGAAAATGTTAGTTGCTCAGTGGTGTCCAACTCTGTAGCCCACTAGGCTCCTCTGTCCACAGAATTCTCCAGGCAAGAAAACTGGAGTGGGTAGCCATTTCCTTTTCCAGGGAACCTTCCTGACCCAGGGAATGAATCCAAGTCTCCTGCATTGCAGGCAGATTCTTTTCCATCTGAGCCACCAAGGAGAGGTCATGAAGAGGTCAAACTCATCCTCAATGATTGGATGGAGGACAGGAAGACAGAGATCAGCCTCTGATATCTGGTACAGGTGGGTGGATCCACACAAGAAAAATGGAAATGGTTATAGAAAATGGGATGCTTTTTAATGCAGCCACCAAAATTGTTTATAAAAGTTTACACACAGTATGGTAAAATTTTTATTATTTTAAGTAAAAACAAAGACTCTGTATCTGATTGCCACTGAATAAAAATTATGCAAAGAGAACAAAATTAGGATGAAGCAAGGAAAAATGTTATTCAGAGAGCTCCCTGAGAGATGAGGCTGTGCGTGCTACTTCTTTTTTTCCTTTCCATTGTTTTGAATGATATACAATTAACATGGACTACCATTATAATCAGAAGCATATAAAAAAGGAGTGGGCATCTGTTGCTTTTGCTGTACGCATCCTTCCTTGGACAGCTGAACCCCCATCCCTCTGTGAAGAGCAAAACCTTCCTCATCCTCATCTCAGGATGCTCTCTGGGTATGTTCCCAGCCGTGCGGATGTGTGAGCAACCTGACCACGATCCGCTGGAGTGGAGGAGATGCGCAGAAATTGTGACAGGACCTTGGACACAGCAGACCTGTGTTCCCCTTGGACTTGAGCTGCGAGGACTTCAGGCCTGGGGCTGTGGCCCCCTTTCCTTCAATGTGAGGAAAAGTCTGGCTAAGGATGGAGGGGGAAGAGAGCCGGTGGGGAGGGAAGCAGAGTCCTGGGAACACCTTCAGAGCCCTGATAAAACTGAGGCAGAAAGCAGAACACAGGAACAGACTGGTCATAGGAACAGACTTTCCAGCTACTCGAGCTATCACAAGCTTTCGACTTCCTCAGTTTGGCTTAGGTCTTCTTGGAACCAATGAAGGCATGAGTACCATGGCTAAGTGTCCTTTACCCCATGTTCCTGGGTGATGAGGGCAGGGATGTGATACACATAGGATGAGGCAAAAAGCAATGGCAATGGTTCTAACATGTGGTTTGAGTTTTCTGGGAAATATGAGAAATTGTGACTCAATCCATACTCAACCACATATTTGGAAGGCAAAGATCACAGTCCTATTTCCTGTATTGGCCAATGTGTGAAAGTGTTAGTCACTCAGTCATGTCCGACTCTTTGTGACCCCATGGACTGTAGCCTGCTAGGCTCCTCTGTCCCCGGGATTCTCCAGGCAAGAATACTGGAATGGCTTGTCATTCCCTTCTCCAGGGGCTCTTCCTGACCCTGGGATCAAACCAAGGTCTCCTGCACTGCAGGTGGATTCTTTACCATCTGAGCCACCAGGGAAGCCCATTGGCCAATGCTCACTGAATCAACAAATAGCAAACCTGTGTATGTTCTCCAAATAGATGCTATTTCTCTAAAGTCATCTTCCGTGTTTACAATAACAAAACCCCCCTCTTTTTTTTTGCTAACGTCAATACAGAAACAACTTTGTCAGTAAAATAGCTAAATTCTACTTACATAATCTGTTATTTTGGACTCATAAGCATATTTTGAGTGACATGAAGGATGAATGATACATTCACTTAGAAATAATCTTTTCCACCTTCGCATTATAGCAATTGTACTTATACTCTTCACATGCACTCTTATCATCAGTGGTATGCATGTGATTCACGAGAGTCAATTCTCACTCATGTTTACCACCATTTTTCACAGCACATCACAGTTCTCATTCTATCAAGTTGAGACGCAGCCATTTGAATCTACAGATGGGCCCACAAGTAGCCATTACCATAGCATGAGGGCAATTTCATTTTTCCATTCACTCTATAACTGTAGAAATAGTGTCTTCAAAACATAACTGCTTTTGGTATTGCTCTCAGTAAAATGATTATTAAGAGGCTTGCTTACGATTATCTCAAATACTTACAATCTTGCGGTCATATTCTCGGGAATAATTACTAACTCTGGTGTTATTCTGAAAACAACTCAAAAAAAAAAAAAAACAACCTAATTATGTTAGTGACCCATTTAAACATACAAAACTGTCACTGATTGAGATCAGCACAGAACTAATTTTATTTTTTGAAAAGTGCTTCATTATTTACAATAAAGTAATAGAAAAAATGAGCTTCCCTGGTGGGTCAGACAGTAAAGAATCTTCCCACAATACAAGAAACCAGGGTTCGATCCCTGGGTTGGAACAATCCCCTGGAGAAGGGAATGGCTACCCACTCCAGTATTCCTGCCCGGGGAACTCCATGGACAGAGGAGTCTGGCAGGCTACATACAGTCCTTGGGGTTGCAAAGAGTCAGACACAACTGAGCGACTAACACTTTCAATAGAAAAAAATGTCCCTTAGTATCTTCGAATATGCCGTAAGAGGTAACTATCTCAGAAAAAAGTCATCTTAGCTTGGGTCCATGTGGTTTTGAGGTTATGCTCATGAACAGCTTGAAAGGGATCTGGGCCCTTACAGAGCTTAGATTCTGGAGGGTGAAGCAAACAGTCAGATAGACAAGTGCAATTCAGTGTGATAAGAACTATCTGATGGGCATCATTGGGTGCCAAGAAGGCACAGGAGGGGGACGCTGGGACTGGACTCCAGGTCAGGGCACACTGCCCTAAGAAAGGAGAAGTCGGGCAACCCCTAAATAATGCATAGCGATGAACAAAGAAAGAGTGTGTGTGTGTGTGTGTGAATGTAAGGGGGTTAATAGTAGATTGCAGGTGGCAGGAAAGGGGCAGAATGTTCCAGGCAGAAGGACTAGCATCTGCCAAGACACAGGTGAAAGAAACATTGCATAATTTATGGTAGAAGCTCCATCCTTCTAGAAGGTCAGCAGCAGTGTGTTGTTTGTTTGTTGATGATGTTGTCTAAACATTTCACTGTGATGAGAGCTAGTGTGGACATTCTTAAAAAAACAAGAGCCTCCACTTGAAGTTTCTGGCAGTTTCCAGGACAATATGGCATTTATTTCCCTGCCAGATGGAGAAAAACTAGAAATAAGTATTAAAGGCCATAGTCATGATCATTTTAATAGTGCATGGAATTCCAAGATGTGAAATTCACTTCAAAGAGCCATGTTACCAAAGTCCGGCCAGCTTCCCTACACGGAAAGCCTCTTGGCCAAGAGATGTCCCCCCGCAACCCCTGGCTCTGCCAGCAGGTCTGCACTGTTAATAGCTCAGGGCATACCTGCTTAACACAGCTGAGATGCACTTTTTAAAATGGCACCCTCATTCAAAAATATAATATGGAATTTACCGTGTATAAAGGACGCTGTGAAGTAGTATGCAGGACATGAGGCTGAATGCATCACCAAGATCTTGCTGGCAATCAAGTTTACCATGTAGGACGGCAAAGACACTGCCACATCAGAATCAGACACACATGCAAAGCAGGGCTGTGTGCTCTACTGAATTATTTTCTAATCCTTATAGCCACGAGACTTGTAATGTTGTCCCAAGCTACGTAAAATGAAAACTTTAGAAATAGGTGGTGACCTAGAAAAATCCACAATGATATTGTGATAATCACCAAATTGTTTTTAGAGTTTGACAGGTCAAGTTGGTTAAAAATTATGAAATGTAGAATGTATTAGTAGTTGGACTGTTGGGTTGGTCACAAAGTTCATTCCATAAAATGTTATGGATAAACACAAATAAACTTGTGACCAACCCAATACATGCAGAGCCTCTGGCTTGGAGCTCTTCATGTTCTCTCAGCCTTAAGAAAGAACTGATGCCAGAGTGGGAGGCAGACCAGATCTTCAAATTTTTGTTAACTGATTTCAACTCTCATGGGTGGAGAGTTTCAGTCACACAAAGCCAACCGGATTATCACAGAGCCTCACTGACTGGTGAATGATTTCCTTAGAGGATATGCAGTTTGAGGCAGAAGAAGGGGAGCCAGCCTGGGCGTCTAGACATCTGGGGCTGAGCCCTCCTCTGACCCTGGACAGGGTCAGTTATAAGATGAGAGAGCTGACCACATCAGTGGCTCCAGAATACGGCTGCACATCAGATCTATCGGATGTTTGTTACAAGTGCAGATTCATGGGCTCTACCTGACATGGATGGAAGCATAACCTGCATGGGGTGATGTCTGGGCATCTACACTATTTTATAAAGTCTCAGAAGAAATTTTAGGAAGGGAATCTAGCACTGGACCACCGAGCACTGCTTGGAAACCAGTTTCAGTTCTAAATTTTTCTGATACTATCAATATACATTATCTTTTTATACATATTCCAAAATGGGGGCTTAGTAAGGAGTAGTCTGCTAGTTGATCAAAAACAACTGAGTTAGTAGATACATCCTAAATTATTTTTGAGATGTTAAGGCTAGACTCTGCCTAAAATTGACCTCGAGTCTCCCAAATAGATGAATAAATGCTTTAGGGAGACAGGTATGGTTCTCATTCCCTAGATTTATCTTCTAGCTTGCCACAGGCTCTGAAGGCAGTCTCCAAAGGTAGTTCCCAAATAGTTATGAACAATGGCTATACAGATGAAAAAAAAAAAAAAAAAAAAACCCCAAGAGCTTTATTTCAAAGAAAATGCAATGTGAAAAGGACATGAATTTTGCTTTAGAGAATCTAATTGGAATAATGGTCTGTTAGTTACTGATGCCATAATCTCAAATCATTACTCACTCTCTTTCAACTGATTTTCCCTTTAATACTGCTGAAAGGGTTAAAAACTGTAATACACATGAAGAAGCTTTGTAAGTTAAAATTACAGGGAAAGTGTTAATCACTCAGTCATGTCCAACTCTTTGTGACCCCGGAGACTGTAGCCTGCCAGGCTCCTCAATTCATGGAATTCTTCAAGCAAGAATACTGGAGTGGGTAGCCATTCCCTTCTCCAGGGGATCTTCCCGACCCAGGGATCGAACCCATGTCTTGCACATTGCAGGTAGATTCTTTACCATCCAAGCCACCAAAATTACAGTACTAATAAAAATTTTAATATTATAGTGTTAATAAAAAATGTTAAGGTTGCGGCACACCTGGGAGTGTAGAAACAACAGCATATTTAATGGAAAAAAATCTATCAGCTTTTCCATAGTTATATCCCATAAATTGAGTTTGTGCTCTCCAAGACGTCTTCTTTTTAATATAAAATAGACTGTAACTAAGAGGTTTCTATGCATGATAGAAGCAGAGAGAGGGTGTAAGGGGAGAATGGAGGCTCAGATTAAAGAAGGGGGCTGGGGTTAGTAATGGACCAGCACAAGCTTGAAGATAAAGTCCATTCTGCTTGATTCCTGAAGTCCAGAGGTTTTCACTCACATGGTCTGAGGGTAGGCTTCAGATAAGTAATCTTGTATCACTTTTTTTTTTTTTATTCAGAGTCTGAAATTCAAACTCCTTTTGAGGAACTCTACATTATTCTGAGAGTGGCTATTGTATAAACACATCGTTCACATACTAAGTACAGAGTGGCCCTTCTATTGATATTTCAGAGAGCTGGAGGCAGACCCCTGCATGTGCACGCAACAGGAGTACGGTCAGCGCCTCGGGAAAGTTCCCTGGGAGCCACCGTGGGGGGTCTCAGCCCCCTGTGGGGCTCTACGCCTCTTCATTAGTGTTCCTGGCAGGACCTCCTGCAGTAACAAAGCAGTTCTCACGTAAGTGGAATTTTGTCCCCCAAATGACATTTTGCAACGTTTGAAGACATTTTTGTGCTACTGGCATGCAGGGATGCTGCTAGACATCCTACAGTGACATGACAGCCCCTACCAAAAGAAGAATTATCTGGCTCAAAATGTCAGTAGTGCCCAGTTTGAGAAACTCTACCCTACACAGATCTTTGACCCATATTGCCTTTTTGTTCCTGTAATAAAAGTGCTAATAACCTCTAGAGTTGAGTGAAGCCCTGGCGGGGAAAGCCTAAGAGGCCTCCATAGCCTGAACCACCTCCCTTCCTGACGTTAGGAAAATCAGTTCCCCTCTTGAGGACTCTGCTCACTGATTGGTAAAATGAGGGTTTAGAATTAGGTAAATTTCAAAAGATGTCCTTCCATGTTACAGTATTTTGTGAATACTTTATAGAGGATGGGCTTCCCTGGTGGCTCAGCTGGTAAAGAATCTGCCTGCAATGCAGTAGACCCGGGTTCGATTCCTGGGCTGGGAAGATCCCCTGGAGAAGGAAACAGCTACCCACTCCAGTATTCTGGCCTGGAGAATTCCATGGACCGTATAGCCCATGGGGTCACAAAGAGTCAGACATGACTGAGCGGCTTTCACTTTATAGAGGATAATGTTAACAGCCAACTTTCCTGAGTGCCTGCTTTAGGTAGGGACCATTCCAGGTGCTTTTTATGTCCTAACTCATCCTACCTCCACAACACACTGACCTAGTGACTATTATTACCCACCATTTACAACCTGATAAGAAGACTAGGATGCAGAGAAGATAAGCAGGTACCAAGTTTGCCTATCTCTCATGGTTGGCAACACCAGGATTTGAATCATGTGGTCTGATCTCAGAGCCTCTACAAGGAGCTGACGTGAGCATCTCCTCCCAAAAGAGGAAGAACTCAGGAAGGGACCAAGCTGGAAGAACCACTCCTCCACATTTCGTCTCCAGCTGCTTTACCTCCTCCTAAGGTCCCACGCGCTTGTGTGCTGAGCATGAATCATTCACTGAACTAGATTTTCAATAAACCACTATGTGCGATTCCTGAGTTTTTTCCATTTTTGAGATTTGACTATTTGAACCTTCCAAAATGGATAGTCTAAAATAAAACTCAACTGAAAACATGAATAATAAATAATTCTAAGACATGAGTGGAAATAACTAGATATTATGTTCCTAGAAATAAAGACAATCTTGGATTGTAATGATTCTCCTGAAAAAGTGAAAAGCATATAACCAATTTAAGAACAGCTCAACATGGGAAAAAAATAGTTTAGAAAACTGCTGAACTTGAGGCCAAATATCTGCATCTTAAATGGAGTTCTGGCATTACAGATTCACTACAATGTTCCTTGAAATACCAACCTCCCCTAGTATATTTAAAATTGATTCAATTTACAAAATTTCAATATAGACTTGTATTTTTAGGATTTCATCTATTACATACAAAGGGATACACCTGCAAGGGCTCATTTATCCTCCCAATACCCCAATTTCTCCACCATTATTTTCCACATTTTTGAGAGAAAAAATAATGCTGCATCCTGTATAAGCAGAGGACTAAATGAAAGCTATTTGATGAGAACAATTCACAGTAATGATGAGGATTACAACAATGACAATGGTAAAAGTGAATTGTCCATGATTTGAGAATTAGAGGCAACTTTTTATTTGGAGAATAGAGATCATATTTATTATCTCCAGCTACCGTGATAGTAACTGAGTATTATAAATAATGTATACACCTTTCCAACTTCTACCACACAGTATCAAGACCTCACCATCATTGAGAAATGATCATAATAAACCATTTAAAAACTAAGGATAATAATTTTGTTGTGGTTTACTGTGGCAAACTGCTAGTTATGCACTCAATAGCTTTTATTCTCATGAAAGCCTCCTCATCCTAGCTGGTAGGGCCTGTTTCCAATACAAGGGCTGATAAAACAAGTCATCTGCTTTTCTTGCAGCCAAAGCACAGGCAAAACACCAAATCAATGCATCAGGAGAAGTCTGCAAGAGGTTTGGGAAGGAAATTCTCCCTGGTTCCTTCACATGTAGTGCCTTCACATGTGTAAAGGTATGAGGCAACAGCCATCTTGCAAATATGGTAGAATGAGTCATATGGTGAAAAACCATTATTTTGTGAGAGGTAGACTAGAGAAAGAGAAAATACCCAGGTGGACCAAATCTCTGTGAGAGGTATAAAAAAGTATAAAACGAGGGCTTAATACACAACATTATCCTAAGAGCTATCGCTAAATACTTATGCTGTAGTGTATCTACTATTGATGTTGCCCTGTCTGGATATTAAATTAAATTCCATCATGACTTTTTCAACAATGTATCTCTAGAACCAAGTTGAGTCAACATTCTGCTGCAGAGGATGAACTACCCCACAACTTGGCCAAAATAAAACCTATTAGATTTTAACCTTTTAATATTCTATTGTTACCAGAATTAGGTCTGGGCTTCCCTGGTGGCTCAGATGGTAAAGAATCTGCCTGCAATGCAGGAGACTCAGGTTCGATCCCTGGGTTGGAAAGATCCCCTGGGGAAGGGAATAGCTACCCACTCCAGTATGTTTGCTTGGAGAATTCCATGGACAGAGGAACCTGGCAGGCTACAGTCCATGGGGTCACAAAGAGTCAGATACAACTGAGCGACTATCACACACACAGAGAATTAATTAAGTTCATTACTTAGGATCGGTCCTCCATGTTTTCCTGTTATTTGTATTCTTTTCCAAATTCTTTAATCTTCAGCCAAAATCCATTGTCCGGTTGTCTGAACTCAACCCTGTATCAGCATTTCCATGCCATTGCTCATACCTTTCCTGCTGGCTGAAATACTCGTCACACACTCCCAACTAATGAAATCCTTCCCTACAGCGTAACCCACTGAATTGCAACATTATCCTTTAATACCTTCCCTCAGAGCTTCTAGTCAACCTTTTGTTCATAATTAGAAACCATACTGTCAGATCATAAACTCCTTAGTACATACAGTGGATGCTTAAAACTAGTTCCTAAAGACAAAAACTTTGCTAGCTATCTTAGTTTCTACACTGGATGTTTCTTGAAACCAAAACTTTGTCTTTTTCCTAATTCCAATCCACCCTTCCCTCCCAGCATCTAGCCAAGAGCCTTGCTCACAGTAAGAGCTCAGGGCGTTTTTGAAGAATGATGGTCTATTTCTTCATTCCTCACTAACATTTACCACAGAGCTTTCCATATGGCATCTGCTCAGCAAAAACGTGTTCCAACCAGGTGACTCACTGTCATCCAAACAATGTAACAAGTGCTTCCAAAAAACATACTAAAACACCTAGCTATTCAGGTGAGACAAAAGCAATATAACTAATGGCATTTTTCAGCCAGATGCTCCTATAGCCGTGGTCACTGTTGAGAACAAACGCTCCCTGTATGTGTCCTGACACTGACCTAGACACACACCAAATTGTGGCATCATCCATTCTATAATGGCTAGTTCTGATGGTCTGTCATATAGAACAGGATGGAAACTTTTTTAAATCTGCTGTGTTCCCCAGCTTGTCACAGATTCTTTTGAAGCATCTGTTCTTTAAAAAATAGTGTGGGTTAATTCCAGGTACGTACACTCTTTGTGGAAATGTAGATGATTCTGTTTGGCCCTCTCAACTGCATCCCCAGGTTATGTTCAATATATCTCTCCTATGGTTACCATTTCCTGTTCTAAATTCATTAGTCCCCAGTTCTACCCCCACTGTTTAATTTAGAGACTCAATATTTTTAATCCTTCAGGGACTGTGCAATTTCAACATCAATTCTTTGTGACAGTTGCAACAAAACAAGAAGCCAGTCTCTTAAAAAGTCTGGGATGGAAGCCATTCAGCCCCACAGTATGGATTTTAACACATTGTTTTAGGTCCTTCTGTACTATTACTTTCTCTCAGGGATAGTAATTATTTGTAAATTCTGATGTGCTAAATGTTGCAAGTTGCAGAATCCCATTTTACCTTCAAGGAAATGCTGAACAATAGATGTTTTAATGCCTTTGCTTTGTAAAGTTTCAAATGGGTGTCTGTTTACACTTAGATATTCAGTTCTTCAGTTTTCATTTTTAATTGCTCAGTTAGTGGAACAATCAATAATCCTGAAAAGGTGACCTGCTCATTGCACAGAGGTATTATTTTATACCCCATTTCCTTCTGCAGCCCTTGGATACAGTGGAGACAATGGTTAGTTTTCATTTTTGTAGCTGTTAAGTCTTCCAGTGTCTAAATAAATCTGTCTAAACAAATAATACACAATGTAAAATAAGTGCGATTAGATTCATATATGGGCATGCATACACATATTGAGAGATTTTTGTATAGCAGCTGTTTTGTAATTAATTTCTCTTGACATGAATACTAAAGAAAACAGGATGGACTCCAAAGGTACTAATTTAGAAAATAAACACTCTCATTTCATTACATTAACATATCATGCAACACTGGATAATAGAAAACCAAGAAAAACTTGAAGGGATTTATTTTTTTCTTAAAATACTTCATAAAAAAAAGCACTATGGTCTTAGGTTTTGATTGCTCATAAATGCTGACCCCATGGTTTTGACGGAATTGGCCCATCTATGCTAAATCATTTAATAATTTATTACCAGTTTATTCAATTACTAGTTTATTATTCCATTATGAAAATGGCTTGTGTATAAACATATAGTGTAAGCTAATGATATGGCAGAAGATTTCACACAAGAATGTCATGAGAAGTTAGATTATATTCATATCCAGGCTGGAGGCTAGATGATAGGGAATCACTGAAAGTCTCTCAGAAATGGCCTGTGTCTCTAAGACTTTAACCTCTTAAATGTCATTGACATTTTTATGACAGAGACCTGAGATGATTCAGTTCAGCATATTCCAGAACTTGTCTGACACACCCTTTTCTAAAACGTTGAAATCGCTTGTCCAATAAACATTTACACTGCCCTCTTCTCCTTGCTAACTAGAATAATGTTTTGGCACAACAGCAAAGTTTTTGCCCCTTTCATACTAAGCCAGCCTTGGCCTTAGAGATGTTGATTGTTCAACACCACCCCACCCCCGCCACCTGTTCCCATAATGCTATGGTGCAGGCATGAACACGTGATGAACTCCCCACCAAATAATTCATTCAACTGGTATTAGCTGAGACTACAACATTCCACCCACTCCTCTGGGTGCTGGGGACTGCAGTGAATGAAAGAGAAACACCTCTGTCCTCAGGGAGCAAAGCAACGAAGGATCTGTCTGTCTTTCTTAAAGATGTTGATGTAGCCGAACTGACACTCACAGTAGCTGCAACCACCCTGAAGACTGAGAACCACAAAACCAGCACACCCAGATCAACAGTGAGGGAAACAACAAAAAAGGAAAGAATCCGAGTCCTCCATGACAAAATTAATATTCAAACAAACGTGGAGGCACCTTTCTTCTGGACAAAACATCAACGTAGGAGGTTACACTGCCTCCCCCAAAAGATGTGTCTAAGTCCTAACCCCTGACTGTGAGCTTACTCGGAAATAGGATCTTTGCAGATGTAACAAAGTTTAAGGCTCTTGAGATGATCTTTCTGGGTTTAGGGTAGGTCCTAGACCCAGTGACTGGTGTCCTTAGAAAGAGAAAGGAAAGGGAGATTTGAAACAGAGAGGAAGGCCATGAAAAGACACAGAGAAGGTGTGTGAAAATGAAGGCAGAGATCAGAGTGATGTTTCTACAAGCCAAGGAAAGCCCAAGACTTCCTGCAGCCCCAAGAATTTAGGAGAGGACTGGAACTGAGGCTCGCTCAGAGCCTCTAGCAGGAACAGCCCTGTGACACTTTGATTTCAGGCTCCTGAGCTGAATCAGTGTGACCTCCACTGTGAACATACAACCCCTATGACAGCAGGAATCTTCATATAAAACTCACATACCTAGAGCAATGCCTGGCCCTTAGAAAAGGCTCTGTAAATAATTGCTGAATGAAATAAATGAGTTTTTCTTTAGTTTTAGCCTAAACCATCACCTAAATGATTCTAACATTCATAAGCACTGCAGTCCATACAAATATGAACGAGTGCTTCCCTCTCCTAAAATTCTGCTCTCCAATCTCCCCTCATTTATTCTCAGAAACACTTGATGTGCCTGCATGAAGCTATGTGGCTACATAATAAATTAAAATAATTCAAGTTTTCTTTCATAGTCTATTAGGAAACAAAGCCACTATCACACAAACTGCAGTGTACTTTGCTTTTGTTTTACTTTCTATAACAAACATGACCTTTCTCAACCATCTCAATCCTCTTGATGTTGCATGTGTCTCCACTAGGACATACATATTTCTTGAAATTTGAAAATTATTAAGTAGATCAATTTTGACAAAATTTTTCCCATGTCAAACATTTCAAGATTGTTAACTCTTCTAAAACAATTACTCCTGAGCTGTTATATTTTTGTGGGTTCATTTCCCACAATAAGGCAATACTAACTTGCTTTGAAAAGTCATCTGGATGGACCTGTCCATGTATTTTGAAAGCATTTATTCCTGTACTTTAGAGATGTGGCTCCAACAACAATCCACATAAAACATGTAGGCTTTAAATAATTTCAGCAAGGCTGACAGTTCACTTGTGCCTGGAAATCAATGTGTACATCTGTCCTGAACACTGTTTAGTACACTGTATGTCTGGCCACACCAAAAGAGGAAGTATGCTTTGTAATGCGGCACTCCTTTTTATTTGTGAGACTCTTTGTACTTTAGGTCATGTCCCTTCAAGATAGATAGGATCAAAAGGGCCCAGAAAAGGGTCCAGAAAACTGTTAGAGATGAAGACGAGAACAGAAATTTATATATATATACAATTTGTGTGTGTATGTATGTGTATGTGTGTGTGTGTGTATATTTTATATATATATATATATATATATATATATATATATATATATGGGGGCCTTCATAGAGCAGAAGCATATATTAAAGGAAATGGATGCATTTTTAAAAGAAACACTTGTGACAGAAAAAAACTTTGCTTACAATGTTCTGGTTTACATTGTTTTCCTCAATCCTGCATTCATGGCTGATATTTTCAAATGCACAAGCATATTCAAGATGGACTCTGCCTTCTTTCCCTAGGTCACATAAGTATCATGATCAAATTTAGTGTAAAGAACCTCTTTATTTCTAGTGCAAAGTTTGCCTATGGTAGCATTGATTATGTAGTCTCTCAATTTCCATCTAGTGATATATCAAATTATCTTTACAAAAATGCATCCACCAAGTATATTTGACTGTGTGTGTGTGTGTGCATGCGCACACGTGCACGTGTACTTTTCAACACAAATATATAGAGAGAACTAGGGAAAATTAAATAAAATAACAAGTTTAGACAGAGGAATATGACTAGAAGGATACATAGGCCATTTACTATACAGCACACATTCTCAATAGGGCTTTAAGAAATTATTGGCAGGTAAAAAAAAAACCTTATTCTTTTTCTGTATAAATAAAATTTGTATATACATATATAAATAAAATTTGTGTATATAAAATATAGACAAATATATATATATATTTATATGGTACATAAATAGATACACACTTTATCAGTGGTCTTAAAATTTCATGGAAGGGGGCCTAATTAGATGATTAGAAACAAATATTCCTTAAAAAGCTCCTTTGGGAGGCAATGAAGGGGGAAATGGTTGCAAAACATTGATGAAGAGTGACTAAGGTTAGGTTGCAAAATCCGTACTGAAAGATTCCTGTCAGGCAAAGCAAAATAGGAAATGCTGTGAATGTCAAAAACCACAGAGTTCATGACCATACTTAATTCTATGGGAAAGAAAAACTTTTTCTAATTTCGTATGTCAGAGGGTTCTTTTATGTGTCTTTATGGATTAATAGTAGACTTTGGGTGAGTTAGATTTTCAGTAGATTTTTTATGTTTGCTTCATTTAATACAATGTCAAAATGGCAACTGGTGGAGACATGTGGCCAGGGAGGATGAAAACAGGGCAAGACAATCCAAGGACACAGCTCTGGGCTGTTCAGCTGAACACAAGTTCTCAGAAGTGAATGAACTGCACGTCCTTCAAATGATTATGGTTAAGTTCTGTTTCTTTGGACTGAGCACTTAAAAAACTCTGGTGGCAGGCAATCAGAGTGTGTATTCTTTGGCAAGAATTTGGAATGCAGGGATTTAGTGTTGTGTAGACCATTCTTCTTCACAATGAAATCAGCTTTGTTTCTATTTGAATTACATAAAAAGCACATGCTTGCTTTAAAACGCTCCAATAACACAGAAAGAAAATGTCATCTGAAGTCCCACACTAGTGAGATAATCATCAATTTTGGTACCCATCCTTTCATTAATCTATCTCTCAATAAAAGTATATGCATTTTATCTTTACATAGACATACAGTAATCTTTTCATTTCATAAAGCATTACACTCTCCATAGGTATTTATATGTGTATGTATACTATGTGTATATATGTGTGTGTATGTATGTATGTATGCACATATACATATATACACACACACATACATATACACACATTAAGGAAGTTGCAGCCTTCATTTTAGTTTAAACCACAGATGCTCTTTTGATTCTACTCTATTCTCATTAAGAAAAATACCAAGCAGAGTAGAAGGAGTGAAACGTTTTCATGAAATTACATTTCTTCTTTCACCAGTGATATATACCACCTACAGTGGTATATCAGTGGCCACAGGACAGGAAAAGGTCAGTTTTCATTCCAATCCCAAAGAAAGGCAATGCCAAAGAATGTTCAAACTACCACACAATTGCACTCACCCTACATGCTAGCAAAGTAATGCTCAAAATTCTCCAAGCCAGGCTTCAACAGTCTGTGAACCGTGAAGTTCCAGATGTTCAAGCTGCATTTAGAAAAGCCAGAGGAACCAGAGATCAAATTGCCAACACCCATTTGAAACTCCAATACTTTGGCCACTTGATGCAAAGAGCTGACTCATTTGAAAAGACCCTGATGCTGGGAAAGATTGAAGGCGAGAGGAGAAGGGGACGACAGAGGAGGAGATGGTTGGATGGCATCACCGACTCAATGGAGTCTGAGTAAACTCCAGGAGTTGGTGATGGACAGGGAGGCCTAGTGTGTTGCAATCCATGGGATCACAAAGAGTCGGACACAACTGAGCAACTGAACCTACACATGGAAATGGGACTACCTCATGCCACAGTTCGGATTCTCAGAATTAACAGATACAGTAAGGAATCATTTCTCGCTTGCCTCCTGCTGTGCAGAGCAACACTATAAACCTAACCACAGGGATTGTTAAGGGTCTCACTTGACATGGAAACCCTGTCTTGTGCATCTGAGTATTCCAGTAGCAAACCTGACACCCTGGAGGTGCTCAGTAAATGCAGGAAGTGAGAAGGCTGAGTAAAGCCATATGGAGAGGGCATAGGTCTACATTAATTATGATGGTGAATGTTGACAGCCTTTTCAAAGTACGATGTCTCCCATATTCGTCAAGGTCATGGAATCCACAAAGGCAAGCTTATTTCCATACAGAGAGATTTTTGTCTCTTGATTCTACAAATCAGAGTTGGGTAGCTGGGCAGGTGGAGCTCTGAGAACGGAACCATATGACTATGGTCCACTGATCCCAAAATAAACCCAATGCTGTACACGAGCAGAACAGAGCTTATCCAAGCATCCCCTGCCATAAAGATGTCCTTGATCAGGGGCTCATGACCAGGTCCAGCCGAACCAGCTGAGTTCAAATTTCGATTGAATTTTCTTTTTTTTTTTTTTTTTATAAATTTATTTATTTTAGTTGGGGGCCAATCACTTCACAACATTGCAATAGTTTTTGCCATACATTGACATGAATCAGCCATGGGTTTACATGTGTTCCCCCTCCTGGACCCCCCACCCACCTCCCTCCCCATCCCATCCTTCTGGATCATCCCATTGCCCCGGCCCTGAGCCCTTGTCTCATGCATCGAACATGGAATGGTGTTCTGTTTCACATATGATAATATACATGTTTCAATGCTATTCTCCCAGAATCAATATGGGATAGCCATCATACACAAAAACATAGAAATCCTAGAAGAGAGACCATTCAGATAAATCTTCATCTCAGACTGTCATTCTAGTTTTGCTGTAGTAGACACATTTGGATATTTAGAATTACATTTAATGATATAATTAAATGTATGTAATTAAACCTGTCTTTTCATTTGGATATGTATGTATAATATACCATGCATGAGTTTTTTTCTTCTATATTTTTGTTGTTCTAATGTTTATCTTTTTAGGTTTATATCTTGATTATGTAAGACAACTGGAAAAAAAATAAACTTCAAACATATAGCTGAGAAGGCATTTCATTTTCATGTCTACTTCTAAAAGAATGCAGCCAAAGGTTACCATGATTATGTATGCTGAATTCTTCCCAAAGTTGTTTAGTCACACATTTCTGAGGTTTAACAAGACAACTTACATCTCATCCAATATAACAATACTATGAAAGGGATTTTCTATCGGGCCATCTTCAAAGAATTATAAAAAAGCTGGGGAAATATAAACTGGATAGGTACTTTGAGGTCAATTTCAATCCAGTAACAGCAAGGCTTATATAACTGTGCCACATAATACGCTGTAGTTTTGATTTCAAATATGTTCTTATTTTATTTAGGCACGACTCTGGCCCATCTCCTCTCTTCTCTGGTAAAAGGAAATGCTTTGATGCAGGTAATGATTTCTCAGACAGAAAAGTCTACCTACAGATCTTATCCCCGTCAGAGACACTGAGGTAGCGGTGTTCTGGGAAGCACGTTGCCTTCTGAGAAGACCCTGAGGCAGCAGAAGAATAGTTTTGTTACCTCTTACCATTTTCAACCAGTTTTTTTTTTTTCTTTGAGGGATTAGCTAGTTCCTGGAAAACAAACAGTATTTCTGAAGGTACTATGAGGGAAGACTAATACTTTTTGCAGTTTCTTTGAACCTAACACAACTGTTGAGAGACCCTAGGAATTGTAGAGAAGCGCTGTTATATTTCCATACCAGAAAAAAACCCTGCCTTCTCCATATTTCCTTCCAGCCCCCACCCAGCTGGCAGCAGAGCTCCTCTCCCTACTTCATGCTCTCCCAGCCATATCCCATCCCTGGGTTAAATCAAGGCTTAGCAGACTACTTGTGTTAATCCGGCCACACACGTTTGTTTACATCTTTTCTATGGTTGCTTTCATACTACAGAGCTGAGCAATTGTGCCAAAGCCAGAAATAGTTACCAAGTGGCCTGTTAAAGAAAATGCTTACAACTTCACTTTAAACTCATAGATCTCCTCACACACCCACAGAGAGATTTTTCAGAAATTCAGTCTGCTAACTCTCTAGAGTATCAGCAGTATTTTCCTTCCTTTTGGTTGTAAGTCCCTACAGATAGAAAGTTTAAGGCTTTATAGATTTCATTAATAAAGCTTATTTTAGAGCATTTTCAGGTTCACACTGAAGTTGAGTGAAAGCATAGAGTTCCTACATAAGCCCTGTCCCCACTCATGAACAGCCTCTGCCATTATCAACACAAGGCTGACAGATCTGTTACAATGGAACCTTCAGTGACACATCATCACCACCAGAAGTAAGTCTCGTTAGGGTTCACTCTTGGTGTCGTATATTCTATGGGTTACAATGAATGTATAATGACATGTATCTCCCATGATAATTTCAGACAAAGTAGCTCCACTGTCTTAAACATCCCCTACGCTTTGTTTATTCATCTGATTTCCCTTCTTGACCCTGGAAACCATGAATCTTTTCACCGCCTCCATAGTTTTGCCTTTTCTAGAAAGTCACATAGGTGGAATCACACACTACATAGGCTTTTCAGATTGGCTTCTTTCATTGAGTAAAATGTACTGAGAGTTTGTCCATGTCTTTTCACAACCTGGTTACACATTTTGTTGTATCACCGGATGATATTTCATGGTCTGAATGTACCATTCACCTACTGAGGTAAATGCTGGTTGGTTCCTCGTCTGGAAAATTATGAATAAAATTGTTATAAACATCAGCATGGAGGATTTTGTGTGCAGATAAGTTTCAGTTCACTTAGGTGAATACCAAGGAGAACTATTGCTAGATTGCATGGTATAAGTATGTTTAGTTTTATTAAAAAAAAAAAAAAGCAATCCGCCAAATTCTCTTCCAAGGTGGCTGAGACATTCTGCATTCCCATTGGCAAGGAAGGAGACTCCCTATTGCATCACATCCTCAGCACCATTTGGCACTGTCAGTTCTAGATTTTGGCCTTTGTAACAGGTATATATGGGCTTTCTTGGTGGCTCAGACAGTGAAGAATCTTCCTGAAATGCAGGAGACCAAGGTTTGATCTCTTGGTCGAGAAGGTCTCCTGGAAAAGGGAATGGCACTGTGGTTTCTCTCTGTTATTCTAATTTGTAGTTCCCTAATGATATATACTTTGCCAACAAAGGTTCATTTAGTCAAAGCTATGATTTTTCCAGTAGCCATGTATGGATGTGAGAGTCGGACTATAAAGAAAGCTGAGTCCTGAAGAACTGATGCTTTTGAACTGTGGTGTTGGAGAAGACTCTTGAGAGTCCCTTGGACTGTAAGGAGATACAACCAGTCCATCCTAAAGGAAATCAGTCCTGAATATTCATTGGAAGGACTGATGCTGAAGCTGAAACTCCAAGACTTTGGCCACTTGATGCAAAGAACTGACTCATGTGAAAAGACCCTGATGCTGAGAAAGATTGAAGGCAGAAGAAGGGGACAACAGAGGATGAGACGGTTGGATGGCATCACTGACTCAATGGACATGAGTTTGAGTAAACTCTGGGAGTTGGTGATAGACAGGGAGGCCTGGTGTGCTGCAGTCCATGGGGTTACAATGAGTCAGACACAACTGAGTGACTGAACTGAATGATGTATGATGTTGAACATCTTTTCATGTGCTTCCTTGCTATCTGTATATATTCTTTAGTGAGAAGTCTATTTAGATCCTTTGCTCATTGAATCAGGTTGTTCATTTTCTTATTGCTAAGGTTTATGAGTTCTATGCACATTTTGGACTAACAGTCCTGTATCAGATATGTCCTTTGCAAATATTTTCTCTAAGTCTGTGAAAGTTGCATTTTTGAATAAGGCTATGCTAAATTTCCATTAGTTAAATCAACCTACTATAATTTAGAAAGTGTAAGTATATACTAAATTGAGCACTTTTAATAGGTTTTAAAATATCTTCATTACAAAATTATAAGAAAATACTTCTTCAGATCTCAGTGATGCTTTATTGAGACTGTGCTGCTAAGTATGGTTATCATCTTGATTTTACACATTTTCATCAGCCTTTTTGAGAAGGAAATGGCAACCCACTCCAGTATTCTTGCCTGGAGAATCCCATGGACAGAGGAGCCTGGTGGGCTACAGTCCATGGGGTCACAAAGAGTCAGACATGACTGAGTGACTAACACACACACACACATTACAAGATTATTATTATATACTATAAGAAATTTGTGGAGAAAACATATCAAAAAAACCCAGTCAAAAATCACTGATACCTTTTGATATATATACAATATACATATCATATGTACATAGAATAATACTTACATCAAATATAACTACACTTAATATATTTAAAAAATACTTATCAATATGTTGTGAATATTTATTGAAGCATTACGTATCATTCTATAACAATGTTTTAAATAAAGGTTTTAGTATTCTGTTTTAGATTTATTTGGGGAAATAATCAATAGTAATTTGATTATTTCCCCACGTTAGACTTGGGATTCCCAGGTGGTGCCAATGGTAAAGAACCCACCTGCCAAAGCAGGAGACACAAGAGACACAGGTTCAATCCCTGGGTTGGGAAGATCCTCTGAAGGAGGAAATGGCAAACCACTCCAGTATTCCTACCTGGAAAACCCCATGGACAGAGGATCCTGGGGTTGCAAAGAGTCGGACACAACTGAGCACGCATGCCCATATTAGATGTATTAATTCTTGTATCTTTTAAAAACACATTGATGAGTGTTCCAGAAAAAATCCTAACATACATTTTTGATTACATCTTTAGTGTAAGTTTTTAGAAGTGAAACTGTTTGACCAAAATAGTAAACTGTAGAGCTCTTGATACATATTGCCAAAACATTCTCCCAAAAGATTTTCTCTTCTCACAAACACCCTTAGGAACCATTGTGACAGTGTTATAGATACTCAAACATTTCATTTTATGAGGTGCACTTATTCATATCCATTTACTGGAGAATCAATTCTTTTTAGACACAAAATGACATTAAATCACTCGATCTGTTCACTAACACTAAACTTGACTCCAAATTAACATGGTTATCAAACACCAAGTACACTTTTCGAGGATAAAAAGTTGGGGGAAAATAACTAACATTAAAAACAAGCAAACAAGTAAGCAAGCAGGCAAACAGACAAGTGCCTATGACTCCAGATCTGAAGGAGGTCTTAGAAGACGCCCCCAAAGATGCTTTCAACTACTGAAAATATAATCTTCCCATATTCACAAGCAAAAAACTAACTCCTGTGTGAAAGTGTAACTCTGCAACAGTTGCCTGAAAACTACTTGCCCCCTTACTTCAGATTTACAACTGTATATAAACACAGTAAGTGCTAACTGACTCCCTTTGAACATTTGAATTTCTTCCCTTCCAGTGGAAGATGCTGTACCACTAGGAGCTTCCTTTGAGAAGCCTTGTGGTAGGATGGGCCTAGGATCAGGGGGTCAAATTCTAACTCTCTAGGAAATCATTAAACCTAGATATGCCTCGACTTCTTTCTAACAAAAGCAAACTACCTACTTCATTAAGATTGTTGTGCTGTGTATGTGTATTCTCAGTCACTAAGCTTTGTCCAACTCTCTAAGAACCCATGGACTGTAGCCTGCCAGGCTCCTTTGTCCATGGAATTTCACAGGCAAGAAAACTGGAGTGGGTTGCCATTTCCTCCTTTTCCAGGGGATCTTCACAACTCAGGGATCGAACTCACGTCTCCTGTGTCTCCTGCATTGGCAGGCAGATGCTTTATCACTGAGACACCTCGGAAGCCATCAAGATTGTTAAGAAGTTTAAATAACATAAAATATGCAGAGCATCTAGTAGCTGACCTCATTTTGTGGTAACTCCTAGTTCTTCAATGCAGAGCAACTCTCTTAGAGAACCTGCCAACTATGAATGTGCATATTCCCGGCAGAAATTCATGGTAATCAAAGGAAACCAGCTCTAGTCAAAGCACATCTTACAAAACTTCAGCTCTGCCTGGTGCTAACAATACCCGGCTAGATAGCTAGTGGGAAAAAAATCATATTATTGAGGATGTAATGCTAGAATGAGAATGGAATTCAAGTATTTCAGTTGCAACAATGAGAAAAGAAGAATATGGAGAAGAAGAAAGCCACGGTGAAGCACTGTATTTTGCCACTAAATGTCAAGGCAATTTTTGGATATTCTGATTTTTGCCTCTAAGATTTTCCCCAAGATTAGATGGCATTGTAATGCCACCAAATAAATAATGCTTACATTCTGGTTCCACAGCTGAGTGATGGCTTCTGACTAGAAACTGAACAGTTTAATGGTAGTTCAAATAGTAGCAAATAGTTGTTTGCCATTTCACAAACACTTATTCTCATTCGCTCTCTGTCATTTTCTGAGCTATGTTGCAGTTAAGAAAGCTGTCATACAAAATGAAAGTGGCTTTTTCAAGCAGAAAACAAATGTACTCTGGCTGGCAGACTGGCATTTAATCATTCAGTCTCTTAGCATCATTACTTTGCTGCTAGCATAAAACACCTCGCCTTGTTTATGGAGAAGATAGACTATGAACACTGGGCCTCTGCACGTAGGTGCCACGGAGGTCTCTGTTGTCACTCGGGAGGGTGATCTTTCCTGGTGTGACATTTGGGTTTATCAGCAGTGGCAGAGGTAGAACGTGACTGAGGCTGTGACTCCTAGATTCGTGTCTCCTGGTTTGGAGTAAGAGTGTGTTAAGGCACATCTTGGTCTTTGGTTTGGTTTGTGGTCACGTTTACTCAGTCACGTCCTGTGGCTCAGGGACTGGAAGCGATTTAAAGTACAAGTCTCTTCTGCCCGTCTCCAGTCTCTCACCTGATGATACAAACTAGTTACCGCGCGAAAACTCTGTTGTCTTCTGGTGAGACTGAACATAAACATTCCCGTTTGTTTTAGAAAACCTCGGGCTTTGCCAAGTGATTTGTGTACCCCCAGAGTCCTGTCCTTTCCCTTCTCCCCTCATTTTAGTGGGTTGTTGCCCTCAGGGAGGAGAAGAGTATTGATTAACATCACCCATAGGAAGCAGAGTCAAGGCAAACATGCCATGCTGACGAGCGGGTGCCATGCTTCAGGGCACTGGCCCCAGGTGGCTCAGAATCAGGTAGCTCTTACTGCAGTTCAACAAAAGCACATATTCCTCTGAACCCCAGCCGTACCCTCCAGCTAGAAGGGTAAAACAGAGAGACCCCAATACTGAGGAAACAGTAGTAGATTCCTCTCTCTCCTGGGTGTGCAGACAATGTACGAGGTGTGATGTTTCCTCCTGAAATCACAGCTCCAGTTACTTTGAGCGAAAAGAACATTTTGGTGGATATTGTTAATGGAGCAACTTTAAGAAGAAAACTCAAATTTTGGCATTCTCTCCAAGCACCATGCATACATATGCACACTCAGACTTTCCATGCATATGCCTTGTAGAATAATTTCTTAGAATATAATAGTTTGCTGTTTTAATTACTTCTCAGTAGAGGGCTATCAATACTGCACTAGACTTATTTAATAGGCTACATTTTAAAAACACTCTTTTTGCATCTAGCCTACAGTATTTAAATTCTTCACTTTCCAATGGTGTGTGTGTGTGTGTGTGTGTGTGTGTGTTAGTCGCTCAGCCGTGTCTCTTTGCAATCCAATGGACTGCAGCCCACCAGGCTCTTCTGTCCATAGAATTCCCTAGGCAAGAATACTGGAACAGGTTTCCATTCCTTTCTCCAGGGGATCTTCCCAACCCAAGGACTGAACCTGGGTATCTTGCATTGCAGGCAGATTCTTTACCATCTGAGCCATCAGGGAAGCCCTTTTCCAATAGTATATTCAAATATTTTTCCAGTGAATCCTATAATATCCACTTATTGTAGAGGATAAGACTGAAGATAAAACTGAATTCTCTTCTTCTATGCTTTGCCATTTGGAATTTCTTTGTGAGGAGCCCCAGGTACAATTATCAGAGGTGTAGACATTACGGTTTCTATTCAATCTATCATTTGGCTCCTGATGATTATAAGATGTCCTCTATTTCTTGAAAAATATAAACTGATATTTAAAAGACAAGATTCATAGCATGGAGGATTACCAAAGATGAAAAGAGACTAAACTGGCATACTTAATTTGGAAGAAAATATGAAAACACTGAGTTTCTTCTAGGAAAAGTTATTGAGAAAGTATCAAATTAGTGATCTGTAATGTTTCCATTTATATGTCAAAAACATTGAAGTAGTCTTAGAGTTGGCATTGGCTTAAGAGTCGTTTGAAATAAAGTGAGTTATAGGTAAATAAACATCAGCTGCCCTCAAGCCTCTGTTCTTCTTTCATTTTTCCACAAACAAGCTTCATCCAACCTTATAAACCCAGTTAGACTACCCACCAGAGATGTCAGTAGTGAAACTCTTATGGAGAAGTCTGTACTGCAAAAACAACCTCCATTTTCACCTTGCAGGAAATATCAAGATTAATCAATGCCAAGTTTGCAAGTACATTTGTATCTTGACTGCAGTTCAGCACCCTACTGAGCTCTCTAAGGCATAGGAAATGAGAGAAATACCAAAAATGTTTTTACAGCAGAATGTGAAGAAAAATATTGTCTTATTCACCAGCTCCCACAACTCAGCTTCAGGAGCTCAAGTTAAAACCATTATATATATCAAGAGTTGATAATAGGTTATTTGCTTCCCCTAAGAAATAGAAACAGAAAGGCCAGGGGGGAAATATAAGCTAAAACCAGTTACGAAGAGATATTCGAGTTATTCAAGTGTCAGGCAGAAACTTACATCCATGCAGGATTTTGTGAATTGCATGGCACCTCTGTGTGTCAAGGCCATCCTTTCTGCAATGGTTGGATCTTTCATCTTCCAATTGTGCAACCATTTATGGGCTCTTGTTATTAGATCTCATTTTATTCCGACTCCTTGTGGGAAATTATTTAATGTCATTGTCAGAGGCAACGGCACTTGGAATGTTTTAATCTTGTGAAACGTTTTCCTCAGTTACACAGGGGAGTCTGCTTTTGAGTTTCCTCTGTAATCATGAAGGATAAGGGGCTCGCATGCACACTTCTTTCCAATTTGTTATATAAACATCCCTAACATCTCAGATAATTTTTAACTTATTGCCATATATCAAGTGCCTCTAACAGTTAGCAAGTATATTCTAAAGTTACCTCTGTAACCACATCCATTTTACTCTTGGTATGAAACAACCATTTGGGTGGTGGGGTGGCCAGGCACTGGGACAAGCTATGGAGAAGTCATGCTGCTAAGCAGAATACCAGTTGGGATGGAAGACACGGCTATAACAGAAAGGGGATTAGATCGACAGGAAGGGGAAGGGTGGGAGAGAGAAATAAAATGATTCTCAAGATTTTGGTTTGGGCACATGGGAAAGTTGTTAGAGATAAGTTTCCTGGAAATTATTTGGTAGAATTACTCATCATACCATTTAATTAGCAGTTTTTTCACAGATGGCCCAAGGCAAAATATTGTTCATTTATTCATTCATTCGAGCACTCATTCCTACCTGTATTACATATCTACTAGATTCTTAACAATCTCTGAAAACAGAAAGAGATGGAAGGCATGATCTCTGCTTTCAAGGCTCTCACAGTCTGGGGAGGGGTAACAGAAAGATGCTCAGAATCCCTTAACCCAGTGTGAGGCACATCCCTCTGTCAGCAGAGGGATGTGTGCATGCAACTACCTCAGCCCAGAGGGTGTAGCTGTTACCTTGACTGGGCTGAGGGAAGAGAGGGGAAAGACAGAGGACAAAGGGGAAATAAAGATGACTCTCCTAAAGAGATAACACTTGAGCTGGACTGTGAAGAGTAAGAATCTACAAGAAAGAAAAAATGAAAGCACCATTTCAGGCAGAGGACACAGAGGCATAGAAAATTCCAAAGAGAACCTTTCTCCTCCTCTTGGTGTTCCATCACTCCCTCCTGTCCCTTGAAGCTGCCAGGTTTTGCTGCTTTTGATGCCAAGATCTTTCAGCATAGTCTCTGCAAAATGGTACCCATTCTAGAGACTAAGTCCCCATTCAAGACCTTGATTACTGCTCACTGACAAATGGCAAAGGTTTTAGGACTTTCTCACTGCAGCGCATTTTGCAGTGGGGTCAGATCAAATGACCTGGGATACCAACGTAAGAACAATTTCTTGCTTGTGCTGAAGGTTTGTTTTGTCCAAAGAACGGTACCCAAAGCATAAACTGTAGTCATGTAGGCAGAGAGAAAGGGAGGCTTAGTTTGTTTGATGTAATCAGGGAATTAGGGTCAATTAAGAGACATAGATGAGCAGACGGGAAGGGGGAAAGGAAGAGCAGGGACAATGTTCTGCCCCAGGGAATGTATAGTTTTCCCAAGACATAAAAAAGTAAACAGAAAAATACAGCAAAAAGAACAGAGTAACCTTAGCCAGGAGTGGCTGGCAACAGGCAACGTAATGATAGCTCCTTCTCAGCATCCTTCTCAGAGCCATGTCTTTGGGGACCACATGCTTCATGTAGGAAATATGAGTTAAGCTTAATCTTGTGCGCATAGAATAGCTTTGTATTTTCCTACCATGCTGATACCCTTGATGAAGTTCTTAAGTATGTTCTTCCTTTTCCAGCCCTCGGAGGAAAAATAAGAGCTCTGTCCAATGTCCTGATTTGACTCTCTAGCAATTAAAAAAACAAAAACAAAAACCATCCTCCTTTCAGCAATGCTCTGGAGAGAAAACTGTTTACATGCTTCCGAAGACATAATTGGCATTATAATTCTGGGGTGACTTCTCTTCTCAGCAGGTATCACTTTACTTATATTGATAATATACCACAAGCATTTAACTGACTTTTAAGAAAACACTGTGAATGCTTGTTATGATTCTCCAGCACTCCAAGTTATTGGGATCTGTGACTTCCAATGGAAACATTTTATTTGTTTTTATAATAAAAAGTACATAATTGTTATTAGTCCCATGATTCCTTCTGTTGAATACAATAGTGCCTGTCTCTACCCCAGACTTCACTGCTTTTTATTCTGCCTCATGCACTTTATTGATTTTCCTGCTACTATTATTTCCCTCAATAAGCCATTTTAAAACAACATGAATTTCCTTCTTTAATTTTGTTGGCTTCCTTCCTATCCACAGCCCTCCGCGGAGCCGAGGGCAGGACTGGGCTGTAGCTTCAGCGCTGCTCCTCTCTTTCTTTTTGCCTTCTCATGTATCTCCCCAATGATGCCGTGTCAAGATTTTAGGGGGCAAATAAATTTCTCCCCTTTCTCCTCCTCTTGATTCTAGGACCAATTGAAAAATAAAAAAAGAAAACACAAGCAACAAGCAAACGGAGATCAAAATGTCAGCCTTTACTACTGATAAAACTGGGGGCAGACAGCAGTTTCTGGCTGGTTAACAGTCCCTCCCTGAATCACCAAGACAGGGTTAAATAATGGCAGAGCCCTGGAATAGGGCAGCACCAGCAGACCACCACGCCCAGCCGAGCCAGCTGTCTGCGTGTCCTTGAAACAGGACGGCTCTAAGAGAGGGGGCGAGGCGGGTAGAGCCAGGTGCTCTGAGGTCCAGTACAGTCTGAGCCACGTTTTTGTTTGGAAACCCATCTCTGAAGTCAGGTTCACCCTGTCTCACTGATCTGTTAAAGAGTATGGGATAGTGTGGAGAGGGTCCCTCAAGTGGAAAACCCTTGAGTGCAACAGGAGGCTGAGGGAAATTATGTGGAAGGTACTGGAAGCTTCAGTTCCCAAGAAAATATGCAGAAAATGTTCCCTGGCCTTACAGCTAGTGAAGAAGGAACTAAAGCTCCCACCTTTTCTCTTTTCTACACCTAGTATATTTCTCACCCAGGTGGGATATGGAGGTTATTCCTCAACACGTCGGGTGCTGTGGTCTGAGTTGTCTGCTCTTCACAACAGTTGAACAATTCCAAGGTTACCAGTTCAAGATGTCAGTGATTATTGTGATTCTGATAAATGAAAGATGAATCTTTGTTGAATGGGGGCTGAAATGAACCATGTGGTCATGAAAAGCAGAGTAAAATCAGTCATACTGCTCACATACTTGACCTGCACTTCTCATACCAGAGAAAGAAACTGAGTTTTCTTACTATTTAGTTACTACTATTTTATCTTAATTTCTGGACAAGTGATATCTCTCTGGTTAATGGATTTAAGAGCTAAAGGTGCAACTTCCTTTAGATCGAGGCACAGAATTTTGTCATCTGGTTAACAATAATTTCTTTGCCCTGTTTTACAACCTAGTCCTCAGCAACTTAGCCTTTTTATGGAGAGAAAGGAGGCTAGGTAATGGAACTGAGATTAAAGAGCATTCATGCAGTTCAGGGGATGTAAGGGGCTCAGAAAAGTCAGGCATGAGCTTGTGTGAGAAGCCCCCAGGTTTTGACTACATTTTTCTCTCTACAGTTGAACACATCTAAGTCTCCCTACTGGAGACTCACCATACAAACAACTCACAGTATTCATTTTGTTTCCCACACTGATGACAAAGCAAGATGACCTCACATAACAAGTATTTTTGTTGTACACTCAAGCAGTTGCAACCTTTCCAAAGTGTGGTGGTTAGTAACCTGGTCCCACAGCCAGCCTCCCAACATAGCTCTCTGATCATGAGAGATAATATTGCTTCTCAGACTCACATTCACCTCTGCTGCCAAGAAAGGTAACTATCTACACAGTTGGTAACAACGTAAATCTGTGGAGAACAGGATGGAGGTTTCTTACAAAACTAAAAAGAGAACCATTGTACAACCCAGAAATTTCACTCTTGGGCATTTATCCAAAGAAAATGAAAATTATAATTTGGAAAGATACACACATCCCAAAGTTCACAGCAGCATTATTTGCAACAGCCTAGACATGGAAGCAATCTAAGTGTCCGTCAACGGATGAATGGACAAAGATGCTAGCGATCAGCCACTTTCAGTGTGTCGGACTCTTTGCGACCCAAGGGACTGTAGCCCATCAGGCTCCTCTGCCCCTGGGATTCTCCAGGCAAGAATACTGGAGTGGGCTGCCATCTCCTTCTCCAGGGGATCTTCCTAACCCAGGGATCAAACCCGTGTCTCTTATGTCTCCTGCATTGGCAGGTGGGTTCTTTACCACTAGCGCCACCTGGGAAGCCCCAGGTATTCTGAAATGATGTGGCATTAACTATATATACCTGATGCAAAGAGCCAACTCATGAGAAAAGACCCTGATGCTGGGAAAGATTGAAGGCAGGAGGAGAAGGGGACGACAGAGGACGAGATGGTCGGTGGCATCACTGACTCAATGGACATGAGTTTGAGCAAGCTGCAGGAGATGGTGAAGGACAGAGAAGTGTGGCATGCTGCAGTCCATGGGGTCACAAAGAGGCAGACATGACTGAGCAACTGAACAACAACAATACCCCCTCCCCCACCCCCACACACAGTAGAATGAAATTTTTCCATTTGCAACAACATGGATGGACCAGAAGGGGATTATGCTTAGTGAAATAAATCAGTCAGCTAAAGACAAATACTGTACATTATCACTAAAACATAAACAAATGAATATAACAAAAGAGAAACAGACTCACATATATAAAAACTAAACTAGTGGTTACCAATGGGGAGTTGGAAGGAGTAAAAGGCAAGAAATGGCAAAAGATTAAGAGGGACAAACTACTATGTATAAAATAAATAAGTTACAGGGATATACAGTTTTCTTTCTCTTATGTATTATAAATATCTTAAATTTCTAGTATTTTTGGAAGACAAAACACTAAATTTCAAAGCAGTCAGTATTTTTATCCTTTCCCTTATGATTTATCTTTTGTGTTTAAAGACTCTTTCTATCCCAGTTTTTTTAATGGAAAAATCTTATATTCCATTTTTAATGGACTACCCCAATATAACTATTATATTGTTAGCTGTTAGTTATAACTATATAACTATAACATAAATATTTTAAATATTTCAAGTTTGGCTTTTGTCATATTTAAGTCTTTCATCCATCTGAAACCGACTTTTACGAACAAAAGAAGATTTTTGTTTTGTTTGTGTTATTTTTCCTTTTTTGTAATCAGTAAGTCTAGCAACACTTATTATACAGCCCCTGGCAATATCAAATGCAGTCATGGGATACAGCAAGTTTGGAGGTATTTGGCATGGCTGATTCTGGTCTTTATTTTATTATTCTATTTTCTCTTCTCAAACCAATACTCCACTCAGGAAAGGATTTTTGGTGGGGAGGTCCAAGGGGATAATCAGCTTTATCATAGGAATCATTCTCTTTACTATCAGCATGGGTTAAATGCCTACTATGTTCAGAGTCCTGAGCTATTTACTTTATATCCAGTATTACATGCAATCTTTAATACAATCCAATGAGGCAAGTGTATCTTTGTTATAAAGATGGGGAAACTGGGGCCTGAAGTGAAAATTTGCCCAAGTTTATTTAGGATGGAAGGGAGAGAGCTGGGATTTACACTCAACTCCATCTATCTGCAATGCTTGTCCCCTTAACACCTATGATACACTCTCTCCCTGGACAAGACTTCAGGGATCACCTTGCCCAGCAGTTCTCAGCACTGGCTACACATTAGAATCACCTGAGGAGCTTTTCCAACACACACTGATTCCACTTCACACAAAGTAAATCAGGATATCCAGGAACAGAGCTCAGGCATTAGTATTTTTTAAAAGCTTCCTGGATTCTACTGTGCCTCCAAGTTGTAGCACCACTAATTTAGTCCCATGTATTCAGGGAAGCCTGGCGTGCTGCAGTCCATGGAGTCACAAATAGTCCAACAAGACTTGGAGACTGAACAACAACAACAACAGTATATTTACTCATGGGAAAACTTAGGCACAAAGACAGAATATAACTTGCTCCAAATATCATACTAATTTAATGACAGAACAGGAGCTACAATCCAAGTACTTTTTAAAAATGTTTTATTTTATATTGGAATATAGTGGATTTATGATGTTGCATCTTTTTTAGATGTACAGCAAAGTGATTCAGTTACATACTTGCATCTACTCTTTTCCAAATTCTTTTCCCATTTGGGTCTTATGTAATATTGAGTCGAGTTCCTTCTGCTATACAGAAGGTCCTTGTTGATTATTCATTTTAAATATAGCAGAGTGTATATGTCAATTCCAAGCTCCCTAAGTCTTCCTCCCCACCACTCTTCCTGCCAGTAGCCATAAGTTCCTTCTCTTAAGTTTGTATGCTTCTGTTTTGAAACTAAGTTCATTTGTATAATTTTTTTAAGATTCCACATATATTTCTCTTCCTCTGTCTGACTTGCTTCACTCAGTATGACAATCTCTGGGTCCATCCATGTTTCTTCAAATGTCATTGTTTCATTCCTTTTAATGGCTGATTAATATTCCATTGTATGTATGTATCACATCTTCTTTATCCATTCATCTGTTGATGGACATTTAGGCTGCTTCCAGGTCTGGCTATTGTAAACAGTACGACAATGAACGTTGGGGTGTATGTATTCTGTTGAACCATGGTATTCTCTGGATATATGCCCAGAAGTGGTATTGCTGAATCATACGGTACCTCTATTTTTATTTTCTTAAGGAACCTTCATACTACATAAATAAAATGAAAAGACAACCCATAGAATAGGAGAAAATATTTTCAAATGATGCAACCAACAAAGGATTAATTTCCAAAGCTTAAAAACAGCTCATGTAGCTCAATATATATATATATATAAAAAAGAAATCCAATCAAAAAATGGACAGAAGACATAAATAGACATTTCTCTAAAGGAGACATACAGATGGTCCAGAGGTACATGAAAAGTTGCTCAACATCACTAATTATTCAGTTCAGTTTAGTCGCTCAGTCGTGTCCGACTCTTTGCGACCCCATGAATTGCAGCACGCCAGGCCTCTCTGTCCATCACCAACTCCCGGAGTCTACCCAAACCCATGTCCATCGAGTCGGTGATGCCATCCAACCATCTCATCCTCTGTCGTCTCCTTCTCCTCCCGCCCCCAATCCTACCCAGCATTAGGGTCTTTTCCAATGAGTCAACCCTTCGCATGAGGTGGCCAAAGTATTGGAGTTTCAGCTTCAACATCAGACCTTCCAATGAACACCCAGGATTGATCTCTTTTATGATGGATGGATTGGATCTCCTTGCAGTCCAAGGGACTCTCAAGAGTCTTCTCCAACACCACAGTTCAAAAGCATCAATTCTGCGGCGCTCAGCTTTCTTCACCGCCCAACTCTCACATCCATACATGACCACTGGAAAAACCATAGCCTTGACTAGACGGACTTTTGTTGGCAGAGTAATGTCTCTGCTTTTAAATATGCTATCTAGGTTGGCCATAACCTTCCTTCCAAGGAGTAAGCGTCTTTTAATTTCATGGCTGCAGTCACAATCAGCAGTGATTCTGGAGCCCAAAAAAGTTAAGTCTGACACTGTTTCCACTGTTTCCCCATCTATTTCCCATGGAGTGATGGGACCATATGCCATGATCTTAGTTTTCTGAACGTTGAGCTTTAAGCCAGCTTTTTCACTCTCCTTCACCTTCATCAAGAGGCTCTTTAGTTCTTCTTCACTTTCTGCCATAAGGGTGGTGTCATCCGCATACCTGAGGTTACTGATATTTCTCCCGGCAATCTTAATTCCAGCTTGTGTTTCTTCCAGCCCAGAGTTTCTCATGATGTACTCTGCATATAAGTTAAATAAGTAGGGTGACAATATACAGCCTTGACGCACTCCTTTTCCTATTTGGAACCAGTCTGTTGTTCCATGTCCAGTTCTAACTGTTGCTTCCTGACCTGCATACAGGTTTCTCAAGAGACAGGTCAGATGGTCTGGTATTCCCATCTCTTTCAGAATTTTCTACCGTTTATTGTGATCCACACAGTCAAAGGCTTTGGCATACTCAATAAAGCAGAAATAGATATTTTTCTGGAACTCTCTTGCTTTTTCGATGATCCAGCAGATATTGGCAATTTGATCTCTGGTTCCTCTGCCTTTTCTAAAACCAACTTGAACATCTGGAAGTTCACAGTTCACGTATTGCTGAAGCCTGGCTTGGAGAATTTTGAGCATTACTTTACTAGCATGTGAGATGAGTGGAATTGTGCAGTAGTTTGAGCATTCTTTGGCATTGCCTTTCTTTGGGATTGGAACGAAAACTGACCTAATTATTAGAGAAATGCAAATCAAAACTACGAGATATCACCTCACGCCAGTCAGAATGGCCATCATCAAAAAGTCTACAAACAATAAGTGTTGGAGAGGGTATGGAGAAAGGTGGCCCTCCTACAATGCTGATGGGAATGTATGCTGGTACAACCATATGAGTAACAGTATGGAGATTTCCAAGTACTTTGATTCATAGCCTAGTAATCTGCACAAGACCACACAGTTCCTCAGCATTATTTATACAGACTGGTGGCTGAATAAATTGCTCCTAAGTCTGTATTCAAACTGTTTCCCAGGGTCCTGAAAGTTTTAGGCCAGGACAAGGAAGAGAAGTAGAAAGCTGACCAGGATCATCTGTCCGTGCGGCTGCTGGTACTCAGAAGTGACTTCTCTGGTGTGAAATCAAGAGACTAAGAATCTCCTCTCACGCATAAACAAACTTAGTCCCAATTTTCCAAATGTTTGCTCTCTTGCTGATTGAAAACAAAAACACCACTAATATTTTTAGTTGGTAATTACAAATAACTAGAAAATTACCTTGTAGAAATATCACACTGACCTGAGCTCAGTCAAAATATCAATGCTGAATCACACATCCTTTTCCAAGAACAGATTACTGAGAAAAGAGATAAGAAAGCTGAAAGTCACAAGGCAACAAAAAAGGAGAATGTGAGAACTAGAAAGACAAACTTCCCACTGGAACCTTAATATCGCCTAGACTCGCACAAAGAAAAGCCATTGTATATAATATAGATACATGGACTGATATGATAACAGGCATATAATTCCTTGAATAAAAATGGGAAGAAAATTCTCTTGTCAGTGAGGGGAATAGCCTTACCCTTGCAATTTCTTTAAACCATCTTTAATGAAAATCAAACACACAAAAAAATAGAGATTATACTTAAATGAACACCTATACGCCAAAATTATTGATACACTACTATTACTACTAATATTATCACCTTATCAATGTTGACATGCAGTTTTGAGCACTCTCCTTTCTAGATGCTCAGAGAGTTACCATCTTTGCTATATTCCTGAAGAGAGAGTCATGGCTCCAAAAATATGAGGCTTGCTCTTTGCTTCATATACACAAGTCAAAGAAGACACATACAGGTCATAACTCTAGCTATCACTTTTCCTTGACTTTGGTTCATTCTACTTTCATATGATCCATTTATTTGCACCAACAGCCCTACCTAGGTTTTATAAGCTCAATTTGGCCCTCTCTGCATAGCTGATAAGCTGCAATATGCAGGTAGTACATAGCGTTTCTGACTGTGGTACAATTTGGCAGCATAATTGTACAGCAGTGTTTGTGTGTCTTGAATATTTTATTGCCTTCTGTCTTCATTATTTTATAAAAACAAATGGAAGATGAAAATGCTGATATGAGAAGTATAGATCTCATAAACCTAATATAGTTGAGACAAAGACAGAAATCATTCTGAGTGGCAAAAGTGGTAAATCTGCAAGACCTTCATTGGGCTTAAGCCAGTCAACTGTTTGTTCAGTTGCGAATAGAAGATAACAAACAAGAACATATTAGAAATTCTAGAGATAAATCATAGAGATCTGTGTTAAAGACAAAGTGTAACTGAGGACATTTTAGCTCTCCATGGCTGGGTCCTCAACTTAAAATATGTAAGTTTATTATTTGGCATTTATACAGTAAAATTCGACACACATGTTTTAAAAGTGCATTATGTAAAAAGTAGGATATTTCCTGCATAGCTCTTATAAACCCAAAATAACCCATTCCATAATCATAAATATGTTTACACAAATGCTTGGCTTAGGGTAATACAACAGTTCTTCTTAGCTTGTAAAATCACTCACACTCTCAGCTGTGTGCACAGACAAGCATAACCTTTGCCCTATCGAGTCCAGTCTTCTACCAATAGTCAATAGTGAAGGAGTATGAAGTGAAGTGAAAGTTGCTCAGTTGTGTCCAACTCTTTGCAACCCCATGGACTATACAGTCCATTGAATTCTCTAGGCCAGAATACTGGAGTGGGTAGCCTTTCCCTTCTCCAGGGAAGGAGTATGGCTGGCACGCATGATATAAACCCATCAATAATGAGATTAATGCCCCCAAATCCTTGTCTCTTCTATGATTCATTATGAATGTTTCATTGATCACAGTCACATTTTTATATACTTTCTTTTTATCCACAGAAATCAAACACACTGCCTCTACTTTCAGTTTGGAAAACTAAAGGGTAATTCCTCTCTTTAAAGAATTTGTTTCATTTATTTCAATTTACTTAGCTCTTAGTACCAAGCATGACATATTAGGAGCTCAACATAACACCTAAACTGAATTTCATCTGCAAGTGCCAAATCTATGCTTTTGTGCATTAATTCATTCATCAAATTATTTACTTATTCTACATATATTAAATACATAATGTATGCCTTTCTCTTGGCTAAGAGAAAGATGACTTAAAACACAGCTTCCTTCCTTTAAGATTCAGTCTATCCAGAAGGGGATATTAACATATAAACCACAAATTTGACTGTAAGGTAGAAAATTGCAAATGATGAATTTAAGTGAAAAAATATTACCTGGAAGATAGAAAAAAACACAACTCTGACTATAGATGAAAGAATGAAACTCATAGAAGGGGTGGCATTTCAACTGGGCCCTAAAACAATGAGCAGAATTTTGAATATGTATGATGTGTATGGATGTGTATATATGCATATATATGCCTCTGTATTCATTATTTTATAAAAACAAATGTGTATATATATATATATATACACACACACACACATACATACACACGTACATATATATAGCCCATGCCATGTGGCATGAAGGATTTAGTTTCCCAACTAGGAATTGAACCTATGGCCCCCCTACGGTGGACACACAGAATCTTAACCACTGGATCGCCAGGCAAGCCCATTAAAAAATATATTTTTTTGACACATGGATGAACTACAGATAAAATAAGGGAATATCAGAGTTTAAAAAAAAAACAGGAAAAATACAATACCATATAAGATAGTGAAACTGAAGTAGAAATTATTCCCTTACCAATGATGTTTTAGAGCCATGAGGTTTAAGTTAGGCTTGGGTAATTAAGAATGGAGGGTACACAAGTCTAGGAACCTAGTAAGATGCAAGATTGCATTGAAGAAAAAATCCTCCACAAAGAAGGCTTTCCTAAATAACAATAAACTCAACGTGTATACAAGAAAAATGATGTGCTTCATGGGATACTGGAATATTTGTGTTTTTTATTTGAAGTATAGTAGAAAAATGGAGGGAAGACTCTAATGAGGATTCCCAGTTAAAAGCCTGTAAGCATGCTTGAGGCTAGAATTCACACTTCTTATTTGCCCTCCAAAAGTACAAACTGGAAATTTAAAGTAATTCTGGGTTAGCAGACAGTTGACTGGACTGACTGACCCACATGCAAATCCACTGTAGAGGAATGAAGTTTCAACCCAAGGTATGTATGCATATATGTTTATATATCTCTAATTTCATCTAATTACTGGAATAGATTAAAAAACAAAATAATTAGATGCAATAAAAGAGAGAACGCAAACTAAACATTAAATCTAATGAAACCACTGAAATGTGTTACAAAATCCATCAAAATATGTGAAAAGAAATTATAAAAGACAAGTTATAAGGCAAAGAGAATAGGCAATATTTCAATACTGTCTTCGGCAAAATTGAATATTGCAAAAGATTTAATATCCAAAAAGGAAGATAATGGATGAGAATTTTTCAAGCCGATGCAACACACATCACTCAGAGATTTTCACTGGCTGGATAAAATTTATAAATACATACACAACAGTGAAACTGTAGAATGTGAGAAGCAATGAAGTGATCTTAAAGAACATCCAAGGGGGAAAGATTACCTCAAATAATAACAGTTACAATGACAGCTAATTTCTCAGGCACAATCTTGCAAACTATAAAGAAATAGAACTGTATCTTCAAGGAACTAAAATGAATTAACTGCCATCCTAGAATTCCATGTACAACAAAACTGTCAAGAATGGTGAGACTTCTGACTTCTGCTTCAGTTCAGTTAAGTAGCTCTATTGTGTCCGACTCTTTGCAACCCCATGAACCGCAGGATGCCAGGCCTCCCTGTCCATCACTAACTCCCTGAGTCCACCCAAACACACGTCCATCAAGTCAGTGACGCCATCCAGCCATCTCATCCTCTGTAGTCCCCTTCTCCTCCTGCCCTCAATCTTTCCCAGCATCAGGGTCTTTTCCAATGAGTCAGCTCTTCACATCAGGTGGCCAAAGTATTGGAGTTCCAGCTTCAACATCAGTCCTTCCAATGAACACTCAGGACTGATCTCCTTTAGGATGGACTGGTTGGATCTCCTTGCAGTCCAAGGGACTCTTAAGAGTCTTCTCCAACACCACAGTTCAGAAGCATCAATTCTTCGGCGCTCAGCTTTCTTTATAGTCCAACTCTCACATCCATACATGACCACTAGAAAAACCATACCCTTGACTAGACGGACCTTTGTTGGCAAAGTAGTATCTCTGCTTTTTAATACGCTATCTAGGTTGGTCATAACTTTCCTGCCAAGGAGTAAGCGTCTTTTAATTTCATGGCTGCAATCACCATCGGCAGTGATTTTGGAGCCCAGAAAAAGAAAGTCAGCCACTGTTTCCACTGTTTCCCATCTATCTGCCATGAAGTGGTGGGACCGGATGCCATGATCTTAGTTTTCTGAATGTTGAGCTTTAAGCCAACTTTTTCACTCTCCTCTTTCACTTTCATCAAGAGGCTGTTTAGTTCTTCTTCACTTTCTGCCATAAAGGTGGTGTCAACTGCATATCTGAGGTTATTGATATTTCTCCCGGCAATCACAAGTCCAGCTTGTGCTTCCTCCACCCCAGCATTTCTCATGATGTACTCTGCATATAAGTTAAATAAGCAGGGTGACAATGTACAGCCTTGGCGTCCTCCTTTTCCTATTTGGAACCAGTCTGTTGTTCCATGTCCAGTTCTAACCATTGCTTCCTGACCTGCATACAGGTTTCTCAGGAGGCAGGTTAGGTGGTCTGGTATTCCCATCTCTTTCAGAATTTTCCACAGTTTATTGTGATCCACACAGTCAAAGGCTTTGGCATAGTCAATGAAGCAGAAATAGATGTTTTTCAGGTACTCTCTTGCTTTTTCGATGATCCAGTGGATATTGGCAATTTGATCTCTGGTTCCTCTGCCTTTTCTAAAACCAGCTTGAACATCTGGAAGTTCATGGTTCACGTATTGCTGAAGCCTGGCTTGGAGAATTTTAAGCATTATTTTACTAGTGTGTGAGATGAGTGCAATTGTGTGTTAGTTTGAGCATTCTTTGGCATTGCCTTTCTTTGGGATTGGAATGAAAACTGACCTTTTGCAGTCCTGTGGCCACTGCTGAGTTTTCCATATTTGCTGGCATATTGAATGCAGCACTTTCACAGCGTCATCTTTTAGGATTTGAAACAGCTCAACTTCTGCTCACTACTTAGAAATCTGCAAGAGTGTCACTCTTCTTTTTAATAACAATAATAAAACCCACTGGATAAAAGCAAATTCACACCTCTGCTCAAAGTTATCAGAGTGTGGGTACTGCAGGGCAACCTGCTAGCCAAAAATCTAAGGAAAGTGGGCAGCTGCACTTAGAAATGGAACACAAGGAAGTGCTTGCTTGGGTTCAGTGCCTCAGGATGCCATTCATGCTGGTAAGAAGAATTCAACTAAAATATTTTTAATGCATTGATGGCAAAGGTCAAAAGTGGGCTGGCAAGAGGAAAAAAATCAGAAAAACAGGGTTACTGATAGCAGCCATATAGTGGGATCATCACAGTTGACAGTGACCTACTGAGCAGACAAATCCAGCAGATTTTGCAACTGGAGAACAGCGAGCAAAGCTGTGGCACACTGCTGCATATTTCACTAGCCTTTGCCCCAGAGGTATTCACACCTGCTAACTCTCACCTGGGACTTTTCCTGATCCTTACCCCCACAGCAACCCCCACCAGACCAGAACCCTAGAACTTCACCAGCAGCCAGCACAGGCTTCCACAGCTGTGTGAGCAGTAATGCAGGCTCATTAAAGAGATGTGAGGGGATTCCTTGGTGGTCCAGTGGTTAGGACTTGGTGCTTTCACTGCCAAGGGCCTGGGTTCAATACCTGGTTGGGGAAATAAGACGGCACAAGACGTGTGGTGCAGTCAAAAGAAACAAAGAGAATGATTTGAAAATTTTAAAAATATATAGAAATTAACAAAGATACAAAGGGAAAGACAGCTATGTTTATGCAATGAAAGAATATTGTTAAAATGTCGATACTACCCAAAGCCAGTTACATACTCACGGCAATCCCTATAAAATTTGTAATGACTTTTTTCAATGCAAATAGAAAAAAAAATCCTAAAAATTTTATGGAAACACAAGACACTTAATAGCTACAGAAATCCTGAGAAAGAAGAAGAAAGCTAGAGAGATCACATTGCCTGATCTCAAACCATACTACAAAGGTATAATTATCAAAACAGCATGTTACTGGCAAAAAAGGAGACATGTAGGACAAGGAAACAGAATTAAGACCCCCAAACATATCAAGGATCACACTGTAAAAACTTAATGTGTCTAGTCTAATTGCCAACATCCAGCGGATCATTGAGAAAGCAAGAGAGTTCCAGAAAAATATCTACTTCTGCTTTATTGACTACACCTAAGCCTTTGACTGTGTGGATCACAAAAAACTGTGGAAAATTGTTAAAGAGATGGGAATACTAGACCACCTTATCTGCCTCGTGAAAAATCTGTATGCAGGTCAAGAAGCAACAGTTAGAACTGGACATGAACAACAAACTGGTTCCAAATAGGAAAAGGAGTATGTCAAGGCTGTACATTGTCACCCTGCTTATTTAACTTATATGCAGAGTACATCATGAGAAATGCCACAAAAGCAGCACAACCTGGAATGAAGCACAAGCTGGAATCAGATTGCTGGGAGAAATATCCATAACCTCAGATATACAGATGACATCACCCTTATGGCAGAAAGTGAAGAAGAACTAAAGAGCCTCTTGATGAAAGTGAAAGAGGAGAGTTAAAAAGTTGGCTTAAAACTCAACATTCAGAAAACTAAGATCATGGCATGCAGTCTGATCACTTTATGGCAAATAGATGGGGAAACAGTAGAAACAGTGGCAGACTTTATTTTGGGGGGCTCCAAAATCACTGCAGATGGTGACTGTAGCCATGAAATTAAAAGACATTTGCTCCTTGGAAAAAAGCTATTACCAACCTACACAGCATATTAAAAAGCAGAGATATTACTTGGCCAGAAAAGGTCCATCTAGTCAAAGCCATGGTTTTTCCAGTAGCCATGTATAGATGTGAGAGTTGGACTATAAAGAAAGCTAAGTGCAGAAGAATTGATGCTTTTGAACTGTGTTGTTGGAGAAGACTCTTGAGAGTCCCTTAGACTGCAAGGAGATCAAACCAGTCAATCCTAAAGGAAATCAGTCCTGAATATTCATTGGAAGGACTGATGCTGAAGCTGAAACTCCAATACCTTGGCCACCTGATGCAAAGAACTACTCCTTGGAAAAGACCCTGTGCTGGGCACGATTGTAGGCAGGAGGAGAAGGGGATGACAGAGGATGAGATAGTTGGATGGCATCACCCACTTGATGGACATGAGTTTGAGCAAGCTTCGGAAGCTGGGGATGGACAGGAAAGCCTGGAGCGCTACAGTCCATGGGGTCACAAAGAGTCGGACACGACTTAGTGACTGAAGTGAAGTGAATATGTCTAGTGAAGTTGCAAAAGTCATAACCGATAACATAAGGACAGTGGACATTTGAAAAGATTAAAATTATATGTGTACCAAACACTATTCAAAAAGTCTAATATAGCTCTATCAACATCAATTTCAATTGTCTTGAAGACAATACAAATTATTAACAATACAGAAGGATATTGGGATGGATTGCCATTTCCTTTTCCAGGGGATCTTCTTGACCTAGGGATCAAAGCCATGTCTCCTCCATTGGCAGGCAGATTCTTTACCCCTTGATCTGCTTATATATATGCATACACATACACATACATTAAGACCCTAAAACTGTAAGTTATATATCATTTTCAAGCAAATGTAGGATATTTACACAAACTGATTATGTACAAAACCATAAAGAAAGTTTTAGTAAATTTGAAAGGAAGGAGAGACATGGAAAATCTACATCATGTTGCCAACATGACCAAAAATATAGAGACAAGAAACGCAATGTATGCTTCAGGCAATGAAACTTGTTGTAAATGACTGATGCTAAAAGCAGGAGAACGTTTTCTAAAATTCCAAGCCAATAAAGAAGGAAAGGCTGAAGACACAAAAGGTTTGAGCTTGTTATCTGAGTCTTACTAGGCATTAGCTTCTTTTATGTCTTAGCCATATGAAATAGATTAAACATCTGAAATTAGAGACATGCGGTTCTATATTCAATCTCAATCACAAGTTATTAGCTTCCATCAGAAGGAAAATTCAACCTGTGTAGAATTGCCTGTGTAGTATATTCCTAACTGTGTAGAAAAAGAAGTTGACCTGTGTAGGTCAGTCACATAGTTGTTTCTGACTCTTCATGACCCCATGGACAGTAGCCTGCCCAACTCCTCTGTTCATGGAATTTTCCAGGCAAGAATACTGGAGTGGGTTACCATTTCCTACTCCAGGGGATCTTCCTGACTCAAGGATCAAACCCACATCTCTTGTGTCTCCAGGCAGATTTCTTATCACTGAGCCATGTGGGAAGCCCAGATAGCCACCACAGCCTGATAAATGTATGTTTTTCTCCATCTCTTGTTTCATAATTAAAAAAAAAAAATCAAACCATGCATCAGACTCACAGACATGTAAAAACAGAAATGATAGCCACTGAGACTGGCATAAAATTTCTTGACCATGCAAGCCTCTTGACTTGTATAAATTCAGTGTCCTTTTATCTCCCAGTGTAAATGTGACTCTGATCTGAAAGGTCACACATAATTGGGTTCTATTCCTCTTCCTAACTGGAAGTTCAGAATTGTCCTTCCCTTTGAATCTTCTCAATTCTTTTATATAATGGCAATAGGAAGGTCAGCTGTCTCCCAGAAACAACTTAGTGACCATCATAGATGGAGACTTTTGACCAGAATGTAATGCTACCCAAGACTTTGTTATGCCAATCAAGTCGAAATTGTGCTGCTGGGATCTTAGGCCGAAGGTAAAACAGCTGGTTTTACTTATTTGTTAAACTTAAGAGAATACGGGGCAAAAACATTTATAACCTGTGACTCAACTTTTTAACTTTACAGGAAGTAGAGTTTGAGAAAGCTTAGTACTGAACTTCAAGGCTGACCTTCATTTCATATCGGGGCTTATGTTGAGATATCATACAGAAAAGATCCTCTAACAAAAGAATCACTTTTCCATCCTTTCCTCAACTTATACCAAATGGTGTTTTGTTTCCACCATTCAGATGAAACTGCTTTTGTCAGAGTTATCCTTGTTCTCTGTGCTGCTATACGCAATAACCTCTCAAATTTGACCATTCTTCACTTCTTGAAACCCTTTTCATGAGAGTTCCTTTGTTTTCATTCCACCTCTGGGCCTGCCTTAGCAGTCTTCCAGGTTGGTTCCTTTTCCACTACTCCATTTCCAAATACTGAAATAACTAGTGTCTAGCAGTAAGCTTTCCCCTCCCCCACCACCACCCCACGTACCTAAGCTCTCTCCACTGTGATTTTATTCAGTCCCATCCTTTATTGAAACATTTATATCTAGCCCTGATGCGCCCCCTTGGATTTAAGAGGCACAATATCCAACCACCAAATGACATCTTTACTTGACAGTATAATGGATATCTCAAAATTGGCATGTCCAAGGTACAGCTCTTGGTTCTGTTTTATGTCCACCTCCCACCAATACCCTTGTTCCCTCTGCTTTCCTGTCTTACCATGTGTGGTTCCAATGCCCACATAATAGCTCAGTCCAAAAATGTCTTTAATTCTTGGTTCTCCTCCTCCAACAAATCAACGTATCAAATCTCAATAGATATTCCTATTAGTTCTGCCTCCAAAATACATTCACTTCTGCTGATATCCATTGTTCCGCAAGAAGTTTCTACTACACCACCCCATTTGTGCTGAGACCAAATACTAATCTGATGAGCAATGATCAGTGACTGAAGAAATGCTCTAGGATTCACATATGCCTGATCTGTCTTACAAGGTCAGTACGACTCACCACTGATGGAGGACACTTGGCAACACAGTGCAGAAGACAGGAGAGAAAGAAGAGAATGAAACTAACATTTGTTGCACAAACATTGCACGTTACCAGTAAATGTCTTATCTCCACCTCCTAAAGAAAAATGGAGTTACTTTAGCAGAGGAAACTGATATACCCAAGATCACTCAGTGGCAGGAGTGATACCCTCATGTTTTGAGCTCCATTGCATCTCCCCTTCCCATACTCCATGGGACTGTGAATGATACCTCTGTCTTAAATATGTGAAGAGAAAAACGGAAGAATCCTTTTATTTCCCATTCTGTATCTCTACAGTATTAGAAAAATCAACCTGTCAATATAGTGACAAACCTTCAGAACTGATTACCTGCCTGATAGATGGAAAGAGACCAATGAAAGGAGTTCCAGAATTAGTTTGAGGCAACATTTCAAAGCCTGCAATAAACCAGAATTCATTCACTCGGGACAACAGACTGAACAAAGACACTGCTTTCCGTTTGGTTGTTAAGGCCTAGAGCTAATCTTTTATCAATAAATTTTGACTGAGAGTCTGTTACGTGTATGTCAATATATATCCCAGATAAAAAAATATTCTGCCCCATTATCAAATCACCCATCTGACCACATGACTGATTTTCACTTGTAAAAATATTGTGGTTATCACTGTGTCCTATGTGAATAAGACTTGGTAAATTTAGATCCTGATAAATTCATGGTCTAGTGCAATGCTCCTCAAAATAACTCTACAGACTCTTGTATCAGTATCAATTAGCAATACATTATTTTAAAAATCTTGAGTTCAACCTTCTGAATAAGAAGTTTTTAGGGTGCTCACTGGAAATTTTCATGTTTGAAACAAATAAGAATGCTGGAGAAAACAACGTGGGCTCTGGAGAGGCCCTTTGCTCCACAGGGAGAAGAGAACCAATGAGGAAGCCCTTTTCATTGTGAAGAAAACTGGAGGTCAATCTGGTGAAACAAAGGAAATTCTAAATTTCTCTTCAGAATTACAAGTAGTCTCTCCTGATTTTGAGGAACTTCTAACTTTTTAAGTCCTTTTTTGTTTTTTTTCCTTTTGGACAAGTGTTGCCATTTTGATACACATCAAGAGTAGAGTCCGATGGTGGGGATTTTAGTTACAAGCCTGCCCTTAGAAACCAGTACAAAGCACACAGCCTCCTTCTACTCAGCTTCCTCATCTGTTAGTCAGTCAGTTCAGTCGCTCAATCATGTCCAACTCTTTGCGATCCCATGAACCGCAGCACACAAGGCCTCCCTGTCCATCACCAACACCTGGAGTCCACCCAAACCCATGTCCATCAAGTCAGTGATGCCACCCAACCATCTCATCTTCTGTCGTCCCCTTCTCCTCCTGCCTTCAATGTTTCCCAGCATCAGGGTCTTTTCAAATGAGGCAGTTCTTCGCATTGGGTGGCCAAAGTATTGGCGTTTCAGCTTCAACATCAGTCCTTCCAATGAATATTCAGGACTGATCTCTTTTAGGATGAACTGGTTGGATCTCCTTGCAGTCCAAGGGACTCTCAAGAGTCTTCTCCAACACCACAGTTCAAAAGCATCAATTCTTTGGCACTCAGCTTTCTTTATAGTCCAACTCTCACATGCAAATGTGACTACTGGAAAAACCATAACCTTGACTAGACAGACCTTTGTTGACAAAGTAATGCCTCTGCTTTTTAACATGCTGTCTAGGTTGGTCATAACTTTTGTTTCAAAGAGTAAGCGTCTTTTAATTTCATGGCTGCAATCAGCATCAGCAGTGATTTTGGAGCCCAGAAAAATAAAGTCAGACACTGTTTTCACTGTTTCTCCATCTATTTGCCATGAAGTGATGGGACCAGATGCCATGATCCTAGTTTTCTGAATGTTGAGCTTTAAACCAACTTTTTCACTCTTCTTTCACTTTCATCAAGAGGCTCTTTAGTTCTTCTTCACTTTCTGCCATAAGGCTGGTGTCATCTGCATATCTGAGGTTATTGATATTTCTCCCGGCAATCTTGATTCCAGCGTACTCCTTTTCCTATTTGGAACCAGTCTGTTGTTCCATGTCCAGTTCTAACTGTTGCTTCCTGACTTGCATACAGGTTTCTCATAAAATGAGACAATTAGACCACATAGTCACCCACACTCCAAGCATTTCCCAAGACATTGAAACTGGGAAGTATTACATCTGGGGGCACAGACTTGGACTTTTTTTTAAGAGACTTGGACTTTTTTAAACCACTAGGTTGGAGTTAGGAAGTGAGAGGAAGGTGATATCTGTGAAAGCTCTAAGCCTGATTCTAAAAGACCAGAGAATTCTTCTGATAATGTTAATGACAGAACTTGCAAATTGCCTTCATATCACCAATTGGATTATCTCAGCTCTCGATCTCCTTGACATTACCTGCATCTCTTGCCCAATGGAATAAAAATAGGCATTGACACATAAACATCTCTTTTGAATCATGTAGGATTTTACAGAGCAGCATGTCTAGAAGCTGTAAATCAGGTGTTATAGGCATCAGTCACCCAGGGAATAGAGATGAGAGTAGGCTGAGGGCAACTGAAGCATTATCAAAGGATTCTATTATTTTATTGGATCAGAGATCAAGAAATATTCATGTTTAATCATGAGCTAACCACTCTTCCTTTAAACAAAGAAACCAAATCTTTAGGAAACAAGGATATGAAAGTGCAAAGCAAGTCTAAGTCTTGATATAGCCTGGGTCCCATATAACACTGTAAAACTCTTGTTGAGTTGGTCTGGAAACCCTGGACAATTTATTTACTCAAGGTTGGCCTGCATGACTTGATGCAGATATATATCACACAGTCAAAGGAAAAAATTGAAACAGAAATCCAGCTAAAATATGTACCTCCATGCCCTCTACCAAGCTGCCACCCACAACTTCCCCAGACCTCAGGACAGAGCTACCCAAGACTAATATCTTCTCAGAGATGACAAAAACTTCAGGTCTCACTGCCACATTGGATAAATGGAGGATCTGAGAATTAATGTAGAGGAGAAAAAATAATGAAGGAGTAAAAGAGAAATGAATAAAGAAGATGTGATACATATATACAACAGAATATTACTCAGCCATAAAAAGAACAAAAGAATGCTACTTGCAGCAACATGGATGGACCCAGAAATTATCATACTAAGTGAAGTAAATCAGACACAGAAAGACAAATATCAGATGATATCAGTTATGTGTGAAATTTTAAAATAGGGTACAAATGAACATATTTACAAAACAGATGTAGAGTCACAGCTGTAGAAAACAAACTATGGTTACCAGAGGAGGGTGTAAATCACGAGTTTAGGACTGACATGTACACACTACTACATATAAAACAGATAACTAATAAGGATCTACTGTATAGCACAGGGAACTCAATACTCTGTAATGAGCTATGTGGAAAAAGAATCTAAGAAGAGAGTGGATCGATGTGTATGTATAACTGATTCACTTTGCTATACACCTAAAACTAACACAACATTGTAAATCAACTATAATCCAACAAAAATTAAAAAAAAAAAATAAAAGAGAGTCAGAGAGAGAGATAATGTGAGTAGACCAAACAAGAACTGGGACTAATGGTTAAACTCCACATTTGTAGGAAAAGATAAGAGATTCATAATTCATAATTACAGCCACTGTGACTTGATCTCTTTGTGTTTGAAAAGTTTACTTTATGATTTGTGATTTGTTCATGGAATAACCCCAAAATCTGGCAACCAATAAACAATGCTTACATTATTAAGACTGAATCACTTTAATGTTTGACAAAATAGCATTCTCCTCTTCCAGGGACATATTTCACATTTCTTAACTTTTTCTTTCTTACTATTTCTGATCTGATTTTTTCCAACTCTTTCTTCAAGCCCATGATTATTCTTATATTGAAATATACTTTTGTACAATTTGGGGGAGATCCTTCTTACTTCAAATTGATTTGGGGTTTTTTTTTAAACTGTTTACTTTGAAATCATTATGGATTCATATTATAGATGTGGTACACAGAAGTCTATGTAGCCTTTGCTAGTTTTTTCCCTAATGGTCACATTTTAAGTTAACTGTAATAGATATAATTGTTCATTTTTTAAAAAGCTACTTCCTGTTTTATGACTCTAACATCTTCTTAAATCTGAGGATACTAATTAAGACTGTGTTAATTGTTTTAATTTATTTTCTTTTGATCTCCGATGTATCTGCTTCCTACAGGGTTACTTTGCTCTGTCTCAGTCTTTTCTTTCTTTGATGCAAACTTCTTTCAAATATCTGGTGATCCTTGATTGTTAACCATATTTTAAATAATTATCCCTTAGGAAAGCTGATGGGGATGTCTGTGTACATCGACAGGGTCAGTCAATTGGCAGTTTGATTTGAGGTGAATGGGACGTCAAGTAGCCGTTATGCTGCTTAAATTCTAAACTCCAGGACGAGGAGAGCGTTGTCCTGAGCCATGTTCCTGTATCAGCTCCTGACACCACTGTTTTCTTAAGAATATAAGAGCCTCGCTCACCACCAACCCTAAGATCCATACTTGGCAGTTCTGGCTGTCCTGTCTGCACGGGCAGGAGTGGTGAAGGACAGAGAGAAGGGGCCAGCTTTGCTTTATCTAGACCTCAAAACTGCACCCCTCCCGCCACCAGTTATGCACTCCTCATCTTTGCTCTTCTTCACATCATTTTTCTTTGGGGATCTTCAAAACCCATTCTGCACATCTGGACATGAGCAAAATTATCCAATAAAAAGACAATGAGACATAAATGGGAAGATTTTGTATAATTTAACATTTTCTAGAAGCCACATTAAAGAGTTTCAAAGGAAGAAATTAATTTTAGTAACGTTTTTATTACTTAAAATATCCAAAATATTATTTTGAAATGTAGTGAGTATGAAAAATATTGATATATTTCACATTCCTTTTTATCACACTAAATCTTCAAAATCTGGTGTGTATTTCACACTAGGGCACAGGTCCATCCAGGCCCACCCCACTTCAGGGACTCAGTAGCTACATATGGCTGCTGGCTACTGCACTGAACAGCACGGCTTTTATTGTGGCTCTAATCATCTTCTATTATCACTGCTTTATCTACTTTTAATTATCTAGAAAATGTATGAAATATCTAATCCACCAGTGGTCACCCTCTTAATTTAATTTCTACTGTGCGTTTAATCTAACTTGAAGATTCCATTTCATTTTATTATAGTACCAGGAGAAAAGTATATGAATGTGTGAACTCTGCCATTGAGAAATCCATAAAACCACCCCAAATCCCAACACAAGCCCAACAAAAGGAACTCCAACATGTTATTGTTGCTTATTTTCTACCCACAAGACCTACAATGAAGTATAAGTACTGGCATTTCTTCACACTTCTCCTAGTCTACATCCTTCAAGGGTTATATTCCTGTTTAATTACTTTGGTCCACTTGCATTTGATTATTCTGCATTTTTAGTTCCTTTGTAATTTAGCAGTAACTACTATTTATTACTTACTACGTATCAAGAAGTCTTCTTAGGCTTTCTACGCATTATTGCACTTAATCCTCTCAATAACTTCAGGCAGAAGGTGCTATTACAATCTCCTTTTTATATATGAGGAAAGTGAGGCACAGAGACGCTAAGCAAGTTGTCCAAGGGCACACAGACCCCAGAGTTGTGATTCTACAACACATGTTCTTTTAAAAAAAATATATTGCAGTAAAAGTCACATAATATTAAACAGACTATCTTAACCACACTGAACTGTACAGTTCAGTGGCACTAAGTACATTCACATGCAGTCACATGCTGTGTGACTCGTACCATTTTCCATCTCCGGAATATTTTACCTTCTCAAACTGAACTTCTGTCCCCATTAAACACTAGCTCCCTATTCCCCAGCCCCACCCCTTACCCCCATCCCCAGTCCCTACCAATATATATTTTCTAACTCTATGAATTTGACCATTCTAGACGTCATGTATAAGTGGAATCAAACAGTATTTGTCTGGACAAAGGTGCACTTTGTCCAGCTCTAAACATGACCTCTGGAAGAAGCATAGGGCACAGTAACGAAGAACACTCACATCCAGAGCTGGACCACTTGGGTTGGGCTCTTAGCCCTTCCACGTACTTGTTTTGTAAACTTGAAATTGCTACACAGCCTCTCTATGCTTGAATTTGACATTAGGGTAGTAAGGCTAGGGTATTCACCACAGTACTTTTCACATATAGAGTAGAAAGATGGCATCTCTGGTCATTATGGGACCAGACAGCACTTCTGAGTGTGTCCAGTATGACCTACAGACTTGCTTGTCTGCTGAATGCTGGCCTCACTGCTAGACTGGACTCCATCGGAATTTTTACCAATGTTCATTGAGCTACTGTCTCTCCCCTGTAGAGAGATCTTCATGGCTTTGACCCTTGCAGCCTTCACCATGGAATGGCAGTCAGTACTGGAAATCAACCCTGAATATTCATTGGAAGGACTGATGCTGAAGCTCCAATACTTTAGCCACCTGCTGCGAAGAATCAACTTCTTGGAAAAGACGCTGATGCTAGGAAAGATTGAGGGCAAGAGGAGAAGGGGGCGACAGAGGATGAGACAGTTGGATGGCATTACTGACTCAATGGACATGAGTTTGAGCAAACTCCAGGAGATAGTGAAGGACAGGAAAGCCTAGCGTGCTGTAGTTCATGGGGTTACAAAGAGTCAGACGTGACTGAGCAACTGAACAACAGCAAGTGAAGATCTGGCTACATTTCTATTTTCCTTTAGGCCTAAATGCTGATTGTCCATCTCTGACTTGGAAAGCCCCATTGCACACCAAGCCCAGCTATGACACTTTAAGTCATTGACTCCTTTGCCCTGTGAGGAACAAGTTAAAAGGCACAGATTGACTCTAAGAGAACCTACATTCATTATTAGAAAAATAATACAAAAAGAAATGACTTTGAGATAACTCTTAAAATAATAATTAAGAATTTTTATCAAATACCTAAGTTTAATCACTAGGCTAAAATAATTCATAACAAAGGCATCTTAAAAGCAAAACCTTTGCATGACTATCATATCCAGGAAACTGCAGAGCACTTGGTTTAAAATGTGCCCTTCCCAAAGACCCATATGCAATAAATAGATGGTATTTGCACATCAATTGACATCTTGAGTTGGGAATGCTTTCCTAGAAAGCTTGGCTCTGATGGATACAAAGAAGCCATCATTTCTGTTAAGTAATGGGCTATGACCATGCTAAATATATGCGTTCAATTGAAAGCCTCCAAAATGATGGCGAGAAAACTGATTAGAAATGGTTTGGGAGCCTAATTCTGTTAGTGGGAATGAAAATTGATAAACAACATCGGCTGATCTGCCGGAACAAATAGATTCTTGATTCAGCAGGAATCCAGCTGCTATTATGTTCCAGGTGAACGAGCATCACTTAAATAAACAAATCCTTTCTTTATTCTGTACATGCTTTCCAGGTTTGCCGCATTTATTAAGTTAGAAGCAAATCCAGGTTGAAGAGGTACAGAATGCCCCTCTGGGAGACACCATGGAATCAGTGGGACAGTCAGAAAGGTCACTGAGCTCCAGAGAGGGGAAAGGTTGTGTTTAGCAGCTTTCTCATAGCTAAGCCTCTTATTAACTTTGTGGTATTTCAAATTTATAAAGCATCTTGCAGCCCGAGCTTCCATGTGTACTGCAAACATTAATTAATCCTCACAGCATCCCCCAGTATGTGAGGCGGTCCAGTTTGCATCTCACAGACACTGCAACCCAAAAGCAGAGAAGTTAAGCCAGGGGCCAAAGGACACTCGAGTCACTCAGGAGACCGACCACAGGGATTACAAATTCCCAGCCCTTGGAAAGATAGTGTGATCATGTGGACTTTAGCAGGTTAAGCAAGAGGAAAAAAGCATTTCCCAAGGTTTATGGACAGGAAGGGAGAGAATCAACTCTGGTGGAGTTTGTAAACATCTATTCGCGCTGGGAGGAGGAGATGGCACCCACTCCAGCGTCCTTGCCTGGAAAACCGCATGGACAGAGGAGCCTGGTGGGCCACATTCCTTGGGGTCGGGAAGAGCTGGATGTGATGGAGCACGCACGCACTCACATTGAGAAGGCAACTTTTGCTCCATGAAATTTTTTTGCAAAGCAAAAAGAAGTATAATCCATTTTATGGCTGCAATAAAATGTTACCCCATCCCAAGGTAAAAACATAAAAGAACTGCAATACTCTCTAACAGCGCTGCATTGAAATAACTGCTATATAGTAGTTCTAATATATAGAAATTAATTTCTCAATCCCGTTGTAAAATGAAGAATCCAAATCTTTCTCTCTTTTAATTTAGACTCCTTTCTCTGAGAGAAAAAAAATGAAAAGTTTCACCCAAAAGGAGTGGGAGATGTTACTTATTGAAAAGACAGATTTCAGGCAGATTTGACAAACGACAGCAGTGACATTTGCAGAATCACAAAAGCCGGAGCAATGTGCTCACTCGCCTTCTGAGGTAACATCTCTCCAAGCTGCAAATAGGATTATAAATAAAGTGCTGTTCAAAGACCCATCGCAAAACCATTTTCCATGAGAAACTTAAAATAGAACAAAAATATCCCATCTACGTTGGCATGATACATTTTACTACCTGCCACTTTAATCTCCAGGAGTCAGGCTTAACAATAATATCAAAGACAGGTTTATTATCAAGGTCCACATGCCCTATTTTCCTCTTACTAACAACCTAACAGAAATGCCAGACACAGAAGTTATTTCTGGTGCAACTTATCATTTAATTCCCTTTGACAGGTTTACTTTTCTTCGAAAGTGTAAATTCATTCATTAGATAGAAGAGACTTGTTAGGCTCTGATATGTGTTATGTTTGTTTCAAGGATAGACACAATCCCTTTGATGTATCACTGAGAAGTAGTTCTGTTTTTATTAACAGGGGTAAATATTGATGGCAGTCAAAAAAATTAAGTGCTTTGTCTTGTGCTTCTGATTGAAACCACTAAAATAGGTAGTGCAAATCAAGCGGCAGGACAGATTTGAAATTCTATTGCGGAATAAAGAATTTAGAGATGTATACTTTGTGTGTATGTGTGCTAAGTCACTTCAGTCATGGATATACACTTTACCATAATCTAAATAAGGGAATCTGAAGCTCAGTCCTAGTTTTCTTAGAGAATATAGCTCTTCCCTGGATCTCTAGATCGCTTTTCTTGTCGGTATTCATTTCTAGGTGAAAATTATGTATGACTGCCTCACCTCATTTGCCAACATAAGAGAACTGTACTGGAAAGCAACACACAGGTAGAAAAGCTAAAGAGAAGAAAGCATTAGGGACTAAAAGGAGGGGATTCACTCGCAGTTATGACATCACTGGAAGGTGTCACATTAACTTAAGAGACATGAAGGTCACAGAACTCATGAGACCTGATAGCTGATCCAAATCTATGTCACTTCAAAGCCCACACTCATTCCACAACAACCCAGAGTCTCTCTAAAGCACTCTGTTTACAATTTCTTCATTATTTATAGCTAGCCTTGTTCCAAAAAGAACACAAGGTTAACTTACAAATCTGGAAACATCACAAGAGGATTCAAGTTGATATAAGGAAGCAAAATGACACAGGAAAGTAAGGCCCGAGAAATAAGATGACTCAAGTCAAGTGTAGGGAACTCTGTGATGCCTGGAAGTTCCTTCGGAGATGAGCCTCTAACATGGCTAGGGGTTCTCCAGCAGGAATCAAGAAGACATATCTAGATCTCCATATTCTACCCGTAGAAGCCAACTAGCTAGTCTGAAAAATTAAACTGGTGTTTTTCCCTTGTTCCAAGTCCTTGCATAGGCATGTATTCAATGAACAAGATCATCAAAAACACATTTGCAGAAAACATGTCAAGTTTAATTTAGGCTCCTTTTCTCTAAAGTTAGGTGGATGGGGCCATAACAAAACAAAAAGTCAAGAAAAGCAACCCCAAACACAGGATTTGGGAGATTGGGGAGGGCAGGGGGCAGGATTAATATTCCACCCAAGCTCATGGCTTCTTAATTATCTGTTTCAGGACTAGATGTTGAAATAGTGGGAAAAATAGATAGATCATTCTCCTCCTTCCCCAGTCCCCAAAGTCCTAAATAAATATTGCTTCTCTTAGTTGAGGTTTTAAATGTATTCAGCAGGGTAAATTTAAAATGATAATCCTTGATCAGCAGCTGGAGTGCAACAGTGCTCTGCGGCCAGTTAATTGTGAATCTACGCATTTCAACAAGTGTAGTGAGAGTTACAACTTGATGTTAGGCATTAAAAAAAAAATCTCATTAAATAAAAGTGTATTATCTGGAATTAAGATATTATCAGGATTAACAACTTTGCCTGAGTTAGTTCTGCCAATTAGTTATCAGATATCAGGGGACCTGAAGGAATAGGATGAAGGATAGATATACTTTCTTTAAGTGCCAAAAACGTTTTTCATCTCTACCCCCAATGCTACAGCAGGGGCAGAAAAGGAGTTTGAATGCTGCCTTGCAATCTTCTCCTGCATTATTCTGGTGGGAGTTGGAGGTCTAGGGTCAGCATGGGTGCACTGCCCATCTCTTAAACTGAGGACAATCAGTGTCGCTCCCGACAAGCGGAAGTCTCTACCCCAGGTCCCCAGTCTCACATTTTGGAGCGTCTTTGTGGAAATCACGTATTTCTATTTTTCCAGTGGCTTGGAACCAACTCAATCCCTTCTTTTCTCATTCACAAGTCCCTCTGGTCCTCTCCCTCCAACTCTGGAATCTTCTAGATGCCCCCGGGACTGATCTGTGCTCCTGCAGTCATCCCAGGGTCCTTGGGGCTGAGTCCTAGCCTAGGAGGATGAGCCGCTCATTCGTCCTAGCAGGCTGATGAGAGATTTCTCTGGGAGATTATGTGAGACTGAGCTGCCAGAGTGGCACCAACGCGCTAGTCTGGAGCGGCTCTCCCTCGGGACGCCGGACAAGCTCGGGAGTCCGGGCTGCGGACGCTCTCCCACAGGTCCTCCCACAGGGCGCGCCCCCAGCCGCCATGTTCCACCCACAGGGCTGCGCTGAGGAACGCCTGCGCGCCGTGAGGGGAGCAGCACACGGGAACTCAGCTGGAGTTTCCTTTTGGCAAAGAGCTTCCCCTGCCGCGACGGTTTTAAAGTCACCCAGGGAAGTCCCAACAACTTCCTTCACAGACTCCGCCACGACTGAGAAAGACGCCATGGAATGGATACATGGTCACATATCTCCTCTGAGGGATTCTGAAACTAAGGCTTCCTAACATCAGCTGGCCCATTTAATCTATCGACGTCCTCCTTGGCCTTTGACCGATACGGTGTCATTGTGCTTTCCTAGACTGGTCTTAAATCACCCTGGGCGAGGAAAGGACACTTCTTGGGCAAATGGGAACGCCTTTCCCATTCTGTCCGAGGGGCCACTGCCTCTTCACCCCCGCTCGTGGCCATGGAGGCAGGAGTGCAGTCAAATTGAAAGTGATTATGCCCTAAGGATATGGTAATGAGAGCCTAAAGAGTCCAAGGCAAGACGTGATTAGAAGATGTGTCTTTCAACTTCAACTTCCACACTATAAAATTTAAATCAAATCAGCATGTCTAGAAAATTAACTGTTCATCTATAAGATACCTATAAGACTTTTATTTGAGATTGTCATCAACAACTTTTAAGAGTCATTAGAAGCCAGTATTGAAAAGTGGCACAATGGATGATGCACCCATGAGTAAATAGTACTCAGAAATTGCAAAGGCAAAGAGATCTATGTGTTTCAATAAAAACAGGTTCTAAGAAGCCATAACATATGGGTAAAAACATCATTACTAACTCTATCTCAAAGGAAAAGATGAAATTAGTCAAGAATGGTGCATTTGATAATGATGAAAAAGAAGGAATGTCCTTGAGCCTGAAAAAACTGCACCTGGACACTAGGAAATAGTGACAGGTGTGCTGATGTGCACTTTCTAACTTGCTGCCACTGCAAGATGCTCCAAGCTCATCTTGAATATATACTATATTTTAAAATATATACCATATTTTAAGACCCGTGTTTATATAGACATGGGTCTTAAAAAAATATTTGCATGGGTCTCCACGTACTCAAGGTCAAGTTGTGATTCAGGGTCTGCAGTTCTAAGGAGAACCATGGAGAAGACAGTAGCACTGCATAAACTTGAAGGGAGGAGCAAGATATAATTTTCTTTCTCACAATTTTACTGCAAACAAGTCCTGCTCCAGAAACCTATTCAGTCATATCAGGAATCCTTTAAACTTTGCTTTCCAGCTGTTTTGGGCTTGCTGATAACATGCCAGTTGGTATAAAATATTACATGATCCCATATCCCAATATTATTCATCTGATTATGTGAGCTAGCTCACTGAAAGATGGTTTTGGAATTTTAAATAAAGCTATTTTTACTGAGAATAATTTGGATATATCTACGAAATAATACCATCATGCATTGCAACAAGATGTGATATTGGATAACATTGCCATATGGATATTTTACTTACCATGCAACATGTAGCCTGTCACTTATTTTTATGAATTTCAAGCCTTTTATAAAATATGTGTCTATACTACCCCCACAGTTCATCATCCTCTTGCTGTTTGGAATTATACCTCAGAAAAAATTTAAATAGAACTAAAAATAAGAAACCAGGTCTACTGAAGAGGAGTGTGGTTCAACAGGGTAAGACTTTCCAACACGATACAAAGAAGCTCTGTTATGTGGCTCTCAGTGTGGTTCTGTCATACTAAAATACTGAAGAACTCTCCTGGGGGTCCAGTGGTTAGGAATCCGCCTGCCCATGTAGGGGACATGAGTTTGATTGCTGATCCAGGAAGATTCCACAAGCACCACAACTACTGAGCCTGCATGCTGTAACTACTGAAGCCTGTGCGCCTAGAGCCTGTGCTCCACAAGAGAAGACACTACACATGAGAGGCCTGAGCACCACAGCTGTAGAGTAGCCCCCGCTCGCTGCAACTAGAGAAAGCTTCGTGCAGTAACAAAGATCCAGAGCAGTCAAAATAAATCAATAAAGCTTTAAAAATACTAAGAAGTTACATTATTAAGGGGCTTGTTTTCTGGGATTATGACATGAGCATTATTTCTAATAATACGTTGAGAATTTCTACGCTTAGACTTCCTAAATCAACAGCGTGGATGGCTTTTGGTCGTGTCTAAAAAACTTAAGTTGAAACATTTGCCAATGAGGAGGAGCCCTGATAGGAAATCTCAAAAAAAAAAAAAAAAAAAAAGTCTGAAAATATTTGAAACAGCAGCAAGTCATTGGGATAATTGCACTACTCTTTGTACTAGTTTACAGATGCATGACGTGATATATAATTAAAAAAAAAAAAAACCACCCAAATCTCAGTGGCTTAGCACAAGAGAAATTTATCCATTGCTACACAACCCACCAATGCAGGCATTCCTGCTCAGTGGATAGCCTTGCATGCAACGATTCACGGACACAGCCTCTTTTATCTTGCACACTGGCACCCTTTCAGCCCAGGTCTTCTGTATCCAGTTGACAGAGAAAAGAAGGGAGAAACTGCCCACTTGCTCCTTCTCATCTCATCCTGGAATTCACACACATTCCTTGCACCTACATTCCATTTGCACAAATTTCTTTCTTCCTTTCTTTTTTCCTTCCCTTCTCTCCTTTCTTTCATCCTTTGTATTTTTTTATTTTTTGGCCACACCACACAGCTTGAAGGATCCTAGTTCCCCAACCAGGTATTGAACCCAGCTCCATGGGCAGAGAAAGCACCAAGTCCTAACCAATAGACTGCCAGGAAACTCCCCCTTTATTACTTTTTTAGCTGGGAAGGAGTCTGGGAAATTTCCAGAGAAACAGCTCTTTAAGATGGAGGTGTTATGGCTCGTTGGTGGCAATTTCAACCTAACAGCTTTAAGAAACGTAACCACACTAGATGTCCAAGTTCGGCTCTAGTCATATTAATTTCTAGTCATACTATGTCAGACATGTGGCTGTCTCAAGCATTCAGTTCAAATCACAAGCAAAATATTATATAATAATAATTTAACAAGGAGCTATTACTAAATTATGAATACAGATATTGTAGTTACAGAATGTTCTGGGGAAAAGTAGGAAATCTTAAAGAATCCCTTGACTGGTGAACTAATCATCCCATGTTTTCAGGTATTTCAACACTGGCTTTAAATAAAGCCTGCTGCTGTTGCTTAGTCACTTCAGTCATGTCCATTGCTTTGCAGACCCATGGACTGCAGCCTGCCAGGCTCCTCTGTCCATGGAATTCTCCAGGCAAGAGTACTGGACTGGGTTGCCATGCTCTCCTCTAGGGTATCTTCCCAACCCAGGGATCAAACCCTCGTCTTCTGCATTGAAGGCAGATTTTTTTACACTGAGCTACCAGGGAAGGCCCAAATAAAGCCTACTGCCTTATCTTCTCTTACACATAATGAATGGAATGCCAGTCTTAATAGATCTTAGACAAGAATGGATACAGAGACTTGTCAAGGAGTGAAGAGCAAAGTGTCCGTGTAATCTTCATAAGAATTTGTTTGAGTGCTCAATAACTACCAGGAAAAACACTTAATACCTTACATCCATAATCCTCTTCAATGTTTGCTCCAATTCTGAGATAAGTAATAACACTCTCTTTTTTTACAAAGGAGAAAACTGAAGCTTAAAGAGGTAAAATCCTATGTCAGGGTCTGGCAGGGCCAAGCTGTAGACCCAAGCAAGGTGGCTCTTAAAGCTTACACCCTAGAAAATAAAAGACAGAGTCTCTGATACTGCCAAGAGAGTCAATATATACAATGTGAATTTGACACTCCCTGCTCTGAAAGCCTCTACCTTTTATTAAATAGAAAAACACAAACCCAAAATACCTTATATGTGGCTAAATAATTTGAGATTTTTATCTATAAACTTTCCTAGCACTATAGGGAATACTGGTGTTTTTTTTAAATAAAAGAAACAAACCATTAAAGATCAAAATCTCCAATATATATGACTGGTAGAGATCTATGTGCTGAGATCCTAAAGTCAGGTGATGACAGCATCAATTAGCCTTATTTTTTCAGTCACTGGATGGCCCCAAGATGTACTCAGCCAGGTACAGAGTATAGGAAAACATACTTTGGTCCCAATTTCAGTAACTCCCAAGGAGCAACAAGCTTGTGCAAGAGGAGTGATTTCAAATCGATTTCTTCCCCATCCTGCCTGTTCCGTGTGCTGATGATTCTCTCTTCTGGACTTTGTATCATGTCTCTATCATGAGAGTATCTATGTGTTGGGAGGGGGTTGGAGGCAGTGATTTTGCACTTTCTCCTTTTGGATGTCCCACTGACTCAGGACAAGGAGACAAACAGGGGACTAATATGAATGAAATTTCTATTATATGAGTCATTTTGGTTGGGGGAGAAAGAATTATGCTATTTGAATAATATGGGGGTCTTTAAGCCTTGAAGAAGATATTTAATTATGTTTGAAACAACACTAACTGAAGGACACTTCTACATAAGTAATGATATTTTATTATTTTTCCTTAATTTCACCTTAAAGCTAATTAAACTTACATATATATGCAAATATACATATATTCATATATATAGTTGTATATACAAATTGCCTGTGGACATGTTTTATTTATAAAAAATGTGTCTGATACTTTGAAGCAAGATTGCTAGTGATTCATTGAAATGTTTTCAGACTTTCTCGTTTTCTAAAGCAAAACAATTCCCCTGAAAGGTTGAAAATCATTTAAATGAACCTATAAAATAGGTGGTAAAATGGTTTTTAGTTCAGCTGAGGAGGTGCTGCGCTGGTCTTAATGAGGCACCCGAGATGGTTTTATCCTGCTCACACAAATCATTTGTTTCAGTGACATTTGAAACTGCTATTAATGCAAAAACTTTACATCAATAAGTCCCACTTTACCATTTTTACCACATCTCCAAGACTTTTGACAAGCTTCACTACTCACTGTAAACCTTCCCCTTCCTAATATAAACCATTCATTTAATTTGAGCACAAGAATTACTGAGACTCAGAAGATTTTAAGCCAACAGTACTGAGACCTTTCATTTTACCTTATTCCTTAAGACAAATTATCTGAGTTCGGATACATTTAAAACTTTTTCTTTCATATGATTTTTTTTTCTAATTGTTAGCAGGATTCGGACATAGAATTTTGCAAATTAATAAGCAAAGTGATCAGAGCTTATATTTAGGAAATGATTCAGCTATGTGCTATATATGCAAAAGAAGATGGGATTTCTGTTACTGAGGCGATTACACGAAACCTAAGTGCAAAGACAGGAAGGAAGCCGGTCTGTTACAGAAAAGGCAGCAAATAAATGTTTCTTTGGATATACCGCACTAGTCAGAGTAGTGGGCACCCCAGAAGGAAAAGTGTCCATCTGAAGCTGGAGACCTCAAACAGGAACTCGGGGTGGGCTGTGTTCCAAGCTAGGAACACGGCAGCTGGCTACCTTAAGCTCTCAAGAGTGTGTTGTTACGAAGACTCTGGTCTTCCATGTGGCTATCTATGATCTCGTGTTTCCAAAATGTTAGTCTTTTAGTCATGTCTGACTCTTTGCGACCCCATGGACTAGAGCCCGCCAGGCTCTTCTGTCCACGGGATTCTTCAGGCAAGAATGTTAGAGTGGGTAGCTATTCCCTTCTCCAGGGGATCTTCCCAATCCAGGGACTAAACCTGGGTCGCCAGCATTGCAGGCAGATTCTTTACCATCTGAGCCACCAGAAAAGCCCCTGTTTGCAAAGAGAATCTTATTTTTCTTCTGAGTCTCTGTAATTGGATACACACTTCCATTTGATTTGTAAATAGTCAAGGACTCCCTTTGTAAGGGATATGAGACCAACTGGCAACCAGTCACAGGAGGTTGAGATTTCATCTCTGAATCTTTCCTAGTCTGTAAGAAATGAATCAGATCATTGCAAAGTTCAGTACTTTAACTAGAAGGAAGTGATAAGACATTGACCTCAGCTTTTCTCTGCACATGTGTGTACCTCCTCCAGAGTACAAGTCAACCTTCAAGGGTCGTTCAAATATTCATTTCCTATGACATGATGATTCTCAATGTTTAAAATCTGGTATGACAAAAAATACAGTCCTACTCACTTTGTGTTAGTGTTGACATCCAGAATATCTGATTCCCTTGGACTTAAGTAGACACAACATAGAGATATAATATTCAAAATCACAGCAATTTCACAATTTCAGGAGGTTTGGGTCTGAATTACTTTTCTTTCATATAGGCAGAAACAACCAAAAAGGAAACAAAAACAATTCTTCACTGACAATTCTTACAGTTGAAATTCAGATATACTACCTGTATACATGGATTGTGCCAAGTTGCAGTGAAGTAGTTTGCTTCATTGGATCACACTCTTTGGGGCAGCTTGTCATCTGACACACGTCTACAAAGATCCGTTACTCACGCTCGCATCCCATGCCTGCTGGCTTCATTTTCTCTAATTCACACAGACATCCCCTATACGCCAGTAAGACTGGTTGCTGATATTGTAAGACATATATATATTTTGGCTCAGGTTCCAAGAGGAAATTGAGAGTTATCTTTCATCCTACAATGCAGAAAATTCTAGGGGAGGATTCTCATTGACTCAACCTGTGTCTCACATCTCTTTGTGGGTGATGGTGATCCCATATTAGTTTATTATTAGCCTAGCTTATTTCACACAACTATGCTTATGACTAAAGGTAAGGACAGACCACTGGGTTTGATCATCTACAGTAACATGGGGAGTATGGTGTATGTTTCAAAGGAAACCACATACCATATTCCAGGAGGAAGAAGTAAAAGTACGCTAGGCAGACAAAAATCCCAGGACACATCCTGAATTGATTAGTGTCCCAGTGTATCAAAATGGTGTCTAATGAGTTCATAAGAAGATAAATTGTCCTTGTTTAGTCTTCTTTTCCAAATTCTAATTCTCTTCTTTAGAGCACCTCATAGTGAAAAATAGCATCTCTAGTTTACGTAAAAACTTGCTAATCACTGATGTCTGTGATCTATGAAACATTCAACAGGCTCACACACAAACATGACACAAACACCAGTGTAAATTGAATTTACTGAATTTTCCTTTATTTAAGCTATGTTTCTCCCTTCTATTTAAAGCACTAATTGATTTAAAATTTTATGTGTTTAGTTTTGTCTTAAACATGTTCTTTATTCTTGTCAAGAATGAAATTACCTAGAAGAACACATTACCTATTTTAATAAAACCTGAGCCAATCATATTCCAGATGACATTTTCTAGTTACCAGGAAAAAAAGTAAATACACATCTCAAGGTTGACCTCTAAATGACATTACACATCCTTTTATGAAAGCACCAGGGAAGGACCAGCCAGATCTGTGAAGTTGCTTAAGGATGCTTTCTGAATAGCCTACCACCTTAATGATGTGATGGAACATCAGGGCAGCTCTCTTCCCTTGGTCATACATTCTAGGAGGATGTTCAACCCTCTCTGCACTGTCAGCTCACCTTGGGAGCTAAAAAGTGCTTTGGGGCTAATTCCAGACACAATTCCTGGAGAAGAGCTTGGACCTTGATGACTTTTGGTAAATCCAGGGTTCCAGTGTGCATGAATGAGAAACACTAGTCTAGTGTTAAGGACTTGAAATTAAATCACCAGCTCAAATGCAAATGGGTTACCGAAGATGGTTAGTACAGAAAGCTAATGTGTGCCAAGATCTCGTCACTTACAACTAGGGGCAACTGTCCTCCCATAAGAGACATTTGGCCATGTCTGGGAACATTTTTGGTTGTCAAAACTTGGGGATGCAACTGGCATACAGTTAACAGAGGCTGGTAATGTTGCTAAACTCCTAAACTGGACAGGATAACCCTGCACAGAAAAGAGTCATCCACCCAAAATGTCAATGGTGCTGAGCCTGAGAGACAACACCTGAGCCAGAGATAATATTTGTGACAGAAGACAGGAACTGAGGAGTGTGAATAGCTTCCCTGGGAGAGAAGAAACCAATCATGTGTTGGGTGTCCTTGCGAGCCAACAGACCGCATGCAGTACTGCAGATTTCCTTCAAGACAGATTGGAGAGGGACTGAAAGGAGCAGAAGAACAGAAAACTCTGCCCATGAACACCGGGGTTAATACAAGGCGCCCAGATTTATGTAACCACTGTCCTGGTTCTCAACCAGACTATCAATATTACAGATGCAAATGATCAATCAATACATGCATAATATTTGCATTATAAATTTCAGTTCCCAAATAAATCCAGAAATTCTAAGTTGTTAAGCAGAAGACAATTATGCCAAATGAATGATAGTTGCTTTGTAAATTTAAATTACTGTAATGGTGGACTTTATTAGCTCTTTCCTTTGTAAGGAGGAGAGCCTTTACACACACAGACACACACAGCTGACTTCACACACACACACACACACCACACATTTGACTGCTCTAGAGATAGAAACCATGATAGGGACAATGGATCTAGCATCTTAGATCTAATTGAAAGTTCCTTGCTATTTCTTCAACTTGAGCAAACCTGAGCAACTATTTTCTTTTTGTTCTTTGATCTGAGAAAGTAAGCAAAGTTTCATGGACCAAATTGCTGGTGAAGACAAAACCTAGACAACAGAAGTTGAAAGCTAAGTGGAGATCAAAGTGGACACCAAACAAGTGTCAATGGTCTGACATCACTGAGCTCGTTATCTCTGCATTATCATACACAGAAAGCATCAGCTTGTTCCTCACTGTGTGCTCCCATCAGGAGACTGGTACATAGAAAAGGAAATCTAAGTTCTGCCTTTCCAAAATGGCCCAAAACAACACCAAATATGCAAGATGATTATTTCAGGTGATAGAATTGCAGATGACTCAATTCTTATAATTTTCTATGCTCTCCTAATTTATTATAAGGAACAAAATTTAGCTTTCTAGTAATTTAATTAAGGGAAATACTAAGACTCACATAATTCTCTCATGAAATAAATTTTGTGGGACTATAACTTGACTATAGTACAACCTAGATTTAAACAAATCGTATATACATCACATAAAGTAGAATCACAGGAGCATTCCAAAAGATGGACAACTGGACTACTGTTTTCAAAGATGACCTAAAACCCATTCCAAAGATTATGAGACCATTAGGTCTCAGGTTTGTCCTGCCGCTGGCAGAGGTCCCTCCATGGGGCTGGGAGGCATGTTTATCATGTCCTTCCTTCCCGACCCCTCTTTGCTTGCTTCTCCCATTTCAAGTATTCCACTCACATGGAATTTTCCCAACCTGTAATTCCATCTATGTTTCTCACTTCTTTAAAAACTCAGCTTGAGCCCTTCTTCAGAGGAAACCTGAAATATGTAGACATTATATGGGGGAGTCCAAGTGGGAGAAATTTTAAGACAAGATCTGTGCTTTTAAGTAGACCAGTCACGCTTCCAAGAATGACTCATCGAGAATAACAACAACCACCACAAAACAAACAAACAAGGAAGTCACAATTCAGCAAAGACTTATCCAAGCATCAATTTCCTGGAAGACTGAAGGAAAAGCTCCATCTATTTCTATACATGGATTCTTTTATTTTGGCCAACTCACTACATATGTGTTAACTCTGCGCAGATTTCATTCTTATTTAGTAGGGTACTTCTAAATAGCCACACACTCATACTGATGCCTATACTTTATTGCCCCAGCTACCAGCCATTCCCAATCCTGGTTGCACATAAAAATAATCCAGAAAAAAATGAAAATATCAATGTGTCAACCCCACTGTAGATCATTTAATCAGGCTTGATAGGAGAGGGACCTGGGCAAACTACTCCAGGTGATGCTGATATGCAGCCAGTGTCCAGAACCACAGAATTAGGGTATAAAATATTTGGGCCAAGAGGTTACCCTGTGTGGGACTTCCCTAGTGGTCCAGTGGCTAAGACTCCATGCTCCCTGCTAAGACTTCTGGGTTTGATCCCGTCAGGGAACTAGATCCCACATGCTGCAACTAAGAGTTTGCATGCCACAACCAAAGATCCAGAGTGCCACAACAAAGACCCAGTCTAGCCAAATGAAAACGTTTTTTTAAAAAAAGAAGTTACCCTCTTTTTATCCACTACTAATTTTATCCCACGTCTCACTACACAGCTCACAAATCAAGATAAGTATGAAACACGCTTTAAACATAGACTTGTTGATCTGGTATCACTATAATGGTATGTGTCATAAGTTATTTTTCAAGGCCACATGCCTAAGAAATAGGGAAAATTATGGCTGAGAAGAATCCTTCTTCTTCTCAGAATGGAGTAGGGGGTGCTGCTTAAACCCTAGGATGGAGGTGGTGAAAGAAAACAATGGAAGGATGCTTCTGTTGCAAAGGAAACCCTTATTTATTTCCGATCTCCAGAACTATCAAGCATCCAAACCATTCTGGAGGGGCTTTTAACTCTATGATATATGAAACTCCAGTTATTCTTGACTCTAGGGCCGCTATGATAGATGCGAAAGAGCCTTTGAATTCTGAAAGCCCTTTCTTGTGCTTTAAGCAAAGGATAATCATGTTATATGCCCAGAAGGCATATGGGAGTGGGCCATTGCATCCCAAAGCATGTTGTTTTTTAAGCATGTCAGGAGATGACAGCAGGAGGTAAGGCAAAATAATTTGTTGTTATCCAATCTGAATAATGGGTTGCAATGGAGCCTCATCTCTAGGAAACCCAATATAATAACAATAATTTAAAAAAAGTGCTGCTGCCACTATGGGATGAGTTAATTCATCGAGAGTTGAGCTCTTAAACTCTAGTAATCTCTCAAGGAATCCTGGTCCTTAAAATGGTTTACCTACCTAAATATTCTACATGATGGGTGAGTAATCTGAAGACTCCTTGAATCAATTTAGCACACATGCTTTTTCTTTAGTATGAACAAAAACCCACAGAGCATTTCTTAGAGATTTTCTGATCCCAGAAATTTAAGTAGATTGTTTTTTCAGATTGACTAGCAAAGCCCTCATGAGCATTTCCAAATGAGGAAATGTTTTCGTTTTATAGAGATTTAATTCTAACAAAGAAAGTAATAAGTTGAAGACCGTACTCTACTAAACAAAATAAGCATTTGGAAAAAAATCACCCCTTGGTAGTATTTGGGAAATATTTACATCACAGTTGAATTTTTGACTTTAATCATGAGCATAAAGACCATCCACGCATCTTCTAAGTTAGGAGCTGGCAGAAGTAACTAGGGGGAAAAAAAACACACAGGACAGAAGGTATGACAGAGTACCAGGACAAGGGGACAACAGAGGATGAGATGGTTGGATGGCATCACTGACTCAATGGACATGAGTCTGAGCAAGCTCTGAAGGACAGAGAAACCTGTGTGCTGCAGTCCATGGCGTCACAAAGAGTCGAACACAACAGCAACAAATGGCCATATGAATGCTGCTCCAACTTTCTGCACTTCAGTTGTACCAATATTACATGGAATTCATTCTTGCTAGAAATAGTCCTTACTGGACTTTCCACCTGTAGGCAGTCCCCTGCAAACGTTTCCCCACTCCTATGTCACCATGGAGTTTGGAGACCAATGTCTTTTCCCTGTGTCATCACACAGCCCTCCCTGTATCTGTGTCCTGATCCCCTCCTCCTATTAGGACACAGGTCTTACTGAATTCGAATCCTTCCTAACAACCTCATTTTAACTTAATTGCTGCTTTAAAGACCCCTTCTTCAAATATAGTCACAGTCTGAAGTACCAAGGATTAAGGACTTCAACATAGGGATTTAGTGTGGACACAGCGCAGCCCATAATGATACTCATTGGAGTTAGCTCCACTCGACTATTTTTAGAGTAAGATCTAAATAAACACAAAAATCTTGGAACAATGAGGTGTATTTTCCACCTTGGATTAGTCTCTTCTTTCTTTTCTTCACACACACCCTCCTCTCAAACCCCAAGTTTATCAGAACATTCTAAATCACCTTGGCCAGTTTAAGTTTGGGTTAAAATTTGTTTTTAAAGATTAATCATCCTCTCATGGCTTCAGGGTTCTGGATTTTAGCCTCTGGACAGCTTATTATTGAGGCTTTTATTTGACTTCTGACATTTATCTAGCATGATACACCTTTAACTGTCAGCTTACTGAGCATCAAACCAAAGGTTATATTTGCCCTTATAAATTCCCTGCTCAAGCCTTTGCTTCCTTTCTGCTACAGCAAAGCAGAGAGGAAAAGGAAAAAAAAACCTCCTGTCCATGTTGGACCATGAGCAACATGGATTTCAAGGGTAGTTGTCCCTCAGCAAAGAGATTTCAAGTTCTAAGTAGCATTTTCTCTTGGAAAAGGTGCTCCGTCCACCACTCCTCACACTGGTCCATGGCTAGATGCCCATGGAACATGTTACCTTGATCTTTAAACTGCATCACATTTAATAACTGGACATCTGATTTTAACTTGGATTCTTTAAAATAGTTTGATGATGCTACATTTCCAGCCCATAAGTGAATGTAAGTAAGTTAAATGTTCAGATTAGGGGATTGGGTTGTCTGGGAACATTTCCTAGGATAGGAAAAGGACTAGCAGCAGATGGAGATTTGGTAGATCACGGTGCACACTTGGCAACGACCAACAGGGAGCTCTGGGGTAAAACTTGTCTGCCAGAGGAGTCCTGTGCCAGATGGGAGTGTCTTGTACCATCATCATACCGAGCTGCTGATGAGGACCAGCCTGAGAACATGCGGCTTCAGCTGCAAACGCCTTACTCACTGACTGAGGGCTTCTCAAACCATGATACAAACTCTAGAGGATACTGACAAAGAGAGTCTGTCAGTTGAAATTCTGCACAGCTGGACAGCATGTCCCTTCTCAAAGGGGATCTGAGCTGCACAACTCTGTCTGCCATATATGCTTTGAAAAAAATCTTCAGTGATATCTTACTTTTGTGTGTATGCTTACAACTGGTGACCATATTATTTACTGTCCAATGTATGACCTTTTGAGAGTAAAAGGAGTGGGTATTAATAATTACACCAGGACAACAGGCATGCATAATCCTTCATTATATATCTGTCTGCCTTTATTACTCACGAACGTCTATCTTCACTCCTAGGAGACTCATCTATGCATCCATCACAATTAATTTCCCCCATATTTACTGTGTGCTTAGTCACTCAGTCGTGTCCTGCGCTTTACGACACCATGGACTATACAGCCCACGAGGCTGTTCTGTCTATGGGGATTCTCCAGGCAAGAATACTGGAGTGGGTTGCCATGCCCCCTCCAGGGGCTCTTCCCAACTCAGGGATCGAACCCAGATCTCCCACATTGCAGGCAGATTCTTTACTGACTGAGCCACCAGGGAAGCCCAAGAATACTGGAGTGAATAGCCTATCCCTTCACTGAAGGATCTTCCGGACCCAGGAATTGAACCAGGATCTCCTGCATTGCAGGCGATTCTTTACCAGAGGAGCTACCAGGGAAGCCCCTTATATTTACTAAACACTTACTACTTATGGAAAAGGCAAACTTGGATGTGCTTTGCAGACTGTGTCAAAGGAGCACGTGTGAGAAAGCAGACGTGTTAGCATTCTTGCTTCCTCTGCTTTCAGAACTCACTCACACATCCCACCTCACTGATTCTCAACCTCGAATCTGTACACTGTGGTTCTATGGAACAGATCACTAAAGGCCCATACAGCTCGTACTATTTCTTAATTTTGTTTTTATTTTCATGTGCATAGGTGGAAATGGTGATATCTTATTTCTCCTCAGTCTATGGTATAGAATCACTTGGAAAAGCAATCAGTTTCAGACTCCTAAAGTGTTGATGTGTATAATTTTAGTCCAGATTAGATTCATTTTTTCAAGACTTGTTAGCAAAGTTACAAATCTTAATCTTATTCATTTTTGGCTAGGTGTTCAGTGTACATGTTTGTACAAGTCCATATTTCCAGCCCATTCCCATTTCAGACAAAGAGGAGGGGCAGAGAAAAGAGGGGCATGTGCCTTTTCAGATCTGTTTTCTGAGCCAGGTGACTTCCTTTTCTCTTGGATCTAAGAACCGTGATGCCATTTTTAGACAGTCTTTTCAGGCCAGGAAAGGGATCAGACAAGAGAATGGTGTTCTCCAGTTTCTCTACTGCCCTGAATCTCTAAAGCCTCCTTGGGAAAAGCGGAGAGCCTTCTCAACAGTGCCTTCTAGCCATGTGTAGTCATTTCTTTACCTATCAACTGTACTATGAATCGCAGCAACCTCCATTTGAAAGTCCAAGTTCCAACTCTATGATTTCATCAGCTCTGTGATATTACATACCTGTTCAACCTCCTAGAACTTCAATTTTAATTATGCGAATTCTCTTTAAGGCATTTTATGGCCATTAAATGATATAAAACTACGTGTTTGGTTAGTACTATGGTCAGATGTACCCAAGAGAAAACCATACTGCAGTAGTTTAAAACACAGAGATTTGGGAATTCACCAGTGATCCAGTGGTTAAAATTCCAGTGCAGGGAACCCTGGTTTGATCCCTAATCACTAGAACTAGATCCCACACAACGCAAAAAGATCAAAATCTGGCAAGCCACGACGAAGACCGGGTACAGCGAAATATATAAATACTAAAAAATAAAACAAAACCGAAAAACACAGATATATTTGCTTCATATAGACAACTAGGAGGGCAAGATAGTTAAGCATGTTACCTCTGATCCTGGGCTCTTCTGGGTTCTTGCACTACCATCCTTGTTGTTGGCTTCTGTTGCCATGACATCAAGATGGTTCTTTCACTTCAAGTCTCGATTCATTGTTCTGACTTAAAAAAAGGAGAAAGTCAAAATGTCACAGGAGAAAATAACAAAAGTACATGTTTGCTGAGTCTCTCTCTTTTAAAAAATCATCTGGGAAGCCTAATCTAGCAGCTCCTACTTATATTTCATTAGCCTAACCTAGCAGCTCCTACTTATATTTCATTAGCCTAACCTAGCAGCTCCTACTTATATTTCATTAGCCTCATCAGGACATTTGGCCCCTTGTGGACCCAGAGCAGTTTGAGGAAAAGCATGCTCTAACTCAGCACCGTGAGCAAAATAAGGGATCTACTAATACAGAAGAGGAGAATGGATATCCAGGATTCATCTTCCATATTGTATAAAACACACTGTACAATGCCTGCACAGACACAGCTTATCCAAACCCGTTCCATTGTGGAAAGCATAATCTTACCACTCCATTACTTTGCCAACAAAGGTCCATATAGTCAAAGCTATGACTTTTCCAGTAGTCATGTATGGATGTGAGAGTTGGACTATAAAGAAAGCTGAGTGCTGAGGAATTGATGCCTTTGAACTGCAGTATTGGAGAAGACTCTTGAGAGTCCCTTGGACTGCAAGGAGATCCAACTAGTCCATCCTAAAGGAAATCAGTCCTGAATATTCATTGGAAGGACTAATGCTGAGGCTGAAACTCTGATACTTTGGCCACCTGATGTGAAAAACTGACTCACTGGAAAAGGACCTGATGTTGGGAAAGATTGAAGGCAGGAGGAGAAGGGGAAGACAGAGGATGAGATGGTTGGATGGTGTCATTGACTCAATGGACATGAGTTTGAGCAAACTCCAGGAGTTGGTGATGGACAGGGAGGCCTGGAGTACTGCAGTCCATGGGGTCGCAGAGTCAGACACAACTGAGCACCTGAGCTGAACTGTACCACCCCATCCTTAAACTTCTTATATATATATTTTTACTTATAGGAATGTCCTCTCATTCTCTTTTCTCCCAAACAACATATTCATAGACTTTTCAAAGTTGAAAAACATCATGAATCATGTGGCCCAACTTTCATAAGAAGTCTGAGACCCAGCTTGTACATCATAACTGGTTCCTGCTCATCTTTCTAAATCCAGTACAGTACACACTGTTGCAACTATTACTTGCTGGCCAACTCATCCTCTCAATATAATTTCTCCTTCTCAATGCTGTACTTAAAAGTGATCCTTTCTCATCTACTGCAGACTCAAAATATTAATTTAAAAATCATACTGTTATTCTTTAACCCTGTGGGCAGCCACAGTGACAACAGTACCTCTCCAAAGCAACTCTTGCTCCAAACATCCAGCCCTACCCTACCCAGCACCAGGCCTCATAGCCAGTTGGTCTGATGGTCAACCTCATTCACCAGTGCAACCACAGCCACTGTGGCCCATCTGCATAGATGGCCCATTGTGGCCCATCTGCCCACCATGCAGTCCGCTCACTAGAACGTCTGGCTCAGGTGACCAAGGGGATTGTGGCCCTGGGGCCCAGAGGACATCTTCATCATAAGACCACTCTCTCAAGACTGAGACACAGCCGATATACCGAATACACAGAAAAAAAACAACAACAAGCGAGGCAAAATGAGGAGACAAAGGAATACCTTCCAAACAAGAGAACAAGACAAAACCTCAGAAAAGAACTAAACAAACATAAGCAATTTAGAAGATAAAGTGTTCAAGGTGAGAGTCTTAAAAATGTCCTCACTAACTTAGAAGAGCAGAAGAGCTTAGTGAGAACATCACCAAAGACAAAATGTTGAGGAAAAAAAACAAGAACTGAAGAATATAATAACTGAAATGAAAAATAAACTAGAATGAATCAAGAGTATGCAGAAAGATGCAGAAAAACAGAGAATGCAGAAGGAGAGACTGGCAATCTGGAGACAGTATATTGGAAGTCATCCAATCAGAACAGGGAAAAAGAAAACAAGAATTTTTAAAAATCAAGTTAGATTAACAGACCCTTATGACAACATTAAGCACACTAACATTCACATTATAAAGATTCCATAAGGAGGACAGAGGAAAAAAGAGAAAGAAAATCTATTTGAAGAAATAATGGCCAAAAGCTTCTTTATCCTGAAGAAGGAAACATTCATCCAAGTCCAGAAAGCACAGAGAATTCCAACAAAGATGAACCTGAAGAGACTAACACCAAGACACATTATAATTAAAATGTCAAAAGTGAAAGAGAGATTCCTAAAATCAGGAAGAGAAAAACAACTAGTTAAGTACAAGGGAACCCCTTTCCCCACTAGGAGAGTCAGCTGATTTTTCAGCAGAATCTTTATAGGACAAAAGAGACTGACATAATACATTCAAACCACTAAAATAAAAAACTTACAGATGGAATACTCTAACCAGCAAGGTTTGCATTCAAAATTGAGGGCGAGATAGTTTCTCAGGTAAGTGAAAGCTATGGGAGTTAATCACCATTAAGCTAGCCTTATAAGAAATGTTGAAAGGACTTTTTTCAATAGAAAAGAAATGACCATAACTAGAAACACACAAAAAGAACATAAAAGAAAAAACTCTCCAATGATAAAGGTAAGCATTCAGTATAAGCAGTGGACCAAACACCTATAAAGTTAATATGAAGGGTAAAAGACAAAAGTAGTATAAGCAATTATACATAAAGTAGTTAAATGTTACACAAAACACCAAGACAGAAAGACAATAAATATGACATCAAAAACATAAAATGTGGAGAGGGACTAAAAATGTAGTGTTCTAGAATGCACTTGAACTTCAGCAACTATCAACTTAAAACAGACACTTATATACATAGGTACTTATATATGAACCTTAAGGCAACCATAAACAAAAACAGATACAAAAAAAATAGAAAGAAATAAAATGTAACACTAAAGAAATTCATCAACTCACAAGAGAACAAGAGAAGAAAGCAACAGACAAGAGCTCCATAAACAGTTAACAAATGGTAGAAAGTATATGTGTATCAATAATTACTTTAAATGTAAATGAACTAAATGTTCTAACCAAAAGACATAGGATGGATTGAGCAATACCAGTATCATAGTCACATGAGACACTGCCTTTAATTCTGCCATTCAAATCTATCACCAGTAAAAACATCTACAACTCAACAAAGGTTCCTTTGTCCAGCACACCAGGACACCACAGAGATCCACATCTCTGTACACCTGAAGGTGAATGGACCAGAATACACGGAGGAGGGGAGACTGGTGAAACAGCAGAGGTGGTGCCCATGATAACAGCCCCTCCCCATGGTGGCTTCACCAGCTGGCCAGAGAGCTAAGCAACAGCAGGGGAAACAGCACATACAAGTCCAGCTTCCTGGAGCAGCGTCCATGGCCACAGGGATGCAAGCAGCAGCAGCAGCAGTGGGATTCGTGACTTTCTCCCTCCAGCTGGAGAGGCACATGGTAACTGGACAACACCAGAAGTGGCAGAGGCACCCGCAACCCCAGTTGACACCCCTTAACCTCACCCAACAATGCACAGTGCCTGCGACCCAAGAGTCTCCAGATGCAGTGGAGCTGTCCATCATTTGATGTCCCAGACAGCCACCCCGGTGGTACCAACAACACTGACAGTACCGAGGCACGAGTGTTCTAGAGGCAGAAGCAGTGACAGTGAGGGCGCTAGACGATACCTCTAGCAGAGGCCATACAGGGGGGAAGCACCGATTCCTGCATATTGCCAGAGCCAGCGCAGGTAAGGCAAACTAAAACTTGTGCTATACCGCCACCTACTGAAAAACAAAAGAAATGTTTCTAATTGCCAATTCGTTGAATCGTTGGAATCAAATAATAAAAAGTTTACCTAAAGAAAGGTATTCACTATTTCAAATGTGTCAGCAGAGAAACAAGTTATAAAACACCAGGAAAAAACACAGTAACACACTATCACAAAAATAAAATGACAATTCTTTAGAAATCAAACATAGAGTCACAAAATATTGTGATCTAATTGATAGAGAATTCAAAATAGTTGTCATGAATAAATTCAACAAGCTACAAGAAGGCTCAGGAAAGCAGTTAAATGAGCTCAGACATAAAATTAATGAACAGAAGGAAAATTTCACCAAAGAGATGGGAAGTCTAAAGAAGAACCAAACAGAAATTCTGGAGCTGACGAACTCAATAAATGAGATGAAGAATGCATTAGAAAGCATTGGAAATAGAGCAGGCCATATAGAAGAAAGAAATAGTGAGCTCAAAGATAGAAGTATAGAAATTATATGGACAGAGGAGAGAGAAACAAGATATAAAAAGTGAAGAAATTCATGAGAACTATTCAACTCCAGTAGAAATGGCAAAGTGAGGATAATGGATATCTCAGGAGAAGTGAGGGCAAGGGGATTGGAGACTTTATTCACGAAGTAAGAGCTGAGGATTTCCCAAACCTGGGGAAGAAAACGGAGACACAAGTCCATGAGGCTAAGAAATACCTAATCATCTCAACAACGACAACAAACAAGACCTTCTCCAAGACACATTATATTAAAACTGTCAAAAGTCAACAGCAGAGAATTTTAAAGGCAGCCAGGGAGAAAAAGATGGTAAAGTTCAAAGGAAATCCCATTATGCTCTCATCAGGAGATTTCTTAGCAGAAACCTTACAAGCTAGGAGTGGGGTGAAATACTCAAAACACTGAAAATTGAAAACTGTCAGCCAAGAATACACTATTCAGCAAAGTTATGCTTCACATATGAAGGAAAAACAAAGGCTTTCTGAGACAATCAAAAGTTGACTAGCCTTAAAAGAAATCCTGAAAGGAGCACTTCTACCTGAAATGAAAACACAAAAGTACATCAAACTTAGAGTTATATAATAAGTAGACATATAGAATCAGAAAATGCAGCTCTGTATCAGGATATATTGTTAAATAGTTAAGCATAGCATAAAGGTTAAAGAGAAAAACACAGTAAAAAGTTAACAGTAGCTAGTTCAAGTTTGAAATAAACTCACAACACAGAAAGGGATGATTTGTGACAACAAAAAATGTAAAAGGAGAAGAAGAAAAGGATAGAATTATTATAGGCAAATGAAGATAAAATGACATCAGTAGAAAAAAAGACCATTTCATTTATGAGACATTTTACAAAATCCTCATGGTAACCACAAAACATAAATCTAGAGCAGAAATATAAAATATAAAAGAGAGGAAAATGAGAAAAACATCATACAAAATCACCAACACAAGGAAAAAGAAACAATGGAAATGTGAAGCAAACAAAAAACCAAAGATAAAATGGCAGAACTAAGCTCTCATCTATCAATATATATCCTGTATGTAAATTGACTGATTTCACCAATCAAAAGATAGAGCGTGACTGGTTGGATTAAACCAACTATATCCTTTCTCCAGAAGACTCAGCTCTAAAGACAAAAAAGAAAGTGAAGAGATGAAAAATGATACTGTAAGAATATTTCAGTCAAAAGAAAATATATGTACCAATAGTCATAGCAGATAAAACAGACTTCAAACCATAAATAGTAACAAGAGACCAAAATGGATATTGTATACTGATAAAAGGATCCATTCAACAAGAAAACATAATAGTTAATATATATATGCACCTAACCCAGGAGTGTTAAAATGTATAAAGCAATTATTAACACTCATAAAGGTAGAAACTGACAGCAACACAATAATAGCAGGAGAGTTTAAAGCCCTACTTACATCAATGGATAGATTTTCCAGACAGAAAGCCAACAAGAAAATACTGACTTTGATGAAAAATCAGACCTGGTTGACATAATAGATGCATATAAAACATTCCATTCAAACACAGCAAAATACCCTTTTTTCTCACATTCACATGGGTTGCTCTCAAGGACAGACTAAATACTGTGGCACAAAACAACGTGCAATAAATTTAAGAAGACTAAAATCATACCAAGCATCTTTTCTAATCAGAATGGTATGAAGCAAACAAAAAAAAAAAATGAACTTCAAAAAGGTTGGAAAAATCACAAATATGTTAAGACAGAACGACGTGCTACTGAACTACTGAAGCAATAAAGATACCAAAGAAGAAAACTTTTTAAAAGTTGGAGATAAGTGAAAATGAAAATATGACATACGTAAACCTATAGGATTCAGCAAAAGCAGAAAGTAAGTACCCATCCCCAGTGTAGTTTAAGATCCATGTTAACTTTACAGTCGGTCCATCATATCTACGGCTCCACATTCAGACTCAACCAACTGTGGATCATGAAGTGCTATAGTACTCAATTTAAAAAAAATCTGTCAACAAGTGGGCCCACGAAGTTCAGACCTATGTTGTTCAGTGGCCAATTGTACATAGCAATACAGCCATAACTCAAGAAACAAACATATAAAATCTCAAATAAATAATCTAAACTTATACTCAAAGAAACTAGAAAAAGAAGAACAAAACCCAAAGTCAATAGAAGGAAGGAAATAATAAAGATCAGAGTGAAAAGTCATGAAATAGAGACTACAAAGATGGTATAAGAGATAAAAAAAAAAAAACACCTAAGAAGATAAACAAAACTGATAAACCCACAGCCAGATTCAGTAAGAAAAAAAATAGACAAGTCTCAGATAAGTAGTATCAGAAATAAAATAAGAGAAACCACAATGAATACCACAGAAATACAAAGGATTTTCAGAGGATACTATGAAGAGCTATGCACCAAATTGAACAATCTAAAAGAAATAGATAAATTCTTAGAATCACACCACCCTTCCAAGACTGAACTATGAAGAAACAGAAAATCTGAATAGATCAATCACTAGTAAGGAAATTGAAACACTAATAAAAAATTTCCCCCAAAACAAGAGTCTGGAACCACATGACTTCACAGGTAAATTCTGTCCAACATTCAAAGAAAAGTTAATACATATCTTTCCTAAACTTTTCCAAATAATTGAATAAGAGGGAACACTTTGTAACTCATTTTACAAGGTCAACATCACCCTGATACCAAGACTAGACAAGGACAACATAAAAAAAGAAAGATATGGGCAAATATCTCTCAGAAACATAGATGCAAAAATCCTCAGCAAAATATTAGCAAACTTAATTCAATAATACAGTAAAAGGATCACACAGCATGATCCTATGACTTTTATTGCAGCGTATGAATGGTTCAACATCCACAAATAAATCAATGTGACACACTACATTAACAAATTAACTAAAAATCCTATGATCATCTTAACAGATGCAGAAAAAGCACCCAACAAGACTCAACATGCACTTATGAAAAGAAACTCAATATACAATGAATGTACCTCAACATAATAATGGTCATATGTGACAAATCCATAACTAATATCATATTCAATGGTGAAAAACTAACAGCAACCCAAGGTGAGAAAGAAAGATGCTCAGTCTCACCACTTTTATTCAACATAATATTAGAAATCCAAACCAGGAAATTTAGGCAAAAAAAGAAATAAAAAGCATCCAAATTGGAAAGGAGAAAGTAAAATTGTCACTGTAAATGGCATAATTTTATGTACAGAAAACACTAGAGTTTCCACCAAAAAACTACTAGAAATAATAAATAAAGTTGTAGGGTACAAAATCAACATGCAAAAGTCTGTTGCATTTCTATACACTAACAAAAAACCAGTGGAACAAGATTAAGAAAACAATGCAATTAAGAAAAAACAGAATTGCAATGAAAAGAATAAATTAGAGGAAAACTTTAACCAAGAAGGTGAATGAACATTAACAAACAAGAAAACACTGTTGAAAGAAACTGAAAAAGACACAAAAAATGGAAAGATGATCTGTGTTAATGGATTGCAAAATTAACACTGTTAAAATGTCCCTATTACCTAAAGCAATAGATTTAGGTAGATCTATAGATTCATTCCATTCACTATCAAAATCTCAGTAATATTTTTCACAGAAATAGAACCAAAAAATTCTAAAACTTGCTTCAGACCAAAAAATACCCAGAGAGCCAAAGCAATCTTGGGCAAAAAGAACAAAGCTAGAGGTATCACACTCCATGATTTCAAATTATACTAAAAAGCTGTAGGTGTAATCAAGCAACGTGGTATTGACAGAAAACACACACATAGATCAATGGAACAGACTTTCAGACTCCATAAATAAACCCACACAATATGGATAATAAATTTACAACCAAAAGCAAAGGACAGAAAAAGGTTAGTATCTTCAATAAACTGTGTTGGGAAAAATGGACATACACAACCAAAAGAAGGAAATTAGACCAATACTTAACACATTACACAACTATTCACATAAAATGGACTTAAGACTTAAATATAAGACCTGGAACACAAAAACTCCTAGAAGAAAACAAAGACAGCATATTCTTTGACATCAGCCTTAGCAATGGCTTTTTGGAATGTCTCCCTCAGACAAGGGAAAGAGAAGAAAAAATAAATGCGACTACATCAGATTTGAAAGCTTCTGCACAGCTAAAGAAATCACCAACAAAATGAACAGATAATCTACTGATCAGGAGAAGATATCTGTAAACCATATATCTGATAAGGAATTGATTTCCAATTCACATCAAGAAATCACACAATTCAGTTTCTTTACCAATTAAGAAATGGAGAGAGGACCTACACAGACATTTTTCTAAACAGATGGCCAACAGATATACAAAAAGATGCTCAACATCATTAATCATAAGGAAAATGCAAATCAAAACCATATTGAGAGATCATCTGTCAGAAAAACTATCATGAGAAATGCAAAAATAGTAAGTGTGGAGAGTATATAGAGAAAAGGGAATCCTAGTGATGGGAATATAAATTGGTGAAGGTACTATGGAAAAAGTAGGCAGGTTTTACCAAGGACTTTGGGATTAACGTGTACACACTGCTATATTTAAAACAGATAACCAACAAGGACCTATTGCACAGCACAGGGAATTCTGCTCAATATTATTTAACAACCTAAATGGGAAAAGAATTCGAAAAGGATAGATCCATGTATAACTGAATCACTCTGCTGTACACCTGAAATTAATGCAACATTATTAATCAACTATACTCCAATATAAAATAAACTTTTTAAAGAAAACCTAAAAAATAGGACAATCTAGCAAGTCTACTTTGGGGTATTTATCTGAAGAAAATGAAAACACTCATTGAAAAAGATGTATGCACATCTTCTGTTCTTCACATCATTAGTTATAACAGCCAAAATATGGAAGTAACCTAGGTTTCTATCAGTAGATGAATGGATAAAGAAAAAGAAAATACACACACAGATACAATGAAATATTCCTCAACCATAAAAAGGAATGAAATTTTGCCATTTGCCACAGTATGAATGGACCTAGAGGGTATTAAAGTCAGAAAATGACTAATCCCAAGTAACTCCATTTATATATGGAATCTAAAAAACAAACAAAAAAAGAAAATAGAAATAGATTCAGAGATAGAACAACATACTGCTAGTCCCCCAGAGCTGGGGGCAGGGGTGGGGGTAGAGGACTGGGTGAAGGGAATTAAAAGATACAAATTTTTCATTATAAAATAAGTCACATGGATGTAAGGTATAGAATAGGGAATATAGTTAGTACTATAAAAACTGTATGGTGACAGGTGATTACTAGACATCAATTTTGAATGTATCTAAATATCAAATCATTATGTTGTACGCCTGAAACTAACATAATACTGCACGCTGAATATACTGCAATTAAAAATAAAACAGTGTTTATATATTTTTACTTTTGTCACAATGTTTCTATTCTGTAAATAATTATACATTAATTAGAACAGAAAAGGAAGGGCAGTAAATAGACACATTCAATACAAGCAAGACAGAACATCAAATCTGCTAAGTGTGAAATAGAGGAAAATTTACAAATCCCAGGAGAAAAACTTTCATTTCCTTATCTTTTGAAATTCACATCTGAATTATCATACATATATACACAAAGAGCAACTGTTACATCAGAGAACAGTTCTTAGTCTCCTGTAAAATCAGTTACTGCATTGCAGTGATATATTGTTTTTCACCCTTACAAAATTGCTAACTAAATGGTAAATATATAAAAAGAATTCATATTTGTATAACTAATTTTCAGTTTTCTAATCTCTCTCCTTATGCTATCTACCTTTTGACATTTATAATCCATATTCAAATTGCATTCATATTTCCAAAATCACTGCTGATAGTGATTGCAGCCATGAAATTAAAAGACGCTTACTCCTTGGAAGGAAGGTTATGGCCAACCTAGATAGCATATTTAAAAGCAGAGACATTACTTTGCCAACAAAAGTCCGTCTAGTCAAGGCTATGGTTTTTCCTGTGGTCATGTATGGATGTGAGAGTTGGATGGTGAAGAAGGCTGAGTGCCGAAGAATTGATGCTTTTGAACTGTGGTGTTGGAGAAGACTCTTGAGAGTCCCTTGGACTGCAAGGAGATCCAATCAATCCATCATAAAAGAGATCAATCCTGGGTATTCATTGGAAGGTCTGATGTTGAAGCTGAAACTCCAATACTTTGGCCACCTCATGCGAAGGGTTGACTCATTGGAAAAGACCCTAATGCTGGGTAGGATTGGGGGCAGGAGGAGAAGGGGACGACAGAGGATGAGATGGTTGGATGGCATCACCGACTCGATGGACATGGGTTTGGGTAGACTCCGAGAGTTGGTGATGGACAGAGAGGCCTGGTGTGCTGCAATTCATGGGGTCGCAAAGAGTCGGACACGACTGAGCGACTGAACTGAACTGACAAATTAGTTTGAGAAAAATGAGGGACTTGCCCAAAGTTACACACTGCTGCTGCTAAGTCACTCAGTAGTGTCTGACTCTGTGTGACCCCATAGACGTCAGCCCACCAGGCTCCCCCATCCCTGGGATTCTACAGACAAGAACACTGGAGTGGGTTGCCATTTCCTTCTCCAATGCCTGAAAGCGGAAAGTGAAAGAGAAGTCACTCAGTCGTGTCCGACTCTCAGCGACCCCATGGACTGCAGCCTACCAGGCTCCTCTGTCCGTGGGATTTTCCACGCAAGAGTACTGGAGTGGGCTGCCATTGTCTTCTCCCAGTTACACACTAGAAAGTGAAAAATTCTGATTTCATATCTGGTTCTCTTTCTCCCACCTCTCTAATTATTGACCCACTGGTAGAGAAAATTTGCTTGGAGTCAGAAATTGGAGGAGGGTTTATGTGCTGACTGAAATAAATGTTTTTGTTTATCTTCTTTTTCCAAATTAGGAATATGATAGTATTGGGAGGAAAAAAACATTTTCAGGTTCAGTGGTTTAGCTAAAGGCTCAAGGCAATAAATTTGCAACAAGACTCAGGTTTCTAATCTGTACTCTGTAGCTGGTAGAATAGGTGAAATTCATCATGTCACTTACCTTCAATTAACGGCTTCAATTTTCTCAAGGAGCAAGCCAAGGAGACACAATCACATACTTGTGATTGATACATTGAATTCAGAGCTGATCACTCTTCTTTATAACCCTCCCCTAGGTTCACTCACCCCCCTAACAAAAAGACCTTTGAGTCATCTTGACCTCATGCTGACACCTCAGTCTACAGACTAATAACTGCTGGGATAAACCCATATCTTTCATTCTACAGTCTTAATTCATTTACTAAGTATTCGTTCAGTCATGCATATGGTCCCTGAACCACTCCAGGTCCTGGGACTACATGGAAAAAAAAAAAAAAAAAAAGGACCAAACCCTAGGCCTGGCTGTGCTTACATTCCTATAGAAGAGAGGAGAAAAACACATGAAATCTGCCACATGCTACCGTGACTGTAATAGTAGTGCATCATAAAGCAAAGTGAGAAGACTCTCTCCTGTCCAGTAACCCTGAGGACACCGAAGAGCAGACCATCCAAAGAATGGTTCCAGAGACACCATGAGGCTCTACCAGAAGAGGAGAAATACAAAGTGTAACCATACACTGTTTCAGCAAGATCTGTGGAGAGCCTGGGAAAGTGCGACTAACTTTCACTTTAGTCGCTCAGTCGTGTCTGACTCGCTGTGACCCCACAGACTGCAGCCCTCCAGGCTCCTCTGTCCCTGGAAATTCTCCAGGCAAGAATACTGGAGTAAGTTGCCATTCCCTTCTCCAGAAGATCTTCCCGACCCAGGGATCGAATCTGGGTCTCCTGCATGGCAGGCAGATTCTTTATCATCAGAGCCACCAGGAAAAAACTGGCGGATAGTTTAAGTAGAAATAAAAAAGGGAAAATCTTGGAGAATTTGGTTTTTGGATACTGGCATATTACATATTTACATGATGCAAGCGTGCTGCATTTCTCCAGGAAAAATAAAGCCCAGATTGAGGCCATGCCTCTGTAGCATAATGGATGTCCTGATGGGTAAGGTCAAGCTACTGAATGAGTTTACAGAAGTAATATGAGTATTAAGGTTGCCATAGCTACTGGCAGTGATGGTGATGGAGAAAGGGAAGACTGGCGCCAACCAAAGTTTTCAACAGCATAAATTAAGGGACTTCCAGATGACCGGGAGTTTGTTAGATAATCAATGGTACAGCAGGGTGGCATATGTTACAGAGAAGGAAGAATTATTGCAGTGGCTACAGACAAATCAGTCTCGAAGGAACTTAAATTTCAAAGTCATCCCCAGATCTCAGTATATGTATGTTATGGGAATGCAAAGTGTCTCCTCTGCAGAATATGAAAAGGAAGTGAGGTCTTTGGGAAATAGCTAGGCATGTTAAGACAAAGAAGAGTGAGCAAATCTGTTTAAAACTGAGTGTGGTTCCCAAAAGGAAGCAGCCCAACATGAAGAATTGGAGGAGAAAAAGCAAAGAATAGTAGCTGAATGAATATGTGGCTAAAAAATCTTGTACTATCACCAGTGAACAGGACAAAAGGATCATGATGCATGGTTTCTGAGGCTCCAGGATTCAACAGGGTGAGGTTCTGGATAGTGTTGTGGCCACATCAGATGGATACCTGCCGGTACTGTGGGTAAAGTTATAGGAGAGAGACTCTGAGCTTAGATTCCAGAATCTTTTATAATGAGTAATAAGCATGGAGGGAAACATTATCTTGGTTATATGAGATAATAAGCATTCCTGCTTTTGCTTAAGAAGACTTAACCTCTACACTCAAAGGCTGTTTGTATTAACATCCTTGAAGCAGTCTGAACCAAAGGGCAGTCCATCCTACGGATACAATATAATTTTCTGTTCCTTCACAACTGATGGATACTGAGTTGCCTCTAATTTGGGGCAACTACAGGTATGATTACTACACATATTTATGTCTAGGTTTCATATGTATGTTAGTTTGTATTTCTCTTGGCTAGGAGTGGGACTGCTGAGTGATAGAAATATATGATTAAATTTGTAAGAACCAGCAAACAATTTTCTAAGGTGGCTGTGCCAGTTTGCATTTGGACCAGAAGGATCTGAGAGTTCCATTTATTCCATATGCCTTATTTAGTCTTTTTCTCACCCTATTGCCCTGGCTAAAAACTATAACAAATATTAAACAGAAATGAATAGAGAAGGAACCCTCACTTTGTGGCAAGAGTTTTAACTACATTTCTATAGCAGACACAGAGTAAGTCATGTTATCTACTTGGCAACCCACTCCAGTACTCTTGCCTGGAAAATCCCATGGACAGAGGAGCCTGGTAGGCTGCAGTCCATGGGGTCGCTAGGAGTCGGACACGACTGAGCGACTTCCCTTTCACTTTTCACTTTCATGCATTGGAGAAGGAAATGGCAACCCACTCCAGTGTTCTCGCCTGGAGAATCCCAGGGACGGGGGAGCCTGGTGGGCTGTCGTCTACGGGGTCACACAGAGTCGGACACGACTGAAGCGACTTAGCAACAGCAATGAGCTTTATAACTTGTATCTTTAGAGTAATTTGACCATTTCATCTATATCATGGTTTTTATTGACCTAAAGTTATTCATAATATTTCCTTGATATAGTTATTATCTATAGGATATGTACTATTTTCTCTCCCATTCCCGGTATTGGTAAATGATTTCTTTTTTTCTTCTTTGGTCTGGGTAGTGGCTCATCAATTTAATCAATTCTTCCCATGAACAAGTTTTTTATTTCATTGATTTAAAAACTTTCATTCAGTTAAAAATGTCATTGATTTCTGAGTAGTATTTCCTTCTTTCTACTCTCTTTACTTTTTCTAGCTTCTTAAGGTGGCACCTTCAGATTTCTAGACTTTCAATAAGCATAAAAATATTCCTCTAAGCAATGCTTTAGCCATATTCTATAATTTCTGGTATGCTGCATTTCATTTTTATCCAATTCAAGACACTGTTATGTCTATTTTGACATATGGGCTAGGAAGAAGTCTAGTGTTTAATTTCCAAAGAGATTGTTCAAGTGTCCTTCTGTTACTGACTTGTATTTTAACTTCATTGTAAACATAAAACATATATTTAGGATTTTATTTTTAATTGGCACGATTTTTGTTATGGTCCAGAATGTGGTCTATCTTGGTAAATGTTCCCTCTGCATATGAAAAGAAGATGCATTATTCTATTGTGTGGAGTGCATACAAATGTAATGTATCAGAACAGTTTGACAGTACTACTCAAATCTTATATACTTAATGATTTTCTATGTGTTTCATCAGCTAATAAGACAGTGTTGAAATCCACAACTATACTTATGGATTTATTACTGAGATTTTTTCATATGTATTTTGAAATATTCTGAAGCATTTTTATAGATGCCTGCATATTTAGGACAGTTACATCTTTTTGATGCGCTGATAACCTTATCATTATATATTTCTACTCTTTAGATCCTAATAATATTCCTTATTCTGAAGACAATTTTTTGTGATATTAAAAGACATTTCCATGTTGTTTAGCATTTGCAAAGTGTATCTTTTTTCTTATCCTTTTACTTTTAATTGTCTTTATATTTACAGTGTATAAGTGTGGTGTTGGTAAACAGTATAGAGTTGTCTTGCATTTCTATCTAATCTGACAATCTCTGCCTTTTAATTAGGGTTTTGGCTATTTACAGTTAATTGAATTGTCAATATTTGGATTTAAATTTTTGAGTTTGCTAGTTATCTCTTTGTCCTATATGCCCTTTCTTTTTCTCTTTTTCTGACTTATTTTGCATTAGCTTCTTTGTTTTTCTTTTCTAATGATTGCTCTATTGGAATCATATTAATAATTTAGTGCTTGCTCCAGGGTTTACAAATTCATTTTTAACTTATCAAAATCTACCTTCAATTAATGATATACCACTTCAGGTATATTAAAATATTGTCACAGAACATTTTTATACTTACTGCTACTAAATACATGCATTTTACTTGGACATCTGTTATAAATCACAACACACTGTTATATTTTTTTTGCTTTAACTTTTTAAAAGACTAAATAAAAATATATATTTATCCTGATAGCTACCATTTTCTGTGTGCTTATTTATTTTTTAGATTCAGATTTCCATCTTTTATCATACTCTTTCTTGAAGTACTTTCTTTTAAAATACTTCCTGTAGTGCAGATACTCTAGCAATGTAATCTGGATATGTGGGATAGAAGTGGTATTTTTGATCTGTATGAGATACATATAGCATCATCAAATTCAAGACCTTTAAAAAGACCTTAACATCCTCTATAATAGTGATTGCCAGGTGTTTTGTGTTGGTGGAATTCTAGAATTTGAAAAAAAAAAAAAAATGCTTGAAATGATTATGAAGTGAATGGGAATTTTTAAAATAAGCCTTATAAAAGAATAACGAAATAAAACAAATCTTTGATGGCTATTATGCTATTTACAGGTCACTATCACTGCTTAACTATTTATAACAAATTGTTTACCACCCAACATATTTAAATATTAAAGAAGCAAAACGGTCACATGTTACGGTAAACCCAAATTCTACCTCAAGCTATGGTCACATTAGACCCTCTTTTTTCACTAACAGTAAATTATTCTCCATTTTATTCAGTGATGAAGCTCTTCTTTCCATCAAGTAAAATGCACATATTCTTTAAAATCTAGCAGCACAGCTTGAAGGATGTTTTAGAAACTTTACATGACAGGAGATTTACTGTATAGTCCAACTTCTACACTTTTTAGGTGTGCAAACAAAAGGTAGTTTAATATTACATCAGAATCAAGACTAAAATTTAGGTCCCATTGATTTACAAAGCCAGTGCTTTATAGAAAACTAATAAATTGTGCCATTGGTTATTTTTCTATTCAGAATTTAATGGTTTAGGTCTAAAACTGCTAAACAAAAAGTTTTGTTTTTATTACTATTCTACCTCCAACTGGCATGCAAGAAAATTTAGTGAAAATAGGAGAAATATGTTATCATCTCTTTTTTTGTCCTTGTCTCCCAAAGAGACAAGAATATTGGTCACATGAAACTTCATTTATAAATGTATGAAATTAGATTGACCTTTCATTGCGTTAACAAAGACTCTTGGCTTTTTGTATCACGCATGCATCTATGCAAATAGATACATATCCCATATGTTTGTTTCAGCATCAGTGCTTTCTTAATACCATCCAACAGAAGTGGAGGATTCTATCCCACTTGGTTTTGTATGTGGCAGCCAGGGTATTTGGCTCTGATTCTAACCAAAGAAAGCAAAACCTGTGCCTTTGCAAGTGTTTGCACAAGGCACACCACAGTACAGACAAAATTTAGCATTTATTTTTGATCATTTATACTGACTTGATCATCAGCTATTTAATAACTCTATCAAAAACTAAAAAATAAATAGACTGATTAATCGGGGACAAAACTTACTCTCACTGGTTCATGCTGACACAACAATGGCTCTGTCCTATATTATGAAAAGTTCTGGTGACTGTTAATTCTCAGAGAAGGTAAGCAAGCAGTAGAACAGGATACTTCCAGCCTCCTCTGCAGTGGTGCCACAAAGAAAAACCTTGTCCAAGATGCACATTTTCAGAGATTATCTCATACCCCTGTCAAATGTGGATTATCAAGACCTAGCAAAGGAATAAAGTAACAAAAATTACCTCTATTCCTCCCACTAAATACAACAGCCACAAATTACTGAAAATCTTTCCAATTATGGCTCTAAAATTGAGCCTTCAACTGGGGACTAACAAAGCCTACTCCACTGCTAATCCTTAGATAATTACGAAAATTCGAAATTGCCTGTCATGTGATTGAAGCAGACACTTATAAGGCAACAGGGTCGCCGTGGTCACTAAAGAGATGGGAATTCAGATGAAGGATGTGACACTGTGGGTGTCAGCAAATGCAAAGAGAGAGCACACCTCTCTTTTCCTATGCTTGTTGACCCTCGTGCCCCATGCTCAGTCTCCGGGTCTAAATGCATTTACACTTCTTGGCATCTTTTTCAGATGTTCCCATGAGAACTCTTTCTGTATTCTCTGGTACTCTCCAAGCAGACAGTTGGTTCTGATCCTTAAAAAGGCTGACTTATGTTGGGTCAATCCTAGACCACTGACCTACAATACAAGCTAATTGTTTCAAAAAGTCAGTTTTAGCATATTCTCAAAAGAGCTCCACACAGGAACATTTTATACAGGTAAAAGAATTATAAAGTAAGCTCATAGAGTATAGTATCTTATATGTCTGATATTCTGAGTTTCCCAGTTACTTGTAAAAGCATTACAAATCAACTAGTTTCCTATCTCATAAGGTCCTACACCACATCTATGAAAGCAACCATGATCCCTCGAGTCTTCTTGGTCTCCTAGTAATTCATACAACACATTAGAATTAGTCACACTATTTAGCAGCTAATCACTTGCTATCATGTAATTGTTTTTTAATTATTTCATGTACATTATTCTTGGCACCCCAAAGTTGCAATCTTTAGATTAAAATGAGTATATCTTATACCACCCATGTGTGCCCTGTATCTTTTGAACTTGTGCAGATCACATAAAGAGCACTCAATACTAGATTACTTTTCTCTATCTGTGTATGTTCACAGCATGCAACATACTATCACATCCACAGCCCCATCAACTGTACTTGAATAACCTAACGCTCTCTTCTTCTGTCTACAGTCTCATCTTATAGGCTTAACTTAGTCTCCTGTGTGTCTTAGATGTTACATTACGGCCAGAACTTAGCCAATGATCCCTTATATTTCCTTACACTCTCTTTCCTCATGTAACCTATACATACTCTTGTAGGCAGGAACTATATCTTAAGTCATATTTATCTCCACTGTGCCTAGCATAGTGGAGCCCAAGTGAGAATACACATGGTATTTTACCCTTTTTCTACATGTCCCCAAATTTAATGCAGTACCTGACACACAGTAGGTAGTCAACAAATGACTTGTTAAATGAATAAATGATAAACATAATTAAAAAGTAAGCTAGATTGAGTTTAAATAAAACATTCGTTTAAAAACGTAGGCATATATAAACTCTGATTTTGAAAAAGCTGTAGAAATAAGAAACACAGTCGCTAAGTTATTTATACTGTACTAATCTGATTTTGATTGGCAGCTTCAAATTCTTTCACGATCAAAACTCTAACCAGGGAATCTAAACTTAGCAAACTAAAAGGGGGAATGAGCTGGTGGAGTAGAGGACATGAAGCTCACCTCCACCACAATCAAAAAAACCACACATGTATAAAAATTCTCACGGAAAACTGGAAATTGGCAGAAAAACTCCTGTACAACGAAGGTTGCAAGAAAGATGTAACTGGGTGTATGCTCAGTCATTACGTCATGTCCAACTCTTCATGATCCTACAGCTCGTCAGGCAGGATCCTAAAAGAAATCAGTCCTGAATATTCATTGTAAGGTTTGATGCTGAAGCTGAAACTCCAATACTTTGGCCACTTGATGCGAAGAACTGACACAATGGAAAAGACTCTGATGCTGAAGATGGAAAGATTCAAGGTGGGAGGAGAAGGGGACAACAGAGGATGAGACAGTTGGAAGGCATCACCAACTCAATGGACATGAGTTTGAGTAAGCTCTGGGAGTTGGTGATGGACAGGGAGGCCTGGTGTGCTGCAGTCCATGGGGTTGCAAAGAGTTGGACATGACTGAGTGACTGAACTGAACTGAGCCCATCAGGATCCTCTGTCCGTGGGATTCTCCAGGCACGAACACTGGAGTGGGTTGCCATTTCCTTCTCCAGTAACTGGGTAAGATGGGTGGGGTGGGGGAAACACTGGATACAGATTTGTGCTCCTGAAAGGTGTCTAAGAGGACAAGAAGGACCACATGGAGAGTCTCTCACCCTGGGGAGTGACTCGGTCAGGGTACAGATTGTGTGTCTCAGTCCTGATCTCCTACATGTAGGAAACAAACTCCTTTGGTGCTGGGAGAACGGCTGGGAAAGCAGAAAGGCTGAAGAAGCCTTGCGAGCTGACCCCACCCTGGACAAGGTGATGACTGCCACTGAGCTGACACTCTGCGCAGGCCTCAGATCCTCCAACACCAGGCAAAACCCCCTATCAAAGTGATAATGGCCAGCACACACTGGGGAAAGATGTGGCCCGCATCCACATTAAATCCAGTCCTCACACCAAAAATATTAGGCACACACAGTCAACTTAGGAACACTTCCACGTTAAGAAACCCACTTCTAGACCACAATAGATAACTGTTTCACCTATATTTCTAGAAATAAAGTTAATAAATTGAAAAGGCAGAGGGATAACTCCCAACGGAAAGAGCAAGAATGAACCCCTGAACAAACATAAAATCAAACAGAAAATCAGACTACCAGGTCCTGAGTTTTGAAAGTTGGTAACAAACATGCTAACTGAATTAATAGGAACATTAATATAAACACAGATCATTTTAATAAAGAACTAGAAACTATTAAAAAAAAAAAAGACCCAATTGAAAATAGATAGTTCAATTTCTAAGATAAAAAACACTCTAAAAGCCATGGATAGCTGACTAAATGACACAGAATAATGCATAAGAGATCTAAGAAGATAAAATAATGCAAATCTCCCAATCAGAACATCAGACAGAGGAATTCCCTGACAGTCCCATTGTTAGGACTCTGTACTTCCAGTGCAAGGGGCCTTGGGTAACTAGGATCTTGCAAGCTGTGATCAGGCCAAAAAAAAGACCAGACAGAAAGACAAATAATAAAAAGGAACATATGAGATTTATGGGACGTACACATAACAGGAAATCCAAAAGGAAAAGAAAGAGGAGGAGATAAAAAATGCATTTGAGGAAACTTTGGCTGAAAACTTACCAAATCTAATAGCACAGAGGGTTCCAAATAAGATTAATTCAAACAGAACCACATATGAAGACAAACTATAATCAAAATGGCAAAAGTTAAAGAAGAATTTCTATAGGCAGCAAGAGAAAAACAGAGTCACATAAAAGGGAACCCACATAAGACTATCAGCTGATTTCTTTGCAGAAACTTTGCAGGTCAGAGAGGAATGACATGATATATTTAAAACCCAAAAAGGGGAAAATTAAAATGTAGGATTTTCTACCCAGGAAGATTATCATTTAGAATACAAGAGATAAAGAATTTTTCAAGCAAAAACATGAATTCAGCAATACTAATACTACTCTAGCAGAAATGTTGAAGGATCCTCTCTAACTGGAAAAGAAGCAAATATTTATAGGAAATGGAAAATCCCAATGGGAAAGGCAAATATAAAATCACTTAAATAGACCAGTATATAGATTTTTTTAAATTATAAGAGCAACAATAACTACAGTAAAGTGATAAGCATGAAGATGTAAAATAGGACATCAAAAACACAGAATGTGGGAGAGCAGAATAAAAACTGTAGATCTTTTAGAATGTGTTTGAACTTAAACGATCACCAGTTTAAAACAAATAGATATAATTATAAGTCAAAATACATAAACTCCATGGTAACCACAAATAGAAACCTACAATACATACCAAAAAATGAAACTTAAGCATTTCACAAAAAAATCATCATATCACAATGGGAAAAACAAAAAGATGAAGAAATGAACAGAGAGTAACTACAAAAACAAGCAGAAAACAAGGAATAAAATGGCAATAAGTACACACCTATCAATAATTACTTTAAATGTCAAGAGATTAAATGCTTCAATCAAAAGACATAGGGTGCCTGATTGAACAACAACAAAAAACAAAATCCTTCAATATGCTTCTCACAAGAGTCTCACTTCAGGGTGAAAGAAACACAGACTAAAACTGAGGCTATGGAAAAAACATACTTCATGTAAGTGGCAATGACCAGAAAGTAGAGGTAGCAAGACCATATCAGACAAAATAGACCTTAAAACAGAGACTATGACAAAGGATAAATAACAACATTATATACTGATGAAGGGATCAATATAAGAAGATGATATAATATATATGCACCCAATATGCTGCTGCTGCTGCTAAGTCACTTCAGTCGTGTCCAACTCTGTGCAACCCCACAGACGGCAGCCCACCAGGCTCCCCCATCCCTGGGATTCTCCAGGCAAGAATACTGGAGTGGGTTGCCATTTCCTTTTCCAGTGCATGCATGCTAAGTCGCTTCAGTCATGTCTGGCTCTGTGCGACCCTATGGACAGCAGCCCACCAGGCTCCTCTGTCCACGGGATTCTCTAGGCAAGAATACTAGAGTGGGTTGCCATTTCCTTCTCCATGCACCCAATATAGAAACACTTAAATATGTAAAGCAAATACTATCAGATATAAAGCAGAAATTGACAGTAATACAATAGTAGGTGGCTTTAACACCCAGTGACACCAATATGTCAACAGATAATCAGAAAGAAAATCAACAAGGCAACAGAAGTCCTAATTGACTCAATAGACCAGTTAGATTCAATTGATATCTACAGGACAGCACATCTATAAGAGCAGAATACACATTCTTTTGAAGCATGCATGGAATGTTCTCCAGAACAGACCACATACTGGGCCGCCACAAAACAAGCCTCAACAAAAATTAAGAGAATGTAATATATTAAACATCTTTTCTGATCACAATGGTACAAAACTAGAAATCAACTACACAAAGGAAGTGAAAAAGAATAAATATGTGGAGACCAAACAACTTTCCACTAAACACCAATGGGTCAAAGATGAAATCAAAGAGGAAATTTAAAAACATTTGGAGAAATACAAACTGAAAACACAACTTTCCAAAATCTATGAGATGCAACAAAAACAGTTCTAAAAGCAAAGTTCATAGTGATACAGGCTTCCCTAAAAAAAAAGAAGAAAAGTCTCAAACCAACACCCTACTCTAGCACCTAAAAGATTTAGAAAAAGAATACACAGAGCCCAAAGTGGGCTGAAAGAAGAAAAATCAGAGAGGAAATACTAGAGATAAAAAGTAGAAAAAATTAATGAAAGAACTGGCTTTTTGAAAAGATAAACAAAATTAATAAATCTTTAGCCAGGCTCACCAAGAAGAAAAGAGAGAAGACTCAAACAAAACAGAAAATGACATAGGAAAAATAAAATCCAATACCACTGAGACACAGAAAAATAAGAGAATACTATGAACAGTTATATGTCAAACTCGACAATCTATAAAAAAAATGGAAAAAATTTAAAAATATACCTCCTACTAAGACTGGGTCCAGAAGAAAGAATTTGAACAGACCAATCACCAGAAGTTAAACAGAATCTGCAATTAAAAAAAAAAAAAACTCTCCCTGCAAATAAAAGTCCAGGACTGAACAGCTGCTGCTGCTGCTGCTAAGTCACTTCAGTCGTGTCCGACTCTGTGCAACCCCATAGATGGCAGCCCACCAGATTCCCTGTCCCTGGGATTCTCCAGGCAAGAATACTGGAGTGGGTTGCCGTTTCCTTCTCCAGTGCATGCAAGGGAAAAGTGAAAGGGAAGTCGCTCAGTCATGTCCGACTCTTAGCGACCCCATGGACTGTAGCCTACCAGGCTCCTCCATCCATGGGGTTTTCCACGCATGAGTACTGGAGTGGGGTGCCATTGCCTTCTCCGAACAGCATCACTGCAGAATTCTACCAAACATACATATAAGAACTTATGTCAATCCTTCTGAAACTATTCCAGATAACTGAAGAGGAAGGAACACCCCCAAACTCATTCTACAAGGCTATTATTATCCTGATATCAAAACAAAACAAAGACACTACAAAAAAAAAGAAAATCACAGGCCAGTATCTTCAATAAATACAGATGCAATAATCCTTAACAAATAGTAGCAACCAAATCCACGAAAATCAGAAGGATCATCATGATCAAGATGGATTTATCCCAGGGTCACAAAGATGGCTCAACATAGGCAAATCAATCAATGTGATATACTACATTAACAAAAGGAAAGAAAATCCACATGAGCATCTCAATAGACGCAAAAAACAGCATTTGATAAAATTCAACATCCATTCATAACAAAAACTCTCATTAAAGTGGGTCTAGAGGGAACAAATCTCAACATAATAAAAGCCATTTATGACCAACACACAGCCAATATGATATTCAATGGCGAAAATGTGAAAGCCTTCCTGCTAAATTCAGAAAAAAATGACACGGAAGACCTCTTTCACTACTTCTCCCTAAAATGGTATTGGAAGTCCTAGCCACAACAGTCAGTCAGAAAAAAATAAAGTGTATCCACGTTGGAAAGAAATAAAACTGTCACTATTTGCAGATGACATGATACTCTACACATAGAGAACCATAAAGCCTTCACCCCAAAACTATTAGAATTAATTAATTCAGCAAGGTTAGTAGAATACAAGATTAATAAACACAGATCTGTTTTATGTCTATACACCAGTAATGAAATCAGAATTTTTTTTAAAAAAATCGTATTTAAAATGATACCAAAAGCACCCATAGAAATAAACTTAACCAAGGAGGTAAAAGACCTACACACTAGGACTATAAAACAATGATGAAGGAAACTAAAGAGGAGTCAAAGATATTAAAAGATATCCCATGTTCTTGGGTTGGAAGAATTATAGTGTCAAAATGGCCATACTACCCAAATAAATCTGTAGATTTAATCCAATCCCTAGGACAAAATACCTAGAACACTTTTCACCAAACTAGAACAAATACTTCTAATATATATATGAAACTAAAAAATATCTAGAATTGCCAAAGTAATCCTAAAAAAAGATAACAAAGTTGGATGAATAATTCTCCCAGACTTTAGACTATACTACAAAGGTATAATAATCAAAACAGCATGGTATTGGCACAGAAACAGATACATCAGTGGAAAAGAATAGAGAACCCTGAAATAAACTCATGCACTTACGGTCAATTAATCTATGGAAAAGGAGGCAAGAATGTACAATGGAGAAAAGAGTCTCTTCAATAAGTGGTACTAGTAAAATGGGACAACTACATGTAAAAAAATGAAATTAGAACATTCTCTAACAACATATACAGGAATAAATTCAAAATGGTTAAAGACCTTAATGCAGGATATAACATCATAAAACTCCTAGAGGAGAACACAGGGAGAACACTTTTTGACATAAATCATAGCACTATTCTGTCATATAAAGCAAATGAAATAAAACTAAAAAGAAGGAAATGTGACCTAATTAATTTAAAAATTTTGCATAGCAAAGGAAACCATCAATAAATCAAAAAGACAATCTACAGAATGGGAAAAAATATTTTCAAACAATATGACTGACAAGCGGTTACAATTCAAAATATACAAATAACTCATACAATTCCACATAAAAATTGAATTCAAAAATGGGAAAAATACTTGAATAGACATTTTCCAAAAGAAGATACACTGATGACTAATAGGCACACGGAGAATGCTCAACCTCACTATCAGAGAAATGCAACCACAATGAGGCATCCCCTCACACCTGTCAGAATGGCTACAATCAAAGCCTTTACATAGTCTTACAGATGGCCAATAAACATGAAAAGATTCTCAACATTGCTCACTTTTAGAGAAATGCAAATCAAAACTACAATGACGTATCATCTCACATCAGTCAAAATGACCATCCTTAAAAAGTCTACAATCAATAAAAGCTGGAGAGGATGTGGAGAAAAGGGAACCCTCTTGCACTCCTGGTGGGAATGTAAATCGATACAGCCACTATGGAGAACAGTATGGACATTTTTTTTAAAAAACTTGGAATAAAACTAATATATGGCTCAGCAATATCACTCCTGAGCATACACACTGAGAAAACCATCAATTCAAAGAGACACATGTACTCCAACATTGACTGGAGTACTCTTTACAATAGACACGACAGGGAAGCAACCTAGATGTCCACGGACAGAGGAATGGATAAAGAAGCTGTGGTACATAAACACAGTGGACTATTACTAGGCCTTAAAAAGGGATGAGAATGGATCAGTCAAACTGAGGTGAATGAACCTAGAACCTGTTTGTTTATAGAGAGTGAAGTAAGTCAGAAAAAGAAATATATATTGACACATAAGTTTAGAATCTAGAAAAATGGCACTGATGAACCTGTTTGCAGGGCAGGAACATAGGACAGACTTGTGGACGCAGCAGGCGAAGGAGAAGGTGCGATGAGTTGAGAGAGTAACACTGAAACAAATACATCACCAAAATAGGTAGCCCAGTGGGAAGTTGTTGTATGATACGGGGAGCTCAGCCCAGGGCTCTATGACAACCGAGATGGGTGGAATGGAGGTGGGGGGTGGGGATGGGATGATGGGGGTTGGTGGGAGGTTCAAGAGGGAGCAGACACACTCACAGCCAATTCACGCTGCTGTACTACAGAAACTAACACAACATTGTAAAGCAATTATTCTCCAATTGAAAACAAAATTTTATAAAAGTCTTTAAGTAACACATGTTGGAGAGGATGTGAAAAAAAAGGAACCCGTGTACACTGTTGGCGGCAAACTAGTATGAAGATTCCTTAAAATAAAAAAAATGGGACTACCATATGACCCAGCAAGTCTACTCCTGAGTATGTACCAGAAAAAAATGAGAACACTAATTTGAAAAGATGCATACACTCCAATGTTCATAGCAGCACTATTTTCAACAGCCAAGACATGGAAGTAATGCAAGTGGCCATCAACAGATGATTGGCTTAAGAGGATTTGACATACACACAAAATGAATCATTATTCAGCCATAAAAAGATGAAATACTGCCGTCTGCAGCAACGTGGATGGACCTAGAAAATATTATGCTTAGTGAAACATGTTGGACAGAAAAAGACAAATACTACATGACTATCACTTACATGCGGAATCTAAAAAATACAAATGAAGGTACTTACAAAACAAACTGACTCATAGACATAGATAAGAATCTAGTTACCAGGGGGGTTACCCAAGGGGAAAGGGGAAGGGGTGAGATCAAGGTATGGGGTTAATTTTTTTTTCATTGAAGGATAATTGCTTAACAGAATTTTGCTTTCTGTCAAACCTCAACATGAATCAGCCATAGGTATACATACATCCCCTCCCTTTAGAACCACCTTCCCTTATCCCTCCCCATCGTACCCCCTAGGTTGATACAGAGCCCCTGTTTGAGTTTCCTGAGCCATACAGCAAATTCCCATTGGATATCTATTTTACATATGGTAATATAAGTTTCCATATTACTCTTTCCATACATCTCACCCTCTCTTCCCCTCTCCCCATGTCCATAAGTCTGTTCGCTATGTCTGTTTCTCTGTTGCTGCCCTGTGAATAAATTCTTCAGTACCATTTTTCTAGAATCCGTATATATGCATTAGAATACGGTATTTATCTTTCTCTTACTGACTTACTTCACTCTTATAATAGACTCTAGGTTCATCCACCTCATTAGAACTGACTCAAATGCATTCCTTTTTATGGCTGGGATTAAGAAACAAACTACTATGCGTAAAATAAATAAGTAACAAGACACACTGTATAATACAAGGAACTATACCCATTATCCCATAATAACCTATAACAGAATATAATCTTAAAAAATACTGAATCACTATGCTAGACACCTGAAACTAACACAATACTGTGAATTATATATACTCAAAAAAACAAAATAAAATTAGCAAACTAGATCAATTTCCATTTTCTTCCCCCAACTTCATTTTGGAGACTCTGTAAGAATTGTTCTTGAGGAAGTGTGGAGAGCAGAGAGATACTCAAAATACAGGACAGAAGAGTAGCAGAAAAAATTAACATTCCCTGGATATTGTACATATTAGGTAATCACTGCTGGGTTTCACGCTTTGAAACAAAGTATAATATAAGACATAAAGTCCACTGCTTTGAGAAGAAGCTGTTTTATACTTAGAGGAGGTACAGTGAGTGAGTGAGTGAGTGAGTGATAGTCGCTCAGTCGTGTCTGACTCTTTGAGACCCCCATGGACTGGGGCCCACCAGGCTCCACTGTCCATGGAATTCTCCAGGCAAGAATACTGGAGTGGGTTGCCATTTCCTTCTCCAAGGAGGTACAGTAATTTCCCCTAAAGATCTGCCATTCATCCCCCTTCTCAGCTCTAATACATATGCCAAATTGGTCTTTATAAACCCAACATTACTTCCAAATGGTAACCAAGGAACGTGCAGGAGCCACGTAAGGACACGGATTGGCTCTCCACATAAGGAGGGAGGATTCTGGTGGAGAGAATGAGAGGAGAGCACAGAGGAAAGAGCACAGAAATGGGAAATGAGAGAGGTCAGAGCTAAGCGTTGCTTATGTTACAATGGTGCCACCGACGCCTCTGTGTACATACTGACCTGGATCGAAGTGTCCTCTTCATGACATTGTAAAGAAGGGGTATTTTGCTATTTCATCTTTCAATACAGAACACATGTGAGGCAAGAACCAGATGTACTATCACCGAAGCTATTTATGCTCCCACAGCATGATTTCTAAATAGAAGACCTACAGGTATCAGCAAGTCACCTCCATTCTTTGCCCAGAAATCATGAGTTGGTACGCAACGCAGCCACTTCAAAAACCAAAGTCACAGGCCACACACCTGCTCTGACACCCACCTGGTGTCTGACACCCCCTGGAGCTCTGCTTTCAGGAGGCCTGTCTCCAAACGGCCTCCTCTTCCCCAACTGAATTTTCCTAGTTCTGATGTGTTTAGTGCGAGTTACTGATTTACTGAGACATCACAGAATATTGTAGCTTCCCTTCTTCTTTAAGTAGCCATGTATATTTCACCTGTGTTTCACTTTAGGTATATATTCACACCTGAGCCGCATCAGCTAATATAATTGCTCCTTTTTTCTCTCCTCAAAACCAAATGATTTTGACCTTTTGGGATTGCTTAACTTGGGCCCTAAAAAGTCATTAAAGTTACTCTTGCACAAATTTATGTTACTTTCACTGGACTAAATCATCATTATCTTGTCTTCAATTTTAATATTTACTTCTAAACGTTGTGATAAATATTCCAGTCCAAGTAGAAAACACCCCTAACACTACCAAAGATTTGCAAGACTTGTTTTGAATCACAAAAAACACCCCAGCTTAACAGCTAAGTGCTCAAGACTGTAGCGTATACACTTTGTCTTAAGAAGTAATAACTTTCTTTAACCATGAAAGCAAGGAATTTAAAGCCAGTGGGTTCTTACTCTGGAACTAAGAATGAACTTTAAAGAGAGGCTGAAACAGAGTTGACTCCTTATAAGTGGTTAAAGCATGCCACACTTCATCTATTTCAAACTCCTAACTGAACACTAAAGCTAGCTTTAAAAATTTTCTGACAAATTTTCATGCAAGCTCAACTGTACCATTTTCATCATCACAGGGCGAGATCATGACCTCAAAAACACACTTCATCCAGCTTTAACAGCTCTCTTGAGTCAGTAGAACATGTTCCCCTTGTACTAAGCAGAAATCTGCTTCCCTGGAATCTCCACCCCTTTACTTCTGGCCTCTGGAGTAATACCAACGAAATGTCACCTTGCTCCCAAATGGCTGCCCTGAGAATATTTAAAATTTTCCCCTTAGACCATTTATCGTCAGTTCAGACGTTTCTAGTTTCTTTACCAATGGCTTCCTGGCCAAGCCACCCCCTAATCACTGTCCTCTGGATGAACCGCAATCTAAAAGCATCCCCTCAAAACATAAGCCTTGAAACTGAGTTCAGGGAACACATCCGTTGACTGTCTTCTCCGTAGGATATAGAAAGCTGAAAAGAACAGCAGCCTTCTATGAACACACACACACACACACACACACACGAGACAATTTGCAAATTGACAACTGTCTCGATAGTACCAGAAAGCTGAGGTTATGAAACTGCAAGTAACGCAGACTATAAGGGAAGACAGGCCCTCTAGGGAGAAGAGCGCACGCACCCGTTCACCGAGGAGCGACTGCTGGGCACCGCACACACTCGGAAGGGCAAGTCAGCTAAAAGTCCAAACAAACTGCTAAAGGCTGAACGTGGGCCGGCTGGACGTGGGCCGGCGTGACAATGTAAATCTCTAGTCGCCGGATGCCCAAGGAGAATTTGTACCCTTTCGCGGGCTCCTTCTCCACTCAAGGTGTTCAGTAGGAAGATGAGCGGTGGGTGAGAATGGACGACGCTCGCGGCTGGGGAGACAGAGGCGGGGAGGAGCCTGGCTTCGAGCAAGCGCAGAACCCTCTGGACGCTTCCCCCCGCCCCCCAGAAGAAAAGCCTGAAGCTTTTGAAAGAGCAACAAATCCCATCACCTGGGGGCACAGGTGAAATCCACTGCGCAGGTGAAATTCACTGCGTCAAGAGAAGCCAACAAACAAAAAGCTGCTGCTCCGGAAGCGTGCGGTACATATCCCTGGGTCTAGATCTTGAGGGATGCCCCGCCAGGGAGGCTAGGCCAGGCTCACAGGAATAAAAGCCCCAGAACGCGTTGCCGGAGAGCTGTGTCTGCAGCAATCACCGAGTCATCATTTCTAATACTTTCATGTCTCCCTTCACTGCTATACGTTTCCTGGCTAATCTCAGTCTTGACTCCTAGAAATTTTTTCTAAGAACTCGCTCCTGCTTTTCCCCTAGTTGGGCTACCAGGCGAAGCCTTTTGAATGGCTGCCAATGAATGGGGTTTACACAATCCCTTTCCACTTGGGCTTTGAAAATAGATAATAAATAGAGAGGGGGAGAAAAGGGTTAGCGGATTAAAAATTCAACAGCCCTCGCAGCTTAGCTGTTCCGTTCTTTATGCTAGCCTTCCTCTAAATTGACTTTGTGAATACTGAGATGATTGAGACAGAACTGGATAATACAGAGCACGGAAAAAAATTTCCCCAATCACCCAGAATCTTCCCCTTCCCCGGGTTCTTGGAGGACAGGTAAAGAAACACCACGGAGAGGAAGGAGAATTCGCGTTTGTCCTCTGCAAAGACCACATGCGCCAGAGGGGTGAGCTTGCTGCGCTCAAAGCCTGGCGATTGAATTTGTAATGAGCAGAGCCAAGCAGAGGCTCCCGCGCCGCTCTGATCCTTCTGAATCAGCCCCACCGCTCGGCTCCCTCTGCGCCTGTTGAAGAGCCTCCAGGGTCTTGTCTGTGCGGCTGTTGTCTCAATCAGCACTGCAAGTTTCTTCTCCTCTTCCTTCCCACCCTCCAGCCCTCAGTGCTGCCAACTGCGGCGGGATTTTCATGACGCAAATTGGTCTTTACCCCACCTGCACTGCTTGGCTTTAGATAAGACCCAGAAGTTTCTAGAGCCCCACAGGAATGGGGGTTAAAAAAGGCAAGAGAGACAATTATGGTCCTCTTAAACGTATTCCGTTTCCCTCCATCTAATCTCCAAAGCCACCTAGGCATGCAAACCCCAAGAGAATGTGTTTTTGGAAGTTGCTTAAGAAAAAGGCCGATGTAGGTAGGGGGAGATCAAACCAGTCCATCCTAAAGGAAATCAATCCTAAATATTCAGTGGAAGGACTGATGCTGAAGCTGAAGTTCCAATCCTTTGGCCACCTGATGCGAAGAGCCGACTCACAAAAGACCCTGATGCTGGGAAAGACCGAAGGCAGGAGGAGAAGGGGGCAGCAGAGAAGGAGATGGTTAGATGGCATCGCCCACTCAATGGACAGGAGTCTGAGCAAGCTCCTGGAGTAGGTGATGGACAGGGAAGCCTGGCGTGCTACAGTCCATGGGGTTGCAAAGAGTCCCACAGGACTGAGCAACTGAATAACAACAAGGGGGAGACAGGTTGAGCAATGACATCATTAGAATCAAGATGGAATCATGAGGGAATGCTTCCCTCTGACACTTAGGCTCTTTGCCAAGAGTTCTAGTTTGTTTCTTTCATTTTGGTCTTACTTTTATTCTTACACTGGTTTGGGTACCAGTGTTGCAAGAGTTTGCAGTACCATCTTTTGATGTGAAGAAGATCACGATTTCTTTCTAGTTAGGACCAGAAGCTTTAGATGGTTTGGTAACCACGAGACCTCCCTCTGTCCCACTCAATCTCTGTCTCCCTCCATCCTTCCATCATCAGCTGTTTATTGAACACCTCCATGTGCAAAGAAGTCTTTATCCTTCTAATTAATGACAAGTTATTAAAGTCAATGTAGGAGATCAGGGTAAATAAAACACAAAGCCTTTCATCTTCTAGCTAAAGAACTAGTAAAGGCCCCAGCATGGCTGCAGCCTGCCCACCCATCAAGGCAGAACCACTGTTTCCTGTGCACTGAGCTCCAGGAGGGCAGGTGGCAGCCTGTGTGGGCAACAGGTCAGCTCCAGGCCTGCACAATGCACAACAGAAACGGGGTCCATAAAGGCTTGTTGAACTCAATAAGTGAGAGTGTGTGTAAGTGCACAGATGGACTCTAAAGATCTTCCCATTCACATTTTCTGTGCTCCCCCAAGTCACCTTTCACATAACAATCCCCATTATGAGTAGTTTAGACGCACTGAAACCCACTAACCGTCCAGAAGCACCCAAAGGAATTTTTCAGTTCTTCGAGATTTTCGGCGATTCTACAAATCAGGGCAAAACAAAGGGAAATCACCCAAACAAAAGCAAGACCACCGCTCCCTGAAGTATGAACGAAGGCCTGTGGAAGTACAGAATACTATTATTTCTACAGTATGCATCTGTGTGTCTGTCTGTAAATTTGCTGGGGCTGGTGAGGGCTGAGATGTAGCTGGGAAGGCTTCCTGTAAGTGGTAACATTTCAGCTCCTTCTCAAAAGTTGGGTGTAATTTGGCTGGACAGAGCCAGAGGCGAAAAGGACTTTCCATAGATGGGGTTCTTGGGGATGCACTGTGATTCAGAAACAGAAAGTAAAGTGGGGATATGGAAGTGAAAGTGTTAGTTGCTCAGTCCTGTTGGACTCATTGCAACCCCATGGACTGTCCCCCACAAGGCTCTTCTGTCCTTGGAATTCTCCAGGCAAGAATACTGAAGTGGGTAGACATTCCCTTCCCCAGGGGATCTTCCCGACCCAGGGATCCAACCTGGTTTCCTGCATTCCAGGCAGATTCTTTACCACTAAGCCACCAGGGAAGCCCAGTGTGGGGCAGGGCAGAGGAAATAGTGAGTCTGCCCAGGTTAACTGACTGGATGGCACATATAAATGTATATCTCCCTATAGAGAGGTAAAGAATACATGGAGGGTTTTAAAGTAGAGAAGTATATGTTCTTGAAAGGTAGTTTTAGGGGTGCTGTGCCAGAGGACCTGGGCAAAGGAAAGCAAGGAGACTAGATAGAAGGCTTTGCAAGAGTCCAGAAACACACTCATGGTATTAATATGTTGCTTATCAGAAATACAGGCTCAAAAATGGCTCATCCCAGCCCATTGCATGCCTGCAAAATTCTTCTGCATTGATCTATACTCAGAGATGATGGAGGCATAGTAAAAACTGCTATAATCTTAATAGATTTTACTTCTCAAATAAACCACAGTATATAAATAGCTTCCAGAACCCAGACTATAGAAGCCAGCTCTCTACTTGTACTGACTTCCCTCAAGAATAGCTTTTACACCTAATCAGGAGATTCTTACCTTATGCAAATCACCCTGACCTTCAGAACAAGGTGTTGTAATATTGTGTTTGGAAATATTGTTGTGGTCTTCCTGTCTCTCATTAGCACAGATTATCTTTTGGTGAAAGTAACTGAGCTCTGCAAAGGGCCAGATAGAATACACAGAGAAGGGAGAGGATATGACTGTTTCCTTGGGAAAATCATAAAGTCATAATTATACTTCATATATATAAGTGGCTTATTTTTGGAAGCATTAAGTTTTAATCCGGGAACATTCATCTGTGAGACTGGCATTTAGCTCAGAGGGGTGAGCCCACAGGTGCAGGGGCCACCAGTCCTCCTCTGCCTTGGTTGCCTTGCCCGTCCGTACACTAGGAGGTGACGCTGCACATGGGTTAAGGGTGCAAGCTCTGTGGGCTCTCTGAGTTTGAATTCCATCTCTACTACTTTGATCTTGGCAAGCTATTTAACTGTTCTCTCTCCCTCTCTCTTTTTTTAACCTATAAAAGTGGTAGAACCTGTTAGTTTGTTCTTTTGAGAACTAGATGAATTTCTAGGTTCATGGGGCATACCATTGAAAAAGATCAAGATCCGCGTCCTTGTGGTGTTTACAGTCTACTAGGGGGGCGAGACAGTAAGCTACTAATAATATAGTATACCAGTAACTATAAAAATATTAACATGATTAATATGTAGATATATTCTATGCTAGTAAGTGAGGAGTGCTATGGTAATGCAGAAGCAGAGCAGGGTAAGAGGGATGAGAGATGCTGAGTGGATGGGTTTGCAGGATGTCCAGGACATTGTCCCTGAGGAGGTAAGACTTGAGGATATACTTGGAGGGAAGGAAGTTATCGAAGTAAATACCTGAGATGAAGGCCCTAAGGCCCTCACCTGGCGTGTTCCACTGAAGGAGGAAACAGACAGAACAGGCTCCATCTTGAAAGCAGAACTCCATCTTGGGCCAGACTGTGGACTTTGAGCTATATGCCCAGTATCTGTGGGAACAACATACCAACTGGAAAACCAGACCCCCCAGATGAAAGAGCCCCAGTGCTTGTACCTAGACTTTTCGGCACCTAAAAGAATACCCTAATTATCTGTGTAACCGAATAGAATCATACATTCTATTATGCTTATTGGGGTATGACCATAGGCCTATTGATAATTGTCCACTGTTAACTACCTAGGCTTAAGGCATATGAATCACAGGTTATCTTTGATTGTATCTTTCTTTTCCTTTGTTCAGACTAGTTTCAGGGAATTTGGGGAGGCAGGTTTGGTCACGTACACTTAGGGTACATAAGGTTTTCACAAAAACTGGTCGGGGTCCTTGGCTAAGAGGAGACTCTGCCTTGGGCCCCCTGGTGTAATAAACTGCACTCCACTATCTACACTGTCCTTCAGAGTGAGTTTGTTTCCCGGAACACATGGCTACACCACCATGAGCCTCAAGAAGCCAGGGTCATTGCAGCAGTGAGACAGGGAAAGGGCGTGAGAAGTCTGACGGTGTGAGGCCAGGTCACTGGAGTCTTCTTGGCCACTTTATCGCCTTTGGCTTCTAGGAGTGAACTAGTTTTGAACAGAAGAATGACAAGACCCTATGTCGACTAAAAAAAAAAAAAATTCACAACCAGAAAGTAGAGAGTGTTTTATTCAGTGGGAAACTTTTAGGACTTCAAGCCCAGGAGGCAGCATCTCAACTAACCCTGAGAAACTACTCCAAGGAGGCGAGGAGGAGGGGAAGGAATCAGGCTCCATAAAAGCTTGCAGCAAACGGACCAGAGAGTCTGAACATCAAAGATTATGGTCAATTAAGGAAACCAGCTATCTCATACTAAGGAATTTAGCACTCTTCTAGGTCTAGGAAGATGCAAGCATCTGGGCTTACTGAAATCTTTCCTTTCATATGCAGCTCAGCTCTCTGGGGCCAGCATCCTGAGTGTTTACATCCCCTGTCTTTAGGGAGTTGATGCAGCCTGTTAGCCGGTACACTTCTCCTCCTCTGTGAATTCCCTTACAGCTCACCAGCTCACTTCTGGATGGCCGGAATTGAGAAGAGCTGTGACATTCTTGTTTACTGACATGGCAGGAAATATTCCATTTCACAAAACGATTTACATTTTAGAGGCTGGTTGTGCTGAGAACCAGGGAGCACAGAAGCAGCAGAAAGGCCCTTGAGGAGGTTTGTGCTGTCATCAGGTGAAGGACAGTGATGGCTCTGTCCAAGAAAGTCACTCTGAAGTGCGTAATAAGCAATCACATTCTGTATACACTTGGGAAGTATGGGATGTCTTGGACTTCCCTAGTGGTGGCACAGTGGTAAAGAATCCGCCTGCCAATGCAGGAGACGCAGGTTCTACCCCTGGGTTGGGAAGATCCCCTGGAGAAGGAAACGGCAACCGACTCCAGTATTCTTGACTGGGAAACCTAATGGACAGAGGAGCCTGGTGGGCTACAGTCTGTGGAGTCACAAAAAGAGCCAGACACGACTTGGTGACCAAACAACAGCTAGATGTCTTAGGCAGCAGTGCTCATGTTTTTGGTATGAATAACTGAAAAGATAAAGTTGTCATTAATTGAGAAGCCTACAAGTAAAGGTTTATAGAGCAAGAATCAGAGTTCAATGTAGTGATGCTGAGTTTGAGTGACATCCAATAGGAGACACTGAAAAGATACTTAGATGTGGGATTCTGAAGCTCTAGGGAGTAGACATTGTCTAAAAGTAGATACAGTACTTAGAGGCAGGAAACTGGGTCAAATCATCAAGGAAGGGAATGATCAAGACAAAAACAAGAAAGAAAAATTAAAATCTGAGCACTGCAGCACAGGGATGCTCAAAAATATGGTACTTGAGAAGCAAAGGCCTCAGGGGCAGCTCAGTCCTGAAGCTAATGAGGCTGAAGCTTCAGGGCCCTTCCTAATGCCCAGCAGTGTGTTCATATTTCTATATTTTCATAACATTTGCCAAAGTTCAGATGTTTTAGTCACCTCTCAATTAAGATGACTGTCTCTTCCCACTGCAACTGGGCTCTCCATTTCTCAGAACCTCTAAGAGGAGGCTGAATTGTTTCAAGTTTATTGGCTCTATTAATATGGTTCACAGTCACTGCCACATTTAATTAAGTATTAGCTGCTTGTCATGGTCTGAGAATGGCTTCCAGGAGGAGTCTGAATCACCATGCTGCCAACTCAGCTGGGGTCATAACACCAAAGTGTGGGGCCAGAGATCATGGAGTCATACAGCTCTCAGCACCAGCTGGGGAGAAACAAAATTTTAAATGTATGGGACACAAGCTTTTCTGCAAAGTTCTTCCAATAATGAATGTGTAACAGTGTAACTAAGCAGGACCCTATGAGACCTTCCAGGACTGGCCCCACCCCCATAGCTTCTGCTTTAGCTCCTCTTTTAAGTAACTAGATAACAGTAACAGATGCAGACATTCTGAATTGCTTTATAGATGCTAAAATCCCATATCAAATGGAAGAAGTTAACTACTTGATGACCATGAGCATGAACCCCCCTAGACCTATTGGAGCCTAAAGATTGGTAATATTAACCCCTGTGACACTGCCCTCAACACTGGCACCTCACCATCAATGAACCAGAAAATCGTGCACAAGCTGATCACATACCCTGGAATATCCTTCCATCAGTTCAGTTCAGTCGCTCAGTTGTGTCCGATTCTTTGTGACCCCATGGACTGCAGCAAGCCAGGCCTCCCTGTCCATCACCAACTCCCAGAGTTGACTCAAACTCATGTCCATTGAGTTGGTGATGCCATCCAACCATCTTATCCTCTGTCGTCCCCTTCTCCTCCTGCCTTCAATCTTTTCCAGCATCAGGGTCTTTTCCAATGAGTCAGCTCTTCGCGTCAGGTGGCCAAAGTATTGGAATTTCAGCTTCAACATCAGTTCTTCCAATGTACATTCAGGACTGATCTCCTTTAGGATGGACTAGTTGGATTTCCTTGCAGTCCAAGGGACTCTCAAGAATCTTCTATAACACCACAGTTCAAAAGCATAAATTCTTCGGCACTCAACTTTCTTTATAGTCCAACTCTCACATTCATACATGACTACTGGAAAAACCATAGCCTTGACTAGCCAGACCTTAGTTGGCAAAGTAATGTCTCTGCTTTTTAATATGCTGTCTAGGTTAGTCATAACTTCCTTCCAAAGGAGTGTCTTTTAATTTCATGGCTGTAATCACCACTTGCAGTGATTTTTGAGCCCCCCAAAATAAAGTCTGACACTGTTTCCACTCTTTCTCCATCTATTTGCCATGAAGTGATGGGACCAGATGCCATGGTCTTTTTTTTTTGAATTTTGAGCTTTAAGCCAACTTTTTCACTCTCCTCTTTCACTTTCATCAAGAGGCTCTTTAGTTTTTCTTCACTTTCTGCCATAAGGGTGGTGTCATCTGCATATCTGAGGTTATTGATATTTCTCCCAGCAATCTTGATTCCAGCTTGTGCTTCCTCCAGCCCAGCGTTTCTCATGATGTACTCTGCATATAAGTTAAATAAGCAGGGTGACAATATACATCCTTGATGTACTCCTTTTCCTATTTGGAACCAGTCTGTTGTTCCATGTCTAGTTTTAACTGTTGCTTCCTGACCCACATACACATTTCTCAAGAGGCAGGTCAGGTGGTCTGGTATTCCCATCTCTTTCAGAATTTTCCACAGTTTATTGTGATCCACACAATCAAAGGCTTTGGCACAGTCAATAAACCTCTCTGTCACCCTGCCTTTAAAAATGCTTTCCTAAAACCCATTGGGGAGTTCAGGTGTTTTGAACACTAGTTGCCCTGGACTCCTTGCCAGACACCCCGGAATAAACAATGCACTTCCCTTCCCCACAATGCAGCGTCATACCTAGAATTACTTTTATAACATTATATTTTCAACTATGGCCAAGTATTCAATCAGCTAAGTGGCAGATACTATGTTAATTAGCAACACTAACTGATGAACGGTCTTAGTTTTTACTCTGGACTGGTGAAGTTAGCTCAAACTACTGTGTTCTTTGTCATAGACTAAGAAAAACAAAGAGTCAACTAATAAGGGGTGAAATAATGATAAAAGTGAAAGAAAATACAATGAAAGGAAATCATGCTGAGTCAGCGCTCTGCTCCCAGTGATCTTTTATCACGTGTGCCCTTGACCTCTTGAGGTGAGCCTCTCAATCCCCACTCTTGCAGCGCCCCCTTCTTCTTCCATCTACATTCAACAAATATTTACTGAGTGCCCACTGTGTGTCTGCACCTAAAGGCAAGGAGTAAAACTTGAAAGCAACAGGAGCTGGTATTGATTTTACAGATTCATTCTGCAGAACAAGGCCAGCCTCACCCAGGGGCAGGCTGAGCGAGACCTCCTGCCCAGCTCCTCTGGAAATAAGCCCCTTACCCAGGGGCATCTTGTTCTCTGGCCTGCCAGGTGCCTGCAGTTCTCACATTTGTCACCAATTTTCATTAAGGCACTGAAAGTCTCCCTGATGCAAGGCAAAGGTTACTTGGGAGAGGAAACAAATTGAACCATTAACACAGATGAGTTAAACACATTAGCTTCTCCCTATAGGTATTGAACAAAGGATAGAAAGGATTGATGGCATGGCCTGGAGAAAAATCCCGGAGATCAGTGGAGACACCTTCTTTTGGGGAATGAACTTTTTAATATCAAAAAGATTTGGACCCGCACATGGTGGTAGTTTGACTTCTAAAACAACAACAGCCATTATTTACTATACTCTTACAGTTTACTAAGCACTATATGCACGCACATCCTTTATTTTCTCCTTTAAGCAGCCTGGTAATGAATGTAATGTATTTTAACCCCCATTTTACAAATTATGAAACTGCGACTTCAGGGAGGTAAGTAATTTCCTTAAGGTTACACAGGTCATAATGCATTCATATCTCTTAGATTTAAAATCTTGGAATATACAGCTAGTATATTTTACTGCTTCCCTTAATACAGAGAAAAAATTAATAATAAAACCTACTCTTCACACAGAAGTATTTTTAATAGCTTTGAATTATATCATTGACAACATAATCATACCTGTGGAGAACAGTTGTAATGACCAAAGTAAGTCATCATACCATAACCACCCTTGCTGAGGCTATGCATTCAAGGGCCCTTAACCACTCAAGGACATATGAGAATCTGGAATCCACCAAATTTGGGCAATCCCTGCTCTAGGGGCCTTCCCTGGTAGCTCAGTTGGTAAAGAATCCACCTGCAATGCAGGAAACCCCGGGCTGATTCCTGGGTCACAAAGATGCCCTGGAGAAGGGATAGGTTATCCACTCCAGTATTCTTGGTCTTTCCTGGTGGCTCAGATGGTAAAGAATCTGCCTGCAATGTGGGAGACTTGGGTTTGATCCCTGGGTTGGGAAGATCCCCTGGAGAAGGGAACAGCTACCCACTCCAGTATTCTGGCCTGGAGAATTCCATGGACAGTGGAACCTGGAAGGCTACAGTCCATGGGTCGCAAAGAGTCAAACAGACTGAGCAACTTTCACTTTGACACTTTGACAGCTCTAGATGATGAACCATTAACCAGTATACTGCCTCCTCTACTTCATGGGTACCTCAGAGAGTAGCCTGTCCATCTCAAGTAATGAGGTAAAACAATGAAGGGAATCCAAAAAGAGTAAAACAACTCCAAGGCCTCTATAGAGATGGATATATATGTATGTATGTATATACACACACACACACACAAACACACACACACACACACATTGAAAGAGACACAGAGAGAGACCAAGAAATCAAGAGAGAGAGATCTATGTTCTGTTGATTCTGAGTCTTCAAAAGGCTATTTCAGAACTATAGCAAACAAGCTGCTTCAGGATGGTAAGAAACATGGTGTGTGTGTGTGTGTGTGTGTTAGTTGCTAAGTTGTGTCTGTCCATGGGCTTTTCCATGAAAGAATACTGGAGTGGTTAGTCATTCCCTTCTCCAGGGGATCCTCCCAACCCAGGGATTGAACCTGGGTCTCCTGCCTTGCAGGCAGATTCTTCCCCATCTAAGCCACCAGGGAAGCTCCAAAGAAATGTGTTAAGACCACTGAATTCCATGAGCAAGGTCCATTCCCACTCTTGCTATAAAGTGAGCAACCTGATGAGGAGCAATGCTGTGTACAATAATAAGACATTCTGTAAATCCATGGATGTTACCTCCGATAGAATCATTGTGAGCAAGGAAGGCACATCCATATCCAGAGTAATTATCTATTCCAGTAGGAACAAAACACTGCCCTTTCCATGACAGGAGTGGTCCAGTATAAACAACTCGTTACTAGATAGCTGGATGATCACCCCAGGGGAGGGCAGCACATTGGGAACCCAGTGTTGATCTCTGCTGCTGATAGACGGCAGTGGCCACAGCCAGATCACATCAATCTTGATAAGCAGAAGTCCATATGCTAAGCCCAGGTATAGCCTCCCCCTCTCCCAGAATGGTCACTTCATTCATGAGTCCATTGGGTGATGACAGGTATGGCGAGTGAAAGAAGCTAACTGTTCCAAACGGGTATATCCAAACTGGCAGTCAAGCTTGAAAAGGCTACAATCAACAGGGTCTCAAGACACTTTATCTCCTCGCTTCACCATCTTCCATATGCAGCTTCTATCTTATGGTCTAAGACAGCTGTTGGAATCCTAGCCAGCACATCTGCATTCCCAACGGAATAACTGAGGAAATGAGGAAGAAAGAGAAGTTTCCAAAGATGTGCTTACATCCCACTGGCTAGAATGTAATTAAATGGTCATCACCCAGGTGCAAGCAAGCTGAGAAAGCCTCCAGGAAACATGGACATTTAATTTTTAAGGGAGAAAACGGATATTTGGGGCGAGCAAGCAGTCTCGTCATCCTTTAATATACTTTAAAACAAATTTATCCACTTTATCCACCTCTAAACAACAAAAGCCATTTTCCCTTGTATGGAACCTCCCTTGGCAAGTGGCAGCATCATTTATCAAACTGCCAAAGTCAGAAACCTTCTCCTACTTCACTGCCTACATTTGGTATGGACAATCTCTATTGACTCTCTTTCAATACAGCTAAAGTCTATCTCCTTTCTGGAAATTCAAATGCTACTCCCCTACATCCTTTCATGACCACACTTTCATAAGCTCCTATTTCTCAAATAACCTCTCCATTGTCAGCCCACGCCTCTTTCATCCATTTCTCACTCTAGTGGCAAAGCCACTTTTCTAAACAGCTTGGATCACTGATGTCTCTGGTCATTCTGCAGTAGCTTCTCAAATCCCACCCCTATCAAGTTCATGGCCTTTACCTTGACCTTATGGCTTACTAACCCCACCCCCCCCAGCCCCATTTTACCTCCAAAATCTAGGTCATCCATGGGAGGTTTCCAGTTTTTCAAGTATGCTGGGTACTGTTCCATCTTTTGACCTTCCCACATCCTGCTCATTACCTGGAATATACCTACTATTCCTGTCCTTACTACTACTCTGTACAAGCCTACTTCATTGCTGTTCAGTTGCTAAGTTGTGTCCAACTCCTTGCAATCCCATGGATGATGGCATGCCAGGCTCTTCCATTATCTCCCAGAGTTTGCTCAGATTCATGTCCATTGAGTTGGTGATGCTATCTAACCATCTCATCCTCTGCCACCCCCTTCTCCTTTTGCCTTCGATCTTTCCCAGCATCAAGGTCTTTTCCCATGAGTTGGCTTTCCCAAAGTGTTAGAGCTTCAGCTTCAGCGTCAGTCCTTCCAGTGAATATTCAGGGTTGGTTTCCTTTAGGATTGACTAGTTTGATCTTCTTGCAGTCCAAGGGACTCTCAAGAGTCTTCTGCAGTATCACAATTTGAAAGCATCAATTCTTCTGTGCTCAGCCTTCTTTATGGTCCAACTCTCATACCCATACATGACTACTGGGAGAACCATAGGTTTGACTACACAAACTTACGTCCTAACTCCTGGTCATTCTTCAAGGATCAGCTCAGGTGTCATCTCCCCCATGAAGCCTCTGTAAAGGCCACAGATTGTGAAATTGTGTCTTCCTGCAGCATCTCTAGCAGAGGATTTTCTACAACACACCATAATTAATTATTCTCTCCCTACCCCAGGACTCTAGAAAAGGAACCGAATCATTTGTCTACAGATCTCCTGTTCTTATGATGTCAACTATAGTGTCAAGCACATCAACTTCTGCAATAAATATGAGTTCACTAAACGGGATTCCAGATCTCTTGCTGATCACGTAGATTTAATTTCTGTTCAACACCTGAGGACTCCATAATCCTGTTCCTAATTTGTTATCCTGACTCATACAAGCTTGTCCTGACACTGCTGCTCATGAGAATGCTAGTTCAGAATGACCTACCAGGCAATGACCTCTAGACTGACTTTTATCCTATACAAGCCTGTCTACTGCATACCAGATACACCTATTCAGAGCACAGTTTCAGACTGGAACTACTTGAAACTACTACAAGAAACCCTATGCTGAATCTTGGTTCTAGAAAACTTTACTGAATCTACCAATGTAATAACAACCAAAGCTTTAACTACTGAAAATCAAAACACTTGTTGAACATTAATAATCTCAAAAATATTTATTGAAACCTTCTTTTGCACTAAATACTATGTCCAATGCTAAAGATGCAATGATGAGCAAAAACAGTTCCTTCTCTAATGGAGACTTGGAGCTAGTCAGGAGAATGACATTAATCAAATAGCCACATTAATAAAACTTTTAATTATAAATATTAAGAAGTACTTTCAATGAAATGAAGATATTCACTGATTGCTAATATCAAGAACTGTACTTGGATGAGTGTGGAAGTGAGGAAAATTGGGAGGGGCACATAAGGGGAGTCAAAGTATCTGAAGGATGAATAGAAATTAACTAGGTGGGAGAAGAGTATGATGATGAGAAGAGCAAGGAGAGAAGGAGAACAATGAGACCATGGGGATAATACATGCAAAGGTCCTGTGGTAGAAGGACTTTTCCCAGTACCTTCAAGATGGTGCAAGAGGGTTCATGTAACTGGAGCACATGTGTGATGAGAAGAGAAAGCTGACAGTTGGCCATCCTGGCAGAGCCATATCAAGTATATGGGTCTCCAGAACCATGGTAACCAAGGTACTTTCATGAGATGGGGATTGAAGGGGAATTCATGTGCTTGTCAGATAAAGGATGAGTCCACGGGAAAATACATATGGCATGGTCTGTAGCTTCACTGAATTTACAGTTAAGAATGAGATATCGTGAGCCATGAGCAATCACATATCAAGTAATGGCTGAACAATTTGCTAATGATTCAAGGAACCACAGGAATTCAGAGATGGGCTGAATGCTTTCCAGTTCCTCTGAAATCTGTAGCCTGGTGAGCACTGGAATGAATAAAGTTCTAATAAGAAAATGTACTTTATTTCACTGTATGTTCATCTGCCCAGGGGACCTTTCATGGGTATCTTTCTTGAGCTAATAAATAATTGAAAGAGTTCTAAATAGGAAGTGGGGAACTCTCAGAAAGAAATTATAAAATAGAGTCTGTCCCACTCTGAAAAGCCCAAACAGGATTTTTTTTCCAGAAAGATTACATTTAATTAGTTCCCAATTTACTTCTCATTACAGAAGGGATTTAACAGTTTATGGTAATAATATGTAAAAGGTTCAAATGTTCTTGAAACATATGCCAAAATCTGCCACAGAACAGAGTGTGAGAAGCTATTGGCATTCCTGGTACACGAGATGAGTGTGAGATGAGTGTGAGAAGAGTGCCCTATTCCCCTCAAGTCACTAGGAGGACACTGGCCATGAACTTTAGGGATCTCTGCCTAGACAAAGCTGTATGACTGTCCATAGTCAGGGGTGCACTGTCCTTGGTGGACAAATACTGTAGACCTGGCCAGGCTCTACAAGTGAGAATACAATTATTAATACAATAACTAATTCTTAATGCACATTTACTATATAGCAGCATCTGTTGTATATAGCTTATATATATCAACATATTTAATTATTAGGAAAATTGTACAAAGTAGATATTATTAGATTCACTTTGTAAATAAGGAAGCTGAGACACAGAGGAGTTAAGTAACTTCTCAAAGCCTCATAATTAATTAATAGAGGAGCGAGGATTAGATCCCAGGCCATCGGCCTCCAAAGTCCACACTCACTATAAACATGCTATAGTCCCCCCATTCACGTATTCATTTCAAGTGTTTGATACAAGAATGAAGTGGACTTAGGTATAAAAAGAGGCTAGAAGAATTCCTGGCCCATAACATAATCCATGTTGAGTTTTCAGTTTTTTTCCTCCAGCTGACTTTCATCTGCTACCCCAATTCTGTTCATCTCTTTTTTTTTCTTTCATTCTCCTCCTCTCTCAATTCAACTGACTCTCAGCAACCATCACTTGATCAGTTAATGTGTGTTAAGCAGCTACTTTTTGTCCAGTTCTTTCAGAGACTGTTAAGACAGGAAGGAGGGGAAAGAGAAATTCACAAGCACATCGATGACTGAAGGACCGTCGGAGCAAACACTCCTGAAGACAAGAAACCCCACAGCCAACCCCGGATGGGTGCCATGTGAACATGACTCACTCCAGGGAAGCAAGAAGCCTGCTCCACAGGTCACAGACATGAGTTCCTCATACTTTTTCCCAAGGTTGGGTGTTGAGGCGATAAGACATTATGACAGACACAAAACATGTGACATGTGGACTCATAAAGGAGAAATTTAGAGATGTGGGAAGAGAATCAGAAGCAAGCATGGGGCACTTTCATGCCCTGACACTGTAACCACAGAGTTAAAAAAAGGCTGTGGTTATAGGTGACAGGTGAGGTAATGACATATTGACTTGGGGACCTTGACTTGAAGGCAGGGAATGAAAGATGATTCCTGTGTGTATTTTGACAAATGAAATGATCATCTCTCAAAATCAAAGGTACCCAACCTTGACTTCCTTCTGCTAAGGGAACAGATAATATCATCAAAAGACACAACCTTTTTGTCAAAGATCTTACCGTTCAGAGCAACAAGTTCCAAATAGGACTGATAGAGGCAAATGACAAAGGACACCTTGGGAACTTTTGGAACAATGTCTTCCAAGCAGTGAGGCTGCTAAGGGTCGAGACTGTCAGACGCCTAGGGTACTGGGGATATTTTTAATAGACCAACGCGCGGCTTTTGTGCCATGTGAAGACAGATTGATATTCTGCAATGGACCCTGATGGACACACAGCTGGAGGAGAACCAGCAGCGGAAACTAATAATAGAGCAGCCTGGAGCACAAACACAATGGACGTGGAAGTCATGGCGGGCAACACAAACCCACGGGAGGAAATGTGACTATCGCTGCTCACATCTCGGCCTCCCCCTTCCTGGTTTGCCGAAATGGCTATGATCAGGCATTTAAGGGAGTTCAGATCTGACAGACAAGCTCTGAAAGTCACTCCTGGCCCAGGTGCGCCTCTGGTCTCAGGTCCATAGGAGGGCTCTCATTTTCCCATCACATTACATTTCCCCAAAGTGAGAAATCTTGTAAGCTAGCATTTATTAACTGCTTACCATGCACTGGGCAACTTTTACATCCAATATCTCATTTAACCTTCACCATGATCCAATGCGGCCGTAAATTTTTCTAAAAGCATTTCCATTTTTAAACATAAATAAATAGAGGGCTTGAGAAAACAGACACTTGGCCATGTGGCACAGAACTATAATTCAAACCAAGTTCCCGTTTGATGTTGAAATGTGGGCTCTTGTCCCCTCTGCTGTCATTTCCTGGATGGCTGTTTTGGATCATGAGTATGTGGGGGTAGGAATTTCTGTTCCAGAAACAGTGTCCACCCCTGCTCTGTGTATACCACAGTATGTAAACGCTTGCAAATGTTTGGAAACTCACAACCCTCTAGAGAGTGAAATATAAATTCAAGCAGGATTATTTTAGCTAGATCCTATCCAAAGTCACTTATTTTTACCCTTCCAAGGATCATCTCCCGGGATAATTCAGCATTTACTAAAACCCCAGTGTTTGCTTGGCGTTCTGTCAGGAGCTACAGATAAACAACTAATAAGACACAGAACTTGGACATCATTAGACGACCAATGATGCTCAGTTACTAATCTTTCTTTCATGCAAATACTTCCGCTCCTATAGTCTCACCTCAACAAAAGAGACTGCTGGAGTTTCCTTAACTCCTGCTCTTATTGGGAAACTTAGAATCCTCATTCCTTCACCCATGAAAAGATTCCTTCACCCAAAAGATGTTTAAGGCTTGGGGAAGGAGTCCTTCCAGCTGAGCTGTGGTTGCCATGGAGACTTCCTCTCCTTCCTTCTCTGGTTTGGCCACTGCTACCACTTGGACCTCGGGTGACCCCTACACCCCCACTTTAACTCAATGCAAGGGGGAGAAATTATACTGGGAACAGTTATGTGCATGGTATGTGAAACTAGAAAATGCAAATGTGTTCCACAGAGAAGTAGCTTGTGAATGAGAAAACAGAGTTTTAAAAATAGATTTAATATTCATCTATATTCTCTAAAGAAATAAAATCTGGTAGTCTAAATTAATAACCTGTCTATGCTTTATTTTTCTAGGGGAAAATAAATTTCAGATTCCTAACAACCAACTTCAAGACAAAATAAATGAGATTCCTTCATTAATTGTGGGCTGGCTACTCACATTATACTTTTTAAAATTTATTTATCCTGGGGCAGTACACAAATGTCTGGAAGTGGTATAAATAGCCAATTAGAGAATCTAATAGAAAATGGAAGACAAAATTCAATGAGAGCAAGCATGTTGTCTTAGATAATCTTGTGAGTCTGTCAAGAATGCTCATAAAAGGATGAAGTTAGCTTTGCCAGTGAAGCAATGCTTTGGTGCAACCTTCCTCTCTGCAAAAGGAAACCTGAGTATGCATAGCATATGTATAAAGGCCATTAAAAGGGTAAAATGAGCAAACTCTTGAGGTTGTTTCTGGGACATCCTCTCTTGTTTTCAACATACACAACTACCCAGGCAGATATATTAGGTTGAGACTATTATGCAGATATCCGAAAGAAATACTTTTCTCTGCATCTTGATTTCTACTCAAATGCCTGCCCAAAAAGTAACAAAAATATTTGGTTAGAAGGCTATGGACCCAGGCTAGCGGGTGGGATGAACTGAGAGATCAAAATTGACATACGTGAACTGCCACGTATAAAACGGAGAGCTAGTGAGAACCTATTGTACAGCAAAGGCAGCTCAGCTTGGTGCTTTGTGATGTCCTAGAGGGGTGGAATTTGGGGGCTGGGTGGTCCAAGACAGACTGGATATACATATACTTATAGTTGATTCACTTTGTTGTACAGCAAAAACTAACATAACATCGTAAAGCAACTTGTGTTGTTTATGTTCAGTTGTTAAATTGTGTCCGACTCTGCGACCCCATAGAATGCAGCATGCCAGAATCCTCTGTCCTTCACTATCTCCCAGAGTTTGCCCAAATTCATGCCCATTAGTCAGTGATGCCATCCAATCATCTTGTCCTCTGCCACCCCCTTCTCTTTTTGATTTCAGATCTTTCCCAGCATCAGGGTATTTTCCAATGGGGTGGTTCTTAGCATCAAGCAGCCAAAGTACTGGGGCTTCAGCTTTAGCATCAGTCCTTCCAATGAATATTTAGGGTTGATTTCCACTCGTTTGATCCCCTTGAGAGTCCGAGGGACTCTCAAGAGTCTTCTCTAGCACCACAATTAGAAAGCATTAATTATTTGACACTCAGCCTTCTTTATGGTCCAACTCTCACATCTGTACATGACTACAGGAAAAACCACAGCTTTGACCATATGAACCTCTGTCAGCAAAGTGATGTCTCTTATATTTAATATGCTGTCTAGGTTTGCCATACATTTCCTTCCAAGGAGCAAGCATCTTTTAATTTTATGGCTGTAGTCACTGTCTGCAGTGATTTTGTGTTAGTTGCTCAGTTGTGTCCAACTCTTTTGCAACCCCATGGACTGTAGCCTGCCAAACTCCTCTGTCCATGGAATTCTCCAGGTAGGAGTACTGCCATGAAGTGATCATAACAGTATCTTGAACATTATGACTAGGGCCAATCCTTTGTAAGAGGATTTATAGGAAATAAATCAAAGATGTTTCTTCTAAGTCAAGACTGCCAATTATGGATTTTTTTGAGACACAGTCCTGGCAAAAAGAAAGACTCAGCCTGTCAACCAACTCTTTCTGACTCTTGGCCTGAAATGGCACCTATTTAATTCTGACACCTTAAGGGGGGCATAAAAGCCAGAAAGGAGAAAGGTCCCATTATAACCATGATCAGTCATTGGTGTGCACTTACTTTTAGTTGATATAAAGGAAACTATTTCCTGTCTTAGGGAAAATTCACCGAAGACAGGCAGTGGGAAACCAATCTCATCTGTGTATATATCAGTTTACTTGGACTTTATAATTTTTTTACCCTCAGGCTTTGTTTTAAAAACTTGAAAATCAGCTAGTTTACCTTGATTTCCTTTTCTGTCTTCCTCACATTTTGTGTGAACATGATCTTGAGTTGTATATTTAGGACTTTATCCTATTGACTGCCTTCTGAATGCTTTTATGAAGAAATGGCATTGCGACCACAATAAAAAATCTATATCACCTCTTTCTCAAATATTGTCTTACCCTCTGGCTTTCTATGTTCAAAACTCCTGCTTCCCTGTGTTTGTTAATATATGTCTGCCTTCTAAACCTGTACATGTAGGTTCACATTGAGACCTGTCTTGGTAAGAGATTCCTTAGATAAGCTCCTCCTTGCTTGGGGTCTAGGCACTACCTAAACAAACGCCATTTTACAATGAAAGGTTTTATCTTTAGTCATGATGAAACTGAGTAGAACCCAGTGGGTCCCTCAACCTCCGCCAAATACAAAGGCCCCTTCCATGTCCCCTGCCTCTTGTTTGCAGAATAGCTGAAGTGTCCCAGGCCTCCCTGAGTCACAAACGAGCAGGTTCAAACAAGTAACAGAATAATAGAGTCCCAGAATCTTTCAGTGTCTTATGCATAGTCTTGAGTTGTTTTATAGATACTCTAACTGCCACCAGAAGGCAAAAGCTAACTGCATCATGATCAGACTGTAGCCCTGACATAAATTTCTCCATCTTGAGCAGTACTGGATTTATGGCTAGCCCAATTCCAAGAACTGGCCTCAAGAGAATGGGATTAACACTATTGTTCATAATAACCTATACCTTTGTAAGCATCAAAATAATTATAGCTTGTTCTGTCCATATATACAAGTGGCAATTAGAATTGTCAGCAAAGAGATGTTATAGACCCATGTCGACATCTTCTACTCTAAGAATATGGTGCCCTAGGTCAGCATGAAGAAATTATAGAAGAGGAAACTTTGCCCATGAACCCATACAAATGAAATGATGTCTGAAGGTGGAGATTTGCAAGCAACTTATTGCAGGAAAAAGCTTTCTGTAGGAGTCCCCTTTTGTCTTGTCATAGCAAAGCTATGGGTTGGCCAGAAAGTTCATTCGGATCATACCATCTTAGGGAAAAACCCAAATGAAACTTTTGGCCAACCCAATAAATTGTAACTAACTTTGAACCAGGCACCCCCTTATCTATTCATCTCCAGTCCAAGCACACCTTTCACATCTTTTGATCACATGATACTTGGCCTAACCTGTTGGTTCTTTCCTCAGAGTAAACAAATAGAAATGAAGAATAAGTAAGTAACAGATGACCAGATATTTCCCTGGCTTCCCTTCAGCAATCTCCTGAATGAACTCTGTGAACAGACGGCATCTAAAGAAAGAGCACAAGGAACTGACAAGTCTGCACACGGTGGGTGGTGACAATGACTCTGATCTGCTACCTCAGTGATGAACTAAGATTACTTCCCCTTCTTCCCTTTAAAAACTTTCATGGTCAAATAGAATCTTCAGAGTTGGTTCTGGGACACAGGCATGCCTTCTCCCCAGATTGCCAGCCTTCTGATTAAAGTAACTGTTCCATTCCTACCAGCACTTGTCCCTTCAGTAATAATTTTCTGAGTTGAGAGCAGCCAGACCTGAGTTCAGTAACAAAGAGATTATCCTTATAAATAGTGGAAGTCAGTAGTCTTTAAAGCCATCTGAAGCAACTTGATAATATTACACCAGTTTGAATTTAGACACCAACATTATATTTGAAATAGGAACATGTGCCTGGGTTTTTCAAATGTCTCAAAAGAACATTTTTGCTCAGGAAGACGGAGAAGCCCTAATGTAACTATTAACTCTTGATGTGATAAGCAACCTCGCCTTGAGCTTGACCATCCCCAATAAGAGGCTAAATTCAACTGGTCTCCTAAAATAGAAGACTTGGGAGTCATCCTTCAGGAAAGCCAAAGGTAACAGTTGCTCACTTAGCCTGATTTCAAAGTTGATTTTCTATCACTTGTGGAGACCAATTGACTGACTGGCTATTTCTCCTGTCATGGTCAATAGAAGACCCAGGTTCCCTGAAGAACTTGTAGGAAGAGGTATTCCCCTCTTGCCTCCTTTAATAAAGGTCCCATGAATTATAAAATGGGTGTAGGGCTGAATCTGGAGGAATTACTAATCGGCTTATATTGTGGAGAAAGATTTGGACTATATAAACCTTGTGATGGCCTCTGATTTCAAAGTTGTTTTTCTATCACTTGTGGAGACTAATTGACTGACTGGCTATTTCTCCTGTCATGGTCAATAGAAGACCCAGGTTCCCTGAAGAACTTGTAGGTTGTTTGGCTATATCTGCTTGCCCATTTCTGCCATTAGAATAAGGAGAAAACCCTGCTTGGGTGGGAAAAAAGGTAACTCCTCTTTGTCAAAGGATCCTGTTTTTCCTCCCCATCACTGGTGCTCTGGAGGGCAAGTGATGACAATAAATGTTGCTTGTACCTACATATTTTCTGTGCAGCTAATTGATTGTATCAAGTTCCATTCAAATAGTGGGGAAAAAACTGCCTATGATTTTATACTTGGAAATGAAAATGTGATCCCCCTTAATCAGACTAAGAAAGGACACTCACATGAGTTACATGCCCCCACATTAGCACTTTCTGGCCTAAATTGACCTACTCTATCAAGTAATGGCTTACAAACTAATAGAGCCAATAGAATAGTTATAAAAGAAAGATTTTTATGGAAAAAAAACTTAAAGACTAAGTGATAGATTTAACCAGAAGTTGGATATTTTACTGTTTGGAGACTGGCTTAGAATTCTTAATCTCCTTCCTATCTTGGTTATACCTTTGTATCTTATTCTATACCCTTTTCATTTTCTTTACAATTGGTAGGTATATTTTTTATCTTGTATGTGTATGTGTTTATCCTCTTTTATTTAAACATAATCAGGAGCACATTACACTGTTCTGCATCTTGGCTTTGCACCTAATCTTTTCCTGAATTGGGATATAGTGTTTTACAACATTGTGTTAGTTTCTGCTTTTGATGAAGAACTTTGTACGTTCTTAGCACATACACATGAGGTGTACATAAGTCAGGTAATTTCCTAGACAGCTGATTGGCTGAAACTCCCTACACTCCAGGAACAGGAAGAGGTATTCCCCTCTTGCCTCCTTTAACAAAGGTCCCATGAATTATAAAATGGGCGTAGGGCTGAATCTGGAGGAATTATTAATCGGCTTATATTGTGGAGAAAGATTTGGACTATATAAACCTTGTGATGGCCTCTTACTCTGAGTGCTTTCTCAGATATTTAATTGGATATTCTTGGATGCTGATGCCATAGAATTCAAAGTCTCCTGTCAACATATAAGCCAAGAGGGTATCTATTTCACTATGATGGACCTAGGAAAACCAGGCTTACTAAAAGTGTGATTCTAATACCTACAAATCATGGCACTACACTGTTGCTGCCATGTGGTAAGCTGGGAAAGCTAAATCTAGTCAAAGCTATGGTTTTTCCAGTAGTCATTCATGGACATGAGAGTTGGACTATAAAGAAAGCAGAGCACCAAAGAATTGATGCTTTTGAACTGTGGTGTTGGAGAAGACTCTTGAGAGTCCCTTGGATTGCAAGGAGATACAACCAGTCCATCCTAAAGGAAATCAATCCTGAATATTCATTGCAAGGAGATGCTGAAGCTGAAATGCCAATAATTTGGCCACCTGATGCAAAGAGCTGACTCAATGGAAAAGACCCTGATGCTGGGAAAGATTCCAAGCAGGAGGAGAAGGGGACAACAGAGGATGAGATGGTTGGATGGCATCACCGACTCAATGGACATGAGTTTGAGTAAGCTCCGGGAGTTGGTGATGGACAGGGAAGCCTGGCATGCTACATTCCATGGCGTTGCAAACAGTTGGACACGACTGAGTGACTGAACTGAACTGAAGTTGGGAAAGGAAGAAAAAAACAGCAGTGTAGTTAGGAGTTATTTTCCTTGCTTCTGTTTTCAGTACTTCCTTTCACCATCATTCTTATGCATGGGATATTGACAAAACATGAAGATCTTTGCTCAGATGATGTCCATCTGCTCCAGCACCTTATATCCCACCTGAAGCTCTGATCTCCTGACAGTGACATCATAGGCATTTCTGCCCAGAGTCATTTATAATTAGGGCTCCAGGTAAAACATAGCAGGAACAGATGGGCCCATAAGAGGCAAAGAGTCTATTCACATGCAAATTTCATCAGTACTTGAAGACTGAAGAAAACTATAGAGCACAGGAAGGCTCTGCCCCAAAATAATTCTTCTGCATGATGGGGAGAGTTTGCCATTGTCCTATGCCCTTCCTCAGCCCATCAGGGAACACTTTTTCTTTCTATTCATAACGGAGGACGGGCTGCGGGAAAGCACAGCACCCAGGCCATGACACTTTAGAGCTTTTTGGCTGTTAGCACAGGGATCCGGGTAGATGTAGCACAGACAAGGCATAAAGAAGTGGGAGTTGCTTGCTTGCCTCAGAGGGAAGATTTGCAACCCAGGAGCTGTCAATCCCGATTAACTGCTTTAAAGAACTTTTGTGTGTGACACAAAATAAAAATAATACAGCTGTGTGAAGTGGAAGGCAGTAATTGCAGATTCTTTTCAACGGGTGTTTTATGTTACTGGGACCCTATATCACCGAAATCACTGCATTCCTAGTTAAGTGTAAAAAATAGATGGTTTTTTATTTGCTAACTTACATGGTTACAGGAAGCCTGAGCGATCAGTTCAAGACCTGTAGGGATGGGAAATAATGGGGAAAGATAGAGTTGCATGTAAGTAGGCCCTGAGGTTTTTCTGCATTGGCACAGCGTATCTGAATTTATCATCTTCCCACTCAAACTTCCACACAAACTGTAATAACTTTTTTCTCCTTCACAGAGGTTTAGCAGATTATAGCAACATGTGGTGGCTCATATCCATACCTCTTCCTTTATTCCATTTAATATACAGTAAGTTCTCTACATATGAACCTACAAGTTGTGAACTTTCAAAGACGTGAACGTGCGTTTGCATGTCCAATCACATAAGTTAGTTCATGTGTCTGGTGTACATTGTCATTTGTGTGCATCCTCTACAAGTAGTTGTGCTTTTGTATACTTTACTGTACAAGTACCACATAGAGGATAGTAGTACAGTATCTTTATTTCAAGCCATGAATGTCTGGAAACAAGCGTAAAAGCAGCAGCACATAGCCCATGGTGTTAGTTTGGTACCTAGACTTACTTTATTGGATTTTGGAACAAATTGGAATTATGAACCTGCTCTTGGAATAGAACCCAGTCATATGTAGGGGACTTACTATATTCTAATCTTTTATCTTATTCTATAATAGTTAAACTAGTCTTTATTTCTGTTGTTTCCTTCTTTCAATCTATTCTAACAAAGAAATCCCAGAACTAGTTTCCTAAGACAGTGTTGGTTACAGCTTTTCCCTACCCAGATCACATTCATAGTACCAAGTGAAAGTTCAGTTGAAAGTACCATGTCTTTGGAAAAAAATTTAATAGTATCTACTGGAGCTGAATAGATGTTAAACTTTCAACTCAGTAATTCCATCCCAAGTTAAGTATATACCCAAGAAAGATGCATACCTTCATTTATCAAGGAATACATACTAGAATGTTAATAACACAACTATTTGTTATAGTCTCAAAGCAGGCTATATAAATGCTTATAATCAGTAGAACAAAGAAATTGTGATATAGTTACACAGAAATGAGAACAAACTTTATTCACAGCAATAATCATTATCATAATGAGTATAATGTTGAGCAAAAGAAGATAGACCGAAAAAGTACATATTGTTATCATTCCATCCATATAATGAATAAAAAACATGCAAAACTAGTCTATACTGTTAGAAGTCAGGAGAGTGGTTACTCTTATGCTGTTATAAGTCAGAGGATATAGAAAAGAAAGGCAAAAGGAAAGCTAATGCAGATAATGTAGACAGTGGTTACATGTGCTTGTTCAATTTCTGAAAATTAATGAGTTGCACAATTAAGAAATATAAACTTTTATATACATATTTTATACTTCAGAATGAATTTAAATTAAAAAAAAGGGAAAAAAAATGCCTCAGCATTCAAAGCTCTTTCTCAGTTTTACACTAGTTCCTCAATATAAGGAATAGCATCTTATTCACTTTGATACTTTGATATTTACATAATGGTAGCTGTTAAACAACTCTTTTTAATGAAACAAGATAGATGAATTCCAGAAAGATGATGGTTGTTTTGGTCACATAGTCTCTGCTCTTTAGGAATCCCTGCATGAGAATAAAGAAACTAGAGAGAAAAACTAAAAACCTACATACAACATTTTCAACAAAGCTGGGTGACAAGGTATCCCTGAGAAGCCATGCAGGGACAGAAGAAAGATGGTACAAAACCTATCTCATCATCTGTGTGGGACAAAGTGGGAGGAATTAACAGGTTACGTGATGAAACAGAGAGAGAAAAGAACAACTGCAAGACAGGAAAATGGCTCCACTCAACATTTAGGGGAACCTGTAAGGACTCCAATAGTAGTAAGTACAAGAACAGAGAGAACTGAGAACACTGGGGTGACTGAGTCCTTATGAGCTCATGAAACTGACTAGCTGCACACGAGGATGAACCACTGTGAGAGGAAGGAAGACTGAGCAGAGCCAGACAGAGAAAGCAATGGGAATATCCAAATAAAAGTGCAGAGAGATAACAGAACCAGGACATCTCAGAGTGACAACCGTCATATTTTCGAACTTTCGACAAAGCAACAGAAGGCATTTTTTGAAGAACAGCTAATCTGAATGTATTAATACTTCTAAAATTTCAAGAAAACTCAAAGTCATTAATACGAGGATCAGAAAAGCTTGAGATCAAATTCCATGCAAAGTTACTTTGAAAGCAAAAAGAGAGGCAGAAAAAAAAGGAACAGAATAATATTCCTGCAAACAACATCATCAAAGCATGTTCAAACAAAGACGAAAGGTGTAAAATTGCATTAAAAAACCTGTAAAGATTCATATAAAAATAAAAAAGAACAATAAAGAACAACACAGATCAGAATTAGAAAATTCAAAAATGAGGTATAAATTCAAAAATTAGAAATAAAAGAAAATATGTTATAGAAGAGAAAACTAAGCTAGAAGAGAAACAAGAGAATGATCACAATAAATTCTGCATTAAAAGAAATAGAAGATAAGGAGCAAATTTTACACAACAATAATTTGAGAGAAATGGATATTTAAGTTAAGCGAAGAAGGTTCAACAAATAAATAACAGCATTTTCTCAAGAAAACAAATATAAAGCTAACAAGTACTAACAACTTTAGTTCATAAATAATTTTATGAAAAAAAGACAAAATATTCAAAGATCACACCTGTATCTAGGACTATCAACTGTCACCAAGGCATAGCCTAATAAATTTCCTCGATTTTTGAAGAAAAAGAAAATCTTCAGTTGTGTAGGCAAAAAGTTTTTTTGACTTTAGAGGGAAAGAAAACCAAATAATCAGATAGTTGAACTGTTTATTCCAAAAGAATACTGAGTAATGTATTGTACACCTACAATGAAAGAAAATGTGAGACAGGATTTTACGACAAAAGAAAACTGACTTTCAGTATGAAAGACATAGATCATTATTAGCATTTAAGAATTGAGGCATTTAAGAGTTACTAGGCTGCCGTCTATGGGGTCGCACAGAGTTGGACACGACTAAAGCGACTTAGCAGCAGCAGCAGCAGCAGGGAAAAAAAAAGTTACTAGGGCTGTCTTTTCACCTTGTTTATAGTTTCCTTTGTTGTGCAAAAGCTTTTAATTTTAATTAGGTCCCATTTGTTTATTTTTGCTTTTATTTCCAATATTCTGGGAGGTGGGTCATGGAGGATCCTGCTGTGATTTATGTCGGAGAGTGTTTTGCCTATGTTTTCCTCTAGGAGTTTTATTGTTTCTGGTCTTACGTTTAGATCTTTAATCCATTTTGAGTTTATTTTTGTGTACGGTGTTAGGAAGTGTTCTAGTTTCATTCTTTTACAAGTGGTTGACCAGTTTTCCCAGCACCACTTGTTAAAGAGATTGTCTTTTCTCCATTGTATATTCTTGCCTCCTTTGTCGAAGATAAGGTGTCCATATGTGCGTGGGTTTATCTCTGGGCTTTCTATTTTGTTCCATTGATCTATATTTCTATCTTTGTGCCAATACCATACTGTCTTGATGACTGTGGCTTTGTAGTAGAGCCTGAAGTCAGGCAGGTTGATTCCTCCAGTTCCATTCTTCTTCCTCAAGATTGCTTTGGCTATTCGAGGTTTCTTATATTTACACCGAGGAAACCAGAATTGAAAGAGACGCGTGTACCCCAATGTTCATCGCAGCACTGTTTACAATAGCCAGGACATGGAAGCAACCTAGATGTCCATCAGCAGACGAATGGATAAGGAAGCTGTGGTACATATACACAATGGAATATTACTCAGCCATTAAAAAAAATACATTTGAATCGGTTCTACTGAGATGGATGAAACTGGAGCCCATTATACAGAGTGAAGTAAGCCAGAAAGAAAAACAACAATACAGTATACTAATGCATATATATATGGAATTTGAAAGATGGTAATGATAACCCTATATGCGAGACAGAATAAGAGACTCAGATGCATGGAACAATTTTATGGACTCTGAGGGAGAAGGTGAGGGTGGGACGTTCTGGGAGAATGGCATTGAGACATGTGTATTGTCATATGTGAAACAGAGCACCATTCCATGTTCGATGCATGAGACAAGGGCTCAGGGCCAGGGCAATGGGATGATCCAGAAGGATGGGATGGGGAGGGAGGTGGGTGGGGGGTCCGGGAAGGGGAACACATGTAAACCCATGGCTGATTCATGTCAATGTATGGCAAAAACTATTACAATATTGTAAAGTAATTAGCCCCCAACTAAAATAAATAAATTTATAAAAAAAAAAAAAAAGATGAAAAAAAAAAAAGTTACTAGGGCGACATCAGCATAAGAACTGCTGGTCAGTATTACTTATATAGCTACTTGTTCAACTAAATAAGGGTTAAAAGGAGAATGTAGTGACTATATAATCTGACAACGTAGACATAGTGTAACTTTTAAAAAATAAAAGACTAGGAATAAAATATACCAAAAAGGTAACTATTCTCATTAATCGTAAGTGGTTGTATCATCACTACTGTTATTCTGCGACTGTGATGTGGATAAGGTGTGTGTGTTACTCATTCAGTCATATCTGACTCTTTGCAATTCCATGGACTGTAGCCCGCAAGGCTCCTCTGTCCATGTAATTCTCCAGGCAAGAATACAGGAGTGCGTAGCCATTCCCTTCTCCAGGGAATCTTCCCGACCCAGGTATCGAACCCAGGTCTCCTACACTGCAGGCAGATTCTTTATCATCTGAGTCACCAGAGAAGCCCTGGGTAAGGTGAGATAAAGCCAATAAGTAATATTATCCACTTGAGAATAAAAATTCTCAGAGAGAAAGAAAATAGATGAAGATGTAACCACCAGAAACTGTTTTTAACAAGTAAGCGCACCACAGTTTCATGGATGTTAATAAAAAATACAAGACTTAGGGCCAGGAACAAAGGAATTTCTTATTCATTGCTTTACTATGAAGAACAAGAAGAATCTGCATTAAATATGCATCAATTCTCTTTGTCCCCCAAAACCTACGATGGTGACTCAGAGGAATGTAGGTCTGTGTTGCACATTCAGCAAGTCTGCATCACAGCTGAGTAACCTGGAGTTTAGGGATGCGGAATCTTTTATAATAGCCTGCAAACAAATCCACTTGTGATGGTTAGTTTTCTATATCAACCTGACAAGGAGACAGTATACATACAGTGATTTACTCAAATGCTAATCTTGGGTTGTCATGAAGGTATTTCGTAGATATGATTAACATCTTACAACCAAGTGATCTTAAGTAAAGGAGATTACGCTTGATGATGTGGGTGGGCCTTACTCAATCAGTTGAAGGTCTTAAAAATAAAAACTGGAGAAGAAATTGTCTCAAGACTACAACATCAAATGTATTTTTTTAATGGCTGAGTAATATTCCATTGTGTATATGTACCACAGCTTCCTTTTCCATTCGTCTGCTGATGGGGTGGGGGTGGGGGTCCGGGAGGGGGAGCACATGTGGACCCAGGGCTGATTCATGTCGGTGTGTGGCGGGAACTACTACAGTATTGTAAAGTAATTGGCCCTCAACTAAAATAAATAAATTTATTAAAAAAAAAAAAAAGACTACAACATCAACCTTTGCTTGAAGTTTCAGTCTGCTGCTAGCCTGCCAGAGAGATTTTGGACTTGCCAGCCCCCATAAGCCAATTCCTTATTAGTGCTTTTAAAAATATATATATACACATATATACATATACATATATATATATATATATATACATATACATATATATATCCTATTGATTCTGCTTCCCCAGGTAACACTGACTGATACATTAGCCTTTGTCCTGGAGGGAGAAATTATCTTTATCTTTCAGGGCTACCCACTTGACAAACATCCTTCAGAAGATAGTCTAGAACAAAGATGGTCAACATTCCTGCTCTCAAGATTTTCAGAAACACAAGAGATTTATGGAGATATTTCCCAACAGTAACAGAGAAAATAAGTAAAAGCCTCATGGTCCTGAATTTGAATTGGAAATGTCAGTATAAACTTACAATATGTCATATTTACACACTTCCCCATCCTGCTGTCCCCTCAAAATTTAGAAAAACATGACCAAACTAGTATCACTATCAAGTTCAGACTCTAATTCTAAAACTCATCTTTCATTACTGAGAGCTAAAGCTTCTTGGAAAAATGGCTGATTCCTGGTTTGGGCCCAGAATATCTTGACATAACAGAGAAAAGGAAATGTATCAAAGGCTTCCAGGGTGATGCCAAAAGTACAGAAGTCAATTCAAAGAGACCTCTGCTGCTGCTGCTGCTAAGTCACTTCAGTCGTGTCCGACTCTGTGCGACCCCAGAGATGGCAGCCCACCAGGCTCCGCCGTCCCTGAGATTCTCAAGGCAAGAACACTGGAGTGGGTTGCCATTTCCTTCTCCAATGCATGAAAGTGAAAAGTGAAAGTGAAGTTGCTCAGTCGTGTCCAACTCTTAGCGACCCCATGGACTGCAGCCTACCAGGTTCCTCTGTCCATGGGATTTTCCAGGCAAGAGTACTGGAGTGGGGTGCCATTGCCTTCTCCGCAAAGAGACTTCTACGTGGAACAATCTGAGCTTTAATAATGGTAAGAATGACAATGGATTCGAACTCAAGGTAAGTGGTCATTTTCTGAAGTTAGCAGAGAACTATTTCATTATCTTTGAAACTGGATGAATAAAAGGAAAGACATGACAGTATTCTGCCTTTCTTAAATCAACTGATGGGACCAGTGGATAATCAAGGGATTGGTCACAAGGTACATAACTCATCAGTGATAGAAGACAGAACTAGGTCCAGTTGCATTTCTATACAGTAAATCTCTATTTATATGCTATATTTTAACTATCTAATATGCACCTGACTGTTTTAGTTTGCCCTTATGTTCTGAGGTAAAAGGTCTCAAATTCTTTCCAGATGAGAAGTCTTTGCAGTCTGGATAGATTAAATTTTGGATGAGAGTAAATATCCTCCTGGAGAAGGCAATGGCACCCCACTCCAGTACTCTTGCCTGGAAAATCCCATGGACGGAGGAGCCTGGTAGGCTGCAGTCCATGGGGTCACTAAGAGTCGGACACGACTGAGTGACTTCACTTTCACTTTTTCCTTTCATGCACTGGAGGAGGAAATGGCAACCCACTCCAGTATTCTTGCCTGGAGAATCCCAGGGACGACGGAGCCTGGTGGGCTGCCGTCTCTGGGGTCGCACAGAGTCGGACACGACTGAAGCGACTTAGCAGCAGCAGCAGCAGCAGCAGCAAATATCCTCCAGACGCACAAAGCCTAATAACAAAATTTTCTCTCCTATTATCAGAGTTTTCCCAAGGGTAATGCCCTTAGCAGTTGCTTGTGAAGAGATGAGGGCTTCCCAGGTGACAGTAGTGGTAAAGAACCCACCTACCAATGCAGGTTAGACGTAAGAGATACAGATTCAATCCCAGGTCAAGAAGATTCTCCTGGAAGAAGGCATGGCAACCCACTCCAGTACTCTTGCCTGGATAATCTCATGGGCACAAGAGGCTGGTGGGCTGCAGTCCATGGGGTCACACAGAGTCAGACACGACTAAGGTGACTTAGCATAAATGCACATGAATACACAAATAGACAAGGAACAACCTTGAACATGGCTGGTTGCTTATACCAGAGAAAAAGAAAGCTCTAACGGTTCCCACATGTTCTGTATACAGTTAGATACTTTGGCACTGAAGTATACTCATCACTTAGGCTCAAAATCCATTTGGCAAAAACTTGTTACCTTGCCCCAGTCAACTGCAAGAATTCAAAATGCAATCCTGGTATGTGCTCAAAAGGGAGGAAAACTGAACCTCATTGACAAACTGAATTAATAGTTCCTGAAATATTTAACTTATCATTTCTACACATCTGTGATTCTAAGCTCCAAAGTAAAGAAATGCCCAGAGCTGACAAAGTAACATATACAGGACAAAGCACAAGGGTGTGTGGGCAAAACCTACAGTCAAAATTAAAGCTCCTGACCCTTGCTGTACACCGTACGAGAACCCCAACTACCAGAAATTCATACTCTATTAAACATGTGACGACCTGAGGAGAAGGTCTAGGTACCCGCCAGTTAATGCTGGTCTACTGTTCTCTATCATCTCTCACTGCGGGAAACGCACGTTGAGTTCTGTCTCTGGCTCTTGCAGGCTTTTGTGTGTGTGATCCTGGTATCAGAGGAATCACTGCTTCTCAGACAGTACTTTTTGTTGTTGTTTTCTCGAGATATGTTTAAAGCAAAGCCAGAGTTGGTATATGAAGATGCTTTCTTCAAAAAGCAATTGCTGATTCCAAAGGAAAGCAAGCTCAGTGGGTCGAAGTTATTTCCTACATCAAGTGGTTAAGAAGAGGTAAGAGGTAGTTGAACTTATTTTGGATTCCTGGAGAGAATTCTGCTGTCCCAGCAGCCATGGCTCACTCTGTTGTCTTAGTTTCCCATCTTATAATCAAACAAAGAATGGGACACGTTGGTGAAGGAGCCAAGTTTCTCATCAAGACACAAGATTCTTCTGTCCCTCTGTCTCCACCTCCCCTGACAATTCCATATGGTCATTCCCATTACTCTATTTCCTCTTACAACAGTTTCTATAAGATAATAGTATAATCTGATTGTGCTGAGTGGAAAAATCAGGACACAAATTAGTATGCATGTAAGACTTGTGCAGACATCCTGGAATGCGAAGTCAAGGGGGCCTTAGCAAGCATCACTATGAACAAAGCCAACAGAGGTGATGGAATTCCAGTTGAGCTATTTCAAATCCTAAAAGATGATGCTTTGAAAGTGCTGCACTCAATATGCCAGCAAATATGGAAAACTTAGCAGTGGCCAGAGGACTGGAAAAGGTCAGTGTTCATTCCAATCCCAAAGAAAGGCAATGCCAAAGAATGCTCAAACTACCCCACAATTGCACTCATCTTACAGGCTAGCAAAGTAATGCTCAAAATTCTCCAAGCCAGGTTTCAACTGTACATGAACTGTGAACTTTCAGATGTTCGAGCTGGTTTTAGAAAAGGCAGAGGAACCAGAGATCAAATTGCCAACATCCGCTAGATCATCGAAAATGCAAGAGAGTTCCAGAGAAGCATCTGTTTTATTGATTACGACAAAGCCTTTGACTGTGTGGATCACAACAAACTGGAAAATTCTTCAAGGGATGGGAATAACAGACCACCTCACCTGCCTCCTGAGAAATCTGTATGCAGGTCAAGAAGCAACAGTTAAAACTGGACATGGAACAACAGACTGGTTCCAAATCGGGAAAGGAATACATCAAAGCTGCATATTACCACCCTTCTTATTTAACTTATATGCAGAGTACATCATGTGAAATGCTGGGCTGGAGGAAGCACAAGCTGGAATCAAGATTGCTGGGAGAAATATCAATAACCTCAGATATGCAGATGACACCACCCTTACGGCAGAAAGTGAAGAAGAAATAAAGAGCCTCTTGATGAAAGTGAAAGAGAAGAGCAAAAAAGTTGGCTGAAAACTCAATATTCAGAAAACTAAGATCATGGCATCTGGTCCCATCACTTCATGGCTAATAGATGGGGAAACAATGGAAACAGTAACAGACTTTATTTTGGGGGGCTCCAAAATCACTACAGATGGTGATTGCAGCCATGAAATTAAAAGACGCTTACTCCTTGGAAGAAAAGTTATGGCCAACCTAGACAGCATATTCAAAAGAAGAGACATTACTTTGCCAACAAAGGTACACCTACTCAAAGCTATGGTTTTTCCAGTAGTCACGTATGGATGTGAGAGTTGGACTATAAAGAAAGCTGAGTGCCAAAGAATTGATGCTTCTGAATTATGGTGTTGGAGAAGACTCTTAAGAGTTCCTTGGACAGCAAGGAGATCCAACTAATTCATCCTAAAGAAAATTAGTCCTGAATATTCATTGGAAGGACTGATGTTGAAGCTGAAACTCCAATACTTTGGCCACCTGATGCGAAGAGCTGACTCATTTGAAAAGACCCTAATGCTGGGAAAGATTGAAGGCAAGAGGTGAAGGGAACCTTCAAATGGAGAGAATGAGATGGTTGGATGGCATCACTGTCTCAATGGGCATGAGTTTGAGTAAACTTGGAGCTGGAGACAGACAGGGAGGCCTGGCATGCTGTGGTCCATGGGGTCATGAAGAGTCGGACACAACTGAGTGACTGAACTGAACTGAAGACTTGTGCTCATCCATGCGTAGTCACTCAGTCGTATCTGATTCTCTGCAACCTTTGGAATTGTAGCCCGCCAGGCTCCTCTCTCCACAGGATTTTTCAGGCAAGAATATTGAAGTGGGTTGCCATTTTCCCCCTCAGGAGTTCTTCCCGACCCAGATATCGAATCCACGTCTCCTATGTCTCCCGCATTGCAGGTGGAATCTTTACCCACTGAGCCATCAGAAAAGCCGATGTAAGACTGTGACCATGCAAAATTAGATATGTGAGTGAAGACTGAAAAATATTTTTTTAATGAAAATGCATTTCTCTTGATTTTCTAAATTTTCTAAAATCTAAAAACTTATTTGAAAACCCTGATATAATACCAATTTGTGTGTTATTACCTCTACTGGGAATATTTCTATCTGAATAGATGTTTTGTTTCATTTTCCTTTCCTAGAACTGTCAGAAACAGCAGTATCTTGTAAATACGGGCCTCCTCTGCTTCTTTCTGGGGATAATACTGTGTTACCATATGAGAAATGTATTGCTGTACAGAGAAACCTGGAGAGATTTAGTGTCCATTTATATCCAAGCTTTCTTTCTAGCTCCTCCTTCAACCTGTACATAGACTATCAGAGGATGCTTTCCTGGGGAAGGACTCGCACAGAACCCAGGAAGTGCTATACACATAAAAGTGATGCTACACATGTATACCCATGGCGGATTCATGTCAATGTATGGCAAAACCAATACAATATTGTAAAGTAAAAAAATAGATAAATAAATAAATTCTTTAAAAAAGAAAAAAAAATTGATGCTACATACTGAATTCTTCCTCCCTATTCAGAGACTCACACACAGATGGAGATCACAAAGGTCTTAGGGATCATTTCTAGCACCACCTTTGCCTTCTATATACGAGGAAGGTGTGGTGGACACTGTTGGGCTGGCTAATTCAACAGGCAAGCAGCACACCGTTCTTCTGCCTGCCTCGCACCACAGAGGCTGGAACAACCAAGTACTTAATTTCTCAGACTCCCTTGTAGCTGGGGTTTTCACGTGATTCCATCAAAGAAGGGCAAGTCTGCTGGGAGCTTCTGAGATGGCTTTTCCTTTCTGCTGACGAAAGGAACAGGAGAGGAGGGATGTTTCTTCTCCAGGCTCTCCCGCTTCTCCTTCCGGCCCTAAATGCAGAGCTGTCTGGAGCTACAACTCGCATCCTGAGACAATAAGGCAAGGCTTCCCAGGTGGCATGGTGGTAAAGAATCTGTTGCCAATGCAGGAGAGATAAGCGATGAGGGTGCGATTCTTGGGTCGGGAAGATTCCCCTGCAGAAGCAAATGACAACCCACTCCAGTGTTCTTGCCTGGAAAGTTCCATGGACAGAAGAGCCTAGCAGGCCACACTATAGTCCATGGAGTAGCCAAGAGTCGGACATGACTGAACACAAGAGAACTGCAGTCGCTGCTAAGCTGCCAGAATCACTGCAGAGGCTGCCCATGATCAGATCCCTGGCTACAGGAGAGACTAACCTTCAATTTGATAAGAACTACTGGGGCTTCTTTTTTTCTGTTTCTTGCAGCCAATGTTTTCCCTCAGGAAACTGAAATCCAAACAGGTGAAATGACTTAACTAAAGCCACACAGCTAAGTTTCTAGCAAAGCAAGGATTGCAGTCCAAGAATAGATAATCCCAACTCAACTCTATCTCCAGGGGGCTCCTCAGAGAGGGCATTTTGCTGCAACTATAAGTGCAAATGAGTTAAGCTGATTCATGAGTCCTGTGCCTAACTTGCTTTTTGGTCAGGAAAAAAAAAAAAAAAGGTCGAAGAAGCACTTAAGGAGAAGAAAACATAAGAATGCTTGAGTATATATTACATAACACAGTCTATACTCTCACTATGGGGAAATAAGAGAAGACGTCTTCTCTCTCCCAAAGCCAATGCCCATGCTTATCAAAAATGTTCAAGGCACTGACTCACAAACTAAAGGGAATTTGAAATTTGAGTCTAGTCTAAATTCTCTGTTTTCTAGGTGTGAGAGAGTGAGAAAGAAGACAATGCCACCCAAACTCACGAGCTCTCTCACTTCCTAAGGGCACGACCTCAGTCCTCTCTATATTAGATGGCCTGGTTTATCAGAATGGTTTGACGAGGTTACTATGGGATCAAGAATTCAGGACATGAGGAAACACTGACCCTTTTCCCCAAACTTACTAGAAACAGAATGGACTGTCCAGGGAAGATTATGCTAGAGGGCAGGAGACTGGCTGACATCTGGGTGGAATCTGGACTTTGGCCAATGGCTACGCGGTGTAAGAAAGGGGAGAGCTACACTGCTCTGCATGAGTGAATGGGGATTAAGGGCATTTGAAAGAAGCCTTAGAAGGGATAGTTTGAAGGGACTCAAACAAACACGTAATAAAACAAGGAGATTTCTGAGCAATATGCATGTAGGCTAGACCTTAGTAGAAAAGAAGATAGTGAGAAATTCTCCAAGGACAAAAAACTAAAGGTTTTTTAACAGCATGGGTGTCTATGCATGCTCTGTGCTAGGTCGCTTCAGCTGTGTCCAACTCTGCGACCCTATAGACTGTGACCCACTAGGCTCCTCTGTCCATGGGATTCTCCAGGCAAGAATACTGGAGTGGGTTGCCATGCCCTCCTCCAGGGGATCTTCCTGACCCAGGGATGGAATCAAGATGTGGATTTGCCTGCCTGCCAATGGGTGTCGATGGCTGCGTTCAATTGTTATCTCACACTGTGTTGAGAAATTGCCATTTGTATCCTGCCTGAATATTTGTTTGGGACAGGTGTGCCACAAACACACCCTTAAATCGATAGGGGGCATGATGTTAACAATGCCCCTGAAGACCCCAGCATTTCTGGGACCCACTCACTTGATAACCTAAAGTGAGAACCAAGTCATGAGAGGATAGGAGGAAACACACACACTTTCCCCAAATATACTGGAAGCTGAGTGGCTGCCCAGGGTGGAGGGTCGTGCGGAGTAGGAAGAAGGCTCACATCTGGGTGGACTCTGAGTGAAGCAACATCTCTGGGCCTCCTGACCTCCGTCTTAAAATGAAAGGTATATCATTAATGATATCTAGGCTTCTTTTAAGACCTGAAGGTCTACAAGTTTACCATTTGAACAACTGTCCTGCTTTCTCTAATATTAAGCCAACAAGGAAAAGTTTCCAAGGTTTAGTAGGAATCATAAGAGCCTGGAATCAAGTACCGAGAATGGATACAGAGATATTCAGGATTCAGAGGGCCAAATCATAGCTCAGAGTTCAGAATCTCAAAGCTCAGAAAAGCAGGAGAGAACCAGGTATCAATCTAGGAAACTGGCAAATAAAAGGATCACATCCAGAAAAAGAGCTAATGCAATAATGAGTTAGGAACCCAAACTGGGGTCTTGGTGCCAGCAACCGGCAATAGATGCGAAATAAATATTAATTTAAGCATTTCTGAAATACTTCCCCAGCTATTTAATAGCTTCTCAGGGGAAAGCCTCTGCATCAGTTAAAGCAAAACAAGACCAAGTGAAAAAGGAAAAATGGGGCATGCAAAATAAATGACCTAAGTCCATCTCTTATCTTCGAGAAGGTGCCGCTGAAGGAATCAAATAGCAAAACATTCCTATACATGTATATGCATTCCATACCTATAAAAATAGCTGTGTGTCTCAAAGGGAAGGTGTGGGCTGTCTCAGCACCTTGAGTTATGGAGAGACAGAAACAGATGAACAGCGAGTTAATGGGTTGGTTTTGCCACCTGCAATGTCTTCTCTTTCTGTGGTTGGATTCCAGGGAATATTTAGCATAATATATAGCCACAGGCTCTCTGCCCTCCAGTACAGCAACAGAAAGGGAATATTTACAACTGAATAGCAGTCAGTATGGGGCCCTATAGAGCAGAACTGCTGCAGTCAGTTCATTATTTACAGTTCCAACAACAGGGCTCATTGTTATCCTCCTGGTTTCTCAGCTGTTCTGGCAGGTAAGCAGTCCCTGAAAGGCTTCAGGGGGACCCCAAATGCTCAAGACTCACTTCCTCTGAGTAACAGGACTGAACTTACATATAGATAGGCCAAGAAACTCCCAACAAGGCATAATTTCAGGGCCCTCTGAAGACCCCTGGATCAAAAATATCCCTGCTAGCTGCCTGTTGCCTGACCCTGAGGCCTGAAACCTTCCTCTGTAGAAGTGTGTCTGTTTGAGTTAGGTTATTGTATGTTCCTGTCCTGGAGAAGGAAATGGCAGCCCACTCCAGTATTCCTGCCTGGGAAATCTCATGGACAGAGGAGCCAGGCAGACTACAGTCTGAGGGGTCACCAAGAGTCGGACACGACTTAGTGACTAAACCATGTTCCTGTTCAAAAGCAAACGTATTTCAAGCCAGTATCATTTATTAATATCTTGCTGAAAATTTACCAGATCCTACCTAATTTTAAATCATCAATTTTCTGAGTTGAGCAGGTGCAGACAGATCCTGGAGTACAGGGTTAACTAGCTAAGCACAGCCCATGGAGCAAATCTAGCCAAACACCTGTTTTATAAAGAAAGTCTGACTAGAGCACAGATGCACTCGTTTGGTTACATATTGTCGATGCCAGAGCTGAATGGCTGTAATATAGATTGTATGGCCCAGGAAGATGAAAATATTTACAGGAAATGTTCCCTCCTCTTAATACAGAACAAACCCTTTGTGGGAAAACTGAGGCCCAGAGAGGGCAGGGGACGTGACCAAAACTGTAGGAGTTTACTCCTGGCAGAGCTGAATCTCAACCTTGACTCTGGATTCCTGAACCTTACTGATCCTTCTGAAACTGACTGGTGTCATTTCAGGGGGTCTCTGAAGAGCCCCAGTACCATGGTACTTTACGTCTCAGTGTAGAGAAGAATTTGGCAAGAGCAAAATGATAGATAAGAAGTGAATTTATTACAATAGGATACTTGTGAGGTTTCCAAGCAGGTGGGTGAGAAATGACATGCCCTGGGAACTTACTGGGCTACAGTTTTATATAATCAAAGGAAACGTGGGTAGGGGGAGAGGACCTTCTTTGTCTTTCTTGAGTAGAGGTCACGTTTTCATCATTAGCTCCTCCTCCAGGTTGGGCAGGGGAGTTTTCTTGTCCTTGGGTGGTCAAGCCAGGTCCACAAATTATTGTTTTTTATGTGCAGAGAGCATGTCCTAGGGATCATTGACTTACTGAGCTCACTGGGCGGCACCTTCTCGAAGATAAGAGATGGACTTAGGTCATTTATTTTGCATGCCCCATTTTTCCTTTTTCACTTGGTCTTGTTTTGCTTTAACTGATGCAGAGGCTTTCCCCTGAGAAGCTATTAAATAGCTGGGGAAGTATTTCAGAAATGCTTAAATTAATATTTATTTCGCATCTATTGCCGGTTGCTGGCACCAAGACCCAGGCTTGGGTTCCTAACTCATGTGGGTCTCCTGCCACCCTTGTTTTATGGTCTTGCGGCATGTCCTGTGCTTCTGTTCCATGGTTTTGTTGCTAAGCAAGCCTGCTTTCTTGAGGAATCATTAATTCATGGGGTCTCCCATATCTTTCTACTTACAATGTCCTGGTGGGATTAACTATTTAATTACCGATTTTGTCCCTTCATTCTGTCCCTATCATTTCTGTTATGTCATGTTGCCTGTAAAATAAGAATAAAAGGCCTTAGAATGAAGTGAAGCCTGAGGAGCTCTCCTATGAACAAATCATATAAACATAAGGTCCGTGAATTTTGTGAGTCAGTTTGCTTACTCAGTGGGTTTTTGAGCTATTTTGCAATTGGACACTATTGGTAGATGACGAGTTCTTATGGCAATTTAATCAAAGGTTTGGAGCTTGGAGAATAACCTCTATATATCAAATTGAAAAGCAGTGTATTAGGGAATCTTGCCTTTACCATTCGACAGTTGTTCTCTGATCAGGGCTCACAGAATCAGAGAAGCTCTTCTGGTGCTTCATGTGTGTATGTGAGTGCGTGTGTGTACTTTCCTTATGAATAATGAAATTCAGTGACCATATTTCAATCAAATAAGCACTGAATTATGCAGTTGTGAAAATAACTAATATTCAGAACAATATTTAATAAGTGTCGCTCACTGTGAGGAAGACACCGAGGGCCCTGGAGAAAGATGGTAGCGCCCATGACCTCCAAGAACCCTCAGCTTCCTGGGACAGTCAAATGTGTCCACAGACGCAGGTGATACAAAGGTGCTTTGTATCAAGTACTGTGGGATACCAAGTATTGTTTGGATACACTTCACTTTCGGGATGATATTTGAGATCAGAGTGGAAGCAGACGGAAGAATTCTACACGCAGACAGCTTTGAACAAGAGTCAGGAGAAAACACACGCCATAGTGACGGGGCCCGCCATGTCTGGAGAGCCGAGGCAGGCAAGTTCTGACCAGACTGCCTAGTGTTCCTGCCCCTGTGGAACCCCCTTCCCTTGATCTAGGGTGGACCCAGTGACTTTCTCTTTATGAACAGAACACGGAAAGAGTGACAGGACTCAAATACCATGACTGGGGTAAAAAGACTGACTTATTTCTTGCTTGCACTCTCTCGATGGCCCCCTTTTACCCCCTAACTTGCTCACTCAGGTGAAGCAAGCTGCCATGACGTGAGGTGGTCTAAGAAGAGGAATATGTAGCGAGGAACTGAGGCTGTGGTCCAACCACTCACAGGAACTGAAAACTAAAACAACCACGGAGGTCAACCAGGAAATGGGTCTTTCCAAATTAAGTCTTGTCCTGGATGTCGTCTCATGAGAGACTCTGAGCCAGAGGCCCAAACTAAGCGACACCCATATTCCTGGCTCACAGGAACTATGAGGTAATATATGATATTGTTGTTTTAAGCTTCTAAAACTGGGGGACAATATGCTACCCAGCAATAGATAACTGTAGTAGGCTAATTGATGGCCCCCAAAGATATGCCTACATCTTCATCCCCAGAACCTATGAATGTTATATGGCAAAGACATTGCAGGATGTGATTAAGTTATGGATCCTTGTGGGAAGTGGGGGCTCAGATTCTCTTGGACTACCAGGTGGGTCCTAAATGGAATCACAAGTATCTTTATGAAAGAGGAAATCAGAAGGAAATTCAATATACACAGAAGAGAAGGCAATGTGACCACTGAGGCAGAGAGAGGAGTGATGTGGCTACAAGTCAAGGAATGCTGGCGGCTACCTGATACTGGGAAAGGCAAAGCATAGATTCTCGCATCCAGAGAGAGTGTGGCCCTTCTGACACCTTGATTTCTGCCTAGTGGCACTGATTTTGGATTTCTGGTCACCAGAACTGTGAACAAATATACTTCTGTTATTTTAAGCCACCAAAAGGGTGGCAATTTGCTACAGCAGCTGCAGGAAACTAATACGATTACTAATATAGGAACCTTGGCAGAGTTCAGCATAGATGGTGTGGAGGATATGGGAGGACTTTCGCAGAGAAGATGGTTCTGAGAAGGTAGCCGGAAGCCAGCCGATTAGCGAAACAATTTTAGTGCTAAGCAAATTTTACACAGCAAGTTACAGACAGCTCATTCCAGGGGTTGGGAAAAGCAGAGTTAAGCAAAGGAAATGTCCTGATTAGTTTAAAACTCACCCTGGTGGCATTCTGGAGCAAGGACTGGGCAGGGAAGGCTAGAAGTCTTTCAGGGAAGTTAGTGCAGCAGACTGGATGAGAACCTGAGGAAAGGCAACAGAAGGACTTAATTCAAACAAGGTGTTTTCCTAAAGAAGAGGGTAGAGAGAGAAATAAAACAGCAGTGGGGTGGGAGTAAGGACACTGAGCAGCCATTAGCAGCCAAGGGCACTTCCACAGACCAGCCCACTTCATAGGATAGGGGTGTAAGCTCTAAATGGCCTTTCCCATCCAAGGAAAGCAATGAGGCTTATTTGCAAAGACCAAGAGTGGAAACTGTTCTTCATTTGTGTGTCTGCTAAAGCAATGCAAACAACTCCTTAAGGATTTTAAAAAACACACTGGTGTTGCTAGGAAGCCTGTCTGAAGGACTTGGAAACCAAAGCCAGGTAAGCAATTTGGACTTTGAGTAGGACTCAAGGCAGAGTGGAATGGGGTCAAACAGTCCTTGCTCAGTCAGTCTCTGATTATTTGGTCTTGGGCTAATGACCTAGTCTTTCTCTGACATAACCACTCAGTTTTTAGACATATAACCTGGATCTAATAACACTGTAGTGTGATTATAAGGATAAATAAGGACAAATGGGGTAAAATATCAAAAATAAACTAGCTGATATTCAGATGAGCTTCCAGAAGAATATAGTATAGAATAAGAAGAATCATATAATATCAGTTCTTACATCATTTGAATCTTTTCTTGATTAGCACATTACCTAGTACAAAACTACAGGTTGATAGGAAGATATGAACGGCATATTTGATAAGCCACTTATAACAAAGATAAAGTGTTGAAAAAAATTATTTGGTTACATAAATGCTTAATTTTACTAATGAAAATATTTATAAATAGTTGTATATAAATCATATTTTATAAGATAAATTACATAAAATAAACATAATTTAGATTAACATTTAATTGAACATTATGGATCTATTTGTAAAACTTATATTCATTATTCAATTTCTCTTTGAAAAAGTAAAACTCAACTTACACTTCTAGAAACTGCTTCTAAAAATACTACTTTCAATTAAGTATGAATGACTAGCATTTGGGTAATATTTCTCTAAATTAGGAATTTAATTATAGGGAGAAGCTTAGGTCATTTTTAAATAAATTATTCCATTCATTGATTTGATAGTTGGTTTCAATTACTTGATTTTTTCATGTGAAACAATAATAATAGCACATATTTGCATATAGTCTTTTCCAATTTACACTCACACAAAACCACAATTCCTAACTCTGTGCTATGCAATGGAAATTAAATTTTTTTTCTGAACAGCCTTGTAATGGGGAAGAATAGGACCAGTGAATGAAAATGTCAGGGAGGCAGATTTTGGCTCATTTGGGAAAACTATTCATTATCAGAAATGCCTCAAATAGAATGGACTATTGGACTAATGTGACTATTCACACTGCGAGGGAGCACTCGGAGAGAAATCAAGTATCAAGGGACTTTTGTGGTCAACCTACACACTGTTAAGTTTCCTCCCTGGCTCAAATACGTTATGGTCCAATGTGTATTTCTATAGTGACGCACTATAAATATATACTCCTGGCTTGTATACATCACCAGAAATATAACATACTTGATCTCAGTCTCTCTTTACTGAAGAGCATAGAGAAAGTTAATGGGGCTGGGAGGAGGAAAGATGGGGGAAGGGAGGCAAAAAGAGAAAATACACACTCCCTGTTCCTATTATCCCCACCCCATTCCTGGAATTTACCTCCACACATATCCTCATTCATCTATTTCACTTCCCAAGTGGTAGGCAAATTATAATTACAAATGCAATTTAAAAATAATAAAGATTTTTATAAGGTGCTCACACATGGAAATGACTCAATAGGAAGATTTACATCTTAAACTGCCTTAAGTATTAGACTGTTATTCTACTATAGCTCAAACACAATTAAAGAATAAAATGAATGGCTACCCCCAGGGGACATTGACATTTTCACAGGAGGAAGAGAGATTTCATTGCCTTCTTTGCTTAGGAGCTCCCTCTTGTTATCTTTCCGTTCTGAAAATGGAAATGTTTCAATCTCTGAAATGTCTGAGCTGGCCCGCTGAGCAGGCCAGGGATGAGGAGCACTGTATCTGAAAGATGTATATGAAGATGGGAGGTTTCAGGGTGTGTTAAACACCAGGAGACACCTTCCGGACACTTGTGCTAAAGGGAGGAAATCAAAATTTTCAGTAGTTTCTGCATTCGGCTATATGACATCACCATTTTTGCAGGTCAAAAAAGGTTAAAAGTTGGCAAGTTCATATTGTTAAAATTAGGTAAATGGGAAAATGATTAGAGGATTTGTTTTTAAGACCACAGTTGCATAGAATCTATAGAAAATTTATTTAGGTAATATGTTTATTTGAGGTAACCCTGAGGAGGCTGATACCCCCAAATATTCCCAAGGTTCCTGTTTTCACTACCTGGGGTAATTAGGAAAATGCCATCAAACATCAGATACCATGAAGTGTTAAAACTGGAGATGCAAAGGTGACACTGGAAAAATTTGTTTGAATTCTCTGTTACAGAGTAAGAAATATGAAGCAAGTTCCAAGGAGGTGAAGCATGGCCTAAGGAGCTAAGGCTTTAACAAATTTTTCAGACTTTCTGCAAGAACAATATAATTTATCACATCCTGGTGTCCTCCATAAGCTATAAAGCTTTCATGGTGGACTAACTTCATTCAAAGCCACAATGAAGTGCCTCCTTGTATCTCTACCTTTTGTCTTGAAACTTGGTTGCCCCTACCTTCTCTGGATCTGGGGTGGTTAAAATCATAATACAGCCCTATACTCTTCGAGTCTCTCTCCTGCTCAACTTAGAATCCTGTTATTTCTGTGAGGACACAGTGAACTCAGCTTGCTGGAGGATGAATGACTACATGGAGCAGAGCTTCAAGTCCCAGCCAAAATGCCAGCGGATCAGAGATGGATGAGCAAGTCCATCTGAGAAAAATCAAGCCCCGACCAAAATTTACACAAACTTCTCATGTTTCTGAAATTTGTCACATAGTTACAGCCAGTATTTTTTATTACCTTCTTCTATTATCCATTTTTTATTCCCATTGCTTTAAGCACCATAGTTGGTTCTGCTTCCTTGCCTGGTAAACTCAAATATTTACTCCTAAAGAGTCTACACCATTAGCCATCCTGACTGTATTAGGTTGTTTTGTTTTCCACAGGCTTCAGAGTTATGGGGAATACAATAAGACCAGTGAATTACACGATCATGGGCACATTGCTATACTTCATTTATTTTTACATGAGTGCCACAAATAGAATCAATGGTGTGAAAATACCATGACAGTAAGACATTCCATAAGTTCAGGAATATTGGTGGCAGAAGCATGATGAGCAGAGAAGGAAATCGATATCCAGAGCATCTCTTTCAAGGACAGCAAAGTGCCACTCCTTCCATGATGGCAGTAACCCCATATAATCAAGTTTCTGCCACGTAGCTGGTTTATCTACTTAGAGAATGCTACTCTCGCTGGGGCTCAGTGTTCATATTTATTATTGGAAGACGGGAAGCTTAGCAGTGAATTCAGCCCCTGACCTTGGTAAGTGGGAAAATCATTTTGCTATCTAAGGAATGACCATCCCTACTACCACAACCACATTTTTCATGAACCTATGGGAAGAATGAAATGAGATGGCTGAGATGAGAAGATGAGATGAGATGGTTCTTCTATGGGAAGAAAGGATGAGGTAGTTGGATGGCATCACTGACTTGATGGACATGAGTCTGAGCAAGCTCCGGGAGTTGGTGATGGACAGGGAAGCCTGGCATGCTGCAGTCCATGGGGTTGCAAAGAGTCAGACGTGACTGAGCAACCAAACTGAACTGATGGGAAGAATGGGGTAACCAGGCAAATAGGCCGATTGATGTCCACAGGATAAGCCATCTTACCAACCTGATTATGAAGATCCTCCTTGCTCTTTTGTGACCATTCACATTGGAAACAAGCTTATATATATTCTTCGTCTATTTAGTGAGATTTACCCACATACCTCTTCCTCAGACTTTCTTGTCACCAATTTACCTCTAGAACCACTTCCAGTCCAAAATTCTTTCTCAGTAAAGACTGAGTCAGACATTTAAAAACTGTTGTAGTTGAAAAGTAAAATGGAAAAGGAAAGGACATTTCAGGGCTTTTACCTTGAACAGTTGTAAAAGCTGGTGACACATTGAGAGGCTGCTGTTTGCATATCTAGCGCTGATATCCACAGAGCAGTGTGCAAGGAAAATGAAAATGGAGTCAGTGTAGCTAACAGCCCTCTGGCAAATGGAGCCAGGAGGCCACTAAGGAAGTGGAGCTTCTGCCCAACCTCAGCCTGGAGGTAGTCTCAACTTCCAACCATTTACTGTCTTAACAAAGGCAATCCAGAACATCTGTACAAAATTCCAGAATTTCAAGGTCCTTATTAAATCCTTACCTAAATAACTCAGGATTACCTATTCCTTACGGGAAAATATTTCCCTTTTGTGATAGAGCCAACCATAATTCTTGCAAGACAACTTTAACAACCTTGTGGCTTTTGCCTTTATAAGCCTGTAAAGTTTTCTCTCCCCAGAACACTCTTTCAGTTTCACCCAAACCTGTGTCTCCCAAATTTCAATTGCTAGGACCCCAAATAAAGCTCTTCGTTCAAGAGCAGGCACCTGGGAAAAGAAGGCAAGGACAAAGACAGGGAAGCAAAGACACACTGAACCTGTGAGGGTGAATGGTGAGGACTGACTGAAACTTGCATCAGTTGCTTATTCCTGGAAGGCTTCACCTTAGATGCTTGGGGTGCCCTACAGAAAGAGCTGACATGCATCTGGCTGGAGAGGCCCCAGCCCAGGAAGCAAGGTGACCCAGGAGATAGGCTATGGCATGGCTGTGCTGTTACTCCATGGCCACCTTCCCAGCACACAAACACGGAGTCTTCCTCTCCGCCTTCCCCTCTGCAGCAAAACATCTCTCGTGGCCCCCACTGACCTAGAATGACACAACAAAGGGAACTCTGGGAAACACAGTTCAAGGTTACCTAAGCGGACACACTACAAACTCACACAGACCCTAAGTTTGTTGTTCTGTTTTTGTTTTTTTTTTTTGGTCTCATTTGTCTCACAGCAGTTGCTGACTGAGGGAGTGTCTTAAAATGTTCATCACTGCTTGGGCCTCAAGGGACAATAAATAAGGAGATTCATTTACTTTTAGCTGTAGTATTAATGATTTCTCTCTGGGAACTGGAAACAAAGAACTGAGGTTGCTAAATAAAAGCCAATATCTTTTTATTTCCTAAGGATGATTTTAAAATTTTAAGAGTGAAAAGTAGATTAGATTTAAGTCAAAATCCATGTAATAGCTTACTTTCAATAATTGTTTTTATTTTCATGTGTGTTTTCTCCAAAATTTATTTCTCTTGTTGTCTCTTTCAAAATGATTACTTTCTGCATCTGAATGAAACCCCAAGTAACACCAAATAAATGTGATGATGATTTTCCTTTCTTTAAGTTTTTATTATAACATTCATTCTTTTTCTCTCTCACATCCCCTTCCTTTCTCCTGGTGGCAGGTGCATATAAGCTAATTTTCTCTGCCTCTTAGTTCATGGTATATTACCATTTTTTGATCTCAGACCCTCTTTTTATCTTTCTTAATATTTTAATATTTGGTTTTGCTTTGTCACTTATCTCCAAGTTCACCCCTCCTTACCCTGCTCTAGTCTCCTAAATGAGTAGGAAAAAGAGAAAAGAGTAATCTCAGGGTTGTGATGAGGTTGAGTAAAAGTGGCAATACTTGTACAAAGACAGCCCTCACACCAGCATTTAGCATCAGGTGAGTGAGTTACACCTGAGCACACACCTGAGTGCCCTTTGATGATTTTTTAAATATTACGCTTTTGAACTTTCCAAATTAAAAAAATAAAGACAGAGCCTCAAATCCTTTTAACCTTAAAATATTAGGCTTTTACGTAAATAAAACATTTTAGACATTTTCAAGTACTTTTTCCTCCTTTCTCTCTCCTGGAAGAAAACTGATGAAATAGCCTGTTTTTAAAAAAAAGAAAATAGGATTGTTTGGTTGAGACATTTTTAGCCCTGAAGGGTATTATAATGAATTCTAACTAGCAGGATCAATTTTATGCCTCTTATATTACACAGGCGAATACATACATAAAGAGAGGAAAGGCTTTTCTCACCCAAATATCTCAGTCATTAAGTGCAAATTCTGGTACTCTGAAATGGAAATAATTCGTTTGAGGGGAAAAGGAAGGGAGTTGAAGAGAAAGGTAATTTTGGAAAATGATCTTATTCGGTGGTGTGTGAAAAAGACTTTACCTGTGTTTACTTGCTTCCGAATTTAATCCACACTGGCAACCCTTGAAGACCCTAGACGGTTCTCACTGGAAACACTTTATGTGTATTTGCATATCAGACCCACAGTGAGTCCTGTATTCCTCTCGGGTAGTTTGTGGTGAGACGGGAGGCAGCCATGACACCGGATGTGGTGGGTCCCGTGAGCACCGCGGAGGTCCCCATTCAGGACTGAGGCTCACACCTCTAGCTGCAGTTGCTGGCTGACGACCTTCGGTCTTGTTCCTGTATGGTATCTGACTTCAGCCCAGGAAAACCATCTCTATCTCCCCCTGGTCACAGCTCCTCCCACAGGATAACGCTCATCCAGTGCCCCGTACATGACAGGGGAAGTGATTAGGGACACTTCTCCTTTGCAGCACAGACAACAAAGGCACGGCCACAGAGCCTATGAGATCACCTAAAACACAAGCTCATAAGAAATTTCTTGGAGTTACTGTTTTTCCCCAAAGCATGCAGCTTTTGCATTCTACTCTAGGATATGTCCACTTTATGTGGATATATTTTAAACTGCTTGTTACATAACTTAATATTTCCCCTAAATTTCCAACTAAAATTAACATCCATGAATATTCATTCTGTGGCCTTCTGGCCCTAATTAAACAACAAGAGTAGGATCCCCAGTTTGAAAAGTGCAGACCTGTGCTGCGGCCCCATGGTAACTGGGGCAGGTGGAAAGGGCTAAATTGGAGCTCAGTTCTGCTAGTGACAAGCGACAGGGGTATCTAGCATCCTTCAAGGCTTGTATCAGCCTTGTTTTCAAGAAGCACCATATTCCATTATAACACAAGAAGGATGCTGAGGAGATGTTTCTGGATCATATGTGAAGATGTTGCATGGAATTGGGTTTGGGTAGAAAAGATAGCCTGAAACATTCAGATGGGTGGGTGCTCAGTCGCTTCAGTCGTGTCCAGCTCTTTGCGACCCTACAAACTGTAGCCCTCTAAGCTCCTCTGTCCATGGGATTCTCCAGGCAAGATAACTGGAGTGGGTTGTCATGCCCTCCTCCAGGGGATCTTCCCCACCCAGGGATCGAACCCGGGTCTCCTGCGTCTTTTGCATCATAGGCAGATTCCTTACCACTTAGCCACTGGGGAAGTTTTCAGATATACATAGTATCTTGTTTTAATCTCTGTAAGACTGATTTAGTCAGAGCTATCCTGTGCTCAAATTATAAAATTGGAAGTCTGCTTTTCCACTTCCCACCACTCTCTCCTTCTTAGGCAGTTTTCCAAACTGCTATTGCCTCTTTGTGGGTACTTCATGCAATGTCCCCTGCCTCAGACAGCCTCTACACTGTCCACCCCAAATACACACACACACACACACACACACACACATACACACACATACACACTTCTGCTACAATGACTGAGTAGGAAAAGCAACAGTTGGGCAAATAGTGGGTAAACATCTCCAATTATCTCCGTGTTTGTGAACATTTTAATCTGAGGGAACTAGGTGGCATCTACGTTTAGACTGAAAACCTCTTTTGTGTGTGTGTGTGCTGAGTTGCTTCAGTCATGTCCAACTGTGCGACCCCATGGATTGTGGCCCACCAGGCTCCTCTGTCCATGGGATTCTCCAGGCAAGAATACTGGAGTGGGTTGCCATGCTCTCCTGCAGGGGATCTTTCCAACCCGGGGATCAAACCTGTGTCTCTTACGTGTCCTGCATTGGCTGATGGGTTCTTTACCACTAGCACCACCTGGGAAGCCCGAATACCTCTTACGACCTTCTAAAGAAATGACCATGACAAGAGTCCTTTATGACGTGAAGTTAAAAAAACAGAAAGACAAAAGACAGAGTGACAGAAAGTGTGACCAAAAGCAAAACAGAGGAAAGTGTGGAAATGCCTCCATTTTGTTTTACTTCCACAGTAAACCTGAAGGGAGATGGAGTGGGTCACAGTATCCCCCCTTTAATTTGCTGGAAATCAAGTGGCTCGTGAGAGCTTATGAGTTGCTCACCACACTGCCACACTGCTCTGTTAGCAAGGCCAAGGACCTATATGTGAGAACACCTCTCACTTCAGTTCATTTGTTTCCCAACAGATAACTAATGGATTGTATACGGTGTTGGCCAAGTCACTTCCTCACTCTGAATCTCATCTTTAAAATCAGGGCACTGGGTGAGATGATCTATGAGGTCCCTTTAACACTCACATTCTAAAATTCTATTATTTTTATAACATGGTTGGGACAAGCATACATATCTCCTGAATTCTCATCCTAGGTTCATTTTCTGTACCACTTACAGTTCCTTCGTAGGCTCTATGGAATTCCCCAAGGTAGTGATGGATGAACATGACAGGGAGAATGGATGATGTTCATCTTCCTCTACCTACATCTGACTGTGACTGATGGCAAGACACACGTTGCTTAAGATTTGGTGATGTGAAGGTGGGAATAGCTTGACCTCTATTAGTTAGTGATAATAGGAGATGGCCTGAAATCTATTCGAGTGTGTCCAGGAACTACACTAAGTTAAGTCATCTCTTGCTCTGAACAATTGTCTAAGGATAGCCGATTTCTCTAAGAAGTAAACCAGACATCACCTTTGTATTGGATACTGCAAACATAAAATGTTAATTTTTTAAATAAGAGTGAAATAGATTTAGAATGCCATTGTTCTTTTAAGTAAAACCTTCTGCTTATCTCCATGCCAAGAATGTTTAGTAATAGTTTAACCTCGCTCAGTAGATTACTTGAAAAATTCTTCCTGGTTCTTCAGGGGCATGCTTCTCTCACTGACTTTGTCTCAGGTCATAGATCTGGGTAACTCAAAAGTTATTTTGTGAGTTCTCCTGGGTTCTTAAACTAAAAATGTATTTTTAAGTCCCATTCTGAAACAATAAGTGAGAATGATTTTGTGGGATGAGGGGTGGGGTATGTTTTAGTAGGGATATTCTTAAGGATTTTTAACATTACAGAGAGAAAGTTTGGTTACGGAATTGTTTTTCAAAATTAAAATACTAACATCTTGCTCTATTTGCTTCAAAAATTTTTTTAAAGTAATGAAACATTTGCAGTCATGCTGAAACCTTACCGGGAACTACTCTCTTCCTTGCCTCCTCCAAGATAGCTACTCTTCTGAATTTTCTTTCTTTTTTTTTTTTACCTACTAATAATAGATGGTCCTATTTTACATTCTTAGAATCTTAGTATCAATGACACATTTTCTTACCAATGAGCTCTACTGCTGAGAGCCCAGGTTTTGGATTCAGGCTGCCACCTACAATCGACATGACCTCATACATGTTGCTTAATTTTTGTACCAACATTACCTCATTTTTAAATATGGATCTAATCTCACTTCCTACCTCATGGAGTTACTTGAAGAATAAATGAGGAAATACACATAAAGCACCTAAAAGATTACCTAGCATACATTAACATTCAATAAGTTTTCACTTTCTCAAGTAGCCCATTATGTAGTGTGTGTGTGTGTGTGTGTGTGTGTGTGCGCGCGCGCGCGCTCAGTGGCTCAGTCATGTCCGACTCTCTGCCAATCCCTGGATTGTAGCCCACCAGGCTCCTCCGTAAATGGAATTATATGGCAAAGCTCAACATTTTTTCTCCAGATTTACTCACTTTAGCTTAATCATTTTTAAGTTCATTTTAAGTCTATTACTTGACTGTACTGTAGTTTATCCATTCTCTTAGCTCAGACAGTAAAGCATCTGCCTACAATGCGGGAGACCTGGGTTCGATCCCTGGGTCGGGAAGATCCCCTGGAGAAGGAAATCGCAACCCACTCCAGTATCCTTGCCTGGAAAATCCCATGGACTGAGGATCCTCGGGGGCTACAGTCCATGGAATCGTAAAGAGTCGGACACAACTGAGTGACTTCACTTTCTTTCTTTATTGAAGGACAGTTACAACAAAGTTACAATTTATATGATTACAAACAATAATTTTTGGTTCATGTTTCTATGTATAGATGCATATGAGTTTCTCCAGGGTTTATTCTTAGGTAGAACTGTTATCCCTTTATTTTTGCCAACTAGTGTCAAAAAGCTTACTAGCTAGTGCTTTTAAGGCAGGATCCTCTAGCATATTTTTAAAGTCGCCAGGAAGACTTTTTAGAACTTTGGGTCCCCACACCCAGAGTTTCTAATTCAGTAGGTCTATGATGAGGCCTGAAAATTTGGCTTCCTAACAATTGTCCAGGTGTTGCTGATTCTGCTGGTCTGGAGACCACATTTTGAGAACCCATGCTCTAAAAGATTGCTTAAATTTGGTCCTCTGTCAGTGATTTTATGATTTTCTTCATCCTCACAACACTTGAAAGTGAAAGACTCTTTGCAACCCCAAGGACTGTAGCCTGCCAGGCTCCTCGGTCCATGGAATTCTCCAGGCAAGAATACTGGAGTAGGCAGCTGTTCCCTTCTCCAGGGGATCTTCCCAACCCAGGGATCGAACCCAGGGCTTCTGGGACCACATTTTTTTCAGAACTGGTGCTCTAAATGATTGCTTAAATTTAGTCCTCTGTCAGTGATTTTATGATTTTCTTTATCCTCACAACAACTTGGACCTGTCATATTTTTCAGTGTCATGTGAGTTAAATGGCATCTCTGTGGTTTTAGTTTGGTTCACTCTGATTATTCATGAAATGGAGAATTCTTTTATTTGATCATTGGTCATACATAATATACAACCTATGAATTGCCACTAAGTAGTATATTGTTGACTAGAAGTGAGCCCACTGACTATCTTTTTCATCACTAATGGTCCTAGTTCATGCAGTAATAAGAGAAAAGGACATAAAAGATATAATAATTACAAAGGGAGCTAAAGTTATCTTTATTGCTCTGTATAGACAATCAAAGAATAAACAAAGATAATTTAGCAAGGTTACTAAAGAAAAGATCCATATATAAAAATCAACAGAGTTTGTATATGCTATGAAATAATTAGGAAATACAAAGAAATACAAGATTCCCTAAAGAGTAGCAATAACTATAAGGTAGTAAAGCTCATAAAAGGTGTGAGAATTCTTTATGGAAAAAGATAATAAAATTTAACCATTAAGTGTATTTTCAATCGGATTTTAATAAACAAAGATACATTTTAAAGAATGTGGTCATATACTCATTTATTAAGATTTTCTCCAGAAAATCATTACTGCTAATATTGTTTTACATTTTCTGATGTGGAACCATCTTCACATATTTTCTACTTACTAATTAGCAATTCTAAAAGATGATGGTGTGAGAGTGCTGCACTCAATATGCCAGCAAATTTGGAAAACTCAGTAGTGGCCAAAGGACTGGAAAAGCTCAGTTTTCATTCCAATCCCAAAGAAAGGCAGTGTCAAAGAATGCTCAAACTATCACACAATTGCACTCATCTCACATGCTAGTAAAGTAATGCTCAAAATTCTCCAAGCTGAGCTTCAACAGTACGTGAACCATGAGCTTCCACATGTTCAAACTGGATTTAGAAAAGGCAGAGGAACCAGAGATCAAATTGCCAACATCCACTGGATCATCGAAAAAGCAAGAGAGTTCCAGAAAAACACCTACTTCTGTTTTATTGACTATGCCAAAGCCTTTGACTGTGTGGACCACAACAAATTTTGGAAAATTCTTCAAGAGATGGGAATACCAGACTACCTGACCTGCCTCTGGAGAAATCTATATGCAGGTCAGGAAGCAACAGTTAGAACTGGACATGAAACAACAGACTGGTTCCAAATAGGAAAAGGAGTATGTCAAGGCTGTATATTGTCACCCTGCTTATTTAACTTATATGCAGAGTACATCATGAGAAACGCTGGGCTGGAGCAAGCACAAGCTGGAATCAAGATTGCTGGGAGAAATATCAATAACCTCAGATATGCAGATGACACCACCCTTATGGCAGAAAGTGAAGAAGAAATAAAGAGCCTCTTGATGAAAGTGAAAGAGGAGAGTGAAAAAGTTGGCTTAAAACTAAGCATTGAGAAAACTAAGATCATGGCATCTGGTCCCATCACTTCATGGCAAATGGGTGGGGAAATGGTGGAAACAGTGACAGACTTTATTTTTGGGGGTGATTTCCAAAATCACTGCAGATGGTGACTGCAGCCATGGAATGAAAACACACTCGCTCCTTGGAAGAAAAGTTATAACCAACCTACACAGCATATTTAAAAGCAGAGACATTACTTTGCCAACAAAAGTCTGTCTAGTCAAAGCTATGGTTTTTCCAGTAGTCATGTATGGATGTGAGAGTTGGACTATAAAGAAAGCTGAGCGCTAAAGAATTGATGCTTTTTAACTGTAGTGTTGGAGAAGACTCATGAGAGTCCCTTGGACAGCAAGGTGACCCAACCAGTCCATCCTAAAGGAAATCAGTCCCGAATATTCATTGGAAGAACTGATGCTGAAGTTGAATCTCCAATACTTTGGCCACCTGATGTGAAGAACTGACTCATTTGAAAAGACCCTCATGTAAACCCATGGCTGATTCATGTCAATGTATGGCAAAAACTATTACAATATTGTAAAGTAATTAGCCCCCAACTAAAATAAATAAATTTATAAAAAAAAAAAAAAAGAAAAGACCCTGATGCTGGGAAAGATTGAAGGCAGGAGCAGAAGGGGATGACAGAGGATGAGATGGCTGGGTGGCATCACTGACTCAATGGACACTAGTTTGATTAAACTCTGTGAGTTGGCAATGGACAGGGAGTCCTGGCATGCTGCAGTCCATGGGGTCACAAAGAGTAGGACATGACTAAGCGACTGAACTGAACTGAACTAGTAATATTTGTATATTCTATTTAACTCAGTTCGCTTGTATTTGATTTAGAACACATGTATCACTGCTCAAAAAATGAAACTGTGTGTGATTATCTTGACTGGGTTGTCCAGACCAACTTTCTTATCAGTACTATCCTGTTCAATTCTCTTTTTCCAAAATCATCATTTTTATTTTCAAGAATTCCCAAATGAATTTATAAAAACACATGTAACTAGTATCTTTCAGAGAAGTCACTTTATTATGAGTTCAATGCCTTCATTTTTGATGTGTTTCAATTTTTGATGTTCTTCTTTCATTAATATCAGTCATCTACATTCTAGAAAATATTCATTCTTCTTTAAATTGCCAAATGTACTTTCATAAAACTGTTTAAAAGATTCTCTTCAGATTTAAAAAAAAATCTATACTGTCTGTAGTTGTCTCTTTTCATTTCTCTTATTTTTGGGTTTTTTCTTATTGATAAGTCTTACTAAGTGTATCTGTTTGTGTCTCCTTTTAGTTTTGTTGATAATCTCCATAATCTCTTTGTTTTGAATAAAATATGCTTTTATTCACTTTCTCATGTTAGAGAAAAAGAGTACAAGTCATTCTTAATATCTTGAATAGCTGAAACGCAGAGAGGTTAATACATCTTGCAATTATACTTCACTCTTGAATAATGTGAGTTTGAACTGTGGTGGGTCCACTTATATGCAGGTATTTTCAACAGTAAATACTGTGGTACTACACAGTTTGTGATTGGCTGAATCTGTGGGTGCAGGGGATAAGGAAGGCTGACTATAAGTCATATAGAGATTAACCCCAAAGTTAACAATAGTTAGTGAGAAAATCAGGATCTGACTGGACCTAGGAAATTTGGCTCATGAATGCATCTTCTTACCTGTTGCTGCTCAAACCTATATGTGTTGCTCAACACATATTTGTTGAAGGAATATGTGCACTGTTTTCCTACTGCTGCTGTAACAAAGTCCCACAAACTGAGATGGTCTAAAAACAACAGAAATTTATTTTGTCTCACAGGCTAGAAATCCAAAAATCAGTGCTGTGTTCTCTCAGAGATATAGGGAAGAATCGGCTATCATGTCCTTCTCTTAGCTTCTTGGGGTGGCAATCTTAGTTTACAGTTGCATCACTCCAATTCCTGTCTCTATTTTCACATACCATGCTTTCCTCCATGTATATCTGTGTCTCTCCTTATAAGGACATCAGTTACACTGAACTAGGGCCTATCCTAACCAAGCATGACCTCATCTTAACCTGATTACATGTGCAGAGAGACTATTTCTAAACAAGGTCATAGTCAGGTACTGGGGTTAGGACTCAAACATATCTTATGTGGGGGACACAATTCTACCCATAACAGTAAGATTCAGATAAGATAAATTCACTCACAAGAAAAAAAAAAAAAATCACTTCTTACTGGAATCACTTCACTCAGTCTTCTAATTGAAGATTTAAGATTGCCCAGGATTGCCCATCATTACTGCCCACGCAAGCAGTGAAAGACACTATACCTTTCTAAGCTTCAATTTCCTTCTATGTAAACTCATAATAACAATATCTACTATAAAGAATTAATATAAAAACCCATGACAAAAACACATTAATTCAGATTGCCCTATGAGTTAATTTAATAAAATATTTTAAAGGCACTCTGTCCATTGATAGCTCAGTTGTTCAGAGGTCAATCCAATCTCAATACCGACTACTTCCTCCAGACTGTGTGGCTTCTTGTTTTCTCTGAGGGTTTGTCAGAAATAAAATAACTGATTCCAACTCTGTGTCTTTAAAATGAGTAGGTATTTATAATTCTGGACTAAAGGTTACATGTACAAGAGGAATATTAGACATATGATCTGAGAAGGATTCTGGGTCCCAGCGAGTTTCTGCAGATCCTTCTTATTATTACAGATTGTTACAGAGGCATGACTCATCAATGGATCCAGCCAGAAGGTAGCTCCAAGTTTTCTATATAGAAGAGTCTTAGTGATGGAGTTTCCCAGGAGCTTTCCAAGTGGTGCTTCTGGTAAAGAACCTGCCTGCCAATGTAGGAGATGTAAGAGACATAATTTTGATCCCTGGGTCAGGAAGATTCCCTGGAAGAGGGCATGGCAACCCACTCCAGTATTCTTGCCTGGAGAATCCCACAGACAGAGGAGCCTGATGGACTATATATAGTCCATAGTTTTGCAAAGAGTAGACATGAGTGAGCGTGCAAGCACAGAATCACACAGATAATAACGGAAGGTGAGTAGGAGACTCAGCTTGAAACCGTATTTTCATAGTGAGCTGACTAAACTTGTTAATATTTTTGTTAGAGATCAACAATAATGTTTTTTTCTAAATATGCCTCTAATCACACTTTGTGTATAATTAAGAAAATATTAGTTTTTCATGTCAGCTAATATTATTGCTATTATCGTCATTACTACCTTTAATATTTTTGAAAGGATGGAAATTTTAGAGAATTTGACGTCCTAGTCCCCATCCATTCTTGGTAGATCACAAGGACCAAAATTTGGTTTGCCCAAAATGCCGCCAAGGGATTATATACAGTGGCACTGTTTTGTTGCATGGTGACAAATGCCGAGCTATAGCACGGTGTCCCAATCACTTCAACAATTTCTCTGATTTATTCAGTACAATTTTGAAAAACTTGGAAGCCTTTCAAAATAACCCCTGTCTAAATGCTCACTGGTCATTCTGACCACAAGAGATAAGTAAGGAGACAGTGGGGAGACGTGTGGTCTAGACCTTGGGCAGGAAGGGCGGGGATGAGACTGGGGGCTGCACTATGTGACAGTGATTGTGTCACAGCGTTGTCACGGGACGCAAGGAGCTAAAAATAGAAAAGGGGGTTCCTGCCTTCTCAGCCTAATATATTCCCTTCTATCATCTTTTCTCAAGATTCTCTCCAATCTCATTGGATTCAAATGAAGTGCTATTTCCTTGATTAAAATAGTGGTAGAAAATACGTACGTGACTCCTAAACTTACAAGGTGGAACTGCTGTGAGAGTTTTAGGTAGAACAAATCATTTAGTCCTCACAGTAACCCTGCGGGCAGGTTACTATCTTTACTTACATCACCATTTAAAGGAAACAGAAACAGAGGGAATGAGTATCCTGCCCAAAGACACAGCTGTAAGTTGCAGAAGCAGGAGCTGAACCTAAATAATCTGGCTGCAAAGCTACGCATTTGCTCACTACATTTTGCTGCATCTTACTAGAGAGTTGGGGATAGAATAAGTGAGGCTGGTTCTCTGGGTAGCAGTCATGATTCTGCTAAACATTTGAATAGGGGGCTCAATCAGATAAGGCACAAATCAGGTAATTACACTCCATTAAGAACTAAAGAGGAAAAGATAAGCAATCTTGCCCTTGGTAAGGTGAAGAATATGGGGGTAGGGAACGACTTTTTAAAAATCTCCATCTCAGCTAATTATAACACAATTCTCATGTGTTGAGTACTATAAAAGAAATATATTACAATGTGGTGAGAAATTGCAGCACCATTATTAACCAGAAGAAAAAAATTTTAATTTATTGTACATTACATTGGTATTTTTCTTAATATGAGAAGTATTGGTTATATTTTTATATGTGTAGGGGTAACTTTCATTTCATTTTTCTGTGATATTTGTGGCCTATTGTTTCCCATTTAAAAATACTGAATTGTTGGTATGTTTCTTGCTTTTAGTTTTCTATATATTAAGTATGTTAATTTTAAATCTGTACTATAAATTGCAAACACTGTATCTCAGTCTGTTACTTTTCTTTTTATTTTCCACAGGTAGTATTTTTTTATGATTAGGAAAAAGTTTTGCATTTCCCCAGGAGTAAAGGAATTCAGCCATTTTACCATGTTTTCTCCTGGTACTTTTTTTTTTTTAAGCATTGAAATACCTAATCCACTTGGAATTTTCCTTGTGTGGAATGTGAGAAATGGATCCAACTTGATATCTCTAATATGAATATTTACTTATCTCAGAATCACTTACTAAAAATATAATTTAACTCTTTGATTGAGAGGTTGTTCGTATTACATACTAGATTTCTATACACAATTGAGTCTATTATTTTGATTTTTTCTCCCCCATGGTGTGTCTGTCTGCTCCTGTGCTAACATCACATTGTTTTAAATATAAGGGCTATACATTTTGATTTATGGTTGAATTATGTCCATCTCATTATTCTTCTTTGCTAGGTTTTCCTGGTTATTCTTGTATGTGTACAAAAAGGTTCCTTCATTTTTCTATATTGAAATTATTTTGCATTCAAAGTCCTCCTACTGCAGGAATGTCTGGCTGCTTCTATATTTTAGGGACTTGCATAGGGCTAAGGTATTATGGTATATCTTCCCTTGAGTTATCTATATAAATAAGAACACTGTGAGACTGACATTCCCTATCTTTATCCTCAGCCATCGGTACACACAGGTCACTCTTGGGGTAGTCCATCTCCTTGCCCAGAGGCTTCTCAGTCTGTTAACACCTGAGCTACTACCAGAGCAGGCCGAGGCATAGATATCTTTCTGTAACTTCTACTCCAGTGAAACTCTTCATATTTGTTTAGGTCTCTGTCCACATAGGCCCATTCTACAGACATTCATTACTGTCACTGATGGTTTTTTCTCCCCTCTCCCTACCCTCTGAGCATCCTGTTGTTGAATCAGGTCCCAGATAACCCTCTTTCAAAGAGCCTACATTTCCCCTCTTTAATCATTCTCTTATCATCCCTCCTCTTTTCCTTTCCACCCATGTGATTTTTTTCCTAGTACAGTTGGGAGTAGGCATGGAAGACCTTTCTTTTTTCTTCTGTTTCTACCAACCATTTTACTCAAATTCCTCTAACTAAAGGAACTTAAACTTTGGGATACAAAAGCCTTGGCTCCTTTTTCTTTGTGTAGTGTCATATATAACTTCACCACAATCATGATTACATGTCAAGCATTTTTCTTCAATGGGGACAAAGAATGGGGAAAAATTCCATGTAGTTGTCATTTCTGATAAAAAGAGGAAAATCTGACCTATACACAGGAATAAAAGCAGGCATAGAAATGAAATTTAATTGAGTCCAAATTGTGGGCTTAGCAGACAAAGATTTCTAAGCAGCTGTAACAAATGTGTTCATAGAACTAAAGGAACCAGGCTTATGGAAGTGATAAAAGATAAGATGACAATGTATCACCAAATAAAGAATACCAATATAAAGACAAAATATAAACAAGAGAAACATGCAAATTCTGGATCTGAAAGTACAATAGTTGAAATAAAAAATTCACTAGATGGATTCAATACTAAATTTGACCTGACAGGAGAGAAAAAAAAAAAAAAAAAACTCATCAAACTTCAAGAGAAAGTTTATGCAGTCTGAAAAACAGATAAAAATAATGGAAGAATAAATAAACAGCCTAAGACAAGCATGGAACACCATTAAGCACACCAATATAACATATGTGTAACGCTAGTACCAGAAAGAGAGCGGAGATATAAAGGAGCATTAAAGTGTTCAAAAATATAATGGTAGAAAGTTCTCAAACCTGATGAGGCTCAATAAATTTCAGTTAAAAGAAATGCAAAAAGATTCACATCCACATATCACAATAAAAATGCCGAAAGCCAAAGAGAAAATTTTGTAATCAGGCAGATGAAAATAACTAATCACATGTAAAGGAAGCCTAATAAAATGTACCCTTGACTTTTCATAAGAAACAAGGGAAGCCAGAGGGCTGACATATTCAAAGTGCTGAATAGAAGAAAAAATTATAATCTTCATGCTAGGATTTTATATCCATCAAAAACTATCTTTCAATAAGTGAAAGAAAAATAAATATATTCCCATATAGACAAAAAATGAAAGAATTCATTGCTAGCATATTCACTTGTAAGAGATGCAAGAAAGTTATCAGACAAAAAGCAAGCAATCCCAGACAGTAATTCAAATCTGCTGCTGCTGCTGCTGCTAAGTCTCTTCAGTCGTGTCTGACTCTTCACAACCCCATGGACTGCAGCCCACCAGGCTCCTCTGTCCATGGGATTCTCCAGGCAACAGCACTGGAGTGGGTTGCCATTGCCTTCTCCGAATCTACATGGAGCCAAAGTATAACCACAAAGCTAATTATGTAATCATAAAAGATTCCCTTTATAACTGCTTTAAGAATTAATTTTATAAAATAACATGAAGATAATTGTACTGTTAGGTCAATATAACATGCATAAATATAGTATAATTGGCTGCTGCTGCTGCTGCTAAGTTGCTTCAGTCGTGTCCGATTCTGTACAACCCCATAGATGATGGCTCCCCCGTCCTTGGGATTCTCCAGGCAAGAACACTGGAGTGGGTTGCCATTTCCTTCTCCAATGCATGAAAGTGAAAAGTGAAAGTGAAGTCGCTCAGTCATGGCCGACTCTTAGCGACCGCATGGACTGCAGCCTACCAGGCTCCTCCATCCATGGGATTTTCCAGGTAAGAGTACTGGAGTGGGGTGCCGTTGCCTTCTCCAGTATAACTGGCAAAATCTCATAAAGAAAGTGGTGGAAGCAAAGATGCACTGGAATAAAACAAGTGCCACCAAAATGTCACGTGAATCCATAGGAACAAATAAGAAAACCAGAAAAAAAGTAAATGAAAAGTTTAACTTAACAAACATTATAAATATACACTGGCACTCTTTTCTTCTATCATCTTTTTAAAAAGACATTTATTTATATATAGCTATAATTAAAACAATGTATTTTTGGATAGTAACATTTAACTGAGTATGTATGACAAAAATAATACCAAAAGAAGTGACAGCGTGGACATATAAAAACAATGCTTCAATACCTTCTGGAATTACAAAATAAATCTATAGTAGATTCTGATAGACTAAGATATATGGTAAGTCCTTGGGCAACTACTTAAGAAAACACATATACACACACAAATACATACATATACATATATATACACACGTACATATATATATATACTGAAATATTAATTAAAAAATTAAAACACTACTATAGAAAATGTTCATTAAAGGTAAGTGAAAATACCTAAGGAGAATCTATGTAAGGCATAACACAAAATGACTAGTGAAAATCCAACTGTATTAATGATAACATTAGATTTTAACAGATTTGCTAATCTAATAAGGGGAAAAACAGCATCAACTATATTCCCTCTGCAGAAGACACATTTTCAATTCAGATACAAAGAGAAATTTTTTAAAAAACAGAAAAAGGAAAAGAAACCATGAAAATAGTTGGGAGTATTTATACCAACATCAGACAAAATAGACTGTACAACAAATATATTATTAGAGATAAAGAGGGACATACTATAATAATGAGAGGGTCAATTCATCAAAAAGATGGAACAATTATACACACCTACCCAGAGGCCTAAATTACGTGAAGTAAAAACTGACATGACTAAAGAGAGAATTAGACAGTTTGACAATAAATAGTAGCTGGAGCCTTCAATGTCTTATATTCACTAATTGACAGAACAACTAGGTTGAGAATTAAAAAAAGGAAATAGAAGAATTAAACACCACTAAAAACTAGCAGACAGCCATATAATATTCTACTTAACATAGTGGAATACACATTTCTCTCACTGTAGATTTAAAATGCAAAATAAATGGAATTATTATTATTTGGCTGTGCTATGGGGCACTCATCTCACATGCTAGTAAAGTAATGCTCAAAATTCTCCAAGCCAGGCTTCAGCAATACGTGAACCGTGAACTTCCAGATGTTCAAGCTGGTTTTAGAAAAGGCAGAGGAACCAGAGATCAAATTGCCAATATCCACTGGATCATCGAAAAAGCAAGAGAGTTCCAGAAAAACATCTATTTCTGCTTTATTGACTATGACAAAGCCTTTGACTGTGTGGATCACAATAAACTGTGGGAAATTCTGAAAGAGATGGGAATACCAGACCATCTGACCTGTCTCTTGAGAAACCTGTATGCAGGTCAGGAAGCAACTGTTAGAACTGGACATGGAACAACATGGGGAACAGTGGAAACAGTGTCAGACTTTATTTTTTTGGGCTCCAAAATCACTGCTGATGGTGATTGCAGCCATGAAATTAAAAGACGCTTACTCCTTGGAAGGAAGGTTATGGCCAACCTAGATAGCATATTAAAAAGCAGAGACATTACTTTGCCAACAAAAGTCCGTCTAGTCAAGGCTATGGTTTTTCCAGTGGTCATGTATGGATGTGAGAGTTGGACGGTGAAGAAAGCTGAGCGCCGAAGAATTGATGCTTTTGAACTGTGGTGTTGGAGAAGACTCTTGAGAGTCCCTTGGACTGCAAGGAGATCCAGTCAATCCATCCTAAAAGAGATCAATCCTGGGTGTTCATTGGAAGGTCTGATGTTGAAGCTGAAGCTCCAATACTTTGGCCACCTCATGCGAAGGGTTGACTCATTGGAAAAGACCCTAATGCTGGGTAGGATTGGGGGTGGGAGGAGAAGGGGATGACAGAGGATGAGATGGTTGGATGGCATCACCGACTCGATGGACATGGGTTTGGGTGGACTCCGGGAGTTGGTGATGGACAGAGAGGCCTGGCGTGCTGCAATTCATGGGGTCGCAGAGAGTCGGACACGACTGAGCGACTGAACTGAACTGAACTGATGGGGCATGGCATTCGGGATCTTAGTTTCCAGAACAGAGAGCAAACCCAACTCCCTGCAGTGGAAGCACAGAGCCCTAACCATTGGACCACCAGGGAATTCCCAGAAATGGAATTATTTTTAAAAACAGATTATCTGACCACAAAGGAATAAAGTTAGACATAAATATAAGAAAGAAATTTAGAGAATTTGCAAGCATGTGGAAATTAAGTAACTCCTAAATAATCAATGGTTCAGGGGGAAAAAGTCATAAGGGAATTTTTAAAATATTTTGAGATCAATGAATATAAAGACACAACATATTAAAATTTATGGGATACAGTTAAAGCAGTACTTACAAATTTATAACTGCAAATACTTTTTGAAAAATTTTAAAAACTCAAAATAACAAAGTCTTTTCCTTTAAGACACAGTAAGTGAAAAATAAATTAACCCAAGAGCAAGAAGAAGTGATAAAGTTAACAGTGGTACACAATAAAATAGAAACAGTCATTAAAATCAAGAGTTAGTTTTTTGAAAAATCAACAAAACTGACAAATTTTTGGCTAAAATGAACAAGAAAAAATGAGAAGACTCAAATGAGTAAAAAGAGAAATGAAATATACTACCAACTTCACAAAACAAACTATATCATAGCAGGATACTATGAACAACTATATGTCAAATTATATAACAGATAAAATAGAGAAACTCCAAAAGGACAAAAAGTACCAAAACCATCTCTTTCAAGGTAAAAAGGAAATCTGGAAAAACTTGCAAAAAATAAAGTGATTGAATTAGCAATCAAAATTACTATCCAAAAACAGAAACCCAGGCCAAGATTATGTGTGTGTATGTTAGTTGCTTAGTCATGTCCTATTCTTCGCGATCTCATGGACTGTAGCCCACCAGGCTCCTCTCCATGGAATTCTCCAGGAGTGAGTTACCATTTCCTTCTCCAGGGGATCATCCCGACCCAGGGATCAAACCCAAGTCTCCTGCCTTGCAGGAGGATTCTTTACTGTCTGAGCCACCAGGGAAGCCCTATATTACTGGTAAATTTGACCAGCAAATGTTGCTGGTATAACTGCTTATCTATAAGCAAAGAAACAGAAAAGAAATTTGGAAATGTAGACCTCCTGCCTTATACCATATGCAAAGATTCACTCAATATGGATCACATAACTAATATAAGAGCAACGCCGTTAACCCTTGGAAGAAAACAGGAACAAATCTTTATGATGGTAGTTTAGACTATGGTTTACTGCATATGACACCAAAAATACAATTAACAAAATTACAAAACAGATGAATTGAACTTCATCAATACTAAAACCTTCATGCTTCCAGAGATACCACTGGAAAATATTAATAAAAAGACAATCGATAGAATGGAAAATGAATGCTCGCAATTTACATATTTCATAAGGAACTTGTATCTAGACTACACAAAGAATTCTTACAGCACAATAATAAAACACATAATTCTATTAACAATAGATAATGGATTCAAATGGTCATTTCTCAAAGGAAGATATACAAATTGTTAATAAGCACATAAATATCATCAGCCAGCAGGTAACTGCAACTTAAAAGCACAGTGAGATGTACTTCATACTCACTAAAGTAGCTGCAATAAAATATGTTAACAAGTTTGGATGAGGATATGGAGAAGCTGGAACCCTGTATAGTACAATTTGGAATGAAAAATGGTGCAACTATTTGGAAAATGGACTTACAAAAAGTTTAAACACCATTATTGCCATATTACCACTCAGCAGTTCTACTCAGATATAGATGATATAAATGAAGAGAAATGTCCACACAAAGCCTTGTAAATGAATGTTCACGGCAGCCTTTTCCTTGGTAACCAAAAAGTTACAACAACTTAAGTCTCCGTAAACTGATGAACAGATAAATATGCCATATCCATATAATGGTATATCATTCAACAATAGAAGAAATGAAATGCTACAATACAAATAAACCTTGAAATCATACGCTGTGTGAAAGAAGTCCGTCACAAAAGACTTTGTATTATACGGTTCAGTGGATGAATCGAAAAACAGAAGGTGATATATCCATACAGCAGAATACTATTCATGTAGATAAAGGCATGAGCTCCTGATACATACTACTTCATGAGCGGACCTCAAAAACATCATGTTAAATGAAAAAAAGCAAGACATAGAAAACTAAATCATGAATGGTTCCTATATGAAATGCCCAGCAAAGCCAAACCCATAGAGACAGAAAGTATTTATTTAGATGAGCCGCTGTTTGAGACTAGGGGTGGAAATGAGTATTGACTGCAAGGAACATGAGAAATCTCCTGGGGATTGATGAACATGTTCTAAACTAGCTTGAACTCATGGTTGGACAAGTCTCTAAACTTATTAAGAATCACTGAATTACACATATAGGCAGGCAAATTTTATGGCATGGCAATTATATTTCAGTAAAGCCTGTAGTGAGGGTGAGAGAAGAGACAGCAAGAATGTGAGAGAGTAAGAGATACCCAGTAGAATATCCAGTAGATGTTTATCCAAATGTCAGTTGACATTGAGCATCCTGGTATTGGCTCAGGAATCCAACCAGCTGCAGTAACGTTGGATTGGTTACACTTTCTAAATTTGGGCTCTGCATCACTTCCACCCCATCCAGACACATGAGATCCATCGCTTTCCTGCCAACACATAGTCTTCTCACCTGTTAGACAGCAGTGGGGGACAGTTGCTGATTCATTCTCTCTCCTTCAATAGACTAATCAACACTGATGATGGTTAGCAATACACTGCATTAGGCTCTCAGCTTTGTTCTTCAAAGCTGCGGTAGCTCTATGCTCATTGGCAGCTGTGAGGTGGGGCTCCGCCACATGCCTTGCTCTTGACTTTGAGAGAAGCAGGATGTCACTGCCACCTAACACCAAAGACAGGACAAGGTCACCAGAAAAGATTCCTGGACCAGGTCGGTCTACAGAGAGAAATTCAAGCTGATAGATTGAAACAAGGTAAATGAATGTGATGCGGTGAATGTAGAAGATTCTGTTTCTCAGATTCTCCTCTGATTTTGATGACCATGTCTAGGGCCATCAGAATTTATAATTTACAAAGAAAACAAATTCAAAGCAGGTCTCCACATTATGTTAACTGCACAACTCTAAAAAGTAGCTATTTCCTGAGTCTTTATAAGAAAGTTCCTTTTAGAGAATACAAGAAAGACAAGAAGAACTATTCCTTGTATGGAACATTTTCCCTGTTTTCTCAGGAGAAAGGGAGATTTTAAAAGGAGTGTTTTCAAGGAACAGGAGACAATATGCTTTCCTGATGTACCGTAAGAACTGGTTCCAGAGGTCCTAAAGAGCTGTGATGCCTTTTATCATTTATGAAGTGCATAGGAATCAGGATTTTGTCAAGTTCAAAGCTCTCAGTTCAGTTCAGTTCAGTTGCTCAGTTGTGTCTGACTCTTTGCGACCCCATGGGTTGAAGCACACCAGGCTTCCCCGCCCATCACCAACCCCAGAGCTTGCTCCAACTCATGTCCATTGAGTTGGTGGTGGACCTAACTAAGCTCTACCCTTGGGATTAAAAGCACCAAGTACATACCAATATTCAAGAATATTTTTATTGGATGAAGGAGTAAAAATCGAACAACTTACAGATGCTCTTAAAGACATGTTAGGAGCCAAGAGAGAATCCATAAACCAAAGGAGATCTCAGGTCTAAAGACATTTGCAGAAAAAATTTCTTGGCCAAGCCCTGATGGCAAAGAACAAGGAGACAAAGATCCAGTATCTCTTTCTAGGGACTATCTAGGGTTGGGAGCAGTGCTCATGAAAAGGTAACCAGAGATGATACAAGCACTATGAGATATGTATGTGCATGATGTTTTGGGGTTTTACTTCCTAAAAAATTTTGTAGGGTGTAATTCTATGTAGAATGATGGGGGTTATAGATTTGTTTGAGGGAACAAAGTGAAATTTGATGTTCTTTCCTTGTGCAATAGTGCTTAGTCGCTCAGTCATGTCTGATTCTTTGCGACCCCAAGGACTGTACCCCACCAGGCTTCTCCGTCCATGGGATTCTCCAGGCGAAAATACCAGAGGGGGTTCCCATGCCCTCCTCCAGAGGGTCTTCCCAACCCAGGGATTGAACCCAGGTCTCCTGCATTGCAGAAGGATTCCTTACCATATGAGCCAATCTCCTAGAAGGACATACATGTTCTACATGATCTAGAAATCACTAGGGCTGTTCAGTTTATAATACTCTATAGCTTGCAAATGACTTTCAAGTACAAATCTTACTGGCTCATCATAAAAGTCCCATACAGTGAGTAGGGAAGATATTCCTATTCTCATTTTACATTTAAGGAAAGTGAACTTTAAAGAGAATAGGATATTCTCCCAGAAAATAGCAAAGCAAGGGGTTGGATCCAGTTGTCTTGATTCCAAGATCAGTGTAAATTCTGTCTTATAACATAATGCAGTATGTTAATGGGGGACATCTGGCACCTGACTCACAAGATTGGGCCATTTTCATCTAAATGAATGAACTTGCTTGTTTGTTATTTTGTTTTGTTTGAAGTGCTTTTGAGATCAGTTAAAAAAATCAGACTCATAAAGTGCCTCGTACTCTTTGGGCAATGGCCATCTTCATCAGTGACATAAAAGACTCTGAATTTCAGAACACGAAGACACTTAAGGGTTTTGGATCCAGGTACGTCATTTAACAGGGGCTTCCCAGGTGGTGCTAGTGATAAAGAACCTGCCTGCCAAGGCAGGAGATGTAAAACACATGGGTTTGACCCCTGGGTCAGGAAGATCCCCCAGAGGAGGGCACGGCAACCAATTCCAGTATTCTTCCCTGGAAAACTCCATGAACAGAGGAGCCTGGCAGGCTATAGTCATGGACTTGCAAAGAGTCAGACATGACTGACGCAACTTAGCACACCCACTACATTTAACAGGTGATGATATGATGGTCCATGGAGCCCAAGACAGACAAGACTAAAACTTGCCCTAACCTCAGAGTTTGACTCAATGGCAAGTCAAATCAAATCCTTTCAGAGCCCAGCACAGTTTTTTGTTTTGTTTTGTTGTTGTTGTTGTTTTTAATTTCAAACCAAACAGTACATGCTCTCAGGAAAGAAATAAGATATAGCATTTCATTGTAGTCTCTTTGTTATTATCTTCTATTACTTTTTCTATTACTGTCAGTTTAACTTGTCATGACCACATCATAAACTCTTTTTAGATAGAGTCTAAGTGGAATGCCCATTCACTTACCCTGGAAATGACCACTGTGAATGCAAGTTTTTCACAAGAAAAGCAATACCTTCATGGCACATGGTTAGGGTTAAAGGGAAGACTAAAAAAATATGCATTCATTAAAAATTCATATATAGCAAAGCAAAATTAATTTAAAAAATTATTTGTGGAAGTGCTGCCAAGAGTAATTTAGAAAAGAAAGTCTCCTTGAGTAAAATGAGAGTTTACACAATCATTTTTCCTAAACTTGAAAAATCTAATTGATATAAACCCAAAAGAACTGCAACTCAGCAAGGTTCAGCTATACTTAAATGCTCAGAAACTACACTGTGCCATTGAGTGTAACTTCCTTTAACTCTGGCTCCCCACTGACAGTAACTAATAGGCAGGGTTTGTGTTTGCTTTCATTTTCTGAGGCTTTTCTTTTTTCTGTTGAACCAAACTTTTTTCAAAAATTGTTCCTGCATATTCAAGTGCTACAAATTGGGAGCACTAAGGACAGAATGGAGTTGTACAGGGAGGGTTGGCTAGGGTGGAAATGAACCATGTCATATGTCACATGCCATTACGAACCCAAGTAGATAAATATTTTCTCAATGGTAAAACTCTCAGGAACCCTCCAGTTGCAAGATCTGTGATTGAAAATAAATACTGACTCAATCTAGTGATAAATCACTCATTGTGCTTATTAAGAAATTACTATGCAGAATCAGCAGCTGACTATAGGATTTATTTTTAAATCATAGAAACCTCTCACTGTCGGGTAATCTTATTTTAATTTGTTTCAGGGCTGGGTAGCTAGCAAGCCCCAAAGTGAAATCTCATTTCACTCAGAGCAGCAGATACAATTGCTTCAATTCACTTATTTGTCATATGAATCTAATCATTTCTTATGCCTGGGTCACAGTGAAAGTTCCCTTTGATACCCTGCACACATCTTGCTAGATGCAAAATCTTGACAGAGAAAAGATACTAAGCTAAAGGAAAGGAAAGGGAAAGACTCCCTCCAAAAATATACAGAATTAAATTCAGTATTTTTATGTCACTATGTAAAGAATGACTTGTATATTGACCTTCCTCTGTTGTTGCACTGATTGAGATCAAAGCCTGCCTTGCTGCAATAAAACCAGATTCTGTAAGTACCAGTTATAGCCATCAGCTCTATTAATTTACAGAAAAATGCAAGGGCTAGGGGAAAATGCACATACTTATTTTTAATAGGATCAGGTCTAATGACTCTTTTTAATCGAAGTATAGTCGATGACTCAGTAGGTAAAGAATCCACCTACAGTGCAGGAGCCACAGGAGATGTAGGTTTGATCCCTGAGTTGAGAAGATCCCCTGGAGAAGGAAATGGCAACTCACCCCAGTATTCTCACCTGAAAAATTCCATAGACAGAGAAGCCTGGTGGGCTACTGTACATGGGGTTGCCGAGAGTTGGACACAACTGAAGAAACTTAGCACATGCATATTTGATTAACAATGTTGTGTTAATTTCTGCTGTACAGCAAAGTGATTCAGTTATACCTATATACATTCTTTTAGAATATTATTTTCCACTATGGCTTAAATCACAGGATACTGAATATAGCTCCCTATGGTATATAATACTACCCTGTTGTTTATCTATTCTATATATAATAGTTTGCATCTGCTAACCCCATGCGTAACCTTGATCCTATCAGGTTTTGAGTGGAAGTTAATAGTATTAACAATTGATTACTACTTGATTTGTGCTGAGCTCTGTTCTTTAGTTCAGGTATATTAAGTCTTACAACATGCCTATCACATAGGTGTAACATTTATCATCATTTTATTCATGAAAATAACTTAGAGCATTTTAGGAACAATACTGAGTTGAATAGTTTATCCCCAAAATTCATGTCTACCTAGAAATTGTAATCATATTTGGAAATGAGGTCTTTATAGATATAATCAAGATGAAATTGAAAGTGTTAGTCATTCAGTTGTGTCTGACTCATTATGGCCCATGGACTATAGCCCGCCAGGTTCCTCTGTCCATGGAATTCTCCAGGCAAGATTACTGGAGTGGATTGCCCTGCCCTTCTCCAGGGGATCTTCCCAACCCAGAGCTTGAACCCAGGTCTCCCACACTGTAGGCAGATTCTTTACCATCTGAGCCACCAGGGAAGCCCCTGGTCATACTTAATTGGAGTAGGCCTTAAACCCAATGTGACTGGAATCTGTATTAGAAGAAGAAAATTTGGAACCACAAAGGCACATAGAGAATGCCACATGAAGACAGAGGCAGAGACCGGAATGATCTACAAGCCAGAGAAGACCAAGAATTGTCAGCAACCACAAGAAGCAAGGAGAAGGACCTGGAACAGATCCGTCCCCTGAAACTTCAGAGGGAATAAAGTTCTACTTACAACTTGATTTTATACTTCTGGCTTCCAGAACCATGAGACAATACATTTCTGTTGTTTTAAACCACTCAATTTTGGGTAATTTGTTATGGCAACCCTAAGAAACTAACACAGGAATTTCTCCCCAAATCCATTCACCTCTGATTAGAATTCAGACAGTCTGGTTTCAGAGTTCACATGCTTAACCATCATCCTTCACAATATCCTGTAGCTAACAATACTAATATTGGAAGAAAAGAGGACAATGGGGAAAGAGAACTACAGTTCTGTACATTTGCCTCATGCTATGTTACAAGGAGTGAAAATTAATCAAAGTTGGTCTTGGTCACTTTTTTTTTTTTTTTTTTTTTACAAATAACCACTTCTACCTTAACTTCTCAGTTTCAAATCAATTTCTTCATCTGTAAATTGCTATACTAGCGCTCAATGGATTTTCTGAGGATTAAATGAGTTAATCCATCAATAGTGCTTATGAGAGAGGGGGTATGTATGCTGCTGCTGCTGCTAAGTCGCTTCAGTCGTGTCCAACTCTATAAGTGCTATCAATTGCTATAACTGCTATCATCATCATCGTCATCATCACTACCCTCCTTCAACACATAGTGGAGGTTTGCTCAGACCTGGGTTTGCATCTTCTTTCTGCTACTTTTTCCCTGTGTATCTTTAGGCAAGTTATTTAACCTCTGAGCTTTTTTTATTGGACACTTGGATATTAATGTATGCCCATATCATGGAGTCACTGTGAAGGCTAGAAATAACCTACATGAATACTCGACCCAGTGTTAGAAATATAGGAAGTAGAGGCTCACAATACATGGTCGTTATTATTATCGTAAACTACTCCAGTGTGCAGTCATCTTTTCTATCAAGAGATGTCTTCTTTCCTCTAACCTGAAATACTCTAATTGCAACTCAGGCATTCTCTCTATTCTACCTTTGGCAATGCTAAAACCATTTAGGTAACTGGCTTCTGAAGAATAAACTTTCCTAATCTCTAGCTGGAATCAACATTAGTGGTAAAGGTGAACATTTCTAGAAAACATGCATTTTTCTATAGACATCTGAGTCTACATTTCAGCAAGAAAAAATTGAACCTTTAAAAACTATCTTTGTGAAAGTGATTATTGAAATGTCTTCTAGAAAGATAATGAGATGGATGAGCTAATGCGAAAGCTCTTCCTGTGCCTTGTGAAATATGGGTTTCATATTATTTTCCATTTTTCCTAGCATTTCTCCCCTCTCATCTCCTTACCTGTCTATGTATGTGTGCTCTTATGGATTAGTTCATTTATTTATTTTTAATCTTACATATACATTAAGATAAATGACTGTGTAAGTGATGAGATGAAGAGTTAATGAGAGGAGTTGTTGCTGATAACTAGAAGGAGTAAAGCCTTTCATCTTTGTCAGGGATACAAGGTAATTTTGCTGGAGGAGTGACGTTATAATGAACACCAAAATGGAATTTCTGTTATATCCTTGCCTCTTCAACCAATTCTTTCCCTCCTTCCATTTTGTGCTGCTGTACACTTGTTTAACTTAATTCTACAAGGAATTTTTTAACCTCACTTTGTAAAGAATGTTACATACACAGAGAAAAAATTCTATCAGGGTGACAGGGAAGTCTTCTCTCTATGATGATTCTCAATCCTTTGAAATCCTTAAAGATCCTCAGCACTGTCTATAGTTCAGGAAGCCAAGTAGAAAGTAATAGAAGCAGGATGTTAGAAAGAAAGAGAAAATGAAAATCTTTTAGTTACCTGTGGTCTTCACCAAACATCTCTATGTCCTTCCCCTTCCAGGCTCATAACAGGAATGCACTTCCTACTGGAGTCCACATGAACATTTTTGCCTGTAAGTGTGAGTGCAAGTCACATACACCATGTCCCAGATCAAGCATTTAATCTGAATGTGAGACCTTCCAGATCTCTTTTACCCTCTGTTGTGGCCACCAGCATGGTGAACAGCAAAAAGAATCATTGGGGAAAGAAGTCTTTAGCACTGCAAGTTTGCCCAACCAAATCCTGGGCCCCAGAACATGGGCAAAGCAAGAGTTCCCAGGATACCTGCTGTGATCATGTGTCATGTGAAAGAACTAAGCCTCCACTATTCTTAGCCGCTGAGATTTTGGAGTTGCTGGATATGGAGCATAATAACCCAGCCCATCTTTTACAGAAAATAATATCGGGTTGGCCAGTAAGTCCATGCTGGCTTTTTCCATAAGATGTAATGGAAAAATTCAAAAGAACTTTTTGACCAACCCAATAACAAAAGTAGCTGTCATCATTTAAAGGAATGGAAAAGAAATTTTGGCAATACCAAAAAGTGGCTTAGGGCCTGAGGAAGCCTTCACCACCACCAACCCCACTTCCATAGACAACCAACCACCTACTACCACTTCTCTGGTGTGGAAATTATTCCCTTAGTAATTCTATACATGCAAGAGCAGATTCAGACAATTCTCTAGCCCTCTTTTCAATGAGATCATCAGCCCTAAATATCTCCCAGGTAGAAAGCAGGAAACTGTCACCAGTATGTGCTTCAGTACGTCACACGCAGCTCTGGGTTGCCTCCTCCTGGTCTGCTTCCTTGCCCGCCCTCTTGTCACAAGTTGAGTTCTCTGGAAATGCCATGATAGAGTTTTGTAGAAATATATGTGTTAGGGATCACCACTTACCAAAAAGGGAAGGAGTGAAAGCAGAAGTGAAGAAAGGGAGAAGGTGAACTTCAACACAGGTCCCACCCATCTGGGAGCCCTGAAGTGAGCGCTGTCCATCAGAATGACCAGCATCAGGCAGAAACGGTCAGCTTAAGTACCAGAGGCAGGGCTTGACAGCTCCCAAGCACAGAGAAGATTCTGACCACGCTGAGAGCTGAGAGCTGGGGGATAATCTGATGACCCAGGCCCCCTCCGTTCACATCAAGTCCTTCCCTGAGTGCGAATCCAGGGGGAGCATCTCCATGTCTAACACACTTCCCCCACAAAAAGCTCTCCTTCCATTCACCAGGAAAAGGTTGAGACCAAAAATTAAATCTCATTTCTCTGTGTCATCGGATCCTAACTGACCTCACTGTGATGTGTGGAAACACGGAGGTAATCACCCTGAAAGCACCTCAGGTAGCCTCTAAATTGGTTGGACTGCTTCCAGTTTCTTCCCACTCAAGTTCAGCATGCAAACCACAATTAGATACATTTTCTTGAAACACATCTATCACATCACCTTCATGGTCAAAAACCTTTGTAACGTCTATTTGTCACATTTCTCAGGCTTGTCCTCTGGATGCATGCAACTCTGGCAGCAGGGATCTTCTCCCCACCTTCAAGAGCTGCTCCTGGCCAAACACTCTCAGAGCTCCCAGCATGGGCTTTGACTTTATTATGTTTATACTGCTCTAGTCCAGAACCCTCTCCCATCTTTTCCTCTTTTCAAAATCTTTCATAACCTTTCATTCCTAACTCAGCTGTATCTTCCTCCGAGATCCTCTTCCTGACTACCCTAAGTCCACAACGAGGATTCTCTGCCTTCTATGAACTCTTAAAAAATAACCTATTATCCTGCTTTGTTGATGTTTCATTTGCATAAAACTCTAGATCCAGGGGTCAGTGGGTAAGCTGTCACTCAGTATCCTTTGTGTCTTTCAGTTCAGTTCAGTCGCTCAGTCGTGTCCGACTCTTTGCAACCCCATGAATTGCAGCACACCAGGCCTCTCTGTCCATCACCAACTCTCGGAGTCTACCCAAACCCATGTTCATCAAGTCGGTGATGCCATCCAACCATCTCATCCTCTGTCATCCCCTTCTCCTTCCACCCCCAATCCTACCCAGCATTAGGGTCTTTTCCAATGAGTCAACCCTTCGCATGAGGTGGCCAAAGTATTGGAGTTTCAGCTTCAACATCAGACCTTCCAATGAACACCCAGGATTGATCTCTTTTAGGATGGATTGATTGGATCTCCTTGCAGTCCAAGGGACTCTCAAGAGTCTTCTCCAACACCACAGTTTAAAAGCATCAATTCTTCGGCACTCAGCTTTCTTCACCATCCAACTCTCACATCCATACATGACCACTGGAAAAACCATAGCCTTGACTAGACGGACTTTTGTTGGCAAAGTAATGTCTCTGCTTTTCAATATGCTATCTAGGTTGGCCATAACCTTCCTTCCAAGGAGTAAGCGTCTTTTAATTTCATGGCTGCAATCACCATCAGCAGTGATTTTGGAGCCCCCAAAATAAAGTCTGACACTGTTTCCACTGTTTCCCCATCTATTTCCCACAAAGTGATGGGACCAGATGCCCATGATCTTAGTTTTCTGAACGTTGAGCTTTAAGCCAACTTTTTCACTCTCCTCTTTCACCTTCATCAAGAGGTTCTTTAGTTCTTCTTCACTTTCTGCCATAAGGGTGGTGTCATCTGCATATCTGAGGTTATTGATATTTCTCCCGGCAATCTTGATTCCAGCTTGTGTTTCTTCTAGCCCAGTGTTTCTCATGATGTACTCTGCATAGAAGTTAAATAAGTAGGGTGACAATATACAGCCTTGACGGACTCCTTTTCCTATTTGGAACCAGTGTGTTGTTCCATGTCCAGTTCTAACTGTTGCTTCCTGACCTGCATACAGGTTTCTCAAGAGACAGGTCAGATGGTCTGGTATTCCCATCTCTTTCAGAATTTTCCACAGTTTATTGTGATCCACACAGTCAAAGGCTTTGGCATAGTCAAGCAATGGCTAAATAGAGGTGAGGAAGAAAGGGTCAGAGACCAGTTACAAGCCAACTAGTCTTAGTTTCCTTTCCTGTAAGAAGGACAGAATGAATCAAATGTTCCTCTCTGTCATTTTGAGCTCAGATATTCTATGATTGACTGGTTTGATCTTCTTGCAGTCCAAGGGACTTTCAAGAGTCTTCTCCAACTTCACAGTTTAAAACCATCAATTCTTCAATTTTCAGCTTTCTTTATAGTCCAACTCTCACATCCATACATGACTACTGGAAAAACCATACCTTTGACTAGACAGACTGAAAGGTTGAAGGCAGGAGAAGGGAACAACAGAGGATGAGATAGTTAGATGGCATCACCAACTCGATGGACATGAGTTTGAGCAAGCTCCAGAAGTTGGTGATGGACAGGGAAGCCTGGTGTGCTGCAGTCCATGGGGTCTCAAAGAGTTGGACACAACTGAGCAACTGAACTGAACTGAACTGATTCTATGATTGATTGAAGAGCAATGAATGGACTGTGAGATCACTCCTGTGACTGACTGAAGTTATTTTCAGTAATTTCTATGAGAAAGAGATAAAGGAATAGACATTATTTAGCTACGCCATTAAGTCACTGACAAAAAGCAGTGCCTTAGGTTGGGTTTGGGTGAATCAAACAACTTATCTCTGATAGTGAAGAAACTGTCTCCGGAGCCTCTCAAGTACAGGGCAACAAGAAACAATCAGCAAGAATTTAGAGTCATCGCTCTCCTCTGGGGCTTGGAAAGAGGACATATTCTTAGACTGCACTATCAAATGATCAGCAACTGTTTATTAAAGTCCACTTGGTGATCATCAATATCTTTAAATGGTGTACCAAAGACATACAGAGTGAGTCTTCTGTCTTAAATGATCTTCCAATCTAGGGTGGCAGGCAAAAAGGAGACATGAAACAACCATAAGATAGCATGGAATTAAGTTCTGTGTGGTGGAACTGGGTTTGACTACAGACCTCACCTCTTCACCTCTGCAGGGCAAATCATCTCAGGCATCAACTAATCCTTCTAACCCACATGTAGATAATGGTATTAATAGTATTTATTTCACAGGGTATTGGGAGGATTAAATGAGATAATGTTAAGTAAACTCCAGTTCTGGCACACTGCAAGATCTCAATAAATATTTGAGATCAGCAGCAGCATAGTTTTACATGCCAGTGAGTGTTCAGACAGACTGATGAACTGGCATAGCCAGGCAGAGCTTTCAAAGAGAGGTAGAAAGGAGTTGGGCCATAAAGACGAGGGATGGGCTGGGATTGTTAGCTGGGTTGAGAACTGAGAGAAAAAAAAAAAATGAGGGTTGAAGGAAGACCTTTATCAATTAGGGAAAAACCGAATGAATTTGGATCAATATGGCCAACTGAGAGTCCTATGTAGAAACAGCCTTTGACAGGATTTCCCTGATGGTCCAGCGGTGAGGAACCTCCCTCCGAATGCAGGGGCACCGGTTCCACCCCTACTCTGGGAAGGCTCCACGTGCCGAGGGGCAGCTAAGCTGGTGGGCCACAACCACTGAAGGCTGCGTGCCTAGAGCCTGTGCTCAGCAACGAGAGAAGCCACCGCGCTAAGTCCTCCCACTGCAGCTCGAGAGGAGGCCGGCCTCTCTCATTGCCACAAGGAGAGAAAGCCCATGTGCAGCAGTGAAGACCCCGCACAGCCAAAAATAAACAAAACAAAAAAAACTTCAGAAAGAAATAAACAGCCTTTGACCACGGACTTTTGACGTGCAGGTGGTCATATAGTCAGCGGACTCCAGACAACAGCATATTGTGAAACGTGAGGGTAACACTAACACTAAACGTGAGGGTAACACTAGCATTATCTAAGGGTTGTTGGGCAAATCCCACCTTTTTCATAATAATCTTCTTTTCCTGAATGGTTTTCTGTATTATTATGGCTACTGGTTAAATTAAGCTTTAAGGAAAAATCACAGAATAATTAATTATAGGTCCTGCAGACTTCCAGTAATAAACATCAGTAATGCTTCATTTTGGGGCCACTGGTAACTAATTTAAACTTTTTTCTCATTATATAGCCAATTTACTTAACTTGAGGAGGCTGCATTTTTTTTCTTTTATTAGCTTTTGGCCTTTCTTCAACTCGTCTTAATCAAAACGCTTATTATTGGTGTCTTGCTATTAAGGATAATATAGTTCTGTAGATTGCATGCTAAAAAAAATAAGAAAGAAAAAAATTTAATAGTTGCTACCACACAATTTCACTGCTTCTTCCAAGTGAAAACAGAAATATTTGCAATTCAACAGCATGGAGTCATTCCAGGACAAGGGTTAATGGCAATTAAATGAAATATTCTTTGCCAACAGTGTTGTGCAAATTAAAGTCCTTTATTTTGAATGTTGAATGATCCTATCTATATCTTCCCTATCGCCACTGCCACTGGAGAAAGGCAAAGGAATTTTGTAAATGTTTTGTCTCATTTTCCTTTATCAAATGTACATTGAATCCCTACTATGTGGCAGAAAATTGTTCTAGGCTCTAAGGATGGATATAATCATGAGTAAGACAAAGTCTTTGTTCACAGTGAGCTTAAACTCAGGTAGGGAATCAGCCAGCCAGCAAATAGGTACATATTGGGTGGTGGCAGGATCTATGAAAAGACAGAAAGAATATTAATAGAAGGGAAGTAAGAGACAGTGACAGGGGGTGGGGATGATCCCATTGCATAGTTTGATAAAAGGAATAGTTACCCAATAACAGACACTTGATCAGGGACCTGACTGAATCGAGAGAATGGGCTATGCAGATACCAGGGGAAAAGACTAAGGACACACTGTCCAACACTCACATATGCTCATGCATGCTCATCAACGAAAAGCTTGGATAAAGAGATTTAGAAGGGCTTTTCACTCATCCAAATTCTCTAACTTGCAGAGCTACCAGAACTTAGGTCTCTCTCTTTGAAATGCTAATAAATGGGTGCCTGGTTAATTTTGACTCCAAGGAGAGACTGTAAATCTGAGAGGTGGCTGTCCTGTTATATATCATGCATACTGCCGAAATTAGCAGATCCAACTGCCCAGAAGGCTGAATAAAAGTGGGATTTATACTCCTCCCTCCCTGATCTTTCACACATGAATCAAATGATATATTTTCAAAGAAGAATGAGAAACTGACACGGTCTGTGCCAGCAAGGAGATAAGGTTGGGACCTGTGTGTATCAATGGTTACACTTGGATCTCTTGTGTCCCTCTGCCATATGGAGATTAATCTGGTTTGGGCCCTGCTGGTCGTTGGAATTACTAATCATCCTTACACAATACCAGCCAGTCACCACAGAAGCGTGCTCCCGAATGGAGCCGGAGTCATCAAGCGCAACCCAGCCATCACCTGCTCCCATTCCCCCCTTTGTTAACCTTAAAATTAAACACAATCGCAAATCACTTACTGAGAGGACAGATTTCCACAGCGCTTAGGAATCCTGGAAGCAGCTTGCACAGGGTCACAGTACCATATCCAGGCTCTACTCTTTCATTCAGTCCTACTGACTGCTACTTAAAGGCAGAAAGCCCCAAGAACTCATTTCTATTCAGCTCCCAGAGAATTTTAACTTGCTAACTAGTAGAAGCAGAAAAAAGAAGACCCATAAAAGAAAGAAATAATGGAAATCGACTACTTGGTAGAGACAGCTATGGGGAAAACAATGAAAGATGCAGCAGAAGCCAGCAGCGAATTATAGCACAGGGCAAAAGTGTAAGCTGCGTACCGCTGATTCACTGATATACAGCAACACAACATCAGTTCAGCTGCTCAGTCGTATCTGACTCTTTGCGACCCCATGAGCCCCAGCACGCCAGGCCTCTCTGTCCGTCACCAACCCCGGGAGCCCACCCAAACCCATGTCCATCGAATCGATGATGCCATCCAGCCATCTCATCCTCTGTCGTCCCCTTCTCCTCCTGCCCTCAATCTTTCCCAGCATCAGGGTCTTTTCAACTGAGTCAGCTCTTCGCATCAGGTGGCCAAAGTATTGGAGTTTCAGCTTCAACATCAGTCCTTCTGATGAACACCCAGGACTGATTTCCTTTAGGATGGACTTGTTGGATCTCCTTGCAGTCCAAGGGACTTTCAAGAGTCTTCTCCAGCACCACAGTTTAAAAGCATCAATTCTTTGGCACTCAGCTTTCTTTATAGTCCAACTCTCACATCCATACATGACCACTAGAAAAACCATACCCTTGACTAGACGGACCTTTGTTGGCCAAGTAATGTCTCTGCTTTTTAATATGCTGTCTAGGTTGGTCATAACTTTCCTTCCAAGGAGTAAGCGTCTTTTAATTTCATAGCTGCAATCACCATCTGCAGTGATTTTGGAGCCCAGAAAAAGAAAGTCAGCCACTGTTTCCACTGTTTCCCCATCTATCTGCCATGAAGTGGTGGGACCAGATGCCATGATCTTACTTTTCTGAATGTTGAGCTTTAAGCCAACTTTTTCACTCTCCTCTTTCACTTTCATAAAGAAGCCCTTTAGTTCTTCTTCGCTTTCTGCCATAAGGGTGGTGTCATCTGCATATCTGAGGTTATTGGTATTTCTCCCAGCAATCTTGATTCCAGCTTGTGCTTCTTCCAGCTCAGCATTTCTCATGATGTACTCTGCATATAAGTTAAATAAGCAGGGTGACAATATACAGCCTTGACGTACTCCTTTTCCTATTTGGAACCAGTCTGTTGTTCCGTGTCCAGTTCTAACTGTTGCTTCTTGACCTGCATACAGGTTTCTCAAGAGGCAGGTCAGGTGGTCTGGTATGTCCATCTCTTTCAGAATTTTCCACAGTTTATTGTGATCCACACAGTCAAAGGCTTTGGCATAGTCAATAAAACAGAAGTAGATGTGATTCTGGAACTCTCTTGCTTTTTCGATGATCCAGCGGATGTTGGCAGTTTGATCTCTGGTTCCTCTGCCTTTTCTAAAACCAGCTTGAACATCTGGAAGTTCATGGTTCACGTATTGCTGAAGCCTGGCTTGGAGAATTTTAAGCATTACTTTACTAGCGTGTGAGATGAGCATGGTAAAGCAATTATACTCCAATCAAAAATACAGTTTTATTAAAAGTGTATACTGACTATGAGCTGTGTCTGCATTTCCCATATTTATGACCCTGAGTTCCATAATCTTTCTAAGCCTCTGTTTTCTCAGCTGTAAAATGGAACTAAAAGTAACTCCTTATGATGAGGCCTATCAACTTATTCTGTGCACCTGTGCAGACAGTGAGTATGAATGCCTAGGAAGATGAGTTTTACCATACATTCTAAGGGAGACTTTTGCCATAATCATAATTTATTCTGCAGTATTAAATATGAAAAAAAAACTGAGCCACTTAAGAGTTTGCATCTACTTTGATCCACATTGAATGTTTTCTTAGTTAGCACACCAAATATTAAAAATGGGTTTTCATTAGTGAAATTAGTAGGGATGTCCCAATGGGTGTTAATGATGGCTTTTCATTAATGAAACCCAACTTAAACACTAGTGATGTTTAAGATGTAGATTGGCTAACATACTATAAATGTACAACACATTTTCACCACTCCATGGACAAGGAATAAGATTCTAGATCTCCTTCACTCTTCGAAGTTATTTCCTGAGCTTAATTCCTAAAGAAGTATTCCTAAATATCTCTTGGTTCTGATGAATTAACCAGCTGAACTTGGCTAGACAGTTAGCCAATTCCCACTCTAAAGGGTTGTCATATTAGATTTGGGAGAGCCTTTCATGCAAGTACCATTCAGATCTTCCCCAAACATAGAGGTCTTTTAGAACAGGTTATAACTACCTTTTTAAACCTTCACACTTATAAATGTCTGCAGTGTTTCCACCATCTATTTAAGATGCCACAAACATTTGTTATATATTTTTGTAACATTTCCATGATAAGTATTTATCCTTTCAGATTTTCGTACCTGCATGCATAAGCTTCAGTTATAGGGAAATGTTATCTACATAAAACACTCCATTTCAGTGAAGTTCCCACTTTCAGATATTGCTTTTTGACTTATTGCAAAATTGCATGAAGTGATTCATACTCTTGGGAGACAATTCCCCATGGGTCTCTCCCATTTATATACATATTGAATGCACAAGCACTATTGGCTAGCTTTGTTCCAGACTTTTTTTTTCTAGGACAGTTGAATAGTAAACAACTTTGAAAGGCAAAGATAGTGTCTCCTTTTGGAGCAAAAATATGCAGGTTTGTTTACTGTCTAGTATAATAAACATAATGTCTGGTTCAAATTTCAGGCAAGATTATTGTCCATTATAAAAGGTCAGGGTTTTCTAAAGTTAGGATTCCTCTCTTATAAAACAATCATTGCATACGCAAAACTCACTTAACTCTCCAAGAGTTGGCCTGTGGGAATTGGAGCTCTGGGAACTAAAGGAAAATGATGATAAAGTGGCTCTGGATATTGCTGTGAGAATAAATCATCTTTCTCTATCAGCTAAGAATCTTGCGCCCTTTGCCACCATTCAGCAAACTGTGTGTGGCATGCTACCTTATTAGCTCGTATGTAGGGTAAAAATCTCAGACTGTTCACAGTTTTTGACACATATCACATTCGAATCAATTTGACTTCAAGTAAACAACCGTGATGAATGCCACAGAGTCCAGAGATGAGCAGGAATACCATGGAGGCCTCAAGAATTCTCAGCCAATAAAGGGAGAGAAGAATCATCATTCTCCTTTGGACAGGGTCTTCCCTTGTGGCTCAGCTGGTAAAGAATCCGCCTGCAATGCGGGAGACCTGGGTTCAATCCCTGCATTGGGAAGATCCCCTGGAGAAGGGAAAGACTACCCACTCCAATATTCTGGCCTGGAGAATTCCATGGACTGTATAGTCCATAGGGTAGCAAAGAGTCGGACACGACTGAGTGACTTTCAGTTTGGACAGGGTCATGACTGAAAGCTGCCAAGTCTTGGCCTAAGAACTCATTGCAAAAGGAGAGTTAGAATACTGCTGCTGCTGCTAAGTCGCCTCAGTCGTGTCCGACTCTGTGCGACCCCATAGACAGCAGCCTACCAGGCTCCGCCGTCCCTGGGATTCTCCAGGCAAAAGTACTGGAGTGGGTTGCCACTGCCTTCTCCGGTTAGAATACTAAAGAGAGTCAATTCTTCTCAAGTGCCTCTGAACTGATTAGAAGCATCTGTTTAGAAGAAAATTAAAGTTCTAAATACAAATGATTATTTTTTAGTTAATAAAGAAATAGTCTCTGAAAATATCATATGGGGTTGGCCAAAGAGTTTGTTTGCATCTTACAGAAAAACTCGAATGAACTCTGGTCAATGCTTTCCCCTATTTTTACAAAACAGTAACTCTTTCCATTAAACATTTGACTTGTTTCTCTTTATGCAATAAGTAACACAGAGACAGTATAGAAATGGTTAAAAACAGTGTAAAATTATGAGTCGTAGGAATGTATTCATTGGAGTTCCATTCCTAGAATGTCAGTGCGCCCCATGTCCCTGCTCTCTAGTGAAACTATACTGCTGAAATTATTTTTAAAAACATTTAAAATTATTATAATTTAAGACAATTGGACTGTCAATTAGAAGAATAAAGAAAGAAACATGTATTCATGAAAATGTATTACATTTTACTAAGAACAGCTAGAGTCTGTGACATTGGAGCCACAACTTACTGCCTCTCCCCGTTCAGCTCACGATGACAGAAATGCCACTCCGGATGACGGTGGCCCAGAAGATGAGGCTTCATCATTCCTTCCCTTACAGTCACAGTATCAGTGTTCCTCCAGGAGAGGCAGCCCATCAGGATGTCTCACACCCTCCCAGCCACAAGTTTCACAGGCTAGGTTCCCGGCAGGGGTGACTGAGAGGTTAGCGGCTCCTTCTCCCACCTATTCGCCATTCACAGGGCCAGGGCGGGAGGTTTACCGCAGGTACAGAAAGCAATACTGAGGTCCCAACGTTCTCCATCCCAGCTCGTTTACAGGATATGTGTCACCCAGGAGAGAGAAACCAAGGAGATCAGAAGCTTCTGTCTCTACCCAGTGGAATAGCGGTGTTCCACATTTCTCAAAGGCTTTAACTCCTTTTTCTTCATTCTTTTTCTCTCTGTGTTCTTCAGATTGTATAATCTGTATCAATCTATCTTTAAGTTCTCTTAATTTTTTTCTTCCAGTTCAAATCTATTGTTTGCCCCTTTAGTAACTGTTTTTAGTTCGTCATTGTGTTATGCTTTCAGACTTCAGAATTTCCATTTAATTCTTTTTTTATATAATTTTTATTTCTTCAGTGATTTTCTTCAGTCAGAAACCATCGTCCTACCTTCCTTTATTTCTTTAAACATCATTTTCGTTAAACGTTTATTACAGCTGCTTTGAAGTCTTTGCTAAATACACCCTCTGGGTCCTCTTAAATTCTGTTTCTATTGCTTGGTTTTTCTCTATGTATGGGTAACAGCTTCTTATTTCTCTTCATGTCTAGTAATCATTGTTGAAAATTGGACGTTTTAGGCAGCATGTTATGGCAACTTTCGATGCTGATCCCCTCCCACATTGGGCATTTTTGTTCATTTCCTTGCTTATTTGTTTAATGAACTGACGGAAACATTTTAGTGAAGTCTCTTTCCCTCACCTGCAGGGTGAAGCCTCTGATGTTGTTCTTCTTGAAGACTAAGCCTTGGGCATTCGTATAGCCACTCTGGAGGAATGGTTTTACCAAGCCTCTCTGTTTTCATGTTATCACGCTTAATCTGTCTGCCTCTGTTGGTATAACATCCAACCATTTGGTTACACTAATTTCTGACCAGTGGTTCTGTTGTTTTCAGCAATGGGATCAGGCATAAACTGCTCTACCATCTTATTCCAGCTAAATCCAGACACTTTCACCTAAATGGTTTTTGAGACCTGTCCGAGACCAGGGTTTTATTCTGAACCCAGGAAGTCCCTTTTTAGCTGATTTTCTCCTCCTGATTCTCTCTTGTTAACTGGTCTCTATTTCAGGTTACTGATGTCATGAAACTCTCAGCTTCTTCACAATTGCATGCTACTCAAATCTGCCTTCCTTTTTTTTGAGAGTACCCTTAAACTTGAACTTCCCCATACTCTTTTTCAAATAAATATTAGGTGTGTCAGGGGAGATATTAAACTTCTTTGTTTGGGGCTTCCCTTGTGGTTCAGTGGTTAAGACTTTGAGCTTCCACTGCAGAGGGCATGGGTTTGATCCCTAGCCAGGGAACTAACGGAGAAGGCACTGGCAACCCACTCCAGTACTCTTGCCTGGAGAATCCCATGGACAGAGGAGCCTGGTGGGCTGCAGTCCATGGGGTCGCGAAGAGTTGGACACGACTGCAGTGACTTAGCCGCAGCAGCAGCAGCAGGGAACTAAGATCCTACATGCTGCATAGGAAAAAAAAAAAGTCTTTGTTCTTACGAAAATCTTCCACTTATTCCTCAGATGTGAATTGGGATAGTAACCTGCTGCTGTTGAGACACCCTTTCTTTAAAAGGAGGGTACTAAGCGGCTAAAAATGCTCCATAAGCAAAACATAAAACTACACAGTCCAAATCTCAATTAATCCCAAGTGGATAAAATGCAAAGATATCCATCCACAGTTAAAACATTGAAAAGCAAAGAGAAAATATTGAAAGCAGCAAGAGAAAAGAGCTCATCATACACAAAGGGTAAGATTAGTAACTCACTTCTCATTGGAAACCAGGGTAGCCAGAGGCAAAGGCAGAGACAAAGGCAGTGGGATGAATTTAAATGCTATAAGAAGAAGAAGAAAAAAAAAACCATCTCTCTTCCATTAATCTTATATCCAGCAAAACTATCTTTAAAAATCAAAGTGAAATAAAAACATACAAAACTGAAATACAAAAACTGAGAGATCTTGCTAGTAGATTACCTTATAAAAAATGCTGAAGAAAGATTTTTAGGCTGAAAGTAAGTACCTCTAGGCAGTAATCTGAATACACACACGAACAAGAGCACCAGTACAGGAAACGAGGTAATTACAAAAGACATTTGGGAACATGGCATGCACACCACTTTGCAACCTGTTTTGTTCACTTTAGTGTATTTCTAAAGAAAAACTATTGTGATAACATAAGAGGTTTAGAGAAACTATTTGTAGATAAAAAATATATGAAGTGGTCCATTAGAGGAAGGCAAACTAGTAAAGTTCCTAAAAAGACATGAAACTAGTAAAAATTAGCCTACTGATTGAGGAAATAGATGCCTGAACTCTATTTCCAGATATACCATTTGTGCCCCTTGTGAGACTTTTGCTATGGATGCTCTTTTTTTTTTTTTTTGGCTGTGCTGGGTCCTCATTGGTGCAGAGGCTTCTCTAGTTGTAGTGTGCGGGCTTCTCTGCGGCTTCTCTCATCCCAGTGCTCAGGCTCTGAGCACAGGCTCAGCAGCTGCAGCACATGGGCTTAGCTGCCCCATGGCATATGAGATTTTAGTTCCTGGACCAGAGATTGAACATTATTAACATGTATCTCATGTGAGAGGGTACAGCCTTGACTGTAACAGTACTTTCAGCTCAAGGAATTACTAACTACCTTTGGTCTCTTAGTTAAAATTTTGGAGAGAAAAAACTGCAGTGGTTTAGTTAAACTTATTGATGGATTCCGCTCTAGGTCTACAAGTTGAAACAATCACCTGTTAAAAAGAAATTCCTGTAGCGTTGCCCTGTCAAAGGTGGCGAGTATGGACAGCTAAATCCAAAAAGAATATAGATGTGTGCTATCAAAAATCCAGAAGTAGTAAAAATTAAAACCAGACCACTAAAATAGTATTTAGTAAGAGTGAATTTTTCACAAAACCACAGTTTATGAACTGGGAGTCTTCAAATCCAAAACTGACAGGCAGCTCAGAGGTGCCTATCAGAGGTTGTTGCTGTTCAGTCACTAAGTCATGTTTGACTCTTTGCAACCCCATGAGCTGCAGCACGCCAGGCTTCCCTGTCCTTTACCATCTCCTGAAGTGTGCTCAAACTCATGTCCATTGAGTCAGTGATGCCATCCAACCATCTCATCCTATGTCACCCACTTCTGCCTTCAATCTTTCACAGCATCAGGGTCTTTACCAATAAGTTGGCTCTTTGCATCAGGAAGCCAAGTATTGGTGCTTCATCTTCAGCATCAGTCCTTCTAGTGAATATTCAGGGTTGATCTCCTTTAGGATGGACTGGTTTGATCTCCTTGCTGTCCAAGGGACTCTCAAGAGTCTTCTCCAGCACCACAATTTGAAGCATCAATTCTTCTGTACTCAGCCTTCATTATGATCCAACTCTCACATTCAGGTATGACATGATGGGATGATTTATAAAGTAAAAATGAGGGAGTTAACCTTTACAATGACTGGTTATTACAATGGAGGTTTCCAGCTGGCAGGGATTGGTTAAAAGTGATTCCTATACCACTTCACTGCTGAAGTTGAACAGTACTATGAAGACCTACAAGACCTTCTAGAACTAACACCCAAAAAAGATGTCCTTTTCATTATAGGGGACTGGAATGCAAAAGTAGGGAGTCAAGAAACACCTGGCGTAACAGGCAAGTTTGGCCTTGGAGTACAGAATGAAGCAGGGCAAAGGCTAATAGAGTTTTGCCACGAGAACGCACTGGTAATAGCAAACACCCTATTCCAACAACACAAGAGAAGACTCTACACGTGGACATCACCAGATGGTCAACACCGAAATCAGATTGATTATATTCTTTGCAGCCAAAGAGAGAGAAGCTCTATACAGTCAGCAAAAACAAGACCAGGAGCAGACTGTGGCTCAGATCATGAACTGCTTATTGCCAAATTCAGACTTAAATTGAAGAAAGTAGGGAAAACCACTAGACCATTCAGGTATGACCTAGATCAAATCCCTTATGAGTATACAGTGGAAGTGACAAATAGATTTAAGGGACTAGACCTGATAGACAGAGTGCCTGATGAACTATGGACAGAGGTTCGTGACATTGTACAAGAGACAGGGATCAAGAAATTCCCCATGGAAAAGAAATGCAAAAAAAGCAAAATGGCTGTCTGAGGAGGCCTTACAGATAGCTGGGAAGAGAAGAGAAGCGAAAAGCAAAGGAGAAAAGAAAAGATAGTCTCATCTGAATGCAGAGTTCCAAAGAATAGCAAGGAGAGATAAGAAAGCCTTCCTCAGCGATCAGTGCAAACAAATAGAGGAAAACAACAGATTGGGAAAGACTAGAGACCTCTTCAAGAAAATTAGAGATACCAAAGGAACATTTCATGCAAAGATAGGCTCAATAAAGGACAGAAATGCTATGTACCTAACAGAAGCAGAAGATATTAAGAAGAGGTGGAAAGAATACACAGAAGAACTGTACAAAAAAGATCTTCATGACCCAGATAATCACGATGGTGTGATCACTCACCTAGAGCCAGACATCCTGGAATGTGAAGCCAAGTGGGCCTTAGAAAGCATCACTATGAACAAAGCTAGTGGAGGTGATGGAATTCCAATTGAGCTATTTCAAATCCTCAAAGGTGATGCTGTGAAAGTGCTGCACTCGATATGCCAGCAAATTTGGAAAACTCAGCAGTGGCCACAGGACTGGAAAAGGTCAGTTTTCGTTCCAATCCCAAAGAAAGGCAATGCCAAAGAATGCTCAAACTACCGCACAATTGCACTCATCTCACATGCTAGTAAAGTAATGCTCAAAATTCTCCAAGCCAGGCTTCAGCAATATGTGAACCGTGAACTTCCAGATGTTCAAGCTGGTTTTAGAAAAGGCAGAGGAACCAGAGATCAAATTGCCAATATCCGCTGGATCATCAAAAAAGCAAGAGAGTTCCAGAAAGACATCTATTTCTGCTTTATTGACTATGCCAAAGCCTTTGACTGTGTGGATCAGAATAAACTGTGGAAAATTCTGAAAGAGATAGAAGTACCAGACCATCTGACCTGTCTCTTGAGAAACCTGTATGCAGGTCAGGAAGCAACAGTTAGAACTGGACATGGAACAACAGACTGGTTCCAAATAGGAAAAGGAGTACGTCAAGGCTGTATATTGTCACCCTGCTTATTTAACTTATATGCAGAGTACATCATGAGAAATGCTGGGCTGGAAGAAACACAAGCTGGAATCAAGATTGCCGGGAGAAATATCAATAACCTCAGATATGCAGATGACACCACCCTTATGGCAGAAAATGAAGAAGAACTAAAGAGCCTCTTGATGAAGGTGAAAGAGGAGAGTGAAAAAGTCGGCTTAAAGCTCAACGTTCAGAAAACTAAGATTATGGCATCTGGTCCCATCACTCCATGGGAAATAGATGGGGAAACAGTGGAAATAGTGTCAGACTTTACTTTTTTGGGCTCCAGAATCACTGCTGATGGTGACTGCAGCCATGAAATTAAAAGACGCTCACTCCTTGGAAGGAAGGTTATGGCCAACCTAGATAGCATGTTTAAAAGCAGAGACATTACTTTGCCAACAAAAGTCCGTCTAGTCAAGGCTATGGTTTTTCCAGTGGTCATGTATGGATGTGAGAGTTGGACGGTGAAGAAAGCTGAGCGCCGAAGAATTGATGCTTTTGAACTGTGGTGTTGGAGAAGACTCTTGAGAGTCCCTTGGACTGCAAGGAGATCAGTCAATCCATCCTAAAAGAGATCAATCCTGGGTGTTCATTGGAAGGTATGTTGAAGCTGAAGCTCCAATACTTTGGCCACCTCATGCGAAGGGTTGACTCATTGGAAAAGACCCTAATGCTGGGTAGGATTGGGGGCGGGAGGAGAAGGGGATGACAGAGGATGAGATGGTTGGATGGCATCACCAACTCGATGGACATGGGTTTGGGTAGACTCCGGGAGTTGGTGATGGCCAGGAAGGCCTGGCGTGCTGCAATTCATGGGGTCGCAGAGAGTCGGACACGACTGAGCGACTGAAGTGAACTGAACTGATACCACTTTGGGAAGATGACTTAAGTTTCTTTTATTATCAGAGACACTTACCAGAGATAACTTAAATTTTGCTTATGTTCATGGAATAAGCTAGATTTAGCTTTGCTTGTGTGGCTTACGTTGTTTTGCATGCTTGGGGATTTTTAAGCCTGGTCTTTATTTTAATAGGCTCATTTTCTGTTACACTGCTCTTTAGTTAGTCACTGCCTCTCTTATCTACAAAATCCTTCTCTGTGGCTTCTTCTATTCAACATAGAATAGTCTATTTCTCCGGTCTATAGTCTATTTCTACATGAATAAATGGTACCCAGAGCCATTCTGAATTCTTGAGCATTTTGCACACCCACTGGAATAACACGAGACAATTTTGATGTACACGACAGGGCCAGAAATAGGTCATCCTGTGCTTCAGCACCCACTCACTCTCCTAGCCCACCCCCCATGCTACCAGCATACCTGACACTTTCTTTGTATCTCGGAATTTCATATTCTCTTTGGTTTATTTTCAAAGAACCAGGCTCCAGCTCAGGCATATGACTTGAGGATTCTCCCAATTACATTTTGAAAGAGATCCCCACTTACTCCTTTTTCCACATGAAAATGCTTATGCATATCTGACATTAATTAAAGGACTAATTTAATAGCAATTCTAAGAAAAAAAAGCCAACCTCTAAATAGTCAACCTCATTCTCTGTTCTCAGTATATTGCAAATAATGTCAATCTATAAATAACATGTAAGCTATAGTGTGAGCAATTTGAGTGCTTAATTGGATGAATATATCTGAAGCCAAATGACAGAACTCATGTTATCAAGTTGCTACTGTATGTCTTCAATGCAGAATTTCCAACAGATACACTCACTGGGGGCTGGAGTGGGGGAGACAGGCACAGAGTCGAGGATGGATTAAAGGAGAAAGTGAAAGTGGATTTTACCAATAAGTCCAAGCTGCTGCATTCACAAGCCCTTCAAAGCAATTCTGTTCTTGATTTTCCATCATCTCTGACCTAAAACACTGGCACTCTTACTGACTCAATGGTAGTCCAGAAACACCTATATTACAAACCAAAGGGATACACAATAAATCTCTTAAAAAATTCTACTGGATAATTTAACTTCTAGCTTGATTATATTTACCTCAGAGTCTTACTAGAATCTCATACTCTTCTTTAACTATTTGGTTAAACCACAATTAGACTATCAGATCGTCATCAAAAAAAGATTGGGCCATATTTTCCTTCTGAGGAGGAAGTCCTATTAGACTCCTTAATATATTACTAGCTAAATGTATAGTAGACATTACAAAATGCTTATTCCATTGAACCAAGTTGGACATATGGCTCTTTAAGATCTAAAATAGCCATTCCAGTTTTCCATGAAGGTTAATTTTCATTTTCCTTAGCAAATACAGAGAGGAGAAAAAAAAAAGAGAGAGAGTTCCGTATATGAAAAGCTAGCATGCACACAGAACAACAGATAATAAAATGCCTGAGTATTTGCCCCTCAGATATCATCTGCTGTACTCATTTTACCAAGCAAGACACTTAGAATTCCAGGGGTGATCTACCTGCTCAAACCACACAGCTCACGAAAATCTTAGGCACTCCTCCACTCTCATCTTTCCAACTGCTGAACAATTATTTAAAAAGTCAATCGAACACCTTCATCTTGTTCTATAGTCATACTCCACCATTCTGCCAAACTCCTTTTATACTGGTGACTCAGTCCCTCAAAGGGGACACTTTTTCAGCACATTTTCAGGACCTTGTGAGTGTCTTCACTCATTTGTCTCACTTTTCCTTTTTCCATTAAACCAAGCCATCCTCAGAATTCTCCCATCACAACTCTGCTTCCTCCTTCATATTCAAAGCAGAATGGTCATCAATGTTTCTTTTTGTACCTAAACAAGGCAAATAAAGATGACACATTTCCTGGCATGGATTCTCAGTGGTAGTGAGAGGATGAGAAAATTGGGAAAGTTGCTGCTTTAAAAGTTTCTTTCACTGTAGGATAAAGGGCCTATCCAGGATCAGATAACAGGGTCTTTCCATGATCAGTCATGGAAACCTCAATCCCACATCAACCAAACACTAAGAGACAAGCACAAAAGACTTTCCATCAATGAGGAAATGCATTCTTCTTCAAAAACGAATACAGAGAGGCTAAAAATGACAAACTTATGAGATAGGAACTTGGCAAGTTATATCTAACCCAAGGTTCAGTCAGTTCAGTTCAGTTGCTCAGTTGTGTACGACTCTTTGTGACCCCATGGACTGCAGCACACCAGGCCTCCCTGTCCATCACGAACTCCCAGAGTTTACTCAAACTCATGTCCATTGAGTCGGTGATGCCATCCAACCACCTCATTTTCAGTTATCCCCTCCTCCCTGACTTCAATCTTTCTCAGCATCAGGGTCTTTTCAAATGAGTCAGCTCTCCCCATCAGGTGGCCAAAGTATTGGAGTTTCAGCTTCAGAATCAGTCCTTCTAATGAATATTCAGGACTGATTTCTTTTGGATGGATTGGTTGGGTCACCTTGTAGTCCAAGGGACTCTCAAGAATCTTCTCCAAAACCACAATTCAAAAGCATAAATTCTTCAGTGCTCAGCTTTCTTTATGGTCCAACTCTCACATCCATACATGACTACTGGAAAAACAACAGCTTTGACTAGCCAGACCCTTGTTGGCAAAGTAATGTCACTGTTTTTTAATATGCTATCTAGGTTGGTCTTAGCTCCTCTTCCAAGGAGCAAGTGTTTTTTAATTTCATGGCTGCAGTCACCATCTGCAGTGATTTTGGAGCCCAAAAAATTAAAGTTTCTCACTGTTTCTATTGTTTCCCCATCTATCTGCAATGAAGTGATGGGATCAGATGCCATGATCTTAGATTTTTGAATGTTGAGCTTTAAGCCAACTTTTTAACTCTCCTCTTTCACTTTCATCAAGAGGCTCTTCAGTTCTTCTTCACTTTCTGCCATAAATGTGGTGTCATCTGTATATCTGAGGTTATTGATATTTCTCCTGGCAACCTGGATTCCAGCTTGTACTTCATCTAGTCCAGCATTTCTCATGATATACTCTGAATATAAGTTAAATAAGCAGGGTGACAATATACAGCCTTGATGTACTCCTTTTCTGATTTGGAACCAGTCTGTTGTTCCACGTCCAGTTCTAACTGTGGTTTCTTGACCTGCATTCAGATTTCTCAGGAGGCAGGTCAGGTGGTCTGGTATTCCTATCTCTTTAAGGATTTTCCACAGTTTGTGGTGATCCACACAGTCAAAGGCTTTGGCGTAGTCAATAAGGCAAAACTAGATGTTTTTCTGATACTCTCTTGCTTTTTTGATCATCCAATGGATGTTGGCAATTTGATCTCTGGTTCCTCTGCCTTTTCTAAAACCAGCTTGAACATCTGGAAGTTCACGATCCACATACTATTGAAGCCTCTCTTGGAGAATTTTAAGCATTACTTTACCAGCGTGTGAGATGAGCACAATTGTGCAGTAGTTAGAGCATTCTTTGGCATTGCCTTTCTTTGGGATTGGAATGAAAACTGACCTTTTCAGCCACTGCTGAATTTTCCAGATTTGCTGGCATAGCAAGTGCAGCACTTTCACAGCATCATCTTTTAAGATTTGAAAGAGCTCAACTGGAATTCCTTCACTTCCACTAGCTTTGTTCATAGTGATACTTCCTAAGGCCCTCTTGACTTCGCATTCCAGGATGTCTGGCTCTAGGTGAGTGATAACACCATCGTGGTTATCTGAGTCATGAAGATCTTTTTTGTATAGTTCTGTGTATTCCTGCTACTTCTTCTTAATATCTTCTGCTTCTTTTAGGTCCATACCATTTCTGTCCTTTATTGTGCCCATCTTTGCATGAAATGTTCCTTTGGTATCTCTAACTTTCTTGAAGAGATCTCTAGTCTTTCCCATTCTATTGTTTTCCTCTATTTCTTTGCATTGATCACTGAGGAAGGCTTTCTTATCTCTCCTTGCTATTCTTTGGAACTCTACATTCAAATGGATGTATCTTTCCTTTCTTCCTTTGCCTTTTGTGTCTTTCCTCTTCTCAGCTATTTGCAAGGCCTCCTCAGACAACCATTTTGCCTTTTTGCATTTCTTTTTCTTGCGGATGGTCTTGATCACTGCCTCTTGCAGAATGTAAGGAACATCTGTCCATAGTTCTTCAGACACTCTATCAGATCTAACCCTTGAATCTATTTGTCACTTCCACTGTGTAATCATAAGGGATTTGATTTAGGTCATACCTGAATGGTCTAGTGGTTTTCCTTACTGTCTTCAATTTAAGAGTGAATTTGGCAATAAGGTGTTCATGATCTGAGCCACAGTCAGCTCCCAGTCTTGTTTTTGCTGACTGTATAGAGCTTCTCCAAATTTGGCCGCAAAGAATATAATCAATCTGATTTCTGTATTGACCATCTGGTGATGTTCATGTACAGAGTCTTCTCTTGTTTTGTTGGAAGAGAGTGTTTCCTATGACCAGTGTGTTCTCTTGGCAAAACTCTATTAGCCTTTGCCCTGATTCATTTTGTAGTCTAAGGCCAAATTTGCCTGTTACTCCAGGTATCTCTTGACTTCCTACTTTTGCATTCCAGTCCCCTATAATGAAAAGGACATCTTTTTTGGGTGTTAGTTCTAGAAGGTCTTGTAGGTCTTCACAGATCCATTCAACTTCAGCTTCTTCAGCATTACTAGTTGGGGCATAGACTTGGATTACTGTGATATTGAATGGTTTGCCTTGGAAATGAACAGTGATCATTTGGACATTTTTGAGATTGCATCCAAGTTCTGCATTTCGGACTCTTCTGTTGACTATGATGGCTACTCCATTTCTTCTAAGGGATTCTTGCCCACAGTAGTAGATATAATGGTCATCTGAGTTAAATTCACCCATTCCAGTCCATTTTAGTTCACTGATTCCTAAAATGTCAATATTCACTCTTGCCATCTCCTGTTTGACCAATTCCAATCTGCCTTGATTCATGGACCTAACATTCCAGGTTTGTTTGCAATATTGCTCTTTACAGCATCAGACTTTACTTCCATCAGCAGTCACATCCACATCTGGGTGTTGTTTTAGCTTTGGCTCTGTCTCTTCATTCTTTCTGGAGTTATTTCTCCCCTGATCTCCAGTAGCTTACTGGGCACCTATGGGCCTGGATGGTTCATCTTTCAGTATTCTATGTTTTTGCCTTTTCATGCTGTTCATGGGGTTCCCAAGTCAAGAATACTGAATTGGTTTGCCATTCCCTTTTCCAGTGGACCACATTCTGTCAGAACTCTCCACCATGACCCATCCGTCTTGAGTGGCCCTACATGGCATGGCTCATAGCTTCATTGAGTTATAGAAGGCTGTGGTCCATGTGATCAGTTGGGTTAGTTTTCTGTGATTATGGTTTTCATTCTGTCTGCCCTCCGATGGAGAAGGATAAGAGGCTTATGGAAGCTTCCTGTTGAGAGAGACTGACGCAGAGTCAGACCTGTAGGTTATGGACTTCTGAAAACATTTCAGTTCCAACACGGTCTTTGAAAAGGTAAACCTCTCTAATCATAGAAGTCTGAGTAGTTCTGAAAAGATGAGATTTTTAAAAAACGGGAATTGGTCCTTTCTTACCTCTCTGAAGTATCATGGAATTCTTATACCGTGTAACAACACTCTGTCTAGGCTTGACTTCGTGGTCCAGTGAGGCATTAATTACATTCTGCTCTCAGGCTTCAATTAGTGGATCATGGTGTGCATCCATCAGAGGAACTACGTGTCTTACAGAACATTAAAAGCTGTGGAAGTGCAAGCATGCATCACGATGACACGTTACCCAGGCATCTCAGTTAGCCATTCTGTCCCAGACCACCATCCCAGGTAAAGGAAAATGGAGTGTAGAGTTTGGAAGCAGAGAAATGAAAGAGTTTGGAAGCAGAATTACAAACACCAAATGGAACGGAAGCTACAAAACCAGATTTGCACAAATTTCAGCTGAAAAGAAAAAGGAAAAGAGAGAAAGGAGTTTTCTCTCTTGGTGATAAATACCTGGATCTGGCTCTCACCGTGCTGGCGTTTGCCTCCCTGGTATCAGTTTCTTCTCACAAACTCAAGCAAGAGAAGGAGTCCAAAGTGAATTTATAGCCAGTTCTTGAAGTAGGACGTGTAATAAATGAAGGGAATAATCACCCCAAGTGACAATAATCATTTTAGAACAAGATCATCAGGGTGGGATTTTGAATCCATGTTGAGTCTCCGGTATAGCATAGCTGTTCAACGATCTGTGCTTTGGTCCTGGATCTCACTCACTAAATCTGGCTCTTATCTCGGTCATTATTGGAACGTCATTTGGGGGAAGCAGGACCATAAGCAATTTCATGAACTAAACTGATTTACTTCTCAGCCTTAGGGTAAAGTAGACACAGGTTACTCTCGATCAATGGCATAGCTAAATATGTACAGAGGAGCACTTTATTAGAATGCCATTTGCAACAGCGTCTGACAGATCTGTGCCTCTCTGCGCTCTCCCACAGGTCTAGATCAACTCTGTTCCCCAGATGCTCCAGACTCTTGTGTGGAGATCTGTCCCCGCCTCAGCAGCCTCCTTGGACATTGTATCCAGATTGTGCATTTATCTCTCTTGATTTTTACTTCTCACCTTCCCTGGAATGACTTGCCTGGGACTAAATCTTCTTTCCTCATGAACTTTGAATTGTGTCATTAACAGTGTGCGTTCTAGCCTGCTCTTTCCCAGAGCCACCTCTAGGAATGCCCAAACACCACGGTTGCTCTTCCTGTGGTAGGCCCCTCTGAGAACTACCCTCCTTAGCCTTTCTAGATGTACTCTATCTGGTGCTCAGACATTGAAGAAGTTGGATAAATGTGATTATTTAATAAGTACTTGTTGAGAGAATGAATAAAATAATGAATAATGAATGAGTGAGTGAATATTAAGAGCCATGGGCTTGAGATGAGGAGACCTAGATTCAATCCCTGACTTAACCACACTCTGACCATATATATGATCTTGCACTATGTTTAATTCTTTAACCTTCAGTGACTTAGTTCAAGCTGCTATGTCAAAATAGTGTAGATCTAGAAGTTTGAAAAAGAAACATAATTTCTCATAATTCTTTATAATGCCTCATAATTCTGGAGGCTGAGGTGTCTAACATCAGGAAACTAGCAGATATAGTTCTTGGTGAAGGGCTCTCTTCCCAGCATGCAGACAGTTGCCTTCTCACTGAACCATCTCTTATTGGAGAGGGGAAGCCCTGTGTCTCTTCCTCTTTTTACAAGGGCCTCATTCCATAATGTGGCTTCCATCCTCAGGCTCTCATATAAATCTAATCACCTCCCAAAGGACCTACCTCCTAATACCATCATGTTGAATGTTAGGGCTTCACAATATACCTTTTGAAAGGACACAAATGTTCAGTCCATGATGCTCAGGTTTTTTTGTTGTTTTGTTTTCTCTTGTTTTATCAGTAAAATAAGGATAAAATATCTCTTCCACCTATTTCATGGTTTTTCTGAATCTTAGAATGGATTTTTCAGACTGTAAAGTACAACCAAAATATTTTACTGTTTATTATCAGAGAACCTTATTATCAGAGTCCACATGGACTCTGTTCAATTAAAGTGAAAATACTTCCAGACAGAGGGAAGAATTTGGCAAACAGAACCTGGAACTATGTCCTGTTCTATTTGATATACTGTTCTCTCTGTTTAAAGGGAATCAGTCCTGAATCTTCACTGAAGGGACTGATGCTGAAGCTGAAACTCCAATACTTTGGCCACCTGATGCAAAGAGCTGACTCATTTGAAAAGGCCCTGATGCTGAGAAAGATTGAAGGCAGGAGAAGGGGATGACAGAAGATGAGATGGCTGGATGGCACCACCGACTCAATGGACATGGTTTTGAGTAAATTCCGGGAGTTGGCGATGGACAGGGAGGCCTGGTGTGCTGCAGTCCATGGGGTCACAAAGAGTCAGACATGACTGAGCGACTGAACTGAACTGAACTCTCTCTGTTTGGAATTTTCCTTTGTCCTCCACCCTCCAACCCTTCAACAGTCACACCTGGGAAACTGACTTATCATTTAATACTCAGCTCAGACATCATCTTCAACAATTGTTTCTCAAAGCAACACATGGTAAGTGGAGGGAATAATGGTAAGAAAGAGAGTGCTAAACTGTGACTACTCAATGCCAGATGTACCTACTAGAGAAGATTCTTGAGAGTCCCTTGGACTACAAGGAGATCAAACCAGTCAATCCTAAGGGAAATCAACCCTAAATATACACTAGAAAGACTAATGCTGAAGCTGAATCTCCAAGCCACATGATGCAAAGTGTTGACTGATTGGAAAAGACTCTGATGCTAGGAAAGATTGAAGACAAAAGGAGAAGAGGGCAAAGGATGAGACATGAGAAGGTTAGATAGCATCACCAAGTCAATGGACATGAATTTGAGCAAACTCAAGTAGATAGTGAAGGACAAGGAAGCCTGGTGTGCTGCAATCCATGGACTCAATCCATGCAGAGAGTCAGACAGGACTTAATGACTGAACAACAACAACAAATGCCCAAGGTACTGAATCAAGTCAGTCTGAAGGGAGGAAAAAAGGGCAAATTATTTCTTTCTATTATTACTAATTCAGTGGTACCAGAAAAAATGACTTGAAAATCCTTAAGTTCATTTTGGACCCCTTCCTTCCATCCCCTTTTCTGCATCTCTGTCCTTCCTCTCATAAAGTATCTCATGTTCTCCAACAACGATAAACTCTGTCTCAAAAGTAATCCTTGTACTCAAATGACTTATTGAAGCCTCCTCAAATCAACTTCCCTCCCTCTGTGTGACTGAACTCAATTGTTTCACCAAAAGCAATAAGGTTGAAACAACCCTCCCAGATGTGTTTGCATTTGCAAAATAACTTTTATTGCTTTTCTCTAATTATGAAAGTAATTCACACTTATTGTAGAAAACATATGAAATATAAAACAGTATGAAGATAAAAACAAAAATTCTCAAAGCCTGTAGGATATTTGCATTTCCAAGAGGGAATGTTTGTTGACAGATATATGCAGACAGGGTAGATATATGAAAGTCTGACAGTATTACCAGGGGATAGTCATAGGGACTTTGAGGAAATCAAAGTGAGACAGAACCAGACCTCGTCCTCAAATAACCCATAGTATTGTACACAAATTATTCTAGCACTAATGAATTAAAGGTCAACAAATGCTCTTCATTTCAAATGAAGAGTATATAACCTGAGCTTTGTGAAATTCTATTTTAAAGCTGCAGAAATAAAGGTTCATCTTTGAAGCTGAGCTCATTACAGGAAACTTCAAACATGAGTGCCAAATTCTCTCTATAGGATCTACAGTCCTTGGAAAGCATGAACCAGGCAGAGAGAGAAGGGATTATTACAAACTATATTTTTCTAAGACAAATAGCTTATTTTCTTCATATATATGCTTTCTCTCTTTATAGAACTTTCGTAAGAAAATGAAATCATCTCATATGAACTCTAAATGCCCCTCCTTCCACTTCTCCTATTTTGTTGTTGTTTGTTACTTATTTTTCATTTATACACAGTAAATTTTACTCTTTATGGTAGTCAGTTCTATGAGTTTTGACAAATGCATAGAATTGTATTAGCACCAAAGCAATCAAGATGCAAAACCATTCTATCACTATCTCTCCACAATTCCCTTGTGTTACCCTTTTCGGTCACATCTCCTCTCAGTAATCTTTGGTAACCACTGGGCTGTTCTCCTTCCTAGTAATTCCGTCTTTCTTTTCCTAAAATGTCATATGAATGGATCTGGTGTCTTTCACTTGCCATAGTGCCTTTGAGATCCATGGATGGTACTGAATGTATATGTAGTTAGGCTTGTCACTCACAGATACCTTCAGTCAACTCAGCAGAAACAAAAAAGAGAGATAAGATTATCCAGGTTGCATTACAGATGAGCCTCTCATCTAACAGAGTGAATCTCCATGACATACATGGGAGACCTACAAGGTTCTTAAGAATTTTATACCAACAGAAACATTACCAACTTGGATCAAAATGGAGAAAGGGGAAAATAAACAAGGCTGTTAAATCTCCTGCTGGAATTCCTACATGCAGAAAACAGGCTGCTAAAACTACTCAGCTGAAAAATAAGTGCTACCATTCATATAAAAGGTATGACTCTAAGGGTGGGATTGGAACCAAGAGGTCAGAGCCTTAAACCAGAAAGGATTATTCCTAGGCCTAATGGAGTTTGCCTAGCTGGACTTCAAAATTGCTTAGGACTGATAGCTCCCTCTTTCCTTCCATTTCTGTCCTTTCAAAGAGATTGTTTAAGACTATTATCCTATGTCTGTGCCATCATAGAATTTTAAAAGCAGGTAACTTATTTTATAATTTTGCAAGTCCACAGATAAGTAGAAATTTTCTCCAGTATGAATCATACCCAGAGTTTCACCCTTTTATCAATTTAAATGATGAGATTTGGGACTTTGAGATGATAAGATTTAGAAGAAAGTATAGAATTTGAGTTAATACTATTATGAGTTGAGACTTTCAGTAAACTTGGGATAGAACACATGTATCTGGCATATGGGGTGAATGTGAATCTTTGGGTACCAGGGGGAGACTATGGTTGGCAGAATAATGGCCTTCCAAGATCTCCATGTCCCAATTTTCAGAACCTGTGAATATGTCACTTTGCATGGTAAAAAAAAAAAAAAAAAAAAAAAAACCTTTTCAGATATGATAAGTTAAAGATCTTAAGATGGGGAGATTATCCAATTTAATCAGAAGAGTTCCAATAAGAGGGAGGCCACAAAGTCAAAGTCAGAGGAAAAGATGTGAAGTTACAAGTGGAGGTCAGAGTGATAAGAAGTGAGCCAAAGAATGCAGCAACTTCTAAAAGCTGGAAAGCAGAAGGAACATACTTCCCCTCCAAGATCCTCCAGAAAAAATGCAGCTCCACCAACCATATTTAGAAAGGCTTTTTCAAATCTTTGGAGAAGGAAATGGCAACCCACTCCAGTATTCTTGCCTGGAAAATCCCATGGACGGAGGAGCCTGGCAGGCTACAGTGCATGGGGTCACAAAGAGTTGAACAAGACTGAGTGACTTCACATGTTGTTGTTGCTGTTTTCAAATCTTCCCAAATGATAAAGGTTTCTGCTTATGCTTTCTTTTGATAACATGTTTTTGTTTATTTTTACTTTATGTAACTGTATCATTGGGAATTTATCACAATGTATAAAGCAAGAAAAAGGATCTCTTTCAAGTGACTGTCTAATTGTTTCAGCATTTGACATTTTCAAAATTGATGTGTGATGCTACATTATTATATTATAAAAGTTTCCAATGCATTTTGTGTATCTCAAGAATTTTAGTTCTGTATCCTTCACTTTTTATTTTTCATGAACCAAAACCATGCCATTTAGTTGCACAGGCTTTAAAATACATTTCAATGTTCTATAGGGCTAGCACTGCCTGGCTTAGTCTATTCCCTGCTCTCTTATAAGTAGCAGCAATTTATTTGTCAGAGTTCTGGAGACTAAAAATTCTGAAACCAAGGCATCATCAGATTCAGTATTTGGTGAGAACTCACTTCCTGGTTCATAGATGGCTATCTTCTCGCTGTGCTCACAGGGGGAGCTTTCTGGGGTCTCTTCTTACACAGGTGCTTATCTCATTCATGAGTGCGTCACCCTTATGATTAATCATCTCCCAAAGATTCCACTTTCTAACACCATCACATTAGAGATCAGGATTTTAACATGTGAACTTTGAGGGAACAGAAGCATTCAGTCTATGGCACCCCTGTATTGATCTTCTTTTCCAGAGTTAGTATAACTATAGTATCTATAGTATAGAATAGTATAGCTGTTTTTGGACATTTTTTGTTCTGTTTTAACTTTATAAATAACTTGTTTATATCCATAAAAACCTTGATGATATTTTAATGGTATTGTATTACTATTTCCCATTACCTTACATATAATTGACTTTATTGTGATGTTTATTCTTCTACCCTGAAAACATTTTCACTAATTTCATTCCTCATTGTAAACCAGCTTATACTGATTTAATCCATCTCTGAATATTCAGACAAAACAACTATCTGCAATAGTGGCTGGCTCTGTTATAAAGAAAAAAAAAAAACTTTCCCCCTTTGGCATATTCTGGAAGCCTCACCAAATTATAGAAAAATCATTTTTTTCCTTCCACAATCTCTGCATCCAGGGGAAAAAGTGCCTTCATTATATATTATTGAGTTAGTACCAAAATATTTCTGCTTTCAAAAAGTAAGTGCTGATCCATCAGGAGTTCCAAGTTGGTAAAACATATTAGATGAGAGAGCTCACTGAAGTTCTTTTAATTCACATATCTGTAAGTGCAACCAAACTCTTTTTCTCTCTCTCTGAACAGTGGGCAGACCTCTTTTCCCTTAGAGCACTTTAACAATATCCTCTCAGCCCCTTCCTTTTCCACTCTCTCTCCAAGGATATCAAAGGACGTCTTTTCAGACACTTAATATGCATATAATGATAATTCTTCAGTTTGTGTAATTGATGATTTCACACATAGTGTCACAGGATCATGTTAAGAGAACAAGTCATTCACTTTCACTCATCCTGGATTTTCACTGGTTCATGAAAATCTTATTATAAGCCCTCCACACATAAACCCCAACATTTCTGTTTGACTTCCCACCCACCTGGGGTTATTCACACCTAACAACTTCCCACACTATAGTTAAAAGAAAACAAAGGCTGGTGCTCATGCTTTCCCCTTGCTTTTACCTCCTGACCAACCTGCGTGGCTCCACATGGCATAGTCTGCTTCTTCCTCTCGGTAACCGTGAGTAACCGGCTCTTCTTTCCAGACAGCTGTCTTTGCTTCTGTCATCTTACCATACTCGATCGAAGCAAACCCCCAGTACATCTGAAGACACTGAGACCTCTGCTTCCTTCTGCCCTGGGAGCTCTCTTTTCTGTCCATCTCAAATATGGTCCATCACTGTTTCGCTTGTATCTTTAATGACAGTGGAGCCATCTGTTCACATGATGATAAGAGCGTAGCTTTCTCTTGCTATTTGTTGCTCCTCTCTATCATTGCTTCCCCTGGATTTCATGCACTAACACATCCATCCAAGAGTCCAAAAACTCTTCCATAAACTCCCACAGAATTTCTTTTCCCTGAATAACAGGATTATTTTAGTATTATCATAGATTTCCCTTCTTCCCTGGGTATATAATCGCCTCCAAGAGAGATAAGCCAATAACAGTTTCTGTTCTGCCTAGCATTTTAGGACAATTCATTGCTCTCTCTCAACATTCAAGACTAGTTGCTTAGTTTAACCCACCACACCCAACAACTTTCTCCATTTTGGTGTCCTTTTCCTACGCAGAGGTTCATTTGTCCTTACTCTCATGCAGTCTAGCTTTTGCAGCTACTACCCACTCGTGTCCATCAAATGTTAAAGTCAGAGCTAAATTATCAATTAAGTTTAAGCTCTCTTTTAAGGAGAATCCTAGAATTTTACAAATAAGTGAACTATACTAGATTTAACTAGGAATTAGATTTGACTAACTCCACATACCAGCATACCCTAGTTTCAGCTCTCACCCACCTGGAACTTAAACATCATATTCATTCACTGTGTACAATACTTTTAATAGACTCATGCTGTAATTTATTTGACTAAATTATCACTACAACAGAGATCTGCACCAGTATTAATGATGTGAGATCAAATTATTCTATTAAAATGGGGAAAGTGTCTGTTATTTCTACAGATAGAAACAATAGGGCTTAAGGTTGGAGGTGAGTTTTTCATCTCTTTTTCTAGTTAAAAGTCATGACTTTAGAATCAACTAGAAGTTTTAAGATGTAAATAGATAGCTATAGAGATGGTGTCAAAGAAAAGGATATGGTGAGTTTTTTGCATGTTTTTTTTCTTTTAGATCATGACTTATGACACCAAAAAGAAAAGCTACTGGCAAGGTATAGAGTTTATTTCATGGGGCCCGAGAAGAATATGTTTGCTAGGAGACTTGCCAACATGATAAAGAGAGATTTCAATTGAAACTTGAGAAAAGAAGGGGAAAATGCCCAGATTACACTATAAAATCCTGCCCTTAGAGGTTATAAGGTGTGAAGAAAGAAAAAAAAAAACAGTGGAGGAGATGCCAAATAATTCATAAAAGGAAATAACAGAGAAGAGAATCAAACAGTAAATCTGACAACTTCAGAGTACCTATACCAATGAAAGAAGTATGGTTAATAAACAAAATGAACTTGAGACATTTAACTCAGAGAAATTCATAGAAGTTCATGAATGTCACTGGGACTTGGCAGAATTATTGGCAAATGACTGCTGAAGGACAACATGCCCTATTTGAAGGGGGAAAAATACCTCATAGAGGGGAAAGGGGCAGCTCTGCATTTCAAGACTGCCTAAAACTAAACAGAAGTTCAGGAAGCTGGGTGGAAAGCTTACTGTCAAGCATCTAGATGAAGATGCAAGAAAGCCAAATAGATAAGGTACTGAACAGTGCCAGCCAGAGACAGGAATCAACCATGGCATGAGGGCAACGGGGCCATCAAGGGGTTCTGGAGACCCAACTGTCACTAACTAGCAATGTATTCTTTCAGGAGGTTCAACAGGTCACAGGAGGTTTCCCAACCAGGATGAAGAAATGGATCCATGAAGAGAGGAACATACGATACACCCAGGATATAAAAGTTTGTAAACTCCCCACTTTGAAAATATGTAAATAATGTTACCAGGGACTGTCATAACAGGAAAAAGGAGGGTGTTCACAGAGGCTGAAACATCAAGGCACATAGCAGAAAGAAGGTGGAGAAGTCAAAAGATTTTAAGAGGGGAAACAGGAGTGCCTTCTCTCCTCCTCGATTTTGCCTGGACTGAGTCCTGGATCCCATCCCAAGACAATCTAACCTGCCTTTGGCCCTGCACTTGGGAGTAAAATTACCAACAGTTCATTACATTCTAGTACAAAAAGGAAGAAGAAAGGACCACTTTAAAACAGTGGTTTCCACTTCTTCCATGTATGTGTATGCACGTGGGCTGGCTGGCTGGGTGGCAGGTGCTAGGGACAGAGGAAGATGCATCTGTGGAGGAAAGCACCAGAGGAGACCCCGTCCACGTGGACCCCCGGGTGGACTCTGTTTTCAGGTTGAGGCTGACCACTGAGCAAAGCTGGAGAGCTGGAGACTAAGAAAGTAGAATTTAAACAGTTTCACAAAATAATAGGAACCTTTTCTCTTCTTGTCAAAAATGGACTCTTTAGAGACTGTACTGAATTTTGGAAGTCATTTTTTTCTGCTCTTCATCATGGATTTAGACTGCACAGTTGCTCAGAATTCTTGTTTGGGTTGTCATGTGCGTGTGTGTCTGTGTGCATTATTCAAAGGCTTTTCCCAAAAGACCAGGACACGGTGAGGTTAGAGGGTGGCAGGAAGAAGCAGCCGTATACTGAACTCAGACTTTTGCTGTTGTTCAGTTGCTCAGTCGTGTCCAACTTTTTGTGACCCCATGGACTGCAGCACGCCAGGCTTCCCTTGTCCTTCACCATCTCCCGGAGCTTGCTCAAACTCATGTCCATTGAGACGGTGATGCCATCCAACCATCTCATCCTCTGTCATCCCCTTCTCCTCCTGCTTTCAATCTTTCCCAGCATCAGGATCTTTTCCAATGAGTCAGCTCTTGCATCAGGTGGCCAAAGTATTGGAGTTTCAGCTTCAGCATCAGTCCTTCTAGTGAATATTCAGGGTTGATTTCCTTTAGGATGGACTGGTTGGATCTCCTTGCAGTCCAAGGGACTCTCAAGAGTCTTCTCCAACACCACAGCTCAAAAGCAAAAATTCTTCAGTGCTCAGCATTGTTTATGGCCCAACTCTCACATCCATACATGACTACTAGGAAAACCATAGCTATAACTATACGAACCTTTGTTGGCAAAGTAATGTCTCTGCTTTTTAAAAGCTGTCTAGGTTTGTTACAGCCTTTTTTCCCAAGGAGCAAGCGTCTTTTAATTTCATGGCTGCAGTCACCGTCCACAGTGATTTTAGAGCCCAAGAAAATAAAGCCTGTCACTGTTTTCATTGTTTCCCCATCTATTTGCCGTGATGGGACTGGATGCCATGATCTTAGTTTTTTGAATGTTGAGTTTTAAGCCGGCATTTTCACGCCTCTTTCACCTTCATCAAGAGGCTCTTTACTTCCTCTTTGCTTGCCATCATAAAGTTGGTATTATCTGCATATTTGAGGTTATTGATATTTCTCCCGGCAATCTTGGTTCTAGCTTGTGCTTCATCCAGCCTGGCATTTTGCATGATGTACTCTGCATATATGTTAAATCAGCTGGGTGACAATATACAGCCTTGACGTACTCCTTTCCCAATCTTGAACCAGTCCATTGTTCCATGTCTGGTTCTAACTGAATTCACACTGGCACAGGTATTATTTCCCCAAAGGGGACTAGACCTCAAACTCCAGGCCTACTAAAATGGGAGGCCTCCCAACTAGGTGATTATACTAGACTCTAGATATATAGCAGTGAACTGCTATATCCACAGAGCAGTGGGAGGGAGGAATGAACAGAGGACCAAATCTAAAGCACAGAGGGGTGTGCCTGAAGGGTGTGATAGTAACACTACCAAATGTGAAGAAGGGGTTTGTGCTCTGAGGAGCACTGAGATCAGAAACTGAGGCTACCCATGAAGAATGATCATCAGATCCAGATCCACTGGGTCCATCAGATCCATCAGATCCATTGGACAGCATGCCCAATCCATTCTGAATTCCTGATGAACACTGCCTTTTTCAGTATACCTGTATTTTGTGAAGTACTGGGTTGGCCAAAAAGTTCTTTTAGGTTTTTATGTGAGATATTATGGAACTTTTTGGCCAACCTAATATTTGGGACATACCTATAGACATACCTATACTAAAAACCATTTGATATTTATCTGAAATTCAAATTTAACTGGACATTCTGCATTTTACCTGGCAACCCCACCATGAGGAAACTTATATATATATATATATATATATTTTTTTTTTTTTTTTCTCTTTGGCTCTGAAAATAGTCCTACATATCACCTTTCTGCAATTTCCTACCATTGTGTTTAGTTTGCTCATGGTTCGCTCATACTGTTGATGTAGTGTAATCCACACAGCAATTGCCTCTGGTGTCACTGAAGATAAGTGAAGGATAAAAGGATGGGCACGGGAGACCCTTGCGGTGAGGCAGAGAAGGGAGGGGCTGAGCTGGCTGCACCCACCTCTGCTGAAGCTGTTGACTCTTCAAGGCTGGTAGTAACCACACTCCAGGCCGAGACCCACTGAGAGGCTATCAGAATTCTAAGGCAGAACTCAAACCTCAACTGTGGATCAAGTGAATCAGAAAAGAAAAAGAGAAACTCAAAAGAGAGCAAGTTCAAGCCCTGCTAATATGTGGCAGAACCTACCAGGCTGCAGACAACTCAACCAAGTTTACCGGTATTATTAATCCCTTAGCTCCTTTCTAATTGCTTAGTCAACTCGGTTGTTCCCAGCTCTTTGTGATCCTTTGAATTGTAACCCGCCAGCTTCCTTTGTCCATGGGATTTTTTCAGGCAAGAATACTGGAGTGGGTTGCCATTTCCTCCTCTAGGGGGTCTTTCTTACTCAGAGATCAAAACCACATCTCCTGTGTTTCCTTCATTGCAGGCAGTCTTTACCCACGCATGGAAAGGTTTTCATCTGATGCACGAGTTGCTGAGAGTCTTCTTTCCATCTAATAGAAATTTTCCTCACTGAATACTATAGGCAAGCGTTATCTAGTACAGCAGCTATAGCCACATGTAATTACCTAAAAAGTAGCTAGTCAGCACTGAGATATGCTTTAAAATATACATTGGATTTCTAAGACTTAGTACAATAAAAATAATGTGAAATAGTTCATTTAGATTGACTGTCCAAATGACACCATTTTGATTATATTGACTTAAATTATGTATTATAAAATTATTAAAGTATGTATTATAAATTATGACTTAAATTATGTTATTAAAATTAACTTCACCTGTTTCTTTTTTTTTTACAATGCTATTAAAATATTTTATATCTGTGGCTCAAAAATATCTTTCTATTGGACAATGCTATCATAGACTCTATCGCTAAGTTTTCAAAGCTAGAAGGGCCTGAAAGATTATCTAGTTTAGGTGTATAATTTAGTTGGTGTGAAAAGCAATTTAGTTGGTGTGAAAAGCAAGACCCAGAAGGCTGATGTGCCCAGCCAAGGTCACCCAGCTAGTTAATGAGACAGGACCAGAACTAAAGTCAGGACATCTTAGTGGGTTCCAATTTTCCACACTACTTCCTGATGCTTAGCACAACTTATTATTAAATTATGGTATTGTATTATTAAATTATGACAAATTTTCAAAAAACCATCTAAAGTTTGGAAGGATCTTTAAAGATCAAGGCAGTGGTCCTGTGTCATTTCAAAGGTTTCATCTGATGAGAATTCCACTTTGTCCTGACAAAATGGAAAAAATATCAGTGATAGATAATTTTTATTTCTAAAACAGTGCTTTAAGATACACTTTTAAAAGGCATCATTTTATTGTGAATAAAACTGCTTTATAACAAAATACAAAAACACAAAAGCAGCACTTGAGTTTTGTGATAGAGTAGTTTTTATACGTGACCTCAGAGCCAAGGTAAACAGGGCTGACCCCTTACAAAATCACAGAATCCGGTGAAGTCTGACAGCATCTCTCCTTAGCTCACATCCCAGCACCTGTAATGCTGAGCGCGGCACAGCTGCAAAGCTTTCTTACCCTCTGTGTACCTCTCCCTCTCCCTTGATGCATTATAAGAGCAAGAAAATACCAGATATCAGTCACTAATAATTGTTGGCTGGTCAATCAAATTAACACAATATGAAATAGCAGCCTCTGTGTATGTGTGTGTGTGTGTGTGTGTATGTGTGCGTGCATGCGCAAAGTCACTTTAGTTGTGGCCGACTCTTTGTAACACTATGGACTGTAGCCCACCAGGCTTCTCTGTCCATGGGATTCTCCAGACAAGAATACTGGGGTGGGTTGCCATGTCTTCTTCCAGCGTATCTTCCCAAACCAGGGACTGAACCCATATCTCTTATGTCTCCCTGCACTGGCAACAGAGAAGGCAATGGCAACCCACTCCGGTACTTCTTTACCACTAGCACCATCTGGGAAGATCAATAGCAGCACCTATATGCTAAATATTTCTAATTGTGGAATTTCATGAAATGATACAGGTAGAAATGAAGCAATCTTGCCCTTTAAGATAGATTCTAAACTATGCAAAAATTGAAGATAATTGTGGAAGTAAAAAAAAAAAAAAAACACACTAATTCACTTACAGTCAATACACTTACATGGACCCTGGTACAGTCTGCTTGTGTTCCCCTAAAATTCCTATGCTGAAACCTAACCTCCAGGACTTTAGAAATAAACTTATGCTGTTTATAAAGCAATTCTATTGTGTTCCATTGTAATAGCCTGAAAGGACTAAGACAGATTCCCTGCTTTCCCTCCCCATGCCCTACTCCCTCAGTGGGCCACATCCATGCTGCACTAACATGTATCTATGAGGACTTACAGTGCATCAAGCATGCTTCTAGGTGCTGGGGATACTACGGCGAGCAAGACAGAGACAGTCCAGCCTCAGAAGCTGACCTCCTATGGCTTCTCACCTGATCCCTTCCCTCCCGTAATAACAGTCCTCCAGCGTCTCTTTCTTTTTTGGCCTCATGCACACGATAGTCATTCCCTGATCCTACTCTTGCATGTATCTGTTCTAAATTCTGATCAGCCTGGGCCATAGACCCTTCACTATCCCGTGACCTCCTGAGAGTCCTTGGCACTCATGAAGTACAGCAGGATGAAGACTCCTCTATGGTCCATTTTAGAAGACCCCCAGGATCTAGGCCTCGCTTGCTCCTAGCTGTGAAGTTGGAGGATCCTCTTCCAAGCTTTCCTGCTCAGGTCCCTCAGCAACCCATTTCTCCTCCAGGATCCCTTTCCTCCACCCTCTGCCTAAGCACCAGGATACCTTTATCCTAGTGAGTCTGTCTGTCTTGAAACCACCATTCATACTTCATCTTTACTTCCACGGCTGGCACAATCTCAGGTGGTACTCAACGATCTCGTCACACCACAGTGCCTTCTTCCTCAGCTGACATCTAACCACAGATCCACACGCCTTCTGTGCCAGGGAATGAGATTTCTGAGAAATACAAATACTATCAGAACGTCTCATATTTTTTAACCTGCATTCTTCCATTCATTCATTCATCCACTCATTCCACAGGATTATTTGAAGGCCTATAATATATCAGGCATAGTCTGGGCATTTGACATTCATAAATGAGTAAAACTTATCACTGTGCACTAACTAAAGCTGACAGTCTAGAGAGGAAATTAAACATGTTTTTTTTTCTTTTTTAATGTACATGGATATATGTTCCTTTTCTTTTGAAATTTTATTTTTGAAAACAGTTTTTATTTTCTAATTTATCTTTTATTTTTTAAATTAATTTTTAGTGGAATATAGTTGATTTATAATGTTGTGTTAGTTTCTGCTGTACAGCAAAGTGAACTGGTTATACTGATATGTATTCATATAGCCACCCTTTTTTAGATTCTCTTCTCATATAGATCATTAAAAAGTATTGAGTAGAGTTCCTGTGCTATACAGCAGGTCCTCACTAGTTATCTATTATAAATATACAGTAGTGTGTATATGCTGAGAAGGCAATGGCACCCCACTCCAGTACTCTTGCCTGGAAAATCCCATGGATGGAGGAGCCTGGTAGGCTGCAGTCCATGGGGTCGCAAAGAGTCGGACACGACTGAGCGACTTCACTTTCACTTTTCCCTTTCATGCACTGGAGAAGGAAATGGCAACCCACTCCAGTGTTCTTGCCTGGAGAATCCCGGGGATGGCGGAGCCTCGTGAGCTGCTGTCCATGGGGTCGCACAGAGTCGGACACGACTGAAGCGACTTAGTAGCAGCAGCAGCAGCAGTGTGTATATGTCAATCTCAATCTCCCAATTTTTCCTTCCCCCGTTCCCCTTGAAAACCATGTTTGTTTTCTACATCTGTAATTCTGTTTTTTTTGGAAATATTAATAGGTTCATTTGTACCATTTTTTAAGATTCCAAATAAAAGTATTATCATATGGTATTTGTCTTTCTCTGACTTACATCACTCAGTATGACAATCTCTATTTTCATCCATGTCACTGCAAATAAGAATGCCTCGTATTTGATAACAGAGGTACCATCTAATTACAAAGTCAGGGCTTTTAGGGGCTTAATTTCAAACCAATATCTGCTCCTTAATTAAAACAATCTCATAAGCATTTATCTTTTAAAAGAGTAACATTAAATATTAATTACTTACATTGGAAGTAAACAACTGAAAGCTAATAAATTTACAAATTCAATTATCACAAAAACTATCAAATGTCCTTTTGTTTAATTGCTATGGATTCCCCTTTAGGCATCATATTGGAATTAACAGAACATTCTCATAATCAATGGAAATTGATTGATTGATCAATCAGCAGAACATGGTTAGATTCTTGAACCTCCAGACATTATTATTTATGCCTAAGCAGTACCAGAGCAAGCACCTGGCAAACAGACATGAGAGCACACAACCAGGATAGAGGGAGGACATTTGGACATTGTCCAAAGTTCAGTGTGGGGTGAGGTGGTTTTCGCATATATATGAAGCATGTCACCCTTGAAGGGTAAGCATTATGCTTCTCATTAATATATTATCAAGGTCTCCTCATAAGTGAAGGAAACACAGTCATCCTTCACAGATGAGCTATTTGCATTTATTCCTGAGGATTCATTAAAAATTAACATTCCATCACTTTCCACTTTTGGTACCTGCTGGCACCTTTAAAACAGAAGGATAGATTTTGGCCCAAAACTTTTCAACAAATGTCCTGGTATATAAAGATCTCTAGAATAAGCATGACCCCCGCCTCCACCTTAAAACTTTCCCCTCTCCCTCCTCCTGGGTTTTCTGCTGCTTTCTGCTTATCATCAGAACATTTTCTGTATCACATATGGGACTGATGAGCTCTTAGAAAGCAGGATCTATTTTTGAGGCAGGAAAGTATTAATGTTATCATTGCAAATAGTCTACACTGCAAGTTTACAAAGCAATGGATCTGCTCTATCCTGATATGTACTCACATCCTTCCATAGATCGGGGGTGTGAGGCTGGAACCGATGCTGTGGAACAAGGCAAGCAACCCAGGACAAGGAGCTGGCCATAGGTCCACAGGTCTCTGTCTGACCCACTGTCCATCTGGCATAGGACCGTGGCTCTGGCTGTAACCCTGAACATCTCTAGCTTAGGATTTCAAAGAAAAGATGTTTATTTTCCCCACTAGACTGTGAGCTTTAGTTAGTGCACAGTTAATGCTCCCCCTGACAGTCTCTGCTCTCCTCATAATCTACAATGAATCTCATAGTCATTAATCATCTAAACCTCTCAGAAGCAATTTTCAGTTTCATCCTGGAACTCTTAGTAAAGCAAAATGCACAGTCCCTATCATATTAATAGTATTAGCTACTGTTACTGAACCCACACTAAGTGTCAATTATTCAACAGGCCCTTCACATACATCATGGGTCCACACTGCTCCTTAGTCACTTAATGCCACCCAGGCTGACTCTCTTCTTGTCTTTAAGGGACTATATGCATCCACTATCTCTAATGCCCTAATCCTAATGCCCTCAGAGCCAACATTTCCCTCTTATTTACATCTTAGATGAAATATCACATCTTCAGGAAAGTCTTCCCAGAAAAATACATTCAGTTACTACCACTTACATTTTTGTATTACTCCCACGTTTTCTTCAAAGTGCATAGTATTGAAAAGAAATAATTTTGTCATTAAAAACATTTTTGAATATTGTCTCTTCTCTGGGATAAGCTTTATGAGGACAGGGAAATTTCTCATTTACCATTGTATCTCCACTGTTGGGTACGTTACTGAGCACACAGGTGCCCAATCAATAACTTTTATAAGAATATGCTTTTTTCATCAAATTTGCACAAGAAGGTAGGTTACACAGAAGTTCTAATAACCAATCTTGACCTAACCAAATATATCAGTGATGTTTTCAGCTTCAAGTGATAGAAAATATCAATTCAAAATAGTATAAATAATGCAAAAGTTACTTTCCGCATATAGCAAGCAATTCAAAGGTCTGGTCATCTCCAAGGGTGGCTGACTGCAGCACAAGGACATCATCAAGGGCTCTCCTTCAGAGCATCACTCACACTGTCGTGCTATGTATGTCAGCTTTGCCACTGGGCTGGCTCCAATCAGGGTACCACAGCTGATCCCCCCGTTTCAGGTGTCACACCTAAACAGGACCGTTTTGGAGACAATTGTCCAGATAGACCGGCAAAGATAAGTAGAAAGTACCAGGGGCTTCTTTGTCGGTAGACAGGAAATTACTGATTGTCAAGTCTTTAGCAAATTAATCAGCTCCTATACCTACCTGTGTCCCAGAGAAGAAGACTGTCTTAAGTCATTTCAGGCCTATTACAAAAATATCATAGACTGGGAAGCTCAATAGAAATTTATTTCTTGCCATTCTGTAGGCGGAGAAGTCCGACATCAAGGTGCTGGTGCAATTGGTTCCCCATCTAGTTTCTTGGTTTGCAAGATGAGGGTTCTCTCCATGGTTTGGCGAGGGCTACTCTCTTACTATATCCTTACAGAGCAAAGAAAAAGAGCTCTGGTCACTTATCCCCTTTATAAGGGTACCCGATCTCATCATGGGCAAGGGAGTTTCCACTTTCATGACCTCATCCAAACCCAGTTATCTCCCAAAGGTCTTACTTCCTAATGCCATCCTACTCTCCAAGTGATGATTAGGGCTTCACTATGAAGTTTGAGAAAATGCAAATATTCAGCCGATAACACAGCCCAACACAGGTCACCCACATCATCAGGATTCTCAAATAAGACTATATCCTTGTTCTTACCTCTTTTATTAATAACATGGGCTTCCCAGGAAGCTCAGTAGTAAAGAAACCACCTGCAATGCAGTAGACATGGGTTCAATCCCTGGGTCAGGATGATCCCCTGGAAATGGAAATGGCAACCCACTCCAATATTCTTGCCTGGAAAATTCCATAGACAGAGGAGCCTGATGGGCTCCAGCCCATGGGATTGCAAAAGAGCCAGACATACTTAGCGATTAAAGCACCATCACATTAATAACATAAGACTACAGAGAACTTAAAATCAGCACTTCTTCAGAAAGGGATGGCATATCCTGACATAGGAGGGAAAGGCCAGCTGCTTACAGGGAGACTAGAGCCAGGAAGGACAGTGAAACCTCCAGGGAAAGCAAGACCGAGAGTGGGCTACTGATCAGAACTAACTTGCTTAAGCCAGAACTGCAGGGCTGCCGGACAGGGAGGCAACGCGAGAGCCAGAGGTGGACTGCACACCAAGGGCCAGGTTTGCCAGAAGTCTATTTAAGCTGCGGCCCCCAACCTTTTTGGCACCAGGAACTGGTTTTGTGAAAGAAATTATTTCCGCCCCCCACGGACCGGGGGTGGTGGTGGTGGTGGTGGTTTGGAGATGATCCAAGCGTATTACAGTTATTGCGCACTTTATTTCTATCATTATTACATGAGCTCCACCTAAGATCATCAAGCATCAGACCCTGGAGGCTGGGGGCCCCTGTGTCAAAGGTGCTCTGCAGAGGCTCACTTATTAGTGAGCATGTCTTCCCCTCTCTCCTCATCATGTTGGGGGAAATGAACGCCGGGAGCTGAGGAAAGCAGCTGCTGGATATATTGATTTCTTTTGGAAGAGCCGAGATTATTGGATCTTCCACAGTTGCTTATATTCCCATTAAAACTAGCCAAAGCCAATAACATTGGCAGAAGTACAATATTTCATGGAGTCAAAAGTGACAGTTATGCTCTATTTAAAACAACCGTGAAAATGTCGTTGGTCAAAAGGACAGGACCTCTGGCCAAGCTAGAGAAAGCATATTTCTTTTCTGAATGGCAAGAAATGAGCATTTTGAGTATCTAGTACTATCTGTACCTATGCCAGGGTTGGGAGATAGACAAGCATTTTCCTTCAGGGAACAAGCCATCTAAGTGTTTACAGGGCACACACTGAGGGCTTACACTACAATGCGGGCTGCAGAAGATGCAAAAGAAGTATCAGGCTTCCAGTTCCAAGGAAAACAAGTTTAACTCTTTAAAAACAATTTTTATTGATTTTTAAAGGGTTTTATTGATGCAGACCATTTTTTAAGTCTTTATTGTGCTTTTTAAAATATTGCTTCTGTTGCATGTTTTGGTTTTTTGGCTGGAGGCATACGGGATCTTAGCTCTCCAATCAGGGATCAGACTCACACCTCCAGCAGTGGAAGGGGAAGTCTTAACCACTGGACTGCCAGGGAAGTCCCCTAAAATCAGTTTTTAAATAGATTACCTTAAAACAGCATAAAACAGTATCAATTGCAGAGTCCTGATCACTAGTACTGTGTAACTCTAATGTAAGCTGGTTGCACCAGAAAAGCTTCATGTAAAAGGAAATGCTTAAAGAGTGACTATGATTCGAATCAAAGAAGCACCTTGTGTTCTGGCCACCTCTCCTCCCCACTACTGTCCTATCTTCTTATCTAATCGGATACTTATTGAGTTCAGAGTATGTTCTTTTAGGAAACAGGAAGTAAATATGTGTCCTTCTCTCCCAATCAGAATGTCTTAAAAGCCCTCAAATTATGTATTCTTTTGATGGGAAAACATAACCAGAAAACTGCTTCAAGTTAATGGAAACAATCTCATCTGCAGCCTAATAACACATGTAAACCAGCCTGCACTAGGCCGTAGAAAGAATGAGATGCTCAAGAGGGCAGAAGAGAGGAAACACAGTGCTCTCCACTTTCTTCAGCTGCAAAGAATCAGCAGACCTTGTTGCAAATTATTTGCTGTGTTTAATAAGCGTGCCAGCGCAAATGTGCTAAACACATAGATACAGCGAAGTCATAATCACTAGGTTCAATGTCAAGCACCATTTAAATCCACTGATTAAATCAACTGATGAGAGTAAACCTGTTTTATTAGAAGTACTGTCTGAAAGAGAAAGCAAAATTTAGGGGAAACTGTACTCTCACTCTTTCCTTGCAGGAAAGGAAATCTATTAACTACATGAATTCCATGAATGGTTTAACTGCTTTTCTTTGCTAGGGATTTGGTGCAAGCTAACCTCTTTTCATTTAGAGAAAAACAATCAATTTTGTTCTGTAGACTAAGGGTAGTGAGTTTGTCTGTGGATGGAAAGCGATTCCTGTATGAAGTCTGGGTGATAACAGAAAGGACTTGTTCTTTGAAGGTGCAGGAGTCCACGCCAGATACCTTAGCTGTGTTGATGATGAAATTTCAGAGGCCTGGGTGCTACCCAGGAAGTTTCTGATACCATTTTGTCAGATTCTGAGGTAACGTGAGGTCCCCTTGATGTTGTCTTATTATATAACACCAACCCCTCACCTTCAGCAAAACCAAGTTCCCTGCCAAGTTAGAAATGAGGGCACCAGGACCCTCACAGAGCAACAGCTATGATGTGACTTCAATCCCACCCTTCAGGGGCATCAGCAGAATGGAGATGGAGAGAAGGGTTCACAAAAAAGCAGGACAACATATTCAGTTCAGTTCTTATCATTCATGGGTTTTCAATAAATTTAGAAGAAAAAAAATAAAACATATTTATTGGGTTGGCTAAAAAGTTAATTTGGTTTTAAGTAAAAATAAAAGGCACATATTTCATTTTACCAAGAACTTTATTGCAAAAATGTATTCATTAACCAAATGAACTTTATGGCCAACCCAATATTTTCCAGAGTACATCATACAAGGTCTTATATAACTCATTTCAATAGCAGAATGTAATTTCTCAGTATCCAAATAAAAAGAAATCAAGCTGAGGTAGAAGTTAGGACCTCTACAAAGCAAAGGAAATCATCAACAAAATGAAAAGGAGTATATTAATAACCTACTGAATGGGAGAAAATATTTGCAAATTACATATCTGATAAGGGGTCAATTTCTAAAATATAGAAAGAACACGTACTTACATACAACATAACAGAAAAAAACAAAACAAAACAACTCAGTTAAATAGTGGGCAAAAGATCTGAACAGAAAATTTTCCCAAGAGAAAAATAGGGATGGTCAATAGGCACACAAAAAGGTGTTCAGCATCACTCATCATCAGGGAAACGTGGATCAAAACCACAATAAGATATTACCTCACATTTGTTAGAATGGCAGCTGTAAACAGACAAGTGATAACAGGCAGCGGTAAGGATGTGGAGAAAAGAGAACTCTTGTGCACTCTTAGGGAGAATGTAAGCCATTATGTAATGCAGTATTACAGTTTCTAAAAAAAAAAAAAATTAAAAATACAACTATACTGTGAGAGTTGGACTATAAAGAAAACTGAGTGCTGAAGAATTGATGCTTTTGAACTGTGGTGTTGGAGAAGACTCTTGAGAGTCCCTTGGACTGCAAGGAGATCCAACCAGTCCATCCTAAAGGAAATCAGTACTGAATATTCACTGGAAGGTCGGATACTGAAGCTGAAACTCCAATACTTTGGCCACCTGACTCAAAGAACTGACTCATCGGAAAAGACTCTAATGCTGGGAATGATTGAAGGCAGGAGGAGAAGGGGATGACAGAGGATGAGATGGTTGGATGGCATCACCGACTCAATGGACATGAGTTTGAGTAAACTCCGGGAGTTGGTGATAGACAGGGAAGCCTGGCATGCTGCAGTCCATGGGGTCGCAAAGAGTCAGACACGACTGAGCGACTGAACTGAAGTGATAATTCAACAATCTCATTTCCAGGTATTTATCCAAAGGAAACAAAAACACTACCTTAAAGAGATATATGCACTTCCATGTTCACTGCAGCACTATGCATGACTGCCAAAACACAGAAGCAAGCTAAGGGTCCACCAACAGAGGAACGGATAAAGAAAACGTGATACACACATACGCACAGAAAGAACATTGCTTATCCATAAAAAAAGAAATGTTATTATTTGTGAAATTATGGATGGACCTTGAGGGCACTGGAGACTTCCCTGGTGGCTCAAACAGTACAGAATCTGCCTGCAATGTGGGAGACAAGGGTTTAATCCCTGCGTAGGGAAGATCACTGGAGGAGGGCATGGCAACCCACTGCATGATTCTTGCCTGAAGATTTCCATGGACAGAGGAGCCTGGCAGGCTACAGCCCATGAGGTTGCCAAGAGTTGGACATGACTGACTGACATACTTTCTTTCACTGAGGGCATTACTTTCAGTGAAGTAACTCAGAAAAAAAGACAAATGCTGTATGATCGCACTTAAAATGGGAATTCAAAATTAAAAAGGAAACAAAAACGCCATCCAAACTCATGGATTCAGGGAACAGACTTGTGGTTTGTTGCCAGAGGCAGAGATCAGGAGTGAATAAAATGGGTGAGGTGGGGGTTAAAAGATACAAACTTTCATTGCAAGATAAATAAGTCCTAGGGATATAATATGCATGATGACTTAAGTTAATAATACTGTATTGTATATTCGAAAGCTGCTAAGAAAATAGATCTTAAAAGTTCTCAAGAAAAAATAATTGTAATTATCTGAGGTGATAGATGCTAACTAGGCTTATTGTAGTAATCATTTCACAACATATACAAGTACTGAATCATTACTTTGTGTACCTGAAACTAAAATAATGTTTTGTGTCAATTTATATCTCAATTAAAAAAATAGGTAATTAGTTCCAGTGTCTGAACTCTTATCATCCAGACCATAACATTCCTACACCTTCAGAAAAAGCCAATCAGTAAAGGTAATTTTTAAAAATAGTGAGGTGGAGAGGTCATGGAAAGCTTTTTGGAAAATAAAATTTTATCCAAACCTTAATGAGTAGGGCTTCCCTAGTGGCTCAGTGGTAAAGAATCTGCTTGCCAATGCAGGAGATGCAAGACATGCAAGTTCAATCCCTGAGTCAAGAAGATCCCCTGCAGAAGGAAATGGCAACCCACTCCAGTATTCTTGCCTGGGAAATCCCATGGACAGAGGAGCCTAGCAGGCTACAGTCCATGGGTTCACAATGAGTTGGGCACAGCTGAGTGACTAAAATAGCAGCCACAACAAGTAGAATTTTGACATAGAGAAGATACTGAACAGAATAGAAAAATGAAAGTAGAAAATGATATGTGTGTTTTTTTTCTCTGTTACATGGGTACAGGTTATTCAGGCAAGTCCTGCACGCTCTATGTCATAGCTGTGGCCCACTTTTCCCACTGTCAGTGGGTCTGTGTTCATACAATCATTTACCGAATGATGTGATTAAAAGGATTTATTAAAAGCTTGTTAACTGCTTTTAATACAGTGGGCACAGGAGCGCCAAGAGGAGTTACTCCACATTCAAGGTCAGGAGGGGCCGTCGTGAGTAGATACCCCTTGTCCAAGGTAAGGAGCAACGGCTGCGCTTTGCTGGAGCAGCCGTGAGGAGATACCCCACGTCTGAGGTAAGAGAAATCCAAGTAAGACGGTAGGTATTGCGAGAGGGCATCAGAGGGCAGACACACTGAAACTATAATCACAGAAAACTAGCCAATCTGATCACACGGACCACAGCCTTGTCTATCTCAATGAAAAGAAGCCATGCGGTGTGGGGCCATCCAAGACGGATGGGTCATGGTGGAGAAGTCTGACAGAATGTGGTCCATTGGAGAAGGGCATGGCAAACCACTTCAGTATTCTTGCCTTGCTGCTGCTAAATCGCTTCAGTCGTGTTCGACTCTGTGCGACCCCATATGAGAACCCCATGAACAGTATGAAAAGGCAAAAAGATAGGACACTGAAAGATGAACTCCCCAGGTTGGTAGGTGCCCAACATGCTACTGGAGATCAATGGAGAAATAACTTCAGAAAGAATGATGGGATGGAGCCAAAGCAAAAACAATACCCAGCTGTGGATGTGACTGGTGATAGAAGCAAAGTCCAATGCTATAAAGAGCAATATTGCATAGGAACCTGAAATGTTAGGTCCATGAATCAAGGCAAATTGGAAGTGGTCAAACAGGAGATGGCAAGAGTGAACGTCGACATTCTAGGAATCAGCGGACTAAGATGGATTGGAATGGGTGAATTTAACTCAGATGACCATTATATATCTACTACTGAGGGCAGGAATCCCTTAGAAGAAAAGGAGTAGCCTTCATGGTCAACAAAAGAGTCCGAAACACAGTACTTGGATGCAATCTCAAAAATGACAGAATGATCTCCGTTTCTTTCCAAGGCAAACCATTCAATATCACAGTAATCCAAATCTATGCCTTGACCAGTAACGCTGAAGAAGCTGAACTTGAACGGTTCTATGAAGACCTACAAGACCTTTTAGAACTAACACCCAAAAAATATGTCCTTTTCATTATAGGGGACGGGAATGCAAAAGTAGGAAGTCAGGAAACACCTGGCATAACAGGCAAAGTTGGCCTTGGAGTACAGAACAAAGCAGGGCAAAGGCTAATAGAGTTTTGCCAAGAGAACGCACTGGTCATAGCAAACACCCTCTTCCAACAACACAAGAGAAGACTCTACACATGGACATCACCAGATGGTCAACACTGAAATCAGATTGATTATATTCTTTGCAGCCAAAGATGGAGAAGCTCTATACAGTCAGCATAAACAAGACCAGAAGCAGACTGTGGCTCAGATCATGAACTGCTTATTGCCAAATTCAGACTAAAATTGAAGAAAGTAGGGAAAACCACTAGACCATTCAGGTATGACCTAAATCAAATCCCTTATGATATACAGTGGAAGTGACAAATAGATTTAAGGGACTAGATCTGATAGGCAGAGTGCCTGATGAACTATGGACAAAAGTTCGTGACATTGTACAGGAGACAGGGATCAAGACCATCCTCATGGAAAAGAAATGCTGCACTCAATATGCCAGCAAATTTGGAAAACTCAGCAGTGGCCACAGGACTGGAAAAGGTCAGTTTTCATTCCAATCCCAAAGAAAGGCAATGCCAAAGAATGATCAAACTACCACACAACTGCACTCATCTCACACGCTAGTAAAGTAATGCTCAAAATTCTCCAAGCCAGGCTTCAGCAATATGTGAACTGTGAACTTCCAGATGTTCAAGCTGGTTTTAGAAAAGACAGAGGAACCAGAGATCAAATTGCCAATATCCGCTGGATCATCGAAAAAGCAAGAGAGTTCCAGAAAAAACATCTATTTCTGCTTTATTGACTATGCCAAAGCCTTTGACTGTGTGGATCACAATAAACTGTGGAAAATTCTGAAAGAGATAGGAGTACCAGACCATCTGACCTGTCTCTTGAGAAACCTGTATGCAGGTCAGGAAGCAACAGTTAGAACTGGACATGGAACAACAGACTGGTTCCAAATAGGAAAAGGAGTACGTCAAGGCTGTATATTGTCACCCTGCTTATTTAACTTCTATGCAGAGTACATCATGAGAAACGCTGGGGTGGAAGAAACACAAGCTGGAATCAAGATTGCCAGGAGAAACATCAATAACCTATGATATGCAGATGACACCACCCTTATGGCAGAAAGCGAAGAAGAACTAAAGAGCCTCTTGATGAAAGTGAAAGAGGAGAGTTAAAAAGTTGGCTTAAAGCTCAACGTTCAGAAAACTAAGATCATGGAATCTGGTCCCATCACTTCATGGGAAATAGATGGGGAAACAGTGGAAACAGTGTCAGACTTTATTTTTTTGGGCTCCAAAATCACTGCTAATGGTGATTGCAGCCATGAAATTAAAAGACGCTTACTCCTTGGAAGGAAGGTTATGACCAACCTAGATAGCATATTTAAAAGCAGAGACATTACTCTGCCAACAAAGGTCCATCTAGTCAAGGCTATGGTTTTTCCAGTGGTCGTGTATGGATGTGAGAGTTGGACGGTGAAGAAAGCTGAGCGCCGCAGAATTGATGCTTTTGAACTGTGGTGTTGGAGAAGACTCTTGAGAGTCCCTTGGACTGCTAGAAGATCCAACCAGTCCATCCTAAAGGAGATCAGTCCTAGTTGTTCATTGGAAGGACTGATGTTGAAGCTGAAACTCCAATACTTTGGCTACCTCATGCAAAGAGTTGACTCATTGGAAAAGACCCTAATGCTGGGAAGGATTGGGGGCAGGAGGAGAAGGGGACAACAGAGGATGAGATGGTTGGATGGCATCACCGACTTGATGGACATGGGTTTGGGTAAACTCCGGGAGTTGGTGATGGACAGGGAGGCCTGGCGTGCTGTTATTCATGGGGTTGCAAAGAGTTGGACATGACTGAGCGACTGAACTGAACTGAATTGTTAACTGCTAGGCTCTATCCTAGTCAATATAAGGTTGGCAAAACAAGCAAAATCCTTTCCTATCTGGAGTTCGGAATAGAGTGGATTTTACTCTTAAAAAAAAAATAAAAACAACTCAGTTCTATACCTAGATGCTTGATACTTACCTTACAGTGACCGATTATCATTGTAATTATCTTTTCTTAACAATGTAACTTTTAATGTACTGTATTATTATAAGCGCAATAGAGACATAGCTTAGTGCCACATGACAGGCTGCCCTGTTCCCTTCTCACTATTAAAAACATATGGAAATGCTGGATAAAAGATTTTAAAAAAGAGAGCTTATTAAGGAAGTTATCTTAAAATCCAGGTACTGTTTTGATGTTTCACAGTTTTGGAAGAAAATGTGATTGAAGTTTGTAATTTTAGGTGCATAGGAATTATTTAAGTTACATTCATGGAATATTATTACCATTTATACCACTTATGCTTTATGACTTCATAATTTTAAGCATGTTTAATGATTCAGACAAACATAAATTTCACACTATACATGTGGCATGAAATAATGAAACAGAGTCTTTGGTCTTCATAGATGGCACTGATGATAAAGAACCTGCCTGTCAATGCAGAAGAAGTAAGAGACACAAGTTTGATCCCGAAGTCAGGAAAATCCTCTGGAGGAGTATATGGCAACCCACTCCAGTATTCTTGGCTGGAGAGTCCCCTGGACAGAGGAGCCTGGTGGGCTACAGTCCATGGTGTCATGAAGAGTCAGACACAACTGAATAGATTTAGGACACACACACGCATGCACAAGAGAGTCTTTACCTCTTTATGTTGGTTTAAAGGGAAGATCTTTGTACGAGAAATCTGCCAACTGTAACTGCGCAAATCCAAGTTTTCATCCTTACATTGTCTCAATCGGATTACTTATTAGGCATGTTCTTTCTTTAGCTCACCAAGTCATACATATTCTATAACCTTGGCTTTTCTTACTAACAAAGAGAACAATTTACAGCATAGAGCCTTTACCCAAAAAAAAGTATTTTTAGGTCTGAATGACTTACTTCAGAGTTCACTTTTAATTAAAATTGATCCCCTGCTTAAACAGAGACATATTTTTCTTACTTCACGTAATGCCTGAACAGAATGAGGGCTAATATTATTTTGTTTTCACATCAGTTATTGGAGTTACATGATCTGTAGCAAAAATGTATACTTTTATTCCTAAAGATTAACAAACAATAAAATGTAAACTTGATATGATCAAGTACTGACATGTATGTGTGGGGAAATGAGTATTTTTATGCTCTTTGGTGTAACACTACTATTTCCATATGAAAGTAGTTTTCTTATTTTCTGTTTACCAACCCACCTTTATGGTCCCAGGTGGGTTTCCCCGGTGGTTCAGTGGTAAAGAATCCACCTGCAATTGAGGAAATGCAGGAGATGCAACCCAAATGCAGGTTCGATCTGTGGGTTGGAAGATCCCCTGGAGGAGGGCATGGCAACCTACTCTACCACTCTTGCTAAGAAAATCTCATGGACAGAGGAGCCTGGCGGGCTACCCTCCATAGTGTTGCAAAGAGTCGGGCACAACTGAAGCGACTGAGAACCTTATGATTCCAGACAACTTGAGGCAAAGAGAATAGAGTAAGAACAAGGCACTAGATGAGAAAAATGTCAATTCTCACTCTAACTCTGAGTTTTGGAATTGCATGATCATAGGCAAGAAAATAAAACATGTGTCTGAGGTTTCTCACCTCTCAGAAGAATATCTCAGGGGTGTGCTGACTTGTACAGGCTCACGAGAGGCAACGATTAATATTCAGGGCATTTGAGAGATGGCTGTTAAAATGCTAGAAGTTAGAAGTCAGCCAGGGTGGAAACATTTATACTCCAAATATTAGTAAGTGACACAAATCAGGGTTCATTTGGATTTTCTAGAGAGCAAGGTTAACAACATGCCATCTGAGGATATCACAAAGTATGGTATTCCACACATTGTAAAAATGGCATTAGACTGTCCGAAAAGGTCAAACTCGGAACTAGTAAGGTAAATTAAAATAATACAAATAATTTTATATTATTTACTGTTTGAATTATTTACATCATTCCTTCTATATTAAAAAGTAATACAAACTGTATTTATAGAGAATTGAACCAAGTAGAGCTATTGTTCTCCAGGTTTTTAATGCCTTTTGAAAAGGTAATTCTCCTAAATATTTATGAAAGAGTTATTATATTACACATGCGGTAGCTAAGAATTGAGACTCAAAGAAGGAGAATTGGTCACAACCACACGTGAGTAAAGCCAGGACTGAACCTGGGGTCATTCAACCCCAAGGCCCTGGCTCTGTTAACCAGGTCATTGCGTTTCTGTTACTAAGACAATGGAGGATTAGTCTGACCATCCACCAAAGATTCAGTGATGCTGTGCTGTGCTGAGTCGCTCAGCCATGTCTGACCCTTTGCAACCCCATGTACTGTAGCCCTCCAGGCTCCTCTGTCCATGGGATTCTCCAGGCCAGATTACTAGAGTGGGTTTCCATGCCCTCCTCCAGGGGATCTTCTCAACCCAGGGATCAAACCCAGGTCTCTCGCATTACAGGTGGATTCTTTACCATCTGAGCCATGAGGAAAGCTAATGTTTCCTAACAAGGCAAGGATAAACACTGTAATGTCAAAGCCAAGTTCACACCTTTCACTTCCACTTTCTCTTTTCCATCTAAGTTATCATTAGCAACACCAGGTTGTTGTGATATAAAATAAATGAGGTGGAAAACGCCTCCACTCCCTCCCTCCCTTTCCCAACTTCTGGAAGAGTGGGCTGACCCCAGCTACAGGAAATGACTTCTTCTCAGTTTCAGACAGGAATGGGTAATTACCCCCTGACCGCCCCACTGGGTAACCACAAAGAAAGCCCCCGTCATTTCACTCGTATTTGCAAATGCAATCATCCTTCGTGTGCCGTACATTCTCATTACCCTTTTTCAGGATCATAGCTTTAGAAGGATGTGCAACATTTTCCGAAACAAATATTTACATCCAGCAAAACAGCACAACCTTGACTGCTGCACTTCAGCGGTGTGGTAGCGTTTCGGGGAGGAGTTCTGGGAAGCCAGAACACAGGCTGATGGGAGGAGACCTTGGGTGGCTCTCTTTAGCCCGCCTTCCAGAGACCATCTGCAGAACATCATCAGTCACGGTACATGAATGTGCACATTAGCCAAGGCCTCCTTGTTCTCGTGTGAATTTGAAATTCATCCTGAAAACTAAGAACGGCCCCTGGTGGGTTGGGCAGGAAACAGGCAAGACTCCCTTGCAGCAGTGAAGTGTCCAGGCAGATACGATGTCCAGTGATCATATCTGGAAAATTCCAACAGCGACAGGGATTCTTTTTCTTAGGAGATTAATCAGGATTGTGAGCCTATGTTGATGGATCCATTCAAGATGCCCATCTGTTTGGGGCAAGAGACCCTCCCTTTCTGTGAGCTTCTCAGTGTCAACAAAAGCCTTCAGAGGAAGTGATAGGCAGGAGTTCCTGAGGACATCAGTGTTTTTACCTCTTTAAGATGCAGTATTTTTATAACTTTAAATACTTCCAATAAGTATATCACACTTCAAGAGTGAAATTAAGTTCACATAGGAAAGTTGGGGTGGAGAGGGTAAGGAGTAAGATGCAGTTCTGGCAACGTTCAAAAATAACACAAAAATAATAATCACGTGATCACAATACACTTGACTCTTCTCACACCTCTAGAAATACCAGATTTAAAACATCACACTTTAAAATAGTTGGTCCAATTTTTGGACCCATGACGAGCTGTTCAAATCATCACCAGAGGAGGCACCGCATTGTTTTCCTTTAGGGGCCAAAGGTGTGTATGTGTGTGCCAAGTCTCATCAGTCATATCTGACTCTGCGACCCTGTGGACTGTAGTCCACCAGGCTCCTCTGTTCACACTGAGGAGCATACTGGAGTGGTTTGCCATGCCCTCCTTCAGGGGATCTTCTCGACCCTGGAATGGAACCCTTGTCTCCTACATCTGCTACATTGCAGGTGGATTCTTTGCCAGCTGAGCCATCAGGGAAGCCTGGGGCCCAGAGGTAAGCAAGCAGTTCACAAAACTACATTTGAACAAAAAGATGGTTTCTTCCCTTTTATGCTTAGGCTTGTATATGCCAAAAAGTCCTGTCTTTGAGTGAGTGAGTGAGAGTTGCTCAGTCGTGTCCGACTCTTTGCAACCCCATGGACTATACAGTCCATGGAGTTCTCCAAGCCAGAATACTGGAGTGGGTAGCCTTTCCCATCTCCAGGGGATCTTCCCAACCCAGGGATCGAACCCAGGTCTCCCCCATTGCAGGCAGATTCTTTACCAGCTGAGCCACAAGGGAAGCCCATGGTAAAGAAGGAGAGAGGTATTTTTGCCTATGAACATGCACTTTTGGGGCTTCCCTGCAGTGTGGGAGACCTGGGTTTGATCCCTGGGTAGGGAAGATCCCCTGGAGGAGGGCATGGCAACCCACTCCAGTATTCTTGCCTGGAGAATCCCATGGACAGAGGAGCCTGGTGGGCTGCAGTCCATGGGGTCACAAAGAGATGGACACGACTGAGTGAGTAAGCACACACAGCATGCACTTTTTAAAATGTGCCATAGCTTTTATTTGTCTGCTTCGAATAAATCACACAGGCATAAATGGGCACCCAGGAGAAAAATCTGGCATCTGTTCATTCCAATTCCTAACCCTGATCCTAATATCACCCTGAGGCTGGGGATTATTCAAAAAAAGTGATGAGCCCATGATGGACTTTTAATAAATAGCAAGTGAATGATAAAACAAAGGGAATGGCAGAATTTCCTGAATAATTGTTTAAATTCAAAAGAAGAGAAATTTTCTTCCAGATATGAATCTATCTTCTCCAGGCAAAAAACTAGATGTTATTTGTCTTGATAGAAGGGGAAACTGTGTTCATTTTGCTGATACTTGGCAAAATTCTGTTTTCAATTACTGATGTTTGTAAGAACATTGCAACATATTTAATTGATACTCAGTAAAAATAAAGATGAATAATGCCCTCATAAAGCCTTAAGGACACCTACCATACAACACCCATATTCACAGGAATACATGAAATAAAGCATGATTTGTAAATTGGCCACACACTTCTTCATTCATGCATTATTTATTCAACAAATATCTATTGAGTTCTGTTTGCCAGGAAATGTTCCAGATTCTTGGAGTGCATCAGTGAATAAGAAAGTGGTGGTATCTGCTAGCCTAGAGTTTACATTGTCAGCAAGGAGGTGATAGATAATAAATGATAAACTAAATTATATAACGTATTGGACAGTGGTATGTTCTATGGAGAAGGAATAAGTACAGCGAGAGGAGGAGTATTTGCTTTGGAGGGTGATCGTGATGTAAAGAAGAGCGGTCTGGCAGGCTACAGTGAAAGGTGACATTTAAGCGCTGACTTAAAGGAAGGGAAAGGCCAAGGAGAAAGGGAAAGATATACCCAACTTAATGCAGAGTTCCAGAGAATAGCAAGGAGAGATAAGAAGGCCTTCTGAAATGAATAATGCAGAGAAATAGAGGAAAACAACAGAGTGGGAAAGACTAGAGATCTCTTCAAGAAAATTGGAGGTATCAAGGGAACATTTCATGGAGGGATGGGCACAGCGAAGGATAGAAGCAGTAAGGACCTAACAGAAGCAGAAGAGATTAAGGGGTGGCAAGCATACGCAAATGAACTACACAAAAAAGGTCTTAATGGGCCAGATAACCACAATGGTGCTGCAGAAAGGAGGGGAAAAGTGGAAGCAATGGTATTTTATTTTCTTGGGCTTCAAAATTACTGCGGAAAATAACTGCAGCCATGAAATTAAAAGACACTTGCTCCTTGGAAGAAAAGCTATGAAAAACCTAGACGACATATTAAAAGCAGAGACATCACTTTGCTGACAAAGGACCATATGGTCAAAGCTATGACTTTTCCAGTAGTCATGTATGGATGTGAGAGTTGGACCACAAAGAAGTATGAGCACCAAAGAATTGTTCGTTTTACATTGTGGTGCTGCAGATGACTTGTGAGAGTCCCTTGGACTGCAAAGAGATCAAACTGGTCAGTCCTAAAGGAAATCAACCCTGAATATTCACTGGAAGGACTGATGCTGAAGCTGAAGCTCCAATACTTTGGCCACTTGATGTGAGGAGCCAACTCACAGGAAAAGACCCTGATGCTGGGAAAGAGTGATGGCAAAAGTAGAAGGGGGAGGCACAGGATGACACGGTTAGATAGCATCACTGACTCAATGGACATGAATCCAAGCAAACATCTAGTGTGCTGTAGTCTGTGAAGTTGCAAAGAGATAAGACTTAGAGACTGAATAACAACTGAAAGAAGGGAGTCAAGAGGGACCTGGGCAGTGGAGAAAAGTTCAGAAGCCTAGGAAAGAAGTGCTCCTGCCAAGTTCAAGGGACAGTAAGGAGGCTAAAGGTGGCTTTTGCAGAGGAAAATGGGGAGATCTGAGGTCAAGGGGCTCATAGGGAGTTGGAGATTGGGCAGGCAGATTAAACAGGGTTTACTGGTCACTGTAAAGACTTTGTCCTACTGTCTGACTGAAATGTCAGTGCAATTGTTTGCATAGAGAATGATATAATTTTAGTTTGTTTTAGAAAGATCACACATGTTGAGAACAGACTCTCAGCAAGTATAGAAACAGGTAGACCATTTAGGATGCAAGAGCAGATGTCTAGGTTAGGTGAGGAGGGGCTGGAACCCAAGTGGTCTCAGGGAAGGTGGTAAAAACAGGTCAGACTGCAGATGTTTTGAAGAAAGAGCCGACAGGAATCCCTGACAGACCGGATGCAGGGAGTGAGGGACAGGGAAGAATCAAGGGTGAATCAGGTGTTTTGAAGGATAGGGTTTTACTGACTGAGACAGAAGGGTTCCCGAGTGGGGATCAGGAGAGGAGAATGAGGAGTGTTAGAACGGGGATCTCCGGGGAGGAGAAGGCACCCCTGGGATCTCGAAGTACAGGGAGCGTAAGTGCCCAGTGAACAGGGCCCCAGCCGCCCAAGACGGGCTCCCCTCAGTGACCGAGGACACCAGAGCCAGCGCGACAGACCCAGGTCCGGGAGGGCGCGGGGCGCTCCTGACAGGCAGCTCTGCCTCTGAGACCCCCCGTCAGTTCTGCTAATGCTTTCTCATAACTCTGCTGCAGTCTAAGACCTGTCCTGGCCTCCCTTCGTCTCCTCTCTCCTCCACAGGGGCCTGCGCTGCACGCCGAAGACTCTCCCACCAGCCCCCGGGTTCCCCTTCCTCCTTTCATTCGTATTTTCTCAATAAACCTTCTGCCTTTCTACTTCCATCTAGCTCTCTGCTTCCCAGAAAACCAGAAGGAACTCAGGGTATTACAGTGAGCAGGTTGGAAAGGTGGAAGGTGGCAGCTGGAGCGAGCAGAAAGCACTGGGTTCCTGGTCATTACAACGTCCAGGATGTGTCCACGGAGTGAAGAGCTGAGTGAGGGTGAAGGACAAGATCGTAGTTGGGAACGAATCCAAGACACTCAAGGCCAGCGGCCGGGAATCATCATGTTTATGTGTTCCAAGCTTGCAAATAATACAGCGAGCCAGGAGCTAAAGCAATCAAAATGAGAGGGGAAATGACATAAGATCCACAGATGAAACCACAGTGAGGAATAGAGGGTGATGTAATCTAATGACGCGACAGTCCCAGCTAAACTGCCTGGGGGAGGAGGGGCAGAGGAAGGAGAACGGGCTGATGAGACAGTAAGTAGCGAAGAACCCACCTCAGCTCGAATCCCAGGAGAGCCAGGCCAGGGGACGGCTGGGGAGAGAGAACAGCTCCACCTTGAGAGCATTTCCAAAGACGCAGTATCTTTGGAGGGAGCCAGTTTTAGCAAGTGGATCTCAGGGTGGGTGATTTTATGCCACCCGGCTTCCTCCCCCAGGGGCGTCTGGCAAGGTCTGGAGGTGGGGAATTTTATCCACCCAGTGGGTGAAAGCCAGGTATGCTATGAAATATCCCACGCTCACAGGACAGCCTCCCCAAGAAAAGGACTGTCTGGGCCAAATGTCCACAGCACTGAGGTTGGAAAACCCTTTATTGGAAAAAATAAGTTGTGAGGAAGTTCCGAGAAGGGGTTGTGGAGACAGAGGAGTTTTGCTAGGCCTGCATCCTGAGTTACTGAGGGCACACAGGGAGGGGTTTAAGAGTTGGGCAGAATGGGAAGAAAGACAGAAGAAGCCACGTGCAGACCCTTATGGAAATCAGAGTTCGGAGACAAGGACTGGCCAGAAGGCCCAGATTTCATGTGCTGACCGATATCCATGAGACGATGTGTGTGCTGCTGAGGGCTGCAGAGGTGAGTTTCTGTCGCTCTCTCTTCCTCCTTAATGATGACGATGAAAGGCAAAGATCATGTGGACTGAGGTCTCCCTGGCAGAGCACTGAACTAACCTGAACTGCCTGAGAAGGACAAGCACACACCTAAAGTGTGTGCTGTATCCTGGCTCATCCTGACAGTTCACCTCTTCTCTCCTTTCTGGCTCTTTTTTTTTTTCATTATAGTCCTCACTAGCAGTCAGCCTCAAGTCCTCATATTTGCTCAGAAGCCCTACCAGAATCTATGATAGTAGCATCTCTGATAAGAACCATTACTTTTTCCCTGTAATTTCTCCATACACACACATGTTCGTGCACACACACACACACATATGACTACCAAGACATGCCTGCTAGCCATTTCCTTACCTCAGGAGTTTGATAAATCAAATTAGTGGCTGCATTAACTACTACTCCTATATTAATATGTTAAACCTACTAGAATGTAATGAATCTGAACAAAGGATTTCAATATTTTAAGGAATCATTACCATTGGGATTTCAGACATGGAAGCAGAACTACTCTTAGAGATATTTTTCAATCAGTCTACCCAGGTGGCCTTTTCTGTTCAAAAAGTGAACATGTTAGTCACTCAGTCGTGTCTGACTCTTTGTGACCCTATGGACTGGGGTCCACCAGGCTCCTCTGTCCATGGAATTCTCCAGACAAGAATATTGGACTGGGTAGCCATTCCCTTCTCCAGGGGATCTTCCTGACCTAGGGATTGAGCCTGGGTCTCCTGCACTGCCGGCAGATTCTTTACTGTCTGAGCCACTGGCCTTAAAGAAGATACAGATCTTTATTAATGTAGTTACTTTCCCATGGCTGAAAGACTCTGCAAAGACAAATCCAAGAAAACACTCAGATACACACTGAGAAGAGATATATCTCCTATGTCACTCTTTGCTTTTGTTCCTATTTAGCTTTTCACATGGATCCAAAGCTGTCACCACTGTGACTTGGTCTGAGCATCCTCTCTGCCGTCCTGATTCTCATGCAGTGCAAGACTCATTTCCTTACCTGATAAAACTCTCTCTCACCAGTTTGCTCACCTGCTTTCCTCCCCTCTTCCCCACTAACTAGTGAGATACAGTTTCTTTGTGCTCCCAAGGCACCCAATGCATTGATCACACTACATTCTTCTTTTAGTCACCATTTTCTCTAAATTTATTGTTGGTTTACTTACTTCTTGCCCCAAATAGACTCTGAGCACTATAGCAGCAGGGACCATAGGTTTAGTTTAGTTTAGTGTTAGGCACTCAGTTGTGTCCAACTCTTTGCGACCCCATGGACTATAGCCCACAGGCTCCTCTGTCCATGGATTCTCCAGGCAAGAATCCTGGAGTGGGTTGCCATTCACTTCTCCAGGGGATCTTCCCAACCCAGGGATCAAACCCAGGTCTCCGGCATTGTAGGCAGATTCTCTACCACCTGAGCTACAGGGAAGCACCTACGCATCTTCAATAGGAGCAGGCTTGCAACAATGTGTGCAACACAAATACTTGCTAAATTAGCAGGACCGATGAGCAGATGAGTAACTTTAGCTTTTTTTAAAAGTTCACAGGGCTCTAACACTGAGGCCTTTTTGTGAATGACTCTGAGATACTGGAGTTTTGAATTGTCATCTTGTATTACTTTTTTTCCCCATCTTTTACTGTCATGCAATCAACTCTTGCCATTGACTGTCTTGACTGTTTCTAAACCAGTGCTGCCTAGTTTCACAGTCTTGTTTATTTCTATTCCGCTGTGAGACTGTGGTCAATTTACTAAAGCTACGTGCCAGTGGATAGGCTCTAAGGACTCTGAAAACTCTTCATGAAAATAGTACATGATTTTTAAAAGTCAGTCTTGTCTCTTGGAAGCCCTTTTGCTTCTTGTGTGGTGTTATCTGTACTCCTGATGGCTGAGGTCATGAGATAAAAGACACATGATCACACTCACATCCATGTCGGTTAGAGACGGAAATGCTATTGTCCTGGCCTAGGGGTGCCACCTCAAAGGTGAGAATGCTGTTTAAACTTCACTGCATACTTTTCAGTGTGTCTCACATATTCTTCTCATTTTTCTTAAGAATTCAATAAAAGTTGGCAAGTATTTTAAAACACCTCTTCCATTCAGTCACAACAACTCAATATACAGGGGAAATTCCTCGATGCCTTCTAACCTATTTTCCTTCACTTTCACCGTAAGGCAAGACAAAGGGTTAAAACACAACTTTTAAAGGAAAGGCTGTAATTCCACTTCTCACTCTACCACTTAACCAGGTAAACAGATACTGGGGGTAAAATCTTTTCACTTTTGAGACTCAACTTTCTCATCTACAGAAACGGGGATAATTGTAAACCTTAATTCCCAGGATTTAGATACGAACGAGGTGTCCTACTCTGCTATGACAACCACGGGTAAGGCCCAGTGGTTAAGACTTCGTGCTTTCAACACAGGGGGCCCAAATTCAATCCCCAGTGGGAGAATGAAGGTCTCATGTGCTGCACAGCGCAGCAAAAAAAAACAAAACAAAATAGAAAACCATGGTAAGCTGTGAAACATTGCAAGCTAAGTATTTCTAAATTAGAAGCGAGAGAGAAGACAAAGAGGCTAGGGAGTTACCTTGGTGCAGAGATTTGGAAAGAGTTGATGTGTGGGGAATATGAGGAAGCAGAAGACGTATCTCCTAAACCCAAGGATTATACAATCTATTTGTAGAAACAAGAGTTCTGTGTAAGAAACAATTAGTGAACACTATCAGACAATATATACAATCAACTGAGAAACTGTGTGGCACAGAATATTAACCACTTCAGGACTTTAAAGAAGGGAGGCATGTGTGAGCTGAATAGATTAAGAAAAACATCTTAGAAATACTACACTCTATTTTTAAACCTTATAGGAATCCTAAGCCATCTCTAGTTCCAACGTCATTTTTTGAGAGATGAAGAACCTAAGAATTCATCTCACTTCTAGAAGAATCCAATCCTCAAGAGTTATAGGATTTGATCAATAGTCAAAGAAAGGTGCCACGTCCTTCTCTCTCTCGCAGTGTTCTTTGGGGCCATGACTTTGTAACTGTCTCCATCTCTTTCTCCTCTTCCTTCCTTACTCTTCTTCTTCCTTCTTTCTTTCCTTCTTTCTATCTATCTCTCAGGCCACTGTTTATTCTGCCTCTTCAATGTGCCAGACTTGGACTATCACTCACTTGGCCATACACTTGACACAACACTCCCCATAGCTCCACAGGCCATGTAACTTGAAAGAAAATTATGATGCAGTATAGGGCAAAACCAATGCCATTGTTTTATCCAACGAGACGTCCCTCAGCACAAAATCCCTCATGCCTCATGGGAAGGTACTCAGCCTTCATCTCTTTTCTCTAAGTATTCAGATGTATAACACTCTACGTGGAGCAAGGCATTTTCCCTGACTTCTTCATGGGCATCACTTTGTGTGCAGAAGCATGAGATTTAATTATCCATATCATTGTCTTGGCCTGCATGGCTACAATTGTCATTAATGATTGAAAAATTACCTACTTCTTTGATATAAATTTGGTCACAGTTATGCAGTTCCAATCAACCATCAACCAAGTACACTAAAATATATTTTTTTCTTAACAAAATTCACATCCTACTTAAGACCAATTAAAAAAAAAACACACACTTCTGAAATGTAAATGACTGAACATCCTAGCTATTACCCAAATTAAGAAAATGCTTCAAAGAGGAAATAAGGTGACTCGAAATAAATGATGTGTTTATTTTCTTTACTGTGTATTTTGATCTAGGTCTCAATTTGGGGTGATATGCGTATGATGTTTTTAAGATACAAAGTGAACTAGACCTGGATCTTTCCATTAACAGGTGGGAGCATGGCCTTGAGGCAGAGGTCACAGGACTCATCACAACTGAGCCAGCACAGCAAGGGCCGAATCTTGCCTACTGGTGTGAGAGTAAAATTGCAGACTACACCTGAGGAGCCTAAAGCGAAAGTCAAAGTCAAAGTCGCTCAGTCGTGTCTGACTCTGCAACCCCACAGACTATAGAGTCCATGGAATTATCCAGGCTAGAATACTGGAGTGGGTAACCTTTCTCTTCTCCAGGGAATCATCCCAACCCAGGGATCAAACCCAGGTCTTCTGCATTGCGGGCAGATTTTTTACCAGTTGAGCCATAAAGGAAGCCTAAGAACACTGGAGTGGGTAGCCTATCCCTTCTCCAGGGGATCTTCATGACCCAGGAATTGAACGGGAGTCTCCAGCTTTGCAGGCAGATTCTTTACCAACTGAGCTATGAAGAGCCTATGAAGTCCTTAAACCTAGAAAAGGAAGCTTCCTCCTGAAATCTCTTAAAAATCAATGCCACTTTGCACTCACTCTCCATGATGTTCTGGAAATGCACAGGACAGTGACAGCCCATACATTTTAAATTTTAGAAATCAAACTTTTAAACATTTCACCTTCCAGTATGCATGCTTTTAAAGATTTTTTTAATGTGGACCATTTTTAAAGTCTTTATTGAATGTGTTAAAATATTGCTTCTGCTGTTTATGTTCTGGTTTTTTGGCCAGGAGCCATGTGTGATCTTAGCTTCCCAACTAGAGATGGAGCCTGGACCCCCTGCATTAGAATTTGAAATCTTAACTACTGGACTGCCAGAGAAGTCCCTTTCAGTATACACTTCTAAAAGATAAGGATTCCCTTTTCTTCATTTTTTTAAGATGGCTACAATATCAATGTCATATAGAATAAAATTTTTTAAAATGTGTTAATATCAAATACCTTGTAAAATATTTAAATTTCAAATTATGTGTTAAATGTCAATTACTGTTTAATGTTTGTTTCATTGACATAATATCCAAATAAGATGTAGTCATTGATTAACATGATTTTGCATTCTTTTAATATTTTAAACCAACTGCACAGAGGTTTAATTTACATAACATAGTATTTGCTTGTTGCAATTGTATGCTGATGACTTAAGTAACTTTACATTGTCTCTTTTAATCTGCAGGTTTCCCCTTTCCTTCTGTATCCTTTACTTTATTGTTGTAGCAACTGGGTCATTTGTTCCACAGTTTCCCAGATATTTTTTTGTCTTACTGAGTTCATTCTTCTGTATAGTTTTATCTGTTTTTCATTGTTTTTAATTTACCATTTATATTTTTATAAATTATATTATAACAATCTTTATAGTTTTCAGTAACCTCATTTTTTTTTAATAAATTTATTTATTTTAGTTGGGGGCTAATTACTTTACAATACTGTAGTAGTTTTTGCCATACATTGACATGAATCAGCCATGGGTTTACATGTGTTCCCCATCCTGAACCCCCCTCCCACCTCCCTCCCCATCCCATCCCTCTGGGTCATCCCATTGCCCCAGCCCTGAGCATGTGTCTCATGCATCAAACATGGAATGGTGTCAGTAACCTCATTATTTACTATAAACTGATAGTTGGCACAACTGGTATGAAGTACCTGTAACTACAGTATTCATTGATGGTGATGCATATTTCATCTGGATGTATCCTCGTGTGATGCCAGTGGTGGCTGACGAATGCCTACCTCCATTAATTCATTCAGTTCAGTTCAGTTCAGTCGCTCAGTCGTGTCCGACTCTTTGCGACCCCATGAATTGCAGCACACCAGGCCTCTCTGTCCATCACCAACTCCTGGAGTCCACCCAAACCCATGTCCATCGAGTCGGTTATACCATCCAACCATCTCATCCTCTGTCGTCCCCTTCTCCTTCCGCCCCCAATCCTACCCAGCATTAGAGTCTTTTCCAATGAATCAACCCTTTGCATGAGGTGGCCAAAGTATTGGAGTTTCAGCTTCAACATCAGACCTTCCAATGAACACCCAGGATTGATCTCTTTTAGGATGGATTGATTGGATCTCCTTGCAGTCCAAGGGACTCTCAAGAGTCTTCTCCAACACCACAGTTCAAAAGCATCAATTCTTCGGTGCTCAGCTTTCTTCACCGTCCAACTCTCACATCCATACATGAACACTGGAAAAACCACAGCCTTGACTAGATGGACTTTTGTTGGCAAAGTAATGTCTCTGCTTTTAAATATGCTACCTAGGTTGGCCATAACCTTCCTTCCAAGCAGTAAGTGTCTTTTAATTTCATGGCTGCAATCACCATCAGCAGTGATTAATTCATTAGAGGTTGCAAAATGGTCATATCCTAAATGTGTCATTTCTTCTTCACTGATTAGCTGAAAAGACTGTCATAAAGAATTATTCCCCTACTCATTAGTTAGTTACCCATTGGTACAGTTTAAATAGGAAAGCCAGGATAAATTCCTTGATTTATTTTCTTTTGTTTATCACTTTTGGAAGTAATGCATTAGTTTCCAAGCACTGTCCAATAGTAAACAGTATTTATTTTATTGATGTAATGTGTATATTTTAAAATATTTGAAAATTTTAATCCTTTGAGTTTATTGTCATCATTTCCCAAACTGCCCTATTTCTGGCCAATGGTCTCCTCTTCATACTATTTCCTGAGTCCTTATGACCCAATCTGGAATAAGATATTCCTTATCCAAACCTGGAACTGGCCCTGAGAATCTCAACATTAAATTTCAATTTCTTGTGCTTATGTATGCATGCTCCATTTGACCCCTTTCACCTGGGTTACTGCTGTCTCTCTCAGCATCAACATTTTTCCCTCCCTCCCAACACATCTCCTAAGCTTTCCTCTTTTGAATAGAATACAACAGGTGTTATCTCTAAACTTAGGCTGAGAGTTCTTTATTAATTCATTCAAACTGCCGCAGTCAGAGTTTGATCAGAGACTCAAACCATGAGATTAAAATAAAGGACTTATAAAAACCTATATGCTCTGCTGTTATGGGAATGGGCAGAAATGTATCTGCAGGCTATCACCTCTGAGTCTGGTTCAGGGTTGAAGCCACTCTAGGCTAGATCCCATGAGGACCACCTGGTATCTGCACCCACATTTCAGAGACTCCCACTTGAGTGATGTGGATGGTATTCAGGAAAGCCTGGTTCCTTCATGACAGAATCGCACACATAGGCCAGGGCACTGAGAAGCTGGAGAGACTCATGTAGCAAAGAGACACGGGGCAGGCGGGCCAATGCCCTGCACTGATGAGAGGTGGGCCTGCAGGTCAGTAATGAGTACACGGCCTTTCATAATTCCTGGGCTCTCAAACCAACCTTCAGAGCACCAAAGAGTGGTTGCTGCTTTACCTCCACTTCCCAAACATTGAACACATTTTGCTTGTGGCCAACATCAACCGAGTAAAGGACAGGGAAAGAAAGTGTGGAAATTTTGATCTTTTCAGCTTAACTAATTTGAACAGTACATGGCCACTAGCATTTATGCCTTATTAACGTGGCATCCACACACTCATCTTTTAATCATACCTAATTTCCAAATCCCTTATGACTATATAGTGGAAGTGAGAAATAGATTTAAGGGACTAGATCTGATAGACAGAGTGCCTGATGAACTATGGACAGAGGTTCATGACATTGTACAGGAAACAGGAATCAAGACCATCCCCAAGAAAAAGAAATGCAAAAAAACAAAATGGCTGTCTGAGGAGGCCTTACAAATAGATGGGAAAAGAATGGAAGTGAAAATCAAAGGAGAAAAGGAAAGATATTCCCATTTGAATGCAGAGTTTCAAAGAATAGCAAGGAGAGATAAGAAAGCTTTCCTCAGCGATCGATGCAAAGAAATAGAGGAAAACAATAAAATGGGAAAGATTAGAGATCTCTTCAAGAAAATTAGAGATACCCCAAGGGAACACTTTATACAAAGATGGGCTCAATAAAGGACAGAAATGGTAAGGACTTAACAGAACCAGAGGTGGCAAGAATACACAGAAGAACTGTACAGAAAAGATCTTCACAACCCAGATAATCACGATGGTGTGATCACTCACCTAGAGCCAGACATCCTGGAATGTGAGGTCAAGTGGGCCTTAGGAAGCTTCACGACGAACAAAGCTAGTGGAGGTGATGGAATTCCAGTTGAGCTATTTCAAATCCTGAAAGATGACGCTGTGAAAGTACTGCACTCAATATGCCAGAAAATCTGGAAAACTCAGCAGTGGCCACAGGACTGGAAAAGGTCAGTTTTCATTCCAATCCCAAAGAAAGGCAATGCCAAAGAATGCTCAAACTACCACACAATTGCACTCATCTCACACGCTAGTAAAGTAATGCTTAAAATTCTCCAAGCCAGGCTTCAGCAATAGGTGAACCTCAAACTTCCAGATGTTCAAGTTGGTTTTAGAAAAGGCAGAGGAACCAGAGATCAAATTGCCAACATCCACTGGATCATTGAAAAAGCAAGAGAGTTTCAGAAAAACATCTATTTCTGCTTTATTGACTATGCCAAAGCCTTTCACTGTGTGGATCACAATAAACTGTGGAAAATCCTTAAAGAGATGGGAATATCAGACCACCTGACCTGCCTCTTGTGAAACCTGTATGCAGGTCAGGAAGCAACAGTTAGAACTGGACATGGAACAACAGACTGGTTCCAAATAGGAAAAGGAGTACATCAAGGCTGTATATTGTCACTCTGTTTATTTAACTTATATGCAGAGTACATCATGAGAAACGCTGGGCTGGAGGAAGTAGAAGTTGGAATCAAGATTGCCAGGAGAAATATCAATAACCTCAGATATACAGATGACACTACCCTTATGGGAGAAAGTGAAGAAGAACTAAAAAGCCTCTTGATGAAAGTGAAAGAGGAGAGTGAAAAAGTTGGCTTAAAGCTCAACATTCAGAAAACTAAGATCATGGCAACCGGTCCCATCACTTCATGCAAAATAGATGGGGAATCAGTGGAAACAGTGGCTGACTTTCTTTTTCTGGGCTCCAAAATCACTGCTGATGGTGATTGCAGCCATGAAATTAAAAGACGCTTACTCCTTGGAAGGAAGGTTATGGCCAACCTTGATAGCATATTTAAAAGCAGAGACATTACTTTGCCAACAAAAGTACATCTAGTCAAGGCTATGGTTTTTCCAGTGGTCAATGGATGTGAGAGTTGGACTATAAAGAAAGCTGAGTGCAGAAGAATTGATGCTTTTGAACTGTGGTGTTGGAGAAAACTCTGAGAGTCCCTTGGGCTACAAGGAGATCCAACCAGTCCATCCTAAAGGAGATCAGTTCTGGGTGTTCATTGGAAGGACTGATGTTGAAGCTGAAACTCCAATACTTGAGCCACCTGATGCGAAGAGCTGACCCAATTGAAAAGACCCTGATGCTGGGAAAGATTGAGGGCAGGAGGAGAAGGGGACGACAGAGGATGAGATGGTGGGATGGCATCACCGACTCAATGGATATGGGTTTGGGTGGACTCTGGGAGTTGTTGATGGACAGGGAGGCCTGGCGTACTGTGGTTCATGGGGTCGCAAAGAGTCAGACATGACTGAGCGACTGAACTGAACTGAATTTCCATATAAACAAAAGAGAAACATGGTGCTTTAGTTAACTTTTCCCAACTATCCCTCAAAAACTAAAAACATTCAATTTCTTCCCCCCAAAGAGGATACAAGGCCCTTTATTCAACTTTGAGAATGCTCATTCCCCCTCTGGGTATGATCTACCCACTACTTACCTTGATATGTTGTAACTACATAGTGAGATATAAATTGATACCACTAACATATGTCACTTTAGGTGGCAGAGATATAAGAGAGGGGAGGAAAAATAATTGAACTGGTTAATACAGAAAATAAATTCATATCAGAACAAGAAAGATATGTTCGTAAATATCCCAGTCCTCATTTCTGTAACCTGTCTCATGATTAAATATGGTGTTTATTTTTTTAGTAGTCTTTGTTGAATTTGTTACAATATTGCTTCTGTTTTATGCCGTGGGGTCTTAGTTCCCCAACCAGGGATCAAATCTGCACCCCCTGCATTGGAAGGTGAAGTCTTAACCACTGAACCACCAGGGAAGTCCCAAATATATTTTCTAGAACCACCTTCTTCACACTCATTCCATATTTCCTTTGCCCTGAGCAACCAACTTGGACACTTCTGGTTCTGTGCTTGGCAGGGTGATCCAAACCTTCATTCCTTAAGGATTTGGGCCATTAGCAGTCTTGCTTCCATTGGCCTGCAGTCAGTTTTCATTGATTCTTATAAGAGGATATGAAAAAAGGGCATCTAATCATGGGCTTGGTGCCAGTGTCACCTGTTGGCAGGTTGAATGCTCAGAAACGCAGCAGTCACTCTGATGAATGAAAGTCCACATGGCTGAGTTCATGTCCAACTTTTATCCCTTCCACCCTGGCCATTTCACCAGTGAATCCACTAGGTGAGGGCAGAGGGAGCTCGGGAGACTGACCGCCTGATACCCAGAGAAGAAGTCACCTTCCCCACTCAATCACACCCTCCTCTGCTGAAGCTGTTTTTCCTGCCCACTCACATGACACACAAATACCTTCACAAATTCACCTGATTTGGGAAGATGTAGCAACACAAGTTTATCCAGTCCTCCTCATCACCAATTTCAAATTGTGCTTCTTCTAAACTTCTGATTATCTGCCCAAACCATCTGATACTTTACAGGAATCTATAGATGCATCCCTCTGGCCATGTCTCCAACCAGGTGCACTGCTTGAAGTTATGCCCGGTGAAAGAATTTCGTTTCTCCTCTGTCCTTTTTTCTTCTTCAGTCAATTGATCATAGGGAAATCTCCCGAAGACTAGAAGTACACATTGAGCGGGAGGAAGAAACAGCAAAAGTATGAGACCTGGACATCCAGGCCATACCTGTGCCTTCAAGATGTGCATAAGCCCTATCTACACCTTTTCCATTTTATGATAAAGTGCTGATGTAAATACCCAAGTTACACATGGTGTTTCGACAGTACCCATTTAATAATAGGCATCTTAGGTCACATGGTAATTAGCTGGTCCACGGCCAAGCATTCAGTCTTTCCCAGGGCTCAAGAGCAAGCCAGAAGTTGTTTTTCAAAATGATTATTACCATCTACAGACATTAATATAATGGTGTTCCAAAATCTTGAGGGTCTGCAATGTGATCTGCCTGTGAGAGCCTTCCAAAGGCATCCCTGTGTGACACTTTATGGGCCATGTATCCAGGAGGACAGCCCTGAAGTGACCACACATGCACACGTACACATACACACACGCGTGCACACACACGCACACACATGTGTGCGCGCACACACACGCATCCAGGAGGACAGGCAGTTCACACGACCAGCTGGACCTCTTACAGAGCTTTATTTCTCTTTCTTGTCTTAAAAATTGGTAGCTTTTCAGCTTCCTCTATAACTGGTTGTAGTATCATCCCTCAATGAGACATATGTTTCTTTCAAAATACAAAGAGGCCCATCAGTTACTATGGATATTTCTTAGTGGCAGGAAGCACCAGAGGTAGCAACTTGTCCTTCACTTTGAAAAGGATGTCCTGACAGCCTCCGATCAAAGAAACTGCACTGAGGTATGCGGTAGACAAAATAACGTCCCCAAAGATGTCCACATCCTAATGTTCCAAACCTGCGAATATGTTCACATGTAAAATGACTATGAGTGTGATTAAGTCAAGAAATTTGAGATAATCATACTGTATTATCCTGGTAGATACAATATAATCACAAGGATTCTTAAAGAGAGAGATAGAGGGTTGAAGTCAGAGTTGATGATGTGATAATGGAAGCAAAGTCCATGATGCGATAATGGAGGACAGAAGTTCAAAGATGCTGTGGTTTTGATGCTGGAGAAAAGGGGCAATAATTGCAGGCAATTTTCCAAAGCTGGGGGTTTCCCTTGTGGCTCTCTGATATCTCAGTTGGTAAAGAATCTGCCTGCAATGCAGGATGCCTCGGTTCAAGTCCTGGGTCTGGAAGACCCGCTGGAGAAGGGATAGGCTACCCACTCCATTATTCTAGGGCTTCCCTTGTGGCTCAGCTGGTAAAAAATCACCTGCAGTGCGGGAGACCTGGGTTCAGTCCCTGGGATGGGAAGAACCCCTGGAGAAGGGAAAGGCTACTCATTCCAGCATTCTGGCCTGGAGAATTCCATGGACTGTATAGTCTATGGGGTTGCAAAGAGTTGGACATGATTGAGCAACTTTCACTTTTCCAGAGCTGGAAAAGGCAAAGAAACAGATGCTCCACTAGAGTATTCGAAAGGAACACAGTCCTCTCAGCACTTTGATTATATGACTTCTGACTTCCAGAGCAGTGAGATAGCAAATTTGTTTTGCTTTTAGTCCCCTCAGTTTGTGATAATGTGTTACCATGGCGATGAGAAACTAGTACTAGTTGACAACGAATTTGGGGGATTATCTTCCACTTCCTCAAAGTCTAAATCAGGTAAGTATAGGTTTTGTTACTCCCTGCTCATCAGATCAATGTGTTACAATATAATTGATGTAAAAGGAAGCATGATGCCCAGCGGACTAGAACTGATGCAAGTCCTTATCAACAGGAGTACGGCAGGATTTGAGAGTGGACAGAACTCTGAGTTATTATAAAACAATAAAGGTGTATTGCTGATCCTTCCAGTTGAAAGAAAACTACTCCTGATGGTATTTGAGTGAAACGGCATTTGCCAGATAAAGAGCTGCATACCAGATAACATGGGATGGGACCATTTGCCATAGCAATGAAACCATACCTAGATACCTAGACCAACCTAGAGCAACCTAAACCATACCTAGACCAACAGGTGTAACCGGACTCATCATTCTTCGATATCATCTGTTTTCATCACAGGCCAAAAAATGTTAACTGTGTTATAACAAGGACCTACTTGTATAGCACAGGAAACTATACTCAATATTTTTCAATAACCCATAAAGGGAAAGAAGCTGAAAAAGAATATATATATGTGGGGGGGGGGAGTTGTATGTGTGTGGGCCCACGTGCTTGTACTTAGTTGCTCAGTCATATCTGACTTTTTGTGACCCTCTGGACTGTAGCCCTCCAGACTTCTTTGCCCATGGGATTTTTCAGGCAAGAAAACTGGAGTGGGTGGCATCCAGGTGGCATCCTCCCCACCCCAGGGTCAAACCCATGTCTTTTGTGTCTCCTGCACTGCAGGTGGAATCTTTACCCGCTGAGCCACCAGGGAAGCGATATATATATATATATATAAAGCTAAATCATTGTGCTGTGGATCTGAAATTGACACAACATGGTAAATCAACTATACTTCAATTTATTAAAATGTTGTGTTAGGAATCACCGCTCCTACATCTCTCAAGCCCTTGATGGTAACAATAATTCTGCAGTTCTCTTACGAATGTGGTATTGTTATTATTAATAAACTATTTCCCTAGGGAGAGGGAATTTTAGTGTCCTCCAATTGACCATTGCTACCTGTAGTAGTTTTCCACTGCTGCATAACAGTGACCACACATTTATTGGCTTAAAACACGACCCACTGACTAGCTCATATTTCTGTAGGTCAGAAGTCCGGCATAAGGTGGGTGGCTTCTCTGCTCTGGCTGGAATCAAGGTGCTGACCATCTGCTTTCTCATGTTGAGTTCAAGATTCTCTTCCAAGCTCATTCCTGTTTCTGTCAGGGATTCAGAGAAGAGCTACCAAAGAACTCTTAAAAGAATATTCTCCTTGCAACTGTTTTTATTACAGCTTTGGTGAAGGAATTGTCTTATAGATCCTCTTGGGAAACACTGTTAGAGGGTAGATGAGCAGATCTTACTGGAGAAAAGTACTCCAGCATTCAGATCTCCCTAACATTTTGGATTTCCTTCTCTACAATATACCAATGATGTTCTGGCATTTCCACTTGATTTCATTTTCAGTTTGTCATTTCAACTTCACAGGAGATTTGGGGGTACAGTTTAAAACAACGAAGCAGACTTTTAGAGAGATACCCAGTGCCTCAAAGTAACTTGCTGAACCCAGAATTACTGCTTAGTAAGCCAAATCAACAACTCCATCCAAACCTAACATCCTATTCTTTCCACATTCCCTCAACACACTTAGAACACATTTCTAATTCTCCCCAGGTTACTTGTCAGTATAAATTGGCCAAACCTTGCAATTCTTCTTTATATTGCATGTCCTCACCAGTCTCATTTTGTGCCTTATCCTCTTAGGCATTGTCTGGACTTGCATTTGGCTATAGGTCTAGAAGCAATGAAGTTTTAAGTATTGGGCCTTGACAAGGAACAATAGTTCCTTGGGCCTGCAAGGAACATATCTTTGGGGTCCATTTCAGGTTCTTCAGGTAAGGGGACATTAACCTATTCTGACAGGCAGAGAAGACAGAAAGGCTGCTTCTACTATAAAAGAGGCTCAGTAAAATTTAGGGGTTCAACATCCCCAGATTTATTGGAATGTGTACATGTGAATCCAGTTTCCAAGATACTATTCTTCCAAACAAATGCCTTAACCTTAACATAAGAGATTCTGTGATACTGGCAATCCAACTGTGCTATAATTCAGCCCTACGCAGGTTTAGACCTGGGATTAACTACTCAGAAATCTCAGTCATAAGGCTATAAGGAGATAAGGGTTTCCTTCAGGGCCATCTATATCCCTGGTTTCTTCCCAGACATTGAACCAGACATTTAAAAGCCCTGAGCTGATAAAATTCTTCCCCTAAGTTCTCTCCCACACTTAACAGCAACTTCTTGTTGTTTAGTTGCTAAGCCTTGTCTGACTCTTTGCGACCTCATGGACCGCAGCATGCCAGGCTTCCCTGTCCTTCACTATCTCCTAGAGTTTGCTCAAATTCATGTCCACTGAGTCAGTGATGCTATCTAACCATCTTATCTTCTGTCACCCTCTTCTCCTTTCACCTTCAATCTTTCCCAGCATCAGGGTCTTTTTCAATGAACCAGCTCTTGACGCATCAGGTGAGCAAAGTACTACAGTTTCAACTTCAGGATCAGCCCTTCCAATGAATATTCAGGGTTGATTTCCTTTAGGATTGACTGATTTGATCTCAAAACTCTCAAGAGTCTTCTAACTAATGCCATTATCATCCTTACTTTCACTTAAGTTAGTTATTCCATGCTGGATTCCTGGTCACTCAAAGGCTTGCTCCTACAGGCACCTGATTATCATGCGTTGCTGGGAGAACAAGGAGCATTAGCAGAGGAGTAACACATGTCAGCTACCCCGGCTAATTCAACACCAGACTTCAGAGCACAGACATGGCTGCTGCTTCACTTTGACCTCCCAAACCTCGTGCCTATTTCTCTTTTTCCTAACCTGGAACCATATGAAGAAGAAAATCGGTGGAAATTCAGTTCCCACTCAGCCAAGATAACAAAACCACTCCTTAAAGCCCCTTCCTGTGCCCTCTAGTGAGCTACATCTTCAAGATAAGAAGCTGAAGGACCCCTTAGCACCGGAGAAGATAATGCTGAGTAAACTGCGGTTGACAGACATTAAAATTAGAATATACACTCTAATACAATGTTTTCTAAGGGAGGACAAAGAAGAAATACTAGCAACTTTCTCCCTTACCCACTCTAACACAAAATGAAACAATGAGAGCATTTATGTTTCATGGAACCCAAAGAACTGTAAGCCACATTGCAGGTTTTGGAAAGTCGTAGTTTACTGAAGATTCTCCCTTCTCAATACTCCTTCCACCTGTTGTTCTTGGGTTCCCATTGCTCTCTGTAGAATCAACATCTACTACTTTATTAATGGACAGTTATGTGTCCATCTGAGCATTTGCTGTCCTCAGTCTTCCACTACAATCCATCTGACAGATCTCAGTGGATCTATTTTTACTTTCATCTTGTCATTTTCCTGCTCAAAATTAATTAGTAATAACCCACTCTCCAATCCCCATTCCCCAACTATAGGAAAATGTCCTCACTCCATGTAGGACTCTTTTCCATTTTTGTTCCATAACCACACTATTTTAAAAAACAAAAAATCATCACTTTGATAAGTGGCAAAGAGGCGATCTAGCTAGGAGCAGTGAGGACTACACAAAAGATAGAATTTTGGCTCTGCAGGAAGGGCCTGACTAGTTCTATAAGTCAAACAGTGTACAGGTCAGTTTTGTAGCTGTTGCTCATACCATAAGTGATCGAGCCTATTGTATAAGTTCAAGTAGGTCAGGGTTTGTGTCCAGAGAAGTTCACTGATGCAAAAAAGAGTGAAGGAAGAAAAACAGCTCTCAAAAGGCAAAGTCCGAAGTTCAGGAGGTCAGTTTGTCAAAGATAATTAAACTGGAGTGCAGACACTGAGCCAAACGCAGAGAATACAGCCAAAGCTTATTTTTCTCCCCCACACTTGGCACAGACCAAGGGAGGGTAGCCAGCCCTGCTCACACAATCACCAAAGCTGGAACCAAGCTCAGGATATGAGGTCTCGCTGCTAATTGGTCAAGGGGCACAACCAGGATGACTGTGGGTCTCAGTTTGCATGGGGCAGTCACATCTAGTTAGCAGGCCCGCCACTCTCAAAGTGGCCCCATTTGGAAAATAAATTACATTCTCATTTTATACTTAGATAATATCTCAGCTCCCTCAAGACTGAGCTAGTTTTGCATATCCTATTTACAAACTTTGACTTACATGAAACTTGAACTTCCCTTCCTAATTGTCTTTATCTTCCTGGTGGTTAATATGTTTCATGTTTCAACTTACATCCAGCCTCTTAATAACATTCTGTAATGCTGCTAATCTGGCTTCTGTTCCAGGCTTTGTTGCCAGTAGTGTGACCTTATGAAAGCTACTTAACCTATCTGTGTATCAGTTTTCTGATCTTTCAATTTGACATAACAGGTATCTACAACATGGGTTTATTGTAAAAATTAAAATAGTTTAATATATGTAAAGTGTTCAGATTAGCGCTCTGAAATCTAACATATACTAAATAAAAGTTCGTTAACTTTATCAGTAGCAATAGCATGGATACACTCTCTCTCTATCTGAATTCGCATAGCATCCTCATTTGGCACTTGAATTGTTAGTTAAATATTTATGGCTATTTTATTTTCCAACTTAATTCTAGTCCTTAATAACAGGGACTATGTCTTATTTTGGTATTCTCCAAGAACCCACCACAATACCTTGTAAAGAGTAAGAGCTCAGTACATAAAGATGGTTCACTTTAAGATAATCTTTCAAAAGTAATTTGCCATTGTTAAACAGGGCTCATGAAGAGAGCAGGAACTTTATTTCCTGTGTAGGCTGCTGCTACTGCTGGTAAGTCGCTTCAGTCGTGTCTGACTCTGTGCGACCCCATAGATGGCAGCCCACCAGGCTCCTCTGTCCCTGGGGTTTCCCAGGCAAGAGTACTGGAGTGGGGTGCCATTGCCTTCTCCGTTCCTGTGTAGGACTGCACCTCAAAGGCACCATCTTGAGAATAAATTCTGTACAGACTGGAACAAGGAGTACAGATGTCAAAGAGATTCGAGGGCCTTGAACCAAATCCTAGGAAATCAGAAGAAAGCAGGTGATTTTTGCTTTCTAAATGAAATATTTAAATAAAAGTTGTTTTACTGATCTTTGTCCAGTTCTCTTAAATTTTGTTTATCTCTTTGGACAATTAAATGTTTTATCTGGTAGTTTCCAGATAATAAAAATTAGCCATAACTTCATTCAGTGTATGGACCATTGGGACTACTTGGGCTTCCCTGGTGGCTCAGATAGTAAAGAATCCACCTGCAATGCAGGAGACCTGGGTCAATCCCTGGGTGGGGAAGATCCCCTGGAGAAAGGAATGGCTACACACTCCAGTATCCTTGCCTAGAGAACTCCATGGACAGAAGAGCCTGGTGAACTACAGTCCGCAGGGTGCAAAGAGTCAGACACACTTGTACGACTAACACTCTCACTTTCATTCAACCTACAGAAACTGGTACCATTCTTGGCACTGTTTTAGGACAGTCAGAAGATAAGGCTTAAAAACAAGCAATGATATTTCTATCTTGAGAGACTTAAAATCTAAAGGAAATAATTTAAAAATGCAGCTTACACATCTAAATTTGAGTAATAAAACTATAAAAATATAGACATAAAAACAGGAGTCAAAGTAAACACAGTTATTGTTCTAGGGACACAGTGGATAAAAGAAGTTAGTATTCTTATTTTCTGCACTATCCAATTTACTTCTCATTGCATGAAGAGCAAACCTTAGTCAATCAGCATTAGAAGTTAGTTTAAAAATCACTACGCTGAGGATAAAGTCAGGATTCTTCACAGTGTTTTTAAATGTTACTGTTAAAAATCAACACTTAGTGCAACTTTCCCTATGCTTGAAAAAAGAGAACAGGCGTTGTTTCCTCAGATGAAGAGAATCTGATTGTTTTTATATTTCTTGAGTTAATAAGAAGTGAAGTTAAAATCACTTGAGTCAACACTACAAGTTGGATGTAAATCCAAATGTGATTTCCTGTAACACATATATGACAAGTTAACATATTCCTTATAATAAATAGGAAAATAAGCATCATCGTCTCAAAGTTAAAGGTTATATAACCATGTTTCACTGTAGTTAAAATAGAATCTAGAGAACTTCCGTGAGGAGGAGGCTGTTTAAATCCACATATGTCACTTTTCCTCCTCATGAAACACTGATAAAACTACAGTAAAGAGATAGATGTTTAAGACACAAACTCCTAAAAAGCTAAATTCTAGGCCGGTGATGAAAGAGCCAATCAATAACCAATCTGATTTATTTCCTCCAGAAATAGTGATACCCATCACATCCAAAGGTGAGTGGGGAGGTTAAAGGGGGTTTACAGAGTAGTTACATCATTAGATCCCTTCATCAGCGGGGAATGACCTCTCTCAACACAGACAGAATACAAGATGTCTAACTTCTGAAGAAGCTAAACAGAGGGGCTCCGGACAGATCATTGCAGACCCCAACTGAGAGACTGTAATAAAAATGGGATGTGAGAATGAAGAAAGATTAAGCAAATCATTCATACCTAAATTTCAAAACCTGCATTTAGAATGGGAGTCAAGGCTGATTCTGAAAAAAAAATGTTATCTACTTCAGAAGTTTCTTCCTAAGATTCTAAAACAAGTGCATGAAACTAGCCACCAATATCACTGTTTAAAGGTAGAAATTAGAGGGTAATTTTATACAAGCTACAAGTGTAGATTATTTGTAACATCAGTGGAAAAAGAGGACTCAATTGTGGGTCTTTCCAACTTCCTCCAGTACCTCTTCCAGGTGCAACAAACACCCATACACACACTCGGATGCCAAAGGTAAAAAAGGTGGGGAAAAAATGAAGGAAAATGAAGGAAAAAATGAAGGAAATTCCTACTACAATGAAGGAAAAAAATCATTTTCAAAAGTATACATGATATTAACAAAAACAGAAATATTCCTAACTAAAATATAAAGATTGAATGAGGTTAGGAATTTTAAATATATATTTCAAATAATTTAATTATGTTATGCATTCTATGGCAAAAATTAAAAAGAATTCAGTTCAGTTCAGTCGCTCAGTCGTGTCCAACTTTTTGCAACCCCATGAACGCAGCACGCCAGGCCTCCCTGTCCATCACCAACTCCCAGAGTTTACCCAAACCCATGCCATCCAACCATCTCATACTCTGTCATCCCCTTCTCCTTCCGCCCCCAATCCTTCCCAGAATTAGGGTCTTTTCCAATGAGTCAACTCTTTGCATGTGGTGGCCAAAGTATTGGAGTTTCAGCTTCAACATCAGTCCTTCCAATGAACACCCAGGATTGATCTCCTTTAGGATGGACTGGTTGGATCTCCTTGCAGTCCAAGGGACTCTCAAGAGTCTTCTCCAGCACCATAGTTCAAAAGCATCAATTCTTCGGCGCTCAGCTTTCTTCACAGTCCAACTCTCACATCCGTACATGACCACTGGAAAAACCATAGCCTTGACTAGACGGTCTTTTGTTGGCAAAGTAATGTCTCTGCTTTTCAATATGCTATCTAGGTTGGCCATAACCTTCCTTCCAAGGAGTAAGCGTCTTTTAATTTCATGGCTGCAATCACCATAAGCAGTGATTTTGGAGCCCCCAAAAATAAAGTCTGACACTGTTTCCCCATCTATTTGCCATGAAGTGATGGGACCAGATGCCATGATCTTAGTTTTCTGAATGTTGAGCTTTAAGCCAACTTTTTCACTCTCCTCTTTCACTTTCATCAAGAGGCTCTTTAGTTCTTCTTCACTTTCTGCCATAAGGGTGGTGTCATCCGCATATCTGAGGTTATTGGTATTTCTCCCAGCAATCTTGATTCCAGCTTGTGTTTTTTCCAGCCCAGCGTTTCTCATGATGTACTCTGCATAGAAGTTAAATAAGCAGGGTGACAATATACAGCCTTGATGTACTCCTTTTCCTATTTGGAACCAGTGTGTTGTTCCATGTCCAGTTCTAACTGTTGCTTCCTGACCTGCATACAGGTTTCTCAAGAGACAGGTCAGATGTTCTGGTATTCCCATCTCTTTCAGAATTTTCCACAGTTTATTGTGATCCCCACAATCAAAGGCTTAGAAATTAATAATAAAAGGAAATTGGAAAAATTCACAAATATGTGCATATGAAACAATATACTCCTAAATGGATAAAGATGTAACAAAGCAAATTAGAAAATACTTGGAAATAAATAAAACAAAACTTAACAAACTAAAACATAATGGATTCTAACTAAAGGAATACCAGTGGGAAATGTATAGCTCTAAATGCCTAAATTTATTTATTTTTTAAAATTATTAGTTTCAGGCATAAGAGATAGTGACTCAATATTTTTAGATATTATGAAATTATCACCTCAGTAGGAGCAGTTACTACCCACTGACATTTGGATGTCAGTTGTTATAATGTTACTGTAACCTTATATTCCCAGTGGCTTACTTATTGTAATAGCTGGAAGTCTGCACCTTTTAATCTGCCTCACTTATTTTGCCCATCTTTCCTCCCCTCTGGAAACCACCAGTTTGTCCTCTGTATCTATGAGTCTGTTTGCTTTGTTTCTTCACTTGTTTTGTATATTTCACATACAAGTAAAATCCCACAGTATTTGATTTTATCTGACTTATTTCACTCAACATAATAGCCTCCAGATCCATCCATGTTGCTGTAAATGACAAGATGTTGTCATTTTTATGGCAGGGTAATATTCCACTGTATACATATGGCACACCTTCCTTACCCATTCATTGACCAACAGACATGCACTCCAACTTCAAACCACCATAAAGCTACAGTAATCAAACCAGTATGACACTGGCCCAAAGACAGACACATAGATCAACAGAACACAACAGAGAGCCCAAAAATAAACCCATAATCACGCAGTTATTTAATCTACACTAAAGGAGGCAAGAATAGTCAATATGCAAATCACAGTCTCTTAAATGGTTCTGGGAAAACTGGACAGCTCTGTGCAAAAGCATGAAACTACTACTTTCTTACATCATACACAAAATCAAACTCAAAACAGATTTAAGACACGAATGTAAGATCTGAAACATCAAAAATCTTGGGGAAAAAATAGGCAGTAACTTCTTTGACATCAGCCTTAGCAATAATTTTTTTTCATCTGTCACCTCAGAGAAAGCAACAAAAGCAAAATATACAAGTGAGACTGCTACTGCTAAGTCACTTCAAACTAAAACTCTTTTGCATAGCAAAGGAAATTACCAACAAAATAAAAAGGCAACCTACTGAATGCAATGAAATACTTACAAAAAATATACCTAAAAAGAAGAAGAGGGAAGCCTGGAGGGCTGTAGTCCATGGGGACACAAAGAGTCAGACACAACTTAGCAACTGAACAACAATACCTGACAAGGGATTATTGATATCCAAAATATATAAAGAATTCATATATTGAATATTAAAAAAAAATAACCTATTTTAAAAACGGGTAGAGGACTTGAAATAGACACTTTTCCAAAAAACATACAGATAGCCAACAGGCACATGAAAAGGTACTCAATATCACAGATTATCAGGGGAATGCTAATCAAAACCAGAATGAGTTATCACTTTACACTTGTCAGAATAGCTACTGTCAAAGAGAAAAGAACAAGGTTTGGTGAAAATGTGGAGAAAAGGAAACACTTGAACATTGTTTGTAGGTAAATTGGTGTAGCTGCTATGGAAAACAGTATGGAAGTTCCTTAAAAAATTTTTTTAAAAACTAAAAATAGAACTACCATATGATCCAGCAATTCCAATTCTGAATATTTATCTCACGAAAATGAAAACCCTAATTTGAAAACACACATGCACCCGTATGTCCATTACAGCACTATTCACAATAGCCAAGATGTGAAGGTTACTGTTTTCTTAACAGCTCATCCGAAGAACCTAAGTATTAGTGTAGAATACTTTTATACAATTCTTCAAATTATACTGGCTTAGCCTTGAACTTACTGGATCTTTTCCACCAAATGAACACTGAGGAAGAGAGGGAGAGGGTGACAATCCCAAGTGGAAAATAACTTCCAGGAGCCCATCTGAATGGAGGATTTTGCTCTTTACTCAAGAGTCATGTCATGCGGCGGCATGGAGAAGAAAGGAAGCACTGATGTGAAGCACCTCTTCGTGCTTCAGATGCCTTCCTACCCACCGGGTCAGTTTCTTAAAGTGCCACCCTTGGACAGAGAAGGGCAGACGTATCATTTACTGTAATGATTGGCGCTTTGAAATAATCCCCTTCCATGGAGCCAGCAGGGTTCAACATTTCTTATACCTGGCTGGACTTACTAATTCAGACTGTAGAATTCAGGAACAACAGTAACATAAATAAGGAATCTGCTCAAGTTGTATAAGAAGGCAATGTTTTTTATGTTGTATTGTTTGGGTCAAGTTGAAGAGCACAGAACTTTAATATACAGTCAGGGAAATTTACATCTATCCTAAAAATCGGGGATTATTTCATCTGCATATGTATGATTGATTGTTTGAAAAAAGATGGAAGAATCTTTTCCCCAGATTCTACCTCGTCTTTGCAAATTAGGTACATGGTGAGTCCCCTGAGAGCTGTAACTCTGCCCTACACTTAATATCCAAACAGCTGGAAGGAAACTTAAAGGTCAACTACTCTGATTATTCATATAATATATAATAACTATACAGCATTCCTGACACACAGCCATAACTCTGCTTAAAAACATCCATGAACAAGAAACTTACTACCTCAAAAAGCCACTCAACATCTTTTCACGTGCGTACTGGCCATCTGCATGTCTTCTTTAGTGGAGCCTAAAATATGGCATGAATGGACCTATCTGCAAAACAGAAGCACACCCAGACATAGAGTAGACTTGTGGTTGGCAGGTGGGAGGGGCCACAGGAGAGGGATGGCCTGGGAGTTTGGGGTTTGTAGATGCAAACTACTACGTTTAGAACAGGTAAACAACAAGTGCTGATGTATAGCTCAGGGAACCATGTTCAATATCCTGTGATGAACCGTAGTGGAAAAGAATATTTAAAAAGAATGTATCTATGTGTATAACTGCGTCACTTTTCTGTAGAGCAGAGATTGGCACAACACTGTAAATCAACTACACTTCAATAAAATTTTTTTCTTAAAAAGTCATTCAGTCCAGGTTTGGGCATTCCAAAGGTTAGAACAGTCTTCGCAGACTTCTTCGGCTTAATACCCATAATACCAAAGGCGGTACTTCTAAGGAAAAGATAGCTAAATGTGACTGCATTTAAAAGTAATACTGAATCAAACAAAAATATCCCTGTATGTATAAGGATAGGTTAGACTATGCTACAGTAATCAAAAAAAAAAAAAAAAATCTTAGTAATTCAGCACAACAAAGGTTTATTTTGCTTACACACTTCGTAAGTAGGAGGTGCCACACATTTTTGTCACTTGGGGACGCAGGTAGACATTGTCTCTATCTTTGCCATGATCAGATGCCGCCGCAATCAGCACAGAAGAAGTTACACATTCACCCACAAGTGACACAGTCCCTGGGCTCACAGAGCCAGATGCGACCAAGGGTCTGAGCACAAGCACACAAACATAACCACTATTGCTCACGTTAAAGCAAGTGTGTGTGCTCAGTCTCTCAGTCACGTCCGACTCTCTGCAACCGCTGGACTGTAGCCCGTCAGGCTCCTGTGTCCGTGGGATTTTCCAAACAAGAATAATATGGCAGGTTGCTGTTTCCTCCTCCAGGGGATCTTCCTGACCCAGAGATCGGACCGATGTCTCCAGAGTCTCCTGCACTGGCAGTCGGGTTCTTTACCATTAGCACCACCTGGAAAGCTCCAAAGCAAGTCATACAACCGAGCTCAGTTTCAAAGAGGGTAGGAAAGAGAGCTCAAAATTTAGGGGAGCAAAACTTGACCATTACTTTTCTGGGTTAGAAAGCAAAATACTATAGAGAGCATTAAATGATACAGGACAAATTAGGTAAAATTACTCAAAATACACACATCAAAAAGATATGCTATCTCTGTGTGGATCACAATAAACTGGAAAATTCTGAAAGAGATGGGAATACCAGACCACCTGACCTGTCTCTTGAGAAAACTGTATGCAGGTCAGGAAGCAACAGTTAGAACTGGACATGGAAAAACAGACTGGTTCCAAATAGGAAAAGGAGTACATCAAGGCTGTATATTGTCACCCTGCTTATTTAACTTCTATGCAGAGTACATCATGAGAAACGCTGGGCTGGAAAAAACACAAGCTGGAATCAAGATTGCTGGGAGAAATACCAATAACCTCAGATATGCGGATGACACCACCCTTATGGCAGAAAGTGAAGAAGAACTAAAGAGCCTCTTGATGAAAGTGAAAGAGGAGAGTGAAAAAGTTGGCTTAAAGCTCAACATTCAGAAAACTAAGATCATGGCATCTGGTCCCATCACTTCATGGCAAATAGATGGGGAAACAGTGTCAGACTTTATTTTGGGGGGCTCCAAAATCACTGCTGATGGTGATTGCAGCCATGAAATTAAAAGACGCTTACTCCTTGGAAGGAAGGTTATGGCCAACCTAGATAGCATATTGAAAAGCAGAGACATTACTTTGCCAACAAAAGACCATCTAGTCAAGGCTATGGTTTTTCCAGTGGTCATGTACGGATGTGAGAGTTGGACTGTGAAGAAAGCTGAGTGCCAAAGAATTGATGCTTTTGAACTGTGGTGTTGGAGAAGACTCTTGAGAGTCCCTTGGACTGCAAGGAGATCCAATCAATCCATCCTAAAAGAGATCAATCCTGGGTGTTCATTGGAAGGACTGATGTTGAAGCTGAAACTCCAATACTTTGGCCACCACATGCAAAGAGTTGACTCATTGGAAAAGACCCTAATGCTGGGTAGGATTGGGGGCAGGAGGAGAAGGGGACGACAGAGGATGAGATGGTTGGATGGCATCAACAACTAGATGGACATGGGTTTGGGTAGACTCCGGGAGTTGGTGATGGACAGGGAGGCCTGGCGTGCTGCAATTCATGGGGTCGCAAAGAGTCGGACACGACTGAGCGACTGAACTGAACTGAACTGATGTATGCTAAACTCTTAGAACTCAGTCAAAAAAAAAAAAAACAGCATTAATTACCTCCAATATACGTATTAATAAAAGGCCTGAAAAGAGAGGACTATAAAGCATAGAGATAATATTTTAACAGATATGGCCAAATACTTAATCTCACTGGTAATGAAACACTGATATAGTACTTATAAAAATACAAGCCAGTACTCATGGAATAATTATACTGTGTCAAGCACTGTACTTAAAATTTATACACATTATCTGCATGTTTCCCCAATTTCACTACAAGATGAGTATCATTTATTCATCCACCTTAGAGATGAGGCTTAATATATTAAACTTCTCGGGGTCATTCAGCTTGCAATCATGGAGCTGGGTTTCAAATCCAGGTGTGTCTGAACTTCTAAGCCATATTTAAATGTAAGTGAAAATTATACTATAAATGAAAATCGTAATTATCACTCATTTTTTAGAGTTACGATGCCAGCATTGAAAAAGGAGTGAAATCTGATGGGTAGTGCAGGTACAGATTCTTAAAATCTTTCTAGAGAGGATTTAAATTGTATCTAAAAAATTCCCTGTACACTGTCTGATTCATCAATTCTACTTGTAGTAATCAAATAGAATACTTAGAATAAAAGGAAATAATCAAAGTTGGGAACAAAGACACCCAGTCTGCGGGCCAATTTTGTAAGCAAGAGCAGCAGAGTGACGTGCCTGTCCTGGGGCACGTTCAATCCTACAGGAATCATTAAAATCTAAAAGTCACTCTCTTCATTGAGGAAAAGCTCAGGCATGTGAAGTACCCACTATACCACATCCACTGCTATCTATTGAGTCCAAACTAGATTCCCTGTGCAAAAAATCTCAGACGCCCACGTGGTTTTCTTGTGTGTTTTGTTCTGACTCGTCTGTCAGTTCTACCATGTAAAGGTTTCATCACTGCCCAGGTACCACCGACATTTGCTGAGCACACTGTGTAAAGTACTAGGGAAAACTAGATAAACAGATAAACCACAGCTCCTCTTTTCAAAGTGGTTACCTAGTGGAGATAATCTCCACACGATATGGTAAAACGCTTTGATCTTATATGTTAGCCAGGATACACAGAGACAGGGGAGGCAGCTACCCCATCATCAAGTAGGTAAGGAAGACTTCCTGGAGGGAGTGAAAGTTGCTCAGTCATGTCCGACTCTTTGCAACCCAACGGACTCTACAGTCCATGGAATTCTCTAGGCCAGAATACTGGAGTGGGTAGCCTTTCCCTTCCCCAGGGGACTTTCCCAATCCAGCAGTTGAACCCAGGTCTCCCCCATTGCAGGCGGATTCTCTACCAGCTGAGCCACCCAAGAATACTGGAGTGGGTAGCCTTTCCCTTCTCCAGGGCATCTTCCGGGCTCAGGAATCGAACTGAGGTCTCCTGCATTACAAGTGGATTCTTTAGAGGGTAACAATTAATTTGAGGTAATTTAATTGCGATAAGTTTGAGTTAGCCAGGTGAGAAAAGTCAACAGTCATCCAGGCCAGGAAAACAGGATAAACAAATCCATATAGGCATGAAGTAGCATCACAGGGGTTCACTGTGTCAAACTGTTGTGGTCTCATCTGTGGGACTGACTTTGGAACTTCTGGTGCAAACTTTGGAGGAGAAAGAAAATAGGAAAACTTGTACCTTGTTATCTGTAGCCTGTCATTCACTGAAAGGTAATAAAATTCTGTCTCATGACTATTTTTTTTCGCTTTTTACCGCTCGCCTTAAATTCAATACAACACCACGCATATTGATTTGGGATTTGAACGCGCTATATATTTAAAGAAAAGGGCAGGCCGAAAATGTGAGGTGATAAATCAAAAGCTACCAGAACCTTGTGTGGTATGCACTTAATGGGCAAAAACAGGAGTTCCCTTTCAAATGTGAATGTTGTTTACTGATATGATGAATGGGCTTTAAGATCCATTCCTCTGAGTATTCTTTTTATTATTACAATTAAATGATGGTTTCAAATAAGCTGCATTGCTTCCCTCTGAGACTCATCCCAAGGACATGGAGGTGAAAGGCTACCCAGCCTGGGAGAATTTGCTGGCTTTTTCTGTAATATGAGGTGTCCCACGAAAGCACCATTGATTCATGAAGAGTTTATCCTTTGTAAGAAAGATCGCACCCACCTTAAGGAACCAGAGAAATACGCATTTTAAAACTGTACCCAAGGCAATTACAAACCGGGATCAGGAAGAAACTGTGCAGCTTTGATTAATACGACGTAGTGAAAATCATCCTCCAATTTCACAGGTATCTTTGTACAATCGTTATCAGTTTAGGTAAATATTAAAGGAGAATACATCCAGATATTTATAGATACTTAAAATGTTAATTTTGAGACAAGTGCATATTCCTATGCAATTGGAAAAAGTGAAAGCAGCTCTTTTGCCCCTTTCCCCTTTGCCCATTTCATTCCCTCCTAACCTTAGAAAAACCTAATTATAGGGATGAGACCATTAAGCAACTGGAGCTAACTCCAGACTTATGCTCACCTGATGTACACCATGCCTTGTCTAATCTGTTGATTCTTTCTCTAGATAAAAAGAAGTAAGAATGAAGAATTCAGCAGTTAAAAGATGACTAGCTCTGTTCACCCAGCAGGCCCCTCAGCAATTCTGGAGGCAGATCACACACACACACACACACACACACACACACACACACACACACACACACACACACACACACACACACACACACACACACACACACACACACACACACACACACATACACACACACACACACACACACACACACACACACACACACACACGTCTGAAGGAAGTCCTCCAGTCTGCACTCAATGGACAATGATGCAGAACCCAACTTCATGCCTTGAAGATTCACTGAGATTCCTCCCCTTCATGTTCACTTTAAAACACGGCTCAGTAAAATCTCTGGAGTTGGTCTCTGGACACGAACACACCAACTCCCCAGAATGCCGGGTTTTCTAATTAAAACACTTTTCCTTTCTACTGACACTTCTCTCCCGAATTACTGGCTAATGAGTGGCGATCAGTCAAACCTGGGTTCAGTTACAAAAGTAGTATCGATACATATCATGCCAGCTTAACCATGATGCTCCCAGGGATAACATCCTCTGAACCTCTAGTCCAATATCATGACCAGCATACTGATGTTAATGCAGTCAAGATACAGAATATTTTCATCATAATATTCCTCATTTTGCCCTTTTATAGCCACACTTTTCCCTTACATTCCCGTCTACACTGTACTCTCTTCCCTCAAACTTTCCTCTCTCACCTTTATTTAATCCCTGGTAACCACTGATCTGACCTTCATTTCAATAATTTCATCATTTCAATAGTTATATAAAGGGGATCATACCTGGTACAATCTTTTGGGACTGAGTTTTGGTCCAAGCATGATTCTCTGGAGATCCATCCATCCATGATTCTCTGTGTATATCAATAGTGTGTTGCTTTTTACTACAGAGAAGTATTTCATGGTATTGCTGGACCACAGTTTAATTGTTCATCAACTGAAAGATGGGGTAGTTTCCAGTTTCTGACTATTACTAAAAAAGCTATAAATATTGTTATCAGATTTTTGTGTAAACATAAGCTTTCCACTTCTCTTGAGTAAAGATTGTTATTGTTGTTGAGTTGCTAAGTCATGTCCAGCTCTTTGTGATCTCATGGACTGTGGCATGCCAGGCTCCTCTGTCCACTATCTCCTCAAGTTTGCTCAAATTCATGTCCATTGAGTTGGTGATGCTATCTAACCATCTCACCTTCTGCCAACCCCTTCTTTTGCCTTTAATCTTTCTAGCTTCAGGGTCTTTTCCAGTGAGTTAGCTCTTCGTATCCGGTGGCCAGAGTACTGAAACTTCAGATTCAGAAACAGGTTTTCCAATAAATATTGAGGGCTGATTTCCTTTAGGACTGACTGGTATGACCTCCTTGCAGCCCAAGGGACTCTCAAGAGTCTTCTCCAATACCACGATTTGAAAGCATCAATTTTTTGCCACTTAGCCTTCTTTACGGGCCAATTCTCACATCTGTAGATGACTATTGGAAGAACCATAGTTATGACTATATGGACCTTTGTTGGCAAAGTGATGCCTCTGCTTATTAAAACGCCATCTAGATTTCTCATAGCTTTCCTTCCAAGGAGCAAGCATCTTTTGATGTCAATGCTGCGGTCACCATCTTCAGTGATTTTGGAGCCCAAGAATATAAAATTTGTCATTGTTTCCACTTTTCCCCCGTCTGTTTGCCATGAAGTGATGGGACCATATGTCATGATCTTAGTTTTTTTAATGCTGAGTTTCAAGCCAGTTTTTTCACTCTCCTCTGTCACCCTCATCAAGAGGCTTTTATTTTCTCTTTCCCTTTTGCCATTAGAGTAGTAGCATCTGCTTATCTAGAGTTGTTGTTATTTGTCCCAGCATTCTTGATTCCAGCTTGTGATTCTTCCAGCCTGGCATTTTCCATGACATACTCTGCATATAAGTCAAATAACCGGGGTGACAATATTTAGCTTTGTTTGCTTCTTTCCCGAATTTGAACCAGTCTGTTGTTCCATGTCCAGGTCTAATGGTTGCTTCTTAACCCACATTCAGGTTTCTCAGGAGAAATGTAAGGTGGCCTGGTATTCCCAATCTCTTTAAGAATTTCCACAGTTTGTTGTGATCCACACAGTCAAAAGGCTTTAGTATAATCAATGAGACAGAAGTAGATGTTTTCTTGAATTCACTTGTTTTCCCCGTGATCCAACAAATGTTGGCAATTTGATCTCTGGTTCTTCTGTCTCTTTGGAACCCAGCTTGTACATCTGAAAGTTCTCTGTTCATGTACAGCTGAAGCCTAGCTTGAAGGATTTTGACCATAACCTTGCTAGCATGTGAAATAAGTGCAACTGTATAGTAGTTTGAACATTCTTTGGAATTAATTGTCCTTCTTTAGGATTGGAATGAAAATTAACTTTTTTCAGTCCTGTGGCCATTGCTGAGTTTTCCAAATTTGCTGAGATATTGAGTGCAGCAGTTTAACAGCATCATCTTTTATGATTTTTTAATAGCTCAGCTGGAATTCTCTCACCTCTACTAGCTCTCGTCATAGTAATGCTTCCTAAGGCCCACCTGACCTCATACTCCAGGATGTCTGGCTCTAGGTGAATGATCACATCATCATGGTTATCCAGGTCATTAAGACCTTTCTTGTACAGTTATGAGTATCCTTGCCACTTCTTAATCTCTTCTGCTTCTGCTTGTTTTTTAATGAAATTTTCCAATTATCCCTCAGAGTGGCTATACTATTTTACATTCCCCCCAGTAATGAATGACATGGTTTCTCTATATTCTTGTAAGCATTTGATGTTACCATTAATTTTTATTATAATAATTCTAATAGTAAATACTTACATCTTATTATGGCTTTAAGTTGTATTTACCTGATGGATAATAATGTTAAATATATTTTCTTGTGCTTTTTTGTCATGTTTATATCCTGTTTAGAAAAATGTCTCTTCAAATCTATTGCCCATTTTCTAATTGAATTGTTTGTTTTTACTACTGAGGTTTGAGAGTCCTTTGTATATTCTATACTCATCTTGGATAGTGGTTAGCAAATATTTTTGCTTCTTTTCAGCCTTTTTAACAATGTAGAGCAAAATTTGTTAATTTGATCAAGTCCAATATACCAACTTATTTTTTTAGTGGCTAGTACCACTGGTGTCAAGAACTCTTACAGTTTTACATTTCATATGATACATTTATGATACACTTTGAATTCAATTTTTTAAAGTATGATGTTGAGGCTTTCCTCTTTTTTTTTCTTGCTTATCAATGTCCAATTGCTGTAGTACCATTTGTTGAAAAGGCTATCGTTCCCCCAGTGAATTGTTTTTGCAACTCTGTCAAAATCAGTTGGGCCTGTCTGTCTTCATCAATTTTTGAATGCTTCTGTTTCACTGATTTACTTGTTCATCCCTTCTCTAAGTTGCCTTGATCACTAAACTAAACTGTGAGAGCTGGACTATAAAGAAAGCTGAGCACCAAAGAATTGATGCTTTTGAACTGTGGTGTTGGAGAAGACTCTTGAGAGTCCCTTGGACTGCAAGGAGATCCAACCAGTCCATCCTAAAGATCAGTCCTGTGTGTTCATTGGAAGGGCTGATGCTGAAGCTGAAACTCCAATACTTTGGCCACCTGATGTGAAGAGCTGACTCATTGGAAAAGACCCTGATGCTGGGAAAGATTGAGGGCAGGAGGAGAAGGGGATGACAGAGGATGAGATGGTTGGATGGCATCACAGACTCAATGGACATGGGTTTGGGTGGACTCTGGGAGTTGGTGATGGACAGGGAGGCCAGGCGCGCTGTGCTTCATGGGGTCACAAATAGTCGGACACAACTGAGTGAATGAACTGAACTGAACTTGATTCCAACATTATTTTTTCTTTTCTTTCTTTGTCTTTTAATAATCTCAAAGTTTTCCTTACCTGGTTCAGTATGCGAATACATATCTTACCTTATCTTCTGCTGAAATAATACATTTCTTAATGTCAAAGAGGGTCTCTAAACTTAAAAAGCAAGGGGACCAATGTTTTAAATCATAATTTTCTGTAAATAAAGATGCTCATGAATGAACTATGGGCTTGGGAGAAGCAAGAGCAGGATGCTGAGATCTGGTAAGGGAAGCCCAGTCCACATTCTGCTCCCAGTGATATCTTGTATACCACAGCCCATGAAAAGAAAAGATGGACAGGGGAAGGATTCTACAGTACTTCTCTACACTAGTTTAAAAAAGTCCATAAGTGAAGTTCTCCTGGTTTAGAATATGCTGGTAGACTAAGTAACTTTTTCTCTACAAATCTGTTCTACAGGAAGAATGAAAGGGCTGCAAACTCCCCCTAGGAGGAACAAAATCAGCCCTAAGGCCAGCAGAAATAACAAGAATGCTACATTTAAGTGAGGTATCTTAATAAAATCAAAGATATCCAGAAACAATTCTAAATACCCATTAATATTTTTGCCCTACCACACAGCACATTTCTCCTGTGCTTAAAACATATTTGAATATTAACAACGGCAGCTGCATCTTAAATTTAGTGGCATCGTTTAATTTTAGGTGTGGGCATTAGCAGGGGATTCAAGCTATCCTGTCTCAAGTGAATAATCAAAAAAAGAAAAAAAAAAAAAAGGAGCAAGGGGGCTCCTGCCTGGGCTTTGTGTTCACAGCAATTAGTTTTAACAGTCTGGAAGCTGACTTTAAATAATTTTATAGCCTGGGTGAGATCTCTGCCATTTACCATGTGTGCCCTTCCTATTTTTATGGAAACCAGAGCCTCATTCTGAATCTCCTGTCTGTCAGAGCTGCAGGTGAAAGCCAGCTGGGGCCAGGCACTGTGTGTGAACATTAGCATCTGAAGAGGGTTTCAGGAGGCCTTGTGTCTTTGGGGACTTAAGGCTCTAGTCAGACGGAATAGCCTTGCCTCTAAGGTGCCTTGCCAGGAAACACAAATCTTTAGGAAAAGAGCAGTCTGAGCTGGAAGCCGCAGTCGGAAAAGGCTCTGGTTGAGGTTTTGGGGTAAGAGGGAATGAGAGGGAAAACGGGGGCAAGGCAGGATGTCAGAGGCTGCGTGCTCTGGCAGAGTGACTGAAGTTCATTAACAATGATTTCCAGCTCCCGGTGACTGCATGTGCAAGACTTCATAAATGACACATGCTGCCCTTGATTAATGGATGTAACAGTATCTCTGGGATGGGAAATGCTGGCTTGTAAAGAAAATCACAGCAAAACAGTCTGCCAAAAAGATACTTGTGAAAATCTTTCCTGTGTCAAATATTAACGCCAATTACACACACAGAAATTGAAGACTAATTAATTTCTGCACTGAGGAAAAGAGAATGAATCCAGTTTCCAGCATCCTGAAGCCTGTAATCCTTACAAAGGCAAATCTTCCAGGAAGAACACCCAAAATTATGCATGTGAAAAATCTTTAGATCCAGGGGAAGTTTGTTTTAGGAAGAAAAAATTTAGCAGGCTTGTGTCTCCACCCACCACTAACACAAAGAGGTGTTTCTTAATCTTTATTCCTACTGCCTACCTGAAAACCAGACCCAGTCTATTTAAGAGTCTACCTGATTGAAGTCTTAGGATCACAAATAAGTCATTAGCACATACCGATTAACTGAAACCAAGATGTTTCTATTTGGCAGGTTCAAATAGAGTTGTAAAATCAAAATATTTTCTTTCTCTACGGAACTTCAGAGGACATAAAAAGTTTCTCCTGGTTGAGCAGAATAAAAGTGAGGGTTGAAGTGTGGAGCCAATTTTAAAATGCCCAGATTGGCTGGGGATTGAACACCCAGTGATACTTGAATAGAAAAGGGAAGAAGGTGACAGGGTACGTTTTGGGTGCTACATGAGTTTAGCAGTTTTGCCTTCTTAATTAATATTTTTAAAAATCAAAAATATATACATATACATAGTTTAAACAGAAGTTCACAAGTCCATGAGTGGTCCACTCACCTTAATAAATGGTGAGAAATTTTGGAAGCTCTCACTATGACACCCCCTAATGATACTCTTCTCTTATTTTGTCTTATAGAAGGGGCCAAGGAACTATTCTGATTTTGTTTTCATCATTCCTCCGTTTTTATTTGTAGTTTTACCACTAACATGGTCTCCAATTAGCAAGCAAGATTTCATACTGTATTCATCAACAATTTGCTGTTTTCACTGTTTTTGAGACATCGTATTCATGTTATTCATGTGGCTACATGAATTTTCACTGCTGTGAATAACAATTCACAATTGTTCATACAATTCAAGTGTATAGCAAGTGTATACAATTCAAGTGTGTAACAGTGCCATACTTGAATCCATCCTCCTACTCTGTGGATAAATGAAACCCAGCTATTTGGGGAGACAGCTAGGATGACCTTGGTCAACATAGTGTAGCTGATTGCACAAGAAGAGCCTCATGCAGAAAGATAGGACTATAACCCGATAAACAGCGGCACTATTATCTTCAGGATTATCCCAGGTGGCGCAGTGGTAAAGAATCTGTCTCCCAACGCAGGAGACACAAGGATTGAACAACATGTGGGTTCAATCCCTGGGTGGGGAAGATGCCCTGGAGTAGGAAAGGGCAACCCACTCCAGTATTCCTGCCTGGAAATTTCCATGGACAGAGGAGCCTAGCCGGCTGCAATACATGGGGTAGCAAAGAGTTGGGCACAACTAAGCGACTGAGTACACATTATTTTCAGGCAATTCTTGCAAATCACTTTAAACACGCAAATAATTCGCACATTGGGGAAAAAAAAAAAAAACAACTCTTTTAAAAGTACAAGAATCTGATCACCCGGATGCAGGGTGAGTGTATCAGAACAAAGGCATTTAAAAAGCAATTATGTTAACTCCAAAGAAGGTAAGGAAACAGAGAAAGGGGATTCAGCGAAGATGGGGCAAACAGAAAGCAGCTAGCAAGACAGTGGATTTAAATCCAACCCTGTCAATAATAACATTACATGTAAATCGTCTAAACATAAAAAAACACAGACGGTCAAACAAGGTAAAAATCAACAGCTAAGTGTCTTCCACAAAATACTAACTTTCGATGTAAAGAATAAATAAGTTAACAGTAAAAGGATGGGAAATGATATAGCGCGAGAACATCAGGCAAAAGAGAGACGGCTAATTTAACACAAAACACAATCTCCGGTTCCTTTGCGTTTTAAGGACACATCTGAAGAAGCCAGGAAGGAAAAAGGAGTGATTTAGGAGGAAGACGCAGCTCCAGGGAGCCGGCCACACTCACCACGAAGAGGAGAAGGACACGGCGGCCTCAGGCTATGGGGTCCAGAACATTCGATTGGGCCTGGATACGGTCCGGCTTGCGACTGCAGCTGCCACTCTCAGCAGCCCTGCTCCGACCTCAACATCAGGGCTCCCGGATGAGTGAAGCAATCCTAGAGGCCATTTTCTAGAGGCCATTTTGCACCGGAAGAAAGAGCTCGCCCAGCAGATGAAGGCCGACTAGTAGCAGGAGTGCGAGGAGCAGAAACAGCGGCAGTGGTCAGGGCGCAAGCCCAGTGCTGGGGCTTCCTGAAGGAGATGGCCATGACGAGCTGACCCCTCATCCCTTTCTTGCCCGCGGCCGCCTTGGGAAATCGCCAAAACGACACCTAACCTGAGCAGGCGCAGCCCTGCAAGCAAGGACATGGGCAAAGTGCTCCCACCTTGTGGATCGCGTCATTAGCCGCGGAGGTCACAGCCACCACACTGGAGAAGCTGTCACTTACAGTGACCTGCCCCCCATGAGCAAAGCCCATGCGCAATTCGAACCTGAGGCCCCAGTGGCCTTTCATTCAGGCTGGGAGAAGGCATGGCCCACATGGAGCTCACCTTGCTCCGTCACCAGGACACCTCAGGAACGAACGCGACGGCCTGCACAGTCCCTCCGCCCTCCAGGGCTGTGATCACGTTTGAGCACAGTGGAGAGGCAGATTCAGAAGAACGTGACGGACTGCGTGACCATAGGAAGCTCACTATCCAGATATCCTGGCTGCAGGGGGTCAATACTGGCTTTGCAAGCTGATGATGCAGGCCTGAGTGTGCTGGAGATCAAATAAATGGGCTTAGACAAGGGGAAAAATGTTCTGGAACCAGATTGCCTCAGTATAAACCCTGGTTCATGCTAAGTAGCTTGAGTAAATCACCTTGACCCTGGCTGCGGGTTGGGGGGGGAGGGGATGGCTTTGATTGGTTACAGGACCTCCACACCAAAATCCACCTGAGGATGCTTGAATATCTTATTCAGAGTGGGGAAGTATTTGCATATAACCTACACACATCCTCCCATATACTTTAAATCATTTCTAAATTACTTATAATGTGTAATACAATGTAAATGCTATGTAAATAGTGGTAAATGCAATGTAAATACAATGTAAATAGTGCCTGTGCTCCTCAAATTCAAGTTTTGCTTTTTGGAACTTTCTGGATTTTTGGGGGGAGGGAGAATATTTTATATTTGAAGAAGGGTGAATCTGTACATACAGAACATGCTGACTGTAATCTCTTTCTCAAAAGATTGATGTGAAGATTAAATGAGTAATTAAGTGATGAGTACAGTTCATCCTGTCCATTTCTGTTCAGTCACTTAGTCATGCCTGAGTCTTTGCAGCCCCATGGACAGTAGCCCACCAGGCTCCTCTGTTGATGGGATTGCCCAGGCAAGAATACTGAAGTGGGTTGCTATTTCCTTCTACAGGTGATCTTCCTGACCCAGGGATTTTACCTGCATCTCTTTATCACTAGTGCCACCTGAGAAGCCCAGTACAGTTCATGACACATAGTAAATACTCAATAAATATTATTTATATTATTCGTTGAGGTGACAGTGGACATTCTTGAAATATCTTTACAACAGGAATGTGTCAAATATTGTACTCTTAAGTATGACACAGGATGTTTGTTTATCATAAAACTATTCATCAATTAAGAATATTTGCAGCTTAGAGAATTGTTCAGTTTGGTTCAGTTCAGTCACGCAGTTGTGTCTGACTCTTTGTGACCCCATGGACTGCAGCACGCCAGGCTTCCCTGTCTATCACCAACCCCTAGACCTTGCTCAAACTCATGTCCATCGAGTCAGTGATGCCATCCAACTATCTCATCCTCTGTCATCCCCGTCTCCTCCTGCCTTCAATCTTTCCCAGCATCAGGGTCTTTTCAGATGAGTCAGCTCCTCGCATCAGGTGGCCAAACTATTGGAATTTCAGCTTCAGCATCAGTCCTTCCAGTGAATATTCTGGACTGATTTCCTATAGGATGGACTGGTTGGATCTCCTTGCAGTCCAAGGGACTCTCAAAAGTCTTTTCAAACACCAGAGTTCAAAGACATCAATCCTTCGGTGGTCAACTTTCTTCATAAGCCAACTCTCACATCCATACATGACTACTGGAAAAACCAAAGCCTTGACTAGATGGACCTTTGTTGGCAAAGTAATGTTTCTGCTTTTTAATATGCTGTCTAGGTTGGTCATAACTTTCCTTCCAAGGAGTAAGCACCTTTTAATTTCATGGCTGCAGTCACCATCTGCAGTGATTTTGGAGCCCAAAAAAATAAAGTCTCTTACTGTTTCCATTGCTTCCCTATCTATTTGCCATGAAGTGATGGGACCAGATGCCATGATCTTAGTTTTCCGAATGTTGAGTTTTCAGCCAACTTTTTCACTCTTCTCTTTCACTTTCATTAAGAAGCTCTTTAGTTCTTTGCTTTCTGCCATGAGGGTGGTGGCATCTGTGTATCCGAGGTTATTGATATTTCTCCCAGCAATCTCGATTCCAGCTTGTGCTTCGTCAAGTCCAGCATTTTGCATGAAGTACTCTGCATATAAGTTAAATAAACAGAGTGACAATATACAGCCTTGATGTACTCCTTTTCCTATTTGGAACTAGTCTGTTGTTCCATGTCCGGGTCAAACTGTTGATTCCTGACCTGCATACAGATTTCTCAAGAGGCAGGTCAGGTAGTCTTGTATTCCCATCTCTTGAAGAATTTTCCACAGTTTGTCGTGATCCACACAGTCAAAGTCTTTGTTGTAATCAATAAAGCAGAAGTAGATGTTTTTCTGGAACTCTCTGGCTTTTTTGATGATCCAACGGATGTTGGCAATTTGATCTCTGGTTCTCTGCCTTTTCTGAATCCAGCTTGAACATCTGGCAGTTCATGGTTCACGTCCTGTTGAAGCCTGGCTTGGAGGATTTTGAGCATTACTCTGATAATGTGAGGTGAGTGCAATTGTGCAGTAGTTTGAGCATTCTTTGGCATTGCCTTTCTTTGGGATTGGAATGGAAACTGACCTTTTCCAGTCCTGTGGCCACTGCTGAGTTTTCCAATTTGCTGGCATATTGAGTGCAGCACTTTCACAGTATCATCTTTTAGGATATGAAATAGCTCAACTGGAATTCTACCACCTGCACTAGCTTTGTTCATAATGATGCTTCCTAAGGCCCACTTGACTTTGCATTCCAGGATGTCTGGCTCTAGGTGGGTGATCACACCATTGTGGTTATAAATATCTTTTTTGTATAGTTCTTCTGTGTATTCTTGCCACCTCTTCTTAATATATTCTGCTTCGGCTAGGTCCATATCATTTCTGTCCTTTCTTGTGCCCAAAGAATTCTTAACGTAGTGGTTTAAGCAAACAGTTTATTTCCTACTACCCACAACAGGGACTTTATTTTTGGGGACTCCAAAATCACTGCAGATGGTGAGTGCAGCCATGAAATTAAAAGAGGCTTACTCCTTGGAAGGAAAGTTATGACCAACCTAGACAGCATATTAAAAAGCAGAGACATTAATTTGCTAACAAAGGTCTGTCTGGTTAAGGCTATGGTTTTTCCAGTAGTCATGTATGGATGTGAGAGTTGGACTATAAAGAAAGCTAAGCATCAAAGAATTGATGCTTTTTGAACTGTGGTGTTGAAGAACACTCTTGAGAGTCGCTTGGACTGCAAGGAGATCCAACCAGTCAATCCTAAAGGAGATCAGTCCTAGGTGTTCATTGGAAGGACTGATGTTGAAGCTGAAACTCCAATACTTTGGCCACCTGATGTGAGGAGCTGACTCATTTGAAAAGACCCTGATGCTGGGAAAGATTGAAGGCAGGAGGAGAGTGGGATGACAGAGGATGAGATGGTTGGAAGCATCACCGACTCACCGACTCAATGGACATGAGTTTGGATAAACTCTGGGAGTTGGTGATGGACAGACAGGCCTGGCATGCTGCGGTTCATGGGTGGCAAAGATTCAGACACGACTCTGGACAACTGAGCTGAACAACAAGGCCAGGGACTTGTTACCTCGATAAACTGGCACTTGCCTTTAGATTAATCCCTGATAGCATCTCTGGCCCACTTTGGCCAATTGCTTGCCTTCTTAGCCAATAAGCATTCTTGGAGACAATTCAAGAAGTATAAAAACTGGTTCTCAATATGAGATGTAAAACCTTAACCTCTGAGACTGACTTCTGAACTGCTTTCTTCCTTAAGTTTCTTCATTTCATAGTTTATTGGAAACTGAAAAGTGGGGAGCATTTTATGTTTATTGGTTCATATAGTAACAAGTGAGCTAGGTAATACTTTGAGGGCCAGAGGACACCTCACTTGAAGATGTCATGAATTGAACACATGAAAATTCAAAATGGAGAAGATCTAGATAGGGTTTCAGTCTCTCAAGGTCGAACAAATGCCATCTAAGGGGAAGACTGTTGTGTTCACATTTTGATACTTGTACTATTATTAAGAAAGATCTGTGAAACAGAGGCAGAAAGAGGGAGAACAGGAAAAGCAGTTTCAGATTGGAGGCAGAATCTGATTCAATTTGGACAGCTTTGATGAATGGCTTAGAAGTGAACTGCAAACTGATCAAACTCTTTCTTTTTGTGTTTCCTCTGTTTTGCTCAAATCCTCAGTCTTTCAAATGTTCAGTCCCTACCCTGTCAGATGATCCCACAAGGATCATCCAACAACAGAAAGAACAGAAATATCTAATACTTACAAAAGCAGAAATGGCCACTAACAGAAATATGATATGTGATCACAGCACCTCAATCAATGGCATGGATCTAGATTAACCATGTCCCAAGAAGGTAATGATCTATCTACCAGCTTAGACTGGAGAATGACCACAATGCAAATGAAACAAAGACTTCTCAATATAAAACTGTTGAGATGGTCCAAGGTAACACAATTTAAAAGACAGGGTGGCCTGTGTCAGCAAAATTGTGATGTTAGCTTGCAGAGCTTCTTGTGTACCAAGTTATCTGAGCAGTTTGTTCATCTGGAAAAACAACTCTCTTATCTGGACCATAGTTTGCTCAAAAGACTTGTCTTCAGACCCTGGCCCTCTGTCTAGTAATTCTAAATTACTGTGGATCAAACCTAGCCTAACACCACTTTCCTGCTGTGAAAGACCCACCTAAACCATTAAGCCCAGACTTCAAAGCCCTACAAATACCCTTTCTTAACATCCTCTTTTTGTGTCACTGTGAAGACTTTGTCATGGGGATGTTCTTCCTGGCAGCTTGAAGTTTAATATATTCAGATTTGCTTAATAAATATATTTTCCTGGAGGAATTTAAAAAGCCCACATTTCTGTTGGGTTGCTACTCTTTCTCTAGCTGATTTGTAATTCCTAATATATTCTGGATAGTGGGATGTGATTTAAAAATCTAATTTGGAGCTTGTCTTATTTTTTTTAAATGGTTTCCTTTTATAAATGAAAGTTTTACATCTAATATGGGGCTCAGAAGGTTGTTGCAGGTTTTAAATAAAAAACCACATATAAATTAGCCCAGTAAACTCTCATAGAGTAAGTTTCTCAACATTCCCCATAAAGATTTGGGAAGAAGGTAAAATTTGGTTTTGACCAGTGTTAAATACTTGGTGGTCTTGTGTTGGCCCAGCAGATAGGACTCTAGAACCTTAGATCCTTCTGGTTCTTCATACCCATAAAAAGTTTCCTGTGTCCATTCACAGAAGCTTGATGGAGATTCCAGACACAAGTCCACAACTACTCTGATGAGAGGAGTCATCCATCTACATCACTGTTTCATGATCTCCTAATAAACTCTATTTCCACTGTCCAGGTGGCCTAGTCCCCCTGAAATGAGTTTTCTCATCTGTAAAATAGGGATAATATCTCATCTACCTTTTTCACTGAAGTTGCTGTGAGAGGTCAGATGAGATCATTAAAGAGTTATTATAATCATATTTGCATGTGAATTGGGCCTCTGGAAAGTGATGGTTATGCCCTACTCAATAAGAGTAGACATTTCTGATATAAATATTTTTGAAACAAGTCAGAATTTATATGAATAAATGGAATACATGTGGATATATCAAACAGTTTGGCCAGTCACTGAGAGTTATACTATGGAAGACAAAACTTTTAATTGTATCTCCAATGAAGAAGTTATATATACAAAGGGGGCTATAAGAGACCATCTCAAAAGCCTCACATTCACCAATCCCCCTCCCCCAGTTACACACACCAATGCAAGAATCTCTTCTATATCATTTCTGATTCATTTTGATGATTTTCAGGCATCTTCTTGCTTCTAGAAACAGGAGGATCACTACAATAAAGGCAGGTCAATAAACTATAGGATAGCTGTCATTGTTACACTCTGATCCTAATATTGCCTTCTTGAAAATTCCAGGACCAATCTCATCCCAGCTCTATACTCTAGTCTTTCAGACATACCTCCATCCCTTTCTCCCTTAAACTCCCATCTTAGCTAAATATCCTTAGCACCTTCTTTGGTTATGTGAAATGGCTTCCAGATACCTCACCATTCCTCCCACTGTTTTAGAAGCTGTTTGGTGTTTCTATAACTTTCTTTCCACCATTTATCCTTAGTAACTTTCTATACAGGGAGAACTTTCCACAGCCATAGTACTATCAGTTCCATTTTTTAATCCCCTCTCTAACTATGCTTTTTACCTAGGAAGATGATGTTATCTTATCTGTCCTATTAGAAGTGCTGAAAAATAGCTCTAAGCATTTGAAGCTTCTTTAGCATATGTACTATGTCATTCCCAAGGCCTGTCTTCCTAAAAATGATAAATTAAAAGAAAATTGGAAAAAAAAGAAAACTGGAACATCTTGATAATTCAATTAAGCAGCGCCCTCCAGTACATACATTGAAATCCACACAATTTACTAACTACAGAGATAGAGCTGAGTTCCACAGTTAACTAACTTGAAAAAAAGGTAACTTACTTCTTTACATTCTACCATTTGACCATTTTTCCAATAAATGTGCTTCAGCTCACTTACGAGTTTTCCTAATATGTAGCCATAGTTCCAGGGAGAGCAATTATAAAATAGTAATTTGATTTAATGTTAACTTTAAAATAATCTCTTTCAGCTTCTTGACTCCATGATTTTGTGGTGAACTGTTTTCTAGAAGATTTGCAAAGTCTTTACACATTGCACTCCCTCACCCTGAATCCCTCTCTTTTGGGATTTTGGGAAACAAACTATTCCAGAACCGTCTTCTCAAGCTGGTGATAAAATGACGTTCCTTTCCACCACTTACAATATCACTATATTGTGACAGTTGATTTAGTTGCCTTTGTTTCCCATTAGACCCCCTGGAGAAGGGAATGGCACCCCACTCCAGTATTCTTGCCTGTAGAGTTCCATGGACAAAGTCTGGTGGGCTACGGTCCATGGAATCACAGAGAGTTGGACACAACTGAACAACTAAGACACACACACACACACACACACACACACACACACACACACCATTTCTAAGTTTGGGACCTTATATTGTACAACATTGCATCCTTCACACCCAGCACACTGTCTGATTTCTACTGGATTTAATACACATTCCATAAATGACTGTTAAATTTCATTGAGCAAATGAAGAACTCAGGAAATCCTTTGGTTCCTGCCCTCTTTGATGTATCTTTTGTCATTTAAACACATCTATATTCACACTCACTCAACACATAGTGAGTACTGAGTATCTGATACATGAAAAGCACTATGCTGGAGTCTTCAAACAACATACTGTGTTGGAGTCTTTAAACACACAGATAGGTATATGATTGTATATAGGGCATGGTGATTTTAATGTCCCCATGGCTAAATAAACCTTCGAGGGAACCAACTAGAAGTTGTCTATTACTCAAGAATCACTGTGGTATGGCCTTACATACCATACATTCATCACTACTATGGTTATGATAGGCTTCAGTGCCTGGTGCAAATATGACTAGCTATGCACTGACCAGTATCTCTGAGGTATACATGAATGCTGATCAATAATAGTTCATTATTCTGCGTGGTAACTAACTTAAATCTCTTTGGAAATTTGCATATGCAATGCATAGACAAAAAGTGAGTCAGCAGCAGAAAAATCAAATGTAGTAAGAGAGAAACAGAAGTTGAGTCATCAGAAACACCAGCACTATCTTCAAGGAGAAAACATTTACCCAGTGCAAAGGGACCAAAAAAGCAACAGAGGAGCTGTGTCCTGAAGTACAGACCAAATATATCAGGAGGCAACTGGGAGTAATTTCTATTCTTCTTACTTCTCTGTGTATCCATATAACAAACTCTATGAGAGGAACTAGCTAGAGTGATTCTGCTTCTCACAATTGGAAGAAGTCTGATTGACTCAATGGTATAGCCACTGCCTTAAAGGAGATCAGATCTCAGAATCCAGGGGGAAGACAGATGTTGCAATCAATGAATACACTCAGTTCAGTAGCTCAGTCATGTCTGACTCTTTGCAACCTCATGAACCACAGCACGCCAGGCCTCCTTGTCCATCACCAACTCCTGGAGTCCACCCAAACCCATGTCCATTGAGTCGGTGATGCCATCCAACCATCTCATCCTCTATCGTCCCCTTCTCCTCCTGCCCTAAATCTTTCCCAGCATCAGAGTCTTTTCCAGTGAGTCAGCTCTTCACATCAGGTGGCAAAAGTATTGGAGTTTCAGCTTCAACATCAGTCGTTCCAATGAACACCCAGACTGATCTGCTTTAAAATGGACTGGTTAGATCTCCTTGCAGTCCAATGGACTCTCAAGAGTCTTCTCCAACACCACAGTTCAAAATACACTAGTGTTTGTCAATTTCAGGCTAGAAGTATGCTAGGAGTACAACGGAGCCTGGAGGATTATCTGTAGAAGAAGGGAAAATGTCAGGAAAGTCTTCAAAGGGGGTAATACAAAAAATTGAGATTTTATTTTAAAAGGGGAATATTTAAGGAAGCAGACCCAGCATCAGCAGAAACACTGAAGCATGAAATTATTATATTTAGGGAATCACAAGTGACCATTCCCTACCTCCTGAGAGGTATATATTTTTTTATACATCTCAGCCTATAACCTTTTTTACAAGAGGCTCTTAAGTGAAAGAATTAATCAACTCCCTTCCTAGATTTTCCTGACTTTCCTGCTTCCATCATTGACTACAAGCAGATACTTCAGAGCCATCATATTTGGGTTCAAGTACTTGCTCTGTTATCTATTTGCTTCAGTGATCTTGTGTCTCTTTCTTCACCTGTAAAGTGGGGGCTATAGAAATGGTATTTTTATCAAAGGAGTTTTGTAAGGATTAAGTGAATTAATCAAGTAAAGTGCTTAGATTACAACCGGGCTCAAAATCATTGTAATGTAGGTTCTGACTATGTTTTTCCAGGTCCTTAAAATCTTCATTCCCTCATGGAAACCTGAAAAAAATTATGATTCCTGCAACTACTCACCTCACCTACTTTTCATCCAGTGATTCTGTGTGTACCTGACAGTTAAAATCTTCACTCCTCTGTTAAGCAGCTGAGGCCCACTATTAACTGTTGCTTGTCCCCGTGGGTTCTGATCTTCTGCTTATCAACTCCAATCAGGACTAACCTTTGCAAAGGCCTAAGTGTTTGCTGCCTGGGAATATGTTTTTAGGGTTATGAAGATCTGTTTTTGTTTGTTTTAATCTCTTCCCTCACATTTCCTGTTAAAATGAAAATTTCTCAGGGAGAGAGATTGTGAGGCAATTAAAACCCTGGGCAGAGTTTGACTTACTGGAAGTACAGAGGATATTAAAGACAAACCATGTAGATGTCAGAATCTTCTCCTAGATAAAATACACAATTTTAACTATTGCCAAGGGTACTTTGATATCAATCATCTATGTGTATCTATTTACCAATTTTATTCTTTACAAGTATAACAAATTATTGTTTAGTGATTTAGGTTTTAAATTACATATAACTTTATATATGACAAACTTAGACAGTATGTTGAAAAGCAGAGACATTCCTTTGCCAATGAAACTCCATATAGTCAAGGCTGTGGTCTTCCCAGTGGTCATGTGCAGTTTTGAGAGCTGGACCATAAAGAGGGTAGAACACTAAAGAACTAATGCCTTCAAACTGTGGTGCTGGAGAAGACTCCTGAAAGTCCCTTGAACAGCAAGGAGATAAAAACAGTCAATCTTCAGGGAAATCAATCCTGAATACTCCTTTGAAGAGCTGATGCTGAAGCTGAAGCTCCAGTATTTTGGTCATCTGATGAGAACAGCCAACTCACTAGAAAAGCCCCTGATGCTGGGAAAGATTGAAGGCAGAAGGAGAAGAGGGTATCAGAGGATAAAATGGCTGGATGGCATCACGAATGCAGTGGACATGAACTTGGCCAAACTTCGGGAGATGCTGAGGGACAGGAAGGCCTGGCGTGCTGCAGTCCATGGGGTCACAAAGAGTTGGATATGACTGTGTGACTGAACAACAACAACAACAACACCTTTATATATACCTTTTTCATTTGGTGGACATGTAGATCATGACTACATGTCCACCAACTTAATTTTTCATGAATAGAGATGATGAAGCATTGATTGTCCTTGTGAAATTGTATAAGAGGAGTTTCTTCTGCTCTAAAGATTGGAATCTTAGAATTTGATAGAGCTAGGTCTGAAGACATGCATAATAATAGACTGTAAAATGCCCTCCTAAAATGTATTATTTATTTCCATTCTCACCAATATTGAAGTAGAATATCAGTAACCTCACATTACTGTAAACACTGAGTATTGTCCATACTACCCAAAGCAATCTACAGATTAAATGAAATCCTGTCAAAATTCCAGTGGCATTTTTTCACAGAAATAGAACAAAAACATCCTAAAATTCCTATGGAATCATGAAAGATCCCTAAACAGACAGAGTAATCATTGCAGAAAAGAGAACAAAGCTGGAGGCATCATAATTTCTGATTTCAAATTATATTACAAATCTATAGTAATCAAAACTGTATGGTATTGGCACATGCACGCACGCGCACACACACACACACACACACACACACACACAGATCAATGAAAAAGAATAGAGAGCCAGAAATAAGCCGATACATGTATCTTGTTCAACTCTTTGCAACCCTATGGACTGTAGCCCACCAGGCTCCTCTGTCCAGGGGAGTCTCCAGGCAAGAATACTGGAGTGGGTTGCCATTTCCTCTTCCAGGGGATCTTCCTGATCCTGGGATAGAACCTGCATCTCTTATGTCTCCTGCACTGGCAGGCAGGATTTTTACTAGTGCCACCTGGGAAGCCCATAGGGTCAATTAATTTATGGCCAATGAATCAAGATGTACAACTGGGAAAGTATTGTCTCTTCAATAAATGATACTGAGAAATCCAGATAGCCACATGCAAAAGAATGAAACTGAAACACTATCTTATACCATACACAAGAATCAGCTCAACTCAAAATAGATAGAGGGCCTGACTATAAGACTTGAAACCATAAGTTATCTGACTGTAACACCTGAAACCATAAGAGCTGAAACTCCTAGATAAAAACAGACGGGTAAAATCCTTGACATTGGTCTTGGCAATGATATTCCAGATTTGACATTAAAAGCAAAGACAAGATATACAAGTGGGGCTGCATCAGCTTCTCTGAAGCAAAGAAAACCATTAACAAAATAAAAACACAATCTATGTAATGGAAGAAAATACTGGCATATCATATATCTGATAAGGGGTTAATATCTAAAATATACAAAGACCTCATATAACTCAATAGAAAAAGTCTGATTAAAAGATGGGCAGAGAATGTGAATAGACATTTTCCAAAGAAGACATACAGATGGCCATTAGGTACATGAAAAGTTGTTCAACTTCACTTACCATGAAGAAAATTTAAATCAAAGCCACAATGAGGTATCACTTCACAACTATTATCAAAAAGAGAAGAAATAACAAGTATTGGTACAGTTATGGAGAAAAGGAACCCCTTGTACACTGTTTCTACAGTTACTGTGGAAAATTCTGAAAGAGATGAGAATACCAGACCATTTGACCTGTCTCTTGAGAAACATGTATGCAGGTCAAGAAGCAACAGTTAGAACTGGACATGGAAGAACAGACTGGTTCCAAATAGGAAAAGGAGTCCATCAAGGCTATATATTGTCACCCTGCTTATTTCACTTATATGCAGAGTACATCATGAGAAACGCTGGGCTGGAAGAAACACAAGCTGGAATCAAGATTGCCAGGAGAAATATCAATAACCTCAGATATGCAGAAGACACCACCCTTATGGCAGAAAGTGAAGAAGAACAAAAGAGCCTCTTGATGAAAGTGAAAGAGGAGAGTGAAAAAGTTGGCTTAAAGCTCAACGTTCAGAAAACTAAGATCATGGCATCTGGTCCCATCACTTCATGGCAAATAGATGGGAAAACAGTGGAAACAGTGTCAGACTTTATTTTTCTGTGCTCTAAAATCACTGCTGATAGTGACTGCAGCCATGAAATTAAAAGACGCTTACTCCTTGGAAGGAAGGTTATGGCCAACCTAGATAGCATATTGAAAAGCAGAGACATTACTTTACCAACAAAAGTCCATCTAGTCAAGGCTATGGTTTTTCCAGTGGTCATGTATGGATGTGAGTGTTGGACAGTGAAGAAACCTGAGCGCCGCAGAATTGATACTTTTGAACTGTGGTGTTGGAGAAGACTCTTGAGAGTCCCTTGGACTACAGGGAGATCCAATCAATCCATCCTAAAGGAGATTAGTCCTGGGTGTTCATTGGAAGGACTGATGTTGAAGCTGAAACTCCAATACGTTGGCCATCTCATGTGAAGAGTTGACTCACTGGAAAAGACCCTAATGCTGGGTAGGATTGAGGGCAGGAGAAGGAGACGAAAGAGGATGAGATGGTTGGATGGCATCACTGACTCGATGGACATGGGTTTGGGTGGACTCCGGGAGTTGGTGATGGACAGAGAGGCCTGGCATGCTGCAATTCATGGGGTTGCAAAGAGTCGGATACGACTGAGCGACTGAACTGAACTGAACTGAACTGTACACTGTTGGAAGGAATGTAAATTGGTGAAGCCACTATGGGAAACAGTACAGAAGTTCCTCAAAAAGTTAAAAGTAGAGCTACCACATGATCCAGCAATTCCACGTCTGTATTTTTATTCAAACAAACAAAATCACTATCTCAAAATATATATATATATATGTATATATATATATACATATATATATATCTCCATGTGCATCGCAGCATTATTTTCAATAACCAAGACACAGAAGCAGCCTAAAAGACCGTAAATGGAGAAATAGATTAAAAAATAAAGCATATTAAAATAGAGTATTATTCAGTCATAAAAAATAATGAAATCTTGCCATTTGCAACAATACGGAGAGTCCTTGAGCAGATTTTTTTCTGGTTTATTGACTATGCCAAAGTCTTTGACTGTGTGGATCACAATAAACTGTGGAAAATTCTGAAAGAGATAGGAATACCAGACCACCTGACCTGCCTCTTGAGAAATCTGTATGCAGGTCAGAAAGCAAGAGTTAGAACTGGACATGGAACAGACTGGCTCCAAATAGGAAAAGGAGTACATCAAGGATGTATATTGTCACTCTGTTTATTTAACTTATATGCAGAGTACATCATGAAAAATGCTGGGCTGGATGAAGCTCAAGCAGGGATCAAGATTGCTGGGAGAGACATCAATAACCTCAGATATGCAGATGACACCACCCTTATGGCAGAAAGTGAAGAAGAACTAAAGAGCCTCTTGATGAAAGTGAAAGAGGAGAGTCAAAAAGTTGGCTTAAAACTCAACACTCAGAAAACTAAGATCATGGTATCCGGTCCCATCACTTCATGGCAAATAGATGGGGAAACAGTGGAAACAGTGTCAGATTTTATTTTGGGGGACTCTAATCACTGCTGATGGTGATTGCAGCCATGAAATTAAAAGACACTTACTCCTTGGAAGGAAAGTTATGACTAACCTAGACAGCATATTGAAAAGCAGAGACATTACTTTACCAACAAAGATCTGTCTAGTCAAGGCTATGGTTTTTCCAGTAGTCATGTATGGATGTGAGAGTTGGACTATAAAGAAAGCTGAGCGCCGAAGAATTGATGCCTTGGAACTTTGGTGTTGGAGAAGACTCTTGAGAGTCCCTTGGACTGCAAGGAGATCCAACCAGTCCATCCTAAAGGAGATGAGTCCTGAGTGTTCATTGGAAGGACTGCTGTTGAAGCTGAAACTCCAATACTTTGGCCACCTGATGCAAAGAGCTGACTCATTTGAAAAGACCCTGATGCTGGGAAAGATTGAGGGCAGGAGGAGAATGGGATGACAAAGGATGAGATGGTTGGATGGCATCACCGACTGGATGGACATGAGTTTGGGTAAGCTCCCCGAGTTGGTGATGGACAGGAAGGCCTGTTGTGCTGCGGTCCCTGGGGTTGCAAAGAGTTGGCCCGACTGAGCGACTGAACTGAGCACATGATGAGAAGTAAAATATATCAAACAGGGAAAGACAAATACTATATGATCACACTTACATAAGAATTCAACAAAAAAAAAAGAAAAATAACTCATGGATACAAAGAACAGATTGGCGTTTCACTAAAGTTGGGAGGGATGGAGAGTTGAATGAAATAGGTAAAGGTGATCCAAACCTTCAAACTTCCAGTTATAATATAAATGAGTCTTGGAGATGTAACATAGAGTATGGTGACTATACTTAACAATACACTCTTGTATATTTGAAAGTTGCTGAGAGAGTAAATCTTAAAAGTTCTCGTCACAAGAAATAAAATGTTGTAACTATGTATGGTAACAGATGCTATCTAAACTTATTGTGGTAATAATTTCAAAATGCATACATGTATCAACTTATTATGTTGTATACCTAAAGCTATTAATAATAGTTTCCTATATGTCAATTATATATCAGCTAAGAAAATATAGTAAAAAAATGGAAAATTATAATAATCGTAAAATTTGCCTTAAAATTTTAAAATATAACTTATTGTTTCACTTGTTATATTTCTGCTTGTGGATGAGGTTAGGTATTTTTAATTTCTTCTGGAGTGAACTGCAAGTTTATAACTTTATCATTTTTACAAGGAGAAAAAAATAGAATTCTGATATTATTCATTTACCCTCTACAATGTGGGTGAGTCACATCTAAACAAGCCCATGATCATAAAAGGCCTACCTTCCCTGAGGAAGAGGGAATTCTGCCAGAAGACTGCGTCTGGAGTCTAAATGCAACATCAGTTCTTCCCTGGGTCTCCAGCCTACCAATCCACTGGGCGGATTTGGAACTGCAAGCCTTCACAATCATGTGTACCTATTTCTTAAAATAAATCTCTCTATAGATTAATAGATAAACAGACACATAAGCAAATGAAGAAGATCATCTATTGTTCTGCTTCTCTGGAGAACCCTCACTAATATATCATCTTTCCTCTTACATCCTTATTTTACTCTCCTGTCAAATTGTCTATTCCTATCACCTCTTCTTAAAATTGTTTTATTTAATTGAGTTGATGGAGAGATAAATAATTTATTGCTATCTAAACTGTTATTTCTTTTTCTCAATACTTGGGTTAGGATCTCTAGCACGTTTTCTATTAGTAATGATAGTGAACATTCTTACCATTTTGCTGTTTGAATACAATTATTCTAATGTTTCACCATTAAGCACAATGCTTACTATGTTTTACTGGTACTTATACTTTATCAGACTGAGGAAGTTTCCTTCTATCCTTAATTTATTAAGTTATTTTTAAAATCTATATAATTGTCACAATTTGGAGTAGCTTATCAAAATTTACCATTTAACCTGTTTGTGAACACTTTAATTTTGTGTGTGTGAACTATCTGATATACTATTTGTATTTATACCTAAGCCTTAACTGATTATAATGCAATTCTCTTTGATACAATCCTAGCTTTGATTTCAGTTCAGTTCAGTTCAGTCGCTGTCATGTCCGACTCTCTGCGACCCCATGAATTGCAGCACGCCAGGCCTCTCTGTCCATCATCAACTCTCGGAGTCTACCCAAACACATGTTCATCGAGTTGGTGATGCCATCCAACCATCTCATACTCTGTCGTCCTCTTCTCCTCCCGCCCCCAATCCTACCCAGCATTAGGGTCTTTTCCAATGAGTCAACCCTTCGCATGAGGTGGCCAAAGTATTGGAGCTTCAGCTTCAACATCAGACCTTCCAATGAACACCCAGGATTGATCTCTTTTAGGATGGATTGATTGGATCTCCTTGCAGTCCAAGGGACTCTCAAGAGTCTTCTCCAACACCACAGTTCAAAAGCATCAATTCTGCGGCGCTCAGCTTTCTTCACCGTCCAACTCTCACATCCATACATGACCACTGGAAAAACCATAGCCTTGACTAGATGGACTTTTGTTGGCAAAGTAAGCTTTGATTTACTGATGCTCTAATTTGGATTATTTCTTTTTTGTATATAAGTTAGCTTTGGCTCTAAGTTTGTTTTCTTTCTGTGGGTACATACTCCCTTATCTTGCTTGGGGAAAATTAGGAAGCTTTAAGTCATTTTCCTATGCTCTGGAATAGTACATAGAATATACATTTTTCTCTTTGTGGCTGTTCGGTAACACTCATCCACACAATTATTTGAAATTAGTGCCTTTTTAAGGTAAAGATTCAGAAGATTTAGAATACCTTTTAATTTTTTTCTCATAGTTTCATATTTTCTCTTTTCAAGAGTTAAAGTAACATTTTTCAAAGGCAAAGATTTGTACACATTATTGTCAAGGAGTTTAAAATTTTCTCTGCATTTATGTCTACATACGTGCTTATTCTCATAGTTAATATTGTTTATTGTGTATTCTTTCCTTTTTAATTTGATAACATTTACCAGTGACTTTTATTGATGTATTAAATGAACTAAATTTCTTAACAGATCAAATTTACTGGATAATATTTCCAATTTTCTTATTACTATTCTAAATATATTTTAATTGCTTTCCTTCAAACATTGTTTTATAATTTTCTTTCCCATTTCCTTAGTTGAAGGTTTAAATAATTTAATTTTAAACTTTCTTGTTTACGATATAGTTATTTATGATTAAGAATTTTCCTAAGAACTTTTCTCCCTGTTTTATGTGCAGTATTTTTTTTTTCCTGTATTTCTGTCATCCTGGACAATGAAGAAAGGATAGATAATGCCTGTCTGTTATCTTGATGTAATTTCTTTTCCTGCTTTCTTTTGATGAATTTTCATTTTAATTAGGAACTAGTTAAGTACCTAGGGCTTCCCTGGTGGCTCAGCAGTAAAGAATTCGCCTGCCAGTGCAGGAGACACAGATTCGATCCCTGGACTGGGAAGATCCCCAGGAGAAGAAAATGACAACCCATTGCAGTCTTCTTGCTTGGGAAATCCCATGGACAGAGGAGCCTGGCAGGCTCCAGTCCATGAGTTCGCAAAAGAATTGAACACAACTTAGCAACTAAACAACAAATAAGTACATAGCTCTTGAGCTGATCTAGTCTATCAAGCGTTGACTTGCAACAAGTGAATTAGAGGGTGCTGTACCAGGAGTTACTTGTGATCTCTAAATATTTCTCTTCTGTTGCTTTCTGAACACTGCACTTTGAATTTAAGCTTGGCCACATGATTTGGTGGGCTAATATAAAGTAAGCAGAAATATCTTGTTCACTAGGACATGAAACTTAATAGCTAGTTATGATTCACTTTCTTCTTCTTAAAATTTTATGTATTTATTTATTTATATTTATTAGACTGTGCCAGGTCTTAGTTGGGGAATATGAGATCTTTAGTTGTGGCATGTGGGATCTAGTTCCCTGATCAGGGACTGAATGTGGGCCCCCTGCACTGGAAGCATGGAATCTTAGCCACTGGACCACCAGGACAGTTCCTATGATTCACTTTCCTACTACTATGGTGATTACAGAAGCAGGAATCACAGTACAGCATCCATCAGTCTGAGCCCCTGATGACTAAAATGAGCAGAATCACCTGCTTACCTTATTATGAGTATGGTACATGGACAGGAATAAACTTAAGTATTTTACCCATGAGAGTTCAGAAGTTTGCTATTCCTAGTTGATACACGTGCTCACATAACTGCTTTTTCATAGTCAGAGATCTTGAATCACCCTTCACCAGCAATGTTACTCTCACAAACAAATAAGTAGGCTTTTTTTCCTCCCTATGGTCACAAAAAGTTGAGATACAGTTTTGTTCCCCCAGAGTGACTAGTTATATCTCTGTATTATGAGAGATGAGAGCAGAAAAATACATTTTATCAGATAAACATATAAGAACAACTGTTGCTGGTAGCCACCTATGTCTAACTCTTGAAGAGTTGCAAGCATGGTAGGTATTTGGAAGGTGACTATTAAATTTTAATTGAGTGATAATTCATATAATCATTGCACGTTCAAGGTGGCCACTGCCAAGGTTTCCCTCTAATAGCCTCTGAGAGTACTCTTCCTTGTTTGCAATGCTTACTGATCTGGGTAGGCAGATAATATATTTGTTTTCTACTTGTATGTAGAAAGTCATGTGCCTTTGCATAAGATTATAAAAGATATTACTCATTGTCTTAAAAGCTATATAATATTTTGCAGAAATTACCAACTCCCGCATTCCTCCCATGCAGGCAGGAAGAATACCCTGAGTGGATTCAGGGATAAAACTTGGTGCTGTTAGTCTTCCAAAAGCATATCTATACTCTTGGTAGGCTCCATTATATGGGTCTGCACATAGACATAATTACAAGATCATCTGTCTCTCTTAATAGGTCACGCTATGCCTCCAGGAAGCGGGTAAGCACATCTTCAACCAGTTGTGATAGCAGAGGCTATTTCTCTAAGAAATATGTTTCACACTTTATGAATTTACAAGCATTTGTGAAAATGTGGAATGAAAAAAATGTAAAGCAAAACATCTACTTGCTATTCCAGCACTGTTATGTAGTAGTGCTAATCATATCATTTTTCTAAATACACATGGGTTGTATTAGCAATAGTAAACTAAAATAGATAAACCAATTTCTAAAGTAGTGCCAGGGTAATGGATTGTCTACATCATTACTCGTATAAGTGTTGTTTTGTAACTATTGAATGTAAACTTCCTTACAGCCTACGCACATCAAAGAAGTATACTTTTCATTATTTTAAAAAGCAAAGATAGGGAAATTCAAGTCTGCTTTGTTAGGAGAATAATTTGTAATGCTTAGTCTAATATCAAGCTATGATGAATCCATATAATATTTCCCACCAAAGATACATATTGACAACTGATGATATTCAAATGTTATGTGTGCACTAGGTTGCTTCAGTCGTGTCCGACTCTGTGTGACCCTAGGCTCCTCTGTCCATGGGATTCTCCAGGCAAGAATACTGGAGTGGGTTGCCATGCCCTTCTCCAACTCAAATATTTGATGAATCAAATCCAATAAATGAGGGAAAATTTTAAATATATTTTTGAATCAACTTGCTACTCTATTATGAGCACAAAAATTATCAGTGTCACAGGTAACAAAATGGAAATACTTAGAGAATTAAGTCTCTGAATGCGTAAATGGCTAAGATATAATATTTATGATAAAGTTCTAGTCTCCAGGTCTGTAAAATTAAAGTACAGTCACTAAAAGCAGCATTAACTGTAAACAGTCATAAAATGGCAATAATACATCAAATTATTGTGTGATTATTAAGTAAGTTATTATTAGAAAACAGATCTCCATGGCTGGACTAAGTCAAAGGGAAACACCAAATATGATTACCTGTAATGACAAACTCACAGCAACATTCAAAACTCTACTGAACAGAAGGCCTACAGTGGCCTCTTTTATTATTTAAATGAAAGACACTATAAACAGTTCTCTGATAGTCTCATGCTGGGCTGTTGTTCTGGCCCAATCAGACTTGATTAGGAGTGCACGTTCAGTCTTTTATGAACACCTGTGTCTAAAGCCCACAAATAATTAGCTTAGCCATACCATTTCACTCTAATAATGGTGTAATTTGCCACGCCTTTCAGGCTCAGGACAGCTGGTGCTATTGAAAAGCACCTCAGGATTAGAGCCTGACTCCCAGGCCCAAGTCTTTCATGGAGGGGAGGGTGGTTCTTAGGTATCCATGGCAACACACTTAGACTGCAAATTATCACCTCTAATAATAACTTGGACAGTCTATCTTTATTTTATTTGCATTATCCAAAGAAAAATGATAATGCATATCAAATCACAAGAAATCTCTAAAATTAAAAATATATATATTTTATTACCTTGTCAACAGACATATAAGATTGAGACGGACAAGGAATTTTTTTTTAAACCACACCTGTTCAAAGTTCATTTGGTTATTTAATAAAGATCTATCAAAAGATAATTGAGGGAAAATGAGGTCCACCTCTGAATTTGTCAGTACTAATTGATGCTGCTACCTACAGCTGCATAGAAATCCAAAGGTGAATTATTATCTTGAACAGCTCTTCAGCTGAAAGCAACTCTGTGACTGCTGTACTTTTATCTGAGTCCTGGGAAGGTTATAAACTGGACAGCCTAGAAATGCTGCCGGCCACGCTCTGGCTTCCCGCAGCTTCTCAGCACTTCAGTCAGTGTGTTCCATTAACACAAACACGGTGGGCAGGTGGGACTGACTCATGTCTTACCTCAAATGCTGGCCCAGTGACAGATCCATTTATGGAATTTGCAGGAGACAGAAAAGGAAATCCTTCTTATACCAACCTACACCAAACTTGGCTCAAACAAACAGATGAAAAGGCTCTGATAAATAAAATATATTTGTGTGTATTTAGAAAGAGAGGCAAATGGGCATTCCTTTTTTCCTTAATAGAAGAATATTCATTGTATGTTGATTATTAAGATTCAAGGAGTTGCAGTTAAGTACTGGGTGTATCTCATAGGATACCATTATGTTTAAATGTTTCAGCTTTGGAGTCAGACTGCCTGCATTATCATCTAGGCTCTACCACTTAAAATCATTGTGTGCCTTGGAAAAAGCCAATTACCCACTCTTAGTCTGCTGTCTTCTCTGTACAATAGGAAGAATAATCATACCTATTTTAGGGGCAGGAGGTGAGGCTTAAGGAGATTATATGCATAAAAGGGTTTCTGTAGTGTTCCTGCACATGGTGAACAAGATATACTAGCTTGAATACTAGCTACTAGAGATACTAGCTACACCTGGAAGTGTGCCACCCAGATCCCCCTTCCAAGAAAGACTTGTCACTCTACCTGAGGGCAAACAGCCTCCAGATACTAAAGGATGTGCTTGAGCTTCAGAGATGACTCACTCAAAGTCATACCCTTCTGGGATCAGCCTACATCCAAATGACTGACTGAGTAGAAGACCCAGGCATTTCAGCCCACCATGGGATATTTTTGGAGTAAACCCTCCCAGGGTCAGCAAAAGCCACGGTAAGATAACATTGCAGATCCACATCCTTCTCCCTTGTAAGGTTATTGATCCCTAATAAATACATTGCACATCAAACTCCTTTTTATTTTTTTCTTTCACTACCTGTACCTGTACTTCTTTATTAGAAAAGAAATTAACCATTCCCACTAGAGACTGCAAAAGGAAATTAACTTAATCTTACAATTCTAGAACAGACAAACTTCATAGTCAGAGATTCTTAAGCTTTCAAAAAGTGGGGGAGAAATAAGAGAAAATCATTTGGGGCAGTGTTTTTCAACTTTGGCTCCTTTCACTGACATATTCTCAGGTGAGACAGTTGGAACTTTTCTATGACTGTTTTAGATATTGCATTTGACTTTATTTGATAATCTAAATCAAATTAGTACACCTTGTTCATGATTACTCGGATGACCATTTTATATAACAGATATGACCACAGTATCTGAACTTCTACCTCTGATCCGTGTGGTAAATGAAGACCAACCAGGCTTAACTTCTCATGTGCTGTTAGTCACCCAGTTGTGTCTGACTCTTCGTGGCCCCCATGAAACCCCACCAGGCTCCTCTGTCCATGGCATTCTCCAGGCAATTATACTGGAATGGGTAGCTATTCTCTTCTCCAGGGGATTTTCCTAACCCAGGGACTGAACCTGGGTCTCCTGCATCGCAGGCAGATTCTTTACTGTCTGAGCCACCAGGGATCCCAAATTTTCAAGTGGATGCTCCCAAATTAGGTCCTCAGAATTTTCACAGGATTGTTGAACATTTCCTTTGAGATCTGTGAGTTGTCCAGATTGAGAACACTGCAGCAATGAGGTGGGGTGGGCATGGTGACGAGGGAGACACATGTAGTTTGAAAAAGCACATTCAAAATATCTACTGATGTCATAATACATCAGTATTGGAACTGATGTATGTTTGATGTATGTTTGTACTGTTGGAACTTTGTATGTTTGTGACTCCTCTTCTACCTAGCTGGCCTTGCATGGGCAAGCACGATTTCTGACTCTCCCTATGTAACCTATTATCACCATTTACCCTGCCCCAGATTCACCTGTGGACCTGACATAGCTAGTACACTCCTGCAAAGCAGCCCACATCCAGTTAGTATTATGATGTTAAGGTCAACATCAACAAAATATTTTGGCTGATGGGCAGTAGCAGAAAACCACCTATAGATTCATCCTAGGGGGATTTGAATAAACTCAGTTCAGCAACACCAGCTTAGAGGTAAAGGAGTCCAGCACATGGTGAACAATATGTAAGATGCACCTGCCAAAGATGTCCTCTCAGCATCTGCTTCCAAGACTGTACAACCTGTAACACTGATAAACAGCACTGAAGATAGTTTTTATATTTAGGATTTCAGAGGCTATTCCTGGGTATTGCAAAGCAACAAAATCTAAATTATTAAAATTATTTCACAAAGAATACGGATATTATGTTCTAGGGAGTACAAAGAAAAATAGGACACGGCTCCCATTTCTTTAGGAACCGCTCATAGTCAAGCAGAAAAGCATGCTACCTGAAGTAGATGTCCGTAAAATAATAGGCCGACCACTAACCACTCAGTAGAATCACACATAAAGGGCCTTCACAACAAAGAACAAATACACCTGTTGCTAGCGCTGGTAAATGGTACATAGAAACATTAAAATTTCATTTTATTTTGATCTTGAAAGATGAAGCAGAGGACTGTCACGTGGAATTTGAGGAAGATTGTTCAAACTAGAACAGAGCAAGGGTGGGAAAAGGTGGCAGAATAGGAAGATCCTGAGCTTGTCTACCCCTCCAAACACACCAAAATTCTGCCTACATATAGGCAAACTATCTCTGAGAATGATCTGAAGACTAGCAGAAAATAGTTTCCACAACTAAAGATAAAAAGGAAAAACTGCATTCAGACAGGTAGAGGCCCAGAGACACAGTCTGGCTGGGATCTTTACCCCAACACTGTGACCCATAAGTGGGAGGAAAATCATAACCTAACCAGCTCCCCCAAGGATTCTGAACCCCACATTGGGCCTCTCAGCCTAGGACACCCACACTGGGAAGATGAGACCCCATAACATCTGGCTTTGAAAATTAGCAGCGCTTACATCTGAGAGTCAGGGGACTATGGAAAACTGTCAACTAAAAAAAAAAAAAAAATAGTCACAACCTGAAAGCAGAGAGTTGTTTAATTTGGTGGGAATTCTTGGTATTTCAAGTCCTGGAGACAGCATTGCAAGTAACCCTGGGAAACTGCTCCAAAAAGGTGGGGGAAGGAGTTAAGTTATATAGAATTTTGCAACAAAGGGGGCTGTCTGAAATCAAAGATTTTTGTTAATTAAGGAAAATCAGATATCTCAAGTTAAGAAATTTAGTGCTCTTCTGTGTATGGGAAGAGGCAAGCATCTGGCCTCACTGAAATCATTCCTTTCTTATACATCTCAGCTACCTGGGGCCAGTATCCATAAGGAGTGGCTGCAGCCTGACGGCTTTTAGACAGCAAGAATTCTCCTTCCTGAATTCCCTTACAGCTCACTGGGTCACACCAGATGGAGGGCCGCACTTGCTGATGACTGTGACATCCCCGTTTAGTGGTATAACAGGAAATACCCCATTTCTCAAAGACCAGAGTCCACTCTTAGAGGGTGCATGCAAAAATTCACTCATTCCAAGTCTCAGTACAGAGGAAGCAGTCTGAAAAGTACACAGGTCTTACACGGAGGAGATTCACTGAATAATTTCAGAGCATACGCTTGAGAGTCAGGGGTCTGTTGGAACTTTGTATGTTTGTGACTCCTCTTCTACCTAGCTGGCCTTGCATGGGCAAGCACGATTTCTGACTCTCCCTATGTAACCTATTATCACCATTTACCCTGCCCCAGATTCACCTGTGGACCTGACATAGCTAGTACACTCCTGCAAAGCAGCCCACATCCAGCCACTCCCAGCAGGAACACTTGGCTACCACTAGAGCACCTCTAAGGAGGTGCTCACAGTAAAAGTAAAAATGTAATCAAGATAGTGGGTCAACTACCTGTATAGCTAATACGAAAATTAAAGCAAAAAAAACTAGCAAAAGAAGTTCAGCATCAGTAATCACCAGGAAAATGCAAATCGAAACCACAATGATTTATCATCTCGCACCTATCTAAATAGCTATCATCAAAAAGACAACAAATAACAAGTGTTGATGAGGATGTGGAGAAAAGGGAAACCTCATGAACTGTTGGTGAGAAAGTACGTTAGTGTAGCCACTATAAAAACCAGTATGAAGATTCTTTATAAAATAAAAATAGAACTATCCGAAAAATCCAGCAAGTCTACTTCTGGATATTTATCAGAAGAAAACAAAAACATTAACTCAAAAAGATATAGGTACCACTATATTCGTTGCAGTGTTATCCATAATAGCCAATAACCTATGTGCTCATTGATAAATGAATAAAAGAAGATGTGGTACATATACACAATGGAATATTTCTCAGCCATCAAACAGAATGAAATTGTGCCATTTGCAGCAACATGGATGAACCTGAAGAGTGTTATGCTAAGTGAGCTAATAAGTCTGACAGAGAAAGACAAGTATTGTATGATTTCACTCACCTGTAAAATATATAGAAACAAACAAACAAACAAACAAAAAGGATGCTTATAAGTACAGAGAGCAAACTGGTATTTGCCAGAGGGGAAATGAGTTGGGGGAGTGGGTGAAAGACTTCAAGGGGGTTAAGAGATACAAGCTCCCAGTTATAAGATAAATAAGTCACAGGGATGTAACACACAGCAGAAGAAATATAGTAAATAATACTGTAGTAATTTTATACAGCAACTAGACTTGTTACGGTAATCATGCCATAATCTGATTGTCAGATCACTGTTACACAAGTGAAAGTAATATAATATCATACATCAACTCTACTTCAATAAAAAAGCAGGTAAAGAGAGAACATAAATATAAAAAAGTACTTTTCCATGAAAGTATGCAATTTCTTGACAAGTTTAGAAACTAACAAAAGGCAAAAAGGATCCCTGGTTAGCAAGCGAAGTAGCTATAGGTCAAATCAGAAAGGTTATGTGGCAGCTCTTCGTTTCTTCTGTTTTGAAGCTCTGTTTTTTGACTTGTGCACGTTTAGGTTACTTACATTATTCTGTTGATGTGTCCTTTTATCATTAGGTAATACTCCTCTTCTTCTCTAGTAATTGTTTTCACTCTAAGTTTGCCACGTTTCCCTTGTTTCCCCTACTTTTCAGATATTTCACCATTCCTGAGTTTTAAATTAATATTTGCACCGTACAACTTTTCCCATTCTTTTATTTTTCAAACCGTATGTGCTATTGAATTTAAAATGAGTTGTTTTTCAATAAGTAGTTGGGCCATTTTTAAACTGATTCTGCCCATTTCTATCTTCCGATTGATGCATTTGGACAATTGTAATTACTGGTATGTTGGTTCTTAAGTCTATATCCTGATTTATAGTGGTAGTACAATACTGAATACACTGTCAGGGTTCAAAAAACTTAGAATGGGTAATTCTATTTTATGTCCCATGCAGATTGTTAAGGAGAATAAGATCTACAGCTCCAACATAGAAGTTACCATCCTAGATGAAATTAGCAGTGCCACACTGCAAAAACACACTAGAGACAGGCAGATGTACATCTTGGCTCCTGTACTTCACCACTTATATCTGCTGTGAAAAATGAAAAATTGGATATGAAAAATTATTTCTGGGCCACCATATACTGATCCTGCTTATGAAGGGCAGGACACATGGAAATAATTCCACAATTATGATTCACCTTCTCCTTCTACCACACCATGTTGATGACTTTTATGGTTCTTTTAACTTTGAGATTTTATCATTTGTCAAGACAGGTACTCTGATTTAATGTTTGACTACTTATCTTAGTGGCTTAGAAATAGAGGTTTAATGAAACTTCTTTTCAAATTGAAGAGATACTTAACTGCAAGGAAATATTTTGCCAAAAAAAATTTTTGGAGCTTCTGTAAAAGCAACATTCTGTATGGTAACTAGAAATCACCTTAATTTAAATGGAAGTAATCACATTTGAAAGATGATAATATTTGCAGGTGCTTTTGATCTGAAAATCAAGTGCATTTCAATTATTTCTTTAAAATTAATTTTTACCATCAAAAGAAACTTAGGAACCTAAGCAAGTTCACTCTCACATGGTACCTTTAGTGGTGCTTCACTGTCCACAGTCAAGAATCAACAGCCATCGTCAAATGCGAGAGAAGGTAGCCAAGTGCCTATTTACAATGTATGCATTAAAGGCCACCACCTGCCCTCAACTAGCTTCCTCCTGATGAAAATTTGCCCATGATTTTTCGGGTAGTCCATACCGGTGTGTCATTTCTTTTGTGGGTGTGAACATGTGTGCTTGTCTTTAAGAGCTCACGTGTGAACAAATATCAGAGTGAAGCTGGCACCTTACAGGAACTCCCTGGGGGCAGAAATCCTATTAGGTTGGTGCAAAAGTAACTGTGGTTTTGCGCTGTCAAAATTGCCATTCGATATTGGAATACATTATTAAATAAATGTGGTTATGTTATACATCATTTTAATGCACATTTCTTGCTTTATGCTTTTCATCAATGAATTATTACTTGCTGTTTATTTTACATGTATTTTAGACTATGGAAATGATGTTAGACAAAAAGCAAATTCAAGCAATTTTCTTGAGTTCAAAATGAGTCATACAGCAGTAGAGACAACTCACAACATCAACAATGCATTTTGCTCAGGAACTGCTAATGAACATACAGTGCAGTGGTGGTTCAAGAAGTTTTACAAAGGAGACGAGAGCCTTGAAGATGAGGGGTGCAGTGGCCGCCCATCAGAAGGTGACAACGACCAACTGAGAGGGTCACTGAAGCTGTTCCTCTTACAACTACGCGAGAAGTTGTCAAAGAACTCAAGGTTGACCATTTTACAGTCATTTGGCATTTGAAGGAGATCAGAAAGATGAAAAAACTCATAAATGTGTGCCTCATGAGCTGACCACAAATCAAAAAAAAATTGTCATCTTGAAGTGTCACTTTCTCTTATTCTTCATAACAATGAATCATTTCTCAATTGGATTGTGATGTGTGATGAAAAGTGGGTTTTATACAACAGCCAGGTTAGCGATTGGACCAAGAAGAAGCTCCAAAGCATTTCCCAAACCAAACTTGCACCTCAAAGAGTCATGGTCACTGTTTGGTGGCCTGCTGTCTCTCTGATCCTCTACAGCTTTCTGAATCCTGGCGAAGTCATTACATTTGAGAAATATGCTCAGCAATTGGATGAGATGCACCAAAAACTGCAATGCCTGCAGCTGACATTGGTCAACAGAAAGGACTCAGTTCTTCTACATGACAACACCCAAGTGCACATCGTACAACCAACATTTCAAAAGTTGAACAAATGGGGGTATAAAGTTTTGCCTCACCCACCTTATTCACCTGACCTCTCACCAACTGACTACCACATTTTCAAGTTCCCGGACCATTTCCTTCAAGGAAAATGATTCCACAACCAACAGGATGCAGAAAACACTTTCCAAGAGTTGGTCAAATCCCAAAACATGGATTTTTATGCTACATGAATAAATAAACTTATTTCTCTTTGGAAAAAAGTGTGTTGATTGTAATGACTTTTATATTATAATGATTTACATTAATGTAATGGTTGTTCCTATTTTGATTAATAAAAATGTGTTTGAGCCTAGTTAGAATGATTTAAATTCAGGGTCTGAAGCCGTAATTACTTTTGCACCAACCTAATATCTTTGGCACATCTCAGTTTGCCTGTGTATGAGACACAAAACGATGTCTGTGAAATTAAGGAAATCAATCCTTCACAATTATCTCTCTCAGTTCTTCTGTAACATTAATGAGAAAAATCTTGGTTTGGTGCTTGTTTTCATCCCTTGTTGAACATATTATATAATAATTACCTTTTTAATAAACTGAAAACAAAACACAGGTGGAGAGTCAAGAGCAGGCTACAGGACCCATTTAAAACAGAACGTCAAAAATTATTTAGTTTTTCACCTACCTTTTCTTTATGGCAAGGGATGCTGGTTCTGCATTTGTGAGAGCAAATGCTACTTACCTGAACGTAGATTGAATCAAGATTGCAAAGTGAGGGAAGTGCAGGCAGACTGGAAGTGAGCTCTCTCTTCCAGGAAAAATAATACTGGGACTGAATTCTAAAAGGTAAGAACAGAAGAAGATGATGAAGAAGTTAAGTGAGACATTTAAATAGAGGGAAAAGCATGGACAAAAGTATCAAGAGGTAACCAGAACTACAGTTTTAAATGATTGTTATTGTTCTTTAGTTGCTAAGTCTTATCTGACTCTTTGGTGACCCCATGGACTGCAGCCTGCCAGGCTCCTCTGTGCATGGGATTTCCCAGGCAAGAATACTGGAGTGGATTGCCATTTTCTTCTCCAGGAGATCTTCCGGCCCACGGATCTAACTCACATCTCCTGCATTGGCAAGCAGATTCTTTACCACTCGGCCATCAGGGAAGCCCTTCTAAATGATTATGTCAAAGAATAAGCAGAAGATTATGGAACTTCACTTAGACCTGTAGGAAGCCAGGTCATAGTGATAAGCAAGGTAGATTGTGATCATATTCCCTATTTAAAAATATCAGTTAAGGAGAAATCTGGCAAGTGGACTGGTGGGAGAAGAACCACTAGCCCAAGAATTGAACAAGAAAATGTATGATGGAGTGGGAGGAAGTATGGATCCAGGGGTGCACTTGTTTTCACTACCATTTCAATTTTTCAATGGCTATTCTTGCTTTTTTTTTTTGTAATTTGACACTGTACTTTTCTAAAACTGTGTTGCTTAATCTAGGTTACCGATTCTGTTAGCTTACAATTGTTCATTATATTTTGTGCCTTTATATAATCTGCTATATTTTATAGATTTTCTTATTTAAAAAAAATTCTTATTATATGTTTCTTCTGTATAGCAACATATTTATTTGTTACTTTTGTTTTTCAAAGAGCAAACTTTAAAAAAATCCTGGTTTCCTGCACTCCACTGATTTCTGGCCTCATTTTTATTATTTCATTTCTTTTTATTCCCTGAAATGTGTTCTGTTTCTATTTTTCTAGCCTATTGAATCGAACCTCATGTATCTCCAGCCTCACTTGTTTTCTGATAATTACAGTCAAAGCTCTACATTTCCTTCTTGTTACTCTCTAGGAGCACATCAAACATTTTGAAATACACTGTTTTCATTTTATTTGGCTGTAATAGTTTACAGTTTCCCTGTTTATTTCCTTTTTAACCCATGAGTTATTTAGAGGCACAATTATTATAGTTCCTTTTCACATGGGAATGCTAACCATGTTCTTTCATTATTAATTTCTAATTTTATGTGGTGGTCAGAGGCCATAATGTGTGGTGCTGAGTCTTTGAATTTATTGAAAGTCCTCTGCGGTCTGATACATGAGTGGTTTTGAAGAATGGTTTATGTGTGCCAAAGAAGAAATGTGTTCTGTTTACTCAAATAAACATGGTATTTATGGTATTCAAATTTTCTAATGGAATTAACAAACCACAAAATTCACTTTTAAAGTACATACCTCTATGGTTTTTTACTTTATTCTCAGAGTTGTGCAATCACCACCACTAACTTAGAACATTTTTGTTACCCTTGAACAAATCTGTACCCATTTTAAGCCATTCCTCCTTCTCTCCTACCTTCAACCTTGGGCAACCATGAATCTACTTTAAATGTCTATGAATTTTCCTACTCCAGATGTTTCATGTAAATGTAACCATACAGTGTGTTGTCTTTTATGTCTGGCTTCTTTCACTTAGGATAATATTTTCAAGGTTCATTCATGCCATAGCATTATCGATATTTCTTTTTACTGCCAAATAATATTCCACTGCATGGATATGCCACATTTTTTATCCATTCATCAGTTGGTAGACATTGGTCGTTGTTGTTTCTGTATTTCAGCTCTGATGGATTATGCTACTATGGATATTCACATACAAGTTTTTGTGCAAACATAAGTTTTCATTTTTCATAGGTATGTATGTTAAGAGTGGACCAGCTGGACTACATGGTAACTCTGACATTCTGATGAACAGCCAAACTGAGGAATTTCCAAAGCAGTGGAACCATTCTACAATCCCAACAACAATATCTAGGTTTCAGATCTCTCCCCATCTAGAAAACATTTTACTTTACCCATTAAGTGGATGTGACGTGTAACCTCAATAGTGTTTTCATCTGCATTTTTCTAATGATTAATGATATAATTGTTGGCTACTTGTATATATTTTTTAAATGAATGCCTATTTAGATTCTTGGCCCGATTTTCAATTGGGTTTTCCTTTTATTATTGAGTTTTATAAGTTTTTTCTTATATTCTTGATGCAATTCCCTTATCAAATTTATCATTTGTTCATACTTTCTTACTTTCCGTGGATTGTTTCTTTCTTTCTTAATGTATTGTTTATAGTACATATGTGTTTAATTTTGGTACTTTTTTTTTCTCTTGTGGCTAATGTATCAGGCCAGCTTTTTTCACTCTCCTCTTTCACACTCATCAGGAGATTCTTTAGTCCCTCTTAATTTTTTGCCATTAGAGTGGTTTTATCTGCAAATCTGAGGTTGTTGATACTTCTCCCAGCAATCTTGATTCCAGCTTGGATTAATCCAGCCCAGCATTTCCCATGATGTACTCTCCATAGAAGTTAAATAAGCAGGATAACAATATACAGCCTTGTCATACTCCTTTCCAAGTTTTGAATCAGTCCATTTTTCCATATCTGGTTCTAACTATTGTGTCTTGATCTGCATATAGGTTTCTCAGGAGGTCAGTAAGGTAGTCTGGTATTCCCATCTCTTGGATAATTTTTCACAGTTGATTGTGATCCACAGTCAAAGGTTTTCACATAGTCAATGAAGCAGAAGTAGATGTTTTTCTGGAATTCTCTTGCTTTCTCTATGATCCAACAGATGCTGGCGATTTGATCACTGTTCCTCTGGCTTTTCTAAATCCATCTTGTACATCTGGAAGTTCTCAATTCACATACTTTTGAAGCCTAGCTTGAAGGATTTTGAGCATAACCTTGCTAGCATGTGAAAAGAGCACAATTGTATGGTAGTTTGAACATTCTTTGGCATTATCCTTCTTTGGGATTGGAATGAAAACTGACCTTTACCTGTCCTATGTCCACTGCTGAGTTTTCCAAACTTGTTGACATATTGAGTGAAGCATTTCAACAGCATCATCTTTTAGGATTTGAAACAGCTCAGCTGGAATGTCATCACCTCTACTAGCTTTGTTCATAGTAATGCTTCCTACGGCCCACTTGATTTCATACTCCCAGATGTCTGGCTCTAGGTGACTGACCATACCATCATGGTTATCTGAGTTATCTAGTATAGTTCTTCTGTGTATCCTTGCCACTACTTCTTAGTCTCTTCTGCTTCTATTAGGTCCTTACCATTTCTGTGCTGTATTGTGCCCATCTTTGCATGAAGTGTTCCTTTGGTATCTCTAGTTTTCTTTAAGAGATTTCTAGTCTTTCCCAATCTATTGCTTTCCTCTATTTCTTTGCATTATTCCCTTAAGAAGGCCTTCTTATCTCTCTTTGCTACTCTCTGGAACTCTGCATTCAGTTCAGTATATCTTTCCCTTTCTCCTTTGCCTTTCACTTCTCTTCTTTTCTAAGATATTTTTAAAGCCTCATCAGACAACCACTTTGCCTTCTTTCATTTATTTTTTGGCGATGGTTTTGGTCACTGTCTCCTGTACAATATTACAAATCCCTCTCCATAGTTCTTCATGCACTCTGTCTACCAGATCTAATTCCTTGAATCTATTCATCACCTCTACTATATAATCATAAGGGATTTGATTTAGGTCACAGCTGAATGGCCGAAGGTTTTTTCCTACTTTCTTCAATTTAAGCCTGAATTTTGCAATAAGGAGCTCATGATCTGAGCCACAGTCATCTCCAGGTCTTGTTTTTGCTGACTGTATAGAGCTTCTCCATCTTCAACTGCAGAGAATATAAACAATATGATTTCAGTATTGACCATCCAGTGATGTTGATGTATAGACTTGTTTTGGCTTAAAGCTCAACATTCAGAAACCTAAGATCATGGCATCTGGTCCCATCACTTCATGGGAAATAGATGGGGAAACAGTGGAATCAGTGTCAGACTTTATTTTTGGGGGCTCCAAAATCACTGCTGATGGTGATTGCAGCCATGAAATTAAAAGACGCTTACTCCTTGGAAGGAAAGTTATGACCAACCTAGATAGCATATTTAAAAGCAGATACATTACTTTGCCCAGAAAGGTCCGTCTAGTCAAGGCTATGGTTTTTCCAGTAGTCATGTATGGATGTGAGAGTTGGATGGTGAAGAAAGCTGAGTGCCAAAGAATTGTTGCTTTTGAACTGTGGTGTTGGAGAAGACTCTTGAGAGTCTCATGGACTGCAAGAAGATCCAACCAGTCCATCCTAAAGGAGATCAGTCCTGGGTGTTCATTGGAAGGACTGATGTTGAAGCTGAAACTCCAATACTTTGGCCACCTCATGCGAAGAGTTGACTCATTGGAAAAGACCCTAATGCTGGGAAAGATTGAAGGTGGGAGGAGAGGGGGATGACAGAGGATGAGATGGTTGGATGGCATCACCGACTGGATGGACATGAGTTTGAGCAAGCTCTGAGAGTTGACGATGGACAGGGAAGCCTGGCGTGCTGCAGTCCATGGGGTCGCAAAGAGTAGGACACGACTGAGCGACTGAACTGAACTGAACTTGTGTTGTTGGAAGAGGGTGTTTTTCACGACCAGTGTGTTCTCTTAACAAAACTCTGTTAGCCTTTGGCCTGTTCCATTTTGTACCCCAAGGCCAAACTTGCCTGTTACTCCAGGTATCTCTTGACTTCCTACTAGGATCCTTTAAAAAAGCCTGTTAGCTAGCATTTTTTAAATAATATTTTTGAACAATTTTAAAAGAATATTAGATTTACAGAAAAATTATGAAGATAACAGAATGACCCAATATACCCAAAAAACAATATCCCTATTATTTATATCTTACATTGGCATGGTTCATTTGTTACAGTTAATGAACAAATGTTCATACATTATGATTAAATAAAATTCAGACACTATTCAGGTGTCATTTGCTTTTACCCAATGGCTATTTTTCTATTCCTGGATCCTATCTAGAATGCCATAAGACAGTTAGCCATCAAGTTCCCTCAGGCTTCATTAGCAGTGACAGTTTCTCAGACTTTCATTATTTCTGGTTACCTTAACCAGTTTTGAAAGGTACTAGCCAAGTATTTTATAGAATGTTACTCATACAGGAGTTGTCTGTTGTTTTTTTCATGATTAGATTGAGGTTAAAGACTTGGGAGAGTAAGATCAAAAGAAACATGCCATTTCCATCTGTTGATAGAAATCTTGATCACTTGATTGAGGTAGTTAATATTTGTCAGGTTTCTCCACTGTTAACTTATACTTTTCCCCTTTCTCCATACTGTATCTTTAGAAGGAAGTCATTATGAGCTATCACACTTAAAAGTAGAGAATTATGCTCCTTCTTAAAGGCAAAATATTTACACAAGTTATTTGGAATTGTTTTGCAGAGGAGATTTGCCTATAATTTGTCTTGTAATAAAATCATTAATGATAATTACAACTAGATTTTCTATTGAGTTGTGCCAATTTGTGTTCTATGCTTTTCCTAACTCAGATGTATGTATTATATATATATGTGTGTGTGTACTTCTTAATTCCATTTTACTTGATATTAGCTAGCTAAGATTAGCTAGCTAAGTTGCTTCAGTCATGTCTGACTCTTTGTGACCCAATGGACTGTAGCCCTCCAGGTTCCTTTATCCATGTGATTCTCCTGGCAAGAATACTAGAGTGGGTTGTCATGCTCTCCTCCAGGGGATCTTCCCTACCCAGGGATCGAATCCATGTTTCTTAAGTCTCCTGCTTTGGCATGCAGCTTCTTTACCACTTTATCTCAGCTTTATTTTTATATTTCATGATTTCCTACTATCTCTTTTCTCATCTCTTTATTTACAACCTTTTTCTCTTGTTTTAAGTTGAAAAAAAAGGATATTCTAGATTCTTAAACTTTTCTGAGTCTGTTTCTAGATTTATGTCTTTAATCCATTCTATGTATTATTATACCAAGGAATATGGATGTATTTCTACTGCCTTTTTGGTTTGACTCAGGACAATTTTTACTGCTTACATCAATCTATCTTTCTTTTTTCCTTCTGTCTTTTTCTCCTTTGATACTCCATTGCTTATTTAAACTTATACATTTCATTGCATTTTCTGATGGTTACAATTCTCTTATTAAAGCATATAGTTCTCTTTTCCTGGTGAATGCCTCAATTTCTTTAATACTTATGTCTACTTCTCTTATATGTTAAGAACCCTGGTTGACGTTTAACTCCCCTTGTTCTTTACAACAACTCACCTCAGCAGTTTTGATGTGACATTAAGTTGTAGATTAGATGTTGTAGATACATATTTCCCTTTAGTTACTGTTTATTAAAACAAATGATATTTATTAATGTCCTTACTTGTTCTTGCTTTTCATAATTATTGCTTCCTTGTGGACTAACATAATCTCATTAGGGAATATGCTAAAAATAATACTTTAGATGCACTCTGTGAGTGATAAGGTGAAAAGATTTTTATTTTGCCCCATCATTTGAACTATCTATTTTCTGGCTAATCTAGAATCCTTTCTTTCTCCAGCTCCACCAACATGTGATCTCATTGTTTTGTTGATTTTGAGAAATTTGAGGTCCTATCTTCTGCCTGTGGCTTTATAGGTAATTGGTTTTTCACTCTGGAAGCCATTTATTAAATTTCATTCTGCTGTGTCTGGATGTACAGTTTTATTTATCTGCTTATTGTGGGCTGCTACACTCTCTGAAACCATTTTTAATCTAAGGTCATGTGTCTTTCTTTAGTTCTGGAAAACACTCACTTTTTCTTCAAAGATTACCTTCCTACATTGCCTTTTCAAATCTTTCTTTCTGGAATGTTTGCATTGTAATTTGATCTATCTCTCTTTTTTTTTTTTCCCAAATATGTTCTGTCTATTTATGCCATCCCCTTAATCTGGATAATCTTCTCAACATGATTTTCCAGCCCATTAATTAATTGTTTGTAGCTATTCTGCTATTTAAATTTTTATAGATCCTTTGATTTAAATAATTACACTGTTTCACATCCAATGTTTCTAACTGGTTCTTCCTTAAACACATCTGCTCTTTCTTTCATGTTTGCAATAAACCTTTCCTTATCTGCCTCAGGATATGTTTTATGCTGATTCAAAGTTCCTGCTGTTTCTGCTCCATTAGCTCTGCTTTCTCTAGTATGTATTTCCTGTTGTTATTGCTTTATATCGTTGTCATCAAATATTTTGTGATTTTTTAATTTTATTATGGTCTTATTGACGTTCCTTTTACAAGGTCAGCTCCCTCAAATTATAATCTTTGTATCTGAGAAGGGTGTTGTCTAATCCTGGCCTTATTCTTCTAGCTGTGATTTGAAAGGAAGGGAATTACATTCTAGGTAGATTGTCTATTAATATAATCTGTTTAGGGCTTCCCTGGTGGCTCAGTGTTAAAGAATCCTCCTACTAATGCAGTAGACACATTTGATCCCTGGCCAGGGAAGATCCCCTAGAGAAGAAAATGGCAATTCATTCTGGTATTCTTGCCCGGGAAAACCCATAGACAGAGGAGCCCGGCAGGCTACAGTCCATGGGATCACAAAAGAGGTGGACATGACTGAGCAACTAAGCAGCAATAGCAACATAATCTGCTTAACCATTTCTACTCTTTTCCTGGACTCTGTTCTCCCCCATGACATCATTTGTCACATCATCCCAGACTCTCTTTTATACAGAGACATTCACCTTTTATGGTACTTATCCGGCCCGTGATGAAGAAAGAACAGGGGGAAAGAGCTCATGGTCAGTTATCCAAACCAGTAGATCCTAAAGATAATCAACTCTGAATACACATTAGAAGGACTGACACTGAAACTGAAGCTGCAATGCTTGGTCCACCTGTTGCAAAGAGTTGACCCACTGGAAAGACCCAGATGCTGGGAAAGATTGAGGGAAGGAGGAGAAGGGAGCTACGGAGAATAAGGTGGTAGGATGGCATCACTGACTATGAAAATGAGTTTAAGCAAACTCTGGGAGACAGTGAAGGACAGGGAAGCCTGGTGTGCTGCAGTTCATGGGGTCACAAAGCAGTGGACACGACTGAGCAACTGAACAACACCAACAACTATACATTCATTATCTAGTTCCTTTAGAATGTAAATTTCTAGGGGTGGGAATTTTGTACTGTTTACTAATATCTTCAACACTTAGAACAATGCCTGGCATAGAGCAGTCACTTCATCAATATCTGTTAGATGGATGAACACCTATCCCATCAGGGTTCTAGGTCAACTTTATGTGACTCAATCACGCCTAGGTTTTATTACAGGCTTCTTGATTATGCTACTCATGGGGTAGATCTCATGATCTAAGGTAGGGTGTTGAGGTGGTGTGTGGATATTTATTCCAACCCCTTTCTTTTTAGAGCTGTGAGGACATGGTTAGTGCCAGCCAAATTTTGCATCACTAAGTTGTAATTGTACTCAGATGCAACCAAGACAATTCCCTACCAGGTCATGACTTCCAGCCTTGGCTTCACAAGGCAACCTGAAAGAGAGACAATGGTACACCGGGGAGCCTTCACTCGACTCTTCTATTGATCCAGGTCACCATTTCTTCCATGTAAAAAGGAACTATGGCTGATTGATGTTGATATGTGACAGAAAACAACAAAATTCTGTAAAGCAATTATCCTTCAATTAAAAATAAATACATTAAAAAAAAAGTAACTCAGAGACTTTAAGCCTCCTGAGGAATGTTTACAGTTTTGTACCACTTGCTACAAGAAACTCCACATTCCTCACGAGTGGTAACTTCTCTGCTGCTGCTGCTAAGTCGCTCCAGTCGGGTCCGACTCTGTGCGACCCCATAGACGGCAGCCCCCCAGGGTCCACCATCCCTGGGATTCTCCAGGCAAGCACACTGGAGTGGGTTGCCATTGCCTTCTCCAGTGCATGAAAGGGAAAAGTGAAAGTGAAGTCGCTCAGTCGTGTCCGACTCTTCGCGACCCCATGGACTGCAGCCTACCAGGCTCCTCCGTCCATGGGATTCTCCAGGCAAGAGTACTGGAGTGGGGTGCCATTGCTTTCTCCAAGTAACTTCTCTAGCATCTTCCAGATTCAGTAGGGAAGACAGAGTCAGCTAGTTTGCCCTTGTGGTGAGTAACACAAACTCCAAACTCTACTTTTGATATAAATTCAAGCAAAGAATGAACTGATTACAATTAAAAATATTAAGTTATTTTGGAGGTGATATGGCCAAAAAATGTGTAGGTAATACAAGGAATATGAGCTATGACAGAAATTATGAATATGGTTGGCAAATAACTAAGGCTTTGAACATAGCAGATGCTCATGAAAAACTGTAGGCTGAATGGAATAAATGAATAGTGCTTTAAATACGAATTTATGAATTGGGATATTGGATACTTTTTTGACTGACCAGGGATGGCACAAAAGATCCATAAATTTGCAGCCACTTCCATAAAGACGCAAGAGCAAGCTACTCAGCACAATCTGTTGAGCCCCACCCACAACACAGACTCCTGGACCTCAGTTCTATGTCCGGCATGTCCAATATCTATGATACTGTTAGCCCTTCCCTGCAGGAAACACGGATCTAAATGAGGACAACAACTTAGAAATTGGAAGTCACTTACAATTTCCAGATTTAATGTGCATGAGACATGATAAATGGATGGCAAGCCAGAGTGCAGCAGAAAGCGAAAGGCAACTATCTTGGTGCTACCAGTGAGCACAGACCTGTTCAGGTCCCTGGATGAGGGAGCTGATCTTGACAACACCATAATGAAGAGTTTTCTCATCTCTAAGTACCAAGCTATCCCCGCAACAAAAATTTGCTCATAAAACTATATTTCAAAGCTCCTGAACACCCCAATCTAAGTGGTCTATTGCCTTAAGGAAACATGGAAAGTTTAAAAGAAAAGGAAGCATTCTAATTTTCAGAATATCACCTCTCACTCTATACAACCTTATTTTTCTATTGTGTTGATGTTTTCATGCCTCTCATGGGCTCTATGATTGAGTGTAGTTTCTAACTTCTGTGACTTACAAGAAGTGAAGAATACCATAGTAAATCAGGACACATTAGACCACAGAAAATGAACAAGTGACATAGATCCTGTGGGATAGGGCCATAGACTAAATATCAGAGACTCCTGGTTCCCTGACTACCTCTATGAACTTGGGGAATACATCTGTCTGAATTTCAGTAAAATCACCAATAAAGGAAGGTAGGTGGGTTAGGTAATCTCTGGGGCTCCTTCTGTTTGACATTTTTGTTTATTTTCGCCAGTGTTCCTTCCATATAAGCTTCATTATTAGGAAGACTAACTGGGGCTTCCCTGGAGGCTCAGTGGTAAAGAATCCACCTGTCAATGCCGGGGACACGGGTTTGAGCCCTAATCCAGGAAGATCCCACATGCTGCACCACATCATGCACCGCAACTACTGAGCTGGTGCTCTAGAGCCGGCGCGCTGCAACCACTGGAGCCCGCGTGCCCTGGAGCCCATGTTCCAAGCCAAGAGAAACCAGCACAGTGAGAAGCCTGCGCACCGCAACTAGAGAGCAGCTCTTGCTCACAACTAGAGAAAAGCCTGCACAGCAATGAAGACCCAGCACAGTCAAAAATACATAAATAATTTTTTTAAAAAAAGGGAAGACAAATTTGGAGATGCAATTTCTTAGTCATTTTACACATTGCCAAGACTGAGAGCTCTGTACTGATTCTGAGGCTTATTTTCCATTGTTTTCCTCGTCTTTTCTTAGAGATCTGTGTTGTTGAGGTGCAAGTAGACCTCTTGACCCAATGAGCTGCAGTCAAATAAATACATGTATGCATGCAAACACATAAACACACACACACTGCTTTTCAGTAGTCTATTGCCTTCAGGAAACATGGAATCTAATAGTTCAGTTTTGCTTAACAGTATCATTGAATAAGCAAAAGAGTTCCAGAAAAACATCTACTTCTGCTTTATTGACTACGCCAAAGCCTTTGACTGTGTGGATCACAATAAACTGTGGAAAATTCTGAAAGAGACAGGAATATCAGACCACTTTACCTGCCTCCTGAGAAATCTGTATGCAGGTCAAGAAGCAACAGTTAGAACGGGACATGAAACAACAGACTGGTTCCAAATTGGGAAAGGAGTACATCAAGGCTGTTTATTGTTACCCTGGTTTACTTAACATATATGCAGAGTACATCATGATAAATGTTGGGCTGGATGAAGCACAAGCTGGGACCAAGATTGCCGGGAGAAATATCAATAACCTCAGATATGCAGATGACACCACGCTTATGGCAGAAAGTGAAGAGGAACTAAAGAGCCTCTTGATGAAAGTGAAAGAGGAGAGTGAAAAAGTTGGCTTAAACTCAACGTTCAGAAAACTAAGATCATGGCATCTGGTCCCATCACTTCATGGCAAATAAATGGGGAAACAATGGAAACACTGAGAGACTTTATTTTTTTGGGTTCCAAAATCACTACAGATGGTGACTTCGGCCATGAAATTAAAAGACGCTCACTCCTTGGATGAAAAGCTATGACCAACCTAGACTGCATAATAAAAAGTAGAGACATTACTTTGCCGACAAAGGTTCATCTAGTCAAAGCTATGGTTTTTTCAGTAGTCATGTATGGATCTGAGAGTTGCAGTATAAAGAAAGCTGAGCACCAAAGAACTGATGCTTTTGAACTGTGGTGTTGGAGAAGACTCTTGAGAGTCTCTTGGACTGCAAGGATATCAAACCAGTTAATCCTCAAGGAAATCAGTCCTGAATATTCATTGGAAGGACTGACGCTGAAACTCCAAAACTTTGGCCAACTGATGTGAAGAATTGACTCATTGGAAAAGACCCTAATGCTGGGAAAGATTGAAGGTGGGAGGAGAAGGGGATGACAGAGGATGAGATGGTTGGATGGCATCACCGACTGGATGGACATGAGTTTGAGCAAGCTCTGAGAGTTGGTGATGGACAGGGAAGCCTGGCGTGCTGCAGTCCATGGGGTCGCAAAGAGTAGGACACGACTGAGCAACTGAACTGATCCAACTGTAGGTAATCTGTTAGGCAGTGTGGAAGTAACTGCATCTTAGTTGGACTGATTGAGAAGAGTATGATCTGGAAGAAGGCACACGACTCTACAAAATTTAAGGACTTTATCCCCTTTGGGGTAGCAGTTAAGATAATGATTATTTGAATGGATTCAAGGCAAAGGTTCAGTAAGTTCAACCACAAAGGGAAAAAAAATGACTGCGGTTTACCAGTGAATGGCTAAAATATGTCTTCAGAAGTGATCCCTCCAAACTGAGAGCATCGTAGAAAAATTTTACATCAGAAGCAGTTTATACTTTGGAGCTTTGTCTCTGCTGCCACTGTTAAAAGGATTCTTGTCCTAATCCAGCCAGACAGAGCATTTTCTCTCCTCCTCTACTTGGACAACCAATTAAGTTGTCAGTTCCAAATTTAGACAGAGGCTTGAAACAAGCTTAATTAAAGTTAAAAGGATTGGGTTATTGAGTAAAATTTCCACTTACCATCTTATGTTTTGGGAAGTAGAGGATTCCATTATCAAGCTGGCCTGTTGTTAAGTGAGGTGGAAAGCTGAGTTAGGTAGGAGTGGAAGGCCGAGCTGATGATTGTGTCGCAGCCAAAGTTAAAGTCAGGACCAAAAGCAGCCAGGCAGCTCTGCAAAAACAGATTAGAGCCTGAAAGCCTCTTCTGATTTCTCAGTGGAGAGATTATAATAACAGGTAAATGATGTTTCCTTCTGGAGAATGTTTTAAACCTATGTTTTTAGAAGCTTTTTCATGTAGAGAAGACCACAGTCACTGGTACCTAGTTTTCAATCCAGGCTCTTTCATGTTCTGGCTTTGTAAACTAAAGCAACTAAGGAAACTTCTCTGAGTCTTGGTTTCTTTAACTCTAAGACATGGATAATAATACTTCCATCTCACAGCTGTTGTAAAAATTTTAAATAGTGTTAGTCAGTTGCTTGGTGCTACGCAGCTGAGCAATTCAGATTCCACAGCTAATGTCTCCTCAGTTCAATGGAAAGTGAAAATCAAAATGCTGGAAATTAACATTCAAGGAGTGTCTTATTTAAAAATAAGATAAATTTGCTACAGACCATTTTATAAAGTAAATAATTCTGCTGCAAAGTGGTTAGTGGCTTATTGTTCAAGGTTAGATTTTTATTAATGAGATTTTCTTAAAACAGGAGAATGCCTCAATATTTTTATTAATAAGACATGATTCAAATAAATGATGCCCTGAGTCTTTGCACCAGAGACAGTTTGATCTGGGTTTCAGGAAGGCTGCAATAAATGGCTCCTCCACAGACAAGGGCTACTTGTTCTGATGCAGAAGGGGGAAAAAAATGATGGTATGATCACTTTCTTTTCTCAAAAGAAAAAAAAAATGATGTAGAAAATGCCTAATCTTCTGTGGTTTCTTTTCTGAAAATTTCTCTACTCCAATGAATCACTCCTTTCCCTATATTCCCACAGCTCTTTGCTCACACTTCACTCTCCATCTCTCTGGGACAAATATCAGTAATGGTTAACACTTAGTACATACTTACTTGTTAAACACCAGACTCTGTCCCAAGGATATGACATACAACCAACCACTTAATCATGTATATAAGGCTAAGAGGGCTTCCCTGATAGCTCAGTTGGTAAAGAATCTGCCTGCAATGGAGGAGACCCCAGTTTCGTTCCTGGGTGAGAAAGATCCCCTGGAGAAGGGATAGGCTACCCACTCCAGTATTCTTAGGCTTCCCTTGTGGCTCAGCTGGTAAAGAATCCACCTGCAATGCGGGAGACCTGTGTTTGATTCCTGGGCTTGGAAGGTCCCCTGGAGAAGGGAAAGGCTACCCACTCCAGTATTCTGGCCTAGAGAATTCCATGGAGTGTATAGTCCATGGGGTCACAAAGAGTCAGACACGACTGAGCAACTCTCACTTTCACTTTCATAAGGCTAAGAAATATCTGTTATTATCACTTCTTTTTATAGATGATAAAACTAAGGCACAGAGCAGCAAAGATATTTGCCTAAGGTTATTCATCTGGTGGGGCTTCCCTGGTGGTCTAGCAGTAAAGAATCCGCCTGCAATGCAGAAGATTCAGGAGACCCATGTTTGATCTCTGGATCAAGAAGATCGCTTGGAGGAAGACACGGCAACCCACTCCAGTATTCTTGCCTGGAGAATCCCCATGGACAGAGGAGCCTGGTGGTCTACAGTCCATAGGGTCACAAAGAGTCAGACAAGACTGAAGTGACTTAGCATGCACAAATCCAGCTGGGAAGTGATAAAGCCAAGGTCTGAAGCAGATCTGGTTTGTTTCTGTACTCGGCGCTCTTAACCAAGTCAAGCTGGCATTGATTCTCTGGGCCACATATTTGAGATTCAATCCATTGCAACTATTACAATTATTTCCTGAGCCATTATGATTGAAACAAGATCTGAAAGAGAAGTAATCCTGGCAATGCAGAAATGATCATTAAGAGAAATGGAGGGTAGCCAGGGAAAACATTTTTTTTTCTCTTTCAAGCTTTTTCTAAAGGCTGCACTGGAATGAGACAAAAGTCTGGAATACCAATATGCTGATAAATTGCTTACCAATGCTGAACAAATTTGTCAACAATTCTATCACCATACGTTATATATGAAAGAAAGCAAAATCATCTAAAATTATCCACATATTCTAAATGGAGGACTAGAAAGGGAACACCTACCCAGGCCCCCACCCACACCCCATTTGTTAAGGCATCTTAAGGCCCCTTGAGGATTGGTCACTGTTTACTTGTTCAGCCTCACATGTTCCCTTTTACCTTTCAAATTCTGCATTCCAGTTATGTGGAAATGGATTCATTTATCTGAAAATGCTCCAGAGTTTCGCCCTGCAGGTCACAGTACTTGCTGCTCCTTCTCCAGGGCCCCCTGTTGTCGGCCTAATTCCTCTTCCTGATTCAGGTGACCAAGTGGGCATCACTGTGCAGGAACTCTTCCCTTATCCTTTGCCCAGGTTTGGGGCTTTGCCTCTTATTTGTATTACATGCTTTGTAGTTCCCACCAATGCCCTGAAGCTTGGTCTCCTGCCTAGAAGGTACAGATTAAGAATGTAAACTTTTGAAGTGGAATCTCGGTCCTACTACTGACCAGTCACCAAACTCTGAGCAAGTTATATATATTTTCTGAGCTTCAATTTTTTATTTGTATAATGAAAATAATAACAGCACCTATCTCATGAGCTTGTGATGAGGATTTGTTAAATGAAAGTCAAAGCTTAAGAACAGTGTCTGATACAGAGTAACGTACATATGGCTGCTATTATTAGGAATAGCAGTAAGCTTTCCTTAAAAGCTTGTCAACTCAATCTGAATAGTTGGAGACCAGGATCAGAGTGCATGGTCACCTTGGGCTATTTTACCACTTTAGGGAGATTTGGAGTCTGTGCTTCTTAGACGACAGTTCTAATTACTGATCTCAGGGTGATGACAGAATGTGCTCTTCTTGCTAGGGACCCACAGTAAAACACCATTACACCTGCTCATTTGTTTTCTCCCAGTTTCTCTCTGCCTTGAACTCTGGGTGTCAAATATCGCATCAGCATTTTCTCTGCTGACAGCATTACAGGGTCAGGGATATTGCTCCTTGGGGCATCGTTGGCCACTTCTGGTAAACAGTGCTCCAGTGTGTTTACTTTAGTTTTACAAAGAAGCTGGGGAGAAATTGAGTTTGAGGCCCTGGGGAGCTTCGTAGATAGAGGCAGGGCTGGGAGTTGGCTTCATCTCTTCCTTGAGAACAGGTTCGGTTTGCCACCCTATCCCTCTGTCTTTCTGGATAGCCCTCTCCCTCTCAGCCTGACTCTTCTTTATCATCACAGCTCCTGATATCCAGAGCCCTTTGGGATATCACTCCCTGGAAATTCTAGACTTCCAGGTTGCTGAGGGAGGTTGGTAGGAGTGGGGCAGGGTCTGTCTTCTGAACATCTCCCCCTGTTCTATGCACCCCCCCAAAAAAAAACTAACCTTATATAGGCCCTTTCCTTTATGCTTTTGTTCCTGTTTCCTCTGTTTTGGCTGTTAGTGTGTGTGTATGTGTGTGTGTATGTGACATTTCCTTCCTAGGTAGTATAATTGCTTACTTTCAAATAAACAAAGAAGAAATAGCTTTGGACCAGGGGCAAAGAAATTAAGATCCATTCTGATTCTATTTTTATATTGCCAAGTGACCCTAAGCAAATCACTCCATTTTTTAGATTCTTGGATTCCTGATCTGTGAAATTAGCATATGGGAAATCCCTCACTGGAAATCTGTTTTGAAGTTTTATAACTGTGTTGAAAATGTAAGACTCTTGGAAGACTTGATAGGTCAGTATGCATGGACAAAGGAACTTCCTGGGATTTCTTTACCAGCACATCAGCATCTCTCAATAAGCAGTTGATGTATAAATCTTGATTTTATGTTGCATAGAAAGGTCCCTTGTAAGACTGGCTGGGTCAGATCACTCTGGTAACAGCTTAACCAGGTCTCCCAGGCCCTGGGATAAGTGGAGAACACTGACAGCTTCCACAAGCCCCTTATCCTTATCTATCAGAGGGCAGACAGAAAGAAAACCACAACCACAGAAAACTAACCAAAATGATCACATGGATCACAGCCTTGTCAAACTCAATGAAACTATGAGCCATGCTGTGTAGGGCCACCCAAAACGGACGAGTCATGATGGAGAGTTCTGACAAAACGTAGTCCACTGGAGAAGGGAATGGCAAACCACTTCAGTATTTTTGCCTTGAGAACCCCATGAACAGTATGAAAAGGCAAAATGATATGACACTGAAAGATGAATTCCCAGACTGGTAGGTGCCCAATATGCTACTAGAGAAGATTGGAGAAATAACTCCATAAAGAATGAAGAGATGGAGCCAAAGCGAAAACAACATACATTTGTGGGTGTGACTGGTGATGGAAGTCCGATGCTGTAAAGAACAATATTTCATAGGAACCTGGGATGTTAGGTCCATGAATCAAGTTAAATTGGAAGTGGTCAAACAGATGACAAGAGTGAAAATTGACATATTAGGGATCAATGAACTTAAATGGACTGGAATGGGTGAATTTAATTCAGATGACCATTATATCTACTACTGTGGGCAAGAATCCCTTAAAAGAAATGGAGTAGCCCTCATAGTCAACAAAAGAGTCTGAAATGCAGTGTACAGAATGATCTCTGTTCATTTCCAAAGCATACCATTCATTATCACAGTAATCCACATCTATGCCCTAACAACTAATGCCAAAGAAGCTGAAGTTGAATGGTTCTATGATGACCTATAAGACCTTCTAGAACTGACACACACACAAAAAAGATGTCCTTTTCATCATAGAGGACTGGAATGCAAATGTTGGAAGTCAAGATATACCTGGAGGAACAGGTAAGTTTGGCCTTGGAGTACAAAATAAAGTAGGGCAAAGGCTAATAGAGTTTTGCCAAGAAAATGTACTGGTCGTAGGAAGCACCTTATTCCAAAAACACAAGAGATGACTCTACACATGGACATCAACCAATGGTCAATATCAAAATCAGACTGAAGTATGCTTTGCAGCCAAAGATGGAGAAGCTCTATACAGTCAGCAAAAACAAGACCGGGAGCTGACTGTGGCTCTGATCATGAAATCTTTATTGCAAAATCTTAAGTTGAAGAAAGTAGGGAAAACCACTAGACCATTCAAGTATGACCTAAATCAATACAGAGGAAATGACAAATAGATTCAAGGGATTAGATGTGATAGACAGAATGTCTGAAGAACTATGGATGGAGATTCATGACACTGTACAGGAGGCAGTGATGAAGACCGTCTACAAGAACAAGAAATGCAAAAAGGCATAATGGTTGTCTGAGGAGACCTTACAAATAGCTGAGAAAAGAAGAGAAGTGAAAGGCAAAGGAGAAAAGGAATACTCATTTGAATGCAGAGTTCCAAAGAATAGCAAGGAGAGATAAGAAAACCTTCCTCAGCAATCAATGCAAATAAAAAGAGGAAAACAATAAAATGGGAAAGACTAAAGATCTCTTCAAGAAAATACCAAGGGAACATTTCATGCAAAATGGGCACAGTAAAGGACAGAAATTGTATGGACATAACAGAAGCATAAGATATTAAGAAAAAGTGGCAAGAACACACAGAAGAACTATACAAAAAAGATCTCCATGACACAGATAACCACTATGGTGTGATCACTCACCTAGAGTCAGACATCCTGGAATGCAAAGTCAAGTGGGCCTTAGGGAGCATCACTATGAACAAAGCTAGTGGAGATGATGGAATTCCAGGTGAGCTATTTAAAATCCTAAAAGATGATGCTGTGAAAATGCTGCACTGAATATGCCAGCAAATTTGGAAAATTCAGCAATGGCCACAGGACTGGAAAAGGTCAGTTTTCATTCCAATCCCAAAGAAAGGCAATGCCAAAGAATGTTCAAACTAAAGCACAATTGCACTCATCTCACACACTAGCAAAGTAATGCTCAAAATTCTCCAAGCCAGGCTTCAACAGTACGTGAACTGAGAACTTCCAGATGTTCAAGCTAGATTCAGAAAAGGCAGAAGAACCAGAGATCAAACTGCCAACATCTGTTGGATAATCGAAAAAGCAAGAGAGTTCCAGAAAAATATCTACTTCTGCTTTATTGATTACGCCAAAGCCTTTGACTGGGTGGATCACAACAAACTGTGGAAAATTCTGAAAGAGACAGGAATATCAGACCACCTTACCTGCCTCCTGAGAAATCTGTATGCAGGTCAAGAAGCAACAGTTAGAACTGGACATGAAACAATAGACTGGTTCCAAATTGGGAAAGGAGTACGTCAAGGCTGTTTATTGTTACCCTGTTTACTTAACATATATGCAGAGTACATCATGATAAATGTTGGGCTGGATGAAGCACCAGCTGGAATCAAGATTTCTGGGAGAAATATCAATAACCTCAGATACACAGATGACACCGCACTTATGGCAGAAAACAAAGAAGAACTAAAGAGCCTCTTGACGAAAGTGAAAGAAGAGAGTGAAAAAGCTGGATTAAAACTCAACATTCAGAAAACTAAGATCATGGTATCCAGTCCCATCCCTTCATGGCAAATAGTTGGGGAAACAATGGACACAGTGACAGACTTTATTTTCTTAGGTTCCAAAATCACTGCAGATGGTGACTTCAGCCATGAAATTAAAAGACACTTGCTCCTTGGAAGAAAAAATATGACCAAACTAGGCAGCATATTAAAAAGCAGAGACATTGCTTTGCCGACAAAGTTTTGTCTAGTCAAAGCTATTGTTTTACCAGTAGTATGGATGTGAGAGTTGAACTATAAAGAAAGCTGAGCACCAAAGAATTGATGCTTTTGAACTGTGGTGTTGGAGTACACTCTTGAGAGTCTCTTGGACTGCAAGGAGATCAAACAAGTGAAACAAGTCAAAAAGGAAATCAGTCCTGAGTATTCATTGGAATGACTGATGCTGAAGCTGAAGCTCCAATACTTTGCAACCTATTGTTAAGAACTGACTCATTGGAAAAGACCCTGATGCTGAGAAAGGTTGAAGGCAGGAGCAGAAAGGGACAACAGAGGATGAGATGGTTGGATGGCATCACCAACTCAATGGACATAAGTTTGAGCAAGCTCTGGGAGTTGGTGATAGACAAGGAAGCCTAGCATGCTGCAGTCCATAGGGTCAAAGAGTCAGACACGAAGGAGTGACTGAACTGAACTGAACTGAACTTCCCTAAGGCTATCAGCTTATTTTTCAGCAGAAACTTTGCAGGCCACAAGGGAGTGACATAGTATACTATAGTTGCTGAAAGGAGGGAAAAACCTACAATCTAGGTTACTCTACCCAGCAAGGTAATCATTCAGAATTGAAGGGATGATAAACAGTTTCCCAGATAAGCAAAAACAAGTAACATGCTTCTCCATGTTCATGGCAACAGTATTTCCATAGCCAAGAAATGGATGCAATTCAATGTCCATCAACACATGAATGAGTAAGAAGATGTGGTATATGTGTATATATAATGGGCTTCCACTTAGCCATAAAAAAGAATGAAATTTTGCCAGATGTGAAAACATGCATACATCAGGAGGGTATTATGCACATTGAACTAGATCCAACAGATAAAGACAACTTTGGTATGCTTTCATGTACATGTGAAATCTAAACAATAAAATAAATGAACAAATATAACAAAACAAATAGACATATAGATACAGAAAAACTAGTGGTTACCAATTGTGAGATGGTTTGGGAGGGCCAGATAGGTGCAGGGGATTAAGAAGTACAACTACTAGGTATAAAATTAAATAAGTCACAAGGATGTAAGCATGGGGAATATAGCCAAAATTCTATAACTTGGTATGGTATATAATCAATAAAATATCAAATAACTATGATGTACATCTAAAAATAACATAATACTTTAAGCCAACTATACTTCAATTAAAAAAAAAAAACAGAAAACAGGGGCTCTGTAGCAACCTAGAGTGGTCAGATGCGGAGGGAGATGGGAGCAAGGTTCAAAAGGGAGGGGATATATGTATACCTATGGCTGATTCATGTTGAGGTTTGACAGAAAACAACAAAATTCTGTAAAGCAATTATCCTTCAATTAAAAAATTAATAAATTTTAAAATTAAATTAATCCAAAAAAAAAAAAGAAACAGAAAGCAGGAACTTATGGAGTGAATTATGTGCCAGCCATTGTTCCACGTACTTTGCAGGAAGAAATTTCCCTTAGATGACAGAAGTTTTACATTTGCTGAAGTGGAAAAGTAAAGACTATTGTTTCAACAGCGTCTCTCTTTTCTATAAAGTAGCTTATAAAGATAACAGAAAGATGGTAAGTTTAACGAAAGAGTTACATAAGATGCTGTATAGGAAAAGACTAAAGCTGGACACACTACATACGTGAAAGCTAACCACGTTAGCTAAGGCTAACTTCAGCTGAGACATCTCCTAGAAAAGCAGAATAGATGGTGATCATGATTAAAATTTCCCTAGATTGGGAAGATCCCCTAGAGGAGGAAATGGCAACCCACTCCAGTATTCTTGCCTGGGGAATTCCATGGACAGAGGAGCCTGGTGGGCTATAGTCCATGGGGCCGCAAAGAGCCAGACACCACTGAGAGACTTAACTCACACACGTGATTAAATTCTGCCTGAATGTCAGCAGATCTGGGGTTAGAGACATTCTCAGAACCTCAAAAGCCCCTTGGAGCAGTTATAAGCAGCCTATATGTATGATGAATTACTGGGAGGAAATGAACCATGTTGGACAAAGATCAAAATATTTCTATGCCAAACTAGACATTTTTTTCTCCTCCAAATTAAAATATTCAGTAAGGGCAGAAAGTTGGACTATTGTTGAATTGCTTAATTTTCTAATGTGTTCCTTCCTGTTCATTGACAGAGATTTTTGAGCAAATACGCTCTACACATCCAGGTAGAGAGATCTACTCCTAACTAATGGCCCAATGAAGCTTTTTATCCTTCCACTCTCTGGATAATATGGCTATCTTCCTGTTGCACTGAAAACAAAATCTATCTTTTCTTGTAATATTGGTTGTCACTATCTTTTTCCGTAGCGCTAATTTTAAATCCAGACATGAATCCTGCGTTTTTAATTTAAAAAAGTCAATAGAACATGGCAATTTAAGAGACAGCGAGACGGTGAGGGAGGAGGAAACTATTGATAAGTGTATATTAAAAGATGGGTTAATTTCAAAGATAAAATTTGACTTCCTCTTAAGGAGATACGGTTTCTGCGGTTGAGAATATTAAGCAGCAATCAGTGGGTTTCATCTTGCTTTATGCTTGAGCTCACACGATTGGGCGGAGACCTGGCATGGTCGCATGAACACCTGGGTTGAGTTTTAACTCTTGATCTTTTGCCTTTTGGAATTTATTTTCGGTATCAATTGCAACAGGGCCAACGCAGAGACAGGATTTCTATAAAGGAGGGAGTGCAGCGAATGGAGAGACAGATGATCTTAGGTCACCGGGGCCTCACACCCTTCCCTGGTGCTGATGGTAATCAATTTCCATCCCCTTTTCATTAATCTCATGAGTAGATAGGGTAACTAATAAACATCATGACTATTTTTTAAATTACTCTAGCTATTGTGTGTGTGTGTGTGTGTGTGTGTGTGTGTAGAGTTTTAAAGTTATATAGAGTTATATCTGAAACAGTCACCCTGGTGGCTACTGCAGTTACTTTAATGATGCAGCTTCTGCCCGTAAATTTTATTACCCTTCTTTGAGGATGGACTTGAGTCTACTTGAAAATCACACAATTAATTGGCCCTATAAATCTAGTTCTGTCCAATCTACTGCTTTTCAAACAGGATCTCAGGCATGTGTCATTTAATATTCAGTCTACATGCAAAGGTCCCTAATTGTCCCAAGACTGTCTTTTGTGGCTGTTTTTCCCCTCCCTCCCCTCTTTCTCTCCCCACTCCCTCTCTATATTGTGATTTCTGTGATTGAGTCAAGATTGTATAAAGGTTAATGAATTCCACATGTTTTTTTTACAGTGCCTAATCGTTCCTAATAGGTTAAACAACAACCCTTCCACATATTTATTATTATTATTATTAAACACTGACCTTTTTGAAGAATCCAGACCAGTTATGTTACAGGTGTTTCACATTTAGGGATTTTTCTGACTTGTACTTGATTTATTTTAATTCGTTTATCTACTGCTTTTCTGTAAACCTAACATTAGAACTCAAGGCCTAATTGAATTTGAGTTAATCATTGGAAGCAAGACTATGTCACAGAAGGTGTCTGCCACCTTATATTGAATAACAACGCAAGGCTTGAAAGGTCATAACAGGTCCACGTGTCTAAAATTGCTGATGCCAAATTTGATTGCTTGGCTAAAATAGCAACGATCCGATTGCTCCATGTTGAAATACATTCCACTCTTTGCAATCATCAAGTAATCTGTGGAATCATTCTTTGGCATAAGATGAACATACTGTTTCTGAACAAATTATTACCTAATGGTTTCTAATATGTAAGTCTGTCCCTTGCCTGAACTAGTTCTTACATCGACGTTTCCAAAATGCTGTGCTGTGCTTAGTCACTCAGTTGTGTCTGACTCTTTGCAACCCCGTGGAGTGTAGCCGCCAGGCTCCTTTGTCCATGGGGATTCTCCAGACAAGATTACTGGAGAGGGTTGCCACGCCCTCCTCCAGCGGATCTTCCCAACCCAGGGATCAAACCCAGGTCTCCTGCACTGCAAGCTGATTTTTACCATCTGAGCCACCAGGGAAGACCATGAATACTGGAGTGGGTAGCCTATCTCTTTTCCAGGGGATCTTCCCGACCTAGGAATTGAACCAGAGTCTCCTGCATTGCAGGCAGATTCTTTACCAGCTGAGCTACCAGGGAAGCCCAGAGTTTCCAAAATAATGATATTCAAATGCTACTATTTCTTTCTAGGTGTGCTAGCCAGCATCCATCTCAAAGAACTTTTGTCACCCTTCCTCCATCTTTTGAATATCACTATAGACTTAAAGGTTTTCATTTCTTCAAATGTTACAGTTAATTACACTTACTATTCATAATAATGCTTCAGTTGTCCCAAATAGAGCCAGTAAGAGCACGCTTAAGTAACACATGCTTGTGTGTTATTGACAGATTCATATTACTCTTTGAGCACTTCCTTGATTTTTAGCATAACGAGAGGTTCCAGTTTTCATTGCATGTTCCTATAGATCTGAGCACAGGTTTTACAAAATATTCACAAATTCTTTGACATACTCCCTGATTTAAGACCTGACTGCTGTTATGTAAGCATAACCTGAAAGCACAGCTTCAGGACAGTGAACTCTGCTTTCTCCTGATCATTATAGAGTTTTGTGGAAAATGGTATCTTTAGGAAAGCAGTAAAAATGGGTAATACTTAATGCTAGTGGGCTTTAGTGTCCTCAGGTACTGCCTGGCACAAGATACACTGGTACAATCATTTTGGATTGTTAATGCAAAGCACTGGTCAGAAAAAAACTCACAACTTTCAGCCCAGTCCTCTAACTCCGAGGAAGATACTCCAAAGAAACAAAGAAAAAAGCATATCTAGAAAACTGTTCAGTACAACTTAAAAAGGTAAGCTTTGCATAGTCCCAGGTATATATTATGTACTGAAAAATATTTGTTGAAAAGTTAAATGTGTGCAAGAGTCTGATAATGATTGAATGAATTTTGATACATGAAAAATATGGGGGAAAAGGTGGATTCTAGGTCCTTTCCTCTTCAACATGAGCTAGCCCTTGATGACTCAGTTCTAACAAACAGAATGCATCAGCTGTTATGTTTCTGGACCCAGTCATGGAAGGAGATGCAGCTTATTGCTGGCTTGCTTTCTTTGGAAATACATTCCTTGGGAGTTTTGAGCAACATGTAAGTCTAGTTTCCCTGACACTACCGAGGTGAAGAGGTCACATGGTGATGAAAAAAAAAAAATTCAAAGAACTCTAGATGTTCTAGCCCCCTGCTTTTCCAGTCCCTGGCTTTTTTGGGGTCTTCCTAGCATCATTTGTCAGACATGTCACACATTGTCACATGTCACATTGTCAGACATGTCAGACATATCACACATGTCACATGTCAGACATTTGTCAGTCAAGAGATCTCAACTCCGGCCAACACTGAGTGGAATAGTGTTAAGTTAACCATGCTGAGTCTTGCCCAAACTGCAGATTCATGAGCACAAGTGTTGCCATTGTTTTGGAAGCTACTAAATCCTGAAATGGTTTACTATACAGCAGTAGCTGACTGGAACAATCTAATACCAGTCCACTTTTAAAGGAGCTCTGTTTTCTATTAATGGGAAATGGTATTAGAAATAAAATTTGGGTGCTGGCATTAGCTCATGGCTCCTGGACACTTTTGATTCCAAATCTTTTTAGTACACAGGGTGGGGAAAATGTATTCAAAATGTATATGTTTGTATTTATATTTCTAATTAAATTTACCATTAAAGGAATTTTTCTCTACTTTTATTTCATTATCACATCTTTTTTACCCTGAAAATCTTGCTTTGGAAGAACATTAATGTATTTAATATATTTGCTTCACCCTACAGTACCAGGTGGCGCTAGTGGTAAAGAACCTACCTGCTAATGCAGGAGATATAAGAAATGCTGATTCGACCCCTGGGTCAGGAAGATCCCCTGGAGGAGGGCTTGGTAACCCACTCTAGTATTCTTGCCTGGAGTGGACACGGGAGCCTGGTGGGCTATAGTCCATAGGGTCACAAAGAGTCGGACACGACTGAAGCAACTTAGCACTCCTCCTCAGTAACATACCCTACTACTAAGATAATATTAAAGTATTACTATTAGCATTCACTAAAACATGATTGTTAAAAATAAACATACTGAATGAATTTCTTGATTTTTGTGCAATTCTTTTTGTTTCTTTGTTTTTAGAGTATTCCCTATGAATGATACACAGTCATGGTATAGGGTTCAAAATCTCTTGAACTCATTCTTTTCTTTTAGTGGATGTGTGATCAGTTTGATATAACTTTAGGCTCACTAGTTATTCTTTGGTTCAATTTTAGGGTTTGCCTTTATTCTTTCTTATTTAACTTTAAGTGTATAAACTTTTCCATGGTTCAGAAGTCAAAGCTACATGACATGTTAACTCAACCCTTCCACACTATTCTCACATACATTCTAAATTTGTTGCTGTTCAGTTGTTAAGTCTTGTCTGATTCTTTGTGACCCCATGAACTGCAGCATGCCCTGTCTTTGACTATTCCTGGAGTTTGTTCAAACTCATGTCCATTGAGTCAGTGATGCCATTTGACCATCTCATCCTTTGTCGTCCCCTTCTCCTCCTGCCCTCAATATTTCCCAGCATCAGGGTCTTTTCCAATGAGTCAATTCTTCCCATCAGGTGGCCAAACTATTGGAGCTTCAACTTCAGCATCAGTCTTTCCAGTGAATTTTCATGGTTTATTTCCTTTTGTATTGACTGGCTTCATCTCCTTGTTGTCCAAAGGACTCTCAAGAGTCTTCTCTAGCACCACGGTTAGAAAGCAACAATTCTTTGGCACTCAGCCTCCTTTATGGTCCAACTCTCAGATTCATACATAACTACTGGAAAAAAACATAGCTTTGACTAGACGGACCTTTGTCGGCAAAGTAATGTCTTTGCTTTTTAATATGCTGTCTAGGTTTGTCACAGCTTTTCTTCCAAGGAGCAAGTGCCTTTTAATTTCATGGCTGCAATCACCATCTGTAGTGATTTTGGAGCCCAAGAAAATAAAATCTGTCACTGCTTCCACCTTTTCCCTGCCTATTTGCATTGAAATGATGGGACTGGATGCCATGAACTTAGTTTCTTGAATGTTGAGTTTTAAGCTAGCTTTTCACTCCTCTTTCACCTTCATCAAAAGGCTCTTTAGTTCCTCCTCTTTCTGCCATTAGAATACCATTGCATTCTAAAGTAAACATTTTCAAAAATAAATATATTCATTTGTTTCTTCTTTGTCCTTCCTGTAAATATGTACTCATTTTTAAAAATTTCTTATAGAAAAACAATAATAATCTTACTTTTTTTCACCTGGTAAAATAACTTAGAATTCAGTTTAATCTGCTCATGGAACTATTTCACATTCTTTTTACAGACTTTTATATTCAGCCATACTGATCTACAGTCATGTATTCAACCAGTCATTTTGGGGGGCATTTTATTACCACTCCTTTGCTACAACAAAAAATTCAGTAAGATGTAACTTTCCACATGTTTTATTATAGCTGTGGTGGTGGTTGTGTTCTTTTGTGGAGATCTATCTCCCAGGTCAATTGCAAGAACTGATATTTAGAAATCAAAAAGTAAATGCACATACAATTTTATAAAATAATACCAAATTTTCCCTTTTAGCACTTGTACTATTTTGAATTCCTGCTAATACATTTGATTGCCTGTTTCTTCATAGTTTTACCAACAAAGTGTTTTGTCAAGTTTTTAGACTTTTGCTTTCACTTTCACTTTCACCAATCTGATGGTATCTCAATGACTGGTCATAATTTTTTTCATTATTACTAAAATGTAGTTTTATATGTTTAAAAGATATTTATGCTTCTCTTTTGTCAACTATTCATGTCCTTTATCTGTTCTTCTATCACATTTAGTCTTTTTTGCCTTACTTTTTAAGACTTCTTTGTGTATTAATTGGTGTAAGTTGCAAAAATATTCTTTTGAATTGTTTGTGGCATTTTTTACCCTAAAATTTTATTTAATAAAGTTTATCATTCTTTTTGGTTCTGCCTCTTGATTTTGAATCATAGTTCAAATATCTTGAGTTTCATAACTTACCAATATTTTCTATTAGTCATTTGAGATTTTTTTTTTTTTTTTACTTTGTGATCTTTGATCCATTTGGAGTTTGATAACTGATGTGAGGTACGTGTCCAGCTTTATGTGTTTTCTAAATGGCCATTCAGTTGTCCTAGCACCATTTACTCAAAAGCCAATATTTTCTCCAGTGATATCTGATGCTACATTGATCATATAGCAAATACCCTTATGTAGCTGTTTTCCTTTCTAGAACTTGTGCTCTCTTCCATTGATTTATTTTTCTAATCAAGGGTCAACACCACACTATTTTCACTATGGTAACTTATTTTATGTCCTAACTTTACTGACAAATTTTTGGAGGTAGTTTTCTCTAGCTATTTTGGCAAGTTTACTTTTTTTGTATGAACTTTAGAAAAACTTGTCTAGAGAAAAAAAGTAGTATTTTAGTGAGCTTACCCTAAATGTATATGTGTGCTTAAGGCAAATTCATATTTTCCTGCTCTTTAGTAAGTCCTGTCCGTGAATAAGAATGAATGTCCAAGTCTACTTTTGTGCCTTTCAGGAGTATCTGCAATTTCACCCAAACAAATTTTACATATATGTTGTTGAGTTTATTCTTAAGTATTTTATCTTTATGTTACTAATGCTAGTGGAAGTTTCTTTTCCTTTATATCCTGTAACTGATTATTGCTTATTTCTAAAAGCCAAATTCACCATGGAGAAATGAAATAAAAATATCTAAATTTGGGAAAATCTTGTCATAGTCATGGAAATGGATTGCTGTTTGAAACTCAGAAACTACAGAGACACGAAACTCAAAAACTATAAAGATTAATGTGTTTATCTATTTAAAAATTTAAAAACATCTGTACAAGAAAATATTATAAACATAGTTGAATATATATGACCAGCTCAGGAGAGTATCAGACCAAAATAGCAAAGTACTAATTTAGTTAATCATAAAGAATTACTAAATATCAGTGTGAAAAATCCAATAACCCAACAGGAAAATAAACTAAATTCACAAATAGATTATTAGTGTATATAGAAACATAAACCGTGCAGAAGCATATAACAAGGTAACAATGACAATAAAAAAGTAATAACAATGATAAGCAGCAGTAAATTTCAAAATGCTTACCTTGTGACAGATACTGCCCTAAGTTCTTTACCTGTGTTAATGTATTAAAACCTCACCCAAATATTTGAGCTTGGCATGACTATCATCCCCATTCTACCAATAAGAAAACTATTAATTAGAAATAAGATTATTATAAGTAAGGATAGACATGCAAACTGATTACTCATTTTTGAAGCTGAAATATCATTTTCACCAGTCACACTGACAAATGTAAAAAAGCCTAATAATACACAATGTTGTTGAAAGTATGATGACCCTGCTAGTCTCATGCATTTTGGGGAGAGTACTAATTGTGGTAACCTCTTAACAGCCTCTATCAACTTGTTAAATGCTTGTGTCACTTAAAAAAATTTTTTTTGGGGTTCTGCTGTGCGATCTTAGTTACCCAACCAGGGATTGAGCCTGTACCCCCTAAAGTGGAAGTATGGAGTCTTAACCACTGGACCATGAGGGAAGCCCCTGGTATCATTTTTAAGCCATGAGAACTTCTGATAAGAATTTCTCAGAAATAGAGTTTAATATGTATGCAAATATGAAACTGCAAGAATATCCATGATAGCACTTTTTTTTCTAGTTGGGAAAGACTAAAACAATGCACCTGCCTGTTAGTTAAATAAAGTGTGTTACATGTAGACAATGAACCGCTTGACAGCATCATTATTATGAAGTCCATCCCATATACTGGTGATGGCAAGATGTCAAACATGTTAAGGGATAATGGCAATGTGCAGAATTGTGGATGGTCTTCTCCACAATAAAGCAAAGTGCTTGCAAATGCATGTGAAGTTTCTGGAAAGGATACATGAAATTCTTAGCAGTATTTGTCTCTGGAGAGGGGACTGAAGGTCTGAGGAGAGCTTTACTTTAACTTTACTTTACTTTTACTTTACTGAAGAAAGCTTTACTTTTCATTATGTTGTAATTTGTAATTTTTTTGCCATATACAAGTATTACCTTCAAAACTTAGAAAGAAAATACTAGAGACAGAGAGAGAGAAGGTTTAAAATAAATTCAGCCCTCGGGATAGGCATCCAAGTCTCCCACTGTGGCTATGTTGAAGGGAGTCATGTGCTTTGTGGTATTCTAGTTTTGTCTGTGTATTAAAGTTAGACAGATGACGTATCCTCCTCCCAGGGACGGGGGAGCCTGGTGGGCTGCCGTCTATGGGGTCGCACAGAGTCGGACACGACTGAAGCGACTTAGCAGCAGCAGCACACCTTAAATTCAGGGTCTCACTAATGACTTCTGACTCTTCAGGACTCATGGGAACATTTGCTAAATTGGTTGAGAGGGTGATGAGACTAGCCTGTATTTGGCTAGAAATCTGATACTGTGAGACAAGCTTCAGAGTTGATCCAGGCAATTGGAGCTGCAATTGTTTATAAATTGAAGCAATGCTTTGAAGCTAAGGGTTTCTTTTACAGACCAGGAAGCCTGCTCAGTAGGTGGGATTCCACTAGCTTTTGGTTCACTTGCAAAGCAAAATCCACATAATAAGCAGTTTTCAAACTATATCCCTAGAGACCAAGCTTGTTAAAATTGTTCTACCCTAAATAAACGTGTATCTGAAGGACTGGGGAAAATACTTATTTCGCAGTTATGTTTTGGCCCTAGGGACGATGCAGAGAGCCTCCTGTTGAATGAAGACCAGCCTGAGGGACATAGTAGCCAATGCTGGCAGGGGTCAATCTTCGCCCAGTGTTGCTGAATGATGTTTTTTCCTGCTGGAAGAGGACAGGCTCATCAAGGGTGCAGATAGCACCAAGCACTCGGGAAGGAAGCAGCATTTTGGAGACAAGAACAGAATTCAAATTCTTTTAGTAAATTGGAAAGGTGAAGAGAAACAAACAGAGGAGGGAAAATATGAGAAGCACTGAAGATGCCAAAGAGGTAAAGGCCAAAATCTAGGTGAAGATCTGCTTACAATTAAACCTAAGGGTCAGAGTAGACAATCAGTTAGAAATTGACAGCAGACAATCAGTAGAAAATCAATTCTGTGAACCACAGACGATGGAAGAAAACCATTCTTGCATACCAAGAGCTAGTCGGGTGTCATTTTGAGGTATCTTAGTATTTCTGGATTCTGATGTCTGCCTGGAATTATATTTGCAAAATCAGACATGGTGATACAGTTGAGAATTATGGCCAAAAAGGATCTATATGAGCAGGAAATATGTACAGAGATTTCTAAGAAGCATCACGTGACTGACTTTAGGAAGGGTGCCTTAACCGCAGAGTTGCTCAACATTCATGTCAGGGTATTGCAGAAACCAGTAATCGAGAACCAAGCATCACACTCGGAGAGTTGGAGAACTCAGGTTTATCACACTGGCGGGCCCAGAGGAGTTAACACCCCAAGTTCTGAGCCCTGAACAAATGGGTTACAAAGTTTATAGACAGATTATAGTGGGCAACACTAGCTGTTAATAGGCTGGTTTAAACTAATGGGTTTCTTGCACGTAGGAACAGTGCTCAAGGCGGGGAGGGGGATGCCTGACCTTTACACGGACAGACATGATTAAGCAGGTTTGCAGAGGCTGGGCAATTGCAACGAGCAGGACAAGGGTGAGTGAGATAAGCTCCAGCTCCTAGTATTGTGAGTCCCCACTTTCCAAGTCCCCACTTTACATGACCTACGTGACCCAGACTTTTGCAAGGAGCAAGCTGAGTTACAAAGGCAGAACAAACAGGAGGTTCTGTAAAATTTTAACTTTTCCTCTTCAAGGACCCCATTATATTTTAATGGTTATAAAGTAAGCCTAAATCCTAATTCAAATGCCCCTGAAAGTAGATTAAGGATATAATTGTTTTTGTATTACAGATTCTCATGGAGCTCTATATTTCTTATTCATAACACTTGGTGTAATGGTAAATAATTCTTTCCACAAATATTTACTGAGCACCTACTGAGTGCCAAGCACTATTCTAGGCACTAAGTATATGTAATCTCTTTAAATCCTTTTTTCAAATTTCAAAATTTTTTTAGAGTTCATCTCTTCCTTGAAGTAATGTATCTTATACAGCTAGTAAAAGTCAGGTGACACTCTCTATTTGACCTGGAGATCTCTTTGTCCACATCTGAAAGATTATTAGTTACATTTTTTCATCTTCCATGTTACCACAGGAGATTGCTTTCCAAACGTTTTCATAATTATATAGAATGCCTCCCATTTTCACAGTTTCCTGTAGCTCTTTCCTTGACATTTTTCCAGCCCTTTGCCCATTTCCAGAGATAAAAACTAAAATAAATGTCACTGACTTTAACGACTCAATCCTGGCACCAATTTCTGCATAAGCCATGCTTTGCCACAAAAAAAATAAAAGGACCACATCATAAACCACAAACACACTGGCTTAAAATAGTAAGTAAACATGAGCCAGGGGTTAGCGGGGCAGCTCCTCTGGTCACAGCTGAGCTCATGCTTGCCTGCGGTCAGCTTCAGGTTGGCCAGGCAGCTTTATTGATACAGAATGGACTCAGTGTGGGTAACTGCAGTGATTTGGCTCTGGGGCACATGCTTTTTTATTCTCCAGTGAGGGAACCCAGGCTGGTACTTAAAGCAATCAAAGAGAAGCAATAGTGACAAAATGGACAAGAGTCCTCTGCTTGCCTCCCATTTGTCAAAACAAATCCCATGGCTGAACTCACGATCAAAGAGCAGAGAAGTCTTCTCCACCTCTAGGTGAGAGCAGCTTCAAAGTCACATGAGAAGAGCATGGATACAAGGAGGGGCAAACACCTGAGGCTGTGAATGTAGCAAAGCTAGATGATTGGCATATCCCATACCAAAAAAATTGACGATGTCTTGATCGTGGTGGGTGTGCTGGGAAATAGTCAAATTCTGGCTCTCTATGAATGTCAAGACAACAGAATATTCTGATTGACCAGATGAAGGATATGAGAGAAAGAGAAAAAAAAATTGACCTTCACAAAACTTTGGCCTGAGTATGTGGGAGGATAGATGTGCTACTAATCAAGGCAGAAAAAGTGAACAAAAAACAGGTGAGAAGGACTTTCACTTTAGACAGTATTCCAGCTAGGGCAGCTGCAAAACAAGCCACCTCAAACTTCAATGGCTTATGACAACAACTTTGCTGACATGGCTCGTATATCTGCGGCTTGGGCAGAACTTGGGAGAACAGCCCATCTTTGCCCCACTTGGCATCAGCTAAAATGGCTTGAAGGCAGTGCTGGAATCTCCTAAAAGCTTGCTCTCTCAACACATCTAGGGGTTGATGCTGGCAAGACTCCAGCAACTAGGGGCTGGAAGAGTTGGGGTCTCTGATCTCTATCACCGGGTGGTCCCTATCGGACTGCAGCTTCAGGGTAGCCAGACTTCTTACACATCAATTCAAGACTCCCAAGCTGTGTATATTAAGGAGAGGGTATACCAGGCATAAGCTTGTAAAGCTCATTAGCTTTTCCAAACTCGTCTCAGGAGGCTCACAGCATCATCTCTCCTGCATTAAATTCATTAGAAGTGAGACACTAGGTCAGTCCACTTTCATGAAAGGGGGTTTCAACTCTACTTTGGAGGTGAGTCAAATCACTAGTGGGTACTTTTTTCAAGCCCTCACAAAGGTGACACACAAGATACCCATTAGACTTTCAAGTAGAGATGATAAGGAGAAGGCTCCTGTTTCCAATCTGGAGTTCAGAGCAGAAATCCAGGACAGTAATATAAATTTAAGAGCCAGAGGAGAGGCCCATGGACCATGTCTCAGGACACTCCAAACTTAAAAAATGGTGAGATGAGGCAGAAGCAGTCAAGGAGAAAAGAATTAATAGTAAAAAGAAAACTGTTGGAGAAAACCCAAGAAACATGATATTCCTATGATTATTTCCCAAATAAAATGTAAACTCCAAGAGGCAGGAACTGTATTATCTCTCCCTTTGTGAATTTCCAGCACAGTATTTGTAGAAACTCAAAAATAAATACATTTTAGATGAATAAACGTTGAACTATATGAAGATTCAGGGTATGGGCTCAGTATCTGAGAGGATGGGAAAGAGAAACACATGGAGAAGGAGATGATGGTAAGGAGTCTAATTCTTGGTACAAACACAAAGCATATAGAAGTGCATTTCTGGAATCCTACGGTCCGTCTGGGTCAACTAGTGTATCACAGGGGCTCTCTGGAGGCTCAGAGGGTAAAGAATCCAACTGCAATGCAGGAGACCTAGGCTCAATCCCTGGGTTGGGAAGATCTGCTGGAGGAGGACGTGTCAACCCACTCCAGTATTCTTGGCTGGAGAATCCCATGGACAGAGGAGCCTGGTGAGCTACAGTCACAGAGTCACAAAGAGTCAGACATGGCCGAGTGACTAAGCATAGCACAGCACAGTGAATCACAGAGATGGCATCTGACATACTGGGAGAGAATAAGCCCTCCAAGGAAGGGGGGCAGCAGAGAAAGAAATCAACTGCAGAACCTCGAGGAATAGAGCTCCTCACCATGACAATCCGATTCTTGTTTAGTTTTCCAGCCTCAGTTTATATCTTGCTCTCTCCTTGGTTTCTATGTTCTAGCCACAATGGTACACTTTCTTTTCCAAAATGACTGTGCTGGTTTATGGCATAACAGGGGTTTCCCTGGTAGCTCAGTCGGTAAAGCATCTGCCTGCAATGCAGGAGACCACCTACAACGCAGGAGACCTGGGTTCCATCCCTGGGTCAGGAAGATGCCCTGGAGAAGGAAATAGCGACCCACTCCAGTATTCTTGCCTGGAAAATCCCATGGACAGAGGAGCATGGTGGGCTACAGTCCATGAGGTGGCAAGAGTCAGACACAACTGAGTGACTACACCACCAATACTATGGCATAACAAGGATTATTTTAAAAAGCACTATGTGACATGCTATGTCACATTTGGGGTGTGTTTGGTCCCTGGTCTCATCTATGCCTGTTACTTGGTCTGGGAATACGCATGAAGGGGGAGCAAGGAAGAATGAATTTGAGGTTTAGCAGAGCAGTCCCCAAAGTTTTGGCACCAGGGACTGGTTTTGTGGAAGATAATTTTTCCATAGGGTGGAGGATAATGTGAGTGATGGTTTAGGCGGTAATGCCAGCCATGGGGAGCTGTGGGGAACGGCAGATGAAGCTTCTTTCACCAGCCCACCCCTCACTTCCTGCTGTGTGGCCCAATTCCTGACAGGAACCAGTACAGGTCCATGGCCGGGGGTTGAGGACCTCTGATCTAGCATATTAAGGCCAATAGCTAAAAGAATAGGTAGGTTGAGAATATAAAATAAGAAGAGAGCATAGGCTGAGCATGTATAATATTCAATTAATTCTCACAACATCCATGTAAGCATTGTATTAGCTCCATTTTATAAAGTAGAAAATAAAAGTAATTTTTCCTAAGTCGCACAGCTAGTGGTCAGATCTAAGACTTTGAAGCAGTGAATACTATAGGTGTATGAACTCAGGCATGAGAAGACAGGCGTTCCTGATCAGGAAACCCAGCTGTTCAAAACTAGTTTTCAAAGCAGGAATTAGTTATCAAAATTATAGGTCCAATACCAGTGTCTTGGAGGGTAAGCCAGAGTCACAAGTTCCTGGAAAAGTAGCAAGTCAGGTACTGAAATCACAGTTGATATTCTAATAGAATTACAGTACCTGCATGGGTCCTTTTGAATAGCATCTAGAGATAGCATTTGCATTTCATATGTTTGTGATAATTAGCCATTTTGAGAGGTAGCGTTGGTGGAGATAATTACACAACTGCACATATATTTATAGTTCCCTATACAATCATAGGTGAGCAGAACACTTCAGTGTTCAATTAATGACTGTTTAAATAATAGTCTGAACCACTGGATCAGCTCTCTTGTCGAGATAATATACCTTTGCAAAATAACTGCAGGAGTGCAGAGAAGGGCTGCTGGAAACCATGGCTTTATAATGGCTGAAAGTGGGAAACGCGGTCCCCAGTAATGTGACCTGAGGGTAACATACAGAAGCACAGCAAGTCTTCTACTGCAGTAGAGGGCACCTGTAAGCAAAAAGGATTTAGTGAGAATCATATTATGTACTAGGTGTTATGGAGGGGGATGGGGCGATGAAAAGAGACAGTTTTTGTCCTCCAAGGGCTTACAACATGTACTTGGCAGTCCCAGCTGCCAAACTCAGGCTTAAGAGAGGAGTTAGAAAGTGAGAATTACCCTTTCAAATCTCCCATAACAGAGAAATCACCATGAATTGGAGGTACCTTGGGAAGGAGTCCCAGAGGCTGGGAAGAAATAGATAAGCAAAGTTCCAGAGGAGAGACAGGATATAGTATATTCAGGGCATGGTGAGTGGCCAAGTCTAGCTCAAAGGGAGGATTCATCCTGTCCATCAATAGAACCTGAACTTGAGTGAAAGACTGGGCCTAGGTTTAGCGTTTGGACACAGTATGTTGAAAAAATTTATGCAGAGATGTGATAATAAAGTAAGTTTTATTGGTAGACTACGCAAATGTTTTGGTCCCTCTATTATTTTTTTTTCTTTTCCTCCTTCCAATCTAGAAAATAACATAATTGGAATCTATGTCCCACTGAAACAACTTACTGTCATTTTCTACATGTTACGATTCCCCTACCTTAAATGGCTCTTCATAATCCAAGGGAAGATATATTTACTAGGTAAGCCATAGTTACCACATTATGGAACTCTGAACCTTCATATTCAATTCTCATTTTAAATCAAAATCCCTTGTGTATAATCAAATTGGACCACCCACTGGTTTTATATCTTATTAGCAGAAAAAAAAGGAAAGCAAGGTACCAATCCTTTTGGGAAATGCTACGATGTGATAAAATTTGAAGAAACAAACACTTGTAGGCCAAGTAACTCAAAGTTGTTTTACAACTTTAAGAACAAATTCCACCTGTCCTCCTTTCCTGAGTGAGGATCCATGAATAATGACTTTCTTCTATAGCAGATTAATGTTGAAACCGGATCTCAGACAACTAAGCTCAAGTAAAAAATAACTAATGAAAAAGATGCATATAAAATACACAGTCAGTGTCCAGCTCGTTGTAAGTGTTGGTGACACTACTTTTAACTACAAAGATCAGTCTCAACTGACCACTTGGTTCACAGTGTCAGGAGCATCCACGGTATTACTACACAATCTTTTCATTCATGAGAAACTCTTAAGAAATGGCCTGAAGTAAACTAGAATTAGCACATGCATGCATGCATGTGCACACACACACATACACACACACACAGGAGAAAGGAGTGAGAAATAGCTGGGTTATATTGATATCAATTTGGCCAAAAACAGATCATTTTTTGGTAATGCTGTCTCCTGCCAGGTTTCACAGATCTTGTCAAGCATGTGGGTCTGAGTCCGAGAAGAAAGTGTGCTAATCAGGAGGACCGCAAAGCGAAGGTCAAAGCAGAATGTGGTCAACCCCTGGAGAAGGAAATGGCAAACCACTCCAGTATTCTTGCCTGGAGAATCCCATGGACGGAGGAGCCTGGTAAACTACAGTCCACGGGGTCGCAAAGAGTCAGACACGACTGAGCGACTTCCCTTTCCCTTTCCTTTCAGTCTCTTTGGACATAGGGGATGCTGAGACCTAAGGCTTGCTTGGATGCCATGGGTAGGAATGATGCTAGTCATCCTTTCCATATCTGAACTTAAAAAAATTAGTTGCAGGTAACTAATTCTCCAAGCCAGGCTTCAGCAATACGTGAACCGTGAACTTCCAGGTGTTCAAGCTGGTTTTAGAAAAGGCAGAGGAACCAGAGATCAAATTGCCAATATCCGCTGGATCATCGAAAAAGCAAGAGAGTTCCAGAAAAACATCTATTTCTGCTTTATTGACTATGCCAAAGCCTTTGACTGTGTGGATCACAATAAACTGTGGAAAATTCTGAAAGAGATGGGAATACCAGACCATCTGACCTGTCTCTTGAGAAACCTGTATGCAGGTCAGGAAGCAACAGTTAGAACTGGACATGGAACAACAGACTGGTTCCAAATAGGAAAAGGAGTACGTCAAGGCTGTATATTGTCACCCTGCTTATTTAACTTATATGCAGAGTACATCATGAGAAACGCTGGGATGGAAGAAACACAAGCTGGAATCAAGATTGCCGGGAGAAATATCAATAACCTCAGATATGCGGATGACACCACCCTTATGGCAGAAAGTGAAGAAGAACTAAAGAGCCTCTTGATGAAGGTGAAAGAGGAGAGTGAAAAAGTTGGCTTAAAGCTCAATGTTCAGAAAACTAAGATCATGGCATCTGGTCCCATCGCTCCATGGGAAATAGATGGGGAAACAGTGGAAACAGTGTCAGACTTTACTTTTTTGGGCTCCAGAATCACTGCTGATGGTGACTGCAGCCATGAAATTAAAAGACGCTTACTCCTTGGAAGGAAGGTTATGGCCAACCTAGATAGCATGTTTAAAAGCAGAGACATTACTTTGCCAACAAAAGTCCGTCTAGTCAAGGCTATGGTTTTTCCAGTGGTCATGTATGGATGTGAGAGTTGGACGGTGAAGAAAGCTGAGCGCCGCAGAATTGATGCTTTTGAACTGTGGTGTTGGAGAAGACTCTTTGAGAGTTTCTTGGACTGCAAGGAGATCCAATCAATCCATCCTAAAAGAGATCAATCCTGGGTGTTCATTGGAAGGTCTGATGTTGAAGCTGAAACTCCAATACTTTGGCCACCTCATGCGAAGGGTTGACTCATTGGAAAAGACCCTAATGCTGGGTAGGATTGGGGGTGGGAGGAGAAGTGGACGACAGAGGATGAGATGGTTGGATGGCATCACCGACTCGATGAACTTGGGTTTGGGTAGACTCCGGGAGTTGGTGATGGACAGAGAGGCCTGGCGTGCTGCAATTCATGGGGTCGCAGAGAGTCGGACACGACTGAGCGACTGAACTGAACTGAACTGAGAGAAAGAAAGGTAGGAGTTAACTGAAGAACACGAGGACTTTTTTGTACTGGGGGACTTGATTTTATGAGCCTAAACCACCATGACTGCCTAAATTCTCTCTGAATAAAATAGAGCAGAAATCAAGAGATAGCCACTGTCATTTGCTAGCTTAGAACTGTTTCAGGCTTCAGACTAAATGCCATCAGTCTTTATTTGGGATCCCTTTACCTCAATTCCTTTTTAATCACAGCCACCATTGTACATCTTCCATATGGCAGGCATTGTGCAAGGCACTTTACATTTATTATTCAGTATTTATAATACTCCCATGGTGTACTGAACATTATTATTGTCATTTTACAAAATGAAACTTAGAGAGGTAACATTGGTGATTCCTAATTCACATGTGGGGATACCCTAAATGCAAGACTGGCATTAGAATTACACAAGGAGTTGATTGGAACACAGATTCTTTTGCTTTACACTCAGAAACTTTCTGTTAGAGATTATGACCTTTCGCTCAAAAATCTGTTCATTTAAAAAGCTATTTGATTTTCTAGAAAATTCAGAGGGGTTGCATCAGAGGCAATAGATTAGGTTACTCACACAGTTAGTAAGTCATGAAGTGAGTTTGAATACAGATCTCTCTTTCTCGGAAGCACACGTTCTATTTTACGTAGTTCTATTTTCCCTGCTCTATCTGGTACATTTGCAGGCTACTCTCATAGACCACTTGGACTTCAGCTATGTTACTCTGGCTCCACTTTGGATCTCTTGTCTTTACATGATGATCTGATCTCAGAAGAGCCATACTGTCGCATTTGCTAAAGACCTATTCAGTTCAGTTCAGTTGCTCAGTCGTGTCCAACTCTGCAACCGCATGGACTGCGGCGCACCAGCCTTCCCTGTCCTTCACCAACTCCCAGAGCCTACTCAAACTCATATCCATCAAGTCGGTAATGCCATTCAACCATCTCATCCTCTGTTGTCCCCTTCTCTTCCTGCCTTCCATCTTTCCCAGCATCAGGGTATTTTCCAATGAGTCAGTACTTCACATCAGGTGGCCAAAGTATTGGAGTTTCAGCTTTAGCATCAGTCCTTCCAATGAATATTCAGGACTGATTCATTAGCAGCTTACTGATCCAGAGGCTCAGATCCCCAAAGTGGCTCTCTGTGATCCATTTGATGTCTCAATATCCACATATTGGCCACAATATCACATAGTAGGTCATAGACAATAGACAGAGTTGAATTATGATGAGGACAGGAGGCTTACAGCTTACAAAAGCTGTAATTCTCAGAAAACACCATGTTTTATTTTCTTCATTCAACAACCTCAAATCCATTATCTTTCATTGCCTGTCTCATTGACACACCTTTTTGGATCCTTTTTATATTCCCAGAGAACACTTGACTTGGAGGGTATATTCTATTGTGAATTTTCATAAACAAATTGTAATTTGAAGTTTTATAATTGTATAGGTATTTAAAAAAATAAACTCTGGCAAAAAAGGACTTCCTTTTCCTTACTCTTCTATAGTTAAGAACAGAAATAAACTGTCTCCATAGCAAGTCTATTTCTCCAAATGTTGTATGAAATTAGGCAGCTAAAAATATATTTCATCTTTTTCAAGCATGTCAAGTGGTTACAATATGTCAGGCTGTTACTTTGAAACTGACTGTGATATCGAAAATGAAAGATTAGGATTTCAGGTAGGAGAAAGGCAGTGGTAGCCAGGGGAGACTTTTATCTATAAAAGATACTCTCTCCATGTTAATAGCCTCAAGAGGGAAGAGTAGCAAGGAATCTCAGGCACAACAAGTCCATTTGATATGGAAAAGATTTTGATCTGAACTCAAAGGCTTTCCCAAGTTTTAGATGTCAAATCAACATCTCCTTAACCCTGGAAAGGTAGAATCAGAGTGCAATTGATTAATTCAACCACTTCAAAGGGCAGATAGCTTATATAATAAGGCAAGGAGAAACAGGGAGCCATGAAGAACACAGTGGTTTATTTCTACAGGAATGTAATGAAGGCAAGGGAAATAAAATTAAAGCAGAAAATATACCAGTAGACCACTGAGATATTTATGAGCATCTCTCCCCTCAAAAGGGAAAAAATAAAGAGATCATGGCAAACAAAAAGAGGAGCTACTTGCAAGTCCGAACATACTATCTTATGAGATGTAAGGGAGACATTCTCCTTGGGGGATGACATTCTTCTTAATACAAACTAAAGATTTTCAAGGGAAATAATCCACCTGGCTTAAACTTTTTCTTGTCATATTCTGGCTTATTTGAGGCAAAATATTTTAGCTGTTCTTGCTGATGTTTGAGAGTTTTGTTTTTTTATAATTCTGAGACACAAAGAAATAAACAGAGATGTAAGAATTCTAAATGAGGCACTTTAGGTTGATTCAAATGTGTCATCCAATAGCTCACACGTAAGTCAAGATAAAGATTCCTCTTTACACAAAGGAAATTTCCTTAGTTCAAGAATGGATGGCTTGGAAATCTAGTATAAATTCTGCAATTAATTTCTGTTGCAGGGTGGCCCACAGTAATTCACACAAATCTCTGTCCTTATCTCCTGGGCTGATTTTCCCAACCCTAACCTTATAACCATATAATAAGACTTAATAAGATAATGGTTCTTAAGGGACTTCAATAACCCGAAAGAGAGAAGCAATAAAACATATCTTATTATCATCAACATATGCGTTTTAGAATAATTATCTTAATGGCTCAATTTTCTCTTTTAATAATGAGGACTACAATCTTGACTAATTTAACTGGGGAGTGTCTTTCATGCTTGAGTCACTATAAGTGAGATTCAAATAAAAATCTCCCTCCCTCCCTTCATTCCTTTCTTCCTTCTGCTGTTGCTTTTGTCATTAGGTATTTCCTCCATGGATACGGGGTTTTGCCTCCTGTAACCCAGCACTTTGTTACCTGTCATAAGATCTCATGCTATAGCCCTATGGAAGCAGCCCCACTGTTGGTCATTAGCACCTCTGACCGACTCTTATGGCACTGCCTCTTTGCCATCTTGTTTCTGTATACCATCTTTGCCGATGAACATACATTCAGAACGGCATCTGCGGAGGATCATTTTATCTGTCTTGGCTTTGAAGGAAAGGAAAGAACACAGCCATGGAAGCCAGAGGGGCTAGCTGTGCCACAGCAAGAGCCATAACTCTAAAGGATTAAAAATGATAATATGTTTATATGTGCAATTTTCAGAAAAGAGTTAAATATTTTATAATATACAGGAGATAAAGTGTCACCAACATGAAGAGGAAGTCAGGACAAATTTGTGGCATCTGGTTGTTTCCTTGCAATGATATACTGATGCATAGTGGAAAAAAAATAGGGGAAAAAGAAATGAAATTATCTGAGTCAAGATGTTCTGTGGTTGGCAAACTCTTAGTCCAGGGCTTGAGGGAACTCAAGGATTAGCAGATATGAGCTCCAGTTCCCTTGTTGGTGCTTTCTATTTTTGGACTTTTAGTTCAACAAACAGTTATTGAACATCTCATATGGTAGACAGTGTGCAAAGTATTAAGAATCTAGAGAAGACCAGAATGTGTTCCTTTGCTATGACAATCACTGGATGTGATTCTGTTTGGTATCTTTTTTAAAGATAGCTTATTTATTAATTCAACAACTGATCCTTAGATGCTTACATAAATCAAGACACTGTTTTGGACAATCTCAGAGTACACAGGAGTATGAACTTGTTTGTTTGAATGCAAAGCATGCACTGAAATAATTGCTGCATACTGGAGTGTAAGGTGTTAAGCAGGAGATTCAATAATAATAATACAGTAATACTAATGATGATAATGATGATTGTGATGATTCAGCAGCAGTCCAGAGAATGAATAGACAATTTCCAGCTAAGAAGACCGATGAATTCCTCATGAAGCAGTTAAGTTTTGGCTCTCCATTAAAAGATCGACATGATCATACTAGAAAGAGATGGGGAACAGCAAAGGATCCACAAAGATAAATGCATGCCAAAGATACAGATGGGACTGCACAAGGCAGAATTCAACACCAACATACAGGATATTTAGCAACAGGCATATGAAAAGATCTCAGCATCACTAACTCTCAGGTAAATGCAAATCAAAACCACAATAACATGTCACCTCATACCTGTCAGAATGGCTATTATCAAAAAGAACACAAATTAACAAGTGTTGGCGAGGATGTGGAGAATAGGGAACCCTCTTACACTGTAGGCGGGAATGTAAATTGGTGCAGCCATTGTGGAAAACGACATGGAGGTTTCCCCAAACACCCAAACTACAACTACAGCATGACTCAGCAATTCCCCTCCTGGTAGAGAAGAAACAAGCTAACAAAAACGCTAATTGAAAAAGATACATGCACTCCACTATTCACAGCGGCCCTGTTTACAATTGCCAAGGTACAGAAGCAACCTAAGCTGCCATCAACAGAAGAATGAAGAAAGAAAATGTGACATACATACATGCATACGTATATATACACACACATACACACACCTACATACACACACACACACAAGGGAATAAGAATCATTAAAAAAGAATGAAATTAGGCCATTTGCAGCAACATAGATGGGATTGGAGGGCATTATGCTAACTGAAATAAATCAGAAAGAGAAAGATACTATATGATATCACTTATATATGGAATCTAAAAAATACAACAAATTAGTGAATAAAACAAAATATAAGCAGATTCACAGATATAGAGAACAAACCAGTGGATACCAGTGGGGAGAGGAAAGAGGCAGTAGCAATAAGGGGCAGGGGAATGAAGGCATATTGTGGGATTATATGAAATCATGTGTGTGAAACTTTCGAAAATTGTAAAGCACTGTAAATTTAAAGAACATTTCATTCCATAAAAACATATGGGCTATTTGGAATGGCATATGGGTCTATAAAGAGAGCAATGAAAAATCTATCTGAAAAATAATGACTTTGTTTTAGACAAATTTCAACTCAAATTAATAGAAATGGAACCACAGGTCATAGCTGGGCTCTTCTCCACTCTGCCCTCTCCTTAAATGTCATCACCTTTGGGCCCAGATACTCCCTCTTATTCTGATGTGTTTCGCTTTTCATAGCGCCCATGACATTAAAACTATCAAATATAAATTTACCTTTTAAACCTCGGGCTGTCTGCCTCTTCCCTACATTAAAATCAGTGAAAGTGGAGACAACGTCTCTTCTGTTTATCATTCCATAGCAAACAAGGTACCTGGTAGTGCACAGAGACACTTACTATTCCTTGAATATTTACTCAAAAGATTCTTCCCAAGTGGCATTTTAGGAACTTCCTTATGACTGTCAGTTAGATTGGCTAAGAGGACAGAGCCTGAGGCCCAGAAGCTACAGTCCTATATAATATTAAGTGATGTGAAGCTTAATCAGGAAATGGAAGTGGAAAAGGACCATACTGATAGATTCAAGAAAGTAACAGTCAATAAAATCAGACTTGGGGAGCCAAGAAAATTGAGAAAATACAAGATAGCTCAAGCTTCAGATCAAGCTTCAGCTTAGAAAGAGATCTCACTGTAGAGGGGTGATTTGGGGGCTTCAGAGACACTGAATTTAATTAAGATGCTTAGAGAGCATGCGGGTGGATGCATTTAGTAAGTGATTGGGGCTGTATAAGTGAAAAAGACTAGAGATGCAAACTGGGGATCACCTGATCTGAGATGAGGTATTATAGCCTAATAAATGATATCTCCAAGGTGAGCGTAAGGGAAGCAGAGCAGAGGGCCATAGAAATCCATAATCATGGAGAATGTCCAAGTTGAAGTGTTGGGACGAAGGCGAAAAGGCAATAAAGGAGACAGAGCTCCAACACTCAGGGAATTATAATAAGGCCCTGAATCAATCATCTACAGTTTATAACAACCTGTAACGAGAACAGCTTCTAATATGTCAACCCCCTGCCCTGCCGCCTGCTCTCTGCAACCACTCATATCTTAGCAGGTCTCAGTTGCGTGTTCAAACATGTGAACCACAGTAGCTGAACTAAGAGGCAAACTGGGGGGCTTAGCCCCTCCATAATCACCATTGGATTTCCGAGGCCATTCCCTGAGAAGCGTACAATCTAAATAAAACCTCATGCTTGCTGAACAAATGCAACTTCCCCCACCCAAGTCCCCTAGGTGCTAGTCTTCCCACACAATTGCCTCTTCTGCTGGTCTGATAAGTGGAAAATCTGGAGCTGCCACTGGAGTATGTGGACGGACAACCTTAGCTAAGCAGGCCCCAGGGACTGTGAGAAGGAGGAACAATTGCTTTCCCATAATGATCTGTTCACTTGAGGGTTGACAGAGGCAAGATGACCTTATTGACCATCTTTCTCTGCGATCATCTTGCCTGAGCACACACACAAGTCTTTCGATTGAACCCCTATTCATTACATAGCATCTCTTGGACCAGAGGTTAGGACACAGGTCATCATTAACTAACTTCCAAAATAAGTCACTTCTTCTGGTTACTTCTCACTTCCTCTATTCAGAGAGAACAGTCAACTCTTATGATGAAGGTCACTTAAAAATTGGCTTCAATTTGATCATCCTTGAAGACATGGGAGAATTTTCATGGGCAAGTGATGGTAATGGTATGTGGAATTCATCAGGTTGTGGTTCCCCCTGAGGATGAGCGCAGAAACTATGAAAACTCCTCAAGTTTCCTTCCAGTGTGAGAGTTTTCCATGAAGTGATAAATCCTTACAAATCCTTCTTGGTTATTAGGAAGTAAATAAATCAAACTGACAGGATTAATCAATACATAAAGCCATAGCACTGACCTCATATTTGAAACCAGGTGAACTTAAGCGGCAAATTTATTGCAGCATTTTGAAGCTCTGTTCCAAACTACAATAGTTCACGGTCTTGTCAGGCTACAATCAATTTTTTTCACAGATTTAACTGGTATGATTCCCCAGATAACACAATGTCAGCCTGTAATCAAGGAGTTTCAATAGCTAATCAGAGGTTATAATTTAGGAAAATCAGGGTAAGACCCGCTTTTGAGAAGGAATGATACTTTGCTTTTAAATTTTATGGAGGTGATAAAAATAATTTAGAGAAGTTTTTATCACCTCTTTCAAAAGGAGCTCAAAGCACTTAGCAGATATCAACTTATTATTCCTAAGAACACTTTCAATGGAAGTAGAGAAGAAAGCAATTATGGGGTTGTATAGTTTATAGATTCAGCAGAGAAAATGTTATAGGCAGAGTTCCTTTTCTTTTTTAAAGTAGCACATTTGATTCAAGTTCATGCCAGCACTTTGGAAATAATCATGTGGGTTACAAAACCCACACCGGGGATACTAGAAATAAGAGCACCCAGCTTGTGAATCAAGATTTTCTAGCTGTAGCTCTAACTGGCAATGGTGCCATGTATTAAGTCTCTTTATCTTCCTGTGAAGTGAGGGGATTGTTCCAGATCCAGCTTCTCAGCCTTGGCATTATTCACTTTTGGGGCTGGATAATTCTTTGTTACAGGGTACTGCTCTGTGCATTAGAAATTATTTAATAGCACCCTTTTCATACTGTTCATGGGGTTCTCAAAATCACTGAAGATGGTGATTGCAGCCATGAAATTAAAAGACACTTACTCCTTGGAAGGAAAATTATGACCAACCTAGACAGCATATTGAAAAGCAGAGACAATACTTTGTCAACAAAGGTCTGTCTAGTCAAGGCTATATTTTTCCAGTGGTCATGTATGGATGTGAGAGTTGGACTATAAAGAAAGCTGAGTGCCGGAGAATTGATGCTTTTGAACTGTGGTGTTGGAGAAGACTCTTGAGAGTCACTTGGGCTGCAAGGAGATCCAATCAGTCCATCCTAAAGGAGATAAGTCCTGGGTGTTCATTGGAAGGTCTGATGTTGAAGCTGAAACTCCAATACTTTGGCCACTTGATGCAAAGAGCTGACTCATTTGAAAAGACCCTGATGCTGGGAAAGATTGAGGGCAGGAGGAGAAGGGGACGACAGAGGATGAGATGGTTGGATGGCATCACCTACTCAATGGACAAGAGTTTGGGTAGGCTCCAGGAGTTGGTGTTGGACAGGGAGGCCTGGCGTGCTGCAGTTCATGGGGTCACAAAGAGTCAGACATGACTGAGCAACTGAACTGGACTGAACTGAATAGCACCCTTGACCTCCACCAACTAGATGCTATAAGCAACCCTATAAGCAATCCTCCACCCTAGTTATAGCAACCAAAGTATCTCCAGGTCTCCAGATATTTCCCCAAATCCTTAGGGGCAAAGAGGAATGGAATGGCCCTGGTAAAGAGCCTCTGCTTTCAGGGACCTCAAATCCTTATCTCTTTTTCTTCAATGGTTAGAATGCACAATAGGAAGATGAGCTCAGAGGAGCAAGCATGTGGCCTTTGACAGAACTCACAAGAATACCACAAGGAGGTGCTGGCCAGAGCTGATCCCCAGGTACATGGCACCTTTCCTGGCAGTAGAATTGGACCCTCCTGCTCAATACCCTGTCATTACAATGCCTGGCTCTCTCTCTTCTTGGCTTTACTTATGTGGCCTAGGCAACTACCTTGGCTTCTGGAAATTTGGACCCCTGATTGGGAAGAAGCTTTCATTCATTCTTTGACTCAAGTGAATCACTCTGGCAATTGTCTTCCAGAAGACCTTCTGCTCCAAAGAATCGTTCATCTCATCCCAACTAGAAATTTTAAGTTTCTGGGAAATTTTAGGTCAGAAAAATATAACATCTATATTAAAAATAAATGTAAAGTTTCAATGTTTTGTTTCTTTTCTGTTGGTAATCTGAGGTAAGAAAAAGGGAAAGGACAGTCTGGGAAGCAGTGGGAATTTGGAAAAATAGTGGTCAATAAAAAGCTTTTAAAGATGTTGTTGTTTCTATTGCTGTTTAATTGCTAATTCATGTCCCACACTTTTGGGACCCCATGGACCATAGCCCACTAGTCTCCTCTGTCCATGGGATTGTTCAGGCAAGTATACTAAAGTGGGTTGCCATTTCTTCCTCCAAGAGATCTTCCCATCCCAGGGATCGAACCCATGTCCCTTGCTTCTCGGGCACTGGCAGACGAATTCTGTACTGCTGAGCCACCAAAATAAGCCCAAAACAAGGTAGGCAGAAAAGACCAAATACTGTATGGTTTTGTCTAGAATACCTAAAACAGGCAAATTCATAGAAGCAGAGAGCATAATAGAAGTCATTGGGGGTTGGAGGAAGAAGAGAATGAATTATAGCGTAAAGGGTGTGGAATTTCATTTGCATTGAGGAAAAAATTCTGAAGATGCATGGCGGTGATGGCTGTACGACACTGTGAATGTACTTAATGTCACAGAATACACTTTAACGTGGTTAAATTGATCAACTTTATGTTATGAACATTTTACAGTAGGAAAAATGGGGAAAAAATAGGAAAATATGATATGAAACCAAAGATGCATAGGATAGTTTTTGCTCTGAAATTTCACACTAAAGAGATAGTATCATCTGCACAACTATAAAAATATTAGAAAAGCATGATAAACTTTTAGGAGCAGCGAAGGAGGGGGCTAATCTTCCCGGAATAATTTAGGACTAAGAAGAGTTGCATATTTGGAGACTGCAAGATTTCTTTTATAATCAAACAATATGTTGATGTAATCATTTCCTAAAATGGCAGACTGGTGTGACCAGGGCTGATCTTGGGGATTTAAACAGAATCTGAGTGTCCAAAAAGCCAGTAGTTAAAATGGAATCACTGAGCTAAGTATGAAAACCTCAGGCAGTGCAGGTAAGGTAGCAGAAAGAGGGACATGGAAACAAATTCCTGCAAGTCCCATAGAAGCAGGGCCACATTATCCACGGTCATGGCTGGTCCCATGGAGGCACTTCACAAGAATGTGTTGAATTAACTCATTCTGCCAAACTCTTGCTTCTGAGATGGAACTCTCTGAACTCCCAGAACAATAATGACTTCATTTTAAAGAAAAATAGAAACTTGCTAAGTGAGAAAAGAGGGAAAAGGGTATTTGAGACATAAGTCATGATGTGAAAGAGCATGAGGAAGACCACTGCACCTGGATGTGTGTGTGTGTGTGTGTGTGTGTGTGTACTGCGGTTGAAGGCGGTCATGAAACTTGATAGGTTAGGGGCAAATTTTAAGGAACTGTAACCCTTTGGTCCCATCTTTTGTAACCGTGCACTGCTTTGTTAATTAAGAACATATCAGTGTATCACCTATAAGTAGATTTAGTCCCGTTATCAGATAATGATCATGCCCTGTTGTTCCATGGACTTGGAATATTTCTAAGTTTTGTCTTAAATGAATTTACTAGACTATAAGGAATCTCCACGTTCTTAGTTTGTGCTGGAAGTTAGAATGGCAGCATAATGTACAAATAGAAGAAACAACACAGTATTCCTTGGCTATAAAATGAGAGTATTAATGCTATTTCCTGGGACTCTTGTAAGGATTAGCTAATAAAAATGCTAAATAATTTTCACATTGCCTGGTATGCAGCTAATGTGCACACAAGGTAGTTATTAATAATGCTCTTATAAAGCAAAATTATAGCCCAGCCTCTTCACTTGTCATGATCAGAATTAGTAGCAAATCAATAAAGTCCATTAAAGCAGAAAATCATTAAAATGGTATATACAGGGCATAGCAAACACCCTCTACCAACAACACAAGAGAAGATTGTCCATATGGACATCACCAGATGGTCAATACCAAAATCAGATTGATTATATTCTTTGCAGCCAAAGATGGAGAAGTTCTATACAGTCAGCAAAAGCAAGACTAGGAGCTGACTGTGGCTCAGATCATGAACTTCTTATTGCAAAGTTCAGACGTAAATTGAAGAAAGTAGGGAAAACCACTAAACCATTCAGGTAAGACCTAAGTCAAATCCCTTATGATTATACAGTGGAATTGACAAATAGATTCAAGGGATTAGATCTGAAAGACAGAGTGCCTGAAGAACTATGGACAGGGTTCCTCCTATGATAGTGTATAGGAGACAGTGATCAAGACCACTCCCAAGAAAAAGAAATGCAAAAAGGAAAAATGGTTGTCTGAGAAGGCTTACAAAGAGCTGTGAAAAGAAGAGAAGATAAAGGTAAAGGAGAAAAGGAAAGATATACCCATTTGAATGCAGAGTTCCAAAGAACAGCAAGAAGAGATAAGAAAGCCTTCCTCAGTGATCAGTGCAAACAAATAGAGGAAAACAACAGAATGGGAAAGACTAGAGATCTCTTCAAGAAAATTAGATATACCAAGGGAACATTTCATGCAAAGATGGGCACAATAAAGGACAGAAATGGTATGGACCTAACCGAAGTAGACGGTATGAAGAAAAGGTGGCAAGAATACATAGAAAAACTATACAAAAAAGATCTTCATGACCCAGATAAGCACGATGATGTGGTCACTCACCTAGAGCCAGACATCCTGGAATGTGAAGTCAAGTGGGCCTTAGGAAGCATCACTACAAACAAAGCTAGTAGAGGTTATGGGATTCCAGTTGAGCTATTTCAAATCCTAAAAGATGATGCTGTGAAAGTGCTGCACTCAATATGCCAGCAAATTTGGAAAACTCAGCAGTGGCCACAGGACTGGAAATGATCAGTTTTCATTCCAATACCAAAGAAAGGTAATGCCAAAGAATGCCCAAACTACCACACAATTGTACTCATCTCACACGTTAGCAAAGTAATGCTCAAAACTCTCCAAGCCAGGCTTCAACAGAACGTGAACCATGAACTTCCAAATGTTCAAGGTGGTTTTAGAAAAAGCAGAGAAACCAGAGATCAAATTGCCAACATCCGTTGGATAATCGAAAAAGTGCGATAGTTCCATAAAAACATCTACTTCTGCTTTATTGAATATGCAAAAGCCTTTGACTGTGTGGATCACAATAAACTGTGGAAAATTCTTCAAGAGATGGGAATACCAGACCACCTGACCTGCCCCTTGAGAAATCTGTATGCAGGTCAAGAAGCAACAGTTAGAACTGGACATGGAAGAACAGACTGGTTCCAAATAGGAAAAGGAGTACGTCAAGGCTGTATATTGTCACCCTGATTATTTAACTTACATGCAGAGTACATCATGAGAAACGCTGGGCTGGAGGAAGCACAAGCTGGAATCCAGATTGCCAGGAGAAATATCAATAACCTCAGATATGCAGATGACATCACCCTTAGGGCAGAAAGTGAAGAAGAACTAAAGAGCCTCTTGATAAAAGTGAAAGAGGAGAGTGAAAAAGTTGGCTTAAAGCTCAACATTCAAAAAACAAAGACCATGGCCTCTGGTCCCATCACTTCATGGCAAATAGATGGAGAAATAGTGGAAACAGTGCAGACTTTATTTTTTGGGCTCCAAAATCACTGCAGATGGTGACTGCAGCCATGAAATTAAAAGATGCTTGCTCCTTGGAAGAAAAACTATGACCAACCTAGACAGCATATCAAAAAGCAGAAACATTACTTGCCAATAAAGGTTCATCTGGTCAAAGCCATGGTTTTTCCAGTAATCATGTATGGACGTGAGAGTTGGACTATAAAGAAAGCTGAGCACAGAAGAATTGGTGCTTCTGAACTGTGGTGTTGGAGAAGACTCTTGAGAGTTCCTCGGACTGCAAGAAGATCCAACCGGTCCATCCCAAAGAAAATAAGTCCCGAATATTCATTGGAAGGACTGATGCTGAAGCTGAAACGACAATACTTTTGCCACCTGATGTGAAGAACTGACTCACTGGAAAAGACCCTGAAGTTGAGAAAGATAGAAGACAGGAAGAGAAGGGGATGACAGAGGATGAGATGGTCCGATGGCATCACCAACTCAATGGACATGATTTTGAGTAAACTTTGGGAGTTTGGTGATGGACAGAGAGGTCTGCAGTGCTGCACGCCATGAGGTGACAAAGAGTCAGACATGACTGAGCTGAACTGAACTAAACCACCTGTATTGCAAAAGGCCCAGCCTTGGTGTTTCTAGTCAGATTTTATTTGCACAAAAAGTTTAAAATGTGACAAATTTTTCTGAGTGCAGAATCTATCTAGATTCTGATGATATTGACTGACTTTCTGACACTTAATTGGATCCTTGTTTAACCTAGGAAAATTCACCTTTATTGAGATTTTCAAAAATTCAAGTGATTTTTCAGAGTAACACGAGATCAAGGGATGGGGGTGGTTCTTGTTACTTTCTTTTCAGAGCAATATTTTATTGGCTTTCAAAATATTTAACTAAAATAAATTTTACACCTATTGTAAACACTCTGGCCTGTTTGGGAACTAACACTGCTGACTCTCAATTAATAAAAGCAGCAAACAGTGGACTTCTGCAAGCCTAGCACATCTTTGGGGGACATGGCCAATGGTCAATATGTCTTTAAGTCTGGGATTCAGACTGTGGTCCTGTCACCAGCTGAATATGCATCACTGGGGAGCTCCTTGGAAATGCAGGCTCTGGGCACCCATCCCAGGCCTGCTAAACTGTGTCTGTGATTTAGGGGAATCCTCAGGTAAGTTTCATGTATATTACAGATTGAGGAGTTTCGTAGACTTTTACCAGCACAACTTTCTACTGGTCTCAACTCTGAACCTTAAAATCCCTGGAGATATGCTGCAGACCAATTACTTCAGCATCTCAGGGAGTGGAAACTACATATTTTTAAAAAGGAAGCAATAAAAAAACAATCACCAGGTGATTATAAAGTACAGCTAAGCTTAATTTATTCTCAAAGTTGGAGTCCATAAGAATCTCATGGAGGACTTGTTCAATGCAGAAAATTGGGCCCACCCTCAGAGTTTGTGAGTCTAGTGTGAAGCCAGGTTAATGTGCATACTGTTGGCACCGAGAAATTCCTTTTGAGAACTGCTGGTTCTGGGGGCAAGAAATCATTTGAATCTGATGTGTTTGGATTAACGATAGTGACTTGATTCCGTGGGGTTTTTGAGACAGCTTCAGACGTATGCTATTAAGGTCATATGCTATTGAAGTTTTAAAGGTTTTAAAAACTTAAGTTTTTAAAAAGGGGTTACAATGAAAGAAAAAAAACTGCACAACACATGGGGCCCAAATGTGTTAAAGAAGCCTGTGTGTGTGCAAAACACAACTTTGGGGACTTTCTGGTGGTCCAGGGGTTAAGAACCCACCTTCCAATACAGGGGATGGGGATTTGATCCCTGGTAGGGGAACCGAAATCCCATATGCCCTGGGGCAGTTAAGCCCATGCGTTACAACTAGTAAGCCCACAAGCTCCACGTGCCACAGTAGAGAGAAGCCTCTACACTACAATGAAAGATCCTGTGAGTTGCAACTAAGACCCACTGCAACTAAAACAAACAAACAAAAAAATACAACTTTGTCTAGTTGGTCTCATTTTCTGAGCTTGGTACTCATAACAATTCCTCTTTTGAAACAAACTTTGTCCACTTAAGAAAGCCCTCTGTATTTCTATGTGGTTGGCCTATCTCTGAACATGGACTCTTTCCTTCCTGCTGCAGGAGGTGTGGAACTCTGAAGAAGGTCAAGTGGCCAGGGTGCTAAGTTGCCTTGTTTAAAGGACTTGCAACAAAGTGCCTGAAGAATCTGCCGGATCTCAGGTTGCACTTTTGCATTAACCAAATAAATGCTTCGTCAAGCACGCTTCTTATTTCACGTGTGCTTAGTTGTTCAGTCATGTCCGACTCTTTGTGACCCCATGGTTTGCAGCCTGGCAGTCTCCTCTGCCCGTGGGGATTCTCCAGGCAAGAATACTGGAGTGTGTTGCCATGCTCTCCTCCTGGGGATCTTCTCAACCCAGAGATCGAACCCAGGTTTCCCACATTGCAGGTGAACTCTTTACTGGTTGAGCTATCAGGGAAGCCCAAGAATGTTGGTGTGGGTAGCCTATGCCTTCTCCAGGGGATCTTCCCAATCCATGAATCAAACCAGGGACTCCTGCATTGCAGGTGGATTCTTTACCAGCTGAGCTACCAGAGATGATCAGCTTATTTCATAACCCTGTCAAACTGAGCCTGGGACAAGTCTTGGGACTATGTCTTTGAATTCTGACTATTAGAGATTTGCAATATAACATGAAGTGTCCAGGAAAGTGAAGAAGAAATAAAAAACCTCTTGATGAAAGTGAAAGAAGAGAGTGAAAAATTTGGCTTAAAGCTCAACATTCAGAAAACTAAGATCATGGCATCTGGTCTCATCATTTCATGGGAAATAGATGGGAAAACAGTGGAAACCGTGGCCAACTTTATTTTTTGGGGTTCCAAAATCACTGCAGATGGTGATTGCAGTCATGAAATTAAAAGACACTTATTCCTTGGAAGGAAAGTTATGACCAACCTAGACAGATATTGAAAAGCAGAAAAGTTACTTCCCCAACAAACGTCCATCTAGTCAAGGCTATGGTTTTTCCAGTAGTCATGTATGGATGTGAGAATTGGACTATAAAGAAAGCTGAGCGCTGAAGAATTCAAGCTTTTGATCTGTGGTGTTGGAAAGATTCTTGAGAGTCCCTTGGACTGCAAGGAGATTCAACCAGTCCATCCTAAAGGAGATCAGTCCTGGGTGTTCATTGGAAGGACTGATGTTGAAGCTGAAACTCCAATATTTTGGCCACCTGATGTGAAGAGCTGACTCATTGGAAAAAACCCTGATTCTGGGAAAGATTGAGGGTAGGAGGAGAAGGGGACGACAGAGGATGGTTGGATGGCATCACCCACTCAATGGACATGGGTTTGGGTGAACTCTGGGAGTTGGTGACGGACGGGGAGGCCTGGCGTGCTGCGGTTCATGGGGTTGCAAAGAGTCGGACGCTACTGAGTGGCTGAACTGGAACTAGAATCCAATTTTACAGAATGAAAGAAAACCAAGACACTGCAAGGGTTTACCCTGTATTTCAGAGACATATAACATAACTCAGAAATTTTGCTTACCAGGTCAGTATACTTGTAAATGGAATCAGCTCAGCTCTATTCACTACATAGCAGTAAGATACAACCCAAGCAAAATGAGATAATCAGACAAGGGATGAAAGCTTTCTTGGCTATTGGTTGGAGATCTGATTGTGGGTCTGTCATACACCAGAATCTACACCGGTGGCTCTGCCCATGATTCAGGGAGTGTGTCTAAATGCTATGTACCATGACTAAAGTAACCCAGGGGAAAGAAATGCTTGCTCGGTGCCTTTTGATAGCAGCTCATCTGAGCTGGGCAAGGCCACGGCTGAGAGATGCTAATAACACTGAAGAATAGCGGACTCTGTACAGTCATGTCTACACCTCGCTGCTCTGGGCAAAGCTGGAGAGGATCCCGGAGATCAGAATGGAAGGAAAAGATGTGCTTGGTGAGACTCACAAGAATTCCCCGCAGCTGGCAGGCTTAACAGAGCCAAAGTCTGAAAGTATGGAAAGTCTGTGTCCGGCAGAGAAGTGGTAGGGAGTAACCCCTGGGGGGATGGAGGAGGAATCCCTGCTGGCCAGCTGCCACACTGCCATGCTTTGCTGGAGCATTAGGTTACAGATGCCCTTGACATGTTGAACATAATCTCCGGAGGGTGAGAGGTGATCCTGAGAACCGGGGCATCATAAATTCAGAGACTTTTCATTCTGAGGAAAAACCTCCAGATAGCCATCTCTGGTGGCCCATATTCCATCTCTGCTGACTTTTCTTAAACTGTGTGTGTGTGTGTGAGAGAGAGAGAGAGACAGAGAGACAGACGGAGAGAAGAGAGACAGAGAGGCGGACAAGTAGATTTGAATATTGGAAAAGCCACAACGCAGCAACAATCTTGTCAGTGTCCTGAATTTCTGAATTAATTGTCCAGACCTTGCAGTTCCCTGCTGCTTTCCATCAAGGACCCAGTTTTCCCTTCTCTGTGTTCTGAGCTGCGCTGTCCTGTAATTCTATTCGACATCAGTGGGAAGCAGCAAGAGCCTTCACCGGCAGTGAGGACACTTGTACTAAGAATCAGTCTCTCTGGGGTAGGTTGCTCAAGTCTGCCCTCCAGGCTCTCAGCAAACCCTGGACTGTTGTGAGGGATGCTTGAACTTCCAGGTGCTTCTGCATGAATGCTGTCTGGCCTGAGTGCCTGCATCTGTGCTTCTGAGATGTCTGGCCTGGGTTCAGCTTGCTGCTTCTCCACCCTCTGAAATGACAGCTTCCTCCCTGACTGCCTCATCTCCCCTGATCCCTGCTGATTGGGCCAATATTGTTGCTCTGAAATAGCCTCTAACATTACCAAATCCTCCTTCCAACCTGGCTCCTGGCTTTATAATGTATGTCCCTGAGAATAGGGGTAAAGGGCTGTGTGTTGCCTACCTGTCTGGCTTCAAACCCAGAGCTATCATTTCCCTGTTGGGTAACACTGGGAAGGTTAGATAACCTCTCTGTGTCTCAGTTTCTCCATCTGGAAAGTGGGGCTAGGGTCCTAATCTACCATACGGTGTTCTGAGAAAGGTAAGATGGTTAAAGTCTGTAAAGGGTCTACAGTGACGGAACACAGTGAGCAATAGGTAAATGAAAAATGCACCCAAGTCCCTTCCCTGATGTTGACTCTGCTGCTGGAGATTGAATATTTGTGTCCCTCCAAATTCATATTTGAAACCTATTCCCCAATGTGATGGTATTGGGAGGCGGAGCCTTTGAGAGGTGATGAGACCTTGAGGGTGGTACCCTCAGGAATGGAATAAGTACCCTCAGGAATGCCCTTATAAGAGACAGCCCAGCAAGCTCCCTCACTGCTTCTGCCAAGTGAGGACACAATAAGAAGGTGGCTAAGAACCAGTAAGCAGGCTCTCACCAGACACCAAGTCTGCTGGTGCCTTGAGCTTGGACTTCCCTGAGCCTTCAGAACTGTGAGAAACAAACGTACTGTTATAAGCCACCCAGTCTATGGCGTTTTGTTTCAGAGACTCAAATAGACTAAGACACCTGCCTTTCTCTTAACCTAGGCTTTCATTCTCATTTATCCTTCCCTTTCACCATCTTTTACAACACACAACCATTGTTAAGTTCTTTTTCTGAAGTTTTTGGTTCAGAGAAATTGCCAGCGTACTTAGTCAAGCACTTTCCCCCTGGAATTCTAAGACCTGGTTAAGAGAACATTCTTTCATAGCCCTCTGAGCATATTATACCAAACTCTTCAAAATACTGCTTTGGAAAACTTGTTTAGAACAAGACCCAGATAAACTAATCAAGTAACCCACTGATGGAGACATGCAAATCAGAAGTACAATGAGGTATCACCTCATACTGGTCAGAATGGCCATTATCAAAAAGAGTGCAAATAATAAATCCTGGAGAGGGTGTGGAGGAAAGGGAACTCCCTACATTGTTGGTGGAAAGTAAATTGTTGCAGCCACTTTGGAAAACAGTATGGAGGAGCTTCCTTAAAAAACTAAAAGTAAAGCTACTGTATAATCTAGCAATCCCACTCTTGGGTATGTTTCTAAAGAAAACCATAATTCAAAAGATGCATGTACTCCAATGTTCATTGCAGCACTATTTACAACAATTAAGACATGGAAGCAACGTAAATGTTCATTGACAGATGAATGGATAAAAACATGTGGTACATATATATAATGGCCATATATCTCAGCAATAAAAAAGAATGAAATAATACCGTTTTCAGCAATATGAATGGACATGGATATTATCATACTAAGTGAAATAAGTCAGAGAGAGAAATAAATATCATGTGATAGCACTCATATGTAGAATCGAATCATTAAAAAAAGATAGAAGTACACTTAATTACAAAAACAGAAAGAGACATAGATACCAAAAACAAACATGGCTACCAAAGGGGAATTGTAGGGTGAGGGGAGGGATCAATCAGGAGCTTGGGATGAACACATGTATACCTCTGTATATAAGACAGATGACCGACAGGGATCTAGGGTATAGCACAGAGAACTCTACCCAATAGTCTGTGATAACCTTTATGAGAAAAGATTCTAAAATAATGAATATATGTATAAGTGAATTACTTTGCTGTGCACCTGAAACTAACACACATTGTAAATCAACTATACTCCAATAAAAGTAAAATATTTTTAAAAAACCACTGATGATAACAGAGACTGTTTCTCCCGCAGGAGATATACTAACTTCCAACTCTAAAACTATGGGCTCCCAAACTCCTTTTGAAACCAGTGCCATCTAACATTTTGAAAGAATAAAGTTTGAACTGATTATAAATTCTCAAAGAGAAAGCAAACTAACTCATTCAGAGGATGGAGCCAGGTCAGTTGAATAATCTCTCCATATCTCATAAATAATATAATTTGTACCTATTAAAAAGGACCAGGTATTGGATGGCTCAGTGGGTTTGAGTTAAAGAGACCTTCATCTCAAGGTCATTAGTCTGAAGTCAGCCCACTTTAAGGAAAAGCCTGTAAATCCTGCCTTCTTTGTGAGCCAAAAATGTATTTTCAGTAATTAGTACTTACGTGTGTCTAAAGGATAATGAAAATGTATCCATTCATTTACTCATTGAACACAAGGCTGATACAAATTACTCTGAGTGCCCATGTTCATCTATTCTACAAATAGAGCTTCTGTGAGAAGGCAAAGCAGAAGAAAGCAAAACTAACATAAGATAATGATAAAATAAAAATCAGGGCTTGGAAGGGAAGGAAGGATGAATAGATGGAGCACAGATGATTTTTACGGCAGTGAAAATACTCTGTATGGTACTATAATATTAGATACATGTGCTTTATATGTTTGTCCAAACATGTAGAATGGTTCAACACGAAGAGTTGTATGTAAACTATGGATTGGGGGTGATAATGAGGCAGGTTCATCAGTTGTAGCAAATGCACCAGTCTGGTGGCAGATGTTGATAATAAGGGATGCTGTGCTTAGGTGGGGGCATGGGGCATATTGGAAATCTCTGTATCTTCCTCTCAATTTTGTTGTAAACCTAAAGAGAGAAAGAAAGTGAAGTTGCTCAGTCGTGTCTGACTCTTTGTGACCCCATAGACTGTAGCCTACCAGGCTCTTCTGTCCATGTGATTTTCCAAACAAGAGCACTGGAGTGGGTTGCCATTTCATTCTCCACGGGATCCTTCTGACCCAGGGATCAAACCCAGGCCTCCCACATTGTAGGCAGAGACTTTACTGTCTAAGCCAACAGGGAAGTCCCTAAAACTGCTCTAAAAATAAGGTCTACTAATAATTTAAATAATTTAAAATTTTAAAGGACTTCCGTGGTCATTCAGTGGTTAAGACTGCATTTCCACTGCAGCAGGCAGGGGTTTGATTCCTAGTCTGGCAAATAAGATCCCATATGCTGCATGGTATTACCAAAAAAAATTGTTTTTTTAATTTAAAAATTTAAGAGAAATGGGAAAAGATTTAAAGTACTAGAACGAACACAAGAAGCATCGTCAAAAAGGGAAAGGAATAGACTTTATGTTCAGCTCTCCCTTGGACAGGTACGGAAGCCTCTCTCTGTAAAGTTGAATGGGACAATGGTGATGGAGGAGGACAAAGGAGACCCCGTCGGTTATGACTAGGAAAGGAGTCAAGGGACTCTGCTCTGATAGGTCACCCTCTTGGCTCGGGGTTGCAGGCCACGTCACTCATCTTCTCATCTGCCCAGTGACAGAATGGCACCAGGGCACCCCTCCTGGCTTTGAAAGACTGTGAGGCTCTCCAGGAACTTAATTGAAGAATGGGAGAGATGCTGCCAGTATCCCAAGTAGATGTGTATCAATAAGTAAACTGGAAGGCTCCCATGATCAGTGAAATCAGTCCTGCTATATAAACAGAGCCTATCAGTTGCATCGTAAGCATGTGTTTGGCACTCATTACTTGTGAAGCATTTTCAACATTATTTGAACTTCACTTTCACCGTGTGAGGGCTGTCCTCCTAGGTAATCAGGACCTCTTCCCTCAATTCTGACACGCTTTGTCTGTGGCAGGAACTTGATGTTTACACTATCTTGTTCTCGGTCTATTTATTGATATGTGTTGTTATTTTTTATGTGTAGTTATCTTGTCTTTTAGCCAAGCAAGATAAGCAAACCTTAAATTCTGCCAGCAAGCTGCCACTTCTCCTTGCCTAACATAATCATCAAAGCAAAGTTTTCAAATTTAAAATGATTCATGAATATATTCTAATGGATTTTTTTTTTGTTTTGTCTATTTAGAGAACATCACAGGTAACCTTGATTTTTCTATTATGAATATCACCTTTCAAAAATGATTTAGAATAGTCCCAAAGAACTTTCTGCCTTGGTCAGGGGCTTATTATTCCCTTACAGTTTGTAAGATATAGATTTCTACAATATTTATCATGCAGATAGAGAGATGCACCAGAGAGCAATTAAGATGACTTGGGGTAGAGCAGCAGACAATCAAATGGCCTTTTACTCTGGTTGCCTGGAAGGTTTCCATCAATTTTCTCTGCTGTCAGAGAAGAACTAAGTTGGAGGGAGTCAGGGGTAGTGGCAGTCAGTAAAAATAGAAATAAAAGATTTAAAAACCTGATAGATGGAAATTTGGATGGGCTGGTGAAAATCTGGTCAAATTACTAGACATGTATGTCCAGTGGCAAAGGGTAATAGTTAAACACATGCATTACATTACCACTATTAGAAATCATGCCTTGACAGTAAAACCTCAGAAGGCCAACTTTGAAAAATTCAAACAGCAGCTGTTATTGCCTAAATGACTAAGTGCCCTTAATAAAAACATCAGATAATCCAAACCCAATTAATTCAGAGCTCATTTTTCTGGTCCCTTGCATTTCAAATTAACAAAGTTTTTACTCTACCTGACTGGTAAATGTTTCCTATCACATTCTATTTGCATCTGATTATTTCTCTAGGCACCAGATTTAAGTGGTCTATGGAGCATGGGTTATTACAGGCTTTCTCTACAGGTGAAGTTATCAACATTGTCAGAGCTCACTTGCATTTGTGGTCCGTAGTATCAGTTCCACGTGGTTTTCAACATTTCACCCCAAAGACAGATAATTACCTTCTAATAAGAGATAATAAGTTTGTGCCATGTGGTTATACCAGTATATGTGTGTGGAACACCAACTAATCCCATTTGTATTGAGTATTTGCTAAGACCTGCAGGCTAAGCAATGTCTGGAGAAGGCTAAGATCTCAGGATGCATATATATGTATGCATGCATTCAAGTTATGGAAAACAACAGAAACACACATACACATACTACTAGATACTAATAATGAAAATTCTATTCTAAGATGATTGAAGGTAGGAGTTTGTAAAAAATCTTCATTATCTGCCTTGCTAGCTTTAATAATGCCCTAAACACAATAGCAAAACATAAACATTTGTTAAGGAAATAAAATCATGAATAAAATCTTAAAATGCTAATTAAAGGATAAGCTTCAAAAAGGCCATAAGTTCATGCAGAACAGATACACTGCTGTAGGTGGGAATATTCATGAAAGGCTCTATGAAGGAGGGAAAACTTGAACTGATTACTGAGACATAAATAGATTCTGTGGAACTCAGCTATGATCTGTGTAATTCAGCATTAGAGTCCCACCGCCTATCAGACACTGTACTGAACACATTTGAAAATGAAAATATGAATGATGCTAAAGGCACCTGTGATCTATGAATTTGGTAAAGACTGTACAAGATAAGTAGTGAAACATGGCAGAAAGTTCTGTAATAGAGTCAGAAGAAGGTGCCAGCTAAAAATTGTCACTTGCCGTCTATTTCTACAAGGATGAAATCACTGGCCACTGCAGTTGCCAATTCAACACACCCTGAAAAGAGTTCAGAGAGATCAGGAACGAGGCACTCTGTACTCTGGGAACAACTGGCAGAACAGGCCTTCAGAGAGTTACATACTCTCAAGAGAACACTTTATGAGCCCAAAATTTGCATCTTCTCCTACTTGAAAAGCTTTAAAATCATTAATAAAAACATCTACTCCTTGTGACTAGCAGCACCCTTCTATCAAAATGAGTGCTTGATTCATGTATTCCCCCTTCAATAAAGTCATATACATTCTGACCAGCTCCCCAACCTCTTCAGAACAGTTCCTCAGACCTGTCTGAGAGGCTGTTTCCTGGGCTATAATTCACATTTTTTCCAAAATTAAACTTAAATCACAACTCTCAGGGTATGCATGTGGTTTTCAGTTGAGTTTTACTGCATGTATAGTAACCAAAAATGCAATGACAAGAAAGATAGGTGGGAAGACAGTGTCATTCTAGGCGAAAAGAGAAGATCTGTTTCTTGCTAAAAGCAAGAAATCTCAAATTTTAAAGCATTAACAGGAGAGTAATGTGTTTAGGAGGTTGAATTTTAAATGCGCTGAGCAGAATCTTTTTATTCACTTGTTCATCCAATGGATATTTATTGGATACGTATTGTATGCCAGGTACTGTTGTAGATATCAGAAATACAGCTAACCAATAAGACCAGATTAAGCTCCTGAGAAAACACTGAGAATACAACTAATGAAATGGCAAGCTAATTTCAGATAGCCAGGAGTCTTTAAAGAAGATGAAGTGGAGTGAAATGTCCTTTAACTTCATCCCTGTACCTTGCCCCCCGAAACCGTAAGATAATTTCCTGTGCAGGAGCCGCAAATTTGCAAAAAGAAGTCATGAAACATGAGGTTTAGAAAAAAGGATGTGACCTGAATGTTTAAGTTCTCAAACGTCAAGTTAAAGGATTTTTCTTAGCTCGTGGGGAGCTTCTTATGGGTGAGAAGGTGAGAATAAAGCTGTACGTGATCACAGTGCTACTCAACCCCATGGCCCAGGGATTGGTTCTGACCTATAAACTGTGTGTCACAGGTCTACAGTGTGACCCTGCCCTCATGTCCAGACATTCAAGCCATAGACTCATTGAACAGGTTACAGATCAGTTTGCCTGTTGAAACACTCCAGGATTGAATTGCATGTTGCGTCATGCACAATAGGGCCACAAATTGGGTCATGATGTATCAGAAATCAAATAAACAAAAAAAGTGAACTTTAACCACAGAAAGATTGAGGAACGTTGCTTTATAGTAATGGCTATTATTATTTCTCATTTATCAGTTGTCAAGAACTATTGGAGTGCTTCCTGGATTGTCTCATTTCATCTTCACCACAAACTTATGAGGTTGGGGCCATGCTATCATTATCCCCACTTTGCAGGCATGGAGTCCTGAGATTACCAAGAACCCTATGATTGAGGATATCAGAGCCATGACTGGAGTCAAGTCCTTCTGATTCACTCTTCACCCTTACCTTTCAGTCTTTCTGTGTCTCTGTCTCACTCTACCCTGAGTTCCTTGAGAGAAAGATGCATGAATTATTCTTTTTCTTTTTTTTTTCACTTAACACCAAAATTCAATACAGGTGTAACAAACACGGGTTGAATAAATCTGAAAATGCAATAGGGAAAAAGCAAGCATAGGATAGAATGAGAGGGGAACACTGCAGGAGAGGAAAACCTACTATAAAAGTTTGTGGTGCTGTCAAGAAACCAAGGGTAAATACCAAGCGTTGCTCATGGAAATGAGGAGGAGAAAGACATGAAAAGTAGTACCAAGGAAGAACCCACATAGCTTGGTGATAGATTGGATGTGAAAATCAAGGGACAAGAAAATAATGATGGCACCAATACTTGCAGCTAAGTGACTAGAAATGGTGAGCCAGGATGAGGGAAGCTCTTAAAAGAAGTCTATGGAACATCTAGGAAAAGACGTCCAGGAAGAAAATATTCAGTTAGAAGTATTAAGACACCCAAAGAAGAGTGCTTTATTTCACGTGCACTGATTTCAGCTGTATAAAGAACTCATGGAATGGTACCAGGATTTCCTTAGGGGCTTGGCAATATGAAATGCCAGGGAGAATTAGGGAGACAGTCCTGAAGCTACTCTTGACTAAGTTGAGAAAATGTCATCAATCACCCATACCACAGAATAGGGGGTAGGGTGGGACAGATGATTGTTATCAGAACAGGGCTGAACCATCCTAATTTGTTGCCTGACTCCACCAACACTCTATCTGGAGCAAACTACTCTATAGTATATCTGATAGACTCCAGCACCCGCAAGCTTGTGTTTTTAAATGGAGAAATCTCTCTCTTTTCTGAAGCTCATGATTTTTCTCAGAGAGCTAGTGCTGGCCTGAATATTCTTGGTTCTTTTTCAGTACGAATGAGTCTGTGTCACATGAAGGGCCCAGCGTGGATGATTTCCCAGTACCCAGTGTCTATGTCAAAAACGTAGTCTTATCTAGAAAATGAACAGTCATTTAATTATATTATGGTGGCCTATCAAAGGACTAGAGGGGACTTATCTAGCTTTCTACTCTGTTGTACCTGTAATTAGGATGACTGCTGTATTTTCTAAAATTCATCTATTATCCTCCTTCATGGTATTTAACCCAGTGATCTTTTTATTCATTTCAAGTCTCCTTAAATTTAGCAGAATCTCATTTTCCTTCACAGGACAGTTGACGTGGCTCTTTTTCTCTTTACTGACTCATAAATCTTGGCAAGGACACTCAATGGAAAGGAACAGTCGTGGAAGGAACTCTGGCTCAGAGGCACTTGGGAAGATGAAACAAGCCAACAGAAGCCTGGCCCATGTCTCTGGGGAAATTCAGCTCAACCCTCTAAGGCTTGGAGGTTAAGAAAAATACTGCCTATGCTAATAGAACCCTTTATCCACAGGGTGAATTTTCTTTTTCTTTTTCTTTTTTTTTATAAATTTATTTATTTTAGCTGAGGGCTAATTACTTTACAATATTGTAATAGTTTTTGCCATACATTGACATGAATCAGCCATGGGTTTACATGTGTTCCCCTTCCTGGAAGGGTGAATTTTCTATTCAAGGATAAGACAGGTTTTGAAAGCTGGAAGGGCCAGAGTGGGAAAAGCAAGAATGGCCACTCTATCTAGACTGTCACAAAGAATCTGTATGTTTCATTAGCTGGGGTGCTGGGGCAAGACAGCCCTGGAGACACCACTCCTGCAGGTTGGCCCTTTCCCAGGAGCAATAATTAAATTACTGCCCCTGCCTGCTATTCCGCAGGGAATCAGAAAATGCAAAATTCTGGCTCCTTTTGTGAGCTTGAGGGTTTGACTTCACCCCTGGGCTCAGTTTGCTGATCTGTAAATCAAGAGAAGTCCACTAGATTAAACTCGAGGAGCTCTTTTACTTGCAGTGCTCCACAATCAACTGCCCGCAGGTCCCTCCCTGTGGACCACAACCACAGGGAACTTTGGGGTGCAGGTGCAGGGGTATTGGGGTATGAAGCATGGACAGGAGGGCAGTGAAACAGAGAAGGGGTTGAGGGGAAAACTGGGTAGGGAATCTCGAAGAGAAAGAAAAGGAATGATCTTCATTCCAAGGCACGGGGACTTCTGTTCCTCTCTTTTCTACCATTAACATGGCAGAAACAATTTGACTCATGTCACGTTTCCAAGATTTTCAGAAGCCAAATAATGGATGATATATTTAAATAAGAAAAAAAAAGAAAAAAATAGAAGGGATAGCTTGAGGATAAGCTTCCCTTAAAATTAAAAATTAAAGAATGTGACAAATTACATACATATGTGTATAATTGAATCACTTTGCCATACACCAGACACTAACATAACACTGTAAATCAAACGTACTTCAATAAAAAATAAAATAAATGCTTCTAGGAAAAATGAGGAAAAATCAATTTGAAATTTGCATGAGAGAATGGTGTCCGGAGGGTAATTACAGGCATGCAATTTTCTTTCAGATCTTGCTCAAATACATATGTAGTCTAGCATCCAACAAATATTTATTGAGCATCTATAATGTGTCAGTACAATTCTAGACCTAGATGTATAGTTTTTTAGATATGCTTATGGATCCTGCATCATGACACAAACAAACATTTGATTTTCCATTATTCATTTACAGCAACAAACATTTTCTTACCTCCCGTGCATTTTGATATGAATATCCTTGTGAGTGAGTGAAAGTCACTAAGTCGTGTCCAACTCTTTGTGACCCCATGGACTGCAGTCCAAGGAATTCTCCAGGCCAGAATACTGAAGTGAAGCCTTTCCCTTCTCCAGGGGATCGTCCCAACCAGGGTCTCCTACGTTGCAGGCAGATTATTTACCAGCTGAGCTACAAGGGAAGACCATGAATGTCCTTAGTAGGGAACATATACTGAAATTATGATAAAAAACTGATGAGTTTTGGGTATTAAAAATAAGCCCAAGTATGGTAAAGCTGCACCCTTCAAAAAGCTCCTGTTATTACGGACTGGTTCAAGAGTTCATCGAATACTTGATTTGGAGAATCAGTCTCAGGGTCTTCCGTAGCCCCTCAGATTACAGGAATCAAGTTGCAGGAAAAAGACACAAGAAAGACGTTCCTATTCAATTTGGTTCAGCAAATATTTTTAAGGACCTCTTCGGGTTTGGAGGTTTGGGAGAGAAAGAGGAAAGAAATAGAACTTTACCGGTTAGTAAGAGAAGACAATTTTACAAGTGATTAACTACTTGGCAGACTATGCTAAATGCTGTTAGAGCGGCGTACACAAAAGTCCGTGAGAGAAAAACGGAGGAAAATCCAAAAGGCTGTGAGAGAAAAATGGAGAAAAATCCTTTATGACTAGGGATGAGCAAAACTTTGTGAAGTAAGTGGCATCTGCATTGAACTTTGAAACATTTTGAGAACTTGAAAGGACAAAAAACGAGGCAATGCTGGGAAGCAAAAGAAGGGCTGCTAACGGGTTGGATCCTATGGCTATTTCCTGAGCATTTACCCTAATAAGAAACTGAATAGGAATTTCTTTAAATCTTAACATCCTTGTAAAACAGGTATGTCATCAACTTTATCAGGATCTAGCCAAGGAAAGGAACTGCTTCTAATATAATTTAGCTCGTCCCTGGTGTCATTAGTGGTAAAGAATCCACCTACCAACGCAGGAGTCACAAGAGACGTGAGTTTGATCCCTGGGTTGGGAAGATCCCCTGGAGTAGAAAACAGCACCCCACTCCAAAATGCTTGCCTGGAAAATTCCATGGGCAGAGGAGCCTGTTGGGCTACACTCCATGGGGTTGCAAAGAGTTGAACACAACTGAGCAACTGAGCACACACACACAATATTCATAACCAAGGGCATTTAAAGGGGGAAACTGAGGCAGTGCAAACATTGGCCAAAGCAGGAAAGCAATGAGGAATGAAGAAGGGAAGGTGGAAGGACAGGAGCCTGGCCAGGGTCACGCTGTCTGGGGCAGTTAGAATCCCAAAGGAGACTCAGCCTCTCTAGAGGATGCACCTGAGGATAAGCAAGGGCCCCAGCAGCCTCCTTGCTGCTCCATCCTGCCTACTACTGTCTCCTGCCAGCATCTCCCTGTGGCCAAGCCCAGTCAGAAGCCAGCTGACCTGACCACCTGGGAATCTGCCACCCGCGGGGTGAACAGATCAGAAATGCGTCTGACCCACAGCTGACACACACTCCCTTTCCTGATGAGACATTCAAGCACAGATAGATGGAGGTGGCCTCACCCATATCACTCAGTAAATGATGGAACTGGTACTGGGATTCAGTGCTGACTCCAAGTCTGACCTTTTCCGAATGTCAGTTCCACGAATGTCCAGAGTACTCATCTATGGCCGCCGGAGGTGCTTTGGTGAAGGAATCAAAGGTCATTCTTTCCAAAGAATCGAAATTCACCTGATTTGCTTGGGAATTTCCCGGAGGAAAGGAAGCTATGACTTGATGAATTAGAAAACAAGCCTTGCTATCTCTTGGTAAATGCTAAGGAAGAGGGAAGGAAACACCTTCCTCTCCTATGCCTGTCCCTTCACACACTGCTGAGCAGGAAAAGGAGCACCTAGGTTAAAAAGGCTCAAAAAAGAGGCCATCAAGACCCAGGCAGGGGCTAGTGGGAAAAGTCACGGGGACCAAAGCATCATCTCTGTGTCCAGACGCCATTAAGCCTGGACCACCTGATGATGTCACTCAGGTTGGCTAGATCTCCATGGCCTTCTTCCCCTCCTGGGCAAGTGATGACAGCAGCATTTGACACTCTCACAACACTTTGTTCCTGACACCTGTAGACAACCGGGGGCTTCCCAGGTGGCCCTAGTGGTCACCCACCTGCCAATGCTGGAGACACAAGAAACACGGGTTCAATCTCTGCATCAGAAAGATCCCCTGGAGGAGGGTATGGCAACCCACTCCAGTATTCCTGCCTGGAGAATCCCATGGACAGAGGAGCCTGGCAGGCTACAGTCCACGGGGCCACAAAGAGTAGGATATGACTGAAGCATCTGAGCACAGCACATAGACAACCTGAGCTTGGTGTGTAGACCCTCCCAACATGATCCATGTGGGAGAAGGAGGGGGGGAAAAAAGGAGTCTAATTTGCAGGTTAAGACCATCAGGCACTGAGAGGTTAAGTGACTTGCCCTGGGGTCCCACAGAGACCCAGCAAGAAGGAGCGAAGAAAGGGAGGGCTCTCAGCTCAGGGCTCTCTTCTGCCACTGCAGACAACCTCAGAGCAGGGAAAACAGCACTCCTATGGAGCAGCTCAGATCCAGCAGCCCCTCATTACAGTGCAGAGATCAATGTGAGGCTTATTAGCACTTCCCCCTGAGCACCTGCCCAGCAGAGGAAGTAGGCAGGCTGGAGAGATGCCCTCGATCCTCATTAACCCTTTATCATTGGGTTTCTTTCCACTTCTTCCTCTACAGATAAGAGGATGTTAGAGACAGAAAACCCTCAAGTTATCAAACTTCCTGTGGATGGGGAAAAAAAAAAAACAAAACATGAACCAACAAAGTAACTGCTGGAAATCACGTGACAAATTAGTGGACTATCATTTCACTCCCTCTGCCTGGAATATACTCATGCCCACAAAAGTTAAACAAATAACTCTGAGCAGGGTGGATGTGGAGATCCTGAATTGCAGTGTTTGCCCATTTCCACGGCAAATCCCCACAGCTCAACCAAGGATTGACTAGCTAATGTCTTGCGAAAAATTGGCTGTCATGAGCCATGAGCGAGCATACCCCAAATCCCCAGTCTCAGTTGCCATAGATCAAAACTCAAAGCCTTTCTCAAGATTTCACCTTAAAGGCCAAGCACAGTGCTGAGCATGTGGTTGGTGCCTGCCCAATATCATTTCAAGAAATCCAGTGCATAGAGTACCATCTAGACAAAGGAGCCCTTCCCAAAGTCTGTTCTGACAGCTAAAGTTTTGTCTTATGTAACCTTAAATAGGATTTTTATGTTTCTTTTACAGAATTTTTTTTTACCTTTTTAAATCTACATGATTCAACATTTATTCAACACTTACACATTTGGTACATAGTTCATCTCCCGAGACAGATATTAAACTCCTTGAGGGTAGGAATCATGTCTTGCTCTACTCTATATCCCTGAAGGATCCTTGCCTGGGTCTCACATGTGATCAACACCCAATAAAAGTTGGACGAATGAATTCTGATGAATCAGGGTTTGCCCTGATCTGCTTATGATTGAAAATAACTCAGTGTTGCTCTAAAAGGGGAAATTTCAATATGTTAATGACTTAAGCTATGGAGTGCCTACAGGAAAAATGAACACAAGTTGGCTGTCTTGGTGAAACTGCACTCCTTACCAGGGCAAGACAGCAGAAGGAGTTTTTCTTTAATAGGGAAAAGCACTCCAGGGCAGTTACTGTACAGAGAGAAGATAGCGCGTGGCTGCTCTCTTGTCTCTTATTGATGCTTCCATGAGTGCCCCTTCGTTAACTACTACCCCTTTCTGTGTCTTCAGATAAAATGGCATGAGAGAAAGATCGGGCAGGGGCTCACAGCAGGTATTGAATACAACAGTGGCTCCAATTCTTCTGGCTGGGGAATGTAGAGCAGGATTCTGGTTGGAAGAGAGTGGTGAACATCTGAAGTTGTCTAAACTAATAGTAATGCCATTGTAAGAATACTTTTGCATTAACACTTTCAGAATTACTGTATTCAATGTGAAGTATATTTATTAGTATTTCAGACATTATTCTTTAGACAAAGAGAAGTAAAAGAATGTTAAAGGTTTGTTCACTGGTAAAGACCCCAGTGCTCATCAAGAATGAAAGCAAAAGAAGGGGGCAGCAGAGGATGAGATGGTTAGAAAGCATCACTAACTCAGTGGACAGGAATTTGAATTTGAGCCAACTCTGGTAGATAGTGAAGGACAAGAAAGCCTGGCATGCTGCAGTCCATGAGGTCACAAAGAGTCAGACAGCACTTAACGACTGAAAGACAACAAAAAGTTTTGTTACAGAAAGAGTTGAAATACTGAATAGTTGAAATGTTTGCAGATAGGCAAACCAATACAGTGTAACTGATATTGAAAGGGTTTTCTGCTCATACAGAATATTCAAGAAAATTATTTGAATGTTCAAAATAGAAGATATTGGTTAAAAGTATAGTATTTCCTCCTTATCTTAATTTAAATTCTAGTATATGATTTTTTTCCTGAGCAAATTCTCTTCTTTGGAAATAATAGTACACAGTATTTGATTTTTGCTTATTTTGTATCATTGCCTGGCTTCATATCATAAAATACACTATAAAGCCTCCATTTAATCTTTGCAGTTAGTCTTATTTCAAATTCCATGGAAGAAGTGCTTTGTGGTATTGTAAATATTCTACCATAGAATTCCTTCTGTCAACATACTTCTCAGTTAAGAATATTATCAAACTGTACTTGCCGCGTCTTAGACAGTGGGTGTCCCATTTTTACCCAACACACTTTATTCGATGGAGTCGTACCAACACTGAATGCAAGTCTGTGATATGGAACCAGATGGTGTTTGAACTTATGAAACCCTGGTGAGGTTGACAGTGGTGCTAGAATAAAAGGTTGTATGGGGGAGAAAAAGCAGAGAGCCCATGCAGAGACTCAGTGCAAAAGACTATATTTAAAAAACTTGTTCAGGTGTATCTCTCAAACCCATGGCTTTGGTGAGAGAGCTTTCAAAGAGCTGTGAAAGCAAATAATGTCTGGATAGTTTCTGCATTCTAGGGGCATCCACATCCACATAAAGACTTTAAGTGAATTTTAATTCTTGTTAACTTGATTGATTAAACACGTTAAGTGAAGTGAAGCTTATATTACTCTCTTGTTGATGATGTGAATACTGCATCGTAGATAGTGTCTTGTTTTTGATACATAAATGGGGTTTGAGAATTGATGCTGATGGAGGATTATGATTGCAAATACTGAGTTTAAAGTTGCCTGGCATAGAGTTCACCGGTGAGCTCAGCATGTGTATTGCAGGAAGAAAGGCGTTCCAATGACTGCAACACCCACAGGAATGCTGTTTGGTGCAGTTCTGAGTTTGAGGCATGGATGATTTTTATATGGTTGTTAATGTTGAAAATTCTTAAAACTAATTTTTAAAGAAGGAAATCAACTGTTCTCACTTTGACTTTACAAGCTGAGATTCAGAGCATTTAGGTAATTTGCCCAACATCTTACAAATAGTAAGTCAATAGAGAGAGAACTAGGACCCATGTCAGTTGGTGTTTCCATTTTACCAATCCTTCAAGGACTTTCTTTCCCATGCCATATATACAGAGCATGTTATGCTTTTTTTTTCATTTTTTCTGCTCAATCTGCAGTCTCTCCAAGTTCTCCTGTTCTTCAGCTACACCTTCATGGCTCCTATTGGGTCTATCAGCTAAGGAGTACTGCTTGAAAAGTCACAGGAGAGGTATATGACACAGACATACCCCATCACCTTGCGCATAGCAGTGGGGCTGTGAATGGGCAGATCACCCCATAAGATCAGTCAGTTTTTTAAGAGACTATATTAATGAAGGAAGAGCAAAAGTCACCTTTTTTCATGAGAGTGAGATCTCAAAGTACTACATAAACTGACATTTCTAGATGTCATTTTTCCTAATCTGGAGAGATCTTGCTGAAACTGAAGCCAGTGTAAAAGAAGACAAAATAAAAAAGAATCAAGGAAGCTAAATATATCAATTAAGTCTCTTGATTGAGCTATCCCTGAAGTTAGTCAAGTCCTAAGGTGTTGGATTATTAAAGCTAAAATGTCCCTTGCATTGCTACTAATCAGCTACTTCACTGAAAATTTTCTGATGTTTACTTCACCTCTGCATTGGACAGTTCTTGTGCTGTTTCATATCATCTACATTCAGCCTTTCTTGTTGCTGTAGCCATCAGTTCTATGTGGGTAAACCTCAAAGCATCTGAAAAGTGTTACTTCACCTCCATGGGGAATCTCTCACTTTTTGTCATGGGTTATCTCTGTCTCGGAAAGAGCTTCTAGGAACCATGACTCACAAATCTTGAAATACAAGGGAACGTCCATCCCATGGGGGATACTGGGACAGCTGGAGACTGGGGCTGATGCATCACTGCTTCTTTTTTCCATCACTTAGACAGTCAGCTGAGAGCTGTTTTCTTCACTCCTGAGAAGGCCCAGTCCCACTTGTCCAGTGGGAGTCAGCTAGACAGTTCACCAGATCCTGGTTTCCCTCATTCCTTGGCATCACTTCTGAAAATAAACCATCTCAGGGCACACTTGCTGTGTTTTGAGGTCTGCTTTCTTGGAGACCAGATGAAACACCTCTTAGTGGCATTCAGGAGACTCCATTAACCCCTTCTTGGAACTCCCTCCTCCCCTCACTACTGGGATGTATTTTTCCTGGTTTTGCTTGTTGCTTTCTGACCCCTCTTTAGCATGTCCTTCATGAGCCTCTTGTCCTCTTTACATGACGGTACTCCCCAGGACTCTGTGCCCAATCATTGCCTCTTCTACACGTTAGAGCCTGCCCACACCCATGGCTTCACCAATCATTTGCAATTATTCCTGAGCCTCCATTACAGACGCACATGAATGAGTAAGCAAACGTGTCCCCGACTCTCAGAGGAAATACCACATCAGACGATGCTGTTTGTGTTTTGTTTTGCATTAATTTGATGCCCAGCATTGAGTTAGTAACACAGACATGATGTGCAATGAAATAAATGCATTTCATTCCTTGTTATCTTGAACCCTTATGCCTTAAAGGAAACATACACTTCACAACTGCACGACTACTGAAGAGTTGTTAGAGTCCATTCTCCTTGTCTAAAATATTATTTTAAATTATCTTTAGAAAGTTTGGGATTAATTTTTGTAATGCCACTTAGGAATTGTAAGAAGGCAAAGATTTTCTGCAGCCATTCTTAGTGGCACTCATGTTTTCCTCAGGAAGACAGTCAGGAGGATGCGGAGAAGAATGCATGTTGAAATCTGTGCCGCTGTACTGCTTGACTCCAGCTACATCTTTCAACCCCTGCAGTCTCCCTGAGTCACTAGGCTGGTGTAGGTTTTGTTTCTGGATTAGTTACAAAGCCCCAGGTTACTGGGATCCTGAAATTCCTGTAAACCCTATACATCATAATACAACTTAAGTCCTAGACTCTGAATACCACGTGGAATAGAACTGTATGGGACTAGAAGAGCTTAATTGAGCCCACGACTTAGTTTTCTTCTATGATCTCTAAAGATAGACCCCAACCCATCGACCCTACTCTCTACCACGTGTCTCCAGCCTCCACAGGATCTAAGACCCAGGGCAAAAATGAACCTGAGGTTAACTGAGCAGCTGGGCACTCAGTGCTGGAAAGCCGTGTTTATGCATCTTGTCAATGATTTTTCTTCCCCCACTCCCAAGGTGTTAGCTCCTGAACTCAGTCACTTTACAACCAATTGTTGTCTTCATAATGGAAATTCAAACCATGTTTCCTAATTAATCTATTGTGTTCTGTCTAGTTTGCATGATAAATTGTAGGAGCAATGACTTGTAAGTGCCTGTCTCTGGGGCCAGGGTTGTTAGGAACCTGCTTCAGAAAAGTGTCTCTAAGGGGAGAAGCTGAGACACACTTCTAGCACTGTCACTCTGTCCCCTGGGCTACCTCTCCTCTGGCTGTTTAGAGGTTAACAGGTCCTGAATCTTAAAGTATCTATCTAGGTCTGTGTTCTCGGTACTGAACAGGTAAGCACAGAGCCGTAGCAAATTGATAGGGACTGGCTACACTAGGATGCTCTAACATCTGCTCCTAGGACCTGTGGCTGAATTTGAAGAGAGAATTTGGTCCCGCCTCATAATAAGCCATTCATGGGGCTCAAAACCCTTTCTTCCAGAAAGCAGGATGTGAGGTGGGGGTGGGAGTGAGAGTATGGAAGGAGGCAGAAGTTTCCTACTTTTATGCTTCTTTTTAAGAATTAATTTATATTGGAGTATAGTTACTCTAAAATGTTGTATTTGTTTCTACTGTACAGGAAAGTGAATCAACCATACATATGCATGTATCCCCTCCCTTTTGGACTTCCTTCCCACTCAGGTCATCACAGTGCATTAAGTAGAGTTTCCTGCCCTATAGAGCAGGTTCTCAGTAGTTATCTATTTTATGTACAGTATCAACAGTGTATGAGCTTCCCAAGTAGCACAGTGGCAAAGAACCTGCCTGACAATGCAGGAGATACATGTTTGATCCCTGGGTCAGGAAGATCTCCTGGAGTAGGAAATGAGAACCCACTCCAGTATTCTTGCCTGGAAAATTCCATGGACAGAGGAGCCTGGAGGGCTACAGTCCATGGGGATGCAAAGAGATGGACATGACTGAGCATGCGCCTGCATGCATGCATCAATAATGTATAAGTGTCAACCCCAATCTCCCAATTTCTCCCACTGCCCCTTTTTTCCACCTGGTTATCCACATGTTTGTTCTCCACCTCTGTGTCTCTATTTCTGCTTCTCAAATAAAATCATCTATACCATTTTTCTAGATAGAGATGTGGATGGACCTAGAGCGTGTCATAGAGTGTGAAGTCAGAAAGACAAACACCATGTAATAATGCACATATGTGAACTCACGCTTTTACACACTCAATTTCCAACTATTCATCAAAATCACAATTCAAGTGTTCCAGCACCTTTACCTCCGGGGACACAGGTCTCAACTTTGATTCTCTGGGTTCACCTGGCTCCCTAGATTTCAAGGTGACAGTTTGCACTGAGAGCTCTGTTCTCCAAAAAGTCCAAGAAAAGTCACCAAGTTTGTCCAAGTTTTTTTCCCTTGTTTTAAGGGTGAGAATAGCAACTTGTAAGGTCTTAATATGCCACAGCTGCAACCAGAAGTCTTAATATTCAATTTCATCTTTTTGTCGCATCTGTGCTGCTGAGATCTTAGCCTTTTTTGCCAAGGAAACAAAGTCATTGTGTCCGGCTTAGTGTAAATAACACAGTGCCAGTAGATCTGTGCTCTAGATTTTTCTCCTGTAAAAGTATGTCAAGGCCTCCATTTTTTAAACATGAATAATCATCCAGAAAATGACATAACAATATAGAAAATACCAGCTGTATATGTAGGATCTGGGTAGTCCGTAGTTTCATTGTGCATTGCTAGTGGGAGCTTAAACTGCATAAGCCACTTTTGATAACTGTTTAACAGTTTATTCTAAATGTAAAAGCATGCAGATACCCTATTATGGCCCACTGATTTTACTCCTAGTTATATACCCAGTAAAAAAACAAACAAAACCTATAAAAGAACAGGTTCTGCACTATTCATAATAACCTTGAACTGAACAAAGCTCACATGTCATTAGATTGGTAAATCAATTGTGGTGTATTCACACAACAGAATAGTAAGCAACAATGACAAGGATAAATCTCACAAACATAACGCTGAGTGAGAGAATTGAAACAAAAAGTAGTACCTATTATATAATTTCATTTATTTGTAGTCTAAGAACAGTCAAAATTGAACTATGGCACTAGACTAGGGGCAAGGCTACCCATAATGTTGAAGGTTCTCCATCTTTGCATGCTCAGTCATGTTCAACTCTTCACAACCCCATGGACTATAACCTGCCAGGCTCCTCTGTCCAAGAATTTTCCAGGCAAGGATACTGTAGTGGGTTGCCGTTTCCTACTCCAGGGGATCTTCCTGACCCAGGGATCGAACCCATATCTCTTGAGTCGCCTGCATTGGCAGGAGGATTCTTTACCACTCTGCCACTTAGGAGGGTAATGTTGAAGGTATTGATTAAATGGGTATAAAGACAAGCATGTGGGATGCTAGTAATGATCTGTTCCTTGAACTGTTTACATGGAATATTCAATATGTGAGAATCTAGCTGCAGACTTATGATCTATGCATTTCTTGTATGTATATTATTGATGAAAAAAGTTTATAGAAACATGAATAATGAAGCCGTCTTTAGCAATTTTGCTTGGTTCTTGTTAGGTTCTCATGGAAATGTATATAAAATTCCTTGAAAAATCCAGACACTATAATAATCCAATGAATTATTTCCACCACCATCATCACCATTTACTTAACATCTTATGTATAAGCAATATAATCCCAAGTAGTTGTCACCTTTCTAAGTCAGAGGAGATTCTAACAGTTACATTTATCTGAGAAGAAACAAGAAATCTGAATTCGATCTGAATTTTCTCAGTACTTAGGCTCCTGGATTTTCTGTTTTTACTGAAACATTTTATAGAACCAAAGGGTAATCTAAAGCCAGTGTAAAAAATGACTATCAGAGTTACCACACTATCAGAGTTTCCTCATTAGAGAAGACCTCACTGGATAAGAAATACAGTCCTTCCCTGAGCTATAGGCTGAGTCCTGCACACGTGCCTCATTATGGTCACTCTGCAGTCTCTGCAGTCTCCCTCTCTGGTTTATCATTTGGAGGCTGTTTGGATAACTTCTGGTGTTCACACCAACCTTAAGAAAACATCTGATCCTCTGTGCAGACTTTATCTTGTACCCCTTATTTCAATGTTCTCTAATCTATGTAACTGCTCTTAAGATGGTTCACTCTGCAGACAAAAATCCAAGCCCTTTAAAAGAAGGGAGAATGTGTTAGATCAAGGCTACAAACAACAGGGGATGCTTGTACTGGAGTAGAAAATGAACTAATGGAATGCAAAAGTAAATGATCTAGATAGTAGTTTTTAGCAGTAAGATAATATCTTGATGGTCTCTCACAATAGATTGTAAGTGCCATGGAGGCAGGAACAAGACAGCATACTGACCATTGTGCACCAGTAAGACTGATATTTATCCAGAGATCAGATAAATGAATGTGATAGCTGATGGACAGAAGAATGGTATTAACATGGTTAAATCTCTCATGACAACTACTTACTAGGTCATTCCTAGAAGCAAGTGTTAGGAAGTAAGAGAAAAATATCTGATAAAAGTGATTTAAGACAACCCATAGAATGGGAGGAAATTTGCAAATCAAGTATCTGATAAGGATATACATCTAGAAATATAAAGAATAACTACAACTCACTTATAAAAAGACAATCTAATTTTTAAAACACTGAGCAGATTTTAACAGACATTTCTCCAAAGAAGGTATACAAATGCTGATAAGTATATGAAAAGACTCCCATCCTCATTAACCATCAGAGAAATGCAAATCAAAACCACAGAGAGATACTACTTTATCCTCACTAGCAAAGCTATAATCAAAGAGACAAAAATAACAAGTGTTGGTGAGGATATGAAGATAATGAAATCCTTATACATGGCTGGGGGAAAGTAAAATGGTATGGCTGCTCTGGAAAACAATCTGACAGTTCACTAAAAATTATATGATACAGTAACTCTACTCTTATGTATATACACAAGAGAGATAAAAATATATGTCCTTACATAGCAGAATTATTCATAATAGCCAACAGTAGAAAAACTCCAATGTCTGTCAGTTGAACAGTGGATATATGAAATGTGGTATATCCATATAACGGAAGGCTATTAGCAAATGTAAAAATGGAATATTGATAGATGCTACAGCTATGGATGAACCTTCAAAACATGATGCTAAGTGAAAGAAGACAGACTCAAAAGACCACGTATTATATGATTCCATTCATATAAAATATCCAGAATAGGATAAAAAAGCAGAAAGCAGATTAGTGGTTGCATAGGGCTGGGAGGCTGAGGGTATGGGGGGTAATGACTAAGGAAAATGGACTTCATATGGGGGTAATCAAATGCTGTCAGCTGATTGTGGCGATAGATGAAGAGTTTGTGAATATCCTCAAAGACATTGAATTGTAGACTTTAAATGAGTGAACCACATGGTTTGTGAATTGTATCTCAATAAAACTGTTAAAAATAAATTGAAATTGTGATGATTGAGATGGGAGGAAAAAGCACTTCTGAGAAATAGAAACAGCAACAGAAGATAGTAAAAGAATCAATGAAAAAGATTTCATGTGTGTAATTAGCTGTTTTGTCTACAAAGGGCCTCGCCTCAGTTTAATCTTTAACACTAGGGGTAAGAATCTGATTCCTCCTAAAATTTAGGATTCATTTTCCCTGAATATATGCAAATTATAAATGGAGAAAGAAAATATGAATAAATCATGACATGTAAAAATAAATCATAACAAAAGTCCCTTTAGTGCCAATTCTAATTTAATCAATATGCAAAATGATAACCTCTCAGTCAGAGAAAAACATTAACTTCTCTGGGAAAAGCAGCTTCTGCCAGGTCCACAGCAATCACACAGAACTTTTGCCAGAATGTATTTTCCTTCTCCAGGTAGGTCTCTCAAATAGCCCTCAAATATTCCATTAAAAGCATTTCCCTTTATGCACCCCTTTGTAGTTCAGTCATTGTTGCTGATACAATACCAACAAGAGATCTTTTCTTTAAGCCAGACTTCTGCATATTATTAAAGTGTGAGATAAAGAACAACATGTCTCCAAGTCTGACAATTTCAAGTCATTTTAGCAGATGTGTCTGCCATTGTTCCCTGTTTCTTTCATAAGTAAAATGTCTGCAGAGTAATGACAAAGCACTGTTTCCTGTCTCTTAGCTTAAAAAATATAAAACTCCTAGCATTTATTAGACAACTCCAAATGTTAATCTGATAGTAAAAATTTTAAAACCTTCCATAGAGATCCTTGGGGCTTTCTTGCTCTAGAATGAAGAACTTTGTGTTCTTACTGTGAAAATCTATGAAACTTTGAGACAAAGAACCATAATTTTGATTGTCATCCAGCAAGATACCCTACTGGGGTCTCTCAGATTCTCAGTCTGCTTTGCTCTTCTGCCAGGATGGTACATAAATCTCTCCCTACCTCCTCGAACCTACTCCATTTTATGTATAAAGGCATGCAAATTCTGCCTGATAATGAGAATAAGCTAGTAAATTGATGCACTCTGACTATTTACTGATACTGTCTAAATATAAGCTGAAGGTTAGAAAGGACCTAAAACATCATAAGGTCCAATCATATACTGATGCCATCTGAATACCCTTCATTAAATATATAGTTGAATTCTTTAACCAAAGAGAAGCAGTTAATTTCATTTCTGTAGAGTTTCATTGATTTAAAGTGCTTTATAAGTAATGAAAATTATTCTAGGTTTATTAGGAAAGGAAAGAGAAGTCACTTCAGTCGTGTCCGACTCTTTATGATCCCAAGAACTGTAGCCTGCCAGGTTCCTCCGTCCATGGGATTCTCCAGGCAATAATACTGGAGTGGGTAACCATTTCCTTCACCAGTGGATCTTCCCAACCCAGGGATCGAATCTGGGTCTCTCACACTGCAGACAGATTCTTCACCGTCTGAGCCATTATCTTAGAGTTATACATAAAAACAGCCTGTGTATTCTTCTATCTTACTTAGTATTATTTCATTGAATTTTCACAAAAGTACACACTGTTCCATTTGTTTCTCTGGACTCCTAAATCTCTTTACTTCAAGGCTACTACTTGCCCAGGAATAATCCCTCCTTCTTTCAAATATTTGGTACCTAAGGTTTTTAGAATTCCACTCAACATTTGCCTCTGAATGTGCCCCTGGTAAGACTATTTCTCTCTTAATGTGTGACATTCAGAAGACTCCTGGAGTGCATTTATTAGGACAGTTCAGTTCAGTTCAGTTGCTCAGTCGTGTCCGACTCTTTGCAACTCCATGAACAGCAGCATGCCAGTCCTCCCTGTCCATCACCAACTCCCGGAGTCCACCCAAACCTATGTCCATTGAGTCGGTGATGCCATCCAACCATCTCATCCTCTGTCATCTCCTTCTTCTCCTGCCCTCAATCTTTCCCAGCATCAGGGTCTTTTCAAATGAGTCAACTCTTCGCATCAGGTGGCCAAAGGATTGGAGTTTCAGCTTCAACATCAGTCCTTCCAATGAACACTCAGGACTGATCTCCTTTAGGATGGACTGGTTGGATCTCCTTGCAGTCCAAGGGATTCTCAAGAGTCTTCTCCAACACCACAGTTCAAAAGCATCAATTCTTCGGCACTCAGCTTTCTTTATAGTCCAACTCTCACATCCATATATGACCACTGGAAAAACCATAGCCTTGACTAGATGGACCTTTGTTGGCAAAGTAATGTCTCTGCTTTTCAATATGCTATCTAGGTTGGTCATAACTTTCCTTCCAAGGAGTAAGCGTCTTTTAATTTCATGGCTGCAATCACCATCAGCAGTGATTTTTGAGCCCAGAAAAATAAAGTTAGCCACTGTTTCCACTGTTTCCCCATCTATTTGCCATGAAGTGATGGGATCAGATGCCATGATCTTAGTTTTCTGAACGTTGAGCTTTAAGCCAACTTTTTCACTCTCTTCTTTCACTTTCATCGAGAGGCTCTTTAATTCTTCTTCACTTTCTGCCATAAGGGTGGTGTCATCTGCATATCTTAGGTTATTGATATTTCTCCTGGCAATCTTGATTCCAGCTTGTGCTTCCTCCAGCCCAGTGTTTCTCATGATGTACTCTGCATATAAGTGAAATAAGCAGGGTGACAATATACAGCCTTGACGTACTCCTTTTCCTATTTGGAACCAGTCTGTTGTTCCACGTCTAGTTCTAACTGTTGCTTCCTGACCTGCATACAGATTTCTTAAGAGGCAGGTCAGGTGGTCTGGTATTCCCATTTCCTTCAAAATTTTCCACAGTTTATTGTGATCCACACAATCAAAGGCTTTGGCATAGTCAATAAAGCTGAAATAGATGTTTTTCTGGAGCTCAGACAAAGCAGAAGAAAATCATCACTTGTCTGTAATGGTATCCATGGAATATAGAATGCGCTTATTCATTTTTTGTGGTAACATAGGTTTGTAACATTGTATATTTTACGTGTGCAACAGTATAATTAGATTGCTGAATACACTACAGTGAGCTCATCTTCAAAAGTCTAGTTTCCATCCATCCCCGTAGAAGCGATCCCCTCTTTACCCACTTTGTCCTCCCCACCTGCCCTCTTCTCCTCTGATAACCACCAACTCATTTGCAGTATCTATGTGTATTTTCAGTTCTTTTTTTTTAAAACTTATACTTCACATATGAGCAAAATCATACAGTAGTTGCCTTTGTTTGATTTATCTCATTTAGCCTAATACCCTCAAGGTTCATCCATGTTGTTGCAATTGGTAAGATTTCACCTTTTTTATAGCAGAGTAATATTGTTATATACACACATACACACATTCACACACATATATACACATCTTCATCCATCCATCCATCAGTGAGCAGTTAGATTGCTTACACACCTTGGCTATCATAAATAACACTGCTGTGAACATAGAGGTGCATAAATCTTTGTGAAACAGTATTGTTGTATTTCTCAGATAAATACCCAGAGGTAGAAGAGCTGGGTCATATGGTAGTTCTATTCTTAACTTTTTGAGGATTCTCCATACTGTTTTCCATACTGATTGTACCAGTTTACATTACAACCAACTATGTATAAGTGTTAGCTTTTTTCCACATCCTTTTCAACACTGACTATTCTCAGAAAAACAAGAAGTAACAATTCCAACCAGTATGAGGTGATATCTCGTTTTGGTTTTGATTGCCATTTCCCTAATAATTAGTGATGTTGAACATCTTTTCACATGCCTGTTGGTAATCTGTATGTCTTCTTGGTAAAATTTTTATTTAAATCCTCTGCCCATTTTTTAATCAGGTTGTTTTTTGTTGCTGTCCAGTTTTATGAGTTTTTTATATACTTGGGATATTGATTCTTTATCAAATATATGGCTTGCAAATACCTTCTATTCAGTAGGTCGTGTTTTTGTTTAGTTGATGGTTTCTTTTTCTGTGCAGAAGCATTTAAGTTTGATGTAGTTCCATTTGTTTAATTTTGCTTTTGTTTGCCTTGCTTGAGCAGACATGCTCAGAAAGATATTGCTGAGACCAATATCAATGAGATAACTGCCTATGTTTTCTTCTGGAAGTTTTATGGTTTCAGGTCTTGCATTTAAGTCTTTAATCCATTGTAAGTTAATTTTTGTGTGTGATGTAATATATCAACCTAATTACATTCTTTTGCATCTAGTTTCCAGTTTTTCCAGCACTATTAACTGAGGCTACTATGCTTTCTGCCTTGTATATTCTTTGCACTTTTGTCAAAAATTAATTGTACATATATGTGTGGATTTATTTCTGGGCTTTGAATTCTATTCCATTAATGTGTGTCCCTGGTTTTTCTGCCAATACTATACAGCTTTGGTTACTATAGCTTTGTAGTATAATTTGAAATCAGGGAGTATGATACCTCCAGCCTCACTATTTTCCTTCAAGAAAATTGGTTTGGCTGTTCAGGGTCTTTTATGGTTTCATACGAATTTTAGGATTTATTTTGTATTTTTGTGAAAAATGTAATTGGGATTTTGATGGAGATTATAGTGATTTGTAGATTGCTTTAGGTAATATGAACCTTTTTCACAGTGTTAATTCTTTCAACCCATGAGAACTGAATATCTTTTCATTTTTGCATGTCTTCAATTTTTTTCAACATCTTCAGTTTACATGTCTTTCAATTCCTTGGTTAAATTTATTCCTACAATTTCTTTCTATATCTTGATGCATATATATTAAGAAATTATATTTTCATGATGAATTGTGTCCTTTGTCATTATGTAATGTCCATGTTTGTCTCTTGCTACATGGCACAGTGGTAAAGAATTTGCCTGCTAATGCAGGAGACACAGGAGATGTGAGTTCAATCCCTGGGTTGGGAAGATCCTTCAGAGTAGGAAATGGTTACCCACTCTTGCTTGGCAAATTCCATGACAGAGGCACCTGGTGGGCTACAGTCAGTGGGCTTGCAAAGAGTCAGACATAACTGAGTGACTGGGTGTACGCACACACAGACACACACTTTTTTTTTTTTTTTAGCTTGAAGTCTATTCTGTCTGATATGAGTATGGCTATCCCTACTTTCTTTGGACTGCCATTTGCGTGAAGTGTCATTTTCCATCCCTTCACTTTGGGACTATGTTTGTCTTTAGAATAGAGATGAATCTCTCAAAATAATACAGTACTTTTTCTGACAGCATATAATCTTTATTAGTTATGTAAATTTGTGAATCCAACTGATAGAGGACTCAAAATAGCTGTCATGAAAAAAAGTAAGTGAACTACAAGAAAACTTAGAAAGGTACTTCAGTGATCTCAGGAACAAAATTAATGAATGAAGGGAATAATTTGGCAAAGAGATTAAAACACTAAAATGAATCAAATTCTGTAGCTGAAGAACTCAATAAATGAGATGAATGATGCAATAGAAAGCACTGGAAATGCTTATATATTAATATATAAACTATATTTTATATATTATATTATAATCAAACTATGTAGACCATATATATATATATATTAAATGCAGTTATTGTTTCTTTAAATAAACTCTCTGCTCCATTCTCTCTTTCTTCTCCTTCTAGGATACCCATTGCCCTTATTTTCTCTCTCCTGTTAGTGTCATATAGTTCTCATAAAATTTCTTCATTTAAAAAGAAAATCTTAGTTCTCTCTTCTTCTACCTGAATCATTTCTAAATTTCTACCTTCAAACTCACTAATTCTCTCTTCCATATAGTCTGCTCTATTTCCAATGCTTACTATTTCATTTTTAATCTCATTTATTAAATTCTTCAGCTCTAGAATTTGATTCTCTTTTAGTACTTTAATCCCTTTGGCAAATTATCCCTTTTGTTCATGGATTTTACTCCTAAGATCACTAACCTGCCTTTCTGAGTTTCCTTGTCACTAGCTGAGCACTGTCACCACGTGTGGGAGGGCAGAACTGTGGGCCCCACTGCCACTGCCCGGGTTTCACAGGCAACTGCAGCCAGAGTTCAAAGTTGTGGGCACTGCTTCCCTGCTGCGTCGGTGTGCTCTGTTACACTTGGGCTGGTATCCAGGGCACCACATTCAATATTTCCCCATTCTGCCCCTTCTGTACTGATGGGTGGATCTCTCCAGCAACCTGGTGAATTGGTTGGAGAAATCTTTGCCAAGTTATAGGTGTTTTACTTGTTGTAGACCGAAGTGGGGAGATAAAGGGAGCTTCTCACGACACCATAATACTGACATCTGTCTTGCACTTTTTTTTATTGATGGCAGAAATTTTTGATGGTGATTTTGTCTTTTTTTTTTTTTTTGCTTTATGAGTAATATTTCAACCTGTATTTTGGGAGTATTCAAGTATTTCCATTACAATATTCATCTTGACTACTTTAATTTGCAAATCAACTATGTAAGGTAGGAAGAACAATTGTTTATTTTATAGAGAAGGAAACCACAGCCAAGAGAAGTTGTCATAAAAACACTGCAGATGTAAAAATGTGATCTGATTCTATGTTAATCTCCTGACACCAATCTGCTGTTTATTGAGCACAAAACACTGCAAGCGAAAATTGGGTGTCCTGCCCTTTAAAGTCCTGTCTGTTTTTCACATAGGTTACTGTAAAGCATATCTCCCCTAACTTCTTTGTGAGCAGTTGGTTTGGGTTTCTTTTGTTTGGTTTTTAAACTCAGCTATGCACCTTATGCTTGACATTATTTAACTTCACCTTCTTAGGTTCAATCATCAACGTCTGTAGAATGGTATCTATGCACTCCACAGCAAAAAAAAAAAAAAATTGATAAATAGCAAGGAATGCTAATGCAGAACTGAAAGTGTCAAAATTAGGTTGACAATTTCTTTTCTTCCCTCCATCCTTCCCTTCTTTTTCTTTCTTCAGCATTTTAAAAACATTGTTCTATTCAATTTTACTTCCATTATTTTATGAGAAGTCTGCTGACATTCTTAACATTGCACTCCTAAACAACTTCCCCTAGACCACGAGTTGGCAAACTTTCACTATAAATGGCCAGATAGTGAATAATTTACTCTTTAATGGTTCTGCTCCTATAGTTTCTATTTTCCTGCTTGTTTCCTGGTTCTTTATTTTTATTTTTTGTAAGCCAGACATTGTGTTTAAAAAACCAGCAGTAGAGAATGAATAAGTAATGTTTATCTCTGGATAAGGTCACACAATCTTTTTTCTCAGACCATCATTTTGGTGAGATTGCATCTATCTAATCTTTAATTCAGCTGGGTTTGGGCTTTGATATACCTTTAGAAAGATTCAGTATACCACTATCTTCAAATATTTTATGGTGGGAATAGAAATTTCCCTTAGCAGAGCTTAGGATCTGTACACCCCCAAGACCTCAGAGATTTTTTATGCTTTAAAGCCAGTCACCAGCCTTCTAAACTCTCAGAATCTGTAAATCTGAACTCTCAGATTTATAATGTGAAGAAAACTTCTTTAGGGTCAGTGGGAGTCTCATTCTCCATCCCTGTGCCTGGTTTTCTATGCATCAGGAAATGTCTCCACTCTGCTGCCCTACACTTCCCTTTCAGTGAAGATTCAGTGTACCTCAGGAGACAGTCTTAATTATTTTCACAGTCCTAATTAAGCTATTGCTATTCATAAGGCCCCATGCATCTTGGGGGAACCTTTCTTAGCTCTCTTGTCTTTTCCTGTCCTTTGGTGGTGAGGGGCACACTTTCTCGTGGTCATAAAATCCCTGTGAATCTCAGGATGAAAGTGGGCATCTTACTCGATTCCTCTAAACTGTTTTGACTGATTGCAGATGTGCATTCAGAGAAGTCCCATTTTGTCTCAGAGATGTCCCCTCTCAGCTCTCCTTCTCTGCCTCTAGCTCTGGGGTGCTATCTCTGTGCACTCAATTAAGGTACTGTGGGAATTAGGCATCCAGGATCCACACATTTGCTTTACAACTGTGGATCCTTGGAACGTCCATTAATTGTACCCGTTCACATGTGGGCATCAGAAAAACTGTCAAAAGTCAGGATAATTTTCTCCTTAGTCACCTCTATAAGGGAATGGATGTTAATTCTCTTTCTGTCATTTCCCTAGACAATCATTACATCTATCAGTAATTGAAGGAAAGAGCCTGGCTAGTGAAAAGTATATGTTTCAATGCTGGCAGAATTTTGGTTAGAGGGTATGGAGGAGTGAGACCCTCCTGTGTGGCCTAGCTAGTGTTTGTATTTTGTGTGAGTGGAAACCTTCAGAGTCAGAGGCCTTGGCTTGCAGAAAGAGCACTATAGTTTCCAAGCCTCCTGGACTGGAGGCTTTCACAGATTCAACTGCTGGGCTGCACATTCTCCTACTTATATCTTTAGGAGATTATATTTTTAAGACTGAAGTTCAAAGGCTATATTTAGAGATAAAAGTGTTTGTCTATTTATACAGAAATGGGACAATTCTAGTCACCTCTGGACTGACTCAATATCCACCATCTTAAAAGAATAGATCAAAAAACACATATTCACATACATACATACACATACACATACATGCACACACATACCAAAGATGGGAGAAAATTCTGAAATTTCAATAGGAAATTTTTTTTTCATCTTTGACTCTTTGCTCAATGAGAGGCTACATTAAAATTTGATATTTTTTTCCCTGTAAACCTACTTCAGAAAACATCTTTAAATTTTAGTATTTAAAGTTGTAGATCATAAGGGCATGTGTAAGGGATATTTTAAGTCATATATCATAGATGATTTTTTCCCTCTAGAGGATTGAACAAAGGTAGTTTAGCTCATTAATTATGGCCCAGACACCCCTGGAGGATTATAGTTGAGTATTATAACACAAATGGCTCCCATACTTGGAATGAATTATTTTGAATACTTAAAGGTAACTTCTAACTACAGATGTTTTATGGCATAATGAGACCTTGATGCTACCTGATTAAATGCAGCGGCAAATCAACATTTACTAGAAAAATAGTAAAGTGACATGAATTATTTTCCAAATAGCCACGATGGCAAGAATTTCTATTTGACAATAACTACAGGAAAAAAAGAGTACAAATGATAGGTCAGCAAGGTATCCTGTGAGACTGTGCTGTCTTGGGAGCTATTGAGAAATCCCGGAGGTGATGGATAAAATTCACTGGGATGGAACACAGTCATGCATAAATGCAGAAGATGGTGACTCAGTGTTTTATCTTTGACTTTTAGAGACTGACAAAAACCCTGCTGAGTAGCACATCACAGAAAAATAAAGATCTTGGGACATGATTTGTACTATCGAATAGTCCATCCTTATCTGTAGGAGATACCTTCTAAGACCCTCAGTGGATGCCTAAAACCAGGAATAGCACCAAACCCTACATACACTGTATTTTTTTCCTATACATATATACATGCACACCTATGATAAAGTTTAACTTATAGATTAGGCACAGTAAGAAACTAACAATAATAGAACAATTATAACAATATTCTATAATAAAGTTATTATAAATCTTAGTAACCTCAGAATAGAATTTTTTTTTTCTTTCAAGTTGGACACTTTAACCTTTTTTCTTAAGGAAAGCATTTTATGACTTCTCTTTGGCATATCCGAATTGTCAGCCTCACTGTTCTTGAGCTTTGGGGCCATTATGAAGTAAAGTAAGTGTTACTTGACACAAGCACTGTGATTCTGTTGCAATCGATCTGATAACTGAGGCAGCTGGTAAGTGACGAATGGGCAGGATGCACTGAGCAAAGGGATGATTTCTGCTCAAGGTGGGATGGTGAGAGATTTTATTATGCTACTCTGAATGGTGTGCAATTTAAAACTTATGAAGTGTTTATCTCTGGAATTTTTCATTTAATGTTTTTGGACTGAGGTTAACTATGGGCAACAAACCATCGAAAGTCAAATCTAGGGTAAGGGGGAACTACTGTATCACCTTCTACTGCTTTTCTTAGTTTCTCCTCAGAGTGTCTCTCCGGAGTTCACAATCAGATTTCAAGCACAGTCAGGGCCACACCGTAGTAGTGTAACGTTTTATAAGAGCACTGCCCTGGCTCAGCTTTATGCAGATGAAGTCAGTTGATTTTCAAGGTTACCTCGAAAAAGTAGGTTTTCTTATTTTCCCATTTTACTAGATGGGGAAATTGGAGAAACAGGGGAATAACTATAACTTGCCCAAGATCACACACAGTTAAGTGGCATAGCTGAAATTTGGACCCAGATGTTCTGACTCCAGGGGCCATGACCTGAACTGTTCTGCAAGACTCTTTTCTGCTTTCCTGTATCTCCCATACCTCCTAGCTATTTTCTCAGGAAAGAGGATTTCTTGAATATGTTCTTGAATTAAATTCTTGCTAATAAACAGAAATTCATGTTTTCTTTCATTTTTGTATAATCTTTTCACCTTTACTCCAAAGGCTCCTATTAGACCCAAATATTCATACTTCCCTCTACACAGAAGTGCCAATTATGTTCCACATTTTATGCCTGGAGAGTTTGGTTCAGAAGCATTCTGTGGCTGCAATCTGGCTCTTCAAAAATACTACTTTAATACAGAGAATAAACTACTGGTTGCCAGTGGGAAGAGGCAACGAGGGAGCTAGACAGTGTATGTAGGGTTTGGTGCTATCCCTGGTTTTAGGCATCCACTGAGGGTCTTAGAAGGTATCCCTTGCATATAAGGATGGACTATTGGATAGTACAATAGGGACTGGGAAGTGCAAATTATTGGGTATAAGATAGACTACAGAGATGTATTGTAACACATGGAGAATATAGTCAATACTCTGTAATAGCTATAAATGGAATGTAACTTCTAAAAATTATATAAATAAACATGCAAAAAATAGCACTTAATCAATTAGCAACATCAGCCATGGGTATAGGATCAGGGAATAGTACTATATATCCATAGATAGGTAGATAGATAGAGATACAGTTTATATAATAAAATGCTGTCTGACTCTCAGAATGCCCTGTTATAAAACAACATTATTAGTGATCTTCCTCTTATCCTTCTGTTTGTACTTGCTCTATTTGTAATATACTACAGGAAATGGCAGTATAGTTTAGGAGAATGAACACAGAACTTACAGTGACCAGATCTGGGATTAAACTCTGTATTTATACTTGTATATAAATTAAAAAGTAAAAATTAAAAAGCCCCTCAGCTTCTCTATCTGAATAAATTGTAGTACTTATGAGTTAATGATAATAAGGCAGAAGAGAATAAACTTTCTCTATAAAGGTTAGATAGTATATATTTTACATTTTTCAGGCCATAGTTGGCTGATGCCTGAAATAAGGGAATGTGAAAACAACCCTAAACAGTCAAGAATGTTAATTATCTTCAATGCTTATATTCTTTTTAAAAAATAAGACATTGAAATAGTCAAATTATTTCATTTTAAAATGTGAACATAGCTTGGTGATTTGTAATATATTATTACTAATGCCTCAATATAAATATGTCAGTCATACTTAGGAACAGCAAATCTCAGAGCAGATAGGTTAAATTATTTTGATTGTGTAATTTATTAGTAAGTTTTCTTATATCTCAACATGGTTGTATGTAGTTTTATAAATCATATACACTACAACTCCACAATTACATTTTGTACCTTATAAAACATACACAAAATATAAATTACTTAAAATTAAATGACGATTTAGAGAAGCTCTAAGCTCAAAGGAAATCATAAACAAAATGAAAAGGCAACCTACAAAATGGGAGAAATTTGCAAATGATGCAACCGACAAGAGATTAATCTCAAAAATATACTAAGAGCTCATACAGCTCTATCTAAAAAGTAAACAACCTAATAAAAAGATGGACAGAATATCTAAATAGACATTTCTCCAAAATGTACACACAGATAACCAAAAAGCACATGATAAGATACTCAGCATAGCTAATTATTAGATAAATGCAGATAGAAACTATTGATACAATGAAGTATCACCTCATACCAGTCAGAATGGCCATCATCAAAAAGTCTATAAGTAATAAATGTTGGAGAGGGTGAAGATAAAAGGGAATCCTTCTACACTGTTGGTGGAAATGAAAATTGGTACAATCACTATGGAAAACAGTCTGGAGTTTCATTAAAAAAAACTAAAAATAGAGCTACAATATGATCCCACTTCTGGGCATATACCTAGAGAAACCATAATTCAAAAAGACAGATGCAAGTCCATGTTCACTGCAGCACTGTTTACAATAGCCAAGATATGGAAGCAAACTAAATGTCCATCAAGAGATGAATGGCTAAAGGAAATGTGTATATCAACATGCATACAAGCATATAATGGAATATTACTCAGCTATAAAAAGAATAAATAATCCCATTTGTAGCAACATGGATGGACCCAGAGACTGTCATGCTAAGTGAAGTAAATCAAAGAAAGACTAATATCATAAGATATCATTTATATGTGAAATCTTAAAAAAAAATGAGACAAACTTATTTACAAAACAGAAACAGACTCACAGACATAGAAAACTAATTTGCGGTTACCAAAGGGTAAAGGTAGAGGGAGGGATCAATTAGAAGTTTGGGATTATCATATATACACTGACAATATATAAAATAGGTAAACAAGGACCTACTGTGTGGCACAGGAAGCTGTAATCAGTATTTTGTAATAAACTATATGGGGCAAGAATTTGAAAAAGCATATATATAGAGAAAGATAAATAGATTTCTGAATCATTTTGCTGTACACAGGAAACTAGTAACATTGTAAATCAACTATTCAGTTCAGTTCAGTTGCTCAGTCATGTCCTACTCTTTGCAACCCCAAGTACTGCAGCACACCAGGCTTCCCTGTTCATCACCAATACCTGGAACTTACTCAAACTCATGTCTATTGAGTCGGTGATGCCATCCAACCATCTCATGCTCTGTCGTCCCCTTCTCTTCCTGCCTTTGATCTTTCCCAGAATCAGGGTCTTTTCCAATGAGTCAGTTCTTCAAATCAGGTGGCAAAATTATTGGAGTTTCAGCTTCAGCATCAGTCCTTCCAATGAATATTCAGGACTGATTTCCTTTAGGACTGACTGGTTGGATATTCTTGCAGTCCAAGGGACTCTCAAGAGCCTTCTCCAACACCACAGTTTGAAGGCATCAGTTCTTCAGTGCTCAGCTTTCTTTATAGTCCAACTCTCACATCCATACATGACTAGTGGAATAACCATAGCTTTGACTCAATGGACCTTTGTTGGCGAAGTAATGTTTCTGTTTTTTAATATGCTGTCTAGGTTGGTCATAGCTGTTCTTCCAAGGAGCAAGCATCTTTTAATTTGATGGCTGCAATCACCATCTGCAGTGATTTTGGAGGCCAAGAAAATAAAGTCTCTCACTCTTTCCATTGTTTCCCCATCTATTTGCCATGAAGTGAAGGGACTGGATGCCATGATCTTAGTTTTCTGAATGTTGAGTTTAAGCCAACTTTTTCACTCTCCTCTTTCACTTTCATCAAGAGGCTCTTTAGTTCTTCTTCACTTTCTGCCATAAGGGTGGTATCATATGTATATCTGAGGTTATTGATATTTCTCCCAGCAATCGTGATTCCAGATTGTGGTTTGTCCAGCCCAGCATTTCTCATAATGTTCCCTGCATATAATGTAAATAAGCACGGTGACAATATACAGCCTCGACATACTCCTTTCCCCATTTTGAGCCAGTCTGTTGTTCCATGTCCAGTTCTAACTATTGCTTCTTGACCTGCATACAGACTTCTCAGGAGGCAGGTCAGGTGGTCTGGTATTCTAATCTCTTGAAGAATTTTACACACTTTGTTATGATCCACACAGTCAAAGGCTTTGGGGTAGTCAATAAAGCAGAAGTAGATGTTTTTCTGGAACTCTCTTGCTTTTTTGATGATCCAACGATCAAAAATCAACTATACTTCAATAAGAAAAGAATAAGTGAAGATTCAAAGAAGCTCTGATGTTGCTTCTCACCCACTCTAGACAACTGAAGACCACTAGGGAAAAGAATTAACACCTCGTGGTGCTAGCTGGGCAGGAGTTTTAGGTATTTAGTCTCTCTCAACCAGCTGGTATGAAAGGTATTGTTAAATTATTATCCCATTTTACTATTAAGAACAAAGAGTAAATAACTTCTAATTCTACAGATAGTAAGCAGCAATTTGAATACAGTTCTGTATGCGTCCTAAAACTTTATGTTTCTTTTACAATAAGAGAGACAGAAATTGAAGCATCACTTGCAGAGAGCACGTCTAAATCAAAGTCATCCAAGGAATAACCTTCCAGAGGCAGGATCCACACACAGGCTATAAAGCACAGGTTGGGAATGACTGGGGCAGTGGCATATGCTGATAAATGTTTAATTAACTTCTCTCTAGTAGAAATGAGAGGGACTCAATTTATAGCTTTTGTCAATTACTGAGATTGCTCAATAGGACCCCATGACCCCACAGGGCCTGGCTCCACTACCACTGAACTTGAGACAGGCCATATGGGAACGAAGATGTAAAGGGAGGAAGGTATTGAAACAGTAAGACCATCTTTTCTTTGTCCACTCCAAGTACAGAGTTGTCACTTAGACATGGGGCCTCTTCCCTCCCTGAGGATGGGGCACCAAATGCGCAAGTCAGGAAAAAGAAAACAGGGTATCAGGTATTCCTTAACTATTTATTTGGGATGATAAAAAGCTGTTTGAATGTCCATATTTCATATGTGTGTTAGTCACTCAGTCGTCTCGGACTTTTTGCGACCCATGGACTGTAACCTGCCAGGCTCTCCTGTGCTTGGGATTCTCCAGGCAAGAACTCTGGAGTGGGTTGCCATTGGATCCACTGTACGTTACAGAAGTAATAATAGTGGTTTCTCCTCCCTAGTTATTCTAATTGTTTACTGTACATGAAAGAAGAAGAGAAAAAGGTTAATTCTCATCTTATGAATGACAATGGATTTTTAATGGTGTTGTTTGTGTACAAAGAAATATACAACAGGTTATTTCACGTAAATGTTTCTTTTAGAATTACTGTATTTATCATTGCTGTTGTCGTTCAATCACCCAGTCATGTCCGACTCTTTGCAACCCCGTGGACCACAGCACAGCAGGCCTCCCTGTCCCTCACCATCTCCCAGAGTTTGCCCAGGTTCATGTTCATTGCATCAGTGTTGCTGTCCAGCCATCTCATCCTCTGACACCCTCTTCTCCTTCTGATATTTATCATAGCACAACACAATTAACACCAGCTTATAAAAAAGCAAATCCCCAGATAACCTCGATGTCTAGAAAATGCAGCCAGTTACTTCTAGAAAAGGCTAGATATGCATTAAGGGAATTTTTTTTATCGTTCCATGACTCTGTGAGGCACTCTTACATGTTCATTTAATAAATGAAATTGTTGAACGTGGTGTACCAGGACAGTGCAAATGCAGAATATGAAAACAGGACACAGTATTTATCTTCACCGAGGGATGGTGGATCCAGATGTTGGATTGTACCCTGTTTCATGTCTACTACGAGCTACTCAAATCTCCCCCTACCAGTTCCAGGCCCTTGGGAGAGAAAAACAACACGCTCCATAGATGTGAAGAGACAAAAACCTCTCCTACTTTTCCCAAATCTTTTGCAAGAGGAAGATGAAGCAGAAAATTGTGGAGTTTTATCTGGCTGGTCTACATGCCTCCTGGTATCACATCTCCCTGCTCTTAATAATCCTTTGTAATTGTAAAGAGATTTATGCTTTTCAAGGTACTTTCGAAATGCATCTCTAATACAGAATCTCAAACTTAGAAGTTGTCTGAAAAGTCATCCCACCCAAACCCCTGCTAGACCTTCAGTGTCCTTGACTCCACTGTAACCCCGAGGGGTAGGAAGGACACGGGCTGGTGACCCCTCTTTACAGGTGAAGAAGCAGGACCTCTGGACAGCCAGTGGCAGCACATGGGTGGGAGGACAGATTGTTGGAACCTGTTCTAAAACCTCAAGTCTCCACGTAGAGAGAAGAGTCAGTAACCGGGATTATCTCTCCATCCTTATGAAAATATCCAGGACCTCTCAGTCTTCAGATGGTAGAGGGAGGAGCCCCCAAACAGGGCAAAGACACTAACAGACACCCCCTGCCCTTAGTCCCCTCTGGCTTCATCCTCTCCCCCATCACATCCCACTGTCTCTGCCAAACAGCAGCTGTCCTGGGTTAAGTTCTAGCTCCACCCTTCAGCACTAGCAATGGCTCAGTCGCTTCTGTCACTGTTCTCTCATCTATGAAACTGGTCAAGGATACCTATTCCACAGGTGATTGTGAAGAGTATTATCACTTGCCTCCAGGCCTAGCACCTGGGAAGCACTCCGTAAATGCAAGCACCTCCCCCGCTAATACCCCACCAAGAGGGCTAGACTCACCCTCTCCAGCCTCAAAGTCAGAGAAGGTGGTGACAAAAGAGTCTGGGCAGGAAACCATGCAGCTTAAATTTCCTTTTAAATGATTGGCAAATAAGTGTTTTTCTAACTTCACTATTAATGTTATTATTGAAATAATATGTGTCACATTACCATGTTACACGGTGCAGAGACAGAACTGCTGCCCTCGGGGAGGAATAAAAAGTCGACAAAAAAATGATAAAGAGAAATGTCGGGATGGTATTTAGTAGCTTTTTCTCCCCTTTGCCAATAAATAAAAGCTATTTTGTGCAGTTCCTCAATTCTAATCGTGTATTTCTCGCCCTTCTCATTGAGTTCCCAGAGGGGAGCCATCCTATTGTTGACATTTAATAATGCCAAACAATAATCAAGGGCTCATTAGGCCAGAGGAGGCCAGGGGGACTGTGCAGTATTGGTTGCCTCTGGGAAGGGTCCCATTTAAAGCATTTAACAGAGAGGAGGCTCTATGCCACTTTTAAAGCTGTCATGAGAAATCCACAGTCTCTACTCCAAACATGAATCAAAAATCAAAGATGTTGGAGACAGTGGTAATTGAGACTTGTGTATAGGCTAGGAAGGCTGAAGATAGGGGGAACTCGGAACTGGAACTTGACCTTGACCTTAAGCAAGTATAAGATGCAGAGAAGCTGAGAGGAGGCGGGGATATATCTGCGTTGGCACTGAGTGAGAATAATGTTCATCCTGCTTGGGACAAAGCAAGTGGACTAAATAAATTACTCCTTAGGCTTCCTTTTTCCAGATTAAAATATTTCTTTTGCTGCAGAAGACAAAGGTTGAAATATGATTTTCCCATTTGCAGAGTTGAAATATAATCAAGACTTTACCAGGTGGCACCCACATACCTAACCCACACAGTGCTGCCATCCCTCGGTGTTTCTCTCTGCTCCTTCTGCTCCAGGAAGGCATGGGCGTTGCCAGCCACACAGGTATCAATTATCTGCACATCCTGCATCCACAGTAGCAGCAAATCACACTGGGCTAAAATACTTAGGGGATTGCAGGCCTGTGTCAGTACTTAGGAAGCAGGATTTCTGATAAACTGAATTTTCTGCTCAACTCAGAGTTAACAAGTTCAATGCTTGATGGTGGAAAATCTTTCAAATAATGATGAAGCTCTTTCTTCCGTCTCAATGCACAGGCTAGTAATGGGAATTGAACCCTTTCTTGGTGGTCTAGGAAGCCAGAGGCCCTATAGTTTCTGATTCATTTGAGCATCACATCTCATTGCCTCACACTGTAGATGGAGAAAGGGAAATGACAGAAAACTGGACAGATTGAGAGCTGAGACTATGACAACCTCAAGGAATCAAGAGGGACAACTGCTTTTCCATTTTCCCTTCTTTTTAAATCTAAATTTAAGATACCAATTTATTTTCACATGAACCATCTCTTTCCCTTGAAAGACAGTAAAATAGAAAAAGAGTTAATTATGATTTTTAGAAGCTAAAGTGTGCTTAATCAAGGCTTTACTATATTTTACAATCTCCACAAGAGACAAGACCTTAACTTTATTTTCTATGTATCCATCCACAACACATGGCACAGTAGCTGGGAATAAATGTTACTAATTATAGCAATATTTCATTTATCTGATAGATATGAGGATGAGTTATTTTTCAGATAAATGAAACACCAATACTTTTTAAAATTGTAATAATTTTGACTGTTTTAAGTGCATCCTTTAATTCCCTGTCTTGTAGTGGTGGTGGTGGTTTAGTCACTAACTTGTGTCCCACTCTTGCAATCCCATGTACTGTAGCCCGCCAGGTTCCTCTGTCCATGGGATTCTCCAGGCAAGAATACTGGAGTAGGCTGCAATTTCCTTCTCCAGGGCATCTTCCTGACACAGGGATTGAACCCGGGCCTTTGACATTGCAGGTCGATTCTTTACCAACTGAGCTATGAGGGAAGCAAGCTTTATTTATGCTATAACCCGCTGACACCTTTAAGAGGCTTCTTGGTAGACAGGGTAAGCCTCTCTGCCTGCTCTTGGTCATTTAAATACACTGTTGTGTTACAAAATGAAAAATAACTATCCAAGATCATTTGAATTAAATATAAGAGTGAAAATGAAAGCTGCTCAGTTGTGTACAGCTCTTTGCAACCCCATGGACTCTAGCTGATGGAATTCTCCAGGCCAGAATACTGGTGTGGGTAGCCTTTCCCTTTTCCAGGGAATCTTCCCAACCCAGGGATCAAACCCAGGTCTCCCGCATTGCAGGTGGATTCCTTACCACCTGAGCTACAAGGGAAGCCCAAGAATATTGGAGTGGGTAGCCTATCCCTTCTCCAGTGGATCTTCCTGACCCAGAAATTGAACCGGGGTCTCCTGCATTGCAGGTGGACTCTTTACCAACTGAGCTAAATATGAGTAACAGTTTTTAAAAAAGAACCTGAAAAGATCACAAATGAATATGATGACCATATATTTAATGTCCAACATATTTAAAAGTGAATAGAACTACTATCAATGAACAGATCTCTCTGCTAACAGGGCTATACCATATAAATGGACAGTGTATATATATAACAGGTTGGCCAAAAAGTTCATTCTGTTTTTTTCCGAAAGATGTTATGAAAAAAACTTGAACAAAATTTTGGCCAATCCAATACTTGTGCCCAAAAGTTGCTTCTTTGAATTCCAGTCTGGTTCTTGACAGTATTCCAGATAGTTTTTTTATTCCTCCATCCACCCATGATAAGGTAAAAGGCTTATTAGTTAAGCCCTTTCTATGTGTAAAGCTTTGTGCTAGACACTGGAAGTATGTAAAATGGAAAATACACACACACACACACACACACACACACACATGTGGAAAGAAATCAGAAATTCAGGCTGCCAGAATTTTGGAGGGCTTTGATTTATCCTCCCAAACAGATCAGTTAACTAAAACTTCGAAACTGGCTATGGGCTACAACAAAAATTCAGAGGAGACAGTTACCAGCTGAAATGCAAAAGCAATGCTAGAGCTAGGCAACAACATATTAGGGGGTAGGGTGGGGAGTCAGCAGAACTCTACCTTTCATGCTTAGGGGGTTCACACTGCCTTGTCAAACATCAAAGTCTTTGAAACTGAGTTCAGGCATTTGACCATTTCAAGCCTCATTAAAGAGTGTGACAATTACAGAAAGAGAGAGAAATGGACTGAACTGAAAATAGCCTGCGACATTTATCCCCAGACACAAATAACTATGTAGTTACTTCAACCTGTTAAAAAATAATTGTCATCCAGGGAGAAGACACTGTTGTGAAGAGACAGCATGCCCAGTGAAACTGGCCAATTTTTGCAGAAAGTATGGGATGAAGGAAGCTTGAGAAGGCTCCACGAAGACCAGGTATTCACTTTGCTAAGGACTCTCTGTGTGGACCTGGGGGTCTGATTATCATCTCTTATGAGAGGAACTCTTGCCACCAAACTTGGGAACCACTGCTGTAGTTTCCTGATCTTAACCAACTTAGTCTAGCCAAATCATAATTGGTGCAATTTTGTCCTACAGCATTGACAGCATCCATACCATCATCACACAGGGATGCATGAAATAGAGATCAGTTATTACAAGTCCCCTTTTGGGTAAATTATAAAACATATCCTACCTCAAAACACATGTATTGAGCATCTCACCATTATTGATGTTAAAAATATTGTAGAATTTCAACACTGAAAATATTTTATAGACCAAAATTTTATGTAGCTAAGAAATTTGTCATATAACATTCCTGGTTCTTGGGCATCTGGCTTCAACATGACTATTTCATGTTTCCTAATTTTACTGTTTCAAAAGTATCTCTGTCCACATATGAATTGCTCAAATTGATAAACTATTCTTTATATTGCGTCTATGTATCACTTAAAACTTTTTCATATCGGTCTTGTTTCTGCCCTCTCTACAATAACTCAGAACAAGCTGACCTCTCTATGGCAACTCACTCCTCAAACATTTGAAGATGACAAGTATGTTGCAATTTATCTTTTTAATCATCCTTTTTCCTTATAACTTCTTACATGAACTACTATCAAGCAACTCCCTACTCATCTAGAATTACTCTTAGCCTAAATACTAGAATCCCCAAGTGTTTTGGTCTGTAACAATAATTTACAATATCAACTCTTCTATTTATTTGTATTAGCTTGGATAGTATGGCCTATGGTAACTATGCAACCGTGAAATCTCAGTGACGTACTATAATAATATTTATATCTTGCTCATATTATTCATTCAAGGAGACTTAGGGGCTCTACCCTCCACAGTCACTCAGGGACCCAGGCTAGGATGGGCTTCAACATTTTGTAGCTGCGTCATGTAATCAGTGAACCGTCCACGGTCACTGTAGTAGCATAGGAGAGAACTAGAGAGTCTCTCACCGTCTTACAAACATGTTGCCCATAGTTCATCGGCAGGAAATATTTGCGTGGCCAGATAATAGAAAACAGTCTGAGTAACTTGAATAATAAGTACACCCTCTACAGAGGTTCATAAGAAAATGATAAAATTTTGAACAGGACAAAGTCATGGATAGAATTTGACAGCACTGCTCCAGAGGCTTCTTCCTTTTAACATTTTTTTAAAGACTTTTCATTTTATATTGGTGTATAGTTGATTAACAATGTTGTGTTAGTTTCAGGTGAACAGCAAAGTAATTCAATTATACATAAACATGTAACTCAAATACAACACTGAAGATGGTCATCAAACCATAAAAGAGAACAAAAGAGGAAGGGAAGAAAAAAGACCTATATAAACCAAAATGGGAAAACAATTTTAAAGAGAGGCTTCTTTAACTTGACTTAGCTTCTTTTAGCAGACGATGTTCTGTACTGATAATATACAAAGCAAGTAAGGCCAGGCCCAAATAATGTAATCTAGGATTTCCAGATTTCCCTTTCTTCACCTCATCCTCCCTAACTTCAGACTCTGTATAGAATCACATCAAACAGAAAGTTCGTAGTGTTTCCAGGGGGAAGCAACCAACACATGGAAACTAAAACCAGCCAATCAACGTTATTCACCTATTGAGTAGAAAGTACTGAGTACAGTATAGTCCTTTGAAATTGGAGGTGGGATGGCCCTCTAGCTACGTTTTTCCTTAAGGGCCCTGGGACCCTTCCTCTCTTCAGGCAGAACTGTTAACCATTAACTATTATATGAACCACTATAGTGGTCACCATCAATCCTACAAGATCCTCAATATAACCTAGTTCATGTTCTTACTTCTAAAAGTGAGAGCTAGAAGCAGCCTGAAAGATGGAGTGTTTTAACTTCTTAATTCTAAACCCTAATGCATATATATATATGTATGTATGTATGTATGTATGTATGTATGTATGTATGTATGTATATGCATATACATACACATTTACAGTTCATCCATATACCATGGTCCAGGGAACTGGGATTACATAATTAGTTAATGTCACAATAGGACAAACATCCAAATCTACTCATCTTTATTGCAATATTCCGTGCTCCTAACAGGTAAAGGTGATGCTTATACCAGGCAATACTCTAACGCTTGGCCTTCAGTCACACTGTTTCTGTTGCCCAGAAGGCTTCTCCTATACCTTTCTCTGTGAGGTGAGAGCCCACTTACCCTTTAAGATTAAGTGCTACCTGGCCAGCATAATTCATTATTTTACTGCCCTTACATCCCTTAACACAATAAGAACTTAGAACTGTGCAAAATAAAAGGGGAAGAATTCTGCGGAAGCCTGAGTAGACTTACTACAGTTTTCACCACAGCTCATGAGCTAATTCCTCAGGGCTGTGTTAGGTCCCAATTTGATAAGCACTGTGAGCCCTGGAGAAAGTCTCTGACCTTCTCAGGACTGGACAGTGCAGTAGCAGTGGTCTCATCAACTCTGTCCATCTGCCAAACAAGACACACAAGAGAAATACATTTTGAATATCCCCAAGATCTGACTAGGGCATCTCACTAAGAAAGTCTCACTCAGTAAGATGACTTCTGGAGCATTATTGCTATAAAACATTCTAGAAAATGGGCCGTATGGACTCTGAACATTCTTCCTAATGATCTTAAGCACTTGGAGATGATATTTATCCTGCTCCTATTTTCAACCAGAGATTCCTAGAGAGTGAGGACTTCTAAAAGTATCTACTGGTCAGTCTTCACTTAGAGAACACAGCTGTATGTACCAACAAGGATGGCTGCTAGCCTGTGTTCAATTGTTCATCTCTCTCGTGGTTCATAGTCTCAGAAAGAAACCAGACATAGCTCTTTGTAAAACAAGAAATTTAAATTTATAAAAATAATTTTAAACCTGTTCATAGCATCCCAAGAGGTACCCAACAACCAGTTGTGAGTGCTAACGAGTATAACCAAACTGGTTTTCCAGCACTTCCAATGTAAGGTTCAGACTTAAGAGATCGGCTACTCAGCGATTCTTACTTGGTATGTTATTTTTTAAAAGAAGGCAAAATATGCACCTTCTTCCAAGTTAAACTTCTGTTTTAAGAGAAACAGATTATGTAGGTCTACTTTTTTCTTTGCCACCTAGGTTTCCAGTATTACAGCATGCATAAACACTGTTAGTTTGAATTTGCTTTTTTATTATACACCTATATTTTCCAAGACACAATGGAGGTCAGTGTCAAGATTTCTAAGCCTAAAACCCTATTTATAATATAGAGTTTTAAGAAATATATGAAGCATAATATCCTAATTTGTTTTACTTTTTGGCACCTAAGTTATAGAAAATTACTGAGATCTGTTATGAGTAGATATTTTAAAACAAATGTATAGCGGCGGAAACATTTAGAGAATAGGGCATGTATTCAGAGACACACTTTTCCAAATATAAAGATTATTTAGCTCATTGCCATTAACTAGTTCATGGCTCAAAACTGGAAAATATGACAAATATATGACAGCAATAAAATGAATTTGCTATTCAGAGAATCTTTATGTTGTCTGGAGATTTCAAAGCCAGGAGTCGTTAACTGGCTCTCATGCCATGGCCCTTTCCTTAAGGGACTTAAAATCTACTAGGCAAAAAAGGACATGTTCTGAAATTTGTATAAATGGAGACATATGTATAAAGAACATGAGGACATGAAACAGGCAGGTGTTTTAGAGAGCAGTTAGCGTTCCATCATGCCTGGAACACAGGATGAAAAGGAGAGCGTGGAAGAGATGAGGGTGGAGAACATGACAAGGAGTTCCTCATGGAGGGTCTTGGGCTGTCATATAAAACCTGTCCATCTTTGGTGGCCCTACATGGCTTGGCTCATAGTTTCATTGAGTTAGCAAGGCTGTGATCCAAGTGATCAGCATATAAAAGCACTCGGACTCAATTGAAAATGATAAGCAATCCATAGAAGAATATTAATGGGGAGAGGAGATATTAGATTTTACTTTTTAAAAGATAACTTATGGTATTCTAAGTTACTAAACTGCATGTATACTATAATATCATTGTTATAAACAAACCTCTATGTGTGTTTAGGTATACGGTTTATTTGCATAGTGCATATTCAAAATGGATTCAGTAGTTACCACCATGAAGTAGTTTTGGGGTAACAGAGGAGGACTGAACTTTATAAATATCATATTAGCTGAATTTTCCCAACAAGCATCTCCTTACTTTTTAAATTAAAAAGGAAGCTCATCCTGGCAGCAATGTTGATGTTAAGATGAGCATTCAAGAAACCAATTAAGAAGCTGTTGCAATTTAATTGTCCAAATGGTAGACAATGAAAGTCTAAACAGCAGCAGAGGTATCAGGGGAAGAGAAAGGAGGCAGTGGATTTGTGTGATATTAAGGATGTAAACTCAGGAAAATGGTGACATTGGCTGCAAGAAATGAAGGAGAAAGATCAAGTTAAAGTGCCTTCCAGACTTCTGGTTGGAGTGTCTCAGTCACCGGCATGGAGCACGTAGGGTGAAAAACAATCTGTGCAAACATACACCTTAGGGTTTGGAAATGTTCAGGGCATTCTGGGGCTATCCAAGCAATAATGATCTAGCTACAGAGTTGGATTTATATATCTGGAGCTACAACTAAAAGCTGGGCTTGTTAGTGGCAGAGCTGAGTGTAGAATCAAGTATGCTAACCCTATTGGGCAGTATCCCAGCAGGAAAGAGAATAAGCCTCAGAAGAGAATTCTCTGGTAGTCCAGTGGTTAAGACTTCACACTTCCAGTGCAGGGGGCATGGGTATGACCCATGGGTGGGGAACTAAGATCCCTTTTGCAGCAAAGCATGGCCAAATAAATAGGACCAGAGTGTAAATATTAAAAAGAAAAGAAAAGAAAAGAATAAGCCTCAGATGGTTCAAAAGCAGAGGGATTAATAGGAGGAGGCTGGAAGAGGGGAACATACCAGAGGGACACATCACTCAGAAAATAGCCATAATGTGGACAGAGCTGCTACTGCTTGGAAGCCCAAGGGAGCCAGGGAGAGAAGCAAAGCCCTGGTCACTGACTGAGAAACCAAACCATGGAGGAGGGACTCCAGCTCAAAATTTCAGTAGCTGAGAGACTCAGTGACAACAAAGTTGGCCCAAAGCAGAAATGAGGCATGGAACCAATACCCTGGCCTCTCTCACTTTCATTCTCTTACTTTCATTTTCCTAACCCCCATCGGGCCAAACCCAACCAGAAGGAAGACCAGGGACAAGGGAGGCTCTGCCTGATGCGGTTCACAAGAAGCCAGCATGCTGTGACACACTGGTAAACAGAAATACAGAGGACAAATCTAGGAAAACAGTCATCATCATGTTGACTCCTATTCAAGGATTTTCTCTGGGGAATTTACAGTGACCTGGGGCAGGGAGAACAAGCTGATATATATGAAATAATGACAAAGAAGCAAAAGGTAACTGCATTCTCTCCTGAAATAATCAGCAAGATTTGAGTTCCAACCCTTCTGTGCCACTTACTGGCTGTGTGGCTATGGACGATTTATCATATTTCTCTAAGCCATCATCATAGAAAGAAGATAAAAACACTGGTGAATTCATGGAACTTATAAGAAGTGAATAAGATATTTTGGGTAAATGTTTCACCCAATGTCCATAATAAACTAAGTGCTTGGTGAATGTTAAGAGGAAGAGGGAGTGATGACAAGGACTATGAATGGCGATGGTCACTCCTTCCGATCCTAAAAAGATTAGCCTGAGCCGGAACAGGCAGAGGTTTTCAAGATACAGCTTGAGTGACAGCTAAGATATAGGGATATGTATAGGGGAATACATACATGCTTGATTAAGAACGTGGAGTTGAGAACAGTGTAGTGTATGCAGAGGACCACAGGAGAACTGGTGGTGTTGGAAGACTTACTCTCATGCCGCTTCTGAAAGGAAGCATTGCAGGAAATAGTCACCTCCCACACATACATCACCCTGATTTTCTCCTGCCAGATATTCCTTGCAGCCATCAAGTCTCACTTCTCTGCTAACAAATTATTACTGAATATCTTAATAGGTTTGTTCCTTGAGGAGCTGAGTATAATTTTGCAAGTTCTAAGTAGCATGTTAAAAGGACAGAGCTGTATAATACACATTCTCCTACTCAAATCAGAGCAGAGAATGTAGCAAAAAGTAGCTGAGCCAAGACCTAATTTTCAGAAAGACTTTCCCAACAAAAAGTGACTCCTGGTACTTTACAAGTGCCATTGATTTCCAACAGCAAAATTTTTATCTACTCTTCATAATCGCAGGTCTCTAGATACCTGCCTCGTCTTATGTCATAGTTGTCTCAAGTATGTTCATGTCAACTTCCCTAACACACTGTGATGTCATTAGCAGGTGGAAATGTGCTACTTCCTTCTTAACCACTGCAGTTTTGGTTCCCAAATGTGAACTTGTACCAGAGATACCCAGGACACTTGTTCAAATCACAAACTCAAATACCAAATGCTTTAATTTTGGCAGTCTAGGATAAGACTCATATGTCTAATTTCTTAGAAACTTTTTCCAATGAGTTCAGATACACATTCATTTTGAGGAACCTCTGATAGTAGGACGTCGTCTTCCTGATCTGCACACAATAGCCAGTTCAGAGAAGAAGAGAAAGAAGTAGCTTAATTAGAGGAAAGAATAAGTGCTCTTTAATCCCACAGTGTGATGCTTTCTTTTGTTCTGAAGACATAAGAGGGCTAGGAATGTTGAGGAAGGAAAGCGACTTAGCAAGATAAAGGCTTTAGGTAAACCATTCTGACTACTGCAGGGATGGAGCCCTTTCACAACTAGAGATCATTTCTGAGGCTGAGCAGTAGTTATGGAAAACTGTGTGGTAGGTTTGTACTAAGGTATAGTAGAAATAGAAGGGAAGAGAAATGAACATCTTCAAGGAGACAGGAATAAATGATTAAGTGGATGTGGGGCGCCAAGGCAGGCAGTAGTGGCAAATAACCACTCTCACTGTGTTTCTGACTTGAGTGCTTGGGTGGGCAGAGATGCAGAGCAGAACCACAGAAAGAGGAATAGATTTGGAGCTGGGGGAGTTTGTTGGAAGGATGTTGGCTGAATGATTGAATATTGTGATCCATATGATGCCCCAATGATTCTGTATCACTTGATACTTGAGTCTAAGGAGAGTGATCTGGTTTAAATGTATACACGTGTTAGGCAAAGCCATACATGTACCAAGATACTCCAGGGAGTGTCTGTTTATTGAAAGATGGAGTGCTAAAAAGGAAGACACCTGTGGAACAAGCTGAAGACAAAGGCCTGAGAAAGGGGACTGGGAAAAGTAACCAGAGAAGTAAAAGAAAAATGAATGCAAAGAATGAGTTGTAAAATCATATATAACGAACTCCCCATTATAGAAATTATTCATGCAGAAGACGTTGTATTTGTACAGTAGTTGGATTAGGCACAAGGCTGAATACTGTGTGGTGAGGAAAATATCAGTATAGAGATATAGCAGAAAAAATGAAACCGAAAGCATCTATTTTTCGCCACTTCCTATTTCAGTGACCTTGGATGAATTACATAATCTCTTGAAGTCTCAGGTTTTTCACTTTATGCTATAAAGTATCCATTACACAGGACTATTGTAAAGATTAAAAGGGTATTAAATGAGTTCTTTAAATGTTCTTTTCCTCTCCTACTTTCAATCTATATATAAAAATTTCAAGACAGTGTGACAAAACTTCTCTTTCATTAGATAAATGCCCAAGCTTTCCCATTTTATAAGGCTCTAATGCTCTAATGACTTCACACAACTTAAAATATATTTGTCATTTTCCTCTATGTGGGTAATGGGTATTTTTTGGAAGTTGTAGAAGAGTTTATTGTGTTTGGGAGAAGACTGGCAAATACTTCTAAACCTAAAATTCTTATTAATGCATTCTAAAAGATAAGAGGGAATTGAAATTAAGCTTCTCCCCAGGCAGTTTCTAAAACCATGCTTTTTCCCTTTCTGAATTTCGGGATCTTTGCCCATCTGTTTCTTGGCATCTATCCCATTCTCCATGATTTCTGAAAGATGATCAGTGGGTTATATACAAACCATTATAATTTTTATAGCAGAAAATATCTTTCCCTCCTAGGTAAAAAACAACAAACCTTCATTTCCTCTACCTAAATGCCACTGAAGGAAAGAAGCCACTTAATTATTTGTCTTTTAAAACATGTTTTTCATTGCATTTGCAAAGGTTTACAAGGAATACATCTAGTGCTTAATTGCTTATAGCTGGGGAATACAATTATTCTTCTGGAGTCTACCAATATTTATCGTGATTGCTTCAGCTGAGGTTTCAGGCTCATACCACAAAGACTGAAACTAATTGAGCCCAAACCCCAGAGCTATTAAATGATGGCAGATTCACGTTGAAAAACAGGGGTAATGTCAAGCCTTTGACACTGGGGGGTAGAGGGGTTGTTAGTGTATTTTTCTGTGCTGCAAGAAAAACCTGATTGACAGAATTCTTTCTTTGCCACGTAATTATCTACTTCTTTGTTGACCCATCTGGTCCCCTTAACTGTGTGCTAATACCATCATAAAACAATTAGATTAAATTGGTCTTCTGTTGATCAACGCTTAATATGGTTTCATACAAATTATTCATAGACTGTGAAGCCTTTCCTATTAAAACTATAAACAGCACTAGATATTGACAGGGATTTTCCTAATATTTGAATGTGTGGTTGAGAAATCATAAAGTCTTTTGTATCTTTTGACAGATAGTATTTTTTGCAGAGCACTGTTTAAATTTAAAGGCTCCTGGGTTACCTCTTGCTTTTATCTAACATTCATTACAAATATAGAATTGTCCATTCTGAGCTGTTTTTCTCAAACAGTCTCTACTTAAAACCATACGGAAGCTCTTTTTTTTTTTTTTTTTTTTCGCTTCACTGCATGGCATGCAGTATCTTGGTTCCAGGACTAGGGATCAAATTTGTGCCCCCTGCCATAGAAACACTGAACTGAGTCTAAACCATTGGACTGCCAGGGAAGCCCCAAGAAGCTCTTATCATTAGAATAAAAATCTTACTAAGAGGAAATACATTAAGGAATCCTAAAAGAAGTCAATAGCCATGGTTGTTAAAGAAAGAAAAGGAAAGGTAGAATGAAACCCAGCAATGTTAGAGTTCCAGAACTCAGCAGAAAAGGGGCCCTAATTTGTAAAAGAGACAAATAGGAATCTCAGCTGTTCTGTCTCCTAGATCAGTGGTCTCCAGACTTTTTGGCACAGGGACTGGTTTCACTGAAGACAACTTTTCCATGGACCAGGGGGAATGGTTTCAGGATGATTCAAGCACATTACATTTATTGTGCTGCTGCTGCTGCTGCTAAGTCGCTTCAGTCATGTCCACCTCTGCGCGACCTCATAGACGGCAGCCCACCAGGCTCCCCCGTCCCTGGGATTCTCTAGGCAAGAACGCTGGAGTGGGTTGCCATTTCCTTCTCCAGTGCATGAAAGTGAAAAGTGAAAGTGAAGTCGCTCAGTCGTCTCCGACTCCTAGCGACCCCATGGACTGCAGCCCATCAGGCTCCTCCATCCATGGGATTTTCCAGGCAAGAGTACTGGAGTAGGGTGCCATTGCCTTCTCCGACATTTATTGTGCATTTTATTTCTATTATTGTTAATGGTGGTCAGTTCCACCATTAGATCCCAGAGGTTGGAGACACCTGTCCTAGATGACTCTTGATTTCCAGTTTCAATACCCTGATTCAGAATCTCAGCCTCCATCTCACCCTCAGATACTTCATACTGACCCCTCTTCCTAAAGCATAGAGCTCATCATGTTACCCTCATTTCAGCTTTTGTGATGATTCTCCATCCCCTAGACAGTTCCAATTTCCAAGAAAGACATAAGGTCTTCCATATTCTTGTTCTTACCTATACTTAACTTATCTAACTAGTGTATCCTTCATAGCCACTCCTAGAACAAGATTTCCTATCCCCGTCTCTTCACCCTGATTTTTTTTCTGTTTCCGACTCTCTTCCCCACCATTCCTTTTGTTAAATCCTATTTAACTACCACTTTGGAAAACAGTTTATCATCAGGTAAAGTTAATCATATGCACACCACACAATCCAACAATTTCATTCTCAGACATGTACTCAAATAATGCATACACTTGTAAACAAAAAGTATGTAAAAATGTTCATAGCATCATATTTGTAGGTACCAAAAGCTAGTGGAGACAATTTTCATCAACAGTAGAGAGGATAAATTGTGATATATACATTGAATGGAATACCATAGAGCAAGGAAAAGTAATGAAAGGCTATGATATGCAATGACCCTGTGCTGAGAAACAAAATGTCAAGCAAAAGAACCCAACGTGAAAGAGTGCATACTATGTGATTCTCTTTATATAAAGTTCAAGTATGGATAAAACTGGTCTGTGGTGTTAAATGTCAGGGCAATGGGTACTTCTGGGGAGGAAGGAGAAATAGTGATTGGAAGGAGATACGGTAGCTGCTGAGTACTTGAAATGTTTGGCTTCTACTTCAAAATAACTCATCCACCTGTGCACTTAAGATCTGTCCACATTTCTGTATGTATGCTAAATATCCTGAAATGTTTTTGTGTGAAAGTGAAACTCACTCAGTCGTGTCCAACTCTTTGCGACCCCATAAACTACACAGTACATGGAATTCTCCAGGCCAGAATACTGGAGTGGGTAGCCTTTCTCCTCTCCAGGGGATCTTCCCAACCCAGATATAGAACCCAGGTCTCCTGCATTGCAGGCAGATTCTTTACCAGCTGAATCACAAGGGAAGCCTGAAACATTTTTAGTTGGCTCCTATTTTTCCTTCTCATTCAGGTTTAAATTTTTTTTTAATTGGAGGAAAACTGCTTTGTGATGTGCTGATTTCTGCCATACAACAACACAATTCAGCCATAATTATACATACATCATCCCTCTCTTGAACCTCCCTCCCCTCCCCTTCACCCTACCCCACCCCTCTAGGTCATCACAGAACACCAAGCTGGGCTCCCTGTGTTATATAGCCACTTCTCAGCAGCTATCTGTTTTACACATGGTAGTGTATATACGTTGATGCTACTTTCTCCATTCGTCCTACTCTTTACTTCCCTAACTGTGTCCACAAGACCATCCTCTATATCTGCAACTCCATTCCTTTGCTGCAAATAGATTCATTAATATCATTTTTCAAGATTCCATATATATGTTAATATATGACGTTTGTTTTTCTCTTTCTGACTTACTTCACTCTGTATAACAGGTTCTAGGTTCATTCACCTCACTAGAACAGATTAAAATTCATTCTTAGTTTATGACTGAGTAATATTCCATTGAATACATATCACAATCTTCTTTATCCATTCATCTGTCAATGGACAGCTAGGTTGTTTCTGTGACCTTGCTACTGTAAATAATTCTTCAGTGAAGATTGGGGTACACATTGTCTTTTCCAATTATGATTTTCTCAGGGCATATGCTCAGTAGTGGGATTGCTGGGTCACATGGTAGTTTCATTCCTAGTTTTTTAAGGAATCTCCATACTATTCTCCATAGTGGCTGGATTTGTTTACATTCCCACCAACAGTGCAAGAGCGTTCCTTTTTTCTACATGCTCTCCAGCACTTATTGGTTGTAGATTATTTTATGATGGCCATTCTGACTGGTATGTGGTGATAACTCACTGCAGTTTTGATTTGCATTTCTCTAATAATGAGCTACATTAAGCATCGTTTCATGAGTTTACTGGCCATCTGTATGTCTTCTTTGGAGAAGTATTTGTTTAGGTCTTCTGCCCATTTTTTTGATCGAGCTGTTTGTTTTTCTGATATTGAGCTATATGAGCTGCTTATATACTTTGGAGATTAATCCTTTGTCCGTTGTTTTCTTTGCAATTATTTTCTCCCATTCTTAAGGTTGTCTTTTTGTTTATCGTTTCCTTCACTGTGCAAAAGCTTTCAAGTTTAATTAGGTCCCATTTGCTTATTTTCATTTTTATTTCCATTACTTTAGGAGATGGGTCAAAGAAGATCTTGTTGTGATTTACGCCAAAGAGTGCATTGTCTATGTTTTCTTCTAAGAGCTTTATAGTTTCTGGCCTTACATTTAAGTTTTTTAATCCATTTTGAGTTTATTTTTGAGTGTGGTAGTAGGAAGTATTCTAGTTTCATTCTTTTACACGCAGCTGTCCAGTTTTCCTAACACCACTTATTGAAGAGGCTGTCTTTTTTCTCCATCGTATATTCTTGCCTCCTTGGTCAAAGATAAGGTTTCCATAGGTGAGTGGGTTTATCTCTGGGCTTTTTAACCTTGTTCCATTGGTCTATATTTCTTTTTTTGTGTGTGCCAGTACCATACTGTCTGGATAACCATAGATTTGCTGTATAGTCTGAAGTCAGGAAGGTTGATTCCTCCAGCTCCATTTTTCTTTCTCAAGATTGCTTTGGCTATTGGGGGTCTTTTGTGTTTCCATACACATTGTGAATTTTTTGCTCTATTTCTGTGAAAAACACCATTGGTAGTTTGATAGGGATTGCATTGAATCTATAGATTTCACTGGGAGTACAATCATTTTCTTAATATTTATTCTTCCAAACCAAACCATGGTATATCCTTCCATCTGTTTGTATCATCTTTGATTTCTTTCATCAGAGTCTTAGTTTTCTGCAGACATTTTGTCTCTTTAGGTAGGTTTATTCCTAGGTGTTTTATTCTTTTTGTTACAGTAGTGGATAGGATTATTTCCTTGATTTCTATTTCTGATTTTTCATTGTTAGTGTATAGGGATGCAAGGGATTTCTGTTATTAATTTTATATTTTGTGATTTTACTACATTCATTGATTAGCTCTAGTAATTTTCTGGCGGCCTCTTTTGACTCTTATTTATTTTTTGAATTCAAGATCATTTACTATCTTTTCCATAAAGTCTCAGCTGATCTCTTCCATTCAAGATTAGTGTTCTTCTTTCTCTAAGTTCCCTGCTACGGGACTGATTTTTCTCTCAAGGCATCTAACCAACATGCTTTGGATTTTAGGCATAAGATTATATATAACATGAGAAGTAATTAAAAAGAAAGGTCATTTTAAAATGAAGCAAACCAATGGTGAAAATTTAATGATATAATGACCTGGTTCAGATTTAGGTTTGGTTGACCCTTCAACTTAACGATGGTACAAAACATCCTTATCTGCTCCTTCTGCTGAAGTCAAATTCCTCTCCCCCACTTGCCCCTTATCCAACTAGGCAATAATGTTTTCTTGTTTTGTTTTGTGGATGGAATAGGATGCAATATGGTATATGTTTCCAGATATTGGAAAGCAATGAGCAAAGCCACTTATCAAATGAAGTGTGTCACTACTGACCCAAGGTTGTGCCTTCAAAATATTCATAAGTTCATGAAAACCAGTTAGGCAATCTCCAAGTGGGACTGCTCAGCAGTGACATTCAGTCCTTAACTTGAGTTTCCAGGGGCATGGAGTGAAACTGTCAGCTTCACCTGTACTTAGCAAATCCAGATCCGCAAGAACTCTTTCTACTGCTCGTATCCTCAGAATCAGCCGTACTTCTGCAGGAAAATCCATTTCACTGTCATTTGCAATCTCACACGGCCAAGATATCAGCTTTTTGGCAGCATTTGCAAGTTGCCTTGAAGCCATTTTGTCCTGAAACTCTTTTTCCAAAGCTAACACTCCTTCTGAGACTGACTTTTTCATAAAGTCAGGAAGCAGTCTGAGATGGCAATATCCCTTAATTCTCTGTGTTCTGTCCTGTCTGCCCCTCTATCCTGCACCCCCTCAACACCCTCACACTACAAGCTCACTAAGAATTATCTGTGTCACTCCCCAAAGCAGTCTGTCCATTGTAGTTGTTGTTTCTTAAATAACAGGATGAAATATGGAATGGTATGGAAATCATTTCATTCCCCTGTCTAGGTTTTCAGAGTAGGTGGAATGAACCATTCTTCTGAGCCAGAAAGATGCTCTCAGCTTTTAAATGTCCCAATTACAATTTTTTCTTTACTCAATTTCAACTTGGAAGGAAGGAAGGGGATTTTCAAAGTTGCTCTAAACCATGCTCCCCCAAGCCTGGAAGCCAGTTTTCATGCCCAAGATGTGACCTTCAGAGTATTTAATCAGTACACAAGAAATGCTCACTCAGGCTTTCAACAATATTGTCTTGTGCCCCTTGCTTCCCACTTTTGTACCACAAAGTCTCACAAAGACTTTTACTACTTCCTTTTAACAAATTTAAAGGTGATCTCTGCTTCTTCTCTTATTTTCACTCAGAAACACTATGGTTTGAAATCCTACTTTTTAGACTTGCTAGTTGTTTTATTATGTTCTTGTTTTTGGTTTTTGTTGTACTTTAATCTACTCTTTTGATAGAACCTGCTGGCTGAAATGTTCTTTCTAAGCTACTAAATCTTATGAATTTAATTAGTTTAATTTTTTAAAGCAGTAATTTTCAGTTTATTAGATGAAACAGGCTTGCAACATAGTCTACCTGAAAACAAAATAAGTTATCTACAGCAAGTGATAAGGAAACTGGGCAAAAAGGAAAAAAACATACATTGAAAAAGATTCTTTTGAAATAAAAATATCAAACCATTGTTATAAAGGAATTTACCAAGAATTCTTGTATTTCTTCCATCCTATTTGCTAGAGGTCAAGAAGACCATCTAGCACTTTGTGTTCATGTCAAAAGTCAGATCAGAGCTTCATTCTATTGTTATTGTTCAGTTGCTAAGTCACATGTGGCTCTTTGAAACACCATGGACTGCAGCATGTCAGGCCTCCCTGTCCTTCACTATCTCCCGGAATTTTCTCGAATTCATGTCCTTTGAGTTGGTGATGCTTTCTAACCATCTCATCCTCCTCTGCCCTCTTCTCCTTTTTCTTTCAGTCTTTCCTAGCAACAGAGTCTTTTCCAATGAGTCAGCTCTTTGCATCAGGTGGCCAAAGTATTGATGCTTCAGCTTCAGCATCAGTCCTTCTGTTGACTATTCAGGTTGACCAGGTTTGGTCTCCTTGCAGACCAAGGGACTCTTGAGAGTCTTTTCCAGCACCACAATTCTAAAGCATCAGTTCTTCTGTGCTCAGCATTCTTTACTATCCATCTCTCACATCCCTACATGTGTGTGTTAGTCATTCAGTCGTGTCCAAATCTCTGCAATCTCATGGACTGTATCCCACCAGGTTCCTCTGTCCATGTAATTCTCCAGACAAGAATACTGGAGTGGGGTGCCATTCCCTTCTCCAGGGGATCTTCCTGACCCAGGGATCAAACCTGGATCTCCTGCACTGCAGGCAGATTCTTTATCATCTCAGCCACCAGGGAAGAACATGACTACTGGAACTTTGACTTATATAGACCTTTGTTGGCAAAGTGATATCTTTACTTTTCAATACACTGTCTAGGTTTTACATGGTAATGCAAAGCAAAAAAGAAAAAGGAAGAAAAAGAGGAAGGAAGCCCCTAAACTCTTCTCCAAACCTTAGCACTCTAACTCCAGAGTTCAAATTCAAAAGAAGAGCAAGTGGCAATTCAAAGAGTTGATGGTGACTGGGGACTTGGCAACACCAATCCTCCTTTATTGTTTTTAGTATTGTTGTTGGAGTTTTTTTGGGTTGTTTTTTTTTTGTTTGTAAACATATATCTATCCAGTTTTCCCTTAGGCAGTAAAAGCACTAGGCTTTTGTGGTCAGACTAGCTACTCTACCAACCAGCACCTGGTTTTCAATGGGTTTTGATGCATATCAATGTGTGTTATATGTGGGATGACAGGCCAGAAAGAGCTTTCCTCCAGATAGTATTCAGAGACCTATGCTGTTTCTGTCTTGGGAATGTGCCATCCCCTGGCACCTCAGAGACCTCTCTGTGGAAGGGGAAATAGACTAGAGAAGATGCAAATTCTTCATTTAAAACAAAAACTGGCCCAGAAATTATAGACATCCCCTGTCCACACCCACTAGCAATAGAACCAGGAATTGTAGTTCTAGGAGGCATCACTACTTCCACATAAAAATTGCAAATTATGGAAAGGTAAGCATGAAATTCTGGTGCACAGTTATCTAAATTTCCTTGGTGCCTGAAAGGGCCTCCTCAACTTCTTAACTGATTCATAACCTTCTGCTCCCACAATTTCATGCATCATTTAATGAAGCACATTTTAGAAATTATTCTATGCCAGGCACAGTACCAAGCCCTTGGAATATAAAGATGTGGTCCTTGCCCCCAAGGATCTCTGGGTTGGTCCTAAATAGAATATAGAGATTGGATCAGTAAAGGAATATATTTGAACACCTGTGGAGGAGAGGTGTTAATTAAATATACGATTACAAGTGATTAACCTAACAGAAGCAGAAGATATTAAGAAGAGGTGGCAAGAATACACAGAAGAACTCTATAAAAAAGATCTTCACAACCCAGATAATCACGATGGTGTGATCACTTACCTAGAGCTAGACATCCTGGAAGATGAAGTCAAGGGGGCCTTAGGAAGCATCACTACAAAGCTAGTGGAGGTGATGGAATTCCAGTTGACCTATTTCAAATCCTAAAAGATGATTCTGCAAAAGTGCTGCACTCAGTAAGTCAGCAAATTTGGAAAACTCAGCGGTGGCCACAGGACTGGAAAAGGTCAGTTTTCATTCCAATCCCAAAGAAAGGCAATGCCAAAGAGTGCTCAGCTACCACACAATTGTACTCATCTCACACGCTAGCAAAGTAATGCTCAAAACTCTCCAAGCCAGGCTTCAACAGGACGTGAACCATGAACTTCCAGATGTTCAAGCTGGTTTTAGAAAAGGCAGAGGAACCAGAGATTAAATTGCCAATATCCCTTGGATCATCAAAAAAGCAACAGAGTTCCAGAAAAATATCTACATCTGTTTTATTGACTACCCCAAAGCCTTTGACTGTGTGGATCACAATAAACTGTGGAAAATTCTTCAAGAGATGGGAATACCAGACCGCCTGATCTGCCGCTTGAGAAATCTGTATGCAGGTCAGGAAGCAACAGTTAAAACTGGAGATGGAACAACAGACTGGTTCCAAATCGGGAAAGGAGTATGTGAAGGCTATATATTGTCACCCTGATTATTTAACTTATATGCAGGGACCATCATGCGAAATGCTGAGCTGGATGAAGCACAAGCTAGAATAAAGATTTCTAGGAGTATATCAGTAACCTCAGATATGCAGATGACAGCACCTTCATGGCAGAAAGTGAAGAACTAAAGAGCCTCTTGATGAAAGTGAAAGAGGAGAGTGAAAAAGTTGGCTTAAAGCTCAACATTCAGAAAACTAAGATCATGGCATCTGGTCCCATCACTTCATGGCAAATAGATGGGGAAACAATGGAAACAGTGACAGACTTTATCTTCTTGGGCTCCAAAATCACTGCAGATGGTGACTGTAGTCATGAAATTAAAAGATGCTTACTCCTTGGAAGAAAAGCTATGACCAACCTAGACAGCATATTAAAAAGCAGAGACATTACTTTGCCAACAAAGGTCCATCTAGTCAAGGCTATGGTTTTTCCAGTAGTCATGTATGGATATGAGAGTTGGACTATAAAGAAAACTGAGCACCAAAGAATTGATGCTTTTGAACTTTGGTGTTGGAGAAGACTCTTGAGAGTCCCTTGGACTGAAAGGAGATCCAACCAGTCCATCCTAAAGGAAATTAGTCCTGAATATTTATTGGAGGGACTGATGCCGAAGCTGAAACTCCAATACTTTGGCTACCTGATGTGAAGAACTGACTCACTGGAAAAGACCCTGATGCTGGGAAAGATTGATGGCAGGAGGAAAAGGGAATGACAGAGGATGAGATGGTTGGATGGCATCACCAACTCAATGGACATGAGTTTGAGTAAGCTCTGGTAGTTGGTGATGGACAGGGAAGCCTGGCATGCTGCAGTCCATGGGGTTGCAAAGAGTTGGACATGACTGAGCAACTGAACTGAACTCAGCTGAAAGTAATGAGAAGGAGAACTGGAGAATATGGAAGGAAAACAGAAGGATTTGCCTTAGGTTGGAGGTTGAGGAAGCAAAGGGTAGAGGACAGAAATGATTGTTATGATAAAATAATTCTCCATAGAAGGTCCAATTTTTTAGTTGACTAGTTTTCAATGTCTTGTTCACTTTCCCTCAAAAATAGTTTTGAATTGCTGTGCACTCAGTCCCATTTTAAGTTGACACCTGAAGTTTTACATTGTAAGTTGACATAAACAAGCTTTAACACTCAAATGTTTTTCCTTTTTTCTCCACAAATTCACATGTTTTCTTATTCAAGTTCTTCCTTAGATTTTCAGGTGTTTTGTGCTTGAACGTTCTTTTCATTTCTCATCCTATAACATGTCTGTGCAAAAATATATTCATCTAAAGTCAAATTCAGTTTTTAAAATATTTTATTCAAGTGTATGACTAAGAATTAATGGTTTTTTTTTTATATTTTATGATACTATCATTATATAATTGATAGCCGTAGAAAAGAGAGAAACAGTTACCATGAGTCACACTATTGGGGCGCTTTTGTTTTTATTACAAAGAGAAACTAGGAAAGGAAGGAAAATTGGAGGGGACGAGGGGTGTCTTTGTATATTGATTTTGAGACAATTACAAAACTCTATGTATTCATCAAAAGTCCTAGAACTGGATTCCAAAAAGAGTGAATTTTTCCAAATAAGTGTATATAATTTTTAAAAAAGTATCATTGATGCTTGACCTTTTGTCTTCACAGTCTTCACAGCTATCCTCTTTTTCCTTCTGAAATTTCAAAGCTTGTATTTTAGCCAAGTGTTATTTTCCTCTGAAGATATTTTTCCTCAACAATATTATCTGCGTTTTCCTCAAATCACTGCCTCGTCTTATTCAGACTCAGCAAATTTTGCACAGTATTAACTCTGGGTGCTGCCTATTTGAGAAGTTTACTTTCCTCCCATTTGACAAACTAAACATTTGAAAAGAGATTAAGCAGTATGAGTGACAGTGAAAAATGTGCCATAAAGAGGAAAAAAAATCACAATGTGCAAAGACATCATCTTTATTGTTATTTTTTAGCAAATTATTCTTTTAAATAGTTAAAAATCCTTAGCATTAGTGTTTGGATTACAGATACTTTCTCCCAAGTCATTGAGGAAAACCTATTTAACCTCAACTGTCCAACTTTTCTTTCCATTTTCTTTTATACACTTTATGCCTCACAATTTTTAAAACAGTGAATAACTCCTTTCTCTGAGTTGTGTAGAGGTGGAAACAAATACTGTGGTTAGAAAACCCAATATTGTAGAACTCAGCCTGATGGATCGACTATCTCACCATCAGAGAGCCAATGCCAGCATCCACATCAGTCAGTGGTTACCCAATAATCAGGACACTATTCCAGACTTCCCTGGTAGTCCGGTGGTTAAGAATCCACCTGCTAATGCAGGGGACACGGGTTTGGTCTCTGATCCAGGAAGATTCCACATGCAGCGGGGCAACTAAGTCCATGCACCACAACTACTGAGCAGGAACTCTAGAGCCCTTGCTCTGCAACAAGAGAAGCCACCGCAAGGAGAAGCCTGCATGCTGCAACTAGAGCATAGCCCCTGCTCGCCACAACTAGAGGAAGTCTGCGGGCAGCAACAAAGACCCAGAGCAGCCAAAATAATTATAATAACAATAATTAATTAATTAATTGAATTTTAAAAAGAGACACTATGCAACTGATTTCTACACTTTGGACTGACTGTCATGTCAATGTGGTGGCCTGGGTCCAGGTTTAGCACACTTCACTGCAGAGTTACGCAGCATATCTTCCCTGGTGGATCAGATGGTAAAGCGTCTGCCTACAATGTGGGTAGACCCAGGTTCAATCCCTGGGTCAGGAAGATCCCCTGGGGAAGGAAATGGCAACCCACTCCAATACTCTTGCCTGGAAAATCCCATTGACAGAGGAGCCTGGTAGGCTACAGCCCACAGGGTCATAAAGAGTCGGACACGACTGAGCTGCTTCACTTTCACTTTTCCCTTTCATGCACTGGAGAAGGAAATGGCAACCCACTCCAGTATTCTTGCCTGGAGAATCCCGGGGACAGCGGAGCCTGGTGGGCTGCCGTCTATGGGGTCGCACAGAGTCGGACATGACTGAAGCGACTTAGCATAGCATAGCATAGCATAGTGAGAGCTGATTAGCCATTTACTGGAGGCCTAGTCCACAGCTCTGCAGACCTTCGCAGCAAGAGGAACTAGCTACCAGCTACATGAAGTGAATTGATGGCTGACCCCATCAGGGTTAGGGTTAGAGCTTTCCTGACTATCCAAGTCTGATTGGCTATTTGACACTTGCAACCCAAGCAGTAGAGTTTAATTCCTTTATTTCAATGACATCCCTCTCTTGAGTTAATGACTTTGGTTTGAGATTTAGGATGTTCTTTGCAGCAGGGTTCCAGCCAGGAGAGGCATCACCCAAGAGAGGGTAGCACCTGGTTCTTAGATGGTGAGAGAAGACAGAAATATTCAATAAATAGTAATAAAGTGAATAAGTAAATAGGGATAAAAGAGGTAATGCTTGTGGACAGTGGGATCTGAGATGGGGCAGAAGGTAGGGACAGTGGAGAGGCAGTGGGGGGAGTAGACCTAATTCAAAACCTAAATAGGAAGAACGTGGCTTGAAGATCACTTGGCAGGTTAAATTCTGTAGTCAATTGTTGAGTACAACTTAAGGAACTGCAGAAATGATTCATTAAGGAGAGATTAGATTTCTTCATTTTGTTGTATCAAATCATTTTTTGTTCCAGATTAGAAACTCAGGTGTGGAAAATAATGCACTTCTCAATTCTGCATAGTATTGGGTTGACCAGGTGTGAGGGTTCTTAAAAGTCTGTGCTATGGACGGTTCTGCGTTAAACCTGCATGAATCAACAGTGTGATCAACAGTGTGATCAACAGTGTGCTATACAACTGCCAATTATTTTCTCTCTTCTCCCTCCACTGTTTTCAACAAGTTTCCGTGTACCATTATTTTCCACAGAAACGATTCCACAAGAAAAGTACTCTAAGAGTTTATTTCCCCCTTAGAAGCCTGAAAAAAAACAAGTCAAACACTGAGTATCTCTTTACTTCATTTTTACCCTCATACCAAGAGCAAGTATTTTTCCTTTCCTTCAACTTACCTTTTTCCAGGTTCATCAATCCTGGCTGTATTTCTAACATGAGCTTTAAAATGGAGTACAGTATAATATGGGTTTGTCACCTGCTACCTTCCAGATATATTGCATTGAACCATAAACACTGAAATTTTTTTTGATAAGTTTATATGCTTTGCTGAACATAAAGTAGACCCCACAGAGATTTTAAATCATGCTGAGGTTAAATCTGGTGTCAATAAAGCTAGTTTAGAAAAACCAGAGACTCAGTGTATTAGCTTCAAATTGTGGGCAACAAGGCATGTAAGCCTTGAGATGTGTAGAATAGGGGTGGAGACAGGGAAGAGGATTGGCTGGCTTTAGAGTTGCCTTGTTCCCTCCAGGAATCCAAGACAATTTACATCACGGTTCACATGTGTAGTGTTAGTTCCAAGCTTCCCTGATGTTAACGAGGATCCCATCTGCTGGACCCCAGGTGTCACCACGCAGAGGTGATGCACTAAGTCAGGTGGATGGCAGACTTCGAGTTTTGGGTGGTCCATTTAATTTGGAACAAGACCTCTGTCAGTGGCTGGCACTGAGGGAGACAGCACTCAGCTGCCAAATTGCAGGGAATGTCAAGTGGTAGGCATGTTGACAAGATCCTAGTCATTTGGGCTGGCATTCAAGGCAAGTCTCCAATTCCAGCAGGGGAACCAAAGTACTGAGCAGAAATAAAGAGATGAAAGCCATCATAGAGACTGTCCCACACAGCAGGCTAAGACTGGATGCACAGACAGCTGCTCACTGCAGGGAAGCCAGAATGATGGGCACAAGACCTAGGCAAAGTCCCCTCTAATCTCACATATGATCTGATTAAAATGGGCAAAGGTACTTGGTGGGATGGAGCCGGGAGTGTGAAAGAACAGACCATGCAGATGAATGGAGCTATAGAAAGCAGTAGACCCTCAATAAAAAAGGGCTGGAGTTTGTCTCAACCATAAAATTTAATCCCATTCTTTGACGTAAAGTCACTTGGGATTCTGAATTAATCAGTGTTTTGACCTATCTAGTTAATAAGGATTCTGCCCATTACCGGCTTTGCCCAAATGGACTCAAACTAAATGAAAGGTTTAAATCAGTTACTCAAATATTCTGTTTCTACAGGTGTGCAAACAAAGTGAGCAGCAAAGCCTGGATAGTGAGCCCCTTTCTAAGAGTGAGGATGACCAGGTGGTACTATCTGACATTTAATGGGATGATATTTGAGAGGACTATCCCTCCTAAGCTGCCAGCACCTGCACTTCCACCACTAGGGTTTAATTCCTTCCGAATTCTTTTCCTGGTATTTTATCCCAGAGGCATTTCCTGGAATACAAATTGACTTGCATGTTGTTGAATTATCAGTGGTTTCCCCTACCTCTAATATCAGGGACCTGGCAACAGGAGAGATTAAGAACTTGGGATTTTAAAGAATCAGTTCTGAAAGGGAGTAAAAGATGAGAGAAGTAACAGGACAAGTGCTTGTGTTTATCTACAAAATTGAAACTGCTCCATTAAGCATTAAGGGAAATAAATAGAGGAAAAGACAAACAAAGGCGCCGGGGCCTAAAAACCAGCCTAGGCTGTTCCAAGAAGTTCCCAGCGGCTTTGAAAGCATCACACCCCAGGGTTTGGTGGAAAAATTTAAAGGATATTAAAAACGCTCTCATATGCTTAGAACTTGTCTGGGATTTGTTCTAATCGATTGGATACTTCCTTTTAAACAACATCCTCAAATTAAATACCAACTAAGTGGCCTTCCAACAGGGTTTAATTTCTAATCTAGTCCAATTTTTTTTTTTCCAACTTCACTCCTGTTTCTGCATCCCTCCCCACTCTGACCCAGTGCAGCCCTCATATTCTGTCGCCTGACCTATACCACTGCCCCCTGCCTGACCTCTCTTCGTCCCTCCAATTCTGCTACGTTGAACTCAACAAATGCAAACCTCAGTTAGCCATTCCTCTCCTCCAAAGTTCTTCAGTGGTTCTCATCTACCTACAGCATCAGGGCTGAACGCCTTCAGCTATTTCACCATCACTTTCTCTTCTGACTGCTCCTGACCCCGCCAGCTTCTTCACTAGTTGCCTAACACTTGACTTCGCAAGAGCACCAAACTGCTTATAATTTCTTACATATACCATGCCACATCATGTATTCTTGAAGCTACCAGAATAACTGAACTCATACAAATTAAGTACCATTATATCATGAAGAAGCGACAAAGTTTATGTAGAATATAGGCCAGCCCTTTGGGCTCACATTTGTGTTTTCTTTTCCCTTCTTGTTTAGAGAAGATTGGTTTCACTGGAAAGACTTTGAAAAATGCACATATCATAGGTTCCTAGGCATTATCAAACATTTATGAATCATCCACTATACCAAGTTAGGTATACAATGTGAGCATGGTCATACAATCATGAATATATCATTAAAATATATATTTGATAGAGTATCCTTAAACACTATAAACAAAAACTATGAAAATTCTTTCTCAATTTATAAGGTGAATTTTTTTTTTTTTTTTTTTTTGAAACTCACAAAGGTTCATTTAGGTTAAGGAAATGACAGGACACCAAGGTGACAATGCTGGAGTCCCAAGTCTGACCTCCGTGTGCTCACAGTGACCATGAGTGAATCTGTCTATCAGGGCTAGACTCATATTTATCAAGCTCATGAGACTGATATATATAAAGTTAGAAGGGCAATTTTTTTTTCATTATTGAGAAGTATAACTGCAGAAGGATCTAGTCAGTTTTAAATGCCACTCAACATACTCTCGCCCAGTATTCAAAGTATAATCAAGATCCTGGTTTATTAATTCGTAATGAGAATCAAAACTGCTGAGACATCAAACTTTCAAGCCCTCTGCCTAGCACATGTTCTCCCTATAGGTATATGGGGAGCAAAAGAAGGAGTTTCTTGAGGAAAATGAAATCAAATCAATAATAGTTAGCAGCATGATTTGAATGTTTAATAATGACCTGAAATAATGTGTGGATAGGACTCAGTCTTCTCTCAAGACCATAATGTTGGCTGGCTTACATAATATTGACACTTGAATCCATGTTTTTATTTACTTCCATAGGATACCTTCCAAATGCCATGATCTTTTTAAAGATACAGTAATAAATTCAATAACTCACTTCTTGAAGAAGGAAGCCATTTTCTCTTAAAGCAAAGTTTTCACATGTCTGCTCCACTCTATTATATATTAATTTCTAAATTGAGCTCTCAGAGAATAATTTTATTTCTGCCATTTCCAAATTCTTAGAAAATGGAAAATAAATATTAATATCCAAGAGCTCTTAAAATCCAATAAAGAATATTTAAGATATCCTGATAGAAAAAATTGGTAAAAAGCAATGTGATGTGGCAACTTAAAAAATATACCCCAAAATTTACATCAACAGTTTCATTCTCTCTAGGACCAAGAGAAATGCAAATTTCAACTAACTCTATGACAAAATGGCTTTATTTGCCCTATAAAATCCAACACACACATACACACTATATGTATATATATACACACACACACACATACATAAATATATGCATATATACATATCCACATATGTATCTATATGTGTGTGCATGTGCTAACTCACTTCAGTCATATCCAACTCTTTACAACCCCATGGACTGTAGCCCACCAGGCTCCTCTGTCCACGGGATTTCCCAGGGAAGAATACTGGAGTGATTTGCCATTTCCCTCTCCAGGGGATCTTCCCAACCCAGGGATCAAACCCACGTCTCTTATGTGTCTTGCATTCACAGACGGGTACTTTACCGCTAGTATATATTTACCACCGTATGTGTGTGTGTATATATATATATATATGATCTCAGAATCGATGTAAGTAAGGTGAAATAGGTACTCTGGTATACGTCCTCCGTGATCAAAATCTGTCATTTCCGTATCAGCATCTCTTTGAATGGGCCTGGGATGCAAGTTCTAAAAACTCCCTGGGTAATTCTGAGGCCACTAGGGTATGGACAATTGTTTGGGATTCATCTTTTAGGCTTCAAAATAAATTTTTCTATTTGCATCCTATTTGCAGTTAATAGACTTTTTAAAAATCACAGCTATGATAAAGCAATAAGAGTCACATTAATACTAATCATACTCATACAGCCTTTGGGTTGCAGCAGGTGACAAGGGGGCAGCGCACTGAACTGGCCCTGTCCTTCCCCTTCTGTCCTGCTAGACTCAGTGCCAGCTGCAAAGACATGGCATTTGCAGGCAGGCCTATTGTCACACTGACGTCTGAGTGATGGTGATCCACAAACAGACTGTGGCAGCCTTTTTAGCATCTTACTTAACCTGCTTCAGTTCTTAGGAAGCATGCCTCATAAGAAATGTGAAGCAGGAACGGCAGGGAAACGTACTTCTTCCTCATTTCCTGATTCTCCTTTGCATCACTGCTAAGTAGTACAGTATATATTTCCCAAAGATGAGGCCAGAGCTCATGCCTGCAGCCTCTCCTGGCCTCTCCAGCCCACCTTGACCCTTGCCTTCCTTTGTATCACATATTCTCTGTACCACTCAAATTTGTCCTCTAATAGTATCGTTATTCAGTCTTCATAGAAAGCAGTTTTGCAAGGATATGTATCAAGAAATTTAAAATGATTCATGTACTTAAGCAGTTCTATTTTTAAGTATTTATCATAAGGAAATATTCAGTATTTTTTATGAGGAAAGGACAATTATTGCTACACTATTTATATAACCTCTGATTAAGGGAAAGGAATATGTAATGTTTATGTAAAAGGATATTTATTGCAACATTATTTATAACACTCCTGAACTTAGAAACACCTTAGGGAGTCAACCACCGGCTAATGGTTAAATAAAATCTCAACAGTTAGCTGCTAAAAACTGGGTAGTTGTTAAAATGTGTGTTTTTGATTTATAAGACAGAAAAGGGAAATGTCCGTAATAGAACTGGGGGCATTTAAAATTGCCGTGCAATACCATTCAATTTTGCTTAAAAAAGGTGTGTGTGTATGTGTATTTTATAAATGACTTGAGGGAATATACCCAAAACTGGGAGTCTGGGAGACAGAATTAGGGTAATATTTATTTTATCATTTTTTCTTCAGATTTCCTCTAACAGCATGTTACTTTTCAACTTAAAATAATTTTTATCACAAAGTAATAAGTAAACATGAGAGTGAAAGTATTAGTTGCTCAGCCATGTCCGACTCTTTGCAACCTGATGGACTGTAGCCTCTCAGGGTAATATTTATTTTATCATTTTTTCTTCAGATTTCCTCTAACAGCATGTTACTTTTCAACTTAAAATAATTTTTATCACAAAGTAATAAGTAAACATGAGAGTGAAAGTATTAGTTGCTCAGCCATGTCCGACTCTTTGCAACCTGATGGACTGTAGCCTCTCAGGTTACTCTGTCCATGGGGTTCTCCAGGCAAGAATACTGGAGCGGGTAGCCTTTCCTTCTCCAGGGGATCTTCCCAACCTAGGGATTGAATCAGGGTCTCTTCCATTGCAGGCAGATTCTTAACCATCTGAGCCATCAGGGAAGCCCTATATAATTACACATAATAACATATAAATGAAAAATAATTATCTCCTGAATTAACCTGTGCTTCCCCTATTCTGCTCCCTAGAGGCAACTACAAGGCCTTATTTAGGTTTTTCCCTTCTCATGGTTACCTCTATATTGCCAAATAATACTCACATGATACTATTTATTGTTTACTAAATTATAAATATTCTCTTTGCTGTGTTAAAGTAGATGTCAATTTATATCTCTTATGCAATATCCCTCTTCTTGCTCCATCCTCATGATGTACCTATATCATTTTCAGTTAACATTATAAAAGGGTTTTATTGGCACGACTATGCCATTTTTATTTACTGCAGAGTAAAATAGGTTATCATAAATATATTACATTTCCTTTCTTATTTGATGTTTTCTTTTGTAACTACAAGTTCCTTGCTGCCTTTTTATCTTCTTTCAGTGTCTTACAGATAATAATGTCTTTAGCTCCCTGACAGATATTTTATCAAGGTATTCTGTCAGTTTGTCAGGGAGATGCTCTTGCAGAAACGTTGTTCTACTCTAGTCTGGGTGGTTCATCTCTAGACCTGCTCACTGCTGTCATCATCAGATGTTTCTTCCTAAATTTGAGACCATCTTCTCACTTGGATAACTTCCTCATTTGTTTAGTACATACTATCTTTCAAAGCAAAGGTCTTAAAGAGTCAAACATTCTGAATTCTTATGGCTTAAAATGCTTTTATTTTACCTTCACAATTAACAGTGTGGTTTGGTTTACTTTTTTGCTTTATATTTTTAAGTTATTAGGAGCATACAAATTTAGTACTACAACCTTTTCCTGTTAGAGTAAACATTTTATTTTGAAATGTCACTCTTTATATCTCATAATGCTCAAAAATTTACTTTTCCCAGTGTAAACATACCTACACTCAGTTTTCATTCAGTTGATGTTTACATAGTATATCTTTTATCACCCTTTTACTCTGACTTTTGAGACTTTTATTCAATGTGTGTGCCTTTTAAAAAGCTCAGAGCATTTTTTTTTTGCTTTTGTTTTTAGTCTGGTCTGATCATATTTTTTTTTTAATACTCTATTTACATTTAATGAAATTACTGATGTCTTTAAGTTTAAATCTATATATCTATTTTTAAAATTTTGTCTCGTGTTCTTTGTTAGATTTTTCTTTTTTGTTTTCTTTTACATTAGCAAATATTTAATTATTAAAAATTTTCCTCTATTTTCTTCTTAGATAGTCTTTATTTTTTAAGTGTTTACACTAAAGACAACAACATATATCTCCTTGATTTAGAGGCTGCTAACTTATAGGAAATTCTACTAAGAAATTATAATAATGGTACATAGGCTACATTTTCTGGGTTGTCACTAAACAGACGATGCAAAAATATGTAAAAACACAACTGCATTTATTATATTTTAGTCTTATGCTTTTGTTGTCCTAGATTTTAATTCTACATACACTACAATCCATAAACTCCACTTTTTACCTCCCAAGCACCATAAGAATGCTAAATACCTCCACACGAGTTTGGGCCTTTTGCTTCCTGGCTTCTGAGCCCTGTGCCCTGAATAAGTGTACCCTACTTCTTGCAGTGGATGTGTGCTAAGTGAAACTGTAAAAGCTATATGAAATTCATGCAAGATAACTAGATTAGAAGGAGGTAGATATCCTAGATGGTGGGGAGTAGTAAGAGCCAAAGATACAAAGACCAGAATTCAAGTAACACTTCTGGGGATGTAATTAAGCAGTCTAATTAGAATGAAGTATGTGTCCTGAGAGATACTGGCAACAAAATCCTAGGAAGATGAATTGACATCAGTCTGTAGATGATTTAGCAATCCAGAAAGGTACATACAGATTCTCTTTGGGAGGCAACAGAAAATCATGAGAGTTTTATAATGGGTAGATGAAACTGAAGAAGCAATATTTTGGAAAGATTATTTTAATAAACCTGCAAATGTTGGTATACATTCAGCAGATTGGGAGAAAATCTATACTTTTTAGATGGGCAAAAAAAAGTCAAATATAGTTAAGATAATGTTACATCAACCAGAGTTAGATGACATTTAGATAGAATAAGGAAATCATAGAACACAAGCAAAGTAATTTATGCCTAAAGTTGAGGATAGTAATTATCTCCTGGGGCTCCTCTAGAAAAGAGTCTATCAAAGAAGAATCTTTGCCTAAAATAAGGATCTTCAGAAGTCTAGTTCTGCTTCCCCCATGCTCTCTGGCACAATGTGAGTATAAAGGAATTTATTCCTGTATTATCAAGAGGGTGCTAATGATGGTATTTTTATCCCTCCCCACATTAGGGGAAAATAACCAGCTGTTTATAAAACTTTAGGTGTTTCACATGAATAAATCTATAGTGAAAGGAGATATTACAATATTATTTGATCATCTGAAAGTTATCCTTTTGAAACTTATCGAAGTGCAGAGTGCTGTAAGCTATATATTTCAATGCTAGCACTTATCAGTGTCTTCCAGAATGCGGATGTACACTAACTGCACTTGTTAACTGTTCTGTGTTTACGTGCTTCAGCAGGATGGAAGCAAGCATGACACAGGGACTGCTAAATGCTAAAGAACGGGGACCTGAAGAGCCATTCCAGTCACAGCATGCGACGGCTAACAATCACAGGGTGACTTGCAATCAAAACATCTGATTAGGTTTCCTTCTGAGGAGCGAGATGCTTTAATATGAAAATGAAGGCCCACTCTCTCTCTCTCTCTCTCTCTGACCCTCACTGTTTTCTCCTTCCAATCCAGCCCCCCAAATCCACAAATATTCCACTTTAAATACAGAGGCACAGAAACTGCCTCTGATGTTAGTGTCAACTCTATTATTTTGCTATATTTAAAGTCATATCTAATCTATTGATATCTAGTGATGTCAATTCCTTTACAAATAGAACACGGGGTTTACTTGCTTGGTGGCCATCCAATAGTCACAGATGGGACCAGTTGTAGATTCCAGCTCAGTCTCCTTCAGGGAATTTTTCCCTTTCATCTGCTTATGCCACTCTCTTTCAACTGCCTGGAAATAGTGAAGAGGGTGGCTCCATCTCTCACTAGTGGAGCGTTAGTGCTGTTATTTTGTCGGTGGAGTACTTTGGGATGCAAGATGCCTTGTTATGTACATTCAAGCTATTACGACTAATTGTTCAATTAATTTATTATTGTAGGTGGATAAAAGTAATGGGTTTGCCTTGTTTGTCAAAATGCCCCCTTAAGCACCATTACACTGCCTTATCTGCACAAAGGCGGTCCACGTGCCTCCTCAGGTAATTGTCACTGGAGAAGGCTCGATATGCTAATGAGCTCTATCAGTGAGAGACAAACGTCCCTGCAAGACTTCTCTAAGGCACACTGATGTATCAAGCTAAGGAGAGGCCCCGCCTCATCACAAGAAGAACCGGAATGCTCCAAGTGCTACATCATCATTTTCAGCTCATTTGCGGCATTAGCATTTTGCTATTATCATTTGTTTCCTTGTTCTAAGTTCTCCAAGGTAATAGATGTGCTATGCCCTCAGGGTGCCTCCCACCCACAGATTCAGCATATGCCCCCAACACAGAGCCACAGATTACATGCATGAAGGTACAGAGTACAGCTGTAACTTCATTACAAGGATCTGGGGAGGGGGAAGAGAGGCAGTAAAGAGACGAGAGATGTGTTCTCACCTCTGTGGCTCTGAGTCCACAGCAGTGGCTAAGGTGCGGGTAAGAGGCTTTTGATTCACTCCATTTCCATGGGGAACTTCTCACTGTCTGGTCACGCAGGATATAGGATTTTATATTAAACTGATAACAGTGTATTAGGCTCCATATATCAGCTTATAACACAATAAAGCCAATTGAGGTTGCCACAGGCGGCGACCAGAGAGAACTAATTAGCTAAAAAGCAAAATATAAATGATGATTCTATCACTGACAATCCCATCTGTGTTTTTATAAAGCATTTGAATTGTGCACATCCCTTTCATGAGCTGATGTCACTGGGTCTCCCTGCAACACTGGATTGACTAACTAGGTTAGCTTTGCAAATTATTGCTTCCATCTATACTGAGTGCCCTCTCCGTGTCAGATACTCCCCTAGGAATATCTGAGTATCAGATACTTCCCTAGGAGTATCTGAGTATAAAACATATCCTACCTGGAAGACTAAGCCTGGTAACTCTTCCACTGTGACATGCTACTGCAAAGGTTAAAGATCCCCAGTCAACTCTCCCTTGACTGTGATAATGTAGGGAACGATTTGGCCACCTACTGGTTGATGATCTGTTTCTGGGAGAGTGGGTCTTCCCCTTTCCCTGTCCTGCAGCAGACTCAGTAGCACCCAATGCAGTCCAACAACGCATTGCTTCAGAGGGTTGCTGATCACCCCACATGTCTAGATCATGTTCATTTCACCAGACGGTGGGCTTCTAGTCTACAAATCTTTTCAGTCCTTTCAGTACAGGGTGTAGTGTTGTGTGCACATCCTATATGCATGTTTTGACCAATATTTTCCAAATATGGCCATGAAAACAAGGCACCAGGTGAACTGATTAAAAAAATACAGATTTCCAGGATATATTCCATATATTCTGAATCAGACTCTGGAGATGAGAGCCTGGAATCTCTATTGTTTTTAAACATCACAGGTGATTATTGAGACACAAGGCTATGGCAGCAAAACCACTGATATCTGGATAAACATTTCCTATCTCTGGTTTTCTATCATAAAATTCCTGACATATGTTCCGTTTGTAGCTAATAATTTATTAATCAAATCTTTGATAAAGTGAAACTGGATAATTACATGACTCATAATCCTAACCACCATCTTTTACATATGTGTACAGATTTATATTCATTGTGTTTATCCTGTTCCCTGGTCCTGGGCCCAGATGACAAGGCCTTGGCAAACTGATCTAATTAACTTCTTACAGTCCTTTTGGACTCTGCCCCAGTTGTACAAACACAGATTTCGCAAGCAGGAACAAACACCAGTTAGTTACACCAAAATCATGTGTGGTGTTAGTCTGCTCAGAAATAGTGGCAGCAGTTGGCATCTTAATTAGCCTGCTTCATTGCTCTGGGAATATTCTTCATAAGAAATGTGAAGCAACAGAAATTGCACCAGCAGAATCTCCTCAACACTTGATTTTACCTGGCATCACTGGTGAATGGCACTGAGTAAAGGCCAAGGCCAGTTCCTCCATGAGGCCTGGTCACTTGAGTCCCCAGTAGCTGCCTCCCTCTGTATTCTGAAAACTAGACTCTTGGTACCACCCATTCTGGCCCCAAGGATGCATTGCTTCTTAGTGTTGCTATTTATTCCGTATGTTTGGAACATGTTCAATAGTTTGTGGATTTCTAGACAAGGACTGGCCTACAAGTCTTTTTTAAATACTCTCAGCACACAGCAAGTTATCATGATTTAAGCGTGATTTCATTGCTTATACTTACTACTGCTCATTTATTTTATTAACAGCAAAGTCTACCAATAACTTGTCCAGAAGGCCTCGTTTGAGATAGATCTTTATGTTCAATCACCAGGAATTTCTGGTTTTTAAACCAGAGTTTAGGTATATAGTTATAAAAGATTTTGCTATCTAATATTCAAGATTAGGGGTATGAATATTACATATTCTGTACTCCTCAATCTATATCTAAATGTAACAACAGTTCAAATCTCTCCTGCCTGAAAATTACTATCATTTATATTTGTTTGATATGTTAAACTCAACTAAAATATAGCTTTTTCTCCCTTCTTTTATTTAAAGAGCAGTGCTCCTCAAAGTATGATCTCTGAAGCAGAAGCATCACCTGGGAACTTGTTAGAAAGGCAAATTCTCCAGCCCCACCCAGACCTACTGAGTCAGTCATCCAGATGAATCTGATGCACTCAAAGCTTAAGGACCATTGCTCTAGTGAATAACTATTAGATCTTCTTCTATATTGAATGCTACATTCAATATGTTGAGGTCAATTCCATTTTTAATTGTCATATTAGTTGATGCCAAATGATAATTTCTACTTGGCCTTATCATTTACTGTCTAATCAATCTGGTCATCAGATCTGCAAAATTGAATTGATCATCTAATTCCTGAGAATGGATCAGACCACCAACCTGCCAAGGACAAATATGACTGAACATAGAGCCTTCATTCATAAATCATCCAAATTATGAAACAGGGAACTCAACTGGAAGTAAAATATTTCTTTCTCACATAATGCATAGAGTGGATTTTAAAAGATAATTCCAGCCGAATAAGGCACTTACTGGAAAAAAGTTCAATTTACCAATATTCACACATACTCTCTCAAGAGCCTGAGTTTTTCAGTTTTGCAATGATTCACTCATTCACTCTTTCACTCATTCACAGTTGAGCTATTTCAAATCCTCAAAGGTGATGCTGTGAAAGTGCTGCACTTGATATGCCAGCAAATTTGGAAAACTCAGCAGTGGCCACAGGACTGGAAAAGGTCAGTTTTCATTCCAATCCCAAAGAAAGGCAATGCCAAAGAATGATCAAACTACCACACAATTGCACTCATCTCACATGCTAGTAAGGTAATGCTCAAAATTCTCCAAGCCAGGCTTCAGGAATACGTGAACCGTGAACTTCCAGATGTTCAAGCTGGTTTTAGAAAAGGCAGAGGAACCAGAGATCAAATTGCCAATATCCGATGGATCATCAAAAAAGCAAGAGAGTTCCAGAAAAAACATCTATTTCTGCTTTATTGACTATGCCAAAGCCTTTGACTGTGTGGATCACAATAAACTGTGGAAAATTCTGAAAGAGATGGGAATACCAGACCATCTGACCTGTCTCTCGAGAAACCTGTATGCAGGTCAGGAAGCAACAGGTAGAACTGGACATGGAACAACAGGCTGGTTCCAAATAGGAAAAGGAGTACGTCAAGGCTGTATACTGTCACCCTGCTTATTTAATTTATATGCAGACTACATCATGAAAAACACTGGGCTGAAAGACACACAAGCTGGAATCAAGATTGCCAGGAGAAATATCAATAACCTCAGACATGTGGATGACACCACCCTTATGGCAGAAAGTGAAGAAGAACTAAAGAGCCTCTTGATGAAAGTGAAAGAGGAGAGTGAAAAAGTTGGCTTAAAGCTCAACATTCAGAAAACTAAGATCATGGCATCCAGTCCCATCACTTCATGGCAAATAGATGGGGAAACAGTGGAAACAGTGTCAGACTTTATTTTTTTGGGCTCCAAAATCACTGCTGATGGTGACTGCAGCCATGAAATTAAAAGACGTTTACTCCGTGGAAGGAAGGTTATGGCCAACCTAGATAGCGTATTTAAAAGCAGAGACATTACTTTGCCAACAAAAGTCTGTCTAGTCAAGGCTATGGTTTTTCCAGTGGTCATGTATGGATGTGAGAGTTGGACAGTGAAGAAAGCTGAGCGCCGCAGAATTGATGCTTTTAAACTGTGGTGTTGAAGAAGACTCTTGAGAGTCTCTTGGACTGCAAGGAGATCCAATCAATCCATCCTAAAAGAAATCAATCCTGGGTGTTCATTGGAAGGACTGATGTTGAAGCTGAAACTCCAATACTTTGGCCACCTCATGCGAAGAGTTGACTCATTGGAAAAGATCCTAATGCTGGGTAGGATTGGGGGCAGAAGGAGAAGGGGACTACAGAGGATGAGATGGCTGGATGGCATCACCAATTTGATGGACATAGGTTTGGGTAGACTCCAGGAGTTGGTGATGGACAGAGAGGCCTGGCGGCGTGCTGCAATTCATGGGGTCGCAAAGAGTCGGACACGACTGAGTGACTGAACTGAACTGAACTCATTCACTCTAAATTCACACCTTTCTTTTCATTTGTTATTCTCAGAGACGTACAAACCTAATGAAAAGTCAAATGAGGCACACTCAAAATTGTCAGAAAGATGAATTTATCTGGGAATAGCAAAAGAATTGTAGTTTGGGGTATGCCAACTGTAGCAAGCTATGGATAGGTCTGTTGAGGGCTTGGAGTAGGTTGTATTTACAGGCAGGGTTTTTAGAGAACAGATAATTCATTAACATCAAAACGAACAGGGAGTAGCTTGAAAATTTCCCAAGCAGACAAAATCAGTCTTCTACAAAGTTCAATTCAGCTTATTTTGTGAGACCAACCCAACCTGGGCTATTTCTTGTGCATTCCTCTGGAAGTTCAGTTCAGTTCAGTTCAGTCGCTCAGTCGTGTCCGACTCTTTGTGACCCCATGAACTGCAGCATGCCAGGCCTCCCTGTCCATCACTAACTCCCTGAGTCCACCCAAACCCATGTCCATCGAGTTGGTGATGCCATCCAACCATCTCATCCTCTGTTGTCCCCTTCTCCTCCTGCCCTCAATCTTTCCCAGCATCAGAGTCTTTTCAAATGAGTCAGCTCTTCACATCAGGTGGCCAAAGTATTGGAGTTTCAGCTTCAGCATCAGTCCTTCCAGTGAACTCCCAGGACTGATCTCCTTCAGGATGGACTGGTTGGATCTCCTTGCAGTCCAAGGGACTCTCAAGAGTCTTCTCCAACACCACAGTTCAAAAGCATCAATTCTGTGGCGCTCAGCTTTCTTCACTGTCCAACTCTCACATCCATACATGACCACTGGAAAAACCATAGCCTTGACTAGACAGACCTTTGTTGACAAAGTAATGTCTCTGCTTTTTAATATGCTATCTAGGTTGGTCATAACTTTCCTTCCAAGGAGTAAGCATCTTTTAATTTCATGGCTGCAATCCTCATCTGCAGTGATTTTGGAGCCCAGAAAAATAAAGTCAGCTACTGTTTCCACTGTTTCCCCATCTGTCTGCCATGAAGTGATGGGACTGGATGCCATGATCTTAGTTTTCTGAATGTTGAGCTTTAAGCCAACTTTTTCACTCTCCTCTTTCACTTTCATCAAGAGGCTCTTTAGTTCTTCACTTTCTGCCATAAGGGTGGTGTCATCTGCATATCTGAGGTTATTGATATTTCTCCCGGCAATCTTGATTCCAGCTTGTGCTTCCTCCAGCACAGCATTTCTCATCATGTACTCCTCTGGAAGCCATAAGCACAATTTCCCAAGGTTAGATTGAGGCAATCCCTGACCAGCTTTGTATTATCTAAGAGAAACCCAATATTATCAGTTTTTTGTAAGTCAGTCTCTCAGTCCTTAAGTTTTGTTCTTCTAAGGGCACATGCATGAGATTTTCTATTTCATTTCCACCAGTTTTCTTTTAGACTGAAATTCTTTCACAGATGCAAGGTAAGGCATAAAGATAACACGACTGACCTAAGAAACATTCTCAATATTAAACATCCTAAGGAGTGCCCTCACCTTCACCCTTTCAAATGGCTCCTTTGGATGTCTGTTCCCAGGATTAAAATTGCAGCTGTCTGAGACCTGGTTTAGAAAAGGCCCTTCACCACCACAAACACATTAGTTTAAATAAGCCATCGGTGGACCAATTTTTATATTGGAGGGGCAATTACTTTTTTTCAAATGTCCATTTAATTATAATGATCCAAGCATGTTGAACAAGGTGAATGATGAAAGCCAGGTGACAGCACACCAGCATTAGAGCTTTTATTGTTCTAAATGGACCTGGTATGTTTTGAAATCTGAATCTGAAGGTCATTCTGACATCAGTGGGGCCACTTTAAATTCTGTTAAAGATGACTCAGGTTTCTAAGTTTCAGTACACTGGTGAAAACACACATTTATTCTTTTAGAAAATCTTCACTGAGCTTCTATATTACACTTAATGCTGAGTTACAAACAGCAATCAAGATCAAAACAGCACCTCTCCTGATAGAGCTGCTGTTATTTTAAGTAATACCTTTATCATTCCATTCTGCCTGAGATTTCTGACATATTTCAGTGATTAATGGTGAAATTGTAATTGTGCAATTGTTGTCATCCCTCTTTAAGTTTAAAAAAATGGTTATATCTCAGCCACTTTTGTATCCAGTCATTTCATACAGGTTGATTCAAGCAAGTTGCCATTCTCAGTCTAGATGTCAAAATAGTGAACAAGGAGAGCAAAGCCTATACACACTCAGGTACTATGCTAACCAATATTATGCTTAGCTTCCTAGATTGACACATAATCAAAGGGGGTAAATGTATACGACACCAATATTATCTAAATGCATGCAGTATTTTAATTAATTTAATTCTCATTATAATCCAGGGCACATGCTCAATCCCCTCAGTCATGTTCAACTCTTTGCAACCCTATGGACTATATCCTGCCAGACTCCTCTGTCCATGGGATTCTCCAGGCAAGAATACTGGAGTGTGTTGCCAGGCTCTCCTCCAGGGGATCTTCCTGACTCAGGGATCGAAACTGGGTCATCTACATCTCCTCCACTGCAGGTGGAATCTTTACTGCTGAACCACCAAGGAAGCCCATAACCCAAGAAGATGTGTGCTATTATGATCCTATTTTACAGATGGGTAAACTGAGGCAGAGAGTGATGGAAAAACATAAACCAAGGTCACATAGCTACATGGGGCAGAGTCAACTTCTAACACAAGCAGTCTGATGCCAGAGTCAGTGTTCCTGTTAAGCTATTCTTGATTTCTATAATGAAATGACAATTAATATAGTATGAAAATAAATAAAACATTCATGACTAAAAGAGCCTATATGACTGTCAGTTCAGTTCAGTTGCTCAATTCATGTACGATTTCTTGCAACCCTGTGGACTGCAGCACACCAGGCCTCCCTGTCCATTACCAACTCCCAGAGTTTACCCAAACTCACGTCTGTTGAGTCAGTGATGTCATCCAACCATCTCATCCTCTGTCGTCCCTTCTCTTCCCGCCTTCAATCTTTCCCAGCATCGGGGTCTTTTCTAATGAGTCAGTTATTCACATCAGGTGGCCAAAGTATTGGAATTTCAGCTTCAGCATCAGTCCTTCCAATGAACACTCAGGGCTGATCTCCTTTAGGATGGACTGGTTGGATCTCCTTGCAGTCCAAGGGACTCTCAAGAGTCTTCTCCAACACCACAGTTCAAAAGCATCAACTCTTCAGTGCTCAGCTTTCTTTATAGTCCTGATTCCACATCCATACATGACTACTGGAAAAGCCATAGCTTTTACTAGATGGAACTTTGTTGGCAAAGTAATGTCTCTGCTTTTTAATATGCTGTCTAGGTTGATCATAACTTTCTTTCCAAGAAGTAAGCGTCTTTTAATTTAATGGCTGCAATCACCATCTGCAGTGATTTTGGAGAACCCCCAAAAAATGAAGTCTGCCACTGTTTCCACTGTTTCCCCATCTATTTCCCATGAAGTGATGGGACCGGATGCCATGATCTTAGTTTTCTGAATGTTGAGCTTTAACCCAACTTTTTCACTCTCCTCTTTCACTTTCATCAAGAGGCTCTTTAGTTCTTCTTCACCGTCTGCTATAAGGGTGGTATCATCTGCATATCTGAGGCTATTGATATTTCTCCCGGCGATCTTGATTTCAGCTTGTGCTTCATACAGCTCAGCATTTCTCATAATGTACTCTGCATAGAAGTTAAATAAGCAGGGTGACAATATACAGCCTTGACGTACTCCTTTTCCTATTTGGAACCAGTCTGTTGTTCCATGGCTAGTTCTAACTGTTGCTTCCTGACCTGCATACAGATTTCTCAAGAGGCAGGTCAGGTGGTCTGGTATGACTGTATCTACAATTGAACTAGGCAAAGTCCCTTTTCTCACTGGGCACTGGGACAGCACTTGACCTTCTATGGGCCAAGAAGGCCTGGGTCTGTCTATATCCTTGATTTTATTGCTCCCTCCCCACTGATATGTTCTCTTCAAATGCTTTAAACTATAACTCCCATAACCCTGAATCCTTGTTTTTCCTGATAATCTAGCTGTCACAATTTTGAGCCCAATGTCCCGGTTTGAATCTGTTTTCTTGCCTGGGGTCTTTAAAGCAAGGCCTCTGCTTACTTTAGTTTCCACTTGACACTGCTTACCTCATATACTATCTGGAAGTGTCCTTTTCTTTCACTCTGCTACTTTTTCTGTTTGATTTAAATTAGAAGCTATATTTTCACCTTTCTCATCCTTCTGGATCTGGAAACAGGAAAAGTAAGTTTCTTCATCAGAAATTATCTCAAATCCCTAATCAAGAGCAAACACAGCTAGCACAATAACCTCAACTTTTTCTAGTCTATTAATATTCATGAGCTCAAGACAATGCAATATTCCATCATATTATATGTGCAACTGTACAATATTACCATGCTAACTATCTTGCAGATATCTTTGTGGCTGGCTCCTTTATTTTCATCAGCTGTTTGTTCAAATGTAACTTATACAGAGAAGTCTTCCTTGTACAAAATAAGACAAACCCACCTCCATTCTCTGTCTAAACCCCTCAGCTCCTTGAGAACAGGCAATTTTCCCACTTCATTTAGTTCCCCAGTGTCTAGAGAAATGGCTTCCCTGGTGGCTCAGCAGTAAAGAATCCACCTGCAATACAGGAGGACAGGAGATGAGGGTTTGATCCCTGGGTTGGGAAGATCCCCTGGAGGAGGGCATGGCAACCCACTCCAGTATTCTTGCCTGGAGAATTCCATGGATAGAGGGACCTAGTGGGCTACAGTCCATAGGGTCACAAAGAGTCAGACACTACTTAAGCAACTCAGCATGCACACACGTCTAGAAAAATGCTTGGAAGAGTCATTGGTCAATAGATATTTATATTAAAGTGAAGTAAAAAAGATACTGTTCTAATCTTTAAGAAGGTTAAAACTGTCAGCAAAATTAAGCTTTAAAACATATTTGCTGAGTGTTTATGTTACCAACATTCATTTGGTAAAGATGTAAAAAGTAGAGATATGAAAATTTGTATTTATACCTGGTCAATGTATACTAATTTATCAAATTAAACACACTTGAGTAACATATAAATATCACAGGTGCTCTGCAATGGGACTTACATTGGTCAAGAATCCTTCTACTTTCTGTGTAGCTAGTGAGATGACCTCTCGTTCAGAAACACTGGGTTAAAAAAAAGGCAACTGTACTTCTAAGGTCTATATTCTGTGAAATGTGACTCCAAACAGGAGAGTTATTTTTTGTGATGAATTTCCTGCTCTACAATAAAGATAATTTTAAAGAACACATATTATAACCTTTAAAAAGTTCTTGAGCCAGAGGTCATTAATTTTTTTAAAACTTCAGTGATGGGAGTAGTAGCTCCTATACAGGGAGTAAAATGCACTGGTGTTGATGTTGAGAGACCTTGGATCTTATTCCAGCTCTTTAGGTGCTCAGACGCACCCAGCCCATAACTCTTTAATAACTGTACCTGTGTGTGTATGCGTTTCTCTTTTTTCCCCTCTTCTCATACACACTATGATTATTAAAATAATTTGAGTTATATATGCAATAGCATGTGACTTAAATAGCATGTTTAAGAGTGGTTAAATTACACCATCTGCAAAAGACAGAGGCAATGAAATTTTGGATTAGAATTATATATGCTGAAGACATACCACCTACTCCTTGTTTTGGTCTAACTCTACTATCTTTCAAGAGTAAGTTCAAGCTCCACTGTTTAGTGCTTAGTTGTACTTAGAATTCAGTACCAAAGTATGTAACATTGGCTTCTTCTTGAATTGTTTCTTAGTTAAATTAGAATACCTATACACAAATTATGTGGATAAAAGGAGATTAATAGATCATCACTGATCTTGGAGTAGATTGCAGACCACAGATATCACAAACTCAGAATCCTAATTTTATAGAGAGGAAGTCGAGAACCAAAGAAGTACAGTGACTTGCTCAAAGATCACTTAGCTTAGAAAATGACAGAGACAGGATCATGACCTAAGTTGTTAGACATCTAAGGAAGAGGTTTTGGTTTTAACCACATAAGAGTGCTCAATCAAATATGCTTAGAAATAATTTGATGAAGCCGTTTCGTATACATTCACATCATAACTATAGCTTAGTGTGTTATAAACTAGATATTGTAGTGAAGCCACAGAAAATGATTTCATTCTCAACTAAGATGATCCAAAATGTGTAAAGCAGAACACAAGCCTCACAGAAAGTAGCTGTCATTCCAAAATGGACTTTTAACTAGGATAGAAATTCAGGAAGGACATTGTTCCCCATCATAACAAAAAGAACCACTTAATCTACAAAATTATAAAAATTTTTGAGCCCATAGGGGAGCTTGGGTTATACAGCAGTCAGCTGGCCCAAATACTAGTAAAATCAGGCACTGGTTCATCTGTGCCAGAGCATAAGAGGACGATGGGGCCACTACACAGTGGATACAAGGAATTTGGCGAAGGTTTTTTAATGAACTGCTAGATGCTGAATGTGGAACAATGTGAGGGTGTAGAAACCCTGACATTGGGGAGCTACATACACAACATGAATTGTCATCCTCAGGCTTTTCTTCACAGGCCTCCATTTGAGGCTCATGAAAAAGACTGAAGGTGATGTAAGAACATCTTAGTCTCAGTATGAACCTCATGGAGAGGAAAGTCAGAAAAGTCCCACCTGCATCCTTTTTCTTTCAGAAGCAAAAGCTTTGAGATGCTAGGCAAAGGGACCAAGCACAGTGGCCCCAGGACATAGCGGAAGACAGCTTGCAGTTGCAGGTAAAGAACACGAGAAAATATGGGAGAGAAATGGGAAACCATCCTGGGTTCAGATCATTTTTGTTCAGTTGCTAAGTGGAGTTCAAACTTTGTGACTCCATGGACTGCAGCATGTCAGGCTTCCCTGTCCTTCACCATCTCCCACAATTTGCTCAATTTCATATCCAGTGAATCGGTGACGCCATTCACCCATCTCATCCTCTGTCGTCCCTGTCTCCTCCTGCCTACTTCTTGGGGAGAGACAGGATTACTGAGAAGGATGTACTCCTAAGACCCAGACATGAGCCTGATTGAGGCTGAGGCTGGACCAAGATAACCAAGAAGGCGCCATGCCCTAACTACCAGGTTATCAAGTACAAAGTAACAGCTAGCAGCAGTCTTTTGCCAGAGAAATGTCAGGAGCATATAGAGAGGTTTTTTTTGTTTGGTTTTTTAATGTGGACAATTTTATGAATATCTTTTCTGGTTTGCACCATTTGCATTTTAGTTATTAAGTTCTTCACTACCACAAAACTCTCCTATGTTTTCTTCATAAATTTTAATGCTTTTGCTTACCCTATTTCCCACATGTAGGTGATCAGTCTTTCTGGATTTATTTTGTCATACGAGGTAGAGATCAAATTTTATTCCCCGTATGAGTTACTAACTGGAGAGAGAGATTTTTTTGAGGAAAAGGAGTAAAGGGGAGGTCAGATTTGAGGATCAATCATGAATGCTGAGTAAAAACTGCCAGCAAACCAGACTCTATCCTAAGTATAATACAAAGTATTAAAAAATTTGAAGTCAGTGTGCACCAAAGGTAAGAATGCCAACAACAAAATTCAAATCCAGCTCAACTACTGACTAAATTTAGTCAATATCCCACAATAGGAAGCTAGGAGAAAAAGAGATATGCCCAACAGAGGGCATACATATTCTTACCTCCATTCCTGCTGTTAAATACAATATCTAACATTTGCTCAAAAACAAGACATACAAAAAGCAATTGCAAACAGCCCACTATCAGGAGAAAATAAAATAAAAAGAATCAGAATCACAGATGATTCATATGTGAACTATTAGAATAGAATTAAAAAATAATTATTACTATAGTTAAATATAATCAATATGTTTGTAGAAAAGGTGGATTTCATGCATGAGGAAATGGGAAATTTTAACAGAGACAAAAACTATAATAAAGAGTAAAATGATAATTCTAGGCATGAAAAACCATAGTAATAAATACTAAGAAGATTTCCAGAGGCTCATCAGTGGACTCAACACAACAAAGGAGAGAATCAGTGAATTTGAAGATAGGTCAATGGAAACCATTGAATAAAATAGGGAAATCAGAGTAAGGGGAAAAATAGAACACAGTATCTAAGTTCTGAGAGGCAATTACATGAGTAATTCCAAGAGAAGAGAAATAAAATGAAGAAATATTTGAAGAAATCTTAGATAAACATTTTCTAAAATCTCTTGAGAACCACAAATTAGACAAATGTCAAACTGAAAAAAAGCTTAAAATGCTTCCTATTCTAACAACTAAAAAACCAAAACTTCTTGGAGGCAGTTGGGAGATTTTCAAGCACAAAATAAATATAAAAATTACAATATAGCAGACTTGTCAAAATTTATGCACTCTACAAGACAATGCTGTAAGTTCTTTATGGTGCAGAAAGAATTCCAAACTCAGTGAAAATCTTTCAAAAATGAATAAAGTCTTTTTAGACAAACAAAATTTTAGAGAATTTATTACCTGGAGACCCTCAATATAGAGATAGGATCTGTTTAAAATTAATAAAATTATTATAAATATTTCAAAAGCAGGTATATGTAAAAGACCTATTTTTTCTCATCTTTAATCATTCTAAAGAAAACTAACTGTGGCAAAAAATAATACCCATGTAATTTGGGCATATAGAGTATGTAAAAATGAAATATATGACAAGAATACCAAAAATTCAGAAAGTGAAAAATTGGAAATAAAATAAATTTATTATACTACATGTAAAGTGGTATAATATTATTTTACAATAGGCTGTAATAATTAAAGATATATGCTATATACCACAGGGAAATCACTAAATAATTTTCAAACAAGTTTAAGTAATGGGTCAATATCAAAGATAAGAGAATTATTTTTTTTTAATTAATTAATCCAAAAGCAGGCAGAAAAAAAGAAAAGGGCACAAAAAAGTCAGTGGGAACCAAAACAGAAAAAATCATATGGAATAGAAAATAAGTGGAAAAATTTACTAGTGAGCCCTTCACAGCGGGGTTGGGGCTAGGGTGAGGTGAATAAGGCATGTATGGCACAAAATTTAAGGATGCACTCATTCTCAGGGTTGGCATGTACAAAGTCTGCTCTTGTATTTGGTAACTAGAATTGCTAGTTTCAAACTTAGATTCTGAAATGAATACTGAATCATATATGTTGTTGCTGTTCAATCACTCTGTTATGTCTGACTCTTTGCAACCACATGGCTTACAGCATGCCAGGTTTCCCTGTCCTTCACTGTCTCCCAGCGTTTGCTCAAACTTATGCTCATTGAGTCAGTGATGCCATCCAACCGTCTCATCCTCTGTCACTCCATTCTCCTCCTGCGCTCAATCTTTCCCAGAGTCAGAGTCTTTTCCTGTAAGTTGGCTCTTCACATCAGGTGGCCAAAGTATTGGAGCTTCAGCTTCAGCATACCATGTTTAATATTGTACAGGTCACAAGAATAAATCACTCGGCAAAAATATGATATTTTAATTTCAATATACAAGTCACTGTGACATACAACTTTTATTATGAGTTAAAGCACTATCTAAGCCACAGAGTAATGTAAAAATCAGTATTATGCTTCATGCACACTATATCTAAACTACTTTAAAACAACTTTAAAATATAAATTATCCAATACTGTGTTTGTTTTCCCATCTTGTTTAACTGTCAAGGATATTGTGTTAATCCTTGACTACTTCTAAATCTACAGTTTAGAACATGCAGACAACTAAGAAAATGGACACTTGGCACTCCTGAAAAATGATGGTTCATTATTCAAGAATTTATTGCATTTGTGCTGAGAGGAAAGATTTAACAAATTAATTGTCTTTTACTTATGCACCTCTGCTCCAGATCCTTCCTGTATGCCAAAACGGATTCAATGACACCAGCCACATCACAACCAATAAACCTTCAACTATTCTTTCACAGTCACCTTGTATTTTGAAGATATGGTGCAAGAGCTGTGGAGAAAAGATTCCCCTGGGCCTGATCAGTGACAGTCAATGAATAGGTATTTAGAAGTATAGGTTATACTGAATCTCAAATGACAGTGGTAACACAGTGGGTTTTCTTTTAATTTTGTATTTTTGTGATAATTTGTGGAACTCTCTTTTATGCAGTGCCCTGGACAGGTGCCCCTTTTGCCTGAGTGTAAGGACTGTGCTGGAAGAAGGTTGTGAGCAGGGAAGAGCGAGGCTCACCAGTAGGAAGGGCTGGGCACCCACCGAGTAGCCAGAAGGAGCTGGATGCCTAGACGAGGACTCAAAGCCACACAGAGTGCCCAGTTCACTGTCAGTAGACCTCACCCTGGGAGGCTCTGGGAGGGGCCCCCTTGTAGCCAGATGGACAGCACTCACTCACCATTCCAGATCCAGCTGTCTCTCAGGTTCCTGTGCTCATGCAGAGGGGTAGTCTTTCATCCTACAGTGAAAGGTAAATTGGCACAGCCACGATAGAGAGCAGTATGGAGGTTCTTTAAGAAATTAAAAGTAGAATTACCATACGATCCAGCAATTCCACGCCTGGGTATCTATCCAGAAAAGATACAATTTGAAAAGATACATGTACCCCAAAACACTATTTATAATAGTCAAGACAAGGAAGCAACCTAAGTGTCTATCAACAGCGAATGGATAAAGATGCGGTGTGTATATATACGTATGTGTGTGTGTATATATATATATATATACACATACATACAATGGCAAATACTACTCAGCTATAAAAAAGACTGCAAGAATAACATTTGCAGCAACAAGGATGGACCTAGAGATTATCATACTAAGTGAAGTAAGTCAGAAAGAGAAAGATAAAATATCATATGATATCATTTATATGTAGAGTCTAAAAATTATAAAATGAACTTGTTTACAAACCAGAAACTGACTCACAGATATAAAAACAAATTTATAGTTACCAAAGGTGAAAGAGGAAGACAGATAAATTAGAAATTTAGGATTAACAGAAACACACTAATATATATCAAATAGATAAACAAGGTCCTACTGTATAGCACATGCTAAGTCACTCCAGTTATGTCTGACTCTTTGGACCCTTTGGACCATAGCTCACCAGGCTCCTCTATCCATGGGATTCTCCTGGCAAGAATACTGGAGTGGGCTGCCACGACCTCCTCCAGGGGATCTTCCCGACCCAGGGATCAAATCCACGTCTCTTATGTCTCCTGCATTGGCAGGCATATTCTTTACCACTGGCGCCACCCAGGAAGCCTGCATAGCACAGGAACTATATTCAATATCTTGTCATAACCTAAAATGGAAAAGAATCTGAAAAAGTGTGTATATGTATGTATGCATGTATGTGTATATATGTACACAAGAATACATATGTATCTGAATCACTTTGCTGCATACCTATAACACAACACTGTAAGTCACATATACTTCAATTAAAAAAATAAAATGACTCCACAGAGGAAAGCCCTATTTAGTTCTGCTTTCTCCCTAGTTCCTAAGTCTGACTATGATCTTCCTTTCTCCCTGCCTCTGAAAAAGGGAGACAGACTTTCATTCATTCATTGATTCACTCAGTTTACTTATTTTAGCCAACAAGGACATTTTTACTCTGTGCCTTTCATGTGGAAGGTTCCGATAAAGGTGTTGAAAGGGGAACAAAACAGGCAAAATGTCATCCTTCTCTCCAGGACAATGAAAAGGAAGGAATGGGGAACAGACATTCCTGAGCATGTTTTGCAGCTGCATTTTGCTGTTTTGGTTTAATCCTCAGAGTAGCCCTTGAGGATCAAGGGGGTCAAGATCACCCAGCTAATAATACCGCGCCTATGGCTGGACTCGCGATTTCTCTGCCTCCAAAGCTTGCTATTCTTACATCATATTTATAGCTCATTATAAGATAAAAAGGACACATGCGCAAGCACTATAATGAAAATACATGTGTGAGTGCTGTGGGGTTTGGGCAGTGGCGGCACTTTTTAGTCAAAGCAACTTTCTCTTGAATATCCAGACATCTACCAGTAGTACTGAAAGGAAAGAGGAAGACATGTCTCATGGCAAATAATGTGAGCCACCTGTGATCAGGTGCCAGCCCTTGGTTCACCTTCTTAAGTGGGGAGTAGATAGATACTCCATCTGAGCTGTGGAATGAATTAAATGCCAAAAGGGCTAAAGGAAAAAGTAAATGGGCAGGAGGAAACACTGGAGACAGGAAGAGCTTTGGGGCTTGATGTCTTGGGGTTCCGCAAGCAGAGAATGGACAAACATACAGAAGAAAACATCCCAGATGGGCCCCAGGGGACAAGATATGTAAGTTAATGAGTCTCTCTCCACTCTCATTTTGTGGCTTCAGTGATGGAAAATCTGCCAAAAAGCCCCTTACCCCTCCTTGCTTTTGAATGGAAGAAATCTCTTCAGGAATATGTCAGTTTATAAAGAAGACCTTCTGGATGGGAAAGGAGTGAAGCAGCAGGGTTATCCTCCTAAGCTACTGCTGCTTAGGTCGCTTGCCAGGAGGATGACCTGGGTGGGGTTAAATGAAGAACAGTGGATTGATAGCTTTTGCCAACCACCTGGGAAAATTTGGGGAGCAGTTGTCTGGAGGGGCAGGTGGGCAATTCCACTATGAGACACACTCCTGGGCCAGGCAAAAGGCAGCCTTTGATCTAGAATTCTAGACAACAGAACTGGCTTCCCTGCCCAGCCACCTTCTAAAGATAAAATCTTTGCAGATATAGTTAGTTAAGATGAAGCGTCTGGATCAGGCGGATGCTAAATCTAAAGACTAGTGCTTTTATTCAGAGGAAGAAGAGAGTGACTCAGACACAGTAACCCAAAAGACATACGGGGTCATACAGCGAAGAAGAAAGCCTTGTGAAGACAGAGGCAGCGATCAAGTTACAGAGCTACAGCCGAGGACCACCAAGGGTGGCTCGAAGCTGCCAGCTGGGAGAAAGACAGGAATAGATTCTCCCTCAGAGCCTCTAGGAGGAATCAAGACTGATGACCCCTTAATAGCAGACCTCCAACCTCCAAGAAACAAGAGAGAATATATTTTTGTTGTTTTAAGCTGCCTAGCTGGTAGTAATTTGTGACAGTAGCCGTAGGAAGTGAATACATTATCTAATCCCTAATATCTAATAATGCTGGTGGGATGTACCATTTATGAGCAGTGGGACACTGGGCAAATCACATCATCCCCAGCACTAAACTGCTGTGAGCATCAAATGTGGTGAAGTTATTTTAAAAAGTGCTTTATAATCTAAAGCGGTTACCATAAATATTAGCAGCTGTAATTATACTTACAATTTCAGTTACATTAGCAGGAGAGGAAGAGGAGGGTGGGAGGGACAGAGGGAGAGATGTGGGCAAGAGCAAGGAAAAGCAATGAAATAAAGAAAGCCAACTAGTTTATTAAAGGTAAAACTGTTCCTATTAATCCCTTGAATATTTTTTATTATTTTAGAAATTTATAACTTTCCTAATTCCAGATAATTAATCTTAGTTTTAAGACATTTAGAAATGGAGCCAACCAACCTCTAGATTAGATTTAAACTTTTTAGTGTCTAGGAGATAAAAATTAAGAGCTAACATCTACTGAATAATTTATAGGCGCTAAATAATCCTACTAAGCATCTTGCCTGCACCATCTCAGTTCATGTTCACAGCTCTAGAAGGTATGGACTAGATATTCCATCATAAATGAGGGAACCAAAGGCCCCAAAAGGCCTCACCATCTGCCCCAAATCACCCAGTCCACCCATTCTGTCTGATTCTGAACCTGTGTGCTGAACCACAACCCAATCCCACTTTGCTCTCACAACCAGAAAAGCTAGGAAACACACCTGCCCCCTGCCAGGGTCACCCCCAGCTGTGACACTTACACAAACCATTCCGTGGCCTCCCTGTGAGGATTTACGACGTTCCCCCAAACTCCCAAGTTCAATGGCAGGTGCATCAGTGTCCGCTCACTAATATGTACTTCAAGGCTGCTATTAACCTGCTGGAATCTGAGTTGCTGCCTCCTACTTGGGCAATTTTCCAACCATTTAGTGGCGTAATCATCACAGACATGGAGGTAAACATTTTTTCCCCGCAGCCTGGGAAGAGGGCCAGGCGACTCAACCTCAGTGAATTCCCTGCGGGAAGCTGCTCTTTAGGTAACTCTGTAGAATTGGGCCTCTCCAATTTGGAGAGGTGGAAATGATTTCTTGCCCCCGTCCCCCACCCGACTTCCCTGTTTTATCACCAGAACCTGTATTTAAAGTCGACACAGATTCAGCAATAAAGACAAGCAAAACATGATACACATTATAACATGGGTGACCTCAAAAACATTTTGCTAAATGAAAGAAGTCAGACACAAAAGGCCACATATTACATAAACCCATTTATATGAAATGTTCAGAAAAGTAAATCTATAGAGACAGAGAGTAGATGAGTGGTTGTCTGGGGCTGGAGGTGAGAAATGGAAGCTACAAACAGGTTTAAGGGAGCTTAATGTGTTAAAGAAAATGTACTAAAACTGGATTACGATGATAGTAGCACAACTTGATATATTTAGTAAAAATCTTGGAATCATACACTTAAAGGAGGTGAATTTTATGATATCTAAATTATACCTCAATAAATGTATCTTTAAAAAAAAAGCCAAGTCAGGCTTTTTAAAATTCCTGTTGATTGCTAACTGGAAATTCTAGGAAAAAAGCTCAGATATCAATTAATAAATATAAACTCCAGTATCCAAAATGGGGCTTCTGATTTGGGAAACTTTGCCAATATTACAGAATTTTCTTCTACATCTGGAAATGGAAAAAGAGGATATCCTTTTTTCAAAAAAATGGATTTTGCTCCATTGCATGATTTATCTGATGCTGGGAAAGACTCTATGCAGGAGGAGAGGGGGACAACGGAGGATAAGATGGGTGGATGGCATCACCGACACTTTGGACAAGAGTTTGAGCAAACTCCAGGAGTTGATGATGGACAGGGAAGCCTGGCGTGCTACAGCCCATGGGGTTGCAAAGAGTCAGACATGATTGAGTGACTGAACTGAACTGATGCTTCATCTGCTCCCCGACAATCAAACACTGACTTTTCCTTAGAATTTCATGGGAATCTAGTTGTTTGTAGTGCAGTGCCAACTCTACCACTACTTAACTAGTTAGGAAAAAACTCTGGGTAAGTTACTCTATCCCTCTGGACCTCATATTCTTCATCTACAGGATGAAGTTGGTCTACATTATTAATTCTGAGATTTCTTACAGTTTGGACATTTTATTATAATATTCACTACATGCCAGATACTGTGCAAGGCAATATCTATGCTCATTTATTCTTCTCAACAACCTCAAGGAGGAAGAATTATTAACCCCATCCTACTGATGAAGAGACTGACCAAATGATTGCATTTCTTACCCTAGATTACATACGTAGTAAATGGCAGAGCCCAGATTTAAGCAATAAAACCACAATGCTTCTCTATTCCCCTCCAGTCTCAAAATAGACAAGGCACTGTGTTGTTAGATTCCAGAATGGGGGGACATTGGAGACTAAGGATGTTCTCTTTAAAATCCCATAAGTCTGTCACACAGGCACGAAATACAAATAATGTCTCCTAGAAGATGCACATACAGCAATAAATACCATACAATGGTTCATAGGCAAATTAGGATGCAAATGCAATAAGCAAATGCAGTAAGACCAAGAATCCAGGATCTAGGGGTAAAGTTGAAGTCCTATCACTAAATATGTATATATTAATATGAATGTAAACATGTATGCATGTATGTTTGTGATATATATTTATAGGCATGTAGAGTTTCCCTGGTGGCTCAGAGAATAAAATATCTGCCTGCAATTCAGGAAACTCGGGGAGAAGGAAATGGGTACCCACTCCAGTATTCTTGCCTGGAGAATTCCATGGACAGAGGAGCCTCTTGGGCCACAGTCCATGGGATCACAAAGAGTCAGACATGACTGAGCAACTAAACACTTTTTCAGAGCTAAAATTATGGAATGTAAGGCAATAAAGAGTTTTTCTTTATCTCCTATAAGGTACAAAGTTTGTTTGGAAAATAGAGAGGAGCTAGCAAACTGTAAGAATTTTAAAACTGTTCAATTGATTCATTATGGACAGATGGCAGGATTTTTTTCACTCACAATTGTCCTAGAAAGAAGTGTGGCCTTGTAACTGTTGCTCTGAAATTCGAAAGAGATATTTCTACCTAGTAAATACTGAGTCACTTTGGTGCCATTAAATAAGAAAGTTCTCTCTAGGGATTTTATAAGAGCATCAGTCATCACACTGGTGAGACCTCTCACATATACTTCTCACATGTCATCTCTTCCACTTCTATGATCACCGTCACCAACACAGCTGGGACCAGTAACCACACCACAGTAACCATCACCACAATCATTCCACAACACGTGCCCCACAAATCACCCCAACCCATCTAGTGCCGTTGTCTCTTTAATGAGAAAAGGTGATTGCTGCTCTCTTCCAGTCCCTGGCTTTTTCCAGATAAATTCCAGAAAAAGTCCCTGGCTTTTTCCAGATAAAGTGGGCTACTGGATTTTTCATCACATGCAGGCTCAATCCTGGAACCAATCAATGAAACCCAGATCAATCAACCCTGCTAGTAAGCTGGATCTAGAAATAGTCAGTGGGATGGTTAGATATTATGAATCACTGTTCTGGGAAGGTCCCATGGGTACCCATCAGGACATGGTTCTGTAGTCAGCCCATTTCATAAAGTAATGTGTCCAGACTCCCAATCTGACCTTTTTCCTGAGCCATGGGTTCTCTTCTTCTTTTAGGAAGTTCAGGCATAAGACGGGCAGCCAGTATTTCAGGGACAGACTCACTCTAGTCTTGACAGTCAAAAGACAGTCTACACAGTCTTTCTGCCCATAGCCTCTGTGAAGTCTCCACACGTTGCCAATCAGAATTCTTTGATTTGGGGCCAAATTCTAAAACCCTACACTGTTTCCTCTACACTAGATCTTCTAACTCTTAGGATCTAATCCTCAAATTAGGTTTCACATGAATTGGACTTGTTCCTCTCCTAACAGCATGACTTTGAGCAAGTTAGCTATACACCTTTTGAGACTCTATTTCCTATCAAATGGAGATCCAGTGGAGCCATTGAGAGGGGTGAATCAGAGGATGTGTATAACACCCCCAAAGTTCACAACACACTTTCCATAAAAGCTTGTGTCTCTTTTATTGGGACACAGGCTTTTCGGGTTATATAGCTGCTGAGGACAAGTAATAAGTACTCTCTTGTGTGTTTCCCTCAATGAAGTCTTATGACAGTCTAAAGAAGAAACAGATAAGAAATAGCAAACACATATTTGCTGATGAACAAATAGCACAGTGCCACAACATGCAGCAAATGTAGCCTTTACAAACCCACAGGAACAATCCTAACTGATCTCTCAAGACACAAATCAGCCATTGAAGGTCTTTGTAAAGGCAATGTCTAGCATCTTTGTCTGTTGTCTGATTTTCATAGTACAACCATCACTCATATACTTTGGGGCAAGCGGCACGCTAAAAGCAGTAATATAATTTTTACATTGTTCCTAATTGTGGCCACCAAGTCTGGTTCCCTGAAACTTTCAGATATTCTATGGATAGTTTAGTATATTTTAGTTAATTCTTTGGGGGCTTAAGTTAGCGCATATTGATTTATTATGATGATTTCAGTTAAGAAATCTGACCAATACAGGCAGTAAGGCTTAAAGGAAAAGGGACAATAGGGCCTCAGGGAAATGATGATTTGTAAATCTGGCAGTTCACAGTACTCATGCAGTGCAGAAATAGAAGTTATCTCCTGTGGTAACTTGGAATAACGTGTCCATTGAAGTCAAGACTCAAGCAGAACCTCCTGGCCTCTTTTTTAAAAAATGAAGTGCTTCAGAAATTCAAGGATTGTCAAGTTGAGACATACACTGCTAATAGTATTGGACAATTTAGAGAAATCATATGACAAGTGTAAAATATTAAATTCTTGGCTTAAGATATAGGCCAAAAATAAATAAATAAACAAACAGGTACTCTCTATGGCTGTACTAAAATAACCTCTTACCTCTTACAGTTGCAGGGTTAAGACAGTTGAAAATCACTCAGTGTTTGATCCTGCAGGTTAGTGAAAAATGTCAGATGAATTCATCAAGTCTCTTTAGGGAAGTTAAAATATTTGTAAGAAAGAAGGGACTATAGAGAACTGGGATGGGGGAACATGGGAGGTTTTACTATAGATGGCAAAATACCTGACACTCCCCACCTGCCAGGACTCCCCCGGCAGGAGACCTCCCTTTACCCCCGCCAGATCAGTGATCTCTTCCTTGCTTAAAGACTCCGTAATGACTCAGTTGTAACATCTGTCTTACAGAGTGATGCATTTCTCATCATGCTCTACTAAAATGCCCCATAAGTACTCTAGACAACTAGGATAAAAGGAATAAGACAAAAATCAGAAGCTGGAGGAAAGGTTTAGTCACAGAAAGAAACCTGTAGAATACTGATCATCTAAAACCTGTAGAACATGTATGAGAAAAAGCTGGGAGGACAGCTGACAAAGTAGAGAGTTGATTTGAAATTGGGGTGAATGTATCAAGATGGGTGGAGTTATCAGATATTGGATTCAATACACTGGCATAAGCAACTAGAAGTAAGTGAAGTGAAAGGCGCTCAGTCATGTACAACTCTTTGCGAACCCATGGACTGTACAATCCACGGAATTCTCCAGGCCAGAATCCTGGAGTGGGTAGCCTTTCCCTTCTCCAGGGGATCTTCCCAACCCAGGGATCAAACCCAGGTCTCCCGTATTGCAGGAGGATTCTTTACCAGTTGAGCCACAACTAGTGGCTCTAATTATTTGCTCAATTGGTTGACCAGAAGTTGGATTCAACAGTAGCCCAGAGTAAATAAAGTTGAGATGCCAGAAAAAGAATGCAGAATCAGAGACAGAAACGTTGCAGTGAATGTATCCTCCTCTTTTTCTTACATTCCCTGTGACGACTCAGAAGACATTTTTTTCCAGCAATGCATGGATAAATACTTTATTGTGAGGACCACAGGACTTTGGAAATTATTTCCTGTATGCCAGAGATGCTGACAAAAGTCATCACTGTTAATGTTGGCTTTCTTATTTCAGAAGAAGTATTGGCACTCAACACAGGAGCTCCTCAGCCAAGAAGACTAAAGTGGGTTGCCATTCCCTTCTCCAGGGGATCTCCCCGACCCAGGGGTCAAATCCCAGTTTCCTGCATTGCAGGCAGATTCTTTATCATCTGAGACACCAGGGAAGCCCTTTAATATACAGTGAAAATGCTAACAGCCATAAAAGGGGAAATTGACAGTAATTCAATAATAGTAGGGGACTTTAACACCCTATTTATACCAATGGACAGATCACCCAGCCAGAAAATTAAGAAAACACAAGCCTTAAATAACTCATTAGACCAGATAGACTTAATTGATATTTATGGGACATTCCATCCAAAAGCAGCAGAATACACTTTCTTCTCAAGTGCATACAGAATCTCCTCCAGAATAGATCACATCTTGGGTCACAAATCAAGTCTCAGGAAACTTAAGCAAATTGAAATCACAACAAGCATATGATATGAAATCATATCAATCATATCTCCAACCACAAAGCTATGAGGATAGAAATCAGTTATAGGAAAAAAAAATAAGAAAAACAGAAAGGAAATGCTAGGATCCCTGTGTGGCTATGGCCAGGTTCCATCACTTATCTACTAAAGGCAAGGTAGGTTGGAAAATGTAATGGGTGACAGAATCTGAGAAGTAACCCCTAGGTGGTAGAAAAGACAGAAAGTGTACCACTCTTCACCAACTTTCAGGATTATGTCAGCTCTCTGGTTCTGGCCACATTTTAGCTTGTGGGGGTCCTAATTATCTTCCCATCCCTACAGGACATCAGTTTTGACAAATAAAGTGGTAAACTCATGCCGAAAGATGCTAAGTAAATTGGAGCTAACAGTTCCTAAATGACATGGTACAGAACCTACGCGACAGGTAGGAGATGATTCAACAAAAATACAGTGACCTGACATTTCAACAGACTTTCTGGATGAATGATCTGGTCAATGTCAAGAAATACACTCTGAAGAGAAGGACAAGTAGCTCCCAACCCACTACATATACAAGGGTAATACATATATCTTTATTATGTTGGCAAAATTGAACACATCTGAACATGCACCAGATGATAAACATAGTTGACAACTTTGTGCTCCAGACAATGATTTTCAAACTTTAGCCTCTATCAGAATCATCTGGAGAGTTTATTTAAGCAAATTTCTGTTTTAAAAGTTTCTGATGCTCCAGACTCATAAGGTTTCTGATTCAGTAGGTATGGAGTAAAGAACAATAATTTGTATTTCTCAAAGTTTTCATGTGATATTGATACTGTTGGTTCAGGGATCAGAGTTTGGGAACCAATGTCCTAAAATAAAAAAAATTCTTAAGTTTGTTTAGGTTCTGTGTAAGTATCTTTGCTACTTATGATCTAATAGATCCAGTGATATTTTTAAAATTTTGTAACAAGTTAGAATGCTCTGTGTAACCTGTTGGAAGTTACAATTGGAGAATCAAAAAGGTGGTTGCAAGAGTTTGGAGGTAAAACCATGCCCTCTTCAGAATTTACAACAGTTCTGCCATTGTAAGCCCATGGTAATACCTGCATACTTGACCAAAAGAACCAAAGGTCAGACAAGTTAACTTCACTGAAGTTAACAAGGAATAGAGTCAGGGGTTGATGCCAAACCTATGCCCTCATCAGGACTATCTCCTGCCCCCTACTAGGATTTTGCACACTGGTGTTGGTTTATACTTATGGTTGTAGTAAGATAACTGCTTCATATAGATATTTTTGACCATAAGATCTTTTAAACTTTAAATAATTGCAAAGGGTTTATATCCTTGAGGGTTTACTTTGTGGCTCAGCTGGTAAAAAATCTGCCTGCAATGTGAGAGACCTGGGTTCAATCCCTGGGTTGGGAAGATCCCCTGGACAACGGAAAGGCTACCCACTCCAGGATTCTGGCCTGGAGAATTCCATGGACGGGATAGTCTACGGGGTCACAAAGAGTCATACATGACTGAACAACTTTCACTTCACTTCACTTCACTTATATCCTTGAAGCCAAATAAGAGTTTCAGCTCAGGCTTATAGTTGTTCTTTACATTCCTTACCTATAAATTAAGAAGTTAAATGTAATAAGTGCACATGGGTTCTAGCTCTGAATTTTTATGAGTAGCCATCTCAGGTCTTTCATATATTCTATAACCTCATACAACCAAAAAAGCCTGTATTTCCCATTAATATTGGCAATGTTGCTAAATGCTATAAAAGCACTTTACATTTCATTCTTGCTGTGCCATATTCAGTAAAAGTGACAAACTATAAAATGGAAAAAAAGAGACTATTTTTCCTGTAGTTTTCAATTGCATTAATTACCTTTCTCTAAAAGCCCCAGTGAGTTTTTTTTGTATTTGAATTTAAGATAATTTATACTTCTTCTTTTCCCATAGACTTCATATTTCAAAAGTGCACTAAATCCATGACATTCTCTAGACTGCCACAAAAGATCTTCCTCACAAAATGAGCTAAACTTAATGCAACAATGACACGTCCTATTGTACGGGTTGCAAATAGTTGCAAAGTATTAACAAGAACTTCAGGTGTCTTGACTCAATAAGACTCAAGACAAATTCAGATGGTGACATTTTCCTCTGTAATTCTTTTATTTCTGTACTCATTTAAGTGATTTCCAGAGCCTGCTAAATGTCACCTAAGTAAGCTTGAGAAACTATTTTGAAGGGATTTTTTAAAACGCAATTATACCTCTATTTGACAACACCATCTGCTTCCAGCCTCTCACTTCATCAGCTTCCGGTTCTGTTAACTCCTTCGTCACTGCAATTCTCTGCTGACATCTCTTTTCAACACAAACCAGTGTGACTGTCAAATAGTTAAGGACCTATGCTCTTAGAGGGGTCAAATTTATAGAGCTATATTATACCAACTAATAGCCCAATATTTCTGTATTTAGCATAAGAAGATACTAATTTAGATATCTCTTATTTAGCAACTGTGACATGATTTTACATCTGCATTATCTTGAGAGACTGATATATTGGTTTAAGAAGGCTTAAGTGAAATATTATTCATCTTTTCAAGAGAAATAGTAATAAATTTTTTTTTACTTGTGTCTATAATATTGGGAAGTAGAGCAAACTACCAGCATCACCATCACAACGAAGAGAGTTTCTCACTTCACATGGAGAAACAGTACCCAAAGTTCTGTTTACTCCAAAATACATCTTCAGACCAAGGAATTTCTGAGTCTTTATCCAGTTAGAGTAGAAGTGCCAGGGCTTAAAAATAAGAGTGTTAAATATCACAGATCTGTGTTGAAGGCAACAAGTTCACATTCTTTAAGCACAAATCATTGTGAAATACCGTAATTTCTCATGGATGGTTTTAAGAATGAAGATGATCTTTTAGAGAAAGTTTGAGGTTCTACACTGATAGATGAATATTGAGGCAACATGACTTTGGGACTTGGTAGAAGTCCCACCAGAAATTAACTCACATGTTTTGAAAATCTGTAGGTAGAAGCATGGCTTCACCAGGGGACTTTAAACTGCTTTAAAATGGATCTCAGCCCCTAAGGCACTTTCATTTGTTATATAGAACCAAATAACTGGCTTGGGACAAATGATGGCCAAGTCTACATCATTGAGAACATCACATATCTCTTATTGAAACAAAAGAAACACAACAAGAGAATCCTAAGAATTCTAAAAGAATCCTAAGAGAATTCTAAAAAATAGCTTAACTATTGGAAATCTGGAAAATACTCCTAAGGGTTCTCAAATTATGGAGAAATAGAGATAAACAACTAGGACTCTACTATTGGAAAAAATCATTACCACAAAGATGGTGAAAGCCCCAAATTATCCAGTGGGACCTCACTGGTGAGTCAGACACAAATAAGGGCCTCCCAGATAGGAAACACTGACATTCCTTCTTCAGGATTACGTGTCAGTGACTCACACTGGCCATTTAAGGTCTAAGAAGGAACAGAGAGAACTGAAAAAGTCCTGAAGTACTCAAAGCAAACTCAAAAAGACTGCATTTTCTTCAGGTCTGCAGAAGACTTAAGCTAAGTGAGTACCGTCACTCTGGCTGTTTTAAAAATAAAAACAAACAAAAAAGAAAAAAAAAAACTCTAATCTTCTTTCAACATGACTAAATTTCTAATCTATTTTCTGTCTGAGCCAATAGGGGATCATGGCCATCTAATTTTCTCTTACCCAAAGTTTACCTAAAAGGATAACTCAATAACATGTGACTTCCAGCTATAGTCAGCCTGTCTCTGTCTCTCTCTCATAATCACTGGAAATTTTTTCCAATAGTATGAAGTGGATAAGGGTCATGGAGCCAGTTAGTTTGAATCCTACCCACAGCATATGACTGTTTGCATGATCTTAATTTTTTAAGCCTATTTTCTCAACTGTAATATTCAACAAGGGCACCATATCTATAAGATTTGACTAAATTTTGTTTTCTAAAAAAAACACCTAAGACCCTTTTTGGTAGGTGGTAAAAGGAAAATTGGAGAAATTTGAATACAGACTGGTTATTAGACGATGCTGAGACATTATCATTAATTTCCTTCAGGTGTGATAATGGTAACATAATTAGGTGGGGCTAATATCCCTATTGTTAGGACATGCAGACATATTTAGGGATAAAGTATCACAATGTCTATAATATATTTTTAAATGATTCATCAAAATAAATGGTTGGTGGGTGGGAAAGAGGGAGAGATGGAGGAAATGGAGGAGGAGGAAGAGAGAATAACAAAATGTTAATTATTGATGTTCACAATTGTTGAAATGACTCTAGTAGTGTATACAAGATAACAATTATGAAAAATGACACTAATCCGTCTTAAGAAGTATCATGACTTCAAGATTATATTTTGCCCCATTATCCCAGGACTCTGCAAACCACACACCACAGATATTGTTACCCCTAATATGAATCCTATAGAAAGAGATATACTTACAGCTAAGAATCCAGACCAGGGTATGTTGAGACTTCATAGGCAAATTTTAAATATGGACTTGATCTCTTTATAGAGATCTAAATTTATTTGTGAAAATGGTGTAGAACTTCATCTTGGAGTTCTACATCCAAGAGATGTAAAGTCTACATCTTAGAGTCATGTCACTCCCATGAGACAAAGAATCTTACCCAGCATGGTCCAGGGGTATTCTGGTGAACTGTTACCAAACGAAACAAAACAAAAAATAAACTTGTACTTATAGGTAGTATTTGTCAATTTTGTGGTGCACATACTTTTCTTTAACAACTGTTTAATTACCAGATGCTAAATTTCTGAATATTTAACAATTGTCTTTGCCAAGATGATACAAGACAGCTCGAGTAACCAACTAGTTCTGATCCTACTTCTCATACTATCAGTACACAATCAAATCATAAAATTTAGAATGTTGTCATTAATATCAAAGTGAAAGTGAGAGTCACTCAGTTATGTCCAACTCTTTGGGACCCCATGGACTATATAGTCCACGGAATTCTCCAGGTCAGAATACTGGAGTGGGTAGCCGTTCCCTTCTGCAGGCGATCTTTCCAACACAGGGATCGAACCCAGGTCTCCCACATTGCAGGTGGGTTCTTTACCAGCTAAGCCACACAAGAGAAGCCCAAGAATACTGGAGTGAGTAGCCTATCCTTTCTCCAGCGGATCTTCCCGACCCAGGAATCAAACCAGGGTCTCCTGCATTGCAGGCAGATTTTTTTACCAACTGGGCTATGAGGGAGGCAAATACTTTTTAATATCAAAATCATATTTTAAATATGTCTACAATACCCAGGAAGACCCAGGCACCTAATCTATATTTATTCAATCCCTCATTCATTCTGTCACTTAATGAATATTTACTGAGTCTTTGGATTCCAATGTAATTATCATTAGTAGCCAATACACAATCTCTGAATTGTGAGAAAATTTGTGACAGATATGGGATTATTGTTTCTTTTCCCTGACAAATTTCATATACAAAAATTAAATATTTAAGAGCCTCAGTTTTGTTATATGTAAAAGTAAATATATTAGGAACAATTACAGGAAGATAAAATGAACTAGAATAGTGCATATCTCCAAAATATGGCCACAATATACCCCACGCTACATGCCCATCTATAATGTGACCTTTCCACCCAAGATCACACCATCACTATGGAAGGCCTTTGTCCCTCCCTCTTGATTAAGAGCAGGGCTGAGAGATGTTTAGGCTAACAGAATAATGGGGAAGTGACACTTACAGTAGCCTCTGCTTGGATTTTTATTGCTTCACTTTTGTTCATATCCTTCATCATAGCTGTTTGACCATGGAAGAGACTTAATGGTGATACTGGTATGTGGCCAAAAAAATATAAAATTCCTTTCTATGAAACTCCAAATAAGTAGCTGTTAAGTATTGAAATGACTCCACTTTTAAGGAACTGTTTTCCCCCTGACCCTAAAAGATTATAGGCTCATTTGAGAGTGCTTGTTCTTTGAGGTTTAGAGAATCATAGGACAAAATGGCACACGATATGTTAACCATCATATCACTAGGGTTTAGGATTACTCTTGGAAGTTAATAGGCACTTAGGAAATATTTATGGTGAATAAATAACTGGATACATAGACCCAGGAAGTAGATTCCATAGGATAGCCCAAGATAAGAAACAATGCTTCCGGAATTCAGCTGCAGAAGTTGCTTGTATATTTTTGAGATTAATTGTTTGTCTGTTGCTTCATTTGCTATTATTTTCTCCCATTCTGAAGGCTGTCTTTTCACCTTGTTTATAGTTTCCTTTGTTGTGCAAAAGCTTTTAATTTTAATTAGGTCCCATTTGTTTATTTTTGCTTTTATTTCCAATATTCTGGGAGGTGGGTCATGGAGGATCCTGCTGTGATTTATGTCGGAGAGTGTTTTGCCTATGTTTTCCTCTAGGAGTTTTATTGTTTCTGGTCTTACGTTTAGATCTTTAATCCATTTTGAGTTTATTTTTGTGTACGGTGTTAGGAAGTGTTCTAGTTTCATTCTTTTACAAGTGGTTGACCAGTTTTCCCAGCACCACTTGTTAAAGAGGTTGTCTTTTCTCCATTGTATATTCTTGCCTCCTTTGTCGAAGATAAGGTGTCCATATGTGCGTGGGTTTATCTCTGGGCTTTCTATTTTGTTCCATTGATCTATATTTCTATCTTTGTGCCAGTACCATACTGTCTTGATGACTGTGGCTTTGTAGTAGAGTCTGAAGTCAGGCAGGTTGATTCCTCCAGTTCCATTCTTCTTCCTCAAGATTGCTTTGGCTATTCGAGGTTTCTTATATTTCCATACAAATTGTGAGATGATTTGTTCTAGTTCTGTGAAAAATACCATTGGTAGCTTGATAGGGATTGCATTGAATCTGTAGATTGCTTTGGGTAGAATACTCATTTTCACTATATTAATTCTTCCAATCCATGAACACGGTATATTTCTCCATCTGTTTGTGTCCTCTTTGATTTCTTTCATCAGTGTTTTATAGTTTTCTATATATAAGTCTTTTGTTTCTTTAGGTAGATATATTCCTAAGTATTTTATTCTTTTTGATGCAATGGTGAATGGTATTGTTTCCTTAATTTCCCTTTCTGTTTTCTCATTATCGGAGTATAGGAATGCAAGGGATTTCTGTGTGTTAATTTTATATCCTGCAACTTTACTATATTCATTGATCAACTCTAGAAAAAATAAATGACCCAATCAAAAAATGGGCCAAAGAACTAAACAGACATTTCTCCAAAGAAGACATACAGATGGCTAACAAACACATGAAAAGATGCTCAACATCACTCATTATTAGAGAAATGCAAATCAAAACCACAATGAGGTATCATTTCACACCAGTCAGAATGGCTGCTATCCAAAAGTCTACAAGCAATAAATGCTGGAGAGGGTGTGGAGAAAAGGGAACCCTCTTACACTGTTGGTGGGAATGCAAACTAGTACAGCCACTATGGAGAACAGTGTGGAGATTCCTTAAAAAACTGGGAATAGAACTGCCATATGACCCAGCAATCCCACTGCTGGGCATATACACCGAGGAAACCAGAATTGAAAGAGACGCGTGTACCCCAATGTTCATCGCAGCACTGTTTACAATAGCCAGGACATGGAAGCAACCTAGATGTCCATCAGCAGATGAATGGATAAGGAAGCTGTGGTACATATACACAATGGAATATTACTCAGCCATTAAAAAAAATACATTTGAACCGGTTCTACTGAGATGGATGAAACTGGAGCCCATTATACAGAGTGAAGTAAGCCAGAAAGAAAAACAACAATACAGTATACTGGTGCATATATGTGGAATCTGAAAGATGGTAACGATAACCCTATATGCGGGACAGAATGAGAGACACAGATGCATGGAACAATTTTATGGACTCTGAGGGAGAAGGTGAGGGTGGGACGTTCTGGGAGAATGGCATTGAGACATGTGTATTGTCATATGTGAAGCAGAGCACCATTCCATGTTCGATGCATGTGACAAGGGCTCGGGGCCGGGGCAGTGGGATGATCCAGGGGGATGGGAGGGGGAGGGAGGTGGGTGGGGGGTTCGGGAAGGGGAACACATGTAAACCCATGGCTGATTCTTGTCAATGTATGGCAAAAACTATTACAATATTGTAAAGTAATTAGCCCCCAAGTAAAATAAATAAATTTATAAAAAAAAAAAATAAATAAATAAATAAAATGCTTATGGAATATTTTTATGGATCTTTGCTTTAACTGAATTCTCAATTAATCAATAAATTACTTTGTCCCTATGGTAAAAAAAAAAAAAAAAAAAAAAAAAAAAAAAGAAACAATGCTTCCATCATCACTCACTCAGTAGGAGCTCTCCTTGGTGCTGAAAACCACGTCTTGCCCATAGTACTGATAATTCTCATTATCAGCGGGGGTTCAGGGGTACATGAAAGAAATCCTCCCCCGCTCCAACCAAAAATGGAAGTGTAGGATTCTTATTGCAGGGAGGTATTGCACTGTTATTAATACACGTACATAATTCAACCATGGATGTTTAAGGGAGGGAGACTGACAAAGCAATGAGATTTTTTCCTCACCCGAAAGAGGATGGAAGCTAGGTAAAAACAATATAATTTTCAAGCAAGAAAGTTCAATATCCAAAAAAAAGAATATTTCATTTCTAGTGTACACACCATTGACTAGAAGACTGTGATGTGTCTAGATTTGAATCTTATGGTTACTCTTTCCTTTCTTCAACAGAAGTATTATGATGCCATACTCAGGGCCTTAAATAACAGGCATCTAGCATTAAGACATTTTCCCTACATTCTTTGGTAATATGTCTTCAATAATAAAAGGATAAAAATCTCTGATACCTCACTAAAGAGTTGTGACCATGTTTAACCACCTCAATTTCTCTGTCTGAAATATACATGAAGATCATGCTGCTGTTGTTTAATATAACGTAATTCAAACAAAAAAAGAAATGATATCATATATTTTATGGGGACTTGACTGTTTTCTACTTATATCATATAAATCACCCTAGGCAATCATCATTGCCTGGGACTGACACCTCCATCCCTAAGCCTGACTCTGCCACCTTTACCACAGTCTTCCAAAACTGCAAATTATGTGCTGAGCTATTTTGTAATCTGAAAGTATCTTAGAACGTCAAGCATTGAGAACACAAGGACTGTACAAAACACTAGTAGAGGAGGAGAGCAAATATCAAAGAAAATATGATGCAGACACTGGAAGAAACAAAGAGATTAAGGACACCAACAAATGTAAAAAGAGCAACCACTCAATGAATACACACCATGTACAGTCTTTTCTCCAGGAATCTGTATACTTTACTGCATGTATTCTCATACCAAATCTACAAAGTGACTTTTATCATATCTATCTTAAAATATAGAAACTGAGGAATGGAAAGATCAAATAAGTTTCCCCGATTTTCCTTATCTAGTGAAAAGGGGACTAAGTTTTAGAACCAGGCGCTCTGATTCTAAATGCTGTACCTTTCAGAAATAAACCTTGCCATCATGAATCAATATAAAATTCAGGTTTCCAAGATAGACAGCCAACAGTTTTCTATCAGTTTTTCCTTTTTGACTTATCCAAGTAGAATTTAATTAAAAAATTGTTTCACACATGTCTATTTCTCTAGGAAGATTAATTGGTTTGAAAGCAATTTTATATATATATACATACACATACATACACACACACACACACGCACACAAACACACACGTATATATATATTGCTCAGTCGCTCAGTCTTGTCCAACTCTTTGTGACCCCATGGACTGCAGCACACCAGGTTTCCCTGTATTTCACCATCTTCCAGAGCTTGCTCAAACTCATGCCCATTGAATCAGTGATGCCATCCAATCGTCACATCCTCTGTCATCCTCTTCTCCTCCTGCCTTCAATCTTTTCCAGCATCAGGGTCTTTTCTAATGAGTCAACTTTTTGCATCAGGTTGCCAAAATATTGGAGCTTCAGCTTCAGCATCAGTCCTTCTAATGAATATTCAGGATTGATTTCTTTTAGGATTGACTGGTTTGATCTCCTTGCAGTACAAACTTTACTCTAAATTTACTATAAATTTTACTCAAATATATATATATATATATATACATACATACACACACACACACACACATATATATAGTCCCAATGGGTGCTCAAATACTGATTTAATTAAATTCTTAACTAACTTTGAGCCTAAGTATTTTTCAATTCTAATTTTTAGGACAAGAATTCACTCAGAGTCTTATATTCAACATTTCAGATCTTAGAAAGACCTAAGAGAATAGTTACAGAAAGAAGACATGACTTGCTCAAGGTCACAGAGCCAGTTAGTGTCAAGACCAGGAAAATCAATGGGGGATCAGGCCACTTTGGAAGGAGGTGAACAATGATTTTTCCTCCTGCAGACAGTGAAAAGAGGGTTTGAGAGCATAGGAGCAAAGAAGCAGGCAAGAAAATAAGTGGTTACAACTGGGAGTACTTGAGGAGAGACAAAATTGGACCTGGAGGAAATGTTTGATAGTTGCTATGCCCCTGTCACGGAAGCAGTAAAGGAGCACAAAGAAGTGACAAGCTAATGGGAACCCCGGTGGGAGGCAGCTGGCATTACGTTTTCCCTGAACTGCAGCTTAAATGATCATTGCCATTCTTGGCAGAATGGCCTGTTGTATTCAGAAAGCAGCAGTCTTCAGATTTCTAGTGAGGGAAGAAGTATGTCTTCAGGTGAACTGATAGAGAAACCCTGAGGGTCGGAATAGAATATTTCCACATGGATTCAGCGGCAGGGGTTGGAGGCAAGGAAACTACTGTGTGGATGTCACAGAAGAGCAGACATCAACTTCCCACAAAGAGGGGTGCTCCATCCTGTTCCAGCGGCTAATATCCACCCTTAGGAAGGGTTGCCTTTAAACCAGTGGAGTAACCCCCAGCCACTTGGGGCATTCAAGCAGAGGCAAGATGCCAAGGATGTGCTGAAAAAAATTTAAATATCAAATAAGTTAGGTTTATTAATTTTAACTTTCAAATTCTCTGCAAATCTACAGATTCTATTATTTTAAATTACCTCATAATATACACGGTATCCCAAAGTTTTCCAGGGGCATGCCACCCTACTCTCTTGAACTCAAGGCAAGGTTCTGTTGAGAACCATCCGAGACACAGGCTAGAAATAATAACCCATCTCACATTTGTGCACATCATTCTAATAGTTTATGCAGCTCTTTCATTTCTAGGACTTTCTATAACTCCACACATACACACAGAGAGAACCCTAAGGAAAGCAACATAAAAGCATTACTGTTATTTCCCAGGAGGTCCAAGGAAATGGGGATCTTTCAATTACCCAGTGGGTTATTAAATTGCCACTACATGGTAGGCATCTTTCTAGGCACTGGAGATACAGAGGTGAAAAAATAGTTCACTCTGTTTCATGAAGCTCACATTTTTTAAAGAGATACAGGCATTGAAAAGTAAATCAACACATATTATGCCCTAAAGCAAAAAAAAAAACCCAACAAAAAATAGTATAATTATCAATGATTAAAAGGAAGGGGGTGAGGATTAATGGTATGGGAGGTGCTGTTTTATAAAGGACTCTGAGGGAAGAGCTGAGGCTTTTAGATGATGGAGTAAAACTTGACACTGCCTTTTTAAAAAAACATTATAGGTCCTAAAATTAGGGCATTTAGGGCACTTTCAAAGAATAGACAGGAAGCGAGTACAGTCAGGCTGAAGTGAACAAAGCAGAGAAAGGTAGCAGGGTAGATCAAATTGTTTCAGGCATTGCAGGACATTGAATAAACTTTGGCTTTTGCTCTGGGTAAGCGGAAATGCCACTGAAGGTTCTGAGAACAGATGCCAGTGACCTAATGGTTTAAAGGGGTAACTCAGATTGCTATGCAGATTAGAAGCCAGAAGATGAACAAGGGTAGAAAAAGTGAGAACCCCTAAAAGGCTATTGCAAAAACTCAGGCAAGATGAATGATGTCTTGGAACAGGCCAGTAGCAGTACAGATGGTGAGAAGTGATTGGATTTGGAATTTATTCTGAAGGTAAAAACCTAGAATGAATGCCAGATGAATGAATATTTTAATACATGTCTTTCCATTCTAATCTAAATTGCATAATGCAACCATTGACCTTGGGCAAGTCATTTAACTCTGCACCATCTTCATCAATTTAAAACTGAGATTCTCATACCACTTGCAGTCTTAGTACAGTACTCTTTGCAGTTTAACACTTTTCAAGTGCTAGCTCTGGAGGCTCTTCTTATATAAGTCAAGGATGAGGGCATCAGGGATTATTTTGGTACACAACCCCTGCTTCTTAGACATGTAAAAACCCCTGCCTGTTTAGAAAGATGGCATCACCTCCCATCACAGCACACATATGCAGTTAGTCACACAGTTACACACATAGCTCCCTACACATTCTTGGCATTAAGTTTGCCTGCTTTTGTCTAAATGTGTGTCTGTAATACTGACAGGATCCCTGGGAGGTAAATTGGATCATGGAGAGATCAAGGCAATGAGATGTAAAAGGCTGGCCTTCAGTCACTGAGATCTCAGTGGGATATGGTTTTGGTCTCATGTTGAGTACGATCCTTTCTTAGTCATCGCACAAAGCTTTTCCCAAAATGCTACAAAAAATATTCATGGAGTGGGCCAGATGGATTCTGCAAACTGACATTTTGGGGGTTTAAGTATAACAGAGACAATTTACACGTTCCATAAAATGAGGGGGCAGTGGATTTGCTTTGCTAGTGGCAGTTTGCTTTCTATGCAATTAGAAATTGCTTTTGTTGTTGCAAGTGAGACTTAATCTGTACTTCTGAATACAGTTTCAAAAAATTATGCAGTCCCCAATGCAATTTAGAGCTCATGTTAGCAAACCCATAGATGGAGGTTTTCATTGGGTGGTTGACTGCCTCTTCAGTCCCCTTCTGTGAAGGCTTCTCAGGAGAATGTACTCTCGGCAAAACCTTTATCCAAACTACAAATACACTGAAATTTGTGTTCAATCCCTTCCCTCTCATCTACCCTTGCTGTGTCTCATCATTGCTTCCTGTCTTCCTTTGAGACTCCTGGGTTGCTGCAGCTCCAGAACAAACAATCCCAAAATGTATTCACAAAAAACCTTTCCTCCTTTTTGATTGTTAACAAGAGAACTCTGGACAGAGCAACTCTAAATCCACAAGAATATATCTTAAGTGATGAGCGTAAAATTTGGAAACAAAATCCTTGCAGATGTAATTAGTTAAGGCTATTGAGACAAAACCATCCTAGATTTAGGGTGGCCCTAAATTCAATGACTGGTAGCTGACAGGAAGAAGAGAAGGCAGAGAAGGCCATGGAGGCAGAGACTGGGTGATGCTACAAGTCAAAGAACACTGGGGGCCATCGGAAGGAGGAAGAGTCAAGCAAGTCCCCTGGAGCCTTCAGAGGAAGTATATCTCTGCTGACAACTTGATTTCCAACATCTATCCTCCAGAACCATGAGAGAGGAAACGTGCTTTAAGCTGCCAAGATCATAGTAATTTGTTATGGGAGCCCTTGGAACCCAGTACAGTGGATTTGAACCATCACTACCCCTGCACAGGGAGAAAGTTATGGACAAGTGGCCTTCACATACCCCATATGTCAGACCATAGTGTACAGCCCCTACATTCAGGGGCTACCAGAAACCTCTGCTTAAGACTGTAGTTTCTTTTGGCTGACTGACTGGATTGAACCCCAGCCCACCACACCCTAAATGTCTGGCTCTGGGCAAATAACATCTGTATCCCCCAGTTTTTCATCTGTAAAGTGGGGGCTAATACTATACCTTGCTCAGAAAGTCAGTGTGAAGATTAAATGAGCTTGCAGGTTAAACTCTCAAAACAGTGACTAATACATATTAAGGGCTCAAAATTATCAGCTAATTTTTATTAACAGAAGCTAAGCCCTAGCCACTCTGGAGAACAGTACAACAATTCCTTAAAGAACTAAAAATAGAGTTACTATATGATTCAGCAATCCCACCCCTGGGCATACACCCAGAGAAAGCTCTAAATCAAAAACATTCTGCACCCCAATGTTCATAGCAGCAGTATTTACAATAGCCAAGACATGTAAGCGACCTAAAAAGTTCATCAGCAGATAAATAGACAAAAAAAAGATATGGTATACAACTTCCCCAGTGGCTCAGTTATAAAGAACCTGACTGAAATGCAGGATACGGAGAGACGTGGGTTCAATCCCTGGGTCGAGAAGAATCCCTGGAATAGGAAATGGCAACCCACTTCAGTATTCTTTCCTGGAAAATTTCATGGACAGAGGAGCCTAGTAGGTTACAGTTCTTGGCATTGCTGAAGAGCTGGATATGACTGAGCAACTAAACCACCACCACCACAATACATACACAAAGGAGTATCACTCAGCTATAAAAAAGAATGAAATAATGCCGTTTGTAGCAACATGGATGGACATAGAGACTACTGCATTAACTGAACTAAGGCCAAAAATGACACATTTCATATTATATTGTTTATAGGTGGAATCTAATATTTACAAAACAGAATCAGACTCACAGACATAGAAAGCAAATTTGTGGTTATCAAAGGGGAAGTAGGGGAGGGGTAGGAGTTTGAGATGAACAGATACATACTACCATATATAAAGTAAATGAGCTGAATGTATATATAAATATATAAAATAAATGAAATTAATATATAGCACAGGGAAATACATTCAGTATCTTATAATTACTTATAATGAAAAAGAATCTGAAAAAGAACATATATTTGTGTGTATATGTGTGTGTGTGTTTGTGTGTGTGTGTGTGTGTGTGTGTAGCTAAATCATCATGCTGTACACCTGAGACTAACACAGTGCTGTAAATCAACTATGGAAGTAAACTTTCAACTACTAGGTGCCCTCCAGAGTCACCCTATTTGGAGTGAAACATTATTATAGAAATGCAATCTTTTTTTGTAAAGAATTAGAGGCCTTATCTTTGTTCTCCCCTGAGCACAGCTCTCAGGACACTAAGAGGGAAATTCCCCGAGGGCAGAATCGAGAACCCTCAGGTTAGCTGGATAAAGCTTCTTGCCTCCCTATCGAGGAGGCAAAGGACTGCTCTGCTATTCATTTTTATAAGTTAGGTCAGTCTTCAAGGCAAGCAGGAGTTCACAATTTAGGTGCATGCAGAGAGGTTCAACTCTGCAACACCTCATCTCTTTAAAAAAAAGACAAAAAAAAAACGAACAAACAGCTAAAACAAACATGGTCACCATTAATGTTTGATAGCACATGTGTCCTTTCTATGCTCCTGTCTGTCAGGACTATCTTTTTTACCTTTATTATTTGAGATAATAACCTATGTAAAATTTTAAAAACTGCAGTGAAAACAAGTGAACCAACATAAATAAGACTATAAATACTAAGAGTTAAAGATACCTATGCCTGATTCATGTTGAGGTAGACAGAAAACAACAAAATTCTGTAAAACAATTACCTTCAATAAAAAAATAAATTAAAAAAAGGAAACTCTGGTCAAATTTCTGGTTGGATTGTAAAATAAATAAACAAATAAATTAAATATATTTTAAATTACAAAATCGGTTAAGCATAAAAATTACAAAATAATAAAAAATAATAATAAGCACATAAAATGCTTGAGCAGAAAAGAATAGGCAAGAGACAAAAAGAGCTTGTGTTTATAACAAGACCGCATTTTCTTCTTAATGTGAAACTATATCCAGAAAATAATTATGTTAAAAAGGACACAGACATAATAATATGGAATGAATCATTAAGTAATTGTATGTTTGGCTGAAATTATGACTCATTTTTCTTTCCTTCTTCTTGCCTATCTACCTTTTATGATTTTCACCAGCATTTTTTTAATTGGAATATAATTGCTTTACAATGTTGTGTTAGTTTCTGCTGTACAATGAAGTGAATCAGCTGAAGTATATCAGCTATATGTATACATATAAACCTCTCTCCCACCCATCTAGGTCACCAGAGAGCACAGAGCTGAGCTTCCTGTGCTTATAGCAGGTTCCCACTAGTTGCTATTTTACACATCATAGTGCATATATACCAACCCTAATCTTCCAATTCATCCCAACCTAACCATCCACCCCAACCATCCACCCCTTCCCTGTGTCCACATATCCTTTCTCTACATCTGTCTTTCTCTATTCCTGCCCTGGAAACAGGTTCATCTGCACCATTTTTCTAGGTTGCACACATATGCATTAATATATGATGTTTGTTTTTCTCTTTCTGACTTACTCTGTATGACAGACTCTAGGTCCATCCACATCTCTACAAATGACTCAATTTTGTTCCTTTTTATGGTTGAGTATTTAACTTATATGTAGAGTACATCATATGAAATGCCAGGCTCGATGAATCACAAGCTGGAATCAAGATTGCTGGGAGAAATATAAAAAACCTCAGGTATGCAGATAATACCTAATGGCAGATAGTGAAGAGGAACTAAAGAGCCTCTTGGAGAAGGTAGAAGAGGAGAGTGAAAAATCTGGCTTAGAACTCAACACTTAAAAAATTAAGATCATAGTATCCAATTTCATCACTTCATGGCAAATAGAAGGGAAAAAAGTGGAAATAGTGACATATTTTATTTTCTTGGGCTCCAAAATCACTGTGGACAGTGACTGTAGCCATGAAATTAAAATACACTTGCTCCTTGGAAGGAAAGCTATGACAAACCTAGACAGCATATTTAAAAAGCAGAGACATTACTTTGCCAACAAAGGTCTGTCTAGTCAAAGCCATGGTTTCTCCAGTAGTCATGTACAGAGATGAGAGTTGGACTATAAAGAAAGCTGAGCACCGAAGAATTGATGCTTTTGAACTGTGGTGTTGGAGAAGACTCTTGAGAGTCCCTTGGACTACAAGGAGATCAAACCAATCAATCCTAAAGGAAATCAACCCTGAATATTCATTGGAAGGACGGATGCTAAAGCTGAAGCTCCAATGCTTTGGTCATGTGATGTGACGAGCTGACTCATTGGAAAAGACCCTGATGCTGGGAAAGACAGAAGGCAAAGGAAAAGGGGGCAGCAGAGGATGAGATGGTTAGATAGCACCACCAACTCAATGGACATGAATTTGAGCAAACTCAGGGAAATAGTGAGGGACAGGAAAGCCTGGAGTGCTACAGTCCATGGGGTTGCAAAGAGTCAGACATGACTTAGAGACTGAACAACAACCACATGGCTGAGTGATATCCCATTGTATATATGGACCACAACTTCTTTATCCATTAGTCTGCCATTGGACATTCACGTTGTTTCCATGTCCTGGCTACTGTAAATAGTGCTGCAATGAACCCTGGGGTCTGTGTGTCCTTTTGAATAATGGTTTAGATTTCCTAGTAAGGAAATTGTCATGAACATCTCTCTAGGACAAAAATCAATCTCTGAATGTGGCCTTTCTGAGGTGGAAGCAAGGAAGTGATGGACTATTGGCTCCTGTGGTTTGGGAGGATATTCTGTTCATCACTCAGCATAGTTCTTTGGACCTAGTTGGTCCCAAATAATGTTTCTTGAATTGAAACGAGTATGAGAGCAGAAACTGTGGGCTCTAACCAGTATCTCTTCACTCTGCTAACTAAGAGTATTTCATGCCTCCTAATTCTGAAATGAGGGTAAGGTGGGCTGCCTTTATGGAGGTTTATGGCAGGATGGCTACCGACACACTGCTTTGTCACACATCTCTAAAATCACCTTCTCTTCCTGTCCCCCTCTTGAGATGACTCTCAGCAGCTGTATGGTTCCTGCCATCCCTTCTCAGAGCAGAAGCTCCGCAGAGCTGTGTGTAATGAGAGGTGTAGCCTCAGGTGTGGCTCCAGGCTGCAGCCAAGGCTCCAACTAGGATAAATCCTTTTTTGCCACATCCTATTAAGCATAACCACCAAGTGACGCTGTTGAAAATTGCTCCAGAGGCCAGATGGGAGGTCTTCAGCTGGGAAAACCTCCATCCCTAGGAGTCAGCCAACTGAGGGCCTGCTCTGGGCCTGGCAGCATGGCCAGTGTTTCATTCCATGAGCTCCACACGTGAAGCCCACGTGCATACAGATAACCAGCTTCTCTCTGCTTTCCAACCTGAAAGAGAAGCATTTCTCATCTTTTCCATGTCCTGCAAATGCTTTTCATATGCAGAGCTGCAGGGATCACCCCTGGAGTCTGATTTCACCATGTAAAATGCTAGGCCAAGACAAACACGGGAGGAAGCCTTTTACCCACCAAGAGGTTGCTATAGAGGCAGTTGTAGCCGTCGGGAGTTGAGATTCCCGAGGAAGTCGGCACATGGTCAGGGCCTCACCCACCTCCAGGCTGGTTCAGGGCAGGGCCTGGAAGCTGATTATCCCCGCAGAACCCCCAGTAGGCACTCAGAGCTCAGGGATGCTGCTCCCAGGGTGAGAACACAAGCAAGAGAGAGAGAGAAAGTCTCTTCCTTGGTGGAGAGAGGCTGATGACCCACTGCCCCAAAATCTTTGATAATGTCTTATCTCAGCTCTCCTTCATCTGTTCTAAGGCTGCAACTGCTTGACTTGCCTCCAGATTGCAGAGGCCCTTAGAATTCAGGGAAATGTACATGATCAGATCTCCCCACGAGGCAGATGACTCAAGCAAACTTCCCCCAAGTGAGAGATGATGCACTGGAGCTTCTGTCGAGACTGATATTGGGGCTAGGGCAATGGATCCACAGGAGCTGTCCTCACAAGCAGAGTGCTTTACTTCTTACGATCAGGTTTCTAACCAGCTCGGAGAATCACCGGGCAGGACTCCTCAGGGCCATCTGCTTCTTGCTTAATGTGCAAACACAGATGCACACATTTGCCACCTGCTTTGCCATCAATGAGTCACTCAGTCGTGTCCGACTCTTTGCGACCCCATGAACCACAGCACGCCAGGCCTCCCTGTCCGTCACTAACTCCCTGATTCCACCCAAACCCATGTCCATCGAGTCAGTGATGGCATCCAGCCATCTCATCCTCTGTCGTCCTCTTCTCCTCCTGCCCTCAATCTTTCCCAGCATCAGGGTCTTTTCAAATGAGTCAGCTCTTCGCATCAGGTAGCCAAAGTATTGGAGTTTCACCTTCAACATCAGTCCTTCCAATGAGCACCCAGGACTGATCTCCTTTATGATGGACTGGTTGGATCTCCTTGCAGTCCAAGGGACTCTCAAGAATCTTCTCCAACACCACAGTTCAAAAGCATCAATTCTTCGGCACTCAGCTCTCTTTATAGTCCAACTCTCACATCCATACATGACCACTGGGAAAACCACAGCCTTGACTAGACGGACCTTTGTTGGCAAAGTAATGTCTCTGCTTTTTAATATCCTATCTCGATTGGTCATAACTTTCCTTCCAAGAAGTAAGCGTCTTTTAATTTCATGGCTGCAGTCACCATCTGCAGTGATTTTGGAGCCCAGAAAAATAAAGTCAGCCACTGTTTCCCCATCTATCTGCCATAAAGTGATGGGACCGGATGCCATAGTCTTAGTTTTCTGAATGTTGAGCTTAAGCCAACTTTTTCACTCTCCTCTTTCAGTGTCATCAAGAGGCTCTTTAGTTCCTCTGCGCTTTCTGCCATAAGGGTGGTGTCATCTCCATATCTCAGGTTATTGATATTTCTCCTGGCAATCTTGATTCCAGCTTGTGCTTCCTCCAGCTCAGCGTTTCTCATGATGTACTCTGCATATAAGTTAAATAAGCAGGGTGACAATATTCAGCCTTGACGCACTCCTTTTCCTATTTGGAACCAGTCTGTTGTTCCATGTCCAGTTTTAACTGTTGCTTCCTGACCTGCATACAGGTTTCTCAAGAGGCAGGTCAGGTGGTCTGGTATTCCCATCTCTTTCAGAATTTCCAGTTTATTGTGATCCACACAGTCAAAGGCTGTGGCATAGTCAATGAAGCAGAAATAGACGTTTTTCTGGTGCTCTCTTGCTTTTTCGATGATCCATCGGATGTTGGCAATTTGATCTCTGGTTCCTCTGCCTTTTCTAAAACCAGCTTGAACATCTGTAAGTTCACGGTTACATAGCTGAAGCCAGTGGCTTACTCCTCTGCCTTCAACAAAGTGCTCCCCATGAAAGCACCCTCTGCCACTCAAACCCTGCGCCTTCAGTTGAAATGAACTAAACCCAAACTCAGAAACATGACGGTGGTATGTCAAGGATTTTCTGGAATTTTCTATTCCTGTATCATGCACTAGACCTAGATTAATTAGGCATAAGTAGTCTATCCACTTATTAAAGGACTCAGAGATTGCAAGAGGAAACCTATCAGTCCTCATATTTGAGTGAAATACAATGCTTATTGGACTTCCCAGGTAGCTCAGAGGTAAAGAAGCCACTTGCAATGCAGGAGAGGTGGGTTCAATCCCTGGGTTAGGCAGATGCCCTGGAGGACTTGGTAACCCATGCTAGTATTCTTGCCTTGGAAGTCCTACAGACAGTACATGGAGATGCAAGAGTCAGACAGTACTTAGCAACAAAAGAACAACATCCCGCATACTTCAAATGTTCTTACAACTGAAAAGTGAAACTGAAAGTGTTAGTCGCTCAGTTATGTCCGACTCTTTGCAACCCCATGGACAGTAGCCTGCCAGGCTCCTCTGTCCATGGGATTTCCCAGGCAAGGATACTGGAGTGGGTTGCCATTTCCTTCTCCAGGGTATCTTCCTGACCCAGGATCGAACTCAGGTCTCCTGCATTGCAGGTGGATTCTTTACTGTCTGAGCCACAGGGAAGCCCAACCCTGCCCCAAATCAGAGTGACTTCCCCAAAGATGTTGAGGTATGGACTCTCACTTGAATGTCCACTGAATTATGTATGCCTTCCCCCCACCCCCGTGCTGAGCTCTATGTGAGACCAGGGACAAGAGGTGTTGGTTTATTTATGCTGTATTCAGTACATCTCAAAACTCAAATATGTGATGGATACAGAATAAATGCACTGACAAATAGAGCAAGAGCCTGGTAACTCTAAGTTGAAATAACAAGTTGGTGTGGGGCTGCTGTTTGGGTTTTGTCTGTTTTGGTTTTGTGTGTGGGTTTGCTCTGGTTTCAACAGGTGATCCCCAGGCAGAATTGTACTGAAATGGAAGTTAAAGTGTAGGAAGGAAGAAGGTTGCAGAATGGATGCCTGTCTGACTAGAGCCGCAGTTTGGCTGCCAAAAGCTGAAATGAAAGATGTTCTGCTCTGCTTCCTTCTTCCTGACAACACACCTAAAATAGCTGTGCTGCAAGGGTCCTGCACAGCCTCAGATGCCCCTGCAGCTGTTCTCCATCAAAACACCACAACTACCCTTCACACCCCTCCCTGTAAAGGACTGTTTCTGTGTTCTGTCTTCATCTTCAACTGCCAGGGAGTAGATGCCTCTAACTTCAACTTCAGTGGTTCTCTGCCACCAGTTCTGTAGCCAGGGGTACAGGTCGAGTTCTCAAAAGAGCGTTTTTAGACTTTCACAGTTTTTGATCGCTTGGGTCAGAAGATGCTTTGTCTGGGGTAACCACATGTGGGTCAAGCCCTCCATCAGAAAGGGATGTTCAGACACTTTCACTGTCGTAGCATCCTGGCGAGTCAGGCTTGGAACAGCTGTTCCTCCCAGTGCACAGTGGGCTCATGGCCCAATTCATCTGCAGGGATCAGAGGAGGGCAGTGCGTAGGAGAAAGAGAGGAGAGGGGACTCCTGAGCTCAGGGCAGCAGGTCAGTTGCAATCTGGCCCCCACCCTGTGTCTGTGTGTATACACACACACACACACACACACACACACACACACACTCTTTATCTTTATCATCTGTTAATGGCTACTTACGCTGCTTCCTTATCTATCCATGCGTGTGTGCCCAGTCACTCAGTCGTGTCTGACTCTTTGTGACTCTATGAACTGTAGCCTGCCAGAACCCCCTGTCCACAGGATTTTCCAGGCAAGAATACTGGAATCGGTTGCAATTTCCCCCTCCAAGGGATCTTCCTGACCCAGGGATTGAACTCGAGTCTTCTACATTGGCAGGCAGATTCCTTACCACTAGCCACCCAGCAAGCCATATTTAGGCAATTGTAAATAATCTGCTGTGACTATTAGGGTCCATGTATCTTTTCAAATTAGTGTTTTTCTCTTTTTTTTTGAGATATATACCCAGGAGAGGAATGAGTGAGTCATGTGGTGGTTCTATGTTTAGTTTTTTGAGAAACCTCCATATACTGTGTTGAGTAGTAGCTGTACCAGTTTACATTCCCACCAACAGTGTGGGAGGGTTCCCTTTTCTCCTATATGTGTTATCCTTTATAGTCAATGCCTTCACGTATATTGGTTGATTACAGTCCCTTAACAACCTTGGAGGTCGCACAGAGCAGAAAAATGTCTTCTTTTAAAGATGAAGAGACTGGGAATCAGAGATATAAGTCCTCACTCAAGATCACACAGCCTGGCAGAGGGAAGGATAAAACTCAGGTTTCCGGGCACCATTCTAGACCTGTCTCCATCATGTTTATCTATAGACCAGGAGACTCACTGAATCAATGAGGAATCCTTAAAGGATGTCACAGTGCTCAAGACATAGTCCTCAGATACTACCATTTGTCTCATTTTTTGACTTACACCACGAAAGTACCAGCTAAATCACTTGTCACCTCGGAGAGGAGAGGACAAAGCAGAGTCATCACTTCTCCGGCCCTTACCTTCCAACGCTCTGTTAGACTCGACATCAGTCAAAGAGTGCGAGAGAAAGCATCACTTTATTAAGGTCTTGAGTAGTGGCAGTAGGGGCTCTATGTCAAGGAAATACATTGGGGCGACACCAAAGGTAAGACCCCAAAGGTGGATTATCAGAGAAGGACCCTGTTTTGAGGAAGACATAAGAGAGGATGAGCGCCACAGTGGTCTCTCTCTGATCTGTGAGCAGCCCCGTTGGGGGAAGTTCCAGAGTTAACTGCACACCTTCTCTCCCCATCCCCAGGACCATGATCATTAGTTCTCTAAATACGAAAATTTTTTAATTCAATTCTATTTTTTACTACCTAGATTTATAGGTATGTAAATGTTTAATATCTTACAGAGGTAGCACCCAAGAAACAGAGAGGTTAAGTATCTTGTTTAAGTACATTCAGCATGTTTGGTGGTATAGAAATAAGGACCTCTGTGATTAACAGCATTATTTATTATAAGTTGTTTATATAATTATACTGTCCCTGCAGTGATATTGCAGGGTCTTTAATGCCAGGTCTAGATCGTATGCATCTGTCCCACACTGTGTTGAGTTATTAGACAGAGAAGAGGTGTCAATAGAGTTGGAATAACTAGACTCCAACTGTGTCCATGGGCCAAGCATGTGCCCCTGTAGACCTCAGCTTCATCATCTCCAAAATGATTAGACTGAGTTTGTAGGACCTCCTCCAGCTTCATTCAAGGGTCCTATCACACCATTTCCCTCCATTCCTATCTGACTGCAAAGCACAGCAGGAAATACAAGCCTCCTTTCCAAATAACTACTTGGGATAGCCCCCACCCTGTCCATGGGTAGCCCCACCACAGTGCTGGGGTAGACTAGGAGAAGGCTGCAGCCCTGCCTCACCTCCTCCCACTCCCTCTCCATCCCACACTTCCCCTTCTGCACCTGTCTCCAGACCTTGGCTTCCTGGGTCACAGTGGGAAACTCCCACCTACCAGCTGGGTTGGTTTTCCTTTTTTGAGAAAAGGAACAGCTGGGTAATTTTAAAGATGGAACTTACAACCCACTTAACCAGTCAACTCCAGTTGTCAAGCCCCAAAGCTGCATTTAAGGACAGGAGTTGCGGATGTGATGTGAAAGCCAACAAGTCCAGCTGCTTTGTTCCTTCCGGCAGGAGAGACTGCATACTTATGAGATTTTTTTTTCCCCAAAGAGATTCTGCTGGGTTGCTTTGGTCTTTTTCTTCTCTTAACAAAAGATATTTACTAGGGTCTGGTCTTTTGGGCCTTTTGGCTTGGGGAAGAAAGAGGGTCAGCAAGTTAACAAATGAGACATGTTCTACCCAGCCAGGCCATCAGAAGCTAATTTTACTTCGTCTCAGCCTAACCCAGCTTCAGCTCCTGATAGTATCTAAATGATGGAAAGCTTTGTTCAAATTCATGAAATATTTCACAGAGGAGTAAAACAGATCTTATAGGACCATTTCTCATTAAAAGGTCAATGCCGGGAACATCTGATGCTATAGAACTCTCCGATTCAATTTAGCAGGTCAAGCCTGACTAATCCTATCTCTGATTGGAGCAAATTTATTTCCCTTGAAAATGATTTTCTCACAGGCTGCTGGATTATGTACTCTAAACCTATATTTTTACGAGACATTACTAGAATGTTGATCAAACCTAATTCATCCATTAAACAAAATGGAGGAAAAAAATCTACCCCCCAAATTAACACTTAGAAGCCATAAGCAAGGAATTCTAAGTCCTATTAGAAATTCGATGGTGCCCTCAACCAAAGAGCAGAGTCAGAAAGGATGCCTGGAAGCAAATTTGTTTCAAGTTCATATAGTCTGCATCCACAGCTGTCAACAGATGGAAACTTTCCTTAGAATCAATAAAGTAAGACAGATACTGCTGTATGACATAAAGACCACTGTACCCAGAATCATAACTTGCCTCTATTTAGTTCTGCCTCTTACTCACTATGGGATACTAAGGGTAAAAACCTTTCCCTCTCCGGGCCCTGATTATATTATCTATTTGTGGGGGTTTCAAGCTTGTCTTTTTATTGCAGCCAACAGTATTATTCTTTGGCTCTCAATTTAAGTGTTAATTAAAAGGCAAACTATGACAAACCTAGACAGTATATTAAAAATCAGAGACATCACTTTGCCAACAAAGGTTTTTACAGTCAAAGCTATGGCTTTTTCAGTAGTCATGTATGGCTGTGAGAGTTGGACCATAAAGAAGGCTGAGCACAGAAGAACTGATGCTTTTGAATTGTGGTGCTGGAGAAGACTCCTGAGAGCCCCTTGGACAGCAAGGAGATCAAACCAGTCAATCCTAAAGCAAATCAATCCTGAATATTCACTGGAAGGACTGATGTTTAAGCTGAAGCTCCAATACTTTGGTCACCTGATGGGAAGAGTTGACTCATTGGAAAAGACCCTAATGCTGGGAAAGATTGAAGGCGAATGGAGAAGAGGATGACAGAGAGTGAGATGGCTACATAGCATCACCGACTCAATGGACATGAATTTGAGCAAACTCTGGGAGATAGTGAAAGACAGGGAAGCCTGGCATGCTGAAGTATATGGGGTCACAAAGTGTCAGACACGACTTAGCAATTGAACAACTCAATTTAAGTGTGTATTATGTAGACACACTTCCAATGTCGATCTAAAGTATTCAGGACTCTATATATACTTGAGCTGGTCCCAAAGTTGCATGCACACTCACCTAGTTAATCCTCAGATCATCTTTAGGGATGCCTAATGGTCTCTAATTTTTGAGTGCTGTTTTTAGAAATGTGTCTTTCTTCTTTTAGATGGTAGGCTGATGCTTAAGCTGACGCTCCAATACTTTGGTCACCTGATGGGAAAAGTCGACCCACTTTTAATTTAGTTCTAACTTGTCTAACTTGCTGACTCAGTAGAGACTTTAACTCACCTTTTAATTTTATGCGTAATTCTAAGTGTTTTCTGGGTAAACTATTATCCTAATATCCAAAGCATGTTTTCCCACGTGTTCTCTGAATACCCGCATTTCTCCTCCTGGGCAGAAGTAAGATACACGTCCCTGCCTTCTTGAAACAGGCATGATCTTACAGCGTGCCAATGAGCTGTGACAAGTGGTGACAGAGGTGGTCTGTAACTTGCTACATTATGTCCCCCTCTGCCATGGGTATACTGACCACGCTGTTGACAGTGGCTGCTGGGAGGCCCTGAGTTTGGGAGTGGACAAAGCAGAGCAGAACCTGGTCAACCAACAATCAACATGGACCATGAGAGTGAAGTAAACATTTGTCTGGTTAAACCACTGAGATCTGACTAGCAGAGCTCTGCTTCAAAAAGACAATCATTTGGGCAGGCTGGTAGAAGAAGGGGAGTGAGGGATAGGCACGAAATGCCTATCCCAATTATCTGAAACAGAGCGCTGTGTTGTTAAGGGGTTATGTTATGAGATTGCCCTGTGTTTGCCCAACAGCAACAAGGATGAAGGCTTTGGATGTTGTGAGATCACATACCCAACACTCAACTCTGGGTTGAGTCCAGAGAGGATGACGTTTAGGCAGATACCAAATAGTAAAACCATAGTTGCTTAGTAACAAGAATAAATTTAGGTACAAAAGAAACTGATTCTAAGATGCTCAAGAGGCAGATTACAAAAGGAGGCCTTGACTGAGTGCTGGGAACAAAGAAACCCCACTCTGGGTTTGTTTGACGGCTCCATTCCATGTGGTTTGCAGCTTTGCTATGCCTCAGTAAAGTGGTCATAATTTTTGGTTCCCCTCTGTCAACTGTAACCCACTGAGCAGTCTTAGGAAGCAGCCATGCATAAAACTAGCTAAAAGGGGGCAAGTTAGACTCATCAGAAGATATGTTCTTGATTACCAGCTTAATATTTCTTACGCTTACTTTGTGTCTCATAACAATGCAACAGCATTAATTTTCTCCCACCAATGTAAACACCATTAATTTCTGTAAGTTAAGCAAAGAAACACCATTAATTCCTGAAGTCAAAACAGAGGAAGCCACAAGATGCGGAGGCAATGCTTTCCTTACCAAAGTCAGCACCAAGGACAGTGCAACAATGAGGGCTGTGTGCTGCTTCTGTCAGCAACTTCCTACTTAGCCCCTGCAGCACCTGTGGCCTTCTTTGTATCTACCAAGCTAAGGATCCTCATGAACTATAACTAGGGTTATGGTACAGTTTGTGAGAGGAAAAAACTTGGGGCAGGTGTGTAACTGATATTCTTGCATCAGACAAATGTAATTAGTACCAAGTTCCTGGGCCTGCAAAATGAGGTTGTATGATCTGCATTGCAGATTTCCCCACCTGCTTCCCATACAGTACAGAAAGTGTAACTTTTTGTTACCACCAAGCATTTTCAGTTTCTAAAGAATTGCTCTATGAACCAGAGAATGAAGACATCACTAGGACTGAGGGTCTCAAAGTTGGCTCCATATTAAAATTGTCTGGGGAGCTTTTAAAAACCCTGCCTTCCAGTTGCAGTCTAGGTCAACTGCTTCAGCATTTATGGAGGACTGACCCAGGCATCAGTATTGCATTGTTTATATTTCTTAAACCTCATCCGGCAAGTGATTATAGTTTTAAAAATCTAATCCTGGGTCTTTCCCTAGAGATTTTGCTTTAATTGGTGTAGGGATCAGACTAAGTACCAAGACCTTATAAAAGCTTCCCTGGATGATTCTAATATGCAACCACCTTTGAGACCCACTCTTATGGAAGACAGAGACAAAGAGAAGTTGGAAGTGTTGCCTCTCTAACCCTTGCTTCTGAAGATAAGGGATAAAGGGCCCTTGAATGTTTACCAAAGCAAAGTGTTTCATTTAACCTATTGGATTAATTTTTTCATTATAAGAATTTACTGGGATATAAGTTGGACCGAACACTAAACCCAGGGATATGAAATACTAAAGAGCAAGTTCTTGGAGCTTGGAATCTAACTCAAGTATTACAATAATGTTTAGTAAGTGTGATAGAAGGGGTAAATTATAGCTTTCATAATGAAATATTGCCTCTACCTGAGAAGAGAATCAGAATAATTTTAACCCAAGCATAAGCTACCTAGATGTCTAGAAGAGTCAGGAGAAAACCAGTTAGAGTATGGCATTCTAAGCTATAGGAACAGAATGTGCAAAGTCATCAAAGCACAACTTGGCTAAGGCAGTTTTGGTTCCAAGTAGAAAACCTGATTCAAAAGTATCTTAAGAAAGAAAGGAAATATATGAGGAAGGAAGAATATATGAATGAATCATTAAACCCAAAGAAAAGAACTAAGAACTTCAATAGTCTCCCATCTCTGTCCAAACCAACATATTTCCTCCATTATTCTTGCACTGGCTGAACTTGACTATGCCAGATGGTAGTTTGCTCCTGACAACACGTTCTTACTTCTAGCAATCAGCATAAACCAACTGGTATCTTTGAGTCTCCAGTCCAAGTTCCTGGGAAAGAGGAACTTGGTCCTCTTGGGAAAGAGGACTGGTCCAACTTAGGCCAGGTGCCCACTCTCGGTCCAATCAGTTGCAGCCAGGGTCATATGGTACAAACAAGGCTGTCAAGGCCTTAACCCTCTTGGGAGAAATGAGGATACGATTCTTAACAAATCAGGCATTTGGTGGACTAAGCAAACACCCCTAAAGTTGTACGACAAAGATATGAGGCAATAAGTTCAGGTTAGGAAACTAAAAGCACTGCAGAAAGACCAGAGGACAGATTATACAGTGGAAGACAAAATTAAAGAGGATCTGACCTCAACCAAGTCTGGGAAAATCAATCAAAGTTGGGAATGTGAAGGATAATAACATCAATGTCCAAGTGGGTTTTATTCTGGTAATGTAAGACTGATGCAATTTTAAAAATCAGTAAATGTAATTCACCATATTATCAGACTAAAGAAGAAAACTATAGTATCATTTCAGTAGATGGAGAAAAATGTTTTGACAAAATTCAATACACGTTCATTAAAAAAAAAAACAAAAACTCTAACTAGAGACATGCATTGTACCTTATACTAATAACTCAAAATGGATCAGAGCTCTAAAAGTAAAATCTAAAGGTATAAAAGTGCTAGAACAAAGTATAGAAGAAAATATTTGTACCCTTGGATTAGGCAAAGGTTTCCTAGATACAATATAAAATCATTATCTATAAAAATAAAAATACTAAGTTTTATTTCATTAAAGCTAAACATTTCTGATATTTGAGAGACACTTAGGAAAATAAAAAGTCAACCTACAGACCAGGAGACAATATTTACAAAACATATATCTGTTAAAAGACTATACCCAATATATATAAAGAACTCTCATAATTCAATGACCAAACAAGTTGTTTCTTTTTTTTTTTTTAACGAGTGAACAACTCAAATAGATAATTCAAAGAAGAGCTAAGGGTAGAAAAATAAGCATATAAAAAATACTCAATGTCATTACTCATTACAGAAATGCAAATTAAAACTACAGTGAAATGCCACTATTCACCTATTAGTATGGCTAAGAGTTTAAATAATCAGACAATCACAACTGCTGATGTGGATGCGGAGCAACTAGAACTTTAAACATTGCTGGTGAGGATATGTAATGGCATAGACACTTTGGAAAACAGTTTGGCAGTTACTTAAAAGTTAAGCAAACTTATCATATGATTCAGCAATCCCACTCCTAGGTATTTACCCAAAAGAAATAAAAATATAAGTCACTACCCAGACTTATATTGAATGCACATAACAGCTTTGTTTGTAACCACCAGAAACTGGAAAGAACCAGCCTATATTAGTTGTCTGTTGCTGTGGCAACAAGTATAACAAATTAACACAAATTTAGTGGCTTTTAAAAATGCACATTTGCTATCTAAGTTTCTATGGGTCAGGAGTCCAGGTATGGCTTAGCTGCTTTGGTTCTGGCAAGGCTGCAGTCTCACTTCAAGGCTTGACTGGGGAAGACTTTGCTTCCAAGATCACTTACACTGTTGGCAGAATTCATTTCCTTGCTTCTCTCTATAACAGGTGTGGGGAGGGAATGGACCACAAAGCATAAGGAGCTTTTCTGAGTAATGGGAATGTTTCCTCTCGATTACAGTGGGTAGGTAAATGTGCACATCCTTCAAAACACATGGAAATATGTGACACACCGAGCTATGTAACGGTGAAGTTTTATTGTGTATAAATTACACCACAACAAAACTGACTTTAGAAAATAAAGGGACAGAGCAACAGAGAAGCTGGAGGCAGATAGAGCAGGTCCCTTTGATCTGGTTCCCAGCGCATACTGCCCTGGTGGGCAACCCTGGAGAAATTTCAGGAAGGCCAATAATATAAATTATGTATTAGTACTATTCTAATAAGCTTGCTAAGAGGAGACCTGCTTATTTTAGGTTAAGTTTCAAATGCTGCTCTCATCATTAAAGTACGTTATATATGGACAGTTTGACATTGCCTAAAATGAAAGGGTTGATGCTCCGATGAGCCCGACTGTTAAAATGAAAGCCAATTAGATTACCAAAGAACAAAAGTATTTGTTCAGAATTAACTTCATCACACAAGTCACAACAAAGCCAGACACAAAAGAGCCTCACTGAAGTCATCTGCATGGTATCCTAAATCTGCACGCAGGACTGAAACCATAACTCTACCTAGCACATTTCTCTACCAGGAGGGGCAGGGACAAAAAATGGAGTAGAGGGCTTATGTTCCTGGACTCAGATCATCTCTCTGACCAAATGTCTATTAATAAACCCCTGCATCTGTAATGTGATGCTAAGAATTTACCTATTCTATCAGTTGCAAAACAAACTGAGACACACCAGAGAGAGGAATTTTGACTTTGCCAAAAAAACACAATGAGGGCCATTGAAGGCTTATAAACATGGGGATGGAAGAAAAGGATTTGTGTTTTAGGAAAGATGACACTTCAAATAGTATGGAGGCTGGCCTTCAGTGGGCAACACTAGAAGCAAGAAGGGCAGATAGGATGCTGTTACAGGACTCCAGACAAGAAAAGATGAATGAAGATTGTTGCAATAGGAGGAGAAAGGAAGAGAAATCTGTGGCTTTCTTTGGGAAGTAGAGTCAAGAGGTGATGGTGAGAGAGAGATGATGAAAGCTTATGTGTGTGGCTTGAGTAACTTCATGGATTCTGGATTAAAAGGGAAGGAGCGATTGAGAAATTCATGTTGGAGGTGCTAAGAATGAGGAGCATTCAGATGAAGGTTTCTGGTAGGCAGGCAGCTATGGTCTGGAGTCCAGGTAAGGAGACTGTGTTAAAGAAAGGCTTGATGCTAAGGTACAAGGGCAAGTGGAGCCTGTGTGAGGCCACCTATATAAAGGGCACAAGCTATACTGAAGAGCTTGGGTAGAGAATTCAGAATAAAGAAATGGAAATAATCATGAACGAAAGGAAAGCTGCTTGGCTAACAGCATTCTTCACTACTTTCCTTGAACGTTGGCAGGTTTTGTTTTTCCCTCTCAATTTTTCTGGTTCAGGAAAATGGAAGAATACATGATAAGGAAACACTGCTCAAATCCAAATGGAGACGGAAATTATTCCAACTGGGAGAAGGTAGAAGAATGATTCGGTAAGAAGAGACTAACAGTCCTTAGAGAATCTCAGCACAGGTCCAAAAGGATGGTGCCTTTTCGTGGTGTCTGTAGGAATGCTAACTTCACACTCTAGTTGACCCAAACCTGGAAGTCACCCAAATATCTCTATGCTGATTAAAGTTTACTGTGGGTTCTGTTTCTTTTATAACCTTGTGCTGCCTGCTTGCAAGAGGGAGCCACCACTCATTTACTGGTGAGGAAAATGACAGGCTTTGCAGAAATATTTTAGCTGGCCTCAGCATGCTGTGCCGGAAGGGGACTTGATCAACCATCCAGTTCATCCCTTTGTTCTCGAGGGAAAACAGCAGTTACCAAGGCACATGCAACACAAGTCAGTGATGGGAAGAACTACTGGGAAACGCTGCCTGGCGGGTGAAGCACTGATCTGATGACCTTGAGGAGTCCAGGGCGGTCACCACAAGCCTGCAACTGGCTGGCTGAGCTTGAACAAGTCACTGTCTCTGGCCCCAGATTTCACACCCATCAGGAAGAGGCTTGGCTGGTTTTGATAATAAAAGTTCTGTTTTGCTTTGTTTTTCCTGGATCTAAAATTTAACTCCTTGAATTATTTTTAGTTGGTTGCCTTCTTATGTGATATAATATCTCCACCCTTAAGATGACTGATACAAAGGAGATATAAGTTCCCAGCCAATATTTTTATATAAATATATAAAATACATTGTGTCAAAATAGCTTAGGGATGTAGGTTGGGGAACTTTCACGATATCTAAGCTAACAAGCCAGAATGGGACCAAAAGTAGGAAGTAGTGACCCACACAAATTTTACAGTGAGAACAGCTAACAGAACTTTGCATTATCAGTGAGTCTTTGGGAAAAACTGGCTCTTAGCTGGCTCATTTTGCAGTCTTCATATTTGTTAATTATACACATTACATTATGTCCATTTAACAATAATGTTGCCGCCATAGGACACTGTGATGGAGTATTTCTAGTAATTAAGTTACAGTATGTATTAACAGTTCCCTGCTGATCAAAATTAACACCAGACTAAACATACAGCTATGAGAATCCAAAAGATTAGGATTCTAACAAAAGCCTCTGAAAAAAAAGATTGACATACCAATAAATATTTATTGAGTATTAGATACACATATATCTTTGTGGTGGGTATTACAGAATTTTTAATTTGTTTGATCCTGAAAGGACATTTTAATAACACATTTCAACTTTTCAAATTGGGACCATTCCTATGCTTACCATGGAAGGTAATTTCTGCTCCATTATCAAGAAGTACATGAGCAGTAAGGATCTTATTATACTTAGATTACTCTTTGATAAAATATTAGACATTTTTATCCAAGATACTAAGTTCCTGCTTCAAAAGAAGCTTTTTTTTTACCCTCAGCAATTCAATTTCTATTTATTCCTGTTTCCTTTCTTTTCTTCCTATCAGTATATATAATTTTTAGATGACTGTAATAAAAATATAGGAAAAAAAAACTTGCATTCTTCTTTCCCAAAAGCCTTCATATTTAAAAACGTTCTTTATCAACAAACCAGAATACAAACAAGCACTTGGAATCCCCTCTTGCAAATTCCTGTTTTCTCCTTGAACAAACAGTTTGTGCCTCTGCTTCCCTTCGGGGCTGCCTAGCTCTTCAGGGCGGTGCTGACATTTGCTTTGCATGTGGTGGAAAAGCCTCACGCTCTCTGTCTGGTTTTCTGCCTCCCGTCAAAGCCCCGCAGGCTGATGCCCAGCACCGTTACAACCGCAGTTAAGTCATTAGACAGCGCCGCTCCCCAGGGTCCCAGCACCACCCCAGGGACAGGCTACCGAGCAGCTGCCTGAATTTCCAGAAATGTTTAAAAATTGCTCCTCGGCCTGGCTTCACCGGTGACGCCCCAGTAGAAGGGATTGCTCTGAGCTCTGTGGTGACCCACCCTTCAGAGGCCTCCTCCCCACCCTAATCAGGTTTAACCCCTTGTCAGCCCAGCCTCACTGTCCAAGACTCTGGGCATCCTCTATTGACAGAGGCCACAACCTCCCCTCCCAAACAAGAAGGCAATTTTGTGTGTGGATTAATTGGCTGAGAAGGGCTTCCTCTGTGGCTCAGGGGTAAAGAATTCACCTGCCAATGCAGGAGACCCGGGTTCGATCCCTGATCTGGAACAATCCCCTGGAGGAGGAAAATGCCCACCCACTTGAGTATTTTTGCCTGGGAAATCCCACGGACAGAGGAGCCTGATGGGCTGCAATCCATGAGGGTCACAAAAGAGTCAGACATGACTTAGAGACTAGATAACAAACAAAGGGTTGAGAAGTAGAGGGTGGGAGTCTCTCTACAGAGCTGCACAAAATTCTAAGCTGCTCTTTTAATGTTTAATCTCTTTTTTTTTTTTTTGCTACACTGTGCATCATGTGGGATCTTAGCTTCCGGACCAGGGATTGAACCCACGCCTGCTGTACTGGGATCACAGAGTCTTGACCACTAGGAAAGTTCCTAATATTTGAATCTTTAGCACATAACTGAACAAACACTGGCATGACTGCTTAAAACACACACAAAAAAAACCCTCAACCAAACAAAAAACATTCCTTCAAAGAAACACTGCTCTTTCTTTATGCAACTCTTTGAAATTCTGAATGAGTAAATGAAATCTGGTCTTTAAACCCCCATTTCTTGGCAATTAGATGATTCCAAGTCTACTCTGGGGAAAGCATAAATGTTAACAAGCCTTTTCTAGAGTTAGTTCTAATAAATGATGTAGAAGGAAGACGAGACATGGACTCAAAGGCCCAAGTGTGGTTCCCATGCCAGTGTTCATGTGTGTGCTCAGTCGTGTCCAACTCTGTGACCCCACGGATTTGTAACCCGCCAGGCTCCTCTGTCCATGGAATTTTCCAGACAAGAATACTGGAGTGGGTTGCCATTTCCTACTCCAGGGGGTCTTCCCAACCCAGGGATCTAACCTGCATCTCCTGCGTTGGCAGGCCTACTTCTTGCCAATTGTACATATGGGCAAGGCTAATTCATCTATCTGGTACTTGGTTTACCCAACTCTAAAATAGGAACAGGGCTGCTGCAGAAATTCAACAATATAATATCAGAAACATAGCAAAATTGGATATATACACCAAGTCAGAAATAACCTTTCCTGGCCAGCCCAGTTGCAGGGGACCTGGGTAGCCCTGGTTTCATGCCACTCTTGGCCTGTCTTTCCTGCTCCTGCTCTCTGAGGCTTCCCGGGTCGATCTGTATGCATGTATATTTCTACTCCTCCACAACACTATTATCAGTTTCATCTTTCTGTTGTTGTTGTTTATCCCCCATAGCACCAACCGTAATCCTTGCACCCAGCAGGCATTCAATAAATACTAATTGGTTGATTGATTAAACTTGAATTTTAACACCTTCTCAGCACCTTCCTCAATCAGAAAAACCCTTATGCAAACACTAAAACCGTTTACCCAGAAAACATGAGTTTTAGGAGATCTTTGCTTCTGTACAAAAAGCTCTGACCCTGGAAAGGAAAGCATTTGGGTTCATATTCTGGTTTCATCACATAGTGAATGACCTTTGGAAAGTTACTCAAACTGAGTCTTAGTTTCCTTGTCTTCAGTGGAGGCAATAACACCTACTTTACCAACTTGAAGAATTGTAAGAATTAAATAGATTAACCTACTGAAAAGCATCTGGCATATCACTGATATTAAAAATTGTAAGATTACATTAAAATATCATAGCATAAATATATAATATATAAATACCAATAATAAATTGCTTCTAATCTCTCATTGGTAGAACAATTTTAATTAAAACAAGACATATATGGATATTCATCATGTTGTCTCATTTAAACAAGGGTGTGCTATGAAATTTGGCCAACAGCTTTAGAGAGGAAGCCCAGAGTTATGGGAGACCCTGAAGCTACTGGTACATATAAGCAACAAGTTGTCAAAAGTGTCTAGAGTTCTCAAAAACACTGGGTGGAAGGTGGACTTCATGGAGTCTCAGTTGGTAAAGAATCCACCTGCAACATAGGACACCTGGGTTCAATCCCTGGCTTAGGAAGATCCCCTGGAGAAGGGAATGGTTACTTACTGCAGCATTCTTGCCTGAAGAGTTCCATGGACGGAGGAGCCTGGTGGGCTATAGTTCATGGGGTTGCAAAGAGTCAGACATAACTGAGCAACTTTCACTGAAGGTGGGTAATCAGGCTTCTTTGGATAAGTTAACACAGCCAGCAAGATCACTCGGAGAAGGCAGTGGCACCCCACTCCAGTACTCTTGCCTGGAAAATCCCATGGATGGAGGAGCCTAGTGGGCTGCCATCTATGGGGTCTCACAGAGTCAGACACAACTGAAGCGACTTAGCAGCAGCAGCAGCAGCAAGATCACTGACTGCTGTCAACAAGTGTTTCCTTTGGGAGTTAACCTTAGGAACCTGAGCAATAACATTGCAATCAAGATTCAGTGTCTGCAGAGCAATCTTTAACACTAGAGAATCCCAAAGAATGGAATATTTGAATTGAAAAGGAAAAAAAATGGAGCATTTATTGGCTACCTGCTGTTTGATCCTTGTTCTAGGCACATAAAGCTCTCTTTCCTTAGTTGATTTCTTATATCCCAGGTAAAAGAATTGAGATCCAGAGAATTGTTAAGACTTGCCTGACATCACAGTGAGAGCTGATATCCAGGCCAGGATTAGGAATCAAAGACTGGTAATGAAGTCTTGAGCCCACATCCCTTTCACAGTCATCTCTTACCCATCAAGCAGAAAAAGTCCTGTTTGGGAAAACTCCTGTTGCACAATGTGGACAGAAGATGGTTCCTCCCTTCCTCAGCATCATGAAAGGGTCCTGAAAACCTGGCAACTCCCATTCATACCCCCACCTCCATGGTTCTCTAAAAGATTCCACAGCACTTGATGTAACTTAAAAATATGGGGCAATGAATAAAATCATAAGGAAGAAGAAAATCTAATCCCATGCCTAACTTTCAAACTGAAAAAAAAAAAAATTAAGACCCAATAAAGCTAAGTCATTTACCCAAAGTCACACAAAAAGACAGTAGAAATATGGTCCCTATTCTGGGACCCAGAATCCAGTGTCTTTTGGGTAAGAAACCAATAATTTTATTTTTTTTTCCTGTTATCTGTTACATTTTGGAAACTACAGATCAGTGGTGCTCAAATCAAAACAAACATGAGAATCATCTGGGTAGCTTCTTAAAGGGTAGAAGAAGGGGGCTCATCCAAGACTGTCTGATTCAGAGATCTGAATTGGGGCCCAAGATTTTGCCTTTCTAACAAGTTTCCAGTGACATCGATTCTGCTTGCCCAAAGACTCCAATTTGAGGACCCCCTTTGTAGAATCGATGCTGGTTTCAATACTTTCATGCTTCATACTGAAGTTCCTCCTTCCAATCTAGTAGGGCATATAAATTCTTATCTAACTTCCTTGGGGTTGCAAATGTGGAGACAAACACTCCTGGACCAGTGTAGCAAAGGTATGGACTCTTCCTGGCAAATTTTTGGACATAACCTGGACATTTGGTGGCAGGACCTTGGAGACAAAGTGATCCTTCATTTTATCTATTCATATTCTTTCAGAGAAGCCACCAGCATCCTGTCCACATTATAATGCACCTTGTTGTTGCTGTTCAGTCACTAAGTCATGTCCAACTCTTTGAAACCCCCATATACTGCAGCATACCAGGCCTCCCTGTCCTTCACTATCTCCCAGAGTTTGCACAAACTCATGTCCATTGAGGTGATCCATTGATAATGCCAACCAACCATCTCATCCTCTGTCACCCCCTTCTCCTCATGTCCTCAATCTTTTCCAGAATCTGGGTCTTTTCCAATGAGTTGTTCTTCGTATCAGGTGGTCAAAATATTGGAACTTCAGCATTAGTCCTTCCAATGAACACTCAGGAATTATTTCCTTTGGGATTGACTGATTTGATCTCCTTGCTGTCCAAGAGACTTTCAAGAGTCTTCTCCAGCACCACAGTTCGAAAGCATCAATTCTTCGGGCTCAGCCTTCTTTATGGTCCAATTTACATCCATACATGACTACTGGAAAAACCATAGTTTTGACTAGATGGACCTTTGTAGGAAAAGTGATGTCTCTGATGTACCTAGAAAAGGTTAATGTTCGTATAACCCTGTAGTGAAAATAAGGGCTCTGCGTGGCCAGAAGCAGTCTTCCAATGTGGCTGGAGAGATGAATGTTTGCTTCTACCACAACAAGGTCATGGCATGTGGTTGGGAAGCCCTGTTGCAGAACCACATCCAGCAGGACAATTGAGGCTTCAGCACTAAGACTAACCTTGTAAACATAGAAGACTGTGCCAATATTATTGGTTCCCTTCTTACTAATGATAGCAATGGAATGCCAATAATAAAAGGTAACTAAAATACAAGAACTTTGAGAAAGGAGAAAAGAAAGAGAGTCATTCAGAGGGTAAACATCTTTGCCAAATAATAACTAAGAGTATTAGAAATCAGGATTCCTTCCAAGTTCTTAAATTCTATGCCTGAATCATAAGATATTGCTTTTTTATTCAATAAGAACAATTTTATTTGATTCATTGTGTCATGTCATTAAAACCCCCTTGGGGCTGATTTTATTGAATCTAAGAAAGCATTGCATGTTAGATGTACCATTAGAGGATGTACCACTAAGAAATCATTCTCCCAGTAAACAAAATATGGCCCAATGCTGTTGTATCATCTAAACACAGAATTTAAAATTTACAGGAGGAGCTCTTTTAAGCTCACTTAGACTTAGCCAGTCCCCGGACAGCACTCTGTGCATCCATCAAAGAAAAAAATAAGCTATTCCTTTCTCTACTTCATATTCCACATCTGACACTTAGCAGTCACTTCAGTCACTGCATTAGATACGTCCTTTTCCATTGCACGCCATGACTCAGTTCATCACAGTTATTTTTGAATTGATGAACTGTTATCTCTAGGATTTTCTGCCAGGCTCCTAACATTCATTCAATACATTCACACCTGAGGCAGAGATTCTAAAAGTCAAGGATGTTGCTAAACATCTTACAGCACCCAGGATAGTCACTCACAACAAAGAATTGTGTGGTGCGAAGTATCAACAGTGCCAGCTTTGAGAAACTGCTTGACTCCTACCTGTTTATATGCTAGAATCAACCCACTTCAAAAATGTAAACTCCTTCCCTTACTTTCCCCCTGGATATTTTAAGGAATTGGCAAGAAGTTATCTCATATGTTTGTGTTTTTTTTTTTTCCCCATCCAAGTATTTTCAAGTTCAGGTAGCAAAATACCTCATAAACTATGGTTTTAAAAATAAGAGTAAATGACTGGCTATAAAAAGAAGGATGCAAAGGGCTGGAGTCTGGGGCAGACCCTGCCCACGTCTGCCCCAGGTGGAGCTGTCCGCCCCCCAGGCTGCGTGGGCCCCACCTGCAACTGACATGCCACGCTGTGGCCAGAGTGACACCTTGAGACTGAGGGGCCTCATCAAGACACGCAGTGCAGCCACTCTCACGTCCAGCTCTCCTCAGAGGAGCCTGGTGTTGGTAAAGCAGATCTGGTCAGCGATTCGGCAGGTGAGGGCCAGGACATGCTCTGGAGCTGTGAGCCGGCTTTGTGGATCAGCAAGGGCTCCTGCCAGAGGAGGGGGCCGGCCAGGAAGCCTGGGAGGAGTCTGGATGTCACCTGGCCCCTCTGATCTCACCAGCACCAGGTGGCCACATACAAGTCCGACATGGGACTGACACCTCCAGCCAGACCACAGTCTCTTCAGAGGTGCCAGACGGCCAGGGAGGCAGCCTGTGGGGTGGGGTGGGATACCGGGCAGAGGAGGCTGAGCTCACGAGACCATGCACCTGTCCCTAGATGATGCTCAGGCCTGTTCAGATGACCCAGATGTCCCTAAGACCCCAGGGGACACCTTTGATATCAGATAGCTCCTCAGCTGTGTGACCCCTGAAGTCCACTGGGAAATATATTCAAGGTTGTTTAACTCAAAAACAGTGGCATTAGGCTTCCAGAGAGACTTCTAAATGATTTTTTTAATTTTTTTGTTTCTACCTCATAGTCGCTGTGACAAACTGAAAAATGTCTCCTTCTCCCCCCCAAATTCATATCCTAAGCCTTGAAACCTGAGGCTATTACTCTATATAGTACCAGATGGTGTTTATAAATATGACTAAGTATCTAGACATGGGGAGATTACCCTGGATGATCCATGTGGACCCTAAACAGACGCATGTATCTTTATAAAAGGGAGACAAAGGGAGATTTGACAACACATGGAAAAGAAGAATATGTAAAGGCAGAACAGAGAAAGATTTTCAGACAATGGCCATGGAGCTTGGAGTGACACAGCCCTTAGCCCGGGAATGCTGGTGGCCACGGGAACCTGCAAGAGTCAAGAATCCTCCCTTGGAGGCTTCAGGGGCTTGACTTTAATTCAGTGATACTGATTTTGGACTCCTGGCCTCCTTAATTGTGAGAGAATCAAGTTCCGTTGTTTTCAGCCTCCAAGTTTGTGGTAATTTGTTACAGCAGCCACAGGAAACTCATACAGTCTCAAAAAATGACAGTCTTGGATGCAGGTATCACCTTCTCATACAACGGGTTCTGAGAGAGAAAACCTCTTCTCCTGCATTGATAACCCCCTTCCTTAAAAAGATAAAACCACACAGGAAAATCTTTCCCAGGAGCCTCCAGAGAATTTTCCCTTATGTCTCCATGGCCAGGATGATTTTCCATGCCCATAGCTAAATCAATCACTGGAAGAGGAAAATAAAGTAGCCGCAATTAGCTTAGGTCAGTTGTAGTGCACCCTCTATAGCTCCTAGGGGGTCTCGGTTTGTTCAGTGCATTGTCAAGCAAGCCTTGGGGGGCAAGGGAGAAAGGTCTGACAGTGGTTGCTAGGCAACTGACAGTGTCTCCCCCATGGGTCCCAGCCCTGACCCCCGCCCCTTTGCCTAGTCCCACGTGGTCACTCTGCTGAGATGCTCCTGGGGCCATGACTGCTCATGGAAGGGCAGCTATTCTCACAGAGGCCCCCACCCCTGCCTCCACGAGGGGCTCTGAGAAATGTCACTGCCCCACCCTCAGCTCCCCCATCACAATCACTGAAATGCCCGTCCCTTTCGCACAATGGATAAGACCCTGGTGTTAGCCTTCATGGTCAAGAAATAAAGTTCTTCTCATCATAGGGGAGCTGCGATTTGAGATGAGGGTAATTCATTACCAGAAGAGAGGTGAGTGGGAAGTAAGATCAATACCTCATTTGGATTCACTTCTACTTGTATCTGTTTTCTACAGATTTGGATTTTCACTGAAATTATTTTAGCAGATGCACCGACCCAATCTACACCAAACTGACATGGACTCTTTTCAAAGTTCTCTGTGTCCAGCAGAGTTAAGATTGCATCTCTCTTTCCCCTGTAAGCCTCTTCATCATTCCCCTCCTCATTCCCACGCACAGCCACAGCACAGCCTCAAAAATAGCCTAATACAGAGTGTTCTTATGTCTTGGCTTTGGTCCTGGACTGGAGACAGTCAGGTCTAGGCTAGCGGCTTGTGCGGGATAACTCTCCCCCCACCCCTGGCCACTGTCTGCCTCCTGCTGCCTTGTGAGGGCATCTGGGCTGGAGGGCGTGGGAAGAAGACTGCATTGTCAAAGGGAAGACACCCATCGAGTGGCAAAAGCGACCTGCATTGCTAAGGTTACTGTGACCTGGCCACAGTGAAGCAGTAAGAGGGAAAAAATGACTTGTTTACAAGGTGATGGATTATAGGCAAGAGACTAAGACCCTGTCAGCATCTGTAGCATATCCATTCATTAATGTCTTTCATAATAGTATAGGACCTTGACATGTGTTTAAAAAAATAGCCTTGAAAATAGACTCCTGTGCTTAGGAATCGCTTCCTGGCATGCCTATAATAATTAATGTCTCTGGACAGATTTATCATTCTCTGAACATATTCTGAGCACCTTCTGTGTTCAAGGCACTGCAGCATGCACTGGGATATGGAGAGTCCTCCTGGAGTCCGCAATTCACTGAGATGCTTCTCCATTTGTGTTCTTAAATTCATGCCTGCTACATGCTATCATTATGTATTGTTCATATATCCCCAAGAACATTATGTCAAGGGATAACCTCAGCTATTTGTTTTAGAAAAATAACAGGAATACTGACTTTTTAAAAAGTGTTTTGCCAAGCCTCACTCTCCCCACAAGGCTCCTTAGCCTTGTGAACTGGACTTAGTCCTGGAGCATCTGTGGTCCATATGTATACTTTCAAGCTAAGATGCAATGAAATGATTTTCCCCAGGCTTCCACATGCCCAAGGGTCCCCACAGCACAGAGAATCTAGCAGGGTACCGCTAACCCCGCCCTGTCCAAGGTTATCTAGAGCACATTGTGCTCCTGAAGACCTGTCATTCCTATTGCCAGACACTGGGCTTTCTAATCACTTCATGTTCAGTCAGAGATCCACGATGTCCAAACCCAGCTAGACAAATGCAGGGCAGCTCAGCAGAAGCACTTCTAACAGGTGTCATCGCTAAGGTCTTGAAGAGCCTTCCCTTGGCTCCATCCTGGACAAGCATGTGCTATAGAAGAGTCACCTCTGTTGACAGACAGCCCTGGAGTTGTATCCAGGTTCTGTCACTTGACTGGCTGGGTTTGCTTGGATAAATTAATGTTTAAGCTTCATTTTCATCTTATGATTTCTTTATAAGATGGAACCATCATCATTATATCTACAGCTGAACCCACTGCTTAAAGACCATTTGCAGATCATAATTAATCTCAAGTAGAAAGCCTGAAAGATCATGAAGGACAGTTTATGTACAGGAATCTTCGCTTGAACCATTTCCCCAGTGGTTAACTTCACCTTTTTATTTCTCTCTCCAGATGCTATCTAGACCTTGGGAACCTAGTTCTGTGTGCTCACTACTATAGCATAGTGGATATCACTTTTCAGCTACTTCAGCACCAGAAAAGAACAAGAACTTTACCCCAGTGCTTTTCTTCCTCCTTCTTCCTTTTATGTCATCAAGGCTGGTTCAACGTGCAACAGAATGTGCCACTTTTTACTTACCTCACTCTGCAAAGTTTACCAAACTCTTTAAAAGTACATCTGTGGTTCTTAAATGCTAGCATCCTTCAGAACCACCTGGAGGACTTATTAAAATACAGACTGATGGCCTCACCCCCAGAGTTTCTGATTTAGTTGTTCTGGAGCAAGGCCTGAGAGCCTGCACTTCTAGCGGGATTTCATGACACATTGATGATCCAGAGATCAGACTTTGAGAGCCACCCCACAAACCTCATAACCAAGCAGCCAACTCCCAACCAGCAATTACAGGAGGCCATGAATGGCATGACCACTCCCCAGTTATTATTTGGGTTCATTGACTGAATCACTCCTTTGGGTTTAAACAGCAAACGTTCCTCTAAAGTGGCAATGAGCTATCTGCGAAGAACAGTTCCACTAGGCATCATCACCACTGTCATTTTATCCCAGATGGTTTCCCTTTCCATTAGTTCAGGGACCAGCAGACTTTTTCTTAAACGGTCTGAGAGTAAATATTTTTGGCTCCGTGGGACACAGACAGTCTCTGTTGCAATTACTGCAGTCTGCTTTTGCAGAACAAAACCAACCACAGACATTGGGCAGAAGAATGGATTTGGTGTATTCCAATAAAGCTTTAGGCTCCCAGGTCCTGGATTATGTCAAACCCTGGATTAACCTGATCACACTCAGGAACCTTAAGGAAGACCCAGATGGGCCTAAGTCCTTTTTTAGATAGGAGGGGACTAAATGAGACCCTAAAAAGGGAAGGGATTCTTGGACCACCGATGAACTTTGAAGGATGAGAACAGAGTCCCTCAGGGAGGGGGCTTAGGAGGAGGATGGAAGGGTCTCAATGAACGAATCCTTCTCCCACTGACTTTAACTCCAGTGGGCCTTGAGCTCACACCATCAGCAGAAAGCTGGGAAGCTGAAGGCTCTGCTTCAGGACTCTCCAGGGACAAATCAAAAGGGAAAAGCCACCATAAACCCTGGCACAATATGCAGTCCCAGGTGATGGGAAGGAGGGATCACTGTGGATAAGAACTCAATTATGTGGCCACCAGGGCAGCAGGAGAAAGACAAGCCTGAAGCAAAGCAATTAGCAGTGCTCTGGTAGCACTGCACTCCAACAGGGGCACTTACAAGCAAGCAACAGATAAGAAAAAAAGCAGAACAAATACTTCTTTCAAACACTAAAGAGCCCTAAAGGATGTTTTACTGGGATAGATAAACAAACAAAAAGAATTATTTGAGAATAGAAGGCTGCTCAGAGAATCATCTCACCCTTTTTTGGAGCATGTATTCCAGCCCCCAACATGGTCCGGATCAATGGAGCCCTTGAAGGACCCCAGAGGGGCTGACCTGCAACATCACCAGTGAGCATCCTGCCCCGAGGTTCTCTGTCACGGGGGAAGTGTATCACTCCTGAGGAAATCAAGCTAGCCCAGGGCTCATTAGATTTAGGTCTGGACTTGCATATGTCTCATCAGAGCCTTCAGTTGGTTGAGGGTACCAGCACCTGACGGCTCCAGGTGAAGCACCCTGACTCGTGAAGGATGCCGTCCAACAGGGCCACTCAGCTCTGTTTGCCAGAGACCAGCTTCTCCCCCAAGTCTGTCCTGCCTCCAATGCCTTCGGCCTCCCACCACCCCACGCTGCCGAGAGATGGAGACACGATTGTAATACTTAATACAATGCTTTAGCTTCATTTTAGATTTCCATTTTTTATTCAGTTAACTAACCTGAAGAGAATTACAGTATTTCTAATATAATCTAAACTGTCATTTGTTGAGTGTGCCACAGAGAGAATTTCAATTTTCTTTCAGATTAGCATTTGCCCACTGAATATTTAATGGAAAAGAGAAATTATTTTCTCCTTTCTTGACTGTAAAAAGTTCAGAATCGTGCTGTGAGGAATGCAGAAAGGCATTTGGATTGTCAAAATGCTCTGTCCCTGCCAAAATGCTTCAATGGATATTAACCCTAAACTGAAAATGAGTTCTTGACACCTTAATGCTTGTATTCTTAGAATGGAAAATATATATTTGAGGTACATGGCATTCTAAATAGGGCTTTGAGAGTGAGTCTCAGAGAAATTCAGGAGCCTGTATGGTGAGTTTGAGGAAAAGACAGTTGGTCACTGTCTGTCATATTTTAGAGGAGCCTCAATCTGTTAGGCAACTTTTAGATGTTTAATTTAGAATGAATTACCTAGCTCTAAGCAGCAGAGCTGAAATTAACACCAATGACCTCACTAAACTAAAGCAGGTATAACTGATTAAGTCAAATTTTTATGCACATATACCTATACACGAGAGCGAAAGAATAGAGACACAAAAGTAGATATACACATATAAGCTATACGTTACATATATGATATACAATGTATATACAAATTTCAATAACCTCAGATATGCAGATGACACCACCCTTATGGCAGAATGTGAAGAGGAACTAAAGAGCCTCTTGATGAAAGTGAAATAGGAGAGTGAAAAAGTTAGCTTAAAACTCAACATTCAAAAAACGAAGGTCATGGCATCTGGCCCTATCATTTCATGGCAAATAGATGGGGAAACAATGGAAACAGTGACAGACTATTTTCTTGGGCTCCAAAATCACTGAAGATGGTGACTACAGCCATGAAATTAAAAGATGTTTGCTCCTTGGAAGAAAAACTATGACAAACCTATTAAAAAGCAGAGACATTCCTTTGCCAACAAATGTCCATCTAGTCAAAGCTCTGGTTTTTCCAGTAGTCATATGCGGATATGAGAGTTGGACCATAAAGAAGGCTAAGCGTTGAAGAACTGATGCTTTTGAACTTTGGTGTTGGAGAAGACTCTGAGAGTCCCTTAGACTGCAAGGAGATCCAACCAGTCCATCCTAAAGGAGATCAGTCCTGAATCTTCATTGGAAGGGCTCATGCTGCAATTGAAGCTCCAATACTTTGGCCACCTGATGCAAAGAACTGACTCACTGGAAAAGACTCAGATGCTGGGAAAGACTGAAAGCAGGAGGAGAAGGAGATGACAAAGGATGGTTGGATGGCATTACCATCTCGATGGACATGAGTTTGAGCAAGCTCTGGGATTTGGTGATGGACAGGGAAGCCTGGCGTGCTGCAGTCCATGGGGTCACAAAGAGTTGGACACGACTGAGTGACTGAACTGAACGAATAAACAAATAGGGGAACATGGCATAACCTCCAGACATAGACATTAAAAGAATCATGACATGGTTTGAAACAAATATATTAAGTAGGGTAAACAGAAAAAAAGCTTAGCAAATTTTTATATTAATTATATCCTCATATTTAACTGCAACTTATCTGCCACTGTGTGGAATAATATTAATCAAATGGTATTTGCAACCCTCACTGTATACACACATAGCAAGGCCCTTGAGACTTAGGAATGAGGAGGAAAGTACAAGTTCTGTCTGAGCTATCATAAAGCAAAAATACAAAAAACCCCATGATGACCACATAGGAAAGGTGGGGATTGGAAGAAGGACCTAAGCATTCCCTAGCTTTTCAGAGTTCAAAAAATTAGAAAATTAAGGCAAAGAATTTCCATATCCTAGAAGGTCAATTTCATTTTATTGTTTTGAAAACAAAAATAATTCATTTTTTTTTCCTTAGATGAGGTGCCTAGAACATGTGTTATACCTTAACCATTAAAAGTCAGCATCCTCTAGGTGGGTGTGGGTTTAATAGTCATTCTGATGTATGTCTCCATATAGTGACAGGTTACTCCCTGTCCCACTTTTGAACAGATTTACTCTGGTAGTCATGGAGAGAAACCTCTTTATGCAGCCAGCATGACTCAGCTGGTGTGTGCTAGCTCTCATCCCTCAGAATTTTTTGGAATTATTTTCCAGCTTTAATGAGATAAAATTGATAAATTCTATATATTTTAGACATACAGTATGATGATTATGTATATATATGTATACTATATGTATAATGTTAAGAAATAATTATTACAATCAAGTTAATACATCCATCATCTCATACAGTTACCATCAGTGAATAGGGAGGGGCAAGAGGTAAACTTTAAAGCAGCCCTATATTACATGTTAGAAATTTTGAAAAATATTATATGGATTCACAGTTACTCTATGTCTAGATCACACAAGAAAAGTTGTTGCTGGGGATGGGATGAATGGTCTAAAGAATGCCTTATTAACCAAAACAAATCCATTCTTTCATTTACACACTTTCACATTTAAGCTCAGAAAAAACAAAACTCAAGTCAAGTGGAGGAAAACCGACTTGAAACCAGAAGTTCTTAGAAAGCAAAACAATCTGAGTTTTGTTTACCAGGGACTCTATACGAGCCAAAAAAAAATCTGATTTTTTTCCTTAAGGCAAATGTCATTTTACAGAGAGTCAATAGAAGCATGGTCTTCTACTGTGGGGGCAATGGCTGAGATCTGTGCCCAATCCTTCCTCATCCCCATATCCCATTCCTCAAAACTCAGTCCCTAGTTTTCCCCAGTCGGAGAAGGCAATGGCACCCCACTCCAGTACTCTTGCCTGGAAAATCCCATGGATGGAGGAGCCAGGTAGGCTGCAGTACATGGGGTCGCTAAGAGTCGGACACGACTGAGCGACTTCACTTTCACTTTTCACTTTCATGCATTGGAGAAGGAAATGGCAACCCACTCCAGTGTTCTTGCCTGGAGAATCCCAGGGACAGGGGAGCCTGGTGGGCTGCCGTCTATGGGGTCGCACAGAGTCGGACACGACTGAAGCGACTTAGCAGCAGCAGCAGCAGCTTTCCCCAGTAGTTAAGCTCTCTCTAGATCATTGCGTTGAGTTACATCCATGTTTGAATGATTAGAACAAGCCTGGAAGATTAACCTGGAGACCAAGTGGTAGAAAGATTAAAGCAATTAGCAAAGTTCATCTTGGAAAAGAAAACCCTTAGTGGAGTGTGATGAATGTCTTTAAATATCCGAAAGGCTGCATTGCAGACAAAGCAGGAGATTTGCTCTGCTGGCATAGAGAGTAGAATGGGGGTCAATGTGGAGATGACTTTCATTTAATCAAGCATGATTAACTAGATTTATCTAGTAATAAAATAAGATTTTTTTTTTAATGTAGTGGGCATCATCTCACTAGAAGTATCCTAAGAGTGAGGATAACGATCAATCATTGTTATAAAAAAGATCAAAACATAGGTTTTAGAACTCAGAAAAGTTCACTGTGATTCAACTTTACATCTTATGCTGAAATTCTCTCCATAAATCTCCTGCTCAGCTGATGAGGATACACATCCACTGACAGAAAAGGCAAAGGGAAATATATTTGTCACAGCGTGGCTGCAGGCTGTATGCCTCAGAGTATGTGATCTGATTGTCAAAAAAATACAGATTCCTTGCTGCCCTCCATTACCAATCTCTGGCCCCAGGATGGTGCCAGGGATCTACACCTTCAGTGAACTTCTCAGATTATGCTGACGCACATTAGAGTTTAAGAAACATTGAACTAGGTGAACATAAAGATCTTTCTGATGCCAAGAGGCTGGGAAAAAGGATAATAGGATAGGATTCTCAGTTTCCCCAAGAGAATTAATTCAATTCAGGTCAATAAAGATATTTTCCATGAATATACATCTGCAAGGTTTGGGGGCATGATAGTCTAACATTTAATGCATTTGCTTCTTTCCAAGGCTTCTGACTTCCCTGATGGCTCAGACTGTAAAGCATCTGCCTACAATGTGGGAGAGGCGGGTTCAATCCCTGGGTCAGGAAGATCTCCTGGAGAAGGAAATGGCAACCCATTCCAGTATTCTTGCTTGGAAAATCCCATGGATGGAGGAACCTGGTACACAACAGTCCATGGGGTCTGGCCTGGAGAATTCCATGAACTGTATAACCCATGGGGTCACAAAGAGTCAGACACAACTAAGCAACTTTCACTTGATTTTGCTTCAATGCTTCCCAGGTGGCGCTAATGGTAAAGAACCCATCTGCCAATGCAGGAGATGTAAGAGACACAGGTTTGATTCCTGGATTGGGAATATCCCCTGGAGGAGGACTTGGCCATCCACTCCACTATTCTTGCCTGGAGAATCCCACGGAACAGAGGAGCCTGGTGGGCTACACTTTTCTCCAATACTAGTTCCCTTGACATGATTTCCAGGGATTGTGACAAACTGGGACACTTCTTACATGGCCACATTCTCAGCCTCATTCCAAACAAAATACCCCAAGTATCACCATTTTGGCAAACACTGACTTACTTTCTTGGACCTTGAAATGCAAAATTAAAACGGGGAAACACCAAATTTTATAGACCTTTGGAAAAGCGTCTAGTTAAATACATAGGGAGGGCCAGGCCCATTCTAACCAACTCATGGAGTCGTTTCAGTCAGGACATGTAAGGTCTTGGAGACTGAGTCTGACATCCCCTTCACCCTCACCTCCCAATTCCTCCTGTGACAAATCTACCAGCAAGAGTTGACAGATACGAGAAACAACAACCACGCCCTGTGAATCCTGAAGTCCCCTGCATAGTGAAGTGTGGGATGGTGGAGTTCAGATGGTAGGTGTTCTAAGTTAGGTTCACAAGGGCTTTATACCTGGGGTTGCAATTTGAGAGTTCAAAGGAAGAGAGATGGTTGAATCAACCTTCAGGAAAAAAATGATATTACTTGTTCATTCTTAGAATTTTCACCCTCAGGAGATCTCCTCACCAAGAAGCAAGAAGTAATTTTCATCCCCTACAAATGCTTCCTCATAAAAGTTTCTTTTCTCAAAAGTTTGTCCCTTATCCTTCATTAAAAAAAGAAATACACACCTGACGTTCAGTCTGCCTAGAAGAGCAGCTCCAATCTTCTGGGAACAGTCCTACTCCTATGTTAAACATAGGGTTCAAATATTTGGTTATCACTATGGATTTACTGACAGTGTTCTGGGGTGACTACCTGATTCTTCATCCAGGATGAGTCAACTTACAGTACTGCTCAATGCTTTTCAAACTTGGATTAAGAGATTGACTTTCAGTCTCTACACAGAAACAAAGGTAAGAGATACAGGATATTGGAGCTGCTGACAGCTTGGATCCCAGCCCTGTGGCAGAAGGCAGTGTGTATCAGTGAAGCCAGCATGCAGAGAAAAACAGGGAAAAAAGAAGAGCTGGTGGTACCCACCCTCTATTCAGTCGCACTGAGGCATGACTACACATTTATCCTTCTAACACTGTGGTTAAGTATAGAAAATTCAGTAGGTTCCTTTCTGCATCATAGTTTGTGCTGATTGTTTTTCCTTTCAACCAAGAAGAGTCACACTAACCAATAGAGAATACAGAATTTCTAGTAACTGAGCTTCTGTTGCACACAGATTTGTGATCTTTCAAGTCTTATGCATTTGGTCATATTTTCTGAAGACCGATGGAGAAAATTCTATCAATATATAGACTCAAACATAATGCTCGCTCAGTAACAAGTCCTGTAGCTAAGTGAATATTCTCAGAAATCATTACTGGCAAAATGACCTTGTTTTTAAATGTAGATCAAGATAAAGGATTTTTTTAAATAGTTTGAAAATAAGAAGGAGTTAAAGACTAATACTCCAGTCGTGTTTTCTGTTGTAACTCACAGATGCATATTCAAAGTCCAGAAATATAGAAGAATCTTTTGAAATCCCAATTCTCTTCTAGCCTCTGTACCCATGTTAAAAATCCATTTCCTATTAAGATGCTTCCTTTACTGGGGAAAGAACTATCTTTAATCTTAACAACAAAGATCTAAAGAAATTCACAACGGAAATAGAACGTAGTACCAACATTAGTCCACAAACAAAATAACAGTGTTTCAGTATATGGTCTTTTTGTGTATGGGGGTAGGTAAGAGGAGATGGCCAAGAGCAGTAAAGATGATCTAAGGTAGGAAGGGTAAAAGTAAGGAGAAAGAAAAATTGGAAAACATTTGGAATTCAAATTACTGACTAAAAGATACTTTATGGCTACCTGAGGTTTACTGACACCCTGGAGGCTTATTTAATGCAAGATCTTTCTGATCTGGATTTAAATATTACAAAAAACTAAACTGGATGGCTGAAAGACATATAACAATGGAATGGAATATGACCTAAAACTATCATTAACCAGACAGATGAAGGAAGTTTATATATCAAATAATCAGATTTCAAGTTTCTTTCTTTCAGTCATCCACCCACCCACCTCTCTGCCAGTATTGAACATCTATTATGCTCCAGACACTAGGCTTAAGGCTAAGGAGAATATAGCCATGGATCAGGCAGCCGATAACAAATATCCCGTAGAAGGACAAAGAAGATGTGAACAAAAATAACTCAAAATCTAAGACAGCGTGAGCGTTATGAATGACCTCAAGTGTTCCTGGGATGTGGAGTGGCAGGAAACCATTTCCTGTCAAGAGCTTCATGGTGAAGGTAGCATTGGAATGGAACCTCACAGGGGGATGAGTTCACTTTTAAAGCCCCTCATCCAAAAATAGGGGCCCCAAGAGCCTGGAGTAAAAGCCCTCTGTGGATTCTTGATGGTTGCCAGTAGTCTCAGGATATCATAATTGATGTATTTCCCTTCTGTGAGGCCACAGAGATTTCAACTATCTACCACCTTCTCTTCAGAAGATGGGATTATTATAAAATGTGCTTTGAAAAACTGTTTTGACAGAAAGGAAGAGAGCTCAGCTCAGAGAAGAAGGCTCTCTTCTGCATTTCATGTGCATACATCAACACATCTCAGACACCAAACCCAGAATGTGAATTTCCTGAATAATCTTTTGAGTTATCATGTTCTTTTGAAAACATGATCCAGATGGCATTCTGACCCATGAGTGAGCGATTCTGGGCCACAAGCAGAGCTCCTCATGCTCTTCACAACTGTCAGAATCTGGGAGACAGGAAGACACCCTCCTCCTCGCCTAACCCCCACTCCTGCCTGTTTTCCTTTGGGAGGGCCTCTAGGGTGGCGGAAATGCAGAGCGGCAGCTGAGAGCTCCCAGATAAAGGCCAAATGGATTTTTTTTTTTTTAGCAAACAGAGAATGCCTTAAAACCAGGCAAAATATTTGTTGAGAAATGGATACTTGCCCATAAGCTAAAGAAGGTGAGAGGCAGTTCTTTTCCTCCCTTGACAGGCTCTCCACCATCACAAGATTCATTCTTTGTTAGTAGCAGTGAGGAGATAGACATAAAAGAGTAATGCATGTTTATTGTTTTTTAAAGAAAATAAAACAAGGACAAGAGAAAAAAATCATACAAGCACAAATCGAGGGAATTCTCTGGAAGTCCAGTGGGTAGGACTTGGTGCTTTCACTGTCATGGCCCTGATTCAATTCCTGGTCAAGGAACTAAGACCCCACAAGCCTCATGCTGCAGCCAACAAAGCAAAACAAACAGCAAAAGCACAAATACACAGGAATAAAGCTGGCATCATTCTGCTCATATGCAATCATAAAAGCTTGAAGACCATGTGAAAAAATAACTAAAGAGAGAAAAGAACAAGAACTCTAGAATTCTATACTCAGCAGAGTATAGACTTTTTATTATTCACTTATCAAGCTAAAATTAAGTTATAGATTAAGTTACTAATTTAATTTATCAGGGTAAATTAAGTTATTGAAGGATAAAGAAGAATTCAGAAAGGATTTTAGCCAAGTATTCTGAGGAAAACACTTGGAAGATGGTGGCAGGAAGATTAATGAAACGACAAATGATACAGAGGGGATTTCAAGATTGAGGAAAACTTGAGAATAGAGGAAATTATGGTGAAGAATAAATAATAATATTGTTGTTTTTTAGTGGCTAAGAGTCCGACTCTTTGCAATCCCATGGGCAGCAGCATGCCAGACTTCCCTGTCCTCCACTATCTCCTGGAGTTTGCTCAAATTCATGTCCTTTGAGTCAGTGATGCCATCCAACCATCTCATCGTCTGTGAGTCATAATATACAGATATGCTTATGTCTAAAAGGGTACATCTACAAATGCCTTATAGCTGTGTAGAAGCATGTTAGTGTGACTCTCAGAGACAAATGTCTAAGGATTTTTGTACAATTTCACCCCTCTGACTTCAGAATGTTCTTAGACCAGGATACGTCAAATGTGGAAACAGGGAAAAAAGAGAACTGTGTTAGTGGCTGCATGGACCTTACCGTGCTCTTTTCTTTGGTCAAGTCTACTGTACAAGAACAGGACTGAAGAGGTGCATCCAAGGTGACCAACTCACTCCGGTTTTCCCAAGACTTTCTGATTTTATTACTGGAAGTACCATGTCTGAGGAATCTGCTCAGCCCAGACAAAGGAGATGGTTGGTCACCCTAGGTGCATACAACACTGACAAACTTGCCCTCAATAAATATCCAACAAACCTAGGTGTGGAACTTTCAGGCCTGGAATAAGACAACTGAGGTTTTTTAAAAAGATATAAAGCAGATATTAACTGGGGTTGGGGAAGGATGGGGAATTCCCCGCAGCCCCGAAAGGACACTTGGCAACACCTGGAGTCATTTTTGGTTGTCACAACCTGAGAGGATGCAAATGGCATCTAGTGGGTAAAAGCCAGGTAATATTGTTAAAGAGTCTACAACCAATAGGATAGCTTTCACAACAAAGACTCATCAGAAGAGCCCAAGTAGAAAAACTTCGATATAAAGAACAAAATCAAGCATAAAAATTCTCACATTAAACAAAAATATATTCAATTGCCCCATTAAAAGACGAACTGTCAGACTGGATTAAAAGCAGATCCTGCTTATAGGCTATTTGGAGGAAACACCCATGCAGTGGGCCTCCCATTGGACTCACTGGTAAAGAACCCACCTGCCAATGCAGGAGACATAAGAGACACAGGTTTGATCCCTGAGTTGGGAAGATTTCCTGGAGAAGGGCACAGAAACTCACTCCAGTATTCTTGCCTAGAGAATCCCATGAACAGTGGGCTACAGTCCCGAGGGTCATAGAATCAGACAGGACTGAAATGAATTAGCACACACACACCTCATACAATAAGTTGATAAAGAAGTGTGATGTAAAGGAAAAGAGAAAGGGATACTAGTCCAGTGCAAAAAATATAAAAGCAAAAGAGGCAAAATTAATAATTAACAACTTGGTTCTAAAGATCAAAAACAATGAATAAAATATAAACTGTCAATTTCAATAGTAAAATAACAACTTTAAAAAACAGACAAATGGTCTTGAGCTATGTAAATCAAATGATGTATCAGTTAAGTATAAAAACCAACAATTACTTGAAAAGCAGAAATAATTTTATAACCATATAATTCTACTGGGAAACAATTTATTTAACTGATATATCACTTGGATTTACACAGCTTAAGTTTAGGACCATTTGTCTTCAGAAAACTAACCAATATGATCACATGAACCACAGCCTTGTCTAACTCAATGAAACTATGAGACATGCCATGTGGGGCCACCCAACACAGACGGGTCACGGTGGAGAGTTGTGTCAGAATGTGGTCCACTGGAGAAAGGGATGGCAAACCTCTTCAGTATTCTTGCCTTGAGAACCTCATGAACAGAATGAAAAGGCAGAAAATAGGACACTGAAAGATGAACTCCCCAGGTCAGTAGGTGCCCAATATGCTACTAGAGATCAGTGGAGAAATAACTCCAGAAAGAATGAAGCAATGGAACCAAAGTAAAAACAACAGCCAGTTGTGCATGTGACTGGTGATGGAAATAAAGTCTGATGCTGCGAAGAACAATATTGCATAGGAACCTGGAATGTTAGGTCCATGAATTAAGGCAAATTGGAACTGGTCAAACAGGAGATGGCAAGAGTGGACATCAACATTTTAGAATCAGTGAACTAAAATGGACTGGAAAGGGTGAATTTAACTCAGATGACCATTATATCTACTACTGTGGGCAAGAACCCCTTAGAAGAAATGGAGTATAGTAAACAAAAGAGTCTGAAATGCAGTACTTGGATGCAATCTCAAAAACGACAGAATGCTCCTGAATCCTGTTCACTTCCAAGGCAAACCATTCAATATCACAGTAATCCAAGTCTATGCCCCGACCAATAATGCTGAAGAAGCTGAAGTTGAATGGTCCTATGAAGACCTACAAGACCTTCTAGAACTAACACCCCAAAACAGATGTCCTTTCCATTATAGAGGACTGGAATGCAAAAGTAAGAAGTCAAGAAATACCTGGAGTAACACGCAAATTTGGCCTTGGAGTACAGAATGAAGCGGGGCAAAGGCTAATAGAGTTTTTCCAAGAGAACGCACTGGTTATAGCAAACACCCTCTTCCAACAACACAAGAAAAGACTCTACACATGGACATCACCAGATGGTCAACACCGAAATCAGATCGATTATATTCTTTGCAGCCAAAGATGGAGAAGCTCTACACAGTCAGCAAAAACAAGACTGGGTGCTGACTGTGGCTCAGAACATGAACTCCTGATTGCCAATTCAGACTTAAATTGAAGAAAGTAGGGGAAACCACTAGACCATTCAGGTATGACCTAAATCAAATCCCTTACATTATACAGTGGAAGTGACAAATAGATTCAAGGGATTAGATCTTATAGTCAGAGTGCCTGAAGAGCTATGCACAGAGGTTCGTGGCATTGTACAGTGGGCAGAGATCAAGACTATCCCCAAGAAAAGAAATCCAAAAAGGCAAAATGGTTTTCTGAGGAGGCCTTAAAAATAGCTGTGAAAAGATGAGAACTGAAAGGCAAAGGAGAAAAGGAAAGATATGGATATCAAAAGCTATCCAGTTGAATGCAGAGTTCCAAAGAATAGCAAGGAGAGATAAGAAAGCCTTCCTCAGTGATCAATACAAAGATATAGAGGAAAACAATAGAATGGGAAAGACTAGAGATCTCTTCAAGAAAATCAGAGATACCTTGGGAATATTTCATACAAAGATGGGCACAATAAAGGACAGAAATTATATGGACCTAACAGAAACAGAAGATATTAAGAAGAGGTGGAAGGAATACACAGAAGAACTATACGAAAAAGATCTTCATGACCCAGATACTCATGATGGCGTGATCACTCACCTAGAGCCAGACATTCGGGAATGCAAAGACAAGTGGGCCTTAGGAAGCATCACTACGAACAAAGCTAGTAGAGGTGATGGAATTTCAGTTGAACTAATTCAAATCCTAAAAGATGATGCTGTGAAAGTGCTGCACTCGATATGCCAGCAAATTTGGAAAACTCAGCAGTGTCACAGGCCTGGAAAAGGTCAGTTTGCATTCCAATCCCAAAGAAAGGCAATGCCAAAGAATGCTCAAACTACTGCACAATTGCACTCATCTCACATGCTAGCAAAATAATGCTCAAAATTCTCCAAGCTAGGCTTCAACAGTATGTGAACCGTGAACTTCCAGATGTTCAAGCTGGATTTAGAAAAGGCAGAGGAAGCAGAGATCAAATTGCCAACATCTGCTGGATCATCAAAAAAGCAAGAGAGTTCCAGAAAAACATCTACTTCTGCTTTATTGACTATGCCAAAGCCTTTGACTGTGTGGATCACAACAAACTGTGGAAAATTCTTAAAGTGATAGAATACCAGACCACCTTACCTGCCTCCTGAGAAATCTGTATGCTGGTCAAAAAGCAACAGTAAGACCTGGACAGGGAACAACAGACTGGTTCCAAACCAGGAAAAGGAGCACATCAAGGCTATATATTATCACCCAGCTTATTTAACTTATATGCAGAGTGCATCATGAGAAATGCTGGACTGGATGAAGCAGAAGCTGGAATCAAGATTTCTGGGAGAAATATCAATAACCTCAGATATGCAGATGACACCACCTTTATGACAGAAAGTGAAGAAGAACTAAAGAGCTGCTTGACGAAAGTGAAAGAGGATAGTGAAAAAATTGGCTTAAAACTCAACATTCAGCAAACAAAGATCATGGCATCTGGTCTCATCACTTCATAGCAAATAGATGGGAAACAATGGAAACAGTGAGAGACTTTACCTTTTTGGGCTCCAAAGTCACTGCAGATGATGACTGCAGCCATGATATTAAAGGACTATTGCTCCTTGGAAGAAAAGCTACGACCAACCTAGACAGCATATTAAAAAGCAGAGACATTACTTTGCCAACCAAGGTCCGTCTAGTCAAGGCTATGGTTTTTCCAGTAGCCATGTATGGATGTGAGTTGGACTATAAAGAAAGCTGAGCACCGAAGAATTGATGTTTTTGAATGGTAGTTTTGGAGAAGACTCTTGAGAGTCCCTTGGTCTCCAAGAAGATCCAACCAGTCCATCCTAAAGGAAATCAGTCCTGAATATTAATTAGAAGGACTGATGCTGAAGCTGAAACTCCAATACTTTGGCCACCTGATGCGAAGAACTGACTCATTGGAAAAGACCCTGATGCTGGGAAAGATTGAAAGTGGAAGGAGAAGGGGATGACAGAGGGTGAGATGGTTGGATGGCATCACCGACTCCATGGACATGAGTTTGAGTAAACTCCAGGAGTTGGTGAAAGACAGGGAAGCCTGGCGTGCTACAGTCAATGGGGTTGCAAAGTGTTGGACACGACTGAGTGACTGAACTGAACTGAACTGTCTTCTTTTTTAATATAAATGAAAGCAAAAATGCAGAGGAACTAAGTACTACAATAGAAACTTAAATCTTTCTGAGAACATACTATTTTGGGAAATTCTTGTAATAATAAAAACTTAAATATTTTTAAAATTTTATAGCAGATACTTATAGGCCATATTCCCTAATAAGGCAATAAAATTAGAGAAGGAAATTTAAGTGACAAAAAAATGTTGACTGCTTCAAAAACAATTTTTTAAAATACTCATCTAGTTTTAACTAACATATAAATGGAATGTATAATTTATCTATAACTCAATTAATTTAAAAGAAAATCTGCCAAAAATTACAGTACACAATGAAAAGAGTATTTAGTAGGAAATGGATAGCCTTTTAAATAGTTTATAATTAAGGAAGGAAAATAAAACTAGAACTAAGAACTTAGGTTAAGAAATTTGTGAAGAGAGGGGAAGATTGATTCCAGAAAGAGGGAAATAACATAAAAGCTGAAATACAAAACAGAAAAAATTGTAGAAAAAAGTCAAGAGATTCAAACCTAGAACTTTGAAGGACTAACACACTATAAAAAACATTTGTAATCCTGATCATGTAAAAGGAGAAAAATAAAATGTCTAGAACTTAGACTGGTTAAAAACTGAGATAAAGAGGAAAGGAATTTTATTTGCAATTCTGGGCAGAAAATTTTGGGGTCCTAGAGAAAATGGATCGTTTCTTGTAAAATAAAAACTACTAAAATTTATAAAGAATCATCAAAAGTGAAATTATATCAATAATATAGAAAGAATTATGAAAGCCATTAGATATCTAATCTTTAGAAAATTTAAAAAGTTGTTTTAAGCAAAAGATAGAAGTCTCTAATTCAGTTTTGAAACTAGTTTTATTATCAAAAGTTTAAGATAGCATAAAAAAGAAACTATGGACCATTCTCATTTATGAATATAATAAAAATTCCAAGTACACATTTATAAAACAGTTAGACAATATATGAAACACAGCACACTATGAAGAAACTGAGTTTATTCCATGGGGGCAATAGTGCTTTAATACCAGAAAATATATTAGCATAACACAAAACATTAAAATAAAAATAGAAAAATAATTATACCTTCAGGTTCTGAAAAAACACTTCATAAAATTCATCAGATATGACAAACAAAAGGTTATAAATAAATGACTTATATTTAATTAATCTTGTTTGTCAAAAACCACAAAGAGCATATGCAACAAAAAATATTTCAATTAAAAATCAAGACTAGACACAGAAGTCCATGATCACTACTACTGTTAAAAATTAACTTGGCAGTTTCAGTAAATTCAATAAAATGAGAAAATCAAATAACATAAATATTGAAAGAAAATATGTATACTTTTATGGATAGAAACTCATGAAATGCTAATAAAAGAAAATTAAAACCTCATCATGCTAAGGAGTTTCCCAAGATGGAGAAAAGCAGGGCAAATACATAAACATCAAACAGACCAATAGAACAGAACAGAGCAGCCAGAACTAAACTCACACTCATGTGGCCAACTCATTCATGAAAATGGAGACAAGAATATACAATGGGGGAAATTTACTTCAAAAACTGCTAAGGAAAAAACTCTATCTTACACCATACACAAAAAATAGCTCTAAATGGATTAAAGACTTGAATGTAAGACCTGAAATCATAAGACTCTTAGAAGAAAACACTCCTTGACGTGATTCTTCATAGTAATTTTTTTCAGCGGAGGGCATAATTTGACACCAAAAGCAAAGGTTACAAAAACAAACAACTGGGGCTACATCAAACTAAAAATGTTCTGCCCAGCAAAGGAAATCATCAAGCAAACAAAGGCAACCAATGGAGTGGGAGAAAATATTTGAAAATTGTATCAGATAAGGGATTAATATCTGAAATATACAAAGAACTCTGATGATTCAATAGCAAACAAACAAAACAATCCAATTAAGAAGTGGGGGGAAGATCTGAATTGACATTTTTTTCCAGAGATGACATCCAGGTTGCAAACAGGTACATTAGTGGCTCTGCACCACTAGTTATCAGGGAAGAACAAGTCAGAACTACAATGAGATACGGCGTCACACGTTAGAATGGTTATTATCAAAAAGACAAGAACTAACAGATGTTGGCCAGGATGCAGAGAAAAAGGAACCATTGTGCTCTGTTGGTGGGAATACAACTTGGTGTAGCCACTATGGAAAATTGTATGAAGTTTCCTCAAAAGTTAGTGAGCAAAGGATCAGCTATTTCAAAATTGAGCTGGCACAGCTGTTTATCCATCCAGAAGAAGATAAAAAACAGCTCCCATTTAAATTAAAAATTGTATATGTATTTAAGGCTTTTAAAACTAAGTTTTTAATAAATATCATAAACAAAGAAACAAAAACGAATCTATTGTGCCACATGGGGTTAATGGAAGCTTAAGACTGAAAAATCAGAATCTAAAATTTTAAAACATTTTTGGAAAATTGAAAGAAAAAGTGGGGTTTACCTAGAAAGATACCACCAATAAAAGTTAATATCTATGCAGAGCTGTTGGCTTAAAACTCAACGTTCAAAAAGCTAAGATCATGGCAACTGGTCCCATCACTTCATGGCAAATAGATGGGAAAACAATGGAAAGAGTGACAGACTTTCTTTTCTTGGGATCCAAAATCACTGCAGATGTTGACTGCGGCCATGAAATTAAAAGATACTTGCTTCTTGGAAGAAAAGTTATGACAAACCTAGACAGCATATTAAAAACCAGAGACATCACTTTGCTCACATAGGTCCGTCTAGTCAGAGCTATGGTTTTTCCAGTAGTCATACATGGATGTGATAGTTGGACCATAAAGAAGGCTGAGTGCCGAAGAATCGATGGTTTCAAACTGTGGTGCTGGAGAAGACTCTTGAGAGTCCCTTGGACAGCAAGGAGATCGAACCAGTTAATCCTAAAGGAAATCAACCCTGAATATTCATTGGAAGGACTGATGCTGAAACTGAAGCTGCAATGCTTTGGTCACTTGATGTGAAGAGCCACTCATTGGAAAAGACCTTGATACTGGGAAAGATTGAAGGCAGGAAGAGAAGGGGGTGACAGAGGATGAGATGGTTGGATGGCATCATCAACTCAATGGACATGAGTCTGAGCAAGCTCCGGGAGATAGTGAAGGACAGGGAAGCCTGGCGTGCTGCAGTCCATGGGGTCACAAAGAGTTAGACTTAACTGAGTGACTGGCACAACAAAGCAACAATAAAGTGGAGGTAAAATGTGACAGATATAAGACAGAAGAAAAATTTCCTTAATATACCCAGAACTCTTATAAATCATCAAGAAAGACTATTCAGAAGGAAAAATAATTATGGGTAAAAGACATACATGATAATTTTATGAACAAAAATATTGAGAAAATACATGAAAAGATTCTCATATTGATGAAAACTGAGGTAAGTGCAAAATAAATAATAGATTGTCATTTTATATCAGACTGATACAAGATAACACCTAATGTTGGTAGGGTTTTTGGGAAAGGGGATTTTAAAATTATTGGGAGAACTTACAGTGCTGTGGCTCTTTTGGAGAAAAATCTAATAATAGCTGTAATGAAGTTCTTAATACAACTCTTTTGAATTCTTCCTGGAAACCTTCTGCAGAATTGTTAGGAACGGACAGAAACTGGAAATAAATTATTTGCCTACTAACAGAGAAGCAGCTGAATAATGTATCATATTGTCACACTAGTGAATATTATATAATAGTATTAAAAAAATTAAAGCCACTAGATGAGAAACGTTTATGAAGCAGAGTATTAAAAAAAATGTAGGAAAATGATTCTTTACATCATTTAATTCCAAACAAAGACTCAAGGAAAAACCCATTATGGACATATATGAGTATAATCTCCTCATATGAAGAGAGTGAAAGTCTGAGATATTGATATTTGCTTGCAGACTGGAACCAAGCTCTAAATAAAGATAACAATTTGGAAAACAATATGAATAAATTTATAAGCTTGATTTTATGTGAATAAAATTAACATGAATCTAAATTTAAATAACAGCAAAAAAAAAAAGGTAAACCACTGTTAGTCCTGATACCTTTTCCCATAAGGTGACACAGTCATCACAGAAACAGAGAATGATGAGGCAGGTTACCTTAAATCAGAGAAAAATCCACTTTGACATTAGATAAAGCAAATCGAAGACTATGTCACTATCAAGATCCATCCTGACGATTTCAAGAATTGGGTCTATTCTTTACAACACACAACCTCGTCCTAGGCAGTATCTGGTCTGGTCTTCTCATTTGACAGGTGAGGAAATTAAGGTCACAAGGAGGTTTTAAGCAATGTTTCCTAGTGACAGAGCTTAGTGCAGAAATGGACCTAGAATCTAAGCTCCTCCCCTCTCCAGGGACTCCTCCAATACTCAGCCCTGTTCCCTATTATGCTAGAATTCTTTCAGGAGCAGAAAAGCATGGACGAAAGAGGTGAAGTTCAAGGGAGTGCAAAGACCTTGCCCTTGTAGATGGAGACATTTTCTTATTAAAAAGAGAGAACTGTGCCACCTTATTAAGAATTTTGGGAAGCTTCTATATAACACAGGGAGCCCAGCCTGGCACTCTGTGATGACCTAGAGGGGTGGGTTGCAGAGAGGGTAGGGAGGCTCAACAGGGAAGGGGAATACATATAATTATGGCTGATTTATGTCACTGTACAGCAGAAACAAACACAACATTGTAAAGCAATTTTCCTCCAATTAAAAAATAAATTAAAAAAAATTCTTACACCAGATACAGTGGCTCACAGGCTCTCCAAGAGCTCTGCCCATTGGTACTCTTACATGTGAACTTCTGCTCAAATGCTCAGGTCCCAATCCCAAAGCCAATTACTTCTCTAACTTAGAGTCAATACTTTTTGCACATCCAATAATTGTCTATTATTCCTACATGAAAATTTGTGTGTGTGTGTGTGTGTGTGTGTGTGTGTGTGTGTGTGTGTAACTGGGTCCCTTTGCTGTACAAGTAAAACTAACATAACATTGTAAGTCAACTATACTCCAATATAAAATAAAAAGAATTTTGAAAAATATATGTAAAGTTACTCTCTCTCTCCTTCATAATAAAGTTATTCTCTCGTTTCTTCATAAACAGATACAGTTGATGAGTTAGCTGGTTTACATAATGAATATTAATGATGTCTTGTCACAAACTCAAGGCCTGTAAGTTTTCCTGCAAGAGACTAAAATTTCAGACTTAATTATCTGACTATGTGCCTTCTTTACTAAAAATACCAGGTAGGAGACTATGGATCTCTTGTTGCCAATGTAGTATCTCTCCAAGAGAAACAAAGTAGGTGGAAAGTGTAACCACTGCATGTTAAAAGACATCATGTTTCCATTCTGAGTTACATAGTTGAGACATGAGGCTAACATACAGAATACCCAAGCTAAGCAGCTCCCCTGCCAACTCCAACACCAGTTATCAATGTAGTGTTCCAAGTAATGGTACTGGAGATGGTCTACATAGCGATTACACCTTTACAATGTTATTTGACTCCTTTATGATATTTTCCATCATCTTCCTCATCATATAATAGGTTGTTTTGGGCTCCAGTAGAACATAGTTAATAAAGTGGTTAGTATCTGGCATATGCAAGCACTTCATTATTGAGGTAACACTGATTTATAACATTGCATGTTTCATGTATACAACACTTCTACTTCTGTATAAACTAGCATGCTTACCAACAAATTGTTACCATTCAGTTGACCTTCTTTATTTATTTTGTTCCAGTTCCTTCCCCTCTGCTAACCACTACACTGTTCTCTGTATCTCTGTGTGTATGTGCTTGTTTTTGTTTAGTTTATTCATTTGAGAATTTTTGGTTTTTTTTAATTCTACATTTGAGTGTAATCAAATGTTATTTGTCTTTTTCTGACTTATTTTACTTAGTATAACACCCTCAAGTTCCATCCATGTTGTAGCAAATGGCGAGAGTTCATCTTTTTTATGACTGAGTAGTATTTCTCCATGTGTGTATGTTTGTATGTATGTGCACATATACATATTTATCCATTTACTCATTGATGGACACAGGTTGTTTCTATATCTTGGCTATTATAAATAATGCTGCAGTGAACACAGAGGGGCATATAACTTTTCAAATTAATGTTTTTATTTTCTTTGGCTAAATACCCAGGAATAGAATAGTTAGATTATCTGATAATTCTATTCTCAATTTTTTAAATTTATTTATTTTTAACTGAAACATAATTGCTTTACAATATTGATTTGTCTATTCTCAATTTTTTTTCGAGAATCTCCATATTGTTTCACCAGCACTGCATGTGAGATTTCCTTTCTCCACATCCTTGACAACACTTGTTATTTCTTGCCCATTTTACGATAGCCATGCTAACAAATGTGAGGGGATCTAATTGTGGGTTTGGTTTGCCTTTGCCTAATAATTAGGAATGTTGAATATCTTTTGGTATGCTTCTTGGCCATTTGTATGTTGTCTTTGGAAAAATATCTGATCCTATGCTAATTTTTTAATCAGGTTTTTGGTTTTTGTTGTTGAGTTGTATAAGTTTTTATATGTTTTGGGTATTAGTCATTTATTGAATATATGATTTACAAATATCTCCTCCCACTTAGTAGGTTGTCTTTTTGTTTTGATTATTTTCTTTTATGTGCAGAAGCTTTTTAGTTTGATGCAGTCCCATTTGTTTATTTCTACTTTTGCTCCCCTTGTCTGAGGAGACATATCCAGAATTGAGAGCCCAGAAATAAACCCACACATATGTAGGTAAGAAATTTATGACAAAGGAGCAATGACTATACAATAGAGAAAGGATAGTCTCTTCAATAAACGGTGTTGGGAAAACTGGGCAGCCATGTGCAAAAGAGTGAGACTAGATCTTTCCCTTATGCCATTCATAAACATCCACTCAAAATGGATTCAAGACTTGAATGTAAAGCTTGAAACCATAAAACTGCTAGAAGGAAACATAGGCGGTCTGCTGTTTACCATCAGTCTTAACAATGCAAGCACATTAATAGGTAAATTATCATTTATATGAAAAGTCTGTATGTTGTATGTCCAACCCTATTGGTAACAATTGTTCAAATAAAAATAGAGATAAAAATTACACACATCAAAATAGAGACAATTGCTGAACTTACATTATGTAGTATACATTCTGAGCTGTTCTTTTTTTTTTTTTTTTAACATTTTAGAAGGCAGGGAGGTAGATGGAAAGATTGGCATGATATACAGGTGTTACAAAACTGTGGGTAAGAATCTCAGTTTCTTGGGTAAAGCCTGTAAGAAGTAAGTGTCTGGAGACCATCCGAATCTTTTCTGTGTGGATCAGGTTTAGGCAAAGAAAGAATGACAAACTTCTTCCTTAAGAATTGAGAAAACAATTCACAGCTTAAATCATAATCATCTAGGTGGCTCATTAAAACTCAGATGCACTGTTTACAACAGCTAGGGCATGGAAGCAACCTAGATGTCCACCAGCAGATGAATGAATAAGGAAGTCATGGAACATATACACAAAGGAAACTCAGCTACAAAAAGGAACACATTCGAGTCAGTTCTAATGAGGTGGATGAAACTGGAGTCTATTATACAGAGTGAAGTAAATCAGAAAAAGGAACACCAATACTGTATATTAATGCATATATATGGAATTTAGAAAGATGGTAATGACAATCCTATATGCAAGGCAGCAAAAGAGACACAGAAGTAAAGAACAGACTTTTGGACTATGTGGGAGAAGGAGAGCGTGGGATGATTTGAGAGAACAGCATTGCAACATGTATATTATCATATGTAAAACAGATGACCAGTGCAAGTCTGATGCGTGAAGCAGGGCACTGGGACAACCCAGAGGGATGGGAAGGGGAGGGAGGTGGGAGGGGTGTCAGGATGGGGGACACACGTGCACTTGTGGCTGATTCATGTCGATGTATGGCAAAAACCACCACAATATTGTAAAGTAATTATCCTCTAGTTAACATAAATTAATTAAAAACAAAAAAAGCTCAGATCTGTGACTCAAAGTCAGGAGATCTGAAGCGGATCCCAAGGACTCAAATTTCTAACAAGTTTTCAGGTGCTGAAACTGCTGCTGGTTTGGAAACCACATTTTGAGAACCACTACTCGGGATGATTTGCCTCAGTTTCCCAGTTTGCTTTGCTGATGAGGTCTGAGTAGGGGAGGATTGGTCCTGAGTAGAGCCAGTCCTAAGCACAGCATCCTCAGAAGCCTCTCAAACCTTCCCTTCATCATTTACCAGGCTCTATTCCTTCATTATTCACCAGGCTCTAAGGCCTTCAAAACTTAAGTCACCAAACAACTTTTTGAAAAAGGCTCTCCTGGAAAGGTAGTGAGGGAGACAAATGTGATTAATCTCTTAATTTAGGGATCTGGAGAAAAATGACTCCTGTGTTTTGCTATAGATTTTGACATGTAGCCAGGGTTTGGCTCTGAAACTGAGAGCGGCATCTTTGCTCCGGGAACCATCAGAAGCCACAATTAACATTCAGACAGGCCCACTCAGACTCCACCAGCAGCCCAGATTCTTGCGCCCCCGGGAATATTGATCTGAAGAATCAATTTTGCTTATAAATTAAAGGGGGTGAAAAGAGCTAATCATTAAAGCATATGAGACTTGGTCTAAGTGCAGAACAATTATGCTATGTGAAGAGACGATGATAGCTTGCAGATCAATCACTGGGAATTTTTTTTTATTTGGACTTGGAAACTTTAGTAACCAAAAAAGATGATATATTTTAAGGGATTAGGCAGGCTTCTCTAAAAATGGGCTGTAAGTTCAAGAAATGTATAAAAGGAATGATGCGGCATGGATTCTTTATGTGTGTGACCTAAAATGTCAAAAATTTGAAGAACCTATTAAGAGTAGAACATCACTTCACACAAAGGGCTGCCAGATGTTTCCAGAGTGACACCCCCCTCCCCCACCAAGGTGTGGACCTCTTTACTTATTTCCTGCCCCATTTTCTCACTCCATTTATGGCTCCCATCTGTCCATCTTGGCTGCTTCCTGCAAAGCTCCTTTCAGATGATGTGCCATGGTCACTGGCCATGATAGAAGGGACTCCAGCATCCAGCTAAGTCCTGCTGCCTCTGGAAGCCCCACATCCTAGACTTTGGGGCTCTAAGTGCTGAGGGCATCAACAACCAGGGCTTTCTTCTCTACTCTGTGCCTCACTCTCCACCTACTTTGCTGAGCCAAGAAATCACAGAGATCACAGTAGCTCTTGAATAAGAGCCTATTAGTTTTCTAAGGCTGCCTTAAAAAAAATGCCAGACACTGAGAGGCTTAAACAATATACGTGTTTCCCCTTATTGTTCTATAGGCTACAAGTCCAAGATCAAGGTATCAGCAGATTCGGTTTCTTCTGAGGCTTCTCTCCTTGGCTTGCAGCTGGTCCTCATGTGGTCTTTTCTCCATGCATTGGGTTGGCTAAAAAGTTTGTTCAGTTTTTTCCATACCATGTTATGGAAAAACCCAACTGAACTTTTTGGCCAACCCAATACATATACCCTTGCTATCTCTTCCTCTTCTTCTAAGGACACCAATCATATTAGATTAGAGCCTCACAATAATGGCCTCATTCTAACCTAATTATTTCTTTAAAGGTCTTTTCTCCAAATATAGTTACATTCTTAGGGCCTCACAATAATGGCCTCATTCTAACCTAATTATTCCTTTAAAGGTCTTTTCTCCAAATATAGTTACATTCTGAGATCCTAGGGACTAGAACTTTAACATATGAACTGGGAAGCAAGGGGTAGGAAATAATTCAGCCCACAACAAATAGTATCAGCTTCCTTCTTTAATGCTTCAATCCATAGGAGTCCACAGATCATTTGAGGGACCTGGTCTAGGGGACAAAGTCTCTGTGCCATTTTCCTCCCTTCTTTCAATCAAAACTCAACTCTTTTTTTTTATTATTTATTTATTTACTTTACAATATTGTATTGGTTTTGCCATACAACTGGAGCCTACTATATAGAGTGAAGTAAGCCAGAAAGAAAAACACCAATACAGTATACTAACACATATACATGGTATTTAGTTAATTGGTAAAGATAACCCTGTATGCGAGACATCAAAAGAGACACAGATAAATAGAACAGTATTATGGACTCTATGGGAGAGGGCGAGGGTGGGATGATATGGGAGAATGATACTGAAGCATGTGAACTATCATATGTGAAATGAATCGTCAGTCCAGGTTCAATGCATGATACAGGGTGCTCGGGGCTGGTGCACTGGGATGACCCAGAGGGATGGGATGGGGAGGGAGGTGGGAGGGGGGTTCTGGAAGGGGAACACATGTACACCCATGGTGGATTCATGTCAATGTATGGCAAAACAAAGACAATATTGTAAAGTTAAAAAATAGAAAATAAACTAATTTAAAAAAATGAATTACTGAGACAAACACAGTGAGTTAGAATGAGCGGGTGTGGGTGAGGATGAGGAGGAGCGCAGGTGTGGAAGCAGTCACTTCAATATATCTGTGGAACAATTTGGCAGAAACGTCAAGTAGATATATACAGATCAGGATCCCAGGAAAAGACATAGGCCAGTGGAACCATTGTATAGTGGGACCAACACTAGGCATTTGGTTATGATGACTGTGAGATTTCATAATGAATAAAAGGAGCCAAGGATGGAGGAGGAGCCCCAGATAGCACCAGGATTTAAAGGACAAATAGCAGAACCTATGACAGAGCAGAGGAAGCCACCTGAATTCCCCTGCAATTCTCCTTTTATTAAATGAGCTTTTCTAAATTTCTCTGTTAGTGACCATCTTTACCTTATTTCATGAGATCATGTATTATTCTCCCATTGGGCCATCTATGAAAATCTCACCTTTGTTCTGTCTTATGCTTCCTGTAGATGGCCTTTTACATACAGCACAGTGAATGATAATAGGACAACCAGTTCAGAGCCTAAAGCCCTGAATGCCTCTCCCAGTTCTGTCCCAGTAAGATAATCCAACCTTGAGAAAAATATCAAAATTCAGCTGTCCTTTAGCTGAACCAAAGCTATGGGTCAGTCATAAGCCAAAGCGCTTTATAGACCTCTTCTTCAATCTTTTTGACAAATCTAAGGCAGGGATAAGTCTCCCTGCTACAGAGATTAGTGAAATGAGGTGCAAAAAGGTGAAGTAGTTTTCCACAAGTTAGCAACAGAAGCCAGTTTTAAACGAAAACTTTGTTTTAAGCCCAACATCATTTGGTCATTCTTCTCCGGCAGATCACTACACTTCTAACCTTAGCCTCTTCATCTGTGAAATACAGGTAAGAATGCCTGCTTTGTCTTTCTGAAAACATTGCGAAGTTGGGACAAGCTACTGTATATGAAGATGCATTGAGTTATCATGAGAGGCTGTTACACGGGAACTATTGCACAACAAATAGCCTCATTGCTTCTCTACCGTTTCCAGGCCCTATTCAGTCAGGTGGGAAAAAGTAAGTAGCTGTGGACAATAAACGTGAGAAGGGGCATGCACCCCTTGTGGGCAGAGGCTGCGAAAACTGCATGTGAGATTCTCAGTCTCTCTTGCTGCAGAGACTGAGGGTGCTGCGTGTTCCAGAAGGTGTGGAAGCAAGACGCAGACAACCCATCAGCCTGGATCCTGAGTGACAGCATGGAGCAGAACTTTCTACTATGTGAATATGGCATGTGTGTAGAAATAAACCTGTGCTGTTCTATGCTACTAAGACGTGGGTGTAATTTGTTTTTTTGGAATCCATTTGGCTTATCCTGACTGATATAAATGCCCTAGGTTTACAGAAAATTGTTAGTTTATGTCAACATTCAATATGTGGGGAATGAGATAAGAGGGTATTGTAACTAAGAGTGTTGGAATGTGGAGTTGGAATAAGTGGATTCAAATCCAAGTCCTGCTCTTCCTAAGTTTCATGACTTTATGAAATAACTTGGTCTCTTCATGCCTCAGGTTCCTTATCTGCCAAATGGGAGTAACAGCATTGCTTCACAGGGGTTTAAGGGGAATACACGTACAGTATTTAGAATAAGGCATATGGAAGCACTTGATGAAAGCGGTTATTTAGCCCATACTGAACGTATTTCAATTCCATTTAGTATAGCAGGTCAACCAGAAACAGTTTAAACAGATAAGTCTCACATGATACTTCCAACAAAAATCAGAAAGGAACTCTTCTGTCTGTGAAAGGAAGAGTAAAAGGAAAGGGACTTGGCGGTTCAGAAAGCAAAAAGAAGGTGTTCCTCCATCTTGGCAACCAGTTTTTCTCTCCTTTCTCAGACCTGTAGAGTGGTGCAAATGCAGAGCCTTCCCTATACCAAAAAAAAACCCCAATGTAGAGAAAATAGCCCCTAATGGAGGCACATGGTCTGCTTTGGTAGAGTCCACAAGCAAAAAGCAACAGCAGCAACAACAAAAAACACTTTTTTTTTTTTTACACTTCTCAAGGGCTATAGAAAAACAAACCAATAGCACAGAAAAGACTGCATAACAGAGACTATAGGTGTCTCACAAAACCTAAAACACTTATCCTATGGGTGTTTGCAGGAAATTTGTTGGTCCTGCTGTATTTTGAATAACCTTATTCAAACCTCCCAGCTCAGCTCACCCCGAAGGAAGCAGAGGAAAGCCTGGCCCTGTATCGCATCCCCACTTCCCAATCATCTTTTCTCCCCATTGCCATTCTCCCCTGCTAACATAATCCCCAAACATGGAAGAGAAAACTTTCTAAAGGGGCTGCCTAAGCGAAGGGTAAAACAGAAGAGAGACGGGTCATCTTACTTGTAGGGAGAACAACTGAAGACTTTTTGACTAAACGTTTTGTATATAAATGTTGGATCTTTTTTAATATTAATTAGCTAATCCACCCACCCCACCCCCTTTTTTCCCATCTGTTTATAAACTCAGGGTCCCCTGAAGGCAAGTACCTAAATTAGCAGACCCCAGAGATAGCCCTTCCTCCATTTTTCTAATTCTTTTTGATTTATTCTTTATTAAGCTGGGGGTTTTAAACTACTGGAAGTGTGTCCTTTTACTTCCCCAGAAATAGACTGTCAAAAGCAGTGGACAAGGAACAGGGTTCCAGTAGTGACTGGTTGACAGTAATGACAGGACAGAGAACTAAGGCAATATTCCCTTCATTCCCTCACCATCTTGACATTTAAGTAAGAGACATAATGAATGACAAGCTTATTAAAAATAAATAGCAAGTCATCAAGACTTTAACAAAGGCTATAATTAAGTCCTATTGACCCTTGGGTTAAATTCTGCCTGACAGCTAATAGCCATCTGGAAAAGCAGAAAGTGCAAGAGAGGGCCTAAGTTACTAAGATATCTCAGTTGGAGCCTCTCCACCCCCCATTTCTTTCCCACTGAGAAAATCTGTTTCCACGGCCATTGACCTCATCCAAACCACTCCCTCCTTGTTCACACCTTTACCTCTGCTAGAAATGGTCTATTTCTTTCATTCTGTTAAATGTTTCCTTTCTTCACTGCCTTGTTAGTACTCAATTAAGAATTTTCAGATTGAGTCTGAGTGATAGTTCCCAATTAAGTACTTGGACTCTACGAGACACCACAGTGTTGGTTGTTGGCAACGCTGGCATAGCTCTAGAAACCTTCCAATGACCCACAGCAACCTATGAAGAATGAGACCCTTGAATAATCTACCTAGCAGTGTTTTGAAACTATCACTCCTGAGACTGCATAGCTTCTTTCATTTTTTGGGCGCCCTGATTTTGAGTGGAAAAAGTGAAAGAAAGTGTTAGTCGCTCAGTCATGTCCAACTCTTTGAGACCCCATGGACTGTAGGCCTACTAGCTCCTTAGTTCATGGGATTCTCCAGGCAAAGAGTACTGGAGTGGGTAGCCATTCCCTTCTCCAGGGGATCTTCCCAACTCAGGGATCGAACCCAGGTCTCTGCATTGCAGTCAGATTCTTTACTGACTTGAGCCACCAGGGAAGCCTGCCCTTACTTTGAGTTCTTCTCTATTCCAGAATATGTTTTATTCTCATACACTCAGTTCAAGACACAGCTTAGAAGTCCCTTCCTCTGTGGATACTTCCTTGACAACTTCAAAAGGAAAGCTCTCTTCTTCCTATAAGCTTCTTAATATTTATTGGTTCACTTGTAAATCATATGCCAATTATTATATTCTATAATATTTTTCAACATTGTCATCCTATTTTATTTAACAAACATCTTTTTTGTGTGGTTTCCTTTGTATTCTAGATCAATGGGAAACTCTAACAGTCATGCTATGTTTTCCATACTCCCTATGACCTCATAGCATGCCTTGTGCTTAATAGGTGCTAAATATGTGTCTGCAAAGTTGACTGACTGCTTAATAAGATCATAAGCTAGTACTGCCTTGTGTGCAACATTGGATTTTAATTGTATTAACAGTGATTTCCAAAAGTTGTTGAACATTAAAATCATCTAGGAGCTTTAACAAATTAAGCTGAGAAGGCTGCACCCAATACCAATTAAATCTGAAAGTCTGGAAGTAACAGCCAGACAGAAGAACTTTTAAAGATCCTAGGTGATTTCAGTGCATAGTAAATTCTAGAAACAATTATATTCACCTCAATGACTGTAGCTAACCCTCTGTTTAACCATGCCCCGACTTGCATTTCAGTGACTAGTTATGGAGCCTTAGCAAGTGCTAGCTATTGCATGTGGTGGTGGGTTTAACACTGTATAAGTGATAAACAAAGCAGACATGGCCTCTGCGTTCTTGGAACAGACAATCTGGTGAGTCTAATAAACCTGTAGACCTGTCTTTCACTAGCGTTCCTTTTGTCAATGTTGTAGATGACTATTTTAGGATGTATGTGATTTGCATTTACTGACAGTTTTATCAGTGTGATAATATAATAATACTTTCCCCTTTTGTTACAAACACTGTCTGGGCAAGCATAGGCTTCAATTTTCTTGCAACTTCCTTCAAAAAACTCAGAACAGCATTCCTCACACAGTAGAAAATGGTGATGGTAAAAATGATGATGATAATGATGATGCTGATTACAGTTGTGGTGTTGATAGAGGTGGTGATTTTAAAAAATAAGAGCCACCAAATGGAAAAATTCTTTCAGGGTCTAGTTATATCTGAGCAAAAGAGAGAAAAGACCTAGTCAAAGGTTATGAATTCTTTTTGAATTCCCATAGGAAATTTTTTGTGTTTACATTAAACCTTGAATTAAAGCAATGAGTATAATTTTATCAGCCTTATTTACTACCCTTAAAGGAGAAATGAGTTAGACGGATAAATGCTGGATTGATACATCCAAATGTTTTGTGCCTTACTGATGCTATGATGCAAGCATACTAATTAAAAGGCTGGTCTAAAGTGAATCCTTTGAAAAGATGAAAACTATGTTATGTTAGCCCAAATTAGCAGATTTTTCTGATTTAGGGTCCATCATCCCTCCTGATCCTTTGATTAATTTACCCACCTCTAGCTCATTATTATACCTCTGATTATTCTCCACTGCAAATTGTCTTGAAGCCCATTTCAGATGCTCTTCACTCCAGAAAGGAGGCTGTGAGAACCGGAGGAAGAATCTGGTGCCAGATCATTTTGCTAATGGAAGATAATTATTGTGATTATCTCATCCTTGCTTAAAAGCTCTAATGGCGGCAGAGCAGCCTGACAGGGTGAAGTTTCAACCAAAATATGTTGACTCTCTTTGTGGAAAAACTTGTCATATTCTTCCGAGTGAGGAAAGACTGCAGCTAATTCTCAGGGGAAGACTACGCGTGCCACAGGAGGCACTTGCTCATTGCCATTTTTGGTTTCTAAGCTCTGGTCTCACCCAGGTGCTATGAGACCCTTAGTTTCCTCCCTGTATTAGGAGGGGTATTGGAGAAAAAAAATGGTGAAATGAGCATTAGCATTATTTGAAAAATATGACCTTATAAATGTGTTGTAATTATTTATATACAAGCTATACATGAGGTACATTTTATAAATTTAAGGGCTGTTATTAGTATCTAGTGTCTTATTTCAGAGCAAATGCTCCAGTCTCTACTTATCCAATCAGGATAAATATTTCCCAGTTCAGTGGGTGAAAATCAAAGCTCTGTTCTTTAACAGATGTATGACCTTGGGCAAGTTCCCTTTTTCCCCAATTTTTACAATTTTTATTCTTTTAAATTATGAACGTGTGATAGCACATTTACAGGAGACTTGAAAATACAGAACAAGGTTACATATAGTTCCGCTATATATTACAATTATTTTTTAAGTAGCTAAATTAAGATTTTTTAGTTGGAGTTTTAATATCAAGCTCTCAAAAACTAATAGAATGGATATACAGAGAAGTAGAAGGATATAGTAGACCTGAAAAGCCCTGTGAACCAATTCAACATAATTAAGATTTATACAACTTTCACAACAGAAGGATGCAAATTCTATTCAAGTTCCCATAGACTATATACTAGGAGACACTGGAACATATCCAGGAACATAAAACAAGGTACAAAAATTTCACAGTCTAAAGTGTGATTTCTATTGAAATCATAGAGTCTGTTCACTTATCATTGTGGAATTATGTTAGAAATCAAGTTACTTCTTAAAGCTTCAGTTTTGTTACCTTTACAATGGGAATTAGTTATTCTTACCATAGGAAAAAGATTCAAATGCTTCTTGTAAAAGTAGAATAATGTGGATACCAAAACTGGATAAATATAACTGCCTGCACTCTCAGTAAAAAATTCTTACTATTTTTACATATGAATATTGATTCAAATGAATAAAAAATTAAAATATTAAATCTATAGTACATCAGAAGCATAAAACACAATAAACATATTCATTTGGTAAAGTAAATGTGATACAAGCCAGAAAAATAAGACAAAAAAAGGAGTTGGACTCTTTTATCCAAAAATAAAATCTTTTTAAATTAAAATAATTAAAAACAATTTAGTGCTGAATCAGGAAAACAGATAAATTGAACAGAATTATAATAAGTACTAGAGTATGAATAGTCCATAAATTATCCAAAATGGACGTAGGAGGAACTTATAATACTAAAAAGATGATTTTTAAATAAGTCAGCGAGAAAACAACTGAAAAAATTATGTGTGAACACTTGTCCAGCTATCAATGGGAGACAGAATTAAAATACCACTTGGATATCAATCTCATTCCTAATATGGAAACATCTAAAAGCTTCTTCAAATAAATCAGAGATGCAAACTTATAAAACAATAAATACAAATAAAATACAGATAAAAACAAATATACAAAAGCTTGATTGAAATTTTTTGTCATTTTGGTAAGGGGGAAATCTTTTATCATTTAAACAGATGCCATGAAATGTGTTTAAAGTACTGGGGAATGTGGGGAGGAGGCAGGAAATGCCTGAGAAGTATATATAACAAGTTTGAGAAACATTTTTAATGCAAATGACAGAAAAGGGCCTAAGGTTTTAATGTATAAAGAGCTTTCATAAATCAAGAAAACAAAGAATAACTCAATATATTAAAAAAGTATACAGAGGTATTTCACAGGAAGAAATGCAATTGGTCACTGATTAAGAAACTTAATCAGCATCAAAAATTTTAAAAACTGAGATGCATTTTATATTCACTTGCTATAGATTTTAAAGGTTTAATGATATTCCGTTTTGGCTACATTGTGAGTCATAAACCATACAAGGAAATAGACCTGTCAGAAATTTTTTTTTGCATGTTGCTGGAAATATAAATTAGCGCAACATTTTAGGAGAATAATCTGGCCTTGTTATGACATGATTTCTTTCTCGTTATGATTCCTACTCACCTATGTGAAAGTTAGAAGGTTTAAACTATGTTAAGACATGTTAAGTATTTAAAAATAGAGTCACAGTAGCCAATGTGAACTTTCAAATTAGTTGTTTTGAAACGTCCACTGTAGGACTGCAAGTGTATTAGAGGGATAAACTAAGGATATTACTTTAGGTAGCACTCCAGACCAGAGACCACAGCTCCTGTTGAGACACTCCCTTCCCAAACTTCTCTGTGGAGTTGCTTGTTACCCCCACTTTCCCTACTTTGACTAATCTGTATTGTGTACCAACTGTGTGCAGTAAACCGAGTGAGCTGTAAGTGGAGTATGAACAACAGACTGATTCCAAATAGGAAAAGGAGTACGTCAAGGCTGTATATTGTCACCCTGCTTATTTAACTTATATGCAGAGTACATCATGAGGAACGCTGGGCTGGAAGAAACACAAGCTGGAATCAAGATTGCCGGGAGAACTATCAATAACCTCAGATATGCAGATGACACCACCCTTATGGCAGAAAGTGAAGAAGAACTAAAGAGCCTCTTGATGAAACTGAAAGAGGAGAGTGAAAAAGTTGGCTTAAAGCTCAACGTTCAGAAAACTAAGATCATGGCATCTGGTCCCATCACTTCATGGGAAATAGATGGGGAAACAGTGGAAACAGTGGAAACAGTGTCAGACTTTATTTTTTGGGGCTCCAAAATCACTGCTGATGGTGATTGCAGCCAGGAAATTAAAAGATGCTTACTCCTTGGAAGGAAGGTTATGGCCAACCTAGATAGCATATTTAAAAGCTGAGACATTACTTTGCCAACAAAAGTCCACCTAGTCAAGGCTATGGTTTTTCCAGTGGTCATGTATGGATGTGAGAGTTGGATGGTGAAGAAAGCTGAGCGCCGAAGAATTGACGCTTTTGAACTGTGGTGTTGGAGAACACTCTTGAGAGTCCCTTGGACTGCAAGGAGTTCCAATCAATCCATCCTAAAGGAGATCAATCCTGGGTGTTCATTGGAAGGACTGATGTTGAAGCTGAAACTCCAATACTTTGGCCACCTCACGTGAAGAGTTGACTCATTGGAAAAGACCCTAATGCTGGGCAGGATTGGGGGCAGGAGGAGAAGGGGACGACAGAGGATGAGATGGTTGGATGGCATCACTGACTGAATGGACATGGGTTTGGGTAGACTCTGGGAGTTGGTGATGGACAGAGAGGCCTGGCATGCTGCAATTTATGGGGTAGCAAAGAGTCGGACACGACTGAGCGACTGAACTGAACTGAACTGAACTTCATATATCTCCAACCTCATGATTCTTAACCTGCCCTTCCTGCTGGGCCCTGAGACAAAAAGGTCCTATTTAGAAACATTAAAATATGGATGTTCTTCATCCAACAACTCTACTTCCAGCCGTTTACTCTCTCAGTATTGGAAGAACACACAGGAAACCACGGCAGCTCTGATGAATTGGTTTGGGGATGGATAGGAGTTGGGGTCGGAGAAGGCACTGACAACCCACTCCAGTCCTCTTGCCTGGAAAATCCCATGGACAGAGGAGCCTGGTGGGCTGCGGTCCATGGGTTCGCTAAGAGTCGGACACGACTGAGCGACTTCACTTTCACTTTTCACTTTCATGCATTGGAGAAGGAAATGGCAACCCACTCCTGTATTCTTGCCTGGAGAATCCCAGGGATGGGAGAGTCTGGTGGGCTGCCATCTATGGGGTCTCACAGAATCTGACATGACTGTAGCGACTTAGCAGCAGCAGCAGCAGCAGCAGCAGGAGTTGGGGTGGGGTTTTTCAATTTACTCTTCAATTTACTGTGCAAACTTAGAATTCTCGGTATCATTTGATTGATTGTGTGTGCTTATGTACAAAAAGTGAATATACTTCTATTTTTAAAAATGGCTAATGAAGACAACAGCATTTACTTTAAAGAGATGTGAAGATTAGTGGTCCCAGACACTAACAGGACCTGCATGTATGTTAGTATGCAATATGCTCTGAATGTTTCTGGGCATATAGTAAATGCTCAAAAAAAAGATGGCTTTTATTAATATATAATTTTGTGAAAAAGAAACATTCCAGCTCTTTTGCCACATTCTGCCTTCTTTCTCAGGTAACCACTTAGCAAAACCATAAAATATCCTCATATCTTTTGTCTAAACAATATAGTGCCATAAAACCTGGAAAATGAAGAGAATTATGGAACAGAGCATACCAGCACTAGAGCAATCTTAGAGAATGCATGGCTCAAGTCTTTCTCCTATTTAAAGACAGAAAAATAAGGTGATTAACACGATTCCTGGGGAGGGGAAGTGACTTGAAGGATCCAGCTTTTGAAGGCTTGGTAGAACCAGAACATACACCAATGAAATATCCTGTTAGTGTCTGGGGGAAATGACTAAGGGTTTTGAAGAATATTCTGGAAAACGGAAGACTTATTTATGGGGAAGCAGAGACAAATAAAAAGAAACGCAGACCCACTACAATTGCTATGCATTAGTTCTGAAATGATAATTGTTACAAGGTAAGAAGAATTCAACCTTGGGAGCCCAAAGAAAGTGCTCATTGTAAAATGGGAGTGAAGATGATGGGAACTAGTCCTGCCAGACTTCTCTACTTCTTCTGCTTCTCTTCTCAAGAATCCACATGATAAAGGGCAAAGAGCACTGCAATAAGAATCCAGAGTCCCAGGAACTGGCTTTTTCTCAACTCCCAATTAGCTTTAGAATTTTCTTAGTCACTTAACTGGAAAAGGGTAGACATTTCTACTTCACAGTCCTGTTTTGAGAGTGAGATAAACATAGCTTGTTCAAGTGCTTTACAAAATCCAAGGATTATTCAAATATAAGATGCAGTTGACCCTTGAACAAAGGGGTAGTTGTTAGGTGCACTGCCCTACCACACAGCTGAAAATGCACATAGAACTTAGTCAGCCCTCCGTATTCTGGATTCTTTCATATCTGTGGATTCAACCCAGTTGCAGATGGTGTAGTACTGTTGTTGTTCAGTCGCTCAGTCATGTCCAAATCTTTGCGACCCCATGGACTGCAGCACACCAGGCTTCCCTGTCCTTCACCATCTCCTGGAGTTTGCTCAAATTCATGTCCATTGAGTCAATGATGCCACCCAACCATCTCATCCTCTGTTGCTCCCTTCTCCTTCTGCCCTCAATCTTCCCCACTGTCAGGGTCTTTTCCAATGAGTCAGCTCTTTGCATCATGTGGCCAAACTATTTCAGCTTCAGCATCAGTCCTTCCAGTGAATATTTAGGGTTTATTTCCTTTAGGATTGACTGGTACTGTAGTGCATATTTATTGAAAACATCCGTGCAGTTTAAACTCATGTTGTTCCAGGGTCAACTGTACTATCATTGGTTAGCTTTCTTCTCCAGTTATGTGTTGCTTTTACAAAATGACCTCATTTAAATGGCTCAGAGAGATGCATTACAAGTGCTTTCATATAAAGTGGATACAGATAACACACAAACCAAGGGAAGATCATTGCCTACGGTGTGGAGGATAATACCCAAAAAGCAGCAGGCCGGAGAGTGAGCCCAGAAAAGGCTCCAATGTTGTAGATCAACCTCGGTGCTCTTAACTGGTTGACCATGAGGCTTCCCAGATTTGAACAGCCTATGGTCTTCAGTTCTCAGTTGTTGGTGTCCAAGAAGAGTGTGCAGAGGTTCTCCCCAACATACGATACAGACATACAACTTTAAGACTCTCTTGAAGCCCCAGAACTGAATTTGAGTGTTAGACTAAAAAACTTTATCACAATGAACACAACAGCAACTTCCACAAGTATTTGGTTGCACTTGAGGCAATAACCTACATTCATTGGCCTGGAATAAAGGTGTAGTTTGGGTTTCATTCATTTACTGTGCATTTATTCTATTTCATAGTATATTTTATTTTGTGCTTACTACGTATATCATTGAGATGGATTATACAAGTAGCTTCCTAATTAAGACAGCATGGTAGACAGTTTCAAGACCTTGCATGTTTGAAAAATGTCTATCTCTGCTCACTTTAGGATCTGGGAATATAGAAACTTAGATCTTCTGGCCTGAATTGTTGTGATGGGTAAGCTCCATCTGGTTCTAACTGCTGACACTTTGTGGACAATTGCTTTTGTTGAGTTTTTGTATTTGTACTTGTTTTTCATCTCTTGAAAACTTTAGGATTTTAGCATAAATTTTCATACTCTGAAATTATATTATGATGTGCCTTGTTATATATTTTCATATAATTTTGCTGAGTACTTAGTGAGCTCTTTAAATATGGAAACTCAGGTTCCTTTAACTATTTCTGATAACTTGTTCCCATTAGTTTCCCTCTTGTCCCTGTCTGAATCTTGTTAGCCAGGTGGCGGGCCTGTTTGAATGATACTACTTTTCTTACTACTTCTTTCGAGAAACTTTGTTAATGTCATTGTTAGTGTCACAGTTGACCCTTGAACAACATGAGTTTAAACTGCACAGATGTTTTCAATAAATATGAACTACAGTACCAGTCAATCCTAAAGGAAATCAGCCCTAAATATTCATTGGAAGGAATGATGCTGAAGCTGAAATAGTTTGGCCACCTGATGCAAAGAGCTGACTCACTGGAAAAGACCCTGACGGTGGGGAAGATTGAGGGCAGAAGGAGAAGGGAGCAACAGAGGATGAGATGGTTGGATGGCATCACCCACTCAATGACAGTTCCTAAGAGATTCCTCAAATTTATCTCATGCTTCAATTGATGTTTTTTCATTCTTACTAGTCTTAATTTTCAAAACCTTTTCTCCCTCTGAAAGAATTGTTTTAATGGTATCTTGTTTGGGGTCGTATATGGTGTATCTTCCAGCTCTTTGAGACTGCTAATAAAGCTGTTTCTCTATGTGTTTACTTATGTTTTGTATGTTTGCCATCTGCCATGTGATGTTGGATTTGCAAGAAACATGACTGATGACTCTTCGCTAGCCTTTCATATGAAAGAGTGGGTCACTCAGAAACTAAATAATTAGCTCTTTCATTATTTTCTCTTGTATTAATCAGATCCATGAACATTTCAACCTCTGCATGAAGGGAATTACCCTAGCTGCAGTGAGGGAGCCTAGGGAGGGAAGGAATTTGGGGATTTCAAGGTTTCTAATAATACTTCTACATTATCTGGTATTTATCAACATGCTACCCCTACCCTCAGTGTGATGTGTTCCCAGCAGTCTAAGTACCCACTCTCCTGAGGATAAACCTCCACCCTCGTACCTAGAGTTGAGGAGGGAAGTCTTCCAGATGGGAAGAGTAATGATGTGGAGTCTAAACTGCTTCTTCAGGCTTTCAGTAAATCCTCTTATTTTCAATCCCACTTTCAGGGATACCTGATGGTTCTAATTGCTGTGTCTTTTAGGATTTCCAGTACAAATCAAACTGTTCCTCCCCTTCTCCCATTGCTGGCTTACATCAGTCACTTACCACATGTCCATAGACTACTCTGTTCCTGATATTTGTTGTTCATCTCTCTTTGTTTTTCAGGATTGCAATTGTTTTAATTTATCATTTGTTTTTTAATAAGATTCAAAGAATTCATAAAGATGTACCTTTGTGTTTGATCATACTTACATTTGAGCATATTGAACTAGAACTAGAACAGAGGTGAGAACACTAAAAGGGTGAGGGGAGATCAGACCTCTAGTGATTCATGATACCTAAGCACCTTATAGAACACTCATTAGGCAGTCGCTTTCTCGTTTAAATACCTCAGTGTGCTACACAGCTGTCTATTTCACCATGCCCATGCAAACACAGCCAAATTCTAGATTTAAAGTATCAGAGTCTTAAAGGAGATCATATTCAAATGAAGGTCATAAATACTGACTTGTTGAGTTTTCCAGATCCTCAGAGAGGAAATTAAAGAAAATATTGCCTCTGCTGCTGCTGCTGCTGCTGCTAAGTCGCTTTAGTCGTGTCCGACTCCGTGCAACCCCATAGACGGCAGCCCAACAGGCTCCCCCATCCCTGGGATTCTCCAGGCAAGAATACTGGAGTGGGTTGCCATTTCCTTCTCCAATGCACAAAAGTGAAAAGTGAAAGTGAAGTCGCTCAGTCGTGTCTGACTCTTCGCGACCCCATGGACTGCAGCCTTCCAGGCTCCTCCGTCCATGGGATTTTCCAGGCAAGAGTACTGGAGTGGGGTGCCATTGCCTTCTCCGTATTGCCTCTGAGTCAATAAATATTTAAAGATACTACTAAAATGACTAAGTTCAAAATGCTATAAGAGATTACACCAAGATATAAATAATTTCTCCCTAATGGCTGGCCAGTGGGCTTCAAATAGTCTACTTTAGGTTTTAAATTAAGGGACAACAAAAATGTAAGAAATGCACCTAGATATTTGAAAACGGGTCTTTCACAATTTTTACCTTCTCACATTTAACAAAAACAACAGGCAGCATTGGAACTTTGCATTTTTGTGAAGGAACTGAACTTTCTCTCCTATTCATATGAGATTGAAATATCAGAAGCATGCTGCTAATTCGCTTCAGTCATGTCCGGCTCTGTGCGACCCCACAGACGGCAGCCCACCAGGCTCCCCTGTCCCTGGGATTCTCCAGGCAAGAATTAAGCTAGGCAAAAAAAAAACATTCTCACAGAAGACCCCAAATTTATGAATGATCCCATCCAATATGGCACCCTCTGGGTCCTCAGGGACATTTCCATAAATTAAATTAAAACCACTGACTTCAGGAAATGTAATTTAAGTAAACAACAACATTAAACAGCCTTGACAGACACAGGGGAATTATTATGCTGTTGTGGATTTCTCCCTAGCTTTTCCCTGTCAAAAGCTTGGCATGCACCTTCTACATTAGTAAGAGATGAGAAAACATGGTGTGTACAAAGAGCCTCTGATCTTATTAAAAATTACAGTGGTATTCTTTATTTTGCCAAGGAGACAGGCTCTAATCCTGAGGCTGTCCAAAGACCTAAGAATAGGTCCCACCAAATGATGTCCATACGCAATCAGCTCCCACTCACACGTTGTAACATGAATGATGACCCCTCCTCCAGCACCACATCCAGAATCCCAACAAACAACAGCTGTCAACCCAAGTAGCTCTTAAAAGGGCCCCTACAGCCTCTGGCGACCCGTCGTCAAGGCTGGAAGGAACAGGGCCTCATCCTGTCAGGCTCCAGAACACTGTTTTAGAAAACATGCTTCTTGCTCTCATTCTGTGATCTCTCAACAGCCATGGGAAGGAGTTGTGAGGAGAAATCTATTTTGACATGATGGTGCTAATTGTCCCCAGAGTAAAATATTTTTATTATGGCAGCTAGTGTGAAGAACTGATGAATGTGTCCTAGAATAAACAGCTAAAAAAAATGTTATTAGAATGGATGTTTTTATCCTATTTCTTCCTATGGAGGAAATCATATGTAAAGGCAACATCTTAAACAAACTCCTCCAAAAGTCAACATTCTCTCTCAATGGAAGAACTGTTTCACAGATGAAGAGCTCAGAAACAGCTGTCACCTGCTCACAAGGCTACTCAAAATCCCCCCACCTACCCAGTTTTCTGTCTCAAAAACACAGTATAAGTAACATGAGCAGCAACGTTTATGAAAATAGTGAATATTACAAATGCTTACCGTAACACGATTGATCATTTCTGATATACAGAACAATGAGATTCATGAATGTCTATAGCTAACATTTTCCCTTTTAGCTTTTGTGAGGTATAGCTGACAACTAAAAATTAAATATATTTAAGGTGTATAACTTGACAGTTGATTATACGTATCCTTTGTGTAATCATCACAATCAAGCTGATTGATGTATCCATATCCATCATCTCTGATAGTCATCACCTTTTCCAGAGTGTGGTGAGAACACTTAAAATGGACCTTCTTAGCTAATTTCAAGTACACAATACAGTATTGTTAACTATAGTCACAGTGTTATACATTAGATATCCAGAACTTACCCACTTTGCATAACTAAAACTTTGTACCCTTTATATCCCAATTTCTCCACCCCCCACAGCCTCTGGCATCCAACTTTCTACTCTCTACTTCCGTGAGTCTATTTTAGATTCCACATATAAGTGAGATCATAAAAACCTATTGGTGGCACAGTGGTAAGGAATTTACCTGCCAATGCAAGAGATGCAGTTTCCATCTCTGGGTCAGGAAGATCCCTTGGAGAAGGAAATGGCAACCCACTCCAGTATTCTTGCCTGGGAAATCTCATAGACAGAGGAACCTGGTGGGCTACAGTCCATGGAGTTGCAGAGAGTCAGACATGACCGAGCATTCACACTCACACATAAGTGAGATCATACCAAATTTGTCTTTCTGTGTCTGACTTATTTCACCTAGACTAACGTCTTCCAAGTTCATCCGTATCATCAAAAACACAGGATTTCCTTCCTTTTAAGACTGAATAGTATTCCATTGCAGAGAAGGCAATGGCACCCCACTCCAGTACTCTTGCCTGGGAAACCCCATGGACGGAGGAGCCTGTTAGACTGCAGTCCATGGGGTCGCGAAGAGTCAGACAAGACTGAGCGACTTCACTTTCACTTTTCACTTTCATGCTCTGGAGGAGGAAATGGCAACCCACTCCAATATTCTTGCCTGGAAAATCCCAAGGACGGAGGAGCCTGGTGGGCTGCCGTCTATGGGGTCGCACAGAGTCAGACACGACTGACGCAACTTAGCAGCAGTATTCCATTGTGTGTGTGTGTGTGTGTGTAGTATTCTATTCTGATAACAGGGTTCTAACAGGTGATATCTCACTTTAGTTTTGATTTGCAGTTTCCTAAGTTCACCACCATTTAAAATATCTATGAGTCATTTGCATGTCTTTTGTGAAATGTCTATTCAGGTCCTTTACTCATTTTTTAATTGGATTGTTTGGTTTAATTTTTTTTAATTTTTTAATTGGGTTATTTGGTTTCTTGCTATTCAGTTGCATGAGTTCCTCATATATTTCAGATATTAACCACTTATCAGATAAATGACTTGCAAATATTTTCACCCATTTCATAGGTTGTCTTTTCACTCTGTTGGTGGTTTTCTTTGCTATGCAGATACTTCTTAGTTTAAGGCAATTCTATTTATTTACTTTTTGCTTTTGTTGCCTATAGTTTTGGTGTCATATTCCCAAAATACCAGTTACTTTTCTCTTTCACTAACATACTTCATCTAGTATTTCCCTACATTTCCACTCCATTTCTCAAGTAATTTTCCTGACTCTATTTTATAGATATATATATATATTTACAAATAATTTTATCATATCAGACATTTCATATATGATATTGTGGGAAAACAATGTTTCAGTTCAGTTCAGTCACCTAGTTGTGTCCGACTCTTTACAACCCCTGCAGCATGGACTGCAGCATGCAGGCCTCCGTGTCCATCACCAACTCCCAGAGCTTACTCAAACTCATGTCCATTGAGTTGGTGATGCCATCCAACCATCTCATCCTCTGTCATCCCCTTCTCCTCCCACCTTCAATCTTTCCCAGCATCAGAGTCTTTTTCAACAAGCCAGTTCTTTGAATCAAGTGGCCAAAGTATTGGACTTTCAGCTTTAGCATCAGTCCTTCCAATGAATATTCACGACTGATTTCCTTTAGGATGGACTTGTTGGATCTCCTTGCAGTCCTAGGGACTCTCAAGAATCTTCTACAACACCACAGTTCTCTGAAAGCCAAGCATAAGAAGATCTATATGGAATAGCATTATTAAAGAATCACAATAAAATATAAAAAGTAACCATCTTCCTTTAGGGGTCACACAGATTTAAAAACATGAAAGAATGAGTATCTTGAGACAAGTGAAAATGGAAATATAAGATAATAAAACTTGTGGGATGCAGCAAAAGCAGTTCTAAGAGGGGAGTTCGTAGTGATTAAATGCCTACATTAAGAAACAAGAAAGATATCAAATAAATAATCTAGCTTTACACTTCAAGAACTGAGAAAATTGGTCAACCACTTGTAAAAGAATGAAACTAGAACACTTTCTAACACTATACACAAAAATAAACTCAAAATGGATTAAAGATCTAAACGTAAGACCAGAAACTATAAAACTCCTAGAGGAAAACGTAGGCAAAACACTCTCCAACATAAACCACCGCAGGATCCTCTATGACCCACCTCCCAGAATATTGGAAATAAAAGCAAAAATAAACAAATGGGACCTAATTAAAATTAAAAGCTTTTGCACAACAAAGGAAACTATAAGCAAGGTGAAAAGACAGCCTTCAGAATGGGAGAAAATAATAGCAAACGAAGCAACAGACAAACAATTAATCTCAAAAATATACAAGCAACTCCTGCAGCTCAATACCAGGAAAATAAACGACCCAATCAAAAAGTGGGCCAAAGAACTAAACAGACATTTCTCCAAAGAAGACATACAGATGGCTAACAAACACATGAAAAGATGCTCAACATCACTCATTATCAGAGAAATGCAAATCAAAACCACAATGAGGTACCATTTCATGCCCGTCAGAATGGCTGCTATCCAAAAGACTACAAGCAATAAATGCTGGAGAGGGTGTGGAGAAAAGGGAACCCTCTTACACTGTTGGTGAGAATGCAAACTAGTACAGCCACTATGGAGAACAGTGTGGAGATTCCTCAAAAAACTGGAAGTAGAACTGTCATATGACCCAGCAATCCCACTGCTGAGCAAACACACTGAGGAAACCAGACTTGAAAGAGACACATGTACCCCAGTGTTCATCGCAGCACTGTTTATAATAGCCAGGACATGGAAGCAGCCTAGATGCCCATCAGCAGATGAATGGATAAGGAAGCTGTGGTACATATACACAGTGGAATATTACTCAGCCATTAAAAAGAATACATTTGAATCAGTGCTAATGAGGTGGATAAACTGGAGCCCATTATACAGAGTGAAGTAAGCCAGAAAGAAAAACACCAATACATTATACTAACACATATATATGGAATTTAGTAAATCAGTAAAGATAACCCTGTATACGAGACAGCAAAAGAGACACAGATATATAGAACTGTATTATGGACTCTATGGGAGTGGGCGAGGGTGGGATGATATGGGAGAATGGCATTGAAATATGTAAATTATCATTTGTGAAATGAATCGCCAGTCCAGGTTCAATGCATGACACAGGGTGCTCGGGGCTGGTGCACTGGGATGACCCAGAGGGATGGGATGGGAGGGAGGTGGGAGGGGGGTTCTGGAAGGGGAACACATGTACACCCATGGCAGATTCATGTCAATGCATGGAAAACAAATACAATATTGTAAAGAAAAAAAATAGATAAATAAACTAATTTAAAATTAAAAAAATAAAAAGACACTAGAAAAGAACAGACTAAGCCCAAATTTATTAGAAGAAAAGAAAGAAAGAACAGAGCAGAAGCAACTGAAATAGAGACTAAAAGACAACAGAAGAGATCAATAAAACTGAGTTGTTTTTTTAAAGAGAAAAAATTGACAAGTCTCTAGCTAGGGTCACTAAAGGGGAAAAAGGCGGATTTAAAATTAGAAATGAAAGAAAAGACTTACGACTGAGAGCACAGAAATATAAAGGATCATAAGAGAATACTATGACCAATTATATGCCAGTTAAGTTGGATGACTTAGAAGAAATGGATAAATTCCTAGAAACATACAAACTACCAAGGTTGAATCATAAAGAAATACAACATCTGAACTGACATAATTCCTAGTAAAGATCAAATCAGTAATCACAAACTTCCCAATGAATAAAAATTCCAGGACCAGATGACTCCAGCAATTAATTCTTTAAACATTTTGTAGAATTCACATCAAGCTTTCTCAAAGTCTCCAAAAGACATGAGAGATAGAAAAGCTCCCCAAGTCATTTTATGAAGCCAACATTTCCCTTATACCAGAACCAAACAAAGATAATACAAGAAAATTGTAGGCCAATATCACTAACGAAAATAGATATAAAAATCCTCAACAAACTATTAGCAAACTGAATTCCAACAGTGCATTAAAAGGACCATATACCATGATCAAGTGAGATTTATTTCAGGGACACATGATAGGCTTAGCATCTTCAAATCAATGTGATACATCACATTTAAAAAAGAGCATAAAAATAACGTGATCATCTCAATGGATGCAGAAAAAGTGTCTGACAAACTGTAACATCCATTCACAATGAAAACTCTCAAAGCAGGTATATAGGAAACATACCTCAATGTAATAACATCATATATGACAAGCCCATAGCTAAAGTAATATTCAATGATGAAAAACTGAAAGATTTTTCTGTAAGTTCAGGAACAAAACAAAGATGCCTGCTCTCACCTCTTTTATTCAATACAGTACTTGAAGCCTTAACCATGGCATACAAGCAAGAAATAAAAGGCACACAAATCAGAAAGGAAATAAAATTGTCACTATTTGCACATATATTCATGCACCTGTACACTGAAAATTTTAAGGCACTGATGAAAGAGAAGTAAGCGGAAAGATTATCTATACTCATGGATTGGAAGAATATTGTTAAAACATCCATTCCACTCAAAGTAATCTAGACTCAATGCAATCTCTATCAAAATTCTTACAGCATGTTTCACAGAATTATTGCAGTAACTATTTTGCAATGTATGTATCTACCAAATCATTGTGTTTTACACGTGTGACTAGAAGAATGTTACACCAATTATATCTCAAGTTTAAAAAATGAATAAAAATGGCTGAATGGAATAATAAGGAATGAGCAAATATTTCAATAGTTCTGGGAAACTCTGTCTTAAAATCTAAGTTACATTTTACCTGATGCCTTAAAAGATGACAGACAGTCATCCTTTAATGATGAGATAATTGAGTTGGAGTTAAAAGCAGCCTAGAGAATATCTATTCTATGCTCCTAATCTTGAGAGAAAAAATAAATATGAGAAAATTTGACTTAAGTATGGAATTCAGTCTTGGTAGAACAAGAATTTGCTCTAGTTTTTGTTTTTCATACTACAAATCACCTAGAGCCAGACAGCCTGGAACCTGAAGTCGAGTGGGCCTTAGGAAGCATCACTATGAACAAAGCTAGTGGAGGTGATGGAATTCCAGTTGAGCTATTTCAAATCCTGAAAGATGATACTGTGAAAGAGACTACAGGACCAGAAAAGGTCAGTTTTCATTCCAATCCCAAAGAAAGGCAATGCCAAAGAATGCTCAAACTACCGCACAATTGCACTCATCTTACATGTTAGTAAAGTAATGCTCAAAATTCTCCAAGCCAGGCCTCAACAATATGAGAACTATGAACTTCCAGATGTTAAAGCTGGTTTTAGAAAAGACAGAAGAACCAGAGATCAAATTGCCAACATCCGCTGGATCATTGAAAAAGCAAGAGAATTCCAGAAAAACATCTATTTCTGCTTTATTGACTATGCCAGAGCCTTTGATTGTGTGGATCACAATGAACTGTGGAAAATTCTTCAAGAGATGGAAATACCAGACCGCCTAATCTGCCTCTTGAGAAACCTGTATGCAGGTCAGGAAGCAACAGTTAGAACTGGACATGGAACAACAGGCTGGTTCCAAATAGAAAAAGGAGTACGTCAAGACTGTATATTGTCACCTTGCTTATTTAAATTCTATGCAGAGTACATCATGAGAAATGCTGGGCTGGATGAAGCACAAGCTGGAATCAACATTGCCAGGAAAAATATCAATAACCTCAGATACACAGATGATACCACCCTTATGCAGAAAGTGAAGAACTAAAGAGCCTCTTGATGAAAGTGAAAGAGGAGAGTGAAAAAGTTGGCTTAAAGCTCAACATTCAGAAAACTAAGATTATGGCATCCAGTCCCATCACTTCATGGCAAATAGATGGGTAAATAGTGGCTGACTTTATTTTTCTGGGCTCCAAAGTCACTGCTGATGGTGACTGCAGCCATAAAATTAAAAGACGCTTACTCCTTGGAAGGAAAGTTATGACCAACCTAGACAACATATTATAAAGAGGAGACATTACTTTGCCAACAAAGGTCCGTCTAGTCAAGGCTATGGTTTTTCCAGTAGTCATTTATGGATGTGAGGGTTGAATTATAAAGAAAGCTGAGCACTGAAGAACTGATGCTTTTGAACTGTGGTGTTGGAGAAGACTCTTTAGAGTCCCTTGGATTGCAAGGAGATCAGCCCTGCCTGTTCATTGGAAGGACTGATGTTGAAGCTGAAACTCCAATACTTTGGCCACCTGATGCGAAGAGCTGACTCATTTGAAAAGACCCTAATGCTGGGGAAGATTGAAGGCAGGAGGAGAAGGGAGTGACAGAGGATGAGATGGTTGGGTGGCATCATCGACTCAATGGACATGAGTTTGGGTAGGCTCCGGGAGTTGGTGATGGACAGGGAGGCCTGGGGCGCTGCGGTTCATGGGGTCACAAAGAGTCGGACACAACTGAGTGACTGAACTGAATGAACACTGTCTCATAGAGATCTTTACATATCATGTCAGTCAACACAAAGGAAGATCTGATTTTTGGTAGTTTTTCCCACCTCTCTTGAAGGGACCTTTGACAGAATTTATAAGAAGGGAGATTTCCTAGCTCTATCAAAAGTCATTTTTCCATTAAATAAGGCCTACTTATTGACACCTCTGAATGATACTACAAAAACTCCCAGTAGAACTGGGTAATTTCTACTCTTGGATCTGGGGCTCGGGGAGATCAGAAAACTGGGTAGGGGAGTCTGTGTTGGTCTCTGATAATGCAAGAGGGTTTGTAACAGTTTAAAGCATCCATACATACCTGCTTTCAAAAATAAGAAAGTAAGAAGTAACAAGGGTGGGGTTGGAGGGGATGGTGAGGAAGAGTTTTCTGTACTTTTTTTCTAGGGAGGGAGATCTTTTTCAGGACCTTCCAGCAACTTCTTTTTGTGCTACTTGCCATAGCTTAGTTGTGCATCCACTAATAAGTGGTGGGAAGGGCATTCCTTCCAAGATCACACTGTCAGAGGATGGAACTTCTAGAATGTGAGACTAATACTTCTAGAAATTCCCTCCTCAGTGAAAGCCATGAAGCCACTGTCTCTGTTATTTGTCATCAAGAAACATCCCTATATGACTAAGGTATAGGATGAGAGAGGCAGAGTTGCTCATGAAGTCTCAAGGCTGAGTGAGCAGAGTCCATCAGGGTCATCTCTTTGATTGTCTGTCATCCTTTAAGGCATCAGGTAAAATGAAACTTAGATTGACACGATGCTGGTCTGAGATCCATGAACAACTTGTTTTCAAATTAAAGATTCTTAAAAAAACTGAGTTTATCATGTAGAAGACCTAATTTTATTCATTGTTTAACTGCAACAGAAAATCCAAAATAACAGTAGCTTAAGCAAGTCGAGATTTCTTTTCCTGTCATGTAAATGTTGGCAGTTCAGGGCTGAGCTGACCCCACCACACTTACCAACCTGGTCTTCACATACAATATAGTAAGAAGGAAGACGGGAAATATCTTTCTCCCTAAAGGACTCCTCCCAGAAGTGCATTCACCTCTGCCACTTAATTCACTGACCACAACTTAGTTACCTGGGTGACACACACCTCCCAAGGGAGCCTGGAAATCGAGGTTTTATTCCAAGATTATGCATATGCCCACTATCACATGGGGTTTTTCCTTCAAACAATGTATGATATTATGTGATAGCTCTTGATAAGAGTTGTTGATCGATAATGCGACTTCCTTCTCTTTGTAACTGTTCATGCAACCTCTGTACTAACAATAAGATGACATGAGACGGAAGTTCATGAATCTCTGCTACTACAAGCCCCAGAGCTCTTCTTCATACAGAACTAACTCCCAGAAATGGATCCATGTGTCCATTTTCTTCTATGACGCCTGCTCTTTGATTTCTTTACGATGCCTCTTCATCTTGACACGTGTCCTCCCATCTTGTATCTACAGATGATTAAGGCAGATGGCTAATTCATCAAAACTTCCCAGATATTAATAATACTTTATGCTGAGTTCACAGTGTAACTTTTCCTACGCAGAAGTCTGGCTTTTTTCATCAAAAGCCCCTCCCTGTGTCTGTTCTTCATAGCACATTTAAGGAACCTGCTCTGATGCACTGAAGCTAAGCATTGATACTTTTGTTCCTTTCTCAGACATCCTGGCTCTAAAACTGTGAGAGGTCTCCAGAGCTGCAAGTGTACTAAAGGGGGTTGAGATGATGAAGCACATTGGTCAAGAAACTCTAGATTCCATAGTTTGCTGTGAGAGACAGATAACATATGTTAACTCGTAAAGTTAAGAAAGAACTCTGTGAGAAGGGTTAGAGCACACTATGTTTAAATCCTAACTCACCGCTCCTTTTCCGTGCATCACTAGCATAATTCAGGTGAAACTTTTTGGTATGTGTTTTGTACATTTTGGATTCCCCTCAAAGCAGCGTGTGTGTGGGAAGCGGGGGGCGGTTAATAGGTTTTTGCCTTGGGTACAGGGTGCAGTTCCTGTACTGCAGGTACAATACAGCTAAGTAACTAATGACCCTTTCTGGTATAGTTCTGGTATACAGAATTCTCACACAAGTTGTGGGGAAATTACCTCTGTTACCAGTACAGCTCCTTGCTCCCATTCAGGAAACAAGTGTTTTTGGTTGGGAAGAGGAGAGGAGTGGGAAAAATGGGGAGGGCTTAGGACCAACTTAACTGAAGATGTTTACCTTCATTAGAAAGCAGAGTAGGTAACATCTTGACATTGTTTCACATTCTTTCTGATATAAAGTAGGGGGATCTGGAATCATTCTGACCAGTCTTTGTCTTGGCTTCCTGTGAGTTTTCCCCTGCTGCAGTTCAAAGAATTGAACTAAAACGTCATCCTGGAAAGGAAATGTCCATAATTTTGGCAGATCTGAACACAGAAAGCTACTAAACATTTAGATCAGGGAACTGACATGATCAAAACAGAATTTTATGAAGATTCATCTCTCCCAGGTAGGAAGAAGCCAGAAGTGTTAATATTCCTATTAAAACATGAGATTTTTAAATGGATCTGTGTCAGTAAGTCATCTTTCATAGGTAGTACAACTTGAATGCATTTAAAACACGTCTTTCAAAGATTTATTGAGGTAATTTAAAGGGTCTGTCTCCTGGGTGGAATTTTTTTTCCTTTTCTTTAATGACATTGGTCTTCCTAATGGATCCTGGAGTGTACTTGAGTAGGTAACTTCTGATCCCACGTTTCCAGCTGCCTGCTGGCACTATTGAAATTCTACCCCCAACCTCTATAAAACTAACCTTGTCACCTCATGGAGAGCAGTCTTTGCCTTCTCAGTGGCTGTGAATAGTTATCCAGTCACCTCAAAGTGATCTTTGGTTCTGCTTTCTGTTTTTCTGGTTGCTCACACAGAAGTCCATCTTGCTTCCAAAACATCTATCCCTGTATCTCCATTCACTGCTCTAATTCAGTCTTCCATGTTGTCAAAAACGCTGCCACCTCTTTCCCCTTATAACTGGTTGTGTTCATCATTGATAGATCTTCTTGTATAGCCTTGAAAATGTCATTCTTATTTTTAAACTCTTCCCTTAAAAAGTATATAAGATGAGAGGACCGCTAGATCTATGTATCTGGATATATATGTGTGTCTTAACAGTAAGTTATTTTATTAAAAATGAATCATTTCTAAAACAGATTAAAAAAAAAAAATCAGAGGGCTCCTAATGAAGCCCAGAGGAAAGAAGCAAAAACTCTTCCCAATCAGACTTCCACTGGGGGCCTCCACCCCTCCACAAACCCTTTAGGGAAAACTTGAGTCATATCTAAGAACTGTATTTTTAAAAACACTGTTTTTTAACTTTTTTCCTGGTTTCCCACTCTATGATTCATGCATATAATCTCTAAAATACAAGAGTCTTCATAATTCTATACTTTCAAGACATAAATACAAAGGCCCCAGTGCTGAACTTTCTAATATGCTGTAATCTCTCTTCGTTCATTTAACTCTATAGACTAGCTAGGATTTATTAATGTCATGGCAGTTTTCACCTTCTGTCTTGGGAGAAACTGAGAAGTTCCTTGAAGCCAGGAACTCTGCTAATCCATCTGGTAGAAAAGGAACTTTAAACCAGTAAGTGATTTATTGAACTGAATTGGATAGAATATAATGTATGGGCATATCCCACAATGCATCAGAGATCAAGAAGGGCTAACCCTTCTCCACCACTTGGAAAACAGCTATGAGGAGACTCCACAGCAGAAGCAGATGAGCCCCTCAGTAAGAATGAGACTTTGACCAAAATGGTGATAATGCAAGGTTAGAGTCCACAAAACTCCTTCAATTCTGACACCAACTACAAGCTCAGGGGTCCCCAAGACCACAGTGGGATTCAACAGCTTGCCACAAAGGCTCATAAAACTCACTGAAAGCTTTACACTTGCAGTTATGGTTTATTACAATGTAAGGGTACAGATTACATCAGCCAAAGGAAGGGACACACGGGACAAAGTCCAGGGAAATTCCAAGCCGAAAGCTACCACAGTCATCTCCCAACTGAGTCATGAGCCGCACTACTTTTTCCAACAGTGATGAGTGACAACATGCTTGGGCTGACAATAGGCCTGGAAGTTCAGGGAAGTTCACCTGAGCCTTGGTAGCCAGAGATTTTATTGGGGCTCCACTGCATAGGCTTAGTGACTGCCCAAATTCTTGATCTCAGTTTACAGTCCCTCTGGAAGTCAAGCTAATATTTTATGACCCCAAGTCCCTACTCTAAATGTCATTGTAAGACTGTATTATGAGGCCAGCCCCTGACATGTATGAAACTTTTAGATTATCTAGTGTGACCCAAGGCCTGCAGGCAGACAAAGACTTTTCAAGGATTTTAGAGATTATCTTCTGGAAGCCCAGGGAAAATGTCTGGGCAAGGTTAAATCCTTTACTACACAAATGGCAACTGGGTAACTGGAAAATACAAAGGGAAAAATCCTTCTCCTGGAAGCAACCACTTTCACAACTCAGATTCAACTACTTATAGTGGAAGGGGAACCATATGATTGTGAGCATCTTGAGCTGCACCTTCTGGTTGGGAAGATACAAATGTGAGATTATGCACCATCTCTTCCAAAGTGGCCATTTGGTTTCTTCCTTAGTGAATCTAAAAGCTTCTTTCTGGTTTCAATCCCAAGGATGTTGGGATGACGGAAGATTAGAGGGAACTTGAAATAACTGATTCCAACCCAAATATGACTACTAGGCTGCACCCCACAGGCCTGCAAGCCTTTGTAGCTGCCCAGCCTTGAGAATGAAGAAAGAGGTCAGACCTCTTTGGAATGCCCCTTACTGCTAACCCACCCATAATCTGCCAGCAATCAGAACTACTTGTTCTCCTGCATGCACCCCCCCTTTTTTTTTGATCCCTGTCATCTAGAAAGTAAAAAAATGAGGGTCAACACCATGACTTCCCATCCTCTAAGCAGTGAAGGTAAGTGGGATGAAGGGTCATCCTTGGTGGACACAGGGGCCCTTCACACTCTGCTGCAATAACAGAACACATGCTGCAGGCACTAGAACGACATATACACCCCCAATGCACAAGCCTTCCCTGAATAAATGCATGCCAGCCTTTGCTGGTACCTCAAATAACAGGAAACATCGCTTCCTGGGATGAGCACTGCATGATGGATGCTCTTTAATAATGCTCATGGAATAAAGACAGATAATACAATTTTAGTAAATGACATACTCTATGTTATGACCTAATGGCCAGAATTACTTTGTGGGGAGAATATGATCTCCCCCTCCCCTTGTATTTCTGGACATAGAGACTTCCCTTAGAGAAACACATCCAGCCTCTCAGTGGTTCCTTACAGTGTAACTAATTATACTGCAGGAATGGCAGAATTCATTTAAATCTCCCATATCCTTTACTGAAATCTGCCTTCTCTTGGCCTACAGTAAGCTTGGCATGAAAGGTTCGGCCCCTGGAAGCTGTGTTGCCAATTCTCTAACTCTTCCTGAGACCAGATAGATGTTTCCTTCTGGGATACAGTATAAGCCCACCCTCAGTTATCTGAACAAGACACTCATTTCCAAAGAGATTTACCTGGATTAAAGAAAATGTGACTCCTAGGTACATATGGGTAAAGCATCTGCCTGCCATGCAGGAGACCTGGGCTTGACCCCTGGGTCAGGAAGATCCCCTGAAGAAGGAAATGGCAACCCACTCCCATAGTCTTGCCTGAAGAATCCCACGGATGAAGGAAACTGGTAGGCTACAGTCCACGGGGTCGCAAAGAGTCAGACATGACTGAGCGACTTCACCTTCACTTTCAGGTACATATTAAAAAAAACCCATAAACACTAGTTCAAAAAGATACATGCATTCCAATGTTCATGGCAGCATTTCTTACAATTGCCAAGATATAGAATCAAACTAAGTGTCCATCAACAGATGAACAAAGTTGTGGTATGTATAAACAACAGACTATTGCTCAGACATAAAAAGAATGAAATTTTGCCATTTGTAACAACATGGATGGACTTGGAGGGTATCATGCTAAGTGAAATAAGAAAGAAGTCCTATATGTTACCACTTACATGTAGCATCTCAAAATACAACCAACTAGTGAATATAACAAAGAGGAAACAGACTCACAGATGAAAAGAATAAACTAGTGGTTACCAGTAGGGAAGGGAAGTGAGGGGAACATAGCTGTAGGGGATTAAGAGGTACAAACTATTCTGTATAAAATAAGCTACAAGCATATATTATACAAACATAGAGAATATAGCCAGTATTTTATCGTAAGTATAATAGACCAAAACTTCAAAAATTGTGAATCACTGTATTGCATAATATAAGTGACAGGTATACATCAACTATACTTCAATTAAAAATATATATAAAATTAAAAAGTAAAAAAAGAAAACAGAAAATGTATATCTGCTGACTCCTTTCTTAACTGGTTCTGAACCCCAGTGGGATTGTTACTGTGAGAGCTCTTCAAGCCCCAGTGTTAATCCACTCCCATAAAACCTTCACCAGATACCAGGACAGGAGATTTTTCCCTAGTAGATGTACTAGCATTGGATCAATTGCCTCTAAATCTCCTCCTGCTATTATTTGTCCTGATTTTTTGCTGCTGATTCTGTGTTTCACTATTTTGCCACTCTGAGTTGTCTCTAGTTCCACTCAAATGACCATAGCTCCTCGAATTAGCAGTGCTCAAAATGGGCTGCCTCTCCAAAGCCGCCACTTCAACGCAACCTGTCCCAAATAGCTCTTCATTTTGATTGGAACCGGCAAATAAACACCAACAGATTATCACCACTGTATCTGGCACAACCATGAGAAGACAGATACAGGATCGTTTTCATTTTTCCAGATTCCCAAAGATATTTGTCTTCTGCTTTCTATCGCCCAAGCCCACTTTCATCAGGTAGCTTAGTTAGAAACCAGCCAACAATACATCTCCACATCCCTCCATGGCTGAGGAGGCATTAAAAATTCAACTGTCTCTTCTTAGTGAACAATTATCTCATTCACTGGCTTGATTCACTGATCTCTTAATGACAGCTTTCCTGCTGTTTCCTTTGAATGTTTAAAATATGAAACAACCCCGTCTTGTCAAGCTGAAAACTGTGGCTGAGTTTTTCGTCCCTGTTTCCAATAAATAATTTCAAGGGGTTTCAAATTATCCATCATCTGACAGCTCTCAGGAAGATTTTCTCATCTCCTTCAGGCATAAAAAGCCATTTCTAACCACCACACTCTCCCACTGATTACCCTCAATGATTTTCAAAATCGGTACCATTCTTCTCAAAGAACCTCTCTCCCCATCAATATTGACAGGCGCTTTAAATGAACACATGCCCAGGAGGAAGGGCTGTTTGTGATCGTCCTCCCCTGACCAGAGTGAATTAGTAAAGGGCTATAAAGATGAGAATGGGATACTGATCACATTTATTCAGCACTTAATGAGAAGATGCACATGTTAGGGCGAGAAGAACTAGCGTGGGGAGAAAATAATTTCTGATGGGAGGAGGTAGAAGTAGAGTCTTCACTAAAGGAGCTGGAATCAAGTAACTGAAAGGTATTCTGCTGGGAAAAACATCAGAGGTTTGTGCTCTATGGGCCTGTCACTGTAGCTTTCTTGCTCCTTTCTTCCCCAGGGAAGGGTGGAAAGGACAACTCACAGAGGGGAGTTAGAAAGGAATGCAGTCTCCAGTGCATTCATGCTGGTGGACAAAGACTGAAACAGCAGAATGAACCCTTTCCGTGCCTCAGGGTCTCAAAGAATCAAGAAATTAGCTTTACTCACAGAAGTTACAGGACTGGAAAAAATGCAGCCGTTTGTCATCTTCACCAGAGGACCAAGCCAAAAGCCCAGAAGCCAAAAGTTGAAAAGGGGTGGAGGAAAATAGCCAAGGACAATCTCTAAGGCTAGGAATTAGTTCTAACACCAGAATAGGGATTCTGAATATTTAAAAAAATAGCTTATTATCAAGTTGAAAAGATCCAGATTGGATTAAATTTTCATGATTCAAATTAACCAGAAAAGATAATATCTCTGCGTATATTTCTTTGAAACTCACACTCCTATTAAAAGCTTTTTTAATATTTCTGTGCTTAACTTTATTTAAAAAAAAAAAAATTAAAGGAAAATCCAGCTATCAGACAAATAAATCAACCTATAAGGTAAGCTCTGGAAAGTGAAAGTGAAAATGAAAGTCACTCAGTCGTGTCCAACTCTGCAACTCCATGGACTGTAGCCCGCCAGGCTCCTCTGTCCATGGAATTCTCCAGGCAAGAATACTGGAATGAGTTGCCATTCCCTTCTCCAGGGGATCTTCCTGACCCAGGGATCGAACATGAGGTCTCCCGTATTGTAGGCAGATGCTTTAACCTCTGAGCCACCAGGAAATCACCTGGAGAAGGCATTGGCAACCCACTTCAGTACTCTTGCCTGGAAAATCCCATGGATGGAGGAGCCTGGTGGGCTACAGTCCATGGGGTCTCGAAGAGTCAGACACAACTGAGCGACTTCACTTTCACATTTCACTTTCATGCATTGGAGAAAGAAATGGCAACCCACTCCAGTGTTCTTGCCTGGAGAATCCCAGGGATGGGGAAGCCTGGTGGGTTGCCATCTATGGGGTCGCACGGAGTCAGACAAGACTGAAGCGACTTAGCAGCAGTAGCAGCAGCAGCTGTATCACCTGCCCTAATGAATGCAGTTGGTAAACTAATGAGATTCTTCCTCTTTCCATATCACCACTACCTCTAAAACAAAATTAAAAATAAGAGGGTCCTCTTACAGTATTCTTTATCTCATCATCAGCCTAGTTACACAAACCAGTGCCCTAATAGTCGTCACCCCAAATCCACTCTCTCACCATGTATATGAATGTGACCTCTTTACAGTGTATTTAACTCTATCTGTCTGGAGCAGTCACCATTTCCACCATCCCAGCTCTATAATCTAGACCACTGTCGGGGTGACTAGAATAGCTTCAAACTGCTCTGCCCACGTGCACTCTAACCGGCCCTGTGGACCGCAACCAGAGCAACCTTTCCAAAATACAAAGCTGATGACGTCACTCCCTCCCTGGGATCTCACCATAGGCCAAGAACCTCTCCTCCCCTTCATCATGCTGTCCCTTGAAGGGCTGTGCTCCCTGCCACTGGGCATTAAAATAAACATGCCTGTCCTTTTACCTTCACCTATTTCTCTTCATCTTGGTAACTCTTACTCAGCCGTCAGAGGCGGATCAAATATTACATTCTTTTTTTTTTTAAGTCTGCCTCACAGCTGGTAAAAGTTTACATCCATTTACATGATTATATGAGTAACAGCTTTCTCTCTGACCAGACTATCATATGCTTAATATATAGTAAGTGTTAAGATCATTGTTGGTTGGATTAATGAATCAATAAGAAATTAAGGTGGGATTGGAAAATGAGATTCACAAATAAAAGTGCTCAAAGACAAATCTACAGAAACAGTATTTTGAGTTGAGTCTTGAAAGGAGAGTAGTAGACTATTAGGAGAAGAAATCATGTAGACTACTCGGGACTGAAGGAGTCAATACAGTTGTACCGTGGTGGTCAAGAGGACAGGGCTCTGCAAGTTACTCCGTTCCATCCATACTTGGCTGCTTTGGATTTTGAAAAACCTACTTAACCTTTCTGTCCCAGTTTCCTCATGTGTAAGAGGTGGATAACAAGAATTCCTCCCTCACGGCATGGAATGAAGTGTGATACATTAATACTTGGCACTATAACTGCCATATAGCAAATGCTCTTTAGATGATAGCTCACTTTATTATTTTTATACTTATCCACATGTCATTACAATTAAAGTTTAATTCAACAAGTGTGCATATATCCAGATGCCATACGCTGTGCTAAGTCAGGCAAAGGAATGGTGATAAGAGATGAATTCACACAAGTCCCCTTCAAGGAGCTCACTCATCTTCTGCTGAAGGTGGTCGCTGTTTGGTATAAACTAAGGGAGAAGCAGAACAGACACTGAAGAATAAGCTTCTTAACAGACTGACAAAATGATAACAACAAACATCCCACCGGATACTAACGAGCAGCCACACCCCAGCTTAACCATGGACATTACTACTATGAAGCTTACGTGACTCACTTTTTCCAACTTGCAAGCAATTTGGGGAGCAAGTCGGACCCTTCAGCTGCTGTCATCATTGTGGAAAAAGTGCTCGTGTTCAGAGTCTAGTCACTGCCCTGAGCCAGGTACATCTTTAACAAGCCATTACCATTTTACATTTTATGTTACATTTGGCAACCTCTGGAACTTAATATCTCCATCTATGTTAAGTCAGTTTGTCCAAGGGCACAAAGCCACTAAAGATTGGAATAAATATCCTGAAACTTGAGTTTGCAGGACAGTGTTCCATACACCCTGGCTAACTTTCTTTATCCAGAGGTCATGGGGACCTTAAAGGGACAATTACCTAAGGATGATCTAAGCAGGGAGGGATGGAGAGATGGAATTCTGGCATGTTTTCTGAAATATTTATAAGCTTTGAAATGAAGAATTTTACTAACATAGATAAGTGGATGATGTCAATATCTTTAAGTAGCTATTATCTGTGAGAATCTACTGAATCCAATTACTCACAGAATTTGGAAATTAAAAGGACCTTAGAGGTCATGTGGTTTCACCTCCCATACCACACAGAAGCCTCTTTTTTGCACTAATTTTCACAGAATTTAGGAGGCTATAATTTGCCCCCAAACCCTACAGTCTCACAAGGAGAAGACCTCCTAGAAATCATCTAGTCCAACACCTCAATTGACAGGTGAGGAGTGTAAGGCCCCAAGAGTCCCAGGGCATCAACCATGTATCTCCAGAGGTAGACCCAGAGAATAGACCATTGGATTCTAACTGTACTGCCTCAATTTAAGGTCTTTAAAAATAAAGTGTTTTCTTGAGCTCCAAAATCACTGCAGATGGTGAGTGCAGGCATGAAATTAAAAGATGCTTGCTCCTTGGAAGAAAAGCTACGACCAATCTAGACAGCATATTAAAAAGCAGAGCCATTACTTTGCCAACAACAGACCATATAGTCAAAGCTATGGTTTTTCCAGTAGTCATGTATCGATATGAGAGTTGGATCATAAAGAAGGCTAAATGTGGAAGAATTGATGCTTTTGAACTGTGGTGTTGGAAAAGACTCTTGAGAGTCCCTTAGACTACAAGGAAATCAAACCAGTCAGTCCCAAAGGAAATCAATCCTGAATATTCATTGGAAGGACTGATGCTAAAACTGAAGCTCCAATACTTTGGCCACCTGGTGTGAAGAGCCAACTCATTGGAAAAGACTCTGATGCTGGGAAAAACTGAAGGCAGGAGGTAAAGAGGACTAGATAGTTGGATGGCATCACCGACTCAACAGACATGAGTTTGAGCAAGCACCAGGAGATGGTGAAGGAGAGGGAAAACGGGCATGCTGCAGTCCATGGGGTCACAAAGAGTCAGACATGACTGAGTGACTGAGCAACAACAAAAATAAATTTAAAGACAAACCAAAAAGTCATTTACAGATGATTCTTTTATTATTTTGAAAATGCTGTTTGGGACTATGAGGTTGTAAGAATTAAAAATGCAAGTCCATCCTAAAAAAGCATTCAAATGCTTTGGTAGCCAAATATCTTGCTCCTAACAAAACATTCTGACAGGTTCAGAGACATCAAAATAATAGGAAAAGTCTGAACATAGGCCTCGACAGTACTGACAACTCTGTTGAGATTGTAGACAAAACTGTGAATAGGTTACTCAGGCTGTGGTAAATGCCATATAAGGAACATTTCCATCATTTGCTTAGCTGCTTTGGAGTGGGGTAGAGCCAAGTTTCAGAGATAAAGTGTAAGAACATGTCTGTGATGAAGATACATTTTCTCTCATCCTGACAAGGAGGCTATTAATCTGTCTATTCTCTGGTTTTAGAAGCTGAGGCTGAGAAAGTTACTCCAACTTGACCATCATCCCAGATAATTGGCAGAGCCTGCATTTTCCCAGAGTAGTAGTCTAAAACTTACTGAGCTAGAGTCCAGCCTCTTAGAAAACCTTCTAATATAGGGTACACTTGGGAGATGGCTTGCCAGTTGGTGCAGTTGGCCAAGAAGCCTGTCTGCCAATGCAGGAGACAAAAGAGATACTGGTTCAGTCCCTCAGTCGGAGAGATACCCTGGAGGAGGAAATGGCAACTCACTCCAGTGTTCTTGCCTGGGAAATCCCATTGACAGAGGAACCTGGTAGGTTAAAGTCCATGGGGTTGAAAAGAGTTGGACATGACTGAGCCTGTGTGTGTGCACACATGCAGATGCACACAAACCTCACACCACACACACACACACACTTGGGAGAAAAGGAAATGAAGACCTACATCCTGAATTTCAAAGTACACCTCCCACTTTCTGTCTATCCAGCGCTTCACTGAACTTGGAGTTCTGTCTGCAAGTGGTCATGTCTCTTTCCCACTACTACATGCATGTAGCCAACACTCTCCCCAGCACTGTCTGGGCAGAAATCTCTGCAGTAACTCTTCAACAAGCAGGAGTTGTGATGTGTTCAGTTAATCAGTGCCAATGGACATGTCAGATTGAACCATCTAATTTATAATTTCCATCAAAGTTTAGTGACTCCCTGATGACCACAGACAGGATAAAGTCCAAACTGCCTTGTGATATGCTAAGGCTGGCATTCAAAATCTCCCACATCCTAGCTTGCATTTCCTGTTTCACATTCTGCCCAGTTATATGTTTTCCAAGCCTGCTGCTTAAGCTAAATTGGCCCTAATCTGCCTTCCAAGTCTATCTTACATTACCCCATGACCACAGTTTTGCTGAGCCCATTTTCCCCCCATCCTTAGATGTCTCTCTCTTTTTCTCATCATTATTCAGATTCTGCACTTCACTGGTGGCCCAGTGGTACAGAATTCAGCTGCCAGTGCAGTAGATGCAGGTTCAATTCCTGAGTTAGGAAGATCATCTGGAGAGGGAAATGGCAACCCACTCCAGTACTCTTGCCTGAGAAATCCTGTGGACAGGGAGGCTGGCAAGTCCTCCCTGGAGAACTTGGGGTTGCAAAGAGTCAGACATGACTTAGTGACTAAACAACAATCTGTGTTGCTTAGTGACAGCAACACAGATTCTACCCTCCATGATCCAATTCTAATTTTTATCATTTGTTTGATAAATAGTTGCTACTTTGGTGTCAAGTCCTATACTATGTACTAAGTGTAACTAGGTATCCAGTGGTGCTTTAAGCTTACATCCTAGTTGAGAGTGGGAGAAGAAGAAAGAAGAAACAGGAAAAGTTAATATGCAATAGTCAGCTACAAAAAATGCTGTAAAGGAAATCACCTACGATAGGGAATCACCTACAAAACGTTTGATTTCAGTGGAGTGATTGTTCCCTGCAGTGGTGGTCAGAGCCCTCTCTGAACAGGAGACATTTGAAATAAGACTTAAGATAACAAAAACCAAATGTCCCAAGAGCATCCTGGTTAGGATAACAGGGTGTGCAAAGCTTCAACTTCTGAAGGACCTGCAACCAGGATAAGAGTGGCAGGAGGTGGGGTCAGTTCAGTTCAATCACTCAGTCTTGTCCAACTCTTTGCGACCCCATGGACTGCTGCACGCCAGGCCTCCCTGTCCATCACCTCCCGGAGTTTACTCAAACTCATGTCCATTGGGTTGGTGATGGCATCCAACCATCAAAGGAAGTGGGGTAGCAAATCTCAAAAGGTTTCCAGTCAGCAAAAGTCAACATTTTTCTGAATTTCTCTTACCATCTGTACCATCCATTAAGTTCTTTAGTATAAGAATGCATGCTCAGCTATGTCCAACTCTTTGCAAACCTATGAACTGTAGCCTGCAGGCTCCTCTGCCCATGGGATTTCGCAGGCAAGAATATTGGAGTGTGCAGCCATTTCCTCCTCCATAAGGTCTTCCCAACCCAGAGATTGAAACTGAATCTCCTGCATTGAAAGGTGGATTCTTTACTACTGAGTATAAAATGTCTACAATTATCATTTGTTTTTAATCTTGTCTCCTTCCTTACACAGGAAGTTCCGTGACAGCCTATATGCTAGTTCTCACCAGAAATAAAAGCCCATAAAATGTACTCAACAAATAATTGAGTGAAAGACTCTAGCTCCTTAGGGGCAGAGCTTTCTACAGCCCGATGTCACAGACAGAGTGGAGCACACAATAGATACAAAGAGTCTGCTTATTGATTGATTCGCCCCCTTTTCTCTGGGAAAACTGATCTATCTGCAGTCATTGAACCCTAATGGGAGGACTCTGCCTTCTAAATCTTACTCCAGTTCTCACTGCCTCGTCTCTCTGAAGTCTCCCCTGGCAACCCCATCTCAGCTAATTTTTTCTCTACTCAAGTCACCTGGTCTCTGACCAGAAGATGAGTCAGTATCAGTCAAAAAATGTTTAACAATCCTAAATCACGTAAGTGCTGTGCTGTGCTAAGTCACTTCTGTCGTGTCCGACTCTTTGCAACCCCATGGACTATAGCCCACCAGGCTCCTCTGTCCATGGGATTCTCCAGGCAAGGATAGTGGAATGGCTTGCCATGCCCTCTTCCAGGGGATCTTCCCAACCCAAGGACTGAACCCATGTTTCTTATGTCTGCTACACTGGTAGATACGTTCTTTACCACTAGTGCCACCTGGGAAGCCCAATTACTTTCTTACTCATTGTTTAAAAAAAAAAAAAAAAAAAATCACCTTATTGACAGCAAAGTTTTTCCTTTTATCTGCTTAGTGGTATATACTGTTCAATACCATGAAAACAGTATTTGTCACTGCAGAAAGTGACAGTCAATTTAGAATATGTCTAAGAATATATACACATATACCATTTATAATTTAGATAAGCCACATATTTTGCCATAAGGTAACTCATGAGTTACTCTGTGTGATACAAAAGATTTTCAGGGTAAACACATATACTCCATAGAATTAGACAGTTTTAAAGGGCTTGCTATTTAAAACTAACTATACTGATGACTTTCTACAACTTTGTGCACTATAGGCTTCAATCTTTTTACTGGAATATTCTGTCTATAAGTTGTGCAGCTAATAGATTTCACATGTGGGGCTCTCTGGGCCTAGAACTCAACCCATTTTTACCCCACTCAAAGCAGCTCTTCTATCTGAACATGCTTGGTTTTCTGATAAAACACTAATTAACATTAAACAAATTCTTACTTTGGAGAATACGTCTCTTCTAGCATATCCTTTCCTTTTTGAATCACAAATCCTAATCTAGCAAATAGTATGAACACAAACTTGCTAAAAAATTTATATACTTCCTTTCAATTATACAGCAGACCTCTTATTGTTATTGTTCAGTCACTAAGTCATTTGCAACCCATGGACTTTGCAACCCCATGAACTGCAGCAGCGGAGAAAGCAATGGCACCCCACTCCAGTACTCTTGCCTGGAAAATCCCATGGATGGAGGAGCCTGGTAGGCTGCAGTCCATGGGGTCGCTAAGAGTCGGACACGACTGAGCGACTTCGCTTTCACTTTTCCCCTTTCATGCACTGGAGAAGGAAATAGCAACCCACTCCAGTATTCTTGCCTGGAGAATCCTAGGGACGGCGGAGCCTGGTGGGCTGCCGTCTATGGGGTTGCACAGAGTCGGACACGACTGAAGCGACTTAGCAGCAGCAGCAGAACTGCAGCAGGCCAGGCTTCCCTGTACTTCACTATCTCCAGTTGTTTGCTCAAATTCATGTCCATTGAGTAGGTGATGCCATCCAACCATCTCATCCTCTGTTGCCCTCTTTTCCTCCTGCCCTCAATCTTTCCCAGCAGCAGGGAAAATCTCCTATAGTCTAGATTTAAAAATTTGTCTCTTTGAACCATCAGCAATGCTTTCTAATGTATCATCCAAATATTCAGTGATAACTGAGTCTAGTTTGAGATTATTTTATTTGAATCCAATCAGACATTCTTGCCATAATAAGAAGAAAGAGTATGCTGGCATTGGCATGTGGCTTTTTGCCTTTTTTACTCAAGTGAATAGCTTCAAATGGGGCTCCCCATATGTGTGCTTAAGTTTGCTAAAGTTTTGGAAAATACCAAGTGGCATATACTTTAAAGTTTGCTGAACAAAATTACAGAAGTGTGCCTTTGTTTTTCATGGTATTTAATTTTCAAATGCCATGTTAACTGTTACAGCTACATACTCTAATTAACCAACATTTCTCTGCTCTGGTTGCTTCTAAGATTTTCATGGATTTTGATGTTCTACAGATTCCCTATGCTAATGATTAATATCTTTCACTAATTCTGGAACATCAGTGGCATTCTCTCCTTTTGGAGCTCTTATTAATAGATGTTAGACCTTCTTTTATCCATGCCTCTTAATATTTCCTATTCTTATCTTCTTCCTTTCCTATGAGATATAATATGTAAATTCTTCAGACATGTATTTCAGTTCACCAGTCGCTCTTAACTGTATTTTAAGTCAATGGATAAATTTAAAAGCAGTTAAATGTCAATGATACTTTTTTTCATTTCTAAAATCTAATCTGGTTCTTTTAAAAATCATTTTGGTTGTTTTTCCCCCAACAATATAGCATCTTGTCCTTTGTTTTTGATGCCCTATTTTATGTCTGTTAACTTTCAGCAAGTTTTATAGTCTCTCCAATACCTATTAAATGACGTGTTTTATCGGGGGAGGGGAGGAAGTAGAGTCCATCTAACTCTTGCTTTGACTGACTCTAGCTCATAAGGCACTGTTTCCTTTTGCGGCTCATATTTCTCAATTATGAGCTCGTATTCAGTGAGGATTTGTCTGTGAGAGTACTATGAAGCCTAGATCAAGGTTTCCTCCCTCCAAAGAGGTTTTGTACTTTCTCTGCCAGTTACTCAAGTGGCTTTCCAACAAGGGACTTTTTAATATTAATATCTTTGTTAATACATACATTTGAGAGTTCTGAGATGACACAGGATATATAAACCTCAAACCTGAATGATAGCATTTCTATACCCAACACTCTCAAGGGACATATATTTTTATCAAGGTCCTAGAAAGGTAGGCAAAATTGCTTGACCTCTCCCTTAGGCAGAGAATTTTTTCCCTATTTGCTACCATTTGTAATAAAAGCAACCTGTACTCCTTGGAGAAAAGACCAGTTTCAGGGCTGGGGCAAGGTAGGGGTAAGATGCATCTGGACCATCTTACTGCAGGGGTTCCCAGCCTCTGGGTCTAACACCTGAGGATCAGAGGTGTGCTCAGTCTCTCAGTCGCGTCTGACCCTTTGCAGCCCGTTGTCTATAGCCCCCTAGGCTTTGCTGCCCATGGAATTTTCCAGGCAAGAATTCTGGAGTGGGTTGTCATTTCCTACTCTAGAGGATCTTCCCGACCCAGGGATCGAACCCCCATCTTCTGCACTGGCAGGTGGATTCTTTACCACTAGCTCCACCTAGGAAGCCTGATCTGAGGTGGAATTGATGCAGTAATAATAGAAATAAAGTGTACAATAAATGTAATGTGCTTGAATCATCCTGAAATCATCCCCCACCCCCCAGTCTGTGGAAAATTGTCTTCAATGAAACCAATTACTGGTGCCAAAAAGGTTGGGGACTTGTGTCTTACTTCACAAGAGAGAAAGTGCTCTGAGAATAAAGGGATAGGTTAAAACAACAACAACAAAGACATAAGAGCCTGTTTTAAGGGACTTTTCATGCATGTGTGCTAAGTCGTTTGAGTCCTGTCCAACTCTTTGCGACCCTATGGACTGTAGCCCGCCAGGTTCCTCTGTCCGTGAGATTCTCCAGGCAAGAATACTGACGTGGGTTGCCATGCCCTCCTCCAGGGGATCTTCCCGACCCTGGGGTCAAATCCACGTCTCATGTCTCCTGCATTGGCAGGCAAAATCTTTACCACTAGTGCCACCTGGGAGGCCCTTTAAAGGTCTAATTTAAGGGCCTAAAAAGTGAAAGTGAAAATCACTCAGATGTGTCCAACTCTTTGTGACCCCATGGACTATACAGTCCTTGGAATTCTCCAGGCCAGAATACTGGAGTGGGTAGACATTCCTTTCTCCAGGGGATCTTCCCAACCCAGGAATTGAACCCAGGTCTCCTGCATTGCAGGCAGATTCTTTACCAGCTGACCTGCCAGGGAAGCCCAATTAATACTGGCCAAATAAGGGGCTTCCCTGGTGGAATGTCAACTGATAAACATAATAAGCAAAGTAATAAACATAAGAGTCAACGAATGCTAAGGCAAGTTGCTAAAATTTGTGGACCAGGTATTTACTTCATCTCAAAGTGTCTCTCCAAAAATTATACTTAAATACAAAGGAAAAAATAGTAACTTTCCAATGGGTAAACTAGACAGACACCATCTTAACCAAGGGTCAAATTTAACTCTACCAAGAGTAGGACAAACCAACATCAAATGCCTCTGGATACAGCGTACAGAAGCAGTCATATTATCATTTCCGTGGTATATATGCCCAAAATGCATATCTGAATCCAATCAGGAGGAAACAGACAAATCCAGATTGAGGCATATTCTACAAAGTAACTGGCCGGTACTCATGAAAAAATGTCAAAGTCAAAAAAAAGCAAGTAAGGCTGAAGAACTGTTTCAGATGAAGGGAAACTAAAGCGACATGACCATTAAAGGTAATATGTGATCCTGGATCAGATCCTGGAGCAAAGAATAGCAATTACATAACTGTTCAATTTCACAATTTTGATCATTGTAATGTTGGTTAAGAGAATTTCCTTGTTTATCCATAATACATAGTAACATGTTTAGGAAAAATAGAGCACAGTGTCTCCAACTTTTTTTCAAATGGGTCAGGAAAAAAAATGCACACACAGAACACTCACACACACGTAGAATAAAGCAAACTGAGAAAAATGAAAGCAATTTATGAATCTTGGTAAATGCACAAAGGGTATACAGGAAGTCCTCGTCAAAATAAAAATTTACCCAGAAAGGAACTTAAAAAGTAAATAATAATCTCTTAATTTACTTATCCAAGTGTACATCAAATGCAACATATTTCAATATACTAAGAGCAAAGGACATCCCTCCATCCCTGAGTTCTCCCTTGTGACACACACCTGCCATCCAATTGAACGAGGGTGCATTTCAACCTCTTTGCTGACACTCATTAAACTTCATTTCTTTAAGTTAAAAAAAAAATCTAAGTCAATGGTTTCTTCCTATACCCCAATATTGTTTCATACAAGCTCTCACATAACCCACGTTAGACCCCACTATTCTAAAATCCTAGAGAAATAATTACAGAGAACCCCCATTTCTCACAATGTGTTGGGCACTGTTCCAAGTGCTTTACCTCCTTACGTTCTATGAGGGAGATAACAGAATTACTCCGATGAGAAGACCGAGGCACAGATATTAGGTAACTTACTTTGACTGATGAACTAGTAAGTGCTGGAAACAAAGGTGGACTTAGGCAGTTCTGCTGTGGAGCCAATACTTTCAGCCATCATAGCATCCTGTTTCTTCAATACTCTCTTCTTTATAGCAGGGCAGATACTTGTGCCATTTACGTTTGTATCCTTAGCTGTCAGCATACTATGTGACATGGAGAAGGTCTTTGTTGAGTTGAACTGACCACCACTCATTTTATTGGGTTGGCCAAAAACTTCACTCACGTTTTTCTGTGAGACTTATGGAAAAACCTGAACAAACTTCTTGGCTAACTCACTATATTCTATTATCTTACATGACTATTTACAAAGTTATAGGATACATACCATTACATACATAAACCTCATCTCCTCAACTGGGTCTCAGTTAACTCCAATGAGGGTACTGAACTAGATAAATATTCCTGAGATTATTTCTAGAAAGCAGCCTTCATCTCAGACCTTTGCATCCATCTTTGGTCCATTAGTCCTAACCGCCTGTGATATAGCTTCTCAGTTTCCCTCCACCTTGGCCCTCCAAAGCATGACCTTCTGCCCATCAGCAGTCTGACAAGCCTATTCAAAGCACACATACTATTTGCAAAGTTATTTTTCTAACATTAAATATGTGTGTGCGTGTGTGTACAGAGCATGTCCTCAAAGGGTAGTTCATGCTGTTGTGTTTAATTTCAACATTTGAAAGTCCTGATTTGCTTTCAAATACATATCATTGAGCGACACTGCAGTAATCCCTCCTTAGTACTGAACACTTCAAAATCTGACAGTTAAAACAATAGGTTATTTTCTAGATAAGAACCCGTGTACTGTCCTTCATATACAGGTATGCTAAGATCTATTCTAACAAACAAGTACTAAGCATTTATTGATGGTAGTGACGTTCATCAGTATGGATGTGGGAAACAATCAACGTCCTCATCAAGTAAAATCTGAGAAATTTAGCATTTAAGTCCAAGGCAAAAAAAAAAAAAAAAATTACATGGAAATAAAGATCCTCCATCCTCGTCATACAACTTCTAAGATGTTCCCCTTATTTTCCCAGTATGTACACATTTTAAGACAGAAAGGCTAAAGTATAAAAATTACATTATTAAGAATCAGATTCGGTCAGGGAAAAACACTGATTCTTTTATTTTAGAAAATCTTGCTGCGGCAGTGCATTTTCTAAAGCATAGTGCTCCTGGAGATGCTTAAAATGAAGCAAAGTGTACAAACGCTAGTCATTTTGTTCCAAGGAGAAGAGCTAAGTCCTGCCCTGAGGAACCATAAAATTAAATGTGCCAAGCTGGAAATCTCCTCATCCATGTGCATTTCTTTCATAAATGATTTGAGGTCAAAGTGTCACTCCCAAAGCAAGGCCCCAGGGAGGTAGATAGACAGTACTTACCTTTGGAGGGTCCATCCAAAAACATGCTTATATCTGGTTACACAGGGCTTCCCAGGTGGCGCTAGTGATAAAGAATCTGCCTGCCAATGCAGGAGACACAAGAGACATGGGTTTGATCCCTGGGTTGGAAGATTCCCTGGAGCAGGAAGTGGCAACCCACTCCAATAGTCTTGCCTAGAAAATTTCTTGGACAGGGGGCCTGGTGGGCTACAGTCCATGGGTCCGCAGAGTCAGATGCAACTGAGTGACTGAGCACACACGTACAGACTGACAGAAAGTGGATTTTATGCTAAAGGTTAAAATTTGAGACACATGAAGAAAAAAGACAAGTTTATTCCAAGGCCTGGAAATCCATCTGAAAACAGCAGCAGGAAGGAAGAATTTGAAGGATGACTCTACCAACCTCATGAGGGACGTGTCCACCCGAGTGGGAAGAAGGAGAGGAGATGCACTCAGGGGGCCAAGTTGCAGGCGGGTCTGTGGGTGGCCTGAGGGAGACGCAGCAGCGAGTGCTGGGGACTTGCTCCTAGTGCCTGATCCAGGGGAACAGATGCTATCCTGGGGGAACAGACACTCCAGGATGGGCAGCCTTTGCAGGGAGTAAGATACCCAGGTCCTGAAGAACTAGGGAAGGACGAGAGGCTGTCCCAGAGGAGAGAGGCCGGAGCCCTGTTCTCATGGGACCACGAAGTCACCAACAGCATGATAAGGGCCAAGCAGGTTCCCGGCCCTTGCAGCCTCAGCCACTCAAAGACAGGACTGGTGTGGGACCGACTGACCCATTCAAGTGACCTCTTCTCGGAGAGTTCAGGCACTCCAGGGGCAGGGCAACAATCGAGCCACCCAGAAATTCAACTTAAAGCCATGTTTGAGGGACATCAATGGCCCAACTACTAGCAGCCTTCCTCTTTCTCCTCCTCACTCCTCTTTCCTGTCCAGAATCTACTCTTATAGTAACCCTCATCACTCTGTGTTAAAATAGAGTCATCCTTACCCAGCAGACTGTAGGCTTTGTGAAAGCTAGGCCGATGTCTCTTGAGCCGTGTGGAATCTGAAACATCATTGAATGAATGTATAAATGAATGAATCGCCACCTGGTTGGGGACACAAGTAGATTGTCTCCTGCACTAATAAGGAAGATATGAAGACCCCCTGGTTGAGGCTAAATGGTTCAAAACGATGACCTTGCCTGCAGCGGGGACTGTGAACAAATGCCTGCTCTTTGCCCTAAGTCCTAACTCTGCTACCTTAGTTACCTGTGCTGATCTTTGGCCTTTAAGCCCAGCAGACTTGAACTGGTTAGCAGCTTTGGGCTCTGCCCCTGTGGATTTCTCCAGACCTCCATTTGTCCCATACATCCTGCCAGACAGATGTGCAGAGTAAACCTTCTGCTTTACTCTGATCTAGACAGGTCCCTCAGATACCAGTTGTCCACCCAGTGCAGCTCCAGCTCACCCAGCAGAGAGGGGCTACACCTCAGACCCAGCTGTGTCAAACCAGTCCTAACCTACCGTTCTAACCCAGCCACCCCAGTACCTCCGCTTAGCAGGCTAGTCCTCAACAGATATAATCAAGGCTGCTATTAAGAACTTCAGCACCATTGGTACCAAAATAAAAAGTAAGCACCAGAACACCTAGAACTAACATAATTACACTAGTATAAACATAGTATACATTAACCAAAAGCTTAAAAGTGTGATTATTTCTACATCATGTTTTATAACTGTATTCAATTTCCTCTGCCAAATTACTATTTCAGTGTCAAATGTTGCACTGCTATGCCCAGGAATTTGAAGGTCAGAGATTCTATGCTGCCAGACTTTAGGGAAACTATGATTAAATCCTGGGGCTATGCAAGGTAATGTAACTATACACTCCTTTGATACAGAGTTACCGATAGTGATGGAGATGCCCCGAGTAGTTTACTGGGGGATTGACGTGTTCAATTGTGCATGAGGAGCCCTTATCCTGTACTAGGGCAAGCAGACCGTAGGAGACAGCTTGCAAACATTATATCCATGATGCTGCAGAAAGGTTCTCTCGGCAGAAAAGAGATTCACTGAAAGTAGATCTGCATCATGCACACCTGTAACCAAGAGCTCTGCTAATGACTCACTCGTGATCATTCTCCATCATCTTAAAGGAAAAGCAGCCCCTGAAACTGAGGTCACCCCAACATGAGTGACATTGACTACACTGTTTATATCAAGACATATGGAAGCATTGTAGGCACTCTCACAAGGGACACAATCACAGGGCAGGGGTGTCAGTGAACCAGGTGCAAACTGCTCCATCATATACTGAAGGCATCAGCATTGTACATGTCTCCATTTGACCAAATCAAATCAAATTCTGCTCAACCCTCAGCCTGCCCAATACCAACCAGTGTCTCCAGCATTACTCACCGAATTCTCCAAAAGAGGTCTTTCAAGTGGCTGTGGTTGCAGGGGCAGCTATTTTTGCTGTAGCCCCAAGATGTACTTTTGGCACCAGGTTGACCACCTGTCCAGCACTGTTGTTTTGTCTAAGGCAGAATCTCATTACCCCAGCTTGCTGCCAAAGCCACTGTTGTCCATTTGATGCTGAGCAGCCTTGCATGTGGCTTGACTTTCTTCACAGAGTCCCTTGTTCAGGCTCTCAAGGCATCTGTATGCAAGGTAAGCCTTGTCCAGGAACCCATGCTGGTGGCTGGCTCCACCTCCGAGGCACAGCCTTCAAGTTTCAGGAAGGTGCCATCCGCTTGCCCACAGCCTATCAACCCTCAGTATCTGGTTCTGCTATCTCCTGCAGCCTGAAGCCTCCGTTCTCTGCTCCCTCCCTCAGAATATCCGATTTTATTGCATCAAAAGCCTTTTCATTTTCTAGCCTCATGTGACTTGACCTCTTAGCAGCTTTTAACAAAAGCTGGTCATAACATCGTGCTTGACACTTTCCCTGCTTCAGCCTTCATGAGACCACACCTTCCCAATGTTCCCTCTGCCTTGCGGGCTCCTCTCCGCCTCCACCACCCAGTCTCTAAGAGTTGGGATCACACTTTATTAAGCGCTTAAAAAGGTTTACCATTAATACTTGATAAGTAACATCTGCTGTGTCTTGCAGATATCATCTCAGTAATTCCCCAAGTCTCCATTTTCAGACTTCATCCCTATTTTCAATCTTTTAGCTTATCTCACCCAGTCTCATGGACTTACCTACCATCTCCTCCCTAATATCTCCAAATTTATGCCTCTGGCCCCAGTGTTTCCTTGGGATTCCAGATCTGTTTCCCTAGTTGCCTGCTCAACATTGCTGTGGGCACATCTGATAAGAATTTGCAACTCATCTTGAAAATGAAACTCTCCCCCTGCCCGGATAGGCCACTCCCACCCTGCCTCGTGTCCTGCAAGGTAAATGGCAAATCCATATATACTAAGATGCTCAGACCAAAGTCTGATTTCTTTCTCTCTCTTTAATGAAGTGAAATTGCTCAGTCGTGTCCAACTCTTTGGGACCTCATGGACTGTAGCCTACCAGGCTCCTCCGTCCATGGAATTTTCCAGGCAAGAGTACTAGAGTGGGTTGCCATTTACTTCTCCGGGGGATCTTCCTGACCCAGGGATCAAACCTAGGTCTCCCACATTGCAGGCAGATGCTTTACTATCTGAGCCACCAGGGAAGCCTCCAACTAATTCATCAGATCCTTTTGGATTTCCCTGTGGTCAGAGGCAAACTCTGACCACTTGTCTTCACCTCTGCCATCCGAGTTTAAGCCTCCCATCTGGGTGCATGGAAGCACTTTCCAACAGGCCTTCCTTCCACTCTTGCCTTCCTGAGGTCTATCCTCCACATAGCAGCCAGAGACATTAAAACCCGTCACTGGCTTCACATCGTATGTAAAATGTACCCAAAGCCCTTTCTGCAGCTTAAGGTCTACAGTGATTTACCTCCATCCTCTGGCCTCATCCGCTACTTCCTTCCCCTGAATCCCTTTGACCTGCTCTCCCCAAGCAGGCCTTTGCCCACATTCTCTCCTGTGTGGAATGTTCCTGCCTGAAAGTTTTGTGAGGTTCACGCCTTCGTTTCTTCAGGCCTCTGCTCAGCTGTCACTTTCTTAGAGAGGTTTGCTGACATTATCTAAGACAGCAGCTTCCTGTGCTCTTCCATCTCTTCATACTACATGGTGCTCTGCATCCACTGATGTCAAATCCACAGACTCAACCAAGGGTGGAAATTTCACAGATACAGAGGATAAGTTGTGATAAGCCGTTGTCTCTATGGGACTTGTGTATCACGGATTTTGTTATCGTGGGGGCTCCAAGAACCAACACCCACCACAGATACTGAGGGAAGATTGTGCCTAATTTCTCCATTATCTTGACTTTCTTTTGCTCAGAATACTGTACTACCTATGCATCTGTTAACGATCCATATTGATTCTCCCAGGGGATTGTGAGATACTTTCTCATTCATTGTCTGGTTCCCAGTGTCTAAAAAAGAACCTGGCACCCAGAATTTTTTAATGATTGAGTTTTTAATCTATAATTTCCCTTTTTGGGCTTAAGCCAGTTGGAGTTGAAGTTGTCACCAGAAAACAAAAGGTTTGACTAAAAAACATTTGTTTGTAAGTTGTTATTGCTATTACTTAACCACATGAAAAAGGGATAATCCTAACCCAATTATAACTACAATAACAAACATGGATGGGCTAGGGAATCTCTTCCAAACAGACAGTATTCTATTAAATTGGAAACTGATGCATAGAGAGAACAAAATATCAAGTCATTTTGAAAGAACTGAAAAATAAGTGATCGCTGTTTCTCAGCATGAGGTTCTAGCTTTTTTAACATCTCCAGATTAGGCTTCATAATTACAAAAGGGACAGGGAGACAGATGGTGGTTCACCAGTACTTTAAATAGGCCACCTCTATCATACTCAGTCATGTCTGACTCTTTGTTACCCCATGGACTGTAGCCCACCATGCTCCTCTGTCCGTGGGGATTCTCCAGGGAAGAATACTGGAGTGGGTTACCATGTCCCCCTCCAGGGCATCTTCCCAACCCAGGGATCAAACCCAGGCCTCCCACATTGTAGGCAGATTCTTCACCATCTGAGCCACCAGGGAAGCCCATCATACTGTGATTCTCTGGAATACCAGAGTATCAATAAACCATCATTCATTTGTTCATCACAGATGTAATACCTTGGATTCTACTCATCCCAGTTTGCCTGAGACTTTCCTGGTTTTATAACCAAAAGGCCCACATCTTGAGAAAGCTCAGTCAAACCAGGATGGTTGGTCAGCCTACAAAAATTCTTAGGATTTTGGCCCAAGCAACACGGTAAATAGTAGAGTCATTTATCATGATAGAAACAACCCGGGAAGGAAGGAGCAGGAGGATTTAATTAAGACTTCTTTTCTGAGATGCATACCGGACATCCAAGTGGTAGTTGCTTAAATGAGTCCATACTTAACGAAGAGGTCAGAGACTGAGTTATCAACTTTGGATCCATCATCTTATTGAGAGCATTTTATAGTCATGGAATTGACTGCTATTAACTAAGGAGTGAGGTATCTACAGATATCTCTGGAGGAGTTTTCACTATAAAAGAAACTCCAAAAAAATTGCCTGAGCACACTCTGAACAGCAGTGATGAGTGATGCCCTGGATATACTGAAATAGGCCTCAGGTGGTGGGACAAGTCTTTTAAAGTGGTAAAAGCCTTTTTCTCTGAAGGAATATAACATCCAAACCCAGTATCTTCCGTGTTAGTTTTTCATTCAATCAAGTCACACAATTTTCTAAACAAAATCAATGGTTTGTGGTTCAAAATGGACTCTGACTAGAAGACTTCAATACATCCTCTATCAACTTATCACTAAGATATCCATAAAGACAATTTAAAAAAAAAGATTCACCACAACTTTGGAAACCAAGACTGTCAGAAAACATAAAAACAGAACGTGAGAGGAATTGACACTAATTATTAAGTAGATAGAACTAGAGGAGGAAAAACTCACAGGGCACAGCTCGACTTTGCTTCAGGAAAGAAAGAATTTGATAAAAGACACTCTGACTTCCAGATGAAGACGGCAGACAGAAAACAGGCATTTACTCTGCTCCCTTCTGAATTTTTACTGAAACTACAGGACGTGTTTTATTTCAGATGTAAGACCAAAAGTAAGAAAAGGAGATAAAAAAATAAAACAGCAGTGCAATTTTTAAAAACTGAAATGTAAATAAAAAACAGCCAACTTACTCACCAAACCTTTGTGTGCTGGATCCCAAAGCAGTGGTGAAGAAAGCTCAGAAACAGCCCACCTGATCCCACAGCTGTTAACACTTGATAATCTCATTTAAGTATCAATGGCACCTGAAGCCTCTGACCTTAGCCTCTGATGTGGAGGTGGAGCTACAGAGAGGAGCAGTCTTTCAAAGTTTGTTCCAGGAGCTGTTAGAGTCTCAATTCTACCCCCTAATCTAGCAGCTAGATGCCTCTACCTCTCCAATGCTGCCAGAAGAGGGGAAATTTGTTCTCTACTATAGTAAAGCAGACATTATTCAGGGAAGATCAGGCACAGTTTAGGATAGGAGTACAGTAATGACAACAGATAAATTCAATGAATATTTACATCCAGACTCTGAGTCCACTTCAAATGCACATGTATCCCTGCCTAAATGTAAGAACTGAAACTGGAGAACTTTTAGATAAAATGTGTTCATCTTTATACCTTTGAATTTGGCAATGATCTCGTACATATGTACAAGCAATCCAAGAAAAAGTAAATCGGACTTGTTTAGTTGCTAAGTTGTGTCTAAATTTTGTGACTCCATGGACTGTAGCCTGCCAGGCTCCTCTGTCCACGGGATTTCCCAGGCAAGAATACTGGAGTGGGTTGCCATTTCCTTCTTGAGAGGATTTTCCAAGCCAGGGATCGAACCCGAGTCTCTTGCGTATCCTGCATTGGCAGGCAGATTCTTTACCACTGAGCCACCAGAAAACTCAACATTAAAAACATTGGATTTAAAAGGACACTACAGAGAAAGATTGAAGGCAGGAGGAGAAGGGGACGACAGAGGATGAGATGGTTGGATGGCATCACCGACTCAATGGACATGAGTTTGAGTAAACTCCGGGAGTTGGTGATGGACATGGAGGCCTGGCACGCTGCAGTCCATGGGGTCGCAAAGAGTCGGACACAACTGAGCGACTGAACTGAATACCAGGAGAAATGGAGCAAACTTTACTGAGGAGCAAGGTATTTTAAAATCTCTTTCATTTTCCTCTTTTTCTTATTGAGAAATGTTCATTCTTAACCATCTCAGTTTAAGAACAGTCTATTCCTTATCCATTGTTCATTTGAGACCTCCTGATGGGAAATTAGTGACAGACATTCTTGGCTGTTTAAACAACAGCCGTTTTTCCTTTTTCCTTGATAATCTACCCTGATTTGTTAAAATATCAACCTGCTCAGGGCTCAGGGGAGGCCAGATTCCCCTCCCCCTCATTACCTGAGGAAAGGAATCCTGATTATTGAGGATTAATCCTGATTAAGTGGAAATATTTGGCAGGTGGATTCACCTATAAAACTTAATAAAATTATCGTTCTAAAAAATATGTCTTAAAATCAGGTAGTCAGTTCCATATTTTTTCAGAACACCTTGAAGCCAGTAGAATTCCCTAATATTATGTGACTAAACTCTAATTTCTTTTTAGAATACATATTAGGACCTTTATGTGTCATGAGTACAATGTAGGTAGATTATAATAAGAAACAAATTCAGTGACATGGGAATAAACACATGTGTGCACACACAGAGACACACACACGTATAGCAAATGCATGCTTCTAAATTACTTCTAACTCAAAGAAAGAATCTAAACTATAATTGCAGACTATTTAAAAAGTAATGATATTAAGAATATAACTTACCAAAACTTAAGTGATATGGCAATAGCTGTACTGGGGAAAAGAAATCTACAGCCTAAATGCTTTCACATTTTTTATGAAGAAGGAATAAAATCAACTCTAGAAAGGAGAAAAGTAACAGCAAAATCTATGAAAAGTAGAAATGAAGAAATCATAAAGATAAAAGAACAAAGCAATCAAATATTAAAGGGATAAATAACAAATTATTTTTCAAAATACAAGATATTGGGACTTTAAAATATACAATAGTGATGGATGGTAACTAAAAGTTTAGTGGTGATCACTTCATAATATATACATGTCTCAAACTATTATGTTGTATGTCTGAAGTTTACCCATTCTTCTATATGTTTCCCTTCAACTTTTTTTAAAAAAAGAGAAGAGTAGAAATATAACAAGCTTTCCTGTTTGTGACTTCTACTAATATTTCAAGCTACCAAAGAAGTGTCAATATGAAGCACACTGATGAGAAATACTCATATAGTTCTTATCCATCTCCTCCCAAATGGTCAGTATCACAAGTATAGAAGCACACACAAAAAAACACCAAACCATAAAAGTCTAGAAGGTTATTTAAATATTTCACAAGTACCTGGCTGGCAGTGAATAAAATCACATCTTTTTTCTGTGCTTCTGCCTGTGAAAAAATATATATCGTTTGCATGTGAAAAAATATATATAACATATGATATATAATTTATAATATAATATATAAGATATTATTATATATACTATATATGTTATATATCATATATATTATAATATATAATGTTATATATTATATAATATTTTAAATTATATATATTTATATGTTATATATACTATGTAATATATAATATAAATCATTTATATATTATATATAATATAATAATATATAATATGTATAATATACTATAATATACATAATATTATATATATTACATATTATATATAATATATCATATATATCATTTATATGTATTATATATAACATATCATAATATTATATATTATATATGATAGATATATTGTAATATCATATATAATATACATTATATATATTATATAATATATACAATATACATATAATATATATAATGTATATATGTATATATAATATATATGTATATTATATATTATATATAATATGTATACATATATGTATAATATGTATACATATATTATATAATTATCTATATATCTATAAATATAAATATATATAATATATATTTATATAAATATATATAAATATATATAATATATAATATATAAATAGATAATGTATATAATATATATCATAAATATAAATATAATATATAATATAAATAATATAAATATTATATATATAATATAAATAATATATGATATAATATATAATATATATAATATAATATTATATATAATATAATATATAATATATAAATAGTATATATAATATAATATATAATATATAAATAATGTATATATTTATATATAATAATAATTATAATAATTATATATAATATACTATAGAGTATATATTATTATATATCATATATTTTCTATATTATATATAATATAATAATTATAATAAATTATATTATAATTTAATATATATTATATAATAATATATAATATAATATATACAATATATAATTATATATTTATATATATGGAATATATATAAATATAAATATTATGGAACTATATAAATATGTATATAATTATATATGTGATATAATATATATTATTATATATATCAAGAAAGAAGAAAATGTCTAAATACATGACTTCAAGGATTGTGAAATTTCTCTAGAAACATAAAAGCAAGCAAAATTTACATAATAACAGGTAGAGCAAGAACAATGGAAGAAATAAATTGTTTCCAATGAATTATTTCAATAAAGATTACTCCCAGTCAGTTGTCTTGGTATGTTTGATCATACATTAAAGGTAAGATGATTCCATTTCAGTTGAAATTCTTCCCAATTCATTTTCCAAACAAGACATAACTTTTGCATAAAAATGTTATTAATAAAAAGCAAAGGAAAAGTAAAGCCACAGACTAATTTCACCTGGACTCTCAAACTCAAGCCTTAATAGAAACTGTTCTCAGAGTCCTGCAATTCAATAAGCCATATGCTATGCTATGCTAAGTCGCTTCAGTCGTGTCCGACTCTGTGCGACCCCATAGACGGCAGCTCACCAGGCTCTGCCGTCCCTAGAATTCTCCAGGCAAGAATACTGGAGTGGGTTGCCATTTCCTTCTCCAGTGCATGAAAGGGAAAAGTGAAAGTGAGGTCGCTCAGTCGTGTCCGACTCTTAGCGACCCCATGGACTCTAGCCTACCAGGCTCCTCCGTCCATGGGATTTTCCAGGCAAGAGTACTGGAGTGGGGTGCCATTGCCTTCTCCGCAATAAGCCATAGTTTAGCCATTTACTTAGCTACAGCTTAACAGAGACAAATTTTCATCCACACCCTATTTGACTCAACCAACTTCACATTCTGAGATTTGACACTTGTATCTCTCTGTCTTCATTTACCAAGCGCAAGACTCACTTGACTGCTAGTGACTTCTCACTTCCTTGAACAGTAAGGGAAAGGATTGACTCGTGGGATGGCCAAGTCCAGGGATATGATGGCTACAGGAATGGCTGGATCCAGGGATGCAAGAAAATGACAAAAGATTGGGCCATTGCATGCAGTCATTCATTGCGTACACTACACATATGTACCCAGCTCACCCCCACTCTTAAAAGCACGCACTCTGGGATGAGCTGCATCCACCCAGAGAGAAAGGCCTCTTTTCCTTTGCACAAAGGTGTGTTTCCCTGGCTGAAATCTGAAACTGGCTCCCAAACACAGAGAGAGCAAGGAGAGGTGAAAGAAAAAGGCGCATCACTCCAGACTGGTTTTAGTTGCCAGTTTCAAAATGCAAGGGGACTTATATACAAGGATGGTCTTGGGTGCCTGCTAGAATCTTAAAAGTTTATATAGAGGCTTTAACGGGGTTCAGTCCAGATGGACTCATGAACACACTGCCCTCTCAAAGCTGTGTCCTTGAAACTGGCTCTCACCATGGGAACCATGGGTGGAACACACATTCGAAGGATGGGATGGGGAAGGAGCCATCTATTGCTGGGGTCCAGCTCACAGGTCAACCAGTATTCACATTCTTCCCATGATCTTCTCTAATAGCGTTTATTTGCCAAGGTTGGCTCTTATCTAAAGGAGGCAGCTTTCTCTAGTTATCCAACACTTCCATTTAGACAGGCAAAGATCATGGTGTGGGATGCAGTCTGCCTCTTCCCATCTCCCACCTTCTGTCCTCTCTGATGGCTTCATGTACAGAAAAGTGTCTGTGTAGTGTCACTGACCAAGATGATGGTGCACAGCCCTAGGCTTGCTCTGTCTTCGGTGCCAGAAATCCAAAAAGGTGAATGCATCCTTTTTGAGATAATTGTACTTTTAAAATCCCTTGATACATTCTCATTGGCTAAACCTGAGTCATGTTACCTAATTGGCAATTCTTGAATCACATAGACTCAGAGCTGGAGAAAGGAGACACGCAGTGAAAACTTAGGATACTGTTTCCAAAAATGAGGTTAGGGAGGTGGGTAAAGAAACCTTGAAAATACCTTTCATAATCAAGACCGTTATTATCCGGCTTGACATCTGCATGTACCTGCCTTAGCTGGATTTTCCTTGCAGCAAATGGGAAGATCAAATGATAGACCCTAGCAAACAGTGTGTGGTCACAGAGCTCTGTGATACAAAAGATTGTTGACACCTTGACCTTCATACATGTGTGCTTGGTTGCTCAGTCACATCAGACTCAGGCTCCTCTGTCCATGGAATTTTCCAGGCAATCTTCCCAAACATGGGATCGAACCCATGTCTCTTGCATCTTCTGCATCGGCAGGCAGATTCTTTACCACTAGTACCTCCTGGGAAGCCCAAACTTCATACATATACACACACTATATACAGCAAACACATATTGACTCTCACCATTGCCAGGTGGAAAAAGATATTTCATTCTGGTATTTTTGCTTGGTGTAATATTTCTTGCTATACAGAGATACAGTATGGGCATCTTCTCGTTCTACTGCAAAATAATCAGAACTTTGCCAAGAGAACCTCATTTAGTGAATTAAAATCCATTGGCGTTTTCATGTTTGTCTTTCCTGAAAAACTTCTTTTTGTGCTTCTGTTAAGTCAGATCTTTCTTTTGGTGGTTGAAACAAGACCTTATGGATTGAGCTTGAGATTGATTTGGGGGCAGTGGGGTGGGGGATGGGAGGGAGCAGAAGAGGGGAGGAGGGAAAAGCACTGATTAGAATTCTACATTGACATTACTCTATTTTCCAAATTTTCTTTTAACTGCTCTTCCAGTATATTCAGAAAAGGTGAAAGTGCATGTCCCTGTAGTGAGGAGCCCCTGCTACAGAGAATTGTTTTGAAAAAATTACAAGGCGTGAAGTCAAGAGGTCCTGACCCTGAATCCAAGAAGCCTCCTTTCATCCCATACCTAGGGAGCTGTGATCCATTAGAATCCCCAGGTTGGTGCTGTGATCTCCTTACTGCTGGAAGAACTTTTCATAGTCAAATCAAGAAGGCAGGAATCACTTCACACTCAGCAGGTGGGTGTCCCATTTAGAGGTGTTGAGGGGGGTGGTGTGGGTGTGTGCGTACCCGTGCATGTATGAGGGAGAGACAGAGAAAGAGTTCAACCAAAGTCTGAAAAGCAGGGAAAAAATGCTTGCCGTTGTGATGCTATTGCAACGAGTATGTAAATAACCTTATAGATAATGTCTTTGACTTATCATTTACCTTCATTTTGTGGAAACCAGAGCTTGCTAGCTAACCAAATTTTCAACTCTGGGCAGTGTTAGTGAAAATAATAAACAATCAACAATAGCAGTAAAGAACAGTTTTATTTGCACCAAAGCAAGGATCACAGGCCAGAAAACAGCCTCTCAGATAACTGTAAGGAACTGCTACAGAAAAATGTGGTTTTCAGCACAATATTCTGTCTTGTCAGAACAAAGAACATCAAACAAGTCAGGGATACATTCCTTCAAGATTTCAGGATCAGAAACACAGCACACACACAGCAAGTCAGTATGGCCTCAGTACCAGGGAAGAGAGTCTTATCATCAAAGGAGGACCAGCTTTGGTGTGCCAGGAAGGGAGGCATTTAATCTTTATTTTTAGCATGGACGTTCTGTATTTCTAGTCAACGTGCCCTTTTCTTTAATAATTAAAGCAGAAGCACAATGTTATATTTGAGAGCCACAAACAGGCTATTTCAGTTAGCATAAAATTCAAGTTAACCCCTGTGTAAGCCAGTAGCCATGTATGGAAGTGAGAGCTGGACTATAAAGAAAGCTGAGCGCCGAAGAATTGATGTTTTTGAACTATGGTGTTGGAGAAGACTCTTGAGAGTCCCTTGGACTGCAAGGAGATCCAACCAGTCCATCCTAAAGGAAATCAGTCCTGAGTATTCACTGGAAGGACTGATGCTAAAGCTGAAACTCCAATACTTTGGCCACCTGATGTGAAAAACTGACTCATTGGAAAAGACCCTGATGCTGGGAAAGATTGAAGGTGGGAGGAGAAGGGGATGACAGAAGACGAGATGGCTGGATGGCATCACCGACTCAACGGACATGAGTTTGAGTAAGCTCTGGGAGTTGGTGATGAACAGGGAGGCCTGGCACACTGCAGTCCACGTGGTTGCAAAGAGTCGGACATGACTGAGCGACTGAACTGAACTGAAGCCAGAATGACTTACCTGTACCTCAACATGTGAAAATTTCTTTTATTAGAAGCAGAAATGAAAATAAACCTCACTTCAGGGCAGGGAGAGATGCAATGGAACATAGTGATGCTGAGTATGACAGAAGGTGCTAGTTGGATGATACATTTCTATCTCAGCACTTCTGAGTATGAAAATGTCCAGAATCGTGCTGAGTTCATGGAAGAAAGAACTGTGTTATGAAAATAGTACAAAGTAGAAAACCTTCCACTTTTCTGTTTACTCTATCCTTGGTTAAGCATTGAGTTGCTTGGCAACTATGTCTGGGCTTCCTTGACTTCCTCCGTGAAATGGACAAAAGACTGTATCTGAGTTTTGTTATAAAACTGAAATAAGCTAATAAATGACACATGTTTAAGACGGCAGGAGGCTAAGATGTGCTTTTCTACAAATTATTAAAGATACGTCAGCAATGTGGAATAAAAGAGGCTGAAGGGGCTCATTTTAGAAAGCCAGCAAAGAAATATTTTCCTTAAGATTGTATGTGTTAAGAAACTACACAATGTCCCAATGACTTTCCATCAAAGACTGATGCAGAATTGGCAAAAACTGTGTGACATAATTCAATTACAATTGATTCACTGGGTCAGATTAACTCCCAAACTCAGCACATTCCAGGCAGTCAAGCACCCTCAGCCTTGCTGCAGAGTTTCATGGGGCTCCCAGAGTGTGCCTCCTGCCAGAATCAATTTCAGCTTTGCTCATTCCCCCCGAGATTGCATTAACACTTCCCTTGTGTGTGCTGCCATCCTAGAGGCACTGTTTTCCCATCTTGCACCATTTGATATTTGTAGGGAGGGTAACAGGCTTCCCAGGTGGCCCAGTCATAAAGAATCTACCTGACAGTGCAGGAGATGCAGGAGACATGAGTTCGATCCCTGGAGAAGGGAATGGCCACCCACTCCAGTATTCTTGCCTAAAAAAATCCCCGTGAGTAGCAGAACCTGGCGGGCTGCAGTCCATGGGGTTGCAAAGAATCAGACACTGCATGACTGAGCACGCATGCAGGGAGGGTGACAGGACTTAAAACCATGAAAGGGAGACTCAGAGTGAGTAATTCACTGGGCATCATTCAGCTTATAAGTGTTAGAGTCAGAGCTTACTGTATTTCTCATGTTCTTTTAGCCCAGAAGGGAGGTCCTAGGACTTTATTTGTTCCTTGGATATAGTGTTTACCAAAGCGCTCTGGTTTTTAAGTTTATTGAGGCATAATTGTCAAATAAAATTGTGAAAGGCTATCTTCTTCTCGGTGTTTCATGTTAATGCAGGAGAAGGATGTCTTCTTGAAAGGCAGTCATGTTCACCTCTGGAACGTCTCCAACATTCAGAGCAGTGCCTGAGAGGTTTCTGGCACTCAGTATGTGTCATTTTAATGTTTTAAAGTTCATGTTTAAAATAGAGCATTTTATCAACCACATTGCCTTATGAAGTTAAAGCACAAAAGGAGGCCCCACCACCACCACTGCACTAAACAGTTTTTGAACTGAGACTTTCTAAGAAACCTTAAAAGTTGGTTTTCTGGGCAGCAGGTTTCAAATGCATCTGCCCCTTTTCCTTCCTCTGTGTCCCCCGGCCCCGTTCCTCTGGCAGCATTTTTCTATTAACAGGAAAAAGGCTACGGAGGAGACTGCTTGTCTTAAAGAAATGTCTCTGCTTTTAACATCTTGACTTTAGCGCAGAGCTGTCTCTTGTGGGTTTCGCTGGGCTATCTTTGCCTAATTTCGTATCCTAGTAATTGTCTCAGTAAAATACCATCCCTTTGCCCTTCTAATACATCACACTACACTTGCTTCTATTTATACAGATCTCTTCCACAGGAAGGGTAGAGGCATAGTTATTTATGTCTACATATATATGTATATATAATGGATTTTTTCCCCCCACACAAATCTCCCTGGCTTTCCATCTCTTCAATGGAGCTTTAAAACCTCCAGGCAGATTATATCAATGCTTCATCACGCTTCCATTGTCCAGGCAACAGACAATACTCTGAATGGTTCCAAAAGAAAATCACTACCTGCTGATAGCCAGGGTAGATGTCACTTACCAGATGTCTGGCTTTCATTGTTGCTAACTTGTTTAATTTCTACACCCAGCAAGGAAAGTGTTTTGATCCTTCAAAGCAGAATGTGCGCTGTACCAACTGATTCCAAATGGCCTCTCTTTAGATTGAATTTTTATTTTATTTGGTTGAATGATTCTCTTTCATTGAAACCTGTATTTATGTGGAAAATTCAAATGCATGCCACTTTGCATTTCAAAAAAAAAAGAACCTTTGTGTTTATGAAATCACTTTTGAGTTGCAATTACTGTTATTTGTCTCTGGGATACACAACATGTAAGTGCGTCAACACTGTTAATGAGTGACTAGTGTTATTCTTAACGAGTTACTAGTGATAGTTTCAGCATTTCAACCCCAGCAGGTGTTAAAAACAATATGTTAACAGAGGTAATTATGTTAGTGTTTCAAATATCCACAGACCAAGGAAGTCATTAAAAACATACAACTAAGAGGTTAAAAGGGACAAACACATGAAATGGACTATTAGCCAAAAATGCATTAGTCTCCCCTTCATGGAAACTTTGTTCTATATCTCAGTGTCCAGTTCTGTTCATTCATAGAGCATCAAAACTTCAAGAAAAGAACGCTGATTTCATCTATAAATAACAAAAGCTGGAGAGAGTGTAGAAAAGAAGGGAACCCTCCTACACTATTGGTGGGAATGTAAATTGGTACAGCCACTGTGGAGAACAGTACGGAGGTGCCTTCAAAAACTAAAAATAGATCTACCATATGATCCTGCAATTCCACTCCTGGGCATATATCCAGAAAAAAAAAAAAAAACATAATTCAAAAAGATACATGCGCCCCAGTGTTCACTGAAGCACTATTTATAATAGCCAAGACATGGAAGCAACCTAAATGTCCATTGACAGATGAATGAAGAAAGATGTGATACATACACAGAATGGAATTTTAGCTATAAAAAAGAATGAGATAATGCCATTTGCAGCAACATGGCCAGACCTAGAAGTTATTATACTAAGTGAACCGTTAGACAGAGAAAGACAAATATCATGATATCATTTATACATAGAATCTTAAAAAAATATGACAAAAGAACTTAGTTACAAAACAGCCTCAGATATAGAAAACAAATTTATGATTACCAAAGGGGAAAGATTGATGGGGATAAATTAGGAATTTGGGATTAACATATACATACTATTGGGCCAGGTGGCGCTAGTGGTAAAGAACCCACCTGCCAATGCAGGAGACACAGGTTTGATCCCTGGGTTGGGAAGATCCCCTGGAGGAGGCCATGGCAACCACTCTGGTATTCTTGCCAGGAGAATTCCATGGACAGAGGAGTCTGGTGGGTTACAGTCCATATGGTTGCAAAGAGTCGGACGTGACTGAAGAGACTTAGCACACGGGCACATATGCACACTACTATAGGTAAAACAGATAATCAGCAAGGCCCTACTGTGTAGCACAGGGAGCTCTACTCAGTAGTCTATAATAACCTATATGGGAAAAGAATTTTAAAAAGAATAGATATATGTGTATGCATAACAACATCATTTTGCCGTACACCTGAAACTAACACATTATATATCAACTATATTCCAATATAAAATAAAAATTGTTTAAAAAGAAGGCTGATTTCAGCTGGTTTTGGACACCACCAACATGTGCAAGTGATAGACCTTAATGCTTCTGGTTTGAGATGCTTAACTTTGTAGGATAAACATTCAGGTAGTTAACAAGAATTTTATCATTCGAACCTGAGGAAGTCTTTGTGTGGAACATGTAAAATAACAAATAGACAATCTGGTTACTGTCTAAAAGAAGCTTAGAAAACCTTTAGAGAGGCAAAATGTATATATGTTAAATGGTTGGAAAGACACAAGGAGCAACCTTGAAGACACAAGAAACAAACACAAGGTAGTTTGTGCCTGAAAGCAAGCTAAAAATAGATTGATCGATCAGGGTCAACAGAAGAATAACTCCCTGCACATTTCATTGTATGTTTCCATCATTAGAAAGCAAAAAATAATGAAAAGAGCAGACGCTACATCATTTCTCTGATGCCTTAGGGGTCAATGATGATCGATACGTGGAAATACTTTAATAATTTTGAAAATTCCTTTTCTGAAAAAAAATCCCATAGTAGAGACAATACAGAATTTGAAAGAACAAAAATGTGGGCAGGAGTCATTGGAAAATTGTCTATGAAGATGGAAGTGTCTATCAGTTAAACATTTGCTTTTTTCCCTGAAACCTTAGAATACCTAACTAATAGTGGCTTCAACCAGTGGACACATTTAAATCTTTCACATATTAAATCTGAAGTTAGGAAATTCCAGCACCAAAACAGCAGCTTAAGGGTGTCATCAAGGACCCAAAAAGCTTGCTGTGTTTTCCTCTCTTCCTTCTCCAAAATGTCAGTATTAGAAAAAATATGATCACCAAGTGGCTGCTGCTGCTTTAGAATCTTTTTTAGTTTGGGGGAAAAATTAAGACTAAAAAGGGTTAATATCAAAGACAAAAATAATAGTAATTGTAGCTTGGGTTTATATGATCCAATAGATGCAAGAAAGAGTAGAATATTAGAACTAGAGAATATGATAAAGTGTGAAGGAACAGTTATAGAACAAATGAGGTATCATTTCATTCATCTACAAAATATCTATTCATACACTAGACGTGTGTGAGTTCTGAGAGAACCCAGAACCATCAACGTGGCATTTTGCCTCTACTCAGATTATACTCCAGTATGAGGAAGATGGGATTTTTTTTCAGAAAAAGAATTTTCAAAATTATAAAAGTATTTCCATGTATCAATTATCATTGACCCCTAAGGCATCAGAGAAATGATGTAGCGTCTGCTCTTTTCATTATTTTTGCTTTCTAATGATGGAAACATACAATGAAATGTGCAGGGAGTTATTCCTCTGTTGACCCTGATGGATCAACCTATTTTTAGCTTGCTTTCAATCACAAACTACTTCAAACATGGTTGTCTACAAAAGACTTAAAAAGAGATAAATATCCAGGTTTTTAGACCGTGACTTATTGCTTCTAACATATGACATTTTGCAAAGTCACAAGTTTCTCTTTTTAAATAAGCATAGCCTCTGATAAGGAAACACCCCAAATCAGGGGCAAAAACATCAGAAGGACAAGTGAGCAGGCTCCTTCCCAGTCCTAGGATCTCTAACTTTGCCAAAACATCACGGGTTTTCTTTCTCAACTTCCAGATCCCTTCAATTAAGCAAAGGTTCTGTGTGTGAGTCAGTTTCATTCCTGTGACCAGCAAGGAAATTTACCGATCACATTTCTCTCTGTTCTAAAAATATCTTGAATTCAGAGCATGTCTTTCTAGGCTCACTCCTATTACTTTAATCTAGGCCACCATCATCTGCTTGGAAAAATAAAAACCTCCGAGCAAAAATATATAAGTCTGTGTCTCCATTCTCTGCTCACTCAACCCCAGTCTCTACACAGTAGCCAGAGTAACCCTTCCAAAAATGTAAGCCTATTCATCTCACTGCTCATCGAACCGTCTCTACAAAATGATTCAACAGGTTGCAGTTATCTCAGCATGCGCATGTTAAGTCACTTCAGTCATGTCCGACTCTGTGACCCCATAGACTGTAGCCCTCCAGGTTCCTCTGTCTGTGGGATTCTCCAGACAAGAACTGGAGTGGATTGCCACGCCCTGCTCCAGGGGATCTTCCCGATTCGGGGATCCAACCAGGATCTCTTATGTTCCCTGCATTGGCAGTCGGGTTCTTTACTGCTAGTGCCACTTGAGAAGCCAGAGGACAAAGTCATAAGAAAAGGCACAGACGGGTAGTGGTGGCCTCTGCTTACCTTCACAGCGTCAGCTGCTCCGCTCAGCTCCAAGAGCTCCCCACGTCAGATCACCCCTGCAGTAGGCCGCTCCTCTCTCTTCCCCGTCCTTTTCATCTGATAGAGCCTGTTTATGGCCCATCTTACAGCTCTCTGCTCCCATGTTGCTTCCCCTTGGAAATCCTTCCCTTCCAATCCCTTTTAGACCAAAATAGGGCCTCCTCTGACCTGTTCTCTGCACACACTCACTTCCTCCCATGTAACTCTTATCACATTGCATTACCACTAGGCTGTTTCAACATTTTGATTTCAGAAACGACTATTTGGCCCATTATTTCCATTAATAAATATTTGTTCAATAAGTGCTGGAGGTATTTTGTTCTAGCCCAGTAAGAAAAGTGAGCCAAGCTGACTGGTAGCAGTGGACACAGAAATAAATGGTTAATACAATGTGGCTATTTGGGGAGCTAGAGAGAATAAACCATCAAACTATGGAGGTGGGAGCAAAGCAAAACTGAATCTGAAGTTAAGAGTATGTGACAGCTGTCAGTGGGTGATGATAAGATAGGGAGGCCAGGTTTTGGAGGGACAGAGCCACAAGTGATGGCCTGGGGCAAGTGACTCAGTGAAGAAGAAATTTTGATCATACTCTCATAATCTAGCAGAATGTAGGGTTTGGAGCAGATGAAAATGCTGACCCAGGTGGATAACACAAAGATCAAAGACTATTGGAGCTGACATAACCAACCTCAATGCGTGATCATCATGGGATTTTTGCCTTTAGGATTTCAGGTCAAACTTAAGTCAAATATTTGCCAATGGTGCCACTGCCTCTTCTTTTCCTAAGTGTCCAATAGAATGAGTCTTCCAGAAAGACAGTGCATCATATGAAAGACTAGTACCTTACTGGAGCACCCCTTCAAAACAAGTATATAATCCACCTACCTTAATTTGTATAGACTTAATGGCTAGACAGCATATCAAAAAGCAGAGACATCACTTTGCCAACAAAAGTCCATATAGTCAACGCTATGGTTTTTGCAGTAATCGTGTATGAATGTGAGAGATGGACTATCAAGAAGGCTGAGCGCCAAAGAACTGATGATTTCAAATTGTGGTGCTGGAGAAGACTCTTGAGAATCCCTTGGACAGCAAGGAGATCCAACCAGTCAATCCTAAAGGAAATCAACCCTGAATAGTCACTGGAGGGACTGACACTGAGGTTGAAACTCCAATACTTTGGCCACGTGATGCAAAGAGCTGACTCATTGGAAAAGACCCTGATGCTGGGAAGGCAGGAGGCGAAGGGGACAACAGAGGATGAGATGGCTGGATGGCATCACCTACTCAATGGACATGAGTTCAAGCAAGCTCCAGAAGATGGTGAAGGACACAGAAGCCTGGTGTGCTCCAGTCCATGGGGTCGCAAAGAGTCGGACGCGACTGAGAGACTGAACAATAACAAAAGTAAGCTGATAACTTCTGGGTGTTATCAGCAGATAACTGTGCAGCTTTAAAATGTGCAGCTTTAAGAATATAAAAGCACTTTGCTGCCTTTGTGGGTTCATTTGTTTCTACTTAGTTTTTACTCCTGGAGAATCTTGAAGGGCAATGCACTACATAATCTTCAGCTCATGTGTACTGGGTCTAATAAACCATTTAGTTCATCTCTTTAGTATCCCTTTAATTGGATCCATGAAGGTCAGTGTGTTTTGGAAAATCTGAGCATACTAGTCTCAAGAAAATATTTCTGTCTATAAACAGGCAATGAACTTATGGGGAAAAAAATGTTTAAATTCACCAGTTACCAAAGAATAGAAATTAAAGCAGAAAGCATAAAATGGTTTACTTATCAGATTGTAAAAGAAGAATAAAAATGTTAGTGTCTACTGTTTATGAAGGTGAAGGAAAGAATGTTCTGTACAGCTGCTGAGATTGTGAATTGTTCCAACCAGCAGGCATTTGGTAACACATATGAAAAATCTAAAATAATGCACAGGATGACCAGCAACTTAGAATTTGTCATAAGGAAATAATGGACATATGGTAAGATAATTTAATAATTAGTTAAATGTATCAGTTCAGTTCAGTCGCTCGGTCATGTCCAACTCTTTGCGACCCCATGAATTGCAGCACGCCAGGCCTCCCTGTCCATCACAAACTCCCAGAGTTTACCCAAACCCATGTCCATCAAGTCTGTGATGCCATCCAACCATCTCATCCTCTGTCGTCCCCTTCTCTTCCTGCCCCCAATCCTACCCAGCATCAGGGTCTTTTCCAGTGAGTCAACTCTTCGCATGAGGTGGCCAAAGTATTGGAGTTTCAGCTTCAACATCAGTCCTTCCAATGAACACCCAGGACTGATCTCCTTTACGATGGACTGGTTGGATCTTCTTGCAGTCCAAGGGACACTCAAGAGTCTTCTCCAACACCACAGTTCAAAAGCATCAATTCTTCAGCGCTCAGCTTTCTTCACCGTCCAGCTCTCACATCCATACATGACCACTAGAAAAACCATAGCCTTGACTAGACAGACCTTTGTTGGCAAAGTAATGTCTCTGCTTTTAAATATGCTATCTAGCTTGGTCATAAGCTTCCTTCCAAGGAGTAAGTGTCTTTTAATTTCCTGGCTGCAATCACCATCAGCAGTGATTTTGGAGCCCCCAAAAATAAAGTCTGACACTGTTTCCACTGTTTCCCCATCTATTTCCCATGAAGTGATGGGACCGGGATATTTTATCCAAATGTTATAGTTCATCCATAAGATAGATTGCAATGCAGTCTTTAAAAATACAGATGCTTTTCTGTATCTGGTGACATGAAAAGATGCTTGTGATAAATGTAGGTAAGAAAAATAGGTTACAGAACAAATAAAATATATATGTTATGCAACCAATACCCATACACACAAAGCTTGAAGATAATATAAATCACTCTTAACCATAATTTTACTATTATGGGGAGATTATTTATTATTATTTTATTTTATAATTTAAATATTTTTATTTTATGCACTTATATGGTAAGTGGTCATGATTGAGATGGGCAGCCAGATGGGGGTGAAGGCAGAAGTCACACAGTGAATCAGAAACAGGCAGCTAAGGCTCGAACCACCAACCTTTCGGTTAACAGCCAAATGTACCACAGAGACACCTTTGGGCCAATTCAGCCATTTCTTAATGAAACAGAAAAGGTCAGTTTCCTTCTCGGGTCCTCAGTTCCCTCATATGAAGCATGAAAGGGATTAACTAGATACTCTCACAGTCTATTCTAGTTCATTTCAGGCACAGGAGATTTAGACTGGTATCATGATGTTTGAATACCAAGAGGGATTCAACCCTTGAATTGTAACTACCAGCAAAAAAGCCAGAAGATTCTTTACAAAGTGAAGTCGCTCAGTCGTGTCCGACTCTTTGCGACCCCATGGACTGTATCCTACCAGGCTTCTCTGTCCATGAGATTCTCCAGGCAAGAGTACTGGAGTGGGTTGCCATTTCCTTCTCCAGGGGATCTTCCAGACCCAGGGATCGAACCGGAGTCTCCCGCATTGCGGGCAGACGCTTTGCCCTCTGAGCCACCAGGGAAGCCCATCTTTACAAAGATATTGTTTATTTTCATTGTCTCTCAATGGCCTAAAGAGGGGATTAGAGGGGGAATGGGGAGCCACAGGGACTATGGCATGTTTTAATGATCAGTTTGCATGAGGACTGAATCACTAATGTCCTCTGAAGCTTACCTATGTCTGGGCTGATCCACTGAACTGATGCACGCAGTGCTGATGTGCAAAGGCTCTAGGTTAAAACCCCAGGTATGCCTGTTCAAGCCCATGACCAGCCACATTTAAAATACACAGAGTTCATCAAAGGGAGAGAAAGTGGGCTGATTCCATGCAAATCAGGACTATTATTGGAAAATTAAATTAACAATCAGTGTCTTCATTACCCTACAGGCTATCCCAAACCATATCAAATAGCTATATGACATTTTATCGGTCATCACCATTTCCATCACTGATTTAGAGTTACTGACTTATAATAAAAAAAAAAAAGGTGTCAAGAAGAATAAGGTCAAGCCTTGCAGAACTTAACTTTGGAGTAGCATTTGCTAACTTAATGACACCGAAGGGAAATTGGAGGCATTCAGCCTTACTCACTTTTGAACCCCTTTCTCACAAATTCAGACTGTTGATTACTCATTACTACATAAAGAATATATATCTCTCCTGTCCCTCTACCCAAGCCTGTCCAAACCTTTTTCACCCATTATGAAGGCTGAGATAAAGCGCCACTTCTGGGAGGAAGTCCTATAGACCCCTTTGGTTTTCATCAGTTCTCCTTTGCTCTGCCCCGTTTTTATAATACTATGTAAACCTGTCTTGAATCGTATTCTGCCTCAGCAACTTTGAAATGTTTCAAAGGTGTCAGTTTTGTGCCTCCATAACAGAAGCTACTTTAGGATTAAGACCAGGTCCTATAGTTCTCTGTATTCCCCAAAGTATTTAATGGATGTCCTGTAAATCTCTTTTAATTGGTGATTAAATAGATGATAAATAAATATATGCCCACGGGCTAGTAAAGAACTATATATGAATAAGCCATCGAGCCTAAAAGAAAATCAATAACCTTCAATCCTTCTGAGAAATGTCCATCAGTTGTTGGGGACACATTGTGACAGCGTGGGAACCAAGAGAGGGATCTGGGAAGAGAGGAATCTCAAGGCCACCATATAGGGAGCAATTTGGAGGACTGGGATGAGGATGGGGTGGGATTCCACACTAGAGAATGTGGGTGAGCTGATACAGACTTGAGGGAAGGACCACTGGACTTCAGGATCCTAAGAATTTCTGAAACTGAAGAGTCTCCTCTATCCCATTTGGATAGGCAGAAGCTGACCCAGTTGATAGGCTATCTTGACTCTTCCAGTGTGGTGATTCTATTTCGGCTGAGCCTGGCTGCTTAGATAGACCTTTTCCTGAGGATGCTAAAAGTAGCTGCAAGGGCAGTTGACCTTCCTCCAACCAGCTGATGAGCATCTGCTAAGGGATGGACATTGGTGGCTCTGGCCACATGCAGTCCTCTCCCTGTTCCTGCTCTCGTGAGCCTCTTTCACAGCTGGCTAGGGCCAAGCAGCACAGTCGGAGCTGTTGGTAGATCTGCTTTCTAGCTAGTATCATTCAAAGTGAAGATACTTTTAACCCTGTTTGGTTTTCCAAGATAAGAAGCAGAGGGTGATGCGAATACTGCAAGGTATTTTATAGGATTATTATGGATGCAAACTTGAAATCTGCCTGGCAAAAAAAAAGGAGCCTTTAGATAAACTCTGGCCATCCCTGCCAGCTCAGGAAATCTGTGATAATACTGAGAATAAATGCCCATTTTCAAAATGGCTCTAATTAAAAGTTCACAAGTAGCACAGTGCCTAGCAAACTGTGTGCGTGTGGAAGCTGGGGGGTGAGGGGCAGGGAGGGGCAAAAGTATAAAGAGAGAGAAAAAGGATGATATTAATATGTTTGGCCTTACATTATAAAACTAGGCATAATGTTTTAGTATTTGAAAAAAATGAAAATCATGTGATAAGCAGAAATTCTGCCAAAAAATATTCAAAGAATATACTCCAAAATGTAAAACGATGATCTGTTAGGTATAATTATGGATACTTAAATGCATTGTCTCTTTCTGTGTTGATTTTTTTTACTATAAGCATTCATTAATCATAAAATCAGAATTAATTAGAAAAAACGAAAAAAATTCTTGTCAGCTGGTTCTTTCCTGCACAGCTCCTCTCAGATCTGTGACATTCACTTCCTGATGTCAGGACATCTGGTGCTCCTACACACAACAGCTTGTTCTTAAATATCAGCTGTGGCATTCTTGGGTCTTTGAGACAGGCCACTGCATTTTCTCTACCCTCCTGAAATTTAAGTACTGAAAGAATCAGCTTTAAGGCCCAGTTTCTAGCCAGGCTAGTGTTGAAGTTTAGTAACAATGAGACATTTCATCTGTTACCCCCAAACACATAAGCATCTAACCAGAATCTTGCATACTTCTGCAAACAAAGGAATTGGAACATTGTTTTCACAATTTTCTACTTGTCTAATCATGGAAGCCAAAGTTCATTTGTTTCTAAAATAAAGGGAAGAGAATCAAAGGTCATGAGGTGGTTGGATTTCCTGCTCCATGAAAAAAACAAGGAGACGCTGGGTGACATGTAACAGCTCAGCATTAGAAATGGTATAGGAGCAGCCAATTGTCATTAACCTTTGGAGCACTCTGCCCTAGAATGTTACCCAGGTCAGCATCTTAGCTGCCTTTCAAAAATAGTGTTGGAAGACAATGTGCATTTAAACCAGATCCCACAGTTATACCAGGTGTGCTTATAGTTATTAGCACCATCCATCTCCCCAGACATAAGCAGAGGATTTTGGCTAGTGTTAAGAAACCACTCTAACACTGGTATATGCAACTTGGCAATAAGATTATGGTATTGGACAAGGCAAGTATCTGGTAGCAGTCAAAGTCACTTGTACTGTTTAGCACTTTGCCATTCAGAAATTGCTCCCCTTTATACTTTCATGTAATTTCTAGAGCATTTTGTGAGGAAGGTTATTAATCTTCCCATTGCACAGATATGGAACTCAAGGCTCAGAGAATTTAGCCAACTTGCCCATTATTACATAGCTATTGAATGGCAAAACTCCAACAAAGATGTGCGGTCTATTCATCTCTCACCTCATCCTATGTGTTAGATCAGAGGCTGTTTATTAGAATCACTCAGTAAGTTTAAAAATAATAATAATGATGATGTTAGGGTACCCATCTCTCACTTAACCACCCCTATGTATTCTGAGTTAACTGGGACCTGAGAGTTATTTTTCCTAAGGGTTCCTCAATAGACTCAAATGTGTAGCTAAGGCTGAAAATCAAACTGTGAGATGAAAATGATGACCCACCGTAATGTGTAATGCTCAGAACAGGCTGTTCCATGACACTAGGGACCCTTTCCATCAGAGAAGGATGAAGATTGATGTTCTTAGGCTGATGCTATGTGTAGCTGAATAAGTGGTTGCCTACTTGGTATAATTTGACAACAAATGAAGGACACTTGGACCTAAAATGGGCTCCCCTCTGTCCCTTCACTCTGCCTGAAATAGTAGAGAACTGAAGACTCGGTGCAGGATCAGAGTCTGGGAGGTGCCTGCTGGGCCAAGCAGTGATCCTTCAAGGGCTAGCTCATGGCCAGGTCTCAGATGTCTCACTGAAGGGATTTGATGGCCTGGACAACTGGGGCCCTTGAGGATCTTGGAGCAGCAGGTTTTATTGCCAACCAGTACAGAAGTTTCCAGTGGTCATGAATGGACATGAGAGTTGGACTATAAAGAAAGCAGAGCACCAAAGAATTGATGCTTTTGAACTGTGGTGTTGGAGAAGACTCTGGAGAGTCCCTTTGACTGCAAGGAGATCCAACCAGTCCATCCTAAAGGAAATCAGTCCTGAATATTCATTGGAAGGACTGATGTTGAAGCTGAAACTCCAATACTTTGGCCACCTGATGTGAAGAACTAACTCATTGGAAAAGACCCTGATGCTGGGAAGGATTGAAGCAGGAGGAGAAGGGGATGACAGAGGATGAGATGGTTGGATTGCATCACCGACTCAATGGACATAAGTTTGAGTAAACTCCGGGAGTTGGTGAAGGACGGGGGGCCTGGTGTGCTGCAGTCCATGGGATCGCAAAGAGTTGGACACAACTGAGCGACTGAATTGAACTGAACTGAAGTTTTCCTATAATTTGTCATTCATTATGGCCATATTGGTATACACCAGCAGAGATGGCATGTCATCTTTGAATATGCTCCCATCTCAGTGTTTAATAACCAGGGGAGAAGCAGGAGTAGAAACCCTGAGTTGCAGTGTTTCCAGTTCCTATGGTGTAAATACTCTCATCATGGCCAAGTTTAAGCTACCAACGTGATATCACTAAACTTGGAGTTGGGAAGAGGTATACAGTAATACACAGTTTTATAGTATTTATACCACACGGATGCAATAAGCGTGTAACCTCAAGAGTATGGATACTAGTAAAATAATTAGGAAATGGGGAGCTTTTACCAACTTTTAAATATAATTTGTCTTGTAAGTTTAAATAATTTAATTTTTAATGGTTTACATAATTTAATTTTTAAAGACTGAGTTTGGCAACCAGCTTGTAAAATTCATGAAAATTTAACAACTGACTCTCAGGAACCAGTACAATCTGACTCCAGTACACCAATGACCCACCCCCGTCTAATTATTAGTGTCACTATTTGAGAGAAAAGTGTCACTTCATCCCTAATGAAGAGCATATATCATGCCTGAAAAAGGGCAACACAATCACCCAAAAGAATCCATAAATAACTTATGGCAGATTCATTTGTTAGACTGACTGATGAATATTTTGTAATATCCTGGAAGCAAAGGCAAATAGAGAAGCCTCAGTATCTTTGTAAAGAATTTGGAGATAACAATACCTAAACTCAATAAGTTACATAAAACACAGTGGCTAAACCATAGTCATCCCTACATAGATGACACTTTTACTTTTTTGGAGTAGACAAGAAAATTAATATTTAGTAAGCATTACATATTTGTTAGATATCGCACCAACACTTTGGAAGACTGGTGTAATAACAAGAAATACGGCAAAAGGAATATGAGAGTTACAAGATGAAGAACTAGCCCTCACCCTCTCCATTGCTTTGCAGTTTGACAAACAGAGCAGTGAGTATACATATCACCTGATGACAAGAGAAAAAAGGCGCAGAATAGACGAAGGACTGTTGTACACAAGTTGAGCCCCCCAGCGTTTCGTAGAGGGAATAAGGACAGATACACTGAGGGGAAATAGTTGCACCTTAAAGACTTAAGAGGAGTCCTTTGAGCAAGAAATGTAGGCCTTTTCATTTAAAAAAAGGGAAAAAAGCTTACACAAAGTAAATAAGATCTGAGAGAATCTTGCAAAGGAGTTGGGACATTACCCTGTTGGTTATATAGGCTTTACCAAAGGAAGAGAAAATTTGAAATATATGTTTTAGAAGAAAATCTTGGCTATTCTGAAAGCAAATGCAAGTATTATACTTGTTGGGTAGGTGTGCTTGGGGAAGACCCAGTTGGAAGACAATTTTAACTGTTCAAGAAATATAAGGAAAAGACCAGAATTACACCCTTACTTCCACTCAGGGAAGTAGAGGAAGAGCGAACTGGAAAAATATTTAGAGAATAAAATGAATAAGACTCAGTGTGAGTGGGCAGAGAGATGGAGGAATAGAGGATGAGTCAGAAGTTTCCTGGTGGTTCAGTCGGTAAAGAATCTACCTGCAGTGCAGGAGACCTGGGTTCGATTCCTAGGTTGGGAAGATCCCCTGGAAAAGGGAATGGCTACCCACTCCAGTATTCTTGCCTGGAGAATCCCATAGACAAAGAAGCCAGCTGCAGTCCATGGGGTCACAAAGAGTTGCACGAGACTGGGAGATTTTCACTTCCCTTCAGAGGTTTTTTAGTTGGGAAACTCAGTAGATTGTGATGATGCTAATAGAAACAAGGAAAGTAGTGGAAGCATAACGTACCAGAAACACAGTATGAAAAAGCCCAGGGTGAGACCTCTACACTCAGTGATTGCGTTTCTGACCCTAGGAGCCTGTGCCAAAGTACTCCCACCCCAGGCAACCCCAAATCTGGCCTTCTCTCCTCCAGCCCAGCAGCAGAACAAGGACAATAGAGGGACTGAGTTGTAGGGCAGTCGTCTTTCCCCTTCATTCAGAAAAGTATTAGGAAAATACTTTTGGGGACTGGAACTGCGGACAGGCTATCAGAATCTGCTTTCCTTGGCAGAGACAGACTGGCCAGGGTTGCCGCAGAGAGGCAGGCAGGAGGCCAGAGAAAGAACGAGAAACATGGTGACCCTATACAGGGTGAGGACGTTAAGACAGACTTGTCAAGACCACAGGGATAGTCTAGGGCAAGAACCACAGGACACGGCCAAGAAGAAGGCAGGAAAGTAAAAGGAAATAGGAACTTAGGTGGGAGAGACGCAGAGGATAAATCCACTAATAGAAGTCAGGTTCAGGTTGATCATAAACTCACAGAAGCCGCGGGCAGAGTGCAGCTCCGCTGAGATCAGAGGCAGCGTTCAGAAGGCTCATTCCCTCCAGAGTAGTTCTTGCTGATCATGCCTCTTTCTAGCAGAATGCTGTGGAATTCCCAAGAAGCTCATCTCAGTCCTAACAAGCAACAGTCATCAGAGGAGAGCGATTTCCAGTCAGCCAGAGGCTTGCCCTCTGGTTCAGGAGTTTCATTGAGTGCAAAAGTCACCTTTGAGAGTGCATGGACTCTATGGGTAACTGAAGTCATATTTACTGAATTTATTTCCCAGCATCAAGCCTAGAGTCCTGGCACAGGGGATTCTAACCAAGACTCATGTCAATTAAAGTAACGGCACAAAGTGAGGTTACTGCCCCGGCAAATTGTTGCTACTGCAAGGGACGCCCTACATGTGGCAACCTGAGAACATTTAAAGGAAAAGTCTTTTCAAACTTCTGGACAAGATTAGGATGACTATTGTTAATAGTATATCCCTCAGTTGAATTTGCTGTTGTTGTTTAGTTGCTAAGTCATGTCTGACTCTCTGTGACCCCATGGACTGCAGCACACCAGGCTCCTCTGTCCTCCACTATTTCCTGGAGTTTGTTCAAATTCATGTCTATTCCAACCATCTCATCCTCTTTCATCCCCTTCTCTTCATGCCCTCAATCTTTCTCAGCATCAGGGTCTTTTCCAATAAGTTGGCTCTTTGCATCAGGTGGCCAAAGTATTGGAGCTTCAGCTTCAGCTTCAGCATCAGTCCTTCCAATGTATATTCAGCGTTGATTTCCTTTAGAACTGACTGGTTTGATCTCCTTGCAGTCCAAGGGACTCTCAAGAGTCTTCTCCAGCACCACAGTTCAAAAGCATCAATTCTTCAGTGCTCAGCCTTCTTTATAGTCCAACTCTCACATCTGGACATGACTACTGGAAAAAACCATAGCTTTGAATATACCAATCTTTGTTGGAAAAGTGATGTCTCTGCTTTTTAATACCTTGTCTAGGTTTGTCATAGCTTTTATTCCAAGGAGCAAATATCTTTTAATTTCATGGCTGCAGTCACCATCCACAGTGACTTTAGAGCCCAAGAAGATAAAATCTGTTACTGTTTCCACTTTTTCCCCACCTATTTGCCATGAAGTGATGGGACCAGATGCCATGATCTTAGTTTTTTGAATCTTGAGTTTCAAGGCAATTTTTTCAGTCTGCTGCTTCATGCTCATCTATAGGCTCTTTAATTCCTCTTCACTTGCTGCCATTAGAGAGCTATCAGTTGAATAGATCACATTTTTAATGATTAAGAAAAATATAATCAAATACAAATCCATCTCAAGAATCAATCAACTCAATCCAGGTTTGGCAGGGACCAGTTGTCCAACCCTGACCCTGGACAAGGCACTCCTTCTCCCTGGGTCAAGGGCACAGTTTTTTGGAAAATGAAGACACTGTGTCATAGCATCCTTGATTGCCCTTTGAGCTGGTTTAAGGACTAAGTAAAGTCAGCAAAATTTGAAACAAAAGCAATTATATTTTGTTCCTATACTCTTCCTGTGTAGGTCCTGAGTTGATAGAGATGTTAGATCTCACAAAAAAGTTAAGAAAAAAGAGCCAGCATTTGTCTGGTGGGTAAAGAAAAGTCTCCTCCAGCCTTGGCCCAGGTGCAGTTCTTTTAAAGGCGGCCCCCACAGCACATGTGCTAATTTCAACAATGAAACTTCTGTGCCAGATCGCCCCTGGGAACAGCATGATTTCTCCCTCACTCAGTGTCTTCCCAGAAAAAGGAGGAAGAACACAAGAGGCAGTGACTGACACTAAGCTGACCTATTGATTTCTTTGTCAAGTACGATATGTCTGCTCTCACAGCTTTTGGTCAGGGTGGAGACCACGGAGTCCTGAAAGGGCACCAGTGGGACCACCAGGCAGCTGGGCCTCCCATGAGGACCATCCTGGAGCATGAGTGTTACCTTATGGCCTGTCATTAATGCTGCAAACACAGGGAACAAGCAAAGAGGGGAAACAAGTTAACACATTCATACTTCCTACATTCTCAGTAAGAATACAGCTGTGTGCACTGTGTTGCTAGAAATGTAAACTGGTGCACCCAGTATGGAGGTTCCTCAAAAGAGTAAAAGTAGGACTACCGCATAATCCAGCAGTTCCACTTCTAGGTATTTTAATGAAGAAAACAATCAAAAAGATAAACATATATAGGTATATACACACACATATATATATATATATATATATATATATATATCACTATGTTCCTTGCAGCATTGTTTACAATAGCCAAGATATGGAAGCCATGTGTCTGTCAATAGATGAATGGAAAACGGAAGATGTGAGACATCCCATAATGATTTAACTTATGTGTGGAATTAAAAAAAAAAAACATAACAAAACAGAAACAGACTTATAGATACAGGAAACAAACAGGGGATGGCCAGAGGGAGAGAGGAGGATAAATAAAATAGCTGAGGGAAATTAAGAGGCACAAATTTCCAGTAATAAAATAGACAAGTCACAGAGAGAAAATGTTTGGCACTGGGAATGTAGTCAATAATATAATAACAACTTTGGTGACAGATAGTAACTATGTTTATCATGGTGATCATTTTGTAGTGTATAGAAATATTGAAACACTGTGCTGTATACCTGAACTAACACAGTGTTACAGGTCAATTACATTTCAACTTAAACAAAAGAAATGCAGCTGTGTAAAAGAAGAAACCAAGTAGCAAAGTTTACTATTAAGAAAAAAGCAGGTATACTTTTCAAGTCCAACTATAGAAGTACTAAGTTATTTACTAAAATATTATCCAGTAGGGTAGTACCTGAACCCATGTGGCTTAAATTTAAATTAATTAAAATTAAATAAAATTAAAACTTTGATTCCTCAGCCTCATTAACACATTTTGGGGACTCAAGAGCCGCAGGTTGCTAGCAGTCACCATATTGAACAGCACAGATAAACAACATCTCCCTCCTGACAGAAAGCTACTGGACAGGGCTGTCTAAAGAGCTGAACAATAATAATCCATGCAACAAGTCTGCCTCCCACATCACTTTGTATCTCAGACAAAAATGTAATCTTTACTACCTGTTGGCTAATTCTCTACCTCTTCCATTTCCTTTGGATTTGGTGCCTAATCTCACAGCTTACACTCAACTGCGAAGGAATCAAAGTCCCAGCGTTGAAACATCAAGGAGCACTTCCTCAGCATTGGGGGTGCGTCCCCCTCCTTGTCTCTAAGAAAACTGGGGACACCAGGAGCTCTGCAGCTCAGAGCCTGCATGCCTCCTCTCTGTGAGCAAATCAGACTGTGTCCTCGCACTGTCTCCAGCTCCCACTTCTTCATTACCTCCTCCCTCAGGTTTTCACTGACGAAGTGACTCAGCAAGATGACTTTTTAAATGAGCTTTCACAGTTGGGTATTCAACCCACACACAAACTGGGACTGGGACTGATTTTTTTTAAGTAAACAAACTGACAGTTTAACATCAAACTAGTATCTTTTAAATAATCACCCTTATTATTATGGAAGGTAACATACTTCTTCTAACTGTATAATCATGGCTCGAATTACAGCTAGAACTTTACTTACAGAATTGGCTAGGGCAGGTGTGAGTGTAAAATGGAATTTTCCTAGAAGAGGAATGTGGCTATCTTCTTGCCCTCATCTCTTTAGGGTCTCTACTTAAAAACTAAGAAGGCACAGAACTTTTGATTTTACAAAGCAAGGCTACTGGTCCTCTGACTCTCAGAACTGTAGCTCACATGCCTCCAAAATTAACAGGGTCTCTCATGCAGTGCATGGGAGACAGGGACAAGGTGCATTTGTTTGCCTCTCATAGAGTTGAGATGTTTCAACTATTGTTTCTTCTAATTACTGTATAAATGTGTGAGCATTACTTTTCAGGCTTCACAGTCACTTCTGTGCTGCCTTACATACATGTAAATTTTATAATGTTTACCTAGGAATAGTTTGGGCTTCCCTGGTGGCTCCGACAGTAAAGAAACCGCCTGCAATGCGGGAGACCCAGATTCCATCCCTGGGATGGGAAGATCCCCTGGAGGAGGCCATGGCAACCCACTCCAGTATTCTTGCCTGGAGAATCCCCATGGACAGAAGAGCCTGGCGGGCTACAGCCCATGGGGTCACAGAGAGTCGGACACCACTGAGTGACTAAGCATACAGGAATAGTTTGGTCTGCTCTGGTGGCTCAGTGGTAAAGAATCCACCTGCCAATGCAAGAGACACAGGTTCAGTCCTTGGGTCAGGAAAATCTCCAAAAGAAGGAAATGGCAACCCACTCCAGTATTCTTGCCTGGAAAATCCTATGGAGACAGGAGCCCGGCAGGCTACAGTCCATGGCGTCGCAAGAGTCAAACATGACTTAGCAACTAAACCACCACCATGCTCAGACTGACCAATAACTAAGTGACCAAGACTCAGTTTCAGTGACAGCAAAAACCACAAAACTAGCCTCCATGAGGAAACTGTCTGGAGTTGCAAGAGGTCAACTCAGCAGAGGCGTGTGGCATCTGATTTTCCTTTGGTGATCATGTTCTGAAACCCCGTTACTATACAGAAGTGATAGAAGAAGGGATGGCCACGGGGATGATGAATACTGACTCAGCTCAGGCAGCACGTTTGCTGACACATAAAGTATCCATGTAGAGACATCTTATCCTATAGTTAAAAGTAATAAATATACTGTTGCTTAAGTGGTAAGTGATTTACTCTTGGCAAAGCTTCAAAGAGGAAAATATCAACACCTGTGATCCAAGGGGGAAGAATAAATTGGTCAAACACTAATGTATAGATACTAATGTTCAAGTGGGACAGACAATAGATGGGAGGAGGACCCTATCATATGAATGAAGACCCCTCTGCTGGCCCCAGAGCAGGAACAGAAAAGCAAAATCTAAGCCCATTACTGATGGCAGGCAGTGCAAGAACTAACCACGGGAGAAGGGGCTGGTAAGAGCTACGTAGCATGTTCAGTCTCCATCTAGCTTCAGGTAAGGGCAAGGCTCTGGTCCAAGAAGCACACACACCAAAAAGCCCAGTCATATAAACATGACCAAGACTGGATTAAAGACTGAGTTGAAGGGACATGCAGATGCTCAGGTAGCACACCCAGGCACGGCGCAGAAATGACCAGCAGGTGGCACCATACTCATTTCTCTTCTAGAATCAGCCTTTTTGGCTTCCCAGGTGATGCCAGTGGTAAAGAATCCACCTGCCGATGTAGGAGATGTGGGTTCCATCCCTGGGTCAGGAAGATCCCCTGGAGGAGGAAATGACAACCCACTCCAGTATTCTTGCCTGGAAAATCCCATGGACAGAGAAGCCTCGTCAGCTACAGTCCATAGGGTTGCAAAGAGTTGGACATGACTGAAGTAACTCAACACACACACAGTTTGGTGAGAGTTGGCTATTGGACTTGACTAAAAGCACCAGTACAACTGGGATTAGCTGGAGAAGAACCAATAAGACCTTTCAAGCATTAGTGCTTGTTGTTTGCAGCAGCTATTGAGAGCAACACTTTATAGCCTTCCTCCAGTTATCTCCAAGGCCAGATCTGAATGAACACTATCCAGGAAGTGGTATGGCCAAGGGAGGTAGTTATATAAATGGTCATATAAAAAGATGAAGCATTTATACTTCACAAGGAAGCCATTGTTCATTGTTCAATCTTCACAACATCATCAGTATCTTTACAGATGAAAAAATATGGTGAAATTCAGCCACAGGGTTATTAAAATGTAACATTCTAAATTATCAGTGATTGAAGATAAGATGATAAGACCAATACTATCTACACAATGACAGTTTGGGGAGGTTCAAATGGTCACCTGTATATATACAAATATGATTGTTCTTGTACCAGTATGTATAACCCCAGATGAGAAATTCTAGAAATTCTACAATTGCATCAGTGATATTTATAACATTTTAAGAGGTGGCCCATACATAAATGGATGATACCATACCAATTTTTCAGGAGTTTATATCTCTATTCCCTTAGTTCTAGCCTTTCTATTTCCCCAGTCTAACTATAACCATTTTGCATAATATTTCTGGAGATTTGTTTTCCTGGCTTCAGCCTAAATGTAAATTTCTCCTGATGTGATCACAACAGACAGAACTGGCTTCTTGAAGATCATCGTGTGATGCAGACACCAGGTGACACGCCAGTACTGCAGCTTAGCACTAGACATGACGTTTGTCCCGTATCACAGAGCAAAGGGAAAGTTGTATTAAGTCTTCAAATATCTGCTAAAATTATTTGCAAAACACATCTCTGAAAAAAGGACATATATCCAGAATAAGTAAAGACCTTTCAAAACTCAATAACACAAAACAAAAATTCTTAATAAAAGTTGCACAGAGGATTTGAACAGACATATCGCCAAAGAATAAATACAAATGGCAAATAAGTACCTGAAAAGGTGCTCAACATCATTAGTAATCAGAGAAATTCAAATTAAAATCACCATGTATAAACTCACAGTGGCTTAAAGACCTAAATATGAGACATGGAGCCATAAAAGCCCTAGAAAGGAGCATAGGCAAAACACTCTTAAACATAAACACTAGCAATATTTTCTTGAACCAGTCTCCCAAGCAAAAGAAAGAGAAGCAAAAATAAACATATGAGACCCAGTTAAACTTAAAAGCTTTAGCATAGCAAAGGAAACCATCAGCAAAACAAAAAGACAATCTCTGGAGTAGGCAAAAATATTTACATATGATGCTACTAAGAAGGGGTTAATATCCAATTCATATAAATAGCTCATACAATTCAATATTAAAAAGACAAATAGTTCAATTCAAAAATGGGCAGAAGACTTAAACAGCCATTTTTCCAAAGAAGACATACAAGTGGTCAACAGGCACATGAAAAGATGCTCAATATCACTAGTTATTAGAGAAATGCAAATCAAAATCACAATGAGGTATCTCAAGCCACACTTGTCAGAATGGCCATCAACAAAATGTCTACAAATAACAAATGTTAAAGATGGTATGGAGAGGATGTAAAAATGAGGACATTAACCCGAAAAGATATATGTATCCCAATGTTCACAGCAGCACTATTTACAATAGCCAAGAGATGGAAGGAACCCAAGTGCCACCAACATCCAAATGGATTAAGACAGTGTGGTGTATGTATATATACACACCCAATGTTTGCTCTATAAGTGGTGAATGAGTAGTTTCTGATACATATGCAGTGTGAGTCAGAAACAGTTTATAAACAGCTGCAAGAGCTATAGTGTGTGAGGGAAGTGAAGGAATAGGAAGACCGCAGAGAAGTTTTTCTAGGATCTAGTCTCCTTTGGGGTGTTCAAGAGTTGCAAGTTAAGAATTTGACTTATTTAAAAACTATGTTTGGTTGTTGCTCTGCATTCTTTTGATTGCAACACTGAGTCAGGGCTACATGGGTCACAGCTTTATAACATGAAAACTACACGTATTGAATTATACCTAAAGTAAAAGTACTATACAAATGCAGTGTACAATTGATACCAGTTTCTAGAATCCATTTATACAAAAAATAGAGTCCTCTGAGGCAAAAAAGGTCCTCATTCCCAAGGGTTGGCAATGGTGCAAAGGGTTGAGTAAAATGGGACATTCAGAGGGAACATTTGAGGTGATGGAGCTGTTCTGTATCAGGATTGTGAAGGTGGTTACACAACTATATACATTTGTCAAAACTCATGTAACGGTATAACACCAGGAGTTAATTTTACCATATGTTTTTAAAAATGAATAAAATAAAGCAAAATTGTAAAATTTAATATAATGATTGACAAAAGTCAAAATCAACATACAGCTGTCAAATTAAAAATCAAACCACATTTTATCCTGTATTAAAAGTGCTCTGGTAAAAGGGAACGCTCTTGCACTGTTGGTGGGAATGTAAATTGATACAGCCACTATGGAAGATGGTTTAGAGATTCCTTAAAAAACTAGGAATAAAACCACCATATGACCCAGCAATCCCACTCCTAGGCATATACCCTGAGGAAACTGAGTTGAAAAGACACATGTATCCCATTGTTCATTGCGGCACTATTTACAGTAGCTAGAACATGGAAGCAACTTAGACGTCCATCAACAGATGAATGGATAAAGAAGCTGTGGTATATATACACAATGGAATATTACTCAGCCATAAAAAGGAATGCATTTGAGTCAGTTCTAACGAGGTGGATGAACCTAGAGCCTATTATACAGAGTGAAGTAAGTCAGAAAGAGAAACATAAATATCATATACTAACGCATATATATGAAATCTAGAAAAACGGTACTGAAGAATTTATTTGCAGAGCAGCAATGGAGAAACAAACATAAAGAATAGACTTACAGACATGGGGAAAGGGGAGGAGAGGGTGAGATGTATGGAAAGAGTAACATAGAAACTTACATTACCATATGAAAAATAGATAGCCAATGGGAATTTGCTGTATGGCTCGGGAAACCCAAACAGAGGCTCTGTATCAACCTAGAGGGGTGGGTTGGGGAGGGAGATGGGAGGCAGTTTCAAAAGGGAGGGGATATATGTATACCTATGGCTGATTGATGTTGAGGTTTGGACAGAAAACACCTAAATTCTGTAAAGCAATTATCCTTCAATTAAAAAAGTGCTCCAATAAAGTGGCAAGGGCTAATTTACTTTTTTAAGGCTTTATCCTCAAGGATATTTGTCTAAGTTCTCAAAACCTTAAGTTGGAAGCTGGGTTGATCCTCAGAATGTCCCAGAAGAGCCTCAGTGTTTGAGATACCATGAGGAACAGTGGAATATCTCCAATGATATTAGCGATGCCTGCCTCCATCTGCCTGGAGCTGGCCTGGTCTAATTTCTATTAATTGAAGACCAAGGGCAAAAAAATCCCTGCATGTGTTGGAGCTTTTCAAGAACTTCTGATCCCTTATTATGAGTAATTTACCAAAAAAAAAAAAAAATGTGTTCTCCTTTGAAGTAAAGGAAGAAATAGGATTAGTCTCTGGTTCTTAACACTTATTCTCAAAGTAACAAACCAAAAAAAAAAAAGAAGAAGAAGAAGCATAAGCATAAGGCCTGCAAAGCTTCAAACACATTTGGAGGAAGTGAGTTCCAACCCAAACACAATAGAAAGAATTATGGTTTTTTAAGTTCTGTATTTATAGAGTAAGAACTTCAGAACAAAATAAATATCCACAGACATATTTCTTCAGGAAAAGAACCTAGAAATCAAAGTTTCCCAAAACACATCTTTTAGAATCTCGAAGATAATTTTCCATCCAGTCAAAATAACCCCAGCTTCCTCCATACCCCTAACATGCAACCATCTTTACCTGTGAAAATCCTACTCATTCTTCAAGATGCAATTCAAAAGAGTACATTCAATCTGAAATAACTTTGGAATTGGATTTCCTGGTATAGTTATAGAAACTTGGCAAAATTCAACTTTAATAATTCTTAATCATCACATGTGAAATGAAAAGGACATTATGCAATCAAAAGGGTCCTACATCACTGGTTCTCAAACTTTAGCTGGCATTAGAATCAGGAGGGGAGCCTGTGAAAACCCAGGTTGCTGGGTGGGTCCCATCCCCAAAGTTTCTGGTTGAGTGGGGACCTGAGAATTTTCATTTCTAGCAAGTTCCCAGGAGATATTAATGCTGTTAGGGAAACATACTTTGAGAATTACTGCCCTACATATTGCAAGAATCAAATAAGACAAAACATGTAAAAATGCTTTATAAAGTGTTGTTGTTCAGTTGCTAAGTGCTGTCCAACTCTTTGTGACCCCATGGACTGCAGCACACCAGGCTTCCCGGTTCTTCACTATCTCCCAGAGTTTGTTCAAACTTACGTCCATTGAGTCAGTGACGTAACCAACCATTTCATCCTCTTTCACCCTCTTCTCCTCCTTTATATAAGGTATAAAGTGTTACATTAGTATAAGTGAGTCTTGTTTTTTTATTGTTAAACTTACCCTGAATCCTTTAAGAAGGTTTCTCTGTCTCCCCAACCAGATTTTAACAGTTTTTTCTTTGAAAACTTTGCATTTCTTTTCTGATGCTGCCAGTAGTCTGCCTAGGATTGAAGCCATTTTTATTCTGTTTTTATTACACCAATAGACTTCATTGAAATCATTGAGATCATTCAATCCCCTGCAGTGCACAGCGGAGTGTCTACCACTCTGGGCAATAATTCGTTGAACTGAGTCGAATCCCTTATTATAAGAATATTGCTTTGCTTTCTGGTGGTTGAAATAAAAATACAGTAGGAACATATTCCAAAGCACAATTTATTATTTTCCTGATGTAAAGATCACTTTGAAACTGGATTGTTTCCAGTTTCTGGAAACAATTGTCTGTTTGAACAAACTACGGGTGTTGAATAAAATGTAGACTGTACCTACAAAAGTAATCATTGTTAAGAATAGTGTTCATGGTCATAAATTTTTTAAGTCATATATAAGTTTCTTGATCAATAATGTAAAAGTTCCAAGTATGACCTTTATTCCATGAGTAAACCTGTTTTAACTTCATGGCTTCTTCCAAGAATAATCTACTACAGGTATGAGAATCATGACTTCGCTTCTATACTAAAAAAGGAAATAGTCCACACAAATACTCACGGGCTCCTGATTGTGGTAACAGGACCTTGCATGCCCACTGTGAAGAAGATGGACACGCCTGAGGATAGAGGACAGATTTTAAGCTATGGAAATGGCCACTAAGCATCAAGATGTTAAATCATCCATCATTCTTTGCATTTTAACAGCCAAGGCTCATTTGTTCAAGACAAAGGAACTGAGCCCTAATTATGAAAATATACCCATGGGTGTTATGCTAAGGAATAGAAGGACCTTCCTCTCATCCTCAAATGATGTCCTCATTGACAGTTACTTATTTTGCTCCCCCATAAAATCAAAGTCTCAGAGGACTGGCAAAATAAAATTCTGAAATGAACCTTTGCCCATTCACAATTCATTTGGTTGACATTATTATTAAGATGTTACAGCACAAACTAAGAAAGGGAAAGTCAAAACTGATGCCCAGTTTATTTTGAAAGCCTGCTGGGCCCCCATCAACTTACAGACAAGTAAATTTTGGTTATCAACTGCTGTGAAATAAGCCATCACCAACAATTTATTTACTTTGGCTTGGCAATTTGGATAGCTTCCCTGGTGGCTCAGACGGTAAAAAATCTGACTGCAATGCAAGAGACCCAGGTTTGATCCCTGGGTCAGGAAGAATCCCTGGAGAAAAGAATGGCTAACCAATCCAGTATTCTTGCCTGGAGAATTCCATGGATGAAGGAGCCTGCCGGGCTACAGTACATGGGGTTGCAAAGAGTCAGACACAACTGAACAACTAAACCACAGTTGTAAATGGGATGGTTTGCCTCTGCTCCAACTTGTGTAAACCGAGGCAGCTCCACTTCCAAGATGGCTCCCTCTCATGACTGGTCAGCTGGTTCTCACTGTTGCCTGTGAGCTCAGTCAAGACTGGTGGATAGTGGCCTTGACTCTTACCCATGTGGAGATGACTGCTTGAGTTAACTCACAAATGACATAGCAGGGCACAAGAAGGAGGAAATAGAAGCTTCTCATCATGTTAAAGCATCACTTTCTCTGCATTCTGTTGAATAAGCCATCACAGAACAGGCCCTGATTAAAGGGAAGGAGAAATAATCCACCTCTCAATGGGGACAGTAACAAAGAATGTGTGGCCATCTTTAGCCTGTTACTACAGATTTTAGCTAAGCCAAAGTGAAAGTTGTTCAGTTGTGTCCAACTCTTTGTGACTCCATGGACTGTATACAGTCCATGGAATTCTCCAGGCCAGAATACTGGAGTGGGTAGCCTTTCCCTTTTCCAGGGGATCTTTCCAACCCAAGGATCGAACCCCAGTCTCCCATATTGCGGGCGGATTCTTTACCAGCTGAGCCATGAGGGAAGCCCAAGAATACTGGAGTGGGTAGCCTATCCCTTCTCCAGGGGATCTTCCTGACCCAGAAATCAAACCGGGGTCTCCTGCATTGCAGGTGGATTGTTTACCAACTGAGCTATCAGGGATTTTAGCTAAGACCAGACATTAAATTATGGCAGAGGAAACCAAAGTCTTCCTTTAATCCTAAAACAAGGCAATGCTTGACGTTAGCACTTCTCAATGTGTGGTCCCTAGACCAGTAGCATCACCCAAAAATTTGCTAGACATGAAAATCCTCAGGTCCCAACTCAAACTTACTGAATGAGAAAGTCTGCTTTACATTAAGGTTGAGGATATTTTTTACCCTGACTCTGAATTTTGCTGAACCAATTGTAGAAGATGAAAATGAATTTAACTGTAGTAAACAGCTATGTTTACATAGAAGAGAGATAACAAATGAAGCTGAAGATCTAGATTTACTTGAAGCAATACACAATGTTTACATATGATTTAACATTCTAAAAATATTTATTGGGATTTCTACATAATAGATTTGTATCGCCATGGTGGTTAATCTTCAGTAAATATGTTTAGTATCATGTGATTTTTACTTATTATGCACTGAGTGTCTTATTAAACTCCAATTAAATCCATATGTGAGAACATTAATTTAAAGTGCTACTGGAAGGACTGATTATAAAATCAATTACTGACATGAAGGCCTGGCATTATTCAAAGAAAAATGGTTGCCTAAACTTGGTGGTACCAAAAGAAAAGCAATTAAAAAGTTACACAGTCCCCATTGCCGTTGCTGTTGTTCAGTAGCTAAGTCAAGTCTAACTCTTTTCGACCACATGGACTGCAGCACACAATGCTCCCTGTCCTTCGCTATCTCCCAAAGTTTGCCCAAGTTCATGTCCATTAAATCAGTGAGGCTATCCAACTGCACAGTCCCCAAACAGTCTGTAAGCAATCTTTCAGGTTTTTTTTTTTTTGTACTTATGATTGAATCTTCCCAAAGAAAGGCAAGAAAATGAGGTCATGAAGCTCATTGTAGGTTCGATTCCTGGGTCGGAAAGATCCCCTGGAGCAGGAAATGGCAACCCGCTCCAGTATTCTCGCCTGGACTGGAGAATTCCACGGACAGAGGAGTCTGGCGTGCTCCAGTCCGTGGGGTCACAAAGAGTTGGACACGACTGAGTGACCGAGCACAAGCTCATGTACAATTGTGAGAAAAACAATTCTTACAGTAATAATAATTCTCCATTAAAATTCACAGTGACATGTATTATACAGATTTCTCTATCTTTGCACAGATACACACATATTTGCATAGTACACAGAGCATGACCATGAGGAGGAGACAGAAAAACTACAAAAAGCTGACACAGAGCCAAAACCTGCTTTCATATCCCTGAGCCATTTAGTGGAAGACCCAGCAGCCCTGAAACTTTAATACCCAGAGATCCATCTAACATCACAGCAAAGTGGGATTTTTAATGGATATAGGGAGAATTTCGGCCTATAATGGGGCTTCCCTAGTGACTCAGATGGTAAAGAATCTACAGTGGGGGAGACCCCTGTTAGACAAACAAGACAAGCATTGTCTTGTTCTACTCTCCTAGCGGCTTTCAAATACACAATACAATATTATTAACTGCAGTCACCATGCTGTACCGTACGGTCCCATGACTTCCTTATAACTGGAAATTTGTACCTTTTGACCCCCTTCACTCATTTTGCCCACTCTCCCACCTCTGGCAATCATCAGTCTATTCCCTGTATCTATGAGTTCAAGGGAGTTTTTGTTTGTTTGCTTGTTTTAGATTTCACATATAAATTTGATCATAAGTATTTCTCTGCCTTGCTTTAGAAATAAAGTATATTTTTAAAATAAAGTATATCTCTAAAGTATATTTTATCTAAAATCATTGATTTTTTTTTAAAGTTGATTCTTTACAGATGATTGTTAACCATCAGGATGTACTATCTCCCCTCCTGTAATGTGTGGTATACTTGTTGGAGTTTAAAATATCAGTACAACTCCTCGAAATCACTTTATAAATTCTCTTAGGGAAACTGACTGGCCCCCTGCTCTCAGAGAGGGTAATTTTTAGTCCACTAAATGGGAGAACTCAGAACTTGCAGCCAGGCTTCCATGAAGTGTAACAATGAGCCCTCAAAAGTCTACCTTGCTCAAAACACTGGTCCAGACTAAAGACAGACATTCAAATGAAAGGAGACCTAAAAGGAGATACCACACAAACAGTGCCTCTAATTACCCCCAGGAAAATAGAAGCCATGAGGTACTGAACTCCCCAACTTCTATTTTCCCATTTCCCAGCAACATTCTACCTCTGTTCCAACTTTTCTCCTTCCTCCTCTCAGAGGAGGACAAGACTTGTGGCTCCGTGGATTCTGGGCTCTGCATCCCTTCCTCTCTCAATCCCTTTAAGACCTTATTCCACAGGTCATTCTTTATGCTACTGCCGGTCTCCAGTAATGAAACCCCCTCCAAGGGGCAGGCACAAGCACCCTAAATTCCGGTTTATCAGCAGAGCCCCAAGAGAGGAAGCAGCAGCAGCAGCAGTGAGCAGGAATGTGGGATCTGGAATTCCAGAGGGGTTCTGGGAGGGGCCAGGACAGCTTAAGGAACCTGGAGGCAGCACAGAACTGGGCGACACCCCAAGACCGCTGAGCACAGGGGCAGCAGCTCACTGGCTGTGACCTGACTGAGTTACCCAGGCTCTCTAAGCTCCTGTTTCTTCTGCTAGAAAATGGAGCTAATAAAGCTTTCCTCACCGATATGCATATGAAGATTGAATGAGCTATATATGCACAGAGCCTCACAGAGTGCCCGAATAGTTGGCCCCTTTGTATGTACTGTTTCATGTCCCTCTGTCTATAAGGGACAAAAATGCAGATGGAGGTGGACGCCCGCTCCTCTGTGTCCAGCATTTGGGCTTGTGACACAGCTGCAAATATCTACATCAGCCTGGCATCACCCACCTCCTTACCTCTCATTCAGCTTGGAGGCTTATGGGACACAGGTCCAAGTCACCAGTTCCATGTGGGAAAGGCAAAGGATGTGCCCTTCAGTCATGTTTGTTTCTTTGTTTCCATTTCAGGTTGTCTGCTTTGAATTGCCTCCGAAAGGCAGAGCATCCTGAAGGATAAACCGCATATTAGGAATTCTATGATGAGTGAGGGGGGCAGCTTTTCCATTCCGCCTCTCCCGTTTGGAGCTAGCTCCTTCAGGCCTCCTGCCTGCTTTCAAAGCCCACTGACATATGTTTTTTGTGTGTATAGTACAGTGTAGGGAACAATAACATAGCATGATTCTTAACTAGCGGCTGCCTCAGTGAATGTCATTATAGACACTTGGAGCAGAAAACCAAGCACATGTCTTTTCCAGACAGGGAGACTGAGGTAAAAAGGCAGGTGGAGAAAAGCAACACAGAATAAATGAACCTGACTTTGACTTTATTTTTGGGAGCTGGGGTCACTATTTTGGCCTCATTTGCATACTTGCCTCGGGGAATTCTGAGATGCTCAAGGCAGGCTGTGGGGGCCCTATTTGCAAATTTTTCTAAACTTCTGGGGGGCGGGGGGCGGGTAGAAGGGACTATGACTAAACCCCAGTCCCTAAATTCAGGATAAAATTCAGCATAACATTCCCCTTGGAAAGAAGTCCTGGTTTCTGAACCTTTAACTCTCTGAACTGGTGACAGCCTGCAAACCAAGGGCTCTCAGGTGGGATGAAACCCCTGTGATGCAAGGTCCTCCTGCACTTTTTAGGGAACAAAAAGAATTTCAGTGAGATGAAAAAAAGCATTTCTATTGGCCAGACACCTAATGCACAGCGTGCCTTGGAAAACTGTGAAGTTGAGGGTTGGAGTAACAAGCAGTAGGGATGGCTGGTGGTAAAAAGTAAAAGAGACGTCTTTGCGCAAAGTCAGAAGAGGCATAGAAGCAGGCCTGACCTAGAGAGGCTTTGTCCAAAGTAGATCTCATGGCCTACCCCTCATCTCCACCCCACCCCGCAGGGACATCTCCAGCTTGGTGGTTTCCCTGCCCATCTGGGCCTCACCAGGGAGCTTGCTGAAATGCAACATCTCTGGTCCTACCCAGACCTGCGGAATCAGATGCTCCAGGGACGGGATGCAGTGATCTGCTAAGAAGCCTTCCAGGTGATTCCGATGCTCTAGTTGTCTCTCTAGGTGGAGGTGGGGGTGGGGGGTGACTGTACCATTTCTCTGACAGGTAGTTGTCTGCAGGGAGTTCTGCCTCACAGTCAAAGACTTGGTCCTTCAAAGCCATTAGACTGTGAAACCCGCTGATGCCCTCACTCTTCTAGAAACACTCACCCGCTTCTCCCCTAGAGCAGAGCTGAACCTTTCACCGCAGAAAGTTTCCATCATGGCGCCAAACTGTTCTGACACACCCTCCTGCGTGGTTCCAACCCTTCCCCTCCCCGTCTTCCTTCTGGACCCCTGGCTCTGTCCTTACAGATAAGATCTGCAGCCCCCCCTCCCCCTTTCTCAGATTAATCTAGTCCTCCCACACCCCCTGGTTCCAGGTATCTTACTAATACTTCAGCCCCAGGCAGGTGCTAAATACCAGGGGCTTTGCTGTCCTGAGAAGGGTTCTGCTGACCCTCCCCCCATCCCATCCCCGGAGAAGAAAGCTGAACTCCGTCACCATGCTGCTCGCTCCATGTGTGAGGACAGAGCCTGAGCTCCGCCAGGCAGATGGAGAGGAAGATGAGTAGGAGGGCAGGGCGTGCGTGGGGGCTCCCGGTCTGAGCTGCTGCTCACGTTTTCCTAAAGTTTCTGCCACCAGTCTCGTCTCTGCAGAGGGTCGTAGCAGAGAGCATAGACTGTGAAGTGAAGTGAAAGTCACTCAGTCGTGTCCGACTCTTTGCGACCTCATAGACTATACAGTCCATGGAATTCTCCAGGCCAGAATACTGGAGTGGGTAGCCCGTTCACTTCTCCAGGAGATCGTCACAACCCAGGAATCGAACCCAGGTCTCCCGCGTTGCAGGCAGATTCTTTACCAGCTGAGTCACAAGGGAAGCCCAGGAACACTGGAGTGGGCAGCTTATCCCTTCTCCAGCGGATCTGCCTGACCTAGGAATCGAACCAGGGTTTTCTGCATTGCAGGTGGATTCTTTACCAACTGAGCTATCAGCTCTCAGAAACTTGAGAGCTGAGACCATTCCAGTTCTGATCCCTGTTTTCTCACTTCATTGATGGGTGGGTTTTCCAGTAAATAACTTAAATCCCACCCCCACAGTTGTTTCATCAACTATAAAATGATGATTAAAAATGTTTACCCATAAAGTTATCTAGGGAATTAAATGTGGTAAGTGTTAACAAGAATTAAATGTTAAAATTGTTTGGAAAGTATGCTTAAGTGCCATGGTGATGTGTGTGTATGTGCTCAGTTGTGTCCAACTCTTTGTGGCCTGTGCACCAGGCTCCTCTGTCCATGGGATTCTCCAGGCAGGAATACTACAGTGGGTTGCCATTTCCCTCTCCAGGGGATCTTCCCGACCCAGGAATCGATCCTGCGTCTCTTTTGTCTCCTGCTTTGGCAGGCAGGTTCTTTACCACTGGGCCACCTGAGAATCCCACATAGAAGCGTTTGCAATGAATAGTCCATTTGGTCAACAAGAGCATTTTACATTCTTCCTGTTTCCAGTGAAATCACAAGCCTGCCCTTACTATAGGAAAGGCTAACCCACCTGAACTTGGCAGGTAGTGGCAGTGAATGTCACTGCCGAGGTGACTTCCTCAATGCAGGCTCTCAGCCTTGGCCCTGCACTGGAGCCACTTGGGTGGCAAGGTTTACAAAGTACTGATGCCTGGTACCACCCCCAGAGGTTTGAATTTAATTGGCTTGGGGACAGCTTAGGTATCTGGAATAAAATCTTTCCATGCAGAGCCAAGGTTGAGAAGGTGCCTCATCTCCAGTATGGGGGGGGCGGGGAGGGTTGGGAGGGTGGTTGAAGACGAGATTTATTGACCACAAGAAACCAGGATGTTGGTAGCTGTTCCTTGAAAGAAAAAAAAAAAGTGTTTCAATGCTAAATAGGTTTTGGGACTCTTGGGTTAAATAACAGTAAATAATAAACAGCCTCTGTTTACTATGGGATTTTAAGGCCCTAGCTATGTTAATGGACATGACTGTGCATTAGTGTTTTCCAAGCTAATATAAGCACAGACACTCTTTGAGTGTTTGAGTGTGAACTGTCTTTAAAAATGGGCTTCCCAGGTGCCGCTAATGGTAAAGAATCCGCCTGCCAATGCAGGAGACCCAAGAGATGCAGGTTCCATCCCCGGGTCAGGAAAATCCCCACCAGAGTAGGAAATAGCAACCCACTCTAGTATTCTTGCCTAGAAAATTCCATGAACAGAGGAGCCTGTTGGGCTCTAGTCCATGGGGTCACAAAGTCAGACACAACTGAGCGAATCAACACACGCTGTAATAATACACGTCTTTAAAAACTGACAATATATGAAACAGGTGACTAATAAGGGCCTACGGTAGAGCACAGGGAACTCTCCTCAGTACTCTGTAATGACCTGTATGGGAAAAGAGTCTAGAAAGGGGCAGATATATGTATATGTATAACTGATTCACATTGCTGTACAGTAGAAATACAACATTGTAAATCAACTATACTCCAATAAAAATTTTTTAAAAATAAAAACAATCAATCTGACAAATACACTTTTAAAAACACTAAAAACGCTAAATTGATGGCAGTGCCGGGAGCAGCGTGGGGAGCTGGGTGAGGACAGAGACTCGGAGAGCTTGATGGTTGTCAGGCTGCTGGTGTTTGCGCAGCAGAGACTCCAGGCAAAGTCACCCTCTCCCCCTGCCCCCCTCCTCACATGACTCAGAAAGAAGAGAGTGCCCAAAAGGAACATCAGTTCCCTGTGCAAAGGGAAAACGACTATACAGCTCAGCAAGACCACAGCAGACTCAGCCTCAGGCTAATCTAAACAAGGGAGAATTTTTCTTGAAACTTGAGTTCTTGGCTTCCAGGCATTGTTATGACTCAGAAACCATTTACATGATGATGAAGGAGAAATAGCCCTGGATTGAGGGTCCAGAAACCTGAACGCGACAGTCCAAAAATGCCCTTGACTCCCTCATTCAGTTTTCTTATTAGCAAAAACAAAATCGGGACTAGAAATACTACACCATCCTCAATTCCCCAATGATTCGAGTAGGTATGCTTTCAACTTCAATCTTATCTGACTAGTGCTTCATAATTTTCAAATAATTTTTACACGTATTATCTTACTGGATTCACAGAATGATCCGGTCTTGTGAGCACTGCTGGTCTGATTACTTACATTTTTCAAAGGGGGGAAATCGAGGCCAAGAGGTAACTGGATCTGCCTGGGATGACAGAAGGCAGTGATGTGTCCAGGTTGAAAGCACAGGTCTTCTTGCTGTGTGTTCTTTCCACTTCTCTGTACCTCCTTTAGGATCACAGTCTCACAAGATTCTCACAAGGGGAACTTGTTTTCCCAGGGAAGCACATTTCCATGTCAAGAGACATCCCCTCTCTCAGTAGTAACTCACTGTCCCCAACAGAGGGTGGGAAGGGGATTGAATTGATTGGAAAGTTTGGGAGCAGAGTATGATTGCCCCAGGCTTAGTTCCTTCTGTGATCCTCCCAGGCATCTGCCCCAAATCACACAGAGCTGATTAACATACAAGCGCTAGAGGTTAAGAGCCCGCCTGCCAGTGAAGGAGACACAGATTGGATCCCTGGGTCGGGAAAATCCCCTGGAGAAGGAAATGGCAACCCACTCCAGTATTCTTGCCTGGAAAATTCTGACAGAGGAGCCTGGTGGGCTACAGTCCATGCCCTCCTCCAGGGGATCTTCCCAACTCAGGGATTGAACTTGTGTTTCTTACGTTTCTTGTTTTGGCCGGAGGATTCTATACCACTAGAGCCACCTGGGAAGCCCACAAGTCTCATGCTGCTGCTACTGCTAAGTCGCTTTAGTCATGTTCGACTCTGTGCGACCCCATAGACAGCAGCCCACCAGGCTCCCCCGTCCCTGGGATTCTCCAGGCAAGAATACTGGAGTGGGTTGCCATTTCCTTCTCCAATGCATGAAAGTGAAGTCGCTCAGTCGTGTTTGACCCTTAGCGACCCCATGGACTGCAGCCTACCAGGCTCCTCTGTCCATGGGATTTTCCGGGCAGGAGTACTGGAGTGGGGTGCCATTGCCTTCTCCGACAGGTCTCATACACCTGCTGTTATACTAACGTTCAGAAATGTGATGTGGGTCCCTCCAACCAGACCCACCTTTGGAGCCTTTGATTTGGAAGCAAGGAAATTGGCAGGAATAGAACTTCCATTTTGCAGCCTGGAGTGGGAGCCGAAGCCACACGTTTCCAAGACTGGAAGTGGGGACAGTGGCAGCATCATGGCTGGGCAGTGTGGTCCCAGCATGCCAAGACCAGAAGCAGCAGCAGCTCACTTACCAGGACACGTCTGCAGGGTGTTTCCAAGAATTTCTCTGGAAACCAGCCTAGAGAAGTCCCTCTGGCTCTTCCAATGACTCTAGGAGTTAGAGAGAGCAGCCTGGGCTCCCATCCCAGCTCTGTCACTTACCGTGTGACTTCAAACAAGTTGTCTAACTGCTTTATGCATCAGTTTCCTTACCTGATAGTGGAGGACAGAGGAAGCTGGCATGCTACAGTCCATGGGGTTGCAAAGGGTCAGACACTACTTGGCTACTGAACAACAACTTCTTTGCTCTGAAGTGATAGAGCAAATAGGTAGTGAGGTATAAAGGAATTAATTTACGTAAAGCATTTAGAGGGACTACCCATGTAGCTCAGTGGTAAAGAATCCACCTGCAAATGCAGGAGATACAGGTTTGATTCCTGGGTCAGAAAAATTTCCTAGAGTAGGAAACGGCGACCTGCTCCAGTATTCTTGCCTGGAAAATACCATGTACAGTGGAGCCTGGTGGGCTACCATCCATAGGGTCACAAAGAGTCAGATATGACTGAGCAACAGAGCACACACGCACACACACTAAACGCATTTAGAACACAGCCCGGAACACAGTAAACACATACACACTAGTCATATTATTGCTGTTTCTGCTGTTATTATTACAACTCTAACTACCTAGTGTGGATTCTCTTCTCTGCAACTAAGAACGTGGCTTAATACAAAGAGTGTATGCCTTGTACTTGATTTTTCAAGTAAAGAAGCATTAACAAGTATATGAGTTTGGAAAAGGCCAACGAAATCAGGATACGAATATTCACGTGTGTGTGTGTGATAGTTGCTCAGTTGTGTCCGACCCTTTGTGACCCCATGGACTGTAGCCTCCCAAGCTCCTCTGTCTATGGGGATTCTCCAGGCAGGAATACTGGAGTGGGTTGCCATGCCCTCCTCCAGGGGATCTTCCCAGCCCAGGGATTCAACTCAGGTCTCCTACATTGCAGGCAGATGTTTTTTACCATCTGAGCTACCAGGGAAGCCCAAAAATGCAAGTAGTTAGCAGTATTTTGATAGATCACACAGTATTTAAAGTATAAAACTAAATAAAGACCAATTTTAAAAATCATTAAGGGGGCCGGGGGATCATAGGAGAACTAGTATATGAAATAACCACTAAAGAGGGTGTAGAAAAGGTAATAACTTAAGCATCTTTGGAAGTGAACAGAGATCATAAGACAAAAGGCAGAAGAAATGGTATATAAGCCTGAATTGTAGTTGATAAAGTTTTTCCTACAGGAATATCGGTTAATGACTCTGACTCTGCTATACATGTGTACTGGGGTTGAACAGTTCGGTATGAATGGCAGATGGTGGGAGCACTGTTGTAATGAACAAATAAGCAAAGCCTAGAATGGCCCATGTAGTAATGGGTTAGTATTGGAGACACTGGTATGAATTCACATTTACCTTGAAATAGATACAAAGGGTTAAACATTGAAATATTTATAACTAGGCCTATGAATACATGTTATTATATAAAAGTATATTTCTGTGTTTGTCAGCTAAGATTGCCTAAAAGAACAACATCCTACCAGGACACCTAGTGCCCAGAACTCAGTATATAATAATGCTATGCTAAGAAATGGAGGAGCAATTGAAAGGACCAGAATTCTTTCTAAGATCTCAAAAGGGTAAATTAGAAATAGAATAAATACCAGCATTTTGAATGATACCATTTTGGTAACTACTAATCAGAGCTCAACTGAAAGAACAATTTAGAAGGTCATTAAAGTTTGTGAGGTGACTCCAGTCAAAATTTAAGTTAAAGTATAATTTCACTAAAGTGAAAGTGAAAGTCGCTCAGTTACGTCCAACTCTTTGTGACCCCATGGCCTATACAGTCCATGGAATTCTCCAGGCCAGAATACTGGAGTGGGTAGCTTTTCCCTTCTCCAGGGGATCTTCCCAACCCAGGAATCGAACCCAGGTCTCCCACATTGCAGGCAGATTCTTTACCAGCTGAGCCACCAGGGAAGCCCAAGAATACTAGAATGGGTAGCCTACCCCTTCTCCAGGGGATCTTCCCTACCCAGGAATCAAATCAGGGTCTCCTGCGTTGCAGGAGGATTCACTAGGGCATGCATATAAAAATTATTCCAAAAGATGCAAAAGATGCCTCTTAAAAATGTATTGTTACTCTTGCTCTTAAACAGTTGCTTTCTCATGTCAAATTATGCTTCATTTACTTAATCTTCAGAAATACTTATACCTTGTAGAAACTGCTCAAAGGGTATAGGAATGTATATTTTTACAAATATACATATGCTTATATCTAAATTTATATACACAGTTATATATATATACACATACATATATATATTGTGATTAATATGATTTAAACAGTTTGATGATTAATATAATGTTCAATCAGGTTATTTTAAGTGATCTTTTAGAAATGTAATCATCACTATCTCATTTGATCTCTTAAGGAAATTTGGTGATATATTAGAAATCTTATTTTACAGGGGAGGAAAATAGGCCCAGAGAGGTTAAGTAACTTGCTCAAGGTCATAGACTCAGTTAGAAGAGCTTGCAATATAGTTAAGCTAATAAAACACATCCAGGCACATAAAACATCCCAAGAATAATTAGAAGCTTGTGATTTTCTGAATCAAATTCCCAAGCTCAAAAGACATCCTCCCAGCTAAAAGGAGGTCCATGCAAGCAAATCATCCTTGCCAGCCTAAGAAATACAGTTGATTCTTTCCGAGGATGAAAAACAAACTTGCCTTCTTCAAGCTTGCAGATGGAGTAGAAATATTGGTGCAAGATGTTTACAGTTCATTAGCTGTTATCCAGACCAAGGAAGATGTGTGGCTTGCTGAGGGGACCGTTAGGCAGAGCAATGACAAACATGCCAATAGGTTTAACTCTTTAGCAGCAGGCCATGTCAGCAGACCAGGAGGCCACCAGCACCACAAGAGGTGAAGAGGGTGTCAGCCACCCTCAGGGTAGATTTCCTTGAGTCCTCACATTTTAAACTATTCTAGAAGACTACATACTTAGAAGATTTTTATATTCTTTATGGCGGTTTCCATTCTAAAATCAATATTTTGGGAATTCTCTGGTGGGCCAGTGGTTAGGACCCTGAGCTTTCACTGCCAAGGGCCCAGGTTCGATCCCTGGTCTGGGAACTAAGATCCTACAAGCTACATGGTGCGGCCCCCAAAATAAAGTAAAATAAAAATTTCAAAGCCACTTCTGAAAGACTTATGTTGTTAGGATTAAATACTATAAATTGAGTATTACAGCCATCAGCTCCAGCAGAACCAAAATCTATGGCATAAAGGAACCATTAACATTTTATTCAATGACCAAACAACAGTTTTAACAGAAATCCTTGGTATTCTGCCCATGACAGATTGTTTACTCAAAAAAACAAGCAAAAAAAAAATAGGAAGAATTGACATATTTGGATCAAATTTGTAACATGAAAGGCATAAAAAGCAAAAACAAAAAATAAAACTCTGGAATTTGATTTGGGGGTCAGTCTTCTTGAAAAGAAATGGTGACAAGCACTTTTCAAATGGGCTAATCTTTTCTAATTGTGCCAGATGATATTCAGGTGACAGAACCAGTGGTTTGGGACACTGTGTTTGCTGTTTATTTGGGTGAAATAAGGTCTTCTGTGTCCACTTAAATAATTAGTGCCTGATATTAAGTGATACTGTTAGATTTACTCAGAATTAAATCAGCAGAGCTTGCTTTTCACAGAAGGAATAGAAACAGTTAATATTTCTCCACACTGAAAACTGCAACCAAGGCATATGCTGTTATTTATGGTAACAAACAATTATCATTCACAATAGAACTAAAAACAGAAATCAGATTCATGAATATGCTCTTATTATTCTTCCCTGCTGTGGACACTATTAGTTCTTTTCAGCCTAAAGCAGATTGAGAAAGAGTGTTGTGTATATACATGTGAGTGGGTGTGTGGGTGTATCCATGTGCATGTGTGTAAATGTAAATAGTCAATAAAATGTAGCTCCACTCATTCTTTTTTAAACTAAACACCCAATAATAGCATCTAGTGGTTGGCAAATGAGTATGACAAATGTTCTGACAATTTTAATCTAGAGCTAAGCTTATTACTGATATAATCTTTTTATATAAGATTACTAATAGAATTAATCTTTCAATGAATGATACACAAATCATTAAAGCAATCTTTCGAGGCCATTAAGTGTGTTGTCAATGATCAACTATTAGATGGCTATTCATCTTGGATTTGAACTAGCATACAGGATGCTGGTGTTACTCTCAATAATCCAAGTATTTGCATTAAACTACATGTCACTGATATTGACACTTGTATTTAAAAAAATGATGATGTCTCTGATCTTACAATTAATGATAGAACTGTCAACAAGGTGGCAGTGGTAATGTAGCTGCATCGCCTGTCCATTTAGCACTTTGTCATAAATGTCCTATTACTGTTACTTCAATTAAACTGAATAGTTTGTTTAGACCTAAAACAAAGGGTATTGTAATAGGAGACCCAAATGCCATGCAGAACTCTTTTCTTCAACTTTTATGTGGTCCAATTAACCAACTTTTTTTAGGACTTCAAGACTACTGTATTATGATTAGAAAGATCTTTCCAAGCTAAGATTTTAAACATTGCACATTTTATTTTTTTATTTCTATAATTATATCCTTTATCCTTCAATTTTAATCCTTTTGGAATTTATCTTGATATTCTATCGCTTCCCTGATTGTTATAGCCTCCATTCGTTCTGACTGACTTTAAGTTATCGGGTTGGCCAAAGAGTCCGTTCACTTTGCTCTGTAACACGGCTCTGATAGCACTTTTGTATGTTGTTCAGTCCCTAAGTTGTGTCCAACTCATTTGCAACCCCATGGACTGTAGTCTTCCCGGTTCTTTTGTCTATGGGATTTCTTTGGCAAGAATACTGGAGTGGGTTTCCATTTCTTTCTCCAGGGGATCTTCCCAGACCAGGGATCAAACTCTTGTCTGCAGCATTGCCAGGCAGGTTCTTTACCCCGGAGCCACCAGGGAAGCCCACTAGTAGTGCTTAGTTGTCTTTAACTTCATTCAGAACAATTTTGTTAGACTGTGTTGTAACAGCTGTCATATCAGTGTGCATTTAAAAAAATTAAAATTGGTGAATTTTTGTATAGCCATTTTAATATTGAAGATGGAAGAAAAAAAGGAACATTTTCAGCATATTATGCTTTATTATTTCAAGATAGGTAAAAATGCAACTGAGGCAAAAAAAAAAAGGAGATGATGATTTATACAGTGTATGGTGAAGGTGCTGTGACTGATCAAATGTGTCAGAAGGTTTTGGCGAAGTTTTGTGATAGAGATTTCTCACTGGATGATATTCCACATTAGGTAGACCAGTTGAAGTTGACAGTGATCAAATCGAGACATTAATTGAGAGCAATCACCATCACACCATGGGAAAGAGAGCCGACATACTCAAAATATGCAGATCAAATGCTGAAAATCATTTGCATCATTAATCTCTTTGATGTTTGTGTTCCACATAAGTTAAGTCAAAGATAAACCTTCTTGACTGTATATTTCCTCATGCAATTCTCTACTTAAGGCATAAAAAAATATTTCCTCATGCAGTTCTCTACTTAAAGCATAAAAAAAAAGTTCCATTTTTAAAACAAATTGTGGCAGGCGATGAAAGGTGGATACTGAACAAAACGTGGAATGGAAGAGATCATAGGGCCAGCAAAATGAACCACCACCTACCACATCAAAGGCTGGTCTTCATCCAAAGAAGGTGATGTTGTATATATGGTGGGATTGGAACAGAGTCCTCTATTAAGAGCTCCTTCCAGAAAGCCAAACAATTAATTCCGACTAGTACTGCTCTCAATCAGACCAACTGAAAGCAGCACTTGACAAAAAGTGTCTGGAATTAGTCAACAGAAAATGCATAACTTTCCATCAGGATACCACAATACTGCATGCTTCTTTGATGACCAGGCAAAAACCGTTACAACTTGGCTGGGAAGTTCTGATTCATCCATCATATTCACCAGACATTGCAACTTCAGATGTCCATTTATTTCACTCTTCACAAAATTCCATTAGTGGAAAAAATGTTCAGCTACCTGGAAGATTGTAAAAGGCACCTGGAAAAGTTCTTTGCTCAAAAAGATAAAAAGTTTTGGGAAGATAGAATTGTGAAGTTATCTGAAAAATTACAGAAGATAGTGGAACAAAATGGTGAATATGTTGTTCCATAAAGTCCTTGGTGAAAGTGAAAAATAAGTCTTTTATTTTTACTTAAAAAACCAAAGGAGATTTTTGTCCAACTCAATATTTCTTGGCTTTCAACTTTCCTCTGACTCAACAATTCATGCACTGGTATCTACTATTTTAATTATTGGGACCTTTGATACTTGGAAAAACTGTTTACACCTCATTTACACCTCTTCCTTTTTTTAGAGTTTTTCTGGCTATACTTATTTTTCAGTTTCCCATTCGAGCTTTAAAACACATTGTCTGTTTTAAAAACCATTTGGAATGTTGATTACATTAAATTTAAAAATTGACATGGAAGAATTAGTGTTTTTATAATATATAGCCTGCCTATACAAGGAGATAAGTGTTTCAAAGATGGTTAGATGTTCACCAAAACAGTTCCAAGGTTGCTCCTGACAACTGGTTGCCTGGTTAGGGGTTACATTTTCCAGCCACCCTGGAAGGTGAACCAATTTGTGTGACACTTCCAGGCCAAGGCATTTAGGAAAGGTGTGCCTTTGCCATAATCATTCCCCCTCTTCTGCAAGTTGGGGGGCAGAGGACCAGGGGTTTCTAGCAGATAAGAAATCAACAAGATGGAAGGAATGTGTCTGTATTACTTCCTCAAAAGTACAGAAATTTTCTCTAAGACCTAGTTTAAGGCCAATTTTTGTGACTATTTTCTAGGCATATGAGAAAAATATGTGTTCTCCATTTTCACGGTGTAGAGTTTGAACTATATCCATCTCATCAAACTGTGAATCATACCACTCTGTTTTTCTCTGTGTTTTTGCTCACTTGCCCAGTTGAAGATGGAAAGAAGTGAGTGAGGTCCCTGACTGTTCATGTTTCTCCTTTTCATCTCTTGTAATTTCTGCTTTATCAATTTTGACGCCATGACACTTGATGTGTAGATAGCATAATTGTTAAAAACTCATGAGTTGCACACTGTAAGATTGAAATGACTTTCTTGATCCTATTTAATTCTTTATTTTTGCCTGAGTTCTAATTTCTAGTAATAAGATCATGACTCTTGCTTGTTTGCTTCCTTTTTTTGTTTGCTTTTGGAGGGTCTATTTTTTGTTACGGGGAGGACCATGTTTTTTTCTTGCATTTCTTTACTATATCTCTGCGCACCTTTTATTTTCAACTTTACTGAATTATTTTGTTATCATATGTTTCCTATACACCATATAGCATGGTTGTTTTTTTCTGATCCAGTCTAAAATCCTTTTGGTAAGTGATTTAAGCCCATTAATATTAATATGAGAACAATGTATATCATAGGTTTGCATTTTATTTTGTGTTTCTCTCTCTCCTTAACTATGTGATGCATTTTCTTTGCTTGGAATATTGGTCATATTTATTCTGATATATAAAAATTTTATTTATAATTGCATATAATCCCCTAGGCCTTTGTTTCTTTATAGTACATATCAATTCCTTATTCTGAGAAATGATAAAATTAGCATATTTCATGTTCCCTGACCATGCGTTTTTAGTTAATAAGGCTATCTTTTTTAATGTTTATTCTTGTACACTTAATTATGCCAATTTTCTAATAGGCAGTTTTAATAATGACTACTGACTATTATTTAGTAAGGAAATCAGCAAAACTATTCCACTGCCCACCTTCTAAGTTCCTCAAAATATTTGCTAGTTGTAACACTTCTATGTCATCAGAAAATGAGACTCATATTATGATTTATCATGCTAATCTCCAAATTTGCACTAGTGTTAATTCTAGCGTGAAATACATTCAATATGTCCTACCTTTTGTTGTAATTTTCCTAGTTATCTTTTAACTAAGGGAAGTTTATCTTACAGAAATGTCATCAAAAAGTTCTTATAATAATTATGCTCGCTTAGTTTTTGCATATTTCAGATTTATACACAAACTTTGTATTTACAGGAAAGTTTGTATAGAAAATTCTTCATTTATGCTTTCTTATTTGAAGTTTAAGTCTTGCATTGTTATACTTTGACATGGTATTTTGCTATAGCCAAATTTAAGACCTGACTAACTTTTCAGTTCAGTTCAGTTCAGTTGCTCAGTCGTATCCAGCTCTTTGCAACCCCATGGACTGCAGCACACCAGGCTTCCCTGTCCATCACCCACTTCCGGAGCCTACTAAAACTCATACCCATTGAGTCAGTGATGCCATCCAACTATCTCAACCTCTGTCATCCCCTTCTCCTTCCGCCTTCAATCTTCCCAGCATCAGAGTCTTTTCAAATGAGTCAGTTCTTCACATCAGGTTGCCAAAGTATTGGACAGGCTTCCCTGTCCATCACCCACTCCCAGACCCTACTCAGACTCATATCCATCGAGTCAGTGATGCCATCCAACTATCTCATCCTCTGTCATCCCCTTCTCCTTCCACCTTCAATCTTTCCCAGCATCAGAGTCTTTTCAAATGAGTCAGTTCTTTGCATCAGGTTGCCAAAGTATTGGAGTTTCAGCTTCAGCATCAGTCCTTCTAATGTATATTCAGGACTGATTTCCTTTAGGATGGACTGATTGGATCTTCTTGCAGACCAAGGGATTCTCAAGAGTCTTCTCCAACACCACAGTTCAAAAGCATCACTACTTTGGCACTCAATTTTCTCACATTCCAACACATTGCAACATGACTACTGGAAAAACCATAACTTTGACTAGATGGACCTTTGTTGGCAAAGTAATGTCTCTGCTTTTTAATAAGCTGTCTAGGTTGGTCATAACTTTTCTTCCAAGGAGTAAGCGTCTTTTAATATCATGGCTGTAGTCACCATCTGCAGTGATTCTGGAGCCCCAAAAATGAAGTCTCTCACTGTTTCCATTGTTTCCCCATCTATTTGCCATGAAGTGATGGGACTAGCTGCCATGATCTTAGTTTTCTGAATGTTGAGTTTTAAGCCAACTTTTTCACTCTCCACTTTCACTTTCATCAAGAGGCTCTTTAGTTCCTCTTCACTTTCTGCCATAAAGATGATGTCATCTGCATATCTGAGGTTATTGATATTTCTCCCAGCAATCTTGATCCCAGCTTGTGCTTCATCGAGTCCAGCATTTCTCATGATGTACTCTGCACATAAGTTAAATAAGCAGAGTGGCAATATACAGCCTTGACCTACTCCTTTCCCGATTTGGAACCAGTCTGTTGTTCCATGTCCAGTTCTAACAGTTGCTTCTTGACCTGTGTACAGATTTCTCAGGAGGCAGGTAAGGTGGTCTGGTATTTCCATCTTTTGAAGAGTTTTTCACAGTTTATTGTGATCCACACAGTCAAAGGCTTTGGCATAGTCAATAAAGCAGAAATAGATGTTTTTCTGGAACTCTCTTGCTTTTTCGATGATCCAGCGGATATTGGCAATTTGATCTCTGGTTCCTCTGCCTTTTCTAAAACCAGCTTGAACATCTGGAAGTTCATGGTTCACGTATTGCTGAAGCCTGGCTTGGAGAATTTTGAGCATTACTTTACTAGCGTGTGAGATGAGTGCAATTGTGTGTTAGTTTGAGCATTCTTTGGCATTGCCTTTCTTTGGGATTGGGATGAAAACTGACCTTTTCCAGTCCTGTGACCACTGTGGAGTTTTCCAGATTTGCTGGCATATCAAGTGCAGCACTTTCACAGCATCATCTTTCAGGATTTGAAATAGCTCAACTGGAATTCCATCACCTCCACTAGCTTTGTTCATAGTGATGCTTTCTAAGGCCCACTTGACTTCACATTCCAGGATGGCTGGCTCTAGGTGAGTGATCACACCATCGTGATTATCTGGGTCATGAAGATCTTTTTTGTACAGTTCTTCTGTGTATTCTTGGCACCTCTTCTTAATATCTTCTGCTTCTGTTAGGTCCATACCATTTCTGTCCCTTATTGAGCCCATCTTTGCATGAAATGTTCCCATGGTAATCTCTAATTTTCTTGAAGAGATCTCTAGTCTTTCCCATTCTATTGTTTTCCTCTATTTCTTTGCACTGGTCACTGAGGAAGGCTTTCTTATCTCTCCTTGCTATTCTTTGGAACTCTGCATTCAAATGGGTATATCTTTCCTTTTCTCCTTTGCCTTTCACTTCTCTTCTATTCGTAGCTATTTGTAAGGCCTCCTCAGACAACCATTTTGCCTTTTTGCATTTCTTTTTCTTGGGGATGATCTTGATCACTGCCTCCTGTACAATGTCATGAATCTCAGTCCATAGTTCTTCAGGCACTCTGTCTATCAGATCGAATCCCTTGAATCTGTCACTTCCACTTTATAATCCTAAGGGATTTGATTTAGGTCATACCTGAGTGGTCTAGTGATTTCCCCTACTTTCTTCAATTTAAGTCTGAATTTGGCAATAAAGAGTTCATGATCTGAGCCACACTCAGTTCCTGGTCTTGTTTTTGCTGACCGTATAGAGCTTCTCCATTTTTGGCTGCAAAGAATATAATCAATCTAATTTCGGTATTGACTATCTGGTGATGTCCATGTGTAGAGTCTTCTCTTGTGGCAGAAGAGGGTATTTGCTATGATCCTTGCATTCTCTTGGCAAAACTCTATCAGCCTTTGCCCTGATTCATTCTGTACTCCAAGGCCAAATTTGCCTGTTACGCCAGTATTTCTTGACTTCCTACTTTTACATTTCAGTTCCATATAATGAAAAGGACATCTTTTTTGGGTGTTAGTTCTAGAAGGTCTTGTAGGTCTTCATAGAACCGTTCAACTTCAGTTTCTTCAGCATTACTGGTGGAGCATATACTTGGATTACTGTGATTTTGAATGGTTTGCCTTGGAAATGAACAGAGATCATTCTGTTGTTTTTGAGATTGCATCCAAGTACTGCATTTTGAACTCTTTTGTTGACTATGATGGCTACTCCATTTCTTCTAAGGGATTCTTGCCCACAGTAGTAGATATAATGGTCATCTGAGTTTGCTCCCTTTTATTGCTTTGATCTTTTTTCCTGGATGCTCATAAAATGTTTTAATCAGAAAATGTGTTAAAATCTTTACATCTAACAAATGTACTTGAACCTGTCTCCATATTGGCCATTCTAGGTGGATGTTTCTTTTGCACACTGTAAACTTTTGACTTAGATGTTTGTCTTTTTTATTTAAATAAAATTTTATTAAATTACATGCTTTAAATATTTTTCCGTTTTGTACTTTCATTTTCAGAGACTACAGTTACACAAATGTAGAATCCCTTTTGCCATTCCTGTCTAGGTATAATGCCCTCATCTCTTATTTGGAATTGCATTCACTTTTGTGACCTTTCTCCTTTCTTCCTCTGTGTTCATTACCATGTTCTCCATGAGGCATGCTCTGTTGTTCTTACAATGTTGTTCTCATTTCTGTGATGGCTGTTTGTCAGTTCCTACTTCTCTCCTGAGATCCGACCCCTCATGTTTTGTCTTCTCTTACTCTCTGGTCATCTCTTTCCCAAGTTCTTATATTCTTGTTGAATTCTTTGTTTGCAGAGGTGATGGCCTCGTGTGGCTTCTTTTCCTTTTTATCAAATGTAGTAAAATGTTTGGTCACAATTTTATTCTATTTGGTGGAAACACTTTTCTGGTAAATGTTCACCATTTAATGTTCACTTCTTTACTTCTTAGAGTAACTTTGCATGGATTTAGTACTTGCCCATCTTTTCCTTAGTCATCACTGGATCCCTGGGCCAACCATTTGCAGGGAATGACTTTATTGGAGGGAGGAGTACCCTTTATAATAACAGAGAGGCTAGCAGGTATTTACCACACAATCTATGACGCCACAAAGAAGAAGCATCCTGCAAATACGGCTGCTGGTAAAGCTCTTCGTGAAGCTCCCATCCTTGGATTCTCTCTACCAAATTCTTTTTGTGAGAGCCTATGCTAAGATCTCCAATTTACCCAGAGAACTGGGTAACCACAACCTTCCCTTCAGGAAGCACTGGTTCTTTCCAACAAAGCTGCCTCCTTACTCTTCCCCACACCTCTCTCTTTACTTCCTGTATCATTTCTCTCTGCTCTCAGCTACTTCGTTGAGCCTTAACACATATTTTGGGATTGGTGAATTATACATATCTCCTAATCTTACCAAAAATAATCTCTTTAATTTTGCTGTTGTCATATTGGTTATTTCCAGAACGATACAAGTTAAATGGGGCTTCCCTGGTGGCCCAGTGGTAAAGAATCTGCCTGTCAAGGCAGGAGATGCAGGTTTGGTCCCTGGGCTGAGAAGATCCCCTGGAGGAGGTCATGGCAACCCACTCCTGTATTCTTGCCTGGAGAATCCCATGGACAGAGGAGCCTGGCGGGTTATAATCCGTGGAGTCACACAGAGTCAGACATGACTGAGCAACTGAGCATGAACACACATGAGCAGATGCCAACTTATGAAGCCATTTTCCTTCCAGAGCTGAGAAGTCCCTCATTTCTCACCTCTCCCCTGCCCAGTCTATCATATATGTCAGTGTCAGGTGATACTTTTTGGAAACACAGGCCTTTTTAAAGATCAATTTATCCATGAACTCAAAATTATGCAGTAACTTTCTACTGAGTTCATGTTCTTTAACCTGCCATACGAGGCTGGCTGGTGGCAGGCCTTGGCCGAGGCCTTCCGCCTCCTTTCTCACGGCCCTGATCCCGTATGCGCATCCCCGTTTAGTCTCCTTTCCAGACGCTTTGCCTTGTATTGTCATTTCCTTCATAAGAAGCACCCTTCCCCTCCCCTCACCTTTACAGGATCTTATCCCACCACTGAACCCACAGCCGAATACCACTTTGGTCTTATGCTTAACTCCTATAATATTTTTCTATATTTACCTTCAAGATTCTGTCTTTCTCTCAGACATTTATAGTTATTATATGCACACTTCTTGTCTTCCCTCCTAGCAAGAAGGCTCCAGAGAAAACAATCCTGCCTGATATATCTTGGTTTCCCACAAAACATTCAGCACAATAAAAGTACTCTATAAATATGTGTTGAATGAATGAGGTCACCCTCAATACTTAATAAGAATAAGAATAAACATTGCTTTAAAGATGAATAATTTTGTTGAGCTTGCAGATATCATCATCCCATGTTGGAGGAATTTACTGTGGTTTGGTCTTTTCATAAAATGGGATTTTTAAAGGAACCATTTATCATTGAAGGCACCAAGTAATTGAGACGTGGTTATCTGTGGCTTTGCAAATCTACATCTGAGCCTCTCTTGCGAGATTCCTCCTGCTTCCCAGCTCCCACCCCCTCTATCACCTTAATCCTATCAAAGCCCACCTAAACTGATCCTTCCCCTTAACTCCCCCAACCTCCCAGGACTCAGGGACAGGCTTTACGAACTCTTCGAGCCAATCAGTTGACATGAAGCTCTTAACTGAGATTGCCTTACTCCAATAATACTATTGAAATGGCCATGTTTCTGATCTCCATAAGTAGACTGGATTTTTTGAGGACAGACACCATATCTTATATCCTTTGTCTTAAGCTCTAATAATTAAATTGTGTCCACTAATATTAATAGAGGCTTCCAAGAAACTTGGTCAGCACAGTCCTAGAGTCTCTGCTTCCCCACAGAGAATGGCTGGATGAAATCCAGTCACAACGTCCCAGACACACACGATTCTAATATCCTTTCTCAAAGACAAGTCTGCCATCATCTTATTCTCTCTCGTCTTTGATCTTTAAGACTCAGGCGTGACACTTTCTGGAGGCTGCATATCCAAGCCTTAACCACCATGGAATGGACACAAACTCTGAAAAGGTAATCCTGTGCAGGGTTTCTATACACTGTAGTGTGCCGGCCGGTCGCACCGCTTTGACTGCAGAGAGGAACAAGGGAGGGGTAGAGAGACAGGAGGAAAGGAAAACTGGAAAAGAAAAATATGGCAAGATCCGAACTTCCCTGGGGCTCAGACGGTAAAGGATCTGTCTGCAAATATGTAGGAGACCCGGGTTCAGTCCCTGGGTTGGGAACATCCCCTGGAAGGGAAAATGACAACCCACTCCAGTATTCTTGCCTGGAGAATTCCATGGACAGAGGATCTTGGAGGGTTACAGTCCACAGGGTCGCAAAGAGTCGGACACGACTGAGTGACTTGCACTTTCACTATTTCATCCCTAGAGCAGTTGTGGGGGGAATGTGTGTGTGTGTGTGTGTGTGGTGATGATGATGATGATGAAATGACCCTTCCCACTCAGTTTATAACAGCTATGCCCTTACAGTGACCTTTTCCAAGGCCCCAAGGGAAAGAATAAATTATAATTGTATAGAAGACAAAGCATGACAGTAGGTGAAATCAGTACCTTAATTGGGAAGCAAGCAAAAGTCTTGTGTCCCTCCACAGCAGGGCAAAGTTTTCCAGGGATAGAAACAAAAATAAAGCTAAGCGCTGAGTGCCACCTAGTGGAGAGATATGCCACTGCAATAGGATGGATCCTTCAACGTGAGAAGCTAGGTGAAGACTGGACACAACACTCTGCTCCCGTCCCTGCCCCCATCTCATCTGAGATCTTGTGCCACTTTCCCAGCACATGCGGAGTTGGGGGGTGGGCGTTGCCTGAGCCCCCACTCTCCGAGGATGCTTGCTATGAGTAGGGCAGTGACATGGAGTGGGTTCCAGAGAGGGATGGGGTGATGCCATTCACTGGCACAGTATAAACATCCGTACATACACACATACAATCCCAAATGACACCTTTCACCATCTCCTGCAAAAGGGGAGACTTTACACTTCTGCCTTCTTATGGCTTCATTGCCTGAAGGAATGCCCTTTGCCCTTGCAGTTCATTGTAAATAAGCTTTGTAAATCCTGGGGTGGGTGGCCGTAATTCCAAGTGTGCTCAGTCCTGGCAACTTTCTAAGGATCTCCCTGGAAAAGTTGCATGAGTCATGTATTTTACTTTCTATCCTAGCCTGTGACAGGGACTTAAATGCTTGAGCGTCTGCCTTCCTCGGCAAGACGGCCAGAAGGGGCGGCGCTGGACTCCTGAGTTCAACCTTCAAAGCGTTTCTATCTAGCAGCTGCCGCTTCAGACCAACTCCCCGGTGAGAGAATCAGGGAGACAGCATTGATCTTCCCGACAGAGCGGCCCCCTCCGAGGCTGTTTGTTTTCAAGCTGGTACTGCAGCTGAGAGAGAGAGGACTTAAAGAGCCTGGCCCTGCCTTTGCAAAGGGACAGTTTTCTCGCCATACTGACCAAACTGAGGTAACTAACGGGTCAAGAGTGATGAGGTTCCATGTCCCGAGGCCAGACGGAGGTCTCAACAGAAGCCCGGCTGCGTGTTGTTCAGGCTGAAGGCTCCCTTGGCTGCCTTCCATCTGCACACCTAGACAATCGCATGTCTGTGTCAAGCGCAACATCCGAGTCAGACAGACCCGGGGGGATCCTAACTCAGCCACTCACCAGCCCTTTGTTCATTTAACCTCTCAGGGTTTCATCGTTTTCATCCATCCCATGGGGATAATATTGCTTTCCTCATGGGATTATTATAAGAACTAAAAAATGCAAGTATCCAGCACAACTAGGCTCAAACCGAATTCCCTTGACAGTTCTTATCTCTGAAAAATGAGATGATAGCTATCTGCATAGGTGTGTGTTTCCAAAAACAAAATTCTTTTGCACATTCATTACAATGATGACAGCATATTTCTTTGGACATCAGAACATTTTAAAAAATACAATTACTTTCATTTGTTTTATTTAAAATAATCAACACCTACCTGTGATATTTCACAGTATTTTCTTTCATTCTTTCAAAGATAAAATCTCTGTCAAGCATAAATACAACCGGATATTTGCAAACTGAAAAATATTTTTGCAATCCATTTTATGCATGTTTCATCCAGGTAATACACCATAGGTAAATACATTTTTGCAATTAGTATAGTCCACATTTTCTGCAAAGCAGGCTTTTTTCCCTCTTAGTGGTAAAGAATCCACCTGCCAATACAGGAGACGCAAGAGATGCGGGTTCAATCCCTGTGTCAGGAAGATCCCCTGGAGTAAGAAAAGGTACCCCGCTCCAGTATTCTTGCCTGGAAAATTCCATGGGCAGAGGAGCCCGGCGGGCTATAGTCCATAAGGCCACAGAGAGTCAGACAAGACTGAACAACTGGGCACACACAATGGAAACATTTGTCAAGCAGTTTAATGTGTGTATCAGTGGTCTGTTTTTCACATATTTTCTAAATTTATTCTCAGCCAATGATCAGACTTCCCTGTCTGTGAATTCACTGCCACGGTGATATGGAACAGACCGATCACCCCGCAGATTCCCTCCTGCTGAATCTCTGTTGCCTTCCTTGCTCTTAACCCTTTGGCAACCACTGGTCTATACTCCAGCCCTGTAATTTTGCATTTTCCAGAATCTCACATCAATAGAATCATAGATTATGAATCCTTTGGGGGTGTGGCTTCCTTCACTTGACCTTTGTGCTCCATCCATGCTGTGACATGCATTCATAGTTCATTCCTCCTCACTGCTCAGCAGTCATCCGAGATGACATTTAAGGTAGAACCCATCAGTTCTCCTGCACCTTCTTTCCTAGCCTGATATAGTAATGTAAGCTATCAGAATCCAAAAGAAATTTATTTACAGGCATGCCGTGCTGAGGGTCTTCAGGAACTAGAAACAAAAGAAATGGTCCTCATCCCACTGGCTAACTGGCATTAAACCCAGCTGTATCACTCGAGTAAGAATGCCAGGCTGTTTATCACATGTGAAGAGAAGAACACAATGACAATGACTTTCGCCACCATGGTAAGGTAGAACTGGTGACAGGTAGTCAGGATCTGGACATATTGGGAGGGTAGAGCTAACAGAATTTGCTGAAATAAGCTACCAGAGGATGGGACTGCCGTTCGTTGAGATGGGAAGATGGCAGGAAGAGCAAGTCTGGAGACAAAATCAGCAATCTGGTGTTGGATGTGTTAGGAGGATGAGGCCCTGGGTGGCCCTCGTGGGGATGTTGCTCCAACATCAGAGCGTCAGCTGTATGGATCAGTGGGGAGGCTGGGGGCTGGGAATGTTAGGGTGTCTTTCATGTATAGATGAGCAGACAGTAGTATACATAAGATGGGTCTAAGAGGACAGGGAGTGGTGGGGGCGAGGCCATGAGGAAGTCCCACCATGGTCCAGGCACAGAAAATTGGAGGTCTGGGCGTGGAGTTCAAAGAAAAGAGACTCTTCGAGGTTGTTTAAAGGATGACTCTGTGGCCTTGGTGATGAAGACAAATATTCCCCATTAAAAACTTTGGATGACTTCACGACTGCTGTTACCATACTAGAAATAATGATTAATGGACCTTGTTTAAGTTTTACTGCAGAAATCTTTTTTACAAGTGATGAAGCCACACTCTATATCATCCAGAAGGAATGAGTTCAACTTTTTTGGCCTCAGCAGAAAGAACCCCAAACTTTTGTGATATTTTATCATCAAGTGTCAGTGTCCACTCAACTCCAGTGCTGAAAAAGCTCCAACTCCTCCTGCTTTCCCCAGAAACATCTTATCTTGAACAGTCAAAATCTGTAAACAGACTTGAAGTGGGCACCATTTGGAGTTGGAATAACTTCAAATACCTGAGCTCACTCTCCTGCTTTGAGACAAATAATTGAATCTTTCAGGCTTGACAATGACTCACAAGGCTTCAAAGTCACCATACTTAATATGACTGGTCTTTGTCCCCTGGAAAGAGACATTTTGTCTGAAATGCGTTACCCCTCTGAGCCTAGAATTTGTCCTCACTGTTTTGGGCTGTCTGTTTATATCTTTAAAAACTCCCTTTTCTTAATGCAAGTTAATTCTGTTTTCGAATAGTTCCCTGAGGTGATGCATATTCTTTCCTCAAAAGGAAGACCTTCCTCAAGTTCTGTATCTCAGGAATGGTCCACTAAGCATCCAGTCACCACATCTGAACCCTGAGAACCATCTTCTGCCTCCCCTCAAGCATCCCCTCGTTTCCTCTCATCAGTGACTCTCTGATTCACCCCCTTCTTCCCAGCCCCCTTGCCCCCATCTTTGCCGAGCCTTTCCCATCTGGAAAAGGTCCCAGCACTAGTCCCTCGATTCCCATCTCTTGCCCTCTAATCCAGATTCCACCATCACATCACAGTGGTCTCACCAACGTATGCGGTCTTGCTTCAATTGGCAGGCATTTCCCGTTGCTTTAAGGACAGGTCCCCACCACTCAGCCTGGCATACCTGCAACCTCCTGGTGTGATCCAGTTTTCTTCTCTAACCTTTTCTCCTGCTAGAATCCGTGTATGCTTCAGACTTCCCAGCAGAACCCATCCTAGTTTTGTAAGCAGCCTTGTTCCCTCTTGCTTCTGTGCCTTTTTTTTTAAAAAATGCTTCTTTTTGCTTTGACCACCCTCTTTCCTTTCCACACAGAGATCTTCATCATCCTTCAAGAACCAACTCAGGCATCAGTTCCTTCGGCTCATCTCCCTGGCTGTGGTCCTCCAACCTCGAGCTGGGCCCTTTTATCCTACTCACACCCTAACATCCTCACCTTCCTTTCATCTGACTCCCACTGAGCCAAAACTATTGCACTAGTGTCCTGTAACACTTGTGTGCATTTGTGTGTGTGTAGGGAGGGTACATGGGCCTCTCAGGTGGCTAGTGGTAAACAATCTGCCTGCCAACGCAGGAAACACAGTTTCGCTCCCTGGGATGGGAAGATTCGCTGGATGCAGAAATGGCAACCCACTCCAGTATTCTTGTCTGGGAAATCCCATGGGCAGAGGAGCCTGGTGGGCTACAGTCCATGGGGTCGCAACAAGAGTCAGACACGGCTGAGTATGATCATGATGGAGAGTACACACACACACAGACAAACATACAGTTTGCTTTATCCCCACACCTAGCATAGTGCTGACACGGAGTAAACATTCAACAATTTTTTTACTCCATTTGTGAATGAATGAACCAAAATTTTTAAGTTTAGTGAGCTCTGACAATTTGAGATTGTCAGGAGCTAAGTGCATACAGATGAACTGTGATAAGCTAAATGCATACAAAAATAAAGTTTACCTTTAAAATTTTAAGGGAGTCATTCACTTTTTTCCCTCTACAAAAGCCCTTCAGTTAAAGCTTCTCATATAAAAGCGTCTATAGATAGACTAAAGCCAGAACCATGGCAGAGTTGTGAGAACTCTGCCCATTGCCATCAATGCATAGGAGCTGATTTTATGGTGTCACTTTCATCTCTAGGAACAAATCAACTTTAATAGTCTTAGAATATACAACCTGCTTGTAAGTACAGAAGCCTCACAAAATTAGATTCCAAAAACCCTAATTTACCCCTGAGGACTAGTGAAGCATGTGGATAATGAGTGCAGAGAAAATGGAGTCAGAGGGTCTAGTTTACTTTGGCACAGAGCCTATTATAGCCACAGGCAGAGAAGGGGTTGTCTTTTCAAAGTTCAGGTGGGACCTAAGTCATATACACAACAGGATTTAGAGAGATTCTAGGAAAGCTATCTTGTCCCCCAGTTGTCTTCCCACCAAAGAACCACAAGCCTTGATCTCCATCAACAGAACTATCCCAATTGGATACAGTAGCTGAGTATTCCTCGGAGGAGCAGCATGGTCAGCTTCTACAGCCCATGGCATGGATCACTTTCTCCAAGACAAGAAAGCCTCAGAACATGGAGGGAACTTTGAGCAGAGAAGACACACTCAGAAAGGCAGGCCGGGCACCCAGGTTACACCCAAGTCTTCCCTTTGCGACCATGCTCATCCCTTTTGCTGTTTGTGTGTGTCCTTAGACTGGGGACATTCTCAACAGTAGCCTTTCCATGCCTGTTAAGCGAAAAGGATAAATTGTTTTTTTATAGCCACAACTCTCCCATGACGTCGGCAGAATCCTGGCCAGTCTGGATCTGAACACGTTCTCAAAACCAAATGAGTCAAATCTAGCTGAGGACTTCCCCAGCCTGGCTGGAGGACGTGCGTCAAGTGGCAAATAAAACGGCTGCGTGATCTCTTTCAAAGGCATGATTGTTCCTGGAGGTTGCATGAAACTGTCCTTTTCCCCCCACAGGCAGAGCAAGCCTGCTCTTCAGAAAATGATACTATGCAATGTGTAAGTACCCAGGATTCTGTTGCAGTCTCTGGGGTTCCCAATAAAGCTGATTTGCACAGTGATCTCCAATAATGCGCATGAATAACACATGAATAATGCACATTTCAAACATGTCCTGAATAACAGTGTAAATAGAAAGAGATGATCTTCCAAGGGAAGGGTTCAAACTGCACAGTGAATGGGTTAAACGGATGAAGAAAGCGGGGTGGAGGGTGGATCTCATCAGAGAAATGGAGCATTAATGAAGGGATGCGCTCAGGGGGAACAGACCCCAGGAAGCTGAGGCAGTGGTTTTGTGAAAGATTTTGACAAGAATAAGGTACTAAAAGTGTCAGTGCGAGGACTGATAAAGCCACGATTGAAACAGGCAGTTCTAAACAAGGAGGCTCTGGGGGAGAGGGAAGCACGCGAAGAGTGGAAGGCGTCTGCTAGATCAGAACGGATTAGAGATGACCCCCAGGTGACTTCTGAATCCTAGGAAAACCTGCCAACAGCCTAGCACAGTGGGATTTCTACCGGCTGCTTGTAGAAGCAATGAAGCCTGCTGGGTAGCTTGGAGTATCGAAACTGGCCCATTAGGTCCCTCTCGATGCACAATCACCGCTTCTGGTGCAAGAAATATATGTCGAATCATCAGAATCACTAATGCCGTGTACCGCTCCTTAAGTCCAGGTATCTGCCCTGTCAGTCATCACCATGGCTTCCTGCAAGCCCACCTCCAGCCCCCACGAGGGTTCAGCCACCTCTGCCTCAGCACCGACTTGCTCTAATGCCACCCAGACACTGTATCAAGAAGGGCATAAAGAATTGGCAAAAGAAAAATATTAATTAAAAAATGATAAAGCAGAGAGACCAAGTAGGTGAAGTCATTTTTCCTTTGGTTTTCCATATTGGAGGGACATCACTTTGCCAATAAAGATCTGTATGATCAAAGCTATGGTTTTTCCAGTAGTGATGTATGGATGTGAGAGTTGGACTATAAAGAAAGCTGAGCACCAAAGAATTGATGCTTTCGAACTGCGGTGCTGGAGAAGACTCTTGAGAGTCCCTTGGACTGCAAGGAGATCCAACCAGTCAATCCTAAAGGAAATCGATTCTGAATGTTCATTGAAGGGACTGATGCTGAAGCTGAAGCTCCAATACCTTGGCCACCTGATGCGAAAAGCTGATCATTGGGAAAGATCCTGATGCTGGGAAAGATTGCAGGTGGGAAGAGAAGGGAATGACAGAGGATGAGATGGCTGGATGGCATCACCAACTCGATGGACATGAGTTTGAGCAAGCTCCGGGAGATAGTGGAGGACAGGGAAGCCTGGCGTGCTGCAATCCATGGGGTCACAAAGAGTCGAACGTGACTGAGGGACTGAACAACAACAAAAATGTTGAACAGTCACACATGATCAGACAAAGGACACAGGGCTGGGTGTCGAGCAGACACTAAGGGTCCCATGTAGTCAAGCAGCCTCACCCATACACTGGGTCAGACCGGGACCTGGGGATGATCCTCAGGCACTCCAGCCGGGTTCCCCACCCAGGAGTCCAGCAAAGCCCAAAGGGACGAGAGCATGAGCAGGTACAAGGGCCAGATGTTCCTCTCAGGCAAGGAGTAGTACATACCAATGGATGCTAACATAAGCCTCCCAGGAGTCATGCCCCCCACCCCTGAAACTCCCACCAAAGGAGTGGGACTCCCTGACACACACCAGGGTTCTGACACAGACCGCAGGAGAAGGTTAGTCGCCCTTTCTGATCTGAGCTCCCTTCTCACGGGGTTTCAAGGCTCCTGGAGAAAGGCAGACCCCTCAGGGTGCAGAGCTGGTGGTGAGGGCCAGGCAGAGACACCGTCCTCTGGGAGCTCATGCTGGACCAGGGAGCAAGCGCGTCTGCCCTGTGTGGTGGGCCAGCACTTTGCTCAGAGATGGGGACAAGGCCCTGTTCCCCGAGGCTTCAAGTGAAGGAGACAGCAACACACTGACGCCGGGGACAGCACTGTCTTAGCTGGACTACTTGTAAGGACCTTGGTTAGCCAGTCAAGACATGGGAGTGTTATTGCACAGCTACCAGCCAGAGCTGTAGCGTTCCCTGAAACCCCCTGATTGTGGGTCCTGAGAAACCGTGGCTGTGATTACAGGTATTTGTACATCTCCAGTGATGTTTGGCTCCCTCACTGCGCCAGCTCTTATTCTCAAATGTGAGTGGCTTGGCTTGTGTTCTGGTGGGGCAAGGCGGGTGAGGAAGTGGTGAATGTGTGACCATTATCCTTCCCCCCGTTGGGCTCTTTGTGACAGTGCAGACCAACCGGAAAAGAGCCCTTTCTCTACCTCCCGATGGCATCATCCGCATCATAATGCCATTGAATTTTTACAGCCCACTTATCTTGTTATGGCTGAGGTTTTAGTCAATTCTAGCTGAGGAGGTATCTCGCTCGCTACTTGTTAGACAAGAGTAAGAGAATTTAGTAACAGTCCAAGACCGTATATCGGATGTGGACACTGTTGGGCACAGCGCGAGGTATAGTCATGAGCAAGACAGGCAGTGGACGACTGCTTAGAATTCACGGTCCAGAGGGGGAAGGAAAGCATGGAACAAGCTGTATGAGTACAAGAGCTGTGGAAGGAAAGCACAGCTGCGTGGGCAGCATTTTAAAGGGTTGTTGTTCCTGATTAGCCGCTCAGTTGTGTCCGACTCTTTGCAACCCCATGGACTGCAGCACGCCAGGCTTCCCTGTCCATCACCATCTCCCAGAGTTTGCTCAACTCATGTCCATTGAGTCAGACATGCCATCCAACCATCTTATCCTCTGTCACCCACTTCTCCTCCTGCCCTCAACCTCTCCCAGCATCAGGGTCTTTTCCAACATGAAACATAAATAATATTAATCTGTCTTTTGTTGTTTCATTTTTACCAGAAGAAAAAGAATAAAAGAAGGGAGTTGAAAGGGGAAGAAAGGAAGAAGAAAAGAAGGAGAAAATAAAAATAAGCATGAAGGTAAGTGGCAACAGGGACCTGGGCTTAGGAACAGGGAGGTGATAGGGAGTGGTGAGGACCATAGTAAACAAGCGTTCACCCAGATCTACAAGAAACTCTTTCAGCTAATTGCTTCCAAGTATAACTGCAGGGCCACTGTTTCCAAAGCTTCACTTTTTAAAGTAAAACAAATAATTCTGATGTCTTTTTAGATGAACTCTCCTGATTTTTAAATGTTGACTCATATAAAAAAATTAAATTCCAAACAGGCCAAACCAAACACCTCGGCAGGTGGGACTCAAATTTTGAGGAGCCTGTTTCCTGCCTTTAAATGGTGTCACGGAGGGTTATAGATCTCAGAGTGCAAGGCCAGACAGACCCCATTATTCCAGACCCTGGGCTTCTCCAGCATGGCAAACATCTCACAGCAGTTTCACATTCCTTATAAACTGCCTTATAAACTGACGTAGCATTTTACCTCAGTGTTTGCCAAGTGGAAGAGCCAGCTTTTGAGGACACTGGACTAGGTGACTTCAAAGGTTGCTTCTGAATCTAACTGACAACCCCCAGCTTGAAATTACGAGAATAATAACAGCATAACAATGAAGAAGGCAATGATGCATTAAATACTTCACTTCCGGTGAGTTCACCTGTGTTATCCGGTTTAAATTACTCAAAGTGTTCAATCATCTCCTTCGTGCAAGAAAAATTATCACGGAATTACACACTACGAGTAAAATATAAGCTGGACCTGCTCATCCTTCCATCCATTTTTTGGATCCTGGTGCCAGAGATGATGGACGTGCCTAATCACTGGTGGCATTTTGCTTCACTGGCCAAAAATGTTACCCCCAGGGCAAGCATGTGCAGAATGAGACAGACTGTACGAAAAGATCACCCTTTCTATTGTTTCACCAGATTAACTCGGGTTGGCTCTGAAGTGGGCGTAGTTTCTCCAGAAATTGACAATCTAGCCAGAGAGCGGAAAAGGATCTCTGCCTATTAACAGAAAAGCAAGAGCTAACTCAGGGACAAATTCAGCAGGGAGAGAGATGAGAGGTAGTAGAGGAGTTTGCTCTTTTTTGTAGCAGAGATGGATGGAGTCGGTCCCCTGGGGAGGTGAGTCATGTTAGAAAATGCGGGCAGGAAGTCAGAGGGTGCAAATTCAATTCTCCTCTTCGGATTTGCAAGTTTTATCTCCATTTGACAGCCTGGGACTCGAGTGTGGGAAAGACAATGAGGAAACTGGAGATGAACCAGGACAACCTGGGGGTCCCTGACTTCTTTTCTGTCCCCACGTGGCCCTGTCAAATTTTACCTCCGGCCTAAACCACTGTGGCCCAGGTGCCCAGCCCACAGCACAGTTGCAAGCTGGCAGAGGGCAGTGCTGGGCACACAGCACTGGGGCCTCTGCTCTTTGTGACAGTTTCCGGCTGATCCCATTTCTTTGGGGACAGCAGGGCTTTGAAGACTCCTCTCAGGGCACCATCCACCCATACAAGGGTCTGCTGTCGACCATGGCCAGGCCCAGGAGGGGACCAGGAGTGGGCTGGAGGGCCAGAGGAGGCCTGGAAGCCCCTCTTCCAATTCACCCAAAGGTCTGAAACTCTCCTTTCTAAATCAGTCCAGGAAAAACAATTCAGGCTGTCTGTAGGCTAGGAGGAGGCCAGGAGGCAGCTATGGGGTGGGGTGGGGAGAGTCCTGATGGAAGGCAGGTGGGGTGGGAAGTGAGGGAGAGAAGGCGGGAGGGGGGAATCCCATTTGGAAAGAAGGCACAGGCTTTGAACTTGCACATCTCTCCAACTGAGCTAGAATCCACAGGAAGGCAGCCCGAGCTGGGTGCCTAGGGGTCTGTGAATAAATGTGACGGGGTGAGTGAGATGACAGCTCCCCGACCTTAATGCATTCACCCCAAGGTGCTGCCGGGCACCTGCTCCGTAATTAACCAGGCTCTCCCCTCCGTACCCCCTCCTGCCCCTGGGGTTGCTGAGACATTGCCCATTGCCGTAATTACCCCCTGCAGCTCTAAGGAGCCCTCTGGAAGGAGTGTGCCCTTGGCTCCTTCCCTTCCTCCATCCCTGCCATTCTGGGTAGGGGGACAGCCATCCCTGGCTGCCAGCGGTTGGGAGCGTCCCAATTCTGGGGGCCATTGCAGTATCCCATCCTGCCCACCATCATCCACACAACATCTGTTCTCCCCCCTCCCAGGAGACTCAGTGGGGCAGCAAGGAGGAAGGGGCATCACAGGGTACACAAAGGGAAATTTTCCACTAGCAGATCAACCATCTATATCGTGATGTCTGATGGCACAATCCGATGTGCCCACGGGTTGAAAATCACTGCAGTCATGAAAACCGACAGGGCCACTTAGCACCTAGAAAACGTTGAGAACGTCTTTCCAACACTTATGTCATTAATACCAATAACAGCAATAATAATATCATTTATTCTAAATGAAAGAGCAAGAGCAAGTGTCTGTCTAGCTTATTATTTAGTCTCAGAATGTGTCCCTATGTGTTGCATGTACCAGGCATTTAATACATATTCTTTTGAAGGGAGATCATGGCTTTGTCACATACTTTTCATGAGATATAAGGTATCTTATAATATATATAAGATACATATTAAGGTGAAGATAACTGAGGTGCAGAGAGGTTGAGCAAACTTGCCTAATGCCACACAACAAGAGACAAAGCCAGGGTTTGAACCCACACCTACGATGCCAGGACTGTGGTCCTTCTGTTTTGCCATGCTGCCAGGTCACCTCACTACATGAAACACTTCAGTAGGTCCCTAAAAGTGGGTTTCCTATTCTTTCTATCTGTAATGTCCTGTTTGACTCACTGAGCTTAAAGACTCAGCCCATTAATTTATGAATCTTTTATTAGTGTGAATTATTTTCTTTAACTCTGTATCATTACTGCATTTCACAAGTACCTAGCACATGGTAGATATTTGCTAAATATTTGTTTATCAAATAAATCAATTTGATGGTAGATATTCAATAAATACTTTGTTTAATATTAATTTAATTTGTTTTACAGAGGACACTCCTGAGATTCCAGAGATGGAACTCTCTCACTAGAGGCTATACAGCTGGGAAATATAAGAACCACAATTTGAATTAGAGCTTGACTGAGTTCAGGGAACTTTCCAATAACCCACGTACCACTGAGCTCTGTAGACATCATTTCATATCATGTTAACAAGTAAAGTTCTATAATTGTGCTTATTTCCATTTTTTTCTGACAGTATCTTAATATATACTACCAACTAATAATCATAAACTTGAGTTATTTCAGTTTTTATTGTAATGAAAGTAATGTGAACTTACTATAGATTATTAGAAGAGAAAAAAGAGAAAAGAAATTAAATCAATAATCCCCAAACATTTTAAATGAATATTTTCTGCCAATATATTTTTGCATAATTTAGATCAGTTTTTATATTCTAGGTTTTTTAACTTACTATTATAATATAAACATTTCCCTGCTTACTTCAAGAATTTCAATAACTTCCCTATTTACCATTTAAGTGACTTAAAATTATCATTTTACATGCTCAATAATCATTTTTAATGACTAAAAAAATTCGTTGTATGGAGCACAGACTATTAGTTATACATTCTGTCCAATCCTAGATAATTTTTCACTACTAGAAATAACAGTAAGGTGATTTTTTTTTTTCTGAATTTCAGAACACTTTTTAGAGTAGTTTTCTAGGAGACAAACCATCGAGCCAATGGATATGAACACTTTCAAAGCTCTTGACATAGATTGCAAATTGCTTTCCAAATGAGTTGCGCTAATTTTTTTCCCACTAACAGTGATTTGGATTTTACCATCATTTTAAATTTGATAATTTCTTTCAAACGCACACACAAAACCATCATGTTTTGAATTGTAATAGGCAAACAGTATTAGAGATGGAAGACTCCCTCCATCTTGTATACATCAGGAAACTGAAGTCTGGCCAGTTCAATGGCCTGCCCAAGGGGTCATGGTCACTTGGGGTATGAACTGGGCTGGAGCCAGGTCCACCATCCCACTCTCCCCTACTGTCTCCCAGGGAACTAAAAACAATTTGACAATCTATTTATCTGCTCAACGGCAGTGTTGCACGGCTACCATCACTTGACATCTTAATTTTGATGATACCTTCAAGGGAAGCAGCTTTTGGAATATCTGGACCCGGCAAGTAACAAATTTCCTTCTATGGTGAGAAAAGGGTATTTCCTGATAACCTTCTTCTACCTGCCAGCGTTCTGCAGGGAGCCTTGTATCTGCTTATCACTTTCTCCTCTTGGCTCAGGCTTCTGGAACTCTGTGAGTCCTGCTTGACACTCACCTTGGCAGCTTTCACCATATCCTTCCAGGGGGCCTCTCTCTCTCCTGTCCCCGCTCAGCATGATGGCAACCGACCTCATTTACAACCTCAGGCCAAGCGCTAGTGTTGCTCCTGCCCATCTGCCACGTTGGCCAAGTTTCCCTGATTGCTAAGTGATTCCAGGCTCTTCCCAGGAAGGCTGAGCCAGCTGCAAGCTAAGCCCAAGCCTCTCCTCCAGGCTCTGCCTTGCTCTCAGAGGAGCTCCAGTGGAGTCTGCAGCTGCACCTCCTCCACCAGGGCCTGGACAGCCCATCACTGGGCCCATCGCCCTCTTCAACGTGGGGCCTGTTTCATGCCATGAGAGACAGAAAGTACCTCCCCAACAAAGTCTCCCAGGTGACATCCCAACACCCAGCCTCTTCCCTCCAACTCAGGTTACATACCACGGCCATGAATAGTGTTCCACAATATACTCAGCTTACTTCTCTGCTCAGAAACCTTTCTATGACCATCAGTTGAAAGAGACTGGCTTAGCTTTCAAGCCCTTCCTTATAACACCTGCCATCTACCAGTCAGTCAAGTTCTTCATATACCAGCCTGGCTAGGAAAGGCTGGCCACAGAAGGGAGTAGCAGAAGGTGGCAAGTAAGCTATGGGTAGAGTAGAGATATGATTGAGGTTGAGTGTAGGAAAAATGCATGAGCTGGGATGGTAAGGGGGTTGTACTGTCTACTCTGTTAGAATGTTCTTTCCTAGTTTCTCTCTGATAGCCCACTCATCCTTCATAACCTATTCATAAGCCACCTTTGAAGTCTTTTACAACTTGCCTTGCAGTGTTCTTGCCTGGAGAATTCCATGAACAGAGGAGCCTAGTGGGCTATGGTCCATGGGGTTGCAAAGAGTCAGACATGACTGAGTGACTAACATGATTGCCTCCAAACTTTAATATCTTTTCTCACTAGTCCTAAGACACTTGGTCCACACATCTGCTATGCCATTTTTCACATGAATCGACGTATTTTTTAACATGTCTGACTTCCCCACAACTAAATATACATGCTATCTTTCAAAGGAGGCTGTGTCTATTCATCTTTTTTATCCTAATTACCTAATTCTTCTCTTAGTACTTGATCAAAATATCTCTATCAAGAATGAATACAATATGTAAGACAGAATTATGGCTGGATGGAATGAACCCATAAATGAATGAAGCATGAACATATAAGTGGAAAAGATTTAACTGTACTACCTGAGATGGGCACACATGCACATTTGTAACACAAATTGGCACCTTTAAAATCAGGACATGGGCATGCAGTCATCTGATTGGGAGTTTTGTGCCACATAAAACATGGGAAATTACCAACAAATATTGATAAATAAATGAGCTGGATAGTTTTTCACAGTAAAGCCCCAGGACTGTAATTGTAAAGCTTAAGCTCTGCAGTTAGAATAATCCATGTACTCTTGGCTAGCCAGAAGCAGTTCTACACTTTTTTCCCATATATCGTGAGCCATATTGGTCACTGCTAGCACATATGACATCCCCCTAACCAGTCTCATATCTATGAAGCAGAGGAAGGCTGGAGTGTACAGCTAAACCATTTAGTAGCCAAGAGGAAATCTGAAGCTTAAGATTCCACACATCCTTTGATCACTAAATAATATGCCAGCACTAAAAATACCCTTGGAAAAATTACATATGGCTGGGCATTTGAAGGAACTTCCCGGGTAGCTTAAATAGTAAAGAATCTCCCTGCAGCAGGGGACCTGGGTTCGATCCCTGGGTTGGGAAGATCCTCTGGAGGAGGGCATGGCAACCCACTCCAGTATTCTTGCCTGGAGAATCCCACGGATGGAGAAGCTTGGCGGGCTACAGTCCATGGGGGGCATTTGAAGAAGCCTTTGTGCTCTCTAATTTGAGGCTGCTGGAGGAAATGTGACAATGTTTTACCCACAGTTTATATCAGTGGCACGTTCTTGCCAAGTGGCCTAAGAATTCCTGGTAGAGCATCAGTCACTTTTTTTACTTTTCCCTTCTCTACATGCATGTCTATGCTTTGTAATTAAATCTAAATATGGCATTGGGGTATTTTTAAATTCCAGAGATTGGATATACTTGTTGGAAGAGGCTGGCTTACAGGTTGGGAATTTGGCATTGTCAAGCAGCTGAGGGGCTTGGAGAATATTGCAGGACGAAGGCTGCCCAGTAGCAGAGGGAGTGTGGAAAGGGCCAGGTTTAGCTTAAGAGCCTCAGCATCAGCTGCTGCAACCTGGCAAGTGGATAAGCAATTTTTTCACAGCCAATCATAAAATTAAACGTATGGAAACAATAAAGTAAATGTTCTGCCTAGCCAGTGAGTTAAATTAGAAAAGAGGAGATGCTTCCAACCAGACCTGAAATCCAGTGCAGTTTGGTGGTCTAAGGATAGCCAGAGAGATAATGGTATATCAAGTTCTCAGTCAATGATGTACAATATCAAGAGGTTGGCAAACTATGGCCCATGGGTCCAATCTAGCCCACTGCCTGTTTCTGCAGGGTCACTGGAGAAGAATGGGCTTTACATTTTTAAATAGATGGGAGGAAAATTTTAAAAGGTGAATATTTCATGACACAGGAAAATCATATGAAATGTGAATTTCGGTACCCATAAGTAAAGTTTTATTGCAACAGGACCACAAGTATTCATTAATGAATGTGTGTCAGAGGTCACTTTCCTGCTATAATAACAAAACTGAGTAGCTGCAAAAGATACCACTTAGCCTGCAAAGCCTAAAATATTTATTCACTAGCTATCACTTTCCAGAAGTTTGCCAACCTCTAATATGCAAGATTAGTTCAGGTCCCATCCCTTATGAAGTAAAGGTAACATGTGACACAGTATAAGGCACAAATTTCAAGTTCAAAGAGAATTTGGAAGACTCCTGGTCTAGCCTTCCACTCCATAGTATGTCCTGCAGAAATACAGGAGTGAGGACTCGCAAGCTTCCAAAAAGCCTAGCCCTTCATCAAACACCTCCACTCTATGTACTGTGTTTCTGATATTAAACTATAACGATCCTCACCTCCATCTATCTTATACAGATAAGATATAAGCTTCCCTATTTATAACCTATTTCTACACCAAGAGGGTATTAACAAAAATCTTTTTTGATCAAAGAGAGGAATCCTACCTCTTTCCATGGGTTAGCACTTTGTATATATTAAAGGGTTTTCATATACAGTATTCCATTTTGCCTTCAAAACATCTTCCAGAGAAAAAGCCCTCATAATTATTCCTATTACAGTGATGAATCTAAGGGTTAAGTTTGTGGACTGAATTGTGTCCCTCCCCACATGCATACATTGAAGATTAACTTCCAACATGACTGTATTTGAAGACAGGGCCATTAGGGAGGTAATGAAGATTCAATGAGGTTATAAGGGGGGCCCTAACCCAAAAGGACTGGTATTCTTATGAGCAGAGGAAAAGACACTAGTGATCTCTCTCCCTCTCTACACAGATAAAAGGCCATGTCAGAACACAGCAGAAAGGTGGCCATCTGCAAGCCAGGAGGAGAGCCCTCGTCAGAAACCAATGCTGATGACACCTTGATCTCTGCCTTCTGTCCTCTAGAACCGTGAGAAGATAAACGTCTGTTGTATGAGCCGCACGGCCAGAAGTAGTTCGTTATGGCAGCTGGAGGAGATTAAGTCAAGAAGGTTAGATGATATGTTCAAAACAAGGCAGCTCACCAGTGGTGAGCAGGGACCCATCACTCACTGCACAAATATTTGCTTATTAAACACCTACAAAGTGTAAGGAGTCTTCTGGAGGAGGCAGGTCTTAATCAAAGAATCACACCAACACAAATAAAACTATGACGATAATAAGTGCTACCACGGACAGGTGTCTGTGCTATGAAATGTCAATAAGATGGGCTGACTTACTCAGGAGTCCAAGGAGACTAACTGGAGACACAATTGGACTGAGGTCTGAGAGGCAAAGGAGAGTTCACTCAGTGAAGGGGAGGAGGGAATATACAGAGAGATGCCATGTACAAAGGTCCTGTGGTAGCAGGAAGCATGTGACGGTCAAGCAAATCAGGGAAGGCCAATGTGTCTGGACCAGAAAGACAGGGGGAGTAACATGAGAGGACACAGAAGAGGCAAGGGTTGGTCAGACTTCTCATGACCTTGTCAGCCATTCTAACAAGTGTGGCTTTATTCTAAGAGCATTAGAAAGCATTAAAGGGCTGTCAACATGACTTTTTAAGATTTCTAATTAGAAAGGATTACTCTGGCTGCAGTGTGGAAAACACTGGAGAAAATCCATGGAGCAACAGGAAGAATAGCTGAGAGACGGTTGCAGCAGACTAAACGAGAGAGGCTTGTCTTTTGGGCCACCAAGGTTGCGCTGAAGACGTAGAGAAGGAACTGGTTCAGAGAGCTGTTTATAAGGTAAAATCATCAGGTTTTGTGACTGACACACTATGAAGTTGAGAGGGAAATGTCAAGTGTGTCGTCGTGATTCCTGCACGTGTAACAGGAGGAAGGAGATGAGGATGACACTGACTGAGATGTGAAATAGACGAGCACCAGAAACCTGCCTGCGGCTGAACAAAGCTGGCTGTGCTGGCTAACAAGGAGGAGCACAGGACGGGGAATTGCACAGCGCCTCAGCGAGAGGGTGTTAGACGGGGCGTGTTATAGAATTTGGGCTTCTCGTAGGTGACTTGGGGATCATGCGAGGAAATGGGGTTTTGCTCTGCTTTGGGTGCTGTAGAGAAGTGGGGGTGATTCTATGATTGGGTAACTTCATAATTCGTGCCTGGAAGCATACAGGATAGGTGATGTTTGGTCATTTTTGTTTTAGGGACATTGTTTATGTTTTCGTCTGTGTTCAGACACAACTGCGGAATGATCTTGCTTGTGTCTTGTCTGAGGAGACTTGCCTGATGCTAGTGTTCTTTGAAATCATTGATTGATTGAGCCAGAGAGCACCACAGTTTAGCTCTAAAGGACCGAAAGCTCCCAGCAACAGCACAGCCTCCCTGAAGGGGCTGGGTGAGTTTCCAGCCGTCAGAGCTGCATTCTTTTCTCAATCACCCCTTTTGGTCAAGGGCAGATAAAGCTGGGCTGCGGGACACTCGTCTAGGATATTCCTATTGTCACCACTCCTGAGCTTCTGCTGACTGGGAGGTTGAAAACGATGTAGTCTGTAGTGGGACTAGAGTCTGTCATTGCAATTCTCTTTGTGGTAGGACGAGTGGTTAACATCTGACAAGACACTGACTGCACAGTAGCATTTATAACTCTGGACAGGATACAGCAGCCAACTGTAACACAGGCAATTACCAGAAACAGAAACAAAAATGGTAGTTAGTTCATGTAATAGACCCAGAAGACAGGGACCTAGATTACCAAGCACAGGCAATGGAAGCCTGTCCCACGTTCCAAATACTGTTCTCTTGAGATCCAAATGGAGCCTAATTATAGATTTCTAATTTAGATGCAACAAAATGTGTTTGCTACAACATAAATTTCCCCTTGGCTAGCTAAGGAGAAATTAAGGGCTATGCAAGACAATGTAGCTAATGAATTTAAATTTAAACTGGCTTGTTAGGTTTCCAGAGCAGAAATTGTATCATTTATGATATTCAATAGGGTCAGAGATAACGTTCACACTACCTTTTCCATCTATATTATCCCTATTCTAGACTGCATGGTAATTCTCCCAAGTAGCCTGTGTTTGCCTCCTTGGGAAGGTGTCTGGGTTTTCTTTCCAGGGAACCTCATAAATCCGTGGCCTGGTGCCTCATTTTCTCTGGCTGAGAAGGAGAACAGACTGAGTGCAGGGAGGCAACTGTCAGAGCCAAGAAGAGCAGTGACCCTCTTGTTGAAGAAGGGCTGGCTGAAGCTGTTTCTGTTCGGGGTGAATTTTCCTAAAATTATCCTCTTTGAAATTATATATTTGAATTTAATGTTTTAAACCCCTGATTGACTGCTCAAGTTAGAGCTGTGATGACAGTGTTGGTGTTCTTCAAGAGGCTGAAATTGCCAGCTCTTGCGAAAATGACAGTACTTCGAGAAATAATCAGGTTCACTGCACATCTCTCTTCAATGCAGAAATTATCACTGGGTTCACAAAACTACCCATGATGGCCTTTCTCCCACAGCACTGAAGGTCTTTTATTACTAACTAAAATCCTATGGAAAAAAAGGAAGCATTTCATTTTAACTTCCTGTTGGTGTCTATTTTCCTTTCACTAGCCATCTCATCACACACGCACAAATATTTTGCTTGAAAATAAAGTCTTTCCGTATGGTTTGAACATCTCTGAAAAGCAGAGGGTGGGGTAGATGACTTTCCTATGTCCCTTGGTGTATTGGAATGTTATGATTCCTGACCTGGAAATAGCCAAAAATGTATAATATACCATTTCTGTCATATATGAAGTTAATCAATACCACAGGTAATAACCATACATCAGGATGGTGATGGTGATCATGGGAGTGCTGCTGCAGCTAACGGTGATCATGAAAACTTCTACTTTAGTTTGGAGTGGGGGGTAGAAGGTATAAGACTCATTTGAGCTTATTTCCAAAGAACTTGATGAACTTTGATTCCTCTTATTGGAAGCTGGAAATGAAAAAAAAAAAAAATCACAAGTTCACGGAGGGAGGGAGCAGAGATGGCTTAACATAAAGGTGTTGGGGTTTAGTAGCTGTAAAATAAGGATTAGACTCAGGACCTCTGGGCCTGAGGTAAGGATAATATATTTGAAATCAATTTAAGGATTGATAACTTTGGGCCCCCAAGAGGTTCACTTTATCCTTAAGAAAATGACTGGAAAGAGCCTAAAAGCTCAGAAACATCCCATTTTCTGTAGGAGAAGGTGAGCATTCACTCTGCACAAATACTAAAACTACATCCATGTAATGGAGTTGACAATTACACATGGGACCATCTAGCTATATTTATAACTGGTGTAACAAACAGCTCTGCGTTTCAAATATTACAAGTAAGGTGATTTTAGCACATGCTAAGTGAGCATGAGGATGGACCTATCTAGTCAAATGATGAAAATGAATTTAATAATAAAAACCCACCAGGAGAAGCAACTGCTCATGTGGATTTTAAGGAAACTCGTCTTGCCATTTGCTGTCACCAGCATTTTCAAGCACCATAGTTGCCTATTCTCTTCTAGAGTCCAGTGCTGCCAAGCTCTTCATATAGAATACTAGGCAGGAGAACAGAGTGATTGGAGGGATGGGAGTGAATGTCAAAGGTCCTTTACCATCTCCAGACTGCTTTTTCCAGCCAGGTAGACACTAACAATATAGGAACCAATGCTGGGCATCTCCAGGAAAGGTTTTGTCTTGAAGGACAAAAAGGTGGACTTGGGTCCACTCAGAGAGCCCCAGGGCCGTCAGGTAGAGCTGCTTGACCACACCAGTGTCCCACTGCCTCCCCCTCTCCACGCCCCTCCTCTCCAGTACACACAAAACCTAGATGTCATCAGATCTAAAGACCGGGACAAAGAGGGTTTGCCCAGAGGAAGAACACATGCCTGCAGGCATCATCAGCAAACATCTTATGGCTGTTTATAGTTGTCCCAAAGCCTGGGACAGTGTAGAAGCTCATTATAAGGGAAATAGGATTCTCATCACTAGGGAATCAGGAGTTGGTAGTGGTGGTGGAGGTGGTAGATGGATGATTTTGATATTCCTCTGCAAGAGAGATACTTAGGAAACAAGGTACTTAAATGCTCATGGGTCTAGGTGGGTCCCACCCCACAAGCTTACAGCAGAGAAAGTGAAAATTTAGGGGACCGTGAGTACGGGCAGGAAGCAAGTGTTCCCCATCCCCTGAGGCTCTGATTTATTTGCACTGTGTTTCCTGGTGAGGAGAAAGGGAAATCACACCTCAATTCAAGCTTAGTGCCGAAGGCAGTATGGCTAGAGTCTGCAATGTGGCCAGATTCTCCAGAGAGAGAGAACCACCCTGGTAACAGGGGGGCTCAGCCCTACCTCAGGGTAGGTGATTTAGACCCCTGTGGAGAGACTCTATGCATTTCTTACGAAAAATACACCCTGGCAAACAGCTTTAAACCCAGAGAGGACCTGATAGACTGCCATCTTTGGGCCCCTTGTACGCCCACACAGAAACCAGAGCAGGGTTCTTCCCAGACTTGTGCTCCACAGGGGCACAAAATGATGAGGAAACAGCTGAAGAGAAGCCAGAAACGTCATGTTTGCGTGCTCTACTCCTGTCCGTGGAATACAGCTGTGCCTGGCAAGGAAGACCACCTGTCGGCAATAGAAACCAGTGAGGGGCTTCCCCAGTGGCTCAATGGTGAAGAACTGGACTGCCCATGCTGGAGACCCCGGGTTTATCCCTGGTCTGGGAAGATCCCATGTGGCGCAGAAACCGCGGAACAAGTAAACCCTAGCACCTCAAGTACTGAGCCTGTGCTCTGGAGCCCACATGCTGCAACTACTGAAACCAGACGCAGCCCAGAGCCCGTGCTCTGCAAGGAGAAGCCAGTGCGCGCAACTAGAGGGCAGCCCCCGCTCACCACAACCAGAGAACAGCCCGCATTGTAACAAAGACCCAGCACAGCCAAAAATAAATAAATAAATTTTTTTAAACATGAATTTCTAGGGCAAGGTCAGTCGGTGAGGGGATGACTAGCTGTTGACACAGTTCTATCAAGTTGGTTATTAGAGAAAGACCACAAGAACTGGGGTGGGAAATAGCCTGGAGCTTGGAGACCCAGTTCTTAAGTTTTTTGTTTGGTTCTGGTTTCGGTAGGAGTTGGCAGTGGGATAGAGGGCTCAAGAACATACATAGGGACTTCCCTGGCAGTTGAATGGTTAAGACTCCATACTTAAATGCAAGGGATGTGAGTTCCATCCCTGGTCAGGGAATTAAGATTCCAATGCCATGTGGCGTGGTCAAAATAAAGAAAAATTTAAAAAAAAAAAAAAGAACTTATGTAAAATGAAAGCTACAGGTCAAACTTCTCCCATAAAGAAATGCATATACACATGACTTGCCTTCAAATTCAGGGAGCTCAGAGAAACCCTGAATCCCAAGTGTGCACCCAAGGTCAAGAAGCCTTGCTTAGGAGGCATTCTTGAATGGACCAGGTGAGCAGTTTATTTATAGGATGTAATATCCTCACTAGCAATTTCTCAAAGTGTGCCTCCTGCAGCATTTACACCACAGCCACCTGGTGCCATCACCTAGTCCTTGCTGAAAATGAAGATTCCTGAGCCCCTTCTCAGAATTAAATAATCAGACTCATTCATTATAGGATTTTGGAATTTGCATTTTTAAAAGCACTCAGGTAGTATTTATGCTGTATATAGATTAAGAGCTCCTGAGAGTTAAGAATGGCCCTAAAAAGGTCTTGGGAGTCCAATCAAAATCCAAGGCTGATTTTTTTTTTAAAGAAGTGTCAGAAACTGATAAATAATTGATTGTCAATTGATTAAGGACCAAGAAGATGGGTGGAGATCAAGGTCGTCTGACTGATAGAGAAGAGGATGCCCACTGATACTGGTGAGGAGCCAACATTCGAGTTGGCTCATATGAGTCCAACATCTGCTTTAGTCCAAGCACTTGAGCATGTGGTTTATGCCATTTCCTTCCTCTCAATCATTCTTATATTCTAGATGAAGAGATCAAGGTTCAGAGAGTTAAGATAACTTGCATAGGGTCACGAAGCAAAATAAGGTGAGGAGCCCGACTCAATACTTCTGCATTTTAAAAAATTACAGCAAACAGTCTGCTCTTTATATGCCAAACTGGGAGTATACAAGAGAAGTAAATGCATTCATTATATTAAAAAAATACGGAGCATATATTGTCTCCCCTGGAGAAGGAAAAGGCAACCCACTCCAGTCTTCTTGCCTGGAGAATTCCATGGACACAAGAGTCTGTCGAGCTACAGTCCAGAAGGGGTTGCAAAGAGTCGGACATGACTGAGTGACTAACACTTCTAATTTTTTCATACAATTCAGAGTCCCTGGAGGGGCTGCTAGAGAAATAGTGTTTGGAATCAGCTCTGAAGAGTCCATATAATTTTGAATTCATTCTACCTTATGTAGAGCCTGGGTTTAAACAGACCAGAATCTCCCAAAGATCCACCTCAAATATCTCTTTTGATAAGGAAAAATATTTATGGGTGACAGAGAGAGGAATTGCTGAACAAAGAAAAGCTTCCTGGTTTGTGATTCCCCAGTTCTTCAATAGGCCTCCAAGGATAAGGCAAACTTTGCTGCGTGCTCACAAGCAGCAGCCAGCCATGGTATTAACTCATTTAGTCCTTATCCAAATATTTTGGGTGAGGTATTATTGTTACCATGCCTGGCTTTAAAATGACATAAACCTGCCAAGATGTAGCAGCTAGGAAATGGTAGAGACAGGATTTAGACCCTGATAGTCCAGTGACAGCAGGTCTCTCTAACAATCAGCTACACTGCCAACATAGCCTGGGTGGAAATTTAGGGGAATTTGCTGAGTTCATTACATTGGAAGAAAAATGTTAGAAAGACGATATGTGACAAAAGACTTGATATTCATTCGGGTGCACACGTGATTATGTTTTGAAAGTAAAGGGCATTAGGTCATCAGTTTTGGAGTCAACTTCCTGAGTAACTATGAGATTGAGGGAAGAGGGTAACTATTTATCTGTCTCTTTCTGTCTGGCAAATGACCCCATTCCCTGAGAAGAGTTTCTCAAACTTGAAAACATGTTTATTTCATCTCTGAGCAATGTTTTGCTCCCTTTGAGTCTAGGTTATAGTCCTGAGGGGCACTGACCTTGTTTTAAGTGCCCTGCCTCTTTGCAACTCTCCCAAACTTTAATCTCACAATATGAGGACCCATATTTTAAAAGCTGGATGGCCTGACAGCAATAAAACAAAAAGAAAGAGAAAGATTTATAAAGATGTGTAACTGTCCACCCAGGTGTCCACTGCCAACCCATCATGGAGAATGCTGCACACCTCCAGTTTACTAAGAGGGCAGGGAGCACTAGTACAGTGATAAGGGCTCCAATGATTCAGCAATACGCACCCCCAGAAAGATGGTCAGGTTTCAGCTGCTCTTAGAAGCTCACCCCTTGTAGTTTCACGACTCTGAAAACATTCCCTCCAAAAGTGTCCGTACGTTTGCCAATGTAATGACATCAATCTCAGCTTTCTTGTCAGCATTTTTCAGTAACTTTCTTTTGTTCATTTCTGTAGGCTTGATCTCTAAGCTTTCTCAGCCTTGCTGCAGATAATCTGGTTGACCCGAGAACGCTGGTGCTTCTGGCTCAGTGTTCATCCAAGCCATCCTCGACATGCTAATAATAAGAGCCAACATTATTAAGTGCTGGGTATGTACGAGGTAATGTTCTGAACAGTTGCATGCATTTAATTTAAATCTTAGTTAATAACTCCATGAATTAGAGTTGTTTTGCAGATAAAGAAATGAGAACACAAAATGTTCCAGCCCTTTTCTCAGAATCACAAGGCTGATACGTAGCACAGCAGAACTCTGAGTCATAGTTTGGCTTCAGAAGCTATGTGCTCAACCAGTGTGCTATTTGCCACCAATGTGTCTATACTTCAACCTTAATGTGACCTACTGTAGCTTTAATTTCTTCACACTACACTCCCAACTCGTGTGCATATATTAACACATACGCTAGAGCAAGAAAGATTCCCAGAAGATCAAAAATACTATTCAAACAGTAATAACAATAGCTAATGGCATTGTACCTTCTTTATGATTTTAAAAACATCCTTGCAAAACTGTATAAATGATAATACTTTAGCCCTCTGAGTCAGACAAGTCAAGTAGATTGTTCAAGATCATCAGCAGATCTTTGGACATTTGAACCCAGATCTGCCAAATTCTGAGGCCCCTGCCCTTTCAACTGTGACAGCATCCTTCTTATCAATTGCTAGGCAAAACCAGCTTAGTACAGTCAAATGAACAGTCAGATAAATTGACTGTTACCATGGTAGAACTATTAACAGCCAAAGAAGGAAGGAAGCATTGGCCATAACTAGACATAAAGTCTAGACGTTCAGAAGAAAGTAATTTATAAAAGTTTGGAGAAAAGGGTGGTATGACTCCTTGGTGACATGATAAAAGTTAAAATGGCTAAAAGAGGAAAGATTCATCGAAAAGAATTCTATCAGAACAATCATTAATGTCTTAGTTTGTTTGAGCTGCTGAAACAAAGTACCATAGACTGGATGACTTATAAACAACAGAAATTTCTTTCTCATAGTTCTGGAAGCCAGTCAGAGTGCCAGCACCCTCAGTTTCTGCTAAGAACCCTCATCTGAGTTGCTGACTGCCGATTTCTCAATGAATCCTCACATGGCACAGAGAAAAGTGATCTAGCTCTCTGACTTCTTCTTATAAGGGCACTAATCCCTTAAAGGCTCCATCTCCAAATACCATCACATTAAGAATTTTATCTCAGCATATGAGTTTTAGACAACACAAATATTCAGTCCATAAAAACAAATGATATTGATCAAGAAGAGGAAAGTGTCCTTCAGAAAAAAAAAAAAAATGAACAAAATCTATGCAGATAGCTTTCTAATGATCTCAGATTACAAAAGAAATGCCTGAAATACGAAAAGAAGTATTTATAACCAAGAAATACCAGCCACTCTTAATGTACCAAGAAAAAGAGAGCTAAAATTGCCCCAGGCCTAAAAAGACAGTGCCAGGGCATTGACTGGCTTTGGCCTGAGTTCAGAACAGGAAGAAGCCTGAAGAAAGGAAGAGCCCCGTGCTCAGGGTCGGAGAATGTCCTGTTGAAAACTAACAGAGAAAAACAGGACAAGCGGTCTCTATCTTGCTTTCTCTATCGAGGAAAGTGATCTTCAAACTTGGAAGGCTTAAACAAATATAGTTGGTAGGAAACTGAAGCCTGAGATAGGCAAGGAGACAACAAGAAAATAGCAAGCACCTCAAATGAGTTTAAGTTCACAGGTCCAGCTGCAGTGAATGCTGGAGAATTTGAGGGGATTTTAGAGAACAGACACATGCTCCAATTTTTAAAAACAAAGTCCTACTGTATAGCACAGGCATATCCAATATCCTGTGATAAACCATAATGGAAAGAAGGTGGAAAAGAATGTATACATGTGTGTAATTAAAATACGCTTGCTGCTTGGAAGAAAAGCTATGACAAATCTAGACAGTGTATTAAAAAGCAGAGACATCATTTTGCCAACAAAGGTCTGTCTAGTCAAAGATATGGTTTTTCCAGTAGTCATGTATGGATATGGAAGTTGGACCATAAAGAAGGCTGAGCACTGAAGAATCGATGGTTTCGAACTATAGTGCTGCAGAAGACTCTTGAGAGTCCCTTGAACAGCAAGGAGATCAAACTAGTCAATCCTAAAAGGAAAACAATTCTGAATATTCATCAGAAGGATTGATGTTGAAGGTGAAGCTCCAGTACTTTGGCCACCTGCTGCAAAGAGTCAACTCATTAGAAAAGACCCTGATGCTGGGAAAGAGTGAGTGCATGAGGAGAAGGGGGCAACAGAGGATGAGATGGTTGGATGGTATCACTGACTCAATGGACATGAGTTTTAGCACATTCCAGGAGATGGTGAAGGACAGGGAACCCTGGCTTTCGGCAGTCCATGAGGTCGCAAAGAGTTGGACACAACTTAGCAGCTGAACAACAACAATATGTATAATGGAGTCACTTTGCTGTACAGCAATAACGAACACAACACTGCAATTCAGCTATACTTCACTAAAAAATAAACTTAAAAAAATAAAATAAATAATATACAAAACAGAAACAAAAACCTCCAAAGAATGAATCTTAGAAAGAGGAATAGTATCAAGACCTGGCAATACTTTTTACAGATGTGAAGACTTTTATTAGGGCAACCATTTCAGTAAGCATAAAGATCTTTTTAAAACAAATAGATGGCCCTAGTATTTTTTGTTAAGTAGTAATGGTAACTGAAGTAAAATCAGCAAAATCAATTCTAAATAAAGACATTTCAGAATACAAACTGTCTTCTGAAGTTCTTTAACATGAAACCTAATCACATTATTTTCCAAATTAGAGTGACTAATAATTGATGTGAAAACTATAATTAATACAGATAACACAGATGAAACTGTGTGTTTCCAAAGTAAAAAATATATGTTTGATTTAATATTTTATGAATCAGGTTTGATATCACAAAATGAACTTTGGACAAAAAAATGTTACAAAATCTCAGAGAAAACAGATAAGGAAAAGATAGACACAGTATATAAATAATGTTTATGACTCATATGGATATACAGAAATCAGGTACAAGATATTTTGATACAATTATTTTGAAGATATTTTGACAGCCCTGTGAAATAATTCAATTTTAAAGAATTTTTCTCAAATGCCAGTTAACATAATTACATACACACTCACTTCCTGACCTTTGTCCCACTTCTGAGTGAATTTTAGAGGGGCAGTAAGGTCAAATTCGAGAGTGAGATGAGACTGCGAAATTCATGATTGACTTTGTTAGGAAATGAAAAAAGATATGTCTGTATTTTGATGCACCCATTTTGATATGACCAAATCAAAGTAGTCACATCAAAATCTCCTTCCCAGACCTGATTTTCAGATATTTATATGCATCACAGATTTTGAAACTCTGTAACAATAAGGATCCATCTCTTCAGCTCTCTCTGAGACATTTACTTTTCAGGTCAGCAATAATTCATTGTGCTTCTAATACTTGTGAGGACAGAAAGATGGAGGCTGGTTTTAGAGTCAATATTTGATAGATCTCCACCAAAACAGATGTTGTCTTCTTGCTTTCGGGAATACAGGTAAAGACCATGTATCATTCCAGGTTCTTTGTTTGTAAGAAGTAGAAATAGACTCTGGATGACTAAGCCAGAAAGGACTTTTTAGGAGGCTACTCAGTAATGCTTTCAATAGCAGAAGAGGCAAACAAGAGGTGTTGGGAAGGCCCATGGTCAGAGTAGCTCCAGGGAGCTCACAAAGAACCCAGACACTGCTTCCATAGGGAAGTGCCATCAATAGCTTCAGTTCCACTGGCCATTGGTCCTTCTGTGTCTCTGCCCAAGTTTCAAACGCTGTTTCATGTGCCCCCTTCCCTTTGATCAGAATGGTCAGGGTCGTGTGGATAGAGGAAGGCAATCTCACCAAGGGAAAAGGAAGAAAGGGGTAGTATGTGGAATAAGAAAGAAAAAATAGACCCACTAAAGAGATGGAAATACCAGACCACCTTACCTGCCTCCTGAGAAACCTATATGCATGTCAAGAAGCAATAGTTAGAACCAGAAGCAGCAACTGGAACAACGAACTGGTTCAAAATAGGGAAGGAAGTACAACAGGCTGTATATTGTTACCCTGTTTATTTAACTTCTATGCAGAGTACATCATGCGAAATGCCAGGCTAGATGAAGCTCAAGCTGGAATCAAGACTGCCTGGAGAAATATCAATAACCTCAGATATGCAGATGACACCACCCTTATGGCAGAAAGTGAAGAAGAGCTAAAGAACCTCTTGATGAAAGTGAAAGAAGAGAGTGAAAAAGCTGGCTTAAAACTCAACATTCAGAAAACTAAGATCATGGCATCTGGTCCCATCACTTCATGGCAAATAGATGGAGAAACAATGGAAACAGTGACAAACTTTATTTTCTTGGGCTCCAGAATCACTGAGGACAGTGACTACAGCCATGAAATTAAAAGACACTTTTTTCTTGGAAGAAAAGCTACGACAAACCTAAACAGCATATTAAAAAGCAGAGACATTACTTTGCAGACAAAGATCCATCTAGTCAAAGCTATGCTTTTTCCAGTAGTCATGTATGGATATGAGAGTTGGACTATAAAGAAGGCTGAACACTGAAGAACTGATGCTTTCAAACTGTGGTGCTGGAGAAGACTCTTGAGAGTCCCTTGGATAGCAAGGAGATCAAACCAGTTGATCCTAAAGGAAATCAATCCTGAATATTCATTAGAAGGACTGATGCTAAAGCTGAAACTCTGATTCTTTGGCCACCTGATGCAAGGAGCCAACTCACTGGAAAAGACCCTGATGTTGGGAAAGATTGCGGGCAGGAGAAGAGGGTGACAGAAGATGAGACGGTTGGATGGAATCATCGACTCAATGGACATGAGTTTGAGCAAACTCCAGGAGATAGTGAAGGACAGGGAAGCCTGGCGTGCTGCAGTCCATGGGGTCACAAAGAGTCAGCCATAAAGAGTCGGACATGACGGAGCAACTGAACAACAACAGCAAAAAGACCTGAACTTCAGACAAACACTCATTTTCAAGAATACAGGTTTGGCCTCACCTCCTTTACGTAAGTAAGGGGTTTAGTTGGCTGTAAGCACAGTAAGAGTGCTAACATAGCCTTGGCAGTGCCAGCATCAGTAAGATGGTGCCCCTTCAGACTCCAGCATGGCCATGGGACCTTCGCCATGGCCCCCTGGCAGCTCTGCTCTGCGATTCTATTCTCTGCGAACTTCCTCTCATTCACCCCCCACTTATAGGGACGGTAGTTGCTTCCTTCAGTCACTCATGTCTGGGTTATCTCACATTTACTCTCTGCCTCTCTGTCTCATGTAGCTATATGAGAAGCTCCTGTGTTTGTTCCCCTCTACTGGAAATGTTGAGAAGATTTCTGTCTTCTTTTCGGGGTCTGGCTGATGCAAATGCTGAAAACCCAGATGTCGTCCACAGGAGGAGGTGGTAACCACATGGTACTTGGAATGCGTGTCTTGTTCAAAGGAAGACTTAGGGAATGTGATCACCAGCTTCAACTACTTGAAGAGCTTTCAATCGAAAAAGGGATTATATGTATCCTGTGTAGTTCTGGAGGGCAGAACTAGGATTAGCGAGCAGAAGTTTCGAGGGAGCAGCTTTCTAAGAGGAAGGGTCCTCTAAGCCCTTGAACTGCCCACAGTGGAATGTACTGGTGACTTTTGTAGGGAGCTAGTCAAGCAGAGGGTTGATTTTCATCTGAAACTCTGGAGAGGTACCCACCAGACTGACATCCTGGGCCAGATCAACTCTTGAGACTCAAAAATCCTCCTGCAGAATCTCTAGACTTTAATGAAAGATTTAGTCATTTCCTTCCTTTTCTTATAATTGGGGTATAGTTGCCTTACAAAGCTGTGTTAGTTTATGCTATACAACAAAGAGTACCAGCCACATGTAGGTATATATAACCTCCCTCTTGGATCTCCTCAAACCCCACCCCTCAACCCACCACCGAAGTCATCACAGAGCATTGAGCTGAACTCCTGTACTATACTGCGGGTTCTCACTGGTCATCATCAGAAAAAATCTACAAACAATAAATGGTGGAGACGGTGTAGAGAAAAGGGAAACGTCATGCACTGTTAGTGGGAATGCAGATTGATACAGCCACTGCGGAAAACAGCTCCTTAAAAAAAATAAAAATAAAAACTACCGTATGACCCGGCAACCCCATTATTGGGCATGTACTCTGAGAAAACTACAATTTAAAAAGGACATGTGCACCCCAATTTTCATTGCAGCACTATTTACAATAACCAGGACATAGAAGCAACCTCAATGTCCACTGACAGAGGACTGCATAAAGAAGCTGTGGTACATATATACAGTGGAATATTACTCAGACATTAAAAGGAACAAACTTGGGTAGAGATGCGGATGGACCTTGAGTCTGTTGTACAGAGTGAAATAAGTCAGAAAGAGATTAATCATTTTCTACTGGAGCTCAAGGACAAAGCTGGGGTGTTTTGTGGCCTGAAGAAAAGAGTATCAGTTATCCCTCTAAGATTTATCTTGGCCCCAAGGGCCCTATAAAATAATGACCTTTCCTCTAAGACCGAAAAATTCAACTTCCCACCATTTGCATGCCCAGCTGAAAGCAACACCCATTAGTAGGAAGATTCCCTTCATTTCCTCCCCTCTCTGCTTCTAGGGCTTCACCCTGCATCCCTGCATTTTATGCCCAGAGGTCCTTTGGAGGAGCCAAAGCTGACCACAGCCCACAACTAATGGAACCAAAGAATATGAGTGTTCTGATAAGAGCTGCTCACCTTTGTGAATCTCCTTGGACAGATCCACATCTCTGAGTCTGAGGCTTCCCATGTCAGTCCTGGGTTCACAAGGATGGACAGACAGTTATGTGAGAACCAGACAAGTCTTCAAAACCCTAATGAGATTATCGTCCTGCCACCTTGAAAATCCTACCACTCTTCCGATTCTTGCTGCAGATGTCAACAACTTGTGCACATCTGTACAGCCCACCCTTCTGCTGTGCGGGGCACATGGGTCTCACAACAGCTGTTCTCCATATACCAGCTTTCCTTTACTTGAGCAAAACTGCACTGTGGCAGTTTGGAGGGTTGGTGGGGAGAAAGCCATTCCTCTTTGAACCCTGCTAAGCCAAATATAAAAACATAATATTATAACCTCTAATACGTTCAGAAAATGGTAACTTCTAGAACATTAAAAGAAACGTTCTGTTACATTTTCCAATGAGAACATTGAAGGAGAGAGGAAACTCAGTGAGCTACAACGGTCAAAACCCCAGTTATAATAGAACCAGAAATTAAACTTCATTCTGACCTAGACCAGGGGTGCTCCCCCTACTCAACAGAATCTCGTTGTTTCAAACGATCCTATGTTACAAGAGAGAAACCCACCGAATTAAGTGCTTTGGTGGCTCAGTCTAGTTTTCTAGAGAGCCAGGGTTCCAACTGACCACGGGCCATCAGTGACCTGGATGCTGTATCTTTTGCCAACACAGCCCTTTGTGGATGATCCTACTTTCCATCTGCTTCCCCTCAATTTGTCCCAATATTTTTGTCACTGTGGCATTTGTCATATGTCTTACCCTGAGGGTGTGATTGCCCGGAAGGCAAAGGGAAAATGCCCGAGAAGTGATGGGCATGGCCTGGCCTGCATATCAGCAACTGCCCAACTCTCTGGACTCCTCCCAACTAGAGAGGGTAGCTGTTCCCTTTCTCCAGGGGATCTTTCCAACCCAGGCCTCCCGCATGGCAGGCAGATTCTTTACCGTCTGAGCCACCAGGGAAGCCCGGGTTAGACACACAAGGGTGAAATAAATACCTCTTAAAACACATATACACCCACACGCCTAGACGTCCAACAAAAGCAAAGAATAGTTTTGAGTTTAACAATAGCCTCTTCCCACAGCCTCCCTAGTGAAAAACTGCCCGTTAGACCCTGCACTAAGAGGTGAGCCCCTGGTGCTAAGAGGGGAGTAAAGAGCAGGAAAAGAGAAATCTATCCTGGCGTGGTGGGGGTGGGGGTGGCGGGGGGCGGAGGGGAGCAGGGGTGTCTCTCATGGATAAGCACCGCTATGGGACCAGCTTTCCGCTGCAGGTCAAGTCAGCGTGGCTTCCAGCTCAAGAGATTCGAATCGCGATGCTCATCTAATGCTCTCTGCTCCTTCACCCCCCGACCCTCTCTGACCACCCCTCCCATTGTCCCCGTCTCTGTCCCTTAATGTCCCCCGGCTCGCTCTCTCTCGGCCTAGCCCCTCCAGTCTGGGGCAGCCACCTGGGGACACTGGGATCCAATAATTAGCCAGGGCAGCTGCTCGAGCAAACAAGCTCCGGAGATCCGCAGCTGGCAGAGTGGAGTCCTGCCTGGAGGAGGGGGCCCCGGGGGAGGCCCACCGAGCCTTCTCAGGTGGCCAGATGACGCCTAATGAGGCCCCCCGCTCCGCAGGCCACACCAGATGGGCAAACGCCTGGGAGCCTTAGGGAGCCGGCAAGACGCTGTGGGGACCCCCAGGGTGCGATTTCCTTTCCAGCTGCCCCTGAGCCGTGGGGGAGGGCGGTTAAGATAGTAATTGGTGCCAGGGGTCAAGGGGCCTCGCTTTCCCCTGCCAGGAGGGGAGATGCGCTGCTTCCCAGTGATGCAGACCACCGCCCCCCACGCCATCCCCCTCCCCACAAGGATCCCGTCCACCAGGCTGGAGTCTGAGTAGTTGATGCCGCTGATTGAAAATGATTTCTTTTTAGATGCACACCAGAGGAGTTGGCACTGGGAACATTTTTATAGACCTAACAATGCATACCATGAATTCATGAAAGGTAGAATTAAACTAAAGGGGAAACGTGAAGAAAATGCTTGGGTTTCACTCAGTTTCCCCAGCCCACAAGCTACAAAAGTGAGCTACAAAGGGCGTGGCAGAGGGAGGGCGGGGCAGCCGATGATTTAATTTTGACAAATTGCTGTTTCTGGGCAAGGGAGAAGTCAGGAGCCAGTGCGGGGAAGGGGGTGGGGTGGCTCTGGAGGCGCAGATAGTTCTATTTCAGAGCATGTCCTGGCCTTCAAGACAGAAGTGCCCTGTGGTTCTCCTGACCCAACCGGCCACTGCGCCTCTCGCTGCCCCTTCCTATGGTCATTTCTACAAGAAAAAAAGTCATGGAGGATGGGCAGAGAAGCAAAACCTTTGGCATCCTCCTCCTCGCAAATTCTGCTGTCCAGGGGGAGTTTGCCTTTCCGTGGAAAGGCATCCGTGGAAATAATGAAGTTTACAATCATTCAAGGGGAAAACATGCAAGAAACAGAGCTGAAAATGGACTGAATGACCTCTTCGCCCTTCCCTCCTTCCCGCCTTCCTGAACTCCTTGTGTGACAAAGGACATCTGTGCCTTTGATGAAGAAAGCGATAGCATCAGAGCTTAAGTCCTTGACTCAAATGGCCTTTTTCTAGAAAAGGAAAAGTCAGGAAAACACAAGAAATATTTTCTGCCAGTCATCACGGCCCTGGCACCCTTGTTTGGGATACCCTATAAGCATCCATATGAATTCAGGGGAAAAGCCTAGGTATCTCATTTGGTGATTTTTTTTTAAGCTGTTGGAAATTGAAGCCTTTTTTAAGCTGTTGGAAATTGAATTCACATCAGAATTGGTTTACCCTCCTGCCCAGTGGCAATTTTTTTCTAGCTATCATATGCAGGGAAAATTTCCAAAATAAAATGCAATAAGGCTAAAAAAACAAGCATACAAATCGTTTATTATAATATTCCTTATTTACCCTTGTTATTAACGTCCCGTGTTTGTGGGACTAATTTGTGGATGGGACAGGCTGTGTGATTACATTCTTGGCCAGGAGAGAACCAGGCTGGCAGCCGCACGTCTCTGAGCGATCTCGGCTCTCTGTAGTTCCTAGAACATAACATATTTTCTACAGGCTCTGGCTCATACTGTGGACGTTAATTGTTAATTCTCCAAAAGCCATCTGCTTAACCGAAGACTCCATGGAAATCTGGGGAAACAGCGCCACCTAGCAGTCCTCTCTCTAAGTGCTTCAAAGCTGGGTTTGTTGACCGAGCCATTGGAAAAGGCTGACCGCTCTTTTGAGGTTGACCAAGTTGGACAGATGGTCTCTGCAAATCCACCTCTGCTCTCAGTGAGCACAGTCGGTTGACAACAGCTTGGGAGTCCATTTTGCTTCAGGAAAGAAGCTCAGCTTAATATTCTGGATGGATAAGAAAGGTTTCATAAAACTTCATTACTGTAGGTCATTTCACCTATAAGACTCTTTGGAGCTACACATTTAAAAGATGAGAAGATGGAGGCCTAAGGAGAAAAAGGTGCTTCTTCGAGGTCACGCAGCTATTTTATGGTTGGGTCAGGCTCAAAAACTAGAACCAATCTTGCTGTTCATAGAATGGGAGCTCTTTTTAAAGGCTGGGCAGAGACGGAGGTAGGTAGGAACAAGACACAGAAGTAAGAGCATCCATCAGTAAGTAAATAAAGGTCTGGGTCTATCTCTCTGAATCTATATATTGATAACACAGACAGATTTTGACTTGTGTCTAGGACACAGACACACACCACGGACAAACCTTTGAGCAGCCCTCCAGAATGTCACTGAAATGACTGAAACAAACATTTGGGCTATTCTCCAACCCAACCTCTCTGTGGTCTGGCCAGTCACATTTATTGCAGATTTTAATTTAGGAATTAGGGATTTTCAGATTTTTCTTCTCTGAAGGCCCTTTGAAGCTTTGACTTCAAATGTGTCCAGTGCTCTTCCTCTCTTGGGGAGGAACATCGTGGAGACTCAGCCTGTTAGAGCAGGAACGCAGGGGACAAGGATTCGGCTTCTGATCAGGGAACTAAGGTTCCATGTGCTGTGGAGCAACTAAGCCCATGGGCCACAGCTAGAGAGTCTGTGAGCTGCAATGAAGATCCCATGTCCTCCAACTAAGACCCAATGCAGCCAAATAAATAAATAAAAGAATGAGTTGGAGATCCAAGTAGAATGGATGTATATTTGAAAAAAAAAAAATCAGTGCTAGGGCCCCACCCCAGACCAATTAAATATAACTCTCCAGTGTGGGGTCTAAGTACAGTAGACCCACCACCTTTATCTGTGATTTTGCTTTCTGCATTTTCATTACCCACAGTTAACTATAGCTCAAAAAAAAAAAAATTAAATGGAACATTCTAGAAATAAACAACTCAGAAGTTTTACATTGTATGCTTTTCATAGTGCTGTGATGAAGTCTTACACCGTACAGCCTGGGATCCCCAACCATTATCATGGGAGCTCGATCCAGGATCACCTCCTCCAGGTGACCTGCTTTTGACATGTGGTCCAAAGGTCCATAGCCTAACGCCTAGGTCATTCACCTCACTTCGTCTCATCACATAAATATTTTATCATCTCACATCATCACAAGAAGAAGGTTGAGTTCAGTAGTACAATAGGATATTTTGAGAGATAAAACGACCACATATCCAAACGTTTATTACAGTATATAGTTATAATTGATCTATTATTATTATTAATATCTGTGCCTAATTTATACAGTAAACATATCATAGGAAGAAACATAGTGTATATAGGATTCAGGATGATCCCCAGTTTTAGGCATCCTCTGGGAGTCTTGGAACATATACCCCACAGATAATGCATCACTCTGGTCTTAGTATAAATCTGTATGCTGCCAGGGTTGAGAATCACTGGCTCATAGCCCAGACTCTCCTCTTAACAATGAGAAAACTGAGGCACAGAAGGACGGAGCGGTCTGTCCAGCAACACGCAGGGAGCTAACTGCAGAACCGGAACCAGATTTCTCCTCCTTGTCCTTTACAGTCCTGCCTTGTCCTGCAACCGTCCATTCCATCACGCTCGGTCTCACGAGCAACCAGCCGAGAAGCCAGGGTGGCCAGGCCCTGAAGACACAGCCCCGAGACAGCTGTCTGTACGTGGACCCCTGTGCACGGAGAGTGCTCTGAGCTCTGGGCAAACAGCATTCAGGAAGAAGAAGCACTTAAACGAAGAGATTCCGGATTCTGACCCCTGTGGGGACACTGGGTCATGTTTTTTTTTCCAACTATGATTTTTGAAACTGGAGAAATAACCCGAGTGGGTCTGGGGCCCCCTGGGACCCACCATGAGATGGACTAGAGCCAGATTCCACTGATCACCTGATTGGTGGACTACAGTGGCAGTTTGGGCCTCTAGGGTCCTCTCGTCCCTGACAGTCTGGTTTACACCCCTTACCCCCATGCACAGTCACCCTAATACACAGCCAAAGACCCCTTTAGCAAGAGTCAGAAGGAAGATTCACAGTGTAAACTGTTGGCTGTGTGGCAGGATTTCCAAGGAGACTTTTCCTCCCATTTATCAAGAGACTCTGTGTCTATGAAATGACCCAAGTCTGAGAATGGGTGGAGGGATCACTGCTTTCTATTGTGGTGATTCTATTCTATTCACCAGAGCTAGAGCTTTCCCACTTACGCAAGTCAAGTAAGGTTTTAATAGCCTGCCCATCTATGTCTGCTCAAGGAACTCCGCGATCAACGAGCCAATTCAATGGCTCTACAGGCCATACTGTTCTGATTACTACTTTGGGTTCTGCGAACTCTTACAGGAAACACACCCACCTTGTCTTTAGCAGTGCAATACCCCATCTCGGTGCTGGGTTTCATCATCCCCACTGAGGTCAAGGAGCCCTGTTGGATGGCAGCTGCCCACACCACCACTTCTGGCCCACAGATAGGAGCCTGCACAGAGAACACTGGAGCTCCCCCATAAATGTATCTCCCCCAGCCTTGGTGAAGGGAGTGCTGGACCCTCTGAGGGAACACAGAAGGTTGATGAGCTCATCTTACACAATACAGCAGTTCCTGCTTTCCCAGCTCCTGAAGCTCTGGATATGTGCCTCTGTCTTAATGCCACATCCTGGCCCATCTTGTTAGGAGGACTGGCCAGGACTCATTACCTTACTGTCTTCATAAGGTAAGTAACTCAAAGCCCCAGAGATGCTAACTTCAACATTTTGTATCCAAACCACATCTCGCATGCTACTTCTCAAACTTTAAAATAACTCAAAAATCCCATTAAACAGAGTGCCCCAGGCTTAAAAGACATCGCTGATCATGAGCCATGAAATGAAGAATTGCATCAACGATAAAAGTTGAGAAGAATGATGGGGCAATCTTAGCCTCAGAATCTGCAGGGTGAGGTCAGTGGTGACCAGGGCTCTGCAAGCGGGGCATCAGCATGAACCTCCCAGGCTGGGCTTCCCTGACCCAGTCCGGGTTCCACCCTTCAGTTAGGGATGCAAAAAAGAGTAGGGGTGACCTTGTGGGGCCAAGATGGGTTGAGGGCTCAAACCCGTTTGCCTCTGGCTCTGGTCTTCAGCGTTGCTGAGAGAAGAATGCAGAAGCTTTAGAGGATGGCAAGGATCTGCTGCATGGATGGGGATTTTCATCAGGCCCCCCACTATACCCATGATGCTAACTGCAAGTCCTTTTTTAGATTTGAATGTTTTGACCAGAATAACACAGGCTGTCAAAGAATTGAATTCAGGAGTCCTTTTACATTGTGAACTTATCATGTGGCTCCACTGTGAAACTCTGGATTGGCTTGGTGTTTCACTTGGTATAGAGCCCAAGGCTCCTTCCACTGGCTCCAGGCACTAAATGATAAGCACTTGCGTTCCTCTCTGGCTCTTCACTTTGTCCGCTCCCTTGCTCACGGCAGTGGTCCCCATGTGCTGGTTTCCCTTTTCCTCTTCAAATATGCATAGAGTCTCCCCTGGCCATTCTGCTTAGCACACCCCTCTCCCCGCTGTGCTCCTGACTGCCTTTGATCTTTGCCCAGATGTCACTTGAGAGCTTCCTGCATCCCCCTCCTCTGCCTCTTTTCCATTGTGGGTCGCCTTTCACCATCCTGGGTACTTCATTTATTGTGATATTGTCTGTCTCCCCCGCTAGAACAGGCAGATGCTTGCAGGCAGACACATTTGTCTCTTTGTCACTGCTGAATCCCCAACCCCTAGAAAAATGGGTGGCACGTGGTAGGGGATCCGTGAATACTTTGTAAGTGAATGAAAGAAGCTACTATGTGTTTGGCTCCGTGACTGAGCCAATCACAGCTTAATCTTTGGGATCCACAAAAAGCTAGAGGCGGCCAGTTTGCTGCCTTTCCCCTCTACCAAAGTGGAACAGTTTCACAGCCATCAATCCAGTTTGTTAGGAATTGCCTAAGCCTGGTAAGACGTACAGACATAGTAATTAACATTCTATGGCATTTCTTTTCTAACTTCTGAAAGATCTTCTGGAGAAGGGAATGGCAACCAACTCCAGTATTCTTGCCTGGAAAATTCCATGGACAGAGGAGCCTGGCAGGCTATAGTCCATGGGAGTGCAAAGAGTCAGACATAACTGAGCAACTAACACTTTAAAAAAAAAATTAGAAATACACATGGATGGCTAAAGCAAAATGTTTTCACTTCACCTTGGGCTTCCCTGGTGGCTCAGTCAATAAAGAATCCTCCTGCAATGCGGGAGACCTGGGTTCGATCCCTGGGTTGGGAAGGTCCCCTGGAGGAGGGCATGGCAACCCACTCTAATATTCCTGCCTGGAGAATTCTCATGGACAGAGGAGTCTGACAGGCTGCAGTCCATGGAGTCGCAAAGAGTCGGACATGACTGAGCAACTAAGCACAGAAGCTTGCAGTATGTCAGTGTTTTAAGAATGATTCTTGTCCCTCTAATAATGGCCTTCATCATTTTGCTTGGAGAATGAAGTTTTAAGTAATAGGACAGTCATGATTGTGACCCTTTTACACTAGATTAATTATGACTTTACAAAAACAGCTCATGTTATTTAACTCCACAGATGTGCCTTGAAAGGGAACCCTAGAACACCTGAGGATAAACAGCCTCTGCTCACAAGAGGAGCCAGCCACACTCGTCAGGTCCGTCTGAGTATTATTCCTTTTGGCCAAAGTTACTACAGTTTATTCTGAACCCAGACAGCTGTCTTATGTTCTGGAAACTGACTACAAAGAAGGAACATTCATCTACTGGGGAGTCTCTGATATAAAATTCATTCTTTTACTTGTTGAACATTGACTTAGAACCTCATGGGAGTGTTGAATATACCAAGTAAAACACTTGGAGATGCTCTGTGGATAGTAAGGGGGAGGGGGGATTTGATACTGGGAGAGAGGAACTCCAGGAAGGCCTCAAGGATTATGCATCTTTTGGACAACCCATAAATCTTTGAAGCAAGGAAGAAGCCATCCAGACTTAGAAGGGAGAGCATTCCAGGGAGAGCATGTGCAAAGGCCCTGAGGTGGAAATGACCGCAACGTTTCAGGACACAGGAGACTCTTTTGACTTCTTTCCCTTCCTCCCTTGGCTAGAATCCCAAATCTTCATTGTATCCCAGAAGCCAGCATCTCCCTCTCTGGTAGATTCAGGGCCTTCCCAGCCTTCAGTATGAACTCAACATCTCAGAGTGGCCCTGCCCCCAAAACTTTTGTTGCCAGAGTTATAAGACTACTTCTTCCAGGCAAACCAAACCCCTTTGTCCTGAGGACTCCTGGTCTTTCAACATGGGCTTTCCTTTGCTGACAAACTCCATGATCCAGTGGAGGTATTGACAAGACTCCATTCATTCCCAAGCAGACCCCTTCCCACCCCAGACCCTGCCCTCCCATAAAGGAGCTCGAAACATGGTGGATAAGGGACAGCTGAGCTGCATGGAGGACAGGCTGGCACGATGCTCACTGGGCCCCCTTCTCACAGGCCTGATGAGTGAGCTGGACTCCCCACCTCCCCACCTCCTCACCTCCCCACCTCCCCACCTCCCCACCTTCCCACCTCCCCACCCTACCGGGGGAAGGAGGCCAGCAGTGAGGAGGTGGGGGAGGGAAACCACCGCCCCTGGAGCCGGGCTGGGGTTGCAGATGAGGGGCCTGCCGTCCAGGCCAGCCCTGGCCCCTGCAGGGTAGTGCACCTGGAGCGAAGTCCTGGAGGGAGAGGGGAGCCTCACTGTGAGTTCACAGCCTCTCCAGCCTCAGAGTGGTGGTCCGTGAATGGTGTACAGGCTGCAGTTTCTTCTGAAATGGGTCCCGGCGTATAAGTGTGTTCAGGTTTTCACTATTGTTTCCCATTTGTCTCAGGCTGGTTTCCTACAGTTCCCAGTTCTTGTCAACAAGACTGGTGATTTATTTGAACAGAAATGACCTCAACAGTGAATTTAAAGGCTGCTAAAAAGATAAAGGGGGCCAAAACAGCAATGAACAACCCATCATCTGCTCACTACAATCTTCTCTGCTGTGATGCTAGATACCTTCTAGATATCATGTAACTGTTGTGTCAACCACATGAGGTGGGTCTTAGTGTTCCCATATTGCTGACAATATGACTGAGGCTCAGAAAGGTAGAGGCACCTGCCCAAGGTCACACAGCTAGAGAAGAGCCAGAGTTGGACACAGGTGTGTGTGGTTCTAGAAATCTTCTTGCCACTCAGTGCACACATAGAAGGGAATAACTATATGCTGAGTTTCTGTGGATCGATTACATTTTCTAATCCACGTTCTTGGAATGAGAAACAGGGCATCAGGATCCCACTCACTTCACTGGCAGGAGGAGCAGAAACAGGGGGAGGACTGAGCACCATAGGTGCCAAGCCAGAAGAGAACATTGCTGACTTCCTGTGCTTGTCTGCCTGGGGCGACCTGAGCTGGCTTTGCTTCTTCTTCGGATAAAGAGAGAGACATCTGCTTTAGTCAGCACCTTTGCACAGTCCAGCTGTCTACCCTGCCCGGCAACAAGCTGGTCTGATGTGTAAACAAATGTGGGAGCCGCCCCAGCAATACAGGAGGAGAGCCACCAGGTCTGTGCTTGAACACCTCCCACCCTCGAACAGGCCCGAAATTTCCCCTCATCTCACAAGTGCAAACACACAGGCACAGGGAGTGGATGAACCCGGCCCAGAAAATGTTGCCAGCCAGGGAAGAATCAAGACGAGGAAAAAAAAAGAGCTTATCACCCACAATTTGTTAACTGATTCACTCATTTGGACTCATTAGAATGGCCAAGACCCTGCCCTCCTGGAACTGATATTCAAGTGAGGAAAACAGAGAATAAATGAGTGGATACACAATATACTTGGGGTGACTCAGAGCAGAGACCTGACTGAAGCGAGAAAATCAGGGCAAGGTTACCAAGAAGGGAACAACCGGCTGTGGGACAACAGCAAGGAGACCGGAATACTTGGGCTGGATTCAGTGAAGGCAGAATTTACATGGAGAGGTAACTGGTGTTAGATCTTACAGCTCTATGCACAAGGGATAGGTCTTTAGATTATTTTTTTAATAGTGATGCAAAGCCATGAAAAGGCTGAAAAGAAGGGACCATCATAATCTCCTTGAGGTTTTTTTTAAAAAAATCACCCTTGCTACCACATAGAGAAGAGCCTACAAAGAAGGACAAGTGGGAGATGGTGATGGCTTGAGCTCAAGGGGGGAGAAATGAAGAGTATAAGAGGGGGTTGTATCCAGGGGCTGGAGCAAAAGTGATTTGCTGACGCATTACAAATGTGAAGACTTTGAAGGATGACTACTTGGTTTTCATCCTGAGCATATGGTCAGATTGTTGATCAAATTGGAGTCTTATAGATGTCAGAATCTTTATCAAATTAAGTTTTGTATCTCTAGCTCCCAGAATGGTGGATCCCACATAGGAGTTTAATAAACTTCAATGATCAGATATCAAATGCAGTGATTACTACATGCACATATACACAAACGCAAATATTTAACTATCCTACTTCCCTTTGGCTTTTGCTAGAGTTTCTCAGTTATTTTAGCTGTTTTTCAGATGAAATTTTAATTGAATGCCAATATGTAAAACAGATACACTGCAAACATTTATTCATGAAAATTTATATTTGAGTTCAATTATGATATTTGCTCATGATAAAGTCAATCAATGAGGCCAAACAGTTCTGACCCATATAGACATTTGAAAAATCAGACAGTATGGATGATAAGTGCAATTTTTCATATGTTCTAATTCCAATTTATTTCTGTCTTGTTTGGTTGCACCTTATGAATGGTGAAAGTTTTAAATGTGTTGTATGCCAGTTAGTAATGACTTTGGCTACAGGTGAGAAAAAGTTAAATATTAGAGGCTTAACCATAAGGAAATTTACTCTTGATTAACAAAATTTTGTAATATAGAAAAATGTACAGTTAGAAACAGTGGTTTAGAAGACTTGAACAAGTACTCTAAAGGTGGACAATACAGAACCAGCTCAACAGTGTCGTAAAGGACCCCAGTCTCTTCCATACTTCCATCTCTAGGCCCTCCTTTCACCTCTGGGAAGTCACTTAACAGTCACAAGCCATCAAAAAAATAGGTCAAAGGGTAGCCAGGACAGGAAGAGACCTTCACTTTGTAAGCATCCTCTCCCTGTATCAGGAAAACACCTTTTCCAAAATCCTCCAACAGAATCTTTATGTCTAATTTGCCAGACCACATGCTTACTCTTGTACCCTCACTAAACTATAGCACTTTCTTCCTGATAGCAGAGCAACACCAAGACATAATTTCAAGAAACTTTTCAATAACTAATCTGGGAACTTGAAAGACGAGTGATAGAAACAGGTTGTATAATGTGAAATAAGCGATTGTACATATATAAAGTTGGACTACCTCCCGCTGTTCTCAGTGGCCAAAGGCAATTTTGATTGCATCTTTCCTGAAGGTTTCAGAAAGTGGAAATATATTGACACAAAGGAAAAACTACTAAAAATTATGCTTTCCTACTTATCTCCTCAGAGTCACATTTGGCTGCTATTTCCCAGAATCTTTCTCTTTTCCACAAACCCTCTTTAAGAACTGTATCTTCTCCAAACTCCTCCCCTCCCATCTTTCCTCACATCCACTCTCCCTGTAATCACTGGCCTAGTTTCTTGATTTCTCCATTTGCACTACCCTGTCATTACCCTGCTGAGTGTAAAAGGCATGCAGGCAAACTTATTTCCCTGAAGGTGCAGGAGGGAAAAGGCCATCGTACCCCTGCTTCAGTAGTCTTACCTCTGTCATGTGATCATATTGAATCATATTGAACATTTTGTATTTATTAGAGTCAGATCAGAAGTGCCCCAAACTTACAATAAGGTCCCCAAAGTTACGCATCAGTCAACATTATCAATATGCAGCACAGGCTAATTTACTGTTCTACTAACTCAGCAGCATGATATGAACAGGCTCTGAGCATCTGCTTCAGTATGACCTCTGTAAACTTTAGGGCTGAACTCTTTGGTACAATTTTCTGTGATTTGTGAGATGCCAGCTTGAATTTTTTGTAGAAGTTGATAGCATTTTCTTCAAGTTAAAAAATATGCTCATAACTGGTAGAAAAAGCTTTAGCCTGAGGGCCACACTCCAAACACACACACACACACACACACACACATACATGCAGCGTAAGCCTGACAACACAAAGACAGTAATCTCCAGTGTTAAATTTGAAATGGAAACTATCTGGTGCGAAGTCTTTTTTTTCCCCTGGTCTATAGTTTCTAGATGAGCTAAACATACATTATTCAGTTCAATCCACCCCATAGTAGGGAAAACATGAGTTATGAACAAATAACTTTTCACATTATTTTTCCAAAGACCCCTGCAAATGTATAAACGTATTAACCAAGAAAAGTACGTTAACATATTAGCAAGAAAGACAGGTCTCCCAATGAACTCCAACCCTGCCTGTGTACAGTAGTTGAAAGAAACCCAGGCAATTCAGTCTATGGATTTCATGCTGCCACGTCCTCTATAACAGGGATGTTGACTCCTTCCCATTGGAAGAACTCTTAAAATGTAGAAATTTAGCCAAAAAAGAAGACCCTTTGCTTGAAATGGAAAGAACCATGACTCAAACCAGTGGAAGATCCAATTCCCCACCTTGCATAGGCTATTTTGAAAAAAAGGATTTCCAGGGATCTTGCCTGTACACCTCGAAGGCAAGGACGGAGTCTCTTGTTCTCCTCCGACAAGGATGAGATGACTTACTAATAATAATCAGACCAATAACAAAGCAGTGGTTGAACAACATGAGAGTCTCATTTTCAGTTCAATTTTCAGCATCAGGAGTTCAAATTATGGAGCATTCCGTTCAATGAAATTGAAAACTGAAAGACTACGTTGATTGCAAACCAATCAGAACTGACATTTTTCTGTCTTGAAAACCCTTTAGGAATACTTTATGCACTTCTGACTTGAAATAATTACTTGATTTCAAAATAAAACAGCTATAGATCTCGAGGTTGGCTTGCTTTTTTAATGACTGTGGGTTTTCTCAATCCAAGGCAGGAAAATTGGTTTGGTGTTAATCATTGACTCAGAGGAGGTAACCAGTGCCTTGGCTACTGTCCTGCCCCATTCATTAATATGGATAGCTAATAGGAAAAGTTCTTTGCAATGGCAGGTCCAAACAGAAACCTGCTGCAGCTGTTAAGCCCCTCCTACACAGAAACTCAGGAGCTCTATGCCTGGTCCTGCCTTGCACTCAGCTTTCGTAGCTGAGCTACTTGACATCTCTCATAAGCTCAGGTCTCTATAGTCCAGTTGTTCTTTAGGCAGGGGACATGATCGTGAACTTTGTCTCAAAAATCTATAGTTGGTTTTGCTTCTCCTGCCCCCAACATTCTACTCTCATCTATAGTTACCTGAGTTATGAATATCCATATCCCAAGACATAGCAGTATCAAGTTCATGCAGTTATTTTCATACTTTATGAAGGTAAGTGGTCCCCCCTCACTTTTAGAATCATACATTCTGATGACTAAAATTGGTCAATAGAGTATGCCTTTGCTCATGCTTTGGTTCTTAATCTAATGCCTCATTCATTTAATTTTCTGAGTATGAGTTCTTAGCACATCAAAGAGCTGCTAAAATGCAAGAGAGCATGCTTTAACAGATAGCATGCTTTAGGGAGCAAATAAAAACCCTAACTCAAATGATTTTGACAAAGAGCAAAAAATTTTAAGTCCCATAACTAGAAGACCGGGGATAGATTAAAACATTATTTTTTAACTCACTCATTTTTTTGAGGACTCAGATTTCTTCCTTCTCTTGACTCTGTCTGCTTAATTCAGCAAATCAGCTTGTAAGTCTCCTCCTGGTCACAAGATGGCTACAGAATTTCCAGGTATCACCACCTGACTTCACAACATCCAGCAACAATAACAGCAGGAGAGAAACTATTACCTTGTTCACAACCCCCAATTCATTTTATCAGCCAGAAAACCTTTCACAGGAACTACAGAGGTCATACCCCATCCCCTCTTATTGCCTAGAATTGCCCCACATTCCCACACCTCAACCAGTCACTAACAAATAAGAAATGAGACCACCTAATTATTTTAAGGTCAATCTTTATTGCTCTGGGCTGAGGTTATAGCACACTTTTTCTTAAAAAAAAAAAAAAAAAAAAAAGGCAAAAATAAGCTAAAAAAAAAAAGGGAAGACACTGAAACATTAAAAAAAAACAAAAAGAAAAAAGGGAAAATTCGGACCAACTAAGTATGCTGAAAGTGATACTGAAGACTGAAATGTAAATAAAAGCACATTTATCAATTACTATATACCCAAAGCTACTATTTAATATGGTCAGATGTACTAAGAACCAACTTCACAGTAAGGGCAGAAATATCAACAGAGCCATAAGAAATTTACTTACTACCTTCGATAAGCAGGATAAACAGTAGTAAAATTTTTATTGAGTAGCATAGACAGCTCCATGTTTTAAGGTATCCTGCCTGAAAGGTTTTTGAAATCAGAGTGATTATTTCTCATCTAACATAAAATCAACTTACCGTATAGGACACTAGATGCAGTTTATCTTCATTGTCAAGAGGTCTATAAATGCACTTGTATTACCTAATGAGAAAAATCAACACATAAATACTCATTCTATGATTTCAATACTTATTCTACAGCTACAGTAATTAAAACAGTGTGCTATGAGAATTAAGGTAAGTACATAGATCAATGGAACTAAACGGGAACTCCTGGATAAATCTATACATAAATGACTCATTGATTCTCAAGAGACAATGCAAAGTAATCAAATGGAGAAAGAAAGGATTCTTTTCAACAAACAGGGTTTGAACAACCAGATAAAAATGAAACTGAATCCTCACCTCCCACTATATGTAAAAATTATTTTGAGATAGATCACAGTTACAAACATTAAAAAAAGCTTCTTAAAGGACATAAGAAACGACTTTATGACCTAAGAGACAAAGATTTCTTAGGACACACATTTCAAGAAAAACTTGCACAAAAATATTGATAGCAGTCTTATTCATCAGTAACTCCAAGCTGGAAATAACCCAAATATCCAACAACAGGGAAATGAAAGAAAAATAATATTATATTCATACAATAAAAAATTAACCACCGGTGCATTCAACAATTTGGATGACTATCAAAAGCATAATGCTGAATGAAGAAGCCAGCCACAAAAGTACATAGCTTTGTTATTCTGTTTCTATTTTAATTCTGTTCTATTCAAGGACAAGTGAAGCTACCCTGATGTGCTGCAATTAAGAACAGTTGGTGCACACTACTACTGTATATAAACTAGATAAACAACAGGGACCTACTGTATAGCACAGGGAACTATACTCAGTATCTTGCAATAACCTATAACGAAAGAAAATCTTCCAAAGAATATATATATGTGTTTAAATAAATCACTTTGCTGTATACCTGAAATACTGTAAATCAACGATATTTCAAAAATTAGAAAACAGAACAGTTAGCTTCCTCTGGGTAGAAGAAGTGGACAATTGATAGGGAAGAAACACAAGCGGTGAAGGAAATGTTTGTATCTTGACTGGAGTCATCATTACTTGCATGTATACATGTAGCAAAACTCACTGACTTGTACGCTTAATATCTGTGTGGGGGATTTTTGGTAAATTATTTCTGAATAAAAAATAATGCACAATTGCATGAATATGTGAGTGCTGAATTGTAAATTGCATCTTTATTTAATGTCTACTTTAAGATCTCTAAAATTGTGACATGTTTTAATTGCAGCCTAAAGAAACTTTCCAGCCATCTGGCAGTGAATTCTTTAAGAGTAATATCAATATTTATTTATTTAGCAAAAATTTTACTGAAGTATAAAATATATGCAGAGATCTTAAGTGTACAGCTTGATTTTTTCTTATAAAATAAATAATCTTGTATAACTACCTCTGAGATCAAAATGTAAAACATTACCAGCACCACGGAAGCTTCCCACTACCCCCTCATTACTATGTAGTGTTCCAATGTGTGAATACACCACAGTTGATTCTGATATTAGTTTCTGGTGGTTATAAATAAAACTGTCAGGAACATTCTTGTATACTTTTGGTGTGCATATGCATTTGTTTATGGGTCATAAGGTAGGCATATGTTCAGCTTCCTAGGTACTATCTAATAGTTTTCTAAAATGGTTATGCCAGTTTGCATTCTCACCAACAATATATAAGAATCCAAGTTGTTCTACACCCTTGCCAAAAATTGTTATGTCAGATTTGTGTTTAGTTTTTGTTTGGTTGCTTGGTTTGTTTCCATTGTGCATGAGTTGAGGGTGGGGGCAGGGGCGAGGGAGGAGGAGTAGAACTAATTTTTGCTTTTTGTTTTTTAATGCTCTATTGGTATCTTATTATGGTTTTAACCTGAAGTTCAATTTTAACTTATACTTGGATCATTAATTATTGCTTTAAATCAGGGGTCCCCAACCTCCAGGATCTAATGCCTGATGATCTGAGGTGGAGCTGATGTAAATAAAATGCACAATAAATGCAATACACATGAATGATTGTGAAACCATCCCCTTGTCTTCTGTGGTCTGTTAAAAAAAATTGTCTTCCACAAAACTGGTCCCCAGTGCCAAAAAGGTTGAGGACTGCTGCTTTAAGTGTCTTCAAAAAGATTACACGATAAAGTGACTTTATATGTTACAAGCAAAGAAACAGTGTAGCAGGGGATGTGCAAATGTCACAATTTAGTGTTATTCTTATAAAGCAACAACCCCACAACTAAGTGCCATGAATGACTTGTGAAAGGGTTGATGACGCTGCATTTGCCATTGACCAAACACACAAGAGGGAAAGCTTGTTAGGGAAAGACTGCTAGGCCCAACCCCGGATGATACAACTGAAAGCAGTAGAATTTGCCAAGTCTTCATGCTACCTGTGAAACAGATGATCACTCCCTGGTGTATAGATGAGGAAATTGAGTGATTAGCAAAAGAATTCATACTCAGATGGGTGCAATTCTAATACCTGTGCTCTTTCCATATAAGTCAAACAGACGTAAAAGAAGCAAGAAAAAAGTCATGACCTTTGCCCATATTAATCATCATAATCTGTAATTCTCAGAACCATGATCTTAGTAGAACAGCCCTCAGCACAACATTCTCTGCATCCAAGCAAAGCAGAGATGAATCCCCTCTTTCCTGTGAGAAAACTGAGAGGCTGATGGATCGTTGTGATCACAGAGCTGGTTGGAGAAGCAGAACTAGGGACAGAATCAGAACCCCCCACTATCAAGGGCAGAACAATATGCTTCATTGCCATAGGAGAAGTTAGCCAAGCACACCAATCTTCCGTCATCTGTGTCTGTCCTCAGGCTTGAGCTACAGGCAGAGTGTGGGTTTGGCAGATGCAAGGATTTCTTGGCCTCCTCCCCACCCCTTACATACTCCATTCTCTTTTCTCAAACAGCTAGCTCAAAATAACCTGAAAAAGAACATTCACTCTTGGGACTTGGTGTTTTAACTGATTTCTCCTCTCCTAAAGTGTCACCAAGGATATCAAATCCTACTTAATGAAGGACTGAAGAAATATTTTAGAGGTGATGGTCTTCTCAAGGCACATAAACCAATGTGTTAGTTAGGCCTAGAGATTAAAATATCCAGCAATCCATAGGAACTACGTTGCCCTGAAAGGGCATCTCCATTTAGAGCTAAGAGTCTCTTTGAATTACATCATTCATGATAAGGATAAAGACTTCCCAGCCCACTGACTCACAAAGATGTGTTTAACTAGCCTAATTAGGCCTGAAGTGGCAAATTGCCCTTACAAGAAAGCTAATGCTTTTCGCCAACATGTCAATGATCCAACTGTTCCTTTGTCCTCATAATGATTGGCTTAACAAGGCAGGAAACACCTTTAAAAATCAAGTTTGTGTACGTCTTGATTCATTGTGACTGAGAAACCGTTTTCTCAACCAAGGGGGAACGTCCCAGCAACTCACACAGCTGGCAAAACAGAATACATGTTTCAGAGGCGTGATTAAAAAATAATATACAAAGATTTGTTTCCAGTGGGTGATAATCTCTGCAGATAAATAAGTCTCCAAGCCACAAGCAACACTGGGAAAATAAATAATGAGATTCTGGTTGGAGTTTGCTTGCCACTAAACAGTGGTCCCCAGCTGGTGGGAAAGACCTCCCTGACCAGCAGAGGATCTTGGAGTAGCCCATGGGCCATGTGGAAGAGGAAGGTGCCATTTCTAAGGCTAAATCAATTCCACTGGTGAGTAAACAGAGGCATCTGCGTGCTAAGCTGCTTCAGTCATGTCTGAATCTTTGCCACCCTATGGACTGTAGCCCACCAGGTTCCTCTGCCCATGGGATTCTGCAGGCAAGAATACTGGAGTGGGTTGCCATGCCCTCTTCTAGGCAATCTTACAAATCCTCATCGCTTATGTCTCCTGCATTGGCAGGCAGGTTCTTTATCATTAGCACCACCTTGGAATTCCCTTTTAAAGTTTAAGATTACTAAAAGGTAATAGATGGTGAAGTTAGAGGAAACTGTGAGACCGCTGAATTTTCTTCAGTGTCTCCAATTTTTGCTCTAAAACAGACTCTGGGAGGAATCGTTGTGTAACGTAGAGAATTCTCCTGTTATATAAATAGCTCTCCCCTCATCTTTTATGCTTTATATGTTTGGATTTTCATATATTGACTTTTTACACAAGGCTACATTTCAGAAAATGGAAGAAAAAATCATTTTGTGGAGATGGGAGAGTCAATAAAAGTCAAGGAAATGTGCATCAAATTATTCAGAAGCACTCTCTTTGATAATTCTCTTTTCAGTTGATCAGAGACAGTATTCTCTCCATTGAGAGGAGGAGAAAGTTCCTGTTGGAAAACAGTGAAATACAGAATGACTTCCCAGAGAACGTGGATCTTCATTGAGTTTAACAGACATTCAAATCTTCTAAAATGATTAGTGCATTTGTGAGATTCATAAAGCTGAAAGAACTTTTGTGAACACTAATATCATAGGCTGCTCCTCAAAAAATCATTTTCAAATAAATAAAAGCTTAATTTTACTCTCATATTGGAGTCAAAAACATAGCTGCATAGAAGAGACTAGGAGAAAGTCTATAGCAAAGAAACCTGTTAACATTGTTTCACATACCATTTCCCAAACACTCAATCATGGAACTGTTTTTTCTTATAATACATAGCAACTCCTCAAGTGTAACACTCTGAAAAATACAGTTTTAGTTAGGAAAAGGTTGAAACAGTCCAACTTCCTCATTTACTTGGTGGGTGGGAAAAAACAACCACGGTGGAGAAAAGACAGTCTTTTTCAACAAGTGGTGCTGGAAAAACTTGACAGCTACCTGTAAAAGAATGAAACTGGAGCATCCTTTAACACCATATACAAAAATAAAGCCAAAAATTTATTAAAGACCTAAATGTAAGACCAGAAACCATAAAGCTCCCAGAAAAAAACCATAGAATATTCTTTGACATAAATTATAACAATACATTTTAATCTGTATCCTGAAGCAAGGGAAATAAAAGCAAAAATAAACAAATGGTACATAATTAAACTTAAAAACATTTGCACATCAAAGAAAATCATTGACAAAATGAAAAGACAACCTATTGAATGGGAGAAAATATTTACAAATCATATGATGAAGGGGTTAACATCCAAAATATATCAAGAGGTCATACAAGTCAAAAGTCAAAACACAAGCAATCCAATCAAAAAATGGGAAGAATACTTGAATAGACATTTTTCCAAAGAAGATACACAGATGGCCAACAGGCGCTTGAAAAGATGCTCAACATCACTCATCATCAGAGAAATGTAAATTAACAACACAATGAAGTGTCACCTCACACCTATTAGAGTCAGTCAGTTCAGTCGCTCAGTTGTGTCCGACTCTTTGCAACCCCATGGACTGCAGCACGCCAGGCTTCCCTGTCCATCACCAACTCCCAGGACTTACTCAAACTCATGTCCATTGAGTCGGTGATACCATCCAACCATCTCATCCTCTGTCATCCCCTTCTCCTCCCCCCTTCAACCTTTCCCAGCATCAGGGTTTTTTCCAATGAGTCAGTTCTTTACATCAGGTGGCCAAAGTATTGGAGCTTTAGCTTCAGCATCAGTCCTTCTAATGAATATTCAGGCTGATTTCCTTTAGGAGGGACTGGTTGGATTTCCTTGCAGTCAAAGGGACTCTCAAGAGTGTTCTCCAACACCACAGTTCAAAAGCATTAATTCTTCAGCGCTCAGCTTTCTTTATAATCCGACTCTCACATCCATACATGACTACTGGAAAAACCACAGCTTTGACTAGACAGACCTTTGTTGGCAAAGTAATGTGTCTGATTTTTAATATGATGTTAGAGTGGCTGTCATTAAAAAGAACACAAGTAGCAAACATTGGTGAGGATGTGAAGAAAAGGGAACTCTTGTACACTATTGGTGAGACTGCAAAATTTGTGTATCCACTATAAAAAACATGACGGATCTTTGTCAAAAAACTAAAAATAGAACTACCATATGACCCAGAATTTCCACTCCTGGGGATATATCTGAAAAAAATGAAGATGCTAATTTGAAAAGATACATGCATGCCAGTATTCATAGCGGCATTATTTATTTAATACAACTGCCAACATGTGGAAGTAACCTATGCGTTCACTGACAGATGAATGGATAAAGAAGATGTGGTGTGTGTATACATACATTATATATATATATATATATATATATATATATATATATATATAATGGAATTCTGTGTGCTCAGTCACTCAGTCTGACTCTTGGCAATCCCACGGACTGCAGTTCCCCCACCCAGGCTCCTCTGAAAATTTTCAGGCAAGAATACTGGAGGGGGTTGCCATTTCTTCCTCCAAGGGAACTTCCCCATCCAGGGATAGAACCAGCATCTCTTGCATCTCCTGCATTGTCAGGTGGATTCTTTACACTTCACTACCTGGGGAATTCATAATGGAATTCTACTCAGCCATAAAAGAGCATTAAATTTTAGCATTTGAAACAACATGGATGGATTTGAAGACTATTATCCTAAGTGAAACAAATTAGACGGAGAAAGACAAATACTGTATGATATCACTTAGATGTGGAATCTAAAATATAAAACAAACTTGTAAATAATTTAAAAGAAGAAACAGACTCACATATGCAGAGAACTAATATTTACTAGTGGAAGGAGGGGGAGGGGCAAGATAGGGGTAAGAGGATTAAGAGGTACAAACTACTATGAATAAAATAAATATGCTATAAGGTTATATTGTGGGCTTCTCAGGTGGTGCTAGTGGTAAAGAATCAGCCTGCCAAAGCAGGAGATGTAAGAGACTCGGGTTCGATCCCTGATCAGAAAGATTCCCTGGAGGAGGGCATGGCAAATCACTCCAGTATTTCTTGCCTGGAGAATCTCGTGGATAGAGGAGCCCAGTGGGCTACAGTTCATAGGGTTGCAAAGAGTAGGACATGACAGGTGACTTAGCATGCAAGCACCCATGCACATAAGGTTATATTGTACAACATAGGGAATATAAGAACTATAACTGGAGTATTATCTTTCAAAATTGTGAATCACTCTGTGTATATCTGAAACTTTTATAATAGTGTATATTTTATATATTATGTATCATATATATTATATCTCAATTTAGAAAAAAGTAAATCTGATCAATTTACTTTTGATACAGTTATCAAAGTTATCAAAAAGTTATCAAAAGTTACAGTGCCTAACAGATCCGGCACTTGATCTAACTTTTATCCAACTTCTCTCTAAATGATCCCGAGGGCCATACTCATTAAGGAACCCTACCTGGGTGTTTATCAATTTTGAATGGTAATATGGAAGATTATAGGGCAATATTTTGTCCTCTGGGAGGGGTACATATCACAAAACTCATCTGCTGACTTATCTTCCAATATGGTATGTCTCCTCTAGAAAGAATGGCTCTGGTCCCATTCTAGTGTCATTATAGGTTAAGTCAGCACATGGGAAAAGAATGGTAGGTGTCTGGCTATACTGACCCTCAGTATCACAAGAGCCTGTTGGGGTATACAGTGGTTTGGATGAGAAAATGTGCCCTGGATCATCCGAATTGCTGGAAGGAAGCCCTAAGCAGCTAACTCCATTGTTTCATTTCCATTCACATGGCAAAGCATCATACCTGATCATGTACTATTCTGGTCAAAGGTCATGGGAAATCTAAAGGACATATCCTAGCTAAGAAGTTTTGTTCAACTAAAATTAAATTGATGGATTAAATACAACTAACTATTTTCTGAAATTTAAATTAAATGTGATGTCTTTTCAAAATTTATGTTATCTTAAATGCAAAATAAAAGATATTGTCCAGATTTCTAGTACGTAAGAAGAGAAGGGGTTCTTATGATCTCATAGCCCAGTCCCATAATTTCACAAAGTGATTAAGACAGATAAAATGGTCACACAACTGGTTACTAAGATGACTCAACTAACAGGTTTTTTCCTCTATAAGTATCACCTCCTGAAAATCATTTAGAGTTAAAATATGCCCTAGCATCAGGACCCATATTAGTGATCTTGTATTTATCATGTTGCTGTCCCTTTTTTTCATCCCATTTGTTTTGATTTCTAGTGTGTTTACATTTTCCTTGAAACTAAGCTTTTGGCAGTTCAAATTTTGTCAGAAAAAAAAAAAACAGCTTAAGCCATGATAAAGAAAAAATTGTTTCGGACTATTTCTGCTAGTGAATATTTTTAAGAGAATCTCTGAGTTTGAAAACAAGACACTTTGCAGACTCATAAAATTGGTACAAATTATGTTTGAAAAATAGAATGTGATGTTTGCCAAGAAGCTAAACAGAAAATGGCGTACAAGTAATTTTTTTCTTGAATAAAATTTCTTGTAGAAATCAAGTATTAACTGAGGCTGTGGTGGTTTTCTTTTCGGCAGTGCAAGAGAGAAGCTTCCTGGTCCAGGACCAGAAAAGTACCAACATCCCTCCCCATCATCACCTCCATCTCTCCAATTCTCTCTTAAGCCCCAAGCACTCATCATAGCCACGAGCCAACAGGAAGCTTAGCCCTGTTCATTCCACTTGCCCCAATCCATAGTCAATAATCTATGGAAACTGACTTGCCTGATAGAATAAGTCCTGGTTATGATCAGGAAATGAATGGGACAGGAACATGACTGCAAATTCTGAATAAACCCAGCACTACCGACACCATCTAGGGTCTCAGTGGAAACATGTTACCCCATACATACGTGAACTCCAAGACAGAATTTCCTTCGAATTTCTTTCCTATTACCCGAAGGCTAAGGCTTTCCCATAGGAAGTTGAGACAGGGAGTGATGGAGTTTTGCCCATAGGATTTAGGACTCCTGATACTTCATGGGCTGGACACCTTGGAGACTGTATTCTGTCTGAGTGTCCCACCAATGGCATCTCTCCTGTATATCCCCCTTTCAGGCTAGGCTGTGGGTCTCCTAGAGCAGAGCCAGGCTCAAATATTCACAGGAAATGCTCAGCATAAAAATCATGTTCTGTCAAAATCCACTAGACCTGAAAAACAGTGTGAGCTACTGAAATCTAAGGAAAAGCAATATGTTGCAGAAATCTTATTCCCAGGCTAAAATGCTTGAGAGAAATCCACTTCTTCATCACCCACTGTCATGAATTAGCAAGAGGAAAAGTTGATTTCTGAACTCATTAAGAGAAAGAGAGAACTGTCAGACCTATGTCAGTAATATTTGTGGAGTCCGTGCAATTGTACATTCATGATACGGTTGTAGATTAAAGATATCCTGATCACCTGTGAAGAACCAGCACGAAGGCAGACATCAGACTGAATGTCCCTTAGTTCTTTATGCATCACATCCTCTCTCTCTTACACAAACCCACTATTAAGAAAGGATAACCTGTATTATTTCATACTGGCAAGCATGTGATCATTATGATTTACTAACCCTCTCAAACGTTTCTGGGATATTTGTTAATTACTACTTCTAGTGCTTTTTGGTAGCACTCTTTTTGATTTAACTAAACTTTAAACCAAGCTTGCAGCTCAACAGAGCTGAGATCCAGTCCAGTTTGGTAATTTACTTTCTATGTAGATTTAAGGAATAAGAAGGATCATTTATATTTTTACAATTATTATTCAAAAGAGTATTTTCCTGCCAAAACATGTGTCAGATTGAACAACTGTGGAATCATAGACTGATCAATTGCAGCCTGGAGGAAACAGACTATAAAATAAATCTTGAATTATGACAAGGGTATGATGAAAAGTAGAAAAAATTATTTTTGAGTTCTTTTAGAATAATTTTATTGCTCAGAGATGGTAATGTTTGGACTCTCCCATAAAGGTTCTTCCACCATAGCTCTGGGTGTTTGCGTACTTTTTAGAATTTTAGCACTAGGAGCATTCCTGGAGGCTCAGTGGTAAAGAATCTGACTCCTAACGCAGGAGACGCAGGTTCAGTCCCTGATCCAGGAAGACCCCACATGCGGTGGAGCAACTAACCCTTCATCACAACTATTGAGCCTGTGCTTTAGAGCGCAGGAGCCACAGCTACTGCAGCCCAAGTGCCCTAGAGCCTGTGCTCTGCAGCAAGAGAAGCCACAGCAATGGGAAGCATGCCTACTGCAACTAGAGAAAAGCCCCCACTCTCCGCAACTAGAGAAAAGCCCTCTCAGCAACAAAGACCCAGCACAGACAAAAATAAATAAACAAATAAAGAAAATGTTTTAAAAATTCATAACTAAGATAAAAGAATTTTAGCACTAAATTAGTGGGCCTGTTTTAGGTTGCAAAAGATTCCCTGTGTATAAGAAGAGTAACATCAAAATGTGGAGGCCATTCACTTCTTTAATCTCAGTTCAGTTCAGTTCAGTCACTCAGTCGTGTCCAACTCTTTGCGACGCCATGAATTGCAGCACACCAGGCCTCTCTGTCCATCGCCAACTCCCGGAGTCTACCCAAACTCATGTCCATCGAGTTGGTGATGCCATCCAACCATCTTATCCTCTGTCATCCCCTTCTCCTCCTGCCCCCAGTCCTACCCAGCATTAGGGTCTTTTCCAATGAGTCAACTCTTCGCATGAGGTGGCCAAAGTATTGGAGTTTCAGCTTCAACATCAGTCCTTCCAATGAACACTCAGGACTGATCTCCTTTAGGATGGACTGATTGGATCTCCTTGCAGTGCAAGGGACTCTCAAGAGTCTTCTCCAACACCACAGTTCAAAAGCATTAATTCTGTGGCGCTCAGCTTTCTTCACCGTCCAACTCTCACATCCATACATGACCACTGGAAAAACCATAGCCTTGACTAGACGGACTTTTGTTGGCAAAGTAATGTCTCTGCTTTTAAATATGCTATCTAGGTTGGCCATAACCTTCCTTCCAAGGAGTAAGCATCTTTTAATTTCAAGGCTTTAATCTCAACAGATCTGCAAATAGGGAGAGAGGACTGCTCTTCAGAAAAACAGCTTCCTAGTGGGCCCCATGGCTATTCAGTTGCTAAATCTTGTCTGACTCTTTGTGACCCCATGGACTGTGACACATCAGGCTTCCCTGTCCTTCACTCTCTCCTGGAGTCTGCTCAAACTCGTGTCCATTGAGTCAATTATGCCATCCAACCATCTCATCCTCTGTCACCTCCTTCTCCTCTTGCCCTCAATCTTTCCCAGGATCAAGGTCTTTCCCAATGAGTTGGCTCTTCACTCAAAATATTGGAGCTTCAACTTCAGCATTAGTCCTTGCAATGAACATGCAGCGTTGATTTCCTTTAGGGCTGACTGGTTGACCTCCTTGCAGTCCAAGGGACCCTCAAGAGTCTTCTCCAACACCACAGTGCAAAAGCATCAATTCTTGGGTGCTCAGCCTTCTTTATGGTCCAACTTTCACACCTATACATGACTACTGGAAAAACCATAGCTTTGACTATATGGACCTTTGCTTGCAAAGCGACGTCTCTTCTTTTTAATATGTTGTCTAGTCTGTCATAGCTTCCCTTCCAAGGAGCAAGTGTCTTTTAATTTCATGGCTGCAGTCACCATCCACAGTGATTTGGAGCCCAAGAAAATTAAGTCTGCCACTGTTTCCATTGTTTCCCCATCTATTTTCCATGAAGTAATGGGACCAGATGCCATGATCTTAGTTTCTTGAATGTTGAATTTTATGCTAGTTTTTTCACTCTCCTCTCTCACCTTCATCAAGAGGCTCTTTAGTTCTTCAATTTCTCCCATAAGGGTGGTGTCATCTGCATATCTGAGGTTATTGATATTTCTCCTGGTAATCTTGATTCCAGCTTGAGCTTCATCCAGCTCAGCATTTCTCATGATGTTCTCTGCATATAAGTCAAATAAGCAAGGTGACAATACACAGCCTTGTTGTACTCCTTTCCCAATTTTTAACCAGTCTGTTATTTCATGTCCGTTCTAACTGTTGCTTCTTGATCTGCATACTGGTTTCTCAGGAGGCAGGTTAGGTGGTCTGGTATTCCCATCTCTTGGAGAATTTTCCACAGTTTGTTGTGATCCACACAGTCACAACTTTGGGTTTCCTGGGCAGCTCAAATGGTAAAGAATCTGCCTGCAATGGGGGAGACCTGGGTTTGATCCCCGGGTTGGGACGATCCCCTAGAGAAGGGCATGGCAATGTACTCCAGTATTCTCGCCTGGAGAATTCTATGGGCAGAGGAGCCTAGTGGCCTCCAGTCCATGGGGTCACAAAGAATTGAACAACTGAGTGACTACTACTTTCACTTTTACTTTCTTTCATGCAGTTGAAGGTGTTACCGTAGACAATGAAGCAGATGCTTTCTAAAATTCCCTTGCTTTTTGTATGATCCAATGGATATTGGCAATTTGATCTCTGGTTCCTCTGCCTTTTTGAAAAGTGTGGGCCCCATAGCCTTAGACAAATAAAAGTGGTGGGGTTACTCTCTGCTTCCTTGACTGTGAGTCTAGGAATCAAGGCTACACTATTGGGCCAATGAACCATTTGATGGAGCCATAAATGTGGAGGAAAACAGCCTTGGAGGTTAGCCCATAATGAACTCTGTTTCCTAGGACAGGATTGGGGAGGTGAAAAAACATGTGCACCTGAAAGTGAGCTAGAAAAGGTAATTTCAGAAACATTTTCTCTGTATGTCCCTGTTTGTTTCATTTGTAAGTGAATAGTCCATTTTTAAAACTGACTTGCCTCCATTGTGATAAAAGGAACAGAAAGAATGAGATTCAGCACTGTTCTGATAATGCTGCCCACATCCCTGAGGCCAGGGAGAAGATGGAAATATTGATGATTGAAAGAGTATTCCAAAGGTAAGATCTCCAACTGATATGAGTCTGATTTGATAATTCCATCCTGTGCATCAGCTCACAGGCCATGGGCATCATTGGGGGGCTTATAATGTACAAATTTTGGGATTGATTTTGCCTAAATCTGAAGGGCAGAGGCCTAGGCCCTCTTCTGGGCTGTTTTATTAAAGATTGACTCAGTCTAGAAATGAATGGGAACATGAGAAAAGGTACATTTTATGAAGATGAATCAAACAGTTTTATTCCAAGGGAGAATTGTTTCTTCCTGGAATCCAACCATCGTTTTTTTCAAAGGAAGCTAGAAGAGCAATACTATGCTTTCTGAGATACTAAGCCTATGCCATGACCTGTGTCTTGGACACTTTCAGTCTCCAACGATGGAGATACACTAAATGTCATCACCAGATACAACTGGTGCTTAAGAGATGTGCCCTAGAAGGGAAGCCCTAAAAGGGGGTGGGGCAGGATGGTGGTGGAGAGGTTGATCAGTTCTCCCCAGGGAAATCTGTATACACATAGACACATAAATGTGAAATTGCAGTGGCTATAACTTTTCAAATTGATTTTTCAAGCACCTCCCACCCACAGTAGAAAAAGCCTGCAAATATGTTCCCTCTCTCCATCTTCACAGCTCACATTATTGCCTCCCAGCTTAATACTTTTGAATAAAATTTGGAGATTTCTTGTGTTGAACCAAACATCACTCACTAAGTGTGAGATGAATCCCTCTACTCCACACCTGAGTTAATCATCCCCACCCCAACAACCCACATTAACTAGTCTCAACAGGCTATTTTTTTTCTCCTTTCTTCAAATAATTCAAATCAGACCAGTGACAATTTTAGGCTGAAAGGAGAAAACTGGATGGGAAGCAATTGGTGGCAAAGAAGTGGAAGTTTTCTGGGGCCATATGAAAGAAAATAGAGATGGAAAACTGTACAGGTTTAACTTTCCAAAGAAACCAAGGGAGAACTGGTGAATATCTTCTTTTGAGAAGCTCTTTCCCAACACAGTGACAAATCCATTCTCTTTAACTTGATCCCAGCAGGGAGACATCACTGAGGTCCCTTTCAACAGATGGAAACACTCCACCTGCCTCAAGGATACACTACAGCCTAAACACTACTGTTTCTCATGTCTTGTTAACGTATTCTGTACACTTAAGTCCCATGCAATTATACAGTGTGTGGAGCTCAAGGCCCTTGATGAAGCCCTTAATGCTTTACAAAGTGATTTCCTGGCTTCCTCTCTGAAGTTCGGGTATTGTGGCAGCTGTCAGATCTAAACTGGCCTATTCTTGTTCTCCTCTCATGGATCAGACATCTTTTGTCACATTCTTTGGGCTTCCCTAGTGGTGCAGTGGTGACCTGCCAATGCAAGAGACGTAGATCTGGGTTCGATCCCTGGGTTGGGAAGATCTCCTGAAGTAGAAAATGGCAACCCACTCCAGGATTCTTGCCTGGGAAATTCCATGAACAGAGGATCCTGGCAGGCTACCATCCACAAGATCACGAAGAGTCAGACACGATGCACAGATGGCATGGCGTGCAGTGGTCACATTCTGTCCCTCCTTCTACCCCAACTGTTGCTAGAAACTAGCATCCTGGAAGTGTCATGGATAGGCCTTGCCTCAGCTGCACTGAAGACTCTTGCTTTCCACCCTGGGCTCCTCTGAAAGGTGGTGAGGGATGCCCTAGAGCATAAGCAACCTTAAAGTAGAAGGCAGTTAAGCCCACATGGTTTGATCACTGGGGCATGTGAGCTAATTAAATGAATGCTCTCTCTGTGGGGCAAACCACTGCTTCTCAAATGTGAACACCTGAAGACTTTGTTAAAATACAAAACCCTGGTACCCTCCCCACCAGACGACTTGATTCAGGAGATCAAGAAGGGGCCATGAATTTGCATGTATAACCCAGTCAAGGTGAGGCCAGTGCAGCTCATTCAAGGGTCACACTTAGAGAATCAGTCTGTCCTGTATTCTATCCGCTCCCCAGAGGCCCTCAGAACAGTCATGGGGCAGCCACCAACAGGAATGACCAATCCTTTATGTGCTTCTGCATTGCCTCTCCTCAGGCCTTTGCTCCTGTTTCCTAGAATCACTTCTCAAACACAAACGTCCCAATCTCAGGCTCCACTTTCAAAGGAGACCCAGACAAAGGCATAGACCCTTTAACCCCCACTTGCCTTCAGCACTCCTGTGGGACCCCATCTGACCTGGTTCCTCTGGACAATGTAGATATGAAACCTGACTTCCTATTGCAGCAATGAAGTGTGATCAGGACTAACAACTTGATTCAGCTCTTTAAGCCAGTAGGGCATCTCTGAGATCAGACATTCAAGGCAAGTTTGTGCTGTTGTCATTGTTTCACGCCTTTAAGTCAAGCAATTTGGTTTTCTAACTTTTTTTATGAGACTTCCATGATGTCCACAAGCTTACCAAGATTTCTCAACACTTTCCAGAGAATCCCTCACTGTATCGGGGAGTAACACGTAGGTTTGGGAGTTTTAATGTTGCCGTGTTAAGTGCCTATGCAGTGCCATTCCTCTCTTCTAAATAATAGCACCTGTGCTTTCCTGGTGGTCCAGTGGTTGAGAGTTCCCGTGGCAATGCAGGGCACATGGGATTGATCCCCGGTCTGGGAAGATTGCATATGATGCAGGGCAGCTAAGCCCCTGGAACAACTACTGAGCCCACATACTACAACTACTGAAGCCCGAAGGCCTGGAGTTTGTGCTCACAACAAGAGAAACCAGAGTGAGCAGCCACTGCACCAAAACCAAGAGTAGCCCTCACTCACTGCAACTGAAGAAAGCCCATGAGCAGCAACAAAGGCCCAGTGTAGACAAAAATAAAATGAATAAATAAAAATAAAAACTAAATAATAGCACCTGTGCTTATGCACCATGCCCAGCCCCAGGGCATGAATCACGATTGCCCAATGCCATCATGACAACAAACACCACTGAAAGCATTAGTTGCTCAGCCAGGTCTAACCGTTTGCAACCCCATGGGCTATAGCCTGATAAGCTCCTCCATTCATGAAATTCTCCATGCAAGAATGCTGGAGTGAGTAGCCATTCCCTTCTCCAGGAGATCTTCCCAACCCAGGGATCGAACCCAAGTTGCAGACATATTCTTTACCATCTTATTCACCCTGACTAATACACAGACCATTGCCTAATGCTCATTTCCCAGCCTTTGCATTGCTGGTGTGTGTGGACCATCGGAAACCAAAGGAAGTTTGGGAGTACTTCTGAGAAATGTTTATCTCCCTTGAAAGAAGGAACAATCACACAAGGACAAGTTGTCTCCCTGGTTGTCTCACTGCTTCTGGCCTTTGAATGCAGACCTAACACCTGAAGCAATGGCAGCCATATTGTAGCCATGAGGTCACAAGCACAAACATGAAAAGCCAAACTGCCAAGGACTATAGATCTGCTCAGTAAGCCATGGACTCCCTGGCTCTGTACTTTTTGTTTTATCAGATAATTGACATTGTGACTGCTTAAGTCACCACTAGTCAAGTTCTTTATTTGCATTCAGAAGTATTCTTGGCTTATAGGTGACAAAGGATTAGTATCTAGAATAATAAAGAACTTCCACAAATCAGTAATAATGAGACAGACACCCCAATAAAATAGGTAAAAGATTTTAACAGGTACTTCACAAAAGAAGATACATAATGGCCAAAACACCTATAAAAAAAATGCTCAATATGATTGCTCATCAGGGAAATGCAAATTAAAATGACAGTTAGAGACCACTACATATCCACCTGAATGCCTAAAAATTATAAAGACTGACAATACAGGTCTTGACAACACTGTAGAACAAGGGGAACTCTCCCATGGGAGCGTGGGAGTGGGAATGGTGCAGCCGTTCTGACCAATGGCCGTTTCTAACAAGCCAGATGCCTGCCTACACCGCAGGACAGTTTTAGCCAAACCACAGCACTGCAACCAAAACCACTCGTGGCTTAGCAGTTGTCCTGCTCAGGCCTGGACAGGACAAACTCTGCTACTCCAGCAGAGCCAGACTCTCCTACCCTCCAATCTCACCCATTCATGTTGCTACCTCAAGTTGCATCTTTATCCTTTAGTGTTTCATGTGTGCTGACCCCTAATGAATTCAAAGATGGTCTTGAATTCATTCTTATCTAATGGATAGATTTACCTATTTTTGGAATCCAAAATTAGTAACTTAGGCTGACAGTGACAGATGGAGTTATGGAGATAAGTAGTAAAAGTATTTTATTTTAGAACTTCTCTAAATAAGCTAGGACTTCTGATAAACACATCACTTTATAACCTCATAACTCTTTATTAAATAAATAGGCATTTTATAGATTATAAATAAACGTGTTGATACATATTGATTTTCTAGTTAAGGCTTCAGAGAATAAATACTGAGATTTACAGAGAGCTCTCCTTTGCATATACACATACACACACACACCACATACACATTCCCTCAATTCTCCCTTTCCGTGTAAAAGCAGAAAGCATGGCAGAAGTAATCAAATAGAAAATACTGATGATGCTGGAGCAAAAGGGTATAATTAAAGGAACAACATCTCTGCGTAGAGATTAGGGCAAGGGACACAGTGCACATGTGAAGAGTCTAAACTTAGCATTAACGCACCGTCCATGAAACAGGGAAAGACGGCTTGGCAAACGGATAAAATGTGAGTAGGTTAGTGTATGGGCTTCCCTGGTGGCTCAGATGGTGAAGAATCTGCCTGCAATGCGGGAGACCAGTGTTCGATCCCTGGGTCAGGAAGATCCCCTGGAGAAGGAAATGGCAACCTACTCTAGTATTCTTGCCTGGAGAATTCCATGGGCAAAGGAACCTAGCAGGCTACAGTTCATGGGGTCACAAAGAGGCTGTCATGACTGAATGACTAATAACAAGAAACAACAAGTTAATATATATGGTGGAGAGAGCACGAGGAGGTTCCCCTTTCATTGCTTCTATTTTCTTAATAAAATAAGAAGCAAAGGCACTAGTATATGTTATGGGGAAGAAATGTTTGAGGTCTGCAGAACAGAGAAGATGGCGTTTGAAAGGGGGAAGTATGAGTCAGTGGGGAAATACAGTATTTGGTTGACCAAAAAGTTTGTTCAGGTTTTTCTGTAAGATGGTATGGAAAAGCCCAAATGAATTTTTTGGTCAACTCAATACAATGTCTGGGTAGTTTCAAAAATCTCCTAAAGATGAGCAGTCTTGGATTCTTCAATGTGTATCTTACTTAGTTAAAATCATTCAGTATGTATATTATCTGAGATTAAGTATGTTTGTGAGTAATATATAAATACAAAATAACATTGTATAAACCAAATGTGTCAGTTTTCTATTACTGATATTACAAATTACCAACTCAAAACAACACCAATTTGTTATTTTATGATTCCATAGGTCCAAAGTCCAAAATGGGTCTTAAGGGTTAAAATCAAATGTTAACGGGCTGCATTTGATTCCAGACAATCTAAAGGAGAATCCCTTTTCCTGCCCTCTCCAGCTTCTCTCATGCCCTCTCCCTCCATCATCAAAGCCTGAAATACTACATTTCTCTGACCCAACTTCCATCCTCATACCTTTCTCTCTGACTGATTACAGCTGGGAAAATTATCAATTTTAAGGATTCATGTGATCAGACTGCACCCACCTAAATAATCCAGGGTCCTCTTATCAAGGCCCTTAATTTAACCACATCTGCAAAGTCCCTTTGGCCAAAGTAGGGAAACATTTATAGGTTTTTGAGATAAGGGAATAGATATCTTTAGGAATCATTATTCTGACTAGCACGACATGACAGAAGTTCATTTTACTCTTACGTGGGGTCCAGAAATAGGGGGTCTAGGTCTCCAATGCATGATGATCACTGTGATCATTAAGAGCCAAACTCTACATTCTTAACACATGACCACATTGCCTAAGACAGATGCTCAGGTTCCAGCCCTCGCATCTGTGTTCATTCCAGGAAAGAAAAAAAGCTATAGATGTTCTCACACACATACACCCTTTCTTTGGGAACATTTCTCTAAAATTGTATAAAACAGCTCTGCTTTCATCTCAATGGGCATTTGAGAGGCCCATTTTTCCATGCAATCAGCTAAAATTGAAGTGTGATTCTACTAAGGAAAAAAATGGAGAAAGGGCTAGTAGGGTAGAAAATTAAAAGCTTCTGTCACAGCATGACTGAGTGGTTTCACCTCAGCTGATCTCAAGCTTGTTATTGGACAGAATCTGGGTGAAGGTTTTACCAGGCAAGTATATAAGAGGGAGAAAGATCAAGCTAGCTGATGGTATACCCAAAGGCATAATAATAATAATGAATCATGGGATTCAAGTCCATAAAGACAATGAAAGTTGCCCAGTTGGGTCCAACTCTTTGCCACCCCATGGGCTGTATAGAATTCTCCAGGCGAGAATACTGGAGTGGGTAGCCTTTCCCTTCTCCAGGGCATCTTCCCAACCCAGGGATCGAACCCAGGTCTCCCACATTGCAGGCGGATTCTTTACCAGCTGAGCCACAAGGGAAGCCCAAGAATACTGGAGTGGGTAGCCTATCCATTCTCCAGTGGATCTTCCCAACCCAGGAATTGAACCAGGGTCTCCTGCATTGCAGGCAGATTCTTTACCAACTGAGCTATCAGAGAATAAACACAATAAATAACAATAAATGAGACACTAAAAGGGTGATAGACGGTGAGAAAGTACTAGGGTTATTACATTTGAAAGGAATGATTTGGAGAACGACTTGAAAGTCAGAACAAGAAGCAAGGATGACAAGGAAGGCGTATAGTCTCCTTCTGGGCACAGAAAAACGAGGAGTGTAAGAAGGAAGACGGCCATCATCGAGGAGGGATGAAAATAAAGAAGCGTTCTCAGGAAAGAACCTGATTTCAAAGCAAGGAGGTAAAGGGAACACTCTAAGAGACATTTGCAGACCTAAAGGATCTTGATTATGACTGAGGCAGCCAGACTGTTAACTTGACAAACTGGAACAATTTTGAAAATGAAGGGGAATTCCATTGTCACAAGATAACAGGCATGAACTGGGACTGTCCCAAGCAAACTAGGATGTATCGGCATCCCACTTATGACTGACTTACAGTGACACCTCTTCTACAACCGAAAACCACTGGATGCCAGCTTGCACTCTCTCTGCTACTGGCCTTAGACCTGGAGTTGCTTCTACCATCACCTGTGCTGCCAGAATGGCTTCTCCACTGCCCACTCTGTGCCTCCTTAGCAGTGATTCAAAGTCTTGGTGGGGGCTGGGGGAGGTGTGTCTGATTGGCTGAGCCTGGATCACAATCCCACACTAGCTGGAAAGGAGCTGGCCTTTTCAATTTGCTACCCAGCGACCTTCTCAAGCAGGATTCTGCCTCCTGCTATGATTTGTGAAATGGGGGATTCCTCAAACCTGGGTGGTTTCACACTCCAGGCAGTCAAAACAGTGAATCTTTCTATTAAGTCACCAGTTCGTCCTCCTTGGTTGAGGCCTTGCGAAAACATCCTCTGGGTCTTTTTATTTAATCTTGTAAGACATGATTAGGATTTCAATTTAGGAATATTTGATTAAATGATATAGATTCAGTCAGAGCACATTTACTACTAATATGGCAATAATCTCACATTGGAAGAGATGATTGTGAGCAATAAATTCACTTTCTAAAATGCCAATTTTATACAAATAAAATCCATTTGAAATGAATTAGCTCACAGCCACTGACATTTTCTAATACAATATAAATGATTTAAATTATTCGTAATTGGTGTTACAGAAGGCTTGAAGTTTTCATGGGTTTTCCCATAAAACATGTTATGACTTCGTGCCTCCCTGTCTATCTGTGAAGAATGTGGCTAAGGCTGCTCAGAGCTCTCAGCAAGTCCTCTAATCAACCCTCCCAGATAAGGTACAGCTGTTCTCTTTGACCACAAGCTCAGTTGCGTCCGACTCTTTGTGACCCCATGGACTAAACAGTCCAGGGAATTCTCCAGGCCAGAATACTGGAGTGGGTAGCCTTTCCCTTCTCCAGAGAATCTTGCCAACCCGGGGATCAGACCCAGGCCTCCTGCATGGCAGGCGGATTCTTTACCAGCTGAGCCACAAGAAGCAGCTGTCAGAACTAGACACTCCGGCTGGCAGAACTGAAGCTGTAACTGTGACCCAGATATGCAGGTGTCTCAGTGGAGGTGGACGCCTGGCTGACTGTGAGTTGGGGAAAGACTCAGAGAAAATGGAAAAAAGTTATGCCCAATTCTCAAGCTCAGGTCCCTAGTGTCAGCCAGTCTTCACCCTGCACCTGAGTCTGTGGTGTGGTCACAGCTCCTAATGAATTAGGCTTCCTAAAAAGAGGCAGGGTCCCACACGGGCTAAATGAGGACTGTCCACTAAGTTCCACACCTCAGTGGGAGCTGAATCAGCCTTTCCACCTCTGGTCCACCAGCTGAGCCTTTAAGGAGGAACAGGTGGAGGAGTGGATGTCTGTGAGGATCACTGTTGCAAGGACTGACCACAGTGTCAGCCTCTAGTTAGACTGTGAGGAAGGATGGGTCTAGTCTTTGATGTTGACCAGCCTCAGTCCAGGGAGCCTCTCCCTCATCATACCTTCCTCCCCAGGCTCAGCAGAGAAGATGCAGGTGCCTTGAGAGACACTTCCCTTTGCAGAGCTCAGTGCATTCGCCCACCCTAGCCATCCCTTGTTTTATCTGCCTACCTCTTATTTACATTTTATATAACATGGTTTGGGGTCACTTTTCAAGTCCACAGTTGAAATCCCTCCCTTGAACTCCCATAGTTCTGGTATTCACCATGCAGAAATTTCCAGTTTATGTGTCCAGTTCCCATTATACCTCTTTGCCTTTGTCCCTAGGGCATCAGTGAATATTTGTTTTAGAGCCACAGCTTATTGAGACCTGCTGAGAACCTTTGGAAAAAAGGGGGGGTTCAATCAACCCCTGACCTTTTCATGCATCTTTGAAAAGTCCTCCAGCCCCATCCAGTGTGACCTCATGTGGATTCATTTCACTGCAGGGGTGTGTGTAAGCCAACTGCTCAGCATGGACTGCCAGGAAAGACTCCCTGACCTTGGGGGACTGATACACACTACAGAAACTGATCTTGCTCCGCCTTGTCCCGTGTAAGTTCAGCATTGTTCCATCCAGTTCTTGACTCCCTGTGTTTTCCCTGGAGCTCTAATGCCTGGACACGGCAGGCAGAATGGTTGAACTTCCACTCCTAGTGGCTGGCACCGTGGTGATCTTTGCTATCTTCCATGTAGTAGCAAGCCCTCCCCAGGCATTGAGAACCAGTGCAAGGTACTCTACTTGACAATTTCCAATCACATTTCATTGGCTAGAACTCATTTACCTTGCCACGCTTAGATATGAAAGGGGATGGTAGAGGGTAGACCTTGGGCAGCTACTTCCCAGTGAAGAATCTACATCACGGAAGAGCTAGCCATCTGTGTCACTCTCTCAGAAAAAACAACCAGCAAGCATTTGTAGAGCTGTAATGATTTTCCCAGCATACATTTCCTTTCCTCAAAAAGCACAAGCATGCACACGCCCCACATAAAATGAGATTCCACTCCTCCCAGATACATTTCCATTTTAACAAAAACTGAAAACTTAAACCAAAAAATATTCCAGTCAGTGCAATCCCAGCTGTCAGCCACTCACCTGACAGCGTGCAAGAGGAGCTGAGGGGCTGCTCTGCTGCTCCGAGACCTCGGTGCAAGGAGCTCCTGCCGAGACACAGCGTCCGCCTGTCAGGTGCTCCCCAGGCACTTGAACACACAGAGTCAAGGTGAAGAGCGCAAGAACAAAGCCACACTAGACCCAAGACCTGCAGCTGGTGTGCCTCCAGCTCCTAAGGCATTTGAATCTTTGCTTAAACTTTCTATGATTCAGTTTCCCATTTTCTGACATGAGAAGAATAAGCCAAACCCCAGGGTAAGCACTGACCTGGGAGAAGTCACACTGACTCCAAAATTCCCATGGAGAGTTCTTTGTAGTCTTGAACTATGATGCGTTCTTTGGATGCAGGAAAATACTTGTTGCCACCTCCCTCTCATCAGTAACATATCTTTACTAAACATCTGCAAGTATTGGAGTATGGATTGGGTCTTTCTTTGGTTGGATGTGGGGGAGGTGCTGGCTCAGGCTCCTTTTTGATCAAAGGAATGTCTGGAACCTAAGGATGTGGTTAATGAAGATTAAAGAAACAGCACTGTTAAAAAGGCAATCTGAAGTCAGGGCGCTCAATGAAGACATGCTCCTTTTCCCCTTCACTATCCTGTGTCTTCCTCTCTCGTACTCACATTCCCAGTGATTTTCTTTCATAGCCTTACTTTGTACCACAGGAAAAATGAGTGTGCCGGGAAGGTAAACTCAATATGCCTGACTGACTAACAAAGCAATGAAAAGCTAACAGAAGACTATCTGTACAGCAGATGGTAGAATGTACCCAAAGCAAATGGCAAATCAAAGCCTGACTCTCAGCATCCATCCTCAGACATCCCAGAAAGATTTAAGTCAAAGATGTTGATGCTGTTTTGCCTTGCGAGCCACTGACCCATTGGAAAATCAATGGAGGTCTACAAACAAATGAAAAGCAACCTAGTTCTTTATTTTCCCTGGAGAAATAGTAAGTATTCAATTTACCTGCTTCCTAAATTATAAATAAGGAGACCATGGAACAATTCAGTAAAGATATAACAGGAAAAAAAATAGATTTGTAAGACAGAAAAAAAGTAGAGTTTTCTCTATTATAACACTTCCCTCCAAAGCTAATTAGCTTACTATTTTTCCTGACTTTTAGATCAACTTTAACCTTCTAACACAGTGGCTGTTAACCAGACAATGCACACCAGAATTATCTGCAGAAAGTAGCAAAAATGTGTGTTCATGGGCCTCTCACAAGATTTCGGTTCACTAGGACTTTGTCATGTATGTACAAAGATAAATGACATTTATCTTTGTCATGTATGCAATGTCCTGGTTCAGACCTTAGTTTTATCCTATGCTCTCAACAGGGAGCCCCTCTAGTCACAAAGGGATAAAGCATTCTAATTCTCTACCCTAATCAATATGCTTAGCCATGTGACTTGATTTAGCCAATGAAATGTGGGCAAAGTGAGATATGTCACCTTGGGTAAAAGAGCCAGCTCATGGTTCAGCAGCAGCAGCATGGTTCATAAGCTTCTTTCTCTCTCACACCATGACTAGTATATTCCAGTAGTGTCCATTCTGTCCTCCTGGATCCCACAGCGAAGAAGACATGCAACTGACCCACAATGAATGGGTAGCAAGAATAGAAAATAAACCTTTGCTTTGTAAGTCACTGAGATCTGGGGATTGTTTGTTACTGCAACACCATCTAGCCTATCCTGACTATGTCCCCAAATGAAGTCAGTGTTGTATCTCCTTCACAAGGTAGAAGGCTCCTGCCTTTGCTTAAAGTAATGGAGGAAACTAACCCTTATTGGAAGAAATTAGCGCTTCATGACTACTCCCTGCTTGGTACTTTTTATGTGGTGTCTTTTCAGTGTTTTATCCTAATGGCCCTGTGAGGAAGAAAGTATTATGCTTATTACAAATAAGGCAGCTCTGACTCAGAGAACTTAAGTAATATCCCAAGGTTGGTAACAAATGACTGATCTTGGATTTGAACCTAACCACCTGTGTCTAACTCTCAAGTCCATACTCTCCATCCCAGAAATTCATGCAAAATATACCTACTTCCATTCTTCTGCCTTTTATTTTTCTGCTCTACCAGAGTTTCTGTTCATGATATCAGAAAAGAAGGCTCATGACAAAAAGGAGAACTGAGAGTGAAGGTCTCAGAAAGTAAGAAAGGGGATATGAACCCTGCATGAGCCGCAGTGGGAGGTGCTCTGTCAGGGGCACCTGCGACAGGCCTCTTAGCTCAGCTTTGCAACAGACAACCATTAGTGGCATGTCTCACATTCCAGCAAAGCAAATGCTGATACTTTAAAGAAAATGAAATTATTAATGCAAATTGCATTAAGATGTAAGCCAGTTTATTTCAGAGATTATAACTGATTATAAAACATACTTGAAGAGCTTTGATTTCTTGTTCAAGGAGTTACATATTTATAACCCCTTTAAAAATAAATTGTCATGCAAGTGTCATGCTGGGTTCTGAGTCTCCATCACCCCAAAATAAACATGGGAGTGCGGCCCAGAGCAAGTCACAAAAGGCCCCCAGAAGCAGGGCTGCGTCGTGATCATGCCGGAGGCAGACCAAGGAGCTGCCTGCTTGTTCAGCTCACTCGCTGAGCCCTGTGCTGTGGACCAGAGTGAGGACACTCCTCCCCAGGTAATATCACCCTAAAGCCAAAAGGTTACATACTTCTTGAGATAACCCAACATGACACACATTTACACTCACACACAGACACACACATTCCCTCAGTATACAAAATATGATGTGCCTACACATCAATATTTACACTGCTTTACATTGTTATAGGGGTTTCCCAGGTAACTCAGTGGTAAGAAATCCACCTGCCAATGTAGGAGATGCAGTTTCCATCTCTGGGTCAGAAAGATTCCCTGAAGAAGGGCATGGCAACCCACTCCAGTATTCTTGCCTGGAGAATCCTATAAAGAGAGGAGCCTGGTGGGGTTACAGCTCATGGGGTCGCAGAAGAGTCAGACACAACTTAGCGACTAAAGAACAACAATGACATTGTTATAAGAGAAGCTCCTACAATATAACGACACGGAAGGACAGGGACCCCGCCTCCCCAGGCCACAGCACCAGCTCCCTGGCCTGTGCAGTAGGTGGTCTGTCCCTGACTGAGGTGTCCTCCCCTTTCTTATCTCATTCCTCTGTTCCCCAGACACCCACCTTTCATCTCTGGGATTTATCTCTTTCCAGTCCTTTACCTGGGCTTCCCCGGTGGCTCAGATGGTAAAGAATCTGCCTGCAATGTGGGAGACCCAGGTTTGATCCCTGGATTGGAAAGATCCCCTGGATCTTTCCAGTATTCTTGCCTGCAGAATTTCATGGAGAGAGGAGCCTGGGGGCTATAGTCCATGGGGTCGCACAGAGTCAGATATGACTGAGCGACTAACATTTTCACTTTCACATTTTCAGTCCTTTACCTACTTTATCAATCTGACTTTCCAAGGGTCTGATCTCATTCATAAGCCTCATCACATGAAAGAATCTGTCACAGAGCATCTCTCTCCAGGAATGGGCACATCAGCCATTTCATGAGCATTGTCAGTTCAGTTCAGTTCAGTCACTCAGTTGTGTCCGACTCTTTGAGACCCCATGGGCTGCAGCAGGCCAGGCCTCCCTGTCCATCATCAACTCCCGGAGTTTACTCAAACTGTTCATTAGTGATCAGTGATGCCATCCACCCATCTCATCCTCTGTCATCCCCTTCTCCTCCCACCTTCAATCATTCCCAGCATCGGGGTCTTTTCAGATGAGTCACTTCTTCGCATCAGATGGCCAAAGTATTGGAGCTTCAGCTTCAGCATCAGTCCTTCCAATGAACATTCAGGACTGATTTCCTTTAGGATGGACTGGTTGGATCTCCTTGCAGTTCAAGGGACCCTCAAGAGTTTTCTCCAACACCACAGTTCAAAAGCATCAATTCTTTGGCACTCAGCTTTCTTTATGGTCCAACTCTCACACCTGTACATGACTACTGGAAAAACCACAGCTTTGACTATACAGACTTTTGTCAACAAAGTAATGTCTCTGCTTTTTAATATGCTGTCTAGGACCAGCGAGGTCTGGAGCTAAATGTACTTCCCTTGAATTTCACATTTGTATTAATTAATCTTTTTTTTCTTCTCAGTTTCAGTTGACTTTCTGTTACTTGCACAGTTAAGAATTTTTACTAATACATCTTCCTAATCTACATCAAATTATTAGAGAGTGTCTTTTACTTTTTTGTATTCTTTACCGGAAGAATGAAGTGAAGATAGCCTGGATGCCAATCCCCATATTTGAGGGCATTGGTATATTTGAATAGAGGGAAATAATCAAAACTATTGCCTCCCTTTCTGGATAGCAATATGAGCATGCCAGATATGTATAGAAAGTATGATGGGGAAACCCTTGTTGGGCAACTTGGAAGTAGGAAGAAGTCAGAATGTCTTTAACCCAATGATACAAGGGCTTAATATTGGGCTGGCCAAAAAGTTCATTCAGGCTATTCCATAAGATCATACAGGAAAACCCAAATGAAATTTTTGGCCAATCCAATATTTCAAAACAGGTAAAGTGAAATCCATGTTACCTCTAGAACTCTCTGTTCTTCATGAGATATTAAATGGGGTTGCCTTCTAGGACCCTCAATTTGGCCAAATGAGATTGCTTCCTAGGTGAATAATAAGGAAATGGGCTGTAGATATTGGGGCCAGAACATACTCCGATCAATCTATTGCAGCTAAGGAACACTTCTATTAATATCTGGACAAAGAATGGAGCTTTCTCATTTCCAAGACATGGAGGGACCAAGGATCCAATCTTTGCTTCAGAGGGTGAGCAGGAGAAGGCCTTTCATGAAGCTGAGGATGAACAGATCCAAACTGATGAGTTTTCAAGGAGGAGATGCATGAGAACAGGGAAGACACAGAGACAGGGGAAGGGACACTCACGGAAGAGCCTCCATTCAAGGCCTGAGCCTGAACTACCCTTCGGAAGCATGTCTAGAGGAATTAACCCTGCTGGAGACAGGCTCCAGTCTCTGACATTTCCACGTTCTAGGCCTCTAATGCTAGAAATCCTTTGTGATCTTCCCTCAGCCTAGAGTGTTTGATCTGGTGAAGCCTGGTAATGTGGGTGACCATCACCTAGTCTTCCAGGGTTACGGAAGCACCATAGGAGACCTCCTCCAGCCTTGTCAGGCAGTACAGTTCTGGTTCCTGGTTATTAAGCCCTCTCTACTGAGGTTAGCAAAGACCATCCTTTTAGAAAAAAAGGACCATGCTGGATCCAGTTAATATGCTACTGTGCCCAGCTATGACTACTCATTCTTCCTACTAATATTCAGCACATGATCATAGAGTCAGACCTGGAGGTCTATATACTTCTTGATATTGTTTATCATAAGTTCAGCTCTCTCAAAATAATGTTCTTAATTGTTTGGCATTTTCACTGTACAGTATTCTAATGTATTTACGAAATGATAATACACACAGTCACCCATATACACACAAACATACAGATCTGTTCGTAACCATAAGAAAATCATTGAAAGAAAGGTCCAAAGGTTTGTAAAGGGAGGAGCAAAGAGAAAAATATTGGTGTAAAATATGGCACATAGACAAATAAGTTTTCATGTTCTTTTAAAGCATTGCTATTTTTCTCAGGAGAAAATGTACCAAAAGTCATAGTTTAACGACTAGGTAGTAATAACTTCTCTAGAAACAACAAAATTCATTGTGTGTTAGTTGCTCAGTCATGTCTGACTCTGAGACTCTATGGACTGTAGCCCTCCAGGCTCCTCTGTCCATGGGATTCTCAAGGCAGAAATACTGAAGTGGGTTCCTATTCCCTTCTCCAGGGAATCTTCTCGACCCAGGGATCGAACCCAGGTCTCCTGCATTGCAGGCAGATTCTTTACCGTCTGAGCCATCAGGGAAGCCTTCTGGTATAACAATGCTAAAAATGAGATGGGATTCAGGAAAATGACAGCTAGCCCAGAAATCATACCCAACCAAACCAGACAAAAGTTTATTCAAAAGTCCCCATTGGGTAGCCACTATTCTGCTGTACTCAATTGTCAATAAATTTAATAGGAGGATGTGGATGGCACACTGAACTACAAGCTGAAGAGTCTTAAGGTTTAGTCTTGTCTCTGTGACTAAATCCCTCCGTGATCTTGAATAAGTCATTCCAAGTTCCCAGAAATCAAACACAGTGATGTCCAAGAGATCTTTAACTCTAACTTCCATGATTAAATGGAAACATCTGTATTACAGAAAAAAAAAAATCTCAGACAAGGAAATTTTTAGTTTAACAATAACATGTTAACTTATAAAAATCCATTGCTGATAACTGTATTGAAATTAAAAGAAAAGCTCCCATTTAATAAGCACTTATTAAATGCAAGCCCTATATACTTATAATTTCTAATCATTACACTTCAAAGAAATATTTTACTATTTCTATATTACAAATCTGGTTATTGAGACTCAGAGAATTTAGGTAAATTGTCCAAGATTCACCCAATTATTAAATGTTGGAGCCAGGATTCAAACACAGGTCTTAGTCTAAAAAAAAAATTGCCGTTTTTTTATTGTAGTTAGCTGCCAATTCTATTATCTACTATATAAAAATTCCATGAAAGAGTAGAAGGAAGTTTCTGAGAACTATGTTGTGAAATTTCTGAGAATTATATAAGAGACCATGACAAAGACGGACAGCTGTACACCAAGGAAGTGGGCCCCTCTGTCGTGGGAGTGTGACTGGGAGACACGGAGCAGGACACCGCATTTCCCAGCACAGCCCAACTCCCTTCCAGGCAGGGTCATGCGTCTGCCTTTCCAACAGAATATGAAGGAACTGAAAATTTTCACTTACAGACCATGGCTTTTGAGACGTGCACAGAACATTTACAAATCCCCTTCCCTAGAACAGGGAACTCCAAGGCCGTTAAGGGTGTAAACCTCAAAGTGGAAGGAGTCTGGGTCCCTGAATCACCACGCGGAGCAGATCGACTTGTCGTCCCATCCAGGACTACTGAACTATTATTAATACATTAGTGAGGAAAACAACTTTTACTATGTGAAACACTTAACATTTTAGGGTTTGTTTGCTACATCATCTAGCATTTCCCTAAGACAGAGTTGTCAGATGAACTAGGTAGGGAATCTCCTTATCTTTTTGCCCTACGTTCCTCTAACATGTGTTTTTGAACCTGTGTTTTGGGAAGAAGTCAGGGAATTAAGGTAGGAGGATGGGGAGTTGCAAGTTTGTGCCTTCAAGGACAGGGACGCAGGCTACAGAAATGGTGTATCACCTCACCCCAGCCCACTCACAAATGATCCCACCTTGGTAATCATGACACACAGGTACATTTAGTAATAAAGCCTTGCTGGTTAGGTTATATACCAACACACACCCACCTTCATCACAACCCAGCCACATCATTCGAGAGCCACTGCCCTCACAGTGTCCTTTTTGGTTCAGCCCTTTATCCATCTTTGAAACCCATCTGACTCTCACACAGAGGATATATAAGCAGGGCCAGACCAGCGCTTCAGCAGTTCCACATCAGATTAACTTGGTTATTGAGTTTCTTAGCAATGTCATAACAAATTACCACCAACTGGGTGGCTTAAAGCAAAATGAATTTATTCCTTCTTACAGTTCTGGAGGCTAGAAGTCTGAAATCAAAGTCAGTTGGTTCCCTCTGAGGACTATAAAGGAGAATTTTTTCCATGCCTCTCTCCTAGCTTCTGGGGGTTGCCGGCATGCCATGGTGGTCCTTAGCTAGGAAGCACGTGACTCCTATCCCTGCCCCCATCTTCACACAGCCTTCTTCCCTGAGCATCTGCTTCCACGTTTCCCTCTTCTTCCAAGGGCATCAGTCACATCAGATTTAACCCACTGGGGGATATTACTTTGATTACATCCCCAAAGATTCTATTTCCAACTAAGGTCACAATCACAGATTTGGAGGTTAATCTTCACCATCTAATATTGGGGGGGCACAGTTCAATCCAAAGCAGCTACTAAGGTAGTTGCCAACTCGTAGCCAGGTTCTTCTAACCAGCCTCCTGTAATCTCTTCTCCTAAAACTAAGCCTTGTTGAACAAAGGTTTTTGGAACAAGGTTCAGATCTTACCTTACCCTCTCATGCACAGATTTCAGCCCTGTCTTTCTCTCCTGTATTCTTCTTGGCACCAGAGTCCTAGCTTCTACAAGCCCCACAAATGTCCCTTCTTTCTGCCCCTGGGCCTCCTAAATTAAGACTCCTCTACCCTTCAGCCTGTTATGATAGGCTGAAACCTTCAGCTTTGAAGCCAACTTCCCATTCATCCACCCCAGCCAGCGCTAACGGAGTCTGTGCAGAGTTTGATATGTGTGAGGCTGGGCAGCTCTTCGGATACTGTTACCACCCTCAGAGCCTGGCCCCAGTCAGGATATGCAATTACCACAGGCCCAAGCAGCTCAGTGGGCAGAAACTCAGGATGCTCCTTGCAAGTAAGGGAGAATGCTGGTGTCTGTGCCCAGGTCAAGAAGCAGGCTGGGATCCTTGGAGAACGGAGCATCGCTCTGGGTGTCTGCCTAGTCATATCTGGGGTAAATGTGAAAGGAGGCAAGTTTCCTGCTCAGCTTCTCACGTGCTTCTTCTTGGGGCAGAAACGCATTCCGAGGGATGGGCAGCTCTGAGCCCACGGAAGACGACGTGTGGGTGGAAATAGTTAAAATAGAACCACAAGACTTTTTTTAAAAACAAGGAGATACTTTAGAAATCATCTTGAATTCATTTTATTTTACAAAAAAAAAAAAGGATCAATCTCCGTTTGCCTATTATAACCCAGGGAGTTGGAGACAGAAAGAGAGAATGAAAGAGCTAAATGCCTATGGTCCCTTTCCTGCCAGGTCACTGACCAGGACCTGGGCGCAGGCAAAATTACAGGTCAACCTCGTTGCCTTCCAAAGCTTTAAGCGGCAAGCTGTGAATGGGAAGAGCTGACCTTGCTAGAAGGAGCCATCACACCCTCTAGTCTCCCCAGCAAACTCTGAGAGATTCCCAGGTTGGTCCCAGTTGGGAACAGCCAGGCCTAATGTCAGGATCCAGGAAGCCAGCTCTTCCCCATTGCTCACTGGCAGGTGGCTTCGTTTGGCAGCACCTGGCTTGGGTGGAATCACCTTCCACCTCACAACAGTGTCGAGAGCAACAAGCAGGCTGAACAAATCTCAGCCCCACAGCAGCAGATCCCACTGAGAACTCTGTCATCCTTTTCAAGATGTACTTAGAGCAGTCGGGCCAACAGGAGGCTCTCAGAGGCTGGGCTGTAATCAGAGCCCGTTCATTAGTGAGCCCGACCCTCAGGACAATCAGAGAGAGGAATGTTCTGGCTGATGCCGCCCGTGGCGTTTAATCAATCAGCACAACCACCACCGCAGCGGGCCCCCAGATGCCTTCCCAACTGCCCCGGGAGGAGCTTCCAAAGAAGAAACAAGGAGCGAAAGAAAACCAAAGCCAACAAGCCAGACCTGTGTGATGGGAGGCGGCCCCTGTGGGACTGGGCGGCTCTTCAGAGGGACAACGACGTGGAGCTGGACCAGGCCTGGCCCAGAGGGTCCCTAAGGCAGCCTGTCCTCTGCTCTTTAAAGAGGTGTGACATCCAAGCGTGTCGACCCTGCGGGAAGGAGCAGGTAACACATCTGAAAAAGGACTTTTCTTTGCTTCCATCTATCCCTGCATCTCGCTCCTAGTCCTCCCTGGAGGGGACCGTCTCCCTTAGCTGCAACTGCCCCTTCTCAGCATCACTGAGAGCCTTTCTGTGTGATGATCTTCAGTTTCTAGGAGGCCCCATTTTACCCGAGTCTCTCTCCACCTGGAAGAATTCAATTTTAAAAAGCTTCATCCCCAGAGGTTTGTTAAGCAGGGTGTTCCAATCAGAGGATGGGTTCAAAGGGATCTTCGAGAGCGCTGAGTCCAGCCTTAACATTTCTCAGAAGAGAAAACTTAAGGTGTTAAAATATGTTGCAATGAAGAGCTAAATGTACAACATTTGCCATATGTATGATACTACACGGGAAACGTAAAGGCTATAACATTTGAAACATTAAGAGCAGAAATCATGAAAGTTCTGTAGAAGCAGGTAGTGGCTAAGACTATCCACCTTACAACCCTTGGCTAGAAAAGGAGGTGATACGTGAGTTTGCTAGGGCCCCCACAACAAAGTATTGATATCAATACTACAGAAAGGAGTGGCTTAAACTGAGGGAAATTGATTCTGTCTCTGGTCTAGAGGCTAGAAGCTGGAAATCGAGGTGTCAGCAGGGTTAGCTCCTTCTGAGGGATAATTTGGTCCCTGCCTGTCTCCTAGCATCCAGTGACAGCAGCAATTCCCAGCGCTCCTTGATCTACAGAAGCTCTGCTCCCTTCTCTGCCTCCATCGTCACCTGCCTTCCCCTCCATCTCCTCACATCATCGCCCTCTGTGGATGTCTCCTCTTCTCTTCCTCGAAGGACCCCAGTCATACTGATTTAGAGTCCTCTCTCAACATATGGAGCTTCCCTGGTGGCTCCATGGTAAAGAATCCGCCTGCAGTGCAGGAGATTCAGGAGACACTGGTTCAAGCCCTGGTTCGGGAAGATTCCCCCTGGAGGAGGGCATGGCAACCCACTCCAGTATTCCTGCCTGGAGAATCCCATGGACAGAGGAGCCTGGTGGGCTACAGTCCATGGGGTCGCAGAGTCAGACATGACTGAAGCAACTTAGCATGCACGCTCATCATATACGACCTCATGTCAACTCAATCACACCTGCAAAGACCCTATTTCCAAACAAGGTCACATTCATAGGTACTAGGGTTAGGACTTCAACAATCCTCTGGGGGACACAATGCAGCTCATAACAGGCAGTACTCTCTTTCCCACCTTCTTACTCTTGAGGATAATAGATGGTAACAGACATTGAAAGCATGGAGTTTGTACACACACGTTTACACTTGGTAAGCAAACAGTGTGTTTCTCAAAACATCTATTTTCCTTAAAAGTAAGGGATGTCAAACACATATCCTGAGCTCCATGTCTCTCCCTCCCTGTGCAGAACAACTAAAATCCACGTTGCTTCTTCAGAAAACCAATCTGTATGGAAGTAATGCTAGAAATGACCAGGGAGCAGCATTCCTCGGCCCAAGTTTGGTTTCACGTTCACCCAAGGCTCCAGTAAAGACAACCGACGCCCACCCCACCAGGAGTCGGCCACCTTTAGAGACAGTAGAGACAACGAGATCCTCTTGGGTATGTGTGTCTGTGTCTCTGTCTGTTACAAAGGACTGGAGAGGAAGAAGGTTGGAACTAAACGTAGCTTCTTTTAAGGGATTTAGAAGATAGGAAAATCCTTCCATCTCTACCCTTGAAACTTTTCTTTCTGACCCCCAACTGCCCTGATTGCCACTCTCTTCAGCCTCACAGTAACTCCTTGTGGCTTTGATGATGAGATGGTGGAGAAACCAAAGCCACCTTCCCCACTCAAGATTGCCCAAATGGTGACTGGCAAAACCGAGGACTTAGTGGGGTGTAGAATTTCCATTTTTTCAGATTCAGAACTTTCTTTGACATGCTTCAGCTCTGTAGAGAACTGTGATTCTTAGAAATATAATTGGAAAGGCAAGTCTGGATAGTCTCTGGGTTTGCAGCTGAAGTAAGAAGGTCAAAGTCTAAGGGGAAAAAAAATTCAAAGATGGATTCTGCGAGGGTTGCAATGAGTCTAGTAACTCTAAATGATTTCTGGCTTTCAGCTATATCCTTACTAGCCATTAAAGGAAACTTGTCTTAGGACAAATTAGGTTTTAAGTTCAACTCATTATAGTTTCCTCAGTGCGAACCAAGGTCTGAAGCAGCAGGTCTGATGAAAGACCAGGAGGCTCTTTGGCCTCTTCTACTTCATATGTAATTATATTTCTAGGGGGTGGCCAGCTTCACTCTCCTCTGAGCACTGCAGAGGTTACATGAGAAGCCCATGACCCTGCTTCTTCCCTGAAGGACTTTAGAATATCATGGAGACCTGACTTACATATCTGAAGCAAAGAATTTTAAATGGTAGCGTAACATACAGTGCTGAATAAAGTATAATCAAAGCCCATCATGTGCAGTAAAAGCCACAGGCAGTTCTCAAAAGGAGGGATGGAGATAAAAGGAAAGGCCATGAGAAAATATTCGAGGAGATAATAGTTGAAAATTTCCCTAAAATGGGGAAGGAAATAGTCACAGAAGTCCAAGAAACCCAGAGAGTCCCAAACAGGATAAACCCAAGGCGAAACACCCCAAGACATATATTAATCAAATTAACAAAGATCAAACACAAAGAACAAATATTAAAAGCAGCAAGGGAAAAACAACAAATAACACACAAGGGGATCCCCATAAGGATAACAGCTGATCTGTCAACAGAAACTCTTCAGGCTAGAAGGGAATGGCAGGACATACTTAAAGTAATGAAAGAGAATAATCTACAACCCAGATTACTGTACCCTGCAAGGATCTCATTCAGATATGAAGGAGAATTCAAAAGCTTTACAGACAAGCAAAAGCCGAGGGAATTCAGCACCACCAAACCAGCTCTCCAACAAATGCTGAAGGATCTTCTCTAAGCAGGAAACACAGAAAGGATGTTTAAACACGAACTCAAAACAACAAAGTAAATGGCAACAGGACCATACTTATCAATAATTACCTTAAATGTAAATGGGTTGAATGCCCCAACCAAAAGACAAAGACTGGCTGAATGGATACAAAAACAAGACCCCTATATATGCTGTCTACAAGAGACCCACCTCAAAACAAGGGACACATACAGACTGAAAGTGAAGGGATGGAAAAACATATTTCATGCAAACGGAGACCAAAAGAAAGCAGGAGTCACAGAATAGCATTGAAACATATATATTATCATATGTGAAACAGAACACCATTCCAGGTTCGATGCATGAGACAAATGCTCAGGGCTGGGGCAATGGGATGACCCAGAGGGATGGGATGGGGAGGGAGGTGGGAGGGGGGTTCAGGATGGGGAACACATGTAAACCCATGGCTGATTCATGTCAATGTATGGCAAAAACCACTACAATATTGTAAAGTAATTAGCCCCCAACTAAAATAAATAAATTTATTTTAAAAAAATAAAAATAAATTAAAAAAAAAAAAGAGGGATGGATAATATGGGGTGGGGTTAAGGGAAGATTCTCCATGGAGTCTGTGCTGTCCATCCTGGCTTGGCCTGGCTATAGTTTCTGAAACCTTTAACTTGCAGCTCCAGAACAATTCCGATCGTTAGGTTTGGAAGGTTTGGCATTCCTCCTAGGTTTTCTCAAGTTTTTAACCATAGCACACACTAAGCAAAGTACTACTACTTTCTATTGCCACTTGGCCCTCACAAAAGCATCAGAAAGCAGTACTATTCTAGATTCGTTCTTCCCGCTCTTCTAGCTCAGTATCCACCCTTCTCCAGCTGATGTATATGCACCGGATCCATTGACTCACTTGTTCTCTGCCTGAAGGTGGTCTTGGCCAATGAGAGGTGCAGGCAGGAGATGAGGATGCAGAAGGGGAGTGGGACTGGGCATGTTTTTAATACTGACTCTCACCTGGCAGCTTAGTGTGGGGCATCTGCCTGCTTCCTCTGAAGACCACAGCCCCATCAGGCAACTCCCCCCCTCACAGTATTCTGGAAGCTCTTTCCATTTACATCTTCAGGCCTCAGAGTTGTAAGTGTTAGTCTCTCAGCCATGTCCGACTCTTTGGGACTCCATGGACTATAGCCCGCCAGGCTCCTCTGTCCATGGGATTCTCCAGGCAAGAATATTGAAATGGGTTGCCATGCCCTCCTTCAGGGGATCTTCTCGACCCAAGGGTCGAACCAGCATCTCTCACATCCCCTGCATTGGCAGGCGGGTTCTTTACCATCTGAGCCACCAGTGAAGCCCACAGGAATGGCAAGGTCTCCCCTCTAATATTACGCCCCAATGCTGCACCATCTCTTGCTGCTTTTGCTCTTGCAAATAGTACTTTTCAAGTTTAAACTAATTCCAGTTATTCAATTTGAGTGTCATCTGTTTCCTGAAAGTATCTCACTGATACAAATACTTACTTCTGCCCTGTGTGATGCAATCTGATGTTCTTTATTCCATTCTTAAAAGCAAACAAACATGTAAAAACTATTATCTCTCACTTAATTGACTTCACAATCAACTAAGGAGTAGTGACCCATAGTTTGGAGAATAAAACTTGTCTTCATCAAAAATAACTGAACTTACTGTTGTAACATAAACCATATTCCCATCAGTGGGATGTCTGGAATTAGTCTTACGTCCTAGATGAGCCCCTGGCTGACTGGGCATTCATTGACCTGCAGCTTCTCCTCTATACCGGGCCCCCATTTAGAGGAATCATCCCTGTAACTGAGCCTCTTTCAGTCCCAGTTACTGGTTTTACCTAATCCCCAGCGGGCCTCTAACTGGCCTGAGCTTGAGGCCCATGGCCTGGTGGATCAGTTTCCTAGGGTTTCTGTAACAAACTACCCAAACTAGGTGACAGAAAACAATGTAAATTCATCCTCTCACAGCTCTGGAAGCCAGAATTCTGAAATTAAACCCATACTTGTGCAGAGGCACTGTAAGAGATTTTGCCCTTTGTCTCTTCCAGCCTCAGGTTGTTCAGTCGCTCAGTCATGTCTGACTCTTTGCAACACCATAGACTGCAGCACGCCAGGCCTCCCTGTCCATCACCAACTCCTGGAGCTTACTCAAACTCATGTTCACTGAGTCAGTGATGCCATCCAACCATCTTATCCTCTGTTGTCCCCTTGTCTTCCTGCCCTCAATCTTTTCCAGCATCAGGGTCTTTTCCAATAAGTCGGCTCTTCATACCAGGTGGCCAAAGTACTGGAGCTTCAGCTTCAGCATCAGTTCGTCCAATGAATATTCAGGGTTGATTTCCTTTAGGATTGATTGGTTTGATCTCCTTGCTGTCCAAGGGACTCTCAAGTGTCTTCTCCAACACCACATTTCGAAAGCATCGATTCTTTGGCCCTCAAGTCCTTCTTTATGATCCAACTCTCACATCCACATAGACTACTGGAAAAATCATAGCTTTGACTATGCAGATCTTTGTCAGCAGAGTGATGTCTCTGCTTTTTAATATGCTGTCTAGGTTTGTCACGTCTTTGTAGTTGCAGGCGTCCCTGGGCCTGTGGCTTCATTGGTCCAATGTCTACCTCTTTTCACATGGCCTCCTTCTCTCTGTGTCTTTTCATCTGTGTGTCTCTTGTAAGGACACTTGTCATTGGATTTAGGGTCCACATGGTTAATCCGTAATAATCTTATCTCAAGATCCTTAACTTAATTACATCTGTAAAGAACTTTTCTCCAAATAGGCTTAATTTTTTCAGTTATAGAGTCCATAGATTAGAACCATAGACATATCTTTAGAGCGGCCATTCAACCCACCACATTTGGTACCTTGACAAACCCACTAGCTCTTGAAAGTTCCCATGCAGAGCTTATGGCTGTACATTCAACTTGGATGGACCCTCGAAACCAAGGCACTGGTAGCCACCTATCTAGGAGAAGCACCACAGTTCAGAGATGACTGGGCATAACCCCACCAGACAGATCCATACCTGAGGATGGCAATACCCAGAAGATCAAGTTTTGAATGTTAGAGTTGGACTATAAAGAAAGCTGAGCGCCAAAGAATTGATGCTTTTGAACCATAGTGTTGGAGAAGACTCTTGAGAGTCCCTTGGACTGCACGGAGATCCAACCAGTCCATCCTAAAGGAAATCAGTCCTGAATATTCATTGGAAGGACTGATACTGAAGCTGAAACTCCAATACTTTGGCCACCTGATGCGAAGAACTGACTCATTTGAAAAGACCCTGATGCTGGGAAAGATTGAAGGCAGGAGGAGAAGGGGGCGACAGAGGATGAGATGGTTGGATGGCATCACCAATTCAATGGACATGAGTTTGGGTAAACTCCAGGAGCTGGCGATGGACAGAGAAGCCTGGGATGCTGCAGTCCATGGGGACGCAAAGAGTCGGACACGACTGAGCAACTGAACTGAACTGTTTTGGATGCAGGTCATATTGTTTGGCAGCTCACTATCTAGGTGGGTCTGTGCCTTTCTGCTCTAGTAATGTTGTTGTTTAGTCAGTAAGTCACGTCCTAGTCTTTTGCCACCCATGGACTGCAGCCTGCCGGGCTCTTCTGTCCAGGGGATTTCCTGGGCAAGAATACTGGAGTGGGTTACCATTTCCTTGTCAGGGGATCTACCTGACCAAGGGATCAGACTCACATCTCCTGCATTGGCAGGTGGATTCTTTACCACTAAACCACCACGGAAGCCCCATTTCTGGTAATACACAGCCACAATTTCTTATCCTCCTCACCAGCCAACCTTAGACAGCGTGAGTCATTAAAAAGACAGATCATGAAGAATGGAAAGGGCTTTGAAAAGTGAGAGGAAAAATGGTAACCTATGGGAAAGAGCAAACATATAGACACAAAGGAGCCCTATTCTTTAATCAAGCAACAAATCTGATTTGAAGCTCAGAATGGCAGTAATATCTTTGAATTACTGTGACAGTGAGGGGAGCATTTTTCCTGTGTGACTCTCAAACTTCCTGGGTACTAATTTCTCTTGAACACTGCAAAAAATCTCCTTATGGGGGAAAAAAAAAACTGCTACTGCCTTCTTTCAAAGATCAATTCATTCAAGACTCCTAGGAGTCTTTCTCCATCTTGTGGCCAGTCAGGAGACTGGAACATGTCCACCCTCTGTGCCAGGTCCTAGCCCTGGAGGTCAACATGCTGCGCTCGGCTCTTAGATCTGACTGGCCTACCTGGAACTCGAGATAAATGGCTGGCATTTTCATGAGGCTTTATCCTATATCACACTGTTTAAATCTAAGAATGAATAAACCACTGTAAATTCTTACAATCTCAATAATCAACCTTGCATTAATTGTACATCAAGCTCAGAGCCTCTAATAAAGAATACTGGCAGAAGACAAGGAAAGAGAGTTCTTAACCAAGCCTTTTGAATGTTAGCAGATGAAGAAAACTGTAGTTTTCATTCACATTGTCTCATAAGGAAAGAGTAAGTGGTCAAGCCACAGAAGAAAACCTCTTCCTTTACTCTGTGGAATGGAGGCTAAGCAGCTCTGCCCCTTGAGGGAAACATCTCATTGGAAAACTGTTAAATTAGATAACCAGGACCTGACAATTTCCATGAAGAAATTGTCCACCCAGACAATTCTGAGCCACTTATGTTGGCCTGATGTAATCTTTTGTGTAAAGTTTAAGTTATCTGGGGCCTGCGTGTTGAAGTACTCTCACCAGGCTACCCATGACTGGCCATTAGCAGCATTGTAAAGAGGCTCAGGTAATACAGTGGACATGAAATGGGTTTCTGACATCTGAAGGTATGAATTTGGGTCTTGCCCTTATTAACTGCTCTCTAGAGAGCCTGGGTGGGCCATTTTTGAGCTCTCTGAGCCTCTGCTTCCTCATTGTAATTCACTGATCTTTGAAAGAAGGCAGTAGCAGTATTTTTTTCCCACAAGGAGATTTTTTTGCAGTCCATCAATTGTGGGTTTGTTATGAGAGTTAAATGAGAATATTCAATAAATATTTATTGAGCAACAATTATGTGCACTCCTGGGCATTCAGGCACTGTGCTGTGCTTAGCTGCTCAGTCTCATCTGACTCTTTGGAACCCGGTGGACTGTAGCCCACCAGTCTCCTCTGTCCATGGGATTCTCTAGGCAAGAATGCTGGAGTGGGTTGCCATGCCCTCCTCCAGGGGATCTTCCCAACCCAGGGATCAAACCCAGGTCTCTCACATTGCAGGCTGACTCTTTACCAGCTGAGCCATGAGGGAAGCCCATGAATACTGGAATGGGTACCCTATCCCTTCTCCAGAGGATCTTCCTGACCCAAGAATAGAACCGGGGTCTCCTGCATTGCAGGTGGATTTTTTACCAGCTGAGCTACAAGGGAAGCCTGGGCATTCAGGTACATAACACAAAACAGACAAAACACTCTTGTCCTTGCTAAGATGACAGTCTAATGGTAGAAGCTAGATAATAAACTATGGTTGAAGTGTTTCCCCAGTTTTTCTATTATTAATAGATAATGTGCATTATTATTCATCTGAAGGAGTTTTGAAATAGATTCTAGATACAAACTTTCTCTTTGTTAGATATGTTATGGAATTATTCTCCCACTCTGTAGTTTACTTTTGGTCTCTCATGATTTGTCTTTTGGTGAGCAAAATATCTTAATTTTAATGTCATCAGATATATCAGTTCTTTATTTTATGGTTAGAGACTTGTCTGTCTTGTTTTTTCCACATTCTGAGGTCTTAAAGATGCTCACCTATGTTACATTCTAAAAGCTTTTATGTTTTGCCATTCACACTTAGGTCTGTATATGCCTGGAATTGTTTTTTATATGTAATATGAGAAAAGGATCCTATTTCATTTTTGTCTGTATGACTATCCAATTACCCTAACTCTATTGGAAAAAACATCCTTTTACTAGTCTATGGTTTCCTTTGTCACAACTCAAGTCCATATATATGTCAGTGAATATCTGGGTCATCTCTTCTGTTCCATTGGTTGATTTTTTTTAAGCTTTTTGCCAATACTTTGTGTGTCAGTTTTGCATGCATGTGCAGTTATATCTGACTCTGCGACTCCATGGACTGTAGCCTGCCAGGCTCTTCCGTCCATGAATATTCCAGGCAAGTGTACTGGAGCAGGTTGCCATTTCCCACTACAGGGGATCCCTAATATAGGGATCAAACCCGTATCTCTTTCGTCTTCTACCTTGGCAGGTGAATTCTTTACTGCTGGGCCATCTAGGAAGTCCCTTTGCCAATACTAGACTAGTCTTAATTACTATAAATTTATAAACTTTAACAGTGAGTAGGCCAAGTTTTTTTTCAAGAATGTCTCTTCTCATTCTTTTAGTTTTAGTACAAATTTTAAAATAATCTTGTTGGGTTCTGGAAAATACTTTGCTGGTATTCTCAAAGGGATTGCATTGAATCTACAGATCCATTTGGGAGAACTGACATCTTTGATACATATCTTCCTTAATGAATGTATAGATCTATAGGTCTGTAGTCAATTTCTATAACTATTCTCCATGTAATTTAAAAATAATAAACATTTTTCAGTTGGGTACAGTGTTCTATATATGGGAATTAAGTAGTTTTGTAAGCTGTGCTATAATATCTATATTATTTTTAAGTTTGTCTTTTTTAAGTCTGTCTTCTATCAATTACTGAGAGAGAGAGTTTGTCATTTTCCATTACGACAGCAGATTTATTTCTGTTAGTAATTCTATCAAATATATATATATACACACACATATATATATATAGAGAGAGCATGTTATTAAAGAGCATACAAATTAAAAATACAGGTAAGGCCAAAAATTCAGCAAGAAAATGGAGACTAAAAAAGTAACAACATATTTGGAAAAAAAAACAACAACATGGAAATTCTAGAAGTGAAAATTAAAGCAGTAACAAAAAGTCATTCAATAGTTCGCTCTAATCCCAAATTAGACACAGCTGAAGAATTATTGAACTGAATATTAGGTTAAAAGAACCTACCAAGATTAAAAATAAGCAAAAGGATGAAAAAAGCAGAAGAGAGAATTGGTTGTAAAATGTTAGAAGAATTAGAGGAACAAAAGGAAAAGAGTAAATCACCCAGAGATCAGGAAGCTGCTTCGTGTCCCAGTTTAGAGCCCACTAACCCACGTGATTGCCACCGCTCTTGCCATTGCTGTTGAAACTCACCCACCGCTTCTAACCAGAAGCTCTGGAGTTAACCCCATTGATGCTGCAGAAACCAACATCAAAGCTGTAAGGGCTTATAGCCACTATCAGAAGTGGAAAAATGACTTCTTCCTCTACTAACCCATCAGTGTAAGACAACCAGCAGCAAACCCCATAGCTCTATAAAGTCAGATTAATAAGGCTTCCCTGGTGGCTCAGTCAGTAAAGAATCCTCCTGCAATGCAGGAGACCTGGGTTCAGTTCCTTGATCAGGAAGATCCCCTGGAGAAGGAAATGGCAACCCACTCCAGTATTTTTGCCTGGACAATCCCATGGACAGTGAAGTCTGGCGGGCTATAGTCCATGGGCTTGCAAGAGTCAGACACCACTTAGCAACAAAACCACCACCACACCACCAGGGAAATGACAGAGGAACTGTAAACATCTCATCAAACAACAGAAATGACAAAGTCACAGAATTTGAGGGAAAGATGGAATTTAGTTGAAACTTAAAAGAAGCAGTGCTTGGACAGGCTCAAAGCAAAGCAAGTCTGGACTGAAAAGTGGATTCAGAGTCCGGTTTCCTTAGAAACTAAAAATTAAGATAGATATGGAATGCTGTGTCTAAGAACCAATTACCTGAAACCCTGCAAATAGATTGAAGCTTGAGGTCCCTTCTCTTTATCAAAGTGGCTCAGATCCTTTGGGCAAAAGTGAGATGTTTCATTCTTATTGATATAATTTCAAGTAACAAAAGATTTCAGAGGAAAAAAAATATTGTTCACAGGTAAGAAAGCAGGAATCGCTTAAAGAAGGAAGTCATTATGACATTTTACAAGTGCAGCATATCCTTGGAGAAACATTGTCTCCCACTAACTTTGCAGCTGGCTTTATCTGTGGCTATGTCCACCTGAATGGCAACATGGTGGGGCAGATTTTACTTTCTCAGTCTGTGTTAATTTTTGGATTCTCATTTCTTTCTTCTACGTTCAGTAACTATTTTACACATGGTAATGTATATAAAGTGGTCTTAAAAGATGATCTCATCTTTCTAGTTTCCCATGTCTGCCAAGATCGTAGTTTGTAGTTCCTAGTTATCTTTTTAGTTGCTTCACACTTTAAAGAAAATAATTTTTAGATTTGTCTTGGCTATTTTAGCTGCTTGAACAAAATGGTTATTTGAGTGTAATTAGCTTACCAGTACCCACCCCCTCCACTTCCTTTTTCTAAATTAATTTTTATTAGAGTATAGTTGATTGACAATGTTGCGTTAGATTTGGGTGTACAGCAAAGTGAATCAATTACACATATACATTCTTCTCTGGATTCTTTTCGCAAATAGGTCATTACAGAGGTCGAGTAGTTTCCTGCACTATATGTGTGTGCTTAGTCACTCAGTCATGTCGGACTCTTTGTGACCCCATGGACTGCAGCCCACCAGGCTCCTCTGTCCATGGGGATTTTCCAGGCAAGAATACTGGAGTGGGTTTCCATGCCCTCCTCCAGAGGATCTTCCCGACCCAGGGAGCGAACCCAGGTCTCCCACATTGCAGGTGGATTCTTTACCATCTGAACCTGCGCTATATAGTAGGTTCTTATTAGTGATCTATTTTATATAGTGTGTATATGTCAATCCCAATCTCCCAATTTATCTCCCCCTTCCCCCTTGGTAACCATAACTTTGTTTTCTACATCTGTGGCTATTTCTATTTTGTGATAAGTTCCTTTGTGCCAGTTTTTATATTTCACCTTAAGCAATATCATATGATACGACAATCTCTAGATCCATCCGTGTCACTGCAAATGGCAGTGTTTCATCCCTTTTGAGGTCTAAGCGACACTCCGTTCTGTACACGCACCATGTCTCTTTATCCGTTCCTCCATCAGTGATCATTTACGTCTCCTCCCTGTCCCAGCTGCAGCACATACGGCTACAGCGAACCTGGGGTGCAAGTACCCTTTGGGATTGTGGTTTTCCTGGGTGTGTGCCCAGGAGTGGGATTTCTGGATCACATGGTAGTTCTATTTTTAGTTCTTTACGGAACCTCCATACTGTTCGCCATAGTCGCTGCGCCAAGTTACATTCCCACCAACAGGGTAGGAGAGTTCTCTTTTCTTTACATCCTCCCCAGCATTTATTGTTTGTAGATTATTTTGCTGATGGTCATTCTGACCAGTGTGTACCTACTTTCTAATCAATCTTGCACATTTTTGTCAAAATTATCTACTTAAACTCAGCTCTAATCATGTCAAGAGATAACCCCTACACGTGCAAATGAAGACTAAGTCCAGACAGTTTGTGGGCAAGAATGTTTGCCTCTGATGCTGGCCTGATAAAGGGTATGTGAGCTCAGGACATGGGCACTTTTATTAGATCACACTACTCAATGTCCTTGCATTCAGTGGAACCCCAAATATATTTTTGCAAGTGATGAACCGTTTCAGTAAAATTGAATCCACATGTTTTAAATTCATTGACAATTGACGCATTAACAAACTGTACGGTGAGAATAAGCTGATGGTCTCAAACCTTTCAAACCTTGCAAGAAGCCTTGTTTCTTCATTTATTTTCCTTAGAAACATGAAGTTTATTATTCCAAGAAAAAAAAAAAAAGCACTCCAACCCCAAACTCTACATAGTCTCCATCTGTCAAGTCCTAGAGGGACTTACAGTGTCTGCGAGAAGGGGAAAGGTTTTATGGCCTAAGAGAACTCAGGATTCCTCTCTGCTGGGCTGGAATTTTCCAATGTTTTTTGCCTTTTAGTTCTCACCTCCAGATCAGTGTATCATCTTTTTCATCCAATAGATTTTACAGTTTACGAAGGGCTTTCTCATCCATCACCTGACTTGATCCTCTGTGAAACCCCATGAAGTCAGCACTTCTAGCTCGTCTTTATTGCTGTTTAATGGAGGGAAAGAGGAGATTCAGACAAGTTAGCCGTCTTACCCAAAGCTTCATGATATGATAGCCAGCCTCCAAGATGACAAGTTGGTCCCTGGACCAAGGCATATTGTGCCAGGATTGGGCTGTGTGACCAATAGCAGTCAGCAGAAATAATGGTATATTGTTTATTAGATCGGAGAAGGCAATGGCACCCCACTCCAGTACTCTCGCCTGGAAAATCCCATGGACAGAGGAGCCTGGCAGGCTGCAGTCCATGGGGTCGCTAAGAGTCAGACACGACTGAGCGACTTCACTTTCACTTTTCCCTTTCATGCACTGGAGAAGGAAATGGCAACCCACTCCAGTATTCTTGCCTGGAGAATCCCAGGGACGGGGGAGCCTGGTAGGCTGCCGTCTATGGGGTCGCACAGAGTTGGACACGACTGAAGCGACTTAGCAGCAGCAGCAGCAGTTTATTAGATGATAAAAAGACTGGCCTCAGTCTTGGGGGGTCCTCTCTCTCTTTTTCTGTCTCTCCCTCTCACTCTTCCTCTCTTACTTCTCAAGACATATTAGGAAGCCTTGGACCACCTAGGAGAGGTCCATATGGTGAGGAAATGATGTCTCCAGCCAAAAGCCAGCAAAGAACCATGAAAAACCATGTGAATGAGTTTGGAAGTGGATCCTTTAGCCCGAGTTAAGCCTTCAGATAACTGTAGTCCTGGCCAACAGCTTAACTGCAACCTCATTAGAGACACTGTACCAAAACCACTCAGCTAAGCCATTCCTAGATACCTCACTCTCAGTAACTGAATAAATGTTCATTGTTTTAAGTTGCTAGGTTTGGAGTACTTTGTTACACAGCAACGGATAACTGATATACAGGGCTACATGTGTTTCACAACAGCATGACCGAACAGAGATAGTGTATCCACGTCTACCAACCCAAGGTGGGGAATCCCATATTCAGTAAGAAACATAAGCACGTGTGAAACTCAGGACTCACTAGACTTTTAAGTGATGGAGAAATCTAGAGAAAAATAAATAAATTTTGGATCTGGCAAGCCTTTATAATGAACTTTTCCATTCTTAAAATCTTTTTGGCAATGTGATCTATTTGATCTCAACAGAACAGTCTCAGTGTGGAACCCTTTATGTTCACTTTCTAGGTCATAAGTATGCCCGCTAGCCAGCTCTCATCTGCTTCTGGGGCATCTACCTCCCTTCAAAGAGTCTTCCTTCTGAGAAGCAGCACTTTAGATACCTTTTCATTGCTTACCTAATAAGCCTCTAAATCATCTAAGTGTCAGGTCACCAAGTGCCTTATGTGCTGGACCTCACGGCAAACTGGGCCATTGACAGTATTTCTGAGTCAAGTCATGTTCAGTGAACACCTAGGGGTCTGCCTATCAAGGAGCTGCTCTACCTTTTACCCAACTCACGAACAGTCCCTGGGTGGTCCTTGCATCCTGAAGCATTAGGGCCTTTGCTATCTACTTGGCAAACTCTCTACCCCATCCAGAAATGGTCTGCTCTCTGCTCCATAAATCTCAGCAGTTGGCCTCTCTTTCTCTTTATGTTCCTGAAATCTGAATGCATTCTTCACTTCTCCCTCTCTGAATCCTGTGTGAATTCTATCCACCCCTCAATGCTAGACAGTTACCTGAGATTTTTCTGACCTTCAGCTTTACCCCCTAAAGAGCTCTCCCTTGTCTGGAATCCACAAGCCCCTCTCATTTCCCCTGTACATCGCTGGATAAAAGGACACTTTATTTTTACAGCACGACTGAGAGAGGGGAGTCATCAATCACAGAGCACGCGCTCAGGGGTAAGCTCCCCACCAGGCACTCTGCGTAGATTACTGAATACACAGATGCCATCTCTCTGTGAGGGTCTTTACTGAGTATTGCTGAGCAACTGATTGACTAGGAGGCTCTTTAGTGTCTGTACACCCCCAATCCCTCCAGTGGATTTTCATAAATGAGATGAAGGTCCACTCAAGCCCCAGGGCCCCTAGATTGGATTTCCTTAGGTCTTTAGTAGACATGCCCATCACTGTCTCAACGCCTCTATACCCTGTTCACAGCCCCTGACAGGAGTGACTCTGAGCACTGCATGGCCCCTGGCCACCACTGGTTGGACCCGGGATGGATGCCTGACTCAAACTGGGCCCTCTCTTCTTTAGGCTGTAGAAGAAAGAGATCTCTAAGGGGCTGAAGAAGTTGGATCATGAGAGGTATCAGATCTTTTAGTTAAACATCACAGAGCTTATACAGACTTAGAAAACAAACATATGGTTACCCAAGGGGGAATGGGGTGGGGAAGAGATATAAATTAGTTAGGAGGTTGGGATTCACATATATACACTGCTGCTGCTGCTGCTGCTGCTGCTAAGTCACTTCAGTCGTGTCCAACTCTGTGCAACCCCATAGATGGCAGCCCACCAGGCTCCCCCGTCACTGGGATTCTCCAGGCAAGAACACTGGAGTGGGTTGCCATTGCCTTCTCCAATGCATGAAAGTGAAAAGTGAAAGGGAAGTCGCTCAGTCGTGTCCGACTCTTAGCGACCCCATGGACTGCAGCTTTTCCATGGGCTTTTCCAGGCAAGAGTACTGGAGTGGGTTGCCATTGCCTTCTCCGATATATACACTACTATAAACACTACTATAAATCAAATAGATAACCAATAAGGATCTAGTGTATAGCACAGGGAACTCTGCTCAATATTCTATAATACCTAAATGGGAAAAGAATTTGAAAAAGAATAGATATGTATATGTGTATAACTGAATCACTTTGCTGAACACATGAAACTAACTCAAGATTGTAAATCAATCATACTCCAATATAAGATAAAATTTTTTAAAAAGCAAAAAGGTCATAAGGTTTAATCAGCATCAGCATTGTGCCAAGACAATTCAGAATTACAAGGGAGTGAAAAATTCAAAATTAATTAGAAGAAACTGACCTGTCTATAGTAGAAAGCTGAGGAACAGACCAAATGCCCAACTGAGGCAGCACTGAGGAACTCTGGAATGGGGCGGCTCTGTTCCTGACTCTCCCTAGCTCCCCTGTGGCCTGGCAGAACTTCATCCCCTATCCTGGGATGCCTTCAGTAGAGTTCCTTGCAGTCCTTCAATAATCTCCCTTTATTTCTGGACTAGTCTGATAGGTTTCTGTTCTTGCAATTAACAAGGCCTGAATTAAACTATACCCAATATTTTTAAAGTTAAACAGGGCATAAATGGTGTCAAATTCATATTCATGTTGATCCTGAAATATTGAAGCTATCTGTAGGCTATAAAGTACACTTGTGTTATGGATCCTAAACATTCTTTAGTAAAAGCTTCTCATTTTACAGATAAGGAAAAAGATATCTAGAAAGAAAAAAAAAAAGAGATAGCCAGGTGCACAGCAATTGATGGAATGAAGACTAGGACCAAGGGCCCCTCATGTTGTCCAGGGTTCGTTTATTACTTTGCCATCATTGACTCTGCTCTTTCCAATGATTAGGTCCACTGGAGCAGTCAAAACAGTCTTTAATATTTCTCTATATTAAAGAGAAATAGCAGAGATCATTAGTGTCTCCCCAGACCAACCTCACTGATGTATTCTGGGGGAATTTTGCTTAGATCTCAAGCAGCTAAAGGAAAAGATAAGAGAGGTGCTGAGGCTGCATTTCTTTAAAAATCTGGGTCAGAGGCACAGAAGAGAGAAATGCAATGAGGTTACTGGCTGCCCACTTTGAAATACAGTTCATATGCATCTGAAGAGGACACTACAAAGGAAAGTTTATCAGTTTTCCCATAAAAACATGAAGTCAGTCTGTTAATAAGAGAAAAAATATTGCAATTTCTTGGAGCAATTGTGCTGAGCAGGCTGAATTGCCTACAGAATGCCCTTGTCAAATACATTCTTCCTATAAGTTACCCACTTGGTAATGTGATGCTTGAAACAATCAAAATTATTTTGTTACAATGTATTAGATTTCCAGTAATGGAAAGAAAATCTTCACTGGACCCATCTCCTTAATGCATTTTAGTACCTTAAATATTTTAATCTTATTGCAATTAAATGAAAATATTCTCAAAGTGTGTTTGTTAAGATTGAATCTACTTAAATGTCTTAAAGAAATAAGAATGAGTAAAGTGAGACATTAAAGGATGGTAATGAGAATGACAGATGGGCTAAGAGGATACTGGGGACCGGAAATTGGTCCCACAGTTAGCCCACAGTCAGTGATGTGTGTGTGTGTGTGTGTGTGCGTGCACGCGTGCACATGCGCACACTCAGTCGTGTCCAACTCTTTGCAACCCCATTGACGATAGCCCACAAGGCTCCTCTGTCCATGGAATTTTTCAGGCAAGGATACTGAAGTGGGTTGCCATTTCCTCCTCTAGGGGATCTTCCCAATGCAGGGATTGAATCTGAGTTTCCTGCATTTGTTGCATTGGCAGGCAGATTCTTTACCACTGCACCACCTGGGAACATAACCCTAAATACTGACAGAGAAGCCCCAATCGCTATGGATAAGAAAGAAGAGGAAGAAGCTGTCTTCTACCTCTAGCTATAATGAGTTACTACTACAGTTTATTGAGCATTTACTCTAGCTAGACACCGTTAAGTACTTTTTATGCACTATTTCACATAATCTTCATAAGAATTCTATTGGATAAGTAGTATTACTTTTAATTTCTCTATTTCATAGGTTAAAAAATACAGAGTTTACAGAAGTTAATTAACTTTACCAGATTACTGGCTAATAAAAGACAGACCTCAGAGATCCAATACCCAGGCCTTTCTCTCAACCTCTCATTTCTCTTTCATTTTAAACATCGACTCTATTCTTCAGCCTCCTCTCTGTGACAGGAAACATGGGCAGAAGTGATTCTGGGACCACATTCATGCAGTTAATTTATACTATCTTAAATATTTTTGATACCCTTAACTATATTATGGGGCTTCCTTGGTGGCTCAGATGGTAAAAAATCTGCCTCCAATACAGGAGACTCGGGTTTGATCCCTGAGTTGGGAAGACCCCCGGGAGAAGGAAACAGCTAGTCACTTCAGTATTTTAGCCTGGAGAATCCCATGGACAGAGGAGCCTGGTGGGCTACAGTCCATGGGGTCACAAAGAGTCAGACACAGCTAAGCAACTAACACTTTCACTTTTCTAGGGTAGATATACAAGAAAAATTAGGAGCAGAAACTGACAATTGTTCAGGCAGGACAGAAAAGCAGTGGCAGTGGGATCGGTGATGAAAAGATGAAAGGGATTGATGCTAAGGAGGCAGGATTCATAAAAGAAAGTCTGAATCTTTATTCAGGATTAGACTGTCCAAGCAGTTCGCTGATGCTCAACAACCTTCATGGCTGCACCAGTAAGACCACAAACACAGCAATGAACCAAAAATGTCAATGGAAACAATCTAAATCCTTTTGGTCTCCCAGAAGTAGCAGAAGCAATAGTAACTGCATCCCCATCAACTACAGCCTTAAATTGAAGCTGCTGGTTTGCCATCTGCCATCAGCCATCTGCCATCAGCCTTGGAAATGGAATTATGAGTACAGAAACTGTTCCTGTAAGTCTTTTAACCAACCAGATACTGGAAAAAGCAAGGATACATTCACCCCTACAGCCTGCAAAGGAGCACAGCCCCACCAGAAACTTGATTTCAGCCCATTGTTGTTGTTTAGTCAATAAGTCGTGTCAGACTCTTTGTGACCACTTGAATTGTAGCCCGCCAGGCTCCTCGGTTCATGGGATTTCCTAGGTAAGAATACTGGAGTGTATTGCCATCTCCTTCTCCAGAGGATCTTCCCAACCCAGAGATCAAACCCATGTCTCTTGTATGGCAAGTGGATTCTTTTCCACTGAGCCACCAGGGACACCCATGGTTTCAGATTTCTGACCTCCAAATGGTGAGAGAATAAATTTTTGTTGTCTGAAGCCACCAAATCCATGGTAATTTGTTGCAGTAGCCCTAAGAAATTAATATGCAGACATCAACATGGAAATGACAGTTGTTAGAATTATCTCACAAGAAATGTAAATTTCAGTCAGTTCAGTCAGTTCAGTCGCTCAGTCGTGTCCAACCGTTTGCGACCCCATGAATCGCAGCACGCCAGGCCTCCCTGTCCATCACCAACTCTTGGAGTTTACCCAAACCCATGTCCATCGAGTCAGTGATGCCATCCAACCATCTCATCCTCTGTTGTCCCCTTCTCCTCCTGCCCCCAATCCTACCCAGCATTAGGGTCTTTTCCAATGAGTCAACTCTTCGCATGAGGTGGCCAAAGTATTGGAGTTTCAGCTTCAACATCATTCCTTCTAATGAACACACAGGACTGATCTCCTTTAGGATGGACTGGTTGGATCTCCTTGCAGTCCAAGGGACTCTCAAGAGTCTTCTCCAACACCACAGTTCAAAAGCATCAAATCTTCGGCGCTTAGCTTTCTTCACTGTCCAACTCTCACAGCCATACATGACCACTGGAAAAACCATAGCCTTGACTAGATGGACCTTTGTTGGCAAAGTAATGTCTCTGCTTTTAAATATGCTATTTAGGTTGGTCATAACCTTCCTTCCAATGAGTAAGCGTCTTTTAATTTCATGGCTGCAATCACTTAGCCATCGTATAAATGTTTCAATAAGCAATAGCAAATATGCTTGAAACAAAGGAAGAAATAGAAAAGGTCAGCTCAACCACAACAACAACAACAAAAAACAGAAGATATAAAAAGGAACCAAATGAAAAGTTTAGAAATGAAGAATATAATAATCCAAATGAAAACCCAATGGACAAGCTTCACAGCAGAATGGAGATGACAAAGGAAAGAATGAGTGATCTTGAAAACAGAATGATGGAAATCACCCAATATGAACAACAGAAAAAAAAAAAAAAAGATTGAAAAAACTCAGAGGGAGACCCAGGGACCTGTGGTCCTAATATAAAACATCTAACATTTGCGTCATTGATGCATGAAAAGAGCTGGGCCATGAGTACAGACGGGTCTGGATTTGATTCCTGGCTCTGTCACCTCCCATGTTTCCTTGGAGCAGAAGGTCTCTAAGCCTCTAAGCCCCAGTTTTCCCAGAAATTATTTCCCTGGAAATAATTCAATTTCTTTCAGAGGGGTTTTGTGAGGACTGAAAACAATAACTATGGGACAAAAAAAAAAAAAACTTCAAATGTGATTAGAAATGAGTCTGTTTGAATCACACATTTGTTTTGCTAAAGGGGACAAAGGAACAAAAGCCAAAGTAAGAGATCTTCACGCTTTTTACTAACAAGTAACTTCTTGTCATTTATATACTGAGGTCACCTGAATATTCATTGGAAGGACTGATGCTGAAGAAATTGAAGCTCCAATATTTTGGCCACCTGATGCAAAGAGCTGACTTATTAGAAAAGACCCTGATGCTGGGAAAGACTGAGGAGGAGGACAAGGGGACAACAGAGGATGAGATGGTTGGATGGCATCACTGACTCAATGGACATGAGTTTGAGTAAACTCTGGGAGTTGGTGATGGGCAGGGAAGCCTGGAGTGTTGCAGTCCATGGGGTCACCAAGAGTCGGACACGACTGAGCAACTGAACAACAACCATATACGGAAGTGACAGAATGAAGTTAAAATGTCATAAACAAGGAGCTCATAATCAGTGTGTACATCAAAACTGAGGCAAATTAACTCAATTTCTATAGCATTTTCTAACAAAACACTTTCTTATTGAACTTATAATGAATAAATAGAATTTCTTACCAAAAAAGTGAATTCTTCAATAATCCTAGCCATATAATTAAAGGTTACATTCCATAGAAGATAGAAATAAATATTTGTATTTTAAATGGCTGATCAGCAAAGGAGAGTTTATTTTTTTCAGCAAATAACATAGAAATTTAATAATTCAGAATTCCTACAGATACTATTTCAAAAGAACATTTGCCTCACCTGGCTAAAGTTCTTTCTTGCTTGTCATTTTACAGTAATTGACTTGTCAATAGCCTTTAATCTCTTATCTTCAAGACAAAGGATAATGAACTAGCCCAACGCTTTCTAGTCCGGTAGTCACTTAAGTCTTCTTTTCAACTCCTATTCGCTCTAAGTCTGTTGAGATTTATAGCAATAGTTCAGCCACACTTGTGACCTAGAAAAATTGTGAATAGAAAAAGGCATGGCATATTTATACAATGGGATATCACTCGGGCATAAGAATGAAATAATGCCATGTGCAGCACATGGATGCACCTAGAGATTATCAAACTAAATGAAGTAAACCATAGAAAGACAGATACATATGATATTGCTTATATGAGGAGTCTAAAATAAAAAAGAAAGAAAAAGATACAAATGAACTTACAGACAAAACAAAATAGACGCACAGATATAGAAAACAAATTTATGACTACCAAAGGGGAAGGGGCGGGGATAAATTACGAGTCTTGGATTAACACAAACACACTATTATACATAAAATAGATAACTAACAAGGATCTACTGTATCACATAGGGAGCATGGGAAACTTTACTCAATATTTTGTAATAACCTATAAGGGAAAAGAATATATACATACATATATATATATACACACATATACATCTGAATAGCTTTGCTGTACATCTAAAATTAATATGACATTGTAAACCAATTATACTTCAATTAAAATAGTGTGCCTGCATGCATGCGTAGTCGCTTCAGTCGCAGCTGACTCTGCGACACCACCATGGACGGTAGCCCCCTGGGCTCCTCTGTCCATGGGATCCTCCAGGCAAGAGTACTGGAGTGGGTTGCCACGACCTCTTCCAGGGGACCTTCCCAAGCCCGGGCTCAAACCCACATCTCCTGCGTCTCCTGCATTGCAGGCAGATTCTTTACCCACTGAGCCACTTGGAAAGTCGAAATTAAATAGGTAGATAGATAGATAGGTAGGTAGGTAGATAGATAGATAGATAGATAGATAGGTAGGTAGATAGATAGATAGATAGGTAGGTAGATAGATAGATAGGTAGATAGATAGATAGATAGGTAGATAGATAGATAGATAGGTAGGTAGGTAGGTAGATAGATAGGTAGATAGGTAGGTAGATAGATAGATAGATCGATAGATTGATAGATAGATAGGTAGATAGATAGATAGGTAGATCGATAGGTAAGTAGGTAGATAGGTAGGTAGGTAGATAGATAGATAGGTAGATAGATAGATCGATAGATAGATAGATCAATAGATAGGTAGGTAGGTAGGTAGGTAGATAGATAGGTAGGTGGGTAGGTAGATAGATAGATAGGTAGGTAGGTAGGTAGATAGATAGATAGGTAGATAGATAGATACATAGATAGGTAGATAGATAGATCGACAGATAGATAGATCGACAGATAGGTAGATAGATCGATAGGGCTATTAATTTCTTTCCCACAAGGAAACCGCCTAGCATAGCAGCTGCCTGAAGAAGGGGCTCAGGCACAAGCACTGGAGGGTCTCTCAGCTTCCTGTCTGGTCTGTGTGCTTCCTCACCCTGAGAAGGCTGGCAGAAGTGTGACCATCGAAATCTTCCATAGTGACACTCGACCATATTTTCTGTGTGGCTCTTTCTAAATCTGAACCAGAAAATGGAACCTTTGGGGGCCAACACCGTCAGTCATCTTTCACGATAAACGATCGTAAATCATACATATGAAATATCTACTTTCCTCCTTCAGAAAAAAAATAAGTAACTTCTTGCCTTTCCAGTTACTGTTTCATTTTGCTCTCATAAACTAGCTAGAATCTGTTGCAACAAGAAGAGAAAACAACTCATTATATCAGTACTAGAAATCTTCTCTGATTACAAACGTACGTAAGAGAATTCTAATACAAGCAACCCTGGATTTAAACCTGCTGAACTAGGGATGCTCCCCACTCTCACAGCACAGCCAGGACCGAACCCCATACTGATGAGTTCTAAGCTCTGCAAGTAATGCTTCAGCATTCCGATCAGCAGCTGTGCTCACCGCAGCTGGCAGTAACTCAGCTGACACTGTCTGCAGGTGTATTTACAGTAAGTGAATCTCCTGAAAACTGCTCTCCCCTTTATCTTTGCAAATTTTCTTTAAACTTTTAAATTTCTTGCTCTTCACTGTTTCAGAAAAAAGAGAAATTTTGATGGGACATACAGAATGTCAAATCTATCTCCCTGAAAAGCAAGACAATCCATCTCTCTGAAAGGGACACAGAAGAGTTTAACTTAACGGTGGGAAAAAATGAATGTGAATGAGCAAATTTCCAAGTCCAGACTGCCATACTCAATGCACAAACACAAATTGGAAGATTGGGATTGACATATAATACTACTATGTATACTATTTTATATAAAATACATAACTAATAGGCACCTACTGTGTAGTACAGGGAACTCTACTCAGCACTCTGTGATGACCTACATGGGAAAAGAATCTTAAAAAGAGTGAATATATGTATAATTGATACACTTTGCTGTACAGCAGAAACTAACATAGCATTATATACCAACCATATCTCAAAAAACAATTTTATACAAAAATTAAAGAAAAATTTTAAATGCACAAACAGAACTCTGAAATTTCAAGAAAATGTCGATGGAGAATATGAAGAGCACTGAGCTGATGCAATAGATGGTCTTTTAAACAATGAAAAGGAATTATTTACCAGATGTGAAACATTTGCATTGTGTAATGGGTTGCTGAAACTCTGTTCCACTTCTTTGCTTAGCTGGATATAGCAAGTAGCCTTGGAAATGGTCTTCCTTGCTCAAAGAATTTTAAGGGTGGCTCCCTTATCTGATAGCCAGTCATTGGTCTAGAAGTAGACATAGCAAATACTTTTATGTTCCAACAAGTCACACTTTTGAAGGGTGAAACTAGTGCCAGCAGAAGATATACAAAGTTGAATGATTTTCCTCCAGGTTTTTTGTGAAGAAAGGAACAAAGGCCCCCGAACACTTATTCTCTAAAATTCAAAGTTAAGGAAGACTATTAGCATAGACAAGGTTTGCCTGATCCAAATTCCACTGGCCAAACAAGACCCCAAGGAACCTAAAAGTAAACTCATCAATGGGACTGCACTAGCGTCCCAGTTCTAACAGAGGAATCTAGATGTTCTGGTCCAGGCTGGAGCTAGATGCCCACTTTGAAACTTGGCCAACTGACACCATGATTCCTATTTGAAAAAGCAGTGGACAAGCATGTAAATGTGATCAACAATAACAAAAAGATCCCAGAGATCAAGCATGTGGCATTCCAAGCAGAATTTGGGTGAGTAAATGCGTCCTTCCATGGTCTAGACGAGTCCACTGAAACATGCAAGGCTAATCTCTGAATGAGAGATCAGCAGAGCCACAAAAGCATCAGCAAGCCTGACCTGTTTATCCAGTTACTGTGCCAGAATTTTGAACTGAGACAGGGAAAAGTCCACAGGATAAAAATATTAACTTCCTGCTAAAGGGACATGTCAGGGATTGAACAATTAATAGAGAATATTATACAAAGTGAAAGAACTCAGTTCAAAAGGTTATATACTGTATGATTTCATCTATGTGAAAAGTCCAGAATGGATAAATCTGTGGAGACAGAAAGTGTGTTAGTGGTTGCCAAGTGCTATAGGGACAATGGGGATGGAGAGTGATTGTTAATGGGTATAGAGTTTCTTTCATAGATGATGAAAATGTTCTAAACTTATATTGTGGTGATGGTTACACAGCTCTGTGAATATATTATAAATCATTAAATTGTACATTTGAAATGGGTAAATTTTATGGATGGGTAAATTTTATGGTAAACAAATTATATCTCACTAAAGATGTTGTAAAAAAGAAATGTGCAAGTACAATATTTTACTCTCCCTAAAAAAATGGAGATATCGTCCCCTATATAAACTTTAAAGAATCTGCTTATCTCATTTTTCTCATAAAATGCTTCAGCAGGGAGAGGCAATATATCGTAGCACTTAACAATATGGGCTCTGGAGTCAGACTCTCTGGGTTCAGATCTCAGCTATGTTTCGTACAATATGTGTGATTCTGTGCCTCAGTTTTCTCATCTGCAAAATGGGATGCAGTAAAGTCTACCTGATTGAGTTATTGGAAAGATTAAGCAACAGGGTTAAACATAGTGCCTGACATGAAATTAAGTGCAAAATGAATGTTTCATATTCAAAATGATTTTTTAAATATGCATATTTATTTGTGTATAAAATAAGTGGGACCTAATTAAATTTAAAAGTTTTTGCACAGCAAAGAAACTGTAAATGAGGTGAAAAGACAACCCTCAGAATGGGATACAATAATAGCAAATGAAACAACTGACAAAGGACAATTCTCCAAAATATACAGGCAGCTCATGCAACTCAATACCAGAAAAACAAAAACCCGATCAAAAAGTGAGCAGAAGACCTAAACAGACATTTCCCCAAAGCTGACATACAGGTGGCTAATAAGCACAGGAAAAGATGCTCAACATTGGTCATTATTAGAGCAATGCAAATCAAAACTACAATGCAACATTACAACTACAATGCAGTATCACTTCACATGGGTCAGAATGGCCATCATCAAAAAAAAATTTACAAACAATAAATGCTGAAGAGGGTGTGGGGAAAACAAAAGCCTCTTGCCTTGTTGGTGGGAATGTAGATTGATACAGCCACTATGGAGAACAGGCTGGAGAGTCCTTAAAAAATTAGGAATAAAACTACCATATGACACAATTCCATTACTGGGCATATACCCTAAGGAAAGCATAATTTAAAAAGACACATGTACTTGAATGTTCATTGCAGCACTACATTAGCTAGGATATGGAAGCAACCTAGATGTCTATCGAGAGATGAATGGATAAAGAAGTTATGGTACATGTATAAAATGGAATATTACTCATCCTAAAAAACACATCTGGCTCAGTTCTAATGAGGTAGATGAACATACAGCCTACTATACAGAGTGAAGTAATTTACAGAAAAACGAATATTGTATATTAAAAAATATATATGGAATCTAGAAAAATGGTACTGATGAGCCTATTTGCAAGGCAGCAGTGGAGACGCAGACCTAGAGAACAGACCTGTGAACCCAGTGGGAGAAGAGGAGGGTGCAATAACTGAGAGAGTAGCACTGAAATACATACATTACCATATGGGAAACAGATAGCCATGGGAATTTGCTGTATGATGCAGGAAGCTCAAACAGGTTCTCTGTGACAACCTAGAGGGGTGGGATGGGGTGGGAGGTGGGAGGGAGGTTCAAGAAAGAGGGGGCATACGTGTACCTATGGCTGATTCATGTTGATGTATGCCAGAAATCAACACAGTAATGTAAAGCCCTTATCATCCAATTAAAAATAAATTTTGTAAAAAGTTCTCTCTGCAGTGTTCAAGAAACTGGAAAAGTTTATTGCACGGTAGGGAGAATCTGGGAGCCTGGGTGAAAGGTGCTGCTGCTGCTGCTAAGTCACTTCAGTCGTGTCCAACTCTGTGTGACCCCATAGTCAGCAGCCCACCAGGCTCCCCCGTCCCTGGGATTCTCCAGGCAAGAACACTGGAGTGGGTTGCCATTTCCTTCTCCAATGCATGAAAGTGAAAAGTGAAAGTGAAGTCGCTCAGTCATGTCCGATTCTTCGTGACCCCATGGACTGTAAATGTATTACAGATACAATGATAATTGAGTTTGATGATTTTGTGAAAAAGACAGAACTTTACTTGTATCCAAACTAGTCTGGCAGGCTATACTAGCTAGGCTTGCATATTTCAGGATCAGATAGAATAATCCAATACTTGAAAACCAAGCAACACTCTTGGTAAAGGCTTGCCTCTCATCCAGAGATAAATTCAATAGAGGTGTATTGGAAGATGCCCAGTGGAAAATTTTTTTTGAAAGCAATAGATAATTTTATTGCTTCTGACAGAAAAATGGTTCCTATAAAAGCAGAAGGGTGTTGTGATGATGTGGTAGTTAGTTAAAAACATGGAAACTGTAATTCGACCACTTGGTTTGAATCCCAGCTTTTCCACTGGTGATTTTTAACCTCTTCATGCCTTAGCTTTCTCATCTGCAATATGGGGATAATACTAGCGAGGTCTGTGAGGACTGAATGAGATGGCACTAAGAGTATAAGCTAGAGCATACTGTGTGCTATATGAATGTGGGCTATCACAGTTAGTGGGGTTCCAGGGAAACTGCAGACACTGACACAGAGGGAGGAAAGAATTATCTGAAAACTTAAACGAAAATATTGAGAAGACAAGCTATCATCTGAGAAAGGTACTTCATGTTGACCAAAAAAGAAGTACTTTAGAAGCAAATGTCTTAGAAATGATGCATGTCTAAGGAAGAAAAATAATAACTATTAAAGCAACAAAGTATCAGTGATTTAGTTGAACTTTTTAAATGAAAAGAAAAAGGGGGAGAAGAAAGAGAAAAAAAAAGGAGGGAAAGAATATGTTGCCAGGGAAGGGACCTTCTTCTGTTATCCGAAGATTTTAGAGGCATTCATTAATGTCAGAATCAGAAATGAAAAAATGTTGGGAAAAGCAACTGTAATTGGGAACACTGTTCAAAGGTGTTTGTTTATTATGTTGCTGGAAAGAGGTTTCCAATGAAGATGTATCTTTTGTTTCAACTTCCCTGGACACTTCTTTAAATACTTCACTGGACATATATAAGATCTTTAAGAAAAATTATTTAATAAGATCTGTTACATGTGTGACATATAAATAAAGGAGAAAATATTCTAATAAAACAAACATGCGTGGATCTATCACCCACTAAACAGCTGGAGTATTATCAAAATCGTTGTAGCTGCATGTGCTGTTACCCTTGCTCATTCATTCCCCAGCTTCTTTCTCAATATACTGTTTAGTTGTTCTTGTTTTTAAGCAGTTTAAAAATGGTTTCTTTCTGTATGTATTATTCTATGACTTATTTTCCTTATTCAAATATTCACTCATAATTATACATGAATCAAACATATACTACACACGGATGATGTTATTTTTCACTGATGTATAATATTCCATTTAAAGCCATTCCACAATTGATTATGTTCCTGTTAGTGGGCTTTTTGATTTGTTTGATTTGTTTTAGTAATTTTGCTCTTACAGTGTTGCCATTAATAGTATTCATGTATCTATCCACCTCCCCAATGTTTATTGTAGTAAAATTGACAAATAAAAATTGTATGCATTTATCGTATATACTACAATGTTTTGATGTATATATTCATTGTAAAATGATGACCACAATAAAGCTAATTAACATATCCACCACCTCACATAGTTACCACTTTATGTGTTAGGTTATGGGAATACTTAAGATGTACTCTCAGCAAATTCCAACTATAAAATATAGTATTTTATAAGTATAATCACCAAGCTGTTAGCTCTCCAAAATTTCCCATCCTGCATAATTGAAAGCTTGTACTCTTTTACCAGCATCTACCCATTTCTCCTATCCTCTAGCCCCTGAAAACCAAAATTATACTCTCTGCTTCTGTGAGTTCAATTTTTTTAGATTCCCTGTATAAGTGAGATCATGTATTATTTGTTTTCCTGTTCCTGGCTTATTTCACTTAGCACAATGTCCTCCAGTTTCACCCATATTGTCATAAATAGCTGGCTGAATATTATACATATATTTATGTAGATAGAATACTCCAGTATTCTTGCCTGGAAATTCCATGGACAGAGGAGCCTGGCAGCCTACAGTCCACGGGGTCAAAAAGAGTTGAACACAACTAAGAGCAGACACATACACACATACATACATACATACTTAGAGACCCATTTCTTAATCCGTTCGTGTCAATGGACACAGGATGATTCTGTATATTGCTAGTGTGAATACTGCTGCAATGAACAGGGGAATGCAGATATCTCTTTGAGATACTGATCTCATTTCTTTGACATATATACCCACAAGTGGGATTGCTGGATCATACAGTAATTCCATTTGTAATTCTAGGGGGCACTTCCAAACTGTTTTCCCTAATGGCTATACCATTGAGTATGTCTTAGTATAAGTATTTAGAGTATTTCTTCATGACAAATTATGATTGAAATTGCTCATTTGTAGAGAAATGAAATGTTTAGCTTTACAGTGAATGAAAACTTGTTTTCCAAAGTATTATTAACTACCTACACTTCTATAAGGAGTACATGAGAATTCATATATATCCACATCCTCACCTACACTTGATATAACAGACTTCTAAATTTTTGAGTGTTTATGTGTACTTAATTTGCATTCTTCTGATAATTAATGATGTAAATGTCTTTTCTTGTATCTATTTAGCATTTTTATTTCCTCTTCTGTAAAATGGCTTAAAGTTTTTTCCTACGAACTGAATTATTACAGAGTTATCTTTTTCTTTGATATGTAATCCTTTGCAAATTATATTCATTTGCTGTGGTGGCTTCTCTTTTTTCATAAATTTTTATAAAGTTTTTTGATTTCTTAATTTTTATATAATCTAATTTATCAATCTTTTATTTCTCTTTTAAAAATTCCTTCTCTACTCAAAGCCTTGTAAGAAGTTTAAAAATTTTACCTTTCACATCTAACTATTTAACCTACATGTGAATTGATTTTTGTGTACAAGGTAAAGTGCTAAATGCATTTTTTTCCATTTGGAACATCAACTTTCCCAGCACCATTTCTTGACTTTTCTATTTTTCCTTAACAATCTGCAACATTACTACATCAAATATACAATTCCCCAATAAGTTTGAGGAGAAAGCAATGGCACCCCACTCCAGTACTCTTGCCTGGAAAATCCCATGGGCGGAGGAGCCTGATAGGCTACAGTCCATGGGGTCGCTACGAGTCGGACACGACTGAGCGACTTCACTTTCACTTTTCCCTTTCATGCACTGGAGAAGGAAATGGCAACCCACTCCAGTATTCTTGCCTGGAGAATCCCAGGGACGGCGGAGCCTGGTGGGCTGCCATTTATGGGGTCGCACAGAGTCGGACACGACTGAAGCGACTTAGCAGCAGCAGCAATAAGTTTGAGACTGCTCTGAACTCTCACTTTTCTTTCATTGGCCATTTTATTTATCATCTTAACAATACTGTACTGGTTTAATTACTACAGCTTTATAATAACATGCTTTAATACAAAAGGAGAGCCTGCCCATCCCAGCACCTTGTTCTTCAGGCAGGACTATCCTGATGAGGATTCTTGGGCTTAGCTAATTCCATACAATATTCTAACAGATGACACTGGCCTCATGATAGGCTGGCTTTTGTTCTGGTAACAAACCCCCATACTTTAGTACTTGAAAAAAAAATTGATTTCTTGCTCATGTTATATATCCTTTGTGTCAGCATTTTTCCATGAAGTCCCCATTCTAGGAACAAGGCTAACAGAACAGATGTAGAAGGCTTGTTGCTGGTCCACAGCAGATGGAAAAAGAGTTCTGGAGGGTGATGCTCTGCCAATGGAATGCCCCGACAGTAATGACACACACACTTCCAAACGTAACAATTTGCCAGAACTGGTCACGGAGGCCCCACCAAACTCCAAGGCAGCCAGGAAGTGCTATTGACCATGTGTCTGGAAGGCAGCCAAAAACATTTGTTGAACTAATCACCATCACCTGCACCATTATCCCAAAGGTTTCAGCAGCCTTCCTACAGGCTTATAGATGGAACAGATAGAAACAGGGGGCTGAGGGTCAAGAGCCTGCATTCAGAATCTAAAGAATCTCATTCCATCGTGTTACTCAGGGTCTACTTGGTAATTTACACTGTGCAATTCTAGATTCAAATCAAGACATGGGTTAAACAAACCTCTGGCAAATGCTGTGGAAATAGCACATAACACCTCTTTGAAGGCGAGAGGAGAAGGGGATGACAGTGGATGAGATGGTTGGATAGCATCACTGACTCAATGGACATGAGTTTGAGTAAACTCTGGGAGTTGGTGGTGGACAGGGAGGCCTGGTGTGCTGCAGTCCATGGGGTCGCAAAGAGTCTGGCACAACTGAGTGACTGAACTGAACTGAACTGAACCTCTTTGAAAGTGGAAACTAGTAAATCAGAGAATGGATCATTTTGCTTATATTAAAGGAAAATTATGAAGCAGGTTAGTGGGATCTCAAATTCCAGATACTATATTATAAGCTCCTTTTTCTTTGTTAGCTAAACAGAAAACCTATCTGCTGGTTAATCACATGGAAGAAGATATTTCATATAAGATAGAAATTCACTCTTTCTCTTACTGTTAAATTCTTTTAGCACAGATCTGGCCAAAGAAGCCTGAAATATGAAACATTTCAGATAACCGGAAAGTCATAGAAGGTAACCTGCAGTTGTTCGTAAATTATATCTAATGGTAATATGTTCATCACTTCAGGTAAAACAGAATTGACAATGCTCTTTCTCCACCGACTGCAATTTTCTTTTTCCGCCTAGAGTTGAGTCCACTGTTACACAGGATCTATAAAAGGTCAGTGCAACTTGATGGTGTTTGAAATGGATATAACTGCAATCTCCCTGCCACAGTTTACAAAAAGTGCACAGTTTTAAAAATGCCTATGACTATGTCTACATCTCAGTGCAATGTCTCATTCTTCCATAAATGCACAGAGCTAACCGACACTGTAAAATGTGTAGTTACTAAGCATCAGGCTATGAGTTCTCCTGACTTCCACTTGTCCCCAAGAAGAAAAAGAGCTAGCACTCAGTGCAGCAAATCTGGTGAAAACATACATCAACACAGACACAAATAAAAACATAGTGCATTGAAAAAAAATGATGCCTCTGAGTCCAGCTACCTGCACTTGAACCTCTGTTATTCTCCCTCTTTTAGGCTGTGTGAACTGGAGCAATTATAACATAGAAGCTAAGAGCTTGGGTTCTGGAATTAGCTTTACAGATTCTGACGCCTGCTGACTATGAGTCTTTGGGAAAGATATTTAACCTAAGCCTCGTGTTCCCCATTTATAAAATGGGAAGAATATTAGTACTTCATAGTGTTATTGCAAATGTTACTTTGTATATTTTTATCTGTATCCCCATATTTATTGCAGCATTATTCAAAATTCACAGTAATCAATACATAGAAACAACCCAAGTGTCTGTGTCCCTAAACAGATAAATGGACAAAGAAGATATGATACATATTTATATTACATATATTTATATTTTTATATATATAATGAGAAGAAAATTCTGCCATTTACAACAACATGGATGGACCTTCAGGGCATTATCCTAAGTTAATAATTAGTAAATAATAATAAATAAAATTTCAGAGAGAGAAAGACAAATATTATATATCATTATCTATATATGGGATATAAAAAAATTAAACTCACAGAGACACAGTAGAATGGTACTAGCCAGGATCTGGGAGGTGGGAAAATGAGGTATATGTGAAATGCTGGTCAAAATAATACAACAAATAAATTCTGGGAGTCTAATGTACAATGTACTGCTGGTTATAGGTAATAATTATATTATTGTAATATAATTGTATTATATACCTAAAAGTTGCTAGAAGAGTAGATCTTTGTTGTTCTCATCACAAAAAACAAAATTATAATTATGTAAGATGATGGATGTGTTAGCTAACTCTATGGCAGCAATCATTTTGCAATATGTAAGTGTATCAAATAATTTTTAAGTGTTTAGCAGAGTGTCAGGCACATAGTAAGTTATCGATTAATGATAGCTATTACTATAATGTGTGCTGTGCTAAGTTGCTTCAATCATGTCCGACTCTTTGTGACCCCATGGACTGTAGCCTGCCAGGCTCCTCTGTCCATGCGATTCTCCAGGTAAGAATACTGGAGTGGGTTGCCATTTCCCACTCCAGGGGATCTTCCCCACCCAGAGATTGAACCTGTGTCTCTTATGTCTCCCACACTGGCAGGCAGGTTCTTTACCACTAGCCCCACCTGGGGAGCCCATTTTTATAACAGTAGTATCTATATAATTAGACAAATGCACTTATATTTCAGCAGTTCAGTTCAGTCGCTCAGTCGTGTCCGACTCTTTGAGACCCCATGAATTGCAGCACTCCAGGCCTCTCTGTCCATCACCAACTCCCGGAGTCTATCCAAACCCATGTCCATCGAGTCAGTGATGCCATCCAACCATCTCATTCTCTGTAGTCCCCTTCTCCTCCTGCCCCCAATCCTACCCAGCATTAGGGTCTTTTCCAATGAGCCAACTCTTCGCATGAGGTGGTCAAAGTATTGGAGTTTCAGCTTCAACATCATTCCTTCCAATGAACACACAGGACTGATCTCCTTTAGGATGGATTGATTGGATCTCCTTGCAGTCCAAGGGACTCTCAAGAGTCTTCTCCAACACCACAGTTCAAAAGCATCAATTCTTCGGCGCTCAGCTTTCTTCACCGTCCAACTCATACACATCCATACATGACCACTGGAAAAACCATAGCCTTGACTAGACGGACTTTTGTTGGCAAAGTAATGTCTCTGCTTTTAAATATGCTATCTAGGTTGGCCATAACCTTCCTTCCAAGGAGTAAGCGTCTTTTAATTTCATGGCTGCAATCACCATCAGCAGTGATTTTGGAGCCCAAAAAAATAAAGTCTGACACTGTTTGCACTGTTTCCCCATCTATTTCCCATGAAGTGATGGGACCAGATGCCATGATCTTAGTTTTCTGAACGTTGAGCTTTAAGCCAACTTTTTCACTCTCCTCTTTCACCTTCATCAAGAGGCTCTTTAGTTCTTCTTCACTTTCTGCCATAAGGGTGGTGTCATCCGCATATCTGAGGTTATTGATATTTCTCCCAGCAATCTTGATTCCAGCTTCTGTTTCTTCCAGCCCAGCCTTTGGTATCTCTAATTTTCTTGAAGCGATCTCTGGTCTTTCCCAATCTGTTGTTTTCCTGTATTTCTTTGCATTGATCCCTGAGGAAGGCTTTCTTATCTCTCCTTTCTATTCTTTACTACAGGACAAATGCTGTGATTGTCATTATAGATAGCTCAAGGTTCACAGCGATAGTGTTCACCTTCCAAAGATTACACTGTTTTTTTTTCTACTGACTCAGTTGGGGAATTTAGACAGTACTAGAAAAATGAGCATAGGATCTTAGGAATGGAATCAGTCTCATTTTATAATTATGCCAACACATGAGGATCTAGAGGTACAGCCTTCATGGGAAAGACTTTAAATACACAGTGAGAGAAACCTACAGGGCAAGCATGCCCATTGCCTAACCAACCACTACACTGTCTGTCCCAGGGGGCACTCCTAGCCCAGGTGCCTGCAGGTTGTCCCAGAAAACAGTTTGTTCTCAAAAACACAGTCTGAATTCCAATGACCAGAGTCCTTAATTGCTTTTTTCAAAGATATGTGGTTGTAATAGAGTGGGAATGAGCATAGGTCAAGTTCAAAGGGAAGATTTACACTGTGGGCTGAGGAAAGGACCTTCCTCAGGGACCTTATCCAAGGTCCCACAGCAGCTGGACTGCTGCCTTGTCTCCAATTTATAAACACTTGCATCATCAACAGAAATTTCCAGACTTTCTAGTTCAGTAAAGACTCTTGAGAGTCCCTTGGACTGCAAGGAGATCGAAGCAGTCCGTCCTAAAGGAGATCAGTCCTGGGTGTTCATTGGAAGGACTGATGCTGAAGATGAAACTCCAATAGTTTAGCCATCTGATGCAAAGAGCTGACTCATTTGAAAAGACCCTGATGCTGGGAAATTTTGAAGGCAGGAGGAGAAGGGGACGACAGAGGATGAGATGGCTGGATGGCATCACCGACTCGATGGACATGGGTGTGGGTGGACTTAGGGAGTTAGTGATGGACAGGGAGGCCTGGCGTGCTGCGGTTCATGGGGTCGCAAAGAGTCGGACACACTTGGGTGTCCTGAGGTAGAAGCTACAAGTATCTAGGAGTTGTATGATTTTATTAGGCATTACAAGACCTCCATAATGGCTCTTTCCTCCCAGTCAGGGCTGAGAAATACTAGGGAACATTGTTGATGATGCTGAAGAGAATGAGGCAATAACAAAATAAATCTCTTCCAGGAGAAGGGTTACAGACTCGTGTGTTTTCCACGGAGGCCTCCATGATGAGTGAAATACTATATGCTCATAACCTGCCGCCCAGCCCTGTGTCTCTGGCTTTGCCTGGAGAAATGTGCGAATTGCTAACAGGCTGCAGCTCTTCATTGCCTTCTCACTCACCTTCCACCAGCATCTTTGGCCTTCACCCTCACCTCGATGATGTTCATTTGTTCTGATGACAGATTTCCCTTCCACTCTCAGGCACTAGCCAGCCCAGTGAGCCACAGCTCCCCCCACTTCCTTCCCAGATGCCCTCTCATGAATAATCCCATTCATCCCACGCAGGGGAGAAACTGGCTGATCCCTAAACACTGATTAATGCAACCTCCAATGCTAGCTTCTCTCCAACAAAGTAATCTGTTTTCTTCTCGACAGACCAGCCCACGAACTTGGAGGGTGTGTGTGTGTGTGTGTGTGTGTGTGCGTGCGTGTGTGTGTGTGTGATTTAATACAGCAACAAAAAGCCAAGAATTTCTCATTTATATCACCTATTTGGTAACTGCTTATGCAACTTTTTCCCTTTCTCTCTCTTATTTGCTTGATTGCTTGGACTTTTTCCCCCTGACTGGGGGAAATTTAGAGTATAATCAATTAAGATTTCATCTGATTTCTATAACAAAAGAGAAGATGAAACTTATGCTTCAGATATATCTGTGGGTGTAGTTAATTTCTGAAAGGATCCCACCTCCTAAAAAGGTGGGAAAGTTTCTTCTTCTCTCTTGTAAGTGACTGGTGGGCCTCAGTGATGGTCACAAACTCAGGAATACTACAGACTGTGAAGGGGGTGCATTGAATTGTTCTGTACTGAAGACCTCCATTGTTAGAACCTGGCTTAATTGGGGATATTTACCAATTTCTTATTTTCAGCCACTGTGTTAGTTACCGTTGGGAAACAAAAAAGTTGTCACATGGCTCTTGTTATTATGGCTCTGGTTGCGAAAAAAAACATCCAAAGAACTCTAGGTCAAAGTGGATGACACAAAAAAGCACAAAAGAAGGATCTGTGAGTTAACTCAGAGGGAAAGACCAAATGGGGAGACCAAGGAACATCTGGTGAAGGAAGTGGGGCTTGAGAAAAACTTTGGAAAATGAGGAGGAATTAAACAGGCAGAGACCCTGTGACACTGCTTTATTTGCCTTCATGCCGCTAATCGTGAGAAGACATGATATTACACATCTACGCATTTACCTGGCCCTCGTCTCCCACCTCAGAAGAACAGAAGCCCCAACAGAGAATAGTCTGTGTGTGATCTTCAGTGACCCAGCACCAAGAACAGTGCCTGTTGGATAAGTGAATAAATGATTGGAGAGTCAAAGCTCTCCAGGTAGAAGCGACAGTCTAAGCAAAGGAAGATGGGATCAAAAATTCACATTCACTGGCCATATTCTGTGTTAGGAATCAATCATGTAAGTCATATAAACCATGTAAGGCATGTTAGGAATCATATAATCATATAAACCATATAAGGGATAGGCACACTTTTTGTGTAAAGGACCAGATAGTAAATATTTCAGTCTGTGATGGCCGTAGAGTCTCCATAGTATGTGCTCAGTCACTCAGTTGTGTCTGACTCTTTTGCAACCCCTGGGACTGTAGCCCACCAGGCTCCTCTGTCCATTACATTTTTCAGGCAAGAATACTGGAGTGGGTTGCCATTTCCTCCTCCAGGGGATCTTCCTGACCCAGGGATCGAACCTGGGTCTCCTGTGTCTCCTGCACTTGCAGGTGGACTCTTTTACCGCTGAGCCACCTGGGAAACCCTACGGTCTCTGTTACAACTACACAACTATGCTGTTGTGGCATGAAAGTAGCTAGAGACAATATGTGAAAGGATGAGTATTGCCGTGCTCCAATACAACTTAATTATCAAAACAGGCAGTGGGCCATATTTGACCAACAGATGGTAATTTGCTGATGTCTGGCCTTTATAATAAGGCAAAGGCAAGGAAATGAGTGCACTATTTATTATTAATCAGTTTATGTAAAAATGTGATCAAAAGATACATTATCAATATTTGTATCATGAATTTCTAACTCAGCTGCACACATTTTAGACCCCAGGTTATCCAAAGGAACAAAGTTTGTGCTCAGTCACATTGACTTTCCTAGGCCTGAGTTGAAATTTGATTCCATTCCCTCCACAATATTTTGAAAAGTTACCAAAGATGATGAGCAAATTCCCAAACACGTGGCAGACACTGGAGCAGATATCCCCAGGAGAACCTTCTTACAGGATTCAGATTTAAATTTCTATTTGAAATATCTGGATGACTCAGCACTCTTCTCATCAAGGACAAATATATACAGGATAAAATAGTAAGCTCTTTTGTGGGGATTTCACATATAAATCCCAACTATTAGTATGCCATAGTTACAATGAGATGAAGATAGCAACAAAGTGAAACTGAGCAGGATATAGCACTACCCAGAATCTAGCTACTTAGGAAGGAGCTAATCCTTGCCTCGAAAAAGTTGGAAAGAAATTCTATACCAGCACAGCCATGGCTGAAGCAATTAGGCAGAGAAATTAAGGCTGTCAGGAAATGGAGTCCAAGGAAAACAGCTAAGGCATAAAGGGCCAGGCTATTTCCTGTGGGCAGGTTAGGGGTAAAATCTATAAAATGTAATCAAGACTGGAAGATTCAGACATCTGGATATTTATTGGCTCAGAGAAGTCAGAAAAGGCAGCTGAAGGAGGAGAGGTGAATGGCTGATTAGTGCCCATGTTGGCCAGATACCAGTATATTTTTCAGGTGAAGGCTTGCAAACCCTTTCAATTCATAAAATTGTTCTATTCATACAGCCTTCTTTATTTTATGATCAGTTAATGAAGAAGACTTTAAAAGGGCACAACCACGTCCTTTTATCCAACTTCAGATTCAATACATCAAACATATCAAGTTAAGTCAAAGGGATATTTCCTATGACTTTTAACATTTTCTATTTCTACACATCTTATGAAAAAAGTGAAGTGAAAGTGAATGCCACTCAGTCGTGTCCAACTCTTCGCGACCCCATGGTCTATATAAGGCATGGAATCCTCCAGGCCAGAGTACTGGAGTGAGTATGCTTTCCCTTCTCCAGGGGATCTTCCCAACCCAGGGATCAAACCCAGGTCTCCCGCAAAGGAGGCGGATTCTTTACCAGCTGAGCCACAAGGGAAGCCCGATGTAAATAAATAAATAAGTAGGAGTTACATGGCAGACCATCTCCCCACATCCCTGAGCATAAGGAAAAATTACCTTTCACAACCATCTTGTTAGTCCTCCGTCTGAGCTCTAGCCAAGAGGATGGAGATAAGCGATGTAACACTTCTTCCAGTCTTGGTCCATTAAATTCTCCAAACATGGTTTTCCATCCTCTTTTCCCCTTCCAGCTGGCTGGAATGGAAAAGGTCCCCAGAGAAATTTAAGAATCATATGTATAACATGGCAAAGATTCAAGACTGCAGGAAACTGAATTCCAGAATCACTGTGTGGAGAAGAGCCGGTAGACCAGGAGAACCATCATCGTACTGCGATGTGAGTTTTCAGCCTCTGATGTTGGGGTGTGTCTACTGTAGTGATTAGCATCACCTTAACTAATGCAAGGCAGAAGAGCACACTTTAACACTGGAAAAATTTGCATATATTACCTCACCTTACAGAAAAATCTAAAAAGAAAAAATCAATATAAAAAGAAGAAATAGGTGAAATTAGGTTAAAATAACATCTTCCTCATGTATGCAAAGTTCAGTCATCTGGAAAAGAACAAAGTGAACAAAATAGTTCTTTGAAACCGGGATAGGCCTAGAGGATCTATTCTGGTATTAATTCCTGCAGACCCTTGAGGAAATGGTGAAAATAAGAGACTTTCAAAGATTGTCACACAGGGAAATGCATCTAAGGACCACTAGCAGACACAGAAGAATGTTTGCTTTTTTCCTTTCCTTTCACCTTAAAATTTTCTGTAGTTTTCTCTTGCTTTTTTTCCTATTCTCTGAACTATCACAGTAGTCACTGTTATTGCCTAATATTTGACTATTTTGCTACTGAAATGCAAGTCTATGTGCCCAACGCACAGTGGGGTCAAATACCAAAATGTTGGAGTTTGGAACAGAGAAAGGTTTTAGCAAATAGAAGGGGAAAAAGTGGAAGCAGTGAGATTTTGTTTTCTTGGGCTCCAAAATCACTACAGACAGTAACTGCAGCCATGAAATTAAAAGACACATGCTCCTTGGAAGGAAAGCTATGACAAACCAAGACATCACTTTGTAGTAAACCACAGACATCACTTTGCAGACCAGACACAGGCCGGTATAGTCAAAGCTATGGTTTTTCCAGTAGTCACATGTGGATGTGAGAGTTGGACCATAAAGAAGGCTGAGCACTCAAGAAGTGATGCTTTGAACTGTGGTGCTGGAGAAGACTCTTGAAAGTCCCTTGGACTGCAAGGAGATCAAACCAGTCAATTCTAAAGGAAATCAATCCTGAATATTCATTGGGAGGACTAATGCTGAAGTTGATGCTCCAATAGTTTGGCCACCTGATACGAAGAGCCGACTCACTAGAAAAGACCCTGATCCTGGGAAAGATTGAGGGCAAGAGAAGGGCGTGACAGAGGATGAGACGGTTAGATAGCATCACTGACTCAGTGGGCATGAATTTGAGCAAACTCTGGGAGATAGTGGGGGACAGAGAAGCCTGGCGTGCTGCAGTCGGTGGGGTCGCAAACAGTCAGGCATGACTTAGTGACTGAGCAACAACAACAACGCAAGGAGATGGTTGGCTCATGCTTTAAAAACCCCAAACTCTCCGAAAGTTCTCAGCAAAGCCCTTTTCTAAGAACGATGAGGGAGGGGCACGGTGAGTTGTTGCAAACGTCTCGGTGTTAGAGCCTTGATTCTTTTAGTCAGGTCACCGTCAGGTAACAAAGTTCTCATAAATCTCTACCAAACGAATGTTATTCTCTGTTCTGACAAAAAAAAGGCAAGGTCCCCAGGGACAACTTTCACCATGAGGTCCAGCCCTGGCTGAGAGAAAGCAGGTCTCAGGTGGCGGCTCCCTCAGGGTCCAGTCCCCAGATCCTGCCCAGCTGCATTGCTGAGAGATCCAGGTGCCCAGGACCAACTGGCCCTCAGGATCCTCAGGCCGCCCAACTGGCAGGAACCAGGTCCCTCAGACCACGGTCCCATGCAGACGGCCGCCGCCATTACGTTGCAGAGGCAGAAATCGGGAAGAGGTTCACCACCACCTCGAAGCCTGGGCCAAGCCAGTGGGTGGCCTTGGCGAGGGCTCTGGAGCCCCGCAGGACACAGCCCTCAGCCTGTTCCTGCTGGTCCGAGGCCGAGTGAGCTGGAGGGGAGAAGCCTGGGATCCCCCTCTTACCTCACTCTCCTCTTGAGGACCGCCACTCTACCAATCTTGGCTAAAAAGTCCCACTAATTGTCGCTCACAGACAGTTGCTCAATTGGGGGAGGGACCAACTGCATCACTAACCAATGGCTGAGTAACTCCATTAACGGTCGTTCAGCGACGGTTGCTTGCTTGGGGGAGGAGCCCCTGCAGTGCCGACCAATGGCTGGACAGGGTCACAAATGGTCCCATGGCAACTGCTGCCTAGCAACAGAGTGGTGGAGGGGGTGGAGTTGGGTTACCGTGAAGCAGTCAGTTCAGTCGCTCAGTCCCGTTCAACTCTTTGCGACCCCATGGACTGCCGCACGCCAGGCTTCCCTGTCTATCACCAACTCCCGGAGCTTACTCAAACTCATGTCCATCGAGCAGGTGATGCCATCCAACCATCTCATCCTCTATCGTCCCCTTCCCCTCCTGCCTTCAATCTTTCCCAGCATCGGGGGCTTTTCAAATGAGTCAGTTCTTCTCATCAGGTGGCCGAAGTATTGGAGTTTCAGCTTCAGCATCAGTCATTCCAATGAATATTCAGGATTGATTTCCTTTAGGATGGACTGGTTGGATCTCCTTGCTGTCCAAGGGAGTCTCAAGAGTCTTCTCCAACATCACAGTTCAAAAGCATCAATTCTTTGGGGCTCAGCTTTCTTTATAGTCCAACTCTCACATCCATGCATGACTACTGGAAAAACCATAGCTTTGACTAGACGGACCTTTGTTGGCAAAGTAATGTCTCTGCTTTTTAATACGTTTCTACTAGGTTGATCACAGCCTTTCTTCCAAGGAGCAAGCGTCTTTTAATTTCATGGCTGCAGTCACCATCTGCAGTGATTTTGGAGCCCCAAAAAATAGTCTATCACTGTTTCCATTGTTTTCCCATCTATTTGCTATGAAGTGATAGGACCAGATGCCATGATCTTAGTTTTCTGAATGTTGAGTTTGAAGCCAATTTTTTCACTGTTTTCTTTCACTCTCATCAAGAGGCTCTTTAGCCCTTCTTCACTTTCTGCCATAAGTGTGGTGTCATCTGTGTTTCTGAGGTTATTGATATTTCTCCCAGCAATCTTGATTCCAGCTTGTGCTTCATCCAGCCCAGCATTTCACATGATGTACCCTGGATATAAATTAAATAATCATGGTGACAATATACAATTTTGACGTACTCCTTTCCCAATTTGGAACCAGTCTGTTGTCCCATGTCCAGTTCAAACTGTTGCTTCTTGACTGCAAAGCAATGGCTGCCTGCTAACGGCTGCACCAGGACAGGCTCTATAGTTGTTGTTGTTTAGTCATTAAGTCGTGTCTGACTCTTTTGTCACCCCATGGACTGTAGCCCGCCAGGCTCCTCTGTCCATGGAATTCTCCAGGCAAGAATACTGGAGTGGGTTGCCATTTCCTTCTCCAGAGGATCTTCCAGACCCAGGGATCAAACCCGTGTCTCCTGTGTCTCCTGCATCACAGGCAGATTCTTTACCACTGAGCCACTGTGGTGCTATTGCAAGATCATATTTATTCCATGTATGTAACTGCAGCTATAGTGCAGTTTCATAATTACAGAGACCAAGTCTCCAACATTTTTCCTTTTGTCCCTCAGAGGTCCCAAATTGAGTCCATATCATACTGTTCAACTCAAGATCCACAATTATTGTTTATCTGTGGCAAGATCCTGGTTTTGTTTGGTTTGGTGTAGAGTGATTTCTTTTTCCTTTTTATTGTCTATCTCCAATTTTAATTTTCCCAACACAGGCACTCAGTCTATTTAACACATATATTCCCATTCCAACTTTTTTTTAGATGTGTACTCAGGCTAGAAAAATAGATAGCATTGTTTTTGTGTGTGCATATTATATATATATAAGTGGTATTTTACTGTCAACCTCTGTATGTTACTTTTTCAATTCAGTCTTTTGTTTTTGAGATCCACCCATGTTGCTACATGTAAATCAAGCTCATTTCTTCTGACTCATGTGTAGTCTTCTCTAGCATGATAATTGACTTGGAAACCATCAGCATCTTATACAAGTAAATACTATGTAAGAATTTGATGAGAAAGTTTCTAGTTGGCCACCAGTTGTCTGGATTAGTCAGGGATTTTATTAAATTTAAATTCTTGGTTAATGATCTAGAATCAGAACTGGCAGTGTGTTCATTTCATTCAGGGTTGATAGTAGGTTTGGAAGTAAGAGACTAGCAGAATGACACCCACCTCTCCGCCTCTCCCTGCCTTCTGTCTCTGTCATAATCTGATTATAACTTTGTGAGAAATTAACAGCAGAACCTTCCTGTTTTGTACAGCTTCTAGAAAAACTGTGGCTGTTCAGGCAGTTCTTGGGAAGACAGAAGCTGCTCACCAATGGTTTCACTTCTTGATGTAGATAACAAAAATACCATCTTTATCTTCCCTCTATCCTACACCCTTAATCATTCTCTCCTTCATTCAAAAAGTCTGCAATTAAAATCTCCTGAAACTAAAAGCTTTAGCTCAGTGTTTCTTAAGGTTCAGTAACACAGAGTCACATGGGCACCGAGTACCTTAGTCATTTGCAGAAAAAGAAGATTCCAGAGCCCTTCCCCACTGAATCAGCATCTCTGGAGTGGGACCCAAGATCTGTACTTCTACAACGTCCTTTGGTCGTCACAAAGCGCTTTAAGGATTGAACCTCTCAATCTTGAACCAAGATGATCCTTTGTTATCCTATTCAAACATTAATATATTTAGTGTGTCCAGACTGTAGTAGACTTCTTGAATATAGAATGTTGAAACGGGAGCTACTTACCTGTTTTACTTGATTTTGACATATATAGCAAGAATGGTCTATCTAGTCTAGGTGTTTATATTAAGCAATATTCAAAGAGGGTTATTTTTCTCGAGATTTTATAAAGATGACAGATCAGTTCAGGCTATTCTATACAGAAAACCAAATTCCATTTTCTATACATGCTTATAGGTAACTGAGTTTTGACCATAGTCTCCTAATTGAAAAAAAATGGTAAGTGCCTCTAAAAGAGGCTAAATAAAGTTCATCTAGTCTGCATTCTCTTCTGTGACACAGATGCTCTCTAGGGGGCTTCCCTGGTGGCTTAGTGGGTTAAGAATCTGCCTGCAATGTGGGAGATCCGGGTTCGATACCTGGGTCAGGAAGATAACCCAGAGAAGGGAATGGCAACCCACTCCAGTATTCTTGTCTGGAGAATTCCATGGACAGAAGAGCCTGGTGGGCTACAGTCCATGGGGTTGCAAAGAGACAAACACGACTGAGCTACTCACACACACACACACACACACACACACACACACACACATTTGCTGTCTATACTGCTGTTAGAATTATCTACATTCACCTTTGGGCATGGCTTTGCCAACATCTGACTTAAAACAGAAGTCTGCCTGTGCCCGAGTTCTCTCTTACTACAACTTGAGGAGTTTTTCTGTTGTTTTTTTTTTGTTTGTTTTTTAAGCTCACAGTTACAGGCACAGATCGTTCCTATTGAAATCAGATCGTTCCTATTGAAATCAAGGCAGAAGTGGGATCCTTTGTTGCTCAGAAAATGTAAGTCCTGGTTCTGTCACTTCTTGTATAACATCATTAAACACAACCCTCGTGATAATGAAGCTGTTGCTAGCTGGCACACAAGAGGAAGCAAGGGGTGTCCACATCTCTGCTTCCAGCTCTGAGGGCCACCTTTGGAGGGCAGTGGGGGAGGAGGGAGGCAACACAGGATCTTCAGGCCAGCCCCAGCTTCATGAAAAGCCCTTGTGCCCAAGCAGATGCCAGGACACAAAGCAGACTTTGCATCCTCTCTTCTCTCTACAAAGTGTCTGGTCCCCAAGGACCTAAAGGCTCACAATTCAATGAAATTGCTTTGGAACAGTTTCATGTAGTTTGATGTAATTTCCTTCATCAAACCAAAGTTGAGACCAGGTCATTATTTTTTGGATGACAGTCATGTCAAATATTGCAATCACCATCTCTGTTCATCAACAGATTATTTGAAAATTATTAAAATGATTTTATGAGCAATTTCCACCTCATTTAAAATCACTCAATAAGCAGTAAAATGACACATGTATCCCTACATGTATCATTTGTAACATACGTTTTCTATTACTTTCTGAATGTTGACTATTTTGAATATCATCTTTGAGTGCACATGTGTGTTTTTGGGTGGAGGAGAATGGTGAAGCTTACTGTTCAATTTCTTTTTGCCCAGTTTTATGTGAGAAACCTAATTTAGATGATAGAACCAAGTTCATATTTTGGCGTAGAGAGGTTCTCAACCTGATATTAATTAATAGATTGGCTGGGTTTCTGATCACTTTTTTAATCCAAAGATGGAAAGAGTAATGTATCTTATTTCAGCTTATAACCCTTCAGAAAGTATCCGTTCATTCATCAAGGCCCCACAAAATCTTTTGTCTTTTATGTCCCTTAACAAATGTTTGAAATGATAGAAAGATTTATATAAGATCACAATTACCAAGAAAATATAGATCAAACTCCTTAACCACTAAAGAGGTGAGCCACAATCAGATTCAAATACAGTTCATCACCCCAAAATCCATCAACATACACCTTCAGTCTGTTCTAGTTAAACTTTTCTACTCACTGTCTACCAAATATGCTTCATGTCGTATATTGTCTTGCCTCTTTCCTTTGTCAACCCATATACCAATTTCTCTATTCTTTTGCAGACTGAATTACCCCCCCCATTCCTTTCAACTTTTCCAAATCCTGTCCATTCTTCAGGATCCTAATTCACTCCAGCAGCATAAAATATATGACCTTCCCCCAGGCCCAGGCTTCAACCATCTCTGCTGCATCTGAGTTCTTATAGCACACACTGCATAGTCATCTCATGTTTACCTGGCACTACTGTGATGGGTCAGTCTGCTCTGTTGGTATTTCCCTGTTACATTGCTCTGAACTTTTCAGATGCATTATGTCTTTCATGCCCTCATAGGCTATAAGTTCCTGAGGATAGACAAGCTGTGTCTCATTATTTTTGGAGTCATAACAGCCCCAGGTTCAAGGCCCTGCACAGAGAAGCAGCTCATCAAACTCCTCTTGTTGGATTTCTCTGCTCTTTCAAGCACTTTCTTTGTCAGTAGGCTTCCAGGCTTGAATAAATCGCCTGTTTTATCCATTCAACCCCTCATACAGTGCTAGCCTTCTCTCCTGGTAAATATCTGTCTTCCCATTCATGACTTTTTTTAGTAGAAAAGATGTGAACTTTTCCCATCACTTAAAAATAAATCTAATATAGCCTCTTGGGGGCAGGAAAAAACAGTTATTCTTGGCTACAATATATTTTGAAAATGATTACCAAGGGTCAAAGATTCCGGCTTGTAAACTCTGATAGATACAGTGAGTATTCTGAAGATGAAAGGCAGTCTCCAAAGTGATACATTTCAATTCACGATTCTTTTTTAGTCTGGCTCTTACAGACAAGGTTCAATCTGTAGCAAAGTTACCTTAACCTGAAAAACAGCAGTTTAGCAAATCATTCCCAAAGACGCTCAGACTCACTGGTGGAGTTCAAGAGTTCATGAATTCAGCCTTACTCTGCTTCAGGACATATATGGAGCTTTATCTGGAACGCAAGTTTCTTTCTCAAACTTCTCTAAATGCAAAGAGACTCAGAAGAGAGTGGTTGGGAAACAGTGGTTCTCTCTGTCTGATGCACTGAGAATTGCTAAGAGGAAAGGGAAGGTTTGCTTCATTAAAATCTAGGTCCTTGGTGTAATCTTGGAGAACATTATACCTCTCCCAACTGTGATAGAAACTAGCACAAGTGAAAGAGTTTTGTTTCTTTTTTTTTATTCAGTCTTACTTTCATCACCTCCGTAGCAAACATTTCCTGCCTCATGAAGCTCTTGGGTTAATCCCGGAAGAGGTAAATATCATCCCTGCACCTGGGGACTAAGTTAGTCTTCAGCCCCTAAACTCTGTTGCTTTCAAAGTCATACTGGTTTGAAACTCACACTTTCCCTTGAATTACAATATGTGTTTCCTTGAAATTTATCTCTCAGGAAAAGTCCCCCAGTGCCAATGTAAATTCTGTTCCAAGCCCCAAATTAAATCACATCCTTGTGCAATTCAGATGTCATAAAAGTAGATAAAACTAAAGCTGAGTGAATAAAGGACACCAATTCCCTCCGAGAGAAACACAGTTTGATAATTTTTTTTTTAGCTCAGAGACTTCTGAGACTCAGTTCTTATCATCTCTAAGTTGTGCTGCCTAGAGATTTTCAAGAAATGGGAAAAAAGAAAAAAAGCTTCCCCAAAATAGAAAACGCATTTTGAAATCTTAACCATTGCCTTGAGAGCCTGTGGGTGGAACACTATTTTATCTGATCTCTTGTCTTCTGCTGCATAACAAACTATTCCAAAACTCAGTGGCTTAAAATAACAGCTATTTGATTTGCTTATGAATCTGAGGGTCAGCAGTTTGAGCTGGACACAGAAGGGTGGTTCTTGTGTTGATCTCACTTAGGGTCTCCCACATACCTGCAGGTGTCTGGAAGCTTAACTGCAGCTGTCACTCACATGTCCTGTGGTTGGTGTGACTGTGGACCAAGTCACACAGCTCCAGCAAGCAAGCGTGGGGTCCCTCACAGGGCGGCTGATCACTGGAGAGTGAGAACAGAAGCCTGTGCCTAGGCTGACAACTCCTACAGGTCCTTCTCGCTGCATTCTATTGGTCAAACTAGCCACAAGGCCCGTCCAAATCCAAGGATAGGCAAAGAGAGCCCATTCTCTATGGCAGAAACTGCAAAGGAACTGTGGCCCTTTTAAATAAACCACACCACCAGATTTCCAAAATGCAAAAGTGGAGGGGACTTAATATTCTGGCCCCAGCAGAGTTTTTACTTTTTTTCATTTCTTCACAGGGAAGGAATATTTAGTTTGTAACATCAAGAAGTACCAGATTCAAAAAGATTCAAAGTTAAAGAATATTGAACAGGTAATCAGAAAGCGAATAATGAAAATCAATCATTTTCATTAACTAAACTTCCAATAGCTAGAAATATGTATGAAAGTGAAAGAAAGTGAAGTGTCTCAGTCGTGTCCGACTCTTTGCAACCCCATGGACTGTAGCCTGCCAGTCTCCTCCATCCATGGGGTTTTCCAGGCAAGAATACTGGAGTGGGTTGCCATTTCCTTCTCCAGGGAATCTTCCCAACCCAGGGATCGAACCCAGGTTTCCCGCATTGCAGGCAGACTCTTTACCATCTGAGCCACCAGGGAATCCCATAAATTATAAATCCCATATTTATACATAAATATGTATATATGTGTGTGTGTGTATATATATATATATAGTGGTGGTTTAGTGGCTAAGTCATTTCTGACTCTTTGCAACCCATGGACTGGCTACCTGCCAGGCTCCTCTGTCCATGGGATTTCCCAGGCAAGAACACTGGAATGGGTTGCCATTTCCTTCTCCAGGGGAATCTTCCCAACCCAGGGATCCAACCTGGGTCTCCTGCATTGCAGGCAGATTCTTTACTGCTAAAACACCAGGAAAGTCGATATGAAAATAAAAGTGTTAGTCACTCAGTTGTGGTCGACTCTTTGCGACCCTATGGACTGTAGCCCTCCAGGTTCCTCTGTTCATGGAATTCTCCAGGCAAGAATACCTTTATCCAGGGGATCTTCTCCACTCAGGGATTGAACCCAGGTTACCTGGGTTAAAAAAAACTTTGCTAAATATTCATGTCAAGTCTCACCTCAGATACACAGATTAAGGGCCCCCTAGATCAATGTTTCTTCTTTTATTAATATATACATACACATAAAATGAAAATTTTCAGAGATACCCAAAAGTAGAATAATATCATAATTTCTCACGTATTATTCACCCCAAAGTGTTAACAACACTTTGCCAATATTCTTTCATCTTTCAGTCCTCCCCACTTTTTCTTTATAGAATGTTAAAGCATGTTTCAGAAAATATAGTGTTAGTCTTGGTATGTGTACTTATTAAAGATTTTCCAGAAGATCAATATGTATGTGGCTGTGCCAGAAATGTTGGGGGTTACCATATCCTCCAGTCTTTACACCTGGGTCAGGGTCATGTGACTTTTCCTAGCTAAAGCCAAGGGCAGCGATAACTGGCATCCTGACATGTTAAGGCATCAAGAGCCAGGGACCCCTTCCATTGTTCTATCTTCCTGCTTCAGTGACCTTGGAATTCTAATGCTCCAAGTGACATTGATACGAGATAGAAGGAAGCTGCTACTTCACAGCAGATTTTATGTCAGAAGTCTTTGTGTTTTCCAGCTACTAAAATCAGGGAGCTTACCTTTTATCTCAGCTTAGCCTAGGCTTGTTAAAAAGAAACGCAGTTTTAGACGCCCTATTTGCTTCCAACTTACCATATGACCAGAAGCAACTCAACAAAACTCTTCAAGCCTCAGTCTCTTCATCCACAGAATAGGCAATAATAACACCTGTGGTTTCTACCTCAAGGTTATCATGAGTGGGAGACAATGCAGGAGAACTGTTTAAAAAGTTACAAATTATTTTAAATTGTGGTGGTTTGTTAGATTATTGTTCATGTTAGCAGACCACCACCGCCTCACACCATCAAGAAATGAAAAACATGTAAGGACGATGCAGTTTGTCACACAGGAAAGGTTTTATTAACCCATCCATAATACTAACAACCACAGTGTTACTACATTTTAAATTATTAACATTGGGATCACATGTATCTATATTCACAATTTTAAAACCTCAGCAGTAGGGCATATGGAGAAAGGATCATTTTGAACTAATTCATCTATTCTCTGTAACTCTGGAATGTAGTGCTGATGCATGGAGGGGGTGAGGGGTCACTACTCATACACTGTCCTGTACATCCAACTGAATTCATCCATGTTCCCAACTCCAGCAACATATTTAGTAGGAATAACAGGTTCATATGACAGTAGGGCTGTGATTTAACTCATCTTCCAAACCCTGACATTTCTGAGAGTGAAAGGGGTAGGAATCCTAACTAGGCAAGGATCACAGGTGTACCTGGGAACCTGGGAAGCGTGGTCACCCTATACTTGAATACAAATAGAGCATGGGAAGAAACAGCGGTAGGAAAAGTTTCATAATTGATCAAGAAATAAATATTTATACCTAATTTTTTGGTAAAGAGGAGGAGGAGAAGGAAGAAGGAGAGAGGAAGGGAGAAGAGAGAGAGCAGAAAAGAGGAAGCTGGGAAAGGATGGAAGAAAAACGAAGGGAAAGGGCAGGGAGGGGAAAAAGAAAGGAAGGAAAAGCACCGGTGCTCGAACCTACATCTGCAATAGGAGTAAACTGTGGGAAACAGCTTTATTTTCCAAACTGATGAGCCTTTGTGGGTAGCAAACCACACTCTTCAAGGTCAGGAAACTGCCCTCACAGGGCATGTGACTTGACCACCATGAATATGCATCTCTAAGAAGAAGGAGGATCTGGAAAAAACAGTTGAACAGTCAGGAGGGCAGCTTTCTGGAGGCCCTGACAGCTAAGCTAAGAATTTTGGTTTTAATTCATTAAGTTCAGTTCTCAGAGTTCCCAGATCCCTGGAAATAACACACCGCGGGGGGCGAGGGGGGGGGGAGCAGAGGATATGAGAAGCCACAAAACAAAGTAGACGCATATTTCTAACTGGTCAGATTTTTTAGAGTCGTGGTGGGATGTGTACAGAAATTGAAAATTTTCACCAAAAATTATTTTAAGATGATTTGCATTAAAGCATTCAGAAGTGCATTACGAAATGCCAAAGCCCTGTGTCTTTTAAAGAGAAAGCACAAAGATTCATTTTTTAAATATAGATTTTGCAGTTTTGCAAAAATTCGCCTGTTGAGCTCTATCCTCAGGCCATGGAATTTTGCATTTATCCCTTTCTTCAGAGAGAAGAACTTGGGCAGAAAGACTTGAAATGACCTTTTGTATGCAGCAGAACATCAGCAAAGAAAGAAGACAGCAGGGAGCTGGGACATAAAGGCTGTCTTGGAAAGGTTCCACCAGCCCCTGTGGGGTAAACGGAGTACACAGCGGAGGGAGCAGGGTGGAGCGGACAGCCAGATGCACCAAAGACCAAGCAAGCAATGTCTGGCCCTGGGTGATGAGCTTAACGGGGGCTGAGGATGGGGAAATGGCCCAGGGTCCCTTCCGCTATCCCTCAAACCAGTCCTGTCTCTGCGCTCAGCAACTTTATGTCTCAGTACAAAGATACCAAAAAGGACCAGACACAGGAGTGTCCCCTTGTAGCCTCAACAGCCCATACAGGGCCTGGCATTTAAGAGGTACCCAATACTTGTTTGTAATATGGGATGGAATGAAATGGGATGGGATGGGATGATGGGATAGGATGGAATGATGGGATGGAAGAGACAAGATTCACTGACTGAATAAACAATTTTGTGAGAGAGGAAATCTAGAGAAAACTGCTGGCCTGCCTTATGAGGATCAGCATGTAACTTAATTTGAAATGCAATGAAATATGTGCATTATTATTACAACAAAGATTCAGTATTGTGCAAACAAGGCACACTTCCCTAGTGGCTCAGACAGTAAAGAATCCGCCTGCAATGCAGGAGACCCGAGTTCGATCCCTAAGCCGGGAAGATACTCTGGAGGAGGGCATGGAAACCCACTCCAGCATTCTTGCCTGGAGAATCCCCATGGACAGAGAAGCCTGGTGGGCTACAGTCCATGGGGCTCAAAGAGTCGGACACGGCTGAGAGACTAAGCACAGGCACTCCTTAGGTATTTGAAGAGCACTGAATGTAAAGGCAAGGTATTGATAGTAGTGATTTATTATATCCTGAATGAAAGAGCGGTAATGCCAGAGGAATTGGGTCTGGGCACAGACCCCAGAGCACTCACCATCAGCCAACCAGCCTTCAAAAGTTATTAAAGGAAATAGGACCTTATGAAAGGCCCATGTATCAAGGTGAAGAACTCCCTAAAACCTCAGCAGCACCCTCAGCTCTGGGTTCCCAAGTCCAGAATCAACTGCTTTTCTGTCTGTTTTCTGTCAGATGTGGTCCCTGACTATGCTATGTAGCCTGGTAAAAGGGATATTGTAGATATAATTAAGATGACAGATTTTAAGATTGGAAGGTTATCCTGGGTTATACAAATGGGTCCAATTTAATCATAAGAACCCTTAAAATTCAGCCTTTAAAATGTCTGTGAGAGAGAGAGATGAGGCATGACAAGGACTCAACATCACTAGCTTTATAGACAAAGGAACTCATGAGCCAAGGCACGTGAGAACTGCTAGAACCGGGGAACTATACACAGATGACAACTAGCAAGGAAACAGGACCCTCAGTCCAGCAACCACGTGAACCTGAATTCTGCCAAAAACTTAATTGAGTATGGGGACAATTCTCCCCCAAGGGTTTCGACACAGCTCTGCCACAGCTCAGTCTAACCCAGTGAGACCTGAGTCAGACTTCTGATCTACAGAATTGCAAGATAACAAACTTCCGTCATTAAGATTGTGTTAGATTGCTACAGCAATAACAGAAAACTAATAGTGTCCATGAAATGTATTTGTCAAAGTAAACAACTCAATGTACATAATGAAAGACAGACTTAGAAAAGCCAAAGAGTAAATTTATAAGCCAAGAGTCAAACAAACAAATTGGAACAAATAAAGAGGTGAAAGGTATACTAATAATGGTAAGAGATACAAGTTCAGAAGAAGAAATGTCAATAGCAACTTAATAAAAATCTCAAAAGGACAATAAAAAGGAGAGACAGTAATTGAAGACCTATTAATAACTGAGAAATTCCCTAGTAATTAAAAATAATTATAGATTGAAAGGGATCATAGAATCCCTAGCAAGAATATATAATAATATTTAATATTTTTAATAAATATAAATAAATAAACAAAACCACACCCAGGTACATCAGAATTTGCATCAAAAGTTGAAAAGTTTACAGAAGAGGAAAAAGCAAAATAGGAATCAAATAAACATCTATCTTCTCAACAGATTACTTTTAGTAGAAAATAAAGAACAACTTTTATTTTCACAGGATAAAATAAAGACATTTGTAGTCAATACAGGACTTAAAAGTATTCTAGCAAAAATAAAAATTAACCCAAAGGGAAACAATGGCATGTATAAATAAATGTATTAAAAGAAATCTCTAAATAAATAACTACGAAAATATATATTGACTAATTACCTAAAATAAATCTTAAATAATACCTACAAGAGATCTGGAGCAGGAGAAGATACCTAAAGAGCTGACAGTATGGTAAAGTTCTTATTCTGTCTGAGGTGAAGACATTGTGATAAGCCTAAGACATTGATAGGGGGAACATGAGTATCAGAATGGCTCTTAGTGAGTATGAAGAACTGGCAGAAAATATAAAAATAGAATGTATGCTTCTTACCAATAGAAAAAAGAAAAGAAAATAAACAAAAATTCTTTTCCTGTCAAATCAGTGATAGCAAAATAGAAAAGTCAGCATGGGAAAAGAAAAATAATAAGCATAGAAAATAAAAAAGCACTCTCATGCTCATAAATATCATAAATAAGTGTTAATACAGTAATAACTATAATAAGCAGAATAATTAAACTCAGTGACTAAAATAAGGAGATTACCAGATTATTTTTACCTTTCAAAAAGATACATCATTGTTGCCTATAGAAGGTGAAGGGGGAGACAGCAGAGAAGTTGAAAATGAAAAGATTTTTTAAAAGATACACAAGACAAATATGAAACTAGCAAAAACCTAAAACACTTGAGTAACAACATTGAAGTAAAAATTCTAAAATAACTCAAAGTTTTCGAATGGTTAAAGGAAAAATATTATAAGAAGGTATGCAATCATAAATGGATATGTATCAATAATATATTTTTCTTCTTTTTCTATTATAATTGTATAACATATCAATGCAACAATGGATAGAATTACAGAAGAAAGTAGCTAAGTCTATAGTACATTATAGTTGAAGATTTTAACACATTTATGTCCAAAAATTATAGATCAGGCAGACAAAAACCAAACATGAATAGATATTCGAACAGTCACCTCACAAAAATACAGCATATGATCCTTCTAGAGTAGCTATTAAATATTTTTTAAAATATGTATTCAGTGACAGAAGAAATATAAATTAATCCCAAATGATCATTATAAGACAGACTCTGTGTCAGAGTCTTAAAAATTATAGACACAATAAAATTATGGAAAAATCACAGACAACTAATAAAAACATTGCTGGATTATTCATATGTGTGGAAATTAAAATAATTATTTTTAGATCAGCCATTAGATAAAATGGATATTGTAAAGGAATTGTGAAATACTATAAATGAATAACAATGAAAGCAATATTTGATAAAGAGTAATGAAATCAATCTAAGACAAGAAAAACAGGGGGGAAAATTGAAAGGAGACCAAAAAATAATAATACTGATTTTAAAAATCGTTTTTTATTTTCCCCCATGAAAGTCTAATAACACACCTAATTTTCTGGGAGGACTAATAAAAGATAAAAAAGAACAAATTATAGGGAAAATGGGGATACATTGCTGATGGAGAAGTAATAAAGGCCATAAAAACATATGTGGAAAACTACATGCCCATCTTTTTGAGAACCTAGATGCAAAGACTGAATTTTAGGCAAATGTGAAATCCACAATCGGCACAAAAAGAAATAGATTATTTGAAAAGAGCAATAATTTAAAAACAGAGTGATAAATAAAATTACTTCTTCTGTCCCACAATACAAAAAGCAGAAAAGAGCAAAATAAAACAAGCAAAACTTAAAAGACCCATGCCTGGATGGTTTTACAAATGTTTACCATATTTTCAAGGCCTAGATACTTTACACATTATAAACATATAATTTACCTGGACAATGGAAAAGGACAACAAAGTTGCCCCAAACTTCCAAAGACAAAGAAGTCACAAGAGACTTCTGCTTCCAACCAAGATGAAGGGAAAGGGCCTGGATTTAACTTACCCACCTGAAACAATTTTTTAAAAAGAACAAAATATATGAGATAGTAGTTTTCACACACTGAGCACCAGGCAACAAAGGACAGTGATCCATGAGAGAGAGGAAACAAATAACATAAACCCTGTGATTGCCCCCAGATTACTGGAGGGAATTTCTAGACCGCTACGTAAAAAGGAAGAACTCTGTTGAAGTCTGGTGATCTCCTTGAAGAGATAGAGCTGGGAGTCCGAGACACTGGACTTCACAGAGGAAAGTGCCTGATAAGATAAAAGTAGAGAACTCAAAAGGTCAGTAGAGGGCCTCTGTGAAGTCCTCAGTTGAGCATATATTAATAGTTCAGTGCATGTATATGAAGAAGTTACCTACTGCTGGGAAAAGAGGCAGAGGAAACAATTCTCAAAGCTCACACAAGTCCAGAGTGAAAGTCTTATTCCCACCAGCCAGAGTGAAAGTCTTTGCAATTCATTGGGTATTTCAGCAGAGTACACAGTACCCAGCCCTTGTATTGTTTCAGTATCGGGCTAAAATTAGGCCTAGACAAAACTTTTTCTAGCCCTAACAAAAGTTAAAAGCAAAGTCTCAAAAGGAACAAACTATTTCCAAGTAACTCAGTTATATCCTAGAACGAAGTTTAAATATTCTTATAATAATAGAAAAACTTCCAGTACTCTATAAAGGTAAAATTCCAAATATATGGCATCAAACAAAAAGTTACCAAGCATGCAAAGAGATGGGTAAATATGAGCCATCAAATATGCAGTATTATCTATCAATGGAAACTGGTTCATAAATTACACATAACTATAGAATTAGTAAACAGAAATATCCTTTAAGTTCAAGAATATAGAGGAAAGATTAAGCATGCTATGTGGAGACATAGAAGATATTAAAAGAGAAAACCTAACTTGAAATTTTATAGATGAAAACTTCAATGCCTGTGATGAAAAAAATACCCTAGATGAAATTAATATTAATAGTATTTTAGACACTAAAAAAAACAAATTAGTGAACTTGAAGATACAGCAATAGAAACTGTCCAAAACAAAACATACAGAGAAAAAAGTGAAAGTAAAATAATCAGAGCATCCGCAAGCAGCTTGACATATGTGTAATTGAAGTCCGTAAAGGAGGGGGGAATATTTGAAGAAATTACGGCGGAAATTTTTCAAAATGATGAAGAAAACAAACTCACTACCTAAGAATCTAAGCAAAATAAATAAATACATTTATTTTATATACACACATATATATATGTGTATATATACAGGCACAGACACAATGTATGGTCGAGGGAGAAATGAAAAATGAAAATATGGGAAAGAGAGAGAAGATGGCGGAGGAATAGGACGGGGAGACCACTCTCTCCTCCACAAATTTATCGAAAGAACATCTGAACGCTGACCAAACTTCACAAAACTACTTCTGAAGGCTGGCTGAGGACGTCAGGCTTTCACAAAAACTGCGCATTATCTTCAAAAGAGGTAGGAGAAATTATAAAAGATAAAAAGAGAGACAAAAGAGTTAGGGACGGAGACCCGTCCCGGGGAGGGAGTCGTAAAAGAGGAGGAATTTCCAAGCACCAGGAAACCCTCTCACCGGCGGGTGTGGGGGAGGATTTTTTATCTCGGAGGGCAACGTAACTGGGAGGAAAAAATAAATAAAATCGACAGATTACGTGCCTAAAGCAACTCCCAGCAAAGAACCCCAGACGCTCGCATCATCCGCCACCAGCAAGTGGGGGCTGAACGGAGAGGAGCGGGCGGCATTGCCTAGGGTAAGGACCGGGCCCGAGTGCCCCGAGGGCAATCTGAGGGAGCTAACGTGAGATAGTAACCTAAACTGTGGGACAGCGAGAGAGAGAGAGAACTATCCCGCGAAAAGCCCAACTCTAAGGCACTGCCGGCCCGCTCACAGAACAAAGGACTGAGCGATACCAGAGGAGAGCTAGCCGGCTGCGGACTGCGCCATCCCCCGCCGGACACAGCGGGCAGGCGGGGCCCGCCAGAGCCGGAAAGGGGCAAACTCGGCTCCAGAGAGGGCACCCCCTACCAAACTGCAAACAGGCTCCCAGTTTTTAAGCAAAGACTGCCTGAGATCCCGGAGGGTCGACAGCAGCCGGGAGGGTCGCAGCCAGAGACCAGCTCCCCAGAACCGACACAAAGCACACCGGAGCCGGGCGCGCCCGTAAACCGAGGCGGGGACCAGGGAGGTGATAAGCCGCACCGCCCCAACAGGGGACAGCGCCCTCGCCAAACTCCTGGCCGCCTGGGCAGCTCCGACCGGGAACGGCACAAGCCGCGGGCAAAATCGAGTCTGCGCCTTTGTGGAGTAACCGGGAGCCTGAACCTGAGCGGCTTAGTCCTGGGAAGTGCACGCAGCTCAGGGCCCGCTCCCCGGCCGAGTAACCTGAGGCCTGAGCAGGGTAGACGGGGAAAGCACACACGCCGTGAGCGGGGGCGAACCCAGTGCGGCCGAGACACTGCGAGCTTACCACACACACGCCAGAATTGCAGTGTTCCTTCCTCCCCACAGCACGATTGAACAAGCGAACCTAAAGAGATCACCTCCACCGCTTTGTTGCAGGGCGGAAATTAGATACTGAAGAGATCTCCAAACAGAAGCCAAATAAACAGAGGGAAGTGCTTTGGAAGGGACAGGCCGACAGATTAAGATCCCTGTAGCTAATACCGACTGCATTAAAAAGGACCTACAGATCTTGAAAAGTATAAGCAGGAATAAGGATCTATCTAAAACTGAGCAGATCCCACACTGCTCACAACAGCTCCAGAGAAAGTCCGGGATATATATATTTTTTACTATTATTATTTTTTTTAATTTTTTTTTAATTTTTTTTTTTAATTAAAAAAATTTTTTTTTTCTCTTCTTTCCTTTTTCTTCAAGTCCTCTATTACACCTTTAACTTTCATTTTCATAACCCACTATTAACTTGCAAAAAAAAAAAAAAACCCCTATTTTTGAAGCAAACTACATACATATATCTTATACCTTTTGTGTTTTTTTTTTTATGTTTTTTTCCTGTTCTACATTTTTTTTACTGTTTCTTTTTTTACTGTTTTACTGTTTTTTTTTTCTTTTTACACTGTTCCCTTTTTTCTTTTTTTTTTTTTTTAGATTGTAAGTTTTATAAGAGTCTAACCTCTACTCTAGATTTTTAATCTGTGTTTTACATATTTGATATCAACTTTGTACATTTAAGAACCCAATCTTTAGGACCCATTTTTACTCAGGAGTGTGATCACTGGCCTGATCACTCTCTCCCCCTATTGATGCTCTTTCTTCTCCCCCAGGGAACCTCTATCTCCCACCCTCCTCCTTCTCTTCTCAACCCAATTCTGTGAATTTCTGAGGGTGTTCTGGGTACCGGAGAACACTTCAGGAACAGGATACTGCCCAGATCTCTCTCTCCCCTCTTAATTCCTCCCTTTCTACTCATGCTCACCTCTGTTACCTTCCTCCCCCCTCTCTATGTATCTCTGTGAATCACTCTGAGGGTTCCAAACTGTGGAAAGCACAGAGGGTAGTGCTTACTGGCTAGATTGCTCTCTCCACATTTGAATTCCCCTCTTCCCCTCCTGGTCACTTCAACCCACCCCCCCCACCTCATCTCTCCATGTAACTCAGTGAACCTTTCTGGGTATCCCTCACTGTGGAGAATCTTTTCACCATTAACCTAAAAGTTTTATTATTGAGGCTGTATGGAAGGAGAAGTCTTGAGGCTACTGCAAGAATAAGACTGAAAGCCAGGGGAAACATTAATTAATAAGAGACCATCCAATAGCCTCCATAAATTCATTGAAACCAAGCTCCACCCAAGAGATAATAAGTTCCAGAGCAAGACATACCACGCAAATTCTCCAGCAACGCAGGAACATAGACCTGAGCATCAATATACAGGCTGCCCAGAGGCACACCAAATCCATAGACATCTCAAAAATTAATACTGGTCACTCCATTACACTCAAGAGAGCAGAAATCCAGCTCCACCCACCAGAACACCGACACAAGCTCCCCCAACCAGGAAACCTTGACAAGCCACCTGTCCAACCCCAACCGCAGTGAGGAACCTCCACAACAAAGAGGAACTTCATACTACCAGAATACAGAAGGGCCACGCCTAACACAGCAATCTAAACAAGATGAAAAGGCAGAGAAATACTCAGCAAGTAAAGGAAAATGAGAAATGCCCACAAAGCCAAACAAAAGAGGAGGAGATAGGGAATCTATCCGAAAAAGAATTTAGACTAAGGATAATAAAAATGATCCAAAATCTTGAAAGCAAAATGGAGTTACAGATAAATAGCCTGGAGACAAAGATTGAGAAGATGCAAGAAATGTTTATCAAGGACTTAGAAGAAATAAAAAGGAATCAATATAGAATGAATAATGAAATAAAGGAGATAAAAGACACTCTGGAGGGAACCAACAGTAGAATAACGGAGGCAGAAGATAGGATAAGTGAGGTAGAAGATAGAATGATGGAAATAAACGAAGCAGAGAGGAAAAAAGAAAAAAGAATCAAAAGAAATGAGGAAAACCTCCGGGACCTCTGGGACAATATGAAACGCCCCAACATTCGAATCATAGGAGTCCCAGAAGAAGAAGATAAAAGGAAAGGCCATGAAAAAATACTCGAGGAGATAATAGTTGAGAATTTCCCTAAATTGAGGAAAGAAATAGTCACAGAAGTCCAAGAAACCCAGAGAGTTCCAAACAGGATAAACCCAAGGCGAAACACCCCAAGACACATATTAATCAAATTAACAAAGATCAAACACAAAGAACAAATATTAAAAGCAGCAAGGGAAAAACAACAAATAACACACAAGGGGATCCCCGTAAGGATAACAGCTGATCTTTCAATAGAAACCCTTCAGGCTAGAAGGGAATGGCAGGACATACTTAAAGTAATGAAAGAGAATAATCTACAACCCAGATTACTGTACCCAGCAAGGATCTCATTCAGATATGAAGGAGAATTCAAAAGCTTTACAGACAAGCAAGAGCTGAGGGAATTCAGCACCACCAAACCAGCTCTCCAGCAAATGCTAAAGGATCTTCTCTAAACAGGAAACACAGAAAGGATGTTTCAACACGAACTCAAAACAACAAAGTAAATGGCAACGGGATCATACTTATCAATAATTACCTTAAATGTAAATGGGTTGAATGCCCCAACCAAAAGGCAAAGGGTTGCTGAATGGATACAAAAACAAGACCCCTATATATGCTGTCTACAAGAGACCCACCTCAAAACTAGGGACACACACAGGCTGAAAGTGAAAGGATGGAAAAACATATTCCATGCAAACGGAGACCAAAAGAAAGCAGGAGTCGCAATACTCATTTCAGATAAAATAGACTTTAAAATAAAGGATGTGAAAAGGGACAAAGAAGGACACTACATAAAGATCAAAGGATCAATTCAAGAAGAAGACGTAACAATCATAAATATATATGCACCCAACATAGGAGCACCACAATATATAAGGCAAATACTAACAAGTATGAAAGGGGAAATTAACAATAACACAATAATAGTGGGAGACTTTAATACTCCACTCACGCATATGGATAGATCAACTAAACAGAAAATTAACAAGGAAACACAAACTTTAAATGATACAATAGACAAATTAGATTTAATTGATATTTACAGGAGTTTCCACCCCAAAACAATCAATTTTACCTTTTTCTCAAGTGCACATGGAACTTTCTCCAGGATAGATCACATCCTGGGCCATAAATCTAGCCTTGGTAAATTCAAAAAAATTGAAATCATCCCAGCCATCTTCTCTGACCACAATGCAGTAAGATTAGACCTCAATTACAGGAAAAAAACTATTAAAAGTTCCAACATATGGAGGCTAAACAACACGCTTCTGAATAACCAACAAATCACAGAAGAAATCAAAAAAGAAATAAAATTATGCATAGAAACGAATGAAAATGAAAACACAACAACCCAAAACCTATGGGACACTGTAAAAGCAATACTAAGGGGAAGGTTCATAGCAATACAGGCGTACCTCAAGAAACAAGAAAAAAATCAAATAAATCAACTAACTCTACACCTAAAGCAACTAGAGAAGGAAGAAATGAAAAACCCCAGGGTCAGTAGAAGGAAAGAAATCTTAAAAATTAGGGCAGAAATAAATGCAAAAGAAACAAAAGAGACCATAGCAAAAATCAACAAAACTAAAAGCTGGTTTTTCGAGAAGATAAACAAAATTGATAAGCCATTAGCCAGACTCATCAAGAAACAAAGGGAGAAGAATCAGATCAACAAAATTAGAAATGAAAATGGAGAGATCACAACAGATTCCACAGAAATACAAAGGATCATAAGAGACTACTACCAACAGCTATATGCCAATAAAATGGACAACTTGGAAGAAATGGACAAATTCTTAGAAAAGTATAACTTTCCAAAACTGAACCAGGAAGAAATAGAAGATCTTAACAGACCCATCACAAGCACGGAAATCGAAAGTGTAATCAGAAATCTTCCAGCAAACAAAAGCCCAGGACCAGACGGCTTCACAGCGGAATTCTACCAAAAATTTAGAGAAGAGCTAACACCTATCCTGCTCAAACTCTTCCAGAAAATTGCAGAAGATGGTAAACTTCCAAACTCATTCTATGAGGCCACCATCACCCTAATTCCAAAACTAGACAAAGATGTCACAAAAAAGGAAAACTACAGGCCAATATCACTGATGAACATAGATGCAAAAATCCTTAATAAAATTCTAGCAAACAGAATCCAACATCATATTAAAAAGATCATACATCATGACCAAGTGGGCTTTATCCCAGGAATGCAAGGTTTTTTTAACATCCGCAAATCAATCAATGTAATACACCACATTAACAAATTGAAAGAAAAAAACCATATGGTTATCTCAATAGATGCAGAAAAAGCCTTTGACAAAATTCAGCATCCATTTATGATTAAAACCCTCCAGAAAGCAGGAATAGAAGGAACATATCTCAACATAATAAAAGCTATATATGACAAACCCACAGCAAACATTATCCTCAATGGTGAAAAATTGAAAGCATTTCCCCTAAAGTCAGGAACAAGGCAAGGATGCCCACTTTCACCACTACTATTCAACATAGTTTTGGAAGTTTTGGCCACAGCAATCAGAGCTGAAAAAGAAATAAAAGGAATACAGATAGGAAAAGAAGAAGTAAAACTCTCACTGTTTGCAGATGACATGATCCTCTACATAGAAAACCCTAAAGACTCTACTAGAAAATTACTAGAGTTGATCAATGAATATAGTAAAGTTGCAGGATATAAAATTAACACACAGAAATCCCTTGCATTCCTATACTCCAATAATGAGAAAACAGAAAGAGAAATTAAGGAAACAATACCATTCACCATTGCATCAAAAAGAATAAAATACTTAGGAATATATCTACCTAAAGAAACAAAAGACTTATATATAGAAAACTATAAAACACTGATGAAAGAAATCAAAGAGGACACAAACAGATGGAGAAATATACCGTGTTCATGGATTGGAAGAATTAATATAGTGAAAATGAGTATTCTACCCAAAGCAATCTACAGATTCAATGCAATCCCTATCAAGCTACCAATGGTATTTTTCACAGAACTAGAACAAATCATCTCACAATTTGTATGGAAATATAAGAAACCTCGAATAGCCAAAGCAATCTTGAGGAAGAAGAATGGAACTGGAGGAATCAACCTGCCTGACTTCAGACTCTACTACAAAGCCACAGTCATCAAGACAGTATGGTACTGGCACAAAGATAGAAATATAGATCAATGGAACAAAATAGAAAGCCCAGAGATAAACCCACGCACATATGGACACCTTATCTTCGACAAAGGAGGCAAGAATATACAATGGAGAAAAGACAACCTCTTTAACAAGTGGTGCTGGGAAAACTGGTCAACCACTTGTAAAAGAATGAAACTAGAACACTTCCTAACACCGTACACAAAAATAAACTCAAAATGGATTAAAGATCTAAACGTAAGACCAGAAACAATAAAACTCCTAGAGGAAAACATAGGCAAAACACTCTCCGACATAAATCACAGCAGGATCCTCCATGACCCACCTCCCAGAATATTGGAAATAAAAGCAAAAATAAACAAATGGGACCTAATTAAAATTAAAAGCTTTTGCACAACAAAGGAAACTATAAACAAGGTGAAAAGACAGCCTTCAGAATGGGAGAAAATAATAGCAAATGAAGCAACAGACAAACAATTAATCTCAAAAATATACAAGCAACTTCTGCAGCTGAATTCCCGAAAAATAAATGACCCAATCAAAAAATGGGCCAAAGAACTAAACAGACATTTCTCCAAAGAAGACATACAGATGGCTAACAAACACATGAAAAGATGCTCAACATCACTCATTATTAGAGAAATGCAAATCAAAACCACAATGAGGTATCATTTCACACCAGTCAGAATGGCTGCTATCCAAAAGTCTACAAGCAATAAATGCTGGAGAGGGTGTGGAGAAAAGGGAACCCTCTTACACTGTTGGTGGGAATGCAAACTAGTACAGCCACTATGGAGAACAGTGTGGAGATTCCTTAAAAAACTGGGAATAGAACTGCCATATGACCCAGCAATCCCACTGCTGGGCATATACACCGAGGAAACCAGAATTGAAAGAGACGCGTGTACCCCAATGTTCATCGCAGCACTGTTTACAATAGCCAGGACATGGAAGCAACCTAGATGTCCATCAGCAGATGAATGGATAAGGAAGCTGTGGTACATATACACAATGGAATATTACTCAGCCATTAAAAAAAATACATTTGAACCGGTTCTACTGAGATGGATGAAACTGGAGCCCATTATACAGAGTGAAGTAAGCCAGAAAGAAAAACAACAATACAGTATACTAATGCATATATATGGAATCTGAAAGATGGTAACGATAACCCTATATGCGGGACAGAATGAGAGACACAGATGCATGGAACAATTTTATGGACTCTGAGGGAGAAGGTGAGGGTGGGACGTTCTGGGAGAATGGCATTGAGACATGTGTATTGTCATATGTGAAACAGAGCACCATTCCATGTTCGATGCATGTGACAAGGGCTCGGGGCCGGGGCAGTGGGATGATCCAGAGGGATGGGAGGGGGAGGGAGGTGGGTGGGGGGTTCGGGAAGGGGAACACATGTAAACCCATGGCTGATTCTTGTCAATGTATGGCAAAAACTATTACAATATTGTAAAGTAATTAGCCCCCAAGTAAAATAAATAAATTTATAAAAAAAAAATAAAATAAAATAAAAAAAAAAAAAAAAAAAAAAAAAAAAAAAAAAAGAAAAATGAAAATATGCTGTAATAGGGTTGTTGCGTCATGCATTCGGTTGTATGATATTCCCTGAAGGCAGACCGCCATTCACAGGGTCCATGTGTGCCATAAACCCAAAAGCTGCCACTTAAAAAAACAGTTCAAAAAGCAAGTATAGCTAACAAGATGATACAGGAGACAAAATGGAACCATAAATTATGATCAATTAGCTCAGAAAAAGACAAAGAGGACAGAGGGAACAAATAACAAAAGAGAAAAACAGATAATAAAGAGCAAAATGGTAGGTTTAAGCCCAGCCACACCAATAATAACAGTCAATGTAAATAGTCTAAAAACTCTAATGAAATGGCAAATTGTCAGATTGGATAAAGAATGAAGACTCATTTCATGTAGTTAAAGCTTGTTTATAATTATCTAAAGCTAGACTCTAATATGGGCTTCCCTGGTGGCTCAGACAGTAAAGAATCTGCTTGCAATACAGGAGACTTGGATTCGATTCCTGGGTTGAGAAGATCCCCTGGAGAAGGGAATGGCAACCCACTCTAGGATCCTTGCCAGGAGAACTCCAGGGCCAGAGGAGCCTGGCTGGCTACAGTCCATGGGGTCAAAGAGAGCCAGACACGACTGAGCAACTAACACACACACAGACTCTAATATACGCAAAAACAAAGTATTTTTGCTTGGTTGTCAGGAATGCAAAGACCATGTAAATAAAAGGAAGATTGTATATTTGGACGTTAGTTCAGAACTTTATCATGAAACGTTCAACATTTTGCAAAATAACATTATCAATAGCAATACTTTTCACGACTTTTGAGTCACATTTCTACACACCTAATCTGTCTGCATTTGTAGTTGTTATGTTCACAGTAATTCTCCAAATAGATGCAAACAACTGATTTCTCTGCGGCTGCTGCTGCTAAGTCGCTTCAGTCGTGTCCGACTCTGTGCGACCCCATAGATGGCAGCCCACCAGGCTCCGCCGTCCCTGGGATTCTCCAGGCAAGAACACTGGAGTGGGTTGCCATTTCCTTCTCCAATGTGTGAAAGTGAAGTCGCTCAGTCGTGTCTCTGATTTCTCTACTTGTCTTTTATTATAGCCAATGACCAGTTATTTTCATATTAAAAACACATCATTATTTGTGGTTAATTACTTCTTTTTATTTATCATCTTTATCACAGTTAGGATATTATATAAATGTTTCAGGATTATATGTATTGGTGGCTTATTTTACATATGAATTTTATTTCAGGACAACAAAGATAACATTGAAGCTCAGCCATATCAAGGAGAATTTCAAATTACTAACAACACTTGAAGGAGTTATTCCATCTATCAGAATTGGAAACCACTAGCATAGACCCACGTATGTGTCTTAAACCACGGTTAAGACAACAGAGGCCCAGAGACCAAAAATGACATATCTAAAGTCACACAATTAAGTTCATACTCACGGTGATCATATATACTGGATTTATCAGGACAGTATATTTCATTGTTGCTACAAATCATTAAAAAATCTTTATAAATCTCCTAGATTACCAATTACAACCCCAAGGACTGAAAATCTTTTGGACACCAAAGACTCATGGTCACCAGTTTAAAAAATAAAACCATAGATAAGGTCTTGAACAGTAGCTGAAACCAACAAAACTAAATTCAGCAGGAGGACAGGAGGGCGCATTCGGCAGGGGAAAGAGAAGACAGAAAGTGAGGAAAGGCTTCCACTGATAAATAAATGTTTTAACTAATATACTATTTTCTGTTTAAAAGTGAACTTTTTTTGAAACTCCAGGTGTCACAAAAATATTCTGGCTGGTGAAGATAGAGAATAATAAAAAATGTAATTTTTCTTAACTAAAAGCATACCCTGATAGAATGAATATATCAAAAAATCAGTAAGAGGGGATAACGAGATTTTTATCTTCACCAAAAGGGTTTTTTTTAGCAGTTAAAGGAACACAAGTATAAATTATCTTTAGTGGTTCAAATCCTCAGTGCCCAGTTTGCCAGCAGCAGCACCCAACTCTGTGACCCCAATATGGTACCAGGTCCCCAGTAGTCAAGACTGCCACCTAGTGGCAATTTAGCACATTGACCCTCTACCATCAAGAAGGGAAATTGCCACCAGAATAGACACTTGCTCTAATATATGCTCAGCTGTTCACCATCCTTCTGCCAACACCATCATCCTTGAACTTACTGAATGTCTATTCACCATCAGTATATCTTATATACAACACTGCTTCTGACCAAGGAACTAATTTATAGTAGATATAAGGATTTCCTAGTCTTATCCTATATCTCATCTCCAGAAGCAACCAATGTTATAGAATTGTGAATTAGCCCATTGAAGACACAGTTAGAACAGCATCTTGGAGACAGTTCTTAACAGAATGAGGTACTGTCCTAAAGCAGGTGGGATACTCTTCAGCTAGCAATCTCTAAATGGCCCTCTTTCTCTCATTTCTCTCTAGACTTAGGCAGACCTAGGTGCAGAAATCAAAAAGTGAGCTTAGGAGTGGCATCTCTCTGTATTTACCTATAGCTCTGATCTATGCTAGACAGTATTACTATCTAGTAGTAATAGTCCTCGGGGGAAAAGTGTTGCCACCCTGCGACATAGTAAATGGTTCCACTGAGTTGTCAGCTGGCAGTCTTCCAAGGTCTAGGAAATTTTTCCTTTCTCTCTTATTTGGGTTTTAGCTCCCTACTTGGCGGGGGGGTGAATTTAGCTTTGAAAAGTCAAAGTAAGGAACAGAGAAAAGTCAACAAATTCATCCCTGCTTAAGACAGCAGGGTATTCTAGAGCTTAGGAGGAAAGATGAAAAGTCAGAATCCTTCTAGGGTTTGCAGCATGGCTCAACAGAGTGGATAAAAGAGTAGAGATTCAAAGTAGAAGCTAGTCCTGGAATAAAGAGTGGGCATTAAACATGAGCTTTTCCTGTGCAGTGCCTTTCTCACTACACAGATGAGCAAATTTATGCTTAGAGAACTTGTCTAAGATCAATCAAATTCAATGCAAATGTCTGACTCCAAGAACTGAAAGTCTTAAGAAATAAGGCGTGCTATTTCTGACTCAAGAGTTCTCTGGGAAAACAAGCAAGCAAACAAACATATTTCTCATAGACAGGTGATCAATGCTCCAGAGAAATTTGCTCAGCTGCTGTTTTCCTCCCTTGAGGGTTGCAGGTGAGGACCAGGATGGGTTTGAGGTAACAGGATTGCTTGAAGAATGTGGGGGACCCACTGGAGAATACATCCATCAGAATTTTGCCGGAATCAGCCTCGGTTTTGAGGACAAGTCTGAATTAAAAGCCCAGCTCCCAGGAAAGCAGGTGAGTTTCTCCCAGGAGGCTGGTAGAAACTCCTTTCACTCCTCCTTGGTAACTACCCTAAGGGAACAACACGGTGAACCGGAGCTACGGAAGCTTTGGCAGGTGTGGAAGGTGTGGCTCTGACAAGTCAGCTATGGAGTATTTGAGGTGGACTGCTAAAGAAAGAGAGACCAAGAGACTAAGGAACCCAATTATGCCATAAACCCCAGAAAACCACAAACCAGACAGAGATGACAAGCCTGCCCTTACGTAGCCCACGAGTGGGAAGAAAGTGATTCACATGGAAGCTTGCTCCAACGTGTTTGAACCGTGCTGTGTTGGTAACATCAAGCCAGGCACCAGACTCAGGACCCTTCCTTCTCTGAAGATGGGGCCTGAGCTGATTTAGCCTCCCCCAAGGCATGTGTGCACTGGGCCCAGCTCATTGGTTTGAATTGTCACCTGCATCTCCCATCTGTACTTCTAGCTTCCTGTCACTTCTGGTGACTATGTACTGCTCAGCATATTTTATCTTAAACACCTGGATCCCCAACTCCTATTCTTTAACTGTGGTGACTGAACATCTCCAAACTACTACCTGGTCCTCCCAGACACCTCCCTGCCTGATTGTGCAATTCATCATTACTCCTAAAGCCTGCAGGAAAGTAACCAAAGTGACACATTCGTTGTAGCCAATGCCGCCCACCCAATGAGGCAACACGGGTCAAGCCAGAGAAGACTCTCCTACTCTGAAAACAGATCCTCTCAATGAAGCCAGATAACAAATGGGAACACTCCTTAACCAGTCGTTGGCATGTAACAAGTGCACAAGAGATGGTGGTTCCTTTCCCCCTTATCTGTTGGTGTTTAACATTTAAAAAAATTATTTAGAATATGATAATTATATTGTCTAAAATGAAATTCACTTGTGATCTGATCCTATGACACCCCAGGATTGGAACTACCCAGGCTCAAATTTTTCTATGTACTGGAAGACAAACTCAGAAAAATGTAGCCTGATCGACTGCAGTTCACTATGTAGCTAGACCTTTTAAACTAGATTGGCCTAAATCTAGGAAATAAATCAGTCAAAGTTACAGTTAGGTGTGCCTGGGTAGGTCCAAAAGATCCAGACAAATCATATTTTGAGAAACACTGATTAAGAATTTAATCAGGCAGCAGCTTAAAAAATAAAAGTAGGTAAATCTATACCTACTAATATGAAGAAATCTCCAAAGCATTTGGGTATAAAAAGGAAAGTTCTAAAACGAATAGTGGAGGGTCATCTGCCATTATTCTGTCTGCTCAGCAATAGCAACAAAAATTTCCTATTAGGTTGGACTTCTCTACATTGACTTCCCTAGTGGCTCAGATGGTAAAGCATCTGCCTACAAGGCGGGAGACATGGGTTCAATCCCTGGGTCGGGAAGATCCCCTGGAGAAGGAAATGGCAACCCACTCCAGTACTCTTGCCTGGAGAATCCCATGGACGGAGAAACCTGGTAGGCTACAGTTCATGGGGTTGCAAAGAATCAGACACCAGTGAGCGACTTCACTTTCACTTTCTCTACGTTAGGGGGATAATTGGGGAGCAAGGCTCTATCTTCCACTGGAAAGCTCAGGGGTGGTGGTGGTTTAGTTGCTAAGTCGTATTCAACTCTTGTGACCCCGTGGGTGGTAGCCCTCCAGGCTCTTCTGTCCTTGGGATTCTACAGGCGAGAATACTGGAGTGGGTTGCCATTTCCTTCTCCAGAGGATCTTCTCGACCCAGGAATCGAACCTGCGTCTCCTGCCTTGCAGGCAGATAAGCCGAGGAAGCTCAAAGGGGCAGGTATGCCTTCTCCCCAGCCCGGGCACTAGGAAATGCGTCAGGTCTGACCAACAGGAAATTCCCACCTGATACGTTTAATCTCAGTGGAGCAATGGAACGGTGGAGGCGGGTAGAGGTCTCCTCTTAGGGGACTATGGTCACATCTTGCCAACTGATCTCTCCTTCTGGTCTCACTCCCGCCTCCCTCAGATCTCTTGTCACGAAAGCCAGCGTGATCCACGGAGAAGGCAAACCCAGCTGCCACCCTGCACAGAGCCCAGGAGGCTCACCCGCACACACAGGATGCCGCAAGTCTCCTAACACACGCTCTGCTCCACGACCTGCTCTCTGTCCAAGCCCCCAGCCCCCTTGCTGACCACTGCCCAGCCCACCGGCACGTTAGGCCCCAGCCTCGCAGAGCCCTCAGGCTTCTCAGGCTGTCGTGGCCACTCGCCTTCCCAGGCTTTCCTGTGACCAGCTCTTACTCTTCTGTTCTCAGCTCACTCAGCCGCTTCTCCAGGAAGCCTCCCATAACCATCACCACCGCCTCCCTGTACCTGGCCTTCCTGTTTTCTATATACATGCCTCTCCCTTCTCCCATAGTCCACTCCGCATTCTTCTGTTTGGGCATTAATCACATTTAAATTATCTGCAATATTGGTGTTTGTGTCCCCAGTGAGCAACCTGCAGACAGGAATCATGTCCTACTCATCTTGGCATCTAATAGGAAGTCTTTGCACGAGTGAAAGACAAGCAAAGGACTTGAGTTTTGTTGTTTGTTTGGCTTCGGTTTTTTTTTTTTCTTTTGCATTTTGTCTCTGCGGTGAGTTTGCTCTCCCATCCCCCACAATAATTATTTTATCCCTTCTTCACACCTCTTGTCACCCTGACAGATTCAACCAGCTCTTCACTTCCGAAGACTCTCACCTCTCCCTTCCTAAGGAAACCCACCAGAAGCCCACCAGGAGGCGATGCCTGCCTCCACCCCCCCGCTCCTCACTGAGCCCCCTCATCTGTCTGCATCTCCACCCGTGGTCTCCCAGCTGTGTCCTGTGACAATCGCTCCAGCCTCAAAAAGCCCAGCTCAGCACCGTGAATTCTGGATCCCTCTCCTCCTCCCCGTGCTGGGCCCTGACCACATCAGAACTGCCTCTCACCCCTGCAAGTTCTTCAGCGTGCTTTCCACCAGCCTCCCAAAAGTCTCTGTTCTCTCTAATCTTATAAACAAAGAAGCCGACATTAAAACTGGAAAACCTCCCTTGAGCCAGAGGTGCCCCTGCCTCTCTCCTCCCCTGACAGCCCAGGCCCTCCAAAGCGCTGTCTGCACGTCCCATCTCCAGTCCTCACATTGCCTTTATCCTGCAACTTATTCCAACCAGGCAGTGGCCTCTTGCGCACTCTGAATCCTGCTACTGTCAGGCTCATTGAAGTTCACGTTACAAGTACAATCTTACTAGCTCTCTCAGCAGCCACGTCCTGCTTTTGGAGGAACTGTCTTGCTGTGGCTTCTGTGACTTCACACCCCACTTTCCCCGCTTCCCTTCTGCCTTCCTGAATGTTCCTCTGCAGCCTGCATTGCTGGCTCCTGTCTTCCATCTGAACACAAGTGCAGTTAACCAGGGCTGGGACCTGGGCCCTCTCCGCTCCTCACTTATCATTTTTCTCCCTTGACGATCTCAAACATCCCACCACCCTTTATGTGCCAGAGACTCTCAAAGACGCATCTCCAGCCAAAGCCTCTCTGCTGAGCTTCAGACGGGACCATCTGCTGCCTATCTGCTGTCCACTATCAACTGCTCTGTCTCCCGAGCATCTCAAACATATTACATTCAAAGCTGAAGTCTTGATCCTCCCAGCCCTGAGCCTTCAATCAGTTCCTCCTCCAGCTTTTTCCATTTCAGTGAATGGCCCTTTCATCCAGGCCCTGGTTCCTGCCAGAAACGTGGGTGTCATCTTGGCCCTTTTCTTTCTCTCCGTGTTTAAATCCAACCAGTGACTCAATCCTGCGGCCTCTGCTCCCAGTATAGACCTCCCACCCACTCACCTGCCCCACCACTGCATTAGTCTCCCACGAGGTCTATCTGGTCTTCCTTCTCTGCAGGCTCCAGAAGGGTTCTTTTACTAACAAACTGCAGCTAAACATTCTCCCATCCCCCCATCCCCCCCACCCCCCCACCCCCCACCCCTGCTTAAACCAATCTAATCACTTTCTGTTACTCTTGAGATAAAATTTAAAAATACTTAATGAGCCCCATAAGATGTTACATGACCTGGCCCCTGCCTCACTCACCAGCCAAAACATGTGTCATCCACACCTCTGTTCACGAGGCCCCAGCCACAGTGGCCTTTTTCCCTTTCCTGAAAATTACCATGAACATGTCCATTCCTACCAGACGTGTCTTAACATGCATGCATGCTAAGTCACTCTTTGCAGCTCCATGGATTGTAGCCCACCAGGCTCCTCTGTCTGTGGGATTCTCCAAGCCAGAATACTAGAGTGGACTGCCATGCCCTCCTCCAGGAGATCTTCCCAACCCAGGGATCAAACCTGCATCTCTTATGTCTCTTGCATTGGCAGGCAGGTTCTTTACCACTAGTCTATATCCTTCTATCCTTCCCATATCTAGGGTCTATGCATCCTTCAGGACCAGCCTTAAAGCTCCCTCACCAGAAAGAGACTTCCCTCCTTTCCCCAAGTTAGATTTGATGTTAATTTTTCCTTCATGTAAGTTCCATAGTTTACTGCTATTTATTTATTTGTGTGATTACCTGTTGAACAACCTTAAGCTTCATGAGAACAGGAATGAATGTAACAGCATACAAAAACCCACAAATTGTTTGTTTTCACTTGTTTGAAATTTCAGAATAGGAAAATCCCTAATGACAGAAAGCTGGTGAGTGGTTGTCAGGGGCTGGAGAAAGCGGTGATAGGGAATGACTGCTGATAAGGTTTCTTTGGGGTAATAAAGGTGTTCTGAAATTAACTAGTGGTGATGGTTGTGCAACTCTATGAATATAATAAACACCAGCAAGATGTCCATGTTGAACAAGTGTAAATTGTATCTCAAAAAAGTTCTTAAAAAATAAAAAGAAGGGGACATATGTATACCTATGGCTGATTCATGTGGATGTATGGGAGAAACCAACACAATACTGTAAAGCAACTATCCTCCAATTAAGAATAAATACATTTTTAAAAATATGAAAAGAATACACTGCCTCTGCCTTGTCCTCAAAAATTGCAGTAAAGGTATTACATAAGCGCAAAGCAAACTACGGTAAGTGCTTGCAGAGAGGACACCACCAAGACGCCCCAGGCTGCTCTGACCCGAGGCTGAATCAGGTTCATCTGGATTGCTGATGCCAGCAAGGATTTCTGAGTTGATTTGACCTGGCCTCTAAGTCTGACTCAGAGACAAGCCTTCATTGTGGGGAGAAAGAAAAACAGATGCAAGACAGGGAAGAGTCTTCTCACTCCCTCCAATCTTCCCCTGGTCACCCCGCAAACCCAGAAACAGCCTTCCCTCAGACAGATGGACGCCCCCTGCACACTCACAACCCAGTGAAGCGTCAGCTCAGGACAAAGACACACAGCCCCGTGCGCTGCCTCCAACCCCTGTTTTTACCCCAAAGTGAAGACTTCCACATACATCAGGAGAAGCCTGGAGACGGATATCACACAGCCAGTAACCAGAAAGACTACCTCACATCAGTCTCGATGGCTTGTCGAAAAATTGTATATGGCCTTTTCCCTTCATTCCCAAAGTATATGTCATTCTAGCCTTTTCCATGCAAAAATTTATCTTAATATAATCAATGTTTGTAATTTAACATTTATAACATTATTTATAAAGTACTTATTATGACCTACTTTCTTAAGCAATTATATAAGTTTATGGCATTCCATCAAATAGATATGTGACAGTTATTTTAACTACTCCCTCATGGTAAGACATTTAAGTGGCTCCAAGTCTTTTGTTATTATGAAAATACAGAAATAAACACATTTGTACATAAAGCCATTTCCAGACTTCGCTGTATTTCACTGAGACAAATTCCCCAAAGTGAAATTTCTATTCTAATGTCTTTCTGTTTTGTTTTGTTTTGTTAAGTCCCTTGGCAAAGACACATTACTTTGAGTTGAGTCCTTTGATTAGATTTTACAACTGCTTGTTTCTCAAAATGCAAAGGCAAAACTCAAAGCAGTGGAAGCAATACTCTCACCCTCTTGATACATGTAATACAACTAAGGGACATAGAGGAAAAACACCCTTTGACACTGATGTTGGACCTGCTATGTGCCAAGCACAGAACTAACAGTTTTGGAAATATTAACTCATGTAATTATTTCAATAGCTCTAAGAAGTGGTCACTGTCATGATCCCTGTTTTGCCAATGAGGACTCCATGCTAAGGGTGCACAGTCAAGGGACGGAGCCCCAGTCAAGGACACTGATGGTCTGGCTCCAGAGTCTGGGTTCTCAACCACTATGCTGAGCCCAAATTTTGAGTGAGAAGACCTGGGTTGGGGTTCCAGCTCTACCACTCACTGACCTACGGACAGGTCAGTAAATCACTCCTACTAGTTTTATCATCTCGCTTATTCAAGCATACACACTTTATGTGAGCCCACACATGTTACTAGATCACGCATTCTTACTGCAGTCTTTTCCCCTTCTTTTTAGCTTAGTTTCATCCTTCCAACTTTCCATCCCCTCCACGCTCACAGGCACTCACCCCCACCTCCAGAGCCCACGTTAACAACCTAGTACTTATCCTTTCGTGGGGTTCTCCATACTCGCACAATCATGCACACGCACGTATACCACACACACTCATTTTGTATGGATTATCATTGTTTATCAGATCGTATTTGTCTCAGTCAGGACCCAATGAAGAAAACAAAAACTGCTCTAATACAGTTCAGAGAGAGAGAGAGAGATTTGAATGCAGGATACTGGTCACACCGTGATGGGAGAGCTAAGAAGCCAGGCACGGAATGGCGAGGCAGCCCACAGGTTGGCAAGAGCAGGGAATCGCTACCAGCTCTGGGCTGTAGGTGCAAAGGAGGGAGGCAGCGTCATCAGTTGCAACAGCTATGGGAAGCTGACACCGGAGCGAAGCTGTCCAGTGAGGCTAGAGTCGTGCGGGGGAGACACTGATGCCCCCAAAGATACTGCCCACAGTGGGTGCCCAGGCTCTGTTCTTGTCTACACCCCACGAACCTCCACCATGACTCCCACTGGCTAAACTCAACTGGAAGCCAACGGACAGGAGCCTGGACACCACCATCTTTGAGTCTCCATCACTTTGTAGTAAAGAAGAGAGCAGGGTAAGAGTGAAGCAAGGCTCAGGCAGCAAACCTCCAAGGAACCAGGATAATGCTACGCACACCTTCCCATTCCTGCTTTTCTCAACCAAAGTCACCTCGGGGAAATCCCTCCAAAGCAAAAGGCATAGCTCTGATACATTCTTTTTATGGTTGATTAATTATTTATATGACTATTCTGCCCTTAGTGAGTATTCATTTTCTCACACTCTTAAAGGGGAATGGCATCATTTCTCTTACAAGTATCCTGAGCATCTTTTAAGTGAATGGACACGAAACTCCTTTGTAAATGAGAAACCTGAGTAGTAGAATATAAGGTCTATTAGAAATAGTACATCACTGTAAGACGGCATTGATTCTGATTGTTAAAAGCCTGGTGAAAACACAGCCAGGTGGGAAGTTACAATCTAACCACAGTGCACTGATATTCTGGGCAACAGGGAAATGCCTACTGACTGGGGCTTTCCCCTTCAGAGATGGGAGGCTCTAAGACTGCCTTCTGACTTTTCATCCTGCCCTACCTCCCAAGGCCGTGGTTTTCCATTTAGAATAAACAGCAAGCAATACTGAATCCACGCTGTAAGGCAATACCATTTATAGAACTTCCCATGACGATGGAAATTTTCTCTGTCTACTCTGTTGAATATGGTAGCCACTAACCACGTGTGGCTATGAGCACTTGAAATGCACCTAGTAGGACTGAAGAATTGTATTTTCAATTTCATTCAATTCTAATTCATTTCCATTTAAATAGCCCCATGTGACAAGTGGCTACTGTATGCAACAGTGCAGTTTTAGGACTTCTCAATCATTCTCTTACAAGAGTAGTGTTTGTGACCCTTGATAATCAACTGAAGCTTTTTCACGATACGTGTACTTAACCTCACTCTAGATTTGCTGAATCAGGACTGCTGATGCTTGGACCACAATGGTCTGTGACGTTTCTCACAGCCCTAAATTCTCTATGGGAAGAAGAGATGATGAGAAGGGGTCTGCATTGTGTTAGCTGAAAGTTTAATACATTAGCTCACCTGCTCATGAGCGGAGATTAACATTTTTCAGAGTTGTTTCTTGCCTCTTCTGATCACCTAGCTGAGAATAACATTCTTCAGCAAAAGAAAGGAGGCGTAGGTTTTAATAGAGCAGAAAGCAGCCAAGAAAGTCCCAACAATTTGTCAGTGCCCATGCTTTCGGGGACTTTGTGTTGGGCATTTCTGGGCAGCCCAGGGTCAGCATGATAGAATTAGAAAGAGAAGCCCGCTGCCAATGACTTTGACCCAGGGTCACCCTGGCTGTTCAGGGGGTAATGCCAGGAGATCTGGAACTCGACGGACCCACAGTATAAAAGGGGAAGGGAGAGTGTGCCAAGGTGGATTCGTGGCTAATGGGCAGTCAGCTGCTCTAATTGTATGGGGGGATGAATAACAGTGCTGCTGAAAGATAAATGATGAGGTAAAGCACTTATGAAAGAAAAACACCAGGGTGAAGGTGAGGTGTTAATTTTCAAGGCAATAGACGTCGAGTCCTGCCACATAATTCCATTTCATATTAAACTTATTATGGGCGATAATGTAATAATGTCAATGATACCTCTATTCCTCAACAGCAAGGAAATTGGTGGTGAGCTAAAAATTTCCCAACCCTGGAGTTAGTCACTTGAGGGGATAAAACTGGAATGGGGAAGATATGAAAAATTCAGGCAAGTGCTTCTCATGCTGTTGTGAGCACAGTTGTTCCATGCTGCTAAGAAAGCATTAGCCTGCCCTCCCCTGCTCTGGATTCTGCCAGCAGCAAGTTGGGAAAACTTCCTGTACTTCATAACAATACCTTTAACAAGTGCCAGGGTAGATCCACGGAGTCTTAGATACTCTGCCATTCCCCATTCCCCCTGGAGAAAGGGTACAACCTAATACACAAATTAGGACTGACAGGAACTAAAGTGAAAAGCTCGCATTTAAAAGTTAACGTGAGGGATTTACAACCGATGAGTTAAAGCTTCCTAACTCATCTCTTTTATTGTATCATAAACCTCATTTCCCCAAGTCCCAAACTGAACACCTTGAATGTGTCTCTATTGTCTCTAAGATGAGTCTCTCCTCCTTTGCCTGACATCAAAGCCTTTATAAAATAGCCCCAACCTCCCTTCCTGTCTAGAAAGTCACTCACTTGTTCCCCCTTTGTGAGCCTTCACAGAATAATAGATGGGGAAACACACGGCTACATAGCAATGACAAGTTAACTTTCATGAACAGCCTCCTTGTCTGTAAAATGGATGAAGAGCATCAGGGACATAAAGCAATTACTGTGAACATTCAGTAAAGCACCTAGCATAGTGCCTGGCTTATGAAATGCAGGTCCCCTTACTCATAAGTCTGCCTTGTCGTCTCATCATTTCTAAAATCCACCTAGTAATTTCCTTCTTCCCTTTAACTCATCCCTCTGTCCCCTTCCCCAGCCATCACTTCCATGCTCCTGCTAGAATCAACACCATCCTCATTTCTCAGTTCTTTCCTTAGCTAATTCCACTCTCTCTGTAAGGTCCCATGCCCACTTCTGTGAAATCACGTTCAGTTTCTGCATCAGGAGCAGGGCTTAAGGCAACCTGAAAGAGCCTCTCCAACTCTAACATTCCATGATATAAAGGATACATAAACTCTGCTTTGAACATAGGATACACTGAAACTTTAAACTCTCCAAAAAAATTAAAGATGATTTTTCCACTTGGTGAGTAATGGGGAGAAAATGAAAATAGTTATTTAAAAATCCATATTACTGTAAATGGCCATTATTTTAAAGTTTTGTGTAACTTGGGGTTTATTTCATGCCAGGTAACAGGCTCTATCATGTATGGAATTTTAAGTTTTCCTACAAAGTCAGTGACATCACCCAGTTTTAGGATGATCAGAAAGCTGAGACCAAGGAAGTAGATAACATGAGATCTAGACCGTGGATGATGAACATAATCTTGTAGAGAGTTCTGGAATCACTCTCCACTATGCTTCACTGCCACAAACCCACCCATTTATCAAGTGCTATTGTTGCATACAAAACCTTGGGTTCACCCATTGGAAAAGATGGGTACTTATGTGTGTGTATGTGTGCATGTGTATGTATATATGTGTGCGTGTGTGGATATGCTCAGTCAATCAGTCATGTCCAACGCTTTGCAACTCGCCTGCCAGGCTCCTCTGTCCATGGGATTTCCCAAGCAAGAATACTGGAGTGGGTGGCCATTCCCTTCTCCAGGAGATCTTCCTGACTCAGGGATAGAACTCTCATTTCCTGCATCTTTTGTCCCGGGGTTGGGAAGACCTCCTGGAGAAGAGAATGGCTACCCACTCCAGTATTCTTGCCTGGAGAATCCCATGAGCAGTGGAGCCTGGCGGACTATGGTCCACAGGGTCACAAATAGTTGGATACGACTAAAGCAACTCAGCACACATGCATGCACGTATATGTATATATATTTGTATATTTCCTCCTCTTAAGTAGTTTAAGTATCAAAAAAGAAAAATAAAACACAGATATAAATGGAATATAGGGGAAAGTCACAGGATGTATCAGACTGGCATAGTATTTGAAGGAATTCAAGGATGTGGGGATCACTTTCGACTAAGTGATCAAAGATCTGTGTCCAGTGATCTAACCTTCCAAAACCGCATCTACCCTGCTCTAGAAAAAAAAAAGTAAAACTAAAAATTCTACAACTCTTCAAAAAAAAAAAACCCCTCAGAAACTCATTTTTTATAACTCCTTCATGTTCACCCTTTGGAAATCTTAAAATCCCCTCCCCAGCCATAATTCTTCTGTGGTTTCTCATTGGAATCATGCTTAAGATGGAATATTAAATCAAAACAATAAAGTTGGAATATGTGACTTTAGATTGAGATGTAAAAGCTAACATTTCATCTTAAAATGACTGCTATATACAAGGGAAGATCAAGTCTTTTCTTCAAGTGAACTACAAAAATTCCTATTCACATTGAAAATTATTTTTTATCTTCTTTCTTGGCACCTGGAAACTAAGAGAGTAATAATTTCCCACAAAATCCATGGATTAACTATCCTTCTTTTGAAAGTCTGAAGTCCATCTTTCAGAATCCACTGGGACTTGTCAGAGTTCTTCATATGGGCCCAACCTATGGAGGTGGCTACCTACATCCATACAAGAACCTTGTCCCTTTACAGTCACAGCCTCTGTGCAAAGTTGCCTCCATAAATCAGAATTGTCTGTTACAGTTAACAGACGCTGTAAATTTATTCTTCACTCGGATACCAAATATATCCTCAGAGTGATCCACCGCAAAACATTTTGGGAGGTGGGTCCACCGGACAGTTTCATTGATTTTGGAAAAGAATAACAAAAAAATAAAACAGTAAAAAGTAAGAATGAGTTTTACTTACTAAGTGCTCATTGGGTCCCACATATAAGAAATTTATGTGCTTTATATTATTTCATGAGGTTTTACATAACTTAACAATGTTTTATATTACATAATCCTCATAATCAACCACGACTGAAGCGACTTAGCACGCACGCACACATAAGCAACCACATGATATCAGTAATATTATTTCACTCAATAGTGCAAATAATGTTGAGGCCAGGCTCTCCCAGAGGTTAAGGGCAGAGTTAGGACTTGACCCTGGAGCCCAGAGCCAAAGTTAAAACGTGAGTGGAGAAGCTTTATCTTCTCAATAGTATCAAGCCAAAAAAATGTTTCCTTACCTACCTCCCCGCTCACCACTTCAGCTCCAGCTACAGAAACCATTTCATAAACCTTTCTGTCCCTCTGTGCAGGGCGTGGGGGTGGAGTGGGGAAGGTGAGGAGTAAGTGTTGATTTAGGTGAGGATGATTCTTGGAAATCCAGAGACTTCCTGCTTACGAGGTATAGGAGAGACAGACAGATAAACAGAGGGAGGGAGGGAGAGAAAGCACGTTAGCAGGGCCTACAGCAATTCCTATCACTTGTGGCGCCCCCATGTCTGTCTGTTTGACAGTCTCATCAACAGTAGTGGACACTTGGCTCTAATTTCTAGGCATCCTTAGATTCTTAGCTCTTTTCTGGATCTTCTCTACTTCCTTAGCCAATTCAGACCAGAAATGTAAGGAGCTAAAAAATCTAAGGGTGCCCAAAAATTATAGCCAAGTGGCCACTACCGTTAATGAGACAGCTGGACAGACAGACAGACATGGGTGGGAATGGAAGAGACGGTGGAGTAAGAGCCACAGTTGTTTCCTCTTTCTCCTGAGTTTTCTGCTGCTCCAGCTTCATGTGTGAGCACACATATTCATGTGTGAGCACATGTATTCATGTGCTGGCTCTTTCACACCCAAATTTGCTTTCTCATCTCCTTCTTGTGCTCCAATGGTCTCTCTTTCTTCCCCACAACAGGCTCTCAATGCCTCCTAGTTCAGACACTTATTAAGTGCCCATTACTGTAGAAGATAAATGTAAGGGATCAATTCCTGTAAGTTCCGGTAGAACTTACAGCCTAGTGGTAAAGGTCTAACAAACAGAACACAGGGTAGTTATGTTATATGTTGCAAGTGGTAGAAACTCCTCTCAACATGGCCTAAATCTGGACTTCTGATGCACAGAACTATGAGATAATAAATTTGTGCTATTTTAAGCTGCTGAATCTGTGGTTACTCATTATGGGAACAATAGGAAACTTTTATGCATGCCCTCAGCCAGCTCTGGAGAGAAAAAAGAAAGGCAATTCCACTAAGTCTACAAATTCTCTGAGGAATTGGGAGAACTTAAGGGGCAGCCAAGCCTTTAGCCACAATGGTAACTTCAGCTCCCATCAGTGGTGGGGCCTCCCAGACCTGACTCCAGAAGGACCGAAGTTCCAAAAGGCAGGGCCTAACAGAGCATGGTGGTGCTTGGCGATTGCAGCCAGGTGTCCATTGCTTTTAGTTAAATTAGAGATTGGCAAACTATAGGCCAAATTCAGCCCACTATCTATGTCCCAAGAGCTAAGTATGGTTTTACATTTTTAAATAGTTTAAAGCAAACGATGAATATTTTATAACACATGAAAATTACATGAAATTCAAATTTCTGTCCCCATAAGTAAAGTTTTATGGGAACACATCCACCCTCATTCATATATATTTTTTCTATGGTTTCCTTTGTGGGACAATACACCCTGCAAAACCTAAAGTATTTGTTATCTGGCCCTTCAAGGAAAAAGTTTGACAACCATACACTTATTGCTGTTGTTTAGTCTCTAAGTCGCGTCTGACTCTTGCAACCCCATGGACTATACCCTGTCAGTCTCCTCTGTCCATGAGATTTCCCAAGCAAGAATACTGGAGTGGGTTGCCATTTCCTTCTTCAGGGGGTCTTCCTGACACAGGGGTTGAACCCACATCTCCTGCATTGTAGGCAGATTATTTATTTACTGCTGAGCCACCAGGGAAGCCCAACCCTACACTAGAGAAAACTAAAATGTAAATATCCCTGAGAATCTTAACACACCTGAACATGCATTCGTTTTGTTTACTGTCGTAGAAGGAGGTAACAGGTTCAGGAATGTCTGGTTCGCAAGCAGGGTGAGGGCTCTGAAGAATACAGAGACAGACGGCCAGGGTCTGGCTCTCCGGACTCCACAGTTGTGTCCAGGGGAGATTCAGAGAGAGGCCCACGTGAACAGCTGTCCCCTCAGCTCCTGCCGTGAGTCTCCAGAGCTATGCATGAAGACCAGGCAGAGTGAACCTTCCCTTTTGGGTGGGCGAGTAGGTCCTTCTAACTCATTTTCCCCTATGCTGAACTAAGCAGAGAGTGATGAGGGCGTCTGGCTTCACAGGACTCGGGTCTGCAAAGACAGTCCATAAGCAGAGGGGTGAGAATGGCACAATTTAGAGAAACCAGAGTAGAAGGTAGAAACACAGGGCTCAAGACCAAGGGCTGAAATGACAGAGAAACCTCTCCTCCCCCTCACCACTCGGCAATAAAAGCTAAACTATTACATGGAAGCTCTGAGTGCCGTTCTGTTATGACAGAAGTTTCCCAGGCTGATGGCTTTTCATCCTGGAGCTGTGGTCTGGTTGACCAGGGCAGCTCCTGAGTATTCAGGGCACTAACCCTACAATGAAGAATTCTGCCCTCTGGAAAAATAGGTTTACCTTTATCTGTGCAGGGGCCTCTGGTATCTATCAAATAGCAGAGCTAGGACTGCTGTCGGGCAGACTGTAATAGCATGACTTACCAGGTGGAGCCTAGTAAATATTCCTTGGGTTTTCATGCGGTCGGATTGTCTAAATCTTTCTACTGCTTCCTTTCCCAGTTTCTTGGGCTTTCTCTCCATCTCTCCCAAAGCTAAAATGGGGACTATTAGCTCCTCATCAGTCCTTGAAAGAAAAGATTTGTTTTTTAAAGCCTTTGAAAAAAGTATAGGTTTTGTCAAATTCACCCACAGTTACAGCAGAACTATAGTCATTCCCAAGTTAGCCAGCCTTTTAAAAAACATAAACAGGAGAACTATGAACTCTGCACCACTGATCATCTTGTTATAACTGGTGTAAGTAGAATAATTTGACTATGATTCATCAGGCCACGTGGGGAACAGGGGACCTGGGGAACATTTTTAGAGAAGATGGTATGAGTGAAGAATAGCATCCAGGTCAAAACAAGTCCCTCTCTCTCCACTAAGCCAAACCCTGTCGAAAGGGTTTGATCAATTCTGTATTTGAGAGTAGATGGTCTGGGTCTAGAAAGAATAACCCGTGAGAATGTTTAACTTACTGAGGAGAACACTACTGGGAGAAGCAGATGCTAATCCCATATTTTTCTGAATCTGCAATAAGAAAGATCAGTCTTGTACGTGGAATCTAATTTTTCTTATCTGTAATATCTTTTCTGTGATATCACAGATAAAGATGGTGGTGGTTTAGGTGCTAAGTCATGTCTGATTCTTGCGACCCCACAGACTGTAGTCTGCCAACATCCTCCGTCCATGGTATCACAGATCAGAAAGGTAGACCAGAGCTATCTTTCTAAGAGAAATCATCTCTCACAGGACATGTGAGACGAGAGATGGACAGACTACATAGTCTAACCGGGGCCCAGGAGGGGATATTTCCAATGGTGTGGAGGAACCCAGGTCTCCGGATTCTCAGTCTGTGTTCCTCACAGGGCACCATAAGCTCTACAACAGTTTCCCCTGTTGAGCTTCTGAGCATGTCCCGGGGCCTCGTCCGTAGGGGAAAAGGCTGACCTCCACTGGCCCAGCCATCCATGTCAGAATGACCCAGCCAGTTGCCTTTCCAGGGCCAACTGGGTGGGTTTTCCCCTTGGCCATTCTCTTCACCACAGATGAGAACAATGCAGAGCATTCATGGAACAATCTTCCTAGTAAACCCACAAATTCCCCCTCCAGCTCTGCAGAGAGGACAGGAGAGAAGATGATGAACTTAGGATTAAGCGTCAGTGCTGCCCACACTGTGAAATCAGATGGCCTCTCCCTCGCTCAAGCTTTTATTAGAATAAAAAAAGCTTATGTTATCTCATCCCCAGAAAGCCAAAGTCACACAGCTAGTGATTTTGAAAAGTAGAATGTCTTATGGAAATCCAGGAAGGGGCAAAGGCAAAAAAGCACCAGATACAGGGGTGCAGAGCCTTAGGAAGTGGGAAACTCAAAGCAGAGAGATGTCAGTTAAAATCCTGTCTCCTCGGCATTATATACAATAGCCAAGATATGGAAGCAACCTGGATGTCCATCGACAGAGGAATGGGTAAAGGAGATGTGGTACCTACATACAATGGAATACTACTCAGCCATAAAAAAGAATGAAATAATATTTGCAGCAACTTGGTTAGACCTAGAGATTATTATACTAAGTGAAGTAACTTTGAAAGAGAAAGATAAGTGCAATATAGTATCATTAATCTAAAATATGACACAAATGAACAGCTTATCTATGAAGCAGAGACAGACTCATAGACATAGAGAACACACTTGTAGCTGCCAAGTGTTTTGTGGTGGGAGAGGGATGGATTGGGAGTCTAGAATTCGCAGATGCAAACTAGTGTATAAAGAATGGATAAACAAGGTCCTATTGAATAGCACAGGGAGCTATATTCAGTATTCTGTGATAAACTGTAATAGAAAAGAATATAAAAGAATATATATATATATATATATATAACTGAATCACTTTTCCTTACCACCAGAAATTAACACAACATTGTAAATCAAGTATACCTCAATCAATCAATCAATCCTGGCTTCTCTTACTAACAGTGTGTTTGATTCTTCTTCTAAGTCTCTGTCTTTATCTGCAAGATGGGGGATAATGCCTGTACCCCAGGCTGAGAACTGAATAAGACACTGTGTCTGCAGCACTCACTACACCGCTCAGTGAAGCACTGCTAGTTGTGCATAAATATGGAGTAGATGGTCATACCCAGGCAACACTAGAGGCTCAGCAGGGGTTAAAGGAGTCTCATATTGCTTGCCCCTCTACTCCCGTGTCAACATCAGCCACACCAGGAGTTGATCATTTTTGCCGAGTTGATCACTTTTACCAAATTGCTGTCTTCTCCCACTCGGCTATTCTGACATAGAGTGGGACTGCTTAGAAAGGCGACCCCAGCCAAGCAGACAGCACAGCCGTGAGTGAGTCGGCTGGGTTCACAGGCTCGACTCTGGTAGAGTTAAGCACATATCACCGATGCCACCCAGTGGGTTCCTCCAGTCACAGGATCCGCCCAATCACAGAGCTGAGAGCAGCTCAGCTAGGGAGAAAAAAAGTTCTCACCCAAGATCCAAGTTGCAGAGGAAGAAATGATGTTTGGGCATCTGAACACTTCAAAGAGGGAAGTCTAGCCAGGTGGACACATTTTACATAAATGAAGCCCAAGAGGCCCTGCAGAAGCCTTAGTGAAGAAGCCACTGCTGGAGTGGAATTTCAAGGAAGATCTGCTTTTGACCACTGCATCCACTTCTTGCTGGTTCTGTGATTCTGAGTAAGTCAGGGTCCTTCCTTTGCATCTCAAAGCCTTTGTAAAAATGAAGGCTAGATCAGGTGGACTCAAAACTTTCTTCAGGCTCTTCCAAGGGTCCCTGGAGAGGACATGAAACTAGAGAGAAAAACTTCCCTCCCACCCGGAGTCTGGGTGGCCTTCGTTTATATTTCTCTGGGGGAGGGGACAATGATTCTCTCTAAAATTCTCACCGAGTCAAGAAAACGATGGTGTACCTAAGAGTCCTGATGGCCTAGGAAATCTTGGCTACCCGTTTGGTCCAGAGATTCTCTCTGTAAACAGACTCTGCAGACTCTGAGTAGAAGGAGGAGATCTCTACTTCGGCTGCTCTGAGGTGTACATGGTGGGCAGCAGTCAGGAGGGAGGGAGGTGGCCAACCCCACACACCCCGCATGCAGCTTAGCACCTCTGTGGCCCCATGCATCTGCAGCTTGTGCCCGCTCCCCGCTTGCCAGTCCCCGCACCTTCCAGCACCAGTTCTCAGTTCCTGGACTGTTTCACGTCCCAGCTGGTGTTCTTTTTCCCCACAAGCTGCCTCAGAACACACAGCCCTGCTGTCTGTCCACCCCCCTCCGCCAAAGCCGCATTCTTCCCCAGCAGCACCATGCCACCAGCCCAGGGGACTGTGAGCCCACTGTCCCTGAGGGTCAAGAACACGCAGCCAAGCCTGGTTCCCTTCCTATCCCTTTCATTGTGCACACACGCCCACAGAGACACACACACACACACACACACGAAGGTGGGCTCACACAGCCTGTTTCAGCCTTCCCTCTTCCTTCAACACATCCCTTTTTATCTGGATTCTCCTTCCAAATGAATTCAGTTTAGTTGTAGAGCTAGAATGAAGGACTTAGCTGTCTCCCTTCTATATAAACGATAAGTCAGCGCCTTCACTCAACACAAATTTGTGATCAGCCTACCATGTGTCAAGCATTGGGATGAATCAGACACAGTCCACAGAGTGTTAAGGACTAAACCGTTGATGAGTGAGTCATCCAGAAGCTGTTCCTTTAGCAGAGTTAACCAATGCATTCGAGCTTGCAATCTCTCAAAGGAGTCTTGCCAAGAACTCAGTTATGATGTCTGAATTGCAAATCCTCTCTCCACAGCATTTCCACCAGTGTTCCCTGTTCTGCCCATCACTCTCATGTAATGGGAGGTGTGTGATCTGAGTGTCAGGCTGTGGGATTGCAGAAGGGCACTGCTTAGAGGTTAGGAGGTTAGAGGTTAGCAGTTAGGAGTTCTGCAGTCTAACAGCAATGTCACTTCTGTGACCTGGGTACAGCTCTGTGCTGCTGTGTGACCTGGGGAGACTGGAGCCCATTGTTTCCAGTGTTGCCATCATCTGCTGTATCAATTCATTATGCAAAGAGAGAAAGGCAGTTTAAAATCACCAGGCAGGGGAAATGACAGAGGAAATGACTCTCCTATGCCAAGGGCCAAAGGGAGGTCTGTGGTATTCAAAGGGACCAAGGTAAGTGAGGCTCCCCAGGGGGCGGATTGTATGCAGAGAGGAGCAGTTAAGCAGGCAGAGGGACCCCGACTGGGTGGTTGGATTGACATCAAGAATGACATCATCTTCTCGCCCCAGGAAAAGCTTAAAGCTTAATGAGAATATGCTTCTGAAGATAGCAGACTTGATCATTAAAAGGGTGTGTGTGTCTGTGTGTGTGTGTGTGCGTGCGTGCGTGCGTGTGCACTTCTCCAGGACTACCTCTGAGTGCAGGCTACCACTCCACCCATGCACAGATTATCCTTTCAAAGACCCTGTCTTTGCTTCCTAATTGTCCCCTAGTCTGAGCCACCTGTATTTCTTCTCCCCCTTTCCTTCCTTCCTCCCTCTGCTTTCCCTCTGTTCCTTCCTCCCTCCCTTCCCCTCTCTTTGACAGGCTCGCATGATTTTTTTTTAACTTAGCATTAAATGGAACCACGTGAAAAGTCTCCCTTTCTTCCCCCCCCCCTCCTATTTCGGGAGTTCCCCTTCCCAGAGACAGTCACTATTTCCATCTTCCTAAATTAACTTCAAAAGGTGTTTTCTGCAGAGACCTGCTCTTACGTATTCACAGCACCCCTTTCAGAGAAAGGTGCTGCTTTTTTTTCTAAGTTTTGTTCGGCCTCAGTGTAACTAGTTTAAACAGTCCCCATGTCCTCAGAAAGTTGCATAAATAAAACTTTATTGTCATAGGTGTAGATAGGAAAAAAAGTTTTAAAAGTCATATAAAAAGAAAAAATGTTCTAAGCATTATTAGGTGATTTTGTTGGTGGTGGTGGTGGTGGTGGTTAGTTGCCAAGTCGTGTCTGACTCTTTGCGACCCTACGGACTGTAGCCTGTCAGGCTTCCCAGTCCATGGGATTTCCCAGGCCAGAATTATTGGAGTGGATTGCCATTTCCTTCTCCAGAGTATCGTCTCAACCCAGGGGTCAAACCCACGTCTCCTGCATTGCAGGCAGATTCTTTACCCCTGAGCCACCAAGGAAGACCTATTAGGTGATTTAAAACTGAAAAAAAAAATTTTTGTGTTAATAAAAAATAATTTCTCCCCTTCTCAATCATTTAATCAGTTACGTGTGGAGGTTTTCTTCAGCTGAGCATTACTGTGTTTGAATTGTTCTCAGGATAAAAAAAAATACACTATGACTTTTTGGATGATATGCAGTTTTATACTTTTCCATAATGAGCCAAGAGAGAGCATCTGTATTCAAATGCCAGCAGGATAGTGGTGCCCCAGAAAAACACACAGCAAGTGACCTAAATGAGGATCAAGTTTAGGTGGCACTCTGAAACTGCTGGCAAGAGATTTACAAGTAATGGATGAGTGCCCACCAGGAGCCCAGCGCTGCCTGAGGCAGTGTCAGAAATTCCGAAAGGTAAGATGCTTACCTAAGGGGCTTCCCTGGTGGCTCAGATGATAAAGAATCTGCCTGCAGTGTGGGAGACCTGGGTTTGATCCCTGGATTGGGAAGATCCCCTAGAAAAGGGAATGACAACCCACTCCAGTATTCTTGCCTGGAGAATTCCATGGACAGAGGAGCCTGGCAACCACAGTCCATGGGGTCACAAAGAATCAGACACGACTGAGCCACTAACACACACAAGAGGCTTGCACCTTAGTGAAGACAAATCTTGAAACAATTTGAGGGCAATCATAAAACTTAGTGGAATCACATGCTGATTTCATGAATAATTGCGCCAGACTTCCAGTGTAGCTGGAGAGCAGAGAAGGGAGGGAAGGGAGGTCAGCATGACCAGAGGAGTGGAAAAGTTTATTGCAGGCACTGAATGTGGAGAGTGACGTTGGACTGGGGAGAGGAGTGTATGTTAAAGTCCTAGGACTGTTGTACAAAGCACCACAAACTAGGCGGCTTAAAACAATAGAAGTTTACCCTCCCACAGTGCTGAAGGCCAACATATGAAATCCATCAGCAGGGCCATGCTCCCCCCGAAAGCTGTAGAGGAGACTCCTTCCTTGCCCGGTGGTAGCCAGCAATCCTGGCATTCCCTGGCTTGTAAATGCATCACTCCAGTCTCCGCCTCTGTCATCGTGCGGCACCATCTTCTTTCTCCCTGTGTATCCCTGTTTTCACAACAGGTCTTCCTCTCTTATGAGGTCACGAGTCATATGGATGAAGGGCCCACCCTTCACCTGGTGTGATCTCACCTTAACACCTGCAATGACCCTGTTTCCAAATAGGGTCACATTCTGAGGCCCTGGGGGTTAAGACTTCAACATATATTTCAAGGAATGCTATGTGTGGTTAGCTGTGTCCAACCTCTGCGAGCCCGCCAAGCTCCTCTGTCCATGGGATCTTCCAGGCAAGAACACTGGAGTAGGTTGCCATTTCCTCCTCCAGGGGATCTTCCCGACCCAGGGATGGAACCCACATCTCTTGCGTTTCCTGCATTGGCAGGCACATTCTTCACCACTGCACCACCTGGGAAGCCCAGCTTTCAAAGGGAAAATGATTCCAACTGTAACTGATTCCAAGAGTTTTCTACATGACTCCATTTCCAGTCCAGCTCACTTCCCACCACCGCCCAACATCAACATGCACAGAATTCAGTCTTTTCTTCTCTAAGAACCTCTGCCTCTCCTAGGAACCCCTCTACACAGCCTCTCTGTGGAGTTTCTCACCACCCAGAGCTCCTGCTCCTGCAAAAAGCAAACTCGGATGCTCTTGATCGAGCCGTTTCCTGCCCTTCTGCTGTGCCTTGTCTCTCCCTGCTTCCTCAGAACCCTGGGCCCTCGCTTCCTCTTCCTAGTCTGCTCCTACCTCCTGATTCCCCGCCCTTTTCACCGCCTCGGGCACCCCTGATGCCCCCTTGCTCTCATCAGCATCCTTGCTCTCCTGGCAGCTGCTGTGTCCAAACTTGCAAGAAGGCTGCATCTTCTAACCACGGAGCCACAGTGTCAGAGAAAACCAGAAAATACGAATACAGCTTTGCCTATTCACTTTCAGTAAATAATTTCAGTCTCAGCTGGGTCTTAGCTTGTGCCCTCTCTTCCTGCTAGATACCTTTTCCTGTTTCCCATGTCAGCTTCCCACTTCCCCGTTTCCTCTCCTCCCTCTGGAAATGGCATTTCTTTATTATGTGGAGTAAAGAGAGGCCATCAAATATGAACTTGTTTAATAACCTCCTCCTTCTAGAACTCAGAGTGCACACCCCGCTTTATTCTCATACGGTCCCTCTTCTGAAGTCCCACGACATTTTTCATATGGAGAATGGAATTCGGGTTCCTGAATCCCTCCTAAGTGCCAGGCTGTGCGGTCAGGCCACTCACGATGACTGTTCTCTTGTTCTCTGTACATCCCGTCCCTGACCAGTGCCTGCCTCACCTACACCCTACTCACACGACTGACCTTCTGACACGCATACACCTCCACCCCGGCCAGTGATTGTCCTTATCAAAGGAGCCATGGAGGAATGTACCCTTTTGCTAATTTCCCTGGTAACCGATGAACCAAGCTGATATCAGTTCCCCTATAGACCCCTATAACTGATATGTCCCTTTCTCCCCCACAAAATGAAGACTGCCATCATGTCCTGCCAGCTGCCCACTGCACATGGTGGAGTGTCACCCCAGGACTTTATTTCAGACGTGTGAGCTCCCCCATCCATTGATGTCTCTGTTGCGACTCTGGGCTCTTTCTTTAGTCTTGAAGCTGAGCAAGTACAGACCTTGCAGGCATGTGGGGTGCAGCCTAACGCAGGCATTATGTAGGTGATTTCCTCTATTATCTCATGTATGTTTCCCCTGTGACACTTAACACTGTTCTACTCTGTTGGTTTACCCTTCTTTCTGACCTCCTGACTATAGGCTTCTTGGGAAAATCTCTTGGCCATCTCTAATTCTCATGCACCATTTCATGTAATCCTGTAAAACTTTATGCACTAAGTAGAGAACTGCTATTATCTCTAAGCTACAGATGAGGAAACAAGCTCATTGGGTTTTTTTGTTTGTTTCTTTGTTTTTTTTTAAATTTTATTTGGAGGCTAATTACTTTACAATACTGTAAGCTCACTGTTTTGATGGAAGTTTTCACTTTCGTCTCAGGTTCAAAGGATTTGTTAACAAAATAAGCCACTGGTTATATACAAATAAATAATACAGATATTTATTAGAGAATTATCTAGCTTACTCTCAACATACTAATGTTAAAAGAAAAGAGGAATAGAGCAGAGAATACATCACTAAATTGGGTTCTGACCAACATCCAGACTTAAACAGCGCTGAGAAGTCCCGTATCACAGCACATCTGGAGTCCCAACAGGGAAAGGGTCCCAGGCAGTGCATCTGCTCCATGGGTGAGATTTCAAAGATTGCATTTGAGGGTTCCCACTTATAATCCCAGGACTGTCCCAAACTGTTATCATCATCAATCCTTGAACAAATTGCAGCTCTGATTTCATGTTAATGCTGTCTGCTTTATTGTGTAAAACTTGGAATGTTGCTAAGCCTGGGGCTTGGGTGGCCAGGTACCCCCTCCAGGGGCTCAACACTCTCAAGATTCCTCCCGCATCTTATCTGTGGCCCAGCAAGTCTTGCACTCACCGCAGGCAGTCACTCCCAGCCACTCCCAGCCAGAGCAGCGTCCAGGCAGGTTCGAAGCAAAGGTCACAGGCCGCTCTGCTCTGTCTCTGAAGCCTAAAGCCGACTACTTGTCTCATTGCCCTGACACTCATCACGGTTAAGTCACTTGGCCAAGTACCACCTGGAAACAGCAGAGCCGGGATGCAGGCATGAGTCCACCCGGCTGCAAGCCCGTCTGCTCCCCACCACATCACCGTGAGCAAGGGGAGGGCTCGCAGCCTCAGGTGGGAGAGGAAATGAGAGCCAGCTCCTGTTGACTCGTCAGCGGCTTCCCTCCTCTGCAACGGAGAACCGCCCCCAGAGTCTGGGGTAAGAAACATCTAAGAATTATTCAGCCTCAGTAGGACACGCTTTCATTCACGCGTCCAACAGATACGTAATGAGTGCCCCACATGGGTCCACCTGTGCTAGCAGCTGGGGACGCAAGGCAGGGCTGGGCCCTGACCCTCTCGGACCTTTCCGGCCAAGGACCCTCTCCAAGAAAGGCTCGACCTACCACAAGGGGCCGTCCCCAGCCCCATGCCCCGCCTGTCCACAGCCCTTCTGTTTAGTTCAGGACACTGGGGCCCCACGGCAGGCATGGTGGGGAAGGGGGCGGGGAGGAGGGAAGCCTGGGGAACGTGAGAAAAGGGTGGGTTGGACTCTGGCTTCCTCTCCCTGAGCCATGCCACCTCCCATCACTGAATTTATGGGTCACAGCTAGGGTGCAGAACCACTCCTGAAGTCCATAACTCACAGGCGGAGCCCCACACCCGCCCTCACCGCAGCCCTAACCTGTCCCCACAGCCATGTGAAATGTGCGCTTACCTCCTGACAGGCTTCTGCTGGTACCAGGCTTCTCGACTTTAGCTAATGGGGTTTGGACTGGATAATTCTTTACTGTGTGGGGTGTCCAGTACATGCTGTGTATTTAGCAGTATCCATGGCCTCCCAGTAGCAACACCACCGCCATCCCACGTACAACAACCAAAAATGTCTCTCAGACATCACTAAATGTTACCTGGGGGGCAAAATCAGCCCCAGTTCAAGCGAATTAAAAATTGTTCAGATGAGCAAAACTAATTCAAAATGATACAGGCACCACTATGTTCATAGCAGCACTCTTCACCAACATATGGAAGCAGCATAAATGCCCATTGACAGAGGAGTGGATAAAACAGATGTGGTACATATGTGCAATGGAATACTGCTCAATCACGTTAATAAAAAAGGAACAAAATAATGCCATTTGCAGCAGCTAGAGATTATCATACTAAGTGAAGTAAGTCGCAAAGAGAAAGGCAAATACCTTATGATATCACTTACATGTGGGAACTAAAATATGACATAAATGAGCCTATGTACCAAACAGAAACAGACTCTGGGACATAGAGAGCAGGCTGGTGCCTGCCTGGGGAAGGGAGCATTTAGGGGAGTGATGGAGTGGGGAGGTTGGGGTTAGCAGATGTAAGCTTTTACATACAGAACGGGTAAACAAGGTTCTACTGTATAGTACAGAGAACTATTTTATTCAATATCCTATGATAAGTCTCAATGGAAAAGAATGTTAAAGAACAAGTATATATATACATAAATATATATATGTGTATAACTGAGTCACGTTGCTGTACAGCAGTAATTAACACAACATTGTAAATCAACTATACTTCAATTTAAAAAATAAAGTAAGAAAGAAGAAGAAAATAGATAAAAAAATATGCTGAGGATCGGTGCCTATTTTTTGGTCGGTATTGTCACGTATTATTAAAATTGCCCTTTCTGTGGTCCTAAACAGTAATACAGCTTCAAAATAAAAATAAATTGCTCGGATGACCTCCAAGGAGCCAAGTGGGAAGCCCCATGACCTGAGTGCCACAGAGAAGCCGTTCTGAGGAGGAGGGCCAGTACAGCTAGGAATCTCCCTCGGAAGATGACTGCAGACGGAACAGCCAGCGTCCATACACTCAGCTCATCTGGAAATGCTGAGCCATTCAAGTGTGTCCAGAGTCGCAGGACATGTGTAGCAAGGACCACGACAGGGTAAATGACAAGCTAACCCTCCCCAAGGTCTCAGATCTGAATGGTTCAATTGTGGGCTTTTCCTCCCATCACTTTCTGCCAGTTACGTGGTCACCAACACCTCCTAAAATGCTTTTGTTAGAGTGTTGTCTCTTTTTCTCACAACAAGGGGGCTTTCCAAGTGGCACTAGCAGTAAAGAACCCGCCAATGCAGGAGACGCAGGAGACGTGGGTTCAATCCCTGGGTCAGGAAGATCCCCTCGAGGACACGGCACCCCACTCCCATATTCTTGCCTGGGAAACCTCATGGCCAGAGGAGCCTGGTGGGCTACAGTCCATAGAGTCACAAGGAGTCAGACTCGACTGAAGCAACTTAGCATGCACCAGAAATCACTGACCTTTGATCTCAAATTAACTAAGAAATTCTTTGGCTTCAAGCCCTGTGGTAGTCAGACACGTCAGCCGGCTTTGATGGGAAGTTTTCTGCATCTCTGGGATCGTCTCAGTAAGTGGCTTGGCAGCCATGTCCTCTACATGCCAGGATGAAATTGGCTGGATTTAAGTGTGGCAATTTGAAGACAGTTTTTTTTCAACCCTAACTCAATGAACCCCAGAACATCTTAATGAGTACGTGGAAAAGCCTCCCCTCAGGAGGGTCCTCTGTGAGCATGAGGACCCCAGCTTTAAGGAAGAGAAGCAAACGTGGGGCAGCAAAGCAGCGGGGGACAGGGGAAGGGAAGAGGGAAGTGCCCTCCAACTTGACTTCCTGCCTTTGTTGAAGCCTGGTGGGGACCTTGGTTTCTGGGGGAGCAGCCATTCAGTAAGTATCGATTAACAGGTTACCTTTGTGACCGACCCAGTAGGACTGGCTGGAACTGTCTTCCTGTCCAGGCTCGTTCTAAAGCAGAATTGGACTCAGTGGCTCCCCAGTAAGGACTGGAGCGTGTGCAGTTGGGAGTGTGTGGCCACGAAATGGGGTCAGGCGTCCTGCCTCAAGTCAGTTCAGTTCCAACCAATGACAGTACAGATGGGAAGGCCAAAGAGACCCTGCCCCCAGGGGCTGCTGCCAAGAATCTCTGACCCTGAGTAGAAAACAGAAGAGTTTTGGAAATGTTTGGGCCTTCAAGCTTTCCTTTAGCAGACCCCAAGGCCCCCACTGATGACATGCAATTGTGTGGCTCTCAACTGGTTTCCAAACCACTGAGCAAGCTGAAGTCCATCCCTCATGGGTCTCCACGACAAGGAAACTAACACATTGCAATTAACATTCCTCTTCCGGCATGGCCACAGATATCCAGAAAGTGGCTTGGCCCCTGGGAGGGCTACCTTCCAGCATTTTTCAATGTGGCGCCCTAACCATCAGCATCAAAGTTGCTCACAGAGCGTGTTTAAAATATGTGTTAGAAAAGCAGCCCCACGCTGGCCTGAATAAATCCATCCCAGGGTGGTAAGGACCAAGTGTCTGATTATTTCAATCACACTGTAGGTGATTCTAACCCATATTGATCTGGGAATCATTGGAAGGTGAAAAGACCTTGACCCGGAGGACCGATTGAAGACCAATTGACCTAGATTCAAACCTAGCACTGTTACTTCTGGACTGTGTGAACTTAAGCAAGTTATTTAGCTTGATCTTTGTTTCTAAAATGGTGAAAATAAAGTATACCTGATGGGATGTGGTATAAGAATCAACACAGTAATGTATATAAAAGGTTTAGTCCACTGTATGAGCTCAGTAATGGTGCATTGCTGTTACTGTCACCATAGTTTTATGGAATTTAGACAAACAGTTACACCGACTACTGGGCCTCAGAGTAGCTGAATCTTTCTGGAACCTTCTAGCTATGTTCCTGTTGCGATTACAACAGCCAGAACTGCGACCATGTTAGTCAGGATCACTGGATTCCCCTCCACTGCAATCTCTGAGGCCCTGAGGACCTTACAGAGTGTTTAAGCCTTCAGAATTTCCAGAAGGAAAGGCAGACAGATTGCTGGGGGAAAAGATCCTGGTAGTTCATCTCCTCCTTTACAAACTCTCAAGCCCCAAGACTTGTAAAGACCCTGATCTCAGCAACACACACGTCACATTGAACTGGCCTTGCCTGCAGCTCCACTGTGCCAAGGCGGGTATGTTACAATGCAACTGACAGGCACGGTGTGATAAGCAAGCTATTTTCTGAGTCTGCACAAGGAATGTTTAATATTCCAGAGCTCATACAAATGGAAGAGGCTGCTAAACAGCAGTGTCAGAGAGTTCTGCACAGGAGCATTATGCATTTTGCAAAGAAATTATTTTTAAAAGCTTTTCTACTGACAGTTTCTTCAAAGAGAGAAAATTGTTCCTTTCAGAATCTCCTGTTTTCTAACATAGATGAGCAGCTTAGGCCTGCCTATGGGGTGATGAAGAGCATTTTTACGCTCTTATTTCTGCCCTGGATTATTCCAAGCCCTCAGATTCAGAGAGAAATCAAGTCCCAAGTCTGGGAGTTTCACAGGAGGTCTTCTGGTCACCAAGTTCTGAACTGAAAGAACAAGACCTCAGTTTAAAAGGGAGGTTTCTCCAGGTAGCTATTCTTGGGACTAATCCTTATTTTATAGCCTCAAGCATCTCTGTCCTAATTTATCCCAAGGGCTGGTGAGTGTGAAGATCCTGATACAGGCTGAATGTCTGTGTCCCCCCAAAACTCATAGGCAAAGACAGTCTCTAATGAGATGGCGTTGAGGGCGGGACCTTTAGAGGTGATTAGTTCATGAAGGTGGAGCCCTCAAGAATGGCTAAGACTCCCGTACTCCCAATACAGTGTGACCGGGTTTAGTCTCTGGTCAGGGAACTACATCTCCCATGCTGCAACTGAAAAGATTCCACACTCCACAACAGAGATAGAAGATCCTGCATGCTGCACCTAAGACCCGGCAATTAAATACATAAATAAATAATTTTTTAAGAAGAGTGGGATTACTGTCTTCTAAAAGAAACCCCAAAGAGCTCCCTCACCCCCTCCACCTTGTGAGAATACAGTGTGAAGAGGGGACAGGCACCTAAGAACCTGGAAGAAGGCCCTTGGTAGATTCTGAATCTACGGGCATCTTGATCTCGGACTCCTCCACCTCCAGCACTATGAGAAATACACCTGTGGTTTATAAGCCATCCAGTCTATGGTATTGTGGGATAGCAGCTCAAACCAAGACAGGTCCTTTAAGAAGTTGGCCTAGCTAGGATTTTAACGACTTACTGAACTATCTCAGGAATTTTAAACATAAGGGATTTCATCTGTGTGTTTTTTCTTTTTTGTTTCTTAATTTGGGTGATGGGCACATGGCTATCCATTATTTTATCCTATATGTCTGAAATACTGAGTTGGCCAAAAAGTTCATTCCAGTTTCCTGTATGATGTCATGGAATATAACATCTTTATATTTCATTAAAAATGACATTTCCAGGTATGCAATGAACATGTCCAGAAAAATGTCTGGTCATTGTCCCTAATCAATCCAGGCATCAGCAGGCTGTGACATGGATTTCTGCTCCCTCTCTTTTGATCATCCTAGCGTATGGTAGCTATGAATCACCACCAGACATCTTTTGGGAGCACAGACCTTTAAGTTTCCACCATATTGCACAGGGATGGACATCCAGTAAGTACTGAAAGTAGAAAGTGAATGTGTTAGTTGCTCAGTAGTGTCCAACTCTTTGCAGCCCCACGGACTGTAGCCCACCAGGCTTCTCTGTCCATGGGATTTCCCAGGCAACAAAACTGGAGTGGGTAGCCAGTCCCTTCTCCAGGGGATCTTCCTGACCCAGAGGTCAAACCCTGTTCTCTCGCATTGCAGGTAGATTCTTTACCATCTGAGCCACCAGGGAAGCCCCCTGGTCAGTACTACTCATTGAATTTTTTCTCATTAAGTTGAGGCCTCTGGAATCTCTTAGAACCACAGTTTTTCCCCTCTCTCTTCTCCCTAAACAGAGCTCCTGCATGGTAGCTGAGGCCATTCTAGTGCATATATCTTTTATGACAGTGACAGAATCTTGAGTTGTGCGATATGAATTTTTATAAATTACATGCGTACATGCTCATATTGCACGTAATTGATTTAAAAAATGTGGTTCAGATGGTAAAGAATCTGTCTGCAATGCTAGAGACCTGGGTTCGATCCCTGGGTCAGGAAGATCCCCTGGAGAAGAGAATGGCTACCCACTCCAGTATTCTTCCCTGGGAAATCCCATGGACAGAGCAGACTGGCAAGCTACAGTCCATGGGGGCACAAAGAGTCAGACACAACTGAGCAGCTAACACGTGCTCGTATTAATGAAGCCAGTTGGGCAGGAGTTGAAAGCATAACTCCAAAGTTTCCAAAGTTTATTCTGTTCTGCTCCCTTCAGTTATCCCTTTGGCTTTTTTCCTAGTCTATACCTTCGAATTGTTTTTCTTCTTCTGGGTCCCCCCACTTCCATCTTCCATTTCAAAAAGCACTCAAACTCTGATCAAAGAAAGGTCCTGCCCTGGCTTCCTCCTATTTAGGGCTCACAGCAGCCCCCTCCCCACTCCCCTGAGCAGACAGTCTCCCCAGCAATTCCCCAAGTTCCCGATCTCTCCTTTTCTCTCCTGCCCTCTCCTCAGTCCACACATTCTCGGAAGGTCCAGGTTCCTTCACAGTGAAATTCCCCAGAGTCACTGTCCAGGAGTCCCACCCCCAGCCTTCCCTACTCCTCGGCCGTCCCTCATCCAGAACCAGAAGCCTCCTCCAGACCACCCGTGCAGGTCACTGTTCTTCTGGCGCTCTGCTCCCTCCCCCGGTGTGAATAAGCCCAGCCAGGAATCCGCAGGTCAAAGCTTCTCCTGGCCTTCAGAGACATCGCTGCAATGGAGCCACGACGCTCCCACAGGTCCCCTCAAACCCAGGTGTAGCCCATGATGCTCTTGAACATCTGTAAGGGCACTGCTCTTTTCTCTGACTTATGTGTATGTAAAGTGGAAGGTGGGGATACAGGCATAGCCTGTCTTTCTGGAACCCCACAATGCTGTCAACTTCCTCCATTCAATTTGTACACAGTGAGGGTCCCTGAGCCCACAGGTACCATGAGGGTAACTGCGTAGGGATAGCGGATATATAGCAGGTGAATAACTGCCCACCTGAGCCAACAGCGCTTCCTCTCTGATCTTGTTTGCCCAGTGCCCCACCCCCTCCATGCTCCCATATCCCCATTCCGCTCCCACATCCAACTGAAGTGTCCATGTGTATCTGCAGCCCAAACTGTGGACAGAGTTTCTGTTGTCATTGTTTATCTGGGAGGCTACTCGGTGAATGGAAACAGATACTTGTAACCAGGAAGTGTCTCCTAGCCCTGCAACCCCTCATATACCTGGAGCAGTTGAGATACCCTATCATGTTGACACTGGCCTTGTTGAAAATGATTGCACATCGTTCTCACTCATCTCTCACTCCTAGGACTTCAGCCAAGTAGCTGTGTCCTCCAAATCAAAAGTCATCTAAGTAAATAGGTTTTTCTGCTACAGAATGGATTAAAATCAATTTTGGAAAATAATACCCTTAATCATCTAACTCTTAGTTGACCCTAGACTGGGTAGTGTTCTTCAAGGACTAGGAATCAGAGTAAACAATTTTTCTGGAGATAAATTCACTGGTAGCTTTTCCCAGTTTTGAGCTGGAGTGTCTCATTTAACCATTTTTCATCCCAAGGAGAGAAAGCAATCTCAGTAAGGGTTGAACTCAATAGCTTTGCATCCTCCTCCTCCAAGGTGCTTGGGAAGAGTCAGGGATCTTCTCAAGGCCAGATATCCATCACTAATACTGACTCTAGTGGGAACATGTCCACCTCTAAGAGCAATAACCATTGTTTCCCTCCCTAAGAGCTTTGTCACTAGCAGACTGATCTTTCATGGATGCCCACCTAGACTTATGAACCAGAGTTAAAATCCTGACAAAAAAAGATTTAGTATCTGAACAGACAATAACTATATAACTAACAAGTTCTTTAAATGATTAAAATAAATTTATGCTATAGCTTGTGTAAGGGAGAAGGAGGAAACAATAGACATTTCATCATTACTAAATTCATTTATAGGTCGCACAGAGTCAGACACGACTGAAGCCACTCAGCAGCAGCAGCAGCAAACATTAAAGGGTGAATATAATTCATTAACTAACAATGTGAATTCATCAAAAGGTTTATTGGGAGAAATTGGGAGTTAGGGTTGTTTATGATGTAAGAGGGAACAAAGGTGAATTCCAGCAGTTACTTTAAGCAATTAGTATTTGGGTGACAAGAAAGGGCAGGTGCTGACGTCTTAGGTTCAAGACTGGAAGCTGACCTTGAGATGAGGATTTATTAAGAAAGTGCTCCCAGGAAAAATCAGCAAGAAGGTAGACAAAAAGTTTATCTTCTAAACATGCTGCTGCTAAGTTGTTTCAGTCGTGTCTGACTCTTTGCGGCCCCATGGACTGCAGGCCTGCCGGGCTCCTCTGTCCATGGGAGTCTCCAGGCAAGAACACTGGAGTGGGTTGCTGTGCCTTTCTCCAGGATCTTCTAAACATAGATGACTTTAAAAGTTAAAAAAAGAAAAAATGTGCCTTAGAGCCTCATTATTCTAAGTGTGGCCTTTGACAAACAGCATTGGCCAAACCTACAAGACTCTTAGAAATGTAAGATCTCAGATCTCACTCTAGACCTGCTGACTCAGAATCTGAATGCTGAAAATATATCCGGGCAGTTTGAATATATATTAAATTTTAAGAAGCATTTCTTTATATAAAGCTGGGTTACAGCTACCATCAGTGTTAAAGGAACAAGAGATTCTAATGTCTACTGCCTAAAGATCCATTGGCCAATTTACATGTCCAAATTTGGTTTAAACTTCTGTTGTAAATAAAGAATAGTAATTGGTTAAGAACTTCCCTGGTGGTACAGTGGATAGGAATCCACCTGCCAATCCAGGGGACAGGAGTTCGATCCCTGGTCAGAGAAGATGCCATATGCCTTGGAGCAACTAAGCCTGTATCCCAGAATTACTGAGCCCACGTGCCTAGAGCCTGTGCTCCGCAACCTGAAGCCAGCGCAGTGAGAAGCCCGTACCCATACCAAAGAGCAGCCTCGACTCGCTGCAGCTAAGAGAGAGCCAGGAGCAGCAACAAAGGCCCGAGCAACCAAAACATCGAAAGAAAAGAAAAGTCTGCTAAAATTTGTTTCTGCTATTAAATGACGAACTCTGAGAGGTCAGGGACTGTAATATGTGAGATATACATATATATATATATCTCCAAGTGCATAGTTAAGGTTCAGTAAACCTTCTTGAGTCTCACTTTTTGGTAGCAACATAAAACTAGCAAAAGTGAATATTTCAAAAATTTTAGCAACAACACTAATGGTAATTCTGTAACAAACACTTATGGAAATCTATCATATTCCAAACATGTGCCAGTCATTAGAGCAAAAACAATGAAAACTAGATGAAAAAAGATTAAATTATCTTTAGGATAATTCAGGAGATTCAAAAATCAAATCATAGAAATAGTAAAAAGATAGGACAGAGAAGAGAAAGCAGAGAGGAGAAAATTAGCAATAAAATAATTAAAGAAAAATTTCTGGAGTGGAAAAGACATTGAATTACCTGATCCAAGAGGCCCACTGAATTTCTAACACAATAGATGAAACTAGACTGTGGCACTGGGATCAAGGGGAAAATTCTACTACAAGTCCCCAGAGAGAAAAGCAAGTTACTTACAAAGTGGAAGAGATGAGCGTGGCTTCCAAATTTTATCAGCAACACTAGAAGCAAGAAGATACTATAGCAAAGCCTTCCAAATTATGAAGGAAAGTGATTTCCGACTTGGAATTGTCTACCCGGTTAAATTATCAATCAGATATAAATTATCAATCATACACGAAGATGGAAAATAAAGATATTTTAAGACAGGAAATGTCTTAAAAACCTTTACTTCTTATGTTCTCATTCTCAAGGTGTAACTAGATGGTACCAATACAGTAACATAAAATAAACCAAGAGAGCAGTAAATGCAAGAAAGAGGTAGAAAGGGAATTCTTGGGAAGACAACGAAGCTGCCTCCCAGAATGACTGCCGTGTATTAGACAGGGACAGTAACAAGAGCAGAACAGAGTGACTCGGGAGACTGACGGCACAAGGATGCCCACGGCCACTGTGCCATGCTCTTAAGAACAGAAGGCCTGGTCCAAATTCTAATCTGTGTCTGTCTTGACTCTAACACATGCTAATGAAATCCTTTCTCTCCCCACCACACTCGCTGCCTGGTCGGCTTAGGACTCTCATTTTTTTCCCCACAGCAATGTTCTGCACTGACCTAGGCCTGAGAGCTTAAGAAGTCATGGAGATCTTTGAAGTAAAAGATACAAAGCAGCCCATTTCCTGTGTCTGTAGTCTTGTTGGATACATAGTACCTGATCACCCAAGAGCCCAACCAGGGTGAGCCTTGCGTTTGGAGGACTCTCTCCGGACCTGGCTCATTGGCTCTCCCCAAAGGAGCACCTCTCGGCTCTCGGATTTCTTAGGGGAGTTGTGACTCTCTTTAGCCCTCTTCCTCTGAGACCCTTCATCCGCTGCTTGTTCTTGCACAGTTCTGCTTATTCTTGCTACTCAGTGTTTCAAAAGTAAATGATGTGTTGTTTAATAATAATTAACTTGGTGATGCAATTAGAAAGAAAAGCAAGGGAATGGTTAACCTAGAAGTCAAGACAGTGGTAACCTCTAGTGGGGGGAAGGAAAGCGGAATGCAATAATAGAGGGGAGTTTGTAGGATAGTGATAATGCTGTACTTGTCAACCTGAGTGTTGGATTATTCCTTAAACTATATATTATACTTTTTATACTATATTCTTAATTTATACACTGCTTCATCATAAAGCAAAAAAAAAAAATTAAGTGGAGTTGAGAAACTTTAAATAGATAAAAGTCAATAAATAGATAGGAATTCCCTGGCAGTCCAGTGGTTGGGACTCTGTGCTTTCACCGCAGGGGGCATGGGTTCAATCCCTGTTCAGGGTACTAGGATCCCGAAAACTGTACAGTACGGCCAAAACAGGAAAAAAAAAATCAGTAAGTGGCAGCAGATGAAGGCAAGTGCAGGTTCAAAGACGAAGCCCGGTTCTCTGGCTTGGACAAGGCATTAACTAGTGGTACCACTCATTGAAGTGAGATACAAACGGGATAGCAGATGTGCCAAAAAGAAGATTATACACACCAGGGTGGGACGCTTTACAGAACCTAAAAGAGGGGATATCGGACAGGCAGGAGAAATATATGGCCTTGGAACTCCAGAGAGGGGTCTGGGCTGAGGTAGACCTGGCAGTCTGAGGATACAGTTGGTAGTCAAAACTGTGACTCTAGATGAGATAGATTAAGGAAGCACATCCAACAGGCAGCTAGAGATTATCATACTAAGTGACGTAAGTCAGAAAGAGAAAGACAAATACCACATGATATCACTTACCTGTGGGATCTAAAATATGGCACCAACAAGCCTACCTACAAAAGAGAAACAGACTCAGACAGAGAACAGACTTGGAGTTGCCATGGGGAAGGGAGTGGGGGGACAGACGGGGAGTTGGGGGTTGGTAGATGCAAACTGTTATATTTAGAATGGATAAACAACAAGGTGTTAATGAATAGCAAAGAGACTATATTCAGAATCTTATAATAAACCATATAGAAAAAGAATATTAAAAAAGAATGTTAGTGTATAATTGAGTCACTTAATTATACAGCATAGATACGCACAACATTGTAAATCAACTGTACTTCGATTAAGAAAAAGAGAAGCACATCAAATGAGAAGAAAAAGACACTATGGAACATCAAAATTTGACAGCATATTAGAGAAAGACTTTGGCTCAAAATTCTGTAGTTTACAGAGAAACTTTTCAGTTTACTAATTGAGCTGTCTTACTAAAGACATTAGTTTGCATCTGGGTTTTTGTTTGTTTGTTTAGTTTGGTTTGATCAGAACACCTGCCAACACATTTGTTTCTTTAGATCTTGTGAAGCCATGATTGATCAGTATCTACGAAGGAGAAAAAGGGGATAAACCAGGACCTGGACTCTCTTCATAAAGATGCAACAGTTCCAAAGATATTGAAACCTTCAACCAGAAGTTCACTGGTAGCAAAAAGTACCAGGTATAAGACCAAATGGGAAGGTAGGATTCAGGGTAAGATGAGCAAAAGGTCACGAAAAGAGACTTAGAGCAGGTGTCCAAGCAGATAGACTGGGATGAGGAGATTAATCAGGTAGTAGACCAGCATTGATTTGATGCTAAAACCAAAGAGAGACATTACAAGGAAAATGAAACTATAGACAATATCATTCATAAACATAGGAATAAGAATCTTTAACAAAATAAACCAATTGAAAACAAAATATATGATTCTTAAAGGATAATATGCCGTGACCACACAGGATTTATCAAAGGAAACAATAGTAAAGGAAACTTTTTCTCTCACAACAGTACTGAAACCAAGTGCAGGGATTTTCTGCATCAAGCTCTTCTCCGATTTCCTGCAGACATCAACTGAGTGTCCTACAATTTCATTCAATTCTGACAGTAATACTTAGGGTACTTACTCAGTTAGCACAGTGCCCATAGGTTTAGGGCTCAGTCCCACAAGACTCCCCCCATTTCAGATGCCCATTGTAAGTAGTGGATTCCAAGATTACACACACTTCTGTTCAACTCAGCTACAAATTGGAGATTCCCGTGATCCCTTCCACAGGTTTGATCACTTGTTATAACAGCTCACAGAGCTCAGAAGAACACTTAATGTATGTTTACCAGTGTTTGATATAAAGAACATAAATGAAGAGCCAGATGAAGAGGTATACAGGGTGAGGTTCAGAAAAGCCTTGAGCAGAGGAGCTTCGGCCCTGTGCAGTTGGGACGTGCCACCTCCTGTTACGAGGATGTGTTCACCATCCCAGTAGCTCTCCAAATCCTGTAGTTAAGAGTTTTATTTTTATGGAGACTTCAACATGTAGGCATGATCAATTATCAACTCAATCTCCAATCTCCTTTCTCCCCTCCCTAGAAGATGGGGCTTGGCGCTGAAAGTTCCAAGCTTCTAATTGTGGCTTGGCCTTTTCTTGTGATCAGCCCCCATCCAGAAGCTATCCAAAAACCCACCAAGAGTTACCTCATGGGAACCAAGGATGGTCCTCTCACTCAGGAAATTACAGGGGCTATAGGAGTTCTGTGTCATGAACTGAGGGCAGAGGCATAATACATATATATATATACATGTTATATTATATATACATATATATGTGTATGTGTTATATGTATATATATAATGTCACACATGGTAATATGACATTCAAAAATCAATTAAATTTGCCATATTGAGAAACTAAAGCATATGGCAAAATTCAACGCTCATTCATGATAGAAAGAGAGAAAAAAAGAAAGAAAGAAAATCTGTCTCAGCAAATTAGAAATCTGACAAATGACGTCTAAAATAAGTTCAGTTCAGTTGCTCAGTCGTGTCTGACTCTTTACGACCCCATGGACTGCAGCACGCCAGACTTCCCTGTCCATCACCAACTCCCAGATTTTACTCAAACTCATGTCCATCGAGTTGGTGATGCCATCCAACCATCTCATCCTCTGTCGTCCCCTTCTCCTCCTGCCTTCAATCTTTCCCAGCATCAGGGTCTTTTCCAATGAGTCAGTTCTTCGTATCAGGTAGGCAAAGTATTGGAACTTCAGCTTCAGCACCAGCCATTCCAAAGAATATTTCGATTGATTTTCTCCAGGATTGACTGGTTTGATCTCCTTGCAGTCCAAAGACTCTCATAAGTCTTCTCCAACACCACAGTTCAAAAGAATCAATTCTTTGGTGCTCAGATTTCTTTATGGTTCACATTCATACATGACTACTGGAAAAACCATATCTTTGACTAGATGGACCTTTATTGGTAAAGTAATGTCTCTGCTTTTTAATATGCTGTCTAGGTTGGTCACAGCTTTTCTTCCAAGGAGCAGGTGTCTTTTAATTTCATGGCTGCAGTCACCATCTGCATTGATTTCAGAGCCTAAGAAAATAAAGTCTTTCACTGTTTCCATTGTTTCCCCATCAATTTGCCATGAAGTGATGGAACTGGACGCCATGATCTTAGTCTTTTGAATGTTGAGCTTTAAGCCAGCTTTTTCACTCCCTTCTTTCACTTTTATCCAGAGCTTTCCCCCAAATAGCAAAAAAGGCAAGGATGTCTACTCTCACCACTTCTATCCAACACTGTACTGAATACCTTAAACAGTACAATAAAATAAGTAGGCAAAAAAGACATATACAGATTGGAAAGGAGAAATTAAAAGTATCTATTTGCAAATAGCATGATCATTAACATAGGATTCTTAGAGAACCTTAAAAAAAAGAGCTACAATAAGTATTAAAAGTTGAATTTAGCAAGGTCTTAGGTCATATGACGAGAAGGCACTGGCGACCCACTCCAGTACTCTTGCCTGGAAAATCCCATGGATGGAGGAGCCTGATAAGCTGCGGTCCATGGGGTCGCACAGAGTCGGACATGACTGAAGCAACTTCACTTTCACTTTTCACTTTCATGCATTGGAGAAGGAAATGGCAACCCGCTCCAGTACTCTTGCCTGGAGAATCCCAGGGACGGGGGAGCCTGTTGGGCTGCCGTCTATGGGGTCGCACAGAGTCGGACTCGACTGAAGCGACTTAGCAGCAGCAGCAGCAGCAGTAGGTCATATGGTCAGTATACAAAATTCAACATATTTTATGTGCTAGCAATGAGCAATTGAAATTGAAATTTTAAAATAATATACAGTATCATCCACAAACACAAAAAAATTATGAATAAATTTAACAAATATGCATAAGAGCTGTATCTAAAAGTGATAAAGTATTGCTGAAGGAAGCCAAAAAGATTTTAAAAAGTGGAGAGAGATGCCATATTTAGGGATCAGAAGATACAATATTGTTAAGATGCCAACTCTCCACAAATTAATATGCATATTTAATATTATCTCAACAAAAATGCTAGCAGGCATTCTGTAGAAATTGACCAAGTTGATTTTAAAATGTAAAGAACCATAAATATCAAGGCAAACTTTTTAAAGAATAGTTTTTTAAAGATTAGAGTGTTTGTATTATGTGATACCAAGACTTACTATAAATCTACAGTACTCAAGATAGAATGATACTGTCATAAAGTCAGATATATAAATCAATAGGCTAGAATAAAGAATCCAAAAATAGACACACACCTATACAGTCACTTGATTTTCACAAAGACACCAAAGAAATTCAATAAAAGAAAGGACAGTCTTTTCAGCAGCTGATGCTGAAACAACTAGGTATTTACAGGGTAAAAATTAACCTTAATCCTTATCTCACACCATTCATAAAAGTTAATTCAAAATGTACCATACACCTAACCATAAAATGTAAGCCTTCTAGAAGAAAACATAGTAGGAATGTTTGTGACCTTGAAGGAAACCAAGACAGCTCAGATAGGATAGAAAAAGCATAAATTTTAAAAGGGAAAACTTGATGAAATGAACTTTATCAAAATTAAACACGTTTGTTTAGGAGACACCACTGATGAAATGAAAAAGTAAGCCACAGACTGGGAGAAAATATTCACAGTTCATATATATGCCAAAGGACGTGTATCCAGAATATATTTCGATTTGATAGTAATAAGTGAAACAATAGAATTTAGAATTGCCAAATGACACTTCACAAACAAGTTACTTAAACAGCCAATGACCACATGAGAAGATGCTCAATATCAACTGTCACAAGGAAATGTAAAATAAGACCCCAATGAAATAATTCTCCACACCTACTAGCACTGGAATAGCTAAAATTAAAAATATTAATAATACCAGTTGTTGACAATAATTTGGAGCAACTTGAATTCCCACTTAATGCAGGTGGATATGTTAAATGAGACAACCACTTTGGAAAATTTTGGCAGTTTTTTATAAATTTAAAATATACATAGCATGTGATCATACAATTCCATTCCAAAATATTGCATAATAGCCAAAAAATCACTAATGATGGACAGTTGACTGTTTCAAATCTGAATTTATTATTTTACTAACAAAGAAATGCAATCAACATTTTTCCCTTACAATTCTAAATTATCAGAAAACTTTTATTCTCCCCAGTTTCTGGTTGGATAAGGAAACTCTGAAAACAGGGACTGTGTCTTAAGTTTTATATCATTAGTACCTAATTTATGCCTGGTACATGGTAAATGCTGAACAAATGTTTGTTGGTCATGATATAACTTAGCACAATTTTAGGTCCTTAAGCACTACAATTCTAAAATCAGAAGGGTTGTAGATCAAGTCTCAAAGGAAGCCAACAGGTCATTCTTTCCTCTGATTAAAGGGAAATTTTACTGCCAAATGTAAGAGCTTCATGAAAGAAGGAAAAAGACAATGAATTAGGTCTCTTGGTCTCCTAATCATATCATTAATGTCAAACTCAGTGGGATTCAGTAACTAGTTTAACTTGGGTATGATTCCAAGGTTAATTCCAAACCACCATTGGGTTAGGAGACAATATAAAACTAAAATGGCAATAAAATCCTATTTCACTCTGAATTAATATTATTATTTTCTGCCTCAGCTCTACTGAAAAAATCAAAAGTACAACATTCTAGGTAGTACGGGAAAACAATATGTTTTTAAAAAATCCTTACAACAAAGTTGGCTCACCCCTTTGTTTCTAATCAAGAAGGGATTTGGAAGATCAGCTGCTGCTGCTGCTAAGTCGCTTCAGTCGTGTCCGACTCTGTGCGACCCCATAGACGGCAGCTCACCAGGATCCCCCGTCCCTGGAATTCTCCAGGCAAGAATACTGGAGCAAGAATACTGGAGTGGGTTGCCATTTCCTTCTCCAGTGCATGAAAGGGAAAAGTGAAAGTGAAGTTGCTCAGTCGTGTCCGACTCTTAGCGACCCCATGGACTGTAGCCTACCAGGCTCCTCCGTCCATGGGATTTTCCAGGCAAGAGTACTGGAGTGGGGTGCCATTGCCTTCTCCATGGAAGATCAGCAGGTAAACACAATTAACTGTTCCACTCATGGCAACAGAGAGTCTTCCCTTCATTACGGCTGTCCTTGCACAGGCAATGAAAATGCCAGAGTTCACAAAGTGTTTTAAGATGACACACATGCTCCAAAAACCCTGGAAAGATGAGAGATCATTATAAAATGGAAATATAAGATAGGTCATGGTTTTTCCAGTACAATCACTACATTGTTTATTCCTCTTATTTTCTAGTCTCTCTTTTTTTTTTTTTTTTTTTTATTTTTTTAATAAATTTATTTATTTTAGTTGGGGGCTAATTACTTTACAATATTGTAATAGTTTTTGCCATACATTGACATGAATCAGCCATGGGTTTACATGTGTTCCCCTTCCCGGACCCCCCACCCACCTCCCTCCCCATCCCATCCTTCTGGATCATCCCATTGCCCCGGCCCTGAGCCCTTGTCACATGCATCGAACATGGAATGGTGCTCTGTTTCTTTTATCATAATTCTCCAAAGAGCCCAGAAGTTCTTTCTTGCAGACTTTGCAAGTTTTAGCCCCTGGTTTCTCGAATAATTGTATCTGCTATAAAAGGCGTAGTCATCTTAACTTGCCAGAGGTTGTCTGAAAAGTTTCAGGCACACTTAATTGACAAAAGAAAGCTGCTTTGCGAGGAAGTTGTATAGGTTGGATTTTGAAATACCAGACCGGCCTAGGGTTTCTCTTGGAGCTCTGTTCATTGTTATGTGACCTTGCCCTAATGACCCAGCATCACTGAGTCTCAGTTTCCTTCTCCATAAATATATTACCTGGGGGGGACTTCTTGGTGGTCCAATGGTTAAGAATTCGCCTACAATGCAGGGGACACGGGTTCAATCCCTGGAAGATTCCGCATGCTGAGGGACAACTAAACCCATGCCCACAACTACGGAAACAGACACCTTGGAGCCCACGTTCCACAAAAGAGAAGCCACAGCAATGAGAAGCCCACAAGCAAAGAGTAGCCCCCACTGGCCACAACTAGAGAAAGCCCGCGCAGAGCAACAAAGACCCAGCACAGCCAAAAGCAAGTAAAATAATGTAAAAAAACAGACACAGACACACAAAAAGAAGGCTTTTCTTTAAAGAAATATTATTTGGGGGATTAAGTAATGATCAAGGCAAAATAATGATCTGTGCCTGGCACATAGTTAACCCTCAATAAAGGTATCTTTAAGGATGAGGGAAGTAAACTGGTCAAAGAGTAGAGAAATGGAGAGAAACGTAGTTCAGTTCAGTCGCTCAGTCATGTCTGACTCTTTGAGACCCCATGAACCGCAGCACACCAGGCCTCCCTGTTCATCACCAACTCTCGGAGTCTACCCAAACCCATGTCCATGGAGTCGGTGATGCCATCCAATCATCTCATCCTCTGTCGTCCCCTTCTCCTCCTGCCCTCAATCTTTCCCAGCATCAGGGTCTTTTCCAATGAGTCAGCTCTTCGCATCAGATGGCCAAAGTATTGGAGTTTCAGCTTCAACATCAGTCCTTCCAATGAACACCCAGGACTGATCTCCTTTAGGATGGACTGGTTGGATCTCCTTGCAGTCCTAGGGACTCTCAAGAGTCTTCTCCAACACCACAGTTCAAAAGCATCAATTCTTCATTGCTCAGCTTTCTTTATAGTCCAGCTCTCACATCCATACATGACCACTGGAAAAACCATAGCCTTGACTAGACGGACCTTTGTTGGCAAAGTAATGTCTCTGCTTTTTAATATGCTGTCTAGGTTGGTCATAACTTTCCTTCCAAGGATTAAGCGTCTTTTAATTTCATGGCTGCAGTCACCATCTGCAGTGATTTTGGAGCCCCAAAAAATAAAGTCAGCCACTGTTTCCACTGTTTCCCCATCTATTTGCCATGAGAAATATAGAGAGGGAGATAAAACAGACAAAAATTAGAGAAGCCAGAGGAGAGGAAAAAGGTAAAACAAGGCACTCCAATCTGAAATTCTAGAAATCAGCTAAATATGCATGAAATCTCTGGCCAGTTCATCAAGAGGGCACTAGTACCAAGAGGTCACAAATCATCCCTTGCTTTGTAGGTACTCAATAAATTGACAATGACTTATATCATCTTGGGGCTTCCCTGGTAATTCAGATAGTAAGGATTCTGCCTGCAAGGCAGGAGACCCAGGTTCGATCCCTGGGGCAGGAAGATCTCCTGGAGAAGGAAATGGCAACCCACTCCAGTAGCTTTGCCTGGAGAATCTCATGGACAGAGGAGCCTGGCAGGCTACAGTTCATAGGGTTGCAAAGAGTCAGACATGACTGAAGTGACTTAGCATATATATATGATCTTTGCCCATCTCTCATCTTATATTCCTTCAAAGATATTGGAGAACTGTTATCTAATGGGACACTAGATAAAATTGGTAAATATTTAGGGCATCAAATTTGAAAAACTATGAAATGTCCATTCCACCAACTGACATATTGCCAGGTTATCTATTTCATTTGCGTAGATGTCTGACCAAATGGACAGTGCTCCTTAAGGGAAAATTTTATCTCTTTGTCTCCAGTACATCGCACCCAGGAAGTCTCAATTTAAGAGTTCTTGAAATAAATAAGTCCAACATTCCATGGGGTTCAGTACTGAAAAATAAGAAATGCTGAAAAATAGGTCTTTGTCCTCCAGGAATTGATTCTCTAGAGCTGGAACGGGCAAAGTCAGGGCAGGCTGGATCAGTCTGGGAAGACTTTGCGAATTTCCTCAGCAGGGATTACCTGCAGAAGAATCCTCAGAGAACATGGGGCAGCATCAGAGTCTTAGTAGAAAGTACAATTGCCTCCTAATACTGACTCTCAGGAGTAAGATCCCAAATGAAGCAAACGTAAGAGAAAGCTTGAAAAACACTGGCCACAAGCATCATAGGATGAGCCAAGAAAAGTTTAAAGGCTTGCTTGTCCAACTCTGTCATTTTGCAGATGAAGATGGTAAGACCTAGAAAGATGAATGATTTCCCCAAAATCACACAGTTAAGTTCAGACCTCAGGACCCCAGACTTCAAGTTTTGCAATATTTGCTAGTCCATGGAGACTTGTCTGTTGAGAAAAACTCCAGTGATTAACTGAGTATCTTCAACCCAGGCTCCTCCAGTCCATCAAGGTGTCACCACCAGTGATTCATTGCTGTCTTTCCAAATACCTTCTTTCTCCCAGCACTGGCATCAGCACTTTCGGTCCATCTATAGGAACAATGTTAATTACATTGCCACATTAATCATTTCGGCAGCAAGAAATAAAATAGAGGAATGAGTATCACTTTTTACTTTGGAAAAGAGTGTGTTAATCTTTTGTTTTGTTTTGTTATCTGTCACATACCCTGACAAAGAGCGGCCCCGACTCCCTCCCGAGCCTGCAGCCTTCATCTCCCTCAACTATTCATGCGCTTTGTCCATTGATTTTTCTTCTACTCTTTCCTTGTCTACAGCAGTCTTCCCCAACCTCTACCCCACCCCTTTCTTCATCTACTCCACCATCAAGCCTTCATTTCAAAGCTTCCTCTTCGGAAAGGCTTTTCAGATTACTCAAACCCATCACAAATGGTTCTTGTCAGTGAGACCCCAGACCCCAGAAATACAGCCTCTGCCTCTACTTCAGGTCTCAGATCCTCAACTTGATGTCCTTTTGATCACCCTCTAGATTTCAATTAGCCAAATAAAAGATTTCAAATCTCAGAAAACAGGGAAAAGACGTATCTTTTTTGCACTGTTTCACAAAATATCACAGAGGAGACGCTGAGAATGCCTGTTCAATGAAGAACTAAATGAAGTATCTCTTCTTATTTGGATATTTCAGAATATTTAGCACATCTGAGGAACTATGTAAACTATCACATTTTAATAATTTCATTAGTGAAGGAATAGTTAGAGGAGTTGTAATAGAATCCAACTCAAAAATAAACTTATTATTTCTTTACGAAATAATACTGATGAGTTTAAGTAAGGAAATAAAATTTTTCAAGAAAGGTTAACTAGGCCATCAGAGCAGCTGGGACTTGAGGTTCTCTGGCAAAGTGACTTATGAACCTTAGTAATAAAGAAAAATAATGCATGAAAGCTACCCTGAAGTCACCACCCAACTGTACAGTCATGGATCTACAGCATTAGGGAAGGAATAGAGGCAGAGGGCTGACTACGGGAATTTTTACTTCGGGTTATACAGTTTTGAGAATACTTTTCTTCAATGTTTTTATCCCCACTTCCTTCCAAATAAAGAATAAGGACACTAAAAGAAACATCACAAGGAAGCAGGATGCACAGTAGGGCAGTAACACCAAATTCATATCTTTGTGTATGAAGGATGAAGAAAAACAGCACAGTGGGCATCTTCCACAGAAACAGTCTTTGCCAGGACAAGGGTATTAGAGGAAAAGCAACAGTTTCCAAAGAGACTCCCAAACACCTATGATCGCTACAAATAATTAGCAATATGATGAAAATGTTCCATCAGAAGTGAAGTCATCAGTGTCTCTAAGGGTCTTGAGCACCTGGAGATTTGGTGGGAAACTCAAGACAAACAGCCTCTCTGAAAACTTCAAGAGATGACAATTTATTCATTTAACAAATATTTATTAAGCATCAAGTGAGTGTAAGGCACAAAAAGATGAATTACTAAAAGATTTATCCTTTAAGACCTCACCAACTGTAAGGAATAGACAACATTCCCACACATACTGTATTACTACTCAACTGCTGATTAAGCATTTACTATGTCTTAAAAATGGGCTTCCCCGGTGGCTCAGACAGTGAAGAATCTGCCTGTAATGCTAGAGACCTTGGTTTGATCCCTGGATTGGGAAGATCCTCTGGAGGAGGGCATGGCAACCCACTCCAGCATCCTTGCCTGGAGAACCCCATGGACAAAGGAGCTTAGCAGGCTACACAGTCCATAGGGTCACAGTCAGATACAACCAAGTGACTAAGCACAACACACAGCATGTGTCCTGAAATTCTCCTAAATATTGAGGTTGGATACATGAAAGCAAATGATCACTGTCCCCAAAGCGCTTATAATCTAGGTAGGAGACAGGCGATGAATATGAAACAATTTGTGAACCATATAAAACATTTATAAATAAGTGTTTTAATCTGGCACTATTGCAAATAATTTTGAGAATGGAGACTTCTACTTATTGCCTAAGATAATTAGGAGAGGCTTCGGGAAATAGAAGAAACCAAGAAACTGAGATAAGCCTTGAAAGATGACTTAGAATCAAGATCCATGGGAGGGTGGGGTGAGGGGATTGAGAGTCAAAACTACAACATATAAAGAAGACATTCATGTGACTGATTTGAGAGTAAGATGTCTGTTCATGATTAATAAAAGTTACACTTCAAGACAGGATGAAGGAAGATTTTTAACACATTATTGACCGGAGATGTATTAATGCCACAGACATTAGTTTCTGCAAAAATCCCCTGGTCAGTAATGTGTTAAGTGTTTAGAATCCTGTTCTGAACCTATGTGTTGCCAAAATGTGTTTGTCATCTGTTGGGACGTGGTAGAGTATCAGCCTTGTACAAAACCAGTTTGATCCATTTAACCCCTGGGACTCGGTTCATAAACTAGGAAGCATGCTGACTCTCTCTCCTCCAAGCGAGGGTTTCAAATCCCTTCTCTAACTCCAGAAACCTAGCAATTCAAGGACACAATGACCAAAACAGAGCAAAGGAAAATGTTAAAATGTAAGTATTAGTGAGACAGATGGATACTGAAATCCAGAGCAGCCCCATCCACGCATACTTAGAAGAGACTCAGGAAAGCATTTTTCCCCCATTTCTTAGTGACTCTATACAGCTTTGAAAATAAAGTCTTGCCACTTCATTTTTCACCACACTTGGAAGAGAAACATTCAAGTCTTTTGCAAACTGAAAAAGGAGTATGCTTACATTTTTTCCCATTCCACAATAACTTATAGGCAGCTAATGAGATTTTCTTTCCTCCCCCATGCTCCCAGAAACCATCCATTCTCTACCAGGCAGGATCGAACTATGAAAATTTCCACCCAATTTATGGTTTTTTAGACAGCTAGGAGGGGGATGAAAATGATTTTGTAATGGGAGTTGCCATAAAACTTATAATTACAGAATTTGCTACAGTGAACACTATAATAGAGTGTTTATTTAAATCAAGTATTTGTTGACTCTCTTTGAAGATAAATGATGTATTCTATATTCCATTTTCTCCAAATGTACTAAGACAACGTTTCTGCACAAGGGTGGTTCTATCCTTCTTCCTCACATCAGCAGTGCTGGCTGTAGCAAGGAAACTCCACCTCACTTAGGAACCACAGACAGATGTTTGAGTACAGCCCTAAATCTAAGCCCAGCACTAGCCAGTTACATAATCAATTGATACACTCTCACAAGACCTTCAGGGTGACTGGGCATCTTATCTAACAGAAATGCCGAGGGCAGGCCAAGCAACAAACCAGTCTTGCCCTGTGTGACCTTGAAATGATCTGACCTTTCTCTGCCTTAATTTCTGCATCTGTCAAGTCAATTTGTTGAATAACTGTATCTCCAAGGTCTGAATCCCCTAACATTCTATAATTCTACATCAGAAGGAAAACTTGGGTTAGAATTAAGTTCTTACTCAAGTCCTGGAACAAAGCTGGCTCCACAGAGTTTATCACGTAAAGAACTTGCACCAACATCCTTGATGAAGAATTTCACGATGGTGGCAAAGGAATTTCCGCTCAAAATCTCTCCTCTCTCTCCCTTATCCTGTATTCTAGCTCATGGTGGGAAATATCCTTTGAAACTTGATGGCACTTATTAAAAGGGAAGAATCATTTTCCTTCTCCTTCCTGTTGTTAGCCAACTATTCATTGTCCCCACAGGTTAATGGATGTTGAGAAGATTAATCTTTGTGATGTGTTTTGCATATGAGGGCTACTATGTATAGTGTGTGTGTGTGTGTGTGTGTGTGTGCGCACACGCGTGCACTCAGTCACTCAGTCATGTCCAACTCTTTGCAACCCCATGGGCTTGTAGCCCACCAGGCTTCTCCATTCATGGAATCTTCCAGGCAAGAATACTGGATCAGTTTGCCATTTCCTACTCCAGGTGATCTTCCCAACCCAGGGATCGAACCCACAACTCTTCTTTACCACTGTACCACCTGGGAAGCCCATGTAGTGTTAAGGAAGATTAATACTGGACCAACTTCACATCAAAGGATCAGAGTCCCAGAATAAGAACTTATTGTAAGATTTAAAATAATAGAGACGTAAACGAAACGAGACTGCAACAGAGAAGGGTGATTCCATTTAGCTTATTTTGGAAAACAGGGAAACTCAGCCAGGAAAGATAGAACACCCATCCAAAAGACCTAAAACAAAGCATTTGAAAGTTCATGGGCTTTGAAAGAGGAAATGGGAAAGGTAAGGAGTAAGGTGTCTGAAACCTACAGATTGAAACCTCCGTGCTACGAAAGAGAGAGACCTGGGGAGGCCAGCTCTTTGATGGGGGCTGTGTTCTATTCTTTGTGTTCTATTCTCCAAAGCCTTCTGAGAATCTTTCAAAGAGCAATCTACAATGAGAAAGGGTGTTTCTACCATGTACTCATTACTCAAGTCTTAGAAAGAAAATCCTGGCCTGATTAGAGCCAAGAAACTCAGGGAGAGATGACTTTTCAGCATAGCAAAGAGTTAATGCTTGGACAAAATACAGTTGAGAACTGAGGTATTTATCCTACTAATTCAGATGTAAGGTAATAAAATATTGGCTTTCTTCCTGGAGGTTTAGGAAAAAGTCTGGGGCTAGCACTGTTTCTTGGGATGGGACATATAGCTTTCTTCCACACCCTTTCTGCATCTCATTGATTACCAAACACCCCTACCACATAAGACAAAATTCTGGTCAAGGCTACCAATAAATCTATGGAGGAGCTGCTGTTGGCAGTGCACTCAGACACTCGGAATTGCCCCTCACATCAGCCTCTGCTATTCTGGACCCTTGTTTTGCAAAGGAGGCTGTAAATCTATATTCCTCAATGCATTTCATCTAGTATGTATGCGTGGCTCACAGTTACAGTTCAGTTGCTCAGTAGTGTCCGACTCTCTGAGACCCCATGGACTCCAGCACGGCAGGCTTCCCTATCCATCACCAACTCCCGGAGTTTACTCAAACTCATGTCCATTGAGTCATTGATGCCATCCAACCATCTCATCCTCTGTCATCCCCTTCTTCTCCTGCTTTCAATCTTTCCCAGCATCAGGGTCTTTTCCAATGAGTCAGCTCTTCACATCAGGTGGCCAAAGAATTGCAGTTTCAGCTTCAGCATCAGTACTTCCAATGAATACTCAGGACTGATCTCCTTTAGGATGGACTGGTTGGATCTCCTTGCAGTCCAAGGGACTCTCAAGAGTCTTCTCCAACACCACAGTTCAAAAGCATCAATTCTTCAACACTCAGCTTTCTTTAAGGTCCAACTCTCACATGCATACATGACCACTGGAAAAACCATAGCTCTGACTAGACATGGCCCACAGAGAGTTCCTAATTAGACACTCTGTGAATGGCTAACACCTGTCAATCAACTAAAGTTCTTCCACGTTGAGACAAAAAAAAAGTTTTTGTAGACACATCAACAGGTAAGATGAATTGGACAATTTAATGACTGACTGTACCCTTTACAGGACAGACACCAAAGGAATGTTGGTATTTGGGGCTGGAGGACACAGAGCATAAACCCAAGTCCTCCCATCTTGACTTTTAGTTTTATAACCTTGGAACCATTATTCAATCATACTGAAACGTAAGGTTCTCATCTACAAGATGGAAATTATAATAATATTTACCCCATAGAGTTGTCATTACCTACAATTAGGCATGAAAAGGCACTTAGTACAATCCTTGCACTCTATGAATGCTTATTTTTATTAGTAATTGGATTTTTAAATATTATAATGCAATTCTATCTATACTAAAGACAAAATATTATGAAAATTTAATTACAATCTCCTTAATGGCATGTTTTTATTTTTCCATATTCCCTTCCCCATTTTTTAATCCTTGTATAGATGTGTAATATATGTATGTAAATGTATTACTGTTTGTCCAACTCTTTGCAACCTCATGGACTGTAGCCTGCCAGGCTCCTCCATCCACGGAATTCTCCAGGCAAGAATATCAGAGTAGGTAGCCAATCCCTTCTCCAAGGGATCTTCCCAACCCAGGGATCCAACCCAGGTTTCCTGGGTTGCAGGATGGATTCTTCACCATCTGAGCCACCAGGGAAACCCCCAATATGTATTACACATATATAATTATACTATGGATATAGCTTTTTATTTTGTAACAAATTATGCCATGAACACTTTCTACCCTGTTTCATAGTCTCTGTACTTATGGTGGATAAAGCCTGCATGATGTGCATCAAATTGGCAAGCCACAGCTTAATAAAAAGTCCCTCCACTGGAGAATGGTGATGGTGTGGTAGAGAAAACACTGAACTTGGAGCTGAAGACCTGGATTTCCCATTTGCTCTTCCAAAGCACACACACATCCACGCACTTTACTGTGGCTCTTTTGGACTAGCATACTGTCTTTCTGGGTTAGCCTTCCTACTTTCCAAACTAAGCAAAACCCTTCCCAACTTCACCTCTCATTCTCACTGTACAACCTTAAAGAAACCGCCATCTCTCTAAGCCTGTTCCCTCATTTCTAAAATAGAGAGGAAAAATAAAACCACCTGTCCTAGAGGGTTGTTGCAAAGATAAAACAAGATAACAGACATGAAAAAGACTTATACCCTATTAGTGGGGTGGGGGGAAACCTTACATTAAAAAAGTACAGTAATATATATTATAACTTTCCTTTTCTTTGAAATGATTTCCTTGGTATCATTTCCCAAGGAGGAATTACTGTGGCCAAAAATTTGTCTGTTTTTATGACTCATGGTAATAGCTATTATTATAAGTTAAATTGCTTAAATTGAAAGCAAATGGATGAAGGTATGCTCAGTCCATTACTCCAGTATTCTAAACAACTACATCCCAAACACAAAGATACATATATATGCATAAAATACATGTCCACATATGTGTGGATATGTATGCATGCTTTTGAACTGTGGCGTTGGAGAAGACTCTTGAGAGTCCTTTGGACTGCAAGGAGATCCAACCAGTCAATCCTACAGGAAATCAGTCCTGAATATTCGTTGGAAGGACTGATGCTAAAGCTGAAACTCCAATACTCTGGCCACCTGATGTGAAGAACTGACTCTTTGGAAAAGACCCTGATGCTGGGAAAGATTGAAGGCAGGAGGAGAAGGGGATGACAGAGGATGAGATGGTTGGATGGCATCACTGACTCCATGGACATGGGTTTGGGTAGGCTCCAGGAGTTGGTGATGGACAAGGAAGCCTGGCGTGCTGCAGTCCATGAGGTTGCAAAGAATCGGACATGACTGAGTGACTGAATTGATAACAGTATGCTTTGAGTAGTGTCAAATGTGACACTAGGGAGTTGGAGATGAAAACAAGACTGTAAATAAAATCCTTTCTGTGCACTTTGTTCTTATTTTAGCAAAATTAGTAATACCCTCTCAAAGTCATGGCATTTTAAAAATATGAGAAAACCAGCTTTTGACGTCCATGAAGAAAAGCCTTTGATTGTGACTTAAATACATACATACTTGCCCTGGCCCACGTTCCTGCACCCCACCTGCAGAACCTCCACAATGGAGGAGACAGGCACCCACAAGGAAGGTGGGAAAGGAGAAACTTCCAAGGATAAGCTTTGGAGGAGGAGCCCTGGACAGGGTCCCTTAGGCAGAATGGAAATGAAGAAATACAAGCCTGTGCCAGCCAAGCCCATCTGTGGGCAGAAGTACTCCTGCTAGAGGCATCTCTCCTTCTATGCTTGTCCATCTTTTTTCCATCCCTCCTCCACATTCGTGCAAGGTTGCTTAGAAATGTTCAGTCTCCTCTCGGGGCTGAGGAGCTAAGGGGAAGCAAGGCTCTGTCCCTGCTCTGGGAGGCCAGGTCAGTGGGTTGGGGCACCCCTAGTGGCCGGGTGTGTAATGGCGACCACAGAACAAGGGCTTGTCAAGGTGGACATTAGTTTAGGTGGCCAAAATATTGGAGTTTCAGCTTCAGCATCAGTCCTTCCAATGAACACCCAGGACTGATCTCCTTTAGGATAGACTGATTGGATCTCCTTGCAGTCCAAGGGACTCTCAAGAGTCTTCTCCAACACCACAGATCAAAAGCATCAATTCTTTGGCGCTCAGCTTTCTTTATAGTCCAACTCTCACATCCATACATGACCACTGGAAAAATGAACAAGGACAAACATGTGAGACAGGTGTGCCCTTCGTGTTGGAATGCAGTGAGAGACAGGCAGCACCCACACCCACAGGAAGACTGACCTCAGAGATTCTTGCCTAAATCACTAGGTCACACACATATTCTAAGTCACAAGGGCAGAGCACCAGCATCAAACCATGATGAGCTCAGGCCTCCAGAACAATCTTTCAGTCAGGGCCTCATTTCTTTACCTACACACACCCTAGTTCCTCACTTTATGGAGTTTAGCAGTAGCATAGGGCATCCTCCTAATGAAGAGGACGGTGCATGGGTCAGACAAGACACGCTTTGAATCTCATTTCTATTCGAGAAACTTCAGGCAAGTTCTTCAACTCTCCTGACCTTTGGTTTGCCTCATTTGTAAAAAGGGGCTAATTCAAACCTCACTCATCAGATGCTCAAAGTCCTCTTAAACAATCAGAGTTATGTTGCCAAACACATTTTTAAAACCAGAACTTACAGTCCAAGAATGCAGTGCCTGTTTTATATTACCACTTAGAAGATCTGCATGCTCAGACATATTAAGAAATAGCATAGTAACAGAATTTGGGCTTTTATTGTTCTTTCCACGAAATCCCTAATTTAATTTAGTCACATTGTGGACCCAAAGAGTCAAGCTCTGGTCTCAATTACTGAAATATGACTCTCAAATGGAGAAGGACAATCTCCTAAAACATACTTGGGCTCCAATGCAACAACCCAGAACATCATCTAACCATGCTTACAATAAAAAGCAGAGGGACTATGAAGAAATTGCTCTAAATTGATAATTTTCCAGGGAATGGCTGGAGCAAACTCACAAGAAGAGTTTTTATGACCAGTTTCCTACACTATACTGTAGATGATTTCAGTGGAGAGTTACCAGAATTCTCAGGCGGCACCTTCTTTCTCTTAATCCCAGGCATAAATGAGTATAAAAGGAGGACTCTGCAAACAATTGTGGAACTATATCTCTGACATTCATAGTCCATTTCACAGGTTAATATCCTTGAACCATCTGTACATTGTAGAAGAACCTCTATTCCCCCCTCTCTGGGCTCCTCTCATGTTATTATTAAAGAATTATACAATTGGCTCAGTCAAATTGTGTGATCCAGCATTGTGGGTAAGAGAGAAAATTCTGGCCTATAAGATATGAGGGAAGACACTGGGAAGACATTTGAATTTCCTGAAAATTTTGTGTCAACCCTTTCAGTTTCCCTTTCTTCCATCCCCGTTGTCTCTCCTCCCTTCTTTCTTCCTTAAATGCAGATATGCTGAATGGAGCTGCAGTAGCCCTCTTGTGACCACGAGGGAAAAGGTAGGAAAATTGAAGACACACAGCCCTAACATGATATATCCACAGAACTAAAGCTGGCAATCACTACCTCTCAACCCCTTATGTGAAAAATAAATCTCCAATTTGTTTAAGTTCCTGTGTTTGAGTGTCCCATCTTACTGAATCGGGTGGAACCCAAACAGGTACAGATATGCTTGATAACATTTCTCTCCCTGAAGATGGTTTTAAAGGAGATGTTCTCCTTTATAGCCCCATGGGACAGTCTTTCACTCCGACATGGGATCCTAATTATACCAGGTCTCAGAAAATGACAGCATCCACTTCTTGGTACCACCCAGGCTCCTTGGACCCTTACCATCTATAAACATGTGTGTATTAAAAAACTATAAACTCACCAGCCAATAACCTAGGTCTATTCAAGTTAGCTTAGAAATAAAGCAGTCAAAATAGTTTGGAGCCTACTAGATACAGCATTCTTTAAAGTAAAACATATCAATTTAGAAAGGAAAGAGAAAGACAAAGGAGAGAAGGATAAAGAGTAACAAAGTGTTAAGCCTTCAGTCATGTCCGACTCTTTACAATCCCATGGACTATAGCCCACCAGGCTCCTCTATCCATGGGATTCTCCAGGCAAGAATACGGGAGTGGGTTGCCATTTCCTTCTCCAAAAGAGTAACAAAAATAGCTATCAGACCTCTATATCTTCATAATTAACAGGCACCATGGCGGAGTACATTCATGCTCTTTGTGAGTTGATGGGAAAGGTTCAAAAGAACAGCATTTAAAGATATACCTTCATAGTGCTTTTGGTTATTTCTGTACTACATGAGCATCCTAGGATTACCAGCACTTCCTTCCACCACAGCCAAAGCTATGGTTTTTCCAGTAGTCATGTATGGATGTGAGAGTTGGACCATAAAGAAGGGTGAGTGACAAAGAATTGATGCTTTCGAATTTTGACATTGGAGAAGACTCTTGAGAGTCCCTTGAACTGCAAGGAGATCAAACCAGTCAGTTCTAAAGGAAATCAACCCTGAATATTCATTCACTGGAAGGACTGATGCTGAAGCTAAAGCTCCAGTACTTTGGCCACCTAATACGAAGAGCTGACTCATTGGAAAAGACGCTGATGCTGGGAAAGGTTGAAGGCAGAAGGAGAAGGGGACGACAGAGAATAAGATGGTTGGATGGCATCATCGACTCAATGGACCTGAGTTTGAACAAGCTCCACGAGGTGGTGAAGGACAGGAAAACTTGGTGTGCTGCAGTGCATGGGGCCACAAAGAGTCAAACACAACTGAGTGACTGAACAAGCAAATGTCTCACTTCCCTTCAGTTCTATAATGTGCCAACATACAGCTTAAACATAGCCTTAGGAATGCAAATATAGCATGATTAAGGTACAATTAGAGTACTTCATGCAAGTTCACCCCATGCATGCTTTTATCTGGGGTACGTCACTCTTGTAAAATCCTGGGCTTGATTTGTCTGAAACAAAGGAACAAATTTTTCCTAGAAATAAATCTAGCCTTACCCCATGTACTAATTAAAAACTGTCCCAAATTCATGAATCTATATATGTGATAAAATTTCATGTAACCACACACACACACACACACACACATACAAATGAGTGAATATAAAAACTGGTGAAATATAAGGCAGAGTCCAGAAAGAACCTAAGACCGCCTTCACTTGGTATTCCTGGTACACCATTAACTCACACTGAGCTGTGTCACTGTTGTGATGTTATTTACATGAGTATCTAGTATCTCGGCCTTTCCCATCTGTCCCTATGGACTTGAACTTTTAGAAAAATACTAGTCTTTGATTTATCTCTTTTACATTTGTTGTGTTGGTTTTAAACTCATTGTTCTTGCCTGTCAAGATCTTCTTGGATCTTTATTTTGTTATCCGGGAAATTAAATATCCCATCTTGACCTTTCTTCTGTCTGAAATATGAGAATTATGTCTTCATCAAGGCCAAGGGAATCCAGGCTGACATGGGCCCGTTAGTCATCACACGTCATGTATATTCATTCAGTAAACTATAAAGGCACTTTGAGGTATACACCATCCAATTCTCATTTTTCCACTGTGTCCATAAGGATATCATGGCAAATTTCATAAAACATGGGTGCAGTCCTAATTAGAGGGGTTTCGTGGAATTTCCCTAACATACTGATATGGAAGCCTCATTTACATTTTAAAAATCATGAGCTCAGGGACCATAAAAGAACAATAAACTTACCCAGATTTTTTTTTTTAATCACTGTGACAAAACAAAAAGCCATTAAGCAAAGTTAGAGGACAAATCAAAAACTGGAAAAATATTTGCAACATCTGATGAACAAAGGGTTATTTAATATACAAACATCATTCAAATCAGTAACAAAAGGTTAAGCAACATATTAAAAATGAACAAAGGCCATGAGAAGGAGTTCACTAAAAGAAAAAATTTAAATGATGAACAGAATTTTGAAACAATGCTTAAGCTCTGTTGCTGTTGTTCAATCGCTAAGTTGTGTTCGACTCTTTTGACCCCACAGACTGCAGCACGCCAGGCTCCTCTGTCCTTCACTATCTCCCAGAGTTTGCTCAAATTCATGTCCACTGAGTCAGTGACACTATCTAACCATCTCATCCTCTGCCGCCCTCTTCTCCTTTTGCCCTCAATCTTTCCCAGCATCAGGGTCTTTTCCAATGAGTCAGCTCTTCGCATCAGGTGGCCAAAGTATTGGAGCTTCAGCTTCAGCATCAGTCCTTCCAATTGAATCTAAGAGCCAGACAAGACATGACTGAGTGACTTTCGCTTTCACCAGTAACAAATTACTATAAACTCACTTTCACTTTCACTTAGAGGCTTAAAAACACACATTTATTAGCTTATAGTTTTGAGAGTCAGACTTTAAAATCAGGGCTGTACTCCTTCCAGAAGCTTCAGGGGAAATTAGTTTCCTTGCATTTTCCAGTGTCTAGAGGCCTCCCACATTTCTTTGTTCATGGCCCCCTTCTCACATCACTCTCACCCCTGCTTCCCTCATCACATCAACTCAATATCTCCTTCTCAACTTCCAGCCTCCCTCTTGGAAGGACCTTGACAATGACATTGGGCTCACCTGGAGAATCCAAGTGATGCTCCCCTTCTCACAATCACTAAATCAATCACATCTATAAAGCTTTTTTATGCCAAAATTAACATATTCACGAGGCCTAGGACTAGAATATGGACATCTTTGGGGGGCCATTATTTAGCCTTCCACAAGGCCCCAAAGTGAAATGCTATAACTCAGGAGATAAAAGTGCCCCTTTGTAAGCAGGGTAAAGACTCAGGGGAAGGATAACAGAAAAGAATTTTCTAGCTGGAAGAGATTCCACATGTACGGGTACACACATCCGCAGCTGTGGCTCAGAGAGGTTAAATGACTTTCCTAATATCACACAGCTAGATAGTGCCAGACCCGAAACCCAGACATTTCCTGATTGAAACAAGCTGACATTTTAATGTAGGCCATGTGCTCCCATATTCCAGGGCAAGTTGTTAGACCATCCAGGCAGGACATACAGAGAGACTGAACAAAAACAAGTTCTGCCACAACCCAGCACTGAAGAATGCACTGGACATGTGACTTCCTCACATAGAGAGGATTGCAGGTGATATACGTGGATCACAGAGTTCATGCACACACACACTTAGGGCATGGGTTTTTCCATCTGGGAAAGGCGGTACCTTTAAAGAATAACCCGAAAACTTGAGATGTGTTTCCTGTGGCTTGGGAGACATAGGGACTGGAATATAATTGGAATCCTACAAAGTCTGAAGGAGTGAGGTGGTAGTGAAGTTGCTCAGTCATGTCTGACTTTCTGCAACCCCATGGACTGTAGCCCACCAGGCTCCTCCGTCCATGGGATTTTCCAGGCAAAAATACTAGAGTGGGTTGCCATTTCCTTCTCCGACCCAGGGACTGAACCCGGGTCTCCCGTATTGTAAGCAGACGCTTTACCGTCTGAGCCACCAGGGAAGTCCAAGGTGGTGGAGATGGTGCAAACAGGACCTGCTGAAGACAATCTGCTGTTCTAGGGTTTGGTGGGGCAGGGAGGCATGCATGCCCTCATGCTCCTGAAGAGAAACATCAGACCAGGTCCTCAGAAGAGAGGTTCCTCTGTGGAGCCACAAAAGGACCCCAACAGAGCACCTCCTCACCAGAACCCACGAGGCTGGTGCCTGAGGGAGAAAGGACTCAAAGAACAACAGAAATGTAGTGGCTTCAAACAACAAGCTGTGTTGTCTGACACTGTTCCTGAGAGTCAGGAAACCAGGAGAAGTTTAACTGGATGGCCATGGCTCAGAGTCTCTCACGGGGTTGGGGTTCCGACATTGGCTGGGCTGCAGTCTCGTCTGGTGCTTGACGAGACAGGAGTGCCCGCTTCTAACTCACTCACGAGGCTGTTGGGAAGAGGCCTCCGTTCCTCACTGGCTGATGACTGAAAGCCCAAGTTCCTCAGTAAACAGATGTTCGCACAGGTGGCTCCCCAGCATGACAGCTCGCTTCTCTCAGAGCTAACGAAATAGCAAAACAGAAGCCACAGTGTTTTTTATAACCTAATCTCAAAACATCACCACTCCTGCCATATTCTATCGGTCGCAGAAACCAACCAGGGTACAAGGGAGGGAGGGAGGAGGTCCTACACAAGAATGTCCTGTGAGGAGGTAGGGGTCATTGGAGACCATCTTGGAGGCTGACTACCCACACCTTATGAGAGAATTTTAAAAAACCAGCATTTGGAGCCTGACAGGATCAGAGGACACCAGCATCTAATGGCCACCATACAACCTCTCCTCCTTGCCACCCCGGAGGGGCCAGGATGGCAAACAAGTGAGTGAGCAGGAGGGCAGAGGAAGAAGCTGGCCACCTCCTGCTCCCACACTTCAGGTTTCATACGGTGAGAGAGGCCCTGGCTGAGGGAGAAAAATGTTTAAACTGGACAAGAGTTTGTTGTTGTTCAGTTGCTCAGTCCTGTCCAACTCTTCGCGACCCCATGGACTGCAGCACTCCAGGCTTCCCTGCCCTACACCATCTCCTGGAGTTTGCTCAAACTCATGTCCATTGAGTCAGTGATGCCATCCAACCATCTCATCCTCAACTCTCGGATGAGAGTTTAGGGTTTTGCTATTACATTGACTGGGTCTCCGTGTAGTGCCTGGAGAAGCTCTCAAAAGTAGAGGGAAAAAGCTCTGCTTGGAATAAAGCATCTTCCTCCTCGCACCCCACCAGGTCCAGCTCATTTAATAAACCAGTAACAGTCAAACTTAAACCTGTAAAACTCAGACTCGAGTGTCCGGATATGTTCAGGCTTCTTTCCTCTGCACCGCACTGTCCCATAGCAGCTGTCCTGTCTTTCGGTCAGCTGACGGGAGAGGGTGGGAAGAGGCTGGTGAGGGATGGGTGGTGAGAAGGAAGAAACCCATCTGGTTGCTGAGCTTCAAACTAAACATACACTTTGCTTGATAGAAGTGGTCACTAGCCTTCCTCTTCCCTTCAAACATATTTCCTGCTTTGAAAAGTTGGCTTCCGCTCCCAGAATTCCTTGGAATTCAATGACCAGCTGCTGCTAACCCACCGAGAGAGATGACTAGAGAAATCCACACACTGGAACCTGGAGGTTTGGGCCTCTGATCCTCTCAGACCACATGGCACCTCCCTCCCCAGCATCACAGAAGCTTCATTCCAAGAGAACACACATTTATGTTGTCTCTAGTGCTGCCATCATCCATTTCCAGGAGAGCACTGACAGACGACAACTGCAAAAACACAGAAGGTATGAACGGTGCCTTACCCTTCACAATGCGCCTTCACATACATCATTATGCATCTCTGTGGGTATCAAAAATATTCCCATTCTATAAGTAAAGTCAGGATCCCAAAGAAGTGACAGCAATGGCTCAGTTCCCATAGGTGAGTTAGGTTCTAATGCTCCACGCTCAGCTCTATAGCAGATTTTGGGAAAGAGTAGAGAAGATGGAGAAAACAAGCACCAACCTTGAAGAATCTCATAATCCAATTGTGCAGACACATGCAGAGTCATTATTTATGTAACAAATATTTACTGAGTAATACTATGCTGGTCCCCCCATTAGACACTAGGATACCTTGATGAATAAGGACAAGTTGCTTGACCCAAAGCAGCTCATGGGCTAGCAGAGAAGACAAGAGAGTTAGGAGAGCGATTCAAGGGACTTTCCTGGGGGTTCAGTAGTTAAGATTTCACACTTCCACTGCAGGGGGCGCAGGTTCAATCCCTGGTCAGGGAACTAAGACCCTGCATGCCACACAACCAATACATATATATTTGGATATATATATATGAACAAAGGAATCATTCACTTAAAAGAGAGAGAGAGAGCACAATTCATCAGGTCAGTGTCTGATGAAAAGTAGATGTTCATTAAATATTTACTGTGTTCATGAGCTCAGTGAAGATGAGTGATTGCATAGAGATACAGCAGAGCACATATGAGGGGTTTGAGGGTTAAGGAAGCCTTCCCAGAAAAGAAGACACGGCACAGGTAATAGTAACTCCTTGCTATTAGAGAGTAAACTGTAGTATAAATGATGTGCTAGTTTTGCTGTAATAACAACCCCCAAATCTCACAAGAGTAAATTTTCAGCCGTGTTACATGCCTGCTATTGCCAGGAGTGTCCCTGGCTCGGCTCCTCGTGTCTTCACATCCCAGGTTCCAGGTGAAGGAGCACAACCGTCCCATACACGAGGCCCCCTTAGTGAGGAGGAGGGTGAGGGGCGATCACGCGGGGGCTCAGAGCCTCTGCTGGACACAGCACGCACTGTGCCCGCTCTCCACCTGGGTCCAGCGCGTCACACAGCCAGGTCCAGCAGTGAGCACGTCCACCTCTCCCAGGAGGGCAGGGAAGGCGCCACAATCACGGGCAACAGCGAGCACACACGTCCTCACAAAAGGAAGGGAAGACAGAATTACGAGGACCGCGCTACAAGCTCCCACCACATGTCAGTCCACTCTAGCCGCCGTGACCAGACGCCTCAGCCTGGGTGGCCCGAACAGCAGAGCTTTGTTGTCTGTCATTCTGGAGGCTAGAAATCTGAGATGCAGGCAGGGTGGTGTCTCCCATGGCCTCTGTTCGCGACTTGCCCAGGCTATCTTCTCACCGCGGCCTCACATGCTCTTCTTTCTGGCCACACGCCTCCTTAATTCTCTCTTTGTGTCCAGATTTCCTCCTCTTATAAAGACACAAGTCAGACAGGATTCGATTTAACTTAATCACTTCTTCAAACACCTTATCTTCACATACAATTACACCCTGAGGTCCTGGGGCTTAGGGCTTCGACAGAAGAATTTGGACACAACGTACCCATCACCCACCGTAAGTGCCACAGGGGTTCACAGGAGGCTGAGAACACTAAGGCCCCAGAAAAGGTCCCCAGAGGAGCCAGCCAGGACACGGGATGGCAGTGGATGAGTGGAGGGGAAGGGACGTGATTACAGGCCAGAGAAGCGACGTGACCAAGGATCCAAGCAGAAGGAAGCAAGATGAGCTTGTGGGCTGATGAGGAAATGGAGCTTTTGGGAGGGGAGGGGAGCAGAGGCATAAAAGCTCAGAAACTCTGAGCTCTGAGTGGGCAGCCCAGTGGGGAAGGGGTGAAGAATTACAAGAGAGCAAGTGGCACAGCTGAACCTGCTAATTCGTGAAGATTCCTCTGGAACTGGTGCTGAGGGTAAGGGCAGAAGTTCACAGAGGGAGGCATAAACATCTTCATCAACAAAGAAATCACGGCAGATACTTGCTCAGGGAAAAAAGGCAAACAAGATTTCAGAGCAGCAAAGTCTCTGACCCCCCCATCAGCCCAGTCTCTCCCCAGACCATTTAGGCATTTCCCCCTGTCTCATGCAGATGTGAATTCAAATTTAATGAATTTTGGTTCCCCCAGAGTTATGAAATAACTACAAAAATGTGACCCCAGAGGTCCAAATTCTGCATGATATTATTGTGGGTTTTTATTAAAAGACAAAAATCATCCAAATCAGAAGGGAGAACTACAAGGGTTAATATCTGCCCCCCAAAAAAGCAGAAAAAATTGAATTATATTTTTTTGCACCAAACACTCCCCAGCACCACCATCATCCTAACCTCTTATTGATGAACCATCTCTGTTTAATTTAAATTGAGAGTTGACTGGGGAAAGGGAAAAAAAAAAACCAACAGGTCTAATTCTGTTCTCTGACAACGCCCGCTGCTCTCAATGGTGAACAATTGATGTTAAAAATAATGATGATAATAGTAATTATTCCTGCATGTCATGCTCAGTACGGGTCACATCTCCATCAGAATGACATAATAAGCAGACACACAGCCCCATACTGAAATTTGCAATCATCAGTAGAGCTGCTTGGAGCCAGGAAAATGGAAGAGAACGTGGTCTCGTGTTGGGCTGCTCAAACCTGCAGAGCCATCACAAGCCCTGCCAAGAACTTCCTGCTCATGTCCTGGCAGGGAATTGGGGTGAAGGGAGACAGCTGTCAGGTTCCCATCCTGTGCCCCTCACAGTGGGCACCATGGAACAGGTGCCAGGCGGGCACGTCACAGAAGCACCCAGGACAATCCACTCTCCCCACGTAGCTGGAACAAGGCTGCTGGATGATGAGGAAAAGCTCCACCCATCCTCTTCAGGACAATGGCTGCCTTCTAAGCAGCAGCATTTAATTCAATAGCTCCCAGTGTGGCTTTGCAAGGTGATTCCTCTGAGAATGGACCATTGCCGGAGATGCATGGGGTGGCCATGCCTTTGCACGCTAGCTCCTATTACAGTGTGGAGAGAAAGCTGCAAGAAAGCAAATATTCAGAGCAGCAGAGGTGTCAGTAACATGAAACTGACTAGCCTGTGCCAAGAACAGCAGCAAGGTCAGAGTTAGCGCATTGGGCTTCCTGCCGGGGGAGTATCTAAAAACATCTCTGCAGCCCAGGTCAGAGGCAGTAGTCCCACTAAGGACACCCCTATATCCATGTTTCCTCGGTATCCCCACAACCCTCCAGGAAAGCAAGATGGCATCGTAGTCAAGCAGATGCCCTCGGCAGCCAGATGGCCTGAGTTTAAATTCTTGCTCGTGGTATATGAACTTGAGAGTGAAACTTTGCATTTGTCTCTGTGGTTTTAACCCCTGAATCTGCCCTTCTATAAGGTTGACCAGCATCTTAATCAGCCTGGTGAATCTGGGCAGAACACTTGCCCCGTCTATAAGTAGATAACGCTGACCTAAGTTCTAAGTAAGATAATGTACACAGCGTACTTAGCACTGGGGTATGACAAGCCCTCAAGAAGCAACAAAAATTTTTAATCTCCATTATGCTTGTCATCACCTCATATTCTAATTTTAAAACATGCTTCTATTTTGCCCATACTGTTCTTTTAAACAAAAAAATGTGAGTTCCTCCGGTTCCCAGGGCTACAATTTGTCAGTGGATACATCCCAGGACCTAGCCTAGCAAAGGCGCCTGGCTGGCCAGAAGCAGATAATTAGTGAATGGATGAGGGGTCAAAGTCACTGGGGATGATGAGTCTGGAAAAAAAGAAGGCAGACAGGAGGTAACGATTTGTTTCACAAACATAGAGGAAAGGCTCCTATTTGGAAGGGAAAGCCAGCTAATTAAGGGGCGCCTGGGAAAAAACGAACAAGATTGGAGGTGGAGTGTTACAAGGAAATTAACATGAGATCCAAATAGGAAAGGAAGTTGTTATGATCCCATAGGCGGAGGCGGGGAGGAGCCGCTGCCTTAGGAGGAGTCTGGGGGTCTGCCTTGAACACACACCTCATCAGGTCTGGGAGGAGGACACAGAGGCAGCCCCACGCTGGATTTGATGAGTCAGTCACAGAGCAGCCGCAGGGGACCTTGGCGTCACCGTTGTCGAGTGAAGCAAAAACAGATGGTGCCTTCCACCTTTTCCCTCCGAAATTCCAAACTCACACACACACACACAAAGAAAAGCTCTGGGGAGGTTTCCCTCCTTGTTGCACTGTAATGATTTTAAAAAGATGTCCTCACGTGGAAAAGGAGCTGCAGAGCCAAAGGGGCTGGCGCGGCGGGGAGAGCGGCATGGACGTGCCAAAGCATCAGAAAGGCTCTCCAAGGAGACAGGCCTTGGGAAAGCCTCGCCGCCCGCCCCCCCCCGCTCCACCCCCGTGTCTGCCAAGGCCAGTCTCCAGAGTCTGCCAAGACAGTGCCACTCCCACGGGCTGGGGCCACCCCCGAAGCAAGAGGATGCCAGCCGTGAAGGACATTCGCCCAGACAGGGCAGTGATAGTCCTGGAATTCTGGATGCCTTCATCCTCAATTAGCCTCGCGGGCTCCAGGGCCAAGCCCAGCACCACCAGCCTTCAGGGCAGCGCGCTCAGAGCCGAGGCAGCAGAGACACTGACTCGGGGCGGGGAGGAGGGGGCGGTGGGGGCGGTGCTGGCCTCCCCCGGGCTCCCGCAGGCGGCTTGCAGCCGCTGCTCTCACGTGCTGGCTCCGATCGACCGACCTCGGAGCAGGCAGCTTTCTAGGCTACCACGGGGTGCTAATTATAGCCAGCCCCATCCCTGCACTTCCTTTCTCACAGGCCGGGAGCCCGGCTGCGCGCTGCGTCGCTGCACCTGTGGTGGTTACAGCGGTTTCCTGTGCTTCGCAGCGCGGAGATGGTTAAAAGTCACCGATGCCCTGGGCTCCTCTCACACGGCTGCTCCCCCTGGTCCCCTTCCCCTTCGGGCTCTCCTCTCTCCCTTTCTGCTTTCTTCCCCGGCCCCACACTCCTCCTTTTCCCACTCTTCCCCTCCTAGAAATTTCCATCTCCCTTCCCTCCACCTCACACCTGGAAGCATCAGCTCTCTTTGCAATATTTTACAGCAGGAGGGAGCTGACCTCTACTCCCAGGATCGTGTTTTGTTTCAAGAAAGAGATTACGCACCTGGTGTGTGCCCCAGACACTGTGTACGTCTATACAGGGGGTGTGTGTGTCTGTGTGTGTCTGTGTGTGTGTGTGGCTGTCCCCAAATTCTGCTAAAGGGGTATGGTCCCCTTTAAATTTCACTTCCTTCCAGTCACTTTTACTCTCATGTCCAGAATCCTTCAAAATGGACCATACCTCTTTTCTCCTGCCTTCCAGAACAGCCTCTCAAAGCACAGCTCTAGCCTGCAGGTTGCATCTCCCGCCCTCTCCCCTTCTCAGGGGCTTTGCTCCTACAGTCATCAGCTCTCCCTCCTGAACCTTCAGTCTCTTCTTGATTCTTCCTGTCAGCCGAAGAACATGCCTTAGGGGTTTTGTTTCTTCACTGAACCACGCAGAACACCCTGAACCCCGCAGCTGCCTTGAGCTTCCAGCCCCCACCACAGCTACATGTCACAGAAAACCCAAGAGAGCTGTCTATGCAGGCTCTGTTTTCTCACCTCCTACTGGCCCATCCAACCCACTCCTTTGGGATTTCCGCACCTTTCACTGCATTGCAACAGCCTGGACCACATCCCAAGTGATCTCCACGATGCCAATTCCAGTGGCCCCTTCTCTGTCCTCATCTTACTCAGTTCTCTCAGCAGCAGTCATTGCAGATGTTCACTTCTCCCACTGAAAACCCTTTTAAATTCCATGAGCACACATGCTGGGCTCCTTGTCTACCCAGTCACCAAATATAGAAGCCTCTCACGGCCCAGTCCTTTATTTCTTTTCTTTCTCTTTTAAGGGGATCTCATCTATTCTCATGGAGAAGGCGATGGCACCCCACTCCAGTACTCTTGCCTGGGAAACCCCATGGACGGAAGAGCCTGGTAGGCTGCAGCCCATGGGGTCGCGAAGAGTCTGGACACAACTGAGCGACTTCACTTTCACTTTTCCCTTTCATGCACTGGAGAAGGAAACGGCAACCCACTCCAGTACTCTTGCCTGGAGAATCCCAGGGACGGAGGAGCCTGGTGGGCTGCCGTCTATGGGGTCGCACAGAGTCATACACAACTGACGCAACTTAGCAGCAGCAGCAGCAGCATCTAATCTCATGTTTTTAAGTACATTTTATACCAACTTTTAAATATATATAACTCTAATCTTGTCCATATCCAATAGGCATCCCAAAAGTATCACATCTGAATTGTGATTGTCAAAACTCCTTTCTAAGTCTCTTCTTCCCCCACGGTCCACCCTATCAGGAAATTGCAGTTCCACTCACCCTGTTACTTGAAGCACCAACCTCTGCCTTCTTTTCCTCCACTCCACCCATCAAGTACTCTTTCTTCAGCCTCCAATATACAGTCCAAATCTCCTCTCCAGTTCCACAACCTCCACTCTAGCCTAAGCTACCTTCTTTCCATTAAGACACTGCAATGAGTGTTATCTTATTCTATATCATTCCATCTTGCCAGCCTCTAGGCCATTCTTCACATAGCAAAATCATAAGGATCCTTGTAACACACTTGTCTAAGGATGTTACCTCTTGTAACAACCTTCCTGCTGCTGCTGCTGCTAAGTCGCTTCAGTCGTGTCCGACTCTGTGCGACCCCATAGACGGCAGCCCACCAGGATCCCCCGTCCCTGGAATTCTCCAGGCAAGAATACTGGAGTGGGTTTCCATTTCCTTCTCCAGTGCATGAAAGGGAAAAGTTAAAGTGAAGTCGCTCAGTCGTATTCGGCTCTTAGCGACCCCATGGACTGCAGCCTGCCAGGCTCCTCCGTCCATGGGATTTTCCAGGCAAGAGTACTGGAGTGGGGTGCCATTGCATTCTCCAACAGCCTTCCAGGGGCTTCCTATTGTTCCTGGAACAGTGTCTGACACGTAGTAAGAGTTCAATAAATAATTGTTGGGTGAATGAATAAATGAATGCTCAGCCAGGTTCACATGACCAAGGCACAAGAATGAATGATCTTAAGTTGCTGAGGGGAATTCTTTATGTTGTTCTTTGCACGTTGTTTAGTTTTGATCATTGTATGATGGGTGAATAACAGCTGCCACTTATTAAATGTGTCTAGTACTAAACTATGAAGTTGGCTGTATCCATCTTCTTTATTTACATGACAACACAGCTAGTGAGTGCCTGAGGTGGGTTTATTTTTTATTTATATTTTTGTATTGAAGTATAGTTGATTTATAATGTTTCAGGTGTACACCACAGTGATTCAGTCAAATATACTCTTTTTTAGATTATTTTCCATTATAGGTTATTACAAGATATTGAATACAGTTCCCTGTGCTATACGGTAGGTCCTTGTTGTTTATTTTATATACAGTAGTGTATTTATCTGATAATCCCAAATTCCCAATTTATCCCTTCCCTAGTCTTTCTCCTTTGGTAACCATAAGTTTATTTTCTATGTCTGTGAATCTACTTCTGTTTTGTAAAATAAGTTCATTTGTATCATTTTTGTAGATTCCATGTATGTCATACCATATGATATTTGTCTTAGTCTGATTTACTTCAGTTGGTGTTATAATCAATCTCTAGGACTACCCATGTTGCTGCAAATGATGTTTTTTCGTTCTTTTTGTGACAGAGTTGTATTCCATTGTATATATACCACGTCTTTATCCATTCATCTGTCAATGGACATAGGTTGCTGATATGTCTTGGCTGTTGTAAATAGTGATGCTGTGAACCTTGGAGTGCATGCATCCTTTCAAACTACAGATTTCATCTTTTCTAGATATATGCCCAGAAGTGGGATTGCTGGATCATATGGTGGCTCTATTTTTAGGATTTTAAGAAACCTTCTTACTATTTTCCACAGTGGCTGCACCAAATTACATTCCCACCAACAGTATAGGAAATTCCCTTTCAGAGATGGGATTTAAGTGTTGGACGGTCAGATTCCAAATCTCATATTCTCTCCCTCTGTTCAGTCAGTCACTCAACAAATGTTTGTGAAGGACAAATTATAGACTTCCACCACAAATGTCAGTGCTGGACCTTATCTTCAGGGGCCTTACTTTCTTTTTTTTTTTTTAATTAGTTTATTTTCTATTTTTTAACTTTACAATATTGTCTTTGTTTTGCCATACGTTGACATGAATCCACCATGGGTGTACATGTGTTCCCCTTCCAGAACCCCCCTTCCACCTCCCTCCCCATCCCATCCCTCCGGGTCATCCCGGTGCACCAGCCCCTAGCACCCTGTATCATGCATTGAAGGAAAGAATAAATGAAAAGGACTAAACTCAACAGTATTTTTTAACCGAAGAATAGTTGATTTACAATATTATAAAAGTTTCTGGTGTACAACAGAGTGATTCAGTTTTTTAAGGTTATATTCCATTTATAGTTATTATAAAATATTGACTATATTCCCTGCACTGTACCATATATCTTTATAGCTTATTTGATACATACTAGTCTGTACCTCTTAATTCCCTATTCACATCTTGCCCCTCTCCCAACCCTTTCCCCACTGGTAACCATTAGTTTGTTCTCTGTATCTGTGTGTCTGTTTCTTTGTTGTTATATTCACTAGTTTATTATTTTAGATTCTTCATATAAGCGATATGTGTCTTTCTCTGCCTTTTTCAATAAACATGATACCCTCCAATTCCATCCATGTTGTTGCAAATGGCAGAGTAGCATTCTACGGTGTGTGCGTGCATTACACATATATACATGTATATATATAAAATGTTACGTGAATATATACACACATATATTTACATACATTGTCTTTATCCATCCCCTGTTGATGGACACTTAGGTTGCTTCCATATCTTGGCTATTGTAAATAGTGCTGCTGTGAACACTGGTGTACATGTTTTTCTGAATTAGTGCTTTTCTTTTCTTCGGATATAAGCTTGGAAGTGGAATCGCTGGGTCATATAGTAGCTCTATTTAGTTCTTTAAGGAATATCCATACAATTTTCCACAGTGGCTGTACCAATTTACATTCTCCCCCAACAGTGCAAGGATTCACTTTTCTCCACATCCTTGCCAATGTTCCTTATTTGTTATTTGCCGACATTATTATTTATTTGATGTTGCCCATTCTGACGGGTGTGAAGTGATACCTCATAGTGGTTTTGTTGATTAGTGATGTTGAGCATCTTTTCATGTGCTTGTTGGCTATCTATATGCCTTCTCTGGGAAAACATCTACTCAGGTCTTCCATCCACTTTTTTTAGCATTTATTTATTTTTTTAACAGCAAAAACATTTTATATTGGGGTATAACCAATTAACAGTGTTCTATCCACTTTTAAATTGGGTTGTTTGTGGGGTTTTTTGACACTGAGTTACATGAACTATTTACATATTTTGGATATTTACCCCTTATTGTGTGTAGCATTTGCAAATATTTTCTCCCATTCAGTAGGTTGTCTTTTCATTCTGTGGATAGTTTCTTTTGATATGCAAAAGATCTTAAGTTTAACTAGGCCCCATTTGTTTATTTTTACTTTTGTTACCTTTGACTTAGGAGATAAATTCAAAAAAAAATATTGCTATGATTTATATCAAAGAATATTCTGCCTATGGTTTCTTCTAGAAGCTTTATGCTTTCTGGTCTTACATGTAGGTAGATCTTAAATCTCTTAAATCCATTTTGAGTTTATTTTTGTTTATAGTATTAGAAAATATTCTAATTTCATTCTTTTACATGTATCTGTCCAGTTTTCCCATCACCTCTTATTGAAGAGACTCCCTTTCCTCCATTGTGCATTTTTGCCTCCTTTCTTATGAATTAATTGCCCACAAGTACCTACTGAAAGTATGTGTCATCACTGCCCAAGCCGGCAATGTGATCTTGGCTTATAACCAGGGACTGTCTTAAACTCTAAGGAGAAAATTCAGACCCCAAGGTCTGAGAAAATCCCGCTGGTACTGCCTGTCGGGCTAGAGCTTAGCCTTCTCATCGTGACTCACCTGTTTTCCAAAGGGCCTTTTGTGCACAGCTGAAAGGGCAGCTAACGAACGTGCTCTGAGCACCCAGACTGTGCTTGTGTTTCCAAGGGAGGCTTCAGAAATGGCATTGGACTGTGGCCTCAGTGAATGGATCAGAATTAAGCACAGAGGTAGGGGGACATTATTCCAGGTGACAGGAAGTGAGAACTATGATCTTTTGGGGGTGATAAGGTGAGGAAGAACAGTGAAGGGAAATTTGTAAAAGGTGCATAAGGTGTTGGACATAAGGTACCCTCCTAAACTATAAAGCTCTGTACCAGTCAGGGATTACTGTCATTGCTTAAATTAAACCCTGAAGCTCACTCCCTTGAATTAATGTTTTGTTTCTTCAGTGACCCATTCTCCCTGAAAGCAATTATATCAGGAGGAAGAGCACTTAACCTCCTGGCTCCCAACAGCATGTTTCCTGAAGGAGTTATTTGTTTTGTTTTTGTTTTTAATTGAAGCAAAGTTCACATAACATAAAATTGATCTTTTCAAGTGGACCTTTCATTGGCATTTAGTACATTCACAGTGTTCTGCAACCACCACCTCTATGTAATTCCAAAATATTTTTATCTCTTCAAAATAAACCCTCAAGTTCACTACATAGTTACTGCCTGTTTACCACTCTCCCAGCCATGGCGTCCATGGAAAATCTGCTTTCTAGCTGTACAGATTTACCTCTGCTGTATATTTCATATATAAATGGAATTATATAATATGTGACCTTCCCTGGAGAAGGAAATGGCAGCCCATCCCAGTGTACTTGCCTGGGAAATCCCATGGACAGAGAAGTCTGGAGGGCAACAGTCCACGCGGTTGCAAAAAGCCAGACATGACTTAGTGACTAAACAACAACATGGCATCCTATATTCCTGTAAACGAAAACAAAATATTGTAAAAATAACAATTCTTCAAAGTTTTTTGTAAAGCTTAATACAATTTCAATTAAAATTCTGATGACATAGTTCTGGAGCTCAAAAACATTTTTCTGAAATTAATATGAAATTAAAAATAAACTGGAGGGACTTCCCTGGTTGTCCAATGGCTAAGACTCCGAGCTCCCAATACAGGGGACCAGGGTTCAATGCCTGGTCAGGGAACTAGATCCCACATACATACCAGACCTGGCACAGATAAATAAATTAATACTTAAAAAAAAATAAATAAACTGGAAAAACTATGAACAAAAAAAAATATGTGACCTTTGGGATCTGACTTCTTTCTCTTAGCATAATGTTTCATAGTTTATCTGTGTTATAGCAGGTATCAGAATTTCATTCCTTTTTCTGGCTGAATAACATTCCATCGTATGGATATACCAGATTGTTTAATGATGCATCTATGATGAACATTTGGATTATTTCTATCCATAAGCTACTGTAAACAATGCCACTGTGAATAGTACAGATATCTGTTTTAGTCCATGTTTTCGATTCTTGCAGTATACTCTTAAGAGTGGGATTGCTGGGCCATATGGTAACTCCCTAACTTTCTGAGGACCTGAAGGAGTTTACTGATCCTCTAGCAAAGAGAACTAGGAGCGCAGAATCAGGTTGCTGGGATGAACGAGAAGAGACAAGTCATGAAGCCCTGGATAGATAGAAGGTAGGGCTCTCCTGAGTGGAGCCCCAAGGTGTGGGGGAAAAAAAGGAGGCATGTTTCCTAAAGGCCGCTAAGGAGAGAGAATCAACACAAAATGTGCATGCAAAGCATAGAGGAGATGTTCAACAAGAATGTGAATGAACTGAAGCTCGATGAGTAGGAAGTAGGGGCAAGGTGTACCCTAGCTCCCTAAAAATTTTCTTTGAGCTGTGATGAGGTCTTTCAAGCTGGGAACTCTAGTTCAGAGCTGGATAAGACACTCAGGCCCCATTGTCTGGCACTGAATAGAGTTTCAGGTATTGCTAACGTCATACTACTAATTCTCTTGTGTGCTCAGTCCCTAAGTCATGTGCAACTCTTCGTGACCCTATGGACTGTAGCCCACCAGGCTCCTCTGTCCATGGGATTCTCCAGGCAAGAATACTGGAGTGGATTTCCATTTCCTTCTCCAGGGGATCTTCCCAACCCAGGGACTGAACCCACATCTCCTATGTGTCCTGCATGGACAGGTGGATTCTTTACCACTGAGACACCTGAGAAGCCTATTAACCCTCTTATAGTCATTAAACTGTTCATGTATATTTGCCTTCCCATATTTCTAATTTTTCAAAGATCTGGGACCCTGACTATTTTTTGTTTCCTTATTTTTTCACTTAGGAAATTCCTTCTATTCTGTCTAATAGTGTGCCTCAGCAGGGTAGGTCCTTAAAAAGGCAAGTTTTTTGCTGGTTTTTTTTAATCCCATATATAATATGTAGCTGTTTAACACCAAGGCTACAACACTACTGCCAAATTCAGTTTTCTGCCACTTAACTAACTGTATGACTTGCCCTCGATATTTTTGCAAAAGGCTGTAAGATTATTCCTCACAGACATTTATCAAGAAACTTCACCCTTAATGGGGGCAGCCTGTTGTCAGTGCTCATCCCCGTGTACTCAGAGGGAGGATGGAAATGACAACTGAGTTAGATGGACCAAACTTCAGTTATCTTTTATTTTGCATGCATGGGATTTATGCCTGAAAACCACAGATTTCTGCCTTCATCTTCCACTTACATAGGTATGTGGCAGGGGGTAGTGGAGGAGGCCTGGAAAACACAGACTTAAGTTTGATGTTCTTGGGATAAATCCAAGTAATCATATGCTACTAGCTTTTTATTACCCCACGAAAATGACAAAAATCTATAAACTATTATTGATGTGGTAGATGATTAAATAGGTCTACACACTCCAAGATTAAAAGTTGAGGACAAATGGGACTTAGAGCAATCATTTCCCAAGAAGTGGCATAAGCTAAAAATACAAGGGGGGAAATGAACAAAATGTTAAGACTTCATCAATGATCCACCCACTGTGAGTTATTTCGAGTCCCATTCAGCAGTTGTGTATGGGGACACTCCTAAACTTTGAAGTCAAACAGCCTGAAGGCCAACCACTTCTTCCCACATTGCTTCACTCCAGGTCCCCACAGGACAGAAATCTGAACCACGGTGGAACACAGGGAGTATTCTTGGATCTGTCCAGGACAGAAATTCATCCATCCCAAATACATGCCCTTGTGCCTTTAGAGAAAACAGGAGCTTGGCCCTCTGTGGCAGTTATTGGAGAGTGAAATGAAAGATTATCCTCATTTCAGTGTGAGTGGGTGAAGAGTGTGTGTGTGTGTGTGTGTGTGTGTGTGTGTGTGTGTGTGATGAGTAGGGATGTAAGTGCATCTCTTATACTGTGAACATTGATAAAATTACAAATGCACACACTCATTGACCCAGTGATTCCAGTTTAGAACTTGATCCTACAGTGGGCACTCACATGCATGAAATAATCCTAGAACACAGTTATTCATTGCAATAATGTTTTCAAAAATGGAAACACCTATATGCCCCTCATTAATGGACTGGTCTTTGGTTTACACCATAAGCCGAGATGTTGCCAACCAAAGTCCCCATTCCTTAGTCCAAAACCAGAACCTCTCACCATCTATCAACCCAATCTCCACCTCATCTCCCAACTCTCTCCATACAACATCACCTCCATCTGAGTGCTGAGTCCTGGAAGACTGAGACCCCAGGCAGCCCCATATGTACCCAAGTGATACAGGGGTCAGCACAGAGCCAGCCACACGGATTGATCAATAATGATCTGTGGATGAATGGATGCCTGATGCCCTGAATTCATCAAGTCCTTTCTCCATGCAGCTCCTGCTACCCCAGTTCAGTGACTTTTCCCCAAGCCATCATGCTTCATTCTCATTCTTATTTCCAGAGCAGTTTTACCCCATCTGCATCACAGGGCTATTCTCTCCAGACACCATCTATGTACATATCCACTAGCCTCTCAGATGATGAAATCTTCTAAAGAAAAAGCTACTTCGTGTTCCTATCACCAAAGCCTGTCAAGGTTCTTGACACATGTGAGGTACTTAATAAAGACTTGTTGAATACATTGCAAAGGAAAAAGAAAGAACTTGGAAAAACTTCACTCATCCTTTCCTATTAGCTCAGGAATCTGAATCAGCCTTCCAACTCAGTTAATTGCTACCTCGAACATCCAGAGATCCCAGCATTTAGGACTAAGATAAAGAAGCAAAAATATTTTAATGGGGTGCAGGATGCATGGAGTCACTTGAGGTTTCCAAAACTCACTTATTCTTTGAGATGGACCAGAATTTATAGTTTTTCTTGTCAGGAGAGCTTCCCACAGTTCTTACAGAGATGTGACTTTCACCACTCCCTAAGCCACAGAATCCCCCAGAAGAAAACTTATCAAGGGAGGAAATCCAGGCCAAATAAAAAATTCAGCCTCGTGCAGGACAGGCCGGAAGGTGTGACAGCTGCCCCACGTTACAATCACCACCGTGATGCAACAATGAGCTCTTGCCTGCCCTCTTCTAGTTGGTGAGGAAGGTCCGTCAAAGGCAGACGCTGATGACAAAAAGCCCTAGACTGTGCAGGGACACTGATGATGCTGGAACCATTTTCAGCAGCAATCAACATCCTAGCCAGGTGAACATGAGAAAGCTGGTCTGTTGAGGAGCAGACCTGCTTGACTGATGAGTGGCAGCCATTTCATTGATTTATTTATGAAGGGCCCATATGAATGAACCTCCCAGAGCAGTGATTTACTCACTGCTAGCTACTCCAAGGTTGCAGTTTTAATGTTATCACTGCTCGCTCAGCCATAGAGACAGGAAGACTTCTCCATAACTCACAAAGCTCTCGGTCCCCAGAGAACCACCACCCTGTGATTTACAGCACCCTCACCCAGGAGGAAACCAAGGAGCGAGTCCAATGGGTTCACTGTTCATTCATTCATCCCCACCTTCGTTTGGGCAGCAAACGTCCACTGAGTGTTCACCACTGCCAAGCACTGTGCCGGCATTATGAGACAAGCAAAAATTTAAGAGACACATTGCTGCCTTCAAGTAGCTCCTGTTGTCCAGTAGAGAGGCTAAAACATGTATCTGGTTAACCCTAATTGATGGCAGTACTGTAGACTCCAAATGCTCTGCACAGTTTTAAAAAATGCTAAGGGAGATTGGAGGATGCAGAGGTCTCTTATGACCGGGTCCATCTGTAAAAGTGTCATGAAAGAGATAGTGTTTGAGCAAAGCTGGGAAGGAAACCGGCTTTTCCTGCAGAGTATCTTAAATGTTTACAGGATGGAGAACATAACTCAAGTAAGTCTAATGACATGATGAAAAGGCTGCCAGGTTGGGATGGAAGTGATCGTGTCCCACAGCTGTCACTAGTCAGCCTGTGATCTTGAGCAATGTTCTTTGGACATCTGTCTCCTCATCTAGAAAATGATATCAGATCACCTATAGAACCAGCCAGTTTGCATTCTGCATGATCCCTGGATCTCCCAGAGTAAGAGGTGATGGCTTAGGAAGAAAGGAAGGCAAAGAGTCAGCTAACTCTTCACTGCATGCTTTTCACCATTTATGAGCCACCTTTCAGTGGTTCCATGTGTTGACACCCACACACAGGGGTGTGCCAGTCAGATATGAGAGGGATGTACGGGTGGAGCTGGCAGAAAGAAGATCGGCTTATTTAAGCAGGTTTTTAAATAACTTGGGCTTCCCTGGTGGCTCCGGGGGTAAAGCATCTGCCTGCAATGCGGGAGACCTGGGTTTGATCCCTGGGTCGGAAAGATCCCTAGAGAAGGAAATGGCAACCCACTCCAGTATCCTTGCCTGGAGAATCCCATGGACCAAGGAGCTTGGTGGGCTACAGTCCACGGGGTCGCAAAGAGTTGGACACAACTGAGCGACTTCACTTTCACTTTCTTTCTTTAAATAACTTCTCAGGCTGGACATCTTGGAAAGGGTGAGATCTCAACTCCACAGTGCAGGGCAGGAGCGAAGGAGGGTTGAGAAGGCGTTGCTTTGGTCTTCTCCTGCTCATCCTGACCATACATGGCTGATTGTGTACAGTACAGGAGGGGGACAGACAAGCAGTAGCTGCTATAGTTGCCCCCCGAGGACCCCAGGGGAGAGGAATCTCTGAGAGAGTACAGTCCATAAAATGATCACAGGAAAGTGCCAGAGGGTAATAAGCAGGGAGAAGAAAATCAGGGCTGAGCACCAGAGAAGAGGAGGTGCTGAAATAGCCACCTTTCTTCACAGAAAGTAGAAATATCCAGTAACTCCCCTCAGGCAGAGTGCTCAAAACACCGGAAGCTGGTGGCCACTTCTTTCTCTCTCTTTTTTAACAGCAAGATCTTATTTCTGGGTCTTCACATAATGCGCAAGCGACTTTACGACTATATGGTAGGGGTCCTCTACCATAAACCCACCCACCTATCTACCTAGGTTAACTTCCAGACTCTGTGTGTCTGTGAAAGGCAGGGGATCACTCATTACTGCCAATTCTGTCCCCAGACACTTGGAGAAGGAGGCAGCCGCAAATCCTAATGGGGACAATTTCATCTATTAACCACAAGTGTTAGTCGCTCAGTTGTGCCCGACTCTTTGCGATCCCATGGACTACAGCCCACCCGGCTCCTCTGTCCATGAGATTTTCCAGGCAAGGATACTGGAGTGGGTTGCCATTTCCTTCTCCAGGGGATCTTCCCAACCCAGGGATCGAACCCAGGTCTCCTGCACTGCAAGGAGATTCTTTACCAACTGAGCTACAAGGGATCAGATATAATTCATGATTCTGTGAAAGCTCTACACCATGGGCAGCAGTGTACCTAACCAGGAGCTTCTGTGTTTTGTAAGAGGTGCGCAAACGACATTCATTTAAATAACATTAATTTGTGCACCAATTTTAGAGGAAACAACCTAAATGGAAAGTATTTGGAAAGACAAGAAAATGGAAAAGCCGGGAGTAGCTAGCAAGCAAATTCGGTTTTCTTGATACCTGGATGCAGGGAAATGACACTCTTTACCTTACATGGGTCTCTTTTGAAAACGTATTCATATTCATGGATGTTTATTGCTCACTTAGCTTCAGACTTAGCCTGCAATCCTGTATCTGTCAGCCCCTCCCAGGGACCACCTTCATTGGGTCCAGCCTTCAGTCTTCAAGAGGCTGTTTGTGCAACAGACACCTCTCATTTTTGAAGTGCTTAACTTCCCCGGTGATACGCAATTTTCCATTCTGCCTTTCTCCTCTTAACATTGCTGCTACTGCTAAGTCGCTTCAGTCATGTCCGACTCTGTGCGACCCCATAGACGACAGCTCACCAGGCTCCGCCGTCCCTAGGATTCTCCAGGCAAGAATACTGGAGTGGGTTGCCATTTCCTTCTCCAGTGCATGAAAGGGAAAAGTGAAAGTGAAGTCGCTCAGTCGTGTCCGACTCTTAGCGACCCCATTATAGTATTTTATAACAGTCTTAGTAATCACCGTTTAAGAAATGACATAAGCATTTTCATATGGATGTGCTATATGTATCAAATTGTTCCCTTTGATTAATCAATTAGATGGCTTGCTCTTTTTCATCAAAAATAACACACTGCACTGTAGAACTTTGGGTCTAAATGAGGGATCCCAGCATGGGAGGGAAATCTCCTGGTGCCTCCCACCCAGACATGAGCTCTTCTAATAGAACTAATAGCTAATGTTTATTGAGTGCCTACTAAGTGCCACAAAAAGAATTCTCCAGAACTTTCATCATTGAGCCTACTAAGCAAAATGATAAGGATCAAGAGCTTCCTTTTCATTTTCTTATCTGTCAACTTCTATGTAAGGTGATGTCAGAAAGAGAAAGACAAACACCATATGATATCATTTATATGTGGAATCTAAAATATGACACAAATGAACGTATCTATGCAACAGAAACAGAATCACAGGCGTAGAGAACAGACTGGTGTTTGCCAAGGGGGAAAGGGAGGCATGGAGTGGGAGGTTGGGGTTAGCAGATGTAAGTTTTCACGTACCGGCTGGATAAGCACAAGGATCTGCTGAATAGCACAGAGAACAATATTCAGTATCCTAGGATAAGCCATAATGGAAAAGGAATTTAAACAAAAGAAATATATATATATATATATATACATACATATGTATATACACACACACATATATGTATGTATAATTGAATCACTTTGCTGAAGAGCAGTAATTACCACAACACTGCAATTTTTTAATAAATAAATAAAAACATTTTTTATTTTTGTAAATAAATAGCATTTTTATAAATAAATAAAGTGGTTTCGGGGCCAAAAGTCTGAGGGTGTGAGATGCTTGCTGTATTTCTTAATGTTTTCATCTCAGCTATACCATAACAATATTCAAGATGCCACCTATGGCTCATTACACGTGTACATGTTTTCTTTCTAATCACAGCCTTGAAAATGTGAGAAAACTTCTTAAAACTGAACATTGGCAAAGTGTGATCCTGCACTCTCAAAAGCAGAGAAGCATACGAAACTGCTGTGTGTAGATAGTGCTGACAGGCAGTCAAGATGAGCCAAGCGAAACAGCGGGACCCAGATAAGGAGGGATCAGCGGAGAGCAGAGGATTCAAAAATGACCTCAGAGCAGCCCAAGAAGTTCCAGAGTTTCCTTCGTAACAGATGAAACTGGGAAGCACAGATTGAACTGCAAACAGGCAGATAAACAAGAAAGCTTTGGCAATGACCAGGCAGCCTTCAAAGGCTTTGAACTGCCCACAGAAAAAGTTCCAAACTCCTGAGCAGAGCACGTACATCTAGGGCACCTCTACCCTCCCCCCCACAGGGCTTTTAGTGCAGCCCATGAGTGCTCCTGGCTTCCTTTCTGCCCTTCCCCACCTCCGCCCCCACCCCCACCACCATGCCTCCGCTCACCTGGCTTCCTCCACCGGGAAGACCACCCCCTTCTCCCTAGCATCTGGCCCAAATGTTGCCTCATCGCTTAAACCCTGCAAGCCCAGTTCTAAAGTCACGCTCCCCTCACTCATTCCCAAGCCCTCCTAACTGGAAGCCATCTCCCAGACCCTGTCCCTCTCTGACCCCACATTCTCCAAGCTTGGCCTCTTTGCCAGCGTTGTGTCTTCCTGCTCAGCCCTGTCCACTCACAGCACCAGACCCGGTACCTGCCCGTGGTCGTATCCCCATCAACATTCACCTAATTTTCTTAGATCAAACCAAGGACCAAACTGCAGAACTATTCTTTTTAATCGAGGTGGATGTGGCATCACAGAGCCTGAAGAATTTTGAGTAGTTAAGAGAAAGGAGAGATATGATGAAGGGCAATAGAGACAAAATTCAGGACCGCAGCCTAAAGACACGATGACTTTGTGAGAAAATGACTTCATGGAAGTCATCACTTCATCAGGAACGGGAACTGGAGTTAGACAAACCACTTTTGCCCTCTGCTTCCCCTGCCGTTCTCTCCCTGCCAAGTCCCAGCCCTGCTTCTGAGCCCAATAACGGAAGACTGCCTAGAGCAGGCATGGTGATAACTCTGAAATTTTCTGATAAGGAGTATGCGGATGGAGATTACTCTTTCTTTCTTTCCTCTTTTCCTTCCCATTTTTCTTCTATGTTTTTTTTCTGAGGTCACAGAGTAGATTCAGATGGGAGAGTATATAAAGCCAAAATCGTGTGAACTGTGTCTCAAGCACGTGTTTTTAACAGAATAAAATGGCTCAGGGAAAGATGAGAGGCTGAAATAATCTCAGAGCCCAGGGTGCCGACGGCTGCACCCAGTTCAGAAGTGCGACGCCCCCTCACCCGTGTGTGTGCCTGGAGGTGACAGAGTATGCTGAGTGTGGGGTGTGGGGAGGGCTCCAGATCGCCCCCACATGCGGTGCTGGTGGTGGTGGTGGTTTGGTCACTCAGTCATGTCCAACTCTTTGCCACCCCATGGACTGTAGGCTGCCAAGCTCCTACATCCATGTGATTTCCCAAGCAAGAATACTGGAGTGGGTTGCCATTTCCTACACCAGCAGATCTTCCCAATCCAGGGTTTGAACCTGCGTCTCCGGCTTGACAGGCAGATACTTTACCACTGAACGTGGGAAGGTGGGAAGTCCCCCACCCATGAGCCCTGCACATTTTAAAGGCAAAAAAAAAAAAAAAAAAAGGGCCCAATGCTTACTCCTCTACCCACATCACTGACTCATGTTCCCTCTTCTTCTGCAACATTTTCAAGAAATACCTGAAGTGCATTCACATCGTTGCCATCCCCTACCCACTGCACTCATACAAGCTTTGTTTCCCCTGCTCAAACCTCCTGTCTAACCTCTTCCCATGTCTAACCTTGTCCCAGGACAATGGCTTTGCCTCCTCCTACGTCCCTAAGATCAAGGGCATCAGACAAAACTCCCTGAATTCCCTCCTCCAGAACTCCCAGGATCTATCTAGCCATCATTTCTGTAACCTTATAGAACCCTCCCAGAACAGACCTACTCCCTCCCTGCCATGTCCTCCACCTGCCTCTTATCTGTAGATAAACTTGAACCTCTTAGGCCTTCCCTGAGTCCCAAAGAATAAATTGAATCAGCAAAGTGAGAAAATGCAGAAGCAAAGGTAAACAGTCAAGCCAGACAAAATAATAACAGGGTAGCCATTAAACAAAGCCAAGGACTTCTAGTTCCTTCTCAAGGGCTACAGATAATACTCTGAGCCATGTTCTTTGAGGTCTTTTGCAAATACTGAAACCCCCACTGTATGCTGCTCCAGAGCACACAGACCCCAGACAGGCTGAAACCAGAGGTTGATGGTGTTGACTTCCGATTATCTCATCCCCAACCAATTGGGAGAACGTCCTTGAGTTGATCACACACCTCACAACCCCTCTCGCTCACTCTGTCTTTAAAAATCTTGCCCTGACAGCCTTCGGGAAGTGCAGGCCTTTTAAGCACTAGCTCTCCAGGACTCCTTGCGTGGCGCCTGCAATAAGCGCTGCACTTGCCTTCACCACACCCAGCATCAATAGATTGGCTTTCCTGCCCGTGGGCAAGGGGACCCACGTTTTGTTCAGCAGCATCTACATCTCTTCATTCTTGGGGGAGGGAGCCTCAGGGTACATCCTCCCTCCTCCAACTTCCTCATTCTTCCTTCCCCTTCTCTTCCCATCATACCTCTCCCCCGACCCCTCCAGTTCTAACACTCCAAATCAAATTTTTCCATTTTTCTTTCTGTGCCTGCTTTTTGTTTGTTTAATTGCATGATTCATTTAGACAGAGAATTCACTTGGATTGATCTATTTACAGTCTTTTCTATTTTTTATTTCCATTGGCCAAATATATTTCACGTGCATGTTCAACGTGTACTTGAATGTATCAGTAACTACAAATCAGCCAGAGAAGGGGGGGATTTTGGTCCACGCCAGCCCCACTTAAAAGATCCTTTTAAAGACTGTGATCATTGTTATTTTAATAGAAAAAATTAAACTGTAACTCACTCTTTCCACGTATCACCCACATAATATTTTACAGTACTCAGCAGCATCGCCTCCATTTCATGAATAAATCCATCAAAACTGACCTAATGCTTTCAAATTTTCAGTACATTTTCATTGTTCTTTTCAAATTTATTATTTTCAGGGAGATAAATTTCACTTTCTACAACTTACTGTGCACCCCGAATTTGCTTTGTCTTCTTTCACATTGTAGAACAACCAGACATTTTTTTTTTTACTGTAAAACAAAACTGCTCTCTTTTTCCCTCTTTTTAAACTTTCAGACAATACTAAAACTTTCAATGAATTTCTTAAGGCAGTTTCTTTCAGTCTAAATCAAATAAGTCAAGTCTCATGTGTTCATCACCTCAAAATGTTACATTTAAAAATTACGATTTTCTTAATTGGCTTAAAAACAGTATGGCTTAGTTTCATTTGGTAAAGTTGATGTGATTAAACACACGCTTTTAGTCAAGGAAGAAAAATACTTTCAGAACATGCCAGTTTGAAAAGGCACCAAAATTTTTTAAGAAGCAAATACTAAAATCTACTTTACCATAAAAAAGAACAATTGGCAGTTTGAATGAACAAAGAATAAGAAATGAGCACTGAAAAACAAACTAAGAGAAAATATTCCAGTTGACAAAATGGAAAATCTATTAAGTTTTACAATCCATTTTCCAAAGAAGTTATGTTTTCCAAAGAAGTTGCATGAATTTTGAAATACTGTGAACATATATTCCATGTATAATTTAAGTACCTACATTAAAAATTTCAAATTTTGCATGCTATGTTTGTTAAAGAAACACTGAGAAAAACCTAGTATTTGCAAAGTTCTATGTTTAAGCAGATGGGCTTCTCTAGTGGCTGAAACATAAAGAATCCACCTGCAATGCAAAAGACCCGGGTTGGATCCCTAGGTTGGCAAGATCCCGTGGAGAAGGGAATGGCAGCCCACTCCAGTATTCTTGCCTGGAGAATCCCATGGACAGAGGAGCCTGGTAGACTACAGTCCATAAGTTCACAAAGAGTCAGACACGACTGAGCAACTAAGCACACACACATAAGTTTAGGCAGGTAGTGTAAATATCTTCATTAGTTGGTATTGTAAAGTCATGGTGAATCCAGAATTAGAAGAAAATCCGTTTCATAAGTATTTCATTTGATTAAAAAGACCATACCTGCATGTTCTAAATGAACTGAAAAATTACACCTTAAAAATATTAATTTAGCATAGTCTGTACACCTTTAGCTGCCATTAAAAAATAATAATAATTACAATAACAAAACCATAGACAATGCTAAGTCTCCTACACTGACATTGGAGACACCAGGGCCTTCAGCTCTAGGGTGGGGCTGCTACCCCTGTTTTCCCATTTTTAAGAAACCCTCCCCCCTCCAGCTCTTCTATTATCCCCCAGCCCCTATCCTTTATTGCTAATCATCTTGAAAGAGGAACCTCCATTCATCATCCTCACATTCTCTGCTCAATTCTCTGGTATTTTATTCCACCTTACCTCCTCCAGTGAATATAAACTATCTTCTCAAAGGTTGTGAATTACTTAACGTTAATTGCCAAAATCCAAATCATCCTTCAAATATCTCTTTGCAACTTCAGAACAGAGCTGATCACTTTCTCCTAGAAATTCTCTCCCCACTGGGATGTGAAGAGATCCCTCTTTCTCTCTTGTATTCTGACCCCTCTTCCTCCTTTAGAAACATTCCTGAATGATTGGCCTTCATCATCATCTCTTTCCTTACTCTCTTCTCTATACCCACTCTAGAGCCACACTGTTTCCAATGTCATCATGATAAAGTCATTTTCCAAATCTACACTAGTACACCTGAATTTTCCCTTGAGTTACAACCTCACATGTTAGTCTCTTCCTAGGAAATAATACAGCAACACTTTAGCCTCCATGTTTTCAACATTTTCATCTTAAATGTGCTTCCCTGCATGGATTCTATGTTTCTATTAGTAGGATTCCTCCAGCCTCCCAGTTCTCAAGGCTCAAAATTTCAGAATCTTCCTTTACTCCTTCCTCCTGAGAGCATTTTAGTTATTGATTGGCTTTTTATTTACAGTATCACTCAAAACAACCTCCAAATGTCCTTTTTCTGCTGCTGCTATCTTAGTCCCCATCTTCATTAATAAATACTCACTTTTATTGTTCCAATGGTCTTACCAGCCATTCCCCTGCTTCTGGGACCTTCTTGCTCTAAACCAAAGCACATAGACCACATGGAGGTGTTGTCTTTCTTTGCAACTCTAGGATTCTCTTAAAAACTTCATTAAGTCCAGATTGATTACTAAATGGATTCCAAACTCCTAACCGTGACATTCAAGTCTTTCAAAGTAAGGACATGTTCTTTTCTTGCATACCTTAGGATTCAGCCAAAAGAGACACATATAATGTTCTCCTTTGTTGAAATTTCCTTTCTTCCTCTCAAAGTCCTACTTATTCTTCAATTCCCTTTCTGCTCCATGAATCCCCTCTGTCCTGGTTCCCCTTTATCTGTCCTATTCCCCTTCATCTTTATTCATTTTAAAATTATATACTAGGGACTCCCCTGGTGATCCAGTGTTAAGACTCTGTGCTTTCAACTCAGAGGGCACAGGTTTCAACCCTGGTCAGAGAACTTAGATTCCACATGCTTCATGGCCAAAACTAAATAAAATAAAATTGTACACTTAACTTTAAGTTTTCTCGGGAAAGAGTCTCTGTTAGTAAGTCTATGAATTTGTTTACTCAGCAAGAATTTAAGGGACACCTCTGTGGGGAAGGAAGCTTGGGTAGACAGAAAATTGTTTTGCAGGCAGGAGAGTGTTGATTTGATGGTGCAGGGAGAAGGGAGTCAACAAGACAATCTATTACAGGGGCATTTTACAAAGCGCCATGAACAATGGACAAATGCAGTGAGGAAGGCAGATGGGGAGGGAAGGCATAGACCCAAGGACTACCTTGTCAATTCACACGCAAGATGATGCGGTATTGACTATGTGAACCACAATGCAATACCATTTCATACCCATTAAGATGGCAGTGATATTTTAAAAATTGAAAATAATGAATATTGGTGGGGATGCTGAGAATTGCAACCCTAATGTGTTGCTGGTGAGAACATAGAATGGTACAGCCACTGTGGAAAATAGCTGGGTAGTTCTTCAAAAAGTTAAACACAGAATTTCCATATGACCCAGCAATTCTTCTCCTAGGTATACATGAAAAGAACTGAAAACTAGAATTCAGACACATGTACAGCAATGTTCACAGCAGCATTACTCAAAATAACCAAATGATGAAAACAAACTTTCAAACTGTGGTGCTGGAGAAGACTCTTAAGAGTCCCTTGGACTGCAAGGAGATCAAACCAGTCCATCCCAAAGGAAATCAACCCTGAATATTCATTGAAAGGACTGATGCGGAAGCCCAATGCTTTGGCCACCCGATGCAAAGAGGCGACTCATTGGAAAAGCCCCTGATGCTGGGACACATTAAGGGCAAGAGGAGAAGGGGATGACCAAGGATAGGATGGTTGGATGGCATCAGTGATTCAATGGACATGAGTTTGAGCAAATTCAGGGAGATAGTGAAGGACAGGGATGCCTGGCATGCTGAATTTCATGGGGTCTCAAAGAGTTAGACACAACTTCGGGACTGAACAACAACAACAACATACAACGGAATGTAATTAAGCCGTGAAGAAATTAAAATTTTGATGCATGCTATACCGTAGGTGAAGCTTAAAAGCATTATACTAAGCCAAATAAACCAGACACAAAAGGACAAATATTTTAATATGATTCCACTTGTATAAGGGACCTAGAATAGGTAAATCCATAGAGACAGAAAGTAAAATAGAAGTGACCTGGTGGAAGGGAAGGGGGAAAGTGGTGTTGTGGAATGAATGCAAAGTTTCAGTTTGGGGAAATGAAAACGTTCTGGAAATGCATAGTGGTGAATGTTGCACAACAGTGTAAGTGTACTGGATACCACTGAATTTTACACCTAAAAATGATTAAAATGGTTAATTTTATGCTATGTATATTTTGCCACAATAAAGAATTTTGGCCCTTGTCTGACTCCTGGAAAGTAACATTTGGGGGCTGGATATTCCAAAATCATAGAGGTAATTTCCCAGGAGCCAGAAAAAGGCCAGTTTTCTCTGAAATGTGCAAGGTTTGGACAACCCAGACCTGCTGAGTTAATCCTTTACTGTTGGAAGCACAGGGAAAGTTAGATTTTAATCTAGATCTATGGCAAAAATTCAGGTGAGAGATAATAGTGTTTAGGGCCACTATTTGGGTGGTGATGGTGAAAAGTGGACAGATCTTGGGTATAGTTTGCTGGTGTAGAGATATCAGGGCTTGCTACTAGACTGGATATGGACTGGGATAACTCCAAGGCTTTGGACCCAAGCAGTAGGGGATGTGGGGAAGGCCGAAAAGGAGCAGATTTGGAGCAGCAGTGGGGCAAATGCAAGTTTAACTTGGACATGTTCAATTAGCATCATTTCACATGGCTACCCACTCCAGTGTTCTTGCTTGGAGAATCCCATGGACAGAGAAGCCTGGCAGGCTACAGTGCATGGGGTCACAAATGGTCGGACACAATTGAGTGACTAACGTTTTCAACACTTTCATATCCCAATGGAGAAGGCCAGTCAGCAGTTGGATTTACAAGTGAGAAGAGGTTGGAGCTAGAGATAAATATATTGAGAGTCATCCATCCATGGGATGAGTAAAGGAAATAACAGAAAATATCCCAAGTACTGGGTCCTAGGTGACATCAATGTTGAGAAAGAATAAGTAACAGAAACTTGAAAGGAGCCCCCAGTATGGGAGGAGGAAAACCAAGATTGAAGGCTGATCTGGAAGTGAAGGGAAGAGGTTTCCAGCAAGCAAATGGTCAACTGGAGCAAATGCCTATTGGTAGGGCAAACAGGAGATCTTTGAGCCTATCATTGAATTTGGCAATAAAATGTCACTGGAGACATTGGGAAAAGCAGTTATAAAGATAGTAGAGATAAAAATCTGTTTGGAGTTGGTTGAAGACAAAAATAAAAGCAGAAGTGGGGACAGTGGCAATTGATAGCTCTTATCCTTGTCACCTAGAGAGCATATTAAAAAGCAGAGACATTGCCGACAAAGGTCCGTCTAGTCAAAGCTATGGTTTTTCCAGTAGTCATGTATGGATGTGAGAGTTGGACTATAAAGAAAGCTGAGCACCAAAGAATTGATGCTTTTGAACTATGCTGTTGGAGAAGACTCTTGAGATCCCTTGGACTGTAAGGAGATCAAACCAGTCCACCCTAAAGGAAATCAGTCCTGAATATTCATTGGAAGGACTGATGCTGAAGCTGAAACTCCAATACTTCAGTCACCTGATACGAAGAACTGACTCATTGGAAAAGACCCTGATGCTGGGAAAGATTACAGACAGGAGGAGAAGGGGATGACAGAGGATGAAATGGTTGTATGACATCACCAACTCGATGGACATGAGTTTGAGCAAGCTCTGGGAGTTGGTGATGGACAGGGAGGCCTGGTGTGCTACAGTCCATGGGGTCACAAAGAGTCGAACACGACTGAGTGACTAAACTGAACTGATCCTTGTCACGTTCTTCTCCCAGCTATGCAGTGGCATGAGCTACTGCCCCAGCATGGACTTCTGTAAGCTCCAGCCTATAATGAGTGCTGCCTATACACACTGGCCTCTGCCATGGGTGAATCTCAGGAAGCCACACTTCCCTTTGCTGCTCTGCTCCTTATTTCCCCTAAGACACCAGGTAAACTACACTGTATATGTGCAACAGCCTTCACTGAAGCATACGAGTTAACCAGGGAATAATTAAACCTGGGCATCAAACATGACTATTCCCAGAGTCCGAAGGAAAAAGGAAATAAAAATTAAAATCTCAATGAGGGATCCCCTTGTAGGTACACCTCAGTCTCCAATCTTTCTCCTCCATCTCAAGATTTCCCCTCCTTCTGCCAGCAAGCAGTCACAGGTTGATTTACCCTAAGATTCATCCCTACCACTGGTACAGCAATTTTTGAGACACAGTAATTCCCTGCAATACAATTTGTAGAGTCTTTGTCATTTAGTCAAGAACAACACCATGGAGGGCAACGTGGAGTCACATTGCTCCAGATTTATAGCTTCATATCGGAGCCATCCTGGGCTTTAAAGCAATAGTTCTCAAAGGTTAGAATGCTTAAGAGTTATCCTGGGACTTGGCATCAATAGGTATTCCTGAGCCCCACCCTCAGAAATTTGTATTCTGTGGATTTTAGATGAAGTGTAGGAGTCTGCTTTATTTATTTTTTTTTTTACACACTCAAGCAACTCTTATTTATTCAAGTGGTCCTCTGACTTCCCCACTTGGTGGTCTACAGTCTTCAAAAGTGCATTGTGTAATGAGCAGTGCTATTTCTTCGTTCTGGGTGACTCCCCATTCAAACTCATTAGGCCTGCAGAACCCCATGCAAGAGATGAAGGGGAATGGGCTGAGGGTGTGGTCCACAGAGGCACCTCTTTCCCTCCCTACCCAGAGACCATGTGTTCATCCACAGAGAATGGCTATGTAACTTGAATCAAGCCACTGATGAAGCTTGATCGAGCTACTAGATCTGGTTTTTGGCTGAGGTCAAATTCATTTCCCTGTCTGCAGGGTGGACAGTTTTGTAGGTCAGTCATCTGGCAAGCTCTGCTGCCTACAAGCTGAAATAAAATAATGCCCTCCTGGACCTAACCATCAGTTAGATGATTTACAGGACTCAAACTTGGTTTTTTGCTTACGTGACACTTGGTCCCTAACTGCTATTGGGCCAGTGGTCAAGAGGCATATTTGCAGCCTCTCCTTGAAGAACATTTACCTACCAGTGATCTCCCGTAATATCACTTCCTATAACCTCACCTTTCTCCTCCCAGGAAGTATTCCTTCCTTGTACCTCTTCCACGGCTACTCCATGACCTCAGCGACCACTGACAGTGGAGCAAAGTGACTTCTCTGAAAGATGGAGAAGCCCATCAAACACCAGACACAAGGACAACCTCAGCTCCCACCAGAGCAGTTTGGGGTCTTCTTGTAACGTCAGGCTGAAGATATACCTTCTGATGGATGATTTCAAACTGTTTAATATCGAAGCAACAGAATGCTTTTTCTCTCTCAAATCTTCTACAAACTGTGCCCCCGTACACTTGTACAAAAAACAGATAGAAGGAATTTTTATGGTTGAAGGAGAGTTTAGAGCTCAGGGCTCAGTCAGCTCTGTTCCCACCAGTCCTGGGCAGTGCTCCAAGTAAACAGCTTGAGAAGTCCCCATCTTACGTGATACGTGTGGCTCAGATGACCTTCGCAGGTTCACACCCTGGATCTTCCCAGCCTCCCGTGTTATCTTGGCACGAGTCCACCAGGTCCCCGTGTTCTACCTGAGTGAGAAACCTTGCCCATCTGTGAGGTCCTGCACCTTCCAGCTGACTGCAGACTCCTAAAATTGGACCCACCCCCTGAGGTAGACTCACACTCAATGACAGGGCCCGCTGCTCACCTCGTAGATCCAGGACCTCACCCTCCTGGGATTGGCATCACCTGCTTCTTGCACCTGCCTGAGGGATTGTTCTCTCTGGCTTGTCAGAAATCCGGTTCAGATCCCACTCCCTCTTCAGTTTTGTTTTTTGCTGCTGCTGCTGCTGCTGCTAAGTCGCTTTAGGAGAGCCTTTTTTCCCAGTTTAATTGAGAAATAATAGATCTACATCGCTGTAATAAGTTTAATTTGTAAAGCACGACAGTTTGATTTACATATATTGTGAAATGATGACCACTGCTTAGTTAAATAGGTTTAACTAACATCCATCTTCTCATACAGATACAACAAAAAAGAAAGAAAAAAAGGAAAAAAAAATACTCTCCTTGTGATGATAACTCATAGGATTTACTCTGCTAACAACTTTTCTGTATATCACACAGCAGTGTTAGCTACAGTCATCACCTGGTACATTAGATCCCCTGTACTCATTAAGGGGCTTCCCTAGTGGCTCAGATGGTAAAGAATCTGCCTATCATGCAGGAGACCAGGGTTCGATCCTTGGATTGGGAAGATCTCTAGGAGAAGGGAATGCAACCTACTCCAGTATTCTTTCCTGGAGAAATCCATGGACAGAGGAGTTCATTTATCTTATAACCTGAAGTGTATACCTTTAGACCACCTTCCTCCAATTTTCCCACCCTCTCCCCTCTGTCTCTGGTAACTATAAGTCTAATTTCTTTTTCAATGAGTTCATTTTTTTTTTTTAGATTTCACATATATGTGAGATTATACAGTATATGTCTTTCTTTTTTTGCTTCATATATTTTAAACTTTTTATTTTGTATTGGCGTATAGCCAATTAACAATGCTGTGGCAGTTACAGATGAACAGCAAAGGAACTCAGCCACACATATACATGTATCCATTCTCCCTCAAACCCACCCTCTGCCTCATACAGGATGTCTGAATAATTTCACCCAGCATAATGGCTTCAAGGTCCATTCGTGTTGTTACAAATGGTAGGATTTCCTGGGGTTTTATGGCTGAATAATATTCCAGTGTGTATGTACGTGTGTGTATCACGATTTCTTTATTGTCTATTGATGGATGTTTCCATGTTTTGTCTATTGAAAATAATGTCACTATGAACATGGGGGTGCAGCTATCTTTTGGAATCCGTGTTGCATTTTCTTTTCCTTTGGATACATTCCCAGAAATGGATGGTTGGATCATATGGTAGGTCTATTTTTGTTTTTGAGAAGCCTCCATACAATTTCTCATACGGGCTATGTGAGTCTACAATTTCATCAATAGTGCACAAAGCTTTCCCTGTTCTCTACATCCTCACCAGTATTTGCTATCTCTTGGCTTTTTGATGATCCACTCCTTCATCTTGGCTCACCATATTTTCCTCTTCCCCATACTCATTTCTTAGACACGTATTTTTTCTTTTTCTTATCTTGGTCCTTCAGAGCTTTGCACAAGCAGCCATTTTATAAGCTGGTAAAAAGAACTGATGTTAAGGTTTGTCTGCAAATAGTGGAAAAATAGGACAGTGGAGAGGAAAAAAAGTTGCCTGTAAAAAGGTCGGGAATCTCCCCCAAACATGAACAGGAATCTCCCCCAAACATGAAGAATTATTATAAATGCCAAGACTTCCTTTCTACGACACATATCCACGCAGAAAGAAAGTAGTTAAAGGGGTCAGGATATTTTCTTAGAGTGTGTCTTTTATATGCACCTGAATAAACAAAAATATTCATAATCTCATAAATTTTCAGCTGTAAAGACCTAAACTTTCTCTTTAAACAGCAAATAAATGCAATGTCACAAAGTAGTAATAGGTTAATTCTACATTTTAGAGATTTTTGTAAGTATTTATTTAGTGCATGCACAAAATGCTAAAATGTACAGTTGAAGTCAAAAAATGTTCTGCATACCTGAGATTTCTCCCTGTCTTCAATTTCCAATTACTTATTTCATGCTGCTGCTGCTAAGTCGCTTCAGTCGTGTCCGACTCTGTGCGACCCCATAGACGGCAGCCCACCAGGCTGCGCCGTCCCTAGGATTCTCCAGGCAAGAATACTGGAGTGGGTTGCCATTTCCTTCTCCAGTGTTTCATGATACTAAACAAGCCCAAATAAGAAAAAACACTTGTTTATTTAAAAAGGCGAAATGTGCAAGGAAAAATTCTATGTGTTCCACATAAGCATGTTCTTGGTAATGCATTTTTTAATGATGAAAAATACCCACAAAATTTGATGATGCATCATTAGTATTAATGGAGAACTTAAGTTTGTTAATAGAAAACATCTTCAACTAACATAAAATACCCCGGATGCTAAATATTAAGATCAGTTAATCTAGGTCTTGATTATCCATTAAAATGGTACCTCCAGAAATAGCTGATCCACACTTTTGAACTCTCCCAAGATACTTTACTTCTTTGATGTTTATTTTTCAGTTTGGCTGTGTCGGGCCTTAGTTGTGGCATGTGGAATCTTTCGTTGTGGTACACGAACTCTCTAGTTGTGACATGCAGCCTCAGTAGTTGTGGCGAGCGGGCTCGGTAGTTGCAGCTCCCAGGCTCTAGAGCGCAGGCTCAATAATTGTGGCGCATGGGCTTACTTGCTCTGCAGCGTGTGGGATCTTAGCTCTCCAACCAGGGATGGAAACCATGTCCCCTGCATTACAAGGCAGATTGCAAGAACTTCCCTGGCAGATAGGAAGTCCCCAAGATTCTTTAGATGCAGCAATCATTCCCATATCTAATTACTTGGCACAGAATATGTTAAAGCGTACAACAGTGTGCCTCACAGGCAGCATAGGAGGGCCAGGGATGCATTTGGGCCTCAGATATAAATGGAGTCAGAAAGGTGAAATGCTGCCAGGTGTCTCAAATGGCTCGTCTCTTTGCATGGGTTTCCTTCTCTTCTACCGTGTACCACCTTCTTCCACATAGCAGCTGACAGGACCCTCTCCATCCACATTCCTAGGGAGGGTGTGAGACCTCATCTCTCATTTCTTAACTCTAAAATCCCAGGGAAGATCCGCTGAGTCAGATATTCATCCCAGACTAAACACCGGGGGGCAGGTCCTGTAAGAAGACACCCTCCAGGAGTTTTCCCAGAAACAGGACTGGAAGGAGCATTTCCCAGGCTGTCCTGTTCCTGGCCTACAAAACCACAGCTATCAAAACCATCTCTATATGTATATGGTCTATTTGGTGAGTTGGTATGTAGAAACACACGTAGAATAATGAAATACAGGAGCTAGCCGAGGATGACACACGATGTCTTATCAAGGTGCCATAGAAACCTTGAAAACATTATGCCAATTGACAGGAACCATTCACCAAAGAGTTGATCGTGTATCATTCCACTTTTAGGAACTGTCCAGAATAGGAACATCTACAGAGATAAGATATAGACTAGTGGTTGTCTGGAGCTGGGGTTGGAGTGGGGTGCAGGAAACAGGATTGGGGAAAATAAGAGTCATTGCTAAAAGGTACAAGGTTCTTTAGGGGATGATGAAAATGTCCCAAAATTATTTTTGGTGATGAATGCACAACTCTGTGAATATACTAAAAGCTGCTGAATTATACATTTTATATGAGTATATGGAATGTATGTGAATTTATCTCTTTAAGCCATTTATGTAAGAAAAAAAGATAACACAAAAAGAAAATGCTCAACCTTAAAATAACAGAATCTTTGTTTTAAAAATTGTAAAACTTCAAGCAAAATGGTAAAGTGTTAGTATTAACAAAGAAAATAATTTAAAAACTAATATATGTTTATAAACAAAATAAAGATTTATGCTGTAGGAAAGAAGGTAACTAAAATATTCATTTTAAAATGAGTGAATATTAGGGTGGTAAGTTTGAGGATGAAAACTAAATTTGAAATGAATTTTAAATCTAATCTTTCGTCTATACATGTTTCTCAAAGTAACAATTAGCAAACAGCATCAATTTTTTTAATCTTTGATTTCCTACCCATATGCTGTTAACTGGTATACATTCTGATTACACTTATGAATGAGTGAAAATGAGAGTGTAATTTGGAGAAAAGAGAAGAGAAAGGAGCTAAGGTTAAAAAAAAAAGAATCATACACTCTATAAGAACTTGAAAAACAAAAGGCATTAGTAACTTCACAAAAACATTGAACACCTATTTCCACTTGTGAAAAAAATTACAGACTCTTAGTCATCCTTTGAGGAACACTAGCAGGACAGAGGTCACTCATTGCCCCCTGCCAAGCTGAAAAGGAAACCCCTCCTCTGGTGACACTCCCTGGTCTTTGTATTTCTCAGTTTGTAATGCAAGTTTTCCGCCATTTCCTTTCCCGTGATCCTCCCGTCAGCCAATCGACAAAGGCAGAGTGGATACTGTTTGTCCACTGAAGAGATGAATTCGTGAAGGTCGAGCAAGAGACGCTGCTGCAGCGGAGGAGCAGGGTGCAGGAGGAGGACGTGAACGCTTCAGTTGCTAGATGGTACGAAAAGGTGGAAATTTCTGGGGCAAGTCCAAGGTAAAGAGATTGGGAGGTTGGGACAATGACTACCTGTTTATGTCATGATTTTAACAACCAACATAGCCAGCATTATGGTGTTTCCTGTTGAATACCAGCCCCATTTCCATGGAATATAGATTGAACATACTTATGGACATGGGGAGACAGGAAGAGAGCGTGAGACGTGTGGAGAGAGTAACATGGAAACTTACATTACCATATGTAAAATGGATAGCCAATGGGAATTTGCTGTATGGCTCAGGGAATGCAAACAGGGGCTCTGTATCAACCTAGAGGGTTGGCATGGGGAGGGAGATGGGAGGGAGGTTCAAAAGGAAGGGGATATATGTATACCTATGGCTGATTCATGTTGAGGTTTGACAGAAAACAACAAAATTCTGTAAAGCAATTATCCTTCAATTAAAAAATAAATAAAATTTTTACAAAGAAATAAATATATACAGGTGACCATCCTCACCTATCTGACACCATCAAATCAGGCAAGACAAAGTTATTGGAGATTCTCATCAGAGTTAATCAACCTTGTACAGCAAAAGACTGATCAGTCTTGAGAATCATATGACTTTTGACCTAACAGACTAGCAGAAAACAGCCCAGCTTCTGGATCAGATTTCTGAGTTCAAACCAGGGACCCATCTGTTACCAGTTGGGTCACTTCAGTTTCCTCACTCATAAAATGGGGATCCTATAATCCATCTCAGAGGATTTTTCTAAGAATTAAACAAGCAAGTGTAAGTTAAATGTCCAAGACCTTGTAGGTGCTCAATAAACATTAGGTATTATTATTAACTACAAGGGAAAAAATCCATCAGAACTGAGGAATTTCTGGGCAGAGAGGGAAAGAAGGGGAATGATAATAATAACCCAGACAGTCTGGAGATTAAAAATTCTAATTACTTCTCTGCCTGGGATGAAGCTATTTTCACCTCTAATACGGATGTCTTCTTCTTCTCTCTCCTGAGGGCCAAAGAGGCATTGATGAATATCCAGAAAACTAGATGATTGGACATTTTCTCTAATTCTGAGACAGGTGATTTCTAAATGTTTACCTTCAGGTTTGTGGATGTGATGGATATGTTCTGCTTGTTACTAAGTAGAGAAAAGCATCTAAAAAGAGCTTAGAGGCAAACAGCATTTCTGACATTACAGGGAAGGTGGGGTCATGATGTGATGAATGAGCAAAATGGTATCACCTCTAACAAGTGTGTGACTGCTTCTTTATGAGGCAAAATCATTCCAAATGAAAAAATGAAAAAGCCTTCTTACAACTGTTGCAGATGATATGCCCAAATGGATAATGTTTTAAAACTTACGATGGATTACATGCCAAAAACTAAACTCTAAAATAAAACAGATTTTCTAACTGAGAGCAGCATACCTGATGTTTACCAGGAGAGGAGGATTACTTTTTTTTTCCTTTTTTTTTATGATTGATTGAGTCAGACTTTTATTTATTTATTTTATTTTATTTTTTTTTTAATAAATTTATTTATTTTAGTTGGGGGCTAATTACTTTACAATATTGTAATAGTTTTTGCCATACATTGACATGAATCAGCCATGAGTTTACATGTGTTCCCCTTCCTGAAACCCCCACCCACCTCCCTCCCCATCCCATCCCTCTGGGTCATCCCATTGCCCCGGCCCTGAGTATTTATTTATTTTATATTTTGGCCACGTGACATGTGGGATCTTAGTTCTCTGGCCAGGATCGAACCTCTGGCCTTTGTGCTAGAAGCACAGAGTCTGAACCACTGAATCACCAGAGAAGTCCCCAGCAAGGAGGGGAGGATTCTTGATGTGAATTAAGCCTTGGCCACAAGCACAGCCTGGCAGGGCTCAGCTCATGGGACCAGATGAAAACCACACACCTAACCCTTTCCTTTTATAGTACTTTCCCTCCTTTGTTCTTGCTGAAGGAGTCTAGTGGGACCAAGAAGAGATAATGCAAAAAAAAAAAGAAAAGGCTAACTGATGCCAAAATATATTTCCATCCCGGTCTTCAGGGCTTGTTTTGATCATTAAAGGCTTATTACCACTCAGTCCTGCTCTGGTGACCAGGAAGAATATCTCCCCAAACTCAGGAAAACCCAGATATTTCTTTCTGGATTTACACAAATAGGGAGAAGAAGCCCTTGAAAGAATTGAAATTGAATCTAACAAGTATTAGGGTGGTGTGTCTTAAAGTGCTCTCAAGAAACTCTGAGACTGATATCAGAGCCTTTCTCTGTATATATCACATATGTTATTGAAGGTCATTCCAGCTGATTAACAAACAAACCTCAAAATAAGCAACGAATCCAACACAATAAAAATTTATTTCTCTCTCACATCAAGTCCACATGGGATTTTTAATTGGACACAGCCTCTTTCATCTTGTGTTTCTGACTATCTTTAATACGTGGCTTTCAAGCTTTCCTAGCTTGTCTGTACCAAACCAAAGACATGGGACATAACACAGAAGAGTTCTCACTAGACATTTTCAGGGGTCAAGTCGTTTCTGCTCACATTGCCCTGGCAAGCACTTGGTCATCCAGGCAGACATTACTATGTGAGATGCAAGGCAATATAGTCTAGCTGTGGGCTCGAGGAAGAAAAGGAAACAGTTTGGTGAATAACCAGTGGTTTCTGTGTATAGATTATGTCATTGCTCCTTCTTACTCACCCCTCCTGTATCATGGCCTTTTCCATGAAAACTTGCAGTGTCCTCTCATCGTGTGCTGATAGTCCCTTTCTCTTGCTCTCGGATATGGTCATAAGTCTTGATTTGGCCAATAGAATGAGGCAGAAGTGACAGTGTGCCCATTCTGAACCTTAGCTTCAGGAAGTGTGTTCACTTGCTGTCTTTACCTCTATCAACACCATGAGAAGAACGTACTCAGGCTCCCCTGCTAGTCCCAGTAGAAGGATGAGGGATGTTGAGTGAAACCAAGTCACTGTCATTTAGCCCAGTTCACATCAAACTCACCCTGAGCCAACACTCAGGCCCATGAAAACAATTATAGTTAACCACTGAGTTCTGAGATGGTTTGTTATGCAGCAGATTTTGACAGTAACTGTTACACGCTGCTGTATCACCTCTCAACAAATTGCTTTGTCAAACTCTGAAATAGAAATCTACAACACAGTTCCACTATAGATATCACAAATAAGATGATAACTCCTCCCTTCAAGTCCTATTTTAAAAGCATATATTACACTCCAAATTAAATTAAAATCATTTGAACTTAATCTCAGATTACTTAACAAACCTTTGGTCTATTTCAAATTAGAACACAAACGTCTGCTTTTAAATGATCAGTACCTATATTGATCATTCATGATTTGGTGAGAGGAATTAATGCATTGTTGCTACTTATGATACTAAATAACATGGTTATATTTAATATCATTTTTAATCCATATTCTTAATAAAGAAACAATTTATAAGAATAAAAGTAAAGATAAGAACATTATTCCGAAATCTCCAAAAATGTACTTTAATTTGAATTCCTATGGATCAAAGTGGGCCCTAGGAAGCATTACTACCAACAAAGCTAGTGGAGGTGATGGAATTCCAGCTGAGTTATTTCAAATTCTAAAAGATGATGCTGTTAAAGTGCTGCACTCAATATGTCAACAAATTTGTAATGCCCAGCATTGGCCATAATACTGGAAAACATCAGTTTCCATTCCAATTCCAAAGAAGGGCAGTGCCAAAGAATGTTCAAACTACTGGACAATTGTGCTCATTTCCCATGCTAGTGAGATTATGCTCAAAATCCTTCATGCTAGGCTTCAGCAGTACGTGAACCAAGAACTTCCAGATGTTCACGCTGGATTTAGAAAAGGCAAAAGAACCAGAGATCAAATTGCCAACATTCGTTGGATCACAGAGAAAGCAAGGGAATCCCAGAAAAGCATCTACTTCTGCTTCATTGACTATGAGAAAGTCTTTGACTGTGTGGATCACAAAAAATGGTGGAAATTTCTTAAAAAGATGGGAATAACAGGCCACCTTTCCTGTCTCCTGAGAAACCTGTATGCAGGTCAAGAAGCAATGGTTAAAACCCTATATGGAACAACTGACTAGTTCAAAATTGGGAAAGGTGTATGACAAAGCTGTATATTGTCACCCTGTTTATTTAACTTACAGGTAGAGTACATCATGTGAAACGCTGCGAGGGATGAGTCACAAGCTGAAATCGAGAATGCTGAGAGAAATATCAACAACCTCAGATATGCAGATGATACCAATCTAGTGGCAGAAAGTGAAGAGGAACTAAAGAGCCTCTTGATAAGGGTGAAAAAAGAGCTTGAAAAAGCTGGCTTAAAACTCAACATCCGAAAAACAAAGATCATGGCATCTGGTTCCATCACTTCATGGCAAATAAAAGGGGAAAAAGTAGTAGCAGTGGCAGATTTATTTTCTTGGGCTCCAAAATCACTGCGGATGGTGACTGCAGCCTTGAAATTAGAAGACTCTTGCTTCTTGGAAGGAAAGCTATGATAAACCTGCTGCTGCTGCTAAGTCACTTCAGTCGTGTCCGACTCTGTGCGACCCCATAGACGGCAGCCCACCAAGCTCTTCCATCCCTGGGACTCTCCAGGCAAGAATACTGGACTGGGTTGCTATTTCCTTTTCCAATGCATGAAAGTGAAAAGTGAAAGTGAAGTTGCTCAGTCATGCCAGCTCTTAGCGACCCCATGGACTGTAGCCTACCAGGCTCCTCCGTCCATGGGGTTTTCCAGGCAAGAGTACTTGAGTGGGTTGCCATTTCCTTCTCCAATGATAAACCTAGACAGCGTATTAGAAAGCAAATACATCTCCTTGCTGACAACGGTCCACAGAGTCAAAGCTATGGTTTTTCCCGTAGTCAGGTATGGATGTGAGAGTTGGACCATAAAGAAAGCTGACTGCTGAAGAATTGATGCCTTCAAATTGTGGTACTGGAGAAGACTCTTGAGAGTCCCTTGGACTACAAGGAGATCAAACCAGTCAATCCTAAAGGAAATCAAACCTGAATATTCGTTGGAAGGACTGATGCTGAAGCTTTAGCTCCAATACTTTGACCACCTGATACAAAGAGCTGCCTCATTGGAAAATCCCCTATTCTGGGAAAAATTGAGGGTAGGAGGAGAAGAGGGCAGCAGAGGTGAGATGGCTAAGTAGCATCACTGACTCAACGGACATGAACGTGAGCAAACTTCAGGAGATAGTGGAGGACAGGGAAGCTGGTGTGCTGCAGGCAATGGAGTCACAAAGAGTTGGACACAACTTAGCAACTGAACAACAATAGCAATGGATTAAATTAAGGAGTGATTATTTATTCATTCAACAGACAGTGCTTTAATACAGGTGCTGTGCCTCTTCAAATTCTCTAGAAAGATCAAAAAGAAGACACACTCTGTGGTTGAGATGATATTATTAGATGATAGCTATGTGTATAAAAGGTAATGAATGTATTTTATGTGTTCATCAAGGAAAACAGCAATCTTATACCAGTCATTGGTACTATGTGTTCCTAAGAATAAACAGTTTTTAGAGTGGTTTTACCAAAAAAAAGAAGAAAGAAAAGAAGACACACTCTGGTTGGTTAATGTCCAGCCAATGGAGTGGGTTACAAGTGTCCACCTTGGTTGCAAGAAGTTATAGAGAAGATGCAGGGGAGAGACAGAGGAAAAGAAAGGGAAAGAGGAAGGGAAGAAAAATTGAAGAAAAGGTGGAGATGCCACAACACAAGCAAGGTTATAAGACCAAAGAAATGAATGGATCACAGAGAAGAGCACTTGAGAAGGGCAAGCACCTTAAAACATGCTTGTCAGGAGACACCACACAGTGTGGCTATTACAGGACTCTGGATCAAAGACACAGTATAAGCACAGTACACACAAAAGCCAAAAGAGAACATGTCTCTGTTGTCTGCCTTCAGTGCTCTTTCGTCATTTCTTTATCATTTCTTAACATCATAATCTAATATTCCCTGACACTCAAGACTAAGTTTCCCTCCTCTGAGCTTTCTGGTCTCCCTGGATTTATCTCATCCTATTATTTAGCACACTATACAGTAACTACCTGTCTACACATCTATATCCCCACTAGAGTATAAGTTCAATGATTAACATCATTTTAATACATAATCTTAAAGTACTTGGAAAAGAAAAATTGTTTAAGAGTAGTAATAAAGGTAAGAACATTATTCTGAAAGCTCCAAAAATGCACTTTAACTTTGGTTCCTATGGATTAAGTTGGACAAGTCTATTTTGTTTATTCATTGTGAGCCCAGCACTAGAATGAAACCTGACATGTGGTGGATTTGACAAGCATGCCAAAGTAATAAACATCATTTATCTACGAGCCCTGGTGCTTGATAAATGAATATCTACATGCTGCATTTACAAAGAAATATTTGCAGTATGTACATGTTGAATTTGCAAACACCTCATTCACTTTCAGTTCATTTCACAGAAATTTTATTTCGCTTTAGTTCCTGAAAATCCTTGGAGATTCTGAGCCCAAATAATAAAAAATACCTAGATAAGTAATTTTTTAAATATACAATAAATTCTTGTCAGCTTTGAGTCGATTCAGATGACTTTAACATTTCCATTGATGTGATGATCACAATTGCCATTTCATTTTCATACATTATTTATCCATGCAGTTATGAAATGAACCAACATCATCTAAAAAATTAAGTTGCAATGAGTTGCTTCTGGAGATTTCATAAATTATTATAGTTATGTTTCCTTCTGAAGTAACTAAAAGTTTATGTCCCTGAGGGTTTGATAGTTTATAAGGAAAGTAACACCAGCTTGGGGAAAATCTAGCTTTTTTTTCTGATTATAAAAGCAAAACTCATTTATAGAAAATCTGGGATAAAACTATCATAAAGAAGTACATAGAAAACTGGATTAAAATAGTGAACCAAGAATATCTCCGTTCCAATTCAAAATCCCTTAAAACGGGAGAAATGTGTCATTTCAAAGGAATAAACACATACAGTGCTACAAAACGAAAAGGCATGGCATTAAGAGCTTAGATAAGAAATCCTGCCAAGTAGAAAGCATAAAGATCAGACTGGCAATGAAGTCCACACCCAAAAATACAGGTCAGGAGAAAGCTACTGTAGAAAGTAGAATAATTCCAGAGGCCAAACCAGCTCAACGTCCCTGAATTCCAAAAGCAAGAAGAGGCATGGGGGGATTCATTCTCAGACTGGTTTTAGGATGACAAGGCTGAGCTGTAGCCAATCTGTCTGGGAAGGGCTCCTGGCGCCAAGGTTGGAGGTAAAGGGAGAGAAACAGATCTATCTCCGCAAGAACACAAAGGGTGCAGCAGGAAGAATAAGCAGGAGGCAGCGTGTTCCAGTAGTGATTTCTCGCTAAACGCAAGGGGACAGCTCTGTGAGTTGGCTCTTCTGACTCTGAAGACACCCACTGTGTCCCGCAGCAAGTGAAGCCGGGTGGTGCCTCCAGCAACGCCACTAGTCTGGGGACAATACTCCTCCACCCAGAAGCCAGGCTCATCACAGATCACTCCCACTCAAATATGAAAGATGTTTTTTTCAAAATTATTGATTATTGTATCAGTCAGAATCCGGTCAGGAAGATCAAATCATACCACTCATTTGAACAGAGACTTTGATATGAAGAAATGCTAAGCAAATAGTAACAATTGTTAGAAGCATCTTCCCAGGTGGCGATAGTGGTAAAGAACCCTCTTGCCAATGCAGGAAATGTGAAAGACACAGGTTTGATCCCTGGGTCAGGAAGACTCCCCCGGAGAAGGAAATGGCTACCTACTCCAGTATTCTTGCCTGGAGAATCCCGTGGACAGAGGAGCCTGGCAAGCTACAGTGCATAGCATCACAAAGAGTCAGACACAACTGATGTAGAAGACTAATATTAAAGATAACTGAAAGCGGTTAAAAGAAATGCTAACTTAAGGGCTCATCCATGGAAGACTGAACAAACAAAATTTACTAAGGACATAGAGTGGAATAGTATTTGTCTTTAGAAAGGAAGGAAACTATAGTACTTGCCACAACATGGATGAAACTTGAGGACATTATGCTAAAATAAGCCAATAACAAAGGAAAAACACTCTGAATTCTTTTATACAAAGTATCTAAAGTAGTCAAATTCTGGTAAAGCATTTGCCTGTCAATATGCGAAACGGAGGAGATGAGGGTTTGGTCCCTGGGTTGGAAAGATCCCCTGCAGGAGGAAATGGCAACCTAGTCCAGTATTCTTGCCAGGAGAATCTCATGGGCAGAGGTGTCTGGCAGGCTACAGTCCATGGGGTCACAAAGAGTCGGACACCACTGAGCAACTGAGCAACTTTGGCAAAGTAGCCAAATTCACAGAGATGGAAAGTCAAATGGTCACTGCCAAGAGAGTGGGAGTGGGTGGGAGGACAGGGAAGGAGTAGGGAGTTATTGTTTAATGAATACAAAGTTTCAGTTTTACAAAATGAAAGAGTTTGGGAGATTGGTTCATGGGACAATATGGAGGTACCTAACATTACTAAATTGTTCATTTTTAAATGGTTAATATGGCAAATTTTATGTGCATATGTTTAACCACAATTTTAATTTTAAAAAATTTTTAATGTTTTCAGAGAACTCTAAGGTATCATGAAAGCAGCAAGTACAGGAAACAGCTGCTACTCGTAGAGCTTGAGGGAACAAGAGGAAGAGGTGGGATTATTAAAATTTAGAAACTTAAAGAAGGGCTTTGAGGATCCTGGGATGGATATACCAGAGGAAGGCGCTCCAGAGGGCTGGGCTGGCGGATCAGGAATGGCGCTTCATGGGGCTGCTGCTGCAAGTGGTGGGAAAGTGCCAGGTGGCTCCCGCTGGAGGGCAGTGCAGCCAGGTGGGGTGAGGAAACCTGGAGCATCTCTCGCAGGTAGAGGGGGAGCAGGCAGGAGCAAGTCCTCTTCTTCTCCTCCAGCCTCCCCGTCTCCCTCTGACAACCCCCAATGGCACAGACTGAAATGGAGCCTGCTGGAAAAGCAGAGAAGTGGTTTGAAGTGTTCCAGCTCCAGCATCACAAAGCCAAATAGCAAAGAGTCGGCTTGGCGCAGAAATACAAGAGATACAACAGATCCAACAGCTTAATAGCTGACACAAACATTGAAACAATGACAATAGTGCAAGCGTGTAAGGGAAGGGAACCTTTGCTAGACCCTCTTAGATTCTGTGCCTGGGACCTTCGAATTCAACTAAGAGAAGACAGATTCACAGAGAAAAGGCACACAGCGATTTGATATTCATCTATTTTTACATTTATTTATTTGGGGTCTAGTTGCAGTATGCAAAATCTTCAGTCTTCGTTGTGGCATTCGGGACCTTTATGTGGCATGTGGGATCTAGTTCCCTGGCCAGGGATCGAACCCCAGAGTGCAGAGTCTTGACCACTGGACCACCAGGGAAGTCCCAATACAAACTTTATTTGACATTAATATTTTCATTTTCACATGCACAGAGGTCTTCATAGTAAAGAAGTGAAGACCCAAGGAAGGAATTAATCTGGGAGTGGGAAGTGGGGTATGGAGGTGCTTTTGTTTTAACAAAAGGTGATACATTGTGGAGAAGTGACAAGACAGAGGAAAGGATCTTGGGCTCTAGGGGGAGCGGGGCTGGGGGGGGAGCGTGGAAATTGTGGGAAAGTAAATACACAGGGAAACTGTGGAATAGAAGCCAGGAGTTACCTTGGTCAAGTTTGTGTGTGCAGCCCTATCTCAGCACTAACTTTCTATCTTCAATAATAAGGGTTGTTCTCCTCCAGATACAGGGTGGGAGAAAGGGATCACCTTCACAAAGGGAAGTTTATGTTCTACTTTCAGGTAGATAGGTGGTGGGGGCAAGAAGCTGTTTCTACACGTGCAGCTTCGTAACTGCCTTCAGTTGAAAATAATCCTTATGACAAAGTGGCCTATTTGTGGGTGTCATATACAGGTATGATATTCATATGTCATCAGCAAGAAAGAAAGTTACCAAATTCACTTAAGATTTCCACCACTTTTTAAGGCAATAAGCTATATCCATACTAAATTTCTTAAGTTCTACTAAAATTTATCAATGCTCAGGTTTTAATTTAAAAAAACCAAAAATATTGTGACATTTTAATTCCAGGAAAACATCTACTTCTGCTTTAATGACTATGCCAAAGCCTTTGACTGTGTGGACTACAACAAACTCTGGAAAATTCTTAAAGAGATGGGAATACCACACCACCTGACCTGCCTCTTGAGAAACCTGTATGTAGGTCAGGAAGCAACAGTTAGAACTGGACATGGAACAACAGACTGGTTCCAAATAGGGAAAAAAGTACATCAAGGCTGTATATCGTCACCCTGCTTATTTAACTTCTAGCAGAGTACATCATTAGAAACGCTGGGCTGGAAGAATCACAAGCTGGAATCAAGATTGCAGGAAGAAATATCAATAACCTCAGATATGCAGATGACACCACCCGTATGCAGAAAGCGAAGAAGAACTAAAGAGCCTCTTGACGAAAATGAAAGAGGACAGTGAAAAAGTTGGCTTGAAACTCAACATTCAGAAAATTAAGATCATGGCATCCGGTCCCATCACTTCATGGCAAATACATGGGGAGGCAGTGGAAACAGTAAGAGACTTTATCTTTTTGGGCTTCAAAAATCACTGCAGATGGTGATTGCAGCCATGAAATTAAAAGATGCTTGCTCCTTGGAAGAAAAGTTATGACCAATCTAGACAGCATATTAAAAAGCAGAGACATTACTTTGCCAACAAAGGTCCATCTAGTCAAAGCTATAGTTTTTCCAGTAGTCATGTATGGATGTGAGTTGGACCATAAGGAAAGCTGAGCACCGAAGTATTGATGCTTTTGAACTGTGGTGTTGGAGAAAACTCTTGAGAGTCCCTTGGACTGCAAGGAAATCCAACCAGTCCATCCTAAAGGAAATCAGCCCTGAATATTCATTGGAAGGACTGATGCTGAAGCTGAAACTCCAACACTTTGGCCACCTGATGAAAAGAACTGACTCATTTGAAAAGACCCTGATGCTGGGAAAGATTGAAGGCGGGAGGAGAAGGGGACGACAGAGGATGAGATGGTTGGATGACATTACCGACTCAATGGAGATGAGTTCGAGCAAACTCCGGGAGTAGGCGATGGACAGGAAGGCCTGGTGTGCTGCAGTCCATGGAGTCGCAAAGAGTCGGACACGACTGAACAACTGAACTGACTGACATGAATAATATTTATTTCTTGATTTTTCACATCTATCTTCATTTGTGACTATGCATGATCTATAATACTCAGCAAATAGTATCTCTGGAAATTAGTTTCAAAATTATTTGATATATATGCTGCTGCTACTGCTGCTGCTAAGTCACTTCAGTCGTGTCCGACTCTGTGTGACCCCATAGACGGCAGCCCACCAGGCACCCCTGTCCGTGGGATTCTCCAGACAAGAACACTGGAGTGGGTTGCCATTTCCTTCTCCAATGCATGAAAGTGAAAAGTGAAAGTGAAGTCACTGAGTCGTGTCTGACTCAGCGACCCCATGGACTGAAGCCTGCCAGGCTCCTCCATCCATGGGATTTTCAAGGCAAAAGAGTACTGGAGTGGGGTGCCATTGCCTTCTCCATTTGATATATATAATTATAATATATTATTATTATTTGTAATATATTATTATATGTAATATATTATTACTATATATAATTATATATACATTATAATAATAATATTATATATGTAAAATATATAATATATATAAAATAATATATTATAATAGAATTATAATTATATATTATAATATAATTATTATATAATAATTATATTATATGTATGGTATTATAATATTATTTTATTATATTATAATATATAATATATATATATTATAATATAATATCTAAGTGGTAATATATAATCACTGTCTCTTACAATGATTACTGGCCTTCCCTGGTGGCTCAGACAGTAAAGAATCTGCCTGCAACACACGTCAGGAAGATCACCTAGAGAAGGGAATGGCTACCCACTCTAGTATTCTTGCCCAGAGAATTCCATGGACAAAGGAGCCTGGTGGGCTACAGCCCATGGAGTTGTACAGAGTCGGACATGACTGAGCGACTTTAAATGTTTTTCTTTCCTTGTTTTAATTGCCTTATATTTAATGCAATGTCATTTTATTGCATATTTCTCATATCATTTAGCCTAGAAAAATTTCCTCTAAAAGTTTTTTAAATATTTTGAATCTTTTTAAAACTCAATGGCTGAATATAGATCCCTTTAGGTTTTTTACAACCTTTTGCAAACATCAGTTCCTAGTAAATAGCGATCAGAGTACAAACTCATTATTTATTTCTTGTTTGCCAACGTCTGTGATTCAACCCATTTGAGAATCTTCTGCTATTCTGCCTAACTCTTCCAATGCATCTTGTATCATATCTAAATTAAATCTAATTGCTTCACAACATTTCCCAACCATGTTATCAGAGAGTGGTTGCAGATCAAAGTGATATGTGTTTCTTCAAATTATGCCATCTTTACACTGGTCCAGAGATTATAATACCTAATCTCTGAATTGTTCCCTCAGAATGTGATTGCAATTGGCACAGCCGAGGCCACATCTCTTAGTAATAAATTCATGGTTGTAATTCAGTTGGGCACAAAGAATGGTTCTGTATATTTCAGACAAAAGTCTAGCTTGTGCATCTTTTTCTTCACCATCCACGTCAGTGGCGTTGTCCTAGGCTGCCTCCCTTCATCTTTTAAATTGATACTGAGGCTGAAGGTTTTTCAGTTCTTCAATTAATTTTTTTAATGTACTCTTTGCAGCAGGTGTAAAATCAATGAAATACTTATTTCAACCTTCTTGATCCTGTCTTCTGTTTTAACGATATGTACAATACACTTCGGTTGTTTAACACAACTTTTGTCCCTGCCACAATTTGATGAAAAAATTGCCTTTGATGGTTACACCATTTTAAAATTTCTTGTATGATACTTTGTGTCACTTAATTGCCTATTAATCAATAATGATAGATTGAATTCTCCATCCTAGATAGTGATCCTTTGTTTCCTAATTTATTTTCCATCCATATGACTTGGCCATTCTAAGTATTCAATTTTGAAATTATTTCTACTAACCTTAGAAATTTTGTTCAGTAAATATTGTACCAAAAAATCCTCATTATGCTTTGTTTTTAAGAGCATCACACCCATCCTCTCTAGCTCTGTCAGTATTCTGCATTTATTTGTCTTTGTGGAATACTATCAACTGTTTGCTATTTACTCAGCCTTTTTGTTCCCATCCAGAAATTGCATGTGAGCCTTTTTGTGTGCGAGTGACATTTCATGATGGTAATTAGATCTTCACTCAGGGAAGAATGAGGAGTTGCAGAGATTTCTTCTGACCTGTTCAAGCCATGAATTTAATTAGAACAATTTTCTGGCTCATTTCCTCTCATTTTGTATTAATAATGAAGTCCTCATTAAATAAAAAATTTGTAATGCCTGCTTCATGTGAGTCAAGTTCAGTGAAGATCTGCTACCTTTTTTGTTTTCAATCTATAAAAATTTAGCCATATTACTTCTTAAAAAAGCTTTCTCTTTTTTTCAGCTTATTGCTTTGTTCTGAGCTACACTTTTATATTGTCCATTTTAATTTCTGTACAATCTCAGCTGGTATTCATTCTCAGTGATCTAGAAACTTCTGCCTCCCAAATCTTCCGTGTGCTATGAAAGACCAACACATTTCATGAATCCTTTAGATCATCCTTGCAAAGGAAACATATCAACCTCCTCTGAATTATTTAAGTTTTAGTATTTGTGCTACCAAAGTAAGCACCTTAGTTATATTTGAAGTCTCAATCAAGGGCCAGTGGGCAAATGGGTTAAATCCAACCCATTGCCTATGTTTAGAAATGAAGTTTTGTTGAAACACAGCCATGCCCCTTCACTGACATGTTGTCTATGGCTGCTTTTACTCCATTACAGCAGAGTGAGTCATTGTGACAAACAGACCATATGGCCTGCAAAATTGAAAATACTTATTATCAGGCCCTTCACAGAACAAGTTTGCTGCCTCCTGTCTTAGAAGATGGCAGAGAATCTGACTGCCAATTCAGGAGACGCAGGAGACGTGGGTTCGATCCCTGGGTCAGAAAGATCCCCTAGAGAAGGAAATGGCAACCCCCTCCAGTATTCCTGCCTGGAAAATTCCATGGACAGAAGACCCAGGTGGGCCTCAGTCCATGGGGTCACAAAGAGCGGACACAACGGAGTGGCTGAGCACGCATGCGTGGCACAGGAGAGCAACAAGATGAAAGAAACCTGGGCCCCCAGGTGAGCTGGAGAGCCCAGCCAGCCGGTATGGTTGAACTGGACGTTAGAATCATCTTGAACTGGACCTTAGAAGGAAATACACTTCTGTCTTTCCTGTGCCCTCTAGATTTTCATGGTGTCAGAATTAACTGCAATGCAACATAATTAACCATCATGTAACAAATCAGTTTGATGATGGATGTGTACCAGCGTATGTGTATGTGCTCAGTCAAATCTGACTCTGTGCAATCCTATGGACTGTAGCCCACCGGACTCCTCTGTCCATGGAATTCTCCAGGCAAGAATACTGGAGTGCGATGCCGTTTCCTACTCCAGGGGATCCTCCTGACTCAGGGATCAAATCTGGGTCTCCTGTGTCTCCTGCATTAGCAGGCAGATTCTTTACCACTGTGCCACCTGGGAAGCCCTATGGATCAGAGAGGTTAGGCTAGGTTATGTTGCACTAGTAATAGCTCTCAAAATCTTAGGTGCTCATGAGATATAAGCTTGTTTCTCTCTCACACTATGTGTCCAGCCACAGTCAATGAGCTGCTAGTCTGCCCCACAACTGCTCACTCCAGGACACAAGCTGACGGAGCCTCCATTATTCAAGCCATCATTCAAACCATCCCTGTCACCCTGGCAGGGGGAGGAATCTAGAAATTGTGAATTGTCTCTTAAAGCTTCCACATGTAAGTCACATCTATTGCTTCTGCCCACGTTCATTGACCAAAATAAGGGATGTGCTGTAACAGAGACTTTCCTCAGTCACTTGAATTCCCCTGGAGCCACAGCACAGGCCCCAGCAAGCTGGCAGCCTCCCACCTTGTATGCCTATTTCTCTACTCTATTATCAAGGGATTTCCAGAGCCTTGCACAAGAATGTGGCCCAGAAATACAAAGATGTTAGTGCCACAGGGCCAACCTTCGACCGTTAAAGGATTGAGTCAGGGATGCCCCAGCGCCCCTTTCCTCTGAAGGCACAGTGACGAGGTACAACCCCCGTGGTTTCTGAGGGTTCCCAACCAATCACCCGTACCTTCTCCCCCAGTCCTGTCTCACTGGTCCACGTCCTCACTTTTGTTTTCTGAGATCACTTCCCGAAGATTCTACACTGCACCCCAGCCCTGTCTCAGGATACACTTTCATGGAAATTCCAGGTAAGATGTTTGGCTGTGCCTAATTTCAAAGGAATAGGGGAAAGCCATCTCAACAAGACTCAAGGATAAGAATAGCTCCACTGCCTCCCATATTTCCAGCGCCTTCCTCAGCTCAGTTCCAGACGTTCATGTACCACCTGCTCCGGTCACAATGAACGAGGCGTTGTCCCCTGGACAAGCTGTCACTTTCCTGCTCCCATGACAGGTGTCATGTTCTCTGCCTGGAGTACTCTTTCTTTCATGCTTTTAATATCTGGAGTCCAAATTACTCCCTAATTTAAGACCCAACGTAAATATTGCTTCCACGGTGTTTTATCTGATCCTACCCACTCCTACATACTGGGATGGAAAAAATTCCTTCCTCTCTCTAACCCTAACAGCCTTTTACACTTCTCACTTCCTACTGTGCAATATAATTATTGCTAGGTTTTATCTGCCTTAATATAATATAATCTCCTCAATGACAAAAAAAAATTTTTCTCAATCCATTTTTATCTCTCCCATTGCCTAACACAGCACTAAAACATAATAAAAGCCATTGGCTCATACATGACTGGGAATACCTGGGTTTCTTCAATTAGAGATGTATTTACCCCATACCCACTATGCTAACTGGAACACATTTCCCTATCAAAAACTAATGCAGAAGAAAGTTGTTTATATTTGCGTACCAGCTTTGTAACATTTCAGTGCAACTTCTTCCTCCCTGATGATAAATGACTGGTTTCAAGTAAACATTATTTGATTATTCGCTACCTTCCAGAATATATGCATATTTTTATTTAGCGCATCTGAGTTGTGTGTAAACTTTATTGAAAACAGAAATGAGAATGTCTTCACCTCTGTATACAGTTTGGTTCTCCTAATACAAGAGACTTCAATAACAAGAAAATCTTGCCCTTTTAACAATAACTCCAAACAATCTCAACAAGACTCCAAATGATAACATTCCGAAGGAATGTGAAACACAGTATAACCTTGAAGATGATACACTCCCCTCGAGCCCCACGGCAAACTTCTCAGAAGTTCGAGGAAGCTATGTGCTTGAAAAATTCAGCACCACTATTGTGCTACAATTTTAAAAGTGGGGAGTGGGGCAGACAGACGGCCCATGGTTTTAGGAGATGTCCTTCATTGCACTGATGGTCTGATGGCTCCAGACTCAGAGAAATGTACTCATGTAACAAATGTTGACTGAACTCCTGCTAAGTGGTGGGCCCTGAGGACAGGATGGTGAGCAAAAAGCTTGGTTCTTGCCCTCAAAGAACTCACAGTCTAGTGTGTGTGTGGTTGGGTACAGAGCTGTCTTGACCTTACTATTCCTTAGCTGTGTGATCTTGGGTAAATCGTTAGTTGTGTATCAGGCAACGTTTGTGTTGTTGTTTATAAAGAAGAGAAAATAGCCAGCAGCCTCACCTTGCTGAGAGACTCAAAAGAGATTGTCTGGGTGGCTTGAGATGTAGATATCATGGGATGTGTCTAGACTTAGCTATCATACCCTGGCAGGGTATGAGTACAGGAATGGAGGTCAGGATGGACCTCCAGGGGCTACCAGAGTTATATGCATTTTTTTTTTGTCTCAATGTCAAGGGCACGTAACTCCCTGCTGGCTATGCCAGGGAGAAAGGCAGCTGCATCAAGAAACGGTGTTTTGTCCGGAAGGAATCATGTGAACATGTCCAAAGGAGGAAAAACCTAAGAAACGTACAGCTGGCTCAAATTCAGACTTGTTAACTTTCACAAAGCCAGTCCTTACTGGCCGACAGGAGAAACGTGCCAAGTGAAGGAGGAGAAAGGTTTGGGGAAGGTGATGAGGAACTAGGGCTGGAGGGTATGGGGAGACTCGGAGCTGGGGCGGTATCTGGTTATCTGTCCTCCGCTTCTCTGGAAGGCTTTTTTCAATTCATTTCCCAGGAGTTCATCTTAAGAGCCCTGGTAAGAAATACTTTTAAAGTGTTGATTTTAACTGAGGGAGATAACAAAAGAATACAAGTTTGCTTATCACAGGCTGTTTCCAAAGCCACAGAGATGTAGGCGCTGAGAATAGTGTTTTTAACCCCCCCCTTTTTTTTCCCATTACTTTCCTCACTAAGGAGAAAAAAATAAATTTAAAGTTAATTTAAATGAATGAATGCATTTTAACTTTAAATTAAATTTCTCCCTGTTGAAAGATATCAAGTACTAAGGGCTAGGATTTTTGTCAGTTTTGATTGAACTTTGGATACCACAAACCATTATAATATCTATATTACAATGGTCACCCCTTCAAGGATAGTATCCCCTCTGTTGAAAATGCACACTCTACAAGAGCAGGGAGAATTCTTCAACAGATTGGAAAATAGTCCACAGGATCCTCCCATTCAAGATTCCCTGGTCCCACAATACCTAGTGTCCTGGTGACATACTAGACTCCTGAGCAGGTGGAATCGAGGAAACAGACCTGGGGTGCCAGGGACCACCAGGAAGTAGGTGTCCATGGGATGCATGTGCCTGTAAGGTTCTACCTCAAATACACCCTGATCTGAAATCAAACTATGAAAAGAAGGAAAAAGCGAAGTCAACACATATAAAGAACTTTCAGAAAGCAATTTAAGTTTAAATGCCAGATTGATCCGTTAATATTTATTTTACATTTATTCTGTGCAACACCCTGAGATAAGACATTCAACTAGATTTGTTGATTTGTTTTTAATTTTTTTAAAAATGTATTTGGCTGTGCCTGGTCTTCGTTGTGACACACAGATCTTTGATCTTGGTTGCAGCATGTGAACGCTCAGTTGCAGAGTGTGGGATCTAGTTCCCTGGCCAAGGATGAAACCTAGGCCCCCTGCATTGGGAGCAGGGAGTCTTAGCCACTGCACCACCAGGAAAGTCCCTGGGTTTGTTGATCTTAATGTCAGTCTTTCGTTGGTCATTTGGAACTAAAAGATTAGGATGTTGTGTGAGTCTGAAGTTGGAGGTGAAGAGCCACCTCTGTGGTTTTCATAAAGGAAGTCTTTTCCATCTTTATGTGCAGCCATTCAAGATGGGTTGAACTGAAGAAAGTTCTCAGAAAAACAAAGGTAAGGAGACTCTTCACCAAGCTCATCTACATGCTAGAATTCTAACAGGAAGCGAATCAGAAGGTGCAGCGGATCTTATTCAATTTCTCTGGGAGCCTCTGCATGGACTATTTTGTGGAGCTGAGCTAGTACCATTCTGTTTGAAGGACCAAATGTCCTCATGGCTTACAATGACTTGTCTATATAAATTATTTCTGATTTGAAATGTTGTTTCTTTGTCTTTCTGTCTTAGTTTCTCAGTGCACTTTTAGACTTCTGCCAAAGATCTGATACTCAGGAGAAATTAAAATCAACAGAGAAATGAATTGGCCAGATTCTTATGTAATGATGGAAATCTGCAGGAGAATTCTTCTGTGGAGAAAATTGAGCTTGTTGAGGACATAATTAGAGGTAATTCACATCCAGATGTGAGACAGAGAGGAAGATCAGGACAGAGGTTCAGCACTAAATTTCATGGTGGGGGTGGGAAGGAAGGGGAGAGGGGAGAACTGCAGGCAAAACAAGCTATTAAGATGATAAACACTTAAGTGTGTTGTCACCAAATCCACCTTAAACATATCAAGTCTGTTTCACGTCACTGGGTAAAAGAAATTTTAATTCACATGTGACAGAAGCATTGGGTAAAACCAGACTGTCAAAATTAGTCCACGTGGATTAAACTTCAGCACTTAGGGATGAAGCAGGCAGCATTTCATTATCACAGTCAGGGCACATCAGGCAATAGATAACATCTTCTGGTTGAGACTTCAGCTGTATTTTATTAGGAACTGGGCAGAAATATTAACTTGCAGAGACTTGAGGGTCATTTAGCCTCTTTGCTTAGTAGTTACACAAAACGCCAGAGGCGAAACCATCAGGCAGCTTTTCCAAGTGAGCAGAGCAGCACATTGGGATATTACAGGTACGTGTATGAAAGAGAAATCTCAAAACGCAAATGAAGGAACAAATTTAAGCATGCATTTATTAAGTGTGTGGAACCCGTGAAGATTAATTTGCAGAGTTTCTGCAGGTCCATTTATGATACATAAAGAGAAATAAATGTGATTTGACTGGCTTTTAACCACTGTTGAGCAATCACAACTTGTATGAAGCATACGGGTGCTCTCTGCCTTGCAGTCCCCAGGCACCTTCTGGTAATGCCTTGGACTTCCTAAGCAAGAAAACTTGAAATTATTTAAGTTCCTTGTTGGTGTTGCTCCCCTAGTCCCATCAACGTTATCATTCATGTGGGAACAAGATGGAAACTGTCAGATCAAATCCAGTGTTGTAATATATATGCCTAGAGACATAAACAACTAGAAAAGAATCCTTTAGCAAATACTCAGCTGTTTTGACATGCTACCAAGTGAAATGAATACTTTTTGAATAATTTGATTAGTGCAGAAAGTCAGTCTGAATAATACTGGAATCAGGAAGTGTTCTTAAACTGAATGTTTTCTGGTCTACTTGCTTCAAATCATCTAGACATTTTGCCACATCTCTGCTTCTCTTTGTGTTTTATGAACACAGTTATTAAACATCACCCTTCCAGCAGGGTCCATCAGAGGTGAAATCAAATGCACACACTTGTCCACAATTATGAGTTGGGCATATAATATATGTAACCAAATGCAATTTTAATTATATGCATTTAATTTATAACTTAAAACAAATTTTATAAATATGACTATACAGATTGGGGGAGGAAGGAGTCCTTTATCAGATCAATGCCCTTTTGGTTTGAAAACAGCTCTTCCTTAAGCATAATGTAGACAGTTCAGGAAGTTGCAACCTGGTACGTGTAAGTAGCTTGGACTATGGCGTTGGGTTTCTGTCGGAACCTTGGCAATGTCTGGAAGCACTTTAGTTCTCATTACTTGGTGGAGGTTGAGGATTCAATAGATATCTAATGAGTAGAAACCAGGAAGCTGTTAAACATCCTAAATGCAGGGGACAGTCCTGCAGGACAAAGAATTATCCAACACAAAATACCAATAGTGCCAAAGGCAAAAAAAACTCTGAATTTTAACCAGGTGGTTAAAAATTTCTTCAGGCACAACTGTCAAGCCTCAGCATTTATCCATATGATCAGGAGGTGTAGAGAAGGGAAAGCGCTGAACAGGAAGTCATGAGGTATTTCTAGTCCTTGCTCTGTCAAGGTAGTGAAAAAGGGCTCAACGACTTAAAATTTTTAATCAATGAACTTAAAGAAGTTAAGTATTTACAGAGACTTGATTTCCTTATAAGTTAAATAAAGACTCCTAAAATTTGCATTTTCTAGAACCCTTAGCTATGCTTTTCCATCAAGCTAAACCTCGACTTCCTATAGTATCTCGCTATTCATAAAATTATTTTATATCTATCATTTCCTTTGTTGAAATAACATAAATATTATTTAATGATTATTTAAGTTGGTTTCTTTGAAGGACATTGCAATCCTCATCAATGCTTGGGATTCTCAGAGACAAGTTGCCTCTCCACCCATCAAGAAGAGGAGGCTCCATCTCAGCCCTTTGAATCTGGGTTGGTGTTAAGATTTGCTTTGGCCAATGTAATGAGTACCAACGCTGTACTAATTCCTAGTATAGGCTTAAATCAACTTGGCAGCTTCCACTTGTGCTTTTGAATTGTGGTGCTGGAGAAGACTCTTAAGAGTCCCTTGGACAGCAGGGAGATAAAGCCAGTCAGTCCTAAAGGAAATCAACCTGAATATTCATTGAAATGACTGATGCTGAAGCTGAAGCTCCAATATTTTGGCCACCTGATGTGAAGAGCCAACTCATTGGAAAAGACCCTGAAGTGAAAGATTGAAAGCAAAAGGAGAAGAGGGCAGCAGAGGATGAGATGGTTAGATAGCATCACCAACTCAATGGACATGAACCTGAGCAAACTTTGGGAGATAGTGAGGGATGGGGAAGCCTGGTATGGTGCAGTCCGTGGGGTCACAGAAAATCAGACGTGACTTAGCAACTGAACAATGACAGCAACAAAGCTATAATGTCCCATATCCCACCTCCCTATCTTTGCATACAAAAAGTTTTTATTTTCTTTATCTAACCATTGTAAATACATTCAAATGTAGTATCATACACTCTGCATTTTTATTGTAAGAATACCTCTTCTGTGTTGCCAAACTGCTTTCTAAAAGAGGTATTTCCATTTACGTTGCTAACCAGTTTTACCAAAATCCTACCAGACAGAAAATAATTGTTTTAACACTTAAAGCTGGTTTAATTGATGAGAAATCCTATTTGAGTGTTACTAATGAGTCTTTTCATACAGGAATATATACAATATTTACTTCACAAGAATTATCTCAGAATCAAATTATCTAGACCTTGAATTGGAGAAGGCAATGGCAACCCACTCCAGTACTCTTGCCTGGAAACTCCCATAGATGGAGGAGCCTGGTAGGCTGCAGTCCACGGGGTCGCGAAGAGTCGGACACGACTGAGCGACTTCACTTTCATTTTTCACTCTTCACTCTCATGCATTGGAGAAGGAAATGGCAACCCACTCCAATGTTCTTGCCTGGAGAATCCCAGGGACGGAAGAGCCTGGTGGGCTGCCATCTATGGGGTTGCAGAGTTGGACACGACTGAAGCGACTTAGCAGCAGCAGCAGACATTGAATACAGTCAGTAATTAAGACCAAAAGAAATCTGATCTCCCAAATTTCCCTACCTTTCCATTTAATAATTCTTATACCTCATACAACTAGAAATTTATTCACATGACATAGTTAAAAGGAAAATGGTATAAGGGCAAAGAAGGATGATAAATCCAGCATTCAGTTATTTAGTAAATGCAATCAAAATGTGAACAAGTCATTCTGTGCTAAGTTTTTTGACATACAACAAGAATTTTAAATTGACTGTTTTAGCTAGTGGGCAACTACAATTATACCAGACAAAGACAAAGCAATTATGTAAATGTTATATTTTTGGACTCCATAATCATGAGAGCAGATGAGATTACGCAAAAGATTACACAGATGGAAAGCAGCTCAGGACTAAACCAGCACTGACAATAACAGTGTGGACTGTCTTTTACAGGATGCCAAAAGACCACTCATGTCATGTCTGACTCTTTGTGACCCCATGGACTGAGGCCCACCAGACTCCTCTGCCCATGGAATTTTCCAGGCAAGAATACTGGAGTGGGTTACCTTTTCCTCTTCCAGGGGAGCTTCCCAACCCAGGGATCAAACTCACGTCTCGAGTATCTTGCATTAGAAAGCTAATTTTTTACCACTAGCGCTTTTGGGAAACCCAAAAGACTAGAGCTGTTGTTCATTCGTTCAGTCGTGTCCAGCTCTTTGTGACCCCATGGACTGCAGCACACCAGCCTTCCCTGTCCTTCACCATCTCCTGGAGCTTGCTCAAACTCATGGCCAATGAGTTGGTGATGCCATCCAACCATCTCATCCTCTGTCACACCCTTCTCCTCCTGCCCTCAATCTTTCCCAGCATCAGGGTCTTTTCCAATCATTTGGCTCTTCACATCAGGTGGCCAAAATATGGAGAGGTCTGCAAATAAGACCGAGAGAGAATAGGGCCTCTGAGTCCTAGTGGGAGAGGTTTGAGGTAAGGTTTGGGGCAAGGAAGATTGCTGAGCCTTAACTAGCAGAGAAGTTAGGGGGCTTAAGGATGCAGAAGTTAACGGGCTTAAGGTTTGGACATGGGTATAAAGAGAGTGTTGCTGACAGCGAGAAATGGGAGGTGACACAGTACTTGGAAGGCAGGGATGGAGAACACAGAACAACGGCTTACCCTGGCCTCAAATAATTTTCAGTGCTTAGGAAGCAAATTAAGACCATGCCAAGGTCCAAGATTCATGGCAGTGAGCACTCTAAAGAGGCAGAGGGGCAGAAGCTTAGTGGGCACATTTAAGGAAGTTGGAAAGTGGAAGTTGTTACTGTAAGTTTGTTTGGACTCAACACGCAGTAAGGCCAAACAAACCGGAACATTGGAGTTTAGGGCAGAGAAAGGTTTATTGCAAGGCTACGCAAGAAGAAGAGGGCTCATGCCCTAAAAAGCCTCAAGCTCCCTGAAAGCTTTTGGAAAGACATTTTTAAAAGTCAGGTGAGGGAGAGATGTCTCAGGTCTGTGATCAGCTTGTGCACAATTCTCTGACTGGCTGATGGTGAAGAAAAAGGACGGTGTCACAGGGGTTAAATTTATCAGTCCTTCGGCTCCAAGAGATATGGGGTTTTGTGCTCATGGTCATCAAGTAGTTAACCTCTTCCATTTGGTGGGGGATTTTCACATCTGCCTGCAATGCAGGAGACCTGGGTACAATCCCTGGGTTGGGAAGATCCCCTGGAGAAGGAAATGGCAACCCACTCCTGTATATTCTTACCTGGTGAATCCTATGGACAGAGGAGCCTGGAGGGCAACAGTCCATGGGGTCGCAAAGAGTCAGACATGACTGAGCAACTAAGCACTTTCACATCTGCAAAACAGCTCGGAAGTTTCCATCGAATACTGTTATCCAGGTACTCACAGAGGAGCTAAAGCAGAGGATATGCGGGAGGCCTATCTGCGGATGCCCCCATAGGGCCCTGCTCTGTTTCAGGGTGTGTCCCTAGACCAGATGGGAGGGCCCAAGCTCTGATTCTGCCCTTCTGGTCTCAGATGTAGCAACATCAGCAGCCTCAGCCCTCCTGGAGGGAGCAGGCAAGGAGGGATCTCTAGGCTCACCCTAGCCCCAGAGATCTGTGTCCTGAGGACAAAAGAGTGGGGTGAGAGGGGAGCTGGAAGTTGGGGGTACCAGGCAAGCAAGTATATAAGTTTGTGAATGAACCTCTTTCCTTTTGAAAAGGAGATACTAAAGAATAGCTCAGACTACCACTTAAACTGCCCATGTCGGCCACAATAGCTGAAAAAAGTATCCCCATGTTTCACATCTGCACATCTAGGCCACCACATACAAAGATGGTGCTCCATAAACCAACCAATCCTCTAAACCAGAGGTTGCAAACCAGAGCCCATGCCCCAATCCAGCCACCTTTTGTTTTTGTAAATAGCCTCTCCTTGGAACACAGCCACGCCCTTTCATGACATATTGTCTGTAGCTGCTTTCCTCCTGCAATCGCGAATGGTTGCAACAGAAACAGTGCTGCCCGAAAAATCAGAAATGTTTGTTTATGTGGCCATTTGTAGGAAAAGTTTGCCAAGCTCAGCTCAAAAGCGATGGTTCTCCATGCAGACTGTACACTGGAATCACATGGGGCACGTTAAAACAAATACTGATGACTGGGGACCAACTCCAGAGACTTAATTTAATTGTTCTGAGGAACAGCCTGGGCATCAGGGTTTTCAAAAAGTGTCCCCACCCCCACGATTGTGCAGCAGCCAGGGTTAAAAATTCATTACCGTGGCTTCCCTGAGGCAGACCCTATCAGAACTTCAGAAAGTAACAAACTACAGTATATCTGTGTTCTCTGTGGAAACAAGTGAAAAAGCTAGTACTAGTATTTATCTCCCTGTTTTCTTAAAGAAGTGATATCACAAGTGTCCACTTAAAGAGCATCTCTCTCTCTTTAGAGCAACAAAAGCCAGGCATCAACAATTCTTGTTTCTCAATGGCTCTGATGAAAGGATGTGATCAATCAAGTCTTTCTAAAATCAGTGTCAAGGGGAAAAGTGACTCTTCACATAGATTTGTAAACTTCCTTTTACTAACCAGCTAGAGCTATAAAGACCAAAATCCTTCATGTTTCATCTTCACTGCCAGCAAGTGAGTATGGTACTTAATGGAAGGAACTTGAATCAGTCCAGGTGCCTTGCACATCTACATATTTCATCCTTTTATTGTTGTTTTGTTTGTCTTATTTTTCACTGTTCCAATGAACAGTTTTCTCATTGATTCATATTCTTTTTTTTTCCCAAAAAAAGACAAAAATTAGTCAAGGCAGATATCTTTTTCTAAAAAGATTAAAAAAAAAATACATGATCTTCTTAAAAAGAATGAGGTGGCTTTAAAACATGTCTACAAATTTTTTGACACTCCTAACATAGAGAAATGGGATCCATGACCTTTTCCCTTGAGTCTGGGGCCCATGGCTGGTCTACTAATATGTTTGTGAAGCTATGTGACCTCCAAGGCTAAGTTACAAAAGATGATGCCACTTTCACTTTATTTGCTGGAATCATGTTGGAATTTTGAGCCACCGTGTAAAGTAGTCCTACCATCCTGTGGCCACCATGCTGTGAGGAAACCCACAGCATGCAAAGACCACATGAAGAGGGAGAGACGTCTGGCCAGCCTCCCGATCTATTTCAAGTTTATGCTTTCCCAGCTCCTGCCCTGCCTGAGGACAATCACCTGAAATATCCCAAGCAAGAAGCCCCCAACCATCACTTCCCCAAATCCCTGACCCACAGAGACCATAATCACTGTTGTTTTAAGTCACTACACCTTGGAGGGGTTTACTAGGCTGCAGTAGGTAACAGTAACTCCATCCATATTGACAGGAACATGGGGGACTTCCCTGATGGTCGAGTGGCTAAGACCCCGTACTCCCAATGCAGGGGCCCAGGGTTTGAGCCCTGGCCAGGGAACTTGATCCCACAGGCTAAGAGTTTGCATGCGACAACTAAAACCCAGCACAGCCAAATACGTAAATAAACAGTAACATGTATAATGACCTCCAGCAAAGGAGATTTGTGTCTCGTCTTTTCAGTTCCCCTTTGTAACCTGATCTATTGTCAGAAAGAACCAGGTGGTGAGAAAATTTATCCGTTCAGGAAAGGATCAACACTGATTACCAAGATTATGAGGGGAAAGGTTAATGGAAACTGATCAGTATCACCCATGACTTACTTGCTAACCACAGAGGGGAGTGTTTTCCCTTACAATGGAGAGATCTGGCTGTCACCATCTTTACAGAGTAACCAATGTGACATCACTAACAGCGGGACAGTCAGCCAGGTGTATTGCGCTTTCTGATGTGATGCGGTGCAAAGCACATGATGACATCATCACCTATAAGGTACTGTCTCCAAAAAGGTCTAACTTGAATCCAACCTAGCCTTTTAAGTTATCTTGTTTTGTGGAGAAATGAAAGGGAAGAGAGAAACTAGAGAAACAATACTATTAATAAGTGGAAACCATCAAACAAATCTAGAATGTAGGACATTCTACAAAATATATGACCTAATTTCTCCATTAAAAAAGAAAAGATAGAGGAATGAACTGTTCTGGGTGGAGAGACCAGAAGGGCATAACAATCCAATGCAGTGTCATCACTGTTTGTATCCTGGCTCCAAAACATCTATAAAAGACAATGTAAGGACAACCATGAGTATTTCAATATAGGCAGGTTATTAGTGATAGTAAGAAAGCAATGTCAATCTGGTTATATACGATAATGGCATTGTAGCTGTGCAGGAAAACACCCCCTTTCGGAGATGGATGCTGAAGTCTTTAAGGTGATGTGCTACATTATCCATAATTTACTTTAAAATGTTTCAGCAATGATAAAACAAGAGACAAAGCAAATTTGAAAAAAAAAGTGTTAATAATGGTTGAACCTGCATGACAGATGGATAATGTTTATTCTATTATTCTTTCCACTTTGCTGTATGTTTGAAATAGTTCATGATAAGATGTTTGAAAGACTTAAAATCTTGTAGGGAGCATCCAGCTCTTCTAACTTACATGACTCCTATTACAGTTTAAATATACTGTATATTCTTCCCAGACAGAAAAACAGCTGGGAAGCACTCACTTCACTGTCATCTGTTCTATCCAGGCTAATTTGGTTGAAAGAAGCAGAGCCTCACCTCTCCCCGAAGCTTCGTCCAAAAAAGTATGAAACGCGGGATTTATTATTAGGCTCAAATGATCTCATGAAGATTCCAGGATGGGAACAGAGGAGACCCAGTGTTGGGGGGTGGGCAGTGGGGGGGTTAGCTCGGAAGAGCTCAGATAAAGACGGCTTCCAGACTCAGTGTAGTTCCAGGGCCAGATATTCTTGCCATGTTTCTGCCTGAAACACTTCCTGGCTCATTCTCCTTTTTCTTCCCATTCTCCATATTTCAGTTCCTCTTTGCCATCCCAGCCACCTGGCACTCACTCTGCTTGTAGGATCTTTCAGCTGCAGCACCAACACCCAACTGACAATGATCCTATGTATTTCTGGGTTCCAGTGATCAGAGTAAGAGCCAGACTGGCCCCGATCATCACTGCACACTCTTTGATCAGTCCAGTCAGCAGTGGCCACAGAAGCATTGGAGCAAGTGATGTTTTTTTAAAAATCTTTTATTAAAAAAAATTTTTAGTGGCTACTGAGGCCTCATGGGTCAATTCCCTGTACGAGTTGATGGGCAGGGCAGATAGTGATAACATCTCTAAAACATCTTCTCTGTCCAGTAGAGACCATGCTGAGCCACACGGAGATATTTGCAAGGACCTAAGGAAGACACTCATGGGTTTCTACATCTCTTCACAGGATCATCATGTCCCATGAGATCATTGTCTCACTCATTAATATAAAGCAATGATGGCTGAGAACACGGGGCTTCAGAGCCCGTGACTTTGCTCTGAACTGAACAGTCACCTGAAAAGAGGCAAAACAAAGAGATCAATCCTCCTCCTGGGTTTGACCTACATACTTTCTTTGAGGTCTAGTATTGCCTGAGTGGGAAACACTGACTGAGTGAATGTCCACTGTATGCATCACATTTTGCCAGGGAGACACAGGGACAGACATAGACAAAGGCAAAGCCTCCGTAAGGGAGGATAAGACAGCGTCACTGGGTGAGATGATATATACACTCCAGGAAGCATAAATAACAAAGTCATCTCACCAGATGAGAGCTGTCACAGGTCAACATATGTTAAGTGTAAAGGGAGTACAGAGAGAGGTCACGTCAGCTGGAAAATTCAGATAAAAAGCCTTCTGGAAGGGAGTTTGGTTTTGAAGGACACACTTCAAGAGGAGGAGAACCACAAGAAAAAGGCAAGAAATGTGTCAGGCACGTCTGGAAAACAGATAGTAAATTAACCTGGTTAGGGGAATAGGATTAAATTGCAGGCAAGTGGAGGTGATTTTGAAAAGGTAGATGGAGACTAGTTTGCAGAGGAAGGGCCCTGGATGTCAGGATAATGAGCTTCATCTTATGACTAAGGTTTTGGAGTCAAGAAGGGACAGGATGAGATCAGTGTTTTAGGAAGTGCTGGTGTCAGGGGTGGGTTGAGAGGCCAGAGATCCTTGCAATTTATAAAGTATTTTCACAGATGAGTCATCTAATTCTCTCCTGGCAAGTGGTTTCTTACAAGGCTTTTAGAGGCTGGTGCAGGGCAACATTCAGAAGTCTACATAGAGACTCGAGTTACAGCAATTTAAAAAAGTAAGTTACTGGCGCCAGAATGGTCAGACAGATCAATGAAGCAGAATGGAAAATCTGGAAACAGACCCAAGTGTTTATATTTATATTTGTATTTATAGATAAATTTAATATTTTATCACGGTGGCATTTTAAATCAGTGAAGGAAGGAGGGCAATTTAATAAACAGTTTTAAGAAAATTGGCTAAGTTCTTAGGGAAAAAAATAGGTGAGATTCCTGCCTCATAGCTTACATCAAAAAAATTTTCTAAAAAGATAAAACTATAGATCTCAAATGTTGGCATATATTTAATCACTTGGAAAATTTGGCATAAAGAGAGACTCCCAGGGATTCTGATTCAGTTCTTAGGGGGGGCCCAGAGACTGAGATCTATAAGCTATCCTTTGATAAACACTGGCTTAATGTTTTACATGTAAAAGATAAAACAGTAAAAGCACTAAAATATGCATTTATATTTTAAAAAACTGACTCCCCAAAAGCAAACATGCTTTATATGTTAATATGATATACGTATATTTTTATAATGTGATATATATACAAATACATACTAACACCAGTAAAGAGATCTCTGTCTCTGTAAAGATGGAGCAGACATACATTCACTATTCTTCCCCTTGAATATAGCTAAAAACTCTGGACATTATATATAAAACAGATGTAGAAAATCTCTGAAAGATGGAGGGAGGAAGACAGGCTAGCTAGGAACCTTAAGACCCAAAGATGAATTCCCCAGGTTTTCTTTTTGCCACATGAATTTCAGACTGGGTGGTGATGAAGAAGGCTGCAACTCAGAAAGGCCGATGAGTGCAGACAAAATACTCAGAATAAGAGCCGGCTTGGTCCAGCCAAAGAACCAGGAAAAGGGCAGCCTAACAAGTCAGAAAGTTTTAGACAATAAGCTGTCTACTCTTATCAAACACCACAGAAAAAGCTGCAGCCCCTACCCCTGCCAGCAGAGGCCAAGTGGAGAGTCTAGGCTTCCATCCCAACATAATGGAAACAAGCTCCCCCTTCCCTCCCACTTGTGTGGAGTCAGAAATGACCCAATGGAAAGTCGTAATGAGTGGTAATGAGTTATCCCACCACAGTGTCTTTGAAGGACATGAAAAAGTGCAGTTGCAAGACACTTCTGACCCTCTCAGCGAGGATGAAACCAAAGGCTAATTCCTGCCCCAGCCAGCAGTAACAAGAAGCATCTCACTCTAGATGTCCAGAGCCAGTGGGGAAGCCGGACTCGAACCACGCCTGGCAATAACGAGCAGGGCTCCTCTTTCCCTGCCAGGGCAATGTCCAAAAGCCTGTCTCATAACGCAGGATCCCAAATGTCCGAACTTCAGCTGAAAATCACTCATCATCCTACGAACAGGGAAGCTCTCAACTTGAATGAGAAAAGACAATGAGAGCAAGATGGAGGAGAGATGCATGCACCCCGATTTACAATAGCCTGGACACGGAAGCAACCTAGGTGTCCATCAACGATGAATGGATAAGAAGCCGTGGTACATATAAACCACAGAGTATTACTCAGCCATAAAAGGGAATTCATTTGACTCTGTTCTAAAGAGGTGGATGAACCTAGAGCCTATTACACACAGCAAAGTAAGTCAGACAAAGACAAATATCCAATATTGAAAGTGAAAGAGGAGAGTGAAAACGTTGGCTTAAAGCTCAACGTTCAGAAAACTAAGATCATGGCATCTGGTCTCATCACTTCATGGGGAATAGATGGGGAAACAGTGGAAACAGTGTCAGACTTTATTTTTTGGGGGGCTCCAAAATCACTGCAGATGGTGATTGCAGCCATGAAATTAAAAGATGCTTCCTCCTTGGAAGGAAAGTTATGACTAACCTGTATGGCATATTAAAACGCAGAGACATTACTTTGCCAACAAAGGTCTGTCTAATCAAGGCTATGGTTTTTCCAGTGGTCATGTATGGATGTGAGAGTTGGACAGTGAAGAAAGTGGAGTGCCAAAGAATTGATGCTTTTGAACTGTGGTGTTGGAGAAGACCCTTGAGAGTCCCGTGGACTGCAAGGAGATCCAACCAGTCCACCCTAAAGGAGATCAGTCCTGGGTGTTCATTGGAAGGACTGATGTTGGAGCTGAAACTCCAATACTTTGGCCACCTCATGTGAAGAGTTGACTCATTGGAAAAGACCCTGATGCTGGGAAGGTTTGGGGGCAGGAGGAGAAGGGAACGACAGAGGATGAGATGGCTGGATGGCATCACCAACTCAATGGACATGAGTTTGGGTAGACTCCGGGAGTGGGTGATGGACAGGGAGGCCCGGTGTGCTGCGATTCATGGGGTCACAAAGAGTCGGACACGACTGAGCGACTGAACTGAACTGAAATGAACGCATATATATGGAATCTAGAAAGATGGTATTGATAAACCTATTTGCAGGGCAGCATAAGAGATGCAGACATAGAGAACAGACTTGTGGGCACAGTGGGGGAAGGAGAGGGTGGGATGATTTGAGAGAGTAGCATTGAAACATGTACATCACCATATGTAAAACAGGTAGCCAGTGGAAATTTACTGCATGATGCAGGGAGTTCAAATCTGAGGCTCTATGATAACCTAGAGGGGTGAGATGGGGTGGGAGGTGGGAGGAAAATTCAAGAGGGAGGGGGCGTACCTATACTTATGGCTGATTCATGCTGATACATGGCAAAAACCAACACAATATTATAAAGCAATTATCCTCCAATTAAAAATAAATAAATATTTTTAAAGGCAAAAAAAAAAATTTCCAAGCCTCATCCTTTCTACAGGAACACTAATGTAACCATCATCCACAGATAAAAATGTTCTCTGGCAGTAATAATTTGATGAAAGACATGTAGCTTAAGAAAAACGGTGCTTCACTCTGGTGGTTTAGTTGCTAAGTCGTGTCCGACTCTTGCGACCCCATGGACTGTAGCCTGCCAGGCTCCTCAGGTGAGAATACTGGAGTGGGTTGCCATTTCTTTCTCCCGAGGACCTTCCCGACCCAGGAATCGAACCCAGGTCTCCTGCATTGCAGGCTGATTCTTTGCCAACTGAGCCATGAGGGAAGCCCCCCAAAATAAATAAATAAATATCTTTTAAAGACAAAAAAAAATTTTTTCCAAGCCTCATGCTTTCCACAGAAACACTAACCTAACCACCATCCCCAGATGAAAACAACTTTATGAGCGCTCCGGAGTCCAGCTGAGAGGTTCAGCATCCCAGCAGAGCGCAAAATCCAAGTACAGCTACAGTGAAAAGAACAAGAACAGCTGCTCTTTACCTGCATTATGTATCCCTTAAGCCAGCCAGTGGTAAGGAACTTGCGTGCCAATGCAAGAGACATAAGAGATGCAGGTTCGGTCCCTGGGTCAGGAAGATCCCCCGGAGGAGGGCATGGCAACCCCCTCCAGTATTCTTGCCTGGAGAATCCCACGGACAGGGGAGCCTGGCAGGCTGCAATCCGTGGGGCACAAAGAGTCAGACACAACTGAAGTAACTTAGCGCACAAGCCAGCACTGCCCAGGATCAAGACAAATCCCGTGGGCTCACGATTTCGACCTCCATAGCCTTTAGGGGAGCTGCCCAAGAGGCCCGCTTTTGTCTCATCTCACCCATTTTACTGCAGGAATCAGCATGGCCAGATTGTGCAGAGGCAGCTAAGAACAAAGAAGCCAGCTCACATATCTCAACAACTGGCATGACCCTGCTAATACACATTCCTCCCAAGCACACAGGGAACATTCTCCAGGAGAGATCACATGCTATATTATAAAACAAGACTTAACAAATTTTAAAAGGATGAAAGCATGCCAAATATCTCTTCCAACCACCATGGATTAAAACTAGAAATCAGTAACATAAGGAAAATGGGAAAATTTATAAACATGGGGAAATTAAATAGCACACTCTTAAGCAAATATTGGGCCAAATGAAAAGATCAAAAGAGAATTCTAAAAATACCTTGAGGCAGACAAAAATGAAAACACAACAGATCAAAACTTATGAGACTCAGCAAAACAGCGCTAAGTGGAAAGTTTATGGTAATAAAGGCCTACATTAAAAAGGATAAGGATCTCAGTGAAACAATCTAACTTTATACCTAAAGGAACTAGATAAAGTTACCAGAAGGAAAGGAATAATAAGGATTAGAGCAAAAATAACTACAAAATAAAAAGACAATAGAAAAAAATCAATGAAACTAAGAGTTGGTTTTTGAAAAGATAAACAAAGTTGACAAGCCCTCATCCAGACTATGAAGAAAGAGAAGAGAAGAGAAAAAGAGAAATGAAGAGAAAAAGAGAGAAGACTTAATAAAATGAGAAGTAGAAGAGGAGACATTACAACTGATGCCACAGAAGTAATGAGACAATTGTGAACAATTATACATCAACAAATTGAACAACCTAGAAGAAGTGGATTAATTTCAGAAACATACAACCTACTAAGAAGAAACAGAAAGCTTGAACAGACCAATGACAAATTTGGAGATTGAATCAGTAATCAAAAATCTCCCAATAAAGAAAACCCCAGGACCAAACGGTCTCACAGGTGAATTGTATCAAAATTAAATAATTAATACCAATAATATCTTCTTAAACTTTTCTCAAAATATAGATGAGGCAACACTTTCAAATTCATTTTATGAGACCAGCATCCCCCTGATGCCAAAGCCAGACAAAGACATCATAAGAAAACTGCAGGCCAATATCCTCGTGAGCATAGATGCAAGAATCCTCAACAAATTCAATTCAACAGCACACTAAAAGAAACATACAGTATGACAAAGTGGAATTCATCCCTGAGGTGTAAAAATGGTTCAGTATCCAAAAATCAACAAAGGTGATACAACACACTAGCAGAATGAAGGATAAAATTGCATGATCATTTCAACAGATGCAGAAAAAAATCTTTCATCAAAATTCAACACCTTTTCACAATTGTGGAAGAAAATATTTTCAAAACATCTGATAAGAGGTTAACATCCAAAATATATAAGGAACTCCTACAGCTCAATAGCAAAAAAAAAAAAAATTTCGAAAATTGAGCAGAAGACTTGAATAAACATTTTTCTGAAGAATATGTATAAATGGCTAATAGACACATGAAAATATACTCTATATCACTAACCATCAGGGAAACGCAAATCAAAACCACAATGCGATATCACTTCTCACCTGTTAAAAAGACTATCATCAAAACAAAAACCAAAAAAGAAACAAGTATTGACAAGAACGTGGAGAAAAGACAATCCTTATACACTGTTGGTGGGAATGTAAATTGGTAGAGGCTCATCAAAAAATTAAAAATAAAACTACCAGGTGTTGTGTTAGTGGCATCGGACTTTGCGATCCCATGGACTGTAGCCCACCAGGTTCCTCTGTCCTTAAGACTGAAGCAGAGTTGAGAGGCAGGGAGACATTACCAGAGATTTTTCTAACTTATCTTTATTTTTTGCTAATTTTCGTCCTCTAATATTCTAACAACAAATATGAATTACTTGTACAATTTTTAAAGGAAAAATAAGAGCTTGAATAATTGGAATGATTTCTATTTTGTTTGAGTTCGGTTTTCACTTTAAATTCACATAATCTATAAATTCTAGTCTGGTGTAAACTGGTGTAAGCTGAGACTAAACACTTATACTAGCCAAAAACACCTTCTCTGACCCACTAAACGGGGCTTCCCTCATATCTCAGCTGGTAAAGTATCTGCCTGCAATGTGGGAGACCCAGGTTCAACTCCTGGGTCAGGAAGACCCTCAGGAGAAGGAAATGGCAACCGACTCCAGTATTCTCACCTGGAGAATCCCATAGACAAAGGAGCCTGGAGGCTACAGTCCATGGGATTGCAAAAGTCGGACACAACTTAGTGACTAAACCACCACCAGAGTGAAGCACCGTTTTTCTTAGGCTATGTGTCTTTCATCAAATTATTACTACCAGAGAACATTATAAACAGTGAGCAAAAGAAAGGGGAACATGCCTGGAAGTACATTTGCTGGTGGAAAAAAATATATATATGAAGTTTATTTTTTTTTTCCTTTGAGTACATCCAAATAACAAATTATGTTTAAACAGGAAGAACAGAGTTGACCCATGTGTGCCCACATGCATGCACACACACACACACACACACACCCAGAGACCCCAATTAAAAAAACCAGTATGACATAGATGGATCCCCAGAATAGGATCCCCCCAGAGCAATACTCGAGTAGCTCATATGGACTCATGTAGGTAAATTAAAGCAAATGAATCTTTTAAGAGTCAAGCTGTAGTTTCTACGGGAGTTTTATGGAGGCTCTTCAGGAACATTCACAACCTGGAAAAAAAAAAAATCTCTTGGTGAGCTGGAACAAAGTTGTAATTGGAAGCTGTGCCTTTAAGACCACAAAAGAGTCACTAGAAATACCACTACCACCATGGAAAGTGCTAGACCTTGACCCTCAGCAGTAGGCGTTGACCCAAATTACCCAGATAAATGCATGAGCCCTTTCAATCACCTGGAACTCAAAGCACGCTCACTGTTGTAAAAGAACGGAAATGGACCCTGGCCGCAGACATGGCCTGTGTTCAGCGCATGACTGGAGTTTCCTGCATGTTGGCTGATTTAATTCTCACTTCTACCCTTCGAGTTCTCTATTATTTCCATTACACAAAAGATGGCCAAGGCCAAAGTAAAAGACGTTTGGGCAATAAATTTTAATTTAATTCGGTTGCATCTAAGAGGGGCTCTCAGAAAACTCAGTTCATGGGATTCTCCAGGCAAGAACACTGGAGTGGGTTGCCATGCCCTCCTCCGAGGGATCTTCCCTACCCGGGGATCAAACCCATGTCTCTTCAGTCTCCTGAATTAGCAAGCAGGTTCATTTACTGCTCGTGCCACCTGGAAAGTCATGATATTCAAAGGAGTCTTCAATAGAAGCATTCCGTCCCCTGGGATGGTTTTCTTGGGTGGATGCTACTGTGTCCCAGCCCTCATCAACCCCACCTTAACTCCAGGTACAGTTGAGCAGTCTCTCTCTCCACCCTGGTTGAAACCTGCTCCCAAGCAAGCCAGCTGCATTTGGCTCTTTAAATTTTAACAGGCATTTAAACCACCACTCTCTTTCCTAGGGGAATTTGCACTTTAATCCTTAACTCCTTTTGTTTCCCAAGCAAAAGGAAAGTAGAAAGGTGCTTTGAAGCAAACAGCCCTTTTTAGTCCTTGTGAAATCCCATCAGTAGGGGGCCTCTGATGGGCTCCGTGAGATAAAAGAGATGTTAGGAAACCACGCTCTCTACATCGGCTACAAAGTCTGGCTACAAAGTCTTCAGGGTCCCGTACAAAATTAAAATGCAGGGTTTGTTCAGAAATTGTTCAGAATTGTAAGAATGCGATGGCACAGTGTAAAACTGAGCACCGGTCACAGCCCATGAAGCCAGCCCTGCTCACGCTGGACTTCCACCACCACAACCCAGGCCCCCTTCTCAGGCCCAGAGCTGCACCTCGGCCTCCCTTTCCTGGAGTAACAGGCGCACATCCACTCCTGCCTTCCTTCCCTCTGCCTGTGGCCCCCGGCCCACTCATTCAACTCCCCTTCTTCTCCCAGGGTCCTGGGTCCAGGAGGCACCTCCCACTCCTGCCCCCATGGACAAGCGCACAAGCCCTTCTCATGGTAAGGATGTCACTCAACTTCTGTGCTTATAGCACAGGGAGCTCAGCTCAATGCTCTATGATGACCTGGACGGGTGGGGTGAGGGAGGGACTGTGGGAGGGAGGCTTGAGAGCATGAGGATGGATGTACACATACAGCTGATTCACTTTGTTGTACAGCAGACACTAAAACAACACTGTAAAGCCTTACTTTGTCAACAAAGGTCCGTCTAGTCAAGGCTATGGTTTTTCCAGTAGTCATGGATGGATGCGAGAGCTGGACCATAACGAAAGCTGAGAGCCAAAGAATTGATGCTTTTGAACTGTGGTGTTGGAGAAGACTCTTGAGAGTCCCTTGGACTGTAAGGAGATCAAACCAGTCCATCCTAAAGGAAATCAACCCTGAATATTCATTGGAAGGACCGATGCTGAAGCTGAAACTCCAATACTTTGGCCACCTGGTACGAAGAACTGACTCATTGGGAAAGACCCCAATGCTGGGAAAGATTGAAGGCAGGAGGAGAAGGGGGCAACAGAGGATGAGATGGCTGGATGGCATCACCAACTCGATGGACATGAGTTTGAGTAAGCTCCAGGAGTTGGTGATGGACAGGGAAGCCTGGAGTGCTGTAGTCCATGGGTTGCAAAGAGTCGGACACTACTCAGCAACTGAACTGAATTGAACTGAAGGCAATTATACTTCAATAATAAAAAAAATTTTTTTAATTGTTTTTAACACCAAAAACATTTTGTACTGGGGTATAGCTGATTAACAATGTTGTCGTAGTTATAGGTAAACAGCCAAGGGACTCAGCCATACATATACATGTATCCATTCTCCCTCAAAACCCCTCCCATCCAGGCTGGCACATAAACTTGAGCCAAATTATTTTAATTAAATAGAAAAAAATTTTTTTAAACTGCTGTGCTGCAACAGACAAGGAACAACAAAGAGAGCCAACACGTAGGATATGGAGCTTCCTAAGTTTTCATGAGGGGTTCTTTGTCTCCAGGTTCGGATTCCTTCTCAGATGTCTCAGTGGAGCTGCCTTCCGCTGGTATTCCTGGAAGGGGAGCTCACAAATAGGCCTCATCCCGGAGGAAGGCCGTGCAGGGCAGGGTGGTAGAGTGGTTATGACTGGGGAGCCAGAGCAAGGGGAACCGGTTATGAATGCCGGCTGGGACCTACCTGACCCTGGGCAAGTTACTTCTCTAAGCTTCCCCAGGCCTCAGTTTCCTAATCTGTGACGTGGAGATAAGAGCACACGGAGCTGGGAGGAGCAGCTTAGAGCTGAGACACCCCACTCCCAGGACGCAGCTAAAACCACAGGCCCTCGCAGCTTCAGCTTCTCAAAACCTGCCCACCCAGGAGTCTCTCCAGAATTCCCACAATTCCCGCTGGAAAAGATAAAAGGTGAAAAGCAGCAAAACAAGATTGTTTTTTTTGGCTGCACTGCGTCTTTGTTGCTGCCCACTGGCTCTCTCTAGCTGCCGCCAGCAGGGGCTGTTCTTTGTCTCGGGCTTCTCACGGGGGTGGCTTCTGTGGTGGAGAGCACAGGCTCCAGGCCTGCAGGCTCAGCAGTCGTGGCTCATGGCGTTAGCTGCTCTGCCGTGTGTGGAATCTTCCCAGACCAGGGATCAAACCCGTGTCCCCTGCATTGGTGGGTGGATTCCTATCCACTGCGCCACTCAACAGGTCCAATGAAACATGATTTTAGGATCACCATTTAAGAGTTGGCCATGGGAGGTCCCAACACAGACAGTGCCCTGTGTCAGACATCTGGATTGGGGCTGGAACTGGGGTTGGGGGAATGTTAGTGCTTACAAACTTCTGAATTGAGGATCAAAGACGACAGCCCTACAGGCCCCCTCATGGAACCAGCAGCAGCAACATTTGGGTAAAAAGCCAACAGTGGATCTCTCCCATGATGAGAAAGCCACCATGAGCCCTTCCTGTTAGGAGCTGGAGGGCATGGAGATGCCAACGGGTGCTGCAAGAGCAGCAGCAAAGAGGGTCAAGCGGCTTTATAGAATCCCCTTGACATTCGTCCAGCCTGCGTCCCCATCACTGCCCCACAGCCCAGGGGAGAGCCTGAGACAAGGCTCCCCTGCAGAGTGTTCACAGAAGCAGGCATGAGGGCCCGGGAGAACAGAACCAGGGGATATGGTTGAGCTGCCAGGGTTATGGGTGACTGGTGCTCAGCCCACTCTGACCTTCTCTTGTTGTCGTTCAGTTGCTCAGTCATCTCTGACTCTTTGAGACCCTGTGGGCTGCAGCACGCCAGGCTTTCCTGTCCTTCACCATCTCCTGGAGTTTGCTCAAACTCATGCCCAGTGATATCATCCAACCATCTCAACCTCTGTCGTCCCCTTCTCCTCCCGCCTTCAATCTTCCCCAGCATCAGGGTCTTTTCTAATTAGTTGGCCTCTTCACATCAGGTGGCCAAAGTATTGGAGCTTCAGTTTCAGCATCAGTCCTTCCAATGAATATTCAGGACTGATTTCCTTTAGGATGGACTGGTTGGATCTCAGGAAGGAGGAACCATTTATCTAGACACTCTTGTCCCTGTTGGTCAAAGGTGGTCACTAATTCCTGCACTTCTGGGTTGAGCTTCGCCTCCCAACCCCAGGTATCAGAGAAGCTTCAAGGTGGGAAGAGAAAGGTAGGGAGACTTAGGAGAGGCTCCCTCTCTGCACTCGCACAAAGCCCACTGAAGCCTGCTCGTGTGTGCAAGCTAAGTCATTACAGTCGTGTCTGACTCTTTGCGACCCTGTGGACCATAGCCTGCCAGGCTCCTCTGTCCAAGGGACTCTCCAGGCAAGAATACTGGAGTGGGTTGCCAAAAGCCTGCTCTGAACCAACCATTACGATAGGTCCAGAAGACATGCAGTGAGCCACACAATACCCATCCAAGAGAGTTACTGTGAAAAGGAAAAGAGAAAGGGGAAATGTCAACTCCCTTAGCTCTGAGCCTGGCACACAGCACGTGCACCGAGAATCCCAGCTGGGATTGCTGTAAGTGGTGTTATTATTGGACCCTTTGTTCTTCAAGTCTGAAGATGCAGCCTGACAGAATAGCAGGTATGTTTTTCCCTCTACTAGACAGTTTACATCTTGGAGCAGCTTCAGATTTGGTGACATCCAAGACCCTGGGACTTCTAATTGCTCTGAAATGATACCCCTGGGCAGGTCCCTGGAAGAGTGTTTATTCCCACCATTCTTTCCCCATGGAAAGCCCTGCTTGAAAATAACCAGATGAGCACAAAACCCACGTGTACTTGAAGGGCTGGCTTAGAAGTGTTTGGACCTTTTTACCTCTTTCTTTCCACTCTTAAGAAGACTCTTCAAACAGTCAGGTTATAATTACACAAAATTTCTCAGGTCTAAATGCACAGTAAAAATTAATAACCCTCTGACTTAGGAACAAAAATGGCATCAGGGGAAAAATCATGACAATGCCGACCAGCCCAGCAGAACCAAGAAAATCTTCCAATACACAGCTTGAAACCCAGAGGAGGCACAGGGATCATTCCCAGTGATGCCATTCTGATGTGAAGAACTCATGGGTGGCATTTAATTTTAATTCAAAGTCAGTAAAAATGTCAAGTATGAAGACAGAGCTCCCATCTTAACCAGATGATTTATCCTCAAAAACCCGTGGGATGCTCAGACTTTGCATTTGCTCATCCTCTTTCCCCAGAGCAATCCCATCTCTTCTCCCCTGTGGCACCAGTAAAACAGCAATTAACAGGAGTATATGGGGAATGGAGTGTTCTAGTTAATTGAATTTTCTAGTTAAAGAAAGGCTAGTTCCCTAACAACCCTTTCATCCAGTGAAGTCCAAAACATCTGAGTCCACTTTCCTACATTATAAAGTGAGTGCTAGGGGACAGAATGGAATCTTTGTTTTAGAATTCAGTCTCATCTAAACTTTAGGGCTTCTTCATGCTGTGCACTTAAGAGAAAAATGAATAGGAGATGGCATTGTTTGAGAGTCAGACTTGTAATCAAATCCCCAGACTGTCCCTTACTAGCAATGTGAGACATTACACAAATTACTAAGCACTTGGAGCCTCTGCTTTTGGTTATTTTTGAAATGAGTGTACTAATATCTACACCATAGAGCTTTGATGTGTCTGATACATAGAAGACGCTCAGTGCGTGGATGCTAAGTCGCTTCAGTTGTGTCTGACTCTGTGTGACCCCATGGACTGCAGCCCACCAGGCTCCTCTGTTTGTAGGATTCTCTAGGCAAGAATACGGGAGTGGGTTGTCATGCCTTCCTCCAGGGGATCTACCCAACCCAGGGATCAAACCCGAGTCTCTTATGACTCCTGCATTGGCAGGTGGGTTCTTTACCACCTGGAAAGCCCCAAGATGCTCAGTCAGTTCATTCGCTCAGTCATGTCCACCTCTTTGTGACCCCATGGACTGCAGCACGCCAGGCCTCCCCGTCCATCACCAACTCCCAGAGCTTGCTCAAACTCAGGTCCATCAAGTCAATGATGCCATCCAACCATCTCATCCTCTGTCGTCCCCTTCTCCTGCTACCTTCAATCTTTCCCAGCATCAGGGTCTTCTCCAAGAAGTCAGTTCTTCTCATCAGGTGGCCAAAGTATTGGAGTTTCAGCTTCAACATCAGTCCTTCCAATGAATATTCAGGGTTGACTTCCTTTTGGATTGATTGGTTGGATTTCCTTGCATTCCAGGGGACTCTCAAGAGTCTTCTTCAACACCACAGTGCAAAAGCATCAGTTCTTCAGCGCTCAGTTTTCTTTATAGTCCAACTCTCACATCCATACATGACTACTGGAAAAACCATAGCCTTGACTAGACGGACCTTTGTTGGCAAAGTAATGTCTCTGCTCTTTAATATGCTGTCAAGGTTGGTCATAGTTGTTTTCCAAAGAGCAAGCATCTTTTAATTTCATAGCTGCAGTCACCATCTGCAGTGATTTTGGAGCATCCAAAAAATAAAGTCTGTCACTATTTCCATTGTTTCCCAATCTATTGCCATGAAGTGATGAGACTGGATGCCATGATTTTAGTTTCTTGATGTTGATTTTTTTTTAATTAGTTTATTTTCTATTTTTTAACTTTACAATATTGTATTTGTTTTGCCATACATTGACATGAATCCACCATGGGTGTACATGTTTTCCCCTTCCAGAACCCCCCTTCCACCTCCCTCCCCATCCCATCCCTCCGGGTCATCCCGGTGCACCAGCCCCAAGCACAGTGTATCATGCATTAAGCCAACTTTTTCACTCTCCTCTTTCACTTTCATCAAGAGGCCCTTCAATTCTTCTTTGCTTTCTGCCATAAGGGTGGTGTCATCTGTATATCTGAGGCTATTGATATTTCTCCCGGCAATCTTGATTCCAGCTTATGTTTCACCCAGCCCAACATTTCGCATGATGTACTCTGCACATAAGTGAAATGAGCAGGGTGACAATATACAGCCTTGACATACTCCTGTCCCAATTTGTAACCAGTCTGTTGTTTCATGGCCACTTCTAACTGTTGCTTCTTGACCTGCATATAGACACTCAATAAATGACAGTAAATGACACTCATGATTGTCCTCAGGGCTCACAGTTGAAAGCTGTAGAAGATAAAGAAGGTGTAGGAGATGATGCTGAGTCGTACTGATGCCAGGAGACCCTCTATGAGTTTCTTTACCACCAAAAAGTCCTGTGTCTACCTGTTTTTCTCTTATTTGCATCTTTCTCATGAAAGAGAAAGCTGTACTCTGTTTAGCTGGTCTTACAAATTCCTCAGTTTAAATGTCGTTAAGTGTCTCTCTGCTCACCCTCTGTCTAGTACACATAACATGTGCAGAAACAGAATAGATATTATGGCTGTAGAACCAGAAAGCAGCTTCCATCCAGTGTGACTTATGAGACACCATGAGGCCCTGCCTGATCAAATACACTCTCCCCAGACTGCCACATGACTTAAATTTCTCCCACAGAAATTGTCTGTTCAGGTTAAGGCATTTCTCCAGAGGGCTCCATTGGTTGCCAATGAAAGAAATCTCTTCTTTCAAGGGATTTGATCAAAACTTAGCTTATCAGATTAACACTAGTTCTGTTAAGAAAAGTCCTGGATGTCTGGTCTCTCTCTATTCTTGACTCTATGCTAAGGCATCCTTGTTCATGGCCCTGGGTTGGATCACCAACCTCCAATTTCAGCCCAAATCATTCCTCCAAACGTCATACCCAGATATTGAGTGGCCTTGAACATCTCCATTCAGATGTCTTAAAACCACGCCATGATAACTAGGTCCACATTAATTCCACATCCACCTGGCTCCAAGCCTTTTGTCTCAATAATTGGCACCACTTACCAGCCAGCCACGCAAGGCAGAGACCTGAGACACATCCTTTATGAATACCTCTCTTTCCCTGCCAAAGCTCTAAGTCCTGTTGATTTAACCTACTCAGAATCTTTTGAATCAATCTACCTCTCTGAGTCGTCACTGCCGTTCCTTAATCCAATCTGATAGACATCTCCACTAGACTTTCATCATCTGATGATATCCCCTCAAATCTGTTCTCCAAATCTCATCCTTGTAATAAAAATGAGATTCATTCATGCCTCTCCCCCATGTAGATCATTTTATGATTTTTCAGAATCATTAGAATAAGATCCAAAATCTTTAACACGGCATGTTAAGCCCTGCAGGAGGGGGCCACCACCTGTCTCTCCAGCCACGTATCTTTTCACTCCTCCCCTCCTTTCCTTCAGCCAGTCTCGCCATCTTTCAGTTTTCCCACACACACTACGCCTTCCCACTTAAAGGGCTTTGAAAATGCTGTTCTCGAAGCTTGAAATGCTTTCCTGGATTCCATTTCTTTTCGAATAGTTAACGTCTAACCAATCCCCAAATTTTAGCTCAAACAGTAACTTCCTTAGAGAGTCTTGCATGATCCCCAAAGGGAATCAGTGATTTGTTGAGGGCCTGGGCTACACAACCATTGGGAGGACAGATTAGAATTGACTAAACATATTTCCAAAACATATGTGCCTTTCAACACTGGCCTGATCTAAGCTTACTCATTCTCTCTCAAACACACACACACACACACACACACACACACACAATACCTCTATTACCAGATTCTCATTTGATACTCACATATGCCCCAGTGAGATACCATTCATTATTATCATCAGTCATTACTATGAGTGGGATTGTGTTGTGAGCCTCAGAAGCATGGAAGTGGAAAAAGTACTGAGAACTACCCTTCTAGATGGCCTTCAAGCTGTCTTCCAATGACAAGCTTGAAATTCTCTGTTGTGCAAGCTATCATGCCAGGACAAGACATTCCCATAGGCACTCTCTGGAAGCACAAGGTGTTAACACCCAGTAAATCTGGGGTTGCCAGAAAAAATACATGATATTTTATCTGAAATATTTGAATTTCAGAAAAACAACAAATAACTTTTCAGCATAAGTATGTCCTAAAATCTCACATGGGATATGTTATGCTATAAAAAATTATTTGTTGTTTATCTGAAATTCAAATTTAAGTGATAGCCTATATTTTTATTTGTTAAATCTGACACCCTACATGAGGCAAATCTTTGGTAAATGGGAGATAGATGATGGTTAAATTCTTCTCCCTCCTCACCGAGTGTCTTGAGACACTGAAGTTTGTATAATGTGATGGGTCCTGCAAAATTCGACAATCAGCATCCCTGGATGGGAGGCAGTGGCCAGCATTCTCACATCAGCTTCCCCACCTTTCCTGACTCAGTGCCCTTCTTCACTCCTGTTTCCTTGGGACCAAACTCCCTAAGCAGCTTTGGTCTCCACGTAAGCTTTGGCCTTAGGTTCTGCTTCTTAGGAAACCTTGCCCATCAAGAAGGAAAGGGAAAATCAACTGTAGTTTATTCATTGGATGAAATTCTATACAATGGTTAATATATATGAGCTAGATTCACATGCATCAACGTGGATAGATTTCAAAATTGATGTTAAGTAAGAATAGCAAATTACCAAAGCCTGTATACAGTTTTTACTATTTATTTTACTATTGCTTTCTCTTTCAATGCATGGAACAATAACTGCATTGTTTGGAAGCATATAAATATAGTAAAATATAAAATTACGGGTGAAAATCAAATAAGCCAACTTAAGGAGGTTGGTTCTCTCTGGTGAGGGAAACAGGGAGGAAGGACAAGGAAAGGGGTCAGTGTAGAAAGATTTTTAACTGTGATATTTTCTTTCCCAAAGAAAAAAGCTATCTGAAGCAAATATTGCAAAATGTCAATGTCTGTTCATTGTAAATGGTGGATATATGGTATATAGTTCTCAAAATATGGTATATAAATCTGTACTTTTCTGTATAGTTGACATTTCACAATTTTTTAAAACCTAATGGCATTTAAAATCAGTTGCTTATACTTGGCCAACAGGCACATGAAAAGATGCTCACTATTGCTAATCATCAGGGAAATGCAAACCAAACCCACACTGAGATAGCACCTCACACCTGTCAGAGTGGCTATCATTGAAAAGACCAAAAATAAAAACTGGTGGCAAGGACGTGGAGAAAAGGGAACCTTCGTACACTGCTAGTGGGAATGTAAATTAGTGTAGCCACTGTGAAAAATAGTATGGAGTTTTCTCAAAAAAAATTAAAAATAAAGCTACCATATGACCCAGCAGTTTCACTACTGGATATATACCTGAAAAAAACATTAATTCAAAAAGATATGTGCACCCTAATGTTCACAGCAGCATTATTTACAATTGCCAAGAGATGAAAGCAACCTAAGTGTCCAATGCAAAAGAAAGTGAAAGTGAAAGTCATTCAGTCCATCAAATTCTCCAGGCCAGAATACTAGAGTGGGTAGCCTTTCCCTTCTCCAGGGGATCTTCCCAACCCAAGGATCGAACTCAGGTCTCCTGCATTGCCTGTGGATTCTTTACCAGCTGAACCACAAGGAAAGCCCAAGAATACTGGAGTGGGTAGCCTATCCCATCTCCAGCGGATCTTCCAGGCCTAGGACTCGAACTGGGGTCTCCTGCATTGCCGGAAGATTCTTTACCAACTGATCTATCAGGGAAGCCCATCCAAAGGATGAATAGGTAAATAAGAGGTGTATACATATACAGAGGCTTCCCGGGTGGCGCTCGTGGTAAAGAATTTGCCTACCAAGGCAGGAGACAAAAGAGACACACAGATTCAATCCCTGGAAGATCCCCTGGAAAAGGAAATGGCAACCCACTCCAGTATTCCTGCCTGGAAAATCCCATGGAAGAGGAGCCTGGTGGGCTACAGTCCATGGGGTCACAAAGAGTAAGACGCAACTGAGCAAATGAACATGCCACACATACATACACACAGTGACATACTACTCAGCTGTGAAAAAGAATGAAATGTTGCCATTTGCAACAACATAGATAGACTTGGGAGGCATAATGCTAAGTGAAATGAATCAGAGAAAAACAAATACTGTATGATATCAGCTATATGTGAAACCTGAAAAATACAACTAGTGATTCTAACAAAAAAGAAATAGACTCACAGATACAGAGAAAAAACTAGTGGTTACCAGGGAGGAGAGAGAAGCGGGGTGGGGGATAGTAAAGGGATAGGAGATGAAGAGGTGCAAACATAAGTATAAAATAAGCTACAAAGATATACTGTACAACACAAGGAATGTAGATACTATTTCATAAGCTGAGTTTATACATTTTACAAATGGAACTGTGTAAGTTTTTCTATTTTTTATAAATGGAGTTAAACCTTTAAAACTGTGGATCACTATATTGTATACCTATTACTTAGGGCTTCCCAAGTGGCACTACTGGTAAAGAACTTGGCTGCCAATGCAGGAGACATAAGAGACATGGGTTCAATCCCTGGGTCGGGAAGATTTCCTGGAGGAGGGCATGGCAACCCACTCCAGTATTCTGGCCTGGAGAATCCCACGGTCAGAGGAGCCTAGCGGCCTGCAGTCCATGGGGTTGAAAGAGTCAGATATGACTGAAGCAACAGCATGCATACCCGCACACCTGTTACTTACATAACACTGTACATCAACTACACTTCAATATAAATAAAATTAAAATTAAAGAATGTTTTTGAGCAGAAAAATAAAAAGAGATGCATTAGATATTTTGTAAATCATCAGCTTCTGGCTTAACAAAGGACAAAGCAAGTAAAAATTGACCTCAGCTGCACAACAGAAGACATGAGAAGCTCTGTAACACCAAATGTGAATTGCCCAGAGAGAATGTGGAGTCTCTCAATCTTTTAACTGCTGTCCACCTCGCTTTGTGTAAGGCATCTTAGTAGGCATTTTGGAAGAGATGATTGTATGCACAACAGTTCAGTACCCAAAAGAGTTTATAATTTGAATGGTCCTATTTACAAAAGAATTATTTTCTAAATACTTATTTAGAAGTCATTTGGTTAGAATTCAAGTCTCAAGGAAGATTTCCCCATAGAGAAAAAAATCTTATCAACCGTGGCTAAGTTTGTAAGTTATCCCTCAGAAGGCCTATTTATTCTATAATACAAAATTATTGGATTCCAGGGTTGGAAGGGATCTTAAGGTAATTGAAATTCTGCACATTTGAAGGAAAAATAGTAGAAAACAACAAGTTTCAAAACCAGTAATGAAACAGCTCAGAAAAACATTAGAGTAGAATCAGAAATGGCTTTTTTCATTTTCTTCAATGTTCAAGTTTGAGGAAAAGGAGAATTAATTAAAGGCAGGTTGGAAAGCAAGGGAAGCTTTTAGAAACTCTTGTAGGGGTGGGAGGAGATGGTGGGCATTCCAAAGGCTTTTGAGGTTGATGGCCTTGACTTTTTCATCATTTATAGTTTCTACATACACTTTAAGCAAAGAGCTTTTCATTCACTTGATATTTAAGTTATCACTGATGGTCTTAAACTCATTCATATGCCATAATTAGGAATCTATGACTCAGTGAATCGAATCCAGAAAAGACAATGTATATGTGCCTTAAAAAGACTGCCTTGGGGATGGGGGGTCTTAGCCAAGTTCTGAGTGGATCAGCAAAGAAAAAAGAACAAGCAGAAGTGCACCACGGTGTTGGCACAAGCCTCTTAAGGGAGAAAAAGAAACAAAAGAAACGATATAAATCAGGCATGCCTTGTACTGGCCACCAAGTATGTTACTGGCCGAGGCAGCGTGGCTATATCAGAACAGAAACCAGGTACACAATACACACACATTCCTCATAAAATGAAACCTAGAAGTGCTACAGGATCCAGCAATTCCACTTCTAGGTGTTCTCCCGGAAGAACTGAAAACAGGGTCTCAAAGAGATATTTATACACACCTTTACAGCAGTATTATGCACAACAGGCAGAAGGTAGAGCAGCCTCAGTGTCCATCAGCGGATAAACAAAATGTGGTACATACATGCAACGGACTATCATTCGCCTTAAAAAGGAAGGAAAATCTAACACATGACACAGCGTGGACAAAACTTAAAGACATTACACGACGTGAAATAAGCCAGTCACAAAAACACGAATACTGTATGACTCTACTTACATGCGGTACCCACCAGCATCAAATTCACAGAGACTGAAAATAGAATGGTGGTCGCCAGGGGCTAGGGGCAGAGGGAATGGGGAGTTGTTTTTTAATGGGTGTAGAGGTTCAGTTTTGCAAGATGAAAAGAGTTCTGGGGTTGGATGAAGGTTGTGATTGCCCACCAATGTAAAGGTACTTACTACTACTGAACTGTCCACTTAAAACTGGTTAAGATGGTAAATTTTATGTCGTATGTATTTTACCACAATTAAAAATGAATAAATTAATTAAAATTAAAAAAAAAAAACAGAAGCATGGGAGAGATGTTGGTGGGGCAAATAGAGTGGGCTCAAGGAAGATGAAAGAAATCTAGGAGCTGTGATAAGATCACTTACAGGACAATCACTTATGGACAATCTCCTTTTCTATTAACATGGCTCCTGTGCTTTCTCTTCTTCACTTTACCACCACTGCAACTAGATGTTTCCATGGCAGTGCTCTGAGGTCTCTCTCCTCTCAATCCCAAGGTCAATGAAGGTATGAGGCGCTTCTGCAGGGTCCACCACTCTCTCCCCCAGGCCATCATGTTGACTGAGATCTTGAGGGACTTAATAATATTTGTGGCATGAATGAATCTGTAACCATGGGAATAATCATCCCTTAAAAGTCAAATTGCAATAAAAGAAAGCAATTTCAAGAAATAGACTGTAATTGAAAAATAAATGCTACAAGTAATAAGACGTATGATATCACTGTGCCTTGGGAGGTCTGCGTGAGAAGGAGGGAGGCGGGTTGAGCCCTAAGCCCGTCCCCACCCCATTTTGCTGTGTAACACCCAGCTCAACTGTGGATATTTTACAGCTATTCCACACTGAACATGACCAACTTGCCAAATTTAAATACAGATAGCTGTACTTACAAGGTCATCTGATTTTATTTGCAAAGTTTCTCCTTTTCTTATGGGTCTGTGATTAATCAGGAGAAAACTGGTGTGATTAATAGGATCTTAAAGTTCTGATTCTGCAAATCCCAATTTCTCTGAGCTGCACCTACTACCTCTTTAAAATTGACATGGTCTTAAACTTCTTGGCATCCCAGGTCTGATGAATTCCTAACCAAATTAATTAAAGCTCTTTGTAAAACTGTGTGTGTATACACACTGAGAGAGGAAGGGGGAGGAGGGAGGGAGAGAGGAAATAAGACCTTGAATTTATACAACATCTTCAAAAGGGGTGCCTCCTTTATCTACCCAAAGAAAGAGGATGAGAGGGGAGAAAAGACTCTTTAAAATTTGCTTAGCCTAAACATTAAACTTCTTGGCATCCCAGGTCTGATGAACTCCTAATAAAATAAATTAAAGCTCTTTGTAAATAAAAATATATGTGTATGATGACAACAAGACCTTGAATTTATGCAACAGCTTCAAACCAGGGGCCTCATTTACCTGTCAAAAGAGAGAGAACAGAGAAATGAAAACTCTCTTTGAGTAACAAATGGATAAATATTAGTAGTATTATTTAGTATCATTATCTTTGCCTACAGTATCAATACTAGAAGCAAAAAAATGATCAGGCAACTTGCCCAAGGTCACTCTGGAAGTCCGTGACGGGGATGAGAATAGAACCCAGGTTTCCAGGCTCCTGGCCCAGCGCATTTCTCTTGGGGCCATAAATTATGAGACTGTTTGGGTCTTTTAGATTCTCCAGATGTTGCCATCTCCTCAATGTCCTTGTGCTGCCACCCAATGCTTCCACATTTTTTATGAAGTTAGATGGAAGTCTCCCTCCTCCTGACAGCTTTATTACCCCCAGAAACCATTATCTCCCTCTAACTCATAACGTTATACTCAATTGTTGGTGCAGTAACCAAACAGGAGTCAAAGACACTTCTGTGATTGATGTGCCCTTCAGTGGAAAACAGCTGAAAATATTACTGCTTTGATATTCCCATTTTTTTCCAGGCCTAAAGGTTAATCAGTTGACAATGTTACATGAAAAGTCTTTTTTAAAACTCCAACGACAAAGAGACTGTGTCCGTTGGCAAACTCTTTCCCAGGCCAAGAAGAGTTGATAATGCCCTGAAGAAATGTGTAAGTAAATGGCGGCAATATAACATTTTTTTCAAGGCCGTGGGATGGTTTGGCACTACTTTATGCAAGGGCAGGGGTCAAAAATCTACCAGGGTACCCAGAGGGGCTAAAATTACATAAGAGTGTGACTGTCAATCACAAGGGAAAGAAGAAGAAAATATATACAAGATATATAAGAAGAGAAAAGATATAGAAAAAATGGAGAGGAAAAAGAGGAAGAAGAAAAATATAAAAAGGAAAGAGTAAAAGAATGAATTATATATTAATAATAACTAATCTAATATTCACAGCTTAGAAAAGGTTTTCACAGGTATCTATCCGTGTAATGTCATGAACTCCTGCACAGTAGATAACATCTCAATTTGATGAATGAGGCTCATACGCCAAACATCAGAAATTTAGGCTATAGAAGGTAGATTGAGATAGGTTCTTTTTACCATCTCCACCAAGGACCCAAGGAAGTGTGTTCTGGGTCATATCAGGGGGCATTAAGACTGGGCTCTGATGGGGGCACTATGCGGGGACTCGTGGCTGTGTAACAGTGTGTCCAAAGCCTCAGAAGCCTTCACTGCAGACTCTGCACAAGTTCTACAGCCTCCAACAAGAACAACTACCACCAAAGATGAGAAGATTGGCAGGCACCTGATTGTTCAAAAATGATTAGAGAACAAATGAACTTATTTACAAAACAGAAATAGAGTCACAGATGTAGAAAACAAACTTATGGTTACCAGGAGGGAAGGGCATGAGGGATAAATTGGGATATTGGGATTAACATATACACACTACTATATATACAATAGAAAATTCATAAAAACCTACTGCATAGCACTGGGAACTCTACTCAACACTCTGTAATGACCTGTATGGGAAAAGAATCTTTAAAAAGGCTGGAGATATATATATATATATATGTGTGTGTGTGTGTGTGTGTGTGTGTGTGTGTGTGTGTGTGTGTGTGTGTGTATGTATAACTGAATCACTTTGCTGTACAGCAGAAACTAATACAACATTGTAGCTCAACTATATGTCAGTAAAAATTCATTTCAAAAATTTTTTAAAAAATAAAGATGTTTCTTGGTGGTCCAATGATTAAGACTCCGTGTTCCCAGTGCAGAGGTGCATGGGTTCGATCCCTGGTCAGGAAAAACCCTACATGCCACATGGCTTGGCCAAAAATTTTAAAAATTTGTAAAAAGCAAACAAAAAATGATGAGGGAATGAAAATAATGACTAGAATTCTAAATGCTCTGCTTTTGGAAAAAACAGCACAAGCAAAGATACTGTGGCATAAAACAAAGTCCAATTTTAGAGAATGTGAAAAATGATGAGCATGAATGAAGCATAACGTGAAAGGTGTAAAATGTGAGAGAATATTAGATGAGTGACGGAGCAATATGTCAGGAGGGCCGTGTAAATCATATTAGGAGCATAAAGTTTAGCCTATTGGCAATGACCAGGGGACTTCAAAGTTTTAAAGACAAGAGGAGGTGCTACAAATAACATGATCAAACCCGTTTTGGAAAAATAACCCTAACAGAAATGAGGAAGAAGGGATGAGTGTCTACAAAACAAGACCCAGGGTGGAATTCAGACATGGAAATGTGAACTAAGAGAAAACGGACATGGTCTAGAGATATTTTAGAAGTAGAATCAGTAGATGGAAATTAGGGAGGGAAGGAGTCAAAGATGATTCCTGGCATTCTGGTTTCCAGAACTGAGTAAATGGTAATGACATTAATAACTATAGAAGGTAAAAAAAATTTGACTTAGTTTATATTGAATCTGAAGTTTCCTTGAACATACAGCTGCATGTATCAGCTAGTTGGTGGAAATATGGGTCTAGAGCCCAAGAGAAAGTTACTGCTAATGAGACAGATTTGGGAAATATTAGTATATAAAAGATGGTAGAATTCACGGCAGTAGAAGCAAACATCAGTAAGCAGCCTGGACTGAGCTCTTGAAAAACCCAGCCTTCAAAGGAACCCTAGGCCATGTAGCAGAGAAATTGAAAATGTCCGCTAGATCACTGGCTTTCACGGAATTATTTCCCAGCTGGCGGCCAGACTCACCCCCATCTATACCCACCCCTGCTCACTCCACTCTCTCCTGCCCGTTTGCAGAGTGGTACACCACTTGTTACGATTCCCAGGCTCTAGATCCTCATGTTTTCTTTCTCAGATTCCAACTAACACTTCCTGCCAGCTGCAGCCTCTCCAAGGAATGATAGTCCAGGGACCACCCTCATTATCACATGGCCCTAGGAATCTGCATGTGTGCACTTTCCTGGGGTAGCAATGATAAGCCATGGATACCCTGAACTAAACAGAGAAATCTCAGTAGCCAAAAGGTAGGAACAATGCAAGTGTCCATCTACAACTGAAAGATAAACAAAATGTGATTTATGTGGTGTGTATATGTGTGTATATATATAATACGTGTATGTATACATAATGTACACACACACACACACACATATACACATATATGTTGTTGCTGTTATTTAGTCATTAAGTTGTGTCTGACTCTTTGCAACCCCATGGACTGTAGCCCACCAGGCTCCTCTGTCCATGGGATTTCCCAGGCAAGAATACTGCAGTGGGCTGCCATTTCCTTCTCCAGGGGAACTTCCTGACCTAGGGATCAAGTCTGTATATCCTGCATTGGCAGGCACTGAGCCACCAGGGAATATATATGTGTGTATATATATGTGTGTGTATGTGTGTGTATTAATATATAAGCCAGTCACAAAAGATAAATACTATGTGATTTTACTCATATGAGATAACTGGAGTAGTCAAATTCATAGAAACAGAAAGTAGAATGGTAGTTGTTAGGAGCTGGGGGAAGAATAATGGGGAGTTACTATTCAATGGGTACAGAGTTTTTGTTTGAGAAGATGAAAAAATTTTGGAGATTGAGAGTGGTAATTGCTATACAACATTGTGAATGTACTTAATGCCACAGAAATGTTCAATTAAAAAGAGCTAAAATGGCAAATTGTAAGTTTTATATATTTTATCTGAGTTCTGCAGTGGCTCAGCAGTAAAGAATCTGCCTGCAATGCAGAAGCCACAGGAGACGCAGGTTTGATCCCTGGGTAGGGAAGATCCCCTGGAGGAGAGCATGGCAACCCACTCCAGTATTCTTGCCTAGAGAATCCCATGGACAGAGGAGACTGATGGGCTAGGGTCCATAAGGTGGCAAAGAGTTGGACACAGCTGAAGCAACTTAGCATGCATGCATGCATATTTTATCACAATAAAAAAGAAGCAACCAAAAAAAGAAAAATCCAATCTAAGAACAGCTGCTAGTTTTATATTCTTAGAATGGAATACAGATTGGTAAAGCACTATGATGCAGTATGGTGATTCCTTAAAAAACTAAAAATAGAACTACCAGCAATCCCATTCCTGGGCATATATCTAGAGGAAACCATAATTCAAAAAGATGCATGCAGCCCAGTATTCATTGCAGCACTGTTTACAGTAGCCAGGACATGGAAGCAACCTAAATATCCATCGACAAAGGAGTGGATAAAGATGTGGTACATATATACAGTGGAATATTACTCAGAAATGAAAAAGAACAAAAGCATACCATTTGCAACAACATAGGTGGACCTAGAGATTATCATACTAAGTGAAGTAAGTCAGACAGAGAAAGACAAATATCCTGATGTCACTTATATGTGGAATGTAAAAAAAATAGTACAAGTGAACTTGTTTACAAAGCACAAATAAAATCACAGTTGCAGGAAAAAAAATTATGGTTACCAGGGCAGAAAGAGGGAGAGGGATAAATTGAAAGATTGGGATTGATATACACATACTACTATATAAAAATTGATAACTAATAAGGACCTACTGTATAGCATGGGGAATTCTACTCAATACACTATAATGACCTATATGAGAAAAGAATCTTAAAAAAGAGAGGATATATGCATATGTATAACTGATTGTCTTTGCTGTGCAGCAGAAACTAACACAACATTGTAAATCAACTATACATCAATAAAAATTTTAATGTTTTTAAAAATAAATTTCACAAATTATTTTTTTTTTAAAGAATGAAATACAGTACAGCCATGAAACAAGCTATTGCTGCATACACAGACATAAATAAAGCTCAAATACAGAATGTGGAGCATAAAGAGCCAAGTACAAAAGTGTGCCTTCTATATAATTTCATTTATATGAAGTTCAAGAATGAGCAGAACAAATCTATGGTGATAGAAGCCAGAATCACCATTGGAGGAGATGTATTGAATAGGAGTCATGAGGGCATCTGCTAGGGGCTGGAAATGTTCCACATTGCGATCCGAGGGGTACTTACCCAGGGCTGACAACTAATGTTCGTGCCTTTTCTCTATGTAAGTTACATCGTAATATTTTTTAAAAATGATACCATCAACAAAAATTATTTATGTTTCCAAGTTGACTCACTAACTGAAATCAGCTGTAGTATGTGAATGAAAGTTCTGATTAGCAAGGAATGATTTGGAGGGGGGTGGATATCTTAGGTTTTGGAGGGATGAGCACAAAAAACTGCCATTGTGGTAATTGGGGCGAGGGTTACCATTTAGTCCAAAGTTCAGTTCAATAACATACAGTTAAGAAATAATTATTGGGCACTTAGTGCCAAATGTAACGCAAAGTTCTAGGGCAGTTTCTCAAAGTGCCTCCCCCACCCTCCCCCTCACCTCCACAACCACATCAGAATCATGCAAGTTGTTTATTTAAAGGGCAGCTTCTTGGGTCCTGCCCTGATCTACTGATTTAGAAACTAGTGGGCTGGGCCCAGGAATCCCGTTTTCAACAGTCACCCCAGATGACTGTACAAAGATGAATAACATATACTTTGTTCTGCTCTAACCTCTCTGCCCTCAAGGGGTTTGGAAATACATAAACAGATAATTTCCATATAACGTGGCAACTACAATGACAGATATGCTGAGACTGCTAAAACCCTCTGAGGGTGGAGGAGGAAGACTAAGTCAAATCAGGCAAAATTCAGCTTTGCTGAATCTAAAAGGCTGCTTAGCAATTAGCCAAGCAAATTGGGGTGAAGGAGAGGGTGGCAAAGTGATTGGTTTGCAAAGAGTGGTTCCCAGAGAATAGAATTAGCGTCAGCAAATTCTAAAGGCCTCACCTTAGATTCACGATTTCTGGGTGCGGGTCCAGCAGTCTGTATTTTCAAGCACTGGAGGGAATTCTGATGCCACTCAAGTTCAAGTTCGACAGCCAGATCCAGCAGGGAAGTGGCTTCAGAACCAGCTGCCTGAATCCAAACCCAGGTTCTGTGGCTTACTGGCTGGGTGACCACAAGTGAATTGCTTAATCTCTTTGGGCCCCAGTTTCTTCATCTCTATAATAATAGTCCTTAATTCATAATTATTACATATAATGTGCCTGGCACATAATAAGTGCTGTATACGTGCTTGTTTTTATTAGCATGAGTGTGGGTGAAGAGATCTGCAGCGGCAACAGCAGGGCTATTTTGCAGGTAGTTAGTGTTCGAGCATCAGGCAAGAAGCAGGTGTGACAAGAGTGCTGGCAAGGTCAGCAGAAGACGATTGGGGCCATTCATGTTTAAAGAAGAAAAAGACACCTGGGGACTTCCACGTCCAAAAAGATGGACTGCTTATGCTTATTCCTATTTCTCCTGCCAAGTACAGCTTAAACCCAGGACATTAAAGGTAAGATGCTGAGAAGTGAAAAAAAAAAAAGAAAGGCAGACCAGGGAGGCACCTCAGGACCCAAGGAATGATACAGTGATGAGTTCACTGGGTTTTTTGCTTGTTTTTGGCTTCACATATCCCAGACTTGGAGCTTAAGTGCCCGGCAACCCAAAAATGCCGTACAGAGCAGACAAAAGAAATGCAGCAAAAGCCAGCTCTCTCTTGCCAAAGGACAGGGAAAAGGGCAGCCTAGAAAGGCAAGACTTTTAGATGATAACTGCTTATCTTCTAAACTGAACTGCTTATCTGGCTGAACTGCTTATCCTGAGTTCAGCCAGACACCTCAGGAAACAACTATGGTCCCACCCCCACCAGCAAAAGCTGAGTGAGAAGCCTAGATTCCATCCATGCTAGGCTCTAGCTAGGTGCCCCAAACCCTGCAACAGGGAGGGGTCAGACAGGCCAGTGGGGATCTGGGACTTCATTGCCCATCAAGCAATAACAAACCACCCCTTTCTGGTGTCAGTGGAGAACTTGGAGAGGCCAGAATTCCCACCTACACTCAGCAGTAAAAAGGAACATCCACACTTCTTCTGCCCAGGACCCCACCCCTTCTGCAGGATGTCAACATCTGATTTTCCAGAGCTACTGTTAGGGGAAACTCAGTAAAAAGTACAGGGGCTCTGGATGTCTTGAAACTGACTGTGCATCAGATCACTGTGAAACTGACAATGATCTCAAAATTTAATTTAAAAAAAAATGCAAAGAAAACTGAACCAAATCGTATGGTAAAGGAGAGCTATGGGTTTTAGGTGAAGAGTGACAGATAAGATTTGTACCATAATCAACTTTTGCTGAGTCCAATTTTCAGAGAGCTCAAGACATGACAACCTCCGAACACACTGAAATTCATCCAAGAGAGCCTTTGGCACACACACTGCAGGCTGCCTGCTCCGGAGAAAGAATCTTCCATTTGCCATCATCAGAGCTCATGGCTTATCTCCCTTCACCTATCAAATGTAGGAGATGTCAATGGAACCCAGAGGACAGTTTGAAGTTCCTGGTTGCTAGGGTGATGAGCTTAGCGTTGATGTGAAGCCTTGGAGGGTCATGGATGGAACTGCCTGGGGAGACCAAGAGCTTGATTTGAGAGGCTCTTGTTTCTGACAATTACCCTGTGAACCGACTCTGTTAACTCTAATAGGATTCGGAAATCTGACCGGATGAATACAAATCAATATAGCTTCTCGGCGACCAGAGAAGGCTATGGGACACTTTTCTAACGAGAGAAACGGTTGAAAATAAAAACTATAAACCACTTCCTGTGCAATCAGTTTGTTTCCACTTGTACAGCTCTGGTTCCATCATTTCAAGCCCTGCCCCTGGGTGGGATGGAGTTAGCCTGGCCAGCAACAGTTAGAGGGAAAGGGAGAGGAAGAGAGAAGTTTGGTGATTAATAAACACTTGAGGAAACCCTGCTATGAAAACAAACACTGCTTGGTGGGGAGTAATGAAGGGAAGATAAGTCAGAGAGTGTTTGAGCCCAAAGAAGAGGGAGCTGTGACAGGCGGGAGAGGTCAAGGTGGGCTTCCAGGAGGAGGTGTGGCTTGTGCTGAGTCCTGAGAGCAGACTACCCAAATAAGACACACATGGGGCCTGAGGGAGGAAGGGACCTGGGGTTAAACAAGAATTCATTCTTAGGCAAGGAGTTTTGTACACAGGGTCATTGTCAAACTGGGCTCATCAGCTGAGCTGGCAAAAACGTGACACTTGGTGGCTCAGAGGGTAAAGCGTCTGCTTGCAATGCTGGAGACCTGGGTTCGATCCCTGGGTCGGGAAGATCCCCTGGAGAAGGAAATGGCAACCCACTCCAGTACTCCTGCCTGGAAAATCCCATGGACAGAGAAGCCTGGTAGGCTACAGTCCATGGGGTCGCAAAGAGTCAGACACGACTGAGCGACTTCACATTCACACATTCACATTATGAGGATAGAATGGTAAAGTAAACCTCCGAGGTGATTTGTGTAAATAATAATCATAATAAAATTATTAAATCAGTTTTTTCAAAACCTGTTGTGGTCACAGACTCTGCACTGGAAGCACAGACAGCTCAGCACAGATCCACACTCAATCCTAGCCCCGAAGGACATCACATTCTACAGCAGAGACACACAAATACACAGGGAATCAGAGGTTTTCTCTTGGTGACTGAAGAAATGGCAACATTTTTGTATAAAGAACGTAGAACAATGGGATTATATATTTATTCTGTTTTAAAATGGAGGGTTTTTTAATCCAAATATGGTGAGGCCAAGAGATCAGGAGCCCATTACCACTGAAGAGACAATGCGTGCATGCTAAATTGCTTCAGGCGTGTCCGACTCCTTGCAACCCTACAGACTCTAGCCCGCCAGCCTCCTCTGTCTATGGGATTGTCTGGGCAAGAATACGGGAGTGGGTTCCCATATCCTATTCCAGGAGATCTTCCTGACCCAGGGATTGAACCCAGCTCTCTTACGTCTCCTGCATTGGCAGGTGGGTTCCTGACCCCTAGTGCCACCTGCGAAGGCCCCAGTGAAGAGTCTGTTACAGTTCCCGTGAAGGGGGAACACCACGTGTAGGGTCACACAGGGAAGCATCAGGGCCAGTTAGGAGGCAGAAAGGGCAAGGGGAGAATGTGGGCAAGCTCCCTTATTGTGGTTTACGCAGGAAGGAACACTCAAGGCAGGTCAGGATTGACTAGTTTCAAAACTTTCAGCGGGCTCTGGGGTGTAGGGGCTGTCCCTCAGTGTCTGCATCCGGCCATGGGGGTGGTGAGAGCAGGTGGAGAGTGGTCCAGAGCCTAACAGTGACAGAGGAGGGGTGGGCCGAGGGGTGGGCTCTGGATTGTTCACCTTTACACCTGGAAGGCATGATGAGGGCAAGTTGTTTGCTGTCTCCAGGGGCTGATGGTCCCTGGGAGAGGCTGTCCCTCCACCGTCAGGCAGGCCCCAGACCACCAGAAACAGATAATAAAAAGACATGATTAATACATTCCCCTAGTATTTGTTGGGCATCTTCTGTGTGCCCAGCACTACCAGGGGACCGGTGGCTTCTCAGAAAACTCCTACATATGCCCTTCATTCACCCTGAGCGAGCTCTCCTTTCTTTTGAGGAAGTAAATATAAACTTACACAGATGAAGTAGCAACTCAAGAACTAGTATTTCAAAAACTGTACAATATGAATATTACAGATCAGTGTTTCTCAAACTTAATAAGGTATGGATTCCTTTTAAAGAAAAATATTTTCCACAGATCCCCAGTGTAGACAAGTTATATTTTATTATAATGTTATTTTACATGAAATGTACAGCAATCTGTCCAACAAGAAATTAGTTATAAACTTATCATATTTACATCTCTCTTGGTAAAATCAAAACAAAATTTTAAAATACAAATAAAAATATAAAACCAAAGAAATTTAAAATTGCATCAATTTAATGTGATAATTGACGATGTTTTACTTAAAATTGATTGGTAGTATTGGACACAATCATGGAAAAATATATTTGCACGTTTCCTATTTTACTTAGTATCAATACAAATCTTCTGATTTTGAGCATGACAGATCATCATTTGAGTCATTAGCATTGAGTTCATAGCCATCATTGCTGTGTTTGATTTCAATGATCTCACTTTTAACCATTGATTCATAACAGACTAATCAATTAATAGAGAATGCAAAACTGAAAAAGATTGACTAGCAAGGAAGTGTTATGAGAAGGTGTTGGAGAAGACCCTTAAGAGTTCCTTAGACTGCAAGGAGATCAAATCAGTCAATCCTTCAGGAAATCACCCCAGAATATTCATTGGAAGGACTGATGCTGAAGCTGAGGCTCCAATACTTTGGCCACCTGATGCGAAGAGCCGACTCGTTGGAAAAGACCCTGATGCTGGGAAATATTGAGAGTGGGAAGAGAAGGGGGCGACAGAGGGTGAAATGCTTTTATAGTGTTACCAACTCAGTGGACATGAATTTGAGCAAACTCCGGGAGATAGGGAGGAACAGGGGAGCCTGGCTGGCTGCAATTAACTTAGCAACTCAACACCAACAACATAGAAGGAACGAATCCACAGAACAAAGCTGTTTATAAGGCCTGCGGGGTGCTGCCTTCTGCTGCTCAATCTTACATGCTGTGTGCCCTCTGATCATTTCACTTCCCTCCACTCTTCTGCTCGAGCTTCTTCAAAACCTTTGCTTCTATGGCTCGCCTGGACATCATTTAGCCTTCAACGGACCCCACGAAGGCTCTGAAATCTTAAAATGAAACTCAAGCAGCTGCTTCTAAAGGATAGCCCAAGCTTATTCTATTTTAATACTTATCTTTAAAACTAAAACATCCTTGAAAAATTTGAAGATACCTTCCCCAAGGATAAATCGGGGGGTACTCATAGGTCCAAGGACTTTAGTTGGAAAGAGGAAGCACAGTTTGGATGAAAGAGAGAGATGAATAAAGCTGCTGAGATCATGGAAGGCTTTGGGGTAAGGATGTAGGTGGAGCTGGAAAAGAAGGTGGGAAGTACTTAGAAAGCCAAGAAGGAGGAAGAATGGAACTTCTGGTAGTAGGTGTGGATCTCTGGGGACCAGCCGACATCATCCGATGCCACTCTCCTGTCATCCTGCCCCACTAGTCTACTTTCATTCGTTAGAACAGACAGACCTGTCTAGTTTAAGGTTTTTTCTGGCCTTGTGTTCCTGAATGCAGCTGACAACACCCCTTCTCTTTTTCTAAGGCTGGTTCTTTCTTTTCCATGAGATCTTAACCAAAATATGAGTTTTTCACCAAGGTCTTCTCTGACCCCCTAATCTTAGGAAGGCTCCTCACATTATTCTTTCATGCATCCACCTTTTTCCTTTGAAGCTTGTGTTAGTTTCCTATTGCTACCCCCATCAATTACCACAAACTTAGTGATTAAACAATACAAACCTGTCCTCTTACAATTGTAGAGGTCAGAATTCCCAAAAGCAAGGTGTTGTGTTCCTTCTGGAGATTCCAGGCAAGAATCTGTGTTCTTCCTTTTTCTAGTTTCTAGAGGCCACTTGCCTTCCTTGGCCTGTGGCCACTTCTATCATCAAAGACAGCAGCAGAGCATCCTCTAATCTCTGTTTATGCATCCATCATCACATCACCTTCTCTGAGTCTAACCCTCCTGTCTCCCTCTTATAAGGACCCTAGTGATGGCATTGGGCTCCCCCAGATAATCAAGGATAATCTCCCCATCAGGAGAGGCTTAACTAATCACAATTGCAAAGTCCCTTTTGCCATGGAAGGTAACACAATGGGTGTTAACCTCACAGGTTCTGAGGATTAGGACATAGACATCTTTGAGGGTCTTTATTCAGCCTACAACAGTGCTCTTATCACAAATCATAATCGTGTTTTTGTAAACTTTTTAATTGTCTATCACCCATGTCTATATTCAGCAGATGTAGGATCCAGGATGAAAGAACTATGACTGTATTATGATGCCAGGTGCATAGCAAAGGGTCAATAAAAATTTAATAAATGAGTTAGAAAGAAGAGAGCAGTGGGATATATGAAGACTGAGGACATGGCCAAGGAAGGTGGACATGGCTAATCTGTCTATGGCAGATTTTACTAGAAAGTGGTTGGAAGCAAGCCAACCTTAATCAAGATGCTTTTCTTGCTCTGCTCTACAGAGCCTAGAAAAGTATAGGCTCTATCAAGCCTAGAAAAGTACTCTAACTGGTCCCCACCTGACCAATCCTCATGGCCACGAAAGTAAGATGATGTGACTGTCAGAACTATCAGAACTAGCAGGCTGGAATTGAGGAGGGCATTTTCAAAAAATGGTGGTGAGGGTGCTGCTACCAGATGAGGGGGCAGGACTTTGGGGGCAGACAGTAGAACCAATTCTCGCCCAACAGCTTTCCAGCACTTAGTACTCCCAAAAGCCATCAAATAAATCATCTTTAATCTTTTAACCCTCTTTCCTCTTCTTCTGGGTATATCTATCATCTCTTCCTGTCCTTGCTCCGTCCTCTATCTTTCCAGTTTTTCCCTCTCTCCTCCAAGGTACATGCTGATGTATAAAACCATACTACTTATTTAAATGTGTTCTACTTGCCAAATAAAGCTTTGTATTCCTAGCTCTTATTTTTAAAGCAAATGAATTTAAACGTCTACACTTAAGGATGCAGTGAAGAGAGCCCTTGGCTAGAAGCTTGGGGTCTTGAAATTTGGACGTAGTCTTCTAATTAGCTATGGAGGTGGACAAGTAACCTGGCAAAACTTGGCTTTTAAATTTCTTTCTGATCTAAACCTCTGAGATTATAAATATCTCTAAAATTCTGTTACACAAAGGTTAAAAGTAACTCAAATGAAAGGAAGGATGTTCATAATCAGGAAGATGGGTTTCCTATAATCTTGGAGATGTTGTTTTGTTTTTAGGAATCATTGTCCCTCAATACTGATAGTGATAATAGTACTAGCTTACATTTATTGAATGATTACCATGTCCTAGACACTGATTATTCTAAGTAGTTTATATGTACCATTTCACTTAATTCCTGTTTGGGAATAACTAAACCACAATCGACCAGAACCCCGATCCTTGAATTACAGTTTTCTGACAACTGTCCCTACCCATGAGAATGGATCTTTAAATCAGGCAGAAGAAATATAACGGTTTATCTACCTGCCCTAAATGCTATGTTTGCATTTACCTCATTTAAACCTCACAACAACCTACAGGATAAGCGTTAATGTATTTCTCTCTCCTTGGCTGACAATAAGTAATTTTTTTTATTGGAGTATAGTTGCTTTACAATGTTGTGTTATTTTCTGCTGCACAGCAGTGAATCCGCCATACATATACATATATCCCCTTTTTTTGGGGATTTCCAAAGATGGCCACAAATTATTAGTTGCTCTTCTCAACAAGAAACTTTTAGTTTCACTTTCAACAAGAAGTGAGAACTACTTCCCTTTCCCTTGAGTCTGAGCTGACCCCATTACTTATTCTAACCAACCAAAGGTGACAAAAGTTACACGGGGCCAGTTTTAGGCTGAGCCTTGTCCTGGCAGCTTCTCCCTTCACATCCTGGGAACCCAGTTGCCATGCTGTAAGGAAGTCCAAGCTACCGTGTTGCAGAGAAACCCCGGAAGATGAGACATACAGACATGGAGAAGCCCTGGAGGATGAGACACCAGATAGAGAGAAAAGGGGAGAGAGAGAGAACTGAGCTGTGTAAAAGGGCATTGCTGCCAACAGTCAGCACCCAGACCCCTTCTTCAATCTGCCAGTCAGTTAATCCCCTACCTGTACGCAGCCACGTGGAACACCCCCCAAAGGAGGCCAGATCGAAGGAGAACTTCTAGTCAGCCCTCAAACTCATAAAGAAATATGAGTTTTCATAAAGAAATATGAATTTTCATAAAGAAAATCATAGCTGTTTTAAGACACTTGCTTTGGGGTGGTTTGTTATACAGAATTAGGTATGTGAGACAGAGACAGACAGTGAACTCTTTCTTACCTCCTCTCTGTCACACAGGTGCTTTGACCCAGCGAGAGCAATAAATGTCAGCATTACTTAATACAATTTAAGGTATATAATATGCAAGGGAAACTGGTCTCCCACAGAGTACAAGAGTGTTTAGCCAGGAGTCAGATGGCACGGACTTTATGTCTTCCTGGTGCATGTAAAGGAGACAGACAGCAACGAAGATGAGCGGGTAAATGAGGCCACGAAAGCAGACTGACACACCATCAATTTGGCTGCTATGGTCAGAATCACAAAGTGGGAAGACACAGCTGGTTTGTCTCAGTAACCAGTCACCCGCATCCTTCTTCTTTTTTTTTTTTTCTGAGGAGACTAAGTTGACTTTGGGGCTTCCCTGGTAGCTCAGCTGGTAAAGAATCCGCCTACAATGTGGAAGACTTGGGTTCAACCCCTGGGCTGGGAATATCCCCTGGAGGAGAGCGTGGCAACCCACTCCAGTATTCTTGCCTGGAGAATCCGCATGGACAGAGGTGTCTGGTGGGCTACAGTCCATGGGGTCTCAAAGAGTCGGACACAACTGAGCAACTAAGCACAGCACAAGGTGGCTTTTATTCCTAGGATTTATTGATCTATTTATTTTGTATTTATTTGTTTGCCTGTGCCAGGTCTTAGTGTGGCACACAGGATCTTCGTTGCAGCTCGCGGGATCTTTAGTTAATGGCATATGGCATCTTAGTTGCAGCTCGAGAACTCTTAGTTGCAGCCTGCAGAGTCTAGTTCCCCGACCAAGGATCGAACCTGGGCCCCCAGCATTGGGAGTGCTGAGTCTTAGCCACTGGACCACAGGCAAAAGTACCCATCTGTATTTTCTCCTTTCCATAAAGACCTCAGGGATCCAGCATCCTTGGTCCCACACGACTCTGAATGACGACAGGAACCCCACAGTCACCCACACACAGATTTTTAGAGTCCTCATAGGCACTTCCATCTTTGGGAATCATACTCAACACCTCAACCCCCTGGATTTTGATCTTTCAGTCTGCTCTGACTTGTATTCTGTATGTGAGTTTTCCTCATTTTTATATTTTTGTAGCCTGTTCTGAGCCCCATCCATCTGACCTTCCAGGTTTAACAAGACCATTCAGGCCTCTGGTTCAGGCTTGCTAAGAGGATGGGCTTTTGTCAAGCCTACAGCTATCCATGTCCCTGAACAGTGCAGTTATCCCACAGCATCCTCCAAGGACCTACTAAGTACGTTGAAGATAAAAGAAGAATTAGACTTGACTTGCGTCCTACCACCAGGAGCTGCCAAATAGAAAAAGTCCAACTTTCCATCTCTAAAACACTCTTTGTGACCCTATGGACTGTAGCCCACCAGGCTCCTCTGTCCCTGGCATTTCTCCTAGGCAAGAATACTGGAGTGAGTCGCTATTTCCTCCTCCAGGGGATCTTCCTAACCCAGAAATTGAACCCACATCTCCTGCATTGGTGGCAGATTCTTTGCTGCTGAACCACCTGGGAAGCCCAAAGACTTGGGCTCTGCTTAATTAATATTTTGGTAAACTGAAAGTTATACCCATACAAGGACATCCAATTTGCAGTGAATTAGAAAACCATAAAATACACCTGACACTAAAATTATTCTGCACAGAAGTCAATCATTCTTTGAGAATTCATGAGCCCCTTCGCGTTCTTGCAGAGCGTCTGGAATATCATTATGAATATCAGTTATCATTCTGCTTGCAAAGCAGAGAAATGCCAATTAGCAGAGATTTCCTATTGACAGAAAGCCAGCAAAACCAGCTCTCACTTGGTAGGGAAAGACAGACATTAGCAAAATAGAGAAAATGAGCAGAAATTAGAATAGGGGAGAAAGCTTACATATTTTACCAATGCAGAATTTGAACGGTTCAGTACCCAATCTTGGGACAAAGTTGGGCAAAAAGTGGTTGGTGCTTCCAGTAATGTGTCCACACCAGACTCTTCTTTTTGTTTAAGAGCTGGGATCAGACAGGGGGAGGATTCCCTTACTTTCTTCTTTTGGAACAAAAGCTACACATTATTAAGATGAAATCTTTCTGCCATCCTAAAAGGGGAGCTGGGGAAGGTAATTACTGAACAGAGATTTACACTTCAATGTTAGCAATGCAGAAGCCACTCCAACAAGGGAGTTTACAGGTCACAATGCAACCAGAGTCCTCACAACTGAGTAATTAACAACACCCAGCTGAGTTCTGGAAATATGTTTCAGACAAATGTCCAAAAACCAGAGTGAGCAATTAGTCTTCCCGCAGAATTATTTCAGGCCTCTAATTTGTTGAGAAAGGAATTACTGGCTCAAGAGTTCACAAGGCTGCAGTAATTAAAACCAACAAATTATAATACATGTATCTGGATAAAAGATATTCATCACCTGGAGGGTGTGACTGCCACAGCCCACGTGCTCAGCGTTCACAGTCCTTCCTATCAGGCGCCTATCCGCTCTGGGCTGTGGAAACGGTGTGCTTAGAAAGGGAGGATTTCACTCGCAATGCCCCTCACTTGGGTCCTGTGTCTTTCCCAGCCCTGAATGACAGCCGCATAGAAGGCTCCGGGTTGCAGGGCAGAGGGAATGAGAAAAGGAGGTTCTATTCATTTTAATGCCTGCAACTGCAGGAAATGAAGTCTCGGCGGGGTGATGCTCTGTGGCCAGCATAAGAGATGAGAAGAAATACCTAAGTGTGGCTATGAATGAGAAAGGTCAAAGAATTATTTTTCTTCTTCATCTTTATGCAATTTATGGGGAAAGTGGCATATCATTACTCAAAAAGATAGAAATGAGACCATTACCGTTCCTTTGACTTCACTGGCTGAGCCACACTTTGCATTTCAGAGCAGTTCCTCAGGGCAGGGGCGAGGGCATTTATGCTGCCAGACTTCCCCAAAGGTGGGAATAAAAATGATGAAGTTTGGGCCCCCTGTCTGCGTTCCTAGTTAATGATTCACCTGTTATTTAACGACGGCCGCAGTGTCACCGGCTAACTCAACTGGCTCACTTGCTCGTCCATCATCTCAATCACTGAGAAAATATTAAAGAGACTTTCTACTTAACATGTCTTTTAGGCTGACCCAGAGTTTTGAAAAGCTTCTTCTTTGGTTTAAACTTTGTCATTGGTTCCCTGACTCCCAGCAGAGTGTTCTGGGGCCTGATCTCTTAAGAACTGGGAGCAGAACCTGAGGTCCAGCACTATGATGATCAACATTGTGCCTACTCAGTCCTGGGTTAGCTGATGATTCTTAACCCTGGGCTCCAATAAGGATGTCCAGTTCCTCCACCCGCGCTCTCCTGCCCTGTGATTCTGGCGCCTCCCCACCACGGCTACACACAAGGGCCCAGCCACACATGGACACCTTCTGTTGGTTGTTTGGTATTATGGGCTGAACATCCTCCCAAAATGTCTATGTTGAAGTCACAGTGTCTTAGAATGTGACTGCATTTGGAGATAGGGTCTTGGAGGTAAAATGAGGCCATTAGGGCAGGCCCTACTCCAATATGACTGGTGTCCTTATAAGAAGAGGAAGTTAGGACACAGGCACACACAAGAAAGGCCATAGCGACCCCATGGACTGCAGCCTACCAGGCTCCTCCGTCCATGGGATTTTCCAGACAAGAGTGCTGGAGTGGGGTGCCACTGCCTTCTCCGGTGAAGGTACCAGCCACCTACAAACCAAAACGTACAAAATGCTCAAAAATGATCATCTTTATTTTTTTAGCTTTTTGTTTTATATTGGAGGACAGCCAATTAACAATGCTGTAATAGTTCCAAGTGGACAGCAAAGGGACTCAGCCATACATATACATGTATCCATTCTCTTCCAAACTCCTCTCCCATCCAGGCTGCCACATAACATTGAGCAGAGTTCCATGTGCTATACAGTAGAACCTTGTTGGTTTTCCATTTTAAATACAGCAGTGTGTACATGTCCACCCCAAACTCCCTGACTGTGCCTTCCCTCTGCCCTTCCCTCCTGGTAACCATAAGTTCATTCTCTAAGTCTGAAAGACATTATTCTTGGTGACACACAGAAACCCAAAGGACACACAAGGTGAGCTTAGTTCTAGCTTCTTCTGCCCGAGAACAGTTTGAATTTAGTTGCTCTAACAATCGTGCTACCAACAGGGCACAGCATCTCAGATGTGATAACATTTCTAATCAGGAAAGGTCTATGAAGTGTGTTGGTCTCATTATTATGGATTACATGTGCCTTTTCCAAGCAAATATCCAGTAACCTTCCTTGAGACTGTGGAAAGAAGACTTAAATATCACTTTGGAATCCCTATCTGAGAATGACAACTAAATAACCATTATCAGCCAAAATCCAGAGGAAATACTATCTAGATAAGATTCCAGGGCTCGGGAGCTGATTCAAAAAGAAGTGCTTCTGCATTGAACCATTTAATAAGAAAACATTTGCTGAAGAGTTATAATGAGTTACACTAAAATACTATGAAACATTTATAGAGAAAAATACAGCTTCCAAAACTCATTCATATATTTCATCCCATTTTACCCTTTCATTAATACATTCACAATGGATACATGTATACGTATGGCTGAGCTCCTTCACTGTTCACCTGAAATTATCACGACATTGCTAATTGGCTATAGCCCAATGCAAAATAAAAAGTTTAAAATAAATAAATAAAATGGATTACTACATAATGGCCACCTGATGCAAACAGCCAATTCATTGGAAAAGACCCTGATGCTGGGGAAGATTGAAGGCAGAAGGAGAATAGGGCAACAGAAGATGAGATGGTTGTATAGCATCACCGATTCAATAGATACGAACTCGGGCAAATTCCAGGAGATGGTGAGGGACAGGAAGGCCTGGTGGGCTGCAGTCCATGGGGTCACGAAGAATCGAACATGACTTGGCAACTGAACAACAACAAACCAAATAATAATAACACATTCACAAGTAGACAGAGCTGATAGTATTACTTCAGTGTTTGGGGGTGGGGGGAACATGAGGCTCTGAGAAGTGAAGTGATCTACCCAAAGACTCTCAGTAGGTACTGAATCCAGGCTTGGGATTGAGAGTTTTGACCCCAAGTCCAGACTCTCAGTAGGTACTGAATCCAGGCTTGGGATTGAGAGTTTTGACCCCAAGTCCAGAGGACTTGAAGTTACAACATCACATATAGGCTAAGGGATCAGGGCTCACTCCCAGGACCTATTGCAAGGCTGGGACATAATCTCTTTGCATAGAGAATGGAAAGCATAACCATGAACTAGACAAAGTCAAGTGCTAGCTCCACCACAAACCAACTGTGGAACCTGGGGCAAGTCACTCCTCTCTCTAGACACCAGTTCCTCACTTGGAAGAGTAAATAACAGCTCAGGAGTAACAGAAAAGGGGACACAGCTCAGAAAGTTCTGTACTGCAAGTCTACTGGAAAAGCAGGGCTAATGGAACTAGGGTGACCTCTTGAGAACCTCAGCAGTGTTCACCCTACAATCACCAAGGAGCCCAATGGGTAACAACACCCTAAGACAAGAGAGCCAGGGTGCAGAGGAAAGGATCGGTGGGAAATGTTGATTTAGAGGATCACACAGTGTGTCTCTGAGCAAGTCTGCCAGCCAAGCTGAGCCTTCTCCAACTCATGCCTGAGTCTTAAGGAGAATAATAATAATAACTACAATAAGGGAGAGGAGAAAGAAGAGGAAGAGGGGGAGAGTTGAGTAAAAACTAGAACTATTTTATCTTTTTTAAAAAAAATTATGTTTTATCTTTTGGCTGAGCCATGCAGCATGTGAGATCTTGGTTCTCTGACCAGGGATGGAAGCCATGCCCCCTGCAGTAGAAGCACAGAGTCTTAACCACTGGACTCCCAGGGAAGTCCAAACTATTTTATTTTAATTTCTGTAAAACGGGGACTACTGGTATGTGTGTGGCACTGGACAAGCCATTCCACTTGTCCACTTTCTCAGTGTAAAATGGGAGGCTATGCTCCAATGTACTTCCTTGGATTGCTGTAGGATTAAATATGGGATGCATGAAGCACTTGGAAGTGCCTGGTACATGATTTTTATCTCTTATGATATTATTATTACTAATACAGCTTCACTGCTTTGTAGCCTGGTAGCAAACTACTCAGCTGAAAGAAGGCTGAGCACACAAGGACTGATGCTTTTGAACTGTGGTGCTGGAGAAGACCCTTGAGAGTCCCTTGGACTGCAAGGAGATCCAACCAGTCTATCCTAAAGGAAATCAACCCTGAATATTCATTGGAAAAACTGATACTGAAGCTGAAACTCCAAGACTTTGGTCACCTGATGAGAAGAGCCAACTCATTGGAAAAGACCCTGATGCTGGGAAAGATTAAGGGCGAGAAGAGAAGGGGGCAATGAATGATAAGGTTGAATAGTATCACCAAAAATGGACATGAGTTTGAGCAAACTCCAGGAGATGGTGAAGGACAGGAAAGCCTGACATGCTGCAGTCCATGGGGTATCAAAGAGGTGAACACAACTTAGTGACTGAACAACAGCAGCAACAACAAACTATAGCACAAGTGGTCCATATTTAGGGTTTCTAGAAGAGAGTTCTTGTTTTGGCCTCACCAGTGGTCCTTCTTCTGATTACAGAACCTCTCTTCCCTGTGGGAAACCCACTGGGTAGTTGGATGGGACCAGCACAACCACCTTCAACTGCAGGGAAAGCATATAACCAAAGGCACGGCTGACCAGGAAGAGCCTCCTAGTCCCCTGGCCACAGTGACAGGTTCTGGCATGGGCAGGTGACCACAGCAAAGCCAATCCAATCCACTCCATAAAACTTGATGTATGGATTCTAAGAGAGAAGGAAGGCCTTTGTTTTGCTGATCCTGGGAGCTAAAATTATAATACGGGCTTGGAGCAGCTCTAAGAGAAAAACTTTGTGAGAAAGAAGCCAAGGAGAATTCAAGCATGGCCAAGAGGAGGTGAGCTCAGCCTTGGTGGACCCCATGGTCCAGCTGCATGGGGATCTGGATCTACTCTTGGATTTCTCAGTTAGGTGAGCCAATAAATTCTCAACTTGGCTAACAGCAGCTAACATTGGTTTCTGTCACTTTCAACCAAGAGTCCCAACTAATTCAGGTTGTTGCTGGGGTAGGCTGGAAGTGAGAACAGACCTGGCAGCCTGGGCACCAAGGCAGACCTTCTTCCATCTGGAACAGAGAAGGCATGGTGGAAAACCAAGGTGGACTCAGCATCCCAGCTGTATCTTGGCCAACTCCATTGCACATGTCACCACAGCAAACAAGAGCAGAAGAGGAGGAATTGGGCAGAGTCCAGATGTCATTTGAAAGAACTATCTACTAGGAGCCAAATTAAAAGTACATCGGGTTTCTTTTATTGTGTTTTTCCCATGAAACGCATCTTCCTCCATCCCAAATTTTTTTCCACATTCAGTTCAGTTCAGTGGCTCAGTCATGTCTGACTCTTTTCAACCTTATGGCCTGTAGCCCTCCAAGCTCCCCTATCCTTGGAACTTTCCAGGCAAGAATACTGGAGTGGGTTGCCATTTCCTTCTCTAGGGGATCTTCCTGACCCAGGGGTCGAACCCTTGTCTCCTGCATCTCCTGCATTGAGGGAGGATTCTTTACAGCTTGAGCCATTTGGAAAGCCCCTTACAATGTATGAATGTATCAGATCAACATACCATAAGCATTCAATGTTATGGGTCAATTATATCTCAATAAAGCTGGAAAAAGGAAAAGAGGAAGGAAGGGAGGGAAGGTGGAAATTTTGTGATAGAAAAGAAGGATTTTGCACGCTGAAAAATAAAGGGCTAGAACCAAATAGAGTAGCGAGGAGCCAAAGAAAAAAGTCACTGGGTCAAGACCCAAAGCCTGTGCCCTTGTTTGTAGGTATCTGCCTTAGAAACTCCAAACAGGCAAACATGGAGAGAAACTGTGAGGAGGGACATTACCCAAATGCCTAAAACCAAGCTAAGCCCAAGACTTGACTCTGGCCCCTTACACCAGAGACACCCACCAGGTTACCGTTCGTGGTCACAGGTTCACGAATGGATGGGGGCATTGCCTAACCTGCATCCAGAAGGTTACCCACTGCCCAGGTCAACTGTGAGATGTAGCCAAGCATTGGTTGGACCTCATATCTGCAGAGCTCCGTAATTTGACTGCTGTGAAGACCCTCCCCACAATGCCTCAGCCGAGGAAACCCCTAGACCTCTCTGAGGAGAGAAATATCACAGAAAGGAGTTTCTGAACCTATATCTTCAGATCACGCTGGGTACCCTAGGGTCTCCAGAACAGGGAGACAGTGAACTAATAATCATCACATGAGTATTGTGTGGAAAAACCCTAGCAGGACTCCCAAAGGGCAATCAGAAATCCACAGGAGGTCTGCACATTTATTTCAATCTCTCATGATTTTAAGCAGTCGACTGCAAAATTTTCGTGTTGAAAACCCATTCAGTAAAAATTTTGAACATTCACTCTCCAATTATACATATATATATTTACTTATTTATGGATTATGTACATGTACCACTGTTCTAACAACATGTGTATTATAAAACACACACCAAAAAAGGTATTTTTAAAAGATACAATAAAGAAGCAGAGAATATTTCTGCTAACTATCTTGCTAAGTATATTATTGGCCAACATACAGTTAAGGTTTGACATTAGTGACAGTGATATAAATTCATATTTTAAATAATCTTTATTTCAATTTTGGGAGCCCATCTCTCATTGGGTGACTATACTATAACTATTTCTATCTCATATTATGTTAGACGCAGAATTTGTCCTAAAAGTAGAAGCCATAACGCCACCGTCTGCCCAAGCTCTGCTTGCTGGTTGCATTATTCATGTCGCCTTAAGCCCAGAGTTTCATTTTAGAACTGTTCAAGCCTCTCATCTATTTTGTGCGTGTTAAGTGAGATATAACCAAGAAAAACCATCTGTAAATTCACTCAATCAAGGAAGTGAGCAGAAAAATACACTGGAAGCCAGTGAAGGTGTGCAGTCCTCATTGTCAGCGCCAACACCTGGGAGAGCCTCCAATGAACCTCAGGATCCACAAGTCCTGGAAGGCGTGTGGCTGCACCCCACGACCCAAGTGAGGTCAGGACGCTGTATGATTACAGAGATAAACACCAGGAAATATCTTATTTGCTTTGTAGATTATAAAGAAATAGAAGTTCTACTGTTTGTCCATGGGCCCAGTGGGTCGTTTGCACAGCCCTACCCACTTTGTTGACCCCATCACGTGAACCAAGATTATGGCGGTGGCTGGATGAGATGGTTGGATAGCATCATTGACTCAATGGACATGGGTCTGAGCAAATTCTGGGAGATAGTGAAGGACAGGGAAGCCTGGCCTGCTGCAGTCCATGGGGTCTCAAAGAGTGGGACACAACTTAGTGATTGAATAACAACAACATTTCCCCACTCAGGGCCTCTCTTCCTTCTCACACACTCTTCAGCTAAAGAAACACAGCCTTCATTACCAAATCCTTCCATCATACCTATCAGATAAAATTCAGACTCCATAGCACGGCACAGAAACCTTTGTGCCAGACTGCTGTACCTTTCCAGCTTTATCCCTTCCTCTTTCTCCCACTAAAAACTCTATGGTCCACGCTAGCAGCCACTTCCCTAACAAACCAGTTTTTTTCAGGGCTTCGCAATTGCTCTTTTCTCTGCCTGGAATGTCTCCCTTTAACTTTACCTTCTACAAATCCCCAACTCATCCTGCCAATTCCAAGCTGTATGTTACACACTCTAGAACCCCAATGAATAGCCTCCATCACGCAAGATACAATTGTTTATTCTTTTCCCAGTAAATTATTTAAGCACTCATCTTTCTCCCGGAACCTTCTCACATCCCTTAAATTTTTTCTTAACAAATCAAAGGAGCTTAGCTCATCTCAGAAGGGTCCTCTGTCAAAGTCCTACTGAGAGAATTAGAGTCCTGTCCCTACAACTGCCACTTCTTGCCAGGTTGTATTTTGGAAACACTGGGTGCTTGTTCACTCTGTACACATCTCACAATCACTTATCCCCTGAACACAATCCCATGGACACATTTCCCTTCTGCTCTGATGCCCTAGTTAGTCCAAGTCCCTTCAGAGACCCTGCACTTGGACTCCCGAGTGCTTTCTTCAGGTCCAAACCTTTACATCCATCCATGGCCCCTAAATCTCAAATCCTTCAAATGTGGGGGGTCCTGAAAAGCTTCCAGCGTCAGTAACACTCTTGGCCAAACCAGGACCCCATTAAAAAACACCTGGCCCTCTGGGTCTAAGCCTAATCACAAAGGTAGACAATTCTTTTCTTCAAAGTAATTTTATTTTAGGGGGGGTGTCTGTTACGCATTCTTGTGTCTATCACTGGTTTCTGTCTACCCCTAGGCAAGCTGATCACTGCCTCCTTGACCATCAAGTCTATATACCAAGGGGTGAGGCAGCTTCTAAGCCACTCAAAAAAAAAAAAAAAATGCATCTTGCTACACTTTCACTTGAGAACACAAAACAAAGCAAAGCCGCCAATATCTGCCTTTAGTTCTACCTGTACTGAGAACAGCAGGCAGTTTATCTGACTAAAGAAAAAGAAAAGAGCCCACCAATCCCCACCTCACATGAGCAGTCTTCCCTGACAAAAACTCAACATGCAGTCACAAGGCATCACATACATCATCTCCCAAGTTGCCACTGCCCTTGCTTCATAGGTCCTGTTACACACTGAATTGAATACAACAAAACTCATGTGCTGAAGTCTTAATCCCAATACTTCAGGATGTGACTGTATATGGAGACAGTCCTTACAGAGACAATAAAGTTCAATGAGGTCATGAGGGTGGGCCCGAATCCAGTATGACTAGTGCCCTTATGAGAGAAGAAATTTGGACATAGACACAGAGGGAAGACAGTGTGAAGGAGGAGATAGCCATCTACACGCCAAGGAAAAAGACCTCAGAAAAAAACATCACTGCCAACGCCTTGATGTCTGATTTCTAGCCTCCAGACCATGAGGGAAAAAATTCTGCTCTTCAAACACCCAGTCTGTGGCACCTTGTTACTGCAACCCTAGCAAACTAATACAGATCAATATCTCTATCAGGGAGTGAACACCTTGTTACTGGGTGTTATTACCTTTGTAATTTTCAGCGCCTTGCACAGTCCCTGGCCTGTTCTAAGTGCTCCTAGCATGTTTGTCGCTGAGAGGAGGGAAGGATAGAGAGGAAGGGCTGGGAAGGTGGGATGAACGGGGGCCTGAGCCCTGGAAAAGGCCGCTTTATATAGTCTGTCTTCTGAGTCTGTCAAGCTGTGTTCTACTCATGCCAAAAGGAATCCCTTGGCAATTTTATCATTTCCCTCTTCTTTGACTTCCATCCCTGATTATATAAACCATGGGTATGCCGGGACATGTGGAGGGCTTACTGTGGGCAGAGACTTGTGGTTAGAACCATAACAGAGTCTAGTGGTGTGGTCCAATAGGAATACAATGTGTGCCACATACACAATTCTAAATTGTCTAATTCCCACATTAAAAATAAACTTAAAAAGAATAAGCAAAATCAATTTCAATAATACATTTTTATTTAATCCGGTAAGTCCAAAAACACTGTCATCTCAACATGTAGTCAATATTGTTAAATATTAATGAGATATTTTACATTCTTTTTTTTGTTCTGTCTTCAAAATGTTGTATGTATTTTACATTCACAGCAAACTCTGTGCTGTGATCCTGACTAATCACATTTCAAGCTCTCGCTACCCAAAAGTGGCTAGCAGCTACTGTATTGAACAGCAGGAGAGAGTTGATGGTTAATGACAAAGACTTTGGAATCAGATGGACATGGATTTGCATGTTCATCCATCACTGATTAACTGAACCTTTCTGCACCTCAATTTCTGCACCTCTCAAATGGGAACTGATACCTCTTACGGCTAAAGCAAGGGTCTAATGTAGTAATCCAAGTAAAGCCCTCAGCACAGTGTCTGACACAGCAACCAAAAAAACACTATGGTCACTGTGTGCCAGGCTCCTTGCTATGTAATCTCCATGGTTATTATACAATAAACTGCCTTGGTTATCATTTTTAACGATTAGCACTAAGGTGACAAGAACTTATTTCTCCACCAGATGTCAGATGCATAATCTATCTCCTGCTTGGTTTTTCAACCTATAAAATGGAGTCGTGTCCGACTCTGTGCGACCCCATAGACGGAAGCCCACCAGGCTCCGCTGTCCCTGGGATTCTCCAGGCAAGAACACTGGAGTGGGTTGCCATTTCCTTCTCCAATGCATGAAAGTGAAAAGTCAAAGTGAAGTCGCTCAGTCGTGTCTGACTCTTCGCGACCCCATGGACTGCAGCCTACCAGGCTCTTCTGTCCATGGGATTCTCCAGGCAAGAGTACTGGAGTGGGGTGCCATTGCCTTCTCCAATAATGAATGAATCCACCACTAAAAATAAGAATGACCTCCCTATTTACATAGCATGACACCTCAAAATATTCATGTCAGTTTGGAAGTCTTCAGCGTACAACACTCGAGTACAGCAATGGGATAAAAGTTCTAGCCTTCTCTTCTCTGCATGTGCTTTCTCATTCTTTCACTTCAATACACCCCTAGGCAGAGAAATGGCTCCAGTCACTCAAATCCCTGAGCTGATCTGAGTCCTATGGTGCTCACTTTTTTTGAGAGAGAGAACTTCTCTGAAATCCATTCAGCCGCTACTTCTAAATTATGAGTGCACAAAAAGAGAAACACCTTCTTGTGAGGTCTCAACTCACCCTCACATAACACAAGTGATAAATGCAAGCAGGCGGCTCCCTTTAAAATATGTGTAACAGATATATTACTGTATCTGCTGCGTACTTTCATTTTCCCAGGCAATGAGCTCTCCTTCACCTTATGACAATAAATTACATAACCTCAGTGATAAAATAACAGCAAATAACAGTACACAAATAAATCATCATCATGATATTTTCTGCTTCGTAACTATTTTCAATTTCAGATCTCAAAGCCCTTTATAAACACAAGTTAATTAGCTATAGCACAATATGAGATAAGTCTTTTCCATTTCATATACTGGTACTTGATAAATAAATACTGAATATATTTAAGCTGTATAACATGATTCTTTGATATATGTATATGTTGTGAAATGATTAACCACAATCAAGTTAATTAACATACCCATTGTCTCACATAGTTATGATTTGGCGGAGGGGTGAGAACACAAGATCTACTCTCTCAGCAAATTTCAAGTATATAATATTGTTATTATCAGTTACTGTCACAGTGCTGTTTATTACATCTCCAGAACTTTTTCAATCCATATAACTAACCTTTTGTATCCTCTAATAAACTCCTCCCATTTCCCACATCCCCTTGGCCACAGCAACCACCATTCTACTTTCTGCTTTTATAAGTTTTACTATTTTAGATTCTACACATTAGCTACTTCATACAGTATTGTCTGTCTGACTCAACTTAGCATAATGCCTTCTAGGTTCATCCATGGTTTCACAAATGGCAGGATTTCCTTCTTTTTTAAGACTGAATAATATTTGTGTGTGTGTGTGTGTGTGTGTGTGATTTTTTTTAATCTGTTAATCTACTGGTGGATACTTATGTTGTTTCCATATCTTGGCCATTATGCCCTAAAGGTAAATCAAGTCTGCTGTAAATATGTTGTATCTTATCTTCCTATCCATTCAGCCATTCTTTGTCTTTTGATTGGTGAATTTAATCCATTTACATTTAAAGTAATTATTGACAGATAAGGACTTACTGTTTCCATTTTGTGAATTGATTTCTCACTGTTTGATAGGTTTTTTTTTCTTCCTTCCTCTCTTGCTGTCTTCCTTTTTGATTTGACTTTTTGTAGTGATATCCTCTGATTCATTTGTCTTTACATTTTGCATATCTTCTAGAGACATTTTCCTTGTGATGACAACAAGACTCACATAAAACATTTTATAGCAGTCAATTTTAAACTAATAGCAACTTAACTTCAATTGCCTACAAAAATTCTACAGTTTTCTTACTCCCTGCCTAATTTTCTGTTACCACTGTCACAGTTTACATCATCTTATATGGTGTATCCATTAACTATTATGGTAACTATACCTATCTTTAATATTTCTGTCTTTTAACTTTTACGCTTAAATTAAAAGTAATTTCTATACCACCACTATAGTATTAGATTTTTCTGAATTTGACCATATACTTATTTTTACCAGAGTTTTATACTTTCATATGTTTTCATGTTACTAATTAGTGTCCTTTTATTTCAACTTGAAAAATTCCCTTTAGCATTTCTTATAAGGCAGGTCTAGTGGTGATAAACACCTTCCACTTCTAGCAAGTCTATCTCTCTTTCATCTGTGGACAGCTACCATGGTCTCCAGTGGCCTGCTCTGTAGAAGACTGCCACTTTTGCTCTGCGGAAAACTCCAGAAGCCTTTGCCACCTCGTCAGCTCTAGTGCTGCCATGGATCCCCTGCAGCTGTCACTATGCAAGACCCCAGTGTTTGCCACTGCAATCACTAGCAGCCTGCTCCATAAAAGACCCCAATAGCTCATTGCAGCCACTGATGACCTCCATGGCTTTCACCACTGAGGGTGCCACAGTCTTCTCCTTTGTGAACTAAGGCTGCCTGAATCACTTTCATCCCACCCCCTGGAAGCCACCCCAGCCAGAGCCATTGCAATGCCCCAGTCCTGAGATCCAGCAGCTGTTTTTCAGGTGTCCACAACCAGCCCTGACCCCTGCTGCCACACAAATGCTCACTTCTAGCCTCTACAACCATGTACTTGCCTGCAAAGGGCCAGACCCAGGCCCCACTGCTGGCCACCACCACTGCACACACATACCTCCAACCCCTGGCCTTCTGCCTCCTACCCTCGCCATGCCTATCCAGGCACACTTTCCACTGGACCCAAAAGTACCGGTGAGGACAGCCACCACAGCCACCAAGAACACACCATAGCTTTTGCTACCAAGAGCCACATGGGGCCTTCTTCAAATGGAACCCAAAACACAAACAGCAACACAAAAGCATATGAAAGTATAAATCTCACCAGTAAAGATAAATATATAGTGAAATACAGAATAATATAATGGTGGTACACAAATTAGCCATAACCCCATTAGAAAAGTTAAAAGACAAAAGTTTTAAGAATAATTATAACAAGAAAAATTTGACAATAATCTCAACATAAAAAAAGTAAACTTTGACTTTAAGAACACAAAGTGTGAGGGAAATAAAATTGGAGAGGCTTTATATGCATTTGAATTTGAGTTGTTACTAAACTAAAATAGATGTTCATAAATACAAGATGTATATGAGCCTCATGGTAACCACACACACAAAAAAAAAACCTAGTAGATACACAAAATAGAAAGGAACAAAACTAAATTACTATTTATTTTTTAAATAGCAAATAAAAAAAGAAGACAGGAAGAAAAAAAGAAAGGGAAAACATTAACTGCAAAACTGGAAATAATTAACAAAATAGAAGAGTAAGTTCTTAACTACGAAAAAGTATTATAAATATCAAGGAATTAAACTCTCTAATCAAAAACTTGGTTAAAATGACAGAGTCATTTTACTTGAATGGATTAAAAACAAAAATAACAACAATGTCTAGTAATATGCAGTCTACAAGAGACTCACTTTAAGTATTAGGACACACATAGGCTCAAAGTGAATATATAAAAAAAGATATTCCATGCAAGTGGTAACCAAAGGAGAGCAGGGAAGGCTCTACTTGTAACAGGAAAAAAGTAGACTTGAAGTCAAACACTGTCACTAGAAAAAAAAAAGGCATTATATAATAATTAAAAGGTCAGTTCAGCAGGAAGATATAACAATTATCAATATATTTGCACCCAACCTCAGAGCACCTAAAAAATAAACACATACACACAACCTGTTAGAACTAATAAATTCAGTAAAGTTTCAGGATCAAATTAAACATATGCAAATCAATGACATCACACTAACAACAAACTGTCCAAAAGAGAAATTAAGAAAACAATATCACATTAGCAGCAAACAGAATAAAATACTTAGGAGCTAACTTAACCAAAGATGTCAAGGACTTGCACTGAAAATTATAAAACACTGATGAAGGAAATTTTAAAGTATACGAATAAATGGAAAGACATTCCATGTTCATGGATTAGAAGAACTAATATTGCTTAAAGGCCCATTCAATTCAATCTCTATCAAAATTTCCCAAATATTTTACATAGTTAGAAAAAAAAGTCCTAAAATTCATATGGAGTCACAGAAGACCCCAAATTGCCAAAGCAATTTTGAGCAAGATGAACAAAGTTGGAGGCATCACACTGTCTGGTTCAAACTATGTTACAAAGCTACAGTCACCCAAACAGTATGATACTAGCATAAAAACAGACATGCAGACCAGTGAAACAGAATGGAAAACCCAGAAATAAACTCATGCATTTACCATCAACTAATCTTTGACAAGGATGCCAAGAGCACACAGCTGGAAAAAGATAGTCTCTTCAACAAACGGTGAAGGGAAAACTGAAAATCTACATGCAACAGAATTAAACTGGATCCTTATCTCACACCACATACAAACTTAACTCAAAATGGATTAAGGACTTAAAAATAAAACTCAAAACTATGAAACTCCCAGAAGAAAACATAAGAGAAAACCTCCTTAACATTGGCCTTGGCAATAATTTTTTTGGATATGACAACACCAATAGCACAGGCAACAAAAGCAAAAATAGGCAAGTGAGACTGGATTCAACTAAAAGCTTCTTCACAGCAAAGGAAAAAGTCAACAAAATGAGAAGGCAACCTACAAAATAGGAGAAAGTATTTGTGAGCGATATATCTAATGAAGGGTTAATATCCAAAATACATAAAAAATCCATATAATTCAATTCCAAAAATATAAATAACCTAATTTTTTTTTTAATAGGCAGAGGACCTTAACAGGCACTACTCAAAAGAATAAGTTAAAATGCTAACAGATGTCTGAAAAAATACTCAGCCTATCTGATCATTAGAAAAATGTTAATAAAACCACAAGATGTCCTCTCACACATGTTAGGATGATTATTATCAAAAAGAGAAAAGATAACAAGTGCTGATGAGGATGTTAAGAAATGAGAATCCTTGTGTGTTACTGATGTGAATGTGTATTAGCACAGTCATTATGGAAAACAGTGTGGTGCTTCCCCAAAAAGTTAAAAATAGAACATTCATATGATTCAGCAGTCCCACATCTGGATATATAACCAAAGGAAATGAAATTACAATCTCAAAGCAGTATCTGCACTCCTACATTCATTTCCATAATGAGTCACAATAGTGAAGATACGGAAACAACTTAAATGCCCTTCAAAATAGTCTTCAACAGATAAAGAAAATGTTATATGTATATATAGAATATTATTCAGCCTTAAAAAGGGAAGGAAACTCAATCATGTGCAACAATATGAATGAATCTAGAAGACATTATGCTAAACAAAATAGGCCAGACTGAGAAAGTCAAATACTGCACAATCTCATTTACATGTGGCATCTAAAGTAGTCAAAGTCATTGAAGCAGAGAGTAGAAGGGTGATTGTCAGGGGCTGGGGGGGTGCAGGGTAGAAATGAGTGTTGTTCAAAGGTTACAAAGTTTCAGTTACAGAAAATGAATAGGTCTACAGATTCAATGTACAGCGTGGTGATAATAGTTAACAATACTGTATTATTTACTTGAAATTTGCTAAGACAGATCTTAAGTCTTCTCAAACTACATATGATTCATGTCAATGTATGGCAAAAACCACTACAATATTGTAAAGTAATTAGCCCCCAACTAAAATAAATAAATGTATTAAAAAAAAAACATATGCAAATGCACAAAAATTGCAACTATATGAAGGTGATAGATATGTTAGTTAGCTTGATTGTGATGATATCTTCACAATTTATACATATATCAAAACATCAGGTTGTATAGTTTAAATGTATCTAGTATTTATATGTCAAAGATATCTCAATAAAGGCATTTAAAAAAGAATTTTTACAAGTTAATAATAAAAAGACAATCCAATTTTTTAAAGGACAAAGGATTTTAACAGACATTTCTCCAAAGATACATAAATGAGCAAGAAGCCCATGAAAAGATGCACAACATCATAAACCATCAGAAGATATAATTCAAAACTGCAATATGAGAGATTTCCCTGGTGGCTCAGTGGTAATGAATCTGCCTGCCAATGCAGGAGACATGGGCCCAATCCCTGGTCCGAGAAGATCCCACAGGCCACAGAGCAACCAAGCCTCAGCGCCACAAGAATTGAGCCTGTGCTCTAGAGCCCAGGAGCTGCCACTACTGAAGCCCATGAGCCCGAGAGCCCGTGCTCTGCTACAAGAGATGCCACTGCAAAGAGAAGCCTGTGCAACCAGAGAGAAGCCCCAGCTGTCTGAAACTAGGGAAAAGCCCAGGAGCAGCAACAAAGACCCAGCATAGCCAAAAAATAAATAAATAAAAATCAAGCTTTAGAAAAGAAACTGCCATGAGATACCACTTCACTTGAACAAATATGGCTAAAATAAAAAAAGTTAGATAATGATAAGTGTTCAGCAAGGATGTGGAGAAATTGGAATCCTCATACACTGTGAGTGGGAATGTAAAATGGTGCAGCCACTTTGGAAAACAGTCTGGCAAATCCTCAAAACATTACACATAGTGTTACCATATGACCCAGCAACCCTACTCCTACATATGTGCCCAAGAAAACAGAGTGTACACACAAAAATCTGCATGTGAGTATTCATAGCAGCATCTTTCATCACGGCAAAAATAAAAAAAAAAAAAACCCAAACATCTATCAACCGATGAGCATATAAACAAAAAGTGGTAAATCCACTCCATGAATATTATCAAGGAATAAAAAGGAATGAAGTACTATTTAATTCTACAACATGAATGACCATTGAACACATTACACTAAGTTAAAGAAGCCAGTCTCAAAAGACCACATGATGTAGGATTCCATTTATATGAAAAGTCCAGAACAGGAAAATCTATAGAGACAGAAATAAGATTAGTGGTTGCCTAGGATTTGGGGGAGGGGGTGCAGGGAAGGGAATGAGACATGAAATTTTTTTTTTAATAAATTTATTTATTTTAGTTGGGGGCTAATTACTTTACAATATTGTAGTGGTTTTTGCCATACATTGACATGAATCAGCCATGGGTTTACATGTGTTCCCCATCCTGGACCCCCCTCCCGCCTCCCTCCCCATCCCATCCCTCTGGGTCATCCCATTGCCCCAGCCCTGAGCATTTGTCTCATGCATCGAACATGGAATGGTGTTCTGTTTCACATATGATAATATACATGTTTCAATGCTATTTTCCCAGAGCGTCCCACCCTCACCTTCTCCCTCAGAGTCCATAAGACTGTTCTATGCATCTGTGTCTGTTATTCTGTCTTGCATATAGGGTTATCATTACCATCTTTCAAATTCCATACATATGCATTAGTATACTGTATTGGTGTTTTTCTTTCTGGCTTACTTCACTCTGTATAATGGGCTCCAGTTTCATCCAACTCAATAGAACTGATTCAAATGCATTCTTTTTAATGGCTGAGTAATATTCCATTGTGTATATGTACCACAGCTTCCTTATCCATTCGTCTGCTGATGGACATCTAGGTTGCTTCCATGTCCTGGCTATTATAAACAGTGCTGCGATGAACACTGGGGTACACGCGTCTCTTTCAATTCTGGTTTCCTCGGTGTGTATGCCCAGCAGTGGGATTGCTAGGTCGTATGGCAGTTCTATTCCCAGTTTTTTAAGGAATCTCCACACTGTTCTCCATAGTGGCTGTACTAGTTTGCATTCCCACTAACAGTGTAAGAGGGTTCCCTTTTCTCCACACCCTCTCCAGCATTTATTGCTTGTAGACTTTTGGATAGCAGCCATTCTGACTGGCGTGCAATGGTACCTCATTGTGGTTTTGATTTGCATTTTTCTAATAATGAGTGACGTTGAGCATCTTTTCATGTGTTTGTTAGCCATCTGTATGTCTTCTTTGGAGAAATGTCTGTTTAGTTCTTTGGCCCATTTTTTGATTGGGTCGTTTATTTTTCTGGAATTCAGCTGCAGGAGTTGCTTGTATATTTTTGAGATTAATTGTTTGTCTGTTGCTTCGTTTGCTATTATTTTCTCCCATTCTGAAGGCTGTCTTTTCACCTTGCTTATAGTTTCCTTTGTTGTGCAAAAGCTTTTAATTTTAATTAGGTCCCATTTGTTTATTTTTGCTTTTATTTCCAATATTCTGGGAGGTGGGTCATGGAGGATCCTGCTGTGATTTATGTCAGAGAGTGTTTTGCCTATGTTTTCCTCTAGGAGTTTTACAGTTTCTGGTCTTACGTTTAGATCTTTAATCCATTTTGAGTTTTTTTGTGTGTATGGTGTTAGAAAGTGTTCTAGTTTCATTCTTTTACAAGTGGTTGACCAGTTTTCCCAGCACCACTTATTAAAGAGATTGTCTTTTCTCCATTGTATATTCTTGCCTCCTTTGTCGAAGATAAGGTGTCCATAGGTGCGTGGGTTTATCTCTGGGCTTTCTATTTTGTTCCATTGATCTATATTTCTATCTTTGTGCCAGTACCATACTGTCTTGATGACTGTGGCTTTGTAGTAGAGCCTGAAGTCAGGCAGGTTGATTCCTCCAGTCCCATTCTTCTTTCTCAAGATTGCTTTGGCTATTCGAGGTTTCTTATATTTCCATACAAATTGTGAAATGATTTGTTCTAGTTCTGTGAAAAATACCATTGGTAGCTTGATAGGGATTGCATTGAATCTGTAGACTGCTTTGGGTAGTATACTCATTTTCACTATATTAATTCTTCCAATCCATGAACACGGTATATTTCTCCATCTGTTTGTGTCCTCTTTGATTTCTTTCATCAGTGTTTTATAGTTTTCTATATATAAGTCTTTTGTTTCTTTAGGTAGATATATTCCTAAGTATTTTATTCTTTTTGTTGCAATGGTGAATGGTATTGTTTCCTTAATATCTCTTTCTGTTTTCTCATTATTGGAGTATAGGAATGCAAGGGATTTCTGTGTGTTAATTTTATATCCTGCAACTTTACTATATTCATTGATTAGCTCTAGTAATTTTCTGGTAGAATCTTTAGGGTTTTCTATGTAGAGGATCATGTCATCTGCAAACAGTGAGAGTTTTACTTCTTCTTTTCCTATCTGTAGTATTCCTTTTATTTCTTTTTCCGCTCTGATTGCTGTGGCCAAAACTTCCAAAACTATGTTGAACAGTAGTGGTGAAAGTGGGCACCCTTGCCTTGTTCCTGACTTTAGGGGAAATGCTTCCAATTTTTCACCATTGAGGAGACATGATTTTTAATAGAAATGCTTCTTTTGGCATAATGAAAATATTCTAAAATTAATTGTATACTAAATATGCTAAAAACCATTGATTAAATTAGTGAATTGTATGGTACGTGAATTAGATCTTAATAAATCTGTTACTTTTTTTTTAAGATGAGGTTAAAGGCAATGAGCTTTATCTCAAAAGAGAAACAGACCATTAGTGGAAAAATTAGTAAAATCTGGATAAACTATAGTTTCATTAATAGTAAGAATATTGGTTTCTTAGTTTTAACAAATGCATCACCATAATATAAATTGGTAACAATAGGAGAAACTGTGAAAGGGGTATATAAGAACTCTGTACTATCTTTACGAATTTTCTATAAATCTGAAGTTATTCCAAAATTTAAAATTACTTTTAAAACGGTAAGCAAAACCCATACACTGTGATAACTTCATTATAATAGCATTCAAATAACACAAATAAACATGGGAAACTATAATATATCATTTGCGGACACAAATATGTAACAAGATACGAAAATATTCATGGGCACAATAAACACTCAATTCAGGATAGGGATTATCTCTGGGCTGGAAGAGAGCAGAACAGAAACTGGAAGACATCAGAATATCTTCTTTTTTAATTAAAATAATCTAAAGCAAATATGATAAAACATTAAGATAAGTTAAACTAATGATGTGGTCTGTATCCAGTGTCTGTCATATTATTCTTTGTTTTGATATGCTCACAATATTTTCTTTTAGATAGCGTGAATGGAGCAACAGTTGAAGACACTTGATGTATTAAGTAGTAACGTTTGTAGAGTAGAAAGGTATGATAAAGGATCCTATATGATTAGTATTTGGGTAAGGAATAAAGCACCTCACCGCTAAAAGTAGCTACTTATTCACCAGCAGAGAACACAAATGTGTCCTAAAAGACCACTTGGTTTTGTGGTTAGGACACTCACCGCCCTGAATCATATATACTATGACCCTGGGCAAGCCAACTAACAGTCTCATCTCTCAGGTTTCTGCCTGGTCACGTGGAGATAATAATAGTGTCTCTCACACTATGTTGGTGGAGAAGGCAATGGCAACCCACTCCAGTGTTCTTGCCTGGAGAATGCCAGGGACGGGGGAGCCTGGTGGGCTGCCATCTATGGGGTCAGGAGCCTGGTGAGCTGCCGTCTATGGGATCACACAGAGTCGGCACGACTGAAGCGACTTAGCAGCAGCAGCAGCAGCACACTATGTTGGAAGGGTTAAATAACATGATCGTCTAGGCATTCAGCAATAGCAGGAGATATTTTTGGTATTTTTGGCTACACATTGTGACATATTTGGCCACACATTGAGGGTGGGGTTCTACCGGTATCTAATGAGCAGAGACCAGAGATGCTACTGAACATCCTAAAATGCACAGGACAGTCTCCCAGAAAACAGAATTATCTTGCCCCAGATGTCAATAGTGACGAGCGGAGAAACTCTGAAGAAGAAGCCGCTACTGCAGGGCCTGGTGTATGGCCTCCACCCTCTGCGTTACCTGGCATGTGATCATCATGATCTCTGTTGTAATGTAACATCAGAAGAGACCTTGACACATGGTACACATGGATATATCTTATTTCACCTTTATTTTAATAGGTGTTCAGTTGGCCCAGACACGATCTGTCCTGCAGCTGGGATGACTATCTTTGCTGAGAGTGCTTTAGAATATAAGAGGTGTTATCTTTTTTTCCTTTGCTAACAGCTCCAAGCTGCTCTTCCATTCCCCTCCACTGTCATTTTTTATTTCCACTTTGTAGCTGCATTAATTAACCCTGGAAAGGATTTGGGGCGCCCATTGGTAGGAAGGACGTTTGCCTTCAAAGATAAAGCTGTATCATTATCTAGCCTCCGCTGCACACACGGGAACGCAGCCTTTGAAAAGAGCTGCTCTGGGCAACCAGCAGCAAATTATCCATTGTTAACCTTGGGCTGCCTTTTCAAAGAAAACATCTTGAGAGGAAAGAAAAGCAGAGACAAAACAAACAGGAGTCAGATAAGTTTTGGACCCACTAGCAGGACCCAAATTTCAGCGGCTGAGTTAGACCACAAAAGGTCAATCAACAACCACACTGAAGTAGGGTGGAAGTGTGTGTGGGTCCCTAATCAATTTGCCCCATTTTTTATGAAGAGATGCCTTTCTCATAAAACAACAGCAAATGTTACAGGCAAAGCTGCCACCTTCTCAAAAAAAGAGCATTTTGGACAATAAATAAAAATGAAGACCTTTATAATCTTTAGAGAATATTTCCATCTCTCGTTCTCAGCTTTCTTTGCTCACAAACCACAGCAAAGAGGAGCCTGCAGGACTGGTACCTCTGAATATGGATTAGATAATTTTCGACTGAGATGGAGAGAAGTAGTCACATATCCTGGGTTTTAAAGACAAGTGATCATGGGATCACTTGAGTGCCACCAACACTTTTAATTTCATAACAAATGGCTTTTCTATGGTGATCGTGCCACATCTTTCTTCCTTTTTCATTTCTAGGGCTGGATGTTAGCAGAGGGTCCCTAAGGAGGCCAACGCCATCTGTAATCATTCGGAAAAAAAAAGAATTTCTTGAAGGTATTCATATTTTTCCCCCTGTCAGGGGACAGATCTAACAAACAGGAGCCCAGAAATTTGAGTCCTGATTGGGAAACGTGAAGAGGGAGTAGGGAAAGTATTTGAAAGATGGTGAGATCGATGCCAAGGTGAGACATTATCTCTTCAATGGCAAGGTCTACACATGCGCTTTCCCATCAGAGCCGAAGGAGCCTTGGTGACAGAGGATGGGGTTCCATCAAGATGGTAAACAGAGCTAATAAACTCACGGCTGTTTCAGGAACGAGAGTAGAATAGGACTCCACACGGTACAATCATTTGGTACCTACAGCCCTTTTTCCCTCTGTCCCAGTCTGATTCCTCCTTCCCGGCTCACAGCAAGCCTCCTGCAACAACCCCTCAGCCACGAAGACTGAGCTCTGCCTCTCTCCAGCTTCCAGTACATTATTCTCATTGATTATGCTAGAATTTAAAAATTATATTTGATTTAGCAGTTGCTTCTATACTACCCAGTATTGTTCTCTGATTCTTTTTCGTCAGTAAAGTTTGTCGTCCCCCATATTTCCAGGTGAAGGATTATCTCTTAACTTTTTACCTTTCATTCTCTAGAGCGCAGGGCAAGCTAGAACACCCAACATTTGATAAACTGGATAGAAGTAACTCAGTGGTCACAGAGCCTAGATTTGTCCTTCATTGTTCATTTATACCTGGCACACGTGTGGGCATCCACATGCACAGACAGACTTTGTGGGGACAGAGGAAGAGACACAGATGATTTTCCAACTGGTACCATAAACCCAGAAACTGTGAGATTTCTATCCCAAGAAGCTCTGCCATGAAGCCCTCTCCTCTGAAAATGAGCAGATACTATCAGAGGGAGACAGGACCCAGGAGAGGGGGCAAAGGAGAAGCAAGAGAGGACAAAGATCAAAGCAAGTTGCCTCCCCTTCTTCATCTCTTTCTTGAAGGAGAGAAAAAGGAAGGAAGGAAGGGAAGGAGGGAGGAAAACAGGGAGGGATGGAGGGAAGAAAATAACAGATGTTAGCAAGGATGTAGAGAAACTGGAATCCCTGTATACGGCTGGTATAAGTGTAAAGCAGTGCAGCCATTATGGAAAACAGTAAGGCTCTTCCTCAAAAAATTAAACATAGAATTACCATATGATCCAGCAATTCCACTTCTGGGTATAGTCCCAAAAAGTTTAAAAGCAGGGGCTTGAAGAGATATTCGTCCACCCATATTCATAGCAGTATTATTCACACCAGTCAAAGGAGAAAGCAACCCAAGTGTCCATCAATAGAGGAATAAAAAATTGTGGTCTATACATACAGTGGAAAAGTGGCCTTAAAAAGGAAGGAAATTCTGACACATGCTTATGCTGAGTGAAATAAGCCAACCACAAAAAGACAAATACTATATGATTCCAGTCATATGAGGTACTCAGAATAATCAGATTCTTAAAGATCAAGTAGAACGGTGGTTGTCAGAAACTAGGGGGAGAGAATGAGGACTTAGTGCTTAATGGGTACGGAGTTTCTGTTCTACAAGATGAAAAGAATCCTGTAGATGGATGGCGGTAATGACAGCACAACAATGTGAATTACTTGATGCTATTGAATTGCATACTTAAAATGGTTAAGATGGTAAATTCTGTGTTATACACATTTGTTTCAGTCAGTCATGTCTGACTCTTTGTGACCCCACGGACTTTAGCCCACCAGACTCTTCTGTCCATGGAATTTTCCAGGCAAGAATACTGGAGTGGGTTGCCATTTCCTCCTCCAGGGGGTCTTCCCAACCCAGAGATCAAACCAGTGTCTCTTGTGTCTCCTGTATTGGTAGGCAGATTCTTTACCACTGAGCCACCTGAGAAGCCCTATGCTTATTTAACCACAACCAAAAAAATAAATTAACGTAGACCACAAGAAAGGGCTAAATAAATGTTAGTTGCCTGGAGGTAGGAGGAAGAGAAATATTAGGGGTGAGTTTTCCCTTCCCCCAGAATGACGCACAATGTGGCTGAACTTGACAGTCCTCCTTCTGTTTCCTGTCTCTCTTCAGTTCAATGTTTGTGAGTTAGTTTCATCCACAGGAAATAAATACTCCTCACGTGTGTGCTTCCCTTGTGGCTTAGCTGGTAAAGAATCCACCTGCAGTGTGGAGACCTGGGTTTGATCACTGGGTTGGGAAGATCCCCTGGAGAAGGCTACCCACTCCAGTATTCTGGCCTGGAGAATTCTATGGACTGTGTAGTCCATAGGGTCACAAAGAGTCAAACATGACTGAGTGACTTTCACGCACTCACACTCACATGCGTGTGTGTGTGTGTGTGTGTGTGTGTGTGTGTGTGTGTATTGGTGGAGAGGAGAAAGGAGACATAGACGACCCTCGCTAGGCCTGTGTCCTTCAAAAGCATTACACTGCATGGAGATTATACTGGATGGAACCATCCCCCGTCTTCTCAAACCCAGACACTGCCTTTATCAGGGAGCACCCAGGTATGGCCACATATCCGCTGGTTTTTAATTAACCTCTTATCCCACCCAAGTTAAGAGGCAAATTTATTTAGACTCAAAGTAGACAGTGATACATGCCTGTTTAATTAGACATTTTATCTGTTACCTCCATTAAGTTTATCCTTTTTGGAAAGCACTGTTAATTTCATTCCTATTTCCCCATCACAACCTAGCAAGGACCTCAATTGCTATAGACACTTGAGCCCTGGGGAAAAGAGGAAAAATCTATAAATTCATACTGGCCAATCCTGAATGAGGTCGGTTAGCAAAGAAGGGCTAGGACTCAACTAAATTAGGCAACAGATTAATAATAAAGAATGAGATGGTTGGATGGCATCACCAACTCGACGGACCCGAGTTTGACCAAGCTCCGGGAGTTGGTGGTGGATAGGGAACCCTGGCGGTGCTGCAGTCCATGGGGTCGCAAAGAATCAGACGCGACTGAGCGACTGAACTGAACTGATGCTGACCATCAGGTGACAGGGAGACCCTACTGGGTAGTGTTACTATTCACTGGATGGTGCTCTGATTCTTGGCATCGGAAGCCCATCCCTTGCTACTTTATTTCCGCATGGTTTCTAGCACTGGACACAATCACCAGAGAACCTTCTTAAACATCAGTCTCCCACAGCTGGAAGGGCCCCAGGAGATGGTCTTGGAGACATGGAAAGTCAGGCTCAGAGACAGTGAGCAACTTCCAGGAGGCCAGACACGCTCGGTCCCAGGGCGGGTCCCAGGATTCACGGCCCCACCTCCTTTCCGACAGACACACCCCTCACCTGCGTGAGCATCCAATATCACACACCCCTCAAATCAGTGTCAGGCGAATGTGTCCCACCACTCTCCACAAGGGGCTCGTGGTGGGTGCAATCATTCATCAACCATTTTCTTTTCTTTTGTGGCTACTCCGTGTGGCATGTGGGACGTTACTTCCCCCACCAGGAATCGAACCTGTGTCCTCTGCATTGGGAGAGCAGAGTCTTACCCACTGGACCACTAGGGCGGTCCTTCATCAACCATTTTCCGTGTGTGTATTCACACTTCTCGGTCCCGCTGTATAAACGTTTCCGGGTGTTTCCAGCAGAGACGCACAGGCCACCTCTGAGGAAAAGCAGACTCGTCTCTTGGGTTTCCGGAGTCACCTTAGGACCCAGACCTCACAGAGGGGAGACCCTTCTTCTACGAACGCAGAAACAAGGATTTGTTTTCCCACCTTGCCTGGGGCGGGGAAAGAAGGTTGCGTGCGTATTACGCCTTGTGTGGAGGTTGAATACTAACCCGTGAGGCAGGGAGCACGTCCAGAACACTCGGGCCCCATAGTCAGCCCCGGGAGCTGAGGGACCCGGGCGGGCGCCAGGGCACCTCTGCGGGCCACTGGGTAGGCGCCTGAGGGAAGCCGGGGGGTCCCCACGCTCTCCACAAGCCATCACTTGGGCACCCCGGGATTGCTTTCTAGGCTTCAGCAGAGTCGGTTTCCTTCCATAGCGAACAGTTTGAGAAATCCAGTATCCCAGGAATAGAAAAGACAGAGAGAGAGGGAGGGAGAGAGAGAGAAATAGAGAGAGGGGAGGGGGCGAGGATCAAGGTGGCAGTTAAGATTCTAAAACGCACGCGCTTAGCACGAACTCACTGGCCTGAACCCAATGCCGGTCATCAAAGGGAATGCGGGTTAACGTGCGCTAAGCTCCCAGAGTTAATCAGAAATGTAGAACTTTGAGGTCTGTATAATAGCCTTCGCTCGCCACACTTTTCATGCTGCCTTTTCAATTACCCCTTAGGCAATTAACTGTGCAGCTTAAATGCAATGTGTGGAATTCAGGAGAGATTAAACCTAATCCAGTCTGCTAGCAAAGCTCCAGCATTCAGAAGTTTAATGAGGTGATAACGGGGAAGAAACTGCCCTAACCCTTGCTATCCCAGGCTGCGCCCGAGTCCACTGTGCCCTGCTGCACACAGCTGCACACCGTCAAAAGCCGGCAGCATCACAGAGCAGCCAGGTCCCCCGGATGCTTTTAGAAAGCCTAGGCTCTTCTCTTAATAGAAGCATTTTGTTCAACTTGTTCTTGTCCCTTCCTCCTCTGACATCCAGGTTTCCCAGACCCTCCCAGGAATGACAGGAAAATGTCATACTCCACGCTTCTTTAATGTTTGGTTTTCTGGTTGTTTTGGTTAAGCCACTTACAAGATTACTTTTTTCTCTTTCAAACTGTTCAACTTTTTCTAACCTGTGATTCTTTTAAAAATTAACAAACATGTGTCCTTAATGAAACAATTAATATTCTATAAAGTACAACATTTGTGAATTGTCTAAGCAAAACAGGCTCCTTGAAGCAGAATAAAGTATAGATATCAAAGATACAGATTATCTTCCTACACAGAACATCAAACAACTTGGATGATCTTGCAAAAGTCATTTAGCTGTTTGTCTTTCAACCCTGCAGTCACTCACACAACAAATACTGACTATACTCCCACCATGACAGAGAAGCCTGTGCTGGGTATCATCTGGGAGACACACAGAACAGGGCCCCAGTCCCCATGGAGCTCAAAGTCTCCATGTGAAACTCAGCATCTGCCAAGTGCTCAATGCCAAACACAAAGAAAATGCTGCAGGAATTCAGAGAGAAATCCCTTTGGCAGGAAGTGATCGCAAAAGACTTACTGGGTGCAGCCACACTGGAGTTGGACTTTGAAGGGTAAGTGACATTCAACCGGCAGAAAAGGAGAAGGAAAATTATGAGCAGAACCTGAGCAGACACTTTAAAAAAAAAGTGTGTTCAGCAAGTAGGGGTCCAGGGTCCAGGTCTGCTAGCTGGCAGCAAGAGAGAATAAAACCAAAGAGCCAGGGACTTCTCTGGTGGTTCAGTGGTTACAAGTCCCTCCTGCCAATGCAGGGGACAGGGGTTTGATCCCTAGTCCAGGAAGATCCCAAATGTCTCAGGGCAACTAAGCCTGTGCTCTGCAACAACAGGAGCCACCATAATGAGAAGCCTACGCATCACAGCTGGAGAGTAGCCCCTGCCCGCCACAACTAGAGAAAACCTGTGCACAGCGGCAAAAACCCAGTGCAGCCAAAAATAAGTAAAGAAACTTTGAAACAAAACAAAGAACCAGAGCCTTTTAAGACCAGGCTGAGGAGTTGAGAGCCCATCCTCCACCGAGCCTCGAGCCTCGTATTTGGGGTAGAATAAAGCAAAGGAGAGAAGCGAGGAGACCAGTTTACCAGCTGATGGATGAGGTCATAAGCAGAGTGGAAACAGAAAAAAAAATAGACAAGAAATATAACAAGAAATTTCCTTCCAGTTCCAGAGTTCATCTTGGAGATAAGGAGAATATTAAGGAGGTTTCCAGGGAGGTGTTGAGCATAATGATGGCAATGACATTAAGAGTTTCAGCTTGGAATCTGAAAAAGTGTATATATATGTACGTGTGTGTGTCTGTGTATATATGTATATGTGTGTGTGTGTGTGTATATATATATATATATATACACATAACTGAATCACTTTGCTGTACAACTAAAAGTAACACGCATTGTAAATCAACTATACTTCAATAAAATAAAATAATATAATAAATAAATAGCTTAAGCTGGTTGGAAAGGAACATATTTTCCATTTTAGGATGTGTGAGATTTAGGTGTTGGCTAAACTTCCAACGAGGGAGGCCAACAAGAATTTAAATGAAGGACTGTAGTTTGGGAGACATCGGTCTCCAAATCCTCAACGGCAACTTGAAGTTAGACAAGATCAGTAAGTTCTCAACCCTGGCTGTGTATTAGAATCTCCTGGTGCCTTCTGAAAGCACAGATGTCCAGGCTGCACCCCAGACCAATTAAGGCAGAATTGTGGGGGGCGGGACAGGGGGGTAGAGGGGGCTGGGCGGGGGGAGAGGGAGTGGGTCTTGGGGGACAGCTCACAGGGAAACTTCCAGCCTTTGGACAATTCCGCTTTTTCACGTTCTTCTGAACAAAACTGGGGAGGGAAGGAAGTACAATGACTTATTCGCATTGACAGGTATATAAAAACATTTATCTTTGATCAAGAATCCGGAACACTCAGTTAAATATTCCTAAGTGAAGGCTGGCTTCTATGTTCCATAGCCCTGACTGGCAACATGTTTGTCCCCCTACGAAGAGAAAGGGTCAAGAGGGAAAGAAGCCTGAGAAAGTCAGAGGGTTGGGTTTGAGGGGAAGGTAGGGGAGGGTTGGCCACAAGACTGGAATCTTGGAGTGGCTACAAGTCAGGGCAGGTTGGAATTTGTGCTGCCTGCACACATTTCTCCACCATGGCCTAACTAATGATCCCACACACATTCTTTATTCCTTTTGGCTTAGAAATATTTTCCCATCTATTTTCTCATTTGATCCTACAGCCACCCTGTGAGCTAGACAAAACTGGCATTAATGATGATCTTTTTACAGATGTGGGAGCAGAAGCCTAGCGATGGTAAGTGGTCCTTGCCCAAGTGTCTCCCCACCCCCACCCCACTCCCCCGCAAGCAAAGCCAGGATCAGAAAGGATACAGCCCCCAGGCCAGGATTCTTCCCACCTGTCTGCTGCCTCCAGAGAGCAGGGAATCTAGGGAACCCAGTGGAGATGTGGGGGAGGGTTCAGAGACAAAGGGCTCTTCATGAAACATCCTCTTGGTCAAGCTATAAACCTAGTCCTCCACCAAGTTTAGAACTAGAACTCAAAGTACAAAGAAAGACTGGCTGGTTTTCTCTTTTTTCCCTGCATCTCTTCTGTTCCTTCCTCTATCCAGGGGTCAAGGTGCCTTGGAGCAGTGAATTTGGAAACTGCAGTCAAAGCAGGAAGACAGAAAAGCAAGCAGTATGTATTCTCCAGAGGCTGGCTGATCGTCACTATTAATCACCATTTAGCTATGAAGAAAAGGCTGATGAAAACTTGTCTGGAGGTAGTACTGATGTGTCTAGCCCTATGATCCCCTTGGGCACATGGCAGGTACTCAAATATTCGCCAAACAATTGGACATTCTACTCTGGGGACTTCACATTCTCTTGCCGTGAAAACACAGCTTCACTTCAATGAAAAACAACAAAGCAAAAGCAAAAGCAAAAGCAGAAACAAAAGAAACAAAAAAAAACCCAACTTTTACATTCCATTTATATCAGTTAGCATGCCACATATAAACCAATGGGCTTCCCTGGTGGCTCAGAAGATAAAGAATCTGCCTGCAATGCAGGAGACCTGGGTTCAATTCCTGGGTCAGGAAGATCCCCTGGAGAAGGGAAAGGCTACCCACTCCAGTGTTCTTGCCTGGAGAATTCCATGGACAGAGGAGCCTGGCGGGCTATATATGGTCCATGGGGTCACAAAGAGTCAGACACGGCTGAACGACTAACACACCCATATAAACCCATATAAACTTCCATATTCAGAGAGAATCACATGGTTACATCCACTTTCTGAAGAATCAGTGTGTCTCAAGGAACAGAGGTCCACTCATGCAGGAAAGAGTGTGTCAGAAATTGCAACTCTGGAGAGAGATCTCACTCCACTCTCGGGAACTATGCATTCTTACCCAGCTCTTTCTCTTTCTTGTCCACTTCTCTTTGAAGGATTCCTTGGCGTTACATCCACAAGTCTATGTGCATTAGGCCTTTCAGAACTCTTTGTGTCTCCTGTTTCAAATTCTCAAAAGAGAGACTCTGATTGAGTGCTTGTCAGGCAGTGGATTGGCTGGACCTTGGTCAGGCATCTACCACGGGTGCAATCAGGGAAGGGGAGCTGGTGTTGACATGGCTCCCTGATTCTACCACTCTTCAGCTGATGCTACAGGTAGGGAGGAAGCAATTTGCAAAAGGAGGCTACAGGTAGGACAAGCATCCAAAAATATATCTATTAGGATCACTGTCCTATAAAATTGTGCTGAGAAGTCGTTTTAAATTACCTGAAATAATATCAACAACCTCAGATATGTAGATGATACCACTCTAATGGCAGAAAGCAAAGAGGAACTAAAGAGCCTCTTGATGAGAGTGAAAGAGGAGAGTGAAAAAGCTGGCTTAAAACTCAATATTAAAAAAGCTAAGATCATGGCATCCGGTCTCCTCACTTCATGACAAATAGATGGGAAAACAATAGAAACAGTGACAGACTTTATTTTCTTGGGCTCCAAAATCACTGTGGACGGTAACTGCAGCCATGAAATTTAAAGACGCTTGCTCCTTGGAAGAAAAGCTATGACAAACCTAGACAGTATATTAAAAAGCAGAGACATCACTTTGCCAACTAAGGTCCGTATAGTCAAAGCTATGGTTTTTCCAGTAGTCATGTAAGGATGTGAGAGTTGGACTATAAAGAAGGCTGAGCACCAAAGAATTAATGCTTTCGAGCTGTCATGCTGGAAAAGACTTGAGAGTCCCTTGGACTGCAGGGAGATCAAAACGTCAATCCTAAAGGAGATCAACCCTGAATATTCATTGGAAGTACTGACGCTAAAGCTCCAATACTTTGGCCACCTGATGCGAAGAGTCAACTCATTGGAAAAGACACTTTTGTTGGCAAAGTAATGTCTCTGCTTTTTAATAAGCTATCTAGGTTGGTCATAGCTTTTCTTCCAGGGACGAAGCATCTTTTAATTCCATGGCTGCAGTCACCAACTGCAGTGATTTTGGAGCCCAAAAAAATAAAGTCTGTCACTGTTTCCACTGTTCCCCATCTATTTGCCATGAGGTGATGGGACTGGATGCCATGATCTTAGCTTTCTGAATGTTGAGCTTTAAGCCAACTTTTTCACTCTCCTCCTTCACTTTCATCAAGAGGCTCTTTAGTTCTTACCTTTAACACCCTCTTTTCTTCATGCATAAAATATGGATAACGTTGCCTGTATTATCTGTCTTATATACATCTTGTATCTTACAAATGGCAACATCTATTTTTAAAAAAGGCAGTGTGACTTTGAATAAAACACTATTATACCTCAGTTTTCTCACCTGTAAAATGGAGAAAATAACTAAATCATAAAGCTATTGGACAATTCAAGCCAGGGAACCACATTTAAGACAGCTTCTAATTAAATGTGGAGTCTGAATGTAAAGCTTTTAGTAACGTTCATTCTTTAAAGAGTCAAGTTGAGAAAAATATCTGAGTTAGGATTCTGAGAAAATCTTGGAATACAATTACAGCTTATTATCTCTCCAAAAATTCAAATGGGAAAAATATACTTGATTTGGGATTCAGTGAGAATCTCAGAATGCAGATAAAATGGAATTTTTATTTCTTGGGCTGTGTCAGTAGCTTTACTGCCCAGTTCGTGAGCTGGGTAGTAACAAACAAAAAAAAAAGTTCAGGAAGAGAAAAAATTCTGTTGAGAAGTTGGGCTGTGAGTTGTCTGTCGTATGCAGCCTGGCAGCTGCCAAGGGCACATGGTCTCAAGGCAGCCCAAACCCACAGGTGAAGAAGCGTCAACACACATTACTCAGGAGGGCAGCTCTCATCAGAGGCCTGGGTTAGTGTGCACACCACTTGGGTTTATGGAGAGCTTTAATGAGCTAATCCCTGCAAAAGCACTTAGCACAGTGCCTGGATCAGAGAAAGCGTTCAGTATACACTAACTATTGATACTGGTTTAGTTCAGTAAACACACTGAGCAACCTGGCAGGGAGCTGGAGAAAAAGCTGAATAAATCCAGTTCTGGCCCTTGAGAAAACATGCACAGTAAGTGTTAAAGAATCCACCTGGGCACAAACCTATCGGAGAGCTGTCAGGCCATCATAAGTAGAATGCTTGTCTCCTATAGATGTATTTGAATAACTTGTAGGTTTCATTCCTAGAGAGCCCTTCACACCAGATAAATACCACATATGCTTTATGCAACTGCTGGTATCTGCTTTTCTAGATATCTACTAAGTGTTAAATGCAGATGTGGTGGTTTAGTCACTAAGTTGTGTCTGACTCTCTGTGACCCCATAGGCTGTAGTCCGCCAGGCTCCTCTCTCCACGGGATTTCCCAGGCAAGAATACTGGAGTAGGTTGCCATTTCCTTCTCCAGGGGATCTTCTCAACTCAGGGATTGAACCTGCGTGTCCTGCATCTCCTGCATTGGCAGGCAGATTCTTTACTGTTAAATCTAAATACTTAATCTTTAAAATACTCTTTTGGGAGAATTTTACAACACAAACTGAAATGGCCGAAGAATTTCACAGTAAGAATACGATGAAGGTTAAACAAAAGATGACAAAAACTCCCTAAAGCAAGAGGAAGCATTTTTTTCATTGCTACCCAGGTTTCCAAACTGTATTCAAAATCATGAGTCACGTGTCTCAATAGCATTGAAACATGTATATTATCATATGTGAAACAGAACGCCAGTCCAGGTTCAATGCATGAGACAAGTGCTCAGGGCTGGTGCAATGGGATGCCCCAGAGGGATGGGATGGGGAGGGAGGTGGGAGGGGAGTTCAGGATGTGGGACACATGTAAACCCATGGCTGACTCATGTCAATGTATGGCAAAAACCACTACCATATTGTAAAGTAATTAGCCTCCAACTAAAATAAATAAATTAATTTTAAAAATAAATAAATAAAATTAAATTTAAAAAAAAGAACTTTTCATTGTCTAGTTGATGTTCACCAACACCACTGAAAGTGTGTAAGTTGTAGATATAAGCTGGGTAAGGGGTATTTTCCCTGGAAAATTTTTTATATATATTATATATATTATAATAATTATATATTATATATAATATATAACAATAATATAATTATAATATAATTATTATATATTATTATATTAGAATATATAATTATTATATATTATATTATTATAATTATATAATTATATACTATATATAGCATATAATTATATACTATATATACTATATAGCATATATATAGTATATATATTATATATACTATATACTATATATAATATATAATTATTATATATATTATATATAATTATTATAATTATAATTATATAATATACATATAGTATATTATTTTATTATATAATATATAATATAATAGTATATATACTATATAGTATATATAGTATATAATTATTATATTATATAATTATATGTTATTATGTGTATATATTATATAATTATATGTTATTATGTGTATATATTATATATAATATAATATATACTATAATTATTATAATTATATACTATATATATACTATATATAGTATATATATACCAAAGTATATAGTACTATATATATCTGCAGTGATTTTGGAGCCCCCAAAAATAAAGTCTGTCACTGTTTCCATTGTTTCCCCATCTATTTGCCATGAAGTGATGGGACCCGATGCCATGATCTTAGTTTTCTGAAGGTTGAGCTTTAAGCCAACTTTTTCACTATCCTCTTTCAAGTTCCTCAAGAGCCTCTTTATTTCTCCTTTGCAAAGCATTAAGGGAGTTCAATCAGCATAAGTCTCCCCCGACAGTTCTCCAAGTGAATTTCTTCTTGCACCATATCCAGGTGGGCTTCTGGCCAATCTCTTCTCTAATCAGGGTTTACGATAGACTAGTATGTTTCCTGCTCACACTTGTGAAGAGCTACATTAATCTTTTACCTTTGAAACTTCTTGGCTGAGCTTTCAAGGTCCTCCCTCACCTGTATAAACTCATCTCCACTGCACTCCCAGCTCAAGCTCACTGCTATCATGAATGGGTTTTTTTATTTGTTTATTCTTGCTTAGGATTCACTTCCTTGTCTAATCACTTTTCAAGCTGAAGCTTCAGGAAGCTCCCTCATCATCCTCTCTAGAGTCCTCATTGCCTCCTACATGGAGCCAGCACTACCAGCTGAGAACTTCTGTCTGTCTGTAAGTTTTTTTAACTCCAGCAAGACTACAGATTTCCTGAAGGCAGGGACCAAGTCATCTTTCTTTTGTATTCTGCATAGAAGCTGGTAGAGAGACAGGCCTGCATCACTGGCCAGTACACAGTCTCTCATTTACTCCATTATCCCTCATTGACATAGCACCTATTTTTAGGTGGTGAATTTGGTGCAGTGGATTTTTAAGCAGCATGCAGGGTTTATGGTTTGCTAGGGCCACTAGAGTCAATGGCAAAAATTTAAGAATTCGACTCTAAACACAAACTTATTTGTAAATTTTTTGTCTTACCGTGTCCCTCTCCTGTATCCTCATACCCTGAATAATAGTAGAATTAGGAGTCACAGCAATAGCTATAGCAGTAGTAATAGTAGTAGCACTGGTGGTGGTAATGGTGGTAGTGGTGGTAATAGTGGTAATAGTAGTAATAGTAAGGGTAGTAATAATAATAGCAGTAATAGTAATACTAGTAGGTCCTACAGGGCTTCCCTGGTGGCTCAGATGGCAAAGAATCTGCCTGCAATGTGGGAAACCCGAGTTCAATCCCTGAGTTGGGAAAATCCTCTAGAGAAGGGAATGGCTACTGTTCCCAGTATTCTTGCCTGGAGAATCCCATGGACAGAGGATGGTGGTGGGCTACAGTCCATGAGGTCTCAAAGAGTTGGACACGACTAAGCTACTATCACATATGTACACAGTAGATCCTACGTGATCTGTCACTCCTCATTACCTTTCTGACTTCCCTTATCTATCATTCTCCCCCTTGACCTCTGCACTCCAGACAACTGATCTCCCTATAGTTAGTCCCTTAAACACATCAGGCGTGCTTCTACTTCAGAACCTTTGAACTTGCTCCTCCCCAAACAGGCACACGGCTTACTCGCTCACCTCCTTCAGCACTTTTCTCAGAGGGAAGCTTCGTGATGATGCCTTCTGGACCATTCTCTTTGAAATTACAAACCCTCCTATGCTGTTGTTGGGATTGGAAATTGGTGCAGCCACTATGGAGAACAGTATGGAGGTTCCTTAAAAACTAAAAATGAAGCTACTATATGATCCTGCAGTTCCATCCCTGAAACTCGTCATTCAAGAAGATACATGCATTCCAATGTTCATTGCAGCACTATTTACAATAGTAAAGACAAGTTCAGTTCAGTCACTCAGTAGTGTCCGACTCTTTGTGACCCCATGGACTGCAGCATGCCAGGCCTCTCTGTCCATCACCAACTCCCGGAGTTTAATCAAACTCATGTCCATTGAATCTGTGATGCCATCCAACCAACTCATCCTCTGTCGTCCCCTTCTCCTCCCGCCTTCAATCTTTCCCAGCATCAGGGTCTTTTCCAGTGAGTCAGTTCTTCGCATCAGGTGGCCTGATTGCCAAAGTATTGGCATTTCAGCTTCAGCATCAGTCCTTTCAATGAATATTCAGGACTGATTTCCTTTAGGATGGACTGGTTTTCAAACCAAGATATTTATCATTTTTATTCATGAATTTTTGAATTATGTAGTAAAAAATGTCTAGCTTCTCTAATTTTTAGGAAACCTATTGGCTTCACATTATGAATGAAGATGAAATTTCTTCCTACCTCCCTTCTCTCCTCTCTATTACCCAATTTTCTTTTCTGCTACTTTTTTAATCTCATAGTTTTATATGTATTGATAGCCTGTTACCTGATTTAGCAGATTTAGACAGTATCTTTGGATCACTCACCATGAGAAATGAGAAAATCCATATACTTACATTACCCACCTTCTCATTCTCTCTGCTGCTGCTAAGTCACTTCAGTCGTGTCCGACTCTGTGCGACCCCATAGACAGCAGCCCACCAGGCTCCTCTGTCCCTGGGATTCTCCAGGCAAGAATACTGGAGCGAGTTGCCATTTCCTTCTCCAACGCATGCATGCATGCTTAGTCACTTCAGTTGTAGCCAACTCTGGGCAACCCTAAGGACGGCAGCCCACCAGGCTCCTCTGTCCACAGGATTCTCTAGGCAAGAATACTGGAGTGGGTTGCCATTTCCTTCTCTGTCTCATTCTCTCTACCGTCTGAGGTTTTTAATTATTTTTGTACATTATCTTTCTTGTCATGTTCACCTTATATTCTGAGCCATAATTGCCACTGCTGTTAGTTTTATTGTTGCATTTAGATAGATTGAATCCCTACTGCCAGTCCTTTTTGTTTTAGCTCCTCCACTGACCTTTTATACAACTAAATTTTATCCTTTAGTAGTTTTTCAAGGTCTTATAGGAAATATGAACTATGTGTTCAGCAGTGCTACATACATCTGTGCAGATTGTGCACTGCACAATTCCAGGGAACACTATTCATATTACAGTCTATGGAATGCATATAGATGTATGCCACATGTGGCAGCTATGACTACATTCTTTTTTATTATTACTTTCTTATTGAAGTATAGTTGATTTAAAATGTCATGTTAGTTTCTGGTGTACAGCAAAGTGATTTAATGATTTAGTCTTGTGTGTGTGAGTATATATATATATATACACATATACACACATATACACATTTTCTTTTTTCATTATGGTTTATTACAGAATATTGAATACAGTTTCCTGTGCCAACATATATACACATATTCTTTTTTCATTATGGTTTATTATAGAATATGAAATACAGTTCCCTGTGCTATAAAGTAAGACGTTTTTGTTGATCTATTTTATATATAGTGGTTTGTATCTGCTAATTTCAAGCTCCTAAATGACTACATTCTTCAGGTTCTATCATATTTGAAAATATCTGTCAGTTGCTTATTTACTTTTGCGCAGTTTATCTGGGTGTAACATTTTTTTTCTTTCCCTGAGGACTTTCTAATCATTGCTCTAATCATTACTGAAATATTTTCTGTATTAACTAACACCTTGGAGAAGGGGGACACGTGAAGCTGGCCTGTGTGCCAGACTTGATCTTTATGGATTCTTAAAGGTTAGAGGATTAGGGTTTTGCCGGTCTGGTGGGTTAGAAGTAACATCTTATTAGTGGTAATGTTGATGGATGTGTCCCTTATTAGTCCTTGTATTATTTTATTATACATGTAAATATTAAAATTATATAATACTTGTTATATGTAATTATATATTTATATATTATATTATTCATATTATATTTTATATATTTGCTTACTATGAAAAACAAAGTAGACCATCTTTTCACATGCTAAAGCCCTTTTAATTTACTTTTCTGTGATCTGGCTGTTCATGACCTTTGTCTATTTTTCTATTGGCTTGTAGGTCTTTCTCTTGATGCTTTCTAGAAGTTCCTTATGTATTAGAGAGATTAGGCCCTTGCAGATCAAGGCTTGCCTCCTCCTGGAAATTTTACTTGAATTATATACTAAGGGAGACTAACAGTGACAAAAGAGAAACAGACACAAAAGGGGTTTGACTTGAGGGACATATAGTTTATTATGAAATCAACTATAGCAAAAGAAGGAAAGGATTAACCATCCATACACTTGGGACTTCTCATTTGGGGACTGTGACGTCTTTAGCTAGTGAGGGCCAGATTCACTATGTGTCTTGGACAAGATGCTCTGAGCCTGCCAGTTCTATAGCCCCCTTAGGAGAGAGCAGCCAAAGCAATAATTTGCCTCTAAAGCCAGGTCACACCCTCCACCCCCAGCACCTGACTCCAAAAACAGCCCTCTGAAATCTGGCAAGTTTTACTGAACAGGAATGGCTGATAGTGGCTGGTGACTAACTGAACCAATCAGATTCTTTCATAACAAGTCTGGTCATGGCACATACAAAGAGGTGGCTGACACAGAGCGGAAGTAGAGAAGCACGTGGAGAGAAGGACAGAAGAAGCAAATAGAAGCAGAGAGAGAGTATAGTTGAGGTGTGAATGTGGCCTTGATATTAAGGGCAGGAACAGCCTTGTAACCAGACCATGAAGGCAATCACTGAGCCCCGAGGTCAGGAGAGCCACTCTGCACCCTGAACTGTGTTCCCAGTCTGTGGAGTCAGGCTAAGTGACCGGTATTTGTCAAAACACACCACACAGTAAATTGAAAATTTATGCATTTCATTGTATTTGACCTCAAAAGGGACAAAAGAATGATAAACAAATATTGAACATTAAAAATATTCAGCTGACATGTATGGTCTGATGGGTTCTGACACCTGCCATTTAATTCAAGATGCATCCAAACAAAGGTGGTGTGATAGATAGAAAAAGAGGAGCAGATAGATGGATAGACATGTGATAAAGTAACTGCACTAAAATGTTAATGGTGGCATCTGAGTGGAAGGTTGTGTGGATGTTCACTATTAAATCCTTTACACTTTTTGTATTTTCAAAATGTTTGTCATAAAATCTTATAGGCAAAAGCTTTGGGGGATGGCTAACTCATGGAAAAGAAGGGAAATAGTCAATTACATCGAAATGAATCAACAGAGGAGAAAAAAGAAGACAACAAAAAAATTAAATGAGATCCCCCCTCCAAAAAAAATGCTGGGTTTGAGTAAATGGGCCCTGATCCTAAAAGAACAAAGACTGGGAGCCGTGAGGAGACAGCAATCAAAGGAAATATGTATGTCTTAATAAAAGTACATCTATATAGAAAAAGCACAATTTAGAAATACATAAAAGTGGTAAAATGAAAAACATTAAAGTCACAGTTGGTATGGCCCTGAGAGAGAAGAAACTAGATGTGATTTTAGTACAAGAAATAAAGCGTAACACCTAGAGAGAATTTTATTGTACATAAAGGGAGTGGGATTTAGGCATCCTCCCACAAGTCAGTAACAGGAAAAGGGAATCACGTAGAGGTGGAATTTTGTTTAATATACAAAATGAGCATGTTTGAAAGAAAGAGAACCTCAGCTGCCAGATGCATATTTATATGAATGGGAGCCTGGGAATAATAATAAAACGTGTAACTGCCTCCCAAAAGTAATCTTTCCTCCATACAAAAATATTTCAATTGTGTCTTTAAAAAAGACAGACGTGTGAAATCATCAGAAATCAATCTACAATAAACAGGGTCTCTGGGCAGAATTTGGGAAGGCTGATTGAAGAATTCGTGACAACTGGGCTACCTATCAAGTCAGAAATTAAACACATTTCTGCTGTTTACAAATGATAGTCAATAAATATGTGGGTAGGAAAGACACCCATAAAGCTACACACATAATCCTGTAATAATGAATCTGGAAATCTTCTAAGCCTTTGTGTCCAGATCTGTAAAATGGAAACAATTCTCACAGTGTCTGACTCAATATAAGTCCTCTGTAGATGTTTCTACTTACTTGTGAGAATACGTAAATAAAGATGTTTACTTACATACTTCTCTGATATCTCTGTTGATAAAGAATGTGCCTGCAATGCAGGAGACCCCAGTTTGATCCTTGGGTCGGGAAGAACCACTGGAGAAGGGATAGGCAACCCACTCCAGTATTCTTGAGCTTCCCTTGTGGCTCAGCTGGTAAAGAATCCGCCTGCAGTGTGGGAGGCCTGGGTTCGATCCCTGGGTTGGGAAGGTCCCCTGGAGAAGGGAAAGGCTACCCACTCCAGTATTCTGGCCTGGAGGATTCCATGGACTATATAGTCATGGGGTCGCAAAGAGTCGGACACAACTGAGCAGCTTTCACTTTCACTACATACAGGAGTCTGGAACACCAGAAAGGGAAATGGATCCATAGAATTTTCTGGATTGTGAGAGAAAGAAAGATCTCTAATCTCTATGAAGTATGAGGCGTAGGATAAAGTTTTTCCAACATTCCATAGTAATCACTGAAATTAAAATAAAATACATTTGGGCAGAATTTGGAATGAGCTAGATTTTATTAGACCAAGAGGGCATTTTTTCAATGATTAAAGAAATGGAGAAGAGAAAGATGGAGAAGAGTTCCAAATGTCCTCTAAGATTTGAAAGAGATATGATACATGTTAAAATGGGCACAAATGATGGAAAAATGAAGTCACATGTTTGCTTGCGAATTATAAAGTGACATTCGTGCATGCTTAGTGGCTTCAGTCGTGTCAGACTCTTTATGACCCTATGGACTGCCAGGCTCCTCTGTCCAGAGGATTCTCCAGGCAAGAATACTGGAGTGGGTTGCTATGCCTTCCTTCAGAGGATCTTCCCCCTCCAGGGATCGAACCCACATCTCTCATGTCTCATGCTTTGGCAGGCAGGTTCTTTACCACTAGTGCCATCTGAGAAGCCCCATAAAGTGACATAGGCTTCTTGTTAAAAGTTCAGATGATACCAAAATGTATAAGGCAGAAAGTTAAGGTCTCTACTTTCAATTAGGTAAATCAGAATTTTAAACTAAAAGTAAATATTCCTCTTCTAACTCCCAGTACAGCTTTTAATCCAGGAATTGGTCTATGAATTGGTCACACCAATTTTAATCCATGAAATAGATTCACCAATTCTATCAAACTTCTGGGCTGGGGCCCAAGCATCAGTAGTTAAATCTCTCCCAGGTGATTCCAATATACAGCCAAGCTGGAGAACCAGGGTTTAAGAACTGTGGTTCTCCAAGGGCGGGCATAAAGTCAGCAGCATCAGTGACACCCAAGAACTTGTTGGAAATGCAAATTCTTGGTCCCCACCCCCACCCCAGACCCACTGCAATGGGTGTTCTGAGACCAGTGAGAGGTAATGGTAAAGGGCATATTGAACAGTCACTAAGATTTACATGACATTTCCAGTATAAGGGTGTTACTTGTATGATAAGCAAGCATCATTTGTGATATAATTAAAATGCAACTTTATTTTTGTCTTTCACTTCCCCTTTAAAATGGAGGAGTACATTTCCCCTGTTCCTAGATGAGAATACGGTCAGATCCTATGATCCTTCTGCTGGTTTGGAGGCAAAATCTCGCAATTCAGAAATTACAAGACACTTTCAGGGTGAGACTTCTCTGTTGCCCTCCCAGACCTCTGGGAGGTGGCATGAAGTCCCCCATTAGTGGCATGTGGGGAGAGACAAGAGGAAGGGGTAAGGAGGGGCAAGGAGGTTCCCCCATGACTGACAGCTTCCGCTCTCCTGGCCGGTAGGTGGACATTAAGAGCCACCTCTTCCCGCACAGGAGCTTTCTTGGACCCACTGGAGGCCACTCTGCTGGCCCCTCTGGCCACGCTCCCACAACATGGACCCTGCATTCTGCTCCTCCGGGCACTGCTCCCCATGACCCATGGCCCCGTGCAGTGCCCACACGGACTCCATCAGGGCATCCTTCATTCTCTCCTTACCTTCTCTAGATGCTAAATGGCATGAGGTCAACCAACCTCTGACTTCCAAGAAGTCCTCATGCTCCCTTCATCCCGCAAGTCCCCAGGAGTGCAGGCAACCCATCTGCCTGCTGCTCCCGGTCCTCTGCCTCTTTCTCGGAGTGAATCAGGCCCCCTCTCCCACAAGTCAGCTCTTCCTCAACTGCAGCAATGCACATCAAGCTCTCTGAACGATCCCCTGGGAGTCACCTGCCACCAGGGGACCTAAGAGGGCCTGGAGATTCACATTATGGCAACAGTCCTCACTCAAGAAAATTCCCCTGAAACTAATACAACTTTGTAAAGTAACTAGACTTCAGTTGTGAAAGAATAATAATAATAAAATAAAATTCCCTCGCACATTTTCAGTCCTCTCCACCTCTTGATTCTTTTTTTTAATCTTAAAGCTGGTGAGTAAAAGTTCAAGAGATCTTGAATCAGTTTGGGGACATTTTCTTTGTCAACTGTCCATGTAATGATTTGGTGTTGGAATATGACGTGTATCGTGGCTTGAGGACTGAATAGAATCTTCTATTTTCACATCCTGTTGCGTGAGGAGGTTCTCGTGTGATCCAGAATAACCCAGTAAGGTATGTGTGTCATGATTGTCATTATTGTCCAAGGTCACGCATCCAGAAAAAAGCAAGGAAGAGACATGGATTCAGATCTTCCAGCTCTGAAATGTCCTCTTTCAACTACCACATTAGATGGACCAAATTTGCTGAAACAGAAACTAGAGATAATGAGACACGGAATATGTATAAATATCATTTATTAAGGCTGAGGTCCCGCTTGAACCAACAGCCCCTTGAGTACAGAGGTGGAATGAGAGTGCTCCCTGAACATATTCAAGAACCAGAAAATGTAAATAAAATGGAATCTTAGTTAAGCTTCCTTTGATTGGAAACAATAAGGGCCAACACTTGAAATAAATGGATACATTCACTACTTTGGTTGTGGTGATGGTTTTGTGGGTTTATACATATGTCGAAACTTAGTAAATTAATGCTTTTAAATGTGTACAGTTTATTGTATGTAAATTTCACCTCAATAAATTCCTTTTTAAAACACAAACAGCAAAAACAAAGTGGGTTAGTGTGGGATATCAAAGATCCAATGTCAGGAATAAGGACACTCTGGGGTGACAGAAATGTGAAAACATCAGAATGAGAATTAGGAACACAAAACGCATGTTATAAAACAGGATCATGGGACTTCCCCGATGGTCCAGTGGTTAAGACTTTGCCTTCCAATACAGGGGGTGCAGGTTGGATCCCTGGTCAGGATGTTAAGATCCCACACTCCTCATGACCAAAAAAACAAAATCGAAAAACAGATACATTGTTGTAACAAATTCATTCAAGACTTTAAAAATGGTCCACATTAAAAAACAAACTTTAAAAAAATAAATAAAACAGGTTCATGAAGCAAGTAAAAGGAGAAAGGGAAACATTTGGGGTTTAGTGTTCCTGAGATACTGATATTCAGTGTCTGCGGAAGTTTTATTGCCTTTGTTAGGTGGTTGGGAGTGTGAGCATGCTCAGTTGTGACTCTTTGCAATCCTATGGACTGTAGCCAGCCCGGCTCCCCTGTCCCTGGGCTTCTCCAGGCAAGAATGCTGGAGGGTTGCCGTGCCCTCCTCCAGGGGATCTTCCCAGCACAGGATTGAGCCCATGTCACTGGCGTCTCCTGCACTGCAGGCAGATTCTTTCCTACTAGCACCACCTGGGAAACCCCTTAGGTGGTAGGGAAGGAGCTGTCAATATTCAAATATATAACATGAAGCATACTTTAAAACTCTTTCAAAGGTCCAATGAAATCAAGTATACATTAGTACTTTGAAAAGTATAACATGTCAGACAAATGTAAGTGATTATTAACAATATAAAATGTTATAGTTATTCCTAGTTAATTCAGCATTTCCCCAGCAGACACCTTCCAACTTCACGCGTAATTGAAAATCCTGCACATCTTTCTCATTGACAGGTTGAGAAGTTTTCAAAACAGTCTTGAGTCCTAGATATGGATGTATGACTGTATTGCCATAAGCCTCTTTAAGCCTGGCCTCTCCAGGGGCTGACCCCCTGAGTCCATCACCAGCAAGATTCCCGACTGATGGGAGTAGGAGTGGGCAGTAGGGAGGGGGGATGTCTTGTGCCGCAGCTGTGTCGAGTTGACTTGGCTCGTCCAGCCATCTGTAACAGGGAAAACAAGCTTCACACACACACACGGGCGTAAAGTCAACAGATGGAGGGTTGGGGATGGCTTCCGTCCTACAGGGAGAGGCAGGGCCTGTGTCTTCCCTCTTAGAGCAAGCTTTCAGAAGGTTTGCAGGCTGTTGGGGCACACTTTCCAGAAGTCTCTTTAACCTTTCACAAGCCGCAAACACATGTCCCCTGCCTGGCTAATTCCAAGCAAGTGACGCTCAGTGGAGAGCCATGATTCTTGCGTGGCATCCAGGGGTCACACTTGGCATGTTGCTCAACAGAGGAAGGGGGCAACATCGGTCGGTGTCTCTAAGTGCCCAGAACATCATCTGATACAGATCAGGGACTCGGGAAGCATTTCAAGAAGGAAGGGAGGGAGGGCAGGAGGAAAGGAAGGAAGAGATTGGACAAAAGAAGGATGGAATGAAAGAAAGAATGAAAGCAGAGAGGGAGGGAGCGAGACAGAAGGTAGAACTGAATAACTCTTCTGAGAGGAAGGCAGGGACCCTACAAAATGGCCGTAAGCAAACACGTGCCAACCCTCTAGGGAATGTGGGAGTTTTGCAAGCTGTTCTTCACCAGTGGAGTTGGAGCGCCTTGTGGGAATATGGACAAAGGGAACTTTCTGTGATTCAGGTACTCTGCCCCTCCCCCAGACCACACCTGACCTGAAGAGATGGGTTCCCGTGGCAGACACTGCTGGCTACCCACCCAGTACCCATCCTTGCTTCTTCTTTAGCTAAGAGAACATCGATGTATTTCGTAAATGTGCCCGCTTACCTCTTTCGGATTCCCTTGTTGGTGGAGAAGTAGCCGTGTGACCTGTACTGCTGTGCTCAGTCGGTCAGTCGTGTCCAACACTTTGCAACCCTACGGACTGTAGCCCGCCAGGCTCCTCTGTTCGTGGGCTTCTCCAGGGAAGCATACTGGAGTGGGTTGCCATGCCCTCCTCCAGAGGATCTTCCCGACCGAGCAATCGAACCCCGTCTGCTGAATTGGCAGACGGCTTCTTTACCACCAGCACCACCTGGGAAACCCCGGCCATGTGACCCAGTTCTGTAAGTAGAAACCTACAGCATAGAGCTTCTCAGAAAATGTGTTTCCTCATTTAAAAAATAAAAATAAAATCTTTCCCTTTTTACCCTTCTTTGTTCGCCCTTTCTTCCTGCCTGGAATGAAATGTGATTTCTTTCAGTGAAGGAGTCATCTTGCTCTCCTGAGGCCAAAAGCCACATACTACAGACAATAAAGCAGGAAGTATGAGAAAGACAGAGTCTCTGATAGCATTATGTATATTCTACATCGTTTCTAGACTGCCTTTCTCCACACTTCTTTTTACATGGGAAAAACAAAATTTCTATTTGGTTCATCACAATTAGGTTTCTGTTATAAGCTGTTAGGTATAATTATAACTAGTGAATCAGAAACACAACATGGACACAAGTTCTTCTGGAAACCAACCCACTGGGAGGAGACACACAATGATGTTTCCTCAAGGGTGCACACCCATGAGTTACAGTTCTTATTATTAATTATAGACTCCAAGACTCTAAGTAAGGGGACTGAAAAAAGAACCAGATCAGGTGCTGGAAGACCCCACAAAAGTTGGCTCAACCACGTTGCCATGGAGTCACTCTTCCCCCTGCCTGAAGACAGGACTGGCTCTATTGATGGGGATGGAGCTGTGGGGACACAGATGTAGTAAGAAGACAGCTATTTAAAGAGACAGTGAGAAGGCTGGAACAAGCATTGGGGCCACTGGTTAGACCTCCGGCAGAATAGCAACAATGATTCTCATTGTTTCTGGCCAATATGGCAAAATGACAAGAGATGGTGTCAGGAAATGACGTGTCACTGGCAAGAACCAGGACCTCCAATTCCAGCAACAGCTTCCAAGCTAGAGAAGAAACAAACTGAGATAGAAGAGTGGGATTTGTTGGACTTTTGGACTTTATTGTCAGTGGCTTGATCAGATATTTGGAGAACCAGACATCCGGGACAGCCAGATCCTCAAGGCTGCCTACAAGCATCCATCCCCCTAACCCTCTTCCTCGCTGAAGAGCCCATCACACTGCAGATGTCAACATGTCATTCACTTGCTATCCTAGCTTCCCCCGCAGCTGGGGCATGAGCCTACGACCCAACCACGGAACCTGAGCAGAAGTCCACTGAAGGGCTTCTCAACCAGCCTTTCCTTCTAAGTAAGGCATCCTTCTTCACTTGACATAGGTTGGGATTGAGACTGTGGCTCAAATTAATCTCGAATTAGGTTACATGTGGGTCAGCGGGTGAATATAGCTTTGCTCTCAGGACTTTGTGCACCTATCACTAACAAAAGCCTTAAGTCATGATTTTATAAGAAGACAGGCTTCTCTGGTGTCTGTAAAGCAAGAAACCTTCTCAAAACCCTCCCAGGTGCACCCAGCGGGTCCTGGCAGCAGGCTAGGACAAAGGAAAGCAGCAAAGTGACTCCACCACGGGACAAGTGGGATTCGTCTCACTTCCGGAAGTTGAACGGCAGCTAGTGCGACTTCCTAGTTGTCTGGAGCGAGCGCTCCTGCCGACAGTACGCTCCCCAGGGCCTATAGTGAGGGAACAGGGTCGGGGTTTCTGCCTTCTGCCCTGAGACGCCTCACCTGATGTCTGTGTTCAGTTTCAGGTGCCTGGGAACCAGCCACTATTGATAAGCCTGGTTTCCTTGACGGCGGCCCTCAGTGGCCACAGGGATGCTCTGGAGAGAGCGGGGAGGGGTCTCCTCTGACCTGCAGGCCTGGCTTTCTCCTGTCACTCACCAGCCAGCACCCTTCACAGCTCCTCTCCAGCGTTCCCATCTCCCTCACCTCAGAGCTGTCACCAGTGTCAGCTTTTCACGCACCGAGGGAAGCAAGTCAGGGGCCCACAAAAGCATGTCCATGTCCATGTCCATGTCAGAGGCAGATTTGACAAGACCCCAAGTAATACAACCAGCTTGCTTTGTCCCTGACTTGTAATCACGCTTTTATAAGCCTGAGAGGGAATTCACTAGAAAGGGTCCATCAGGGAAAACGATTCACTACACTGTGTGGATCATAGAAGCAGTAGACTAGACATCATGTTCATCATGCTGGCAGCCTCCCAGAAAGCCAGTTTGAATTACTTTATCATATGCATATCCCTGAATCCATTCTAGTTAACAAAAAGGGAATAATTTGGAAGCTAAATTTAACTATTGAGAGTACCAAATCACTAATAATATCCCTCACGTCTCTATCAAGAACAGCCTTAGAGAAGGATGCTCTTTAAATAGGTCACCCTCAACATTTCCTCCAGACTGATCACATGGGCCGGGGGTTTCTCTGCAGCTGCTTTCATGGACTTCATGTTAGCTCAAGTCCTGCAGACTCGCTGGACTTCTCCCCTCTGCTCAGCACTGAGGAGCCTGCTGGGGGAACTTCAAAAGAAGGGTCTGCCCCCGTGAAACCGAAGCTCCTTTCGGGACAAGACTTTTGAGCAGAAAAGTGTCAAAGAATGACTACAGGCAGCCCTGAGGTCCAAGTGGAAGACCTAAATGTGAGTGTCTGATGAGTCCCTTTGTCCCCCAGCCATATGGGGCACCCGTGTCCTCAGAGACCCAGAGGTGACCGTCACCACGATGAAGGCACTCACTTTGTCACTGGTGCTGCTCCCTCAACACAGTGTGACCTTTCTCCCCCTTCCTCCGTAGGACCACCTCCTCAAGGGCCACCTCCTCCATGACATTCCCAGAAGCTCCAGTCAGAATGAATGGCTCCTTCCACTGGACTCTCCACTGAGAGCCTCTTACGCCTCGAACCAGGAGCTCCTTACTGTGGTTTAGTGAGCAGAGCAAGAAGTCAGAGGCGGATCTTTATTTATGTCTATTACACTTGCAAGGAGACACAACCAGTCCATCCTAAAGGAAATCAGTCCTGAATATTCATTGGAAGGACTGATGTTGAAGCTGAAACTCCAATACTTTGGCCACCTGATGCGAAGAGCTGACTCATTTGAAAAGATACTGATGCTGGGAGTGATTGAAGGCAGGAGGAGAAGGGGACGACAGAGGATAAGATGGGTGGATGGCATCACCGACTCAATGGACGTGAGTTTGAGTAAACTCCGGGAGTTGGTGATGGACAGGGAGGACTGGCGTGCTGCAGTCCATGGGGTCACAAACAGCCAGACACAACTGAGCGACTGAACTGAACTGAACTGAACACTAGTAATATATATCTTTATGGTAAAGAAAAAGAGAGAGAGAGGCAAAAGAAAGAAAGAAAAGAAAACCTTTAAATACTAATACACACAAACAAAACTTAACTGCATTTCTACTCCCCAGACTAACAGATGTCAATGTTTTGGTAAGCCTTCTTTCTAGATGTTTTTCTACATGCATATAGATAGAGACAGAGGTGTAGATGTAAGTATAAATATGGAAGAGATAAGGCTTCTATTTTAAAAAAATGAAATAATACTGCACAATGTAGTTTTGTGAACTGCTTACTTCCTTTGGCAAGGAATCCAGAGCCTCTTTCCATGTCAAGAAACTCCTTCTAATGTCAGACAGGTCAGAGATTCAGCCTCACGTCCATGCCATTTTCTCCATCGATTAGATACAGAAAAAGAAGCCACCAAATATGAAGACGAGACTCCCTCCGGAGCTGTGCCTTCCTGGGAGAGACTGATCACACAGCATCACACACAGGCTGCCCATAGCTCAGCACCTGTGCACACGCTCAGCCCCCAAAATAGGGGCTTGGGAAACCCAGTCCCACTCTTACCTTCTGCTCTGGCCTCAGCAAGGTTTGAGTCAAGCAACCATGGGCCAGTCTCAAAGATCAAGCGATCTGTGCCTCATTGCAGGGGGCTTCCCAGGTGCTGCCCAGTGGTAAAGAACCGCCTACCAATGCAGGAAACATGAGTCACAGGTTCGATCCCTCAGTTGGGAAGATCCCCTGGAGAAGGGCATGGCAATCCACTCCAGAATTCTTGCCTGGAGAATCCCATGGACAGAGGGGCCTGGCAGGGTACAGTTAGTTCATAGGGTCGCAAAGAGTCAGACACGACTCAGCAGGTAGAAAACAAATGGCTGCTGGGGACAGCACATCTAAAAAACCAGCCCCGAATCAGGGAACAGAAGGGTTTTTTTTAAAATATTTACTTATGTATCTATTTATTTGGCTGCACCAGGTCTCAGTCATGGCACACAGGATCTTTGATCTTCTTTGCAGCATATGGGATCTAGTTCCCTGACCAGGGATCGAACCTGGGTCCCTTGCATTGGGAGCACAGAGTCTTAGCCACTGGACCACCAGAGAAGTCCCAGGGAGCAGAGTTTAAAGGAAAGCTGCCCCAAATCTTCAACATCATGTTTACTGACTTCAAGAGAATTCTGTGATAAAAAAATATGTATATATGTTTGCTTATGTATTTTTAATTTACCTAAATCTGATTGTCATACATTTAGGATGTTTCTTTATTAGTAGTATATTAAAAATGAATCACTGTGAGCATGTTTGCCAGACTCTGTGCACTATCATGAATATTTCCTGAAGATAAATTTCCAAAGATAGAATTGTTGGGTTAAAGAGGATTGTATTTTTAAGGCTTTTAAAATAGCCAAACCAAAACGCCCAAGATTGTAGCAATTTAAACTTATGTTTCAACAAGCTCAAAAGGAATGGCCTCCACCACAAATTAAGGAGGGCTTCATAGAGGAGGTGGAATTTCAGCCCAGTGGAGATGGGGAAAGTCAGGCCAGAAAGAAACAACAGCCCAAGTAAAGACACAGTGAGGGAAGCCCTTCTAGGAACCACTGAGCTCCCCTTAGCGGAGGGTGGACAGCGTGAGTAGAAGGAACAGAAAATAAAGGCCCGCAAGAAGGCTGGGGCCAAACTGGAGGTGTGAATGCCTGGCCAAGGGGCAGGGAGTTTCATCAACCGCATCTGAGCAAGGAAAACACAGTCAGATATGATCAGCTATAAATTGCCCAAAACTATGTTTATTCCGAGATTATACAGCTAACCAAGAAAGACAAGAAAGATGTAAATTGCCTATTGTGCTTGAAATAATAACACTAATTCTTACCATCAGTGTGGGCAGACTTCCGTTTGTCTCTGGATTGTGCATCATAATAAAGGGTATGCATGTGGTCCTACATGTGTAATTTCAATGTGGGAATGTTATTTGCTTACAACCCAGAAAGCTTTATGTGTGCTCCATCTTTGCAGTTTTTGGGTATAACTCTGTGAGCTGCTCTCCTCCAAGATTTCCAGGCAGAAGGAAGAGTAGGTGTTTCTTCTGCACCAGGATCCTCAAATGCATCTGGGGAGTGTCTGCCCTCACTTCCATCCCCTGGTTTCAACCCCACAGGTGGGTGGAGTCAATGTCCCTCCCTATCTCTCTCCATCTCCTGAGCCCCTCCTAGCCCAGGAGGCGTTATTGCCTCCTTGTGGGATGGGAAACCACCTTATGTCATCGCCTACCTCATTCCCTGTTCTACTGTTCACCTGAATAAATGCCAAACTCTAGTCCTCCAGCATTGGCTCCCAGAGAACACACAAACCTCACTTCTCTCAAAGAATCTGACTCCTCACACTAAAACCTTGCAGATGGAAATCACAGCTGTTGTCTTTGATGTGCACTTTGAGAGCCTACCTTGGAAGCCAGGAACTGAAAGTTGTCTCTACTCTTCAGCTAGATACCGCAAAGCTCCCTGTGTCACAAGAATTGAACTTTTTCCCAAAAGAAGTCTGGTCTCTGGTCTTTGCCCTTGGCTCCTGGGGTGCTTACCTCTAAGTCTGGAATGTCCTGCCTTATAGAAATGTTCCTGCTTACCCAGAGGCATTGGACCACACCAGACATGTGATTTATGGAGGGGGTTTTGACGCAAGCGCTGTCAGCTCAGTTTCCGAAGAAAGAGCTGGAGCCTGAGGTCTGCCACATGAGCCATCGTCAGCCATGGAACCCAAACAAAAACTCTGGACACCAAGGGTCAGGTGAACATTCTTGGTTGGCAATCCCCCACATACATTATCACACAGCCTTGGCAGAAGAGTAACCCTGTCCATGACGGTGGGGAAGAATGACCAAAGACTCCACACCTGGGACTTTCCTGGACTCTCCCCCCCACCTCTTTCCATGGCAGGTCTTAATCTGCCTCTTTCCCCTGTAACAGACCATAACTGAGAGCATAGCGGCTTTCAGTGGGATCTGTGAGTACTCGAGAGGTATTAAACCTGAGGATGGTCTTGGGAACCCCTTGAACTTGCAGTGGGTGTCAGAAGTGAGAGTGGGCTTGGGAACTGTTTCTCTAAATCTGCACCCCCAATTCAGTAGATGCCTCAGCCTCCCTGGAAAGAGAGGGTTGCAGAGCAACCGAAGTTACCAGCAAGGAGAATTATCCCAGATAATATATTAAAATATTGCCCCATCACACATGTTTAAAAAGGAAATGAACGCTCTGTGGCCGTACATGGTAAGCGCTAATAGTGAGGTGCACGCCCTAAGTGGTACTAAATTCGGAAGAGGGAACATGGTAAGTGGAAGAGATTAGAGAAGGCTTCATGGAGTTCATGGAACTTGAGCTGAGATTTTGAGAATGTAGAGAAATCAAGCAGTCAGAGTGAAGAAGAACATTCCAAGTAGGAAAGAATGATTTATATCAGCTTGCCAAATTGGCATAGCACTGAGAATCTGGGGAGGAAAGGCTGAAACAGAAAATTAGGGAATTATTAGCTGTGAAAGATTCCTGATGTTATTTATCTCCCTGAATGCCCTCATTAGCTGATCACTGTAAGTCTTTTCAAAATCCCAACAATCACTTTGCTAATTTGGAACACAGAAACAAGGGTCCTATTCTTGATTCTTCTTTGATCTTTTCCACACAGTCCATGTTAAATACACATATGAAAGAGCAGACAGACCATGGAAAAAAAAAGAGGTGTTGGTGAAGACTCAGTGGCATTAACACACACAAAAGAGCACTGGCAATTAACAAGGCTGCTTCACTGCCCAACTCGAGGAGGTGCCACTCACAGGGATGAAGACGAACCGTGTCCCCTGAAGTTGTGTGATGTTCTTACCTTCGCCAGTGAGGAAAAGCTCTGAGGCTGCAGGTCCGATAAGAGATCACTGTCTCTGATAAGAGAAATTACAAAACATGAACACTCATACTGAAGACCATAAAATAATTAAGGCTAAGGGACCACACACACACACACACAGCCCAAGGGACAATTCGAGCTATTAACCAGTGTAACTTCATGGAGGCACAGACATCATAAAAGCAAAGACCTGTCATTTAGAGGAGGTGATCAGAAGGCCAAAAAAGCTTCTCTCTTCAGTTCAGCCTAGTGCTGAGAGCAACCGTCAACCAGGGGGCTCAGCGGCATGAGAATTCAGAAGCAATAAACCTGAGTTTCTCAACATTCCCACCTACCTTAGTCAGTTCAGTCGATGTAACAGAACACCCTAGACTGAGTGGTTTATAAACCATAGGAATTTATTTCTCAAAGTTCTGCAGGCTGGAAAGTCTAAGATCAAAGCATCGGCAGGTTTCATATCTGGTGAGAAGCCTCCTCTTGGTTCACTGATGGACTCCTTCTCACTGTGAGGTCATCTGGCAGAAGGGGTGAGAGAGCTCTCTAGGGTCTTCTGAATCAGGACCCAAATCTCATTCGTGAGAAACAACATAATCACCTCTCAAAGATCCTACCTGTTCATACCATCAGATTGAAGGTTAAGAGTCCAACATGTGCATTTTTTAAATTTAGTTTTAATTGGAGGAAAATTGCTTTACAATGCTGTGTTGGTTTCTGCCATACAACAATGTGAATGGGCCATTAATACACGTATCCGTATGCCCCCCCCCCCCCCGCACGCTGAGCCTCCCTCCTACCCCCTACCCCATCCCACCCCTCTAGGCTGTCACAGAGCAATGGGTTGAGCTCCCAGTATTATACAACTTCCCACTAGCCACCTATTTTACATATGGTAGTGTACCAACACATGAATTTTAAGGGGCCATGAGCATTCAATGGAGAAGGCAATGGCAGCCCACTCTAGTCCTCTTGCCTGGAAAATCCCATGGAAGGAGGAGCCTGGTAGGCTGCAGTCCATGGGGTCGCTACGAGTCAGACACAACTGAGCGACTTCACTTTCACTTTTCCCTTTCATGCATTGGAGAAGGAAATGGCAACCCACTCCAGTGTTCTTGCCTAGAGAATCCCAGGGACGGGGGAGCCTGGTGGGCTGCCGTCTATGGGGTCGCACAGAGTCGAACACGACTGAAGCGACTTAGTAGCATGAGCATTCAATGCATTGCACCACCCTACATAGATAACTGGACCTTTTGTTTCCTCAAAAACACTGCAGAAAATGGAATTTTCCCTTTCCACATGGCTCATTACATTTTTAGGGAGATCATGAACACCTCTCTGAGAATTTGGTGAAGATCCTGAGTTCTTACCCCAGAAATACACGCAGAGAGAGTTTTGTGCAGAGCTCTAGATCTCTGAAACTCTGCCACCTCACAGAATCAAATGTGATCTGCTACTCAGTTTAGACAGCCCTTTCCTTATTAATATTAAGCATTACCTCTGTCAGGAGCTTTTGAATTTTAACTAGGTCATAAGGTCAACGTGGTCATTTACTTTTTAAAGACTTTTAAGTCTATGAACTATAACGTGTAAAAGGTGATTCATTATCATATGAAAAACCCTGAACAAGACTCAACAGTTCAGAGGTGGCTGCTTAAGCCCCTCAGACATTGTGACTTAAATCTACTCCATAGGTTTGTTAAATAGCATAAAGGATGTTAGGAATAATTTATTTGGGGTGAAATAAGTGGTATTAGAGAAATAAAAATTATCCAGTCTCCTTGGAGAAGGAAATGGCAACCCACTCCAGTATTCTTGCCTGGAGAATCCCGAAGGACAGAGGAAATTGGCAAGCTACAGTCCATGGGGTCGCAAAGAGTCAGACACAACTGAGCGACTTCATGTTCACATTGAAGACATTAATGCTAATTGAAATAAGCCAGACCCAAGAGGACAAATACTGTATGATTCTGTGTATTAGGTACGCAGAGTAGTCAAACTGGTGGAAATAGCCAAATCATGATAGCCAAGGCTGGGGGGTTGGGGAGAATGTTTAATGGGTGCAGAGTTTCAGCTTCAGATGATGAAAAAGTTCTGGAGATGATGGTGGTAATGGTTGCACAGCAATGTGAATGTATGTAATGACATGGAATTGTGGCATTGAAAAATGATTAAAATAGGAAAAAAATTTATGTTATATATATTCTACTAAATTTTTTTGGAAATTATCCACACCCTTCCATACCTATATAAATGAAGTTTAAGGATCAGGCAAGCCCAGGACTTCATAACTTTGGGGGAAAGCTTTAGAGAAATCCTATCCCTGTACTTTAAGGCAGGGGTCCCCAACCTCCAGGATCTAACGCCTAATGACCTGAGGTGGAGCTGATGCAATAATAATAGAAATGAAGTGCACGATAAATGCAATGTGCTCAAAGCCGGTGCACAGGGGCAACCCAGGGGGAGGGGATGGGGAGGCAGATGGGAGGGGGGTTCGGGACAGGGAGACACATGTACCCCCGTGGCTGATTCATGCCAACGTAAGGCAAAAACCACCACAATATTGTAAAATAATTAGCCTCCAATTAATATAAATAAATTAAATAATAAATAAATGCAATGGGCTTGAATCAGCCCTAAACCATCATCTCCCTCAGTGGTCTGCAGAAAACTTGTCTTCCACGAAAACGGTCCCTGGTGCCAAAAAGGTTGGGGACCACTGCAAGGGACTCCAACAAGCACCTCGTGTGAATATGTTAATCCAATATGGATGCAATGATTTATATATTTTTTAATGTTTTTAATTTTATATTGGAGTATAGCTAAATAACAATGTTGTGATAGCTTGGGGTGAACAGCAAAGGGACTCTGCCATACATATGCATGTATCCATTCTCCCCCAAACTCCCCTCCCATCCAGGCTGCCACACAACATTGAGCAGAGTTTCCTGTGCTATACGACAGGTCCTTGTTGGTTATCCATTTGAAATAGAGTAGTGTGTACCTGTCCATCTCAAACTCCCTAACTATCCCTGCCCCTCAGCCTTCTTCCCTGGTAACCATAAGTTCATTCTCTAAGTCTGTGAGTCTGTTTCTGTTTTGTAAATGTCATTTGTATCATTTCTTTTCAGATTTCTTTACATCACATATAAAGGATATCATATGACATTTGTCTTTCTCTGCCTGGAAAATCCCATGGACGGAGAAGCCTGGTAGGCTACAGTCCATGGGGTCGCTAGGAGTCAAACACAACTGAGTGACTTCACTTTCACTTTTCCCTTTCATGCACTGGAGAAGGAAATGGCAACCCACTCCAGTATTTTTGCCTGGAGAATCCTAGGGACGGAGGAGCCTGGTGGGCTGCCGTCTATGGGGTCGCACAGAGTCGGACACGACTGAAGCGACTTAGCAGCAGCAGCAGTCTGACTTACTCCACTCAGTACGACACTCTCTATGTCTATCCATGTGGGGATGCAATGCCTTATGACAGCAAGGATAGGCAAGCTTGGGCTGTGAGCTTGACTTGACTCCAAAATCATCAGAAACCATGGCACTCGCCTTGAAGTAACACACTCATGAAGTCAATGAGAGGAGCCACCTCTGAATTTCCAAGAGCAGGTTGCATATCTTCTTTTACACTTGTGTATCTGGCAGAATTTTGTCAAAGATTCACTTTCATTGCACCATCCTCCCCCTAGCCAGCTTGTGGAGGGCTCTATTCCCCTCTAAGCACCAGAGGCTGCTAGTCTCTTACCCAGAGAACCTGACAATTGCCAACCAGACCAGATTTGCCTAAGCCACTCCCCCAGGTTCAGAAGAAACTCAGGGCTTGACCTCTGGCCAAGAAGGCAGCAAAACAGACAGGAGCTCAGGCCTCCACCCTAGCCCCATTAAAGCAGACAACTGCCCAAGGGCTTCTACCAGGTGGGAAGAAAAACCACAGAATGAATAGACTCCCATCTCATCTCCACCAGGAGTCAATAAGAGAAATTATAGCCACATCAAGACATTTTAAGAACACTTGTAATATTTTACCAGCTGTCAAGGAATATGAAAAGAAAAGGGAAAATAGTATCTATCTAGTTAAGGAATTGAAGCAGCTATCCATGAGGAAAGACAATGCATGCTGCAATATAAAGATATATATATATATATATATATATATATATACACTTTAGATATATAATATTAGACTGCACTATAACTAAACTAAAGCTCATAAAAATTAGAAAACTGTCCATTTCTCAAAATTCAGAAGTATTGTGCTCTAAAAGAACAAGGAGTGAAATTGTGGTCATCAACACAACATTGACCAAACGTCTCCAGACAGCAATTAGTTTGCTCTTTCAATTACCAGGGCTTCCCTAGTGGCTCAGACAGTAAAGCATCTGCCCGCAATGCGGGAGACCCAGGTTCAGTCCCTGGGTTGGGAAGATGCCCTATAGAAGGAAATGGCAACCTACTCCAGTACTCTTGCCTGGAAAATCCCATGAATGGAGGAGCCTGGTAGGCTACAGCCCATGGGGTTGCAAAGAGTCGGACACGACTGGGAGACTTCACTTTTCACTTTCAATTGCCGGCAAATATTTACTGAGCTTGTGCAATATACCAGACAATGCGAAGATAACATGCAAAGATGAGGATGGCACGATCCTTTTATTTTTGTCCGTAGGTGGCACTAGTGGTAAAGAACCCACCTGCCAATGCAGGAGATGTAAGAGAGGCGAGTTCGATCCCTTGGTTGGGAAGATCCCCTGGAGGAGGGCATGGCCACCCACTCCAATATTCTTGCCTGGAAAATCCCATGGACAAAGGAGCCTGGAGGACTACAGTCCACAGGGTCACAAAGAGTTGAACATGAGTGAGCAACTAACACACAATAAGGACCTACTGTATAGCACTGGGAGCTCTACTTGATACTTTATAATGGCCTATATGGGAAAAGAATCTTAAAAGAGTGGATAACTGCATAACTGATTCACTTTGCTGTACAGTAGAAACTAAGACAACATTTGCAAATCAACTATATTCCAATAAAAAAAATTAACTTAAAAAAAAAAGGAGAACTTTCTCTTCCTGCCACTGATTTTCCTTGAAACTACTCTGAGGATTGACCTGTTTCAGGAAGCTTGAGATGACAGGTGTGGCAACCTTGTGTCAGAGTGCAAGCTGTGTTGCTAAAAGGCCTGCTACATGGGCAGAAGTGATGAAGGCTTCTTCTCTGCATGAAATTTCAGAACTTGTGTGAGTTATAGCCCTTTATCTCTCTGCTGGGAAGTTCTCAGACCTAAGTGTTGAGGGCTGTAACAAGTAGAGTGCTAGAAATGTGTGTTTAGGGAGGTCTATGTGGGGGTTAGACAACAGTAAGACAGTAAATTAAAGGCCATATAGAACTTAAAGAAAACACTCCTTTATTGCTAAATCAAACCACTCTGGCCAACTTCACCCTAAATCCCTGTTGGTTTTCAATGGGAAATAAAGTCACTTAGCAGTGATTGCCTTTGGTTATTGTTACTATGAATCACTTTTTTTTTTTTTTTTAACCTCTTAAGTAGATGAGACCACAGGAATTTCCAAACTGATTTCCAGAAAATGACATCATCATAGAACGTTGGCCAAGGTCACGGACATTTCGTAGGAGGACACTTGATTGAGAAAACTATTAGAAGTGACACTGTTCAAACAATTGCAGTATTGTAAATGCTTAATGATTGACAAGCTTAACATAGCATGAAGCTTTGCTAAGAAGTTCTCCAGTCAAATCAGAAAGGTGTTGATTCTTATAGCCCTAGACACAGGGGTTGATTCTCAAAGTCCAGGAGAGTTGATTAAGAGCTTTGCCTCTTCAGAGAATCCTTGGAATTTCGATAATTTCCCCTTACTGTCGGAACTCTGAGTAGATGTTCAATGTATTTTTGAGCTTCTCCTCCCCTTTCCCTCTACTTCATCCACAGAACAGTAGAACAACCGATAAGCTTTGTCATGGTCAGAGCCAGAAGGAATAAATATGGTTCTCATTGTCAGGGTAGCTCTCAGCTTCTTTGGATAGACCTAAGAAAATGTTTTTTAATGTCTTGCAGTTGGGTTACTCTAATAGATGAAACCTCAGATATGCAGATGACTGATATATATCATATCAGATATCATATGATATCTGATATCATATATCTGATATGATAAGGCAATCACAGAAAAGCAAATTCTGTCTGATTTCCCCTGATAAGAAGCATCTAAACTGATAGAAATAAACCTCAGATATGCAGATGACACCACCCTTATGGCAGAAAGTGAAGAAGAACTAAAGAGCCTCTTGATGAAAGTGAAAGAAGAGAGTGAAAAAGTTGGCTTAAAGCTCAACGTTCAGAAAACTAAGATCATGGCATCTGGTCCCATCACTTCATGGGAAATAGATGGGGAAACAGTGGAAACAGTGTCAGACTTTATTTATGGGGGCTCCAAAATCACTGCTGATGATGGTTGCAGCCATGAAATTAAAAGATGCTTACTCCTTGGAAGGAAGGTTATGGCCAACCTAGACAGCATATTTAAAAGCAGAGACATTACTTTGCCAACAAAAGTCCGTCTAGTCAAGGCTATGGTTTTTCCAGTGGTCATGTATGGATGTGAGAGTTGGACGGTGAAGAAAGCTGAATGCCGCAGAATTGATGGTTTTGAACTGTGGTGTAGGAGAAGACTCTTGAGAGTCCCTTGCACTGCAAGGAGATCCAATCAATCCATCCTAAAAGAGATCAATCCTGGGTGTTCATTGGAAGGACTGATGTTGAAGCTGAAACTCCAATACTTTGGCCACCTCATGCGAAGGGTTGACTCATTGGAGAAGACCCTGATGCTGGGTAGGATTGGAGGCAGGAGGAGAAGGGGACGACAGAGGATGAGATGGTTGGATGGCATCACTGACTTGATGGACATGGGTTTGGGTAGACTCTGGGAGTTGGTGATGGACAAGAGAGGGCTGGCGTGCTGCAATTCATGGGGTCGCAAAGAGTCGGACACGACTGAGCAACTGAACTGAACTGAACTTAAACTGATAGAAATGGAGAGTAGAATGTGGTTGCCAGAGGCTGGGGGAAAGAGAGGGCATAGGAGTTGCTATACAATGAATAGAGTTACAATCATGTCAGATGGAAATTTGAGTGCAATGAGAGTTAACAATACTGTACTGTACACTGAAACAGTGGTTAATAGGGTATATTTTATGTTTTGTGTCTGTACCACAATTAAAAACACACGCAGAAATCAAGGACTGTTACTATTCTATCTCCCTGTTTCTTTCAGAGTAGGCTCCTAATCTGGAAAAGTTTCCAGTGTTTGATGGATGACAACCTGGGAAATGTTGGTCCCAAATCCCAGCCCTCATTTATAAAGCTCAAGTAACCACAAAGTTGCAGAACACAAAATGACTTTTAAATCCAGCGCTAATTATCACCAAAGACCCATATTTCCAAGTACCAGGGCAAATCTCACTTCTTAAATACAGCTGTATTTTTCTAAATGGCACAGAAAGTTAATGCCTGGAGATCATACTGGTCAAATCCTTCTCTTTAGAGATAAGAGCCCTAAGGCAATACCAAGAAGTTGCGATTTTGCCCAAGGTCACCCAGCCCGTTAGTGATAAAACCCTGCATGCAAACCCAGACTCCCGCACCCTCGTCCAAGATTTCTCTGCTTTACCAAACTGCTCTCCTGCTACTCTGAGGACTCCAAATCTACCCCCTCCATTAACACGAGATGTTCATTCAAAGGAGGAATAAATGTGAGACCTCGAAAAGGAAACCATGGAGGAATTTCAAAGAAGAGAGAGGTGATGAAAAATAAATGCAAACTGTGAAATAAAAAAAGAAAGAAAGAAATTCAGAAGGCTAGAAAAGAAAAATCCCAGAGAATGAGAAACAGGCCCCAAAAAGACATTCACAAAGATAAGCTGCTAGTTATTCTTGGTGCCCTGAGGAGTGTTTGAACTGCTGCCAGAATTGCTTCTGACCTAAATGGAGAATAAAAACTATTTTCCTTATCTATTGAGAGTAAAATCAAATTTCATGTTAGCAAGCACTGGTTTGGATGAGGTGAGCTGAAGTTTTAAGAAATAGAGTGTTATTAGCCACCCCTAGCCAACCCGGGGCACTCGAGAAATGCTTATTTTTAAAAAGAACATCTAGATTTTAACAATCCATGTTGGAGTCACATTGCGTGAGGAGTTCATTATTTTCATCTGCTTCTAAGTAAATGTCCTCCTCTCTCCTGCATTCTCCCACAGGTACACATTCTCTCCCTGCTTCCTTTAGCTTTGTGCTTTTGCACGCGCACACACGTGCACGTGCATACACACACACTGATTCTTAACTCCCCCTTTTCCCTCATTCCCCTTCATATACCCTTCAAATTGAAATAAACTGTAGAAAAACCCCATGTCCACCCCCACCTCTATTTACTTAAGCGGTATATATAACAGTCGTGCTGCTTTTGGCTACAGGGAAGCGCAAACCCAAATAAAAGTAGCTTTGAACAATAAGTACATTTATTTTCCCCATAATGAGAAATCCCAAGGTAGCACCACTCAAAGCACAATAAACCTTTGTTGATTTGAGTTACCCCACAGCATGTACCCTGATAGCTCAATTGGTAAAGAATCCGCCTGCAATGCAGGTGACCCCAGTTCGATTCCTGAGTCAGGAAGATCTGCTGAAGAAGGGGTAGGCTATCCACTCCAGTATTCTTGCGCTTGCTTCCCTTGTGACTCCGCTGGTAAAGAGTCTGCCTACAGTGCAGGAGACCTGGGTTTGATCCCTGGGCTGGGAAGATCCACTAGAGAAGGGAACAGCTACCCACTCCAGTATTCTGGCCTGGAGAATTCCATGGACTGTATAGTCCGAGTCACAAAGAGTCGGACATGACTGAGCGACTTTCACTTTCACTTTCCTCTCAAGTGATCCAAGGAGGCCCAGTTGAGTGGAAAGGCAGAATACCTCCAAGAGGAAGTTAAATTCCTTATAGTGGAGACCCTGGTTCCATCAAATATGAGTTGCTAGGTTAAAAGATCAGGTTGAAGTGGACACTTTGGGGACTCCTGAGGGAATCAATCTGAAAACATTTAACTGCTTTGTTCAGGAATAACCAGTGTGCACATACTTGGCAAAGAGTTGGGAAATAGATTATAGGCCCAGCTTTTCCATTAACTGGCTTCAGCTCCTGAAGTCACTCCCCACTTCCACCCCCAACCTCAGTTTTCTATTCTCTAAAATGGGGTCGCTGGACTAATGGCACGCTGCACCCCTCCCTCCTCCAACAATCCAAGAATGGCTCTATGTATGGATGTTTACTTAGGCAAATGCAGTCCACACGCCTCACAAGCAAGGAAGCGGGGCAATCAGGGCTGTATCACTCCCCCCACTGTCACCAGCTGAGTGGTGCCGCAGTTTTTGTCCCAAACATCTGCTCCATCATTAGTAATGTCTATCCTTCCAACCACAATGGGGTTTATTATCATTAATGGTAATTATTGTTGTTGAAGAGCCAGAGAACTTTCATCTCATCCCGATATTTTGTTTCTGCCTCACATCAAATCTCTTCTTCCTAACACATTTCTATTTTCTTTTTTTTAGAAAGTAGAAGAAAGGGCATGATTGCTGGTAGGGATATTTGGGTAGTTAGTTCAATTCTGCATGATATTAGGTGAGTCCCTTCCCCCCTCTAGCTTCAGAGTGAATAGAATAGATCTAATGAAGTCTGTGGTTTTTAACCATGAGTAAACCTCAAAATCATTATGAGACTTTTCCAAAAGGCAGATCCATGAACCCCAGTCCAGACCTGGAGGATTTGTATGTTCAAGGGCGGATCTAGCAATGTATATTTTGAAAACTCCACCCAGGAATTCTGATGGGCTCTCTAAATTATCTTTATTGATTTGGTCAACAGATACTTATTTACAGCCTAAGTAGGACTATTTATTAATAAATTAGGGCTAATGCTGAAATGTCTAAAGCATACAGATAGAAGATTGTATTTCTGTCTTTAAGGAGCCCAGCAAATGGTGAGGAAAGACAAACATGAAAACAGACACAGACTAAAGATCAGACTTCAAAGATGGAGCATTGATGTTACAGGAGCATATGTGGGGACTCCAAGTCAGACTAAGGTGGTAGGAAGTCTTTCCTGAGGAGGTAGCCTTGAATTAAGCTTTAAAGGACAATCAGAAGTTCGAGGAGGTGGGGACTTCCCTGGTGGTCCAGTAGTTAAAACTCCTCGCTGCCAATACAGGGGGCACGGGTTCAGGGGCACAGGTTCGATCCCTGGTCAGGGGAGCTGAGGTCCCACACGCGGCACAGTGTGGCCAAAAGAAATTAAAAAAAAAAAAATAGGTTCAGGTAGGTGGGGAGAGCGATGCTCTAGGAAAGATCCAGAGTTCAGAATAGTAGTTCCTACAGGTGAGGTACAGAGACTGAGTGGGAGGCAAATTAGGGAATAAAAGCTACAGAAATGCCCCACTTCTAACACTGCTAGCATTCGTATATGCAGACACTGCCATCCCCATCTCCTCTTGACCTGCAATGTCAGCCCTGGGAGAATCACAAACCAAACTGGCTGCAGGTCTGGAATGACAATTTGGGGAAGGAGAAGTCACTCGGGGAAAAAACAGATGAATGCAGATGGGATGGTGCTGTGAGCTCTTGCTGAAAATATATGAAGTCCCCCTAGAGAATCAGTAACTCCAAGGGAAAGAGGACTGGGCTTCGCAGCCAGATCTAGTATCTTCCCCACCAGCCTCCCGACTCACCCCTCAGGCTGCACTTGACCTTGGCATGAGGTCTCCTCCCAGCCCCTTCTCCCTCAAGGCTGACCCTGTAAGCGCAGCCTGACCTCAGATCTCGTGACAGGCACACTGTGTGCAGGGAAGGGGGCCGGTCCCGCAGTTCACCTGCATCCCACGAGAAGGGTGTTTCTTGGAACCCCTTGGAAGCTGGATTTGTTTAGGTTGAGCTGAGTGATTTTTCCCCCCATCCTGAGGAGCAATCAGATTTCCTCCTGGTTCATAGATCTTCCCTCTGTAGTGACCTAGGTCTGTGGGTTAGTTATATTGGCTTCCACTGTTGAACATAGCTTCAAAATCCTGCTGCTCTGTGGCTAATGCTCTGTCTGGCCAGCCCCATTGAGCACTCAGGCCCCTCAAAGTGGAGGCTCTCCTATCTTAATCACAGGCAGCCTAGAGCAACGATTAGAAGTTTTGGAGTGTCAACTAAGATAGGCTTCTTAGAGTCAGTTTACAGTCTCCTTGTCTCTCCAAAATTAAAAAAAAAGAATTTAGAGGAAACATATTTCCTGTGGGGAAACATTCATCTCTTTCAGAGCTTCAAACACTCTTTAGACACCTCTGCTTGCCAGGTGGCCAGTGTATAGATGCTTAAGATCAGAGCAAATACAGAGAAATAGAAATAAGCCCACTGCAACTAAACCTGCTGTGATCAGTGTCCACAGCCCTCAGGTTACAACCTGCAGAGGAAGGCAGTAGTACCCTTTGTGGTCTACAGTCTGGGTTTCTTGGAAGAAAGATTTTACTCTAGAAAGAAAATCTATAGAAGTTGCATAGGGTGAAAGTGAAAGTGTTAGCCTCTCAGTCATGTCTGACTCTTTTTGCAACCCCATGGACTATAGCCCACCAGGACCCTCTGTCCATGGAATTCTCCAGGAAAGAATACTGGAGTGGATTGCCATTCCCTTCTCCAGGAGATCTTCCCAACTCAGGGACTGAACCTGGGTCTTCAATGGCAGGCAGATTCTTTACCACCTGAGCCAACCAGGGAAGCCTTGCATAAGGTAGACCAGTAATTCTCAACTGGAGGGGCTCTTGCCCTGACTCCATGGGATATTTGGCAATGCTTGAAAATATTTTTGGTTGTCACAACTAGAGAGGGGATTTTATTGGTACGGGTCGGGGGTGCTGTTAAACATTCTGCAATACACAGGAACCACTACTCCCCACAACAAAGAATTATCTGGTCCAAAATGTCAATAAGGCCAAGACTGAGAGCCTGGGGTAGACTGTGTAAGGAAAAGATGTGTTCTCTTCCCTCTGTGGCTGGAAGTTTGTTCCTCTATAACCTGCTTTTGTGAAGGCTGACAATTGTCCCCCTCTCCTCACAAGTCCAGAGACCAGCTAGTCCAGTCCCATCATTTACAGATGATGAGGAAACATGAGGCTCTGAGAGCAAAGTGATTTCCCTGAAGAACTTAAGTTAGCACAGTAGAACCTGGCTATTGAGCCCCCAAGGTTATTGCTCCCACATTGTGTCCATCCACTAGACCCCATTCCTCCACAGCACCTCATTTCCAGCCAGACTGTTAGCGCCACAAGTTACAATATAAAGCTTCTATTGGAAAGGACTTTTTTATCTCCAAAAATCTTGGACCAAGGGTGTGTATGTGTATGTGTGTGTGTGTGTGTGTCTGAGAAGAGCACTGGGAAGGAAGGTGTTGAATCCAGCTTTTTGGAACGAGACAGTGAAGTAGCAGCTGCCCAAGGCAGTGGCATTGAGAGCAGATGGACAATTAAGAGACTGTGTTGGATGGACCTAGAAGTTACCATACAAAGTCAACTAAGTCTGGCAGAGAAAGACCAACATATGGTATCACTTACATGAGAAATCTAAAAAAATAATACAAATCAACTTATTTACAAGACAAAAACAGACTCACAGACATAGAAAACAAACTTATGGTCACCAAAGGGAAAAGGCAAGGAGGAGGGATAAATTAGGATTATGGGATTAATAGAAACACACTACTATATACAAAATAGATAAACAACAAGGACCTACTGCACAGCAGAAACAACTACATTCACTATCTTGTGATAACCTATAATGGAAAAGAATCTGAAGTTGTATGCCTGAAACCACCACAATGTTATAAATCAACGATAGTTTAATAAAAATAAAATGAAAAGAAAAAAAATAAAGAAAGGAAACAGTGGTACTAAGAGACCAAAGACAGAAATACAAGCGAAAGAGAATTCAACTTTAAGAGACTGTTTGGTCCATTGTCCAGGCAAAACCATAGAACAGGGCATAGAGGAAGGGGTAGATTATGTTAAGGGAGGGTCTGATGGAGCCATGGTTAAGGCCCGGGCATATCTTTATGTGTAGCTGGCCTTCGGAATGTTCAGCACAGAGTGATCCTCTTGTCCACTGCAAGGTTCAGGGGCCCTTAAACAATGATCTAGGGGCAGCCCCTGACTTGATAGAACCACAATGAGGAGGCCTTTGGGGACCACATAGTATAAGGGACCTACCTATGCATGGATCTGATGCCCTGGGTTGCCTGACAGATGCCAGATTGAATGCAAGGAGAACACAGAGGCTCCTGAGAGAATAATCCCCCGTGAGGGAGGGAGACATCTGGGAAAGAGGGGCACGCCAGCCCAGGCAGGAGAGGGAGTGAGGGCAGAATGGAGTGATGGGTTCTCTACGCTGCGACACCCTTCCCCATCCTTCTCCACTCCCTCCTCAACCTACGACCCAGCGCGTAGGTGCCTTAGGAAGAGGAAGTCTGAAGGGTAAACCTCAAGACCTGCGTCATTCTGGGCTACAGCCCCTGTGCTAGGGGCCCAAGCCGTGGTTTCTCCCCTCCCACTCATCTCCCTGAAAATAGATCAGGCCCATTTGCAGAGAAAGACGTTTTTTAATAGACAGAGAGAAAGGTGCACACGAACTGGACAGACATGGTGGCAAACTCCAGAAAGCAACCAAGAGCAAACCCCAGAAGTCAAGATCTGGTTAGCACTGCCGCTGGGGCAATGGACAGCATGCACTTTAGAGCGAAGGAGAGACCGAGTTCTCACTCCTGCAACGCCTGCCTCCATCTTCCTCCATCTCCACCTGTTGCCCTTGAGGAGTTTATATACCTTCTCTGAGCTTCAGTTTCCTCCTCCTTTAAATAGAGTTCTTGTAAAGACTTAAAGAGGGGCTTCCCTGGTAGCTCAGGGGGTACAGAGTCCACTTGTAATGCAGGAAATGTGGGTTTGATGCCTGGGTCAGGAAGATCCTCTGGAGAAGGGAATGGCAAAATCATTCCAGTATTCTTGCCTGGAGAGTTTCATGGACAGAGGAGCATAGAGGGCTACAGTCCTGGGGTCACAAAGAGTCAGATAGGACTGAGTCTCACACACACACAGACACACACAGACACACATACACACACACACACACACACTTAAAGAGAGAATTCCTGCAAAGCACTTAACACTCAACACAATTGCTATAGACTAATTATGTGTGTCCATCCCCACCCTGTCTACTGCCAAAATTCATATGTTGAAACCTAATCTCCAATGAGCTGGTATTAGGAGGTGGAGCCTTTGGAGGAGAATAGGTAATAAGGATGGAGCCCTCATAATTGGGATTAATGCTTTCATAAAGGGCACTGGTGGCTCAGACAGTAAGAATCTGCCTGCAATGCAGGAGACCAGGGTTTGATCCCTGGGTTGAGAGGATCCCCTGGAGAAGGGAACGGCAACCCACTCCAGTATTCTTGCCTGGAGAATCCCATGGACAGAGGAGCCTGGCAGACTATAGTTCATGGGCTCACAAAGAGACTTCAGAGAGCTCCTTTACCCTTTCTGCCATGTGAGGACTCAGGGGAAAGACAGCCATCTATGAACCAGGAAATGGGCCCATGGCAGACACCAAATCAGTTGGTACCTGATCTTGGATTTTTCCAGCTTCTAGAATTGTGAGAAATAAACTTTGGTCATTTATAAGCTACCTGGTCTATGGTATTTTGTTATAGCAGCAACTGACCAAGACAACAGTGCTGGGTAGATACAGCACATTCTCAAAGAAGGGATAGAAGTCATCACTATGGAGAGCTATTCACAGCATCGGCTGCGTTGACAGTAGGTGACCAGAGTCAGGCTAGGAAAGAATGGACTCCAGATGGGCCTGGATGACAACAGGCAGCCAAGAAAGGTAAAGGTTGGGTCAGTGCAGCAGAGGCCAGGACTGGGCTGCGACTCTGGCGTCCACAGATCGGCCGTCTGAGGCGGGTGATGCTAGTGAGGGAGAAGGGACTGCATCAGCAGAGGATGCTGGAAAGGCCAAGGGAGATCAAGATACCCTCTGTGCAGGGAGAGCTCCTTCAGAGCCACAAGGAGAGGGAACGTGTGGCCCATCGGTTTGATAAACATCATCAAGAGGAAGGAAAGCTAAGGTCCAGCCCAACGAGAGGAAGCTACTGATTCAGCTGACCTATGGACAAACTGGATCTTGCCAAGGATTCACAAAACTGGGGAGCATTAAGAATGTGAATTTTTTTTACAAAGGTTTTTTTTTTTAATTCATTTATTTGGCTGCACCAGGCCTTAGTTGTGGCAAGCAGGATCTTTGATCTTTGTTGTGGCCTGTGGGAACTAGTTCCCCCACCGAGCCCCCTGAATTGGGAACTCAGAGTCTGAGCCACTGGACCACCAGGAAAGTCCAAGAATGTCTTAAATGTCTTAAAATGTCTCTTGAACACATGAAAAGATGTCCAGTCACCCTGTAAAAAGAAAAGTTCAGGAAGCTATGACTTCTCTATCAGAAGGACAAAAAATAAGTTTAAACATGAAAACAACTCTGTACATTGTGGGAGGTTAATCTGAGTATATCTCTATGGAAGATTGTTTGCACTATCTATCAAAACTACAATTGCACACACCCTTGGACCCAACAATTCTTTTTTTAGGAATGTATTCTCTAGTGGTACTTGTTGCATATGTGTAAAATGATCTACACAGAAAGTTGTTCACTGCAGCATGGTTTCTCAGAGAAAGAATTTAAAAAAAAAATAAAACTAAATTTTGAGTAAATAAGTAACAGCCATTAAAATAGTGACACTTTGTACCCTTTGACCATCACCTCCCTGTTTCCACCTGCACCAAGCCCCTGGTGATGACCGCTCTGCTCTCTGCTTCTGTGAGTTTGACTACTTCATATTCCACCTATAAGTGAGATCATACATATTTGTCTTTCTGTGTTTGGCTTATTTCACTTAGCATAACATCCTCCAGGTCCATCCATGCTGTCACAAATGGTGGGATTTCCTTCCTTCTTAAGGTTCTGTGTAATTCTTAACTAAAAAGTCATTTTAATGGCTTTGCTCCTTTTTTGTGAAGAAGGAAATGGCCACCCACTCCAGTATTCTTGCCTGGGGAATTCCATGGATAGAAGAGCCTGGGAGGCTACAGTCCACGATGTTGCAAAGAGTCAGACACGACTGAGTGACTATCACTCACTCACTCACTCTTTTTTTAACCAAGTACATTTGTCTTTTTATTTCCCTTAATACCCTTTCCTTCTTCCTTGCATTGCTATCCAGCCAGATCAAGTTTTCAATTTGCAGAGACTGTAGAATCCTGTGGTTAATATGCTCTGTGGGAGAGAAAAATACTGGTGAGACACAGGAGATACAACAGGGAAGCAGTAACCAAGATTCAAGGGAATTCCCTGGTGGTCCAGTGGTTGAGAAGACTCCATGCTTTCACTGCCCAAGAGGAGGGTTCAATCCCTGGTCAGGGAACTAAGGTCCTCCAAGTCGTGGGACATGGCCAAATAAGATTTAAAAAAATACAATCTACAGAGCATCTCTAGAGAGGCGCTGGAGTAGGGTGGGGGAGAACCCAGCCCAACCCTGACTCGGAATCACGGAGTGAAGATACACAACAGCAAATCATCAGGGAGACATTCCATTTGGTATCTAAGAGAAATGGAAATGTTTGTAATTTCCTAGAAGGAGGATTATTAATCGGAGGATCTGACAACAAACTGATTTACAGACATTATGCAACATTATATTTTGTCTTCTGTGTGGATTCTTCAGAAAGTGAACTTGGCGTTTTAGATCTAATTCAAGTATTTGTGGAAATATTAGACAAGTGTTTTGAAAACTTCTGTGAACTGGATTTAATTTTCCATGTAGACAAGGTTCCCAATATTCTTGCAGAAATGGTGATGGGGGAATGGTACTGGAGACCAACATGAATGAGATTGTTACACAAATTGATGCACAAAATAAACTGGAGAAATCTGAGGCTGGCTTAGCAGGAGCTCCAGCCTGTGCTGTATCAGCTATAAAGAATATGAATCTTCCTGAGATCCCAAGAAATATTGACATTGGCGACATCAGTATAAAAGTGCCAAACCTGCCCTCTTTTAAATAAAAAATTAAAAAGGCCACTCCCAGGTAAAATCCAGGGGAAAAAATCATCTAAGTTTATCATGCAGTTGTTTACCAAAAATAGAGGAGGAGAGTCTTAACTTTTACTCTTGGATTTAAGTCAAGGCACTGTATAGACGTAATGTAAAATCAGTATGGAAGTTCAATGTTGCTTTTCTTTCTCAGTGGTTTTGAAGAAATTAAGTAGTTCCAGTGTGATTTTTTTTTTTTCTAAACTGCATTACTGTGGCCATCTAAGGCATGCCTCTATATATTGGCTATTACAATATTTCGAAAAGGGTTCAGGACATTTCTTTAAATTGTGTACAACCCAAAATGCTGGTGTTGTGTATGGATCGCAAGTGCACCATTCCTTAATAATGTCTGTCATTTGTCACAATAATTGTTATTTAAAGAATAAAGTATGTATTGCATGAAAACGTTATGACCTTTTTCTCTTAGTTTAAATAAACTCCAAGGTAACCGGACTTATAAAGCAAAAATAAACAAACAAAAAATACAATCTACAAAATGCCAACACTTCAGGCATGCTGGCACACACAATGGAAAAGGAAAGGATCCAGACCATGTTCCATTTGTGATTACAAATCTACCATCTAGACTGGAGGAGGACCAAAGTAACTAGAAACATTGATGATCAGCTAACTTTCAGTGATAAGTCCTCAGATGGGAGTCAGCCTTCCAGGAAACACCTGGCTAATCAATGTAATGAACAGTCACTTAAGGATTTTGAATACCAACGGAGTCAGGCTAGCTGGAAATAGCACCTGTCTCCATTCTTCTCATTTACAACGCTGGTGAGAAATGGGGGCTTTAAGGGAAAAATAAACGAAACAGGGAAAGAGAAGTGACATTATGAATCGCCTTCAGCTCTCAGTCTACCGCTTTTTCTCTTGCCACCCCTTTCCACCCCAAGAATTAGCCCTCTGCTATTTTGCTGGTCACTTCTAGCCTGATGACTCCTATAACCTCAACCCTGATGACTCCTATAACCTTCTTTCCTAAGTACATATCTGAAGATGAGAATGTCACCTACCATATCTAGAAACAAAAGACGTTGCTGCCATCAAACCTTCAGCCACTGTAGCCTCAGCCCTCCCCCACCACTGCGAACCCCCCAGGAGATTCAGGAAGATTCAGGAAGGATTCTGGCCCCAGATAGTTCAGGTGCCTATCAGAGGAGTAATCTCAGTGAACCCAGATGCTTGCATATTCCTATACATAGGAAAGTGCTAAAATCATTGACATGAAATGTCTGGCTTTTCTTTCATTAACAGTAATCTTTTGATGTTCCAACTACCCGGTTTTTGTTGCAGAAATTCCTATATATCCTGATTTTTCCCTTACTCTTTGGAGCAGTTCCTCAGAGCTACCGGACAGACGGCCACCTGGGCTTAAGTCTTCAGAAAGTCTCCCAAATAAAACACAATTCCCGGACTACCCTGGTCGTCCGGTGGTTGAGAATCATCCGCCTGCCAAAGCAAGGGGCATGAGTTCAATCCTTGGTCCAGCAAGATCCCACATACCGTGGGGCAACTAAGCACATACACCCCAACTACTAGCCCAGAGCCTGTTCTCTGCATCAAGAGAAGCCACGGCAGTGAGAAGCCCAGACACGCCAACTGGAGAGTTATCTCTGCTCACGACGACCAGAGAAAGCCCGAGTGCAGCAATGAAGACCCAGCACAGCCAAAAATAAATAAATAAGTAAATCTTTTTAAAGCCTAATTCTCAGGCTTAGGGTGTGCAGTTTTGTTTTGTTTTTTTTTCCAGTTGACACAACTGTCTGCATAGGAGATATTTCTGCATGAATTGCACTGTTAACCTTAAAATGAATGTTTTCTTTAAAAAAAGCATATTCTCTTCTCCTACAGTAATTTCCTCTCCAAGTTTTTTTAATGTCCATCAATTTTCATTATTTTCCTCTCCATTTTCTCCCAAGCACTTAGGCTTACCATTAGAGTCTTTTAACAATGGCAATAACCTCCTACACGATTCTCTGCCTCTGATCCCTCCTACCCTCTGGTGTCCTGTATGGGAAGAAAGACTTTCCCTTGATCCTGCTAGTTTCATTAGGGGGATCTACTAAATAAACTGACAGCAGGCAGACTAACAGGAGAAAAAGATATAAATATATTAATTCTTAATATTATGTGCATGAGGACATCATGGGAAGGGGGAGAGTGAATATTCAAAGCAGCAGTGAGATTCAAGAGCTTTATATCATCTTAATAACAAAAGGGGAGGGAGAATGCAGGCAATTTAAAGGAGACTAAATGATGTTTAAGAAAGATAAATGGGCCCTTCGAAGAATAGATGAGAGGTGTGATCGCTGTCTTTGTTCAGTTGCTAAGTTATGTCCAATTCTTTGTGACCCCATGGACTGCAGCACGCCAGGCTTCTCTATCCTTCACTATCTCCCAGAGCTGGCTCAAACTCATGTTCATTGAGTCAATGATGCCATCCAACCATCTCATCTTCTGCCACCCCCTTCTCCTCCTGCCTTCAATCTTTCCCAGCATCAGGGTCTTTTCCAATGAGTTGGCTCTTCATATCAGATGGCCAAAGTAATGGAGTTTCAGCTTCAGCATCAGTCCTTCCAATGAATATTCAAGGTTAATTTCCTTTAGGATTGACTGGTTTGCTCTCCTTGCTGTTTAAGGGTCTCTCAAGAGTCTTCTCCAGCACTGCAACTCAAAAGCATCAATTCTTCGGTGCTCAGCCTTCTTTATGGTCCAATGCTCACATCTGCACATGACTACTGGAAAGACCATAGCTTTGACTAGACAGACCTTTGTTGGCAAATAATGTCTCTGCTTTTTAGTATGCTGTCTAAGTTTGTCACAGGTTTTCTTCCAAAGAGCAAGTGTCTTTTAATTTCATGGCTGCAGTCACTGCAGTGATTTTGGAGCCGAAGAAAAGGAAATCTCTCACTGTTTCCACTTCTTCCCCTTCTATTTGCTATGAAGTGATGGGAAATATGGTAGTTTGTGATAAAGTTTGTCTAGGTGTGGTGTCAACTTCTTGTTTCCTCTCTTGCAATGACTCAGTCCTCCCTGGAGGACAAAACTCCCCACAGGGGATCTATCACTATTGAGTTTCTCTTAGAGGATCTGTCTTAAGGTAGATAAGAGGACTTCAGAGCAAACCTCTCCCTGAATTTGAAGTTTTTCAAGTACTTTCAGCTCAAAATAATTAATACACCAAAGTGGCCTATTGGGCTGCGCAATGTCCTGAAATCCTTTAGTTTCCTCCACACAGACATTAATCCTCCAGAACACAACCTTTACCATCTCTCTCTACTCAGAAACCTTCATTAGCTTCCTAATGGCCTGTGCAATGAGTTCCAAAATACTTGTCATGTTATAAAAGATATGCATGAAGGTACTCTGAACCTCCTTCTCCTCTAGCCTTATTTCTCAGGTTTTAAGTAAGGTTTCTCAGTATCAGCGTTATTGACCCTTTGGACCTGATGGTTTTGTGTCGTTGGGGACTGTCTGTCCTTGAACTTTTAGCAACATCCCTGGCTTCGACCCACTGTGTGCCAGTAGCACTTCCCACCCTGATTACAACTAAGCACGTCTTCTGACTCTGAGAAATGTCCCCAGAGAGGGCAGAATCACTCAGCTGAGAGCCACCACTCTACAGGAAATTCAGCTCAATTCATCATTCTCCCATTAAAGTAAGATTTTTAAGGCATTTGCTTACTCACTCATTCATGCATGTATGTGTTGGTTTCACTCTGTGGCTTCCCCTTCTAGAATACCTCAACAGGCTTTAAACCTTGGGGAAGTGGAGTTCTTAGCTTTAAGAAAGATACAGATCAGATCATCTCTTATTCTGGCCAACAAAAGCCTCCAACATCCAGATCCAGCCTTATCTGCCTCATCTCACATCAGTTCACCCTCACACCCTTCACTTTAGGCAACAGTTCTTGAATACACAGTGTCTCAGCTTCCCACTTCCCCACGGTCATTCCCTCTGCCTTCAAGAGGTCCATGGATTTTCCTGCTCCCTATCACTCAGGGTTCTCCACACCAACACTGTGCTCCCCTGAACCACCTATGGCCCCATGCACACTTCCATCCACATTCCTAGCACACAGTTAGAACTGTATATTTGTTTCTCTGACGCTCCAAACAGACCATGAATAACTTAAGGAATAATACTTATCATTGGTGTGATACTTACCCTTTCTACAAAGCCGGGCACAGAACATGTGGTATAAAGTCATAATAAAGATAGCTAACATGTTGCAGCTGTTGTTGCTGCTCAGTCATTCAGTCGTGTCCCACTCTTTGCAACCCCATGGACTGCAGCACGCCAGGCTTCCCTGTCCTTCACCATCTCCCAGAGCTTGCTCAAACTCATGTCCATTGAGTCGGTGATGCCATCCAACCATCTCATCCTCTGTCGTGCCCTTCTCTTCCTCCCTTCAATCTTTCCCAGCATCAGGGTTTTTTCCAAGTCATCTCTTTGCATCAGGTGGTCAACGTATTGAAGCTTCAGTTTCAGCGTCAGAATATTCAGGATTGATTTCCCTTAAGATTGAATGGTTTGATCTCCTTACGGTCCAAGGGACTCTCAACAGTCTTCTCCATCACGACAATTCAAAAGCATCAGTTCTTCAAAGCTCAGCCTTCTTCATATATTGAGTGCTTACTGCATGCCAGGAGCTGTTCAAAGCATTTCAATTCAGTTCAGTCACTCAGTCGTGTCTGACTCTTTGTGACCCCATGGACTGCAGCACACCAAGCTTCCCTGTCCATCACCAACTCCCAGAGCCTACTCAAACTCATGTCCATCGCATAGGTGATGCCATCCAGCCATCTCATCCTCTCTTGTCCCCTTCTCCTCCCGCCTTCAATCTTTCCCAACAACAGGGTCTTTTCAAATGAGTCAGTTCTTTGTATCAGGTGACCAAAGTATTGGAGTTTCAGCATCAGTGCTTCCAATGAATATTCAGGACTGATTTCCTTTAGGATTGACCGGTTGGATCTCCTTGCAGTCCAAGGGACTCTCAAGAGTCTTCTCCAACATCACAGTTCAAAAGCATCAATTCTTCGGCACTTAGTTTTCTTTATAGTCCAACTTTCACATCCATACATGACTACTGGAAAAACCATAGCTTTGACTAAACAGACTTTTGTTGGGAAACTAATGTCTCTGCTTTTTAATATGCTATCTATGTTGGTCATAGCTTTTATTCCAAGGAGCAAGCACCTTTTAATTTCATGGCTGCAGTCATCACCTGCAGTGATTTGGGAGCCCAAAACAATAAAGTCTGCCACTATTTCCACTGTTTCTCCATCTATTTGCCATGAAGTGATGGGACTGGATGCCATGATCTTAGTTTTCTGAATGTTGAGCTTTAAGCCAACTTTTTCACTCTCCTCTTTCACTTTCATCAAGAGGCTCTTTAGTTCTTCGCTTTCTGCCATAAGGGTGGTGTCATCTGCATATCTGAGGTTATTGATATTTCTCCCGGCAATCTTGATTCCAGCTTGTGTTTCTTCCAGCCCAGAGTTTCTCATGATGTACTCTGCATAGAAGTTAAATAAGCAGGGTGAAAATATACAGCCTTGATGTACTCCTTTTCCTATTTGGAACCAGTCTGTTGTTCCATAGCCAGTTCTAACTGTTGCTTCCTGACCTGCATACAGGTTTCTCAAGAGGCAGGTCAGATGGTCTAGTATTCCCATCTCTTTCAGAATTTTCCACAGTTTATTGTGATCCACACAGTCAAAGGCTTTGGCATAGTCAACAAAGCAGAAATAGATGTTTTTCTGGAACTCTCTTGCTTTTTCGATGATCCAGCGGATGTTGGCAATTTGATCTCTGGTTTCTCTGCCTTTTCTAAAACCAGCTTGGACATCTGGAAGCTCACGGTTCATGTACTATTGAAGCCTGGCTTGGAGAATTTTGAGCATTACTTTACCAGCGTGTGAGATGAGTGCAATTGTGCGGTAGTTTGAGCATTCTTTGGCATTGCCTTTCTTTGGGATTGGAATGAAAACTGACCTTTTCCAGTCCTGTGGCCACTATTGAGTTTTCTAAATTTGCTGGCATATTGAGGGCAGCACTTTCACAGCGTCATCTTTTAGGATTTGAAGTAGCTCAACTGGAATACCATCACCTCCACTAGCTTTGTTCATAGTGATGCTTCCTAAGGCCCACTTGACTTCACATTCCAGGGTGTCTGGCTCTAGGTGAGTGATCACACCATTGTGGTTATCTGAGTCATGAAGATCTTTTTTGTATAGTTCTTCTGCATATTCTTGCCACCTCTTCTTAATATCTTCTGCTTCTGTTAGGTCCATACCATTTCTGTCCTTTATTGTGCCCATCTTTGCATGAAATGTTCCCTTGGTATCTCTGATTTTCTTGAAGAGATCTCTAGTCTTTCCCATTCTATTGTTTTCCTTTATTTCTTTGCACTGATCACGGAGGAAGGCTTTCTTATCTCTTCTTGCTATTCTTTGGAACTCTGCATTCAAATGGGCACTTCACATGTTTTTATTAACTCAGTTATTCTTTGAAACATAGTGGCACAGTGGTAAAAAATCTGCCTGCCAAGCAGGAGACCTGAGTTTGATCCCTGGGTCTCCATCAGTAAGTGGGACTGATTTCCGGAATGCAAAGATAGTCTACTATTAGGAAATGTAATATATAATTTACCATGTCTGGGAATGAAAAGAGAAAAGCGTCTTATGATTATTTCCATAGATACTGAAAAAATATTTCATACTGATAAAAATGTAATGTCTAGTCTTAACAAAATCACTTACTAGATAGATACCTTCTTTACTTTAATTAATATTTATTGAACACTTGCTATATGCCAGGCACAGTTTTAGGCATTTGGAATATGGCAGTGAATATAACAGGTAACAATCTCTGCCCTCTTGAGGCTTAGACTTTAGCAATGAAGATAGACAACAAATAATAAGCATAATGATTAAGTAATTAATGGCTTTCCAAGTGGCACAGCCGGAGAAGGCAATGGCACCCACTCCAATACTCTTGCCTGGAAAATCCCATGGACGGAGGAGCCTGGTGGGCTACAGTCCATGGGGTCACTGAGAGTCGGACAAGACTGAGCGACTTCACTTTCAATTTTCCCTTTCATGCCCTGGAGAAGGAAATGGCAATCCACTCCAGTATTCTTGCCTGGAGAATCCCAGGGACGGCGGAGCCTGGTGGGCTGCCGTCTATGGGGTCGCACAGAGTCGGACACGACTGAAGCGACTTAGCAGCAACAGTAGCAGCAGGTGGCACAGCGGTAAAGAATCCACCTGCCAATGCAGGAGACGTGGGAGACTTGAGGGGTCAGTCCCTGGGTCAGGAAGATCCCCTGGAAAGGGGAAATGGCAATCCACTCCAGAATTCTTGCCTAGAAAATTCCATGGACAGAGAAGTCCAGTGGGTTACAGTCCATGGGGTTGCAAAGAATCAGACACGACTGATCAAGTGTGCATACACAAAAATTACCTAGGATATTAGAAGGTGATAAGAGGAATGGAAAATTGGAAGAGCTGGGAATGTAGGCACCAGTGATTTTAAATGGAGTCGTCAAAGGGTAGGTTCAATGGGGTTCTGACATTTGCACAAACACCTGAGGAAGGTGAGTGAGCTGTGCAGATATCTGAACTAAGGACGTGTTCCAAGCAGAGAGAACAGGCCAGTTGAGTTGAAGAAACAGCAAGGAGGACAGTGTAACTGAAACATATTTGAGTACAAACTGTGAGGTAATGCGTAATATTTAGAGGTGTGACCACCACACCCTCACAGAACCACTGCAAAAACCAGAAAGAAAAGTACCTCTTACCATGTTTCTTTTTATCAGAGAGGAAACTATGTCTTCAAGCTCTACAGCAGACTTTATAACACTATCAAATCTCTCTTAAATTAATCTATAAATTTAATAGGATCCCATTTTTTAAAAAAACAGGTTGTGTGTGTGTGTGTGTGTGTGTGTGTGTGTGTGCAAGCTGATTCTCAAGTTTGTACAGGAGAAAAAAAAATAATAAGCAAGAATAAACATGAAAATTCCAAAACATAAACACAAATAAGGGAAAACACACCCTATCAGCTTTAAGATAACTGGATCATAATCTGAAAGAAAATAAAGTTAGATCTCTACCTCATATCTTATACTAAAATAAACTCCAGATTGATCAAAGAGGAAAGAGACTAAGTGGTTAGAGATGGTAATGGATGGGAGACTGAATTTTCATTGTAAATCCTCTGTGTCTTTTAAATTTTGTGGTGCCTGCACTGCATATTTAAAATTAACAAAAATGTGTTAAAAATACTTGTCTTACAAAAGATTAATCATATTTAACATATACTCAGGTTCTTATGTAAGCAATAGATTATAGTAGAAAGAATACAAACTTGAGAATCAAGTCTTGATTTTATACTGTTCACTTGTAACCTTGGGCAAGTCATTGCATCTTCACTCTATCTCTAAAGTGTGAGTATTAGATTAGGTGGATTCCAATCTCTTTTAAAGCTAAATTCTGTAACACTTAATTTTAAGCTTATAAACTGACCTAAGACTACTTTGATCTTCTATAACCAGTTTTGCCAGCTGCTCTAATATACACCAGATGGTTTAGTGTGGAATTTAATATCAAATATTACACAGAGATTACTCTACTCATGCAATTACAATTGAATGAAAACGGCATGCAAACTGCACCTTAGGTTTCAGCTGGGAGATTCTGGGCTGTTAGTTGGTTCTCCCATGCACCAAACAGATGGGAAAAGGATCACCTCATGGGATCGGATGCTTGGGATGATAAGGCTGAAGACTCATACCACAGGGCACCATAAGTCCACAGCCTATCAGCCATCCATGAATCAGAGGCCATTGTCCAGTTTGGGGCTTATGTGGATCTTTGATCTTTTGGCCATCCTTTACATACCTCCATCGAAAGAAAGAAAAAGGATAAAACATAAGCCAGTCTACTTTTTAACAACTTTACTAAGTGAAAGTGATTATCAGCTACATGAGCCAATAGGTACATCATTTTATATGTTTCAAGGAATTTAATAACTAAAGGCATCTTAGTCATGATCTAGTCTGAACCACAGATTTTACAGATGAGAAAAGTGAGGCCTAGAGGAGTCAAAATGACTTGTTTAACGTACACAGCCAGTCCCTGGCAAATTCATGGTAAAAACTCCAGTGTTTCCACTCTTGATCCAAAGCTGTTTCCACTTGTGATCTTTTGTCTTTAAATTACCTTCCAAACTGCCCTATGATTTACTGCCTTCCAAAAATGTGTTTTATTTCTAATACTGGCTTGGCTCTATCTGCTCTGTCTGGACATTGAAGTTCTATGACCTGAGGAGTAGATAGAGCTTCTGAGCAAGAAACCGAGGGAGGGAACGAAAGAGAACATGGAAACTCCAGCTTAGACCTGTCCCTGAGAAACCCTTACCCAACCCTCCCTGCCATCACCAGTCTCCCATCACCTCCCCAGGAATACTTGTGTCTAACATTTTTCTTTAAAACCTTCAGTTCCTTTTTTCCCACTTTCATCCTCAGCCAAGATGATTCTTAGAGTTCATAAGCTTCTCTCAGACACATGCCCAACCTAATTCTACCCAGGAAACAGCTGTCAGCAAATCTCCTTGGAGGTTTGTATTTCCCTTTAACTTAAGTAGGTCATTGCTCTGAAGGAAGCGTGAAGACGGAATGAATGAAAATAAGCTGCTAAATTCAGCTTGTGTGAGATCTGCGAAAAGTGCAGAGAGGTGGGCAGAGCAGCAGGGCTGGACCAGCAAGGGAAGTCCCCTTCCAAACCTTGCTATGACTCAGAACTTACAAAAGACCCAGTCAGACAGGCAGAGTGAATATGCAAGGGACCTTAACCATAAAGACATGAAGTTTCTATCTTGCCTGTGTCTATCTTCTCAAAGATAGAAGGACGCAACATCAGAGACCAGCTTGCCTGGCAGGATGACATTTTTCAAGTTGAAAAGAGGTGTTTGGGGCTGAAAAGATGGAGATGTGTGACCCACAATGCAGAGGTCTGATTAACCTGATTGATGTCCTTCCAACAAAAATCAAATGGTCTATTTCTCGCCCCAACAAGTTGCCACATCTCCCTTTGAAGAGTCCATTCAGAGAAGTAAAAGTCTGCTGTCCACAAAATAAGCACCCCTGGCTGGAAGCAGACTCTTGGGTAAGATACCTTATGAGATTAGGCTGGGAGAAACCAGAGTAAATTGATAAGGATGACATTTGTGGGGAAAGTAGGGAGAATCACAAAAATGAAACATGGTCACTGTGGGGAAGGGAGCACGGCTGGCAGGGAGCAGCCCTGGTTTATTCTTTTTTAATTAATTAATTTATTTATTTAGGCTCTGCAGGATCTTTGCTGCCATGCACGGGCAACAGAGTTGTGGCAACCGGGGGCTACTCTCTAGTTGTGGTGCTCGGGCTTCTTATTTTGGTGATTTCTCTTGTTGCAGAGCCCAGGCTCCAGAACGTGGACTTCCGTAGTTGAAGCGCATGGGCTTAGTTGCTCCGTAGCACATGGGATCTTCCTGGGCCAGGGATAGAACCTATGTTCCGGGCACTGACAGGCAGATTCTTAACCACTGGACCACCAAGGAAGTCCTTGGTTTATTCTTGAGTATGAGTGCCAGGAGACTTTCGTATAGCTCACTCTCATCTTTCTCAAAACCACCTTAAAACTTGGCTTCCTGTCAAGTGCAGCTAAGTTTGTTCCACTGCTACTAATACACATACCGTCTCATCACTAGATAAGGTAATTTTGCAACAGCTACCCTTATCAAGCTGTAGGATCTTAACTTCCAGAAGACAGAAACATGTATAGGTCTTACCAGTGTTGTCCTTAAAACTGTGACTCTTAAGCTACATAGGGATGCAGACCAGAAATCTGTTGCTACTCAAGGCGAGGTGCTCCCTAAGGCTACTCTGCACTGTTAGCCTAAGGACACATTTCCATTTGTTCACTCGTGCATTAAATGCTTGAGGAACATCATCTAAGGAGCATCATCTAAGGAGCATCAGGCAGTATGCAAAGAGAAACGGGTGAGAAAACAGCCCTTTTGAACTTTATGCTCTAGTCTGGAGAAGCACTTACCAAGAGAAATAGCAATGTGAGTCGCATATGGAATTCTAAATTTTTTAGTTGCCATGTTTAGAAAAGGTAATAAGAAACATGTGACACTGATTCTGATAATATATTTGATTTGACAGAACAGACCCTAATATTATCATTTCAATATGTAATCAATATTTAAAATTATTAATAATATATTTTACATTGTTTTGTACTAAGTCTTTGAAATCTAGTGCTGTTTTTTTTTTTTATGGCCCATCTCTATTCAGACACTAAATTTTTGTCAGGAAAAATTGTATCTGTATTTATGTTTCATAAATGTTCCTTGATAAAGTAGGTTCCCATGCCTTAAGATTTTATAAATATTCTTAAAAGCTTTCTGATAACCTTATTAAAAGTTCTTAAATATAAATTAATCAAAGTGTTAGTAGCTCAGTCATGTCCAACTATTTGCAACCCTATGGTGGGTCCATGAAATTCTCTAGGCAAGGATGCTGGAATGGATTGCCATTGCCTTCTCCAGGGGATCTTCCATACTTGTGGATCAAACTGGGGTCTCCTTCATTGCAGGCAGATTCTTTACCATCTGAAAATTTAACTGAAGCTAATCATTAAAATTCAATTAGTCAGTGAAGCTAGCCACTTCAAAGTGCTCCATAACCACATGTAGCTAGTGGCCACCATATAGGATAACGTGGCTCCAGAAGGAAAGAGAAACAGTAATCAAAAGAACTCATAAGCAACTGTAAGTGATAAGAAGTATAGATACATAGTGTTAGGTGATGGTGTAATATCTGACTTTATCTAGGGGAAGTGCTGTTTAAGACTCTGAAGATTAATCCAGGAAGAGACCACAGATAGGAAGAAAGGCTTTCCTGGCAAAGACAGAAGCATGTACCAAGGCCCTGAGGCAGAGTGGAAGATAATAAGGCCTGTTTTAGTCAGCCTCCTGTGGGGAAAGACACAGCCTCTTTGAACCAGGAAATTTAAGGAGCGTTTACAAGATGAGGCCAGGGTATAGGGAAGATAGTACAGAATGGTGTGGTACCCTAGGCTAGCCACTTGCAGGGAACTGTTAGCAACCACCATGCCACCACCACCCCAGCTTAAAGGCACAAGAGAATCAAGCAGTTGTTGGAATCTAGAATAGACAGACACGTGGCAAGGCCATGTAACAGGAGCTGTGGCCTTCAGTAGAGGGGGGTGAACCAGCCCACAGAGACCCAACAGGGTGGTAGGAAGGGACATAAATAGCCCAACTTCACATTCCTTCTGCCCTCCAGCCTCCTGGGGGTATCACCCATTGGTCAAGCCCAGCCACAGCAGAAGTTAAAAAATCTTATTGAGGCAGAACATGCAGGTCAGCCTCGGGGCACAGAGGAGCACAAAGAAGGGTGGAGAATAATCTGGAAGCACAAACTGCAGATCTTCAGCTCAGGGGTGTGTGTATCAGTTTATTCTTGGTGCTGTAACAAATTATCACCATTCCAGTCACTTCAATGAATCAAATTTCTTATTTTACAGTTCCGAAGCCTTAAAATTTAGGTGTCAATAATTTTGTCTGCCTACTAGAGGAAGTGTTATCTTCTGCCTCTTCCAGTTACCAAAGACTACCCTGTGTTCCTTTTTAAAAATTTATTTTATTATTCTTATTATAATTATATTTATTTTTTGGCTGTGCTTGCAGGGCATGTGAGATCTTAGTTTCCCAACCGGGGATAGAACCCATGACTCCTGTATTGGAAGCACAAAGTGTTAACCACTGGACCATCAGGGAAGTCCCCACTGCTGTTCCTTGATGCACAGTCCCCTCCTCATACCACTCTGACCTCTGCCTCCACCATCACATGTCCTTCTCTGCCTTCAGTTCTCCTGCTTTGCTCTTATGAGGACCCTTCTGATTATCCTGGGACTACCTGGATAATAGAGGATAATTTTCCTGTCTCAAGACCCCTAACTTGATCACATCTACAAACTTCCTTTTGCATATAAAGTCACATTCAGATGTTTTGGTGAGTAGGCTGTGGACATCTCTGGAGGGGCTTTACTGTGTCTACCATGATGTGTCAAGGAAGTAAAAGAATGCTGCTAGGATGGCATGGAAAGGGCAAGAGGGGAGTATGGAGAGTCATGGCAATGAGGAGCTAGAAAGGAGGCATACCAGCAAAGGTTTGTAGACCAGAGTAGGGATTTTGTTCTGTATCTTAAGACAACGGAAAGTCACTGAATTTGCACTTTGAAGAAATGCACTGTAACTACAAAATAAAAACATAGACTGAAAAGAGGCAGAAACACATTGTAAGTGAGTTGAGAAAATGTATAGTGATTAGATGATTGAAGATAATGGCTTGGACTAAGGAGGTGGCAATAAAGATGGAGAGAAGTGGAAGGATTTGAGAGATATTGAGGAAGCAAAACTTGGAGGATTTGGTGATAGATCAGCTAAGCAACAAGGAGTGAGGTTGAGGGCTGTCTTAAAGATTTCTGACTTGCTTAAGTGGATAGCTTCAATTCACCACAACAGAAAACAGTGCGCTCAGGACAGGTTTATGTGAGGGACAGAGGATGTGGTTTTGAACATTGTGGTTTGAAATGACTTTAAGAGAATCAAATAGAAAATTCAGTGGGCAGTTGGACATAGAAGCGGGTGCAAAGTTTCCTCTGAGTTTCAGAGGAAATTTCAAATCCTCAGGTTTTGGGTGGTCATTGAAGCCTTGCCTATGAATGAAATCACCTCAAATAGAGGCCAGTTAGAAGAGTGCTTAAGACCCACACTTGAGAGGCTTGAACATTTAACAGCCAGAGAGAGAGTGACAGATAAAAGAGGGACCAGGAGACTGAAGCATCACGAAAGTCAAGGAAATCGATGATTTAGAGAAGAAGTGGTCACCAAGGTTGACGGCTCCTGACAGTGTAGTAGATGGGTTTCTACAAAGATTAATGCCAATGCACCCACACTGTCAGTCCGTCAGATTCTGGTGGAGCAGTTTACACCCTTGAGGCCAGGTGGCACCTACCATGCTTCTTCATCCCATTCAAGTAAATCAAGGTCATGGCGGTTGATTTATGGGTGGCGCAAAACCACTGAGAGCCAATGAGATCCATCCGTGGGACTTCTAGGAGAGTATCACTCATTCCCACTGTCTCAAAACTAGAGGAGATATAGGACCCAAACTGTTGCTACTCCCTTGCTACTACATTAAGCCTCGGAGTAAGGGCTTCCCTGGTGGCTCAAATGGTAAACAATCTGCCCGCAATGCGGGAGACCTGGGGTTCAATCCCTGGGTTGGGAAGATCCCCTGGAGGAGGGCATGGAAACCCACTCCAGTATTCTTGCCTGGAGAATCCTCATGGACAGAGGAGTCTGGTGGGCTGCAACAGTCCATGGGGTCGCAAAGGGTCAGACACAACTGAGAAACTAAGCACAGGGGTAAAGGCAACACTTGGCAGAAAACAAAGGTGGTGAGAAGCCAGTTATGACATCTCTTTGCCTCTTACTTCAGCTGTGCCCAAAACTTGATCTAGCCCTACACTTTCAATTAGGATGAGCCAATAAATTCCTTTTTTGCATAAGTCAGCTACAAAAATGCCACCTACAATGGAAAGAATGCTAAATTTTATGAGAAGATAAATGAAATGGAACTTTTGTCTAAAACCTTTAGAAGAAAAATGCCTAATGGGTCAAGATGATCAGGGGATTGACTGAAATGTTCATTAAAATCATAATAAAGCCATGAAAACAGATGGGAGAGTGAATCTTGGAAGCAGAAAAATAAAATATATGAAAATAACAGAAGAGTTTGTTTGTTCATGAACCCAGTTTAAGGTGAAACACTCAAAAATAAATAAGAATATATAGAGAAAGAAAAATTAAAATCCCAGACTTTTAAAGTAACTGCTTTGTTTTTTCTTTCCTTTTTGGCCAAACCATACAGCATGTAGGATCCCTGCTCGGGGATCAAATCTGTGCTCCCTGCAGTGTGTGAGTGTAGAGTCCTAACCACTGGAACTCCAGGGAATTTCAATAACTTCTTTATTGCCACCAGAAATCTAGTTCCAAAGTTCTTCTTGTTCTCCTTTGTTCTGAGCTGGTATCTTTCATGCGCCTTGAAATAGCAATTTTACAGATGTATGAATTATAATAGTCATGATTTCCACAGCATTGTTATTGTACTCAGTAATTATAATTTTCATTGACACAAAGGTTACAAATTCCCTGGACTTGCTCAGGAGAACTTAAGACTATTGCTAGGCACCTTACAAAAGTGATTATCCCCTTTGTGGGAAGTGAGGAATCTAACCTCAATTAACTTTTACATTTGGAAACTTAAATTTATTGACTTTGTCTTCTTTGAACACTTTTATTGAAAATTCACCAAAATGTGGGGCTATCATGACTCAAGAGATGGATCCTGTGGAAACAAAACTACAAACACGTGCGGAGCACCCACCTAAGGCAAAACAATGAGCTAGGTGCACTCAGAGGCTTGAAAATTGGACTTCGTTCCCACAGAGTTAAAATCTGGTGACAGAGGTAGGATCTACTCATGAAGAATCAAATATCAATATAAAGCAATAAGTGATAAATGATTTTTTTTAAGTTGTGCAAAGAAGTAGATACTAGAAGAGCAAAAATTCAGTGTGAATTAGAATCCCTTGAGGGTTGGTTCGAGTGAATGGACAGAAACGAAGTGAAGGGCTCTGTAGGCAGAAAGATCTGTGGGAACAAGCCACCAGTGGAGAAAGATTTGCAGGTTAACTGTATTATAGAAAAATCTGGCTGAAGCAGTGATTCTTCTTATGGAGTTTTAATTGTAGGGGGGAGGGGAGGGGAGGGTGGAGTTTAAAAGGTAAGGAGGGCAATGAATGACAATCCGCAAAACTTCTGATTCATCTTGTAGGAAATAAAGTGTTGAAGGCGATCTTAAAGATTAAATCAGTGGACACTGGCCATCTCTCTTTCTCATTATCAAAGCTGTCATAGCTACTGATGCAAGTGCCTGGACTTGGTCTGTGGGTGAAATAATAAGCTTTTGTTGACCGATGCAGTGGAAAAAGAAAAATGAGAAACAAGAGGGTAGGGTCGGCGGGACTTATCGTACGAATACAGCTAGGCTTGCACTGCAGATATCTTATGTAGTTGCCACAGGGAAGATGGATTTTACAAGGATGAAGCTGGAATGAGCTCAGGCTGAAGGCCACTGCAAAATCCCAGGCAGAAGTTCATGAGGGCCTGTGGTAGCAATAGTAGAAACGAAGAAAAGGAGGGACTTCTCGGGTGGTCCAGTGGTTAAGAATCCGCTTGCCAATGCATGGGACCCAGGTTCGATCCCTGGTTCAGGAAGATCCCACATGCCATGGAGCAACTAAGCTTGTGCATCACAACTACTGAAGCCCAGGCTCGGAAACAAGAAGCCACCACTGTGAGAAGTCTGCGTGTGGCAACTAGAGAGTAGTCTCCACGCGGTGCAACTGGAGAAGACCCACAAGCAGCAATAAAACCCACTGCAGCCAGAAACAAATAAATGGTAAATGGTGCTTTCGGTGAGTAAGAGCATTTGGCATTTATGAAGTATATACTTTGTTTGCATACATTTTTGTCTGTTATCCACCTAGACTAGAACAAGCTAGTCTGCCTTCCACCTCCAACTATGTGCCAAAAGGTAACACATAGGCTGAATTTTGGAGGGGATAGTCAGGCCAATTTCTGCAGCCATACTCCTCTCCAAACACTTGGCACAACTCCTTCCAGCTACAGGAGTCAATGGCTAGAAGAAGCATTATACCTCTCATCAAAAATCCCTCCTGACAGCACGCACGGACACACGCATCCAGCACCACCACCACCAACACCACTGTCTCCATCACTTTCGAGATTCTGGCATCAACTCATCCTCTACCTTAATACCCACCACACTCTCGGTCAGGAGAGAAGGCTCAGAGCCCCAGGAGGCCACTTGTAAAACACTTTTATTATTTTTGGCTGTGCTGGGTCGTCCTTGCTGCCCACGGGTTTCTCTAGTTGCAGTGAGCAGGGGCTACTCTCTAGCTGTGATGCGTAGGCTCATCGCAGTGGCTTCTCTTGTGGAGCATGGGCCCTCGGGCTCATGGGCTTCCAGAGTTGTGGTGCACAGGCTTAGTTGCCCTGCAGCATGTGGGATCTTCCCAGACCAGGGTTCGAACTGGTATCCTCTGCATTGCAAGGCAGATTTTTAACACTGGACCACTAGGGAAGCCCCCAGCAGACCACTTTGAAAGACCATAAAATAAATGTTAAACTGTCACAGTGAAGGTTGGTGCCTCTTCTTAATTCTATTCAGTTCCCCTGAAGGAAAGGACTGGATGGGCACACTCAACAGCCTTGATGATAAACAACAAAGGCTAAAATCAGCTTCGAAACCAGCACAGTGTGTCTTCAGTTTTACAGCAACAATTCTTTTTGCCTTTTGTCTGAACCTCAAAGTACAGTTTTATTATATACTAGTTCTATTTTATTTAGTTTTATTTAGGCTGTCAGTAACACTCATTGAGGGCTGATATACTAAGCGTGTGTGTGTGTGCTCAGTCGTGTCTGACTCTTCTGAAACCCTGTAGACTGTAGCCCACCAGGCTCCTCTGTCCATGGAATTTTCCAGGCAAGAATCCTGGAGTGGGTTGCCATTTCCTTCTCCAGGGGATCTTCCCGACTCAGGGACGGAACCCGTGTCTCTTGCGTTGCCCCTGCATTGGCAGGCAGGTTTTTTACCACTAACATAAACATACCTCTGCCTCTCCTAAACACCAAGGGGTATATCAAAGCACTTCTGTTCCCCTAGGACACAATCAAAAGAGTCACCAGATCAGTAACTATTTGCTAAGCCTAGATCAGAGACCTGCATCTCAATGTCTGGATCCCAGTACCCCGGACCTCTCTTCCTCCTATGGGGGAAGTCAGAGGCATAAATGACCACGATGACTCTTCCTCCTACTTTAAGATGGCTCTAGTTCTTTCATCATTTTATTATGATGTTATAATAATAACACCTCCTATTATCTCCAGGTTGGAGTGGCCTTGACTGTAGCTACAAATTTATTTGGTTCCAACTGAACAGCAGAATGCCTGCCATACACAGGATAACTCTACCCCTGGCCTCCATTTCTTAGAGAACTGAAGACATAATTCTTTGCTCCACTTGTTTTTTTGTGATAACCTTCCCACCAGTCTCTGACCCAAGTCCACAGAAACTAACTTAACAATATAACACTGTTACCGTCTCTAGGGACCAGGCCGAAAGCCCTTCTGGAAACCTTCACCCGTACTTCTCCCAAACCGCCTGCCCGCCTGCCCCGCCCATGGTCTTTGAACCAAGTTCTTTAGCGTCCTCTCCCCACTCAAGTTACTTCCCTTTCTGGTGCTCCTTCTAAATTGCCTCCTCATTTCCCTAGTTGCTCAGAAGTCTTGGGCCTGGAGTCGTGGTAAAGAGGGCTGAGTCCCTCAGAGGGACCCACCCCTGCTTGGGTTCACAGCCGGCAAATAATTTAAACCTCTGCCCCTTGGGCTCCCTCTACACAAAGAGAGTTTATGGTCAATGACTTGGAACACAAAGCCATTCTCCTAAGGAAACAGCCCTAAAGGAGTAGGTAGATGCCCAGGAGAAGGCACACGAGTGCCTTTGACTTCCATACCTCATCTGGAGTTCTGTGTGTACTCTAGAACCTAGCTAACAGAGCACCTTGGTTTCCATGGTTTCTATGGTTAAACGAGTTCTGAGTTCCAGCTGTGAACTTACCTCTGCCTCTGCCATCAGAAGGAACAGCCAGGCTTTCAGCTTCTGCAGCCTGCCAACCCCATGGTAGGGATACGGCGGAAGTCTAGAGAGATTTATTTTTAAGAAAAGGGAGTAGAAAGGATGTGACTCTGGGAGGTGAAACCAGACTGTACAGGGAGGAGAGTTCAGAAGGGTTCTGGGTGCAAGAGTCAAGCTGCCTCTGGGGTTAGGGCCCTCCAGAGATCTTCAACCCAGCCGACAGGCCTGGTCTACAGCACTGCCACTGCTGAGGACGATGGAGTTGAGGTTTCCAGTAGGAGGTGGGAACTAAAGAGAATGTGTCCATGGGTTTCAATGCGAGGTCAAATAAGGAATTAGAAACAAAAACTTGAAAAAGCTAACGTAGATCAGTATTGTGATCAGTACTGTGTTTGTTAATGAAGTCAAAACAAATTTAATACTATATATCATGGCTTCCGAAATATTCAGCCCACAAGAAGTATTGTGTGCGTCAGTCCCATTGGACATGGCTGTCTTGTAGACTTAAGAGGAAACTTGACCTTTGTCTACGTCCAATTTCGTTTTCTTTTTTGCAAGCTAATTAGCCCTTGCCTTGCACTGAGTAAGGATAAATGTGCGTGCTAAGTTGTTCAGTCATGTCTGAGGCTTTGGGACCCCACAGACTGTAGTCTTCCAGGCTCCTCTGTCCATGGCATTTTCCAGGTAAGAATACTGGAGTGGGTGGCCTTATCCAGGGGACCTTCCCTCCCCAGGGCTTGAACCCGTGTATCCTGCGTCTCCTGCATTGGCAGATGGACTCTTTACCACTGAGGCACCTGGGAATCTAAGGGTAAATTTACTTACAAATAAAATATTAAGTGTGGAGAAAACAAGTAGGAGCCTCTATTTTTTTTTTTTTTTTGGATCTGTTCAGAAAGGTCAAGAGAAAAATCTTTTCCTAGGTGATCAAGTAGGGAAAAGGTTTTCTGTTTTTAGTGACTATTATTTAGGAGGCTCAAAAAAAGTAATTTTTAAATGAAAACTGTAATATGAAAGTACTAATTCATTTTAAATTTCAAACACAAATATGAATGGGTCTAAATGCGGGTTATTTTCTCTAAATCCACTCTCTTATTTTATATTTTAGATATTATGATGTCAAATTACTTTCACATGACCATATATCACAGATGAAAAGAAAGATCATTTAGAAAGTTACAAAATTCAAGAAAGGAAATGAATGGGCTGTTTTAAGTGCCAGAATTCTAGTCATTCTGGTGATGGATTAACAGATTAGTTTTGTGATGACTACTTAAATTCAATCAATGCAACAATATTTTCTGAAATTATTATGTGCTAAACAATGCAATAAGTGACATAAGGACATACACACAAAAGCGCACTGCATGGACCCATCACCTGTAGAATTTATGTCTTCAGGTAAACCCAATTTACACGCACAGAAAAGTAGAGAATTCTATTTACCACATAACCAACCTCCAAAGCAAGTGCCTCTTGCCTCCTGAAGTGACTGAAAGGGTGGGAACCAAGATGAGCTCCAGGAAACAGTTGTAATTTGAATACACTGAAAGGACACTTTGGATGTTGGAAATTGACAAGAGCCCAAGTAGGGTTCAGCTTAGCCTACTGTAAAGAAACTGTCCTACTGTAAAGGGACTGTAAATGAACTGTTCTTGATTGAAGCTGGAGGGCCATCTTGGAACATTCAGGAAGCAATGAGAGAATCCAAAGAGGAGAAAATGTTTAGAGATTTTGGTCCATCAGTCATGTGGTGGTTGCTAGGAGGAAAATACACCAATTATGAAGTCACTGCAGTCTTCTAATGTGGAGGAGGAAGGTTCAGCATTCATGTGGGACATGACTATGAAAAGAGGGAGGGCTATAAAGACACCTCATGAGAAATCCAGAAATAACATACTCATTAGACTAAGTGGGAGATAATTCATTTGCTTTTAAAACTTTGGTCTCGGTTCTTCTCTTTTGAGCCATTTCCTCTCCATCTGTTTTTATGTCTTTTATTATTCTTATAAAAGTATACATGTTTTATTTTGGAAAATTTGAAAAATACAAAAGAAAATACAAAGAAATCATTTAAGAAGGCCCTCTGCTCTCACCACTCAGAGATGATTTCAGACAACATACTGACATATTTTTTTTCCAAGATGGATGGATGTGTTTAGGAGTGATGACTACATAGGATCGACACGGTGGAGTATAAAGATGAAGCGGCTTGATGTTTTTTCCTACCGTTTCCTTCCAGTTTGCATTTCTCCATTCTCTGCCCTTAGCCATTATCCAAACACAGCCCATAGCTTTTCTTTCTGTCACTTTCAGGTAGGGGAACTGTTGCTCATGAAGGAATGAAAAGGTCTCGTCTGCTCTAGATCAAGACAATGCTTCTCTCTTCCCTGAGCCCAGGCCTCTCTGTAGTTCAGGGACTTGGAGCAGAGAACGAGGTAATGAATGGTCTGATCTTTCATTCTCCTCGCCCCACCCTACTCACTCCATGGAAGAATCCAAGGGGGAAAGAGAGGCCTGTGGACGCTGCTACTCCCCTTTCTTAGCCTTCCATTGTGGACTGCTCCAACCAACTTCCCACCTTTAGATACCTCCAAGGCCACATCAGGCACCAGGATCTATGCCAAAAAGCACATTCTCCCCTAAAAAGTTCACTTCAAATAATCCTTTCTGAGAAATCTCATATAGAATGTTCCTTATAGTAACAGTGACTACTACATTTCATTCCTTTTTGCTTTTGTTTTTTAATGTAAATACTGTGGGACTGTGTCTAACCCCCTTCTTGAGAATGTAAGGATACTTTGTATCAATTATTAAACTTTGGGCTTTGGCCGAGAAAGTTCCAGACAATAGAAAAAGTCTCATTCCACATCCTAAAACATATATACATACACATATACATAAAATAATAATATTGGGACCATATCATCATTTTGCATTCTACTTGATTTCCATTAATGTTATATAATGAGCATTTCCCATGTCAAGGAATATTTTCCAAAAATGGGATTTACATTGGCTCATAATTTTTCATCATATGACTTCCCATTCCTCATTATTTATCAAACCAATTAGACATTTACAGTTAGGCTAATATCACTGCAATTAACAACCTTAGATATGTATATCTTTGTGTACACCTTTGAGTATACCCTCAGAATCATTCCTAGAAGAATATTTCAAACAAAAGCTATGAACATTTTTAAGGCTCTTAACACATAAAGCAGAAAAGCCCTCAAGAAAAGTAGAATAATACAAACACATACATTGTATGCAAGCATTTTTACCATATTTTTCACCTTGCAATTTGATTAATGAAGAGCATATCTTGCTCTTTTGATTTATTTTTTAGTTTATTTATTTTTTAATTGAAGGATAATTGCTTTACAGAATTTTGTTGGTTTCTGCCAAACATCAGCATGAATCAGCCGTAGGTATACATATGTCCCCTCATATATTGTGTTAGTTTCTGGTGTAAAACAAACTTGTGTTAGTTTCTGGTGTACAACAATGTGAATCAGCTATAAATGTGCATATATCCCCTCCCTCCTGATCCTCCCTCCCACCCCCCCATCCAACCTTTCTAGGTCATCACAGAGCACCGAACTGAGCTCCCTGTACTATACAGTAGCTTCCCACTAGTTATCTATTTTATACATGGTAGTGTAAACATGTATATACGGGCTTCCCTGATGGCTCAGTGGCAAAGAATCTGCCTGCAATGTAGAAGACCGGGGTTCGATCCCTGGGTCGGGAAGATCCCCTGGAGAAGGGAATGGCAATGCACTCCAGTATTCTTGCCTGGAGAATTCCATGGGCAAAGGAGCCTGGAGGGCTACAGTCTATGGGGTCACAAAGAGTCCAGCTCGACTGAGTGACTAACACTTTCACTTTCATATATGTCAATGCCACTCTCTCAATTCAGCCCACCCTCCCCTTTTCCGCCTGTGTCCCCAAGTCCATTCTCTACTTCCGTGTCTCTATTTCTGCCCCATATATGCCACTTCTTCTTAATCTAGTCATCTGTCAGTGGATGCTGATTTGATTTATATTTCTGTGCTTGTTATTGAGGCAGATTCTTACTTATTGACTGTTTGTATTTCTTCTTCTGCAAATGGTCTGTTCATGACCTCTGCTCACTTTTTTCCTGGAACAGTAACATTTTCTTATTGATATGTAATCTCTCTCCATGCAATAAGAATAGTTACCTTTTCTGACATATTGTATTTGTTGCAAATGTTATCTAATTTATTTGACTTGATTTTGTTTAAAATACTTTGGCTTGCAAAAACTTTAACTTTTGCACAGTCACATCTATTGGTGGTTCTGTTGCATAACCTAGCTTAAACAGAAAGGGGTTTGTTAGAAGGATTGTAGTTTACAGAAATTTTAAAAGAGATCCTACCAAAATCAGGGCAACCCTGTGGATCTCGGAAAATGAAACTAGTATCAACATTACCAAACCTCCAATCCATCCTTCTGCTTCTCCTCTGATTTCTTATGCTTTCCATTTGGCTTCCTGCATTCCTACCATCAGCTTTCTCTAGATATCCTGCTAGTTTCTATACTCAGAGAGGTCAAGTGGATTTACCTTCAGGTAGAAAAATCCTAAGAAAGGACTCTGGCTGGCCTGATCTCCAGACCAATCATTGTGCCAAGATAATAAAGGGCTCCAATTTTCAAGATAAAGACGTGTTTAGAGAGAGAAGAAAGCAGCTAACCCAAAGGAAAGAGCACATACTGAGCAGACAAAGCAAAACAAAGCAGAAACCAACATCCATTGGAAGGTTTTAAAACAATACTTTCTTCTACTAATTTGATACTTCTGTCTTCATCCTGAAATCAATTTTTCTTCTGGATTTCATTTTTTACCTTTGGCCCTATTTTCACCAAATCCTTCATTCCTCCCTTCTGACAGTCACTTCATGATTTCTACTGGCTTGGCCATAGCCGGGATGGCTAGTTAGGACCCTGTCTCTTTGCGCATAGCCTAATAAGCTTGGTTTCCTGCTTCCTCTCACCTCCAATACACACATGTGCCTCTTCTTTGGTTCACCCTGCACACCATCACAAAAGTGGCACTTCCCAAACACCACGACCCTCCCTATAATGATGTCATTTTCCTTCTCACAAGCACTTATTGAGGCCTCCCCGCCCCACCCACTTACTGGGGAGAGATGACAGCCAATGTACAGTGAAATGTTATTTATGCAGCCCTGACAGCTCTGTTTGGTGGATATAATCTCCACTGGCAAGAAGACAAACTGAGGTTCAAAGAAGTTAAATCACTAAGCAAAATACTGTTCATATGTGATGGAGCTGGGACTTTATCTCCATTCTGCCTGAATCCTAACACAAGAAACCAAGCTCCCCACAGCAGATGGGCCTCACAGTGGAGTCTAAATGCTTTCACCTTTTCCGTGTTACCAGGCTGTGCGTCTGCTCATCACCACAGATTTATCTCTCACTTTATCAGACTTTATCAGACTCACAATCCTACCACCACTGCTCCCAAGACTGCGAGCTTCTCTTACTCCTTCAAGTGGGGTGTTTCTCACCAACATGCTGCCTACCTCCTCCTCTTCCACTCTTCAGATTCACCTCTCCGGAATCTCTACCTGATTGCACTTCCTCCATAAAGTCTTTCTTGATTATCACAAAAATAATATTCCTTTGCAAAATATCTAAAATATGCTTCTCCAACAGCCATTTAATTATTATTTAATAGATTACCATTTTCTCTGCCCATGCATGTTTCAACTTTTGACTATCTTGCCAGATGTTTAACTTTTGACTATCCTGACTAGATTATGAGCCTCCTGAGGTCAAGTCCACAGTTTATGTTTCTTTGTATTCCCACATGCTCAGTCCAAGGCCTCATAAGAAGAAATTAGTCAGGAATTTCCTGGTGGTCCAGTAGTTAGGACTCTGCACTTCCATGGCAGAGGGCGCAAGTTCAATCCTTAGTCAGGGAACTAAAATCCCATAAGTCACAGCACAGTCAATAAAAATTTTTTTAATAAGAAAAAAAAAAGAAATACTTGTTGATCCATGTCTGTCTCCTCCAACCTGCTGTGTTAGGAGATTTAAATAATGATTCTTAAAGAGCTTTCCCCTCTTGGCAAAATATCCATTCAATTTTAAGATTTCCAAATCTTTGGAATTTCCTGTTAGGATCAGTGATTTTCAGGAATGAAGACAGTATCAGTTGTAAATTTCTGAAATAAATAGACAATTATATCAGGAAATTTTCACTAGCTATAAGTAGTTCACCTCCTAATAAACACGTTGATAAATAGGCAAAGGGAACATATTATATTCCAGCATATGGAAGGTGTTATTGATATAGTAACAGCTCATAGCATCTGCAGAGATAGGAAATCAATTTTAGAGGACATTGCATTAATCTTTTTATCCACTACTCATCATTTTTTAGTAGATTTTACAAGTTTATTTGATATAATAAAGAAGTCACTGAAAGACAAAATGGTTTTGGAGAGTGTGGAAAAATCATCTAAAGATTGTTTTATTTAGGGGGGTTAGAGCATCTGTTTCAACTGATATTGCTTTGAAAACTGTATGAAACTTTGGGATGATAAATGTTTATAATTTACATCCACATTGTTACTAACACAATAGCCTGTTAAATCCCTTGCTATGAATATGAACAGACTGCAGGCCATCCACATTATTTATCAAGGGAGAAACAGACATTATTCACAAATTTTAATTGCTCTGTTGGCACCAACAATCTGAAAATGAAACATAAAAATGTAGCCTTGGGGAGGTTTTGCTGTGCAATGACTTTAGTGCAAATTTGACTGTGGGGACCAATGCCTCTATCACGATTACACAGGGACCTGAATAAAATAAGTTCATGGCTTCAACGTAGGTCCTAGTGGACAGTTGATATATTTCAAAATTCATTCTATCCACTGTAAACTCAACAACTCCTGCACATGACCTAAAATAAAGAAGTCAATGGGGACATGGGTAAACCTATGGCTGACTCAACTTGATGTTTGGTAGAAGTCAACGGAATCAGTTCAGTTCAGTTGCTCAGTCATGTCTGACTCTGCAACTCCATGGACTGCAGCACCCAAGCTTTCCTGTCCATCACCAACTCCCAGAGCTTGCTCAAACTCATGTACATCAAGTCGGTGATGCCATCCAACCGTCTCATCCTCTGTTGTGCCCTTCTCTTGCCTTCAATCTTTCCCAGAATCAGGGTCTTTTCCAATGAGTCAGCCCTTCGCATCAGGTGGCCAAAGTATTGGAGTTTCAGCATCACTTTTTCCAAGAATATTCAGGACTGATTTCCTTTAGGATGGACTGGTTGGATCTCCTTGCAGTCCAAGGGACACTCAAGAGTCTTCTCCAACACCACAGTTCAAAAGCATCAATTCTTTGGCACTCAGCTTTTTTATGGTCCAACTCTTACATCCATATACATGACTACTGGAAAAACCATATCTTTGACTAGATGGACCTTAGGCTATGAACCTTTGGCTACGGACCTTTGGCTAAAGCTTTGTTTATGAACCTTTGGCTATGGACCTTTGGCTAAAACCTATGACTGATTCATCTTGATGTTTGGTAGAAATCAACACAATACTGTAAAGCAGTTCTCCTTCAACTAAAAATAAATAAATAAAATGTTTTTAAAGGAAAAAACAGAAAAGTAAAATGAATATATTTTTTAATGAATATTTTTATCTTATTAAATTAAATATATTCATTTTTATTAAACATTTCATTTTGGCAAAATTTTTTTTAAAAAAGAAGCAGAGATTAGATTGATAAGAAAAGCATATTTCCTGCTCATCCTTAAGAGGAATTTTTCATGGTCAAGATTCAAATATTCTGCTGAGAACCAGAAGAAGAGATGCTTCCATATTCTCCTTATCTACAGAAATTTAACCCTCTCGTACTGCAAAATGAGCATTAAATTGCTTCTAAAAGTTAAATTAGGGGCTTCCCCGGTGGCTCAGTGGCAAAGAATCTGCCTGTCAATGCAGGAGACACCACTTCAATCCCTGATCTGGGAAGATCCCACATGCACAGAGCAACGGAGCCCGTGCTCCACAACTACTGAGCCTATGCTCTAGAAGCCCGGAAGCTGCAACTGCTGAAGCTAGCATGTCCTGGAGCTTGTGCTCTGCAACAAGAGAAGCCAGTGCAATGAGAAGCCTGTGCGTAGCAGCTAGAGAGTAGATCCCCTGCTCCCCGCAACTAGAAAAAAGCCTGTGTGCAGCAATGAAGACCCAGCACAGCCAAAAATAAATATATAAAAACATTAAAAATAAAAGTTAAATTATTGCAAAATACAATTTTAAGAAAAATATTTTTAAAATTAATCTTATGAAAAAAATTTAGGTAAAATTTGAAAGTATTAGTAGGGTTTTTTTCTTTTCCAACGAGGAGTCATTCATATCCTCTCTAGGACCACTGTCCCAGAGGGAAAATGTTTAGCAGATTTATAATGAAGTATTGAGGAAGAGGAACCAGTCAATAGGCTGCCTAGAAAGCTAGGCTGTTCCTTCTCCCTAAAGCTAAGACTTCGAAGATTGCAAAGCTGAAGAGGAGAACTGGCAGGAAGGATCATGAGAAACATCTAATCAGAGAACAGGCCTTTGGACTAAAGCCGCAAGAGAGGCCACCCAGGTCATGAAACCCTACACTCAGCCCAGACTTGGTCTGCCTGCAACAACCCCTTCTGACGGCATCGCTGTCTTTCTGGTTTCTCAGGTCAAGATCTTGGAGTCAGTTCACACTTTCTTCAAAAATATGTCCCAAATCCTACAGTTCCTTATGACTCCACTCCTATTTATGCCTCCTACAGTAAAGACCCTCCACACCTTTGAAAATATCACTTCTTTGCTGAAAATTCAGCAATGGCTTCTCTTTTCACATATAAAACTAAAGCCTATTAAACAGCCTACAAAGGTCTGTGTGATCTACTCCCAATTCAGACCTTTGCACTAGATGTGAGACTCTTCCTGGAACATGCTGCCCCAAGATTTCCACTTGGCTAACTCTTTAACCTCTAAGTCTTTGCTCAGACATCACATTCTCAATTGATCTACCCTGACCACCCTATTCAAAACTGCATTGTGCTCCAGTGGGTTAGAACTTACTGGTGAGATGCTGAATTCTGAATTGACAAACTACGGAAGTTAGAAAAACCATTCTTTCAGAATGATTCCATTTTTAAAATGGATAGATAATCAAAGGTGGAGACCACAAGAGAATAAAGAGTCTTAAATCATGTTGATGCCATCCAAAATAAGGGCAGAAATTTAAGAAAAAAAAAAGTAATTGCTTATATACTTATTAATCAAATTTCTTCACATAGTTTATTATTAAACATAAATTTAAGATGTATTCAAATCATGTTGTTAATTTGCAATGTACTATCAGATTTTTTTAATCTTATAGACATTTTCCTTAGCTTCTCGATCAACTAATATTTATTTATCGATTCCAGATTCATCTCATTATTTTTCTCTTTCCCTGTTTTATACAACTTGCACTTCATTTTCTTCTTTAGTTTTTCTAGTTTAACTTTTCTAATGAATCTTTACTGTTTCACATATTTTTGTGCAGTATATGCCACAGCATATCCTTCTGTTTCAATGGGCTTAACTGTTTAGCCAATTAGATTCTTCTCTACTTTTCTCACTTTTTGGTGCCAATATGTTGTGGCTTTTTTCTTCTTCTTCTTTGGCTATTTTTTGTTTGTTTTTTGATATGGATCATTTTTTCTCATACCTCAGTTAGTAAAGAATCCACCTGCAATGTGGGAGACCTCAGTTCGATCCCTGGGTTGGGAAGATACCCTGGAAAAAGGAACGGCTACGCACTCCAGTATTCTGGCCTGGAGAATTCCATGGACTGTATAGTCCATGCGGTCGCAAAGAGTCAGACACAACTGAGTGACTTTCACTTTCATTTTTAAAGTCTTTATTGAATGTGTTATAATATTGCTTCTATTGTTTATGTTCCTTCCCCCCATCACCCCACCACCTCCAAGCATGTGGGAATCTTAGCTCCCCAACCAGGGGTTGAAATCACACCACCTGCATTGGAAGGTGAAGTCTTAACCACTGGACCACCAGGGAAGTCCCTGGTTTTTTGGGTTTTTTGGCTTTTTTTTTTTTTGCTTTTCTTGACTGTACTTTTTTGTGATAGCTACTATTTTACATTGAGCTTTTTAGAATCAGTTCCATATAATTTGGAGATCAATTCTGGTGATTCTTCTCCTTTTATTTTGAAACTTGAAATTTTTCACTGAAATTCTCTTCCACTTTTTATTTATATTTGATAATTCAAACATATAAATAAATATTTGTTCCTTTCCAGTCTGTATATTTTTTAAATCTCTTCTTCTTGCTTTATTCCTCTGATTAAAACTCCTATGTCAAATGAGAGTGGTAAGAGTGGACATTTTTGCCTCATTTTTCATTTTAGGGTAAAAGTATTCAGTCTTTTGTCATTAATTATAAGAGACTAAAGGCTTTTTGTAAATCAAGGAGAAGTTTCCCTCCATTCTTTGTTTTCTGAGAGTTTTTTATCATTAATGGGTATGGGATTTTGTGATATGCTTTTTCTGCACCAATTGATAGGACAATATGATTTTTCTTCTTTGGACAGTTGATATGGTAGATTACATTGACTGACTTTTTAAGATATAAATAACATACAGTATGATAATCCACACATTTAAACATATAAGTTCATGGTTTTTAGTACATTCACAAGGTTTTTGAACCATCACCACTAACCTCAGAACATTTTAATTACTCCAAAAATAGACTCCTCGACAGTCACTCTCTTTCTCACTCTCTGGTCCCTGGCAGCCACTAATCTGATTCCTGATTTTTATGTATGTGCCTATTCTGAGTATTTATATAAGTAGATCTATACAATATGTGGCCTTTTGCAACTGATTTCTTTAACTTAGCCTAATGTTTACAAGGTTCATCTGTGTTGTAGCATATCTCAGTACTTCATTCTTTCCTATGGCTGAATAATATTGCACTGTGTGAACATACCACACTTTGCTTGTCCATCCATCAGTTGAGAATGTTTGGGTTGTTTCCACTCTTTGGCCATTATGAATAATGCTGCAACAAACATTCCTGTACACGTTTTTTTCTTAATCTTCATATTTTATTCTCTTGTGCTTGTACAAGTTTTTGTGTGAACATATGTTTGCTGTTTTTCAGTCGCTAAGTCATGCCCGACTCTTATACGACTCCATGGACTGTAGTCAGCCAGGCTCCTCTGTCCATGGGATTTCCCTGGCAAGAATACCGGAGTAGGTAGCCATTTCCTCCTTCAAGGGATCTTCCTGGCCCAAGGATTGAACCCAAGTCTCCTGCACTGACAGCCTGATTCTTTACCACTGAGCCACCTTTACTACTCCATTAAATATTGGAACAGCCTTAAATACATGAAAGAAATGCCACTTGGTGGTGGTATATTATTCTTATTATGTGTTGTTAGATTTTATTTGATAATATTTTGTTGAGACCCTTGTGTCTTTGTTCATGAGAGATTTTGTCAGTAGCTTTGTTTTCTTTGAATTGTCTTCGGTTTTAGCATCTCTACTGACCTCATAAATGATTGTGAAGTATTCCCTCCCCTTCTATTTTCTAGATGATATTGTATAACATGGTCTTATATTCCTCTTTAACTATTTAGTAGGATTTTTCAGTGAAACCATTAGGTTTGGGAGATTTCCTGAAAGGACCTTTTCCTTTCCTTTTCAAGAGTTCAATTACCTTAACTGTCTTGGTTGAATTTTGATAGTGTGTGGATTTTGAGGAACTGGCCCACTTCTTCCAAGTTGTCAAATTTTTAAATATAAAATTATTTGCACTATTCTCCTTTATCCTGTTGATGGTTGCAGAATCTATAGTGCTATTGTCTGTTTCATTAATGACATTGTTGATATGTGTTTTCTCTCAAATTTGTCATTCTTACTAAAGATTTACCGATTTTATTGAATTTTGGCAAGAATCAGTTTCTTGCATTGACTTTCTGTTTTCCTATTTTCAATGTAATTGATTCTGGCCATTTACTAGTTCCTTGTTTCTGCTTTTTGGGTTCACTTTGCCCTTTATTTTAGATAAGAATTTAGACTATTGATTTTAAATCTTTCTCTTTTCTAATATAACCATTTAGTGCCATAAATTATTCTCTCATCTCTGCTTTAGCTGTGTCCCACAAATTTTGGTACGTTTTATTTTCATTTTCCTTCAGTTCAATGCAATTTTAGAAGTGTATAATTTCCAGGTATTTTTATATTCTTTTGTTTTCTTTGTTATTGATTTCTAGTTTGATTCTATTATTGTCAGAGAGCATGCTGTATATGATTTCATTTCTTTTAAATCTGCTGAAATTAGTTTTACAGATTAGGATATAGTTTATGTTGTATGGGCACTTGAAAGCAATGCATATCATACTGTTGTATGCAGGATTCTATAAATATTAATTAGATCCTGTTGGCTGATGGTATTACTCAGTCCTTCTATATTTTTGCTAATTTTCTCTCTAATAGCACTATCAATTGATGGAAAGGGAAGGCCCCAATTACAGTTGTAAATTTGTCTATTTCTCCTTTTAGCCTTATCAGGTTTTCTGTTTTGGTTGATTCATTTGTTTTCCATATACTTTTAAGCTCTGTTATTTAGTACATATAAATTTATGATTACTATGTCATCTTGGTGGATTGACAATAAATATTATCAGGCTCTAGGCTACAAAGTGGCTTCCCAGGTGGTACTAGTGGTAAAGAACCTGTCTGCCAATGCAGGAGACATAAAAGACTCAAGATTGATCCCTAGGTGGGGAAGATCCCCTTGAGGAGGGCATGGCAACCCACTCCAGTATTCTTGCCTAGAGAATCCCATGGACAGAGGAGTCTGGCAGTTCATAGGGTCGCAAAGAGTTGGACACAACTGAAGTGACTTAGCATGCACACACAAACACACACACAGAGGCTACAAAGTGGGATAGTCCCAGGCAGTCTGTGATCAGAGCAAATGAATAGCTCAAATTAAGTATCATAAATGTACAAGACATTTATGTTTTTGTGTATTTTTTGCTTAAATAATTTTATTGTTTAAAATCAGTTTTAGGGTCACAGCAAAACTGAGCAGAAAGTACCAATAGTTCTATACATGCCCTAGCTTCACAGAACATAACCTCCTCCACTATCAATAGTCTGTACCAGAAGGACATTTGTTACTATCTGAAGCCTGCGTTGATACATCATCATCACCCAAAGCCAGTAGTCTTCTCTTGGTACTGTATCTTTTATGAGTCTTGACAAATGTATTATGACATGTATCCACCATTGTGATTACATACAGAATAGTTTCACTGCCTTAAAAATTCTCTGTGCCCCACACATTTATCCTTTCTCCCCTCTTAACCCCTTAATCACTGATCATTTTACTTTTTCCTTACAAACCACAGGGTTTTTTCTGATTTTTTTAAAATAGAGGATAATCACTTTACAACGCTATGTTGATTTCTGCCGTACAACAATGTGAATCAGTTATAAGTATACATATATCCCCTCCCTCTTGAGCCTCCCTCCACACACCATCCCACCCCTCTAGGTTGTCACAGAGCACCAGGTTGAGCTCCATGGTATACAGCAAACCATGGGTTTTCAATCCAGTATTGGTTTTTAATTTTTATCTTATATTGGACCATAGTTGGTCATCAATGATGTGTTAGTTACAGGAAAGTGATTCAGTTATACCCATACAAGTATTTATTCTTTTTCAAATCCTTTTGCCATTTAGGTTATTACAGAATATTGAGCTGAGTTCCCTGTTAACCTAACATTTTGTATTAGTTAAGATAGGTTAACCACTGTAACAAATGTACACAAAAATGTATAATACCTCAAACTCAATAAATTTTTTTTTTTTTTACTTCACACGAAGTTTAAAACACCAAATCAGATTGCAGGGCACCTTTCCCCCCATGTGGTGATGTACCTTTTATCTTGTGACTCTGCCATTTTTAATATGTGGTCATCATACTCTACATCACAGATGGGAGGAGGATGTGGAGGATACTGTGTGAGGGATTCTTCAGGGCTAGGTCTGCAATTGTCGCACCCTTGGTAAAACTGAATCTATGGCTGCCCCAGTTTGCAATAGCGGCCAGGAAATGTAGTCTGGCTGTGTGCTCAGGAAGAAGAGGAAGTGGGTTAGTGAACATCTAGCTAGTCTGATTCACAGGTCTATGCAACCCCAAAAGATCCATGGATAGACTGGAAAGGGAGTTGTTTAAGCATTCAGAAGACAAGCAAAAATGCCGCCTTAATGTGCATCTTCCAGGGGAGAGGGAGGGAAGGACTACCCTTGATTGTAGTGATTAGGAAAATATGTCAAAAGTCAAAATTTTAAGTTGAGGCCTTAAAACAGGTAGAGATGGGGAGGGTGGAGATAAAAGGTGAGAGCAATCAGGGCAGAAAAAATAGCACAAGCAAAGGCCCAAAGATGGGAGACTACACTGCATCTTTGAAAAATGGTCAAAAGTTCAAAGTAGCGAAAGTATTGAGTTTATTTGGAAGAACCTTCCATTAGCAAGTACATACTGGCCTCTCTTATGCACCAGGGACTATGTAGGTACTGGCTTTATTAGGATGAAAATAGAAAAGAGACAATTAAGCAAGGTATGCACAGTGTGGCTAGGGACATACAGGATGCAATTGGTGCCTATTACAAGGCCACTTAACCTTACCTAGATGGTTAGGGAGGACATCCTAGAAGAAGTGATACATAAGCTGAGCTCAGAAAGACACGTAGGAGTTAGCTAAGCTGAGAGTGGGCAGAAGAGAGCCATATTCAAGGCCCTCAGGCATAATAGGAGCATGTATACAGAATACATGAGTGGCTCCTAGAACATCTCTATGTCTGAGGCCAAGCATGCAAGAGGAAGCACAGCAGGAAATGAAGCTAAAGAGCTAAACAGGGCCCAGATGCAGAAAACTTTCTAAGTGATGTTAAGAAACTGGGGTGTTATCCTAAGGACAACAACAGGGAAGTGGATGGAATAAACTTGAATTAAAATCATTCCAGCTGCAGCACGAAAAATATATTGGAGGAAAGCAAGGCTGGATGTAAGGATATTGTTTGGGGGACTATTGCAATAGTTCATGGTCTAAATGATAGTGGCCTAGATCATGGTAATAGTGGTAAAGATGGAGAAAGATAGATGGATTTGAGAGTTGAGAGGTATGAACCGCAAGATCTGGCCTTGACTGGCTATGGAGGTTGAAAGAGAAGTCAAGAATGTCCACCAGGCTCAAGGTCAGAAGAAACGAGTATAGTTGTGCTATCCAAAACAAAGCTAAAAAGCATTGATTGAGATTTCAGTTTGGAGAGTTGAGTTGAATTTTAATTGCCAACTGGAAACATACCTAAAACACTGGATTTCTAGGTCTGATACTCAATGGAGAGATCGGGAGTGACAAGAGGTCTGGAACTTGTCAATATGGTAGCAGAAATCTTCGGAAAGGATAAGATGTTTAGGTGGAGAGTATGGTGTAAACAGAAAGCAGGCCCAAGACAAATCCTCGATAAATACCTCAAGAGAGATTGAGACACTAAGCCTGGGAAGGAGAACAGGAAGGAAGGCGGAAGGGAGGCAAAGTAAGACAGTGCTTTGAGGAACAGTCATTGGTGTCCAATCCTGACATGGAAAGGTGAAGAGGAATAAGGACAACAAGTGCTCATTGGGTACAATGACAATATGAGGGTAATTTCAATGAAGCAGCAAGAGGCCACAGCCCCTCTGCATTGTGCAGTAAAGGAGAGCAGGCAGCTATTGGAGAAGTTGATTTGGAGGAGAGAACCCAGTGGTCACAAGAGGCGGATGCAGCATCAAGGAAGAGTTTCTGTGAATATAGAAGAGATTTGAGTGTGTTTATATAACAATTTGCAGCACTTAGAAGAATGTCCCAGCGCGTAGAAGGCCTAGGAATTTCAGGTAGGAAACTTTATTCCTAAACAGTTGGAAGCTATTGAAGCAGGAGAATGACATGTTCATTTAGGAAGACTTACCATGGAGCTGGGTATTGCTGCTCCCAGGGGACGTCCTCATTTCAGTGCAGTTCAGTCGCTCAGTCGTGTCTGACTCTTTGTGACCCCATGGACTGCAGCACACCAGGTTTCCCTGACCCATCACCAACTCCCAGAGCTTGCTCAAACTCATGCTCATTGAGTCAGTGATGCCATTCGACCATCTCATCCTCTGTCGTCCCCTTCTCCTTCTGCCTTCAATCTGTCCCATCATCAGGGTCTTTTCCAATGAGTCAATTCTTCTCATCAGGTGGCCAAAGTATTGGAGCTTCAGCTTCAGCTTCAGCATCAGTCCTTCCAATGAATATTCAAGACTGATTTCCTTTAGGATGGACTGGTTTGATCTCCTTGCTGTCCAAGGAACTCTCAAGAGTCTTTTCCAATACCACAGTTCAAAAGCATCAATTCTTTGGCACTCAGCTTCCTTTATGGTCCACCTCTCACATCCATATACATGACTACTGGAAAAACCATAGCTTTGACTAGACAGACCTTTGTCAGCAAAGTAATATCTCTGCTTTTTAATATACTGTCTAGATTTGTCATAGCTTTTCTTCCAAGGAGCAAGTGTCTTTAAATTTTGTGGCTGCGGTCACCAACTGTAGTGATTTTGGAGCTCAAGAAAATAAAGTCTGTTACTGTTTCCATTGTTTTCCCATCATGATGGGACCAGATGCCATGATCTGAGTTTTTTGAATGTTGAGTTTTAAACCAGCTTTTTCACTCTCCACTTTCACTTTCATGAAGAGGCTTTTTAGAGGACATTCTACCCTAAAGAAACTCATTCTGATTTAAAACAAAGCAGATGTTTCTTTGGGGGTTCTAGGTGAGAGTGTCAGCCAAGTCTTTCACCACGCTTCTGTGGTTGTTTTTACAAGATGGCTTCAAAGTTATTATCTAAATTTCTCCTTACTAGGACAAACATCTTTGTGAAGGCCTGTCTAGTTTGCAATTGTTCCAACCTTAACATCCTTACATTAAGGTTTTAGCAGTCAGCCTGCTAGTTGATAAAATGCAGCCGTTTCTGTACTTTCTTTTAGTCCCAGGATCTTTAAAGCAACCCCTTTGTCCCAGTGTATGAACCTATGTCCTAAACAATAGCAGACAATGAAAGGGAAAACTAAATCGGGCGCAAATTAGTGCTGTGTGGTTGCAGGAGGGTGAAGGGGAACAGTGTGTTTAGTGGATTTAAATGAAAGAAACTCAGTCATATATTTAGAGCAAAACCAAATCTTAAACTTGCTTCATAAACAAGATTTAATAGAAGACAATAAATTTAGACTGAAATGGGAAGGTCTCTGTACTTCAATAATTCCTACCTTGTTCATAAATCACAATATTGATCAAATATAAATTAATGCATGAATGTATACATTTGTGTACAGGAACTTAGGAAACCTCATTTATTACATGAGACTGAAGCAGGAAGCAATTTTTATGTTAAAAACACATAAATTAAACCATTTAGCATTTTTTAAAAAACCTTAGCTGAATGGATCTTATCTACAACTCCCCCTTCTTGAAAGAAAAATATATGAGGAACTACCACTTTTGCTACAGCTTTTGCTTTGAGTTCTTGGGAAGTGAATGTAGGACCAAGGGGTGAGCAATAAATGACAAGTCATGAAAATGGGTAGGGAAAGGAACTTCTGAGTTTCATTTGTAATTCTGCTATGCATTTCCTCTTGACAAAAATATCCTGGGAGTAGCCACTATGCATTTTAGTTTCTCCCTTGAAATGAGATTTGTTTTGCTAGAAAAATCTATCCTTCAAATAATGTCTATTGCTTATACAGAAATATCAGACAGCAAACATAGTTGCATAGTCTATAAGTAAATGTCTAGTTACACAAGCTATTCATTGGTAAATTTTTAAAAAATATATTCAGTACCTTTATTAAGATGCCACAACATATTATGTCCTTGGGCTATATCACCAAAAGGGTATCAACACAGTAAATCCATGAAAATAGTACCTAATTGGGAAGGTGTGTACATGCTAAGTCGCTTCATTTGTGTCTGACTCTTTGTGACCCTGTGGACTGTGGCCCACCAGGCTCCTCTGTGCAAGGAATTCTCCAGGCAAGAATACTGGAGTGGGTTGCCATTTCCATCTCCGAATTGGGAAGGTAGGGAAGAAAAAGATCACTTTTCAGTAAATAGCAAGGTTTTCTGTAAACCTCAAACTCGCACCCTGTGTAGTTTTTAAAAAGCATGTCCAGGTTCCCACTCTAGATGCACTTAATAACAAAATCCAAGACTTTCTTCTTCCTTCTCTTCATTTACTGTTTTTAAAAGCCCTTCTTTACTTTGTTATATAACCAAGACTGAAATCACTGCTCCAGAGGCCACTGCTATAAATGAGTTGTTAGAGAGGCAACTTATAGGGTGATAGAAGGACTAGAGATACAGTGGAATAACAGAAAAGGTTGGTGCTAGATAAAATGCTCCATGCCTTTGGTTGGAAGTGTTGACCTGAAAAACAGTCACAACCTAAAAGTTGAGAGTTACATTTTATTCAGGGGGAAATTTTAGGACTTCAAGCCTAGGAGACAGGTCATCTCAAGTGACCCTGAGAGAACTGCTCCAGGGAGGCGGGAAGGGGCCGGGCAGGAGTCAGGTTATACAGAAGTTTGCAACAAAGGGCAGGTAGTCTGAACATCAGAAGTATTTTTGTGAATTAAAGAAAACCAGACATACTTTAAGTTGAGGAATTTAGCACTTTTCTATGTATGGGAAGATGCAAGAGTTTGGGCTCACTGGAATCATTCCATTCATGCATTTCACCTATCTGGAGCTAGTACCCTGAGCTTTTCCTCAGTGCTCACCATAGGGAGTGGCTGCAGCCTAACAGCTGCCAGATGGCAGGTATTGTTTTGCTTCCTGGTTGCCCTGGAGAGCTGGAAGTGCTTAAGACTATGACACCCTGGCTTATTGATATGGCAGGAGATACTCCATTTCTCAGAGGGGTGGATAAATTGAAGTAGAATTGTGTACACGGCTACAAGGGCATAAAATAGAGCAACAGAAGACATGCCTTAGCCTTCTCTTAGATTGTCTCTGTAGCACTTCAGGCAATTTAGAAAAGTAGGCACTCATTCAAGCTCATCATAAGAAATGAGTTTGAGGGAGCAAGATATAATAAATCCAAAACAGGGTATCAATTTATAATTCAGAATTCAAGAAGTCTAACACTACTATCTTGTACTTGAAATATGGCCAGTGTGAAGTGAATATTGAGATATCCTAATGTAAAATACCACTTCCCAAGATTAAGCGTGAAAAATACTATAAAATATATTAGTAATTTTACATTGATTGCATCTTGAAATGGTATTTGGAATACACTGAACTCACTATATTTATTAAAACTGCTTCTTCTTTTATAACGGTGAAACTAGAAACCTTAAAATTACATTACGCTGTTCACACTCTACCTTCATAAGACAACGCTGGTGATTAAGACTAACCTGGGGAAGATTCCCTGAAGAGATTCTAAACGGGGCAGAGGGAAAGGGGAGCAAGGGCATGGGGTATAACAGTCATAGCCCGAGATGAAGGACAGTAATAAGATTTTTTTTTAACAAGCCATTTAAAAATAAATCCCTCTAAAAAATAGTCCCGTGTGGTACCACCTGGACAATACTGTGGGAAGACCGTCTTGGAGGAAGAAAAGCCCCCAAAGAACTGGAGTTCAGCATTGAAGGTTCCTGATGTAACCAACCGGGCTGGTATTGGGAGGCCAGCCTGCAGGGCGTGGGAGGGCCCTGCCCGGGAAGGAGGGGCTTCCCGGGGTGGTGCAGAGAAGGCCCAAGAGCCACGCGGCTCAGGAAACCACCCCCGCGGCCGGATAGGAGGACACCTCACTGGCCCCTCCTTCGATGACTCTCTCCCTAGGCCCTTACTCTGAAAGAGGGAAATCACCTCTTCAACCATGCCCTCTGGGCCCATGCCTACGCTACACCTCCAAAGCTGCCCCCACTGGGAGCTGAAAGACCCCACCCAAGTGGGCCCGAGGGATGCCAAGGACCGCAGACGGCCAGGTGTGCGCTTGGACGGCACGCGCCTGCGCGAGAACCCCCTCCAGAAAGCTCCCAGCTTCAGCCCTCTGCGGCCTTGCTTTCGTCCCGCCTCCACCCGGTACGTCACAAAGAATGACATGTAAACCGAACAATCACAGCCCCTCTCCTCGTGAGCCAGTAGGGAACGGGGAGGGCGGGGTGGGGGGGAGGGCAGAGGACGGACGGAAAAGGCTTTGAGGGGCGGGCTCGTCCCTGTCACCCAATCAGAAAGCTCTGGGGAGGAGCGGGGCGGGGACAAGAAGCGGGTGGCGGGGTGGGGCTAGGGACAGGAGTTAGAAGGCCGCGGGGAGGAGAGGGCGGGCTCCCGGAGATTAAAAGCGGCCAATCAGAGCGCGCTGGCTTCATTCGGTGAGCAGCGTGGGGCGTCGCCGCCGCTGCCGCCGCGCGCGCCGGGGGCTGGTTAAGGCCATGAAACAAAAGAATCCCTGAGAGGGGAACCGCGGCCGAACCTCCGTCAGCCCGCCCAGCTGCCGTCCCCACCCACCCACCTAGTTACCTGCCTCTGCCTCCTTCCCCAGCCCCTCCACCCCGCCCTCTCCGCTCTCCGGGCGGCCCTGGCGCTGCTCGGCCCGGGTCGCTCGGCCCCGCCGCCTCCCCTGAGGAAAAGTGTTTGCGCGCTGAGCAGGGCCAGGGCCCTGTCCGCCATGGGGCTCGCCGCCCGCCGCGCCTGACGCGGCCGCCGCCGCCGCCGCCGCCGCCATTGACAGCGCGCCGCTGCGATGCCGAGCGGCAGCTCCGCGGCCCTGGCCCTGGCGGCGGCCCCGGCCCCGCTGCCGCAGCCGCCCCCGCCGCCGCCGCCGCTGCCGCCGCCGCCGCCGCCCCCCGCGGGCGGCCCGGAGCTCGAAGGGGACGGGCTCCTGCTGAGGGAACGCCTGGCCGCGCTGGGCCTCGACGACCCCAGCCCGGCGGAGCCCGGCGCCCCGGCGATCCGGGCCGCGGCGGCGCCGGGCCCGGCTCGGCGGGCGGCGGGGCCGTCACCCGAGGAGCGGGCGCCGCCCGGCCGACCCGAGGTCTCGGAGGCGGCCGAGCTGGAGCTGGAGGAGGAGGACGACGACGACGAGGAAGAGGAGGAGGAGGAGGAGGAGGGGGAGGACGCGGAGCTGGACGGAGACCTGCTGGAGGAGGAGGAGCTGGAGGAGGCAGAGGAGGAGGGCCGGCCGTCCCTGCTGCTGCTGTCGCCGCCCGCGGCCGCCGCCTCTCAGACCCAGCCGATCCCGGGCGGGTCCCTGGGGTCGGTGCTGCTGCCCGCCGCCGGCTTCGATGCCCGGGAGGCGGCCGCGGCGGCGGCAGCGGCAGGGGTGCTCTACGGAGGGGACGATGCCCAGGGCATGATGGCGGCGATGCTGTCCCACGCCTACGGTCCCGGCGGCTGCGGGGCGGCGGCGGCGGCGGCGGCGGCCGCCCTGAACGGGGAGCAGGCGGCCCTGCTCCGGAGGAAGAGCGTTAACACCACTGAGTGCGTCCCGGTGCCCAGCTCCGAGCATGTCGCCGAGATTGTCGGTCGCCAGGGTAAGTGCGAGTGGGGGGTGGGGGGGTGTCTAGCTGGGCTGAGCCCCTGTCGTGGGTGCGGAGACGAAAGAAAGGAGCTTGGGGCTGGAAAGGCGAACCTAGCGAGGCCCATAGGTCCACCGGGAAGGGGTGTGGGAGGAACCCGAGGGGCTACGAGAGGAGAAGATGGGTCACCTTGCGAAACCACCCCCCCACGGTGTCCCTCTCCTCCTGCACGGTACAAGGCGATAAGTTTCTCGAGCCACCCAGCCCGGCGGTGTCCCCTTGACTCGGGCTGTATTCCTGGAACACCCCGGCTGGCGTGGCACCAGAAACCTGAGGTGGTAAAAGGTCGGGTCGGTTGTGGATGCGGTGTTGTGCACGAAAAGCTTCGAGATCGCAAGTTTGCGCAGCCGACTACTGTCTTTGTAAAAAGCTCTCAGCCTGCCTTACAACGGCTTGCTGGGAAGAAGAAATTGACAGAAATGGAGGCTTGTAGGGGAAGGAAAAAAAGCCCATTGGCGAGGGAACAGGGGATGTTCAAGTGGTCGTTCTTACAGCCACCCACCCTCCACCCCTTCACTGTTCAGAAACTTAGCTTCTTAGCTAACTCGGTTGATCGATCTTACGGTATAACTTTCGATAGATTTTAACTCTAGAAAAGACACAGTGGCCACCTTTTAAACGCTTTAGGGTACACGATGAAGAAAAATTGGACAGTAAAGTAATTGAGTTAAGGAACTTTCTTCGTTTATACAGTTTTCAGTAGAGGCTCCTCACTTGCCAGCACACCAGTACTGCAGACAGACTCCTCCCACATTGTTCAGACAAAGGACCTATGTCTCAGATTCCAGGAGTAGATTTGTAAAGGTGGGGGAAGGGGATGCCCAGAGTACCTCTCTATCCGACATTTTTAGGGAAGGTCTTAAGCTCTTTAGTGTAGCTTCCCCCCCCCCCTTTATTGAAGGAGTGAATATTCTCTGAAGCTGACTTATTACAATATGACTGAACCTGGTTGATGCATGTCTCTCTACTGTTAGGTTGAGAGCATTGTTGGGGTCAAATAGAAAGAAATGATGGCGCTGCTGCTTAAATGATCTCATCTTTCCCGAGTGGTCTAAAGTACACATAAATAAGGTCTGTCGAATGGTGGTTCAAATATCAGAGTTGGCTCATTTCTTACCTCTAGGATTTTAATATGAAAAATCCATCCATCTGAAATCTGGATGGAGGAGATAGCCTATTTCAGACTGCCTAGGACCTTAAAGACAGTGTTCAAAGCTGATGCCATTCCTTTAAGAGTTTATTCGCATAGTTTGGTGAATAAATTTTGCCTGCCTTTTTTTTGTTTTTTTGGTTTGTTTTTGTTGTTTTGTTTTTGCAGTACTGAAGATGCTAGTCCAGGAAAGAACTGTTTCACCTCACATAGAATAAAATTATAACATCTCAAATTATAGATCCAGAATGAGTTGGTTATTCCATTAACAGCATCCGGGAATTGCTATATATCAAGCTTACATTCTGCCAGGCATTTGAGTTTATGGCAGTTGGGAATGTGAGGTTAGTTCCAACTAACTTGCTGCCCTTAAGAAGCCAACAGTCTAATAAAAATAGCGGAGTGACACTAATCTAATCTGTAATTAATGTCATTAACTATAGTGTGTGACAAAGTCGTACATGTATCAACTGTGGGGGGCTTTGGAGAACGGATAGGACTTGAACAAATGGAAGGTGGAAGAAAGACTGAGGGACGTGGTGAGGAAAGGTGTGGAGAAATAGTCTCTAGGTATGGTTGGAAAGTTGTGAGGGAGGCTGTTTGTTTTGATTGTTTAGAGTCTGATACTTAGCCGAGTGGAAAAGGCGATGGGGGAAAGGCGATGGCAAGGTGTGTGTTCAGGCCCTTCTAGGCTGGTATTTCCTCAGCACAAGTTGCTTCAGTTTGCTTATGGTGACAGTTTAGGATAACAAAGGAAAAGAACGCTTAGAGGCCAGTGTTACTAAGGGATGAGATACTGATAGCTTTTGTTTAGTTTAATATGAATTTTTGTCTTCTGTGTTATACCCTTTAAAGCATGGTAAAATGGCCCTTAATTAGGCAGACTGTTACCTTTATACCGATCTGTTATTTAAAAGTAAACTGAATTCCAGGTTTTTATCTTGCACCAAATTATAGCAATGAAATAAAGTCTTTAGTTTTTTCTCTTAGGGCAGAGCTTATTAGTTAATAAGGAAATGTGAATCTATTTATGTCTTAGGACATAGAGACAAATTGCTGACTGTTCCTTTTGCACTTTCCCCGAGTTGACAGTACTGTTAAAAGTATGTCATCATTCTCAAGATTATCTTATCTTAAGAGCAAAAAGTTTTACCCTTTTCCAGTTCCAAACCATTCAACTAGTGGATCATTGACTCCTTTGCCACCCCTACCCTCAGCAGCACCATTATAAAACCTGTAAAGTTATTTTCCCACTCGCACAGAGAACCACACAACTTCTAATGTTTGCATCCTTTTACAGTGTGATAATTTCCCCTTTCCCTAAGTGAATAAACAGGGCAAATCATTTAATTTACTTTTTGCTTTGGAACAGAATTTTCCTCCTTAAGAATTATCCCTTCCTGCCATTTTTATTCATTACCTGAAGTCATAATTTTCTGTTTGACATCTCTTAATTGGTTTTGGAAATAATTAATGTTACAGATGGAGACATCTGTGACTTCAGCTCTGGAGCAGAGAGTAGGACAAATGGAATTCTGAGTCATATAGAGTAGCAACTCATGTAGATGGCCTCTAGTTCTAATGTCTTTCAGAAAAACCAACTACTGCTTTTAATAGCGATGAAAGTTGGCAGTGTTGACCTCATATTTATACTCTCCAGCAGCATATGGTCATTTGCGAATGTTAAATTGGTCCCCCTTTTTAAGTTTGCATCTCATTTTGAAACCAACAGTACTATAAAGTAAAGCCAGGAACTAAAGAGGCTTGTTGATAATCAAAGAAGTTCTGGAATATAGACATCAAAAAGTAAACCTGACAACAGATTTAAGACCTGACTTTTTTAAAATGTAGTACCTGCAAGATACATTCACAGTGGTTAACAGGACGTTTAATTTAAGTCAGTGGACTTTGCTCCAATTTGTATAGTCATTGAGAACCAGTTAGACTGAAAAATGAATTAAAGTACAACTCTACTTAACGATGGTATAAATAAATATTGAATGTCATAAGTTCAGTTGTTTTAAAGACTTGTAACCCAAAGTTTGTACAGTTTAAGATTAATGTACATCTTTAACTATTTTCATGAGTGATTTCCTTGATGGTATATGTGTGTTCTCTAACCTAGTTGAGAAAAGCTATTTCTGGCTGTGTGTGTGTGTGTGTGTTTGGACTGTAGCCCACCAGGCTTCCCTGTCCATGGGGTTTTTCAGGTAAGAATACTGGAGTGGGTTGCCATTCCCTATACCAGAGGATCTTCCTGACCCAGGGATGGAACCCGCATTTCCTTGCAGGCAGATTCTTTGCTGCTGAGCCATTGGGGGAGCCTTTTTGTTGTTGTTGTACACTCTGTCAAAAAATATTTAAGTTAATAATCTCAATATGTGACTATTTATGAATAATACATATGCTGATATACTATACATTTTTAAAACATGTAAACAATTTTAAAGGATGAGTTAAAGGTGGAAGTTGGAGTGTTTTGGTTTTTTTCCTGCACTCCAGTGACTTTTCTTGTACCCTGCTTTGGCTGTTACTGAGCTAGACCTCCTTAGAAACTTCTTTTCTTTATTGAGCTACTCTGTTTGCACTGATCCCCAGTGATTGTGTATATTGCCATTTTTTAAAACAGATAATGTGACACATTGCTTTAGGTTGTCTTAAATACATCCTCCGGAAAATTTTCCCCAGTTTCCTAGGGTGGAACAAGTTTTCAGGTTCTAAAAAGAGAAAGTTTGGTATTGTACATAAATTCCCTGTTTAAGAAGAAATTATCTATTTCATGAGGAGAAACAGTTTCAGAATAATGCTAAAGCACAGTGTCTTTTTTCTTTTGGGGGGAGAGTTGTTGACATTCCCTCTTCCAGGTACTGTATTACCTGCCATTTAACTCTGGTAAGTGGTTATCCCCATTTTACAGACATAGAAGCTGAGGTGCTAATAGATATCTTGCTCAGATAGTGGATCTTGGGGTTAGACCAGTTGTTTGATAATGGGGATCAAGTTCTCAATTCTACATTGCTGCCTCAGTATTAAGCATCTTGCTCAGGAAGAATATTTTGGGACAATTTCAGTCCTAAACATGATTGAGGATACTGTGTTTCTAATATGTATAGCTTAAAATATCATCATCACTATCCAAATTAATTTACTTAATAAAATTTTGGTTTCCAGAAGGCACAAGTATTGTTCTAACATTCTACTTCTATTATGTCTAACTAGAAATTCGCTATCATTTATAATTCAGAAAGTTAATTTGTATGTATATACATGCTAGCTTTAAAAATTAAATATTGTCATTTTTTTAGACTTCCAAGATCCAAATAATAGTTTGTATTAGCTCTGGAACCTTAATTGTTTTGCAAATGGGTGGGGAATGCACTGCCTTTTCTTCCTGCCTTATTCAGCTAATGAACTATTTTGATTCACTAAGGAGGAAATGGAAAATAAAGTGGTAATTCAAGGATGTGTTTTCTGCCCCCTGGTAGAAATGCCAATGACCTAAAACTGATGCAGGGAGTCAAGTATTTGAGACCTATAGAGATTTCCTCAAGGAAGATTTCTAGCAATGCCTGTGGGTTGGAATTCTAGATAGTTCTTATATCTTACATTTTCAAGGAAAGGTGGAATTTAGTTATAAGATCATGTTTAATATTTTGTGGATCTGGTTTTGAATGAATTTAATATTTGCACAGATGGAAGAATTTGTTGCTTGTGTCTTAAACTGAAGACAAAAATTATTTCAGAATATATGTTTTACTATAAAAATATATGTTGAAAGCTGTCCCAAATTGCCCTTAGCAGTCCCTGCTCAGCTCTGATATGTTGGAAAGAGATAGCAATCAGAAGTTAAACTTCCTAAATTCTGATTACTCTGTGCCAGTAAGTCACTTTGTGGCCTTGGACAAATCACTTAAACTCCCTAGGATTCAGATTCTTCTTCTTCAGCTGGGTATAGGCATATCTACAGTACCTCTGGGGACTATGAATTGAACACGAATAAATTGACATATATGAAACTAAGTGATAAGCACATACTACTGTTGTTAAGTTAAATCTGAAATTAATTGTTAATCTCGTTCACCTTTTCTCTGCTTTAGCAGACAGTTCCACACATTACTGTATCCTTCTAATGTGACAGGACTGAAAGGAACTGATACCTAACGGCCTGTTAGACACATGGCACTTCTGTCCAGACAGGCATCAATGGTGCTGCAATAACAGAGAGCCCCAGCATCTCGGTATTAAAATGACCAGTGATTTCTTTCTTTTTCACAGGGGCTCTGCTCATTTTGGTCATTAACGTTCTTAGACCAACAAAGCAGCCACCATCTCAGGTGTTGGCTGGTCTTCCCCTCTGTGCCTGAAGGATGAGACAGTGGCGTAGCACACACCGGTCTTTAAATGTTAGACCTGAAGTAGCGTGGTGATCACATCCACTCATATTTCATTAATCAGAACAAGTTATCCGGCCACTCCTAACTTCAAGTGGGTGAGAAGTTGCATTACAATCATGTGCCCACAGCAGAGAGCCAGAATATTCATGAACAGCCATGATGACTATCACAGTATTATTTTAAAGTCTATGGGATTGTGACAGAATTTTTTTAATGTAATTTATGCCTTAATAGCATTTGTAATTTAAACTCAAAATGAAAAAAAAAGAGATAAAAATGTTCATAAGATACTAAATAGGAAAGTATGTTTGCAGTTTAAAACTCCTTGAGGAACTTCCCTGGCAGTCCAGTGGTTAAGACTCGGGGCTCCCACTACAGAGGGCTCATCTGATCCCACAACCCACATGCTGTGGTCAAAAAAAAAAAATACAAACTCCTTTAGAAAACTCCAAAGAGATTACGAATAATCTATTTTAAAACCTCATTGATCTTCAGGTGATTCTAAAATGATATGTTTATCAAACTGCACCTTAATCCTTCCCAAATGGCTTATATACCATGATGCATGTTTACTCTTTAACTCTTCTCCGCATACTACCATTAGGTATTCTATAGACATTTATAATGATTACATCTGATATTTAAGCTTTTAAAATGATTTTCTAACATTAGTAATACCAAGCCAAACTGTACTAAATTGAATATGTACAGCGTAGTGTTATTTTGAATCCTTTTGAGTCTTTATTTCGGTGATTAATTCTGAGAATTCTAAGTTACACTGCATAATTGTACCACCTCTTTCACGCCAGGGTTCAGGATTTAAGAACAATTCATGTGGGCATGGCTTGTTGCCTTTGTCCAGTAAGCAGAAACTGCAGTTCATTGTATGCAGGGAAGCCTGGTTTGACCATAAGTAAAGTGGTATCATGAAATAAAATAAGACTAGACCTTAAAATAATAAAGAAAATTATTTAATGAACTGCAGATATAGTTGAAGATAAGCATAAAGCTTCATCTTAAACACGGTTAGAGAAGAGTGTGGAGGGAATAATTGCAGACTTCTAGAAGGTTACCAGTGTAAAATGTTTGCCCTTTGGGCTGACCTTTTTAATACTGCCCCCCTTTCTATACCACTGTCCCCTCGCCTTTGGCTTACCTTCTACCCTTCCACCAGTACCTGCAATAAGGGCATTGAACTTGGAGGTAAACTTGTTGGAGACCTGCTTTCACTGTTTGTTGACTGTGACCATGGACAGATCACTCAACCTCACTGAGTGTCAATGTCCTCTTGGGGGAAAGACTTGTTCCATCCAGTCTATAGTCTGAAAGAGGATCATTTGCAGATGAATCTGCTTCCATTATATGGTTCCCAAACAGAAGTAATTCTGAGTTTCTATTAACATCCTCTAATGGACATGAACATAATTTTAAAATCCCCAGTTAGGAAAATTGCTCTACGTCTCATCTCTAATTTACACCCCTTCTGGGTGTCACAGGTTGGTGAAAGGCCAAATGGGAGCCCTTTTTTGTTGCGTACGCCGATCCTGTTGTCTAAACTAAGTGAAAAAGGAGAGGGGGGGATTTTAAATCTAGTTTAACCTCTGCTTTTAAAAATACCTCATACATTTTGGGAATTCTCCACTTCTAAGAATCAACTGGGAAAAGAAGGCAGGTTGAGACAGTGGCGTGTTTAGGGAACTGAGGTATCTCGGAGTTGTTAGTTTATAACTTTGGGCAATTCTTGGCTTCAGCTTTCTCCACAAATAAAGTGAGATTGGACTAGATTATCTCTTGTAACCCTTATATTCTTATCTTTGTCCAAGAAGAGTTCCTAAAATCATGTAAAAGTAAACCAGATTTAAAATTACCAATTAGATTGACTTCAACATATCTCCTCCTAGTTTTGTAAAATTTATAATATCTTAAACATATTTTTCGTGATCTAAATATAAGTTTTATCTTTAGGACTTAAAGGTTTTTTAATGTTTTTAACTTCCCCGAGAAAATAGTTTTTCTTCAAAAATAATAACATTTAAATGCATCAAGTAGTATGTCATCTCATTTGATCCATTCTTATTGCCACCATACAGATAAGGAAACAGGTCTATGGAGATATAAGTAACTTACCCAGGGTCTCAAGCTAATAGAATTAGAGACTTCAACGCTCCCAACTCTGTAAGTGGTAGAACAAGCAGACAAAGCAGCGAGGATATAAAGGACTTGAACACAACCAACAACCAACGGTATAAGAAAAGAAAATGATAGATCAGTATCTGTACATGAACACACATGGACAACAAATCCTTTTGATGCTTGAAGTTGGATACAGGTCCGTGAGGGCAGAACTGAATCTCAGTCATCTTAATCTCAGTTAAATTACCTGAAACGTAGCAGATACTTGCTGTTTATTTTATTGAACTGAACTGTTAGACTAGAGACTTGCCATTGTAATATTTATCATTATAGTTATCATATTGTGAGGTTTTCTTCCCTCTTGCCTTTATCTCTAACCCTTTACCTGAGGAGTCAGTCAACCAAAAGTTGTTTGGGTTTCTTTGTTCTAGATGCTACTTGATTTAGGGCATTATATGTCCGTATGAATCCTGGTAATAAGCAAAACTAAAAAGTCACATAAATGAAACTGTTTGAAGTGTTGACGAAGTGATGTCTAATGTGAAACCACATTCTTAACAGAAAATTTCAGCAATTTTTGACTGGGGCTACAAGAAGGACCCTTGAGCAGGGAAAGGAAAGCTATTTCTGTATTGTACATTTAGGAATCTATTGCATTGTTAATCTAAACAATTTATTTAAATGTTGAGTTAAGTTGTGTGTGTAAGAAACACTCTCTTACTAGATTTATCTGATATTCACCAGTCTTTGAAGCTAATAATCTGGAAAATTGAGTCCCTATAAAATTATAGGAGCTTTTGAATAGTCTGTCGAGATTATTCCAAGAGGAAAAGGGTCTTATTTATATGTACAATCATTAAAGAATATGATCCTCCCTTGTTGATTCTAATATATCATGAAATATACATATAAAATAATGTGTATCTCTAATGCTTTTAGAGAGAAATAGTATGGAGTAGTGAGAGGAGTGTGGAGACAGCTTTGTTTGAGGTCAGGCTTTCCAGCTGGGAGATCTTTCTAACCTCTTTCAGTTTGTTTCCTATCCTTCTTAAAGCTATTAAGCTAGTTGTCATTCTGTTATGATGATTAGATGAAAATATGGGAGAGTTTTGAAAACTGAAAAACGCACTACAAGTTTATTATTTCAAAGGCAAGCCTGTTGGCTCAGTTTACTTATGAAATACTTGAAGTGGTGGGGGTGGGGTGGGAAGAGGGGCTAGATAGCCTAAGAAGCTGTCCTTTACTGAGCATCTGCTTGAATAACAGGCACTGTGATGAGTATTTTTAATATGTTATTTCATTTAATCTTTGCAACAACCAAGTGAGAGAAGTAATTTTCATTATAGTTTCTGGGCTTCCCAGGTGACACTAGCGGTAAGGAACCCACCTGCCAATGCAGGAAAGTGTAAGAGACGTATTCAATCCTTAGGTCAGAAAGATCCCCTGGAGGAGGGCAGGGCAACCCACTCCAGTACTCTTGGCTGGGACATCCCATGGACAGAGGAGCCTGGGCTGCTATTGTACATAGGATCGCCAAGAATCAAACATGACTGAAGCGACTTAGCACACACCCAAGAGGGAGAGAGAGAGGTTTAATGACCTGTTAGAGTTCACAAAGATGGTTAGTGATGGTCTATTCAAAGTCTTGTGCTTCCAGCTGTTACTCAACCTACTTTTCTTGAGGAAAGGAAGAATAGATGTATATACATGTGAGATTGTCCCACGTGCTTTATAGCTTTCAGAAAGAAGTGATTTTGTGTGTCCCAGGAGAAGGAGGGACTTGGTCAAAAATAAAAGCATTGGAAAGGACCTAGAGGTTGAATGACTTAACATTAAAACCACAAGCAAACTGGTGGTAGGTTAGAGCCCAGTCTGGCAGATAATCAGTTTTTTGCTCCTTACATTTCCTTTAAACTAGACCTTGGAATAGTATTAGTTAGCTGTAGCTGTGATAGTGGAGAAGGCAATGGCACCCCACTCCAGTACTCTTGTCTGGAAAATCCCATGGATGGAGGAGCCTGGTAGGCTACAGTCCATGTGGTCGCTGGGAGTCGGACACGACTGAGCCACTTCACTTTCACTTTTCACTTTCATGCATTGGAGGAGGAAATGGCAACCCACTCCAGTGTTCTTGCCTGGAGAATCCCAGGGACAGCGGAGCCTGGTGGGCTGCCGTCTATGGGGTCGGGTCGCACAGAGTCGGACATGACTGAAGCGACTTAGCAGCAACTGTGATAGTAATAGTCATATCTGTATTTGTATTATTCTTAAGTTCATAGAGCCTTCAAGACACAGTCTCATCTTTTCCAAATGACTGTGTGTTACTCAGAAGATACAGGGTGAGGGGGCAGTGCTAGGAGGATTTTCCAGGTTATTTAGGGAAATATCTGAGTAGAGACAGGAGGAACCACGCACGTTTAGGGGATGATGAAGCTGGGAGAAGGTAGGTGATGGCCACTTAATTAGGAGAAGGATGGGGAAAGGGAGGTGGGATGGGGAGGTAATTTTTAATATCAAGCCCAGCATTCTAATTTTCTTGAAGATAAAAAGAACTACTTCACTCTCCCCTCCCTATTTTTATTAAAGCAGGTATGTTTGTGTATGTGTGTATACACTGATTTCCCTTTTAAAATAAAACCTTTTGGAGAGAATTTCTGAAGAAAGATATACCTGAGGATGACCCAAAGTTGAAAATATCCAGACCTTAGTGTTGGTGTGTGTTTATAAGGGTTTTAGCTTTCTTAAATCATCTTATATTTGTAGCTGATTTATGAAATGAGTGGAAAATATAATGAATATGATTTCTGGAAAACAAAACCCTTTGTTGAAAATCAGCAACACTTCACATAGCATTTGGGGCTCCTTTCTTTAAAAAACAAAACAAGTTCTTTGCACCAACCAGATAGAATTTAAACTCCCTTGTCTTTGTTGAATCATCCCCCATCTGACCTGCTCCCCTAGCATTCTGCCCTCCAGTTACTTAAAGCTCCCATAGCACTGAGCCAGGTGTGGTATCCAGGCTGCCATCTTGGGCTCTTGATTCCTGCTTTGGCACTTGCAGTTTTCTTGACTCTCCTTTCCATCCAGCTGAACTACTTTCTTCAAACCTAAGTTCAAATGCATTTGAAGCCTTTCATCTTCTGTAAGCAGTAAAGCCCTGTCCTTTTCTGTGCTCCCATTGCTTTGTATGCCTGTTTTCATTAAAGCAGTTACCTTATATCAGTATTGTTTTCATGACTGTTTCCTTTCTACACTGTGAGCTCCTGGAAAGCAGAAATTATTGTAGTTTCTGTATATCACCTGGAATTAGCCACCTGCACCTTCATAGGGAACTTGATACTTGAATTGGTAAGTTGAAGCATCAGGCTGGTGGGTGTTCTGGGCCGAAGGAGGAGTGATTTAGCTAGGAACACTTAGTCACATCCCACAGGACAAGTGGAGACCAGGTTTACTTGTCCATTTCGTACCAAATCACTCATCTCTCAACATAAACACCCTGGCTTATGTATTTCTTTTTGACCTATTTTGATTTTTATCAATAGTTTATCCCTTCACCCTACTTCAGTGCCTGTGATCCCCAAACTTTTCTTGTACTTGTATCTCACTACTGCTCTGGACAGTGGGTCACTATTCTTGGGTTAGGGTTTAAGATTTTTCTGAATCCAATACTTTCCTTTGCTCAAAAGCCAGGGGCCTGGAAGAATGGAGAAATAATTGGAGGAATGGGAAGTTGGTGCTTTGGTAGGCAGAATAAACCCCCTTTCCCTGAAGATGCCTACACCCTATATCCCCAGAAGCTCTGACTGTGTAGATGTAGAGTATGGACCTTGAGGTGAAAAGGTTATCTGAGATCAGCTGGGTGAGCCCGGTGTAATCACATGAGTCCTTCAGCACAGAAGTTTCCCAGCTGGGTCAGATACAAGATTGGGAGAGATTTGAAGTACCAGAAGGGTTCAGTCCCCATTGCTGACTCTGAGGTTGGAGAGACAGGGCCACAAGCTATGTTGGTGGCCTCCTGAGACGGGGAATGGCCTTCAGCAGACAGTCAGCAAGAACACAGGGAGCTCAGTCGTGTGATGATAAGCAACTCAATTCTACCAGTAAGCCGAGTGAGCAAGCTCTTCCCTGCAGCTTCCAGAGAGGAACACGGTCCTGCAAACACCTTGATTTTAGCCCTGTTGAAACCCCTGTCAGAATTATAAAGTGAAAAATTTGTGACATTGAAAGCACTATGTGAGGTAACTTGTTATGGCAGCATTAGAAAACTAAAGCAGATAATAAAAGTAAAGAACAGAACAAAATTTCTGGATTGAGGCCTCCATTTTCCTCCTAGCTCTGAGCTCCCAGAGGCCACCTACAGTTCCTTGCCACGAGGCCTCCACAGGCAAGTCAAGCGTAGGTTGCTTTCTTCCAGAAAAGCCAGAGCACATCTGACTACTTCTGAAGCCCGCTGGAGAAAGCTCTTCCAAAGAACTTGTGATTAGGTCAGGCCCACCCCCGTGATCTGGATAATCTTCCTGTTTTAAGGTGAATTGATTTGGACTGTAATTATATCTACATTGCAGACTGTAATTCTATATCTGATTCTTCTAAGTATATCATTCCACATGTTTCATGGAATTAAAAAGTGGCCTTAAAGGTCTGCTGCTGCTGCTAAGTCACTTCAGTCCTGTCCGACTCTGTGCAACCCCATAGACGGCAGCCCACCAGGCTCCGCCGTCCCTGGGATTCTCCAGGCAAGAACACTGGAGTGGGTTGCCATTTCCTTCTCCAGTGCATGAAAGGGAAAAGTGAAAGTGAAGTCGCTCAGTCGTGTCCGACTCTTAGCGACTCCATGGACTGTAGCCTACCAGGCTTCTCCGTCCATGGGATTTTCCAGGCAAGAGTACTGGAGTGGGGTGCCATTGCCTTCTCCGCTTAAAGGTCTAGTCTAGTGCTTTTAAGCTTTTCTGTGACATCCCCCCCACTCCCCATCAAAAGAACATTTTATTTTGCAGTCAATGTACACATATTTCATAAAAACATTTGGAGCCTATTAAATTAATACTGCAAACCATGGTTTGAGAAACACTGAAGACCATTTCCTTTTCTTGAAACTCCTCTCCCAGCAACAGAGGACCTCTCCCTTTTAACTGCTCAGGCAGCTGGTGGAAGAGACTGTTTACCCTGGAGAAGCCAGACCCAACATTTTGCTATACCAGGAAGTGAGAAGACCAGAATTCTGACTTCAGCTAAAGAGTTTTAAGGTGAATCACAGCCCTAGGCACAGGGATACAGAAAGGGGAAATGGGTTCCTACAGGAGGGAGGTAAGTTAGAGACTTTTTATTGGGGGAATTTACTTCCAAATCAAAATGGTAACCATGAAAGGCATTAGTGCTGTCCTGGTTCTTAATCTCTACACAGTCTGGTGTACAGCATGCCATATATTTATTTGTAGCTATGAGAAAACAATTGTTAGTCCCTACCTCTTAGACTTAAAATGCCTTATTCAACTTTGAGGTTATGAAATCATTTACCTTGCTGTTCATAATTTTTTTCCTAAATCTCAGAACTAGTCAAAAGTCTGATTGATGTGCTTATTTAGTCTAGTAAAATCTGTCTCTTCATCTCTAATTTTTAAAATTTCCTACTTTAATAGCATTTCTTTAAAAAAAAAAACAATAATGCATTTGTATGGTTCCAAAATTTGTAAGAATTTAAAAGTGTACCAGGGAAATTAAGTCCCCCTCCTACCCTGTCTCCCTTAGTCTCCCAGTCTTGTGACTCAGTATTCCCTTACATAGCTGTACCAACTTCCCACTAATACAAACAGGAATGCAGAGGTTATTCATGCCTGGTCAAGTATCCCTACAGACTTGATTCTGTGAGTGGGATTGCAGGGGCAGAAGGATACAGGAAGTTGTAATTTTGATGGATAGTGCAAACTGCCCTCAAGCAGTTTTTACTCAGCAGCTAAATATGAGAGCTTTCCCCCCATCCTTACCAGCACTGTTTGTTTTTGATGTTTGACAGTCTTATAGGTGGGAAATGATACCTCAGCTCACGTGAAAAATGGGAATTTTCGTGTTCAGAGCCCTTTGTATGTTTCCTTTTCTATCAGCTATTTTACCTATTTTTTCTGTGGTTTTTGGTGTTTTGAGATACAAGCAAGTATATGGGTACCTGTGTAAGAGAAATTAGCCATTTGTGATGTGAATTATAAATAATTTTTTTTTTTTTTACCTTGTCTTTGGTCAGTAGGCCTTTTGGGCAGGGTAGGCTATCTTACACCCCTATCTCAGAGGTAGTCCACATTCAGTCTTCTCTGTCTTCCTAATGAGACTATCAAACACATATTCATTAGTAACAACCAGAGGCTCAGTAGTGTCTGATTTAGGCATGTGCGTGCTTGTTGCTCAGTTGTGTCCAACTCTCTGCAACCCCATGGACTGTAGCCTGCCAGGGTCCTCTGTCCGTGGGGATTCTCCAGGCAAGAATGCTGGAGTGGGTTGCCATGCCCTTCTCCAATATTGTACCTACTGGGTATCAAACAAAGTATTCTACTAAGGTTCATCTGACAGTTGCTTATTGTCTCAGCAGCATTTTGAGAAGTTTCTTAATTTAGCTTTCTAATGTTCACTATAGTTAGGGTTGAGAAAGGCCAACCCTAGACCCTCAAGCTAACTCTCGCTTCGTCCTTAATAGAGTTTGCCAGGTGTTTTTCTCTAGGATGATCAGGACCCTCTTTGTTAGAAATGTGTGATTCTGGCAGACTGCCTTCTTGTTAGGTTGTGGTGCAGAGAAGAAGCTCATGTATCCAAATAATGATAGTAACTCCCCTGAGGGTGCAATAGGAAGAATTAGGCGTTCTCACCACCCCTTCAGACTTTCCTAGGAGTCACACTGGCCAGTGGAAATGATTGTAGTTCTCGGCCTCTGCTGAATGGGGAGTTTCCTAGAGTCAGCCTGCATGAGTGATAAGTCGATATGAAGTTTTACGGTCTTGCAAGTCACTTTCTGTGGTGGAGCAGAGGCAGGTATAGATTTTCCTATACTCAGAAGTCGCACTGTCAGTTTAATCTTGTAGTTCATTGTAGATATAAACTTATAGCGGCACTCTGTGATAACTGTTGTGTTTCACAGTAGCGTAAATTAGACCAATTGCAGTGATTTCTTGACAGTCCCCAGCCCACCCTGTCGCTCCGCCCTTCTCCACTCCTCCAGCTCCTCCACTAAGTGCATCCCTTACGGTTTTGCTTTTAGCCGCACCACCCGACCCCCCCCCCCTCCCCGGTCTTCTCAGATACAACCTTCAGGTTAAAGTAAACCTGACTCAGGGGAAGGAGCGGAAGCTTCTCAGAGAATGAGGTCCCTAATAAACTGAAATCTGAAGGGCCGTCAGGAATTAAGCAGCGCTGGTAGTAAAGGTGCACGGATAAAGGAACATTCTGATCGTGTAAGCAAAGGGCATGGATTGGCGATGCAGATGGTAGAAGCACACCGCAGAGTTTAAGGAGTGAGGAAGGGGAGAGGAGGGGTAGGTCGTCAGGCCCAGGGCCGTCACCTGTGCGCCACACTGCTTGGACTTTACCCTTGTGGTAAAAGGGAGTCACTAAAGCCTTATACAAAGAAGTGAGTCTTTGATCGGTGCTTTTTTAGAAAGCATCATCTACCTGGAGTGAAGGTAGAGAGCTGATTGAAGTGAGGCAAGAATGGAGGAAAGGAGACCTCTTTTGTGTGGGGTGGAGGGTACTAGTGCAGTCATACAGGTTAGGAATGATGTCCAGAAAGAATTAGTTTTTGTACATTATGAATTTGTTGAGGACAGGAAAAAAAAGATTTAAGAAAACTATCTGCTCAGGTTGTGGCATGTGTTTTTCAGTAGCATCTCACTGCTTTATTTTGAGGAACTAGGAATAGCATGATACAGTCCTAGAAGAGATCTGTTCTGGCAAGCTTCACCTTAAGATCTTTGAAAAGCAAACCCCCGAGTCTTATGCCTCAGTGTATATCGGGCATCTTAAGTTACTATTCAGAACCCTCCAGTGTGACACAGTTGGCACTGGTAATGGCTGATTACTCCAAAAAGTAATCTTTGGGTAGTTACACATACGTATCTTAGATGTGTTATTTATTTAACTTAAATATACTTAGGATTTAGAACCAAAGCCTTTTATTTGAGAATGAGGCTGCCTATCAGCATAGTCCTTCAATAAAACCACATCCAATGACCATACTCCATACAATTTCCAATATGTTTCTTTTGAATTTAGGGAGAACTTCACAATGAATACAAAACTACTCTGTGTCAGTTTTTTTACCCCAGGATTTTACAGTTGTCTCACCCATAGTTCAGCAGCATCTTTTTTTTCTTTAAGGTACTGATCATTATTGAAATTTTTAAAAATAATCAGTTTCGATACAAGTTCCATGTCTTGGATTTATATGTCACTGCTTTATGTAATTATTAGTGTAGTTAATGCATGAGTTCAGTTAGCATAAACAGATGGGGATAAAAACAACTGATTCTTAGTTAAGCCTGAAATCCAACTGATGGAGCAGAAATGAGACGATGTGCTAACTTTGAGCTCTTTGCTGTTGTCATCAGTTGAGATTTACAGAGGGAAGAATAATGTTGAGGTAAAAAGACAAGACAGTTACGTGGAAGTCAGTTGAAGAACTTTTATCACGCAGTATAGTTCTGTGGAATTTGAGGTTCTAGGACCAACAAAAAACACTATAGACCTATGAAGTCAGACTAGGTTTAACTCTGGCTCTGCCTCTTACTTGCTGTGTGAACTTAGACATGTTACACAATATTTCTGCGCTTTATTTTCTTTGGCAATAAAAGGAGTGTAATAGTCTCGTCCTTAGAGTTGTTATGTAGATTAAATAAGATGATAGGTATTGTCTCACGTTGTACATTAATATTTTTTCTTTGCCACCGACACCCTGCAAGGTAGTAAACTGAAAGTCAAATCCACTCATAGTGTAGCTGGCCTATTTCATGCATCATTTGCAATGACTAACAATAAGAGGAAGAAAACTATAAGCCTGTCCCCTGAGTTAAAGGCCTTCAATGGAGGCGTCACCTCTTTGCTGAGAATGAGAGATCACCAGGAAAGTACCCCTCAGGATCCAGGATTCGTAGTGGAACTAGGAAAGCTTTATCAGCATTTAGAGATAAGTTTTTGTGATAAAGAAATACTCTCAAACTTAAAGAGGGGAAGAAAAACTGCCCAAAAACAGACTGTTATCTTGAAAGGAGCTTTCTGTAATTTGTCTTTATCAATATTGTTGAAGTAGATGTTGATACTTAAACGAAATATTTTCTTTCTAACAGGTTGTAAAATTAAAGCGCTGAGAGCCAAGACGAACACGTATATCAAAACACCTGTTCGTGGTGAAGAGCCCATTTTTGTTGTCACTGGACGGAAAGAAGATGTTGCCATGGCCAAACGAGAAATCCTGTCAGCTGCAGAGCACTTCTCCATGATTCGTGCATCTCGAAACAAAAATGGCCCTGCCCTGGGAGGGTTGTCATGCAGTCCTAATCTGCCTGGTCAGACCACCGTTCAAGTCAGAGTGCCCTATCGCGTGGTAGGACTAGTAGTTGGACCCAAAGGAGCAACTATCAAAAGAATCCAGCAGCAGACCCACACGTACATAGTAACTCCAAGCAGAGATAAGGAGCCTGTCTTTGAAGTGACAGGGATGCCCGAAAACGTTGACCGAGCACGAGAAGAAATTGAGATGCATATTGCCATGCGTACAGGGAACTACATTGAGCTCAACGAAGAGAATGACTTCCATTACAATGGTACCGACGTAAGCTTTGAAGGTGGCACTCTGGGCTCTGCGTGGCTCTCCTCCAATCCCGTTCCTCCTAGCCGCGCCAGAATGATCTCCAATTATCGAAATGATAGTTCCAGTTCCCTGGGAAGCGGTTCCACAGATTCCTACTTTGGAAGCAATAGGCTGGCTGACTTTAGTCCAACAAGCCCATTTAGCACAGGAAACTTTTGGTTTGGAGATACACTACCTTCTGTAGGCTCAGAAGACCTTGCGGTTGATTCTCCTGCCTTTGACTCGCTACCAACATCCGCTCAAACTATCTGGACTCCGTTTGAACCAGTTAACCCACTCTCTGGCTTTGGGAGTGATCCTCCTGGTAACATGAAGACTCAGCGTAGAGGAAGTCAGCCATCTACTCCTCGTCTGTCTCCTACATTTCCAGAGAGCATTGAACACCCACTTGCTCGGAGGGTGAGGAGCGACCCACCTAGTACAGGCAACCATGCTGGCCTTCCAATCTACATCCCTGCTTTTTCTAATGGTACCAATAGTTACTCCTCTTCCAATGGTGGTTCCACCTCTAGCTCACCTCCAGAATCAAGACGAAAGCACGACTGTGTGATCTGCTTTGAGAATGAAGTGATCGCTGCCCTAGTTCCATGCGGCCACAACCTCTTCTGCATGGAATGTGCCAACAAGATCTGCGAAAAGAGGACGCCGTCATGTCCAGTTTGCCAGACAGCTGTTACTCAGGCAATCCAAATTCACTCTTAACTATATATATACATAGATACTATATCTCTATATGGACTCGTAAAGGCATGGGTATAATGGTACCCCTAGTAAACTTCCTAATGAATTCTTATGACTGTTATCAGGCTTTATTGGGATTAGGCTAAAGTTGTTAGTAAACTTATAAAAGGCTGCTATGGTAACACTAAACCTAAGTGGTCTCTTGTCTTAGTTTGGTTTGAATTATTAATCTTATCCTGTAGACCCAGAGACATAGCTTGTGTAAGAATTGCTAAAGCTGACGTTCAACTCGGCTGAGTGAAGATAATCATAGGTTGTGTGAACCTATGAGAAAAGTGTATACGTCTAAGATTTCCAAATGATGGGTCCCAAAGCCTAACCACATTAAGAGTTTATGGAGGGTACGTGGCATTACAGATGACTCAGACACTTCCAGGGCTGCCTTCTTTACACTGCCAGTTTTGACAAAACAGGTCCATTTGTTTTTTATTTTACAACAACTTATGCCTAATTCTGCAGGATTGCAAGTAACTTTTTAATGCATTGTGGTTACTTATTGGTAATAATAGGGCTGATGGCGGTTTACTCGATCACTGGTTATAATTTGGGACAAAAACTGCTACATTGACCTTCATCTCGCCCAGAGTGCTCCCGGCTGGTCTGATTGGTGGAGCAGGAATGCAGTTGTGTCGATCGTGAATTCCTACCCATTGCCTCCCTTGGTGAATGTGGAAATGGCCACCTGGGTTTTTCCATTCCAGGAAAGGCTTTGGGGTGCACCTGTATTGGCTAATAATTGAGGATACGAACATTCCATTCATTAGTCTGATCAAACTATTGATTAATTTTTAGACTATAGATCAAAATGTGAAACATTTTATGTTCAATCCATATTTGTCTTGCACATTATAAATGTATTTTTATTTTTTAGTAATTTAGGGGAGGGGGAGGGAGAGCGGGGTAACAATGCCCTTAGCATATTTACAGAAGCAGCTGTGACGACCTCCAATCAGTTTACTTCATTTCAAAACTTATTTCCAATCACAAGGAAAGATTTCTTTAAGATACACTTTTTACATTTCACCTGTGGATGTCTGTGACTTTTCATCCTCAGTATGTTCCCAAATCTGCTGGCATTGAACGGATAAAACATTATACTGGTGGGTTTTTCTACTAATTATTTTTTGAAGCGTTATTTTCCCAACACAAAAGAGCTTTTTTTCTCAGTATAACAAAAATTGAAATCCTATGTGTATTGAATAGTAAATAGACAAATTTTATTTTTTATTTCCACTTGAAGAGTTACATTTCGTATAAAAGTTTACAAATAACGGTTTTTATTTTGATTTTTTCAGTATAAAAAATTGCCTTGATGGCATATTATGATGTAATGCTAATTGCTTGTAGAATAGTTAAATGTCAGTATTGAAACCTAATCTTTAGCTGCCGTCTTGTAGATACAAACGAATGTTCACCAAGCATGTATTTTGTATTTCGTTGCATTGTACACTGCAACTAATAAGCCAAGGAATCGACATATATTAGGTGCGTGTACTGTTTCTAAAAACCACAAACTAAGAATGATAAATTATCAATATAGTTTAGTATTTGCTAATTTTACTACACTCTTTTGTTATGTATATGTAGGGAAGTCATAGGGATTATAAATTCAATTTGAGTAAAGTTTAAAACCATATATTTTATGATAAAGGGCCTTTAACTTAAGATGGCCAAAGCACTGATATTATATATTTGCTGTAAAGAGAATTATAAGAGTTTTATTTTTCTGATATTAAAAGTTACTTAATAAAGACTTGTTTCCATTAACTTGAATGTATTCTCCTTGGTGTTTTTCATGTATTCATTAGTTTACACTGGACGACTGCTATTTGCCAGAATTGAAAACATCCTTTAACAAGAGTTTCCCCTCTCCCTAGCCAGTGATCCGTGTTCTAGGTGTGGAATGTGTTGCTTATGCTCCTATCCGAATGTAGCTTTTTTCTTTAAATAAGTGTCACATTACAGTGAATCTAGAGATTTGGCTAGTTTTAGATTATATAGTTGCATGTTTATATAGTTGACCATAGTCACTGTTAATCTAATATGAATAAAACAGTGAGTGATTTATACATATTAATGTTAACATCCTGAACTCAACTTAGACTTAGTTTTTATCCTTTGTTACAGATTGTCCTTTTATCACCAAAACTATAAAACTAATTTTTTCTAGCATGAAGGTGCAAGTTTTTAACTTTTAATTTTGAAGTACCTTCTGAAAGACTGTGGTTGATTAAAAACAAAAAATATTGCTCCATTAATGAAAATGACTTTGCTGACTAGAATAAATTGTTACTATTTGGTAAAAAGCAAGAATAAAGACACTTCTAGATGGTTTTACTAAAACCAAAATTCTGTCCTTAATACTTAGAGGTATTACACAGCCATAGGAAATCTTTCCATCATAAGTGTTGAACAAATTCTCAGGCTGTGCTAGACAACTCTGGAGTGTATAGATTTGGTGATGGGCAGGATCATTGCCCTGTGGAATTATTTCACTCATTTTAGGATTAGCCTCCAGAAGTATGAAAGTCGAATTACTCGACTACGTTGCAGTTTTATGATTCCAGCACAGACTGAACGAGAGGTGAATAGGAATTTTAACTTGCTCATAGTATAAGGTCAGGATCGCTCAGAGGACCTTGAAAATAATCTCCAAGGCTTTCCTTGCCAGAGGAAGCCAAAACTTTGTCTGAAGTTAATATTAGCAAAACTGATAAACACTTATCCGAGGTCTCCGTCCGAACCTGCCTTTCCTCATATGCCTACATCCATTTTCTTGTTTAAGGAAGTACCAGGAGGGGGCTCCACGAACCCCGTGGACCAGTGTTACCAGAGAATTGTTGCACCGTACTGGATAATCTGCAGTGTGGATAATCAAGGATTAGACAAACCTGTTGAGAACTTGACATTATTCGTTTACACAGCCTTAAAGGCTAGATGCTGAACTGCAAACGTGAGGATCAGATAGCAGCTTAGTTATAACATGTGATTCTTTCTATAAAGGAATTTATCAAAAGTATCCCCTTGCAAAATAGGTTTTTAGCAAGAGTGAGAAAGGCTAGAAGAGTTAGGTTTAGAAAATAGGTACAGGAATGTTATTATACTTCAAATTATTCTTACCAGTGGATGTGTAAGCATAAAAACAGACACGTTCTCAATCTGCTACCAACCTCCCCTCAAATTTCTCCCTTTCTCGTTCCAAAACTCTTTACAAATAATGCAGGATAGTGATATTTATAATACAGGCACAGCTCTGATATACCATGAGTTCAGTTCAAGGCCACCACATATAAAAGTTATTTGTACTGTAATCTGTTCAGTGTGCAGTTGCTATTGTATCAAAGAAGCAATGTACATACCTTAATTTTAAAATACTTCATTGCTAAAAAATGCTAACCAGTACCTGAGCCTTCAGTGGGTCATAATATCTTTGCTGGAGGGTCTTGCTTCGATGTTAATAGCTGCTGACCAGGGTGGTGGTTGCTGAAGTTTGTGTCATTTTCTTAAGACAACAGAGTTTGCCACATCAGTTATGTCTTCCTTTCACAAAAGATTTCTCTGTTGCATGTAAGGCTGTTCAGTAGCATTTTACCCACAGTTGAACTTCCTTCAAATTTGGAGTCAATCTTCTCAAATCCCATGCTGCTCTATCAACTAAATTTATGCCCTGTTCTTAATCCTGTGTCGTCATTTCACCAGCCTTAACGTTATCTTCTCCAGGAGGAGGTTCCATCTGAAGAGACCTTATTATTTGCTCATCCATAGGCAACTCCTCCACTAAAGTTTTTATCATGAGGTTTCAGCAACTGAGTCACATCTCGAGGCTTACCTTCTAATTCTACCTATGTTGCTGTTTCTACCACATCTGCAGTTATTTCCGTCACTAAAATCTTGAACCCCTCAAAATCATCCATGAGGGTTGGATTAAACTGCTTCCAATTTCTTAATGTTGGCATGTGGACCTGTTCCCATGAATCATGAATGTTTTTGATGGCATCAAGAACTCTTCCTAGGTTTTCAGTCAACTTGGCCCAGATCCATCAGAGAACACACTATCCATGGCAGCTATAGTCCTAATAAGTTTATCAAAAAATTAGACTTGAAAGTGGAAAGTCCTTGATGCATGGGCTGCAGAGTGAATGTTGTGTTCATCTCATTGTACAGCTTCCATCAAAGTTCTTGGTTGACCAGATGCATTTTCAATGAGCAGTAATATTTTGAAAGAAATCCTTTTTTTTTTTTTTCTAGCAATTGGTCTCAGTGATGGGCTTAAAATATTCAGTAAACCATGCTATAAATAGATGCGCTGCCATTATAGAGCACAGGCAGAGTAGATGCAGATGTTAAGGACCCTACGATTTGTGGAATGGGAAATGAGTGTTGGCCTCAACTTAAAAGTCACCAACTACATTAGCACCTGAGAGTCAGCTTGTCCCTTGAAGCTTTTTGAGACCAGGTATTGACTTCTGTTTAGCTAGGAAAGCCCTAGATGGCATCTTCTTCCAATATAGGGCTGTTTACATTGAAAGTCTGTTTAGTATAGCCACCCACATTGGTTACCTTAGCTAGATTTTCTGGATGAATTTGCTATTTAGCTTCTACATCAGCACTTGCTGATTCACCTTGCACTTTGATGTTATGGAGACAGATTCTTCCCTTAAGCCCCATGAGCCTACCTTTGCTAGCTTGAGTTTGTTTTTTTTTTTCTGTAACTTTCTTAGCCCTCATAGAATTGAAGAAAGTTAGGGCCTTGCTCTGGATTAGGCTTTGACTTAAGGAAATGTGACTGGTTGGTTTTCCTTCAAGAACTTTTCCCTCGGAATCACAACTTGACTGACTGGCATAAGAGAGCCAGCTTTCAGCCTGTCTCGGTTCTTGACATGCCTTCCGCACTACATCATTTCTAGCTTTTTATTTAAAGTTCAAGTGACTTCCTTTCACTTGAACACTTAAGAGGCCACTGTAGTGTTACTAATTGGCGCGATTTCAAAATTACATCTCCAGGAATAGGGAGGCCCAAAGAGTGGGAGAGATGGAAGCATTCTTATTGGCGGAGCAGTCAGAACACGAATCAAGTTTGCCATCTTTTATAGGCACAGGCCATGGCACCCCAAAACAATTAGAGTAGTGACATCAAGGATTGCAGATCATCATAACATAAAACAATGAAACAAATACTCCAAGAACTACCAAAATGCGACACGCAAAGTGAGCAACTGCTGTTGGAAAAATCATGCTGACAGACTTAATGCATGATTGCTACCAACCCTGAATTTATTTTTAAAAAGTGCAGAAAAGCGAGACGCAATAAAACAAGGTATGCCTGTATCTTTTGAGCCTCTTTTCCATTGTCAGTATACTTTCATAGCATAATTTAATGGTTGCAGTAATACTGTTTTATGGCTATTCCATACCTTAACCATTTTCTTTTAGCGGGTAAATAACTATAGGCAGTGGAGCATTGATGAAATAGGAAAGGACATTGAGAAACCTAATAAGGAGATTCCATTTAATAAAATTAAGAAGAATTGTTCTCTTTAAACTGCCAGCCTTCCTCCTTGAGTATCAGAGAGTAGTTATTCCCAGTAAGTGTCTTCAGCTGACCACATGAAATAGTTGAAAGTTATGAACATGACATTTTCTTGCCATTTGGGGATTTTCTATGCTGTTTCCATATTAATATTTTATAAGATTAATAATGGTTTATAAGAAGCATTTGCACACCAGTGCAAGAGTCCTTCCGTATCGCTTGGCTAGGTATCTTGAACAGTAAACAGAGCTCAGTGATCAGAGATCAGGATTGGAAGGCAAAAGAGGAAAACAGTTGGAGAGGAGCTACGTTTTTAGGCCCTTGAGGTGTTTTTAGAGGGCTCATGGGAAATGGAGATGTTTGTCACCTGACACCTAACAGAGTCCTTGCTGCCTTTGTAATTAAAATTATAAATCTTCAATTTTGCAAGAGCATGTGCAAAAATACCTTATTAAGTATGAAAATCTTCAGAGCTATGACACTCAGCTGAAAACGCAGCAGTGAAAAACTGAAAAGAACTGGCTTAATAATCTTGCTCGTTTAAGAAGAGACAGTAACAATACTGTAAATCAGCATACTTCAATATTTCAATAAACTAAAAAAGACAACAAAGGCCAAGATTATATAAATCTTTGTTCAGTGCCTACCAGCAACATTTCAATATTTACCTAAAGCATCTAACAGTGTCATGCATGATTTACTGCATGTTTTAATTTTGAACACCAAGATGGGAAAAATCACCATCTTAAAGGATGCACAAAACCTCAAAATACAGAGATGACCTATGCCGAGACAGATGAGTTCTGTTAAAGTGGAATATTCTTCTTGGTATATGTGCTGCTGAAGCAACCACGGAATGTTCTTGGAGAAGTCAACAATAGCCTCTATTCAAAATGAAAATTTGAGGTTGTTTTTAAAATGTGATCCTGGAACTATATGAATATAATGGTTATTTAAAATGAAAATAAATTATAGGCATTTCTCTATTTTAAAACACTGAGGTTCATATCTATTCCATGACATTATGGTGGAATTTTTTACAGGATCTTTTACTGTAATTTCAAGGGAATTACCAAAGGCATTTTAACAAGAGAGCTGAGTAGGGTAGAGGTTTCAAGTCTACTTGACTCATAGATGGAAAATGCTAACGTATGGAAATTAGGCATTGTACTTTAAAGATAAATCTAAAACAGAGCTAAGATTTCCACAAAGGTTGAGGGAATACTTGATAGCTTATGGACTTCACTAATGTTAAATATCTGAAAATTACCTAGATATAAAGCCTGTGAGGTTCAATATTGGGTGACAATTTTTTAAATATGAGTAATAAAACTAGGAAGAAAGAGCCAAACCTACTACTCTTAAGAAATTGTTATTGGAATTCTTCGTAAAGTAAGATTTTCTGAAAGCAAGATCACAGAGAAAAACTGGAGAGATGGACCGTTTCATTTCTTCCACACTGGTGGAGTCTACTACAAGACCTTACTGTAAATTTTAAAAATTTTGTGTGTGAAAGTAATTATGTGGGTTTTCTCTTAAAGAGGCTCTTAAAACTACTTTCTTGCTAGTGGTAAGGAACCCATCAGCCAATGAAGGAGATATAAGAGACGGGTTCAATCCCTGGGTTGGGATGATCCCCTGGAGGAGGAAATGGCAAACCCCCCCACTCCAGGATTCTTGCCTGAAAAATCCCACAGACAGAGGAAGCTGGTGGGCTACGGTCCATGGGGTGGTCGCCAAGAGCCGGACATGACTGAAGTGACTTAGCACTTCAGTTAAGGACTTTTTTCCCCTATATTGATAAAAACCAAGAATGGACTGTGAGTGGGTTTTTGGTTGTATTTGGATTAAAAAGAAACTTTCCTTTGTTATTCTATACACTGCTGAATATAAACTTCGAAACTGCACACTGTCACCCAATGGCATGGCTGAGAATGTTGCTTTTAATTCTGGTAATTCCAGTTATCTTGAAGCCGGACATATCTTCCGGGTCTCCTGGGTACACAGATGAACGTTCTCAGAGAGCCACCATCTCACTGGAAGTGAAAAGAACAGGCTCCAAACATGTCTAATTTTCCTGGCCTGTTCCCTGTGGCTTTTCTTGAGCCGCATGAAAACCAGTGAGATCTTATTTTCATGTGACTGTGGTGAGCACTCGAGTCAGAATCATATTTTATGTTTTCTCTTCCCAAGCAAGTGATGCCTAGTACTTTTTGGAAAATATGCCCTCAATCAAAGATTCTATTTGTGGTCAAGGATGACAGAAATGTTTCCTTTACTTTTACTTTCTTTACTAGTAGACAAGTCTTTCTAAAGGTTCTATTCCATTTTCCTCGATGTTTTCAGCCCTCTCCCTTCAGCCCTCGCGCCTTCCCTTTCTAACCTTCCCCCAGGAAACAGCATCCTTCTGCGATCCTTTGCACTGCACCTGCCATTTGGGCACCTGTAGGTAAACCCTGCCCAGGTGGCTCAGTAGTAAAGAGTCCTCCTGCCAGTGCAGGAGACCCAGGAAATTCGGTTTCAATACCTGGGTCGGGAAGATCCCGTGGAGGAGGAAATGGCAACCTGCTCCAATATTCTTGCCTGGAAAAAATCCCGTGAACAGAGGAGCCTGGCGGCTACAGACCATGGGGTCACAAGAGTTGGACATGACTGAGCGTGCACACACACAGAGGTAAACCATTCCAGGTGAAACATGGAATCAATTGAACTGCAAGTCTCTCTCTGCTGCTGCTGCTAAGTCTCGTCAGTCGTGTCCGACTCTGTGCGACCCCACAGATGGCAGCCCACCAGGCTCCTCCGTCCCTGGGATTCTCCAGGCAAGAACACTGGAGTGGGTTGCCATTTCCTCCTCCAGTGCATGAAAGTGAAAAGTGAAAGTGAAGTCGCTCAGTCGTGTCTGACTCTTCGCGACCCCATGGGCTGCAGCCTACCAGGCTCTTCCATCCATGGGGTTTCCCAGGCAAGAATACTGGAGTGGGGTGCCATTGCCTTCAAATCCAAGTTAAAGGACTGAAGGGAAGTGGGTGTGCCCCCTTTTAGAGGTGATTTTTGACTGATCATGGCTGATTTTCAGTCATTTCCCATGTTTTCCTGGTCAGGGGGGAATTGCTCCTGGACTAGGCCTGCACAGCCTATTTTCCAGCTTTGGACTCTATTTCACTTCCAGCTCTCTTATTATCTGGCTTCGATAAAGGGCATCTACTGCTATGCTTGACAGATTATCTACTTTGAATCTCATTTTCCTCACTTCCATAAAATGGAAATGATTTACCCACATTCAAGTAAGAAACTAAGACCTGGAGACACTGTGAAATCATGTTCCCTCCTTGGCAGTATCCTTCTTGTTCTTCCAGCTCTTTGTAACACCCAGCATGACCCTGAAAGAAAATGTTGAGGTGCTGCTGAGAGCAACGTGAAGTAAAAGTAAAGAACCTTCAGATTTTAAAGCTCGACCTTTAATTGAGTGACCCAGTTAGTACAGAGTGAACTCAGGTGCATAATCTTTTTTTTTTTTTAATAAATTTATTTATTTTAGTTGGGGGCTAATTACTTTACAATATTGTAGTAGTTTTTGCCATACATTGACATGAATCAGCCATGGGTTTACATGTGTTCCCCTTCCTGGACCCCCCTCCCTCCTCCCTCCCCATCCCATCCCTCTGGGTCATCCCATTGCCCCAGCCCTGAGCATTTGTCTCATGCATTGAACATGGAATGGTGTTCTGTTTCACATATGATAATATACATGTTTCAATGCTATTCTCCCAGAACGTCCCTCCGTCAGAGTCCATAGACTGTTCTATGCATCTGTGTCTCTTATTCTGTCTCGCATATAGGGTTATCGTTACCATCTTTCAAATTCCGAATATATGCATTAGTATATTGGTGTTTTTCTTTCTGGCTTACTTCACTCTGTATAATGGGCTCCAGTTTCATCCATCTCAATAGAACCGATTCAAATGTATTTTTTTTAATGGCTGAGTAATATTCCATTGTGTATATGTACCACAGCTTCCTTATCCATTCGTCTGCTGATGGACATCTAGGTTGCTTCCATGTCCTGGCTATTGTAAATAGTGCTGCGATGAACATTGGGGTACATGCGTCTCTTTCAATTCTGGTTTCCTCGGTGTGTATGCCCAGCAGTGGGATTGCTGGGTCATATGGCAGTTCTATTCCCAGTTTTTTAAGGAATCTCCACACTGTTCTCCATAGTGGCTGTACTAGTTTGCATTCCCACCAACAGTGTAAGAGGGTTCCCTTGTCTCCACACCCTCTCCAGCATTTATTGCTTGTAGACTTTTGGATAGCAGCCATTCTGACTGGTGTGAAATGGTACCTCATTGTGGTTTTGATTTGCATTTCTCTAATAATGAGTGATGTTGAGCATCTTTTCATGTGTTTGTTAGCCATCTGTATGTCTTCTTTGGAGAAATGTCTGTTTAGTTCTTTGGCCCATTTTTTGATTGGGTCGATAATTTTTCTGGAATTCAGCTGCAGGAGTTGCTTGTATATTTTTGAGATTAATTGTTTGTCTGTTGCTTCGTTTGCTATTATTTTCTCCCATTCTGAAGGCTGTCTTTTCACCTTGCTTATGGTTTCCTTTGTTGTGCAAAAGCTTTTAATTTTAATTAGGTCCCATTTGTTTATTTTTGCTTTTATTTCCAATATTCTGGGAGGTGGGTCATGGAGGATCCTGCTGTGATTTATGTCAGAGAGTGTTTTGCCTATGTTTTCCTCTAGGAGTTTTATAGTTTCTGGTCTTACGTTTAGATCTTTAATCCATTTTGAGTTTATTTTTGTGTATGGTGTTAGAAAGTGTTCTAGTTTCATTCTTTTACAAGTGGTTGACCAGTTTTCCCAGCACCACTTGTTAAAGAGATTGTCTTTTCTCCATTGTATATTCTTGCCTCCTTTGTCGAAGATAAGGTGTCCATAGGTGCGTGGGTTTATCTCTGGGCTTTCTATTTTGTTCCATTGATCTATATTTCTATCTTTGTGCCAGTACCATACTGTCTTGATGACTGTGGCTTTGTAGTAGAGCCTGAAGTCAGGCAGGTTGATTCCTCCAGTCCCATTCTTCTTTCTCAAGATTGCTTTGGCTATTCGAGGTTTCTTATATTTCCATACAAATTGTGAAATGATTTGTTCTAGTTCTGTGAAAAATACCATTGGTAGCTTGATAGGGATTGCATTGAATCTATAGATTGCTTTGGGTAGTATACTCATTTTCACTATATTAATCTTCCAATCCATGAACACGGTATATTTCTCCATCTGTTTGTGTCCTCTTTGATTTCTTTCATCAGTGTTTTATAGTTTCTATATATAAGTCTTTGTTTCTTTAGGTAGATATATTCCTAAGTATTTTATTCTTTTTGTTGCAATGGTGAATGGTATTGTTTCCTTAATTTCTCTTTCTGTTTTCTCATTATTGGAGTATAGGAATGCAAGGGATTTCTGTGTGTTAATTTTATATCCTGCAACTTTACTATATTCATTGATTAGCTCTAGTAATTTTCTGGTAGAATCTTTAGGGTTTTCTATGTAGAGGATCATGTCATCTGCAAACAGTGAGAGTTTTACTTCTTCTTTTCCTATCTGTATTCCTTTTATTTCTTTTTCCACTCTGATTGCTGTGGCCAAAACTTCCAAAACTATGTTGAATAGTAGTGGTGAAAGTGGGCATCCTTGCCTTGTTCCTGACTTTAGGGGAAATGCTTTCAATTTTTCACCATTGAGGATAATGTTTGCTGTGGGTTTGTCATATATAGCTTTTATTATGTTGAGGTTCAGGTGCATAATCTTATTTAATCTTGACCACAGCCCTAGAGGTAGGAAATATTATCTCCATTTTGCAGAGAAAAAGAAAAAGCTGAGCCTTAAGAATCTAAGTAACCAACTTAAGATAAAGATTTAAAAAAACCAAAATCTAAAGGCATTTTCAGGAAGATTTTGTGGGAAATGTCTCATGAGTTTCTTGCAACTGCAGCATGAGCATTTTTCACGGAACGAGTGGTCCTCTAATTCCTGGGCATGCCAATCGAAAAATTTCAGCAGCGCTTCTAAATATAATCGGGTTCATTTGTAAATATTCTCAAACTATCATGAGCATGAAGGACTGGGACTGGATTAAGGCTCCACGTTTTCTTTTTTTTTTAATTTTATTTATGTATTTTTGGGCTGTGCTGGGTCTTGGTTGCTACATGGACTTTTCTCTCACCAGCAAGCGGGGTCTACTCTCTAGTTGTGGTGTGAGGGCTGCTCATTGCAGTGGCTTCGCTTGTTGGGGAACATGGGCTCTAGGGTGCATGGGCTTCAGTCATCGCAGCACGTGGTTTCAGGAGTTCCTGGGCTCTAGCACACAGGCTTAGTGACTCCGCAGCATGTGGGATCTTCCCGGACCAGGGATCGTTCGATCATCTCCTACAGTGGGGATTCTTCACCACTGAGCCACCAGGGAAGCCCGCCATATCTTCTTTCAAAATTGATTTGTGGGCTCAGGCTGGGCACTAAAGTGCTCTGACAAGCAAATGGAATGTCAAAATTGGCTGGAACTGTAGTCAAACCAGAATTTTTACTTTAGGTTTTTAATTTCTCCTTTAAGACCATAGCCATGAGCAGATATTGGCCCAATCAGATAACTGTTGACCTTCTGAGGAATTAGTCTTTCCAGAATCATGGAAACTTTCCTTTACTTATAGTCTCTTAGTATGTAATTTGCTTTGTCCTAGAAAGAAAATTTTTTTAAATGGGAGAGAGGTCTCATCTATTTTATTACCATGTGATGCCTTTTTTTTTTTCCTGGACCACGTTTCAACCCCCAGTTGCTTTCCCTTTCTGACCCTCTAATTTTTACTGCTTTTTCACGGTTTACAGCTTCCCCAAAAGCTATTTGAATCAGTCTGCTGAGTTTTAATTCTGAATCCAGTTTCTCTGACTTAACACTGTGAGTGCTAACCACTAAAAGTGTCCTAATTGAGAAGAGGGTTCCATTTTTAGGGATGTGTTTAAGAGATTTCATTTGCTGCCAGATCCGAGACTTGGGGGTCGCATTTGCTTCCCCCACTCCCCTTGTCTGAGTGGGCTAGCCTCAGCTTCACCCTTTACATCAGGGGCTTTCAACCTCAGCACTGTTGATATTTGAGGTTGGGTAACTGGGACCAGAGGGTGGGGGGTGCTGTCCTGTGCATTGTTTAGTAGCATCCCTGCCCTCCGCCAGTCAGATGTCAGTTGTACACACACACACACACACACAGTTATGACAATCCAAAATGCAGTCACACATTGCCAGTGGTACTCTGGGGTGCAAAATTTCCCCTGATTGAGAACCACTGCTTTTTTTTTTTTTTTGATAATTTCATTCTGTTGGAGAAGAGTTGATTTACAACACGGAGTTAGTTTCAGGCATACAGCAAAGTGAGAGCCACTACTTTGAGTTTATTAAATAAACATTCGACCAAGCCCTCATTTAGCCCGTCAACTTGAGGATGTTGACTTACTAGGCATTCTATGGGCAAGCGACAAAAAAACATTTTTAAATGGCTAAAATACCCATTGAGTTCCTTAGGGTAAGTGTGCTACCAAATGTCCCAGGCCAGAATACTGGAGTGGGTAGCCATTCCCTCCTCCAGGGGCTCTTCCCAACCCCAGGGATTGAATCCAGATCTCCTGGATTGCAGGCAGATTCCTTACTGCCTGAGCCACCAGGGAAGCCCCATTTTATATACAGTCACATTTAATCCTTATACTCTGTCGGGGAAGAAGCTCCCCGCCCCCCTTACAGAGAAGACCACCTCAGATGGATGTACTTGCCAAGGTCACACGAACCGGCATTCGGCCCAGGTTGGTGGGACTCTGACACCCACGGTCTTCACCCCTCTTTGTTCCGTGCCCTTGCCCTCCGGCAGCTGACATTCTAATTGAGACGCCACAGTCAGTCAGCTAGCCTTCCTGAGTCCCAGGCCCCCTTCTTATAGGGCTGTCTCACCCTCTCCCGGTCCTCCGGAGGCCTCTCTGCAGCCAGGCCGCAGACGACTGTTCCCCAAGGGCTGGCTTGAGAGCTAACCAGACCAGCCCTGGACCGCCCTCACCACCGAGGACACGCTATCTATCAACCTGGCAGCTTCTTCAGAAAACTGCCTCAGAAGTCTATTTGATGAAAGACACTATGTTCTTTGTGGAACAAACAACGAAGAGCTAAGCTGCCTGCTTAAGAATCCATGTTCTGGGTGCCAAGAATTTTTTTTTGAAAACTTAGGACCTGCACCTCTCTGGGAAATCTCATTTTTCTGTGGTTTTCCCATCTGTCCCTGGTCCTGTGAAGGAAGCATCACCTCCAGGCCTCAGTGGGGGAGGTAGGGGGGTACTTTGTGGGATGCTGTCTTACCTTTCTTTACCAGGGTTTTGAGAGGTATCCCTAGATCACTCGCTCCCCATTATCAGAAGATGGAAAAAGTCACCCAGGCGTGAGCCCTGGGTCCTCTTCGGCAGACCTGTACCCAGAGTCTCGGGCATGCTGTGCGGCTTCGAGGCCGTCTGGAGCTGACCCCTCAGGACATCCTCACCCTCCAGGGTGTGATGTTCACACTGTTTTGATCCGGCAAAGCTCCCCAATAGACTTGTCAGTGTATTGCTGAGATCTTGAAGAAACCACTAGCTCATCTGCAAAAAGACCAGAAGCCACCACCAAGGGAGTACCTTCCAGATCTTTCCCTCTAAGAACAAACACCCTTGAGCCGGCATTGCTAATTCTATCTGAACCTTAGAGCCACCCCAGAGCCCTTTGAGACACACCTCCCCCTTAAGGTCCCAATTCAGTGGGTATGGGGTGGGCCAGGTGAGGCTGCGTGGAGGCGACGGAGTGGGGGTGTTCCCTGGGGGTGGGGGTGTTACATACACTCTCCTGCGCGAGCCTTGTTAAACCGCAAGTCCGAAACCTCCCTGAAGCTTTGTGTTTACTCTTGATCCGTGAAAAACCTGCATTTTACAAACATCTTTATTTGATAACTGAGGCTCTGTCGCTCAGTCGTGTCCGACTCTTTGCGACCCCATGGACTGTAGCCCCACCAGGCTCCTCTGACCATGGGATTTTCCAGGCAAGAATATAGGAGTGGGTTGCCATTTCCTCCTCCAGATATTTGATATTAAAATATCTTAAATTACTAAACTTCTCGCATACACTTCGAAGAGTGAAATCGATGAGCCTGGAAGCTGTTTTTCGTGTATCACATACCTTCATTTGAGGCAGATGGGATCCGGATCTTTACAGTCCCTTCACGCTCTTACTGTGTGCAAAGATGTATCATGAGAGAAATGAATGACTGTTGGCCCCCTTACTTGGGCCTCTGGGAACCCCCTTCCTCATTTGAACCAGTGCCTGGACTTCCCCAGGGTCAGGTTCTTGATTCTTGAGGGCTTCCAAGGCTGCACAGGTAAAAGAGGAACGAGAAGTTCTGCTTGGGTAACAAACATATTTTGACCAGGAAAGATGACACAGATGGGGAAAACCCTGACTGTACAGCCAGGGACCCTGAGCCCCGAGCCAGGGAGAGAGGCTTCCTGCTCCACAGTCCGCACACGCAGGGCTCTGGCATCTCACTCAGTGCCTCACTTTCTTTCCATTCATTCCAGAACGAGTTCCTTATATATTATCTCTGAACCTCCTGCTGGTCCCAGAGGCAGGGCGCAGACCCAGTTCTGCAGAAGAGAAGGGAATGAAACTCAGCGAAGCTTCCAGAACTGGAGAGCTGGAGGCTCCAAGGCCAGAAGCAAAGCTTGGGGAAGCCACGCCCAGGTAGCACATTTGGTTGGAACCACCTCCCATGGTGCCAACCCAGAGCCTTCCTCTTATTGGGACGTTTGCAGCGTCTAAACGCTCTCTGTATTCACCACTTATATTAATTATGGTAAAACAGAGTCCCTGGGTGGGAAATACTTTCTTAATTAAAAAAATACCTGTCTGTTCTGCAGTGTTCATAGCAATAGACTCTCCTGGACATCCGGACATCCATCACTCCACGTCACTGAGCCCTGCAAGGACAGGGCGGGTCACACAGGACAGGACGTCCTGTCACCTGCCTGGGTGGGGCTGGCCCCCTGGGCAGGTTCAAGCAATAGAGGAGACCCAGGTTCAACCCCTGGGTGGGGAAGAGCCCCTGGAGAAGGAAATGGAAGCTCAGGGCAGACTCCCTCCTACACCATGGCCCTCCCACCATCCCCACAAGAGACCCTGTATTTTTGACATCCTGGAGGCCCATTAGGTCCCTGAGGAGACCCCCTATCCTGCCTAGATGCAGCAGGATAGGCCTGAGGATGGCACTCTTCAGAGCTGGGGGGCAGGCTGGGCGGGGTCCTCTGCCCCCAAAATGAAGCGGAGCAGGGGGCTGGGCACGTGGAGCTGTCAGCGCGCAGGGAGCACGGCCAGCCCAAGCCCTGCGTGAGTGCGGAGCGGGACTCACGTGCCATTTCACAAAAGGGGGAGGCCGCGAGGAGAAGAAAAATGTATCCATTCTGAGACTCCCCAGGCAGAGACGTCAAGAGAAAAAGCCGACCTTCAGCGCCACAGTCCGGGTACTTGATGGAAAGAAAGTTCAAGTATTACGTGTCCGCCAGTGTTCATCGCAGCACTGTTTACAATCGCCAGGACATGGAAGCAACCTAAATGTCCATCGGCAGACAAATGGATAAGAAAGCTATGGTACATATACACAATGGAATATTACTCAGCTATTAAAAAGAATGCATTTGAATCAGTTCTAATGAGGTGGATGAAACTGGAGCCTATTACACAGAATGAAGTAAGTCAGAAAGAAAAACACCAATACAGTATATTAACACATATATATGGAATTTAGAAAGATGGTAACAATGACCCTATATGCGAGAAAGCAAAAGAGACACAGATGTAAAGAACAGACTTTTGGACTCTGTGGGAGAAGGCAAGGGTCGGATGATTTGAGAGAATAGTATTGAAACGTATATTACCATATGTGAAATAGATCGCCAGTCCAGGATTGATGCATGAGACAGGGTGCTCAGGGCTGGTGCACTGGGATGACCCTGAGGGATGCGATGGGGAGGGGAGTGGGAGGGGGGTTCAGGATGGGGGACACATGTACACCCATGGCTGATTCATGTCAATGTATGGCAAAAACCACTACAATACTGTAAAGTAATTAGCCTCCAATTAAAATAAATAAATTAATTTTTTACAAAAAAAAGTTCAAGTGTTAGTCGCTTCAGTCGTGTCTGACTCTTTGCAACACTGTGGACCGTAGCCCACCAGGCTCCTCTGTCCATGGGATTCTCTGGGCAAGAATACTGGAGTGGGTTGCCATTTCCTTCTCCAGGGGATCTTCCTTACCCAGGGATTGAACCTGAGTCTCTTCTATTGCGGGCAGATTCTTTACCATCTAAGCCACCAGGGATCTTGATGGAGGGTCAGATAAAGAGAGCAGCTCGGTTCGATCAACTTTCTGACCAGGGCTGGGGGTTCTCATAAGGAGAGAGGATTAAAGGTCCCACCTGCAGCCATGCTCCCAGGGCCCATAGGACGAGGCCAGGCGAACAGTGCAGGCGGCAGCTGAAAACTCGGGGCAGGATGAGTCCTCAGGAAGAATGCCTCCACCCTCTCCCCAGGCCCACGGCCCTCCCACTGACGTGTGTCAGCTGGGCCCGGCTTTGGGCCTGGGAGAAAGTCACAGAAAACAAACATGTCCTACTAGCTGGGTCTTCCCCTCCTGCTCAGGTCTCCCCTAGAATTCAGGAAACAGGACTTCAGTGCATTCTTCTGATGCTGATTGAATTCCTTCCTTCTGGGCAGCTTGGTGCACTCTTGGCACAATGGGAAAAGGAGTCGGAAGGCTTCAAATTAGCACACAACTCGCCAACGGGCCCTGCCAACATGGGCTAACTATCCCAAACCAAAAAATCCAGGTGATGCAATTTGTTGCAACTGTCTCTGGCACAGATTCGGGTGTGGCCTGCATTTTTAAGAGCACACATGTTCACCGGGTAGAATGGAAACAAACCAGTGCAAATGCTGCTACAGGCTCTGGGGTCATTGCAGCATGTGGTTGCAAGTCAGACTGTAACCCCCTTTGGTGTCCAAGTAAAATGTGGCTGTCACCCACTCCTGGCCTCAGGTCTCCTCAGGTGACGCATGGTCATTGGGTGCCATTGGAATCAGCTGTTTCTGGGAACCGGACACTATGACACCCATAAAAGGAAGCCACTTCCTGCGGCTGTTCTTCAAGGCATGTTGGACAGCTTCTAGAGATGGCTGTCACAGGCCAGTCTCCTGGTTGCAAACAGTTTACTGGAAACACATGTCCCTCATGAGTAATCTCTTCTGAGACTTTTGAGAGGGCCAGTGTCATGAATACAGAACACTTATTTACAAAGACCAATTTTTAATCACTTTATTAGTTACTCTGTCTGTTATAACAAAAGAACAGTGAACCATCCTGGACTAGGTCTCCGGACAGTCCACTAGATTCACTCCATAGCAAGTGAGTAACTCAGATCTGTGCCCTTGCAAAATGGCAAATACACCAGTTGAGGACCTTCCAGGAATGGCTACAAGGCCAGCTGTACAAATGCCAAGGATCTACAACAGTGTTGTCATCAAACCAAGGGTCTTAATCTGGGATGAGAATAGGGTGGCTACACCTGCGCACAATCTGCCTGCAATGCAGGAGATGTAGGTTCAATCCCTGGGTCGGGAAGATCCCCCTGGAGGAGGAAATGGCAACCCGCTTCAGTATTTTTGTCTGGGAAATATCATTGATGGAGGAGCCTGGTGGGTTATAACTCAAGGGGTCGCAAATGAATCAGGCATGACTTAGCAACTTAACAACAACACCAGCACACACCTTCGCTCCCTTTGCCTTGGAGGCAAGCAATCAATGTACCTTCTCAGGATGCACTGGAACTGGCCAATTTTCATATCTGAGTGACGCTGTCAAAACATTTCACAGCTATTACCTTCCTATGTGACGTGGACAGGGCAGATCTTGGATGGATGAGAAAAGCATCAGAACGTGAAAAGGCTTTTTGCTCAAAATCACATAATTATGAATTAGTTGAAGCTGGAATTAGGAATTCCAGTCTTCTATCTGACATCCTGCTGCCTCTTCCTTTTTGTTGGGTGGAAGTGTTAGTCTCTCAGTCGTGTCTGACTCTTTGCACCTGGCTCTAATCCCCCTGACACACCCTCCCTGGAAAGTTCAGTCACAGGAAGCCACCTGTCAGAGATAGATGCCTAAATTCCACCATTAGAGCTTCATTTCTTTTGCTTAAGGCATGAGTGTGAATTAAAGTGCAAATGCTCCTGGAAGGAAGGTGTCTCAGGTATCATCACACACTTTCTGTGAAAGGGCCAGAGTATAAATATTTTAGGTTTTGCAGGCCACACAGTCTTGGTCACAACTTTTCCACTCTGCCACAGTAGCACCAAAAGCAGCTGTGGACTACAGAACAAATGAACAAATTACTATTTATGGACACTGATGTTTGAATTTCATATGATTATCACATATCAGAGAATGTTATTCTTCTTTTGAGAAGCATTTTACACTGTTTAAAAGTGTGAAAACCATTCTTAGCTCACAAGCATGCGAAAAATAGAGCCAGACCTTTGCTCTAAGGTGTCCCCCGGTCAGGGCTGTGCTTTGTGGGCCAAGACTCTGCAGAAAGGATTGGGGGTTAGGGAGCAGGAGGTGACCAGGAGACCCCCGAGTGCCTCAGGCAAGGAAGGGGCTGGTGTGGACAGATCGCTGCCGTCCGCAGTCTGTCCTAGTGCAGTACCCTGGGCCCATCTAGAAGGAGGTGGCTGCCCACCAGGCTGTCTGAGCAAGCCCTGCATTTTGATCACCGCTGGAGCTGCAGGGAGCTGACGAGAGTGGTGGTTTTGATGCCGGGGTTGGCCGGCCCCAAGGGGGAGCCGGCTGTTCCAGTCTCTGGCGCACAGCTGCACAGATATTCGGTTTTTTTTCCTCTCCCCACCACGAGGAGGCTGAAAGGTCAGATTGCTCCATGGTACTGTTACATTTGAGGGCTTTTGTCACTGATTTAAAAAAGAAAAAATGCAAAAGTCCATCAGAGATCACTGCTATGGGCTGACACTTTGACCTACCACCTGGTAGACATGAACTATGAGATGCCATCGTCCTGAAAGCGCTTCCTCTTACAATCCTATCTGGTTCTCCTAAGTGGAATGAACAGTGAGATGTAATTACCACCATTTTACAGATGGAAAAGCTGAGGCCCAGAGCACTAAACTGACTTTTCCCAGGCAGAGCAGGGGCACCAGGGGCAGGGGCATCCAGGTCTGAGTCCAAAGCCCTGACCCAGTTTCCAGGATGACCTGAGGAGGGATGCATGCAGACCGGCAGCCTCGCCCTGATCCAGAGCAAGGAGGTGCCATTCCAGTCTCCTTGGGTATAGCCTCCAGCCTCAGCCTCCCTCTCACTTGGGCACTTACGCCTAGCAGCCCCTCTGTGGTTCTTCTGCGGCCTGGGGGCTTCCATCCACCTACAGGGCGCGCTGCCTGCCCGTCCTCACCCCACCCAGCACCACAGTCTCCAGGGAGGCCCACGGGAGCCCCAAGACCTGTCTGCCATATATCCCTTTCACTGCATTTTCTTCTTATATGTTTACTATTTTATTGCCTGACATGCAACCAGCACTCAATATTGATTTGCGCTAGAGGTGTGAATGAGTTAATACTTCTTACCTTCAGATACCCCAGGAACGCCAGGATATGATTCTTCATGATTAGCTTTCAGTGGAATGACCCACAGGAATTTTTTTAATTTAGTTATTTTGGATCAGCACATAATAAGGATTCAAGGGAGCAGTCGAAAGACTCGGCACTACACACACATTCGCTTCATTCTCGTGACCATCTGCACTAGGCACCCTCATCACCCCATTTCACAGATCAAGGAACTGAGGCTCAGCGTGGGGCCCAAGGGTCTAGACCCTGGTCTCACTGGCTGTCTCCACACCGGCCTGATCTGGGTACCAAGCGTGTAGGTCAAGGAGGCTCCATAATCTACCTTGAAGTTCAGGCCCCAAGAGGAAGAGGGCTGGGGAAGGAAGGATCCCCTGGTCCCCATACCCCCATCCCTGTTAGACCCCCTACCCCCTCACCCAAGCAGGGCAGCACCTGCACAGGTGTGTCGAGGCTGGGCAGGAGCCCAGGACAGCCTGTTCCCTTCCCTCCAGCCTGGGTACCTGAGGCTGAGATCTTAACACTTTTCACTGGCAGCCCGTGTAGACAGGTGCAGAAAAGTGCCCGCACAGTGGGCCTTCCCTCACATGGCATGATTGGGGTCCAATGTCAAAGACCCTGACTCTTAACTGCCCAGCCTGTGCTAGAAATCCTGCCCTGGATGTGTTACTGCTTCCAACTTCCAAGCATAGAAAAATGCTGTGGGGAAAAAAAAAAAAGAAAAGAAAACTGGATGTGAGTATGGGTGGGAGGGGGGTGGCGCGGGGCAGAGGGCCGGGAGGGCTCCATGGCCCGGCCACCGGATGCGGGTGCTAGACCAGCCTCCTGTCCCTGACCCTAGGCCTAACTAAGGGTGTGGAGGGGATACAGAAGCAGCAAGTGGCCCGCCCCCAGGGCCCCCGGCCCCTTCTCCCAGCTCCCTCCTCCCGCCTTCCCCTCCCAGCCGGCTCAGCCCATCCGGACTCTGACAACAAGAGCCTTCAGCCAGCGAGACCCACCCTTCTGAGAAGGCAGCAGGGGTCCTGTGGCACATACATTACCTTATTGAAGATCTGAGGTCAAAAGCTAGGGCGAGGCCTCACAGAACCCATCACATCTCTCTGACAGCAAAGCCTGGGCGACCCGGGCCAGGTCCTCGGGGTGAGGCCAGCGGGTGGGCTACAGGGCTCTGCTCCCCACCGCCCCAGGCAGCCAGGCGGTTCTCGCCCAGATCTTCCCCTCCTTCTAGGGTGTGCTCAGTTGTGTCCAACTCTCTGCGACCCCATGGACAGTAGTCCGCCAGGCTGCTCTGTCCATGGGGATTCTCCAGGCAAGAACACTGGAGTGGGTTGCCATTTCCTTCTCCAGGAGAACTCCCTTACCCAGGGATTGAACCTGCATCTCCTGCACTGGCAGGAGAATTATTTACCGCTGCACCACCTGGGAAGCCCTTTCTAGATGTAGCTGAAAAACCTCCGACGAGGGGATCCACCTCTGAGGGGGACATCTGGGCCGTGGCGGGACAGGGGGTAGGGAGGCTGCCACTGGTCTTCAGGGGGACACTTGTCTTCCACTGCAAGGAAGGTGACCGGGCAGCGGGGGCCTTCAGAGCAGGTCCCCTCAGGCGGTGGTCATTTCTACAGAACAGAGGGTCCCAGGCCAGCGGCATCACCTGGGAACCTGCAAATTCTCACATCCCACCCCAGACCTCCTCAACCATACCCTCTGGGGTCTGTGTCTTTACAAGCCTCCCAGTGACTCTGAGGCTCGTGAAGTCTGAGGTCAGCTGTCCTCAAACTCCTGTGTGACCCACTCTTCCCTGGGGGCGAAAAGCTGTTTACAAGCTCTCATTGCTTTATTTTATCAATGATGGTGAGGTACTATTCTATCATATTATGTACAAAGTAAAGCATCCAAAAAAGATTTTGAAGGACGAGATACAGCTGAAATTAACAGTATCTCGTAACGCAATATATACTGGAGGCAACATTCACCATGAACCGTTATGGATGCAAAGTCTTCTGGATAATTTCAATTTTGTCCAGCTCTTGGTCAGATCTGCTTAAAGTACATGGCTGACGATGAACTCCTACCAGCGCTTGGGGATGGGTCAACTCAACTCTGCCACCAGGAACTGTTCCCTGTGATTTCCATGTTAGTGTCAGCTCCACTCCAAGTTTCCTTTCAACAATGTTTTAATGTGCTTAATCGCTCAGTCATGTCTGAATCTTTGTGACCCCATGGACTATAGCTCCTCTGTCCATGGGGATTCTCCAGGCAAGAAGACTGGAGTGGGTCGCCATGCCCTCTTCCAGGGGATCTTCCCAACCCAGGGATCGAACCCAGGTCTCCCACATTGCAGGAGGATTCTTTACCATCTGAGCCACCAGGGAAGCCCAAGAATACTGGAGTGGGTAGCCTATCCCTTCTCCAGGGGAACCTTCCGACCCAGGAATCGAAGTGGGGACTCCTGCATTACAGGCGGGTTCTGCACCAGCTGAGCTACCCAGAAAGAGGCCACTTGTTATTTTCATGAGAGTTTGTTTACTCCAAAAGAAATAACAGGATCTCTCAGTTCCCCTCAGTGGACACATGTAAGTTACAATGTGCTGAGATACCCCCTCCCCAGACAGGGCCCCCTCCTCCCTCCTCCAGGACCCCCTCAGGCAGATGCCCCCTGCCGTCCATGACGACCCAGGAGGCCAGAGTTCATCAGCACTCAGCCTTCCTAATGTTGCCAGACTTTCTCTTTTGCTTTTGAAGTAAACCATCAATCCAAATAGAGGGACTGTTCTTTTCTTTCCTCAACCCCATAAATCATCTTCCACACCCTCTGGGGTGCATGTCCCCCACCTTGCCAGACTGAAAATAGCACCTCTCCACTTCCCCCCAAAGCCGGTGGATGCCCCTAACGAGCCATCCTCTGTCAAGAGAGCCTGCCGGGAGCTGCCCAGGCCACCAAGGGCAGGTCGGTCGGGGTGGTCTCAGGGCCACACGCCCCCTTCGCTCCAGCACCTGTTACCCTCCTGGAGCCGGAGTCTCCCCAGGGCCAGCCTGGGTGGGCCGCGCTTTTCTGGGAGGGGCCGCTGCCCCCACCACAGCCCCTCTGTGGCATTTCTGAAATCTCATTTCCTGTCACAATTCAGAGGCAGGTGTTTCTGTTTTTAAATCCGTCTCCAGTTGCTATTCCGGTCCATGTGAGTCGCTCGTTGTTTTTTTTTTTAAGGGACCGAAGTGCTATTTTTTCCCCCTGGGGGAGGCACAGTGAGCAGCCAGCCCCCCACCTTCAGCCACCCACCCACCCGGGTCAGCTGTGTGGCGGAAGCCCCTCCCAGAGACCTGAGGACCCTCCAGGGACAGCTGGGGGCCCAGCGGAGTGGAGCCGGAGCCAGTCCCCCCGGGGCAGTTAAGAGCCATTTGTGTTTTGGTTGAATTTCAGATGTGCAAGCCTTCTGGCTCCAACCAGGGAAGGCAAAACAAAAACAAGCCAGGCCTGCACCTTAGGGGGAAGCCGGGTCCCACAGGATTCAAGAGTAGCTGGAGGCAACAGCAAGAGAGCTTCTCACAGGACACCCAGAACCTCAAATCCAGGAGTTTTCAAACTGGGGTCTGCCAATGATCCAAGAAGCACCTCCCCTCCACTCAGGGGGTCCGTGACCCCCACTATGAGAAGTTTGACTTTCATCTGGATGGAAATCTTAAAAATTAATGTCAACATGTTGCATGTCACATGAAAGATTATCTCATGGGTAAATATTTCTGGAGACTTCAGGACCAATTACTATTTCTAAAAAGAACAGAGGCTTTTCCTCATGAACATCGTGGCATCCTACCCAAGGGAAAGGTGTGTGGTGAAGTCTTCACCTTCCAATGCAGGGGGTACAGGTTCAATCCCTGGTCAGGGAGCTAAGATCCCAAGGCCCAAAAACCAAAACTTAAAACAGAAGTAATACTGTTACAAATTCAATAAAGACTTTTAAAAAAAGAGTCAGCTAAGAGGAATTTCAGCAGCAGCCTCATAGGGACTTTCTGTATTTCATTTGCAGGCTGGCTTGGGTTTGAGAGTCATGTAAGAGCTATTAAGCATACATAGTTTAAATAATTCTGTGTCCAGACTTATTTAAGTAATATTATAAGCAAAATCATTTAAATCAGCCCTGAGGGAGCATAAGACTTTTGGTTTCATTTGTTTGAAAGAAGTTTGTACCTGACTCAGAATTTAAAATTACCACTTTGGCGTTTGAATCAAATATCCAGAGTTACCTAAAGCAAGGGTTTATGCGGGGAGAATTCCGGAACAGTCTCTTTAGGGTTTAGGACCAACGAAGAGAATGAGCCTGCAGGAGGTATGTGATCACTTGTGTGTTACCTGGGAGCTCAGTTTAAGCAGGGGCTGTTTATTACCATCATCGTTACTTGGGCCTGAAATCTTAAATTCTAGTGCTTTGTGGTTAATGAGTAAAAAGTGAATTTCTTGTATGTGTTGTTGCCAAATGAAGCACGCGCGATGCGATTTGAACACTCAAAATCTCCAGAGAGCAGTTGCAGGCAGGTGAGGTCACCGCCCAGGGGTGAAGCCAGGGCCTTGCCTCCGCCCTGGGAACTGAAAGACTCCCTCACCTCCCCTGCTGCTGGGTTGAGGGTTACCAGGTCAGGTCTGGCTGTCAGGGCCAGGAGAGCCAGGGCCACAGCTTGGTTCGGGTCATTCTCAGACTTCCCAAGAGCCCTGGTGTGCACAAGAGCAAAACAAGAAATGCAGCCGTGCAGGGGGTGCTAACGAAGGAGCCCACAAGGCAGCTGTGTCTCTGCCACTGCGATGTGGGGAGCCCGAGGGCAAGTCCAACCAGCGGCCCTGCTTGTGCTCCCCTCACAGCCAGGATCTCAGATCCCAGGTCCCCTGGGTACAGAACTCCAGCCATGTGGGCTCTCGGCCCCTGAGACAAGAACTTGCTCGAGTCTCCTCACTGGGAAGAGGGTGGTTGGTAAAGGAAGATGAAATAAGCGTTGGCAAACAAACCCAGACACAAAGAGAGGGAAGGAAGCCCGAGACCCCAGGACAGGCAGGGGTGGGGGTGTTTCCCAGGAGGACAGAGGTTCTCAGCATCACCTTCCCATCAACCAAGAGAGGGTGTGAACCCAAGTGTATTTGTTGGCTAAGGCCACCATATCAAAGACCCACAGCCTGGGGGCTTGATAGGTATTTACTCCCAGTCCTGGGGGCTGGAAGTCCAAGATCGAGGCCTGCGCAGGTTTCGTTCTGAGACCCCTCTCCTTGGCTTGCAGGTGGCTGTCAGCTTGCCCTGGTCTCATGCAGCCTTTCCTCTGGGCATCTGCATCTCTGGTGTCTCTCCCCCTTCTCATACAGACCCCAGTCCTACTGGATGAGGGACCACCCATCTGACCCCACTGACTTCATTACTCCTTGTCTCCAAATATAATCACATTCTCCAGTATTGGAGTTCAGACTTCAACATACGAAATCTGGGGGGACACCATTGAGTTCATGGGCTTCCCAGGTGGCGCTAGTAGTAAAGAACCCACCTGGCAAGGCAGGAGACATAAGAGACACAGGTTTGATCTCTGGGTTGGGAAGATCCCTGGAGGAGGGCACGGCAACCGGCTCCTATATTCTTGCCTGGGAAATCCCACAGACGGTGGAGCCTGGCGGGCTTCAGTCCATAGGGTCGCAAAGACTTGGGCACGATTGAAGTGACTTAGCACGGAGAAGGCAATGGCACCCCACTCCAGTACTCTTGCCTGGAAAATCCCATGGACGGAGGAGCCTGGTAGGCTACAGTCCATGGGGTCGCTAAGAGTCGGACACGACTGAGCAACTTCACTTTCACTTTTCCCTTTCATGCACTGGAGAAAGAAATGGCAACCCACTCCAGTATTCTTGCCTGGAGAATCCTAGGGATGGCAGAGCCTGGTGAGCTGCCATCTATGGGGTCGCACAGAGTCGGACACGACTGAAGCGACTTAGCATAGCATAGCATAGCATAGCACGCAAGATTCAGTTCACACCACCAAGAAATGGCTTTGTGTGAGGTGTGGAGTCAGACCTGAGCTGTGCCCTTGCCAGCGAGAGTCCTGCAGAGCCCCCAGCTTCATTCAGTCCCAAGAAGATGAGGCCGGAGCTCCAGGAATGGCCTCCCACCTTGCCTCAGCCCTGGCAAGGGCAGCCTGACTCTGACCCTTGGCCCAGGTCTTTGAACATGCACTGAGCTCTTGCTGTTTCCATCTTTGTGAAAGTGGAACAAAGAGTCTATTTTCGTACTGACCTGTAGAGGCTGGGGAGGCCCCCGTGGCACCGGGCCCTGGGCTCTGAGCCCAAACCTGCTCAGGACCGCGCCGGCCACCTCGGATGCCCTTTGGGATTGTGTTTATTCAGGGAGATAAGCGCTACGTGCAGCTCCTAGGACCGGCAGACACACCCCCCCGCCCTGGAACAGCGGCCCCTGCTGGGTCTGTGAGTCACCCTTCCCAGACACCACAGGTGTTTAAAGCTGCTCCACAGGCTCTTTGTGACCCCATGGACTGTAGCCCGCCAGGCTCCTCTGTCCATGGGATTCTCCAGGCAAGAACACTGGAGTGGATGCCATGCCCCCCTCTCTATAGGCAATACCTGCCCTCATCCTTGCCCAGTGGGTCTCCTTTGAGTACAGTACAGTTGAGAGCACCACTTCCACTGCCATTAATGACAAAATAAGTAAATCAGACCAGTTGTTTCATCAAGGACAATGGAAAATCAGGATTAGATATAAAAATCTTTGAATGCATCAGAGAGCTAACAGGAGAGTGAAAAATTACCGGGCCAAGATCTCATGGAGACCAGAAACTCAGGTTGGTGAGAGGCGTCCAGAGCCTGGGTGCATTTGCTGATCCGCAGAGAGCAGAAGAGAGACTGAACATAGCTTTTCAAAGCTTATAGACTATTGGGTGGGCTACCCTGGTGGCTCAGACAGTAAAGAAACTGCCTGCAGTGCAGGAGACCCAGGTTCGATCCCTGTGTTGGGGGGATCCTCTGGAGGAGGGCATGGCAACCCACCCCAGTATTCTTGCCTGGAGAATCCCATGGACAGAGGAGCCTGGTGGGCTACGGTCCACAGGGTCACACAGAGTGGGACATGACTGAAGAGACTTGCAAGCACAGAACAGAATATAGGGCAGGGATCCATAAAAATAGTGTATATCAGAAACAGAATAAATGGAATTAAGGTTTTTCTAAGGTATTCATATTGTCTAAAAAGCGGTAAAAGTACAAATTTCTTTTAGAATTTAATAATGCAAAAAAAGTACTGTAATCTCTAAGTTTGACCACTAAAAACCATATATTTTTTAAAGAACTATAACTACCAAACTAAGAAAGGAACAAAAAAACAAAATAATTTTAAAAGAACTAAAGAAGGCAAGAAAGTAAAAGGAAACATAGACTAACTGGGACAAAGCGAGAGCAAATAATAACATTGAAGCCCAAGTGAATTAGTAATTATATTAAATGGAAATGGACTAAATGCTCCAATTAAAAGATAGTCTGACTTGATAAAAACAAAACCCAGTTAAAAGCTGCTAATAAGAAGCACACCTAAAATAAAAGATACAGAAAGGTTAAAAGTTAGAGTACTATAAAAGATAAAGCAATCAAAAAATCTAAAGAAACTCAGAGTAACCATATTAATATCAGAAAAAATAGGTTTAAAATCAAGCATTACTGGAAGTGACCCAGTGTTTCAAAATAATAAAAAGTTTGACTCACCAGAAAGATCTATCAGTAACAAATCTAAATTTGTATGTATATGATAAAATGGCCTCAAAATGTAGAAAGAAAATTTGGCAAGTTAAAAAAAAAAGGCAAATCCAAAATTGTAACTACAGTTAAGAGATGGTAACATATTTCTCCCAAAAATTTTGGCGAAGTCTGAAAGGAATTAAAAGGATAACCACTTAAGTTACCCCAGATAACCAATACCAAGACATATTCTAGTAAAATACTGGATTTTAAAAGTAAAAAGGAGAAAATAAAAGGAGTATACTATGTATTAACTATTTGTCATTGTTGTTCAGTTGATAAGTTGTGTCCAATTGTTTGTGACCCCATAGACGGTAACACACCAGACTCCTCTCTCCTCCACTGTCTCCCAGAGTTTGCTCAAACTCATGTTTATTGAGTCAGTGATGCTATCTTGTCATACGGGATGGAAAAGAAGCTACAAAGACTCAGGAGCCAAGTAGAACTCCAAATGGTCAAATATGGGACAATGTGAGCATTAAGGATAATTAATGGATGAAACACATCAACTGGATTTTATTCTCTAAGTAGCACTAATTTATATGCATAAAGAGCAACCCCAAGTTGTGGGGAGCTCTCGATGGACAAGTCCACGTGAGGCACCGTGAGGAGTTGTTGGAAACCGAAACCTTAGCCCAGACCTCACCCTAACTGTTAGGGGAGGAGTGGGTGCAAGGGAATAGCAGGAATTAGGAGAGTTAAGGAAAAGGTCCTACCCAGGGACAAGATACACTTTCTGGTTTGGGGGGTTTTGCCTGCTTGCCATGTTTTATTTGTTTTATATTATGTTGATCTGATTCAGAGAGCTTAGAGCTCGGTTGGGGAGATATATATTTGTGAATAAAGATCTAACAATTCCTCACTGACAGGTGAATCTTAAAAAGACACTACTGGGAGTAGAGTTAGGGAGGGTGGGTAACGGGAGTGGAAAGACTCTGGACTCAGACAATTCAGGTTTACATCCTGCTCTGTGTGACCTTGGAGAAGTGCATTCCTCTTTTCTGCATCCTCATCAGTAAGTTGGCAAAGGAAGACTTGGAGGTTTGCACTGAAGCTCCTGGTCAACAGGAAAGCAGGCCCCTGAGTGAGGACAGCCAAGTTTCCAAGCAGGCTGGTAGCGGGCAGGAGAGGGGCAGAGGCCATGGAGACACAGCAGAGGAGGAGAAGAAAGGCCAAAGAATCAAAAGCTCCAAGAAACCAGAAAGGAGCAGACAGGGCTTCCTGCCTCTGGGAAGGGGACTTCTCTTTGCCCCAGGCTCCCACTGGGAGCCAAGATAACCTTGTGGCTGGCAAGTCACAACCCCTCCCCACTCCACCCACCTCCCCACTTAGATCTTCCTCAGCCTCTAAGCAAGGAGGCCACAGTGAATTCTGTGTTCCTGTGATGGATCTAAGTATTTCAAGAAAATTCCAGTTTAATTAGTTCTAAATCATCATCCAGCCGGGCATTGTCTGCATTTATTGAAATCTGGACCTGGAAGCCTGCTCATCCAGACGGATGCTTGCACAGTCTGATGAATCCAGCTCTCACGCTGCCCTCATTTTCCAAAGTGACTGACGATAAAGTGTTTTGTGTACTCATCAGCAAGAAGGCCTGGGAGGAGGGACGGAAGGGGGATGCTTGACCAGAAATCCTGAAGACACACAGGGTGGTTGTACAAAATCCCATCCATTTGGCTTCTCCTTTCCCATTCCTTTTTCTTTTTTAAACTGGAAAATCTGATTTTGAATTTGTGGTTTGAGTCCTGGCTATGCTGCCGGGCAGGAGCTCTGGCCACCACAGGCTTCTGCTTCCTAATCTCTCTTGAGAGTCTGAAAGGCTGTATCATGGAGAGAGAGGCAAGATGGTGTTAGAAAGCATTTTGTAAACTCAAAAAGTGTTAGACATTCTTAGTTCACATACCAGACTTTATTTTCTTGGGCTCCAAAATCACTGAGGATAGTGACTGAAACCACTAAATTAAAAGCCAAGTGCTCCTTGGAAGAAAAGCGATGACAAACCTAGACAGCATCACTTTGCCAACAAAGGTCCCTACAGTCAAAGCTATGGTTTTTCCAGTAGCTATGTACAGATGTGAGAGATGGTCCATAAAGAAGGCTGATAGCTAAAGAATTGATGCTTTTGAACTGTGGTGTGCTGGAGAAGACTCTGGAGAATTTCTTGAACAGCAAGGAGATCAATCCTTGAATATTTATTGGAAGGACTGAGGCTGAAGCTGAAGCTCCAGTACTCTGGCCACCTGATGCGAACAGCGATTCACTAGAAAAGATTCTGATGCTTGGAAAATTGAAGGCGAAAGGAGAAGGGGACAACAGAGGATGAGATGGTTGGAAGGCATCACTGACTCAATGGACATGAGTTTGAGCAAACTCCGGGAGATAGTCAAGAACAGGGAAGCCTGGCATGCTGCAGTCCGTGGGGTTGCAAAGAGTCAGACACAGCTTAGTGACTGAACAACAACAAAGCTCATGTCTCTGATGGACCCTGCAGGGCCACCGAAGGAAACGTTTGCTAAGCCAACGAAGGGTGTGGCCCCCCGGGCCGGGAGGAGAGAAGAGTTACACAGAAAAACATCCTCTCCCACTTTGAAAGATCTGACCTCATCACAAGTCATTCTTACTCAGGGCTTCCCTGGATGTCCAGTGGTTAAAAATCCACCTGCCAAAAATCCCACATCTACGGGGCAACTAAGCCGGTGTGCAACAACTACTGAGCTGGAGCTCCCTAGAATCCAGGCTCCACAGCAAGAGAAGCCACTGCTACACTCCCACACTGCTACACTATAGAGAAGGGCGCATGCAGCAACGAAGATCCGGCACAGCCACAAATAAATAACGAATTTTAAAAAGCAATTAACTAATCCTTAATCAATTCTTCTCCCAGGTCACCCAAGAACCCCTGATTGGCAGGGGTCACACGTCGCCAGACATGTATTGGAATGTCCCGTAAGAAACACCCTGCGGCTAGACTCTTCCACAACTTCAGCTGGGAGCCTCACCCCAGAGTCTTCCCACGCATCCGGCACTTTTTGGTTTGTCTGTGTAATGAGCCTGGTTTCCTGACACTCCCTGGAAGGCAGGCTTCCACAGTGGTTGCTGAACTGTGTGGTCACAACTCACTCCCTTTTTGTCCTGGGACAAGTCACTCACCAGAAACCTCTGGGTGCTCCTATTTGTCATCTATGCAGCCTGCGTGCATGCAAAGTCATTTCAGTCGTGTCCAACTCTTTCTGACCCCAGAGACTATAGCTCGCCAGGCTCCTCTGTGTATGGGATTCTCCAGGCAAGACTCTTGGAGTGGGTTGCCAAGCCCTCCTCCAGGGGATCTTCCCAACCTAGGGATCAAACCAGAGGTTTTTGCATCTCCTGCTTTGGCAGGTAGGGTCTTTACCCCTAGTGCCACCCAGGAAGCAGGGAAATGATAATGCCGTCCTCACGGTGTTTCCCTGCAGATGAAATAATTCACACAAAGCATTGGACAAGGCCTAACACTCAGGAAGTCTTCACAAAATAATAGCTATAACACTCAGGAACAAAAGTTCAAATGCTAAGTGAAAGGCTTCTTTCTCAGAGAGGCAGAGAAGTCTAGAGAGGCCCAGGTTGTGGGTTTTCAGAGACAGGTGCTCCAAATGGAGGAGACTTTGTGCACCAGGCTGCTCACTTTACACACATTTAGACATTTTATCAAGCATCCCAGAGCACTTCAGCTGACCTCTAGCCACCACCTCCCTGCTCCAGGCGTGATTCGGTGTTTGAGCTTATTTATGGGAGAGCGTGAGTTCATTTCAAAATGTCATATGCTCCCTGGTGACTAATGGTCCCTGCTGTGCTCAATATCTTCACAGAGGTTGTCCTTCCGTGACCCAAGGGCCTCTGCACTTCAGGAACATCCATCTGAGTGTCTGCCACAGGAACTACTGCGTCACAAAACCATCCAAAAAATTGGGGAGCCCAGGCCTGCTGGGGTGAGCACTCAAGGAGTCAGCCAGAAGGCACAACCTCAGGAGTGGGGATGGTTGGAGGGTGAGGACCTATAAATTCCACCACCCCACTGGACAAGTGGACCTCATGAGATGTGCCCAGAAAACAATTTTATTATGTTACAATTCTGGCTTACATTTTTCACCCATTGAAACCTGCTCTGATCCTACCCCATAAATGACTCTCCAGTAGATTCTGTGCCTGTCCTGTTCACTCCCAATTTCAAAAAGTCCTCTGGTCACCTCTAAAAATGTATATTATGAAGGGACTCCCCTGGTGGTCCAGTGGTTGAGAACCTGCCTTGCAAGGCAGGGGACTTGGGTTCTATCGCTGCTCAGGGAACTAAGATCCCACATGATTCAGGACAATGAAACCCAAGTGCAGCAAGTCCAGAGTCTGTGAGCCACAATGAACGGATCCCTCGTGCTGCAACTAAGATCTGATACAACCAAATAAATAAATACTTTTTTTAAAAATTGTATTTTGGAAATTTTCACACACCTCCAAAACTAAGGGAAATGGTATTATGAATCCCCATATACCCAATCACCCTGCTTCAACAATTATCAACAGTCCTACTTGCTTTATCAGTTCCCATTTCCCCACCCCAACCCTCCCCCTGACAACATACACACTTTGTCTTCGCTGAAATATTTAAAGCAAATCCTCTGATTACTTTCAGAAACAAAAGTAGCCTTAGTTCAGGAAAGAGTACCCTGTGCAGTGCAACAATCAAGGACTTCAAAACTCCATTTCAATTTCAAGCTCATTCTCCTATCCAGTCAATCCAAAAGGAAATCAGTCCTGAATATTCATTGGAAGGACTGATGCTGAAGCTGAAACTCCAATACTTTGGCCACCTGATGCAAAGAACTGACTCCTTGGAAAAGACCCTAATGCTGGGAAAGATTGAGGGCAGGAGGAGAAGGGGACGACAGAGGATGAGATGGTTGGATGGCATCATCGACTCGATGCACATGAGTTTGAGCAAGCTCTGGGAGTTGGTGATGGGTCAGGGAAACCTGGTGTGCTGCAGTCCATGGGCTCGCAAAGAGTCAGACACAACTGAGCGACTGAACTGAACTGAACTGAACTCCAACCCAGGGTTGCTGCTGGCTGGAAGACTGCTTTTGGGAAGGCGGTGTGGTGGGGGTCTTCTCTGTTCCCCATCTCAAGTTTCCTCTCCTCCCACTCACAGCTGCCTCTGGCTCCTTCAGGGTTCACACTGGTGAGGTAAGGGCTGGGGGAGAGGTTCCCAGTGGCTCTCAAGGCTAGAGGTGGTGGTAGGCTAAACACCCTGAAGTGGACACTCCGTCTCTCCTCTGCAGGGCTTGCCTTCCCAGAACGGGTCCCAGGGCTAAGGGACCGATGGTGGAAACAGACAGCTGCCTGGGGTGGAGAGCAGTGCATGCTGGGTAAACGGAACATGGCGTGTCTGTCCGTCACTGTGAAGATGGTGTTTCATTGGGAAGGAAAAATCTCGTCAGAGGAGGGGAGGATATACACTGTTTCCCCCCTCCCTTAGGTGACCTGGCATCTCACTTGGGAATGGGGGATGAATAGTTGGCACCTCTTGCCTCAGAGCCTCACTGTCCAATATGGCAGCCACTGGTCACGCGTGGCTACGGAGCACATGAGATATGCCCTAAGCTGAAACACACACTGGCTCTCCATGACTTGGTATGAAAAATAATGTAAAATATCTCATTAACACTATAAAATGACCAAAAATATCTTATTTTCTATATTAATTACATGGTGAACTGATACTATTTTTATATTACATTAAGTAAAATGTATTACCAAAATTGATTTCAACACTTTCTTTTAATTTTTTAATGTGGTTATTCAGTTCAGTTCAGTTCAGTTGCTCAGTCGTGTCTGACTCTTTGTGACCCCATGGACTACAGCACGCCAGGCTTCCCTGTCCATCACCAACTCCAGGAGTTTACTCAAATTCAAGTCCATTGAGTTGGTGACGCTATTAGAAAATTTTAAATTATATCCATGGTTCATATTATATTTCTGTTGCATGGGGCAGCGTCAAGGACTCAGCTAAAACCATGAGTGAAATTTGTTGCATTTTAATTCTGTGTTATGAAAACTCCTTCTCCTCCCCCACCTAAAGCCAAATTGGTCTTAAAGCCAACAGAGGTTTGATCTGGATAAGTCTCTAGGTGAGGGTCTGCCCATTTTACAGATGGTGAGACGGGGGCCTAGAGAGCAGTGACAGGCCTGGCTCGAGGTCACCAAGTGTCACTGCAGAGCACACCCGCCATTTCAAGCGGCTCCTGTGAAACCGTGGGAAAGACAGGGACCAGACTTCCAGAAAATCCTTTAAACACGTGTGCCTCAAAGGGATTTCCCCAATGGCTCAGCGGTGGAGTCTGCCTGCCATGCAGGGGACACAGGAGACTCGGGTTCGATCCCTGTGTCAGGAAGATCCCCTGGAGAAGGAGATGGCAACCCACTCCAGTGTTCTTGCCTGAAAAATCCCATGGACAGAGGAGCCTGGTGGGCTATAGTCTACGGGGTCGCAAAGAGTTGGACACAACTGAAGTCACTTAGCATGCATGCCTCAGAATGGAGTATTTTATAAGTCAGACTGAGAAACATAAACACTGGGTGGTATCATTTATATGTGGAATCTAAAAACACAACAAATTGGGAATATACCGAATATAACAAAAAAAAAAGAGGCAGACTCATAGATACGGAGAACTAATGGTTACCATTAGGGAGACGGAAGTGGGGAGGGGCAAAGCAGTGGTCGGGGGTCGAGCAGCACAAACTATCAGGTGTAACATAAGCTACAGGGATGTATTGCACCACACAGGGAATATTGCCAGTACTTTGTAATAACTATAAATGGAGCATAGCCTTTAAAAAGTGTGAATCACTGTGAAGACCTTACTATATTGTACACCGTTAGCTTATATAATATTGTACAGCAGCTATACCTCAACAAAAGTAAATAAATTTTTTTTTAAGTAGTAATAAATAAATAAAATGCAGTATTTCAGTGTCTCATAGCTCAGAGTGGGGAGCACAAAGCCGCGGACCTTTGCCCACTGCCGGGGGAGAAGGCTGGGTTCCTGCCCGCAGACATGCAGTGCCCGAAGAGGTCTGGGTCTGAGGTCAACGAATTGGCGGCCTGAGGCCTAAATCTGGCCCTCTGACCTGTTTTGATTGGCCTGCGATGTTTGACAATTTTTTAAATCATTTGCCAACGTTCCAACTTTAGGAAACATCAATAGAAATGCGGGTTCCCACTTCTCCTAAAAACTTAGATCTGGTGACAGTGGGCTCATGGTCCTGCTTAGCAGCCGCCTGCCAGCCCCATGGCCACAGCCCCTTCGGGTGTGGGGTCTCACCCTCTGTTCCCTGTGGTCTTCGTGCCCTCTGGAGGCCCAGATGTAATCACCGTGACCTCTACTTTCCTTAGGGCAGAGGTAAGAGGCAAGTGGGGCTTCCCAGTGCCCCTAGTGGTAAAGGACCCTCCTGCCAATGCAAGGAGACCTAAGAACCGTGGGTTCAATCCCTGGGTCGGAAAGATCCCCTGGAGAAGGGCGTGGCAACCCACTCCAGTATTCTTGCCTGGAGAATCCCATGGACAGAGGAGCCTGATGGGCTCCTGTCCATGGGGTTACACAGAGCCTCACACGACTGAAATGACTTAGCACACACACACACACTCAGTCACATCCAACTCTTTGTAACCCCATGGACTATAGACCTCCAGGCTCCTCTGTCCATGAGATTCTCCAGGCAAGAATACTGCAGTGGGTTGCCATGCCCTCCTCCAGGAGATCTCCCCCGACCCAGGGATCGAACCCAGGTCTCCTGCTTTGCAGGTGGATTCTTTACCATCTGAGCCACAGAGGAAGAGATAAAAGCCACAGAGGAAGAGATAAATCTCAAGATGGCATCATGTTTCAGGGGGGAAAAATCTTTTTTACGGGCTGTTGCCCCCGTTTGCATCACCTCCCTCCTCAGTGGGGACACCTGAGTTTGCCGTCTGATCTGATCTACTTCTGCTGCGCCCCAGGACAAAAGGGAAGGCGGCCGTTTCACCCATTTTCCAGGGGGAAACAGGAACCACCCACTGAGTACAAGGAGCTGGCTCCAGAGCCCGCTCCTGAGGGGCTCCTTTCCAGCTCGCCAGCATTCCGAGGCCAAGTTATCCGGGTCTGTTGGCCCCGGGGTGCAGCTGCCTCCTATCCTGAGGACAGATAACGTACCTCTAGGGGCAAATTCCGTACAGTCAGCCTCCCCAGGGCTCCTCCCAAGAGCCAGATCCTGGCACAGGAAAGAGAAAGACACAGCTGTACTGAGGTCAGGAAACAACAGAGAGGCTGTCCCTGCTGGCATTTCTGCTGCTTTTGGGCAGCAGTATTCTTGCCTGGAGAATTCCCATAGACAGAGGAACCTGGAGGCCTGCAGTCCATGGGGTGGCAAAGAGTCGAACACAATTGAGCGACTAACATCATTCCTGGTATCAGGCTGCCCTCCCTCCGTCCCTGATGGCATACTGCTGTCAGGATCCTGGAGCCCATGCCTGTCTCCCAGGGCGTGGGGCCAGCCACGCCCAGACTCCCCCAGTGTTCAGAACCTAGATCCAGACAAGGCTTGCCCTGAGGGGGTCCCGGCACCCTGACTGGAACGGGGCAGCCCCGGGGACCAGGGGTGCCTCTCAGCTTCCCCACCAAAGGGCTTGGAAGCTCTTACTTGTCCCAGGAGACCCATGGATTGGGATCGTTTCTTTAGCCACATGCACAGGCAGGAGAGGGCAGGCTGCCTTGGTAGGAGAGGAGAAGGGGGGTAGGGGGTGGTAGTTGTAATTAAGGCCGCTATTGTGGTTCAAAATTTGGGGGATGGGGGCAAGCCGGTAATGACAAGGGCACAGCAGAGAGAGGCCCTGGCAGCTGGCAGAAACCCATTCATGTCTGTCCCCAAACCTCGCGAACCAAGAAGCCCACAGATACCTGCCCAGCTCTGTGGACTGGGCCACAACACCTGCCAGGTAAATGGCAGAGAATGGGAGCCCTTCATTTCCCTAGGAAAGGAGGGGGAGAAAGATGGGGAGTGGAGGGAGGTTGGCCTGGACTCTGCCAGCCAAGCAGGCCCCTGAGGGCTCCATCCGAGTCTGCTGGCTGTGTGGGCAGTCACAGTATTGACACGTCTATGCTTGTTTGGGTTTTCCCCTTTGTTTGCGTGTTTGTTTTGGGGAAAATGTATCATGCAGGGATTCAGAAAGATTGCTAAGTGGAAAAAAAAAAAAGCAGAAACAATTCATTTAGCTCCGTTTCTACAGCAGAGTGGAGAAAAATAAGAATCTTCCTCAGGCTTGCTTGGATTGACCCCAGGAAATCATGCAAGGGGACACTAGAAGCAAACAGAAGTGGCTGCTGGGGGGCAAGGTACAGGGACTGTGTCTCAAATTGTATGTTTAGAAAATAAAATGAAACTTAAAATGAAACACCACAAACAACTTTAGAATTTAAAAAGCAGATGAAGGGCACGTGCCCTTAATTCTACTGCTGTCAAAGCACAGACGCATTCATTCCTTTGTGCCTGCCTCCTTCCTGCTGTTATCCACATGCTTTTATCTTTTACATAAAAGACACAATCACAAGACACAGAAATCTGTCACAATCACAAGACACAGAAATTTGTCTCCTGATTATTTCACTGTACATCATCAGTGTTTTCCAGGTTGCCGGGTAGGATTCGTTTGGGTTGGACACAGAAAATTCCATCACCTTGGGACTTCCCTGGCAGTTCAGTGGTTAAGACACAGGCTTCCACGGGAGGGGGCCTGGGTTCGATTCCTGGTTGGGGAACTAAGAGCCAGCACACCTTGTGGTGTGGCAAAAAAAATATATTTTTATTAAAAAAAAAAAAGAAAATTCCATCACCATTCCTGCTTCTAAAGACCCACTGTGTCTATCTCTCTATTTCTAAAGTTCACCAGGTTGATTAGCTCTGAAGTTCATCACCCAGCACAACTATGGCTGCAACTAATGGCGCTAGTGGTAAAGAACCCGTCTGCCAATGCAGGAGACATAAAAGACATAGGTTCGAGCCCTGAGTCAGGAGGCTCCCTTGGAGGAGGGCACGGCAACCCTCTCCAATATTCTTGCCTGGAGAATCCCATGGACAGAGGAGTCTGGTGGGCTATAGTCCATGTGGTCGCAAAGAGTCGGAAACGACTACAGCGACAGCATGTAATGTTGATGGGAGAGCAAAACGGACATTTTCTTCTCCCCGGACACAGGCAGGAAAACACAGCCAGGACCCATGCCTCCCCTGCAAGGCAACTATGACTGTTCATTGACTTAACATCGGAGCCCCAACAAAGGCTGTTTTTGTCCTCTCAGAGCTAAGAGCCCTTTAAGATCTGCTTACTCTTTATTTTGAAATAATTACAGACTCACAGGAAGCTGGAAAAATAAGACAGAGAGGTCCCAGGTACACTTCACCCAGTTCCCCCCAGTGGTGATGTTTTACATAACTATGTGCCAAGTCACTTCAGTCCTGATTCTTTGCAAGCCTATGGATCATAGCCCACCAGGCTCCACTGTTCATGGGATTCTCCAGGCAAGAATAATGGAGTGGGTTGCCATTTTCTTCTCCAGGAGATCTTCCCAACCCAGGGGTGGAACCTGCATCTCTTTTGTCTCTTGCATTGGCAGACAGGTTTTTTTTACCACTAGCACCACCTGGGAAGCCCTATACATGTCTATACATAGCTATCAGTCAGTTCACTTCAGTTCGGTTGCTCAGTTGTGTCCAACTCTTCACAACCCCATGGACTGCAGCACGCCAGGCCTCCCTGTCCATCACCAACTCCCAGAGCTTGCTCAAATTCATGTCCATCGAGTCGGTGATGCCATCCAACCGTCTCATCCTCTGTCGTCCCCTTCTTCTCCTGCCTTCAATCTTTCCCAGCATCAGGGTCTTTTCCAAGGAGTCAGTTCTTCGCATCAGGTGGCCAAAGTATTGGAGTTTCAGCTTTAGCATCAGTCCTTCCAATGAATATTCAGGACTGATTTCCTTTAGGATGGACTGGTTGGATCTCCTTGCAGTCCAAAGGACTCTCAAGAGTCTTCTCCAACACCACAGTTCAAAAGCATCAGTTCTTTGGCACTTAGTTTTCTTTATGGTCCAACTCTCACATCCATACATGACTAATGGAAAAGCCATAGCTTTGACTAGACGGACATTTGTCAGCAAAGGTAATGTCTCTGCTTTTTAATATGTTGTCTAGGTTGGTTATAGCTTTTCTTCCAAGGAGCAAATGTCTTTAAATTTCATGGCTGCAGTCACCGTCTGCAGTGATTTTGGAGCCCAAGAAAATCAAGTCTGTGCTATAGCTATAGTAGATCAAATACATCAACGCTAGGAAATTGACATTGAGACAATATGCGTGTAGTGCGATGCCATTCACCACATGGACAGGTTCCCATCACCACCACCCCATCGAGACAACCACTCCAGCCTCACAGAGGTTTCCCTCATGCTACCACACTTACACACCTTTATCCCTAACCCCAGGCAGCCAGCAATCTCTTCTCCATCTCCCTAATTTTCTCATCCAAGAACGTTGTATAAATTGAAAAGGGTGTATTTGAGACTGGCTTTTGACTATTCCAAATAAACTGTTGTGAATATTCATGTACAGGTTTGTGTGTGGGCATGCACCTTCATCTCTCTAGGATAAATGTCCCATTGCTGGGTCATAGGCTAAGTGCTTGCTTACACGCGTGCTCAGTCATGTCCGACTCTTTGTGACCCCCATGGAGCCTGCCAGGCTCTTCTGTCTATAGGATTCTCCAGGCAAGAATTCTGGAATGGGTTGCCATTTCCTTCTCCAGGGGATCTTCCCAAACCAGGGACTGAACCCGCGGTTCTTACATCTCCTGCATTGGCAGGCAGATTTTTTACCATTGAACCAACCTAGGAAGCTTAAGTGCTTAGTTTTTTGAGAAATTGCCAAACCATTTTCAGAGCATCTGTACTATTTTGAATTCCCATCAACAAAGGATGAGAAACTTAGGTTTTCCATGTCCTTCCCATGGTGTGGGTCTAAGCACATCATAAGAGTGGCCCAATCAGAAACCCTCCCAGATGTCAGTCAGTGATGCTGAGAGACAAGTCCTTTACAGGGTGGCTAGCTGTCAGCTGTACTCACTAGGGAATTTTTTCTTAACTTTTTGTATTTCTGATGCTTTGACATCTGGGGCCTTGCTGACCCTGACAAGACTGCCTCTCCCAGGGCTAGCCAGTTCCAAGAGATTGTAAACCAGCGTGCCTTTCATATGCAAATTAACCAATCAGGCCCTCCACCCCCTTCACCAGCTCTTACACTCTGGGGCCTTGTTGTCCCTCTTCTAATCATCCCAAGGATAGGTGTCAGACATCCAGGGGCAGCCCCTCTAGTTGAAGTTATTCCAACCAGCCAGTCCTTGCTTAGCCTGCTCACCCCACTTGTCCATTCCTTCCCACAAACACCAGAACACAGGCTCTTGCTCTCACGTTTGTTTTCCAGCTACAAACAGGGAAGACACTGCAGAGGCATCTTCCTGACCCACTGTGATTCTTCGCCACGCGGTCCTATATGTATGGTGCAGTCAGCCCCCTCCTCTTGGGAGCTGTGAGAAACGAAGTATCTTTTCAATAGCGATTGTGTCCGCATCTGTTGCCTTCCCATAGCCAGTAATAAATCCTACATTTTATTTTTCTTATTGGAGTATAACTGCTCTACAATGTTGGGTTAGCTTCTGCTGTACAATGAAGTGAATCAGCTCTGTGTATACATATACCCCTTCCCTTCCACACATACCGCCCTCTCCAGCCCTCTAGGTCATCGCAGAGCAGTGAGCTGAGCTTCCTGGGCTTTATAGCTATTTTATACGCAGGAGTGTATATGTGTCAGTCCTAATATCCCAATTCGTCCCACCCTCCCCCATGTCCATGTGTCTACATCTGCATCTCTGTTCCTGCCTTGCAAATACCTTCATCTGTACCATTCTTCTAGATTCCACATGTATGTGTTAATAGACATGGATGGACCTAGAGTCTGTCATACAGACTGAAGTAAGTCAGAAAGAAAAAAACAAAGCTTATCTTTTAAATGCAAGGACAACGTGAGCTTAGAGTTGCAGGTGGTCCCCCATACCTCCCACATGGAGAGCCCACCTGAGGAGGAAGCCCACCTACAGAAACACAAAGGAGAGACAGCGACCCAAGGGGATCTCTTCACGCCCTGGATCCACCTGTGCCTGAAAGGCACCTTAGGCTCCTTGGTACAGGAGCAATAGTCTCTTTTTCTTTTTTCCTTAACCTATTTTGAGTTGGACTGTCCATCCCAAGTCTTCCCAGGTGGCACTGGTGGTAAAGAACCCACCTGCCAATGCAGGAGATCTAAGAGACTCTAGGATTCGATCACTGGATCGGGAAGACCCCCTGGAGGAGGAAATGGCAACCCACTCCAGTATTCTTGCCTGGAGAATCCCACGGACAGGGTGTCCATCATAAGCACCATGACTGATGCACAGCAGGCCACGGTGACCTTGCCCAGGTGCTGCGTTTCAGCAAGACCCAGTCCCCCAGAGTGCTGTGGAGGCAAACCTAACGGTTCACCAAAGAAGGAGCTGGTGGTGGGCGTGAGGCTGGAGCATCCACACAGGGGCTGTGGGGAGAGCAGCTCTCTGGGCTCAGATTGCTCACCTATAGAAGAAATGATTAGGCTTGGTGTCCCTGTGGCCGCTCTGCTCATGTTCCCAAATTCTCTTAAGTTTTCATTCCAAAGGAAAAATAACACTAGCCAGCGCTCACAGAGCCCTCAGCACAAGTCAGGCACTGCGAGGTGATTCACACACATGAATTCATTTCAGCCTTGTAACAGCTCTCCAAGAGGTATGACCATCCCCATTCTACAGATGAAGAAACTGAGGCACAGATGCTCGAAGGTCAAGCTTGTAAGTGCAAGAGCTGGGATGAGACCTGAGTTTCCCTGATGGCTCAAGCGGTAAAGAATCTGCCTGCAATGCAAGAGACTCAGGAGACATGGGTTTGGTACCTGGAAGATGTTCTGGAGGAGGAAATGGCAACCCACTCCAGTATTCTCGCCTGGGAAATCCCACGGACAGAGGAGCTTTAAAAAAAATAAAATAGTGGCAAAATATACATAAAATTTAGGGACTTTCCTGGTGGTCCAGGGCTTCCAGGTGGCACTAGTGGCAAAGAACCCACCTGCCAATGGTGGAGACATAAGAGATGCAGGTTCTATCCCCGCATCGGGAAAATCCCCTGGAGGCGGGCATGCAACCCACTCTAGTATTCTTGACTGTAGCTTGGGAGGGGCTACAGTCCATACAGTCGCAAAGTCAGACAGGATGGAAGTGACTTAGCATGCACGCACGTACTGGTGGTTCAGTGGTTAAGACTTCACCTTAAAATAATGGTCCACATCAAAATACATATTGAAAAAAAAAAAAGAGCTGGGATGAGATCCAAGCAGTCTGGCTGCAGAGTTCTTGCTGATGACCACTGCTGAGCGCCTTGACCCCCTCCTCTGATGCTTCGATTCACAGAAAATTCTCCTGTGTCTGACTTGATCTCTCAGTCCCTTTCTTCAGTTCTCCCTAGTCTTTTCCACCCCAGACTTAACCGTCTGACTTTTTTTAGATTTCCATCAACTATATGAGCTGCCGTGACTTTAAAATCTTCTTTTCTCTCTAAATTGCCTCCCACGTGGCCCCCTGTGTAAATCCCATACAGCTGAGGGCCTTTGTTCTGGAACCAGGTCAGGCAGAGGCCTGCGGCAATGGAGCATCACAGAGTGTTTCCAAGACCAAAAGCCCTGCAGGGGAGGGGGCTGTCAGGGGGCAGAATCCGAAATCCTGCAGGAGACACCGGGCCCCTGAAGACTCAGACACCTGGATTGCCCCTGTCTCCTGTTCGCAAAATCCCACCACAGGTGTTCATTTCATCTTCTCAACGTTGCAGCAGACAATTTTCACTCCCCACCATCACCACCACCACTATTTATAGATGAGGAAACTTGCTCTGATCACATCTGACTTCAAAGCTCACATTCTTTCCACTAGGTTATTAAATAAACATTTTCAAATACCACTCAGTGCTGGACACTGCATGGCTGATGACTAGTTTTGAGGGTGGGAACTGGCCCCAAGCAAGGCAGCTTCTTTATCTGGGAAGAAGCTGAAGTCAACATGTAGTAGGTGAGAACCATGCCAGGTGGTCTGAGTAGAGATTCCCCAACCATTCGGGCAGCAGCATGAGATGGGAGCCCTGCGCCTTAGAGCTGGCAATCATACTAGGGGGCCAGCTCTTCTGTAACAATAGCCTTGAATTTCCCTTCGTCCTACCGTGGGGGTACATCAGTCTCAAAGACAAGTGGTTGTTGTTGTTTACTCGTCCAGTCGTATCCGACTCTTTGCGACCCCATGGACAGCAGCACACCAGGCCTCCCTGTCCCTCAACATCTCCCGAAGTTTGCCCCAGTTCATGTCCATTGCATCCGTGATGCCATCCAGCCATCTCATCCTCTGACGCCCTCTTCTCCTTCTGCCCTCAATCTTTTCCAATAAGTGGACCCAACAGCTCTTTGAAGGGGGTGTGAGGACTCCTGTGACAGTGCTCCCACGGCCACACCCAAGGCAGGAGCTGGTGAGGGTTTGAGCTCTAACTACAGAGGCAGCTCTGAAACAGGTCCAGCATCCCTCTCCGGCTGTCCCAGGGGTGCCCCTCAACTGCACCCTCGAAAGTATCCGATGAGTTCATCCCTCCTGGGGCATTAGATGCCATCTCTGGGGAAGCAGGGCTCTGGGCCTGCAAGGAAGTTTCTGGGAGGCAGGCCTTGTCTCAGCATCAGGAAGAATTTTCTAGGTTCAAAGGGGGGCAAAATTGGGACCCAGCCTTGTGCCACCTCCAGGGCTGGAGCTTCTGACAGCGTTAGCAGCTCTGGGACTGCTGTGGAGCTTCACACCACTGCTTACCACCCCCTCCAGTTCCACCTCTGCGGGGACATGGCCTCTGCCACGTGGTTCGCACGTCACAAATAAGGCGCCCAGTCCTCTGTTCAGCCTCAAGCTGGTTGTCAGTAGCTGATCCCTCTCAATGGGCCATCAGTCAGCACTGTGACTCAGTGACTGTCCCCTCCAGCTTCATGTCAGCCTGCCCTTTGCCCTCACGGAGAGGCTCTCACACTCAGGGCAAAAGTGGTTACTTCCATCAACATCCCTTCTAGGGTCGACCTCCAAGGTACCTTGTCAAGGTGGTGGCCTTGCCCACCCTTTCCATCAGGGGGTCGCCTTAAGAGAAAACTTCAGGGGCAGCTCATTTCCAAGCCGTTTCTCCTCTAGGCGCTACAGCAGTTTTTCTACTGCAGCGGCGCATCCAGAAAACACATTCTCCTGGTCTCACCCCTGCACTTTGCCACTTACCATGAACTGGCTGCTATTTCAGTAAAAATAACTGATGACTAACCTGGTGGGTCACTTTCCTTCACAAGTGTTGAAGTTTCAGGAAACTGAGACCCAGACAGATTGACAATTCTGGGCCTCACTTTCCCCATCTGTAAACCAGTCTGATATTCCCTCAGAAAATGCTTGTCAGGATGAAACGAGTAACTGCAGGTAAGGAGCTCAGAACTTTGCCTGCCCCGTAGTAAGTGCTGACTCAGTGTCATTAGGTATCACTGTTATTACTGTTGCTGTTAGTTCATGCCTCCGGGGCCTGGCCCTAGAATTTCCTCTTTGGCTCCCTGGGCTCGTGAGGGGGCGCGGGCGGGGGCGGGGGGGAGTCCCCAACCTTTCAGTAACAGGAGGGTTTTTTTTTGGAGGGGGGGTGCTGATGAGTAGAAACTTTCCTTCCGATGTCCGAGAGTCCAGCAAGCCATCAGCATGGGGACGGTGGAGGGTGGGCTCCATTCGGGGAGGGACCGGGGAAGGGAAGGGGCTCCGACCTCCAAGGTGGCCCGTGCCCTGCGCGCTCAGACCGCAGCTTCCCAGCGAACCAGGGCCTGGTCCAAGCAAGCCCAGCAAGGCCGAGGCTCCGGCGGAGGAAAACGAGAGCCATCTCACGCTGGCTCCCGGAGTCCCTGCGACATCGAATTAAAGATTCCTAATACCCGAAATCGAGGGGCGGGCGCGCCGGGGTTTGTCCGGTTCCCGGCTCCGCCGTCGGGCTCGGGTACCGGGCGAGCGGCTCGGGGCTGGGACGGGCGCGTCCTCCCCGCGTTCCGCCCGAGGGGAGCTGCGAGGAGCGGCCCCGGCGCTGGGCGCTGCGCGGAGCGATGGCGGCCCCTGGCGGTGACCGTGGGAGGCGGCCTCCCGGCCCCGGGGTCCGCCTCGGCCCCGCCTTCCCCACGGACTCGCGCCCCGTTCCTCCGCCCCTCCCGGGCCCGGTCCGGACGGCCCGCGCGCAGACCCGGACTCACCGTACCGGGACGCCTGTCCTCCTCCGGACGCCTGTCCCCGGCCACCTGCCGGCCTCCCGGTGCGCGCGGCTCCTGGTGGCCGTTCTGGGCACGCGGCGCGGGACTGATGGAGAGCCTCCCGAGGGGACCGTAGTGTCCTCGGCCTCACGCCGTCGCCTGGCTTCTGAGGACCCGAAAGTCTGCCGCCGCGGACTGTGAACCCCGCTGAGGCCGGAGAAGGGACACCCCCGCGAGATGGCACCTCCCCCCTGTGTGGGGGAGGACGGGAGGCCCCCTAGGGCGGAATGATGACCCCCAACAGCCCACCTCCCGCGGGCACGTTGATAGACCCGCGCATTTCAGTGGTGACGGGCAGCCCCCAGACACTGATCAGTAGCCCGCCCGGCCCCAGCCCTAACCCTGAACTGGGAGATGCGCAGACGTGCTGTCTTCCGAGTTTGCCTCTCAGCCTTTGTCCTCCAGACTGAGTCCCCGGTTCTCAGAGGGGCCCCCTAGGGACACTGCTACCTGTCCCCGGACTGGCCTCCAGCTGACTCCTCCCTGGAGAATCCATGCGTCCTGTGCTGCCCCCATCTCACCCCTCCAAGAACCGTGAGGCCCCCAGCACAGGCCCCGTGGGTGGACACTTGTTACCTGTTTCAAGAATCAAGAAGTGAATGTTGCCTTAATTTCCTGGACCTGCTGTAACAAAGTGCCACAAATCAAGTGGCTTAAAACAGCAGAAACTTCTCTCGGGGCTCTGGGGGCCGGAAGTTTAAAATCAAGGTGTGGGCACAGACATGCTCCCTCCTCCCAAGGAGGAGGGTCCTTCTCCACCTCTTCCAGCTTCTGGTGGTGGAGGGGCGGTCTTGGCAACCCTTGGCTGGTAGTGCATCACTGGGGTCTCTGTAGAGCACCGCGCCCGCCCCACCTCAAAGGCCCTATTTCCAAATTAGGCCACGTTTACAGGTAATGGGATTAGAACTTCAGCATATCTTTATGGAAGACACAATGCAACCCCAAACAACTGTTAAGGGCAATTTTCTAGTGGTCTGATTTTCCAGGAAGACGAAAGCTCTTGGGGCTTGGCTTGCCACAGCCAGTAAAAATCACCAGTGTTGGTGAGGTGGTGCTGCCCTGCACACTGCAGAGAGGTACTTGTTTCACCCGTGATTCCTTTCCCTTTTTTATTAGTCCATCTGTGATGCTTTTGTGGTCAACTGTGACTGTGTTGGAACTTCCCTGGTGGCTCAGACGGTAAAGAATCCGCCTGCAATGTGCGAGACCTCGGTTCGATCCCTGGGTTGGGAAGATCCCCTGGAGGAGGGCATGGCAATCCACTCCAGTATTCTTGCCTGGAGAATCCCATGGACAGAGGAGCCTGGTGGGCCACAATCCATGATGTCACAAAAGAGTCAGACACAACTGAGCGACTAAGCACATAGCACAGTGACTGTGTTTACTCCAGGCTTAAATGCCTCTGTTTCCCTTTCACGTTAGGTGTTAAAATGGAATATTAACTTAGAATATAGCCTCTCCCTTCCCAGCCGTGGCAAGAAGCATTCTGATGTCAAAATAATTCAGGCTGACCTCAGGCATTCACTGAAGTCCAGAGGCCTCTGCTGGTCCTTAAGGCTCACCGCAGTCCAGCCCCAGCTCCCCTTTGATGGAGCTCCCTGCACGTGGCCGCCTGCCCTTCCCAGAAATGCCACTGGGGCTTCCACATCCATGGCTTTGCTGTCATTCCCAGAATCCCCTTCCCATATCCAGCTTTTCTGTTGACATTCCCTCAGTCTTTCTTTTATTTAATGTTTATTCTTATTTATTTATTTGGCTGCACCAGGTCTTAATTGCAACATGCAGAATCTTTTTTTAGGTGTGGCATGTGGGATCTAGTTCCCTGACCCGGGATTGAACCAGGGCACCCTGCACTGGAAAACAAAGTCTTAGCCAGTGGACCATCAAGGAAGTCCCCTTCCCCCTAGTCTTAGAGGCCAACTTCAAAGTCTACCTCCTCCAGGAAGCTTTCTTGACCTTCTAGCTCCTCCTCAGAAGGCTGGAGGCCCTGGTTGACCTTCAGTTAAGGCACTGCTTTGAAGGAAATTTATGTCTTTCCTTCACTCCCCCTACTCCTACTTAAGCAGTAATGGAAAGGTGTCTAGAGACCATTTCATATAAGGAATAACTGAGGTTGCTCTTTTACTTGGAAAAGAGAAGACTTCCCTGAGTCATGTGCCCCAAGTTTCTTTCAGTTGCTAAGATTCTGTCAGACCATGAGATCCTTATAAAAACTATACCTGGACTTCTTTGGAGGTCCTTTATACACAGACACACAGACATACACACACACACACACACCCCTGTGCCCAGCACAGACCAGTGCTCAAATATAACCTCCTACCCAACATAAAAGGTCTCTCTTTTGTGTCCCCCTTTTTGGGGCTTCCCTTGTGGCTCAGCTGGTAAAGAACCTGCCTGCAATGCGGGAAACATGGGTTCAATCCCTGGGTTGGGAAGATCCCCTAGAGACAGGAAAGGCTACCCACTGCAGTATTCTGGCCTGGAGAATTCCATGGACTATATAGTCTATAGGGTTGCAAAGAGTCGGACACGACTGAGTGACTTTCACTTTGACTTTTAGGTGGTGTGGTAGGCAGAATTCTAAGATGGCCCCCAAGATTTCCTGCACCCCAGGAAATTCCTGCACTGAATATCCCCAGGACTATGACATGACGCTTTCACTCCTGTGATTAGGCTATGTTCTATGGTACAGCTGACCTTAAAATAGGGAAGTTATCTGGGTGGGGGAAGCCCTAATCACATGAGTCCTTTAAACGCAGAGTCTTCCTCAGGCCACACAACGGGAAGTCCAAGAGCTCTCAAAGTGTGAGAGGGATTTGACTCGAGACCAGAGGGGACCTGTGGCAGTGACCTGAGAGCAGACTCTGGGGGTAGAGAGCTGTCCACACCAACTGCTAGCAAGACAGGGGAACCTCAGTCCTACAACCACAAGGAAGTTAGTTTTTGAGCTGGGAAGCTGCTCATTCCCTCAGGGAGCCTACAGATGTGGATGCAGCTGGTGAGGCCCTGGTTTCAGCCTCAGGAGACCCTGAGCAGAGGGCCAGCTAAAATGTGTTGGACCCGTGGAAACCATGAGGCAGTAAATGAATGTCATGCACTCTGTTCTGTTTGTGGTCATTTGTCACACAGCAGTAGAAAACTGATCCGACCCCTGGGCCCCTCCCAGGGCAGAGCGTGCTCAACTCCGCTGCAGGCAGGCAGCTCTAGTGGCCAGAGGCACTTTCTCCTTGCAACTTAAAAAAAAGAAAAGCGGGCTCCCCTCGTGGTCGAGTGGTTAAGAATCAGCCTGCCAATGCAGAGGACACGGGTTCAAACTCTGCTCTGGGGAGATCCCACATGCTGGGAGGCAACTAAGCCCCTGCACTACAACTGCTGAGCGTGTGCTCTAGAGCCCACATGCCACAACTACTGAAACCTGTGCACCTAGACCCTCTGTTGCGCAACGAGACAAGCCACCAAATGAGAAGCCGGTGAAACACAACTAGAGAGTAGCCCCAGCTCTCCACAACTAGAGAAAGCCCTTGAGCAGCAATGAACACCCAACGCAACCAAAAATAAAAACCTTAAAAAAAAAAAAAAAAGACATACTTCTAACAAAAAAAAAAAGAAAAGCAATGAGGAGAAATTTTGCCCTATGAGGTATTTAAAATATATTTTAAAGCCAGAAGAATCAAAATTGCCTGGAATTGGGCTCAGGGATACAGGTAGATTAGTCCAATCATGCAATACAATGGACCCAGAACTAAATATATAGATATGAAATCCTTGTTTGTGATAAAAGAGGCATATCAAGAACTAAATTAGTGAATAAATTATGTTTAATTAATGGTGTTGGACCACTGATGTATCCATTGAACTAAATTAGTGAATAAATAATGTTTAATTAATGGTGTTGAACCACTGAAGTATCCATTGAACTAAATTAGTGAATAAATAATGTTTAATTAATGGTATTGGACCACTGATGTATCCATTGAACTAAATTAGTGAATAAATAATGTTTAATTAATGGTGTTGGACCACTAAGTTACCCATTTGGAAAAATTAAGTTAGATCCTTCAACCACAGATCACATATAAATTAAAAATGGATTAAATGACTAAAATGAATAATTTAACAACCATACAATCTGTAAAATACTACAGTGTTACAAAACTGTAGAAGAATATTTTTATAATCTTTGAGTAAGGAAGGCTTTTCCTACACAAAACATAACACACAGAAACTGTAAAGGAAATATCTGAAAAATTCACATCAATTCAAACCTTCATGTAGACACTGGGACCAATAACACAACTAAAAGCAACAATCAGGCTGGAAGAAATCATTTATACATACGTAACAGACAAAGTAGGGCTTCCCAGCTGGCTCAGTGGTAAAGAATCTGCCTGCCAGTGCAGGAGATGCAGGAGACACAGGTTCGATCCCTGAGTCGGGAAGATCTCCTGGAGGAGGAAATGGCGACCCACTCCAGTATTCTTGCCTGGATAGTCACATGGACAGAGGAGCTTGGTGGGCTACAGTCCATGAGGTCGCAGAGTCAGACACCACTGAGTGACTGAACACACACTCAACAAAGGATAAATATCTAGGTCCAGAATATAGAAAGGCTTACACTGATAAATTTAAAAAATTACAATTCACCAAGGAAGTAAATCAGCTATAAACATATGAAAAGCATCTAAACTTACTAGTAATCAGGAAAAGGCAAACTAAAACAACAGGGAGACATCACTCTTGACCCAGTGTGACTGGTACAATTTCTAAGTTGATAATATCCAAAGTGGGCAAGGGTGAGGGAATACAGGTACTCTAATGCTCATTTGTTGGGACTACAAAATGATAAGGGCTTCTGGGGGACAATTTAAAAATTTAAATCGGCAAATTCTTTAATCCAACAATTCTACTCTAAATGTCTATCCTAGAGAAATATTTTAAAAGGCCTGTGAAAGATATTTACTGTAGTATTTTCATAATATCCAGAAATGTCAAATATCCAATAATAGAACAGTGGTTAGATAAATTGTGGGACATCCACATGATAGAATACTGCAGTTATTATGTTAAAATAAGGCAGGTCTATATAGACTAACATAAAAACATGTGTATATATCAGTAGATGAAAACAGGAACTTTCAGAATACTGACATGTATTTTCTATTGTTTCTGAGACCCACATTTTATCACCTTTCAATGTCCCCAAAAATGAGAAGTCACCTTACAATCAATGACATGTGAGTGCTACTGGCCCAGTGCCTATACTGTCTGAGTGTACGTGAACTCTCAAAATTTCAGTTAAATCATTAAAGGACTGTTGGGTGAAGAAACAAGAATCTTATCTGTTGTCAGAAAACTTTCTGTTAAACATCTCATAAGATTAAGAAAGTGACAGCTTTAAAAACTGCAGAATGGGTGTCAACAACTTGGAAGAAACTTCCTGAGACAGTCGTGAAGTGGTCTTTTAAGAAATGCTGCATCCAAGACTCTTCATGGTGTGAAGAGGACATGGTATGTATTAATAGTCATGGGCCATTCAGGGTCAGAAGAGATTCCCAAGAGTCAGATTCTAAACATTCAGAAATTTTAGCAGACGCCTGAACCAACTTATTTATATCTAAAATATGTATTTCATGTAAAATATGTATTTCATGTATTAACATGAAATACAATGTATTAACATTGAAATACGTGAAATACATGTATTAACATGAAATACAATACAAAAAAAATCCTTTGTGTAAATAAGTCTAAGATTCTTCCAATAAATGTAAAAGAAAAATTATAAAGTGAAAAGAAAGCATGTGGTAAAATTTTGTTTAGATTTACAAAAGGTTTGTGAAGTTAGTTCAAAGAGCTCCCATGTACTCCACCCTAGTTTCCTTTATTATTCAATTCAGTTCAGTCGCTCAGTCGTGTCCGACTCTTTGCGACCCCATGGACTGCAGCACGCCGGGCCTCCCTGTCCATCACCAACTCCTGGAGCTGCTCAAACTCACGTCCATCGAGTCGCCGATGCCATCCAACCATCCCACAGTCCGTCGACCCCCTCTCCTTTATTATTAGCATCTTATATTAGAATGGTACATTCATTGCAATTAATGATATTAACATTATTATTACCTAAAGCTCATACTTTATTCCGATTTCCTTTTTTAAAATTATTTATTATTTTGGCTGTGCTGGGTCTTCGTTGCTCACATGGGCTTAGTCCAGTGGCAGTGAGCGGGAGCGACTCTGTGGTTGTAGTGGCGTCTCTTGTTGCGGGGCACGGACTCTAGGGCACGTTGGCTTCAGCAGTTGTGGCCCACGGGCTCAGTTGCTCCAAGGCATGTGGGATCTTCCCGGACCAGGGATTGAACCGGAGTCCCCTGCTTTGCAAGGCGGACTGCCAACTGCTGGACTATCAGGGAAAATGAAAGTCACTCAGTCATGTCCAACTCTTTGCAACCCCATGGACTATGCAGTCCATGGAATTCTCCAGGCCAGAATAATGGAGTGGGTAGCTGTTCCCTTCTCCAGGGGATCTTCCCAACCCAGGGATCGAGCTCAGGTCTCCCGCATTGCAGGCAGATTCTTCACCAGTTGAGCCATCAGTTCAGTTCAGTTCAGTTCAATCGCTCAGTCGTGTCCGACTCTCTGCGACCCCATGAATTGCACCACGCCAGGCCTCTCTGTCCATCACCAACTCCCGGAGTCTACCCAAACCCATGTTCATCGAGTCGGTGATGCCATCCAACCATCTCATCCTCTGTCGTCCCCTTCTCCTCCCGCCCCCAATCCTACCCAGCATTAGGGTCTTTTCCAATGAGTCAACTCTTCGCATGAGGTGGCCAAAGTATTGGAGCTTCAGCTTCAACATCAGACCTTCCAATGAACACCCAGGATTGATCTCTTTTAGGATGGATTGATTGGATCTCCTTGCAGTCCAAGGGACTCTCAAGAGTCTTCTCCAACACCACAGTTCAAAAGCATCAATTCTGCGGCGCTCAGCTTTCTTCACCATCCAACTCTCACATCCATACATGACCACTGGAAAAACCATAGCCTTGACTAGACGGACTTTTGTTGGCAAAGTAATGTCTCTGCTTTTAAACATGCTATCTAGGTTGGCCATAACCTTCCTTCCAAGGAGTAAGCGTCTTTTAATTTCATGGCTGCAATCACCATCAGCAGTGATTCTGGAGCCCAAAAAAGTAAAGTCTGACAGTGTTTCCACTGTTTCCCCATCTATTTCCCATGGAGTGATGGGACCAGATGCCATGATCTTAGTTTTCTGAACGTTGAGCTTTAAGCCAACTTTTTCACTCTCCTCCTTCACCTTCATCAAGAGGCTCTTTAGTTCTTCTTCACTTTCTGCCATAAGGGTGGTGTCGTCCACATATCTGAAGTTATTGACATTTCTCCCTGCAGTCTTGATTCCAGCTTGTGTTTCTTCCAGCCCAGTGTTTCTCATGATGTACTCTGCATATAAGTTAAATAAGCAGGGTGACAATATACAGCCTTGACGTACTCCTTTTCCTATTTGGAACCAGTCCGTTGTTCCATGTCCAGTTCTAACTGTTGCTTCCTGACCTGCATACAGGTTTCTCAAGAGACAGGTCAGATGGTCTGGTATTCCCATCTCTTTCAGAATTTTCCACAGTTTATTGTGATCCACACAGTCAAAGGCTTTGGCATAGTCAATAAAGCAGAAATAGATGTTTTTCTGGAACTCTCTTGCTTTTTTGATGATCCAGCGGATATTGGCAATTTGATCTCTGGTTCCTCTGCCTTTTCTAAAACCAGCTTGAACATCTGGAAGTTCACGGTTCACGTATTGCTGAAGCCTGGCTTGGAGAATTTTGAGCATTACTTTACTAGCATGTGAGATGAGTGCAATTGTGCGGTAGTTTGAGCATTCTTTGGCATTGCCTTTCTTTGGGATTGGAACAAAAACTGACCTTTTCCAGTCCTGTGGCCACTGCTGAGTTTTCCAAATTTGCTGGCATATCGAGTGCAGCACTTTCACAGCATCACCTTTGAGGATTTGAAATAGCTCAACTGGAATTCCATCACCTCCACTAGCTTTGTTCGTAGTGATGCTTTCTTTTTTGCTTTCTAAGGCCCACTTGACTTCACATTCCAGGATGTCTGGCTCTAGGTGAGTGATCACACCATCGTGATTATCTGGGTTGTGAAGATCTTTTTTGTACAGTTCTTCTGTGTATTCTTGCCACTTCTTCTTAATATCTTCTGCTTCTGTTAGGTCCATACCATTTCTGTCCTTTATCGAGCCTATCTTTGCATGAAATGTTCCTTTGGTATCTCTAATTTTCTTGAAGAAGTCTCTAGTCTTTCCCAATCTGTTGTTTTCCTCTATTTGTTTGCACTGATCGCTGAGGAAGGCTTTCTTATCTCTCCTTGCTATTCTTTGGAACTCTGCATTCAGATGAGAATATCTTTTCCTTTTCTCCTTTGCTTTTCGCTTCTCTTCTCTTCCCAGCTATCTGTAAGGCCTCCTCAGACAGCCATTTTGCTTTTCTGCATTTCTTTTCCATGGGGATTTTCTTGATCCCTGTCTCCTGTACAATGTTACGAACCTCTGTCCATAGTTCATCAGGCACTCTGTCTATCAGGTCTAGTCCCTTAAATCTATTTGTCACTTCCACTGTATACTCATAAGGGATTTGATCTAGGTCATACCTGAATGGTCTAGTGGTTTTCCCTACTTTCTTCAATTTAAGTCTGAATTTGGCAATAAGCAGTTCATGATCTGAGCCACAGTCTGCTCCTGGTCTTGTTTTTGCTGACTGTATAGAACTTCTCCAGCGACGGCTCGGCGCAGAAGCGAGGCGGCTGCGACGGCTCGGCGCAGAAGCGAGGCGGCTGCGACGGCTCGGCGCAGAAGCGAGGCGGCTGCGACGGCTCGGCGCAGAAGCGAGGCGGCTGCGACGGCTCGGCGCAGAAGCGAGGCGGCTGCGACGGCTCGGCGCAGAAGCGAGGCGGCTGCGACGGCTCGGCGCAGAAGCGAGGCGGCTGCGACGGCTCGGCGCAGAAGCGAGGCGGCTGCGACGGCTCGGCGCAGAAGCGAGGCGGCTGCGACGGCTCGGCGCAGAAGCGAGGCGGCTGCGACGGCTCGGCGCAGAAGCGTGGCCGAGAGGAGCTAGGCCGGGCCGGGGGCCGGGAGCCGGGGGCGGCAACCGAGAGGGGCTAGGCCAGGCCGGGGGCCGGGGCGGCAACCGAGAGGGGCTAGGCTGGGCCGGGGGCCGGGGGCGGCGGCCGAGAGGGGCGAGGCCGGGCCGGGGGCCGGGGGCGGCGGCCGAGAGGGGCGAGGCCGGGCCGGGGGCCGGGGGCCGGGGGCGGTGGCCGAGAGGGGCTGGGCCGGGCCGGGAGCCGGGGGCGGCGGCCGACAGGGCCTAGGCCGGGCCGGGGGCCGGGGACCGGGGGCGGCGGCCGAGAGGGGCGAGGCCGGGCCGGGGGCCGGGGGCGGTGGCCGAGAGGGGCTAGGCCGGGGCGGGGGCCGGGGCGGGGGCCGAGAGGGGCTAGGCCGGGCCGGGGGCCGGGGGCGGTGGCCGAGAGGGGCGAGGCCGGGCCGGGGGCCGGGGGCGGCGGCCGAGAGGGGCGAGGCCGGGCCGGGGGCCGGGGGCCGGGGGCGGTGGCCGAGAGGGGCTGGGCCGGGCCGGGGGCCGGGGGCCGGGGGCCGGGGGCCGGGGGCTGGGGGCGGCGGCCAACATGGGCTAGGCCGGGCCGGGGGCCGGGGACCGGGGGCGGCGGCCGAGAGGGGCGAGGCCGGGCTGGGGGCCGGGGGCCGGGGGCGGTGGCCGAGAGGGCCTAGGCCGGGCCGGAGGCCGGGGGCCGGGGGCCGGGGGCTGGGGGCGGCGGCCAACAGGGGCTAGGCCGGGCCGGGGGCCGGGGGCCGGGGGCGGCAGCCGAGAGGGGCTAGGCCAGGCCAGGGGCTGGGGCCGGCGGCGGCGGCGGTGGCGGCGGCAAGAGGAATTACCCAAGGCCCAAGGTAAGAGAAACCCAAGTAAGACGGTAAGTGTTGCAAGAGGGCATCAGAGGGCAGACACACTAAAACTAAAACTACAGAAAACTAGCTAATCTGATCACACGGACCACAGCCTTGTCTATCTCAATGAAACTAAGCCATGCCGTGTGGGGCCACCCAAGACGGATGGGTCATGGTGGAGAGGTCTGACAGATTGTGGTCCACTGGAGAAGGGCATGGCAAACCACTTCAGTATTCTTGCCTTGAGAACCCCATGAACAGTATGAAAAGACAAAAGGATAGGACACTGAAAGATGAACTCCCCAGGTCAGTAGGTGCCCAATATGCTAATGGAGATCAGTGGAGAAATAACTCCAGAAAGAATGATAGGATGGAGCCAAAGCAAAAACGATACCCAACTGTGGATGCGACTGGTGATAGACGCAAAGTCCGATGCTGTAAAGAGCAATATTGCATAGGAACCTGGAATGTTAGGTCCATGAATCAAGGCAAACTGGAAGTGGTCAAACAGGAGATGGCAAGAGTGAACGTTGACATTCTAGGAATCAGCGAACTAAGATGGACTGGAATGGGTGAATTTAACTCAGATGCCAATTATATCTACTACTGTGGGCAAGAATCCCTTAGAAGAAATGGAGTAGCCATTATGGTCAACAAAAGAGTCCAAAATGCAGTACTTGGATGCAATCTCAAAAACGACAGAATGATCTCTGTTCGTTTCCAAGGCAAACCATTCAATATCACGGTGATCCAAGTCTATGCCCCGACCAGTAACGCCAAAGAAGCTGAAGTTGAACGGTTCTATGAAGACCTACAAGACCTTCTAGAACTAACACCCAAAAAAGATGTCCTTTTCATTATAGGGGGCTGGAATGCAAAAGTAGGAAGTCAAGAAACACCTGGCGTAACAGGCAAGTTTGGCCTTGGAGTACAGAATGAAGCAGGGCAAAGGCTAATAGAGTTTTGCCACGAGAACGCACTGGTAATAGCAAACACCCTATTCCAACAACACAAGAGTTGAGCCATCAGGGAAGCCCTATTCAAACTTCCTTGGTTTTTACCCAATGTCCCTTTTCTGTCCCAGGAGCACACCCAGCATCCCATCCAGGATCCCACATTCTATTTATTTGTGATGTATCCTTAGGCTCCTCTTGGCTGTGACTCTTTACAGACTTTTCTTGGTTTTGGTGACCTTCACAGTTTTGCAGAGTACTGGTATTTTGTAGAATGTCCCTCAACTGAGATTTTTGATGTTATTCTCTTAATGAGACTGGGAAGATCAAAGGTGTAAAGTCCCATTTTCATCACGTTCTATCAAGGGCACATGATTTTATCAATATTTATGTGAACTTTGATCATATGGCTGAGGTAAAGTTTGTCAGGTTTCTCTATTGTAAAAGTCAATTAATTTTTTACAAAGATGTCAAAATAATTTAATGGGTGAAACAGAAAACTTTTCAATAAATGATGCTTGGACAATTGGATATTCTTATAGAAAAAAACCTTGACCCTTACAGCACAGATAAAATCAATTTGAAATGGATCCTACACCTTAATGTAAAAACTGAAACTATGAAACCTCTGTAGGAGAAAATCTTCATGATAAAGTAGGCAAAGAATTCTTAGGACACAAAGAACATAAATAATAAATGAAAAACTTGATACATTTGACTTAATCAGAATTTTAAAATGCTCTTTGAAAGATACTAGTAAGAACAAGGTGGGCTTCCCTGGTGGCTCAGTGGTAAAGGATCCACCTGCCAATGCAGGAGATACCAGTCCCTGATTCCGGAAGATCCCACATGCCATGGATCAACAAACCCCGTGTGCCACAACTATTGAGCCTGTATCCTAGAGCCTGAGAGCCAAAACTGTCGAAGCCTGTGTGCCCTAGGACCCATGCTCTGCAACAAGAAAAGCCATCACGATGACAAGCCTGAACATGCCAACTAGAGTAAGCCCAGCTTGCTGCAACTAGAGAAAACGCCCAGGTGCAGCAACAAAGTCCCAGAACAGCCAAAAATAAATAAATAGATAAAATCATTTTTAAAAATACATTCTCTTTGGAAAAAAAGAACACCAAAAGGCAAGTCACAGGTTGAGAGAAAATAGTCACCATATGTATATCTGATCTAGATCTTTCTATAGAATGTATTTTAAAATCTTATAGTTCAGTCCGAAGGCAAACAATCTGAAGATTTAAACAGACTCACACACACACAATATATATATATATATATATATATAAATGGCCAATAAGCACATGAAAAGATGCTCAACATCATTAGTCATCAAGGAAATGCAAACTAAACCCACAATAAGATACCACCCCATATTCACTAGCATGGGTAAAATGAAAAAGACTCACAATACCAAATGTTGGTGAGGATGTGAAGCAACTGGAATTTTCATACTTTTCTGGTAGGAAGGTAAAATGATGCAAACACTTTGGAAAAAGAGTTTGATACTTTCTAAAAATATGTATATTGTTGTGGTGGTGGTTTAGTCGCAAAGTCGTGTCTGACTGTTTGCACCTCCATGGACTGCAGCATGCCAGGCTTCCCTGTCCTCCACCGTCTCCCGGAGTTTGCTCAAATTCGTGTCCACTGAGTCAGTGATGCCATCCAACCATCTCATCCTCTGCTGGCCTCTTCTCCTTTTGCCTTGGATCTTTCCCTGCATCAGGGTTTTTTCCAATGAGTTGGCTCTTCCCATCAGGGTTTTCTGGTGTTTTTTTTGTTTGTTTGTTTTCCTTTTTTACTGTACAAAAAGGCAACAAAAAAATTTATGTATATACAAGCAATCAGTTTCACTCTGAGGTGTTCACTCGAGAGAAATAAAAACAGACATCCATTCAAAAACTTGTACATCAAAAACTTGTTCATAGCAGCTGATGCATAATAGTGAAAAACTAACACAATCTTGACATTATGCCAAAATATTAGGCTTCTGACATTCTTAAGTGCCTCCAGGTGGGCTGGTTCAATTAAGTTGAAAACCACAAACAGTGACAAATGCCATGCACCCTCTATTACTTTATGACTCATTCCTGGGCAAGGTTTTAGTTGAGTCCGGCCCTGATCACAAGTTGGGAACAACCTACTGACCACATATGACAGGTACCATTCTAAGCAAAGCAGTGCCAGTTAGGGCCCCTGCCTTAGACTCTAAGCACTCTCTCTAGTCTTGGGGAACTCCCACCTGCCAAGCAGAGCCCACCTCCCACTATTGAATCAGAACCTGACAAATATTTGCTCTCCCAGCTTCTCCTGCAGCCAAGACGTGGACACAGTGATCTAGGCTCTCCAATCATGTGATCTCGATGCAGACTTGGTGGGCCACCGACAGTACACGTGGGAATGGTGCAGGGTCCGTGCTGGCGAGGGGGGCTATGTCAGGGGCAGATCCCTCCAGAATCCAGGGGCAGCGACAACATTAGGGGCCCGTGTGTACAGTGCAGGCAAAGCTTGCTGCCCTTTCAGGACCCAGCAGACAGGTTCTGCCATGTGATGTGGGCAGTGCCTGGCGCTGTGGGCTCCAAGCTCGCGTCTCCTGCGCTAGCGCTGAGTCGCTTCAGTCATGTCCACCTCTTTGCGACTTCATGGACTGTAGCCAGCCAGGTTCCTCTGCCCGTGGGGCTTCCCTGGCAAGAATACTGGAGGGGGTTGCCATTCCCTGCTCCAGGCGATCTTCCTGACCCAGGCATCCAGGTCTCCCATGTTGCAGGCAAATTTTTTACTGTCTGAGCCACCAGGAAAGCCTTCTCTAGCTAGGATTCTACTTACTAGGCCAGATCCTTTTAATATATTCATTTTCTACTCAACCAGAGTTGGTTTCTTTGCTTACTAGATAGATAATCCAGGTCCTTAAAAAATTCACACTCTAGACAAAATGTTTACACAGTCTTCCTGAAACAAGAGGGAACAAAGATAGTGAAACAAAGACAGTATTACACAAGTGTTAAATTGAGTAGAATAAGCTAGAAGCTCAGACCCAGGGCTGTTGCTCAGGGATTGGGAAGGGCATGGATGACGGCATGAAAGAGCCACCATAAAGGTGGGAAGTGAGGGGTGCCCTGAGGGCTGTGAGACCTGCGGGTTCCGGAACACTCTGTTCCCCAGGATTGTTTCCGGTCTGGAGGGATGGATCAGAGCACCCCTTTCTCTTCAGAGCCAGACCCCTGGGCAGCATGGTGATGAGCTGGGGTTGACTTCAAGAGCGCTTCTCAGGGCTCACTCCCGAGTAGTTCTAGGGTGTCCTGGAGAACCCGCTGACGACATCATTTGGGGAGAACAGCCCTACGGGAGCAAGTCCTAGTTCCTAGAGATGAGCCTCCAATGAAAGGGGTACAGAACAGACAGGGACGCAGCTGGTTTCCAGTCCTCCCATCAGCACGTCGGATTGAGCATCTAAAACAAGAGATTCCATGTGCAGAACCCAGCGCAAACTGTGAGGACCTGGAGAGGCCACCGGCTCACAGGACGACAGCCTCCTTTAGCAGACAGGAGCTCTGAAGGGCTGCCTCCCAGCCTAGGTGGGCTTCCCTGAACTGTGTCCTACGGGAACCCCAGAGGGGACAGCAGTGCTCACAGGTGTCCTGGCCCCCCAACCCGTGTTGTCTGTGACCCGCGCTGTCTAGGGCGGCAGCTGTGTGCCACGGCCGTTTCTGCAGGGTTGTCTCAACGAAGAAAGGTTTCCCCCAAGGTCCCAGCAGCCCTAGGCATTCAAACCCACATGAGACGTGTAAAGGTTGTTCCTGCCACAAGTGCGCTCGTTCTGAAGGAGGGGAGTGAGTTTGTGGGTGTTCATTTTCTCATTATAATCCATACATCTGTGTATTATGGTCATTCATTTTCGTTGGGTTTTAATTTAGTTAAAAGCTTTACAGGCAAGCACTATAGCAAATAGGGCTGCCCACGCAGCACTAGTGGTAAAGGATCCACCTGCCAATGCAGGAGATGTGGGTTCAATCCCTGGAAGAAGGAAGTGGCAACCCACTCCAGTATTCTTGCCTGAAAACTCCCATGGACAGAGGAGTGTGGGACAGTCCATCGGGTCGCAAAGAGTCGGACTTGACTGAAGCAACTTAGCATGCATGCACTATAGCAAATGGGATGTCTGCAAAGTTCTAAGGTATCTTGGGACACACACGAGTTGCAGGCACTGGACAGTGTGCTCTTGACTCCTGGTTGGAGGCTGGGTCAGACGCCCCACCAGGCTGCTCTGATTGCAAGCTGCTGATGCTAGCTGTCACGGCTGCCAGGACCAGCAGGACGGACTCTGTCCCTCCTGGAACCCCGGCATCCTGGTCGCATCAGCGAGCCGTGTGGCTGTCTGGCCTGTTCTGAATCTCACCCTGTACCTTCCGTGAAGTGTCTGTGTGACAGAGGACTTCCTCTTTGGCCACTTCTCTAGGGTTTTCACCAACAACTCATTGCGATGTCACATCCTCCACTTTCTACCTTCACCTTCTGGTCCCAAGGAAGTAACTCTTGAGAATCCTATCACTGACAGTGAAGAGATGACCATGGATGACAACAGGGAGGCAGGCTTCATCCAAACTGGAGCAGCAAGACAGAAGGCCACCTCCAGAAAGGTCACTAACTACTGGAATTGAAAGGTTATCTGATGTGACTGACCATAATGAAAGGAATTTCATCATTATTTTGCAAAGTTGGAGGCTAAAACAAGAGCTACATAGAATAAGCAAATAAGCATATTAAAATATTGAGGCAATTAATTTTCGGGAAAAAAGCAAAAGCAAAATAAAATTATCCAAGAAAGAAAATATACACCAAGTGGTTCAATGGTGAATACTGAATTAATCAAAGTTATGATGCAACTCGATCAGTAAATGGGAAATAATGGTGGTAGTGATGGTGTGAGAAAGCCAGATCTTCATTTTCCAGAGTAGAACATCGGTGGATGTCTAAATTGTTTTTTTAATCAAGAAATGGCAACACAAGTAAGCGCTTAAGAAAGATGGAGATAAACCCAGAAAAAGAGCTAAGAAACAGGAATGGGAGTAGGGAGGGGTGAGGTGAGAGACCTGTCTTTTCGTGATAAGCCTCACAGTATGGCTTTTTTAAGATTAAGCTTTTTATTTTGCAATAATTATAGAGTCACATGCAGCAGTAAGAAATGATGCAGAGAGATTCCCCAACAGTAACATCTTGCTGAATGATACAGCAATTCCACACCAGGTTATCCACATTAATACAGCTGACCGTTGATCAACACAGGTTGACCTGTGCTGGTCCAGTTATATGCAGTTGATTGAACCCGCAGATGTGGAACCCAGGGAAACTATAATGTGATACACAAATTTTCCACTGCTCAAGGGTCATCACCCCTCACCCTCGGGCTGTTCAAGGTTCACTGCACAGTCAAGGTACACATTTCCATCACTACAAGGATCCCTCTGTTACCTTTCAACTTTCTACTCATTAACCTCCCACCTTGGCCTCTAGAAACCACTACTCTGCACTCCATTTCTGTGATTTTGTCATTTCAGGAATGTTCTACAATTGGAATAATTTGTAATTTGGAGGAATTGTCTTTTTTCATTCAGCAGCATGCTCTGGAGATTCTTCCAGACATGCATGTATCAACTATTTGCTCCTATTTATGGCTGAGTTGGGGCTTCCCAGGTGGCGCTAGAGGCAAATAACCTGCCTGCCAATGCAGGAGACGTAAGAGATGTGGGTTCCATCCCTGGGGCAAAAGATCCCCTGGAGGAGGACATGGCAACACACTCCAGTATTCTTGCCTAGAAAATCCCATGGACAGAGGAGCCTTGCCTAGAAAATCCCATAGGGTCGCACAGAGTTGGACACAACTGAAGCGACTTCACATGTACGCACAGTATTCCGTGATGTAGCTACATCCCAGTTTGTTTAACCTATTCGTCTGTTGAAGAACATCTGGGTTGTTTCCAGTTTTCACCTATTACAAATAAAGCTGCTATAAACATTCAGGTACGACAGGTTTTCTGTGTGAACATAAGTTTTCAGTTCTCTGGGATAAATCCCCAGGAGTGCAGTCAGTGAGCTCTGTGATCGTTGCATATTTGTTTGTTTAAGAAACTGCCCAAGTGTTTTTAAGAGCCAGCCGTAACATTTTACATCCCCACCAGCAATGTATGCATAACTATTCTCTGCATTGCCTTTAGCATATGATGTCACTGTTTTTTTATTTTACCCATTACAGGTATATAACGATATCTCATTGTGGTTTTAATTTAGATCTAGTGATATTGAATATGTTTTCATGTATTAATACTTAAATGCCACCTGTATACCCTCTTTAGTGAAATGTCTCTTCATGTCTTATGCCCATTTTCTAATGGAATTATTTGTGGGGTTTTTTTTTTTTTACTCTTTTGAGACTTCTTTTTCTAGATATTGTCATTTCATTCTCTTAACAGGGTCTTTCACAGGAGCAAATATTTTTAGTTTTGACAGAATTAAATGTATCAAATTTTCCACTTATGGATCTTGATTTTGGTGCCAAGTCTAAGAACTTCTTTTAGGGAAAAAAAAACTTTAGGGTTTAAGAACTTCTTGCTTAATCTTAAATCCTAAAGTTTGTTTTCCCTACAAGTGTTACAATTTAAGGTTCTACATGTAAGTCTATGATTGATCTTAGTTAATTTATGTGTGAAGGGTACAACTTAGGTCAAAGTTTCTTTCTTTGTCTGTCTGTATCAAACTTCTCCATCACCAGTTGGTGAAAAAAGCTATCATTTCTCCATTGAATGGTTTTTGTACCTTCATCAAAAGTCAGTTGTGCATATTTCTGTGGGTCTATTTCTGGGTTCTTTGCACGCCTGCTATGTCACTTCAGGCATGTCCAACTCTGTGCAACCCTATGGACTGCAGCCCACCAGGCTCCTCTGTCCATGGGATACTCCAGGCAAGAATACTTGCCTGCAGTGGGTTGCCATGCCCTCCTCCAGGGGATCTTTCTGACCTAGGGACTAAACTTGTGTCTCTTACATCTACCTGCATGGGCAGGCAGGTTCTTTACCACTAGTGCAACCTGGAAGTCCCCATCCATCATATTGATTTGTGTGTCTGTCCTCCAATACTGCAGTCTTGATTACAGTAATCATGTCGGACCCTTTGTGACCCCATAGACTGTAGCCTCCCAGGCTCCTCTGTCCATGGAATTCTTCAGACAACACTACTAGAGTGGGTTGCCATTTCCTTTTACAGGGGATCTTTCCTACCCAGAGATGGAACTTAGGGCTCCTGTATTGCAGGCAGATTCTTTACCATCTGAGCCACCAGGGAAGCCCCCTCTCTCTCTCTCTCTCTCTATATATATATATATATATATATATATATATACATATATACATACACACACACACACATATATTCAGTATACACACACACACATATATATGCTATATTTATATTATTTTGAGTAAACTAACTCTTCCTACTTCTCTGTCAAAATTGTCTTACCATCTGATTGCCTTCCCATGTACATTTTAGAATAATCTTGTCTACATATACAAAAAACAATCTTGCTTGGATTTTGACAGGATGTGTATTAAATCTGTTCCAGTCTAGGGAGAACTGACGTATTTACTATGTACAGTGTTCCAATCCATGAACACACAGCCTGTTTTTCCATTTATTAATATTTAGATGCTCTTCGATTTATTTCATCAGCATTTGTAGTTTTCAGCATTCAAGTCCTTTACATGTTGTCAGATTATATCTGTGTTTCTTTTTCAAGTGATTACACATAGTACTATATTCTAAATTCCATGTCAACATTCATTGTTTATAATAAAACTATGGTCAACTTTTGTATGTAAGTCTTATATTCAGTGACCTCACTGGACTCATTAGTTCTGAGAGTTTTTAAATACATTCCTTGGGAATCTCTACATAGACAATCATGTCATCTATATATAGGGACTGTTTTACTTCCTCCTTTTCAGTCTGTAGGGCTTCCCCGATAGCTCAGTTGGTAAAGAATCTGCCTGCAATGCACGAGACCCCAGTTGGATTCCTGGGTTGGGAAGATCTGCTGGAAAAGGGATAGCCTACCCACTCCAATACACTTAAGCTTCTCTTGTGGCTCAGGTGGTAAAGAAACTGCCCGCAATGCGGGAGACCCAGGTTCAGTCCCTGGGTTGGGAAGATCCCCTGGAGAAGGCAAAGGCTCTAGTATTCTGGCCTGGGGTCACAAAGAGTTGGACACGACTGAGTGACTTTCACTTTCACTTTTCCAATCTGTATGCCATTTATTTCCTTTTCTTGCTTTATTACGCTAGCAAAAACTTTCAGTGCTGTGTTGACAAGAGTAGTGAGAGTAGACATCCTTGACTTGTTCCTGATCTAAGATGGAAAGCATTCATTTTTTCACCATTAAATATTGTTAGCTGTAGGTTTTCTGTAGATGTGCTTTGTTACATTGAGGAATTTCCCCTCTATTCTTATTTTCTGAGTTTATCATGAATGGGTATAGAATTTTGTCACATGCTTTGTCTGCATCAATTGCTAGAATATGAGGTTTTTTTCTTCTTTAGTCTGATAACTTGGTAGTTAGACAAATTGACTTTCAAATATCAAAACAGCCTGGAATTCCTAGAAGAAACTCTACTTGGTTGTGTATAATTTTTTGCATATTTCTGAATTCTATTTGCTAATATTTTGTTAAGGATTATTGCATATCTATTCATGAGGGTTATTGGTCTATCATTTTCTTTTTCTTTTGGTATTGTCTTTGGTTTTGTATCAGGGTACTACTTGCTTCATAAGATGAATTAGAAAGCATTCTCTTCTATTTTCTGGATAAGATTGTGTAATTGGTATTAATTCTTCTGTAGTAGAATCTTCAGTGAAACTCTGGGGATTGGAGATTTCTTTTCAGGGATTTTAAAATTAATCCTATTTCCTCAATAGCTGTCAAATAACCTATTTCATATTGAGTGAGTTCTAATAATTTGTGACTTCAACAAATTGGTCAATTTCATCTAAGTTGTCAAACTTACAAGTGTAAAGTTGTTTGTACTATTCCCTTGTTATCCATTTGATGTCTAGAGTGGCTGTCCTAATATCCCATTTTATTCCCTAAAAAAGAGCTTTTGAACTGTGGTGTTAGAGAAGACTCTTGAGACTCCCTTGGACTGCAAGAAGATCAAACCAGTCCATCCTAAAGGAAATCAACCTGAATATTCATTGGAAGGACTGAAACTGAAACTCCAATACTTTGGCTACCTGACACGAAGAGCCAATTCATTGGAAAAGACCCTGGTGCTGGGAAAGATTGAAGGCAGGAGAAGGGGAAGACAGAGGATGAGATGGTTGGATGGCATCACCAACTCAATGGACACGAGTTTGAGCAAACTCTGGGAGATGGTGAAGGACAGGGAAGCCATGCAGGGAAGGGTCAAAAAGAGTCAGACACGACTGAGCAATTGAACAACAATTCCCTATATTGGTAATTTGTGTCTTGTCTTTTTCTATCAGTCTTGCTAAAGGTTTGTTGATTTTACTGACTTTTCTAAAGAATCAGCTTTTGTTTCATTGATTTTTCTCTGTTGGTTTTGTTTCAATTTTATTGATTCTTGCTCCAACTTTATTTTCTTACTCTGCTTGCTTTGAGTTTTTCTAGGAAGCTTTAGAGTATTGAGATTTTTTTTTCCCATTCTTCTCTAATATTTGCATTTAATGCTATAAATTTCCCTTTCAGCAATGCTTTAGCTGAATCCTACAAATATAAACATTCTAGTTTCATTTCTCATTCGGTTCAGTGTTGTTGGTGAGTCACTAAGTCATGTCCAACTCTTTGCAATCCCATGAATTGCAGCACACCAGGTTTCCCTGTCCTTCACTATCTCCCAGAGTTTGCTCAAACTCATGTCCATTGAGTTGGTGATGCCATCCAACCATCTCATCCTCTGTCATCCCCTTCTCCTGCCTTCAATCTTTCCCAGCATCAGGGTCTTTTCCAATGAGTTGTCTCTTCACACGAGAAGGCCAAAGTATTGGAGTTTCAGTTTCAGTCCTTCCAATGAATATTCAGGACTGATTTCCTTTAGGATTGCCTGGTTTCATCTCCTTGCATCCAAAGGACTCTCAAGTGTCTTCTCCAACACCACAGTTCAAAAGTATCAATTCTTTGGTGTTCAGCTTTCTTTATGGTCCAACTCTCACATCTGTATATGACTACTGGAAAAACCATAGCTTTGACTATACAGACCTTTGTTGGCAAAGTGATTCCTCTTAATACGTTGTCTAGGTTTGTAACAGCTTTTCTTACAAAGAGCATCTTTTAACTTCATGGCTGCAGTCACCATCCACAGCAATTTTGGAGCCCAAGAAGATAAATCTGCCGCTGCTTCTACTTTTCCCCCTTTTATTTGCCATGAAGTGAAGTGATGGGGCCGTATGCCATGATTTTAGTTTTTTGAATGTTGAGTTTTAAGCCAGTTTTTTCACTCTCCTCTTTCACCCTCATCAAGAGGCTCTTTAGTTCCTCTTTGCTTTCTGCCATTAGAGTGGTATCACCTGCATATCTGAGGTTGATATTTCTTCCAGCAATCTTGATTCCAGCTTGTGATTCATCCAGCCTGGCATTTTGCATCATATACTCTGCAAAGAAGTTAAGTAAGCAGGGTGACAATACAGCTTTTACATACTCCTGTCCCAATTTCATGTTTGCTTCTGTTGCTTCTTGACCTGCATACACGTTTCTCAGGAGACAAGGTGGTCTGGTATTCCCATCTCTTTAAGAATTTTCCACAATTTGTTGTGATCCACACAGTCAAAGACTTTCACATAGTCAATGAAATAGAAGTAGACGGTTTTTTGGAATTCCATTGCTTTCTTTCTGATCCAGTGGATGTTGGTGATTTGATCTCTGGATCCTCTGCCTTTTCTAAATCCAGCTTGGACATCTGGAATTTTTCAGTTCATGTAAAGGATTTTGAGCATTACCTTGTTGATGTGAAATGAGCACAATTGTACAGTAGTTTGAGCATTCTTTGGCATTGCCTTTCTTTGGGACTGGCATGAAAACTGACCTTTACCAGTCCTGTGGCCACTGCTGAGCTTTCCAAATTTGCTGGCATATTGCATGCAGCACTTTAATAGTATCATCTTTTGGATTTGAAATAGCTCAGCTGGAATGCCATCACCTCCACTAACTTTGTTTATAATAATGCTGCCTAAGGCCCTCTTGACTTCACACTCCAGCATGTCTGGCTCTAGGTTAGTGACCACACCATTGTGGTTATCTGGGTCATTAAGATCTTTTTTGTACAGTTCTTCTGTGTATCCTTGCCACCTCTTCTTAATCTCTTCTGCTTTTGTTAGGTCTTGGCTGTTTCTGTCCTTTATTGAGCCCATCTTTGCATGAAATGTTTCCTTGGTATCTCCAATTTTCTTGAAGCATCTCTAGTCTTTCCCATTTTATTGTTTCCCTCTATTTCTTTGCATTGTTCATTTAAGAAGCCCTTCTTATTTCTCCTTGCTATTCTCTGGAACTCTGCACTCAGTTGGGTATATCTTTCCCTTTCTCCTTTGCCTTTCACTTCTCTTTTGTCAGCTATTTGTAACGCTACCTCAGACAACCACTGTTCTGTTCAGTTCATTATTTTTTTTTAATTTCCCTCAGGACTTCCTCTTAATCCCATAGTTTAGAAATATTTTGTTTAGTTTCTAAGTGCTTGGAGATTTTCCTGTTATCTTTCCATTGATTTCCAGTTTGATTCCCTTGTGGTTGGAGAAATTTACGATTTAATTTTGTTGAGCTTTGAGTCTATCCGGGATATGGTTTGTGTATGTTCTGTTTGCATTAAAAAAGCAAAATACTATTTTGCTATTGTTGGATGACTTGTTCTATAAATCATATTGGTTGATGGTGTTGTTCACTTCTTCTATACCCTCGATGATTTTGTTTGGTTGTTCTAGCAGTTGTTTAAAAAGCTGTCTTGAAGCCCCCGGCTATGGTAGTGGCTATATTTCTCCATTCAATTCTTTAAAATTTGCTTCTCGTATTTTCCTCACACTTAGGATTAACTCTGTCTTGATGAATCAAACTTTTTTTTATCATTATATAATGTCCCTATCTCTGATATTTTTCTTTGCTCTGATATCTCCTTCATCTGGTATTAACATAGCCATTCTTGCTTTTGTTTACCTAATATGTATTTTCCTACAAACTTTCTTTCAGACTTTGTTTCAGATATTATTATATTTGAAGTTTCTTGTAGATAGTATATAGTTTGGTCATGTTACTAATATCTGCCTTTTAATTGGTATATTTAGACCATTTATTAATATGTTAGAGCTTAAGTCTGATTTTTTAAAAAAATATTTCTCTTTGTTCTGTTTTTGCTTGTTTTATTCCACCTGCCCTCCCCCACCCCCGCCTGCCTCATTGTGAGTTACTTGACCATACTTCAGAGTTCCATCTTGATTTATCTATAGTACTCTGAGGTCATCTCTTTGTTTCATTGTTTCAGCAGTTCTAAATATTTATTCTGTATACATTTAGAATCACCTTAGGTAGTGTTACAATTTTGCTTCAACATTCAAACATAACTTAGAAAACTTGAGATTTACACATTTTTCCTTACTGTATTTTTTGCTTACTATATTTTAAATTTCTTCTTTTATAATTTCCTGTTTAAAGAAACTCCTTTGCCATTCTTTTAGGGTAGATCTGCTGATGAAAATTCCCTGAACCTATTCTGTCCATCTGTCTGAGCCCAAGCGATGGCCCAAAAGGACTACATCAAAATGCCACCCCATAGCAGGGCCAGAACGAAAAGAATTGCTCTTTTAGAACAGAAAGGGCTGAGGAGTAAAGAGCACTACAATTTATCACAGTTAGAAGATGGACTGAGAAGGATTTGAGAGGAGCTGGGGCTTTTCAGGTTGTCATTTTTGGGGAGCCGTGGTAAGGCAGGAGATGGAATGAAGCACAGAGTCAAGGGTCAAAAGCACAGGGCAGAAAGAGATGAATACTTAAAACTGTCCTTTCTCCTGAAGTGTTCCACAAAGAAATGTTTTTCTTCCTCCCAAGAGAATGCCAACTGACAACCCTCCTCAAGTTCTGGCTTAAAATACTGTGAACTTTAAGTCAGGCGAGGACAAGTCTCGTCCTGATAAACATCTCTAGAACTTACATCAGCAAGATCAGCAAGAAAATCCTGATTGGTCATCCTTTTTTTTTTTTTTTTAAACAAGTCACTGCCAAAGAATTACCTTACCTGACCACTCCCTGCCCCACAATGACCCTTCATTTCATAGAGGAGGCAGCTAGAGGGGAATAGCTTTCCTTGCCTTTAGTTAGGCAATGATAGGGTTCCCAATTTCCGTCTCTCCTTTAAGCATCTTGGGCTTCCCTTGTGGCTCAGCTGGTAAAGAATCCACCTGCAATGCAGGAGACCTGGGTCAAACCCTGAGTTAGGAAGATCCCCTGAAGAAGGGAAAGGCTAGCCCATGGGGTCGCAAAGAGTCGGACACGGCTGAGCAATTTTCACTTTCACTTTTAAGCATCTTGGTTCTAAATCCCTAGCAGCCACCTCTTCAACCACCATCACTTCACTCTCTTCTTTTAGAAGTAAGAATGGGGCATACTCTCCCATGGTCTTATTTGAAATGCTTCAGTTCCCATTTCAGTGGTCACAAAGCAATAAAGGAAAATGTTGTCCTCAAGTCTGAGAATTCACAGTGATTAGGAATTATTTTTAGATCTAAAACACCCACAAGCTTAAGAAAAAGAATGAGCACATAATGATTTAATTGGCTTTCTCTTTTAATCAAAAACATACTTTGTTACAGAGTTCTCAGGAAAGGTTCAACTGTTTTTTAGCCACAGACTTCAACCAGGCAAAAGCATACAGAAAGCCACAAAGGACCTACCAGAGCCCTTAGCTGATCAGTTTTCCCCAAAGCAGAAGCTAAGTGTGGCTCGCCTCTGAGTTATGGCATGGCTCCTCTGACTTCAGGAGAGGAGACAGAGTTGGGAGATACTACCACCAAATCTGTCCCCAACCCCGTCACCTCTTCCAAATGGTTCTGCAGCCCACCAGGTTTTCATCATCTACAAGCTTTCACACTTTTCCCTTAAATCACACGTCCAAGGCATTGCCAGAACCCAATACTTGGAAGAAGTTTGTTGACTCCATGTTTAGCCTCTTAACCAATCCAAGCCCTGAGTCCTTCTATCAATGACAAGCAGCCATAGCAACAGCAGCTGGTTTCATCCCTTCCTTTCCAGCTACCACTGAGCTGGCCTCTACCAGGACTCCCCAACCCCCTACCCTTGACCCACTCCAAAAGGCTTGATCCTTGAAAAAGCCAAGTCCATTAATTATACTAATCCAAGGATAGGCTGGAAGAGAACTCTGAAAGGAATGCTCCAGCCAAGATTTCTCATCAAAACGGACCTATCAAGAGCCAAAAATAAAGTGAATAATCATCTACTGGTATTGTTTTCTTGAGTCATATAAACCATTTTAATTGATACAGTTCAAGGGAATTTCCCTATTTTGAGAAGAGTTAAGAAACCAAAGACCCAAAGCAATGACCTCTAACATCACTAGGCATTTACAGTAAGTTTCCAACCCATTTTAGTTTTAAAAAATTTTACCAGCACACAGCACTTAAGAAGATGGTGTCACATACATACCCAAAAGGTAAAAATATCATGACTCAAAAGAAGCCTTAATACACCATGAAAACAGATGATGGGAAGATAAAATGAAGGCTTTGCTCCCTCTTATTATCATTTTTTTTTTTTAAGTATTTATTGCAGCCCCCAAGGTGGTGGTAGGCCTTTGGTTGAATTTAAGTCTTAAGGACATATTATGTAACTTCTTGTCCACAGAACAGTAATAAAATATCAAGCCTAGTCTCATTTGAATAATGTGGAAATAAGTAAAAAGCCCCCTCAAACAGCAGACCAAAGTAAGGAAGAACTCCCAAACTGCTGCAAGGTAGGCAAGGTCACTTAAACTTCAGAGCTGGAAGAACTCATCTAGTCCAACTCCCTCATTTTACAGATGAGGCAACTGAGGCCCAAAGAAGGGAAATGACTTGCCCAAGGTCATACATCAAGTTTTAGTGGCAAAGCGCAAACTAGAGGGTGTGGCTTCTGGCCCCATCCCAGAGCCACTAGTTTCAGGCTGAGCAAGAACACTGGTTCTGAGACCTATTTGAGAAAGCATCTGAGATAAACTGAAAATTATCCATATCAGTAGAGAGAAATGATTGTCTTCATCAGTTTTCTCCTTAGTTCTTCCTACATTAAAAAAAAAAAAGAAATGATGAAAGGGGAAGAAAAAAGATTCATTCACTCATTCAAGGCTGATGTTAAAATCCCTGAAAACATCAGCAATCACTTTAGCTACTCCTTGGGGCAGGTTATTAGACCCTCAATTCTCATAAAGGCACCTAAAGGTCAAAAATATCTGCGAGGAGGAAGGCCAGAAGATAGGACTCAAAAAGGGACACCAAAATAAAACAAAAATAACCCTCTCATTTTCCAAGCTTTTGGTTTTTTGCTGTGTTTTTTTCTTTTTTTGCTGGTGTCCTCTAGGCAGGGAAGCTGCCTTTGACTATCGATGCTCATTTTGTAACCAACCAACACTTGTAACCCCAGTTTTTGTTTGAGCAGCACTCAAGTGGAAGCAACAAAACCTTTCAAGGGGGAAACAAAATATGAATATGACTCACTTCTCTCTATTCTCAACTACCTGAAACTCAGCAAGGATCAGGAAGCACACTCAGCAGTCAAACTAATATCAAATGCCAAAGCCCTAAAGTCCTTTTCAATACTTTACAGGTAAGTTTCTTGGGTCCTGTCCCAGTTTGCCCGTGTTTTAAAGAAAGTTCTAATAAGTATGGTTATCTGGTTTTCTTGCCTAAGCAGTCAGGACAATCAATGAGAAAGGGGAGAAGGAAGAAAGTGGAGGTATACTGACAACACACAGGAAGTGGCTGCTGTCATTAACTGGGGGTTGGGGGGGAGGGGTCTGTGTATAACAAAACCAAACATTCCAAACCATAGCAGCCTGTGACCATTTAGTGAAGGCAAAACGTCCCACCTCTCTTAGCAGCCCCTCAAGTCTACAAGCCAGGAGGTACAAGAGAAACACCGTATCCAGTATGTTCTCTGTACACACATCAAATAACTCCACCCCAGAAAATGAGCACAGTAAAAAAGGTTTTACTGCTTAAATAAGGTAAATTTGGATTATGCAAAAATTTCCATTCTGTGGTGATAGCAGAAGAGTAAGATAAACACTCTAGCAACACTAGGGCAAGTGCTTAGGGACAAGGCTGGGCCTGAGGATGCTGTGAGTAAGGTCACTAGTTTTTTATGTCCTTCCTAATATATCTTAGGAGAAAAGAAATTATCTAGTTGTCCGAGAAAAAAAATGAAAAGGCTGCACACAAGGTTCTCATACCCCATTTTCTATCATCTTGCAAAGGAGGGTTTAGGCGATTATTTTACAGATAGCTATCTGCAACAAGAGGGGTCCTGCCTTTAGGAAGGAAAAAAAGCATTTCTTCCATCTGCAAGTCTTAGCCAAACCCATCCACAGGAGTTGTTAACTGACTTTACAGGTAATTACTTTCATATACTCATTTACCCTGGTAACTTAAACACTCCATTTTCCCAATCTGCCGTCATTAAATACAATACCAGTAAAATGACTCAGTGATAGTGCAAACAACCTTTAGAAACTATCAACAAAAAGGATTCTGCCATACTCAGAATAACACCGTTCCTTCCAAAAGGCTCTCAAAAAGGTTCAGAACTAATCTGATTTTGCATAATCACTAGTGAGTAACTATTAACTAGTTACCACCAAATCAAGAATAGAAATACTTCACCATATATTCTTTAACCTCCACAAATACTTAAGGAGCACCATGTGAAAAATGTAAAATTTCCCTTCTTTAGGTGGGCATGGTCAAGAAGACAACTGCAATTAAGCTTTTAAAATAAGATATTTATCATCTGGAAGACAGGACATTTTATTCTGCCATCAAATGTTCTATCACAAATACCCCTTCTTTACACTACACCCTTCCACATGAAAGTGGATTTTTGACTTTGAAATGCAACACAACTAATACGTGTTCAGTTTATCTGGATATTTTGAGTATGGTTCTCCTTAAGCCAGGTCACCTAGACTGTAAACCTACAATGTTTACAAGAGGAATGGGATAGGCAACCTATTTAGTGGTTAGGTCAATACAAATGAGCCATGCTTCTAGAAAAACAAGGTTATATGGCAGTGATTTATTATCATTATCTTTGTATAACAGGGGTAGTATACTATAAAAAATGAGATAAGACTATATATCCCACAAAAGAATCTACCCCCTGGAAAATAAAGGCAACACCATTTTGGATTTAAGGATTTCCCTTTGATAATGCACGGAAAGGCACTAGACGAAGTGGAAAGGGCCTCATACTGGATTATAAAGGTTCATACTTGGTTTAACTCTCACTCAGTTTTCACTGAAATTCAACATTCTAAGCATTTTTGAGATATGGGCTAGCTAGAGAAAACCCAGAACCCTATCCTCATAACAATCGGATTCCAAAAAATGTGGAAACTATTCTACTCTTAAAATAGCCATAAAATCTTAAACCTAGTGGTTCTTTTAGTCTTACTCATCAAAGATGACTACCTCTAAGAAATGTAAATACTGTTCAACAACTAAGACCCTCAGAAATAACTGATTATAATATACTAAATGTTTTCTTAAAAGCATGTGACTGAACCTAGGCACAAATAGAAAGCAATTAATAACTAGAAGTACTTCTATGTACTTATAGTATTTTTATGGCTCTTTGCAAAAAGCAACCAATGTGAGTGGCCTGGCCTCAAAGACAGACAACTTAGCAAATATTTTCCACAATACTTCCCCCAGATGAATAAACACGTAAACTTTCTTTAAAGTAGAAAAGGAGGCAATGTATTATATCATAACATGCTTATAGTTCTAATCAAATAAACTCAGTTTTTAAAATCTGTCACTCTAAAATTCTCTCCTCTCGCTCCTATTCTTCATTCACAGTCAAATAGACCTAAAGTCAAAAATTCCTAGAGAATGAAGATACCTTTTTAGAAAACCTGCCAATAAAGCATAAAATCACCACACTTTTACAGGTTAGAATTAGGTCTTTAACAGAAGTGTTTTTAAGAACTCAAGAGTATAAATGAGTTGGTAGAAATGTTATTTTAAAAAACAAAAGATATGTAGCTTGGATTAAGATATGTTTAAATCACAGAAATAAGCACACTCAGTGGTTTCTAGGATGGCCTTATTAAGAAGACCTAAGCAAGGAAGTAGAAGACTTGTTGATTTAAGTTGATGTAAGGATGACTATCATGCATAAGTATTTCTCATGTCTCAAACTTGTAACACACCTGAAATAATCTTATTACACTAAGAAAGGCCCTCCATGAAAAAAGCAAAAACACCTGAAAGATAATCTTCGATTTTATTTCACACTATTTATCCTGCAGACAACCTATTTATCTTATAGACAATCAGGCCTAGCTTTGCTACAGTAAAATAAAAGTGAAAAAAATAACCAACCCTACACTTGATACGTAACGTCCATGGGGAGTCCTAGTAGAGTGGGAGAAGAAAACCAAAGCTGCCCAATAGTACTAGCTGTTGCCTGTCATTTAGTAGAAGGTGTCACACCACTAAGGTTGGACTCAAAAGTGCAAAAGAAAAAAAAAAGTTAAAAATCAAACCTAGAATTCAACTTTGCATGTTGAGATTCAGTTTTATTTATGCTACTAGCTAAGTAAAAAGCATACATATTGTGTCTGTGGTACAGTCAATACATTTGCAACTTTTCTACTTAAATTCTCTATACAAAGTCACTGCCAACTGATATGATCATTGATGGCAAAGGGCTTAGAATAACCAAAAGGTATAAAAAAGTTTGCAGTCTTGCCCCAAGATACAAAAACTGAATTTTAAACAATGTCGTAACATACATGATTTAAACAGTATACGAAAAAAAAAGTCACACATCAAATCAAGTACAAAAATATCCAAACTACCTATCAATGAATGGTAATGTTTCTATTATTCTGCACAGTACTTAACACAGAATTTAGCAGTTTCCAAAATACTCATTATTTAGCTTAGCATTGCCACCTGTGCAGAACAGTAAGCTATTAGATGGAGTGACACTGCTTTTAGTGTTTTTAAAAACATAAAATCTTTCCCTGTGTTAAGGAAGGAAAGAAATTTCCTCTTCTAGGCTCCTTAGTAGCCAACCCTGTGCCTAGAAATACAGAATACATCTACTGTTTAACAGGGCAAAAGTATATTTATTGATAAATAGTTATCCAACAAAAATAACAAGTGAATTTTAAATGATACTCCTTTGTCTGGTAATTTTAAGGAATTCTCAATATACACAGATTAGTGTTTTGCCTTGGCAAAAGAAAAATTGAAGTCGCAAGACAATCTGAGTTAAAATCATCTTCACTAGTTTAACTTGAAAAAAAATATTTTGGATAAAAGGTTATAATACACTACTATCTTTTTTAAACACAGAGTAAAGTTGCTCTTGGTAAAATTAACTCACCCACATGGCACAATATTTCGGAGTAAAGTATGTTCAACAATAACAACTCACACACAAGATAATATAGGTGAATTAACTTTGAGAACTTCTCTGCCTTTAAAATCAGCAATATTAAATTTATTCTGTAGAATAACACACATGTTCTGCATATAAAAGGCTCTAAAACATTTTAAAGGGCTAAATTTTCCAGCATTGGAATGATTCCTTCAAACATAACTGGTGAAGATTTAGTAAGAATGTATTTGTCCCAATCTTCAAGCTCTGAGCCATGCCTGAAAAGTTCTAAGTAGGAAAAAGAAAATTGTTTTAATCCAGTTTCTGTCTGCTAGGAGCAAGGCAGCAAACACATTTTCCAACCCTTTATGAAAAGATAAAGCAGAACAAAAGTGAAATATATCTTCAGATTATAAACAGGATTGCATCTTATAGTCCACCATCCTGATAATGGTAAGGGCCCCAACATTAAGTTAAAAGACCTCAGTCTAAAGGCTGTGGGTCGGCAATAGGCATGGTGTGAAGGACTTCATCAAGGAGCTGGAGGGCCCGGTGTAAGTGAATCTCAATCCAACAAGGCGTTTCCTTGATGCTCTGTCTTGGGTAATCAGGTCCCCAGCCTTTCACAAAACTCATCCTGAGTATGCATAAACGACGGAGGTCATCCACACCGATTCCGGCAGCAGCCGACAAACCTAACAGAAAAGATTTGGAAGACGTCAGCGGGACAGGTTGACCCCTTCCCATCCCCCCTAAATCTTACATTAACAAGGTAACCAGCTTTCTTTACTGCATTCTCCCAGCACAAGACTTCTCTGTCAAAGTGCCAAAAAGTAAGTACAGATCTATACTTTGTCAAAAGGGACTGAAAACTTTTGGTTAAGACAATGTATACTCCACATGGGTCTTCTAGCTACCATCAATTATAAATTACCACAATCCACCAACACCCCATCTGTTTTTTCTCTTTAGAAGTGGAGGTGAAGGGATAAGAAACAACTTGCTTTTAAGAGGCAGTGCATGTCTACACGTTGGTTCTAAGAACTTTACTCTCTGTCTAAACTGACTAGTTCAGGGTAAGACATGACTAACAATGAGACAGAAAATAGTCCTGGTTCCACTAAGACTTCTTGGATGACCCAGATGATGTCTGTCTCTTGTTTCACAATGTAACAGAAACAGCATGTAACTACTCAATGGGGGAGCAGTAGATGAGGAGGAGAAATTTAGTAACAACTCTGGATTCTTCAGTAAGAGCATATTTGTAACATCAAAACTAGCAAATTAACAGTTTAGATGCCCAATTTTTTTAAAAAAAATCAAATTCTATAAATGAGTATGCCTTATCTACCTCGAAATTGTAAACTCCTGAGCATAAATCACAACGCAGACTCTGCATCTAATTCTCCAGTCAAAACATACAGTCATAAAGTCAATCTGCATTCATCAATATTACAATGAAACTAATGGGAGGAATTTGCATGTACTGTAGAGAAACCTGCAGGGCCACTGCAGTTTTCTTAGCCAGTGTGATTTGCTTACCACACTGAAGAGGTTAAGAACAGGGGTTGAATGAATCACTAGTTATGCCTTCAGACGTGGAAGATGGGTGCCACGTGTTTCCATCATAAAAGTCTATAGTCAGGAGTTTAACTCTGCAGTAAAAAATTCCCCATCAGTGTGAAACCTGGCACACAGTTCAATTTTACCCTAAAATTAAAAAAAAGTCTACAAGTTATCAAAATACCACCCTCACTTAATTTTCTCTCCATGCTTAGTATACTTAAAAAAAAAAAAAGTTGGAGAGATGTCTAATTCTGAAATTGAAATATGCTTTCCTTCTAGAATAAAGCAAAGCACATCGGTGATTACAACCCACCCTGGCTGGTGAGGCAAGAATTAAAAGCATCAACAAAAATAGGGGAGACTGATCAATATAATAACAACCCCCTTTCTTCTGTATCCCACAGTCCCTTTTTTGATACAACAAGAATGAACACAGGGCTGTAAACAAAGGGCAACTATTATAGACGAACAGCTTTTTTTTTTTTTTGGTACAAATTCAAAAATGTTATTATCCCAGTAAAAAGAACTTCACTTTCTATTATTGGTTAAAGTAACTAATTAACTGAGTCAATCAAGATAAAGCACAAACTACTACACTTGAAAAACACAAAATCGAAAGCATACTTACTGATGGCTGGGGCTATTCCACCTACTGACCCTGGGCCCGGGATGTTTCCTGCCACGGCCGCTGCCTGGGCAGCTGCTGCAGCTTGTGCAGTGGCCGCCTGCTGCTGCATCTGACGATGACACTGACGCAAATCAAAGACCTTAAAAGAAATAGTAAGTGTAAGTTTCATGCCATGAGTCCAGCAGAAATATTCCATATATCAAAAACCAATGCACAATCTAAAACTCACAGCTTGATTTAGCTCTCAGGATTAAAGAATTGATTCAATTTTTAAATTTTTTTATGTAGATGGTTGAAGCTCACCAAAGAGGCACAGCTATTAGGATAGTTTTGGTTGCCACGGGCCTCTGTATCCTTTATCTGAGTTCAGTGTGGGTCAGCCATTACTGCCTTTGTGAAAAACCACACCACTGTGTAAAACGAAGTAAAGAAATCATCCCACCCTTTCATAACTAAATGAAGAGTTTTCTGTAGGTTGAATTGAAGGCCTAGGTCATATGGACAGCTTCTTATCTTTATCATTCTAACTATTTGGAGGAATGAATAAAAGGCATTGTCACTATATAACAAAACAACAGCTTATCTCAGAAATGCACAGAAGCAATCTAACCCAATATTTAGGACTTGTTTTAAAATACTTTAGAAACAAAGGAAAAAGAACTGATCACGTAAATGTAAAATCTTAACAACTACTGAATCTCAGTGATGGATATATGGGATTCCATTAACTAGTTTCTCATTAATTTAACAAATGCTCATGATTTTTAAAAAATTGCTTAGCTTTGAATCCTGTCATTCATATCTGCTACTTTTGTGGGTTAAATTTCTTAACCTTTCTGAAGCCTCAACTTTCTTATCTATAAAATGGGAATGCTAAGGGAGCATGCTTGTTCATATTATTGTAAACTTGGCATAGTATATAGTAAGCTCTCAGTAAATGTTATTTATTATTTTTTATTTTGTTTTCGGTCTCCCAGGTAGCCACCAACCTTGCAGGATGAGTTAAGGAGCTTATAAGTAATTTCAATGCTCTTTACCAACCACGCCAAGGGCTGGCATTTTTTAAAGCATTGGGAGGTTACACAAGTAGAGTGGTCACCTTGAGAAGTTAGTTGTAGGAAAGGAAGAGAAGGACAGAGTAGAAGCAAGACTGCTCAATGCACTTTTTAAACAGCATTTTAATTTCTGAACCATGTGACTATACTCCTTCAACAAAAGTAAAGTACAATTTAAAACAATCCAAGTATGCACAAAACCCAAATATGAGTGAGCGTAATTATCTTTGACAATGAAAGAAATCGAAGAATGCGTAACACAGAACTTTATCAGATAAAGAACAGGTCTGAAACCCAAGCCAGTGATTTTCAGATTCCTGAAAAAATTCTGATTGTCTTTAGTCACAGTCTTTACATGAACCATAAGGGCATACAACAAAAACAAACAAAAGAATCCTCTCCAAATAGCAAACCAAATTCCTATTTACTTATTTTTCTACTCAGTGCCTATCTTCTAGCATCAACGATAGACAAAACTTAGACTATCTCAGTCTCTGGATCGAAGTTTGTCAAATATGGATGTATTTATTACCTGACCAAGCTACTAGTCCTAAAAGGGACAGGAATCATGACAAAGTCAGGTCTGGAAATCAGAAATCCCACACGCCCAGAAAAAAAACTGCTGTTTTTTCAAGAGTCCATCAGATTTTGAACTTTTCCATTGCGCTCTGACCTCTTAGAATGCCTTACCCAGCACAGCACAAAATAGGGATGCAAATATCTGAAAAGCCAATTAGCTCCACAATGACTTTTTTTTAAAAGAAGGAAATTGACAAATTTTATCTTTTAGAGTAGTTTTAGGTTCATGATAAAATTAAGCAAAAAAGTCAAGAGTTCTCTATTTCTACTCAGGTACAGCCTCTCCCACTGTCACATCCCACACCACAGAGGCACACTTGTTATCAATGAACCTACACTGACAACATTATCACCAAAAGTCACAGTTTACATTAGGTCTCACTCTTGGTTTTATGATTCTATGGGTTTAGACAAATGTATAGTGGTATGTCGGAGAAGGCAATGGCACCCCACTCCAGTACTCTTGCTTGGAAAATCCCATGGACGGAGGAGCCTGGTAGGCTGCAGTCCATGGGGTCGCTAAGAGTCGGACACGACTGAGCGACTTCACTTTCACTTTCCCTTTCATGCACTGGAGAAGGAAATGGCAACCCACTCCAGTGTTCTTGCCTGGAGAATCCCAGGGATGGCGGAGCCTGGTGGGCTGCCGTCTATGGGGTCGCACAGGGTCGGACACGACTGAAGCAACTTAGCAGCAGCATAGTGGTATGTGGGCTTCCCTGGTGGCTCAGATGGTAAAGAAACTGCTTGCAATGCAGGAGACTCGAGTTTGAACCTTGGGTCAGGAAGATCCATTGGAGAAGGGAATGGCAACCCACTCCAGTATTCTTGCCTGGAGAATTCCATGGACAGATGAACCCGGTGGGCTAGAGTCCATGGGGTTGCAAAGAGTCAGACACGACTGAGCGGCTAACACACACAGCATAGTGATACAGTATTTTTGCTGCCCTAAAAATCCTCTGAGCACTGCTGCTGCTGTTGCTAAGTCGCTTCAGTCGTGTCTGACTCTGTGCGACCCCACAGACGGCAGCCCACCAGGCTCCCCCATCCCTGGGATTCTCCAAGCAAGAACACTGGAGTGGGTTGCCATTTCCTTCTCCAATGCAGGAAAGTGAAAAGTGAAAGTGAAGTCACTCAGTCACGTCTGACTCTTAGCGACCCCCTGGACTGCAGCCCACCAGGCCACTCCGTCCATGGGCTCTTCCAGGCAAGAGTACTGGAGTGGGGTGCCATTGCCTTCTCCGCCTCTGAGCACTGCCTATGCATTTTTTCCCTCTTCTCTATGCCTGGAAACAATTCATCTTCTCACTGTCTCCATAGTTTTACCTCTTTCAGAGTATCAGTTAGAATCATATAGTATGTATGTAGCCTTTTCAGATTGGCTTCTTCCACTTAGTAATATGCACTTAAGGTTGCTCGGTGTCTTTTCATGACTTAATAGCTCGTCTCTTTCTCAGTGCTGAGTAATATTCCACTCTGTGGATGTAGGATGTGTTGGTTGTGTCTAAGTTTTTGGCAGTTGTGAATAAAGCTGCTATAAACATCCACGTGCAGGTTTTTCTGTGGACATAAGCTTTCAAATCATTTGGGTAAATATTAAGGAGTGTTGACTGATGGATCATATGGTTAGAATATGTTTGGCAATGTAAGAAACTACCAAACTGTATTCCAAAGTGGCCATACCACTTTGCGTTTCTACCAGTAACGAATGCGAGTGTCTGCTGCTCCACATCCTGGCCAGCACCTGGTGTTGTCGGTGTTCTGGATTCTGGCCATTCTCCAAGCATGCAATGGTGTCCCAGTGCTGTTTTAATTCACAATTCCATAACGGCATATGAAGCTGAATATCTATTCATATGTTTACTTGTTATCAATATATCCTCTTTCCTGAAGCACCGATTTGGGTCTTTTGCCCCCTTTTAAATTAGGTTGTTTGTTCTCTTATTGTTGAGTTTAAGTATTTTCTATATTTTCGATAACAGTCCTTTATCAGATGTGTCTTTTGCAAATATATTCTCCCAGTCTGTGGCTAATCTCATTCTCTTGACACTGTCTTTCATGGAACAGACAGTTTAAATCTTAATGAAGTCTCGTCTATCAACTGTTTCTTTCATGATTCTGACTTTGATGTTATATCTAAAAAGTCACTGCCATACCCCAGGTCATGAACATTTTCTCCTATATTATCCTCTAGGTGTTTTATGTTTTACATTTAGGTTAAGTACAACCACTTAAAAAAACCATCATTAACCTAGTATGGCCCATATATAATCTTATATCATCTGGGAGGAGGGAATACAACTTACTTATAATTTCCTGGGTTCAAATATGTTCTCAACATACCCCCACTTCCACCAAGAGTAATTAAAAATTAACCAAGAGACCTTCACACATAAGTTTTTTACAATATGTTATAAACAATCGTAATTATGACGGTCTTAAAATCTATGCTAATACCAGGAACACATATACAGTTAACCACAAAGATGAAATTTTAAAACACTGTGACTCTTATCTACAGATGTAGTAAAAATGATTAAGCACCTCAGCAAACCTTCTTTCCACATGGGTTATTTATGTAATTACAGCACTCACACCAAAAGACATAACTATTGAGTATACTGCTAAACTGAAACCTGGGCTGCCTCCTCACTGTACACTGTCTATACCACAATAGGTTTCATCTGTTATGCTGCTGCTTAGTCGCGTCAGTCGTGTCCGACTCTGTGCGACCCCATAGACGGCAGCCCTCCAGGCTCCCCCGTCCCTGGGATTCTCCAGGCAAGAATACTGGAGTGGGTTGCCATTTCCTCCTCCAGTGCATGACAGTGAAAAGTGAAAGTGAAGTCGCTCAGTCGTGTCCGACTCTCCGCGACCCCATGGGCTGCAGCCTACCAGGCTCCTCTGTCCATGGGGTTTCCCAGGCAAGAGTACTGGAGTGGGGTGCCATTGCCTTCTCCGTTCATCTGTTATACTGGATGGTAAAATTAAGGCTTTCACTGAAAAGGAAACATCTTCCTTTCAGAATCTAAGTTGTTGATAAAGACAATTCAAAGTAACCAAAGGTTTTAAATATTCGTTTTGGCTCAGATCCAAACGATATTTCTGATCTCCACCCCTGGGCTAATCAACAATTTACCTCCGATTTCATCTGTTTAAACATATTTCCTTACTCTCATCTAAGTTTATTACAAACCCATTACTTAACAAAGGTGTCTCATAAAGATCACTGTCAACACCTTCAGGATATTCTCTTTCAACCAGGAGTCAAGTTTTAGCATTCTTTTTTCATAAGGCTCAAGAATAGTATACTGTTTATATCAACACCAAGAAACAGTAATCCAGGAAGAGAAACAGGTCACTGTGTTGGTGGTGTATTGGGCATCTGAACAAAAGACTGCACTAAAGACTTGCTAAGTTATCCGACCTGGGCATGTAAGAGTCATGATATCTAGTGACTGGGAATAAATTTAAGTGGATGATGATAACCTTCAACCTAGTCCAGTTGTGATTTAGAAGCACTGCCTGCCCTCTGTCCCTTACATGTATGTGTGCAACAACAAACCTGACTCAACGTCAGAGAATGCAAATCAAACCCACCATAAATGAGATACCACGTCACATGCCCTTAGGAAGGCTAACATGGAAAAGACAGATAATAGTAAGTATTCATGAGACTGTAAAGAAATCAGAAACTTCATAAACTGCTGCTGGAAATATAAAATGGTACAGCCACTTTGGAAAACAGTTTGGCAGTCTCTTAAAAAAAAGTTGCACATAGAGTTACTTTATGATCCAGAAATTCCACTCCTTGGTATTTGTAAGAGAAATGAAGATGTACATTCACACAAAAATCTGTACATGAATGTTCACAGTGGTATTATTCATAATACAGCCAAAACTCATATGTCCATCAACTGATGAACAGATAAACAAAATGCAATGTTTGGAATGTTATTCAGCCCTAAAAAGAATGAAGTACAGATATATGCTACATGAATGAAGCTTGAAAACATTAGACTTAGTAAAAGAAGTCACAGAAGACCACACTGGATGATTCCATTTACAAAAACTGTTTTGAGTAGGCAAATCCCTAGAGAGAAAAAGTAGATTAGTAGCTGGCTAGGGCTGGAGGGTACAGGGGGTTGGGAGGTAGCACATATCAGGTACAAGATTTCTTTCTAGGGTAATGAAAATGTTCTAAAACGGACTGTGGTGATGGCTGCAGCTCTGTGAATATAATAAAAATCACTGTACTGTACACTTCTAATGGGAGAATTATATGGTATGTAAATTATCTCTGTATCTCAATAAAGAGCTCTTAACCTGAGTGTCCAGTGCTTAAGCAACACAAACAGACTAGATCTTACTTTTGAAAGCAAAAGAGCAATGACACTTAAAAAGAATTCAAACACCTGCTCATTTAAAGCTTGTAAAATGCTATTTTATTACATCAAATTTTCATAAATGTAAGGTGACTACTATGTCATGAGAGAAGTAGGAAAAAAATCAGTATCATAGAAGAAAAAAAAAATCCAATTTAGTCCTAGCTTCTTAGTTTATAAAAATGAAAGAATGGCTCTCCAAACCTATGTTTTCCTCATTTTAACTGAAAAGAGAAAAATATGTTTGTGTGTATGTGTGATTGGGGCTGGGCTGGATTCCCCCATGTAAAGGCACTCTTTCCACAGGTTCATATATATGCACTCAACTCACCCCAGTAACGTCACCTCTGGTAAAAGTCTACCTGACAATCTAAAACACTAAAATACAGATCCTTTGGGTTACTGGTACCCCCAAAAATTAGTAAGTGAGGAAAACGCTAATGGCCAGATTTAGGATATACTTGAATCTCCTTCTGGCTAATAAGACTCTTCTAAAGAATAATATACTTAATAAACAGTAAATTAAAAATAATTGTTTTAAAATCTTAGTTAATAAACCAAAATTGGGATTTTTTTTTCACTCCACAAAAATGTACCAGGAGATAATTTATTTATTGTTCAAGGCAAAAGTCTGAGTTTGCTATAAAAATCTATCCACGATATAGTGGTTTATCAAGTGATGACAAGTCTCATATTTGGGGGGCTTTTCAAGGACCATTTGTAACAGAATAGAGATATTACATTATTTGACAATCCTAGAAATTAAATTATACAAGATACCACATTTTTAAAGCCTAAATGTTTTAAATACTACTTCATATCTGCTAAGTTCATAATTACTGTCAGGCACAAAGTATATATTCAACACTGTAGCCCTCTGTCCATCGACTTCTAATTGTACAAATAATCTAGAGACTTCTAGTCAAGATGGATACACAGGTACAAACACATCAAAAGGCTAGAAAAACTATTAAAAATAAGTTATCTTCCAAACCAATCATAAAATTCACATGGAAATCCAAGGGGCTGGCAATAGCCAAAAGAATCCTGAAAAATAGCAAAGCTGGAGGGCTATCCTTTGCCAATTTCAAAACTTCCTACAAAGCTACAGCAATCAAAACAGGGTAGTACTGTCCTAAGGACAGATATATAGTTCAATGAAATAAATTGATGACCCAGAAATAAATCTTTACCATTTAAGGTCAATTGAATTTTCAACAAGGGTGTCAAGATAATTCAGTAAGGGGAAAAAAACAACAACAGTCTTTAGAATAAATGGTTACTCAAACAACTGGTTCTCATGCCAAAGAACAGAGTGGGATCCTTTCCTCACAGCACACACAAAAATGCACTCAAAATGGATCACAGACCTTAATGCAAGACGTAAAACTATAAAATACTTAGAAGAAAACATAGGTGTAAATCTTCATAACCTTGGATTAGGCAACAGTTTCTTAGACATGACACAAAAAACACAAGCAACGAAAGAATAGACTACAACAAAATTTAAAACTTTTGTGCTGCAAATCATTATCATGAAAAGAGTGAAGGATGAGACAAAAAATGGAAAAAAATATCTGCAAATCAAGTATCTGATACAGGACTGATACCCAGAATATACCAAGAACTCTCACAACAATAATAAAAAGACTAAAAAACCCAATTAAAAAATTGGAAAAGATGGGAACAGACATTCTCCAAAGAAGATACACAAATGGCCAAAAAAGAAGTTTAACGTTATTTGCCACTGGGGAAATGCAAATCAAAACCACAATGAGGTAGATACCACTTCACATCCAATAGAATGGCTAAAATAAAACAGATAATAACAAGTGTTAATGAGAATATAGAGAATATAGAGAAGCCCTCCATGTACATTGCTGGTGGAGAGGTAAAACGGCACTGCCATTTAGAAAATGAGTCTGGCAGTCCCTCAAGTAGAGAGACATAAGAGCTACCTTTTGATTCAGGAACTACACTCCTAAGTATACATTCAGGAAGATAAAAACAAAAACCTACCTAAAAACTTGTACATGAATATTCACAGCTGCATTATTCATAATAGCCAAAAAAAGTATAGCAACAATCCATGGATCCATTAACTGATGATGGATAAACAAAATCCACAGTGGAGAGCAGGGTCTAAAGACAGAAGGTACTTAAGGTACCAGCACCAAACAGAAGGTGTACAGGATAGGAAGTGATATGGAAAGAGAAAACAGGCAGGCTCTGTGAGGGCTGCACTGGAAACCTGACCAAGAATCAAGTGCTGGTAAAACAGTTTGACAGTTAATTCAGAAATGCATCTAGGAATAAAATTCTTGTCCATGGCATGGGTAAGCATCAGAGAAATTTATGCAACAGGATTTAGGCCCTGAGCATACCTGGGGATTTTAACTCAATATTCTCAAGGGACAAAATTCCTCTACCTTGTAAATATAAGAATTGGTTCTGAGATGTGTATCTCAGCGTGTGCCAGACTAAGCCAGAACTGCCCTACAGGGAGAAACGACGACAAGGAGGAAAAACAAAGTCTCTTGAGACAACTTGCCAACAAATACTAAACAGATTACACAAAGTATATGAGGAATCCAGCACCACTTAAAAATAATAACAAAGCACAAATAACTAAAACTCCTTGTGGAAAAATTAGAAAACGAGAATAAAGATAATTCTATCTGTGTGCTAACCAATTTCCTAAGGACTAAGTAATGAGAGTTAAATCTACTAACTTACAACTGCTAACCTTAAAGACACTTAGGATGACTGTGAAAAATCTAAATTAGAAATACAGGACTTCCCTGGTGGTCCAGGGGTTAAGAATCCACCTTGTAATGCAGGGAACACTGGTTGGATCCCTGGTCCAGGAAGATCCCACATGCCATGGGAGAACAAAGCCTGTGAGCCACAACTACTGAACCCGTGCTCAGAGCCCGGGGGCCAGACCTGCCAAGACTGTGTGCTCGAACAGCTGAAGCCCATCCGTCTAGAGCCCGTGCTCGGAACCGAGAGAAGCCGCCACAATGAGAGGCCTGCACACTGCAATTAGAGAGTAGCCCCTGCTCTCCACAAGGAGAGAAAGCCAGCGTGCAGCAACAAAGACCCAGCACAGTCAAATAAATACATAAATTTTTCTTTATTGAAAAGAAAAGAAAATGTTTTTGGTTTCTTTAAAGAAATATATTTAGGCTATCTAATTACAACTTTCTCTTTCAAAAACAGTCTATGTTATATATTAAAACTGAAATGGGTTGAACATGAAACAGTTAATGAAAAATACCTCAGGTTTAATTTGCAAAATGATACAGCAAATAAAACTCAAAGAACAAAATAACTAACCTTAAGAAAACATGGTTTTGAAGAATTTTTCATTTCTCAGTTCTTAAGTCAAAAAGCTTTTACTTTTAGGATTTTCTTCCATAAAATCCTGAAGATTGGCTAAGATGAAATTTCAGAGGCTGATTTTTACGTATTTTAAATATCAAAGGAACACAAATTTGGAGGTTTCACTCAGTATTTCCAAGAACTTATGTATTTCTCTAAATTTAACAAATTTGCTAATACAAACATAGTTTCTTTAATACATAAGACATTTTTACATTTCTCCCACATCCATCTCAATTCCTTAAACAACATACAGAGCTTTCCAAGTCTAAAATATTTGGGTAAAATTACAACTAACCTTTATATATGCACTTGGGTAGATCTTATGAACAGCATCTCCAGGTGCACGTCCAGCTTCTCTGTCTAAGTAGTAGCTCTGTACAAAGACTGCGTGGTCACTAAGGCACCTGACCCAAACATCACCTTCACCTTTACATTCCAACTGCACACCTTTGCCTATGTGCAACCTTAGGAAGAAAAAGTGAATCATATTTCATTTTGATAGGTATTTAAAAATAAATTTTAGTTCAGACTATACAGCATACCCAATACTGAAAATTTGTAAAGAATAAAGGACATTATATTTTGGTTATAAACCATAGCCAAAAAAAAAAAAAGATAGCCACTGTTTAACATTTTTCTGTTTCTTTTTTTAGTATCCTATTCACATGTAATGATGATGAGCATTCACATAATGCTTATTATGTGTCAGAAACACTTAATATAAATTCTCATTTAACCTTTGCATTCAATTAAAATTAATTTTACAATTCAGTTAATCGTATGAACCAAATTTTAAATGCTCAATAGCTATGTGTGGCCAGTAGTTTACTATAGTGGACAGCACAGGTAAACCACTTCTTTCGTCACAGAAAATCCTACTAGACAGCAGTGGCTTGGAGAGCAGATAATTTGCCAAAGGCACACAAACAGTGATAGAGTCAAGATTATGTGCTTATACACACACATATTTCCTTAAAGAGTTGAGATCACACAATACTTAAGATTGTGTAAGTTTTCCTATAATATTTCACAAGTATTTACATTTGATTATACAAACTTCAAATGACTGCATAAAAACAAAGGTTTATTAAAATTTACTGAAGCATTTATCTTTTATTATCAGTCTTTCATTATAAATAACAGTTGCAGAAACATGTCTTCATTTTATGTTATTTCCTCTCAGTAAATTTGTAGAAATACTATACAATCAGAGGAAATAAAAACTAGTTTTCAAACTGGATTCCATAGGGTCCAGTTACTATTCAAAACATAGAAACCTCAAGAACTTTTAAAAAGAGACTGTATTTTATCAAATAACAAACATCTACACTTAAAATGAAATGCTTACAAGTTCTAAATGTTTAAGATCATCTTTATTCCTTTATCTATATTCAAAAACATAAGTTACACTGAAAAATATAGCTTCAAATAAAGTTCAAATTTTAAAATGAACTAACTATACAACAATACCTTGCTCTCTCAATGGCTTCTGTCCTGTGGACATTGGAGAGTTGACCCAAGCAAAAGCGATCTCCTCCGGAAGGGTCTACATATCCATCAACAGTGACAACAGGGCAGCTTGAGGGGACCTTAAACGTCTCTCCTACTTGAACATCCATCTCAAAGTAAGCAATGGAGCACCAATACTCAGGGGCTATAGGAGACAGATGGGAGAAGACCGTCACTCATGTGAGAAAGCTGCAAGGCTCTCACTTTCACTCCACATGACAAAGCTTTTCTTAAAGGCTAAAGGAAGGGGAGAGCATCCAAAAGAACTGACAATGCGTTACAAAGTAAGCACGGCCATGTCTTCTATTTTTCAGCTTATTACCTAGCATTCTTGAAGTTTAAAAAAAATCATTTTTAAAATCTGGAATTTTGTTCTTACTTCAAAGTACCCAATCAACAGGGAATTTAAAGAATGTAAACAATTAGAATCATAAAATCTTTACCATGATGTTTCATCTGACTGCACATAATATTTTCTATGTAGTCTGAACTTTAAAATAAATAAATAAATAAAACACAGATTCTAATACATATTTCAGAGACGTGTTCTTGAGTAACTCAATCTATGGTATATATTTATAGATCCCTAAATGAGAGAAAGGACATAACCAAGTCAGACATTCAAAGCTAGAGAGTCAAAGTTAATTACACTCCAACTACATAGCTTCTGTGAGCAGGAAATTTCAGTTGTCTCTGGGATGAAAGGTCATTTGTCCCCTCTGTATTTTTGGTGAAGTCCATTCATGATAACTACTACAATTTTACCTTTGAGAATGTGTGTAGCGTATTCATTTAACAACAATAAATGATTTTAAATAATTTTAAATGATTGGGGGGAAAGAAAGTCACTATCTGGTTTGGTATGTAAATATAGCTAGTCAAGTATTTCTAATTTTTGTTTGAATACAGTTATTACATAGAGTCCACATACATGGAAATTATTTGATTTTCCTTTTTGAAATAACAAGTATTTATGGGGTACATGGGAATTACTGTAGGCACTACATATACAGCAGTGAATAAGGCAGCTATTGTTAGCTACTGCCCTTATTTTCATGGAAGTGCAGCAGACAAATAAGTGAACAAATTAGCAAGAGAACTCAGGTAATGACAAACACTATGAAGAAAGGGTATGGGACAGAAGAAGAGTGAGAAGGTCCTTCAAACTAGACAGTAGGGGTACACCCTATCTGAAGAAGTCAGACCTGAAAGACCACGTATCTATGTGGAGATTGTGAATATAAATCTCAAGAGAAAAGCAAATGCAAAAGCCTAGACAGTAGGGTACACCCTAAACATGAAAATTAGCAATATATTAAAGTGCCTTCTTAAAAAACAAGTTTTGAAATATTTATAAAGTAAAACTTTATAAATATTTATATAGTAAATATTTACTTTATAGGTAAAACTTTATTAAAGGCATTATATTATGCTATAGACAAAGAAGTTTCATCCAACATAACAGGTAGATATACTGGTTGAAGCTAAAACTGAAGAGGTAGCCTAAGACAACATAAGAATTACCCAGTGTTTTAGCAGCAAACAATGGTAATAGCACTTAAAAAAGATCTTTAAATAATCAGCCCAAACAGTAAATTTTGTTACAAATAATATCCTGAAGTCATGAATGTTTTCAATGCTACTTAAATAAATGAGATCCAAGAACATGCATTTCCTAGTTCATACTAAAGAACACTATTTCAAGTAAAGTGCCATAGCAAGCAGTCTTTTTTCCATGAGAGTCAACTGAGGGGGGAAAAGAGGGCTGTATTATCTTCATGTTTAAGTAAGAAAAATATACTTTCATCGTCATAAATTACAACATCTGCAACTACACTTAAACCTTACTTTATTATTTCCAAGTCACCAAAGGGATTTGTTTGCCTAATATTTCACACTATACATTTTCCAGTGGCTCAGCAGTAAAGAACCTGCCTGCCAACGCAGGAGACGTGGGTTTGATCCCTGGGTTGGGAAGATCCCCTGGAAAAGGGCAGGTCAACCCACTCTAGTATTCTTGCCTGTGGAATCCCATGAGCCTGGTGGGCTATGGTCCACAGGGTCACAAAAGAGATGGACAAAACTGAAGTGACTGAGCTCAATACAACAATGACACCACACAATAAAGCTGCGTTTTGGCAGTTGTGAGGATAAAATGAAACTGACATCAGAGTTGTACCACAGACCAGGAATAAAAACAACCATCTAATTAACAGGATTATTAAGGCCCAGGAAAGCAAGAGGAAAGGGGTTATCTGTGAGGAGGGAGGGTGCTAGAGGTAACCAAAAAGGCAATCCAGAGAATTTGGTGGTGTGGGGATATAAAATACTATGTGAGAACATTTTCTAGTCTACTCTAAACCTGCTATACAACTAGGAGGGAACCTTCTTATTTTTAAAACAGGAGAAGGTAATAGGAAACATGCATTAAGCCTTTCTGGATCTCTCTGTGCTCTTTTGCTCCAAGAACCAAATGCCATATAGGTGACAAGCCTGCAGCCTCTCAAAGCTAACAGCAACAGCAACACAGAATTTACTCAGCTCCAAGCTGCTACTGCTACTGCTAAGTCGCTTCAGTCGTGTCCGACTCTGTGCGACCCCATAGACGGCAGCCCACCAGGCTCCCCCGTCCCTGGGATTCTCCAGGCAAGAATACTGGAGTGGGTTGCCATTTCAGCTCCAAGAGAGCATCTTAATGTCCCAACTCACGTGAAAGGGAGAGAGACTCTTAGTGTCTGCTGATGTAGCTATTTTTAGTTTCTTGTTCCTCAAATTAGTGAGGTTGAACTGGTCTCGTGAAGTCTATGGGGTGCTCATCACTGACCAGGGGAAAGGCTTTGAAGACTGACTTAACAACATGAATTTCTTTAACAATATATTAAAAACTCAGCTAAGTATTTTTTGTAATGAGGAAATGTATTACAAAGCACAGCTTTATCAAAAAATTGTTGTTCAGTTATAATAGAAAATATGTCTCCGAGGCATTATCTTTAATTTCTTAAACAAAAGTCATTCAGGAAAAAGTTAAAAATTTGGTTAAAGAACCTAGTGGCTCATTATGAATTACTCTTGTTGTTATTTAGATCTGAATGAGATGTCCTGCGAGAATCTTTTATGAACACCTAAAATTACTCTCTTAAATGGTAGTTCCAGAGTACTAGAATACAACCTGAATCTGAAAATCTGTGAATTCTGTATCCATGTATCAATGACCAAAACCACCTCAAGACACTGAGGAAAACTCTTCACTTTAATTTACAATCAATATTTAATGAGTATTATCTCAGTTTCATAAAAAAGGAAAAGGGCATCAGTCAAAAGAAATTAGAAATGAAAGATTAGCTTTTTCCAAAAATATTCTTCAACTTAGCCATCAAAGTCAAAGCACATAACTCACCAAGCAGATGTCCTGTTTGAAACCCTTTACACCAAGTTAAAGACCAACACTACCTGGTCATTTCCCATTCTACTCATAAAACAGAAGCCTTAAGCAAGGCGCTACAAAGGCATATCCTCGTAACTAATGAATGGATATTCCCTAATCACCAGGAGGTGTTAAGTCTCAACCTCAGTTCTACAATGAGAAAAATGAAGTAAACCCATCAAGAGGCCAAAGCAATTGATGAATCCAAAACTGAACCCAAATAACTAGCTAAATGCCACCATCCCCAACCCCACTCCACTGCTCATCCAGGGTAGGTCTTTCTTCAGAGCCCTCATTACCCTTGCTCCTGTAGACCGCCCGCAACCAAGCCCTATGAACACTGAGACCCTCCAAGCTGCCAGGGGCCACAACTGAATCTCAGTGATGCTGCCTGAAGCCAGCAAAATTCTCATTAAGCCTCTCGATTTTCCTGGCTTCTCACAATATATTTATTAACACAAAGTAAGATTCTGATACAATGATTCCATTTATGTAATTTCAAAAAGCGGTAAAACCAAACTACTAAACTGGATTGTCTAGGGATGCATTCATCGTAAATGAAACACAAATCCATAAAAAGCAAGACAGCCGTTACCTCCAGAGGCGGGGAGAAAAAGCCTTTGAGACAAAACGGGCAGGGTAGGGAGATTTCTGGTAGTGCTGCAATGTTTTAATTTTCAGTCTGGGTGATGGTTACACAGGTGTTGGCTTTCACATTATTCATTAGACTATATGTATAGTGGTCTTATGTACTGCTCTGCTTATTACATTTCTTAATTAAAAATGTTTACAGCAAGGCAAGACCCCTTGACTCACAAAAAAATATTTAAAATCACAAAAATGTGCAAATAAGATTGAAAATCCACTAAAAAGGATAAGTTAACTAGTAAATATATATGGTCAAAAACTGTATATATGTAACTAGTAAATCGTTGCTCTTGTTTAGTCACTAAGTCGTGTCTGACTGTTCGTGACCCCACGAACTATAGCACGCCAAGCTCCCCTGTCCTCCACCATCTCCTGGAGTTTGCTCAAAACTACTTCTGTCCTACCAGCAGCATTTTTCTCCTTATCAAAACAAACATTTGCCTCTCAAATGAGTAAAAGTTAATTAAAGTATCACATCTACTACTGGTGAGCATGGTAAAATGGTTCTCATACTTTGATGTGATCACTAAAGCAACTTGACCTTTTGATATAGAAATTCTTCAAATCTCCTAAACTGAAATATGAAATATTAAAGAATAAAGATCCTACCCTCAATGCTTTTCTTTAACTGCTAGACGTCAGACCCAACAAAAAAAATAGATAACTGAACACTATTTAAGAAGATAATGTAGATCTACTTGAGGAACTATGAGTTACCCTCTAATTTGATCTTATGGTTACTGTAGTTATATTTGTAAAAAATCTTCACTGGAAATAAACATGGAAATATTTATGTATCAAATGATTATATAGGATTTCTACCTTAATAGCAGGTGAGGGTATGAAAAGTAGGTGAGGGTATGAAAGAAATAAGACTGGCCAGTAGTTGATAACAGCTGAAACTGAGGAATGAGAATTTTCTATACTGGTATTTGGTATATGTTGAAATTCTTCATAATTAAACAAAATTTTTTTAACTGGGGAAAAACTAAGGTAATGAATTGAAATTATGTACCTGCATCTTTCTAAGCAAAGAAAAACAGATACAATAGGACAGAGGGAAGAAAAACAAATCAAAATCCTATGTTTATGTTAAGAAGCCTTCAGTATTTTATTTCCAAACTTTCTGTTTTATTATGTCTATAGTTGAAATCTACTGAGCTATTTAATCTACTCTTTTGAACATAATTTAATGCAAATAGTTTCTAAATTCCGGTTAACCAGAGATTCCTGAACCTACCTAAGACAGATATAGTGAATTACTTTTCTGTCTGGCATCTACTTCAGATTCTTCCCGGCTTTTTAAGCTACAGTGTTACAGCTGTTCTACTTTGAAACTTGCACATTTATGTACCAAATGTTTATCTTAAAGCCAGCATTTTGGTACTTTATATTTTAGCCAAAAACACGAATCTTGTCATTTCTTTCAGACAGTTAAAAAAAATCAAATATGGACAGTTTATGTGTGATTATATCCATTACTCATAAACTGCTGATTAACTAATACCATAATGAATATCGTACTTATCTGAAAAGTAAAGTTATTCTGCAATTATATTAAAATCTGTGTGCATATATGTCTCATTATCATAAAGAAAAACTAAATGTAGGTAATTCATTTTGAAATACACTTACCAGGATGATTAGAAATGGGAGGCTGGAATGCAAGCTCATTGTGAACTGGTGGCCCTAAAGAAAACACAGTAAAAAATCCCATTTATATTTATTAAAAGTTTTCCAGTGCCAAAACTTTTAATAAACCTTTAAATATAACTATTATATCTTAGGAATTGTTTAGATCAAGTTTATACAATGTCTAAGAACTTAAAAACTTGGTTTATTTTAAAATTATAGTATACAAATACTCTTGAATCACTTTTTTTCTTGAATTGCTTTTATAGACATTTAATAGCCAACACTTTAATGCCATGTGACAACTATTAATTTATAATAACTATACCTGCAAATAGTTTAAATACATGCAAACTTCAATGCAAATTATAAGTAAATTATTCATGTAACATGTAATACAGTATAATTCATACTGTAAGATATAATTATAATCCAAACTGTTAGGTCCATTTTAAAATAGGTGTTTATGATTTATTAAGTTAAGAATATTTACAAACTGGCAATAACTGAGAGTTCATTATGTGTTAAGACAAATTGTGTCAAACAAATCACATGAATTAATACATTACTTCTTACAACGTCCCTTGAGACATATACTACTATTATTACCCTTAAGGCTTAGGGAGTTAAATAACTTGCCAATGGTCACACAGGTAGTTAAGCGTCCACACTCAGCACCCTTAACAACTATGCTGGCCAGGCAGCCAGTAGAAGTTACACTCTCTTAAAACAGGGAAACATAGTAACATAACTATAAAAAAGCAAGGTACGGTAACATATTCATAGTCTGATAGCCTCCTCCCCCCAAATTAACACATATACCAATTATATGACTGGAAAGAAAAATGTGACAAAATATTAGGAGTAGATATCTCTGGGTAGTAGAATTCTTGGTAATTTTTATTTTCTTATTTACTCCTCTGTGTTATTTTCCAAGTTTCCTTTGGTACTATTACTCCTATAATGGAGGAAAAGGGTTTAATATATATGAAAGATTTATACTCTTGATTTTATTAGGCCAAATGAACAATGTTCCTATTATGCCTGAAGCTGCAAGCTACAGTTGGTTATCAGTAGGGTACCCCTCCCAATCAAGCCTGCACAGAATAATGACAGATTCAACATCTGTGTGTCTACAGTATGCTGAACTCTACGGTGAGAGAAACCTTGAGATCGTGACTCTCAAGGAGTTTCAGTCCACTTAGGATGGATATACAGATACACATGGGATCTAAGAACATATACAAAACAAATGAATGGCAATCAATGTGGTGTTAATGAAACATCAGCAAGGAAGAAATAAAAGTGTTTTGTAAATATCAATCCTCTAGAACAAAGCTATGATAACTATGAAAAACTGAAAAGCACTAATTATTTAATGAAACTAAATTGTAAGATGAACAAAAGATGTAAAAACATTTTTTAAAAAACAGAAAGAAAACAAACTTCAAAAAAGAAAAGGCCCTTACAACAAAAACAAGAGCTTACAGTAATGTCCGGGATGGGGCGGCATAGGCGGGTGGTGCTGAAGATGGCCGTTTTGGTGGTGAGGCAAATTAGGTGTGTATGGTGCAGTCCTACTTCCAGTCCAGGTGGTAGTGCTGTCTAAAAATTAAGGCCCACATGGATTAATTTGCTTTTATAAAGTCTGCCTGTTTTTTCTCAACTACTTAAAAGATTTTAAAAAGTATGTACATACTATGATGATAAGTAGCTGGCTGACCAGTAAATCCATTCTGCTGCTGTCCTGGCTGAGGCCCTGAAGCTATCTGCAACAATCCTTCACTATGGCTGCCTGCCAGTATACTGGCGGGCTGACCTAGAGGAACAAGAAGACATTAATATGGTACATTTATAGATGCAATCCTATGGCTTTATACAGTAAATGAAGGATAATTACACCTGAAAGTCACAACTATAAAGATGAGCAAAGAGTGGAACTCACCCATGGCCTATCAAATAAAAAACCCTACAGTCATCTATACAGGCAACTCTTGAAGTTCAAAATTATTCTATCTTTAAGTAATATCTAGCTAATTTTAGTGGCCCATTCTTCACAAATATTCTCCAAATGCCAGCAAAACCTCAGTACAGGTCTAGCCTATCTTAATAACCTCTTCAGAAGTACATTAGCTCACCCACAGCCACTCCACCTAACTTTGCATCTTTCTGTTAGTACTCCACAAGTCCAGGCTCAAGGAAATGTTGAAAACTGGAAAGTTCATTATTATCAGCAATGGTACTAGTAATGGCAGAATGCTAAAGTTCAATAAAAAAGCAGAGCAGGCAAGTCTTTTAAATGGAATGTAATGGGTAAGGTGAGAAGGTTAAGGGGAAAAAAGGTAAGCTCCACTGTTCAGTTAGTGCAGCATCTGTGAGTTTTAATAAATAAACCAAAAAAAAAGTCTATTTTGAAACTTTCTCATGTACTTTTACAAATCAAGAATTGCCTCTAAGAACACTATCATATTCCTGGATTTACAGGAAATTAGTTGCCCTCTCTGTATGTAATATAACAGAACTATTCTATTCAAAATCATTCTATGAAATTGCTTACATTTTTAAGGCTTTATCTTTTGTGTGGAAAAAGCTAAATTTTTTCAAGCAAGTATTAAGTCAACTGTGCATCTCACTTGGAAAGCACTAAAATTCCATAATTATTATTTGTTACTGGCATTACCTCAATCTTTTCTCATCCATATGGGAGTATAATCGGATAGAATTTGCTCAAATATGCAATGAACAGCTCAAAGTATCATGAAAAAAGAATTTTTCTTCTTGCTACAAATCAGATTTCTGTAAGGCTGAGATTATAAAATTAAAAGCTAAAGAGACTATTTCAATACTCCCCAAACTATTTATTTTTAAAGATGATGTTGTTAGCAGCCTCCCTTCCTACTTATCCCCCTCAAATTTTTACAGGTTACCTTTAAAGGTTAATTACATATTTGTTCTTGTATTTAACAACTGTACATGTTACATGCTCTTAGCTATCTTACAAAAATTGTCACTATACAGGAGAAATTAAACTATTTTAATTTAGAAAGAATCCCTGAAGATATTCAGGTTCCAACTGAACATAACGCCCACTACAGTTATCTGTACTGAATACTTTCATTACACAATTCCAAGTACATAAAATGAAATTAAACAACTCATGAAGTCTTTCAATTCCTCTATTTTAGTCCAATTTTTTTTCCTTTTTTCTAATTTTATCAATATACTTTTTAAGATCTAAGGAAACATTATGCAACAAATTCTAAAACTTACAGTTAATTACTACTCATTGTGAAAATACATCCAAAAAAATACCAAGACAAAATTACCCATATTTCATTCATATCACTTTTTCTGATCTTGACTAGGACTTGGTCCCAGGGAACATTAATGGTTAAAATGAAGGTGCATGAGCAATCATCAACAAAGGCATGCCAACTTAATCTTCAGATAGTATCAACAGAGGTAAGTGGCACTAATCTATGCTCAAGTGCCTATAATGTACCTTCTTTTATTTTCCTTCCCTACCCACTCGTTTATCAACTATATTCCCAAACTGGTCAATACAGAGGTAACAGAAGCATCAAGTGATTAAAGGTTCAGGCTCTAAAATGTGTGTTTAACCTATATGGTCCAACCTATTTGGAATACGCTGTCTATATGAAGACTGTCATCTTGTGTAGGAAATACAAAGGATATTATTTGAAAAGGTAAAATACATTAAAGTGGGGGAAATTCAGTGCACTTTATCTGAAATTCAACTGTAGAAATAAATCCTCCATTTATTACAAAGATCAAATTTCTATATTGAATTTGATCTGATATTAAAGTAAACACAATAATGCTTCCTTTGATTATCAATATACAAAGTATCAGTCCAGATGCATCAACAATTCACTGCTGCTGTAGGCTGAGATACAATCTCCTTAGCATCAACGTACAAATAACACAGTAATACAAATACCAAGACCCTGTTCTGTGATTAATGAAAAAAAAAAAAAAGGAACACTGTGGGGTGGGGACAAATTGGGAGACTGGAACGAACATACACACACTACAATGTATAAAACAAGTAACTAATGAGATCCGACTATATAGCACAGGGAGCTCTACTTGGTGCTCTGTGGTGACTTAAACGGGAAGCAAATCCAACAAAGAGGAGATACACGTATACATATGGCTGATTCACTCTGCTATACAGCAGAAACTGACATAGCAGTGTAAAGCAACTGAAACCCAATTTTTTTTTTTAAAAAAAGACCTCTCCACTTGCCAAGCTGAAAACTGTCCAACATAAGGTCATTATTGCCTTGACCAGGCCAAGAAGAGCTGAACCTAACAGCCCTCTGCTTCTATGACAGGGCAGAGAAGGCAGTACCTCTAAATTGGGAAGAATCTTTTTAAAATAGACTTCTTGTTAGGGGAAAAAAAAGAGTTTAGACACATATAATTCAGTTTTATTTCAAAATTGACTAGAACACTTAACATCTATCTTGAGGGTCATGTTACAAACAAATTTGTCAAGATCTTTTTTCTAATAAGCTTGTACAACTGGAGACTGAGATGATGATTATAAAGTAATCTGCCGGATAAAGCAAAATAAAAACACTGATTAGAGGAAAGCTTCAATTCCATTAATACAGATTTCTATTAACATCTTGGTTCAAAACTGTTCTCTACTTAAACATTTCTCTAAAACTTATGTGAAAGCTCAACAGACTTCTTCTCCACGTAATGAAGTACACATTAGACCACTAATTTAAAGCATTACTTAAATTCCAACGGACTAAACATCAACATAAGACGGTTTATGTTCTGTTACATTAAGATAAATTTAAACTTTTTAAAATTACAAATAATTTTTTTCCAGGACATCTCAAAAACCTATTTGATACTTGTTAACCTACGAAAGATAACCACAGTACTTTCAATATTCACTTACTCGGAGGTTTCCTCCAAGTGACTACCTATAAATATTCAATGGTTAGGAAAATTCATCTTGCTGACTACATCTGACTCTACAACTCACTTGTGGAAGCCACAGGAATGTTGGGAAAATTGGTGGTGCTGGTAGCATTAGACTCAGATGAAGCTAAGAGAGCTGGGTTGCTGTATGTCTCCGTCGCTGCACGATTACTTGGTGGGTGCTGGATGGTCTGAATCGAATGCCCTTCAGTGGATAATGATGGCTGTCCCTCAAAGTCATGAACATATTCATCCTTCACCAACATGCTTGGTGGAGCTACACAGGAAAACAAACATATTTTAAAGTCTTATAAGCTTCTTTTCTAAAATCAACTAGGGCGTAACTCAGAATTTTTTCATACTAGTTTAAAAGCATTCTACTTTATCAGCGAAAGCTATTTATTTAGATAGTAGCATCAGATCAATCTGATTAACTCCTTGAAATCTGAAGGCGACTAAATTCCAACAACCTCCAGCTATGGTCCTGAAAAGGTATTTCTAAGCTTCCCGATTAATAATTCAAAGGTAATAATCACCTTAAATATATAACATAGGCAAAAATCAAGTGGCTGGAGAAAGTGTTTACCTCATTAAGAAGACCAAATTTGAGATCGAGTAATTAATTTTTTTCATCTTTTTGCTAATTTCACAGTGTAAAAATGAGTGGGATCTGTCAGCTATCCAATGCCAGGATCCAGCATTATTAAGTAATGTATTCTTTCAAAGTGAAGCATACTAAATGTCCCCTAAAAAATTAGAACGCGCAGAAAAATCTCAAATGGTAAGTCAAACTGAAATTTCCTTCTAGAAATCCAATCCAAATGATGTTTGATAAATATGTAGTGTGAAAAAACTCAATAAACAACATCTTTCTCCTATATGGTTACACCTTAATGTAACCCTGTAAACTGACCCTACTTGATACAACATCTTTTTCTTGAACAAACCAGGAATAGTTAGTTGGCTTTACTGTGAGGAAAAAAAGAAAACTGAAATTGCATTTATAGTATCAGTGGCTCTGCCCAGAACTTCCCAATTCTTTTTAGGTAACAGTTTTGGGGTTTGCTTTTTATCTTTAGCAAGCAACCCTTAACTGCACCTGAACTAACACTACCCTAGAATTGTACAATCTACCAAATTCTTAACTCTAGGTTCTGTTCCTAGAGCAGTCAACAGTCCACAAAAAGCCATTGTCTTTTCCATTAAGAATCAGCATGTAATGCTCCTTATCCTTCTCTATATCAATCTTTGAAAAAATCTATTACACATAAGTACTAATTCGTTACATGGCTATTTTTATTAAATTGAGAACATTTCAAAGAGGTAAGAATAATCTACTGTTCAGATTTCCACATATAATCTCTTAAAGGACTTTGTCATGCATCATAATGAAGACACTGATATTTTTAAGACCCATAAATTCCACTCCAAAGGGTTTCTCTTTAGAAAATTGTATGGAAACAAAAAGGAGCTTAACATATCATTGTATGTCAGTTAAAAAAAAAAAAAGAATGGATCTAACCATTCATCACTGCTGCTGCCGCTGCTAAGTCACTTCAGTCGTGTCCGACTCTGTGCGACCCCATAGACGGCAGGCCACCAGGCTCCCCCGTCCCTGGGATTCTCCAGGCAAGAACACTGGAGTGGGTTGCCATTTCCTTCTCCACGCATGAAAGTGAAAAGTGAAAGTGAAGTCGCTCAGTCGTGTCCGGCTCTTAGCGACCCCGTGGACTGCAGCCTACCAGGCTCCTCTGTCCATATGTTGGCCAAATTATAAAAATGCAAAGAAAAAAACATGTGGGTATGACTGTATTTATTCAATTTTTTTAAAATTACACTCCCTCAACAAAGTCCTATGATTTTCTCCATAAGATCCAAATATCTCTATTTAATTTTTGGAAATTTTAGGGCTTTTGTTGTTTATAGTGACTGGAATCTTTTTATCAAGATATTGGTATTGCTAGTACCTAAGGAGAAAGTTAATAATTTGAGGATACAGCTGGTTAACTTGATATTCATTGCTTCTGCTTTTCAACTGACATTTTGGCTTACTGTGTAATCATAGCACTTGAATTACGGGAATTCCCTGATGGTCCACTGGTTGGGACTAGGTGCTCTCACTGCCATGGCCCAGGTTCAATTCCTGGTTGGGGAACTAAGATCCTGCAAGCCGCACAGTGCAGCCAAAAAAAAATATCTGAAAATAATTGAATTCTGTTTTTAAAAAGTTATGTCTCATAACTTTTTCTTGCCTAACACATTGACTAAACCTTCCCAAGTGTAAGTTCGGAACTTCTACCAGTCTACATGTCTCTTTAATCAAATAATTTAAAACAAGTTTCTTAGGTAAAACTGGTATCAACGAGGAGAGATGTCTGTAATACATTTTTTCCAAGAGCAAAAAAGTTGGTTACAAAACACTACTGTACAGTATAATCATACTCATGTTTCAAAAAATCATATATTCTAAGCAAAAACGCAAGGTCCAGAACAGTGCACAATATGCTTTTTGTGTAAGAAAGGAGGGAAATAATACATGTATTTTTGCAGAGACCCTGGAAGGAAACACCAGAAACTAATAACAAAGTGATTACCTGAGGTAGGGGGGGATGGGGACAGGGGTGGGAGCACTTCTTTTCACTGTATACCTTTTTATAGTATTTTGATTTTATGGACCATGTATTGCCTATTCAAAAAAATAAAATTAAAAAAACATATAGTATATATTTTTAAAGTCCAGGAAACAGACACCAAACTACTATGTATTTCTCTTTATGGACTAGCATTCAACAAATTAATTCATTGAAAAAAACATTTATTGAGCACCTATGTTCCAGGTACTGTTCTAATACTTGGGATACATCAGTAAACAAAAGAAAGATCACTGCCTTCACAGGGCTTACAGTCTTTTATGATATTTAGGTATTTAAACAATAGTGAGCCCCTCCCAGCTGCCTTAATCTTGGGCAAGTTCCCTGACCTCTCCAGGAACCAGCTTCTCTGTATCTGATAAAATGTGGATAATGCCACCTACCATGTAGGAGTATTACGACAATGATGACACAATATTTGTAGATCATTTTGATACAGAATAAGTACCTAGCAAGTGTTAGCTATTATGATTTAACCATATTTTTAGAGCAGTCATACACGTATATAGATTGTAAAATGCGCTAAGAGGAGTAAAGAACTCACAGCGGACGAAAGAGCTGAAGACACTGAGCTCATCCTAGGTCTCTGCTCTTTAACACTACTAGCAAGCAGGGCACAGCTTGTCTGATGGTACTGCCACTGTCTTATTTACCTTTTCTGTCCTCCATTAGACAACATGCTTCCTTGAGTGGAAAGAACATACCTTATTTATCCTATCGTCCCTGGAACCTAACACAGTACCAGGCAATACATGCGCATTAAATATTTGTTTAAACCAATACACAAGTGGATGTGGTCATGGAAAGTTTCATAAAAGAGATGAGACAGGCTGGAAATAATTACCACCAAGATCCCAACTCAAAAGTGAAGGAATTACCCCATTTGCTTAACTTTTAGCTACCTGGCCTTATATACTTTGTCCAAATCTAAGAGGACCTTGTGAGAAACACCTGTTGTTTTCTGAGCAAAGAAGCCACTGAAGCCAGCCTTTTTTTTATAGACAGCCACCACTAGGGGGATCCATAAGGCTGAATACAGGGCTAGAGCAACTGAAAAGGGGCTATCAACGCACACAAGTCCACCAATGACAAGCACTCATAACACCAACAGTTTAGGACAGGAAGCAGTGTAATGAGTCTTCAGAATTAGATTGCATCACAACCACTCCCTAGGGGCATTCTAATACAGTTATCACCATTAACACCCACTGAGTTAAAAGCTTTCATTTTCCAAAAACGCAGATGGAGAACAGCGAATATATGAAGGGTGTTTACTTTCAAAAACAGGTGACATGGTATCAATGTCTGGGTGATGAATAAGCTGGGCTTAACCAATTAATCTTAAAGCTACCCTTTTAGACCACAACAGCTTCCATTATCAACCCACTGTTCTCAGAAACCAACTAACCCTTAACAAATACCAAAAGGCACTAGTCTTCCTTCATTATTACTGACATGGAAGAGAAGTGGAGAATAAAAACAAGTAGCCTTTCATGCTCTTCCCAAATTGTAAGGTCAGATGATACTTCTGACCCATTTCTAGGATACTGTAGCAAAAGTGCTGCTGAACCACTAATTCCCCTTCAGAACAACGGCACACCTTTGTAAGGTGATAGTATTGGTTTAGTTGCTCAGTCGTGTCTGACTCTTTGCAACCCCAGACTGTAGCCACCAGGCTCCTCTATCCATGGGATTTTCCAGGCAAGAATACTGGAGTGGTTTGCCATTTCCTCCTCCAGGGGATCTTCCTGACCCAGGGTTCAAACCCAGGTCTCCAGCATTCCAGGTAGATTCTTTACCATCTGAGCCACCAGGGAAGCCTTCTAAGGTGATAGTGACTTTTTATCCATTTCTGTTCAAAGTAATTAGTTCTTACAAAAATTTTAGCTCATTAACATGTTCCAAGAAACAGAGATAAAGTTTTAACAGATCTCTGTTCTCAAATACTACACAAAAAATAAAAAACACCCTCTTATTTCATTTTCCTATCTCAAAACTTTCTCCTTTTAAAAATAGGCTTAGAACATCTGTGATTGCCATACACTTTAAAGTAGCCTTGTTTTATTTACTCAAAATATAACAAGACTGAAAAAATTAATATAGCATACAGTTTTAAGTCATTCACAAAATTATCAATCATAAAAATAAGTTTGGCTAAAAATGAAGAAAGATGAGAATTTTGGTGTTTTTAAACTGTGTTACACATGATTCTAAATTATCAAACAGGTTATTTATACCTACTGAAACTGGTTCTGTGAGATTTACTTCTAAAATAGCCAGTTTTTGCCAATTCAAAAGTTACTCTTTCTTTGTATGTTTTATGTTCTCCATCACATTTTTTCAACTACTTGCAGTCATAAATAGCAGTTCAAATTCAAAGAGTCAACAGCCTACTAAATCCAGTTTTAAATGCTGATGCATGCCCCCCACCCCTGCAAAATGTACATGTTCAAAGCAGAAAGTACTTTTCTTGTAAATGTTACCAGCACCCACCCATACAGACTAGTTCTAGGTCAATAAAAAATAAAGGGGATGGAATAAAAGAAAAGAGAGAAAGTTAAAAGAAAGGGATTACCTACCATTACTCTGCAGTGTTAATCCTGAGAGATCTTAAATTTTTAAAGGGGAAAAAAAAAAACATTAATCATTATCATGAAAATAATTTCCACCATATTTAAAATTACAGAATGTAAATTTAAGCCAGGGATTCAAAATTTCCATGAATCATTTCAATTCAAGAATAGTAGTACAAATGCTATCTAACAATGCAAAAGTGCTTTCCATCTTATTTTTCAAGAACAGTGTTCTAAACGGGCAAAATACCAAGTATGTACACTTAGTTTTAGCAGTCAAAATATAAGCTTGCTCAGAATTCAAATTTAAATACTAATATTTCATTAAAAATGTCTGACTTTTAACATTAGCTGAAATCCTGGGCTACCTCCCAATTTACAATTTAACTTAGAAAAATTAAAACACTATTGATATCTTTTCCATTTATACTTCTAAGCATAAAAGTAAAGTCTACTTACCAATTCCAGGTGATACAACTCGTTCATAGTGATACGGATTCACACAGACACTATCACATTTTAAGTCAAATGCATACTGACAATATTTAACATGTTTTAGTTCATTTTTGTGAAGGTCAGGCCACCTCCAGAGACGGGCATAGATCACATGAGGAAATCCCTTCCGACCAGCCACCTAAGAAAAGTAAATGACCATTTAATAAGCATCAGTTATGCATCACACATTATATAGGCACTTGATACATTCTCATTTAATCCTTACAATACTACAAAGTCAGTATTATAATTCCTATTTCTTAAATGAGAAAACTAAAGCTCAAAATAACTTCATTGGACAAGGTCACAAAGTAGTAAACTTAAGTATGATTTCAAGGCTATGCTCAGGTTTTAAAAATACACACAAAAAGTATGCATTTAATGAAGAAATAATACTAAAATCTAGAAATTAAAAATTTTAAACCTAACAATAAGTTTTCTATATGTTTCTTTAAAAATATTAAACACATGAGATTATGTAATTCTACATGAAAAATCTGACCCCTGAAAATAAAAGGTAAAGACTTGTAAACTTAACTCCATAAGTTTTAAAAATATTGTTGAATTCCTCTGGATTGTTTTTCACATAAAAGTACCAGACATACAATATCAGATTTCTAAATTATAAAAAAAAACAAAACTGAGTTGTACATATAATACCAAAAAAGAAAAAAAGGTTACAAGGATGAATATCAAAGTGCTAAAGATGTAGGTTTTCTTCTGATTTTTATTTTCCAAATTTTCAATACTGAACTTTTTAGTCAAAACATTTTAAAAAGCTTTTAAGCTATACCTCTATTGTAAAGAAGATACATCCTTCCATATGTTTCCATATAGTGTATCAGTACAGGATCCTGTATTGATAATATCTGTACTACAGGATGTACTACAGTATCTAAAGAGACGGAGCAAGCATGAAATTTCCATAGTAACTTAAGAGGAAACAAGAATTTGTAAAAACCTGCCACTACAGAGTACAGAAGAAACTCTGGAACAAGACTAACCTGAAGCCTTCCATCCAATGTTCTCTGTATGGTAACACATTTGCTAGGGTGAGCTCCATTTGTAGTTATAGCTGTTATTAAAGAATCCAATTCATCTTTTTTCTCCTTCAGCTTTTTTACCAAACTTTCAATTGCTCTTTTGGCAAATGTTTCACTCTCTCCACCTTGTCTATGGCACATCAAACTATGTACAATGCTCAGACAGGCATCATTACTTGTTGGTGTATTCGTAATAGACATATTGTCCATTTGTTAAAGTTATTTCTTTCAAATCAAATGTGTCTCCAATTTCCGGAGCAATTTTGATCTTTCGGAGGCAGCGAAAAACAACAGTTAACGTTGCAAGAAAAATTGTTAGACATGTAGTATTCAGGATAATCTAAAAAAAAAAAAAAAGACACAGATATCAGAACACATTTCACAAAGCAGATTCAATTACTTTGGAAAAGATGGAATTGCTTCAGTTAAGTCACAGACTCAATGCACATAATTAAATGTGGTGCTTAGAGTTTTAAATGACTTAATTAAAATGTTGCCGTTTTTTCACATTCCCAAAATATTAAAGTTAGGCCTTCTCATTATTATAGAGGCATGTTCAATCAAGTCTTGTTGACTGTACTAGTCACCCTAAAGTAAAATCTTAACAGAACTTTTAAAATGGATTACTTCTGAAGAGCAGCACTTTAAAATATTCTTGATTAACTAGCTAAACCTAAAAGTCTACCACTAATACACATGAAAAATTCTCCATCACCTGATACCAAATGCTGTTTATCCATCAGCAACAGCCATCTTTGTTATAAGAGACCACCACCAACAATAAAAAGATGGAATAATTTTTAAATGGGCAAAGGATTCTAATACTCATTTCTCCAAAGAAGAATGGCCAATAAGCACATGAAAGATACTCAATATCATTAATTACTGAATTGCAAATCAAAACTACAAAGAGATACCACTTAACATTCACCAAGTTGGATAAATAAGAATAGACAAAAAGCATTCATGAGAAAATGGAACTCGCATACACTGCCCGTGGGATTGCAAAACGGTAGCCACCTTGGAAAAGGACTCTGACAATTCCTCAAAATGTTAAACACAGAGTTACCATATAATCCAGCCATCACACCCTTAGCAATTCCATCCAAAATTACCAAAAACCTATGTCCTCACAAAAATATGAACATAAATGTTCATAGCAGTATCATTCCTAATAGCCAAAACAACTCAAATGCCCATCAACTAATGAATGTATAAATATATACAATGTAATATTATCTAGTCATAAAAAAGAATGAAGTACTGGTACATGCTTCAACATGGATGAACCTGGAAAACATGCTAAGTGAAAGTCACAGAAGGCCACATGCTGTATAATCCCATTTATATGAAACATCCAGAACAGGCAAAGCACCAAAAAAAAAGTGGATTAGTGGTTGCCAAAGGTTTAGGGGGGGAGGGTGAGGAGTGATTGCTAATAGGTATGGAGTTTCCTTTGCGTCAGTCACTCAGCCCTGTCTGACTCTTTTTGACTCCATAAACTATACAGCGTGTTAGGCTCCTCTGTCCATGGAACTCTCCAGCAAGAATACTGGAGTGAGTTACCATGTCCTTCTCCAGGAGATCTTCCCAGCCCAGGGAGTAAACCTACATCTCCAGTGTCTCCTACACTGCAGGCAGATTCTTTACCATTGAGCCACCAGTCCTTTAGGGGTAATGAAAATGTTCTAAAATTGATACTTGTGATGGCTGCATAACTCTGTCACTATAGTGAAAGCCATCAAATCATACACCTTAAAAGGGAGACTTTTATAGCATGTGAATTAACACATCATTAAAGTTATTATTAAAAAAAAGACAGAAACCACTGAATTCCTAAGATTTTACCCATAAAAGCAACAAAGTAAATTCCTTTCAAAAGAAATTAAAATATAGGAAATTAATATTCATTAAAAATCCATTCAACATCTGTAACACAAACTAACTTATCTAACGTCAAAATCTTACATGGAATAAAAAAGGCCATCAGCCTAAGAACAAATGTGATGAAGCAGGAGCGGAGGCTGTTCTCCTCATGCCGGGTTGTTCTGCACGCGTTTGATGTGTTGCTGTGTCCCATGCTTATTTTACTTTTCTTTGGCTATTTACTTGAATTTTAAAACCCCACTCTACACTACCAAATTAATAAAACTAACTCATCAGTCTGCCAAAATCGATTCCTCTTCTGACAACCTTTACTTGCACAGCTTGCTGATGTGCTGTCGTGGCCGACTCTGCGACCCCCTGGACTGTAGCCTGCCAGGTTCCTCTGTCCATGCAATTTTCCAGGCAAGAATACGGGAGTGGGTTGCCACTTCCTTCTCCATGTTCAGCTTGAACATCACTCAATTACCCAGCTCTGGAAAGCCTGGTAAATCACCTCTGACCTACCTCTGTCTCTGATCTCCCCTAAAGTTTTAAAGTTTAGTCGCTCAGTCGTGTCGCTGATCTCCCCTACATTCTCTCATAAAGTTACACGATTCTTTACCTTGGTCATTTCTATCAGTTCCTATTCTATCAGACACTGATGTAGTTCTGGGCTTCCTTTAAATTTATATTACTTGATATTTAACACGTGCTCCCTTCTATTGTTATCTATTTTATACAAACACCTGCCCCAGGCAGACAGAAACACATTTTTCGTGTATCTTTGAATACTGAGCCACTTGGCCACATTCAATAAATACACGCTGAAGATGTACTTTTCAGATAACCAGAGATTACCTGCCTGGCAGGTTCTGGAGTTAAGAGATATGGATTAGAATCCCAAGTCTCACACTAAATAGTGGGACAAATTAAGTTACTTAAACTCTCTCTCTGAACCTGGATTAAAAGGAGAATATACAGAGCTCAAAGTGGAAAAATCTATATAAATGTGTCTAGCACATAATGCTGAGTAAAAAGCAGAACTTTCTGAATACCAAAATGTTTAATTGTTTTAAAGAGATTTTCCTACAACACATTATGCATTTTTCTGCATTTTCTCTTATTAAAATTTGTCCAAGAAAATTCAGTAGGGCAGGAACAGCAGTAAACCACCCATCCAGGACTCACAACACAAAGGCATACAGGAGTCAGGCAAATTATATAAATGAATAAAATGTGGCAGGTATAAAGAAAAGTACTAAGGCAAGCAACTGCATGTCCATCTAAGGTGAGCAGCGGATACTCCCAGCAGAAGTAGCATCTGAGTTGCCACATGTTCAAAGCCCATTTGTATGTCAAAAATAAGTACTGGCAACTTACTTGCAGGGAAAGGGGAGGAAGGAATGAGAAAGAGAAACTACTGTGAATGCCAAACCAAACACACCTTCAACTCAAATCCGTCCCAAGAGAATCATCAGTTTGAAAACTCAGAAAGCCAACCTCATAACAGTTTTAATTTCTAGACTGAAAGCTCTCAGGGACAGGGAGTAATACTTGTCTTACTAATCATTATACGCCCATAGGACATATAAGTGCTTCTTCTTATTAAATGAATGCAGTTCTGCGTATGTTTTAAGATTCATGTCCAGGCTATTTCTTTTGCCTAACAGTCCCATATCCAGTCCCATTTTACCTACTTAGTAAATTCCTAGCCACCTTTCAAAGTGCAGTGTAAATGTCTCAATGCCTCCAAGACTTTCCCCTAACACACTGTCTCCTCTCACCGCAATCCTGAAGGAAAACTAGTTCCCTGGTATGTTTACTGTGTGTCGTATTACATTACTTGACACCACTCTCAAAACCACACCCCCATTACAACTCAACACACTGTATTGTAGTTATTTGATTATGTATTTGCTTTACAGCCTGGTGCCAAAGTTTAGAAAACGGCAATACTTTCTCATCTTAGAAATTCCCAGTACAATGCCCTGTTCTTTTCATATACTAGGCAAATGCTTACAAGTTGACTATAGCTTTTTTATTCAGTATCATTACCTTGCAACAAATTTGGGAGAATGCAAACACACATGTCGCTGAATTCATTCTGATATGTCCAAAAGACTTGTTCCAGCTTATAATGTAATTAAGGATGTATTAAATTCAGATTACCATCATATCTACTACTGTGGGCAAGAATCCCTTAGAAGAAATGGAATAGCCCTCACAGTCAACAGAAGTCCAAAATGCAGTACTTGAGTGTGATCTCAAAAACGACAGAATGATCTTGATTCATTTCCAAGGCAAACCATTCAACATCACAGTAATCCAAGTCTATGCCTCAATCACTTATGCCAAAGAATCTGAAGTCAAAAGGTTCTATGAAAACCTACAAGACCTTCCAGAACTAACACCAAAAACAGATGTCCTTTTCATCACTGGAATGCAAAAGTAGGAAGACAAGAGACACCTGGAGTAACAAGCAAGTTCGGCCTTGGAGTACAGAATGAAGCAGGGCAAAGGATAACAGAGCTTTGCCAAGAGAACGCACTGGTCATAGCAAACACCCTCTTTCAACAACACAAGAGAAGACTCTACACATGGACATCACCAGATGGTCAATACCGAAATCAGACTGATTATATTTTTGCAGCCAAAGATGGAAAAGCTCTACACAGTCAGAAAAAAACAAGACCTGGAGCTGACTATGGCTCAGATCATGAGCTCCTTACAGCAAAATTCAGACTTAAACTGAAGAAAGTAGAGAAAACCACCAGGCCATTTAGGTATGACCTAAATCAAATCCCTTATGATTACACTGGAGGTTGACCAACAGATTCAAGGGATTAGATCTGGTAGACAGAGTGCCTGAAGAACTATGGATGGAGGTTTGTAACACTGTACAGGAGGCGGTGACCAAAACCATCCCAGAGAAAAAGAAATGAAAGAAGGCAAAGTGGTTGTCTGAGAGGCCTTACAAATAGTTGAGAAAAGAAGAGAGGTGAAAGGTAAAGGACATAGGGAAAGATATACCCAACTGATTGCAGAGTTTCAAAGAATAGCAAGGAAAGATCAGAAAGTCTTAAGTGAACAATGCAAAGAAATAGAGGGAAACAATAGAATGGGAAAGACAAGAGATCTCAAGAAAATTGGAGATACCAAGGGAACATTTCATGCAAAGATGGGCACAATAAAGGACAGAAACAGCAAAGACCTAACAGAAGCAGAAGAGATTAAGAAGAGGTAGCAAGAATACACAGAAAAACTGTACAAAAAAGATCTTAATGACCTAGATAACCACGATGGTGTGGTCAATCACCTAGAATCAGACATTCTGGAGTGTGAAGTCAAGTGGGCCCTAGGAAGCATTACTACAAATAAAGCTGGTGCAGGTGAAGAAATTGCAGCTGAACTATTTCAAATCCTAAAAGATGCTGCTGTTAAAATGCTGCACTCAACATGACAGCAAATTTGGAAAACTCAGTCTTGGCCACAGGACTGGAAAAGGTCCGTGTTCATTCCAATCCCAAAGAACATTCTATCATACAGTTGCACTCATTTCACATGCTAGGAAGGTAATGCTCCAAATCCTTTAAGCTAGGCTTCAGAAGTACATGAACCAAGAACTTACAGATGCACAAGCTGGATTTAGAAAAGACAGAGGAACCAGAGATCAAATTGCTAACATCTGTCGGATCATAGAAAGAGCAAGGGAATTCCAGAAAAACATCTACTTCTGCTACACTGACTATGCTAAGTCTTTGACTATGTAGATCACAACAAACTGTGGAAAAATTCTTAAAGAGGTGAGAATATCTCACCACTTTACCTGTCTCCAGAGAAATCTGAATGCAGGTCAAGAGGCAACAATTAGAACTGGACATGGAACAACACACTGGTTCAAAATTGGGAAAGGAGTACATCAAGGCTGTACAATGTCACCCTGCTTATTTCACTTATATGCAGAGTACATCATGCAAAATGCCAGGCTGGATGAAGTACAAGCTGGAATCAAGATTTCGAGAGAAATATCAACAACCTCAGATATGCAGATGATACCACTCTAATGGTAGGAAGGGAAGGGGAACTAAAGAGTCCCTTGATGAGAGTCAAAGAGGAGAGTAAAAAAGCTGGCTTAAAATTCAGCACTCAACAAACTAAGATCATAGCATCTGGTCCCATCACTTCATAGCAAATAGACGGGGAAAAGTGGAAACACTGACAGATTTTATTTTCTCAGGCTCCAAAATCACTGTGGATGGTGACTGCAGCCATGAAATTAAAAGATGCTTGTTTCCGGGTGGGGGGGGGGAGCTATGATAAACCTAGACAGCGTATTAAAAAGCAGAGACATTACTTTGCCAACAAAGATCTGTACAGTCAAAGCTATGTTTTTTCCAGTAGTCATGTACAGATGTGACAGCTGGACCATAAAGAAGGCTGAGTGCCAAGAATTGATGTTTTTGAACTGTGGTGTTGGAGAAGACATTTGAGAGTCTCTTGGACTGCAAGGGGATCAAACCAGTCCATCCTAAAGGAGATCAGCCCTGAGTATCACTGGAAGGACAGATGCTAAAGCTTGAAGCACTAATAATCTGGCCACCTGATGGGAAGAGCCGACTCAATGGAAAAGACCCTGATGCTGAGAAGATTGAGGGCAGGAGGAGAAGAAACAACAGAGGATGAGAGGTTGGATGGCATCACTGACTCAATGGACATGAATTTGAGCAAACTCAGGGATATACTGAACAACAAGGATGTGAACAACCTGGCATGATGCAGTCAATGGGGCAGAAGAATCAGATACACTGAAAAACAACAACAAAGTACCTGAGTGTAACTATTTCATCACAATATCACTATCAGATGTAACCAATTCTAAAATTTAAGCTATTCTTGGCCCTAACAGTATCTCAGAAAACGTTTTAATTGCACATTTCTCTGAAAACTAGTAGAAATACTCCTATGACCACAAGTATCTGAAACATAATTTAAAAGCTCCTTGTTTAAAAAATAATACCAGCAGGGGTATACAGGTGTTTTCCTAAATTAAACAGTTCTAGATTATAATTTTTTAAAGAGTGGTATGGAATGACAGTAGACAAGAGCATTTAAGTGGTATAAACAAATGCATAGAGTTTAATCAAAGTTCTAGTAGCATGACTGTGTAAGTCAACATCTCTCTCAATCCTCTAGTGATAAAATGGAAACAGTAGCTGCCTTCCCAAGTTTACAGACCGGCTATAGTAATCAAATGCAACAGTGTATATATCAAAGCAATCTGGGGACCATTAATTGGCCAATTCAACAAACAATGTATTTCCTCTGAGCAAAGCACTTACAGATACAAAAGCAAGTAACAGGCAGTCAGAAAATGGTTCTCTACTGAGCACATCCCATTTTTGTAACAATTTATATCACCTCATTAGCTATCCTGAAACAAAGCTCTAACCTACTTACAATTTTTAAAATAAACAATACCCTAATTTCAAATCCTGAAAGATGATGCTGTGAAAGGGCTGCATTCAATATGCCAGCAAATATGCCAGCTGTGGCCACAGGACTGGAAAAGGTCAGTTTTCACTCCAATACCTAAGAAGGGTAATGCCAAAGAATGCTCAAACTACCGCACAGTTGCACTCATCTCATATGCTAGTAAAGTAATGCTTAAAATTCTCCAAGCCAGGCTTCAGCAATACGTGAACCATGAACTTCCAGATGTTCAAGCTGGTTTTACAAAAGGCAGAGGAACCAGAGATCAAATTGCCAATATCCGCTGGATCATCGAAAAAGCAAGAGTTCCAGAAAAACATCTATTTCTGCTTTATTGACTAAGCCAAAGCCTTTGACTGTGTGGATCACAGTAAACTGTGGAAAATTCTGAAAGAGATGGGAATACCAGACCACCTGACCTGCCTCTTGAAAAACCTCTATGCACGTCAGGAAGCAACAGTTAGAACTGGACATGGAACAACAGACTGGTTCCAAATAGGAAAAGGAGTACATCAAGGCTCTATATTGTCACCCTGCTTCCTTAACTTCTATGCAGAGTACATAATGAGAAACGCTGGGCTGGAAGAAGCACAAGCTGGAATCAAGACTGACAGGAGAAATATCAATAACCTCAGATGTGCAGATGACACCACCTTTATGGCAGAAAGCGAAGAACTAAAGAGTCTCTTGATGAACGTGAGAGAGGAGAGTGAAAAAGTTGGCTTAAAGCTCAACGTTCAGAAAACTAAGATCATGGCATCCGGGCCCATCACTTCATGGCAAATAGATGGGAATACAGTGGCAACAGTGGCAGACTTTATTTTTCTGGGCTTCAAAATTACAGCAGATGGTGATTGCAGCCATGAAATTAAAAGACGCTTACTCCTTGGAAGGAAAGTTATGACCAACCCAGACAGCATATTAAAAAGCAGAGACATTACTTTGCCAACAAAGGTCCGTCTAGTCAAGGCTATGGTTTTTCCAGTGGTCATGTATGGATGTGAGAGCTGGACTATAAAGAAAGCTGAGCACCGAAGAATTGATGCGTTTGAACTGTGGTGGTGGAGAAGACTCTTGAGAGTCCCTTGGACTGCAAGGAGATTCAACCAGTCTGTCCTAAAGGAGATCAGTCCTGGGTGTTCATTGGAAGGACTGATGTTGAAGCTGAAACTCCAATACTTTGGCCACCTGATGTGAAGAGCTGACTCATCTGAAAAGACCCTGATGCTGGGAAAGATTGAGGGCAGGAGGAGAAGGGGACGACAGAGGATGAGATGGTTAAATGGCATCACCGACTCAATGGACATGGGCTTGGGTGGACTCCGGGAGGTGGTGATGGACAGGGAGGCCTGGCGTGCTGAGGTTCATGGGGTCGCAAAGAGTCGGACATCACTGAGCGACTGAACTGAACTGAATATGTGGGGGGGGGGGAGATTAATATGTAATGCAGTATATATTTCAATAAAAATGCTCAAGCATATCAACAGAATTAGAAAGTATAATAAAGAGGTCAGATGCTAGAACGTATATGGTAGATCACCATAAATACGACAGCTGTGAATTTAGACCTTCCAAGACAGGTATGTTGTTTTGAAACAATGGCACTGTAGTCGGTGACATGGATTTTCCAAAATGTTAACTGCTGATAAAGTTCCAAACAAAACAACTTCAGTTAAGAAACTGAATTAACAGGCTTGACATGTATACACTACTTTATATAAAATAGATAACTAATAAGAACTGACTGTTCAGCACAGGGAACTCTATTCAATACTCTGTAATAATCTATATGGGAAAAGAATCTAAAAGAGTGGATATATGTATAACTGATTCACTTTGCTCTATAGCATAAACACGACATTGTAAATCAACTATATTCCAATAAAAAGTAAACAGAGAAACTTAATTCCCCAAAATTGAATATATATTAAGATGGAGCTAGGGCCTACGCTAATTGTGTTCTCCTTCTACATGAATATTCTGGGCATTTGAAAGCACTGTGGAAAGCAAAAGATTCTTTACAGTCTCGCCCATGCAGGATGTCATGCTCATTCCCCATGCAGCCAAGTTCCTCCCACTAACTTCCACAACATCTCTTAAAGAACAGTTGTTGTTGTTCAGTCCTTCAGTCGTGTCCAATTCTTTGTGACCCCATGGGCTGCAGCACACCAGGCTTCCCTGTCCTTCACTATCTCCCGGAGTTTGTTCAAACTCATGCCCATTCATTCCGTGATGCCATCCAACCATGTCATCCTCTGTCGCCCCCTTCTCCTCCTGCCCTCAATCTTTCTCAGCATCAGGGTCTTTTAAAATGAGTTGGCTCTTTGCATTAGGTGGCCAAAGTGTTGGAGTTTGAGTACTTACTCCACTGAGAACCACTGACCTAGACAATCCAAACATATCATTACTCTAAGTAACAGATGCCTAAAAGAGGCAGGAATTAAAGTGATCTGGAAATAGGAAAGCATGGAAAATGCACATGTAAGCTAAGTCTTAGCATGATGTATCAGTCAGGTGAGGCTAGTCTATGTCATGGTGACAACCAACTCCCCAAAATCAGCAGCTTAAAATAAAGCTTTGTTTTCTGCACAAACTAAACAGCAATCACAGATAAATGCCCAGAATAGCAACGTTCATCAGTGTTCGTTGTCATCTCTCACGGATTAGGCTAAGAAAGCTCCATTTCTACATATGTCCTAAATTGACAGGGGGAAAGATCAGTTCAGTTCAGTCGCTCAGTTGTGTCCGACTCTCTGCGACCCCATGGACTGCAGCACGCCAGGCCTCCCTGTCCATCACCAACTTCCAGAGTTTACTCAAACTCATCTCCATTGAGTCGGTGATGCCATCTAACCATCTTATCCTCTGTCATCCCCTCCTCTCGCCTTCATCTTTCCCAGCATCAGGGTCTTTTCAAATGAGTCGGTTCTTCACATCAGGTGGCCAAAGTACTGGAGTTTCAGCTTCAGCATCAGTCCTTCCAATGAACATTCAGGACTGATTTCCTTCAGGATGGACTGGCTGGATCTCCTTGCAGTCCAAGGGACTCTCAAGAGTCTTCTCCAACACCACAGTTCAAAAGCATCAATTCTTCAGCACTCAGCTTTCTTTGCAGTCCAACTCTCACGTCCATACATGACTACTAGAAAAACCATAGCTTTGACTAGACAGACCTTTATTGGCAAAGTAATGTCTCTGCTTTTTAATATGCTGTCTAGGTTGGTCCTAATTTTTCTTCCAAGGAGCAAGCGTCTTTTTATTTCATGGCTGCAGTCACCATCTGCAGTGATTTTGGAGCCCAGAAAAATAAAGTCTGCCACTGTTTCCACTGTTTGCCCATCTATTTGCCATGAAGTGATGGGACCAAATGCCATGATCTTAGTTTTCTGAATGTTGAGCTTTAAGCCAACTTTTTCACTCTCCTCTTTCACGTTCATCAAGAGGCTCTTTAGTTCTTCTTCGCTTTCTGCCATAAGGGTGGTGTCATCTGCATATCTGAGGGTATTGATATTTCTCCCGTCAATCTTGATTCCAGCTTGTGCTTCATCCAGTCCAGTGTTTCTCATGATGTACTCTTCATATAAGTTAAATAAACAGGGGGAAAAATAGGATAACTCATACTCTGGCTTTTAAAGGCTGACTATCGCTTCTTCTCACACTTGATGGGCAAAGTCATATGGCTGTGCCAGTGGTTCTCAACCAGAGCAACTCTGTCCTTCCAGGGACATTTGGAAATGTCTAGAGACATTTTTGATTGCTACAACTGGAATGGGGGAGAGGGGAGGAAGTGGCAGAGGTGGAGGGCAGAGTACTACTGAGTATCTAGTGGGTCAAGACCAGGGCTACTGCTTAACATCGTGCAATGCACAGTACAGCGCCCCATAAAAAAAATTTACCAAGCCCAAAATGTCAACAGTGCCGAAGCTAACAAACCCAGGACCAAGGCTAATTTCAAGGTCGGGGAGGGAGACAGAAGTACAATATTACCAGGTGCCAGAAGAGCCATGAGAATATTGATGAAATAGTACTACCACATGTGAATAATAATTTGCTAGGCTGAAGGAAAATCATAGGAAAAAGCAGAGGGACAGGAGTGTAGATGTTTCTCCTTGAGCAAGTTTATGGTAGGAAGGGTAGGGGGAGGAGAAACAGCACTGGATCTGCATTAGAAAGAAAACCTTAGTGACAGCACGGAGACAGCTTTGCAAAGAGGAAAAGAACCAGTTAGGAGACAGCGATTAGAAGAATGAGTGGGCCCAGACTAGGGGCATGGGCAATGGAAATCAACAGGATGCTTCTAGGCAAAACAGATGAGAATTTTTTAGTCAACTGCATACAAGGAGTGAAAAGAATAAACAGTCAAAAGATGGCCCATTTTCTAGATAGGTTTACTGAAAGATGAAGAAAGAATAAAAAATTTAAAAGTGGTTAAGTAACAAATTCAGCTTTAAATATGCTTTATTAACATTAAAGATGTTAAGCCATGTCAAAGTCTCTAACACAGAGTCATCAGATGAAGTCACTGTAATAGAACAATCCCACTGCAATGGGAAGCAGGAAGTCAGCAAATGGTATAGAGGTTTGTTCTTACATCTACCTATTTTGTGTTTTGTCCCTAGCCTTGCTATTAAACATAAGGTGCCACATGAAGTTGACCATAGATCTAAAAGCAACTCCATGAAGTATAAAGCCACAATAATTAAAATACTCAGTAAAATTAAACAGGCTGAGTGCTGCCTGGAGAGGCTCTCATGGAGATTCATGAACTTTAATTAATGAATGCTGCCATTTTTTAATTTCTCAGATGTCTGTTTACTTTTGGATGATTACATTTGTAAAACAAACACAGAGGCATATTTTTTAGAAGTTAGTTAAGGATCAAGTATGGGAATATTTGAGAAACTGCTTAAGTTTAACAAGGAAAAAAAACAGCCTGGCCTGGTAAAGTATCATTAGAAAGAATTCCAAGCATAGGCGTACACCAGGGGTGGGGTGGGAGAGGGCACAAGCTTAATTCAATTACCTGAAGACACAAGTTACCCGAAGCACAAGTTACAGCCTAGACTGAGCCTCATCAAAATGAGGGCAGCTGGAAGAAAACCTCCAAGAGTGCAAGGAATTATATGCACAATATTAATTGGCTCAGAAGGTAAAGAATCTGCCTGCAATGCAGGAGACCCAGGTTCAATCCCTGCATCAGGAAGATCCCCTGGAAAAGGGCATGGCAACCCACTCTAGCATTCTTGTCTGGAAAATCCCATGGACAGAAGAACCTGGCGGGCTACAGTCCATGAGTCACAAAGAGTAGGACACAACTAAGTGACTAACACTTTTCAATGATTATAAAGATTTAAGATAAAAATAATACAAAGAAACAAAAAGAACATTTTTTGTGATAACTTTTAAGGTGAACTACAAGGGACAAATTTAAAAATATTTGTTGTTCACCCTCTGGGCTTAGATTTAAATGTCATACTGGTATACCAATTTCATAAATAATTTATTAATAAATAATTTTATTGTAAAATTATTTTTTTCTGAATGAATATATTAAAGGTTGCTAAAAGAAGAATCAACAAAGTCCTCTAGTTGACATGTTTTTTGTCTGCCAGCATATATTTTCCTTTCTGTAACAGTACTCTGATTTCCCAAGGAGAATCTACCCAGGCAGGTGGGATAATCCCACTTCTGCCTAACCAGAGTCACCTCCATGGCATATCAGCTGTTTCAAAACTGGGAGAGGACCCAAGTCAGGCTAACGACACAGCTCTAGGACTTCTGTTGGAACTACAGACAGAAAAAAAAAAAAAAGGCCTTTCTTTGCTGGACCTGAACTTGAAGCTGGGAGCAGTCAGTCTGGAGTCTGCCTGCTCAGTCACTCAGTCGTGTCTGACTCTTTGCAACCACATGACTGTAGCCCACCAGGCTCCTCTGTCCTTGGGATTCTCCCGGCAAGAATACTGGAGCGGGTTTCCATTTCCTCCTCCAGGGGATCTTCTCGATCCAGGGATCAAACCCACGTTTCTTATGTCTCCTGCATTGGCTGGTGGATCCTTACCACTAGCACCACCTGAGACTTAAACTAACAGGAAGAGAAGCACAGCCAGAAGACAGAATCCTGATGATACTGGCTCCTTGTGACCCCAGACCCAGCACTCTGAGCCCAGCTCTGATTCCACACCAAATCAATGCATTCCCTTTTCACTTGACTGCAACATATTTCCCAAATTAACTGAACAAAAATTGACTTAATTGAGGACCTATTGTATAGCACAGAGAACTATACTCAATATTTTATGATAATTTATAAGGGAAAAAAGCCTGAAAAAAACATATATATATCTGAATCACTGCACTGTACACTTGAAACTAACACGACATTGTAAATCAACTCTATGCTTCAATTTTCTTTAGAACTGAGTTAACAACATTCTCAGAGATAAGAGTAATATAATACAAAACACATATATCAACAATAATAACCAATAATTTTGTCAGTAACACAGATAACGAGTACTTTAAAACAGCAGTTGCCAAACTGGTCTCCAGTCCACTTACTTACATGCTTAATTATTGAGAATTCCAAACAACCTTTGTTTACATGAGTTACATCTATTAATATTTACCATATCAAAAGTTAAAAATGTTTACTCTATCCAATTAACTTAATAAATCCATTACATATTAATATAAATTTTATGAAAAATAAGTATTTTCTAAAACAAAAAAGTCAACATTCTGAATGACAAGATTTTTGTTTTTGCATATTTCTTTAATGTCTAGCTTAAAGAGAGGACAGCTGGATTCTCCTAAGCGCTGCTGCATTCAATCTACTGTGATGGTTAATGTTTATGAAGAAAATGAGCCTCACACAGACAAGTAATTGGAAAAGACAGGAATATTTTAATGGCCCTTTTATATAATGATGGCTGTTCATCTTTTATTCAACGCAAAATGCAACAGATGGCAATTCCTAAAAGTTTGTTGCAATGTGGAATCTGAAACTGTATCAATGAACTTCTTGGCTCTGTTACATAAAAATCCATTGGTCCATATTACACTTTGAATGGCTCTCCTACCCGCACATGATTTGTAACATCATCCATTGGTCATCTAGAAAAATACTGGTTCAATGAGTTATACAGACCTTCCCAGGGTTGACACATTTCTTATAGAATACATTTTTAAAAAATCACATTCCTAAATATCATCACCAATCTCATCAGAAAACTCTTTTAAGTACTGGGAAGCTAGCAAGCCCATGGTGGCAGGTACACATTTTCCAGAAATCTAACTTTCACTTGAAAAGACTAGATTCTTATCACTGGTAGCAACCAGTTATTACCCTTGAATGGCAGGCTCACTTCATTCACTTTCAACGGAAACGCCTGCCAAATATCCAAGTCTAAGTAATGACAGTTTACTATTCTTTTAAGTAAAAATAAAAGTAGTGTTCCATTTAAAAAGCGGCGAGTGCTTTTCCTAGAGATGAACTTTGTACGTCGATGTGCAGAAGAACTTTATGCACACCTCAATTTTTTAAATATTTATTTATTTATTGTTGTTGTTTAGTGGCTAAGTTATGTCCGATTGTTTGCGTCCCCATGGACTGTAGCCCCACCAGGCTCCTCTGTCCGTGGGATTTCTCAGACAAGAATACTGGAGTGGGTTGCCATTTCCTTCTCCTGGGATCTTCCCCACCCAAGGATCAAACTCTATCGTCTCCTGCACTGGAAGGCGGATTCTTTATCACTGACCCACCAGGGAAGCCCACTTTATTTATTAACTTATTTAATATTTATTTGGCTGTGTTGGGTCTTAGTTGCGGCATGCAGGCTCTGCTGCGGTGAAGAGACTCATTGTGGTGCGTGGTCTCAGCAGCTGGGCTTTACTTGCTCTGTGCTCAGCATGCAGCATGTGGGACCTTAGTTGCCAGTCCAGGGAATCGAACCCGTGTCCCCTGCACTGCAAGGCAGATTTTTAACCACTGGACCACCAGGGAAGTCTCCACACATTTATTTAATCATACTGAAAGGATATGCACTCCAGGGTATAGATTTTGAAAATTAAAACATTTTACTGCTTTACCAAGGAAATTTTTAAGTGAAATTGGCATTTTTTTTCAAATGCTTAACGTGTGTTTGGTACCACTGCCTTGCTTCAAACTAAGGTGCCAGCAGTCTACCCACCACTGCTTCCTCATCATCAGTGCAAACGCCAACATAGCAACAGTGCACATAACGTCTGTTTTATTATAAGAATGATTTTGCTTTCATGAACCCCTAGAAGGGACATGGGGATTCCTAGGAGTCTGTCAACCACACTTTGGAAAACACTGTTTTAAAAATTCGTAAAGTAGGGTGGATTTTAAAAACTGGAAACTGAAAAATACATTTCATAAAACTTCATAACTGAAGAAGACTATCAAGTCATCAAGCCTATTCTTTCAAACAGGGGCTATACCAGAATTCCCCCGCAGGTCACACCAGCCCTACTAAATCTACACTGAGTGGGGCCCTAACTTTAAAAGCATCCCGAGTCTGAGGTGCTATCAATTCCACAAAGCACTGATGTAGTCTGTACTAGTCTACATGCTTCACTTTACAAATTACCAGAAAGACAGTGGAACAAACTGCAATGTCACGGATATATGAAATGATTAAAAAGACTAATTACATAGAAATTGTGCCATTTTTATTATTAGCCAGCTGCTTAATTTCAACATCTGTATACATAAAATTCTTCCTTCAACTAGTTTTGGTAGACCTGTATGACACAGATGCACCGAGTGTTACTTTAAACAGTGATTCCTGTTTATCTCACCACATTAAGCACTACTTTCAGTTGTCCTCTCATCAGATGATTCAATTATTACAATGACTGGCCACCTACTGATATCAAATGCTCCAGAATTCATTAGTGAATACCACAAATAACCTTAATCCAGTCTTACATTCAGAAATACATTTTGAAAAACGTAAAAGATCTGAATTACACACATTCATCTACATTAAGATTAAAAAAAATTATACCTCACTCATACCAAAGACAAATATTCAGGAGTCCTTTTTTTTTTTTCTAAACATCATAGAAGATTTGCATTCTAAACACGCAGATTGGGGTTTGATGAATTTTAAGTAAATTACTCCAGTGCACCAATGACTGCAAAATAAAGCTTATATTGCATCAAAACAAATGAAGCAATAAAGATAAGCATACTAACATATCCAAAGACTTTAAAATCAAGAGGTTCTTTTTTTTTTAAACAATATAGATTCCCATGCCTCCTCCACTCCATTCTCATCCTGAATCCATGTGTTTGGGGGTATTGGGACATGCAGAAGGGACAAAGAATATTGTTTTATTTTTTTAAAATAGCTCGTCCAGATGCAACTACTGGTAAATCAGCACTTGTGAACTACTTCAGGTAATGTAATTGGTGAACTGATCATGCTCTCCTGGATGATCTCTAAAGAACTGCTAATGGGGCTTCCCTGATGGTCCAGTGGTTAAGTAAGAATCTGCCTTGCAATGCAGGGAACACTGGTGTGATCCCTGATCCACGAAGATCCCACACGCTGCAGGGCAACTAAGCCCACGTGCCACTGCTACTGAAGCCCACGCCTAGAGCCTGAGCTCAGCCCCAAGAGGAGTCCTGGCCACGAGAAGCCCTTGCACTACAACCAGAGAAAGCCTTCACCCCGCAACAAAGACCCAGCACAGCCAAAATGAAAGAATTAATTTTTAAAAGAACTCACTAGTTGGGCTTGTTGAACAACCATCTCATAGTGTGTATGTTAGTTAACCTCTGACAGTAAAATCTAAATCAATGCAACTCGCTTCTCAGGAACTAATGAAGTGACTGGTTAACTGCTGCCTACAAAATTCAATGGTTTCCAAGTAGATCAACCCCCTATGAAGACCAAATTCCCACTGGGAGTTTAGATGCAAAGTTCAGCATCTAACTCAAGTCATTAGTCGTTAAAAGGAGCCCAAGTAAGCATTTTAGAATGTGTTAAAATATCAACTTCCTATTTAGGATAGCAATGATAAACCAACTTCTCAGCAGGGGAAATACAGCTTCCTAAAACTTGGTACCAGACAACTCAAATGAAATGTAAAACGAAGAAAGGTTCAAACAGGAGACAGACAGAGGGACAGACTTGGAAGCAAAAGAAATATGGCAATACCTTCAAGGAACCATGTGAATGTCTAAATCACTGTATTAAAGAATGTAAAGCTGACACAGTGAATCAGTTAAAAAATTTTAAAAAGAAGTCAGAGGACCCTAATAGCTCAACCATTTTGGAACTCTGATCTGGCTGCACCCCAAGCCAACTGAGTCACAATTTCTGGAAGTGCGATCCAGCCATCAGTATTTTGCAAAACTCCCTAAGAGATTTCAAAACACAACCAAGGTTGAGAATCACTGCTTTAAACCTTGAGAGTAAAAAAAAAAAACAAACAACAAAAATATGAACCCCACACAGTAACAAGTTGACCAAAATGCAAACAATTCTCATTTAAAATGTAAATAATGAAGTATAGACTTTAAATTTAAAGGGTATTTAGAATTATCACCAACTTTAAATTAAGACGTAAAAACAGACTCTTTACAGTATGTAGTAGCTACCTGACCTATAATTCGCAGTAGTAAATACTCAAAACTTAATTATAAGATTCTGATGATCTACCATCTCAGTTCTACGTAGGTAAGTGCTACCCTCGTTTTTATCCACTCTCACAGTTAAACAAATTTTCCTGGATGCCAAGTACACCATGTAATAGTGTCAAGGTGACACAACCTAAAATACTTTGTTCCCGAGAAGCTGGAATTTAGCCACATTTCCTATCACCAAAATTACACATTTTAGGATGAGGGGGGAAAAATCCAAAAATTCTAAATATGACTCATTACTAAGCATATGTTTGGGCATATTATTTATGCCTGAAAGTTGCTCAAATGAATAATATCTAGACTTATTTGTCAACTGCTTGAATTTCCTTTTTTGATTTTTTTAATTTCTCTTTTTAAAACAATTAAACTCTCATCAACTGTGGAGCAAAGAATCCAAAATTTAATTTAACAAAATGGTATTAAATTCTGGATTAGGTTTATCTAACAATGAAATCAATCGAAACCATTTCCATCAGATTAGTTTTACACATAATAGTCACTTTTAATCATCACTGAAGCAAAACAAAAATTTCTGCCTAACTACACAATCTTGTAGTACAAAATATAAAGGAAATCCAAACATGTACAAAGAACACTGAAATGACTAACATGTTCAATGAATGAAAAAATCTGGGGGAAAAAAAAAGCATAAGCTAGAGGGGGACACAATAGAACTAAGTTTACACATAAGAAAAATAATGTATGTTCTCACCAAAATGGACAAAATTTTAGATGAGACTAAATATGCATTTTACATATAATGAGGCAGATCCTGTAGGGTTAACTGCCCTAGTAGAGGCCTCAGCAATTCACAGCTCAATTAGAATAGTGTCTAATGATGTTACTATAACACCAGCTGAATCAGAAAAAAACTTCCAAGCCAGAGAGCTGGAGTGTGACTGGACAGCATAAATTAGTTTATCACTTGGGCGGGCGGAGGGCGGGTAGGGGGGTGGAGGGGAGGATCTGAAGGAGAATGCAGGAAAATAAATTCACACACAAGTGGTGAAACAGCTCAACTAAAATGTGGCTTAAGAAAGTGAAGCACAGGTTTTTATAAGCAAATAAGACTTGCTGCTTCCCAGTATAAGCAGAATTGCTTCGAACAGCAAAGCCATCGAAAAAGGTCAATGATGCATATAAAACTTATTTTAAAAAACTTCACAATGACTTTCTCAGCACAGGTTTTCATTAAATCTGAAACCGACTTGCAGTTTTTTCTAAGCTTAAGATTTACAACTAAGGAACTTAACTAAACAAAGAAGTTTCTACATAGGCACTTAATTTAAAAATTAAGATGTAATACCTCTTTAAATCAAGTTCCCCCCAAAACCTGGAAAGCAAAGAAAAAGACACTTCTATTAACAGACTCACAAAATGTTATATCAATTTTCTCTAGAAAGAGTTTGTTTTAACTCCAACAACTTAAACCTACGTAATTCATCACCACTCTTAGACCTAAATAGACTCCAAATTTTAAAAGCCTGGCCTACCTGTAGTATTTGTACTGTAACAAACCCATTTAAGAAAGTAAAATTGTAACATTAAGGAAGAAACATTAATAAAAAAAATCATACTTTAAGATGATGATATCAATCATTTACAACTTGAAATGTCAAATACTAATCATATCAGAACTTTCCAAAAGAGAAAATAAATCCTTTAGCAGAAAAAGAAAAGCTGCACACTAGCACTCCCCAAGCTGAAATAAATTCTAAGTACAACATAGCAAAGACAACATATGAAAACTGCAATAAAAATTACTGAAATGCAATGGACAAAATCCAGTAAAGTTCATAAACATATTTATTTCTGTATTTTCTATTAGGACTAAATAGTTTCTACCAGAAAAAAAGTACTGAACCTACTTTTTAAACGCCCTGAGACTGAAAGGATGCTAACTAAGCCTTGCAAAAGTCAAAGGTTGTTAAAATCAGCCAAGACGACGTGCTTTCAGAAAGTCAATTCAGACTAATTAAAATGATTCCCCATTATATTTATTATTCCTAAATAAGCTGGCAGTTTCACCTTAAACTATAGTCCAAAAAACTAAAGGCATCAAGAAACTAAATTTAAAATAAACCATTTGGAAACAGGCAAATATACTTATTTTCAAAAATTTTACTACGGTTTTCAAGGGGGAAATATTAATAACCATCAATTTTCAGCAGTTTTTTTTTTTAAACCTCTCTATATTGCCCCCCCCCCAAAAAAATCTTTCAAGTTAACCAAACACACCCACTTCTTCGAAAATCTCAAATTCAGCTTGAGATATCACAAGAGCAGTTTGGGGCTTGAGATGGAGCCACCGCCCTACACAGCCTACACCGATTTCACGCTCAGTACTTGCAGTCGGAGCAATAAAATAAGTTGGCTATTTTTCACTACGAGTGCGGGGCGGGCTGGTCAGTTAAATGCTAATCATGTTTTCTGCACACCGCCATCACCCACGATACTCAAAAAAGTAAAGTCAACAAACCAAAGCCAGAAACACGAACTGGAGGGACACAACCAGGAAGAGAAAATAAGGGACAAAGAGAAAAAGAAAACAACTGCTCGAGAAAAGAAATGAAGACAGACCATTCACAACTTTCATTCAGACCGAAGGCAGCCCGCTCCCGCCGGGGCCGACAAGCTCCGCCGTGAGGGACAGGGTAAACTACCTCAGAACAACAAAGAACGGCGACGGCCGCGGCAGCACGCCCAGCGCGGGCTCCACTCGGCTCCGCGGCGGACCGCGCGGGCAACTCGGGGCCGCAGGACCGACTCTAGAGCCCGAGGGACGCGAGGTGCCGCGGCCCGGCCCGTCAGGCGGCCGCGCCGGTTCTCTGGGCCGGGCCCGCCGGCCTCCCGCGCGCGCTCCCCGCCGCCGCCACCGCCGGGAGCCCGCCCCGGGGCGGGGAAGCCGCGAGCGGGGGCGCGCGGGCCCGGCCCGGGAGAAGGGGAGGGGGACATGGCGCGTTACCTGGGCCCGGGCGACGGCGAGGGGCTTCCGCTCTCCCGCCGCGGCTCGTCCCTCCGCCCGGCGGGCCCCGGCGCGCTCCTCGCCCCCCACCCCGAGGGGTCCGAGCCAGGCCGCCCGCTTCTCGGCGCCGCGCCGCTGCCCGCGCGGGCCGGGCCGCCTCCGAGCTCCCGGGCCGCCCCGCGGCAGGGCCGGGGCAGGGGGGTGCCCCTCTCGCGGAGCGCCCGGCTCCCCTCACCCGCTCCCGCCCCCTTGGGCGGCCGCGGAGCTGAGGGGAGGGCGGGAAGGGGGCCTCCGGACGACAGCGGGCGGCTACGAACGCGGGCTCCGCCACTAGAGCCGCTCCGTTACCGCAGCGGCAGCGGCGGCGACGACGACCAGGGCCGTGTTGTTGCTGCCAACTTGTCGGGAGGACACTGAGCATGCGCGCGCGGAGACCACATCCGGGTAATTTCAGGGTTTGGCCTTTTCTCCCCCCGCGTCCCCGCCCCACGCAGCTTTTCTTTCTCTCTCTGCCCCCGCCCCGCCCCCTCCCCGCTGGCGTGACCGGAGGGTCGCTCTGCGCAGGCGCCAGCGGGCCAGGGCCGGCGGCGGGGAGCTCCAAATCCCCGCCTGGTCCCAGGCCCCGGCGGGGTGCGCTACCCGCAAAGGTCGGGGGAGCGGCTGCTCCGTGGGCGTCCCTTTGCCACAAAGTACCCAAACAGCGCTGGAGAGCTCGGCGTGTTAGTGGGTGTCTGCACTGGAGAAGGAAATGGCAACCCACTCCAGTATTCTTGCCTGGAATCCCAGGGATGGGGGAGCCTGGTGGGCTGCCGTCTATGGGGTCGCACAGAGTCGGACACGACTGAAGCGACTTAGCAGCAGCAGCAGCAGCAGCAGCAGTAAGTTTATAAACAACGATCAAGCGGGCCTCGTGTTTTGTTTTTTTTTTTTGAGGGGCTGCGTGGCCGCAAAAAATGAGACTTGGTAACAGCTTGCTTTGGGGAGAACGTAGCGGGTTATTTGGGAAAGAAACTGGGGTGACCGCACCTTCCCTCTCCGCCAGCCCTGGGTCCTTAGATCCTGCTGCTGCTGCTAAGTCTCTTCAGTCGGGTCCGACTCTGTGCGACCCCATAGACGGCAGCCCACCGGGCTCCCCCGTCCCTGAGATTCTCCAGGCAAGAACACTGGAGTGGGTTGCCATTTCCTTCTCCAATGCATGAAAGTGAAAAGTGAAAGTGAAGACGCTCAGTGGTGTCCGACTCTTAGCGACCCCATGGACTGCAGCCCACCAGGCCCCTCCGTCCATGGGATTTTCCAGGCAAGAGTACTGGAGTGGGGTGCCGTTGCCTTCTCCTTAGATCCAGAGGTGTTTAAACTCACGAGATGCCTTCTTAGGTTGAGCAGGACAGATCATGGAACCACAGATTTGAGAGTCTGAACAGGTGTTGTAGTTCCTGAATGGTTCCTGTTGGAAGAGGTTTAGGCGGAACCTCGGAGCTGGAAGGGACTTTCGGGGTCCTACAGCACACCTGTTAAGTACGTTACCTGCTGGATAAAGGAAAGGTGTAAACTCCACTTTTGACCTTATACTTGTGTTATTTGAAAGTTTTACGAGATGAATGCATTTACTCGATGTTTTTAAAGTTTCAGAAAACACATACTATTTACATATATCTTTTCCTCACCAACCAGGAAATAAGAAGAGGTGGCAAGAGTACACAGAAGAACTGTACAAAAAAGATCTTCACGACCCAGATAATCACAATGATATGATCACTCACCTAGAGCCAGACATCCTGGCATGTGAAGTCAAGTGGGCCTTAGAAAGCATCACTATGAACAAAGCTAGTGGAGGTGATGGAATTCCAGTTGAGCTATTTCAAATCCTCAAAGATGATTCTGTGAAAGTGCTGCACTCAATATGCCAGCAAATTTGGAAAACACAGCAGTGGCCACAGGACTGGAAAAGGTCAGTTTTTGTTCCAATCCCAAAGAAACGCAATGCCAAAGAATGCTCAAACTACCACACAGTTGCACTCATCTCACATGCTAGTAAAGTCATGCTCAAAATTCTCCAAGCCAGGCTTCAACAGTACATGAACCGTGAACTTCCAGATGTTCAAGCTGGTTTTAGAAAAGGCAGAGGAACCAGAGATCAAATTGCCAATATCCGCTGGATCATCAAAAAAGCAAGAGAGTTCCAGAAAAACATCTATTTCTGCTTTATTGACTATGCCAAAGCCTTTGACTGTGTGGATCACAATAAACTGTGGAAAATTCTGAAAGAGATGGGAATACCAGACCATCTGACCTGTCTCTTGAGAAACCTGTATGCAGGTCAGGAAGCAACAGTTAGAACTGGACATGAAACAACAGACTGGTTCCAAATAGGAAAAGGAGTACATCAAGGCTGTATATTGTCACCCTGCTTATTTAACTTCTATGCAGAGTACATCATGAGAAACGCTGGGCTGGAAGAAACACAAGCTGGAATCAAGATTGCCGGGAGAAATATCAATAACCTCAGATATGCGGATGACACCACCCTTATGGCAGAAAGTGAAGAAGAACTAAAGAGCCTCTTGATGAAAGTGAAAGAGGAGAGTGAAAAAGTTGGCTTAAAGCTCAACGTTCAGAAAACTAAGATCATGGCATCTGGTCCCATCACTGCATGGGAAATAGATGGGGAAACAGTAGAAACAGTGTCAGACTTTATTTTTTTGGGCTCCAAAATCACTGCTGATGGTGATTGCAGCCATGAAATTAAAAGACGCTTACTCCTTGGAAGGAAGGTTATGGCCAACCTAGATAGCATATTTAAAAGCAGAGACATTACTTTGCCAACAAAAGTCCGTCTAGTCAAGGCTATGGTTTTTCCAGTGGTCATGTATGGATGTGAGAGTTGGACGGTGAAGAAAGCTGAGCGCCGCAGAACTGATGCTTTTGAACTATGGTGTTGGAGAAGACTCTTGAGAGTCCCTTGGACTGCAAGGAGATCCAACCAGTCTGTCCTAAAGGAGATCAATCCTGGGTGTTCATTGGAAGGACTGATGTTGAGGCTGAAACTCTGATACTTTGGCCACCTCATGCAAAGAGTTGACTCATTGGAAAGGACCCTAATGCTGGGTAGGATTGGGGGCAGGAGAAGAAGGGGACAACAGAGGATGAGATGGTTGGATGGCATCACTGACTCGATGGACATGGGTTTGGCTAAACTCTGGGAGTTGGTGATGGACAGGGAGGCCTGGCATGCTGCAGTTCATGGGGTCGCAGAGAGTTGGACACGACTGAGTGACTGAACTGAACTGAAGGAAATATTTCTGTTGGGGGTCCCACCAAGATGACTGTCGGAAGGTTGTAAAGTCATTTCTTAAGTCTTGTCACTCAAAATCTATCTTCTCCCCCAACTAGGTTTTACTCCCAGGGCCCTAACCGCATCCTGTGCTCTTTCCTTTTCTCCCCAGAAGCCTCTAAAACTGTCATCTTTAAACTGGTGTCCCCTGGGCTTTATGAAGACTTTCCAAGACCAGTTTTAAGGTGTTCATTTCCAGATGCCTCACCAGCATGTGTTCTATGGTCTAAAATTGCTCAGCTTGGGAGTTCCCTGGCCATCCAGTGGTTAAGCCTCCAGGACACAGGTTCAATCCCTGGTGACAGAACTAAGATCCTGCATGCTGCATGTGACCAGAGATTTTTTTTTTTTAATTGCTCAGCTTAAGAAAGCACCTAAAGACACAGCATCCCCTTTCAAAACTGTTCAACTCCCACCATACAAACCCAAGTAAAAACCCACCCATTACTCAGGCGCATAGATCCAAGATGTAGAAAACCTCTAGGACAGTTCAGAGGAACATTCAGAAATTGGTGTCCTGCTAAAAAGTGACTCAGAACAAATGGGTTATAAGTTATCTTACAAGTCAGGTGGCTTCCAGTTCTTTGCTATCAACAAAATTGAAGGAAACTTTACGTGATTTGATAACAGATCACCATGTGATTCTTGGCAGTAAACTCGGAAGAACTTAGAGAATTGAGTAACTTTGCTAAATCTAAACTTCTTCCATTCCTGTCTCTAGTAGTTATCTATACACATGCATCTTGTCACCTTTGCCGTACTCTATTGGAAGCAAATCACCAGTCCCAGCCCCATTCAAGGGGAGGAGACCACATCAGGCATGTGTTCCTGGAGGCCAGATCCTGTGGGGCCACATTAGAGTCTATCTGTTTACTCATGCAAGAGACAGTTCCTATAAACTCAACCTCCTCAGGATTTCTTCGGATTCCTTTCAGGTCCTGGTTTAAGGGAAAACTGACTTCCCTGGGGCACTGTTTACCCTTCCCCTCTCAAGTAGTAGATCCTGTTTTTTCAACCATGAGCCTCATAGACTGGGCTTGGAGATGAGGTGAGCATCCTGCTTGCGCTTCCACGGTGTTTCTAGACCATCCTCTCTTCTTCCTATTCACCTGCGGCTTTAAATCTTGTCATCCAGTGTCCCTCATCATCGCTCACGTTCCCCCTCATTTTTTCATCATTTGCTCTCATCAGGCCCTCCAACACCATTTCAGTCCTAACCCTAGGCAGTTATACTATAATACGTATATACTCCGATGATCATCCACCTTCCCTAACCTCTCAGTTCCTTGACTTCTCCTCTGAGGATCTAGTCCTGCCCTCACTGCGCCTCTCATTCCCTTGGCATAATCAAGGAAGTCTCGTCAAACTTGGCAATTTTCTCCATTATCACAATTTCAAACACCTCACTCTGAATACTACGTCTTGTTCCCATATTTCCCTGTAGTACTCTAACTCCAACAGTTCTGCAACCCACTTACCACTCTCTCCCATCCTTAAAAGTGAGTCGCTCAGTCATGGCCAACTCTTTGTGATCCCATGGACTATACAGTCCATGGAATTCTCCAGGCCAGAATAGTGGAGTGAGTAGCTGTTCCTTCTCCAGGGGATCTTCCCAACCCAGGGATTGAACCCAGGTCTCCCGCATTGCAGGCAGATTCTTTACCAGCTGAGCCAGTCCCATCCTTAGCCAACTTAAATTCCTGGCCAGTCATCCCACAGTCACTCTCTTGCACACACTCTCAACCCTCTTCCCTCTTCCCAGGCAAAACCACAGTCCTGATTCAAGCCCGCTCTCCATCTGTTTCATGTCAGCCCCGTGCATCTGAGTGTGGCTAAAGAAGAACACAGTCACTAACCGGCTTCACTTTGATTTCATCACCATGAACTGCCCGTGGGCCCTTAGTGCTTGCTGCCCAGGAATCCTCCTTCCCTCCTCCGTTCTTCTAGATGTCAGACCTCCTCTGTCCTCCAACCTGTACCCTCTTCCCTCCCATCCTCACTGATTCACGACCTTGCTTCCTATTCCACTGAGAAGGTTGAACTAATGAAACAAAAACTTCCACGGCATCTCACTATCTCATCTACCCATAAACCACATACTAGCCTCTGTAACCTCTTCTCCACCCTCCCTTCCATTATGTAGGTGAATTTTCCATGCTCTGAACTAAAGCTAGTGCCTCCACTAAAGGCAAGAGACCCCAATATTGTCTTGATTAATCAAGATTATCACCACGACTCCACCAATTGTCCCCCCTCCTCTTGTATCAATGTTTCCCTCTCTAGTAGCTGATTCCCATAAGCTTATAAACAGCTCTTATTTCTCCAGTCCTACCAAATCTTCTATTTGATCCACTTCCACTGGCAATAACCTTCCCATTTCTCTGCTTCCTTTACAACAAAACTCCTAAGAGTTTCCTGTGCTGTCTCTTGTTCTTCTCCCACTCTAGAGCAACAGAACACATACCATATGGTACAATTAATGCAAAGATCAAAAGCATGCCAAATATAATGTGTATGTTACGACTGTACACGTATGTAATAGAATCGTATCAACACACATGAAATTACATATGTGCATATTTTATGTCTTGAGCCGAGAGGGTCTCCCACACTCTCTTAAACCCCCTCCATTCATGCTTTCATCCTTATCAGGTTATCAAAACTGTTCTTGTTGAGGTGAACAGTGACTTCACATTGCCTAAGTCCAATGACCTATTCTCAATTATCATCTTAAATTGACCTGTCTGTAACAGCTGACACAGCTAACCACTTGATTCACCCTTTAAAAAAAAAACAAAAAACTGTACCCTCTTGCTTTTCCTCCTCATCACTTCATCAGATCCTTCATTCCCTGACTTCTTTCTTTTTTGTTGATTCTATCTCTTCTCCCAGACCTTGTAAAGGCCCAGGGCTCATTCCTTAGATTTATTCTGTTTTCTTTATCTACTCACATTTCACTGGTGATCTAATCAGGTCTCCTGACTTGCAGTACCCTGTAAGATATATGATACCATCGTATAGGATGACAACTCCCAAATTTATATCTTTATCTCCGACCCTTCATCTGAACTCCAGATGATGATACCAGCAGCCTGCTACACGTCTTCTCCCTCAGATCTCTTCAGCCCAACAACTTCCCTATCTCTGTTGATGACATGTCCATCCTTGAAGTTCCTCAGACCAAAAACCCTGGAGTCATGCTAGACTTCCCTCTTTCTTATCCATCCCACGTCTAGTCCAGAGTCAGAGTATCCCTTACCACCTCCACTGGTCCCCTGGTCCATTCCACCACCACCTAATGCTAGAGTTAGTCTTCTCAAAGCTCTGCCTGCTTTCATGCTTGCCCCTTAGAGTCTATTCTCAGCATAACAGCCAGAGTGATCCTCCTAAAATATACATCTGCTTAAATCCCTTCTGTGGCTCCTCATTTCATTCAGAGTAAAAGTCTATATCCTTAAACGAGTCTGCAGGGTTCTGTGAGATCGACACCACCGTCACACTTCTGATCCTTACCTCTCTGATCTCATCTTCTGTTCCTCCTCTCCTGGATGACTCTGCTCTGGCCTTACTGACCTCCTACCTGACCTCAGAAGACACCAGCCAAGCTCACAAGGTAGGACCTTTGCATTAACTGTTCCCTCTTCTTGCCACCCACTTCCCCAGATATCTGCATTGCTAACTCCCACACCTACTTCAGTCAAATACCATCTTCTCCCTGAGGCCCACTCTGACCTTTTTAAAATCACAGCCTATTCTGAACCCTCACTCTAAACCCCAGGTCCCGCTTCGCCTGCTGTGTCTTCCCACAGCTGTTATCTTCTAACAGACTGTACTGTTTACTTGTGTGTGATGTGTACTGCTTATTGTCTGTCAGTTATTATTCCCCTAGAATGTCGGCTCCACAAGAGCAGACATTTGTCTGTAGTGTTTACTAGTTTATCCCAAGTGCCTAGAGTTCCTATTGCCATGTAGGAGGTGCTCAATAAATATTTGTTGAATGAATGAACAAAATGTTTCATGCTTCTATCCTTACAAGCGTAAACTAGAAATAGAGTTGACTCTGAACCCTCTTTTATTCCAGCAAAAATATTTTACACTTTAACAGTTGTTTTTTTTAATTGGAGGATAATTGCTTTACAAAGTTGGGTTCGTTTCTGCTGTAATTTTAATAGTTGATTAAAATTCATAATATGTAATTTAGATAAATTGGATATTCAAAATTGAACCAAAAATAACAAAATTGTATTGGTAATACAATCAACATAAATGTTTTAAACTTAGGGACTCAAAGCTTTTTTTAATTTTTTATAAGGAAATACAATAGGCTGATCAATAAAAGACTTTGCAGCCTAAAATATCACATTAAAATATTCAGGGGCAAGTGGAATAGAAATACAAGATACAGGGAAAAAGTATTGTGTTAAATTTCTCTTAAAGAATTGCTTGTTCATGTTTTTTTAAATGGACGCTAGATGCATCATGGTATTTAGATTCCATTGGATACATTTAAAGAATGATGTAACAATCTTATTTTTAAACGACAATACCTATAATATGCCAGAAATATCAAACTTTTCCATTATTTAAACTTAAGATGAAATATTTTACATATGACCTTTAAAAATACGAGAAGAAACATAATTTGTCAAATTTCTTTTAGGAGATAAGTAAGAAATTTTGAAGACCACAGCCCCAGAGGAGATAAGCTGCCCCCTTTCCTGAAACCTCCCTGAATAAAACACCTCATTTCCCAGATCCATCCTGTCCTGGGCAGGCAAAGGTTTGAAAGCTTTCTTCCTCTTTTATCTTTTTTGATGGCTCCACCTCCTGTGAAATGGACCTTCCCCAAAGACCCTGATGGGTGGGAAAGATTGAAGGCAGGAGGAGAAGGGGGCGACAGAGGACGAGATGGTTGGATGGCATCATCGACTCAATAGACAGGGATTTGAGCAAACTCCAGGAGATGGTGAAGAACAGGGAACCCTGACGTACTGCAGTCCACGGGGTAGCAAAGAGTCAGACACAACTTAACATCTGAACGACAGGGTGAGGAGAATCCAGAGCTTTAACTTTTTCATCCCAGAAGTGGAGACAGAGAGCTCTCACCTCTTGCACTGCCCACCTAGGAAAGAATAGGATAATACAGTATTCCTCTGGAAATGGCCTAGTAGTTAATAGCTCACAGCTCCAGGCAAGAGTTAGTACATAGATATTTTAGAGTTAACCCAGCGTTTTGAATTTTGTTTTTACAGTTACCCAAGTTGCCTTTGAAAAATCACTTGACATTGATTAACCTGAATACTATAAGTGATTCTCACATTCCTAAAAGCACTATAGTAAACCCTGTCATCTCCTTTGACTTAAAGTATGACTGACGTGCATTTGACTTATCAAGTGATTTGTTCTTTTAGCTTTGTTTTGTTTAGTCACTAAGTCGAGTCTGACTCTTGTGACCCCTGGGCTGTAGCCCACCAGACTCCTCTGTCCGTTGGGGATTTTCCAGGTAAGAATATTGGAGCAGGTTGCCATTTCCTTCTTCGGGGGCTCTTCCCAGCCCAGGGATCGAACCTGTGTCTCCTAATTGCAGGCAAATTCTTTACCCCTGAGCCACCAGGGAAGCCCTCTTTCAGCTCTCTAGGTGGCCAAAGCCAGACTCGGTGAGGAAGAGAGTAGGCGGACGGAGCCAAGGCTCCATTCCCTCCCTTCCTTCCTTCCTCCCTCCCTCTCTGTTTTCTTTCCTTGCTAAATGGCTGTAAGAGCCAGATCCAGCAGGGGCCACAGGAGCAGCTGTAGACAGAATCTGACAGAATACCAGAGTGGAGGGTGGGGGTAGGTGGGGAGGGGAATGTGAATGGAGTGTGAATCCATAGTCTCTGTTCAAAAGATTAAATTGAAACTTGAAATTCAGAGTGACTAGAATGTATCTTCTTCTTTCTCTCCTTTAAGACTCAGTGATCCTCTAGCATCCCTGGTGTTTGTCCGGGTTGGGCACCCTTTCTTTCTGCTCCTAGACTGGACTGTGAGTTCTCTGAGGACAGAGGTTCTCTTTTCCGGCCCTGGGCAGAATATCTAACAGTGGGCCATTCGTGGAATGTTCGAATGTTTGTTGAATGAATGCGCAGAGGGGAGAGGTGGGAGCTAAGACTGGGAAGATAGGTTCGGAGCCAGGCTGTGAAGGAAGACACGCTCATGAGTCGAACTCCAGTGGAAGACGGATACGTTTGGGTTTTGTTTACAGTTTTATTGAGGTATAATCTGCATTAGACTACAATCTACATTAACTTTTTTAAGTAGAGAGTGAATTTAGATAAATGTATACATCGTGCAATCACCACCACGAACCAGTTTTAGAATACTTCCATCACTCCAGAATGTTCCCTTCTACCCCTCTGCAGTCAGTCCTCACCTCCATACTCCAGACCGCAGGTAACCCCTGATATGCCTCCTGTTGCTAAGGTTTTGGTTTTTCTAGAATTTCATATAAATAAAATCGTATAGTATGCAGTTTTTTATAAGTACATTCTTTCACTCAGCGTGTTGTTTTTGAGATCCAAAATATTATCGTATGTATCAGTAGCTAGTTCCTTTTTATTGTTGAGTAGTATTATATTGTGCTGTCGTTGTGTAGTTGCTAAGTTGTGTCCTACTCTTTTGCAACCCCGTGGACTGTAGCTTGCCAGGCTCCTTTGTCCATGGGATTCTCCAGGCAAGAATACTGGAGTGGGTTGCCATTGCCTTCTCCAGGGGATCTTCCCAACCCAGGGATTGAGCTCACATCTCCTGAATTGGCAGGTGGATCCTTCAAAATGTTAATAATTGGTGAATAGGGATAAAGGCTATGTGGAAGTTCTTTGTACTATTCTTGCAAGTTTTCTGTAAGATTAAAATGTTTTAAGTCACTTGCCCACGTAATAAAGTTTCTTTAGCAATACCACTGGAATTTGAACCCTCTGTAGCCTCCAGCCTTCCACACACTGTGCTTTGTGGAGCTCCCCCGTGACCCTAATAGCTGTATGCTGAAGCCAGGCCCCAGCAGGCCTCCTGACCTGATGCTTCAGGAAGGAGGGGGCTCAGGTGCCTTAGAGCAGTGTTTCTCCAACTTTGAACACGCACACAAATCACTCGGCGGTCTTGTTACAATGCAGAATCTCATTCAGTGGATCCAAGGTGGAGCTGGAGTGTCTATGCTTCTAACAAGTTTCCAGATGAGGCAGATACTGCTGGTCCCTGGATCAGAGTTCCAAAGGCGAGGCCCTAGACTCTAGGACCCAGAACTCTAGGGCCTAAAATGCAAAATGTATGGGGGAGGGGAGTAAGAGAAAGGAAGTTTAGGAGCCGGTCCACAGTTGTGATTCTGTGTACTTCAAATGCTTTTCAACCAAAAGCTTTCGTTTTTCAAACAACCTGTCACTCAGTAAAGACACAGAGTGAGCCTACTGGGGCACCATACTTTAGGGTAAGGAACTGAATGACAAGTAACATTAACTGAAAGAGTTATGATTTATCCAGTCTTTCCTTGTCATAGGAGACTCCAAATCAGCCTAAATCTAGACAGTTTTTAGCCCAACAAGGGAACTTGCCATCCAACAGTCTCACTTAGCATCACAGGCACAAGAGAGAACTTTGCAGGCAGGGAGCCTTGTAAATGATGATTTCATCAAAAGTAAAAACAAAACATTTAAAAAAACAGTTGGCATTTGTGCTGTGGCATCATTTTAGTGACATAAGAATTTTATAATGAGTGTTTGTACAAAGGACTTTCAGCTTTCAGCCCAGAGGGGGAGACTATCTTACCTTAACATCGCCAACATCTTTTATTATTTTTAAAGCATTTTTTTGCAGAGACAACCTTGAGGGAAACAATTGATTTTACCTAGGACCAAAGTTACTACTTTTTTAGAGGTTTCAGGATAATCAAGTGCCACCTTTTAGGGAAGAGGTATTTGAAGGAGAAGGATCTTCCCTAGTGGCTCAGTGGTAAAGAATCCGCCTGCCAATTTAGGAGCCATAATGTGGGTTCAATCCCTAGGTCACGAAGATCCTCTGGAGGAGGAAATGGCAACCCACTCCAGTATTCTTGCCTGGGAAATCCCATGGACAGAGGAACCTGGCGGGCTACAGTCCATGGGGTCGCAAAGAGTCGAACTCAACTGAGCGACTAAACAACAGTTTGAAGGAGAAGGATGCTATGAGCATTTGAGCAGCATACACCTCACACTTACCTCTCAGGAAGGAGCCCTGAGAAGGATAAGGATACCTGATTCCAAGACTCAGTCTTTCAGTCCCCTTCTTCCAAGAAAACGTGGCCAGGGACTTCCCTGGCAGTCCAGTGGTTGGGAATCCGCCTGACAATGTAGGGGACACAGGTTCAATCCCTGGTCCAGGAAGATTCTGCTTGCTGTGGGGCAACTGAGCCCATGCACACAACTGCTCTAGAGCCCGCTGCACCCTAGAACCTGTGCTCTGCAACAAGAGAAGCCACCACAACGAGGAGCCTGCAGACTGCAACTGAAGCATGGCTCATGCTCTCTGCAATTAGAGAAAAGCCACACACAGCAACAAAGACCCAGGGTAGCCAATAGATAATTAAAATTAAAAAAAAAAAAAAGAAGTGGCCAGCAGAACCCTCACTCTCTGAGGCTCCCAGAACACTTTGAGCCCACTGAGAGTTTTCTTTTCCTTTCTCCCTGTGGTGGCTGATGCCTCTCTGCTTTTGCTTCTTCCCTTTTCCTTTGCCTGGCTGACTTTCACTTCCCAGGCATAGCTGATAAGCTGCCCCCAGCTGCTGCCTTTGCACTGTCCCTACATATTTCCTGCCGTCTGCTTTCTCCGTGCCTTGGTTACTCAGAACTGGCTGGAGCCTGGCCTGCAAGGTGACACCGGTGAGGAAGCGTAGCAGGAGCCAGGGTCTGCTCCTAAGATGTGCAGGGGCCACAGCCCTCTCCCATGCCACGCAAGCCTCTTCCATTGCTGGAAATGAGAAGGCCCTGGACGCCACTTGTAGTCGAAGCTGTTTCCTCGCCCTCATCCTTTTTAGGGGAGGCTGATTATCAGGTCAGCTCCTACCCGGTTCAACAGTAACCCCTATCCTCTCTAAATAAGACACCCTGGGACTTCCCTGGTGGCCCCATGGTTAAGAATCTGCATGCTAATGCAGGGGACACAGGTTGGATCCCTGAGCTGGAAATATTCCATATGCTGCTGGACAACTAAGGCTGTGGGCCACAACTACTGAGCTGGTGCGCCGTAGCTGCTGAAGCCCTTACAGCAAGAGCCCGTGCTCCACAACAAGAGGAGCTACTGCAATGAGAATCCATGCACCGCAACCAGACAGTAGCCTCGTTTGCTGCAACTAGAGAAAGCTCACATGGAGCAACGAGGACCCAGCGCAGCCAAAAATAATAAATGAATAAATAAAAGCCCTGGCTCAGGAGCCCCCTCCAGCCTGGATGCCTCCCCCGCAACTGCTCTCCCCAACACACAGATAATCGACTTCAAAGGGAAGTTTAGACTTGGTCTGAACTTAACCCGAGGCTGCACTCTAGAATTCGCATCTGTACCGCCCTCCTAACCGCAGTCCACAAGGCTCCTTGGTAAGGGTTCTTTGTTGAAGTGTTTGACCCAAAGGCCCCGGAAGGCAGGCTCATGCCCTTCTCCCCTACAACCTACCTTCCACCCTCCCTGCTCCCCCAGGGAGCAAATCAGAACCAATTCTTCAGCCAAGGAAAAGGCTACAGTGGGCAATCATGGACCAAGCCAGGGGTTTGCCCTCACTCCCTTCCCCACCTTTCCAACTGTGAGTCATCCAAAGCGCCCAGCCCTCTGCCGAGCAATGACTTCATCCCGGCTGATCTCATCGGAAAAACCGCAAGCCCCCAGCTCATACTTGATTCCCTACCGTCTTGTGTGTTTGCATCTCCTTCATTAGGAGACAGCAACATGGTGGTGGGGAGTATGGATGGGCTGTGGAGTCAAAGGGACCTATGTTCAAATCCTGCTCCACCGCTGTATTCCTAGGCAAGTTATTGAAACTTCTCAGCTTTATTTACTTCATCCATAAAAATAGGTACCCTCACACTTCTTTAAAGCTTTTTCCTTGAGAATTAACTGAAAATTCTCAACAAAAATTTAGTAAGTCCCTACTTGCCAGGCACTGCTCTAGATGTCTTTAAAGAGCTTACATTCTAGAGACAATAAGCATGTAGCCAAAAAAAAATGTAATATTATACAATGATAACTGTTACTTAAAAAGAAAAAAAAAGACCACAGAGAATGACTAGATTGGAAGAGTGGGTGGTATTTTAAATAGGATGATTAGGGAAGGTTGTCTGAAGATATGACATCCAAGCAGACCTGAAGTGTAAAGGAGTGAGCTATGAAAAGTCGGGGGAGAGCAGGTATAAAGATCCTGAAACAGAAATGAGCTTGGTAAATGCAACAACAGTAGAATCAGTGCTGGTGGAACAGAGTCAGAGGGAGGGGGAAGGTTGGAGATGAGATCAGAGAGGTGATATGTGTGGGAAAGATTTCACAGATAGTAAGTGTTCCATCAATTATTCTTAAAGGGATCTCATTTCCCTAACAAGGCTGCATGTTCTTTGAGGGCATTCATATTGAACAAACATTTACTGAGTGCCTACTAAATGTCAGGTACAGTGCTACAACATAGGAATATAATAATGAACAAGACCATTGTGGGAGAGGAAAAGGATGAGAGAATGAGCAGGGTACAGTGCAGGATCAGAGACAGCTGAGGCTACGCATTGCAACTTGAGGAGCTGAGCTTGGGGGCATCCTGATGTTCGTCACCTATTGCAACTTGAGGAGCTGAACTTGGGGGCATCCTGATGTTCGTCACCTATTGTATGACACTGCCAAAGAGAGTGCCCAGTGAATCATTATTTGAATATTATGATATGGAAAAAGAGATACAGGATAAATATGAATCAAAAGAAACCATTTAATATCACTCAAAATAGGCACTAAAGTAGAAACCTTCATAAGGGACAAAGAGGACTTCATATGCAGTACAGACTGAGAAGCTATAACGATTACAAACTATATGCGCCCAACAATATCACCTCAAAAAATATAAAGCAACAACTGATAGAAGAATCAACAAGCATAACTGGACACTTAATATAGAGATCTTCTTTGACTTACTAAGGAGTTTTATCTTGAAAACATTGAAACATTAAAACATTGAAGACACTTAATACACTTCATCTATTAATCATGGCTTAGCCTAGCCTACCTTAAACATGCTCAGAATACTTACATTAGCCAACAGTTGGGTAAAATTATCTAACACAAAGCCTATTTTCTATTAAAGTGTGTACTCTTTCACGTAATTTATTGAATACCGTGTGCTGTATGCTAAGTCGCTTCAGTTGTGTCCAACTCAACCCCGTGGACTGTAGCCCACCAGGCTCCTCTGTCCATGGGGTTCTCCAGGCAAGCATACTGGAGTGGGTTGCCATGCCCTCCTCCAGGGGATCTTCCCAATCCAGGGATTGAGCCCATGTCTCATGTCTCCTGTATTGGCAGGTGGGTTCTTTACCACTAGCGCCACCTTGGAAACCCATTGAATACTGTACTGAAAGTGAAAAGCAAAGCAGTTGTTTGGATACAGAATGGTTGTAAATACATCAGTTGTGCACCCTGGTGGTCTTGTGACTGACTAGGAACTGTGACTCACTGCCACTTCCCACATCAGGAGAGAATACTGTACTGAATACTGATAGCCCAGGAAAAGATCAAAGATCAAAATTCAAAGTACAGTTTCTACTGAAAGTGTATCCCTTTCCCATCACCGTATAGCTGAATAATCTCAAGTTGAACCATCGTAAGTTGGGAACTGTGTGTATGAACTTAGAAGCTGATAGACTGAATAGTTTATATTTAAAAAGTGAAGATAAAAATAAATAAATAAATAAAAAGTGAAGATAAAATATATTTTAATGACTCAATTAGTCAGCTAACTCTAATAGAGAGCTTTATACTCAACAGATAAAGGATACATATTTCCAAGGAATATAAGGAACAGTCACAAAGATCAGTCATGTACTGGTCATACCTCTCGATGAATTCCAAAGAATTAACATCCTGCAGCCCATGCTCTCTGACCATAATGCAATAAATTTAGAAATCAATAACAAAAGGGTAGCTTAAAATTCCTAAAAATCTGAAAATGTAAAAAATACTATTACATACTAGAATAGAGAAATTGTAATAAAGGAAACTGCAAAATACAATGAAAGCACCAAGTGTCGAAGTGTGTGTAAGATAGTACTTAAAAGGGATTTATAGCGCCACACACATTTATTTGACAAACAAAATATATTGAAACCAAAGAGCTTAGTGTTCAGTGCAAAAGATAAGAGCAAAAATCAATGATATTTGATGATGGTGGGCGAGAGGGAAGAAAAGCAATAAATATGAATAACAAAATAAAAACTAATTTGTTGAACAGACTACTAAAATAGATGATTCTGTAGTAAGACCAAGAAAAAGTAGAAAGATATACAAGTAAACAGAATGAAAAAAATAAAGAGGAAATAATTTACAGTCAAAATAGTTTTAGAAAGATTATGAACTACTGCATGCTAATAAATTGGAAAATCCAAATGAAAGGAATTCAAAGCTGGAAAAACATAAAATACTTAATGACGCAAGGACAAACAGGTTTGAATAGAAAAATAACCATTAAAAATTCTGAAATCATAATGTGATTCCCTCACTCCATCAGATACAAACATATATACATACTTGCTTATATTAAAAAATTAATGGGAGACTAAATCATAAAAAAAACACTTAAAAGCTGCCTACGAGGAAGAGCCAATGATAGAGAAGCTAGAATTCTCTAAATATATCTGTTCTGCAGATTTTATTGTAGAAATATGTAAACATTTAACATAATAAAATTCAATTTATATTAAAAGGCAATCCCTAAAAAGTGAAAACAAATTGAAACAAATAAAACCTAACTGTGCATCAAGTTGATTACTCACAGGGAGCTACTATTTCAAGTGACTTTAAAACAAATAATTGGACTCTACATGCCCTGTGGGATATACCCAAAAGATGAAAGAATGGTAACGTGTGCACACACACACACACAAACACACACACACATATAAAGCCTTAAACATTTCTAAGTGATTTTATTTTATTTATTTTATCTTATTAACTTATTGGCCATACCACAGGCATGTGGGATATTAGTTCCCCAACCAGGGATGAAACACACTCCCCCTTCATTGGAAGCACAGCTTTAACCACTGGACCACCAAGTAAGTCCTTAAAATATTTTTTGGAATCATATTGGTGGTGGAGTTTTGGTTTTATTATCATTCTGAGACTGTTAGTGTGTATTGCAAGATAAAAGGAATAAGTGTATTGGTGTTACTGAGAACTGAGATTTTGACATGGCAGAAAAGAGATAATGGTGGAAGATGGAAGAAGTTAGGTGGTCCTGAATTTGAACTGAAAGTATGTGGTAGGCAAAATTCTAAGATGATTCCCATTGGGACAAGCCTTTGTATAATTGTTTTCTCTTAAGTGTGGGTAGGACCTGTGACTTTGACGAGATGCAATTCTTGTGATTAGGTTTTATTATATCTAAGGGATAGGATAGGAGAGGATTTTGCAGATATAATTAAAGTTCCTAATCAGTTGACTTTAAATAAATTAGGAGAGATTATCCTGGGTGAGTCTGACCTAATCAAGTAGCTCTTTAAAAGAGTATCTAGAAGTCAGAGACTATATACAGTGAGCCCTTAGATTGATCTCTTTTAATTCAGAAAGAAAACAGAGAAATCTGCTACCACCACTGCCATTTATCATAGAGGACTACCAATATGTTGCCATGAGAAAGAGAGAGACTAAGAACTGGAGGAAAAGGGAGAAGTTGTTTTTGTCATTTAAATGTCATTTCCATTTACCTGGAAAACCCAAGAGAATTAATAAATTATTAGGTCTAAATAAAGTTCACTTTCACTGGTACCTCAAGTCAGTAAAGAATCTGCCTGCAGTGCAGAAGACCCTGGTTCGAAATCTGGGTCAGGAAGATCCCCTGGAGAAGGAAATGGGAACTCACTCCAGTATTCTTGGCTGGAAAATCCTATGGACAGTGGAACCTGGTGGGCTACAGTTCATGGGGTTGCAAGAGTCAGACACGATTTAGTAACTAAACCACCACCAAAGTTCAGGAAGGTTGCTAGATAGCAAGGTGATATACAAAAATCAATAGTATTCCCGTACACCTTCAAAACCCAGTAAATAAGATACTACATTTAATAGTATCTTGATAGTTTCAAGTATCATGAAATAGTATCATGAATCAAATAATCATTTAATAGTATCATGAAACTATAGCATATGTTGAAATTAAACATATGTTGACCTGGAGAAGGAAATGGCAACCCAATTCAGTATTCTTGCCTGGGGGTCCATGGACAGAGGAGCCTGGCGGGCTGCAGTCCATGGAGTTTCATGACTGAGCATGCATGCATGAGCGTGGAGGGAGATGGGTTGCTAGCAATAAACTGATAGAACCAAAAAAAAAAACAAAAACATTGAATGCACATGAAATATGGTTGGGCTCCACATCCTCTGATTCAACCAACTCCGGATCAAAAATACTTGGAAAAAAAAGTCCAGAAAGATCCAAAACACAAAACTTGTATTTGCCACATGCTGGCAACTGTTTACATAACTTTGACACGGTATTGGGTATTATAAGTGACTTAGAAAGAATTAAAAGTATACAGGAGGATGCGCATAGGTTATATGCAAATACTATGCCATTTGATATAAGACACTTGAGCAGCTGCAGATTTTGGTATCTGAGGGGCTTCTGAAATCAGTGTCCCATGGATACTGAAGGATGACTCTATCTGGATTAAAAATGTAAAAGCCTATTAAAATGCATAAAAGAAAACCTGAATAATCAAGAGCGTATTTTATGTTCATTGGTAGAAGGGCTTAACATTGTAAAAATAGTAATTCTCACAATAATTAATCTACAAATTAAATGTAATTGCATCAAAATCCTAGTTGAAGAGAATCTGATTCTAAACTCTATGTGGGAAAAGCACATCTATCAATAGTTAAGACACTTCTCAAAAGAAGGGCAGAGAGGTGCGTGCCCTTCCAAATAACAGGATATACTGCAAATCTAGAATCATCAGAACAGTGTGGTACTGATGCAAGAACAGCAAGTAGAGCAGTGAACCAAAGGAGGTTGGAAGCAAAACCTTGGTAACAAAGGGGACTGAGACATCACTCCTCAGCGGGAAATCAGTGAATTTTTCAGTGCACAGTTGGGAGAGTTGCCTCACTTTAAGGAGAAAAATCAAGTTCAATCTCACAACATAGGTATAAAAAAAACCTCGAGGAGATTAAAGTCCTAACTTTGAAAAGCAATATTATAATGCCAGTAGATGGAAATGTAGAAGAATATTATTGGGAATTTGGGAGTAGGAACATTTTCTCTAAAAAGGGGGTTATTGTATGTAATAGATCCTTTACATTGTCTGGCTTTCTCTTCACCGGTTTCTACGTCTAACATCAAATGCTCTACACTGGTCTACGCCAGTTTACACTCATCTGGTCAGAATTCACATAATAATTGCATGGAGATTTCAGTCATTCTGTCTCTACCACTCTCGCTAACCCCTTTACATCATAAACTGCATAGAGTCAGACCCCATCAACTGTAGGTTCAGGCTACTTCTTTTTCTATTTATTTATTTATTTAATTAATTAATTTGTTTAGCGGCATCGAGTGTTAGTTGCAGCACGCAGGATCTCCATTGTGTCAGGTGAGATCTTTCGTTGCAGTGCACAGACTCTCTAGTTGTGGCTCGTGGGCTTAGTTACTCCTAGGCATGTGGAATCCTAGTTCCCCAACCAGAGATAAAACCCGCATCCCATCCACTGCATTGCAAGGCAGATTCTTAACCACTGGACCACCAGGGAAGTCCCCCTTTCGACTTCCAATCCTGCTGCCTCCCATCTATTTAGTGACAAAAAATTCTCCTGTGGTGGCTCTCTCTTTTAATGAAAACAGACTCTGCAAAACTATGATTGCTTTTGTTCAAAAGTTCTGTCTCCAAAAATATCTTCTGCTGCTACATTATGTGGGGTTTTATGGGCTGCTTTAGCTTCAAGTGAGGCGCAAAGAGGTTGAGTACTTGACTAGAAGATTCTCCGCCATTATTCAAGTTATTTCTTCGATGACTGGTTTTGATCTTTCAATTCCAAAGTTCCTCAGTGCTAGCAGATGCAGTTCAATATTGTTGGGACTTCCCTGGTGGTCCAATGGTTAAGACTTTGCTTTCAATGCAGGAGGTGTGGGTTTGATCCCTGGTCAGGGAGATAGGGGGCTTCCCTGATGGCTCAGCTGGTAAACAATCCACCTGCCATGCGAGAGACCTGGATTCAATCCCTGGGTTGGGAAGATCCCCTGAAGAAGGGAACAGCTACCCTTTCCAGTATTCTGGCCTGGAGAATTCCATGGACTGTTTATAGTCCATGGGGTAACAGAGAGTCAGACACAACTGAGCGACTCACTTTCAGGGAGCTAGGATCCCATGTGCTTCATGGCTAAAAAAAATCAAAACATGAAATAGAAGCAATATTGTAAAAAATTCAGTAAAGACTTTAAAAATGGTCCACATTAAAAAATAAATCTTTCCAAACAAAACAAACAAACCAACAAAAGCAGTTATCTGCAACATTTGCCTGGGATAAATCCTTGTTGTCAAGGGGCTGGGACCTATTAGGGCTAACCAGAGGAGGCCCAGGATTTACTGAAGGCTCACACACAGACCACTCTTGGCAAGTACTGTCAGGTCCTTTGAACAGTTGGCTGTAAAACTTGGTGGAAGAATTCCTAACTTTTCCCTCTGCCAGCAGGGTGGAAAAGGGCACTGGCTGGTGGTTAGAAAACAGCATAGTCTTGGCTCTGCCACTTGTTACCACTTAGTAAACCTGGGATTGTAGAACTGTGATTATTCTGCTTCTAAGAGTGAAAAAGTGAATTGCTAAGTAACAAACTTAGGCAGGTCAGTTAACACCTCTTGGTTTGAATTTCTTCATCTATAAAATGATACTCCCCTATTGCCTGCCTCACGGAGTGACGGTAACCATTCAACAAGGTATAATATGGACATAAGATATTATCATGCACCAAACAAATGTAAAGTTTAATCTTGGGGCCCTACTCCTGGACATCTATATTCAAACCTGGGATTGTAGAATTGTGACTATTCTAAGAGTGAAAAAGTGTATAGCTTCTCATAAATCAACTTGGTTTAACATCCATAGCTTATAAAGAGTTAGGAACTATATGCAGGCTCATACACAGAGTAGCATCAAATTTGGAACATCAGTTAGGATATTACCATATGTAAATGGTTGAAGATTCCAAGTATGGATGCACATAACAATGTAAGTAGATGCTACAAATTTCTGCAAAATATACCTAAAAACAGTCTTCGGCAGATGCTTCTAAATTCTCTCTAGATTACAGCTTTTGAACAAAACAAAAGCCCAGTGGATTTGGACCAGAGATGTCTAAAATCTCCTCCACCCTACAACTGTCTTTATTTAGTAATAAATTTTGAGCAGATGGAGAGACCAACAAGCAAGACAATGCCTGCGTCTGCTAATAAATTAATATCGCTGAGCCAAAGCAGTGGAAAAATCTTGAGTGGGCTCTACGTGTTAGCTGAGCACAGAGAATGCCAGGTCTTCTGCTTTTCGGGAGCTTATCATCTATGTAGTTTACATATATTATTGTTTGCTAACATTTTTTGAGGACTTAGTATATGCCAGGTACTATTCTTAGTGTTTTACTCATATTAACCCACTTAATCTTCCCAACAACCTATGAGATAGATACTGTTATATTATCCAGTTTACAGAGGAGGACACTGAATCTCACCGAAACAAAGTGTCTTTGCCCGAGGTTTCATGCAGGAGACAGAGCAAGGATTCTAAAGATTACACTCTCAGCCACCATGCTAAACTGGTCTTTTACAAAGACACAGATAGGAAGGAATAAAACATTCTATGACTTCACTTCATATTTACTATATATTCTTTTTTTTAAACTAATTTATTTTTAATTGAAGAATAATTACTTCACAATATTGTGCTGGTTTCTTCCATACGTCAACATGAATCAGCCATAGGTATATACATATATCCCCTTCTTCCTTAATCTCCTCTACTATATGTTCTTTATTGTTTTTGCAAGTGCACCTTCCTAACCCTCTTTGAATGCTTTATAAGCCTATATTGCAGCACTTAACGCTGAGCTTGCAGATAGTAGGAGCTCGGGTGGTATTTATTGATTTGATCATGGGCTTTATTATCTTAGATACCTAGATTGCTCTCAACATAAAATCATCATAAGAACTTAAAGGATCTGACCAATGTCATGAAAGATGTGTCCAAGCCTTGAATTTTGGCAAGTCCCAATCCCATGATGTTTGTACTTCTTTGCGAGTTATTTTCCCTCCTTGTCTCTCCCTGGAGGCTGTAAGCCTCTTGAGGACAAGGATAGTGTCCAAGTCGTGGTTGCATCCTCAGCCAGCAGCCCAGTGCCTGATACACTGTGTTATTAAGGGGCTGCCGTCTGTGGGGTCGCACAGAGTCGGACACGACTGAAGCGACTTAGCAGCAGCAGCAGCAATTGTGAGTGACAGAGCCCAACTGGCATTTGTTAAAGCAGAAAGAAATGTGTTGGAAGGATGCTGGGGGAGCTTGTGGGTTGAAGACAGAGGAAAGCGTGAGCTGCCGGAAGTAGAGGATCAGCCAGGACTCCATGCTGCCGGAGCTCACTGCCTTTCAATTCATCTCTTCTCTGCCTGGGGAGAGCATATAGCCTCCAGGGCCCTTACTTCACAGCCTTCTAGCAGAACTAAGTGACACAACAGTCTGGAGTTCTTTACTTCCTCTCCCTCAGCTCCAGTGAGAGCAATCTTGAGGAAGACTCCGATTGGCTGAGTTCAGGTCACAAACTCATCCCTGACCAATCATTCTGGAGCACTCCCATTGGCCAGACCTAGAATGTGGGCGTATCCTTGGATGCCTGGGAGTAGGCTACCAAGCAGAAGCTGAGTGTAGCACTGGGAGTAGGATGATGTGAGTAGGAAGCATGCCAGGTAGCCAAAAACCAAAAGCTACCATATACCTAGTAGGTCCTAAGTAATGATGATTGAGGGGCTTTCCTGGAGGCTCAGACGATAAAGAATCTGCCTGCAGTGCCAGAGACCCGGGTTCCCATTCCTGGGTCGGGAAGATCCCCTGGAGAAGGAAATGACAACGCACTCCAGTATTCTTGCTTAGGAAATCCCATGGACAGAAGCTTGGCAGGGTACAATCCATGGGTTCACAAGAGGCAGACACGACTTAGTGACTAAATCACCACCAGTGATGATTGAGGATATGGGTTAGGAGTGCAGAGTCAATTATTTCCTTGAAGAAACGATTTCATATTGAAAAATGATAGGGCTTCCCTGTCATTCAATTTATATATGTTCATTCATTCAACAAATTTTTTTGAGTGTCTGTCAAGGGCCAGGCACTCTTCTCGGTACTCAGTATACCTATCAGAAACAAAGTTCCTGTTCTCCAGGATTTTGCTTTCTAAAGGAGGGAGACTGATAACAAATAAACATGCAAATACATACTACACCAGTTGGTGATAGTATTTTGGAGACAAAGCAGGGTGAAGAGAAGAGGAAGTGAGGAGAGCAGCGTGGGGCCAGGCTGCTCGGATGAGATGACGTCTGAGCAGAGACCTGGCGGAAATGAGAGGGCAAGCTCCAAGGGTAGTTGGTGATGGAATGTTTCAGGCTCAGGAAACAGCAAGTGGGGAGCCCTAAGGTGGGCACACACTTGGTGTGAAGAACAGCAAGGAGGCAGAGAGAGTGGAGGATATGAGGAGTGGCATTTACCGTGAGGCCAATAACACTTGCCTGGACCTCTGCTCCTGCCGGGGATTTTGGAGTTGTGGAGAGTTTTAGGTGGGGTGGTGAGCCAGACTGCAATCTGGAAGCATTTCTGTGTACTTGTGTCTGATAAATTGCCTAAAGGAATATCAAAGGAGAGGGACTTACTGTTGAGATTTATTCTCTCACTCTAAATTAGCTCTCAATTCTGTACTTAGTTTTATATTTACAGTTTGTATTCTTTTCCTTATAGAGGACCCACGTCCCTCTTGACCTTCCCTCCTGTTCACCTATGGTGGAAGCTTCAGGTTCGGCAAAACCTGGGTCCCACTCGAGACCAGAGGGATTGGAGGTGGCAATGGGTAGGGCTGGTCACTAAGGACCTAGTCGACCTTGGTTGAGATTTTGATATTTACTGTAAAGTGAGATACAATATTATTGGGAATTTTTAAGCAGAGTAGCAATGTGGCCTGAATTATCTTTCTAAAGGAGCACTCTGACTGCTGACCTTGAGGCAGACTGTGAGAAGAAGCACTATCCAGTTGAAATGCAATGAGCGCCACATGTCATTTTATTTTTTTTTTATTTTTTATTTATTTTATTTTTTTTTATTTATTTTAGTTGGGGGCTAATTACTTTGCAATATTGTAATAGTTTTTGCCATACAATGACATGAATCAGCCATGGGTTTACATGTGTTCCCCTTCCTGGACCCCCCACCCACCTCCCTCCCCATCCCATCCCTCTGGGTCATCCCATTGCCCCGGCCCTGAGCCCTTGTCTCATGCATCGAACAAGGAATGGTGTTCTGTTTCACATATGATAATATACATGTTTCAATGCTATTCTCCCAGAACGTCCCACCCTCACCTTCTCCCTCAGAGTCCATAAAATTGTTCTATGCATCTGTGTCTCTTATTCTGTCTCGCATATAGGGTTATCGTTACCATCTTTCAAATTCCATATATATGCATTAGTATACTGTATTGTTGCCACATGTCATTTTAAATTGCTTATTGTGGTTGTGGTTTCATTGCTAAGTCGTGTCCAACTCTTTGCAGCCCCATGGACTTTGGCCCACCAGGCTCCTCTGTCCATGGGATTTCCCAGACAAGAATACTGGAGTGGGTTGCCATTTCCTTTTCCAGGGGAACTTCCAGACCCAGGTCTCCTATGCTGCAGGTGGTCTCCTGCATTGCAGGCAGATTCTTTACTGATTGAGCTATGAGGGAAGTCCCTACACATACAAAACAGTCAAAAGAGACAGGTGAAATTAACTTTAATAATGTACTTTATTTACATTTAACCTAATATGTCCAAAATATCATTTCAACACATAATCAAAATGATTGAAATATTTTACATTCTTTTTCTCATTTTGTCTGAAATCCAGGGAATATTTTCAGGCAAAATGGACTGGTCATTTTGCACTAGTCACATTTCAGGTACTCATATGGCTCATGGCCTAAACAAGTCCAGAGCGATGTGCCCTGACCCCAATCTTCCCAAACTAGGGGGTTGTCGGCACTCCCTTTCCACCCTCTGGGCTAGTGAAGTACTCGGAGGGCAATTTCCAAACTCCTTGGGAATTAAAGCTGAAGTGGATGATAAGGGAACACTCTGGGCTCAGATTTGAGGTTTCACGACGATAACTTGTATATAGCACTTTGAGTTCTAATTGTTTATCTATGTTAAATCATTTCATCTTAGTAACAATTTATTCATGAATCCTATTACTATTCCAGATTCGCAGATGAAAAACTAGGACCAAAGAGAGATGAAATCATTCATCCAAGATCACACTATGGTCTAATTTCAGAGTTTGTGCTGCAGTCTACTATCCCAGTAATTCTCCCTGTGAAATATTTCGTTCTTCCATTTTTCCTGCACTTGTTTTCCATTCTACTTCTCTTTATTAATAGTATACTTTCCTTTTTTTCATACTTTTATTGATCACTCTATCATATTTTTCTGGAGCAAAAAGTTTTTATATGTATTTTACAGTCCACTGACTTTGGACTTTAATTCTATTTGCAAAATCCATGTAAGCCTAAGTTTGGTGCTGGACTGCATAGCCAGAGAATAAAAGTCTTTAGAATTCTGCCTGAGTTTTTCAACAAAAATGTTCTCTTTTTTTACCACTTTATTGGAGATAGTTGACATATAACTCAAAAATGTTCTTAGGTCAACTTTTCATTAATGTATAACCTACGTACAGGAAAATGCCCAAGTCACAACTGAATAGCTTGATTATTTTCACACCATATAACCTCCGTCTAACACAAGACTTTAAAGAGTTTCATAATGTATTGTTGTCATAGGCAGCCTCTAAGATGGCCCCCCAAAATGACCCCTGCCTCCTGGTATTTATGCCCCGGGTAATGCCTTTCCCTTGAGTGTGGACTTAACTGATTTACTTCTAATGAATAGAATATGGAAGAAGTAATAGGATATCATGTTCAAGGTTGAATTGTGAAAAAAGCCATGGCTTCTGTCTTGAGTGCTTACTTTCTCTTAGGTTGCTTGCCCTGTAGGAAACCAGCTGCTCTGTCATGAGGCAGCCCATGGAGAGGCCCACGAGGCAGGGGACAAAGGTCTGCTGACAAGCTTCCTTGTGTAGGAACTATGGACCCCATCAGCTGTCTTTAGATGAACCCACAACTCTAACTGGCAGCTTGACTATGACCCCATGAGAGATCAAGAATCAGGAGCACGTGGCTGAGCTGTGCTCAGATTCCTGACCTACCAAACTGTGAGATACTAAATAACAATGTTTGGGGGTAATTTGTTATGTAGCAACATATAACCTCTATTAAATCCTAGATCCAAATCCTTTATCAGCTATAGGTATCAGTAAATATATTCTACCACTCTGTGGCTTGCCTTTTCACTTTTTTGATAGTATTGTTTATAATTAGAAGTTCCTAATTTTAAGGTCCAGTTTAACAATCTTTTCCTTTATTGTTAGTGCTTGTATTCTGCTTAAGAAATCTTTGCTTTCCCCAGATCAAGGAGCTATTCTATGTTATCTTCACATTTATATATAAAATCCACCTGTAATTGATTTTTGTGTAGAGTGGTTTAAGGTAGGCATCAAAGGAAACTATTTTTCATTATGGATATCTGATTGACTCTCCATTTATTGAGAAGACAATCCTTTCCCCATTGCGTAGGAATTCCATATTTGTCATGAGTAAAATGACCATATATGTGAGGAGTTTTTTTGCTGGGCTTTGTAATATTCATACTCCTTTGGTTGATTTGTCCTCCTTAAAACAATATCACGTTGTCTTAATGATTGCAATTTTACAATAAGTCTTGATATCTGCTAGTGTTAAGTCTTAAATTTTTTTTCTTCTTTCAAGATTTTTCTGGCTATTTTTGGTCCTCTGCAGGTCCATATAGACTTCAGAAATAACTTATCAATTCCATCATATATACATACACATAAAATGCTGTGGAGCTTTTGACTGGGATTATTACAGTTAAATTTAGGAATAAATGATATCTTTCCAATACTGAATCTTCCAAATTCATTAAGATGGTATGCCATTCTGTGTATTTGAGTCTCCTTTAATAAATATCGATGTTTTGTAGTTTTCAATGGAGGAGTTTCACACACCTCTCATTAGATTTATTCCTAGCTTTTTGATGGTTTCAATGTTCCTATAAATGGTGTTACATAAAAAAAATTTCGATCTGTTTATTGCTGAAACATAGAAATAAAATTGATTTTCTTTTTTTAAAGTATTTATTTTTGGTTGCCTAGGGTCTTTGCTGCTGCTCTCAGGCTTTCTCCAGTTCCTGGGAGAGGGGGCTACTCTACAGGTGCAGGGCCCGGGCATCTCATTCCGGCGGCTTCTCTTGTTGCAGAGCACAGGTCCTAGGCACGCAGGCTCAGTAGTTGCAGCTCATGGGCTCAGTAAATGTGGCACACTGGCTTAATCACCCTGAGGCAGATGGAATCTTCCCAGAGAGGGAATCAAACCCGTGGCCCTTGCATTGGCACGTAGATTTTTAAGCTCTGGACCCCAAGAGAAGTCCCCTCCTTGTTCTTAATATACTAAGTGTCCTTACTATATTAACACATGAGTAATAAATTTTACCAAAGAAAATTTTGTACCTATGTAGATTATTTTACCACTTTTCCCCATTTATTTTGTTAACGTGGTGGATAACATTGATTTTCAAATGTTAAACAAAACTCCCTTTGTCAAAATGTTTTATTCTTTTTCCATGTCACTGGATTCAACTAGCTATTTTCTTTGGGGTTTTTGTGAGAGAAATTAGCCTGTGATTTTCCTGTCCTTAAGTTTTGGCATCAAGGTTATGCTGATCCTATAAAATGAGTTGGAAAGTGTTCCCTCTGTTTCTATTTTCTGGAAGTGTCTGTGGAAGAAAGGTATATTTCTTCTTTAATTGTTTAGACTGATTCACTAGTGAAACCATCTGGGCCAGGAGTTTTGTTTGTTTTTCTTTGTAAGGAGAGTTTAATTACAAATTCAATCTCCTTAATAAATAGAAAACATGAATAGTCCTATACTTTTTTCTTGTGTCAATCAGTCATAGAAAGTTGTGTTTTTTAAGGAAGTTGTTTTAGTAATTTTATTTAAAATTAAAGTTATTTATACTATCATCTTTTGATTTATTAAAAGATCTATAGCAATGTCTCCTTTTGCATTCTTTTATAGGCATATTGTAAACAAATACTTTTGTAATCTATTATTGGATTGACAGATGGATAAATAAAATTTGATATGTCCATACAATAACATATTATTTGGCCATAAAAAGGACAAACTAGTGATATAAGTTACAACATGGAAACACCTTGAGAACATTAAGTGAAAAAAGCCAGTCACAAAGGACCACATACTCTATGATTCAATTTGTATGAAAAGTACAGAATAGACAAATTCCCTGGTGGCTCAGACAGTAAAGAATCTACCAGCAATGTGGGAGACCCTGGTTCAATCCCTGGGTCAGGAAGATTCCCTGGAGAAGGGGATGACTATCCACTCCAGTATTCTTGCCTGGAGAACTCCATGGGCAGGGGAGCCTGGCAGGCTATATATAGTCTGTGGGATCACAAAGATTTGGACACAACTGAGCAACTAACAATTGCATTTGCTCTTTCTTTCATAGAGACAGAAAGTACATTAGTAGGTAGAAAGCAGCTTAAGGCCCTGGTGTTTGGGATGAAAGTAAGAGTGACTGCCAAAGGGTACAGAGCTTTTTTCCTTTTTTGGCTGGCACAGCACACATGACATTCAGGATCTCAGTTCTCCAACCAGGGATGGAACCTGTGCCCCCTGCATTCGGAGCTCAGAGTCTTAACCACTGGACCACCAGGGAAGTCACCATAGTTTCTTTTGGGGATAATGTAAGTGTTCTAAAATTGATAGTGGTGATAGTTGCCTGACTCCATGAATATGTGAAAACCCATTGAATTGTGTGTGAAATTGAATTGTATGAAAACCCACTGAATGTGAATTATATCTCAAGAAAGCAATTAAAATCTATTATTGGACAGAATAACTACTCCTTGATCTGAACTTGGTTAGATCATCCTTCAATTTTGTCAAAGTAACGTATTGGAAACTACCCAACTTGAAGAGAATTTATTACTTAATCATCCATGTTTTCACCCCAATACCAGTAGTTCAACTATTCCATTCTTTGTAATCCTGGAGCATTGTACGATGGAACCAATAAGACATTTTGCCTATGCTAGTTCTCAGGGAGATTGATTTTAGGAAATATTTCATATGAATGCATGCCTGTATATCCTTAGAAAAGTCTTTGCAGCTATTCAGGGGCACAAATATGCTAGTTTGAAGATCACTGCAGTAGGCTATACCGCCTCTCAGTGTAGACATGTGAGGGAGGAAATCAGTCACGTTCCAGTATCTACTAGCTGTATGAAGATGTGTTCCACACAAGCCCCTTTGTAAGCCAGTCAGGAACAGCATTTGGGTTGCTGCCCCAGACATGGGTACGTCTACAAGGTCAGCTCCAGTCCAGGATGTTTGATGGAGATATGGTGTCATTCAGACAAGCCTAAGATCTGGAAGCCACAACAACGAGCTAGACAAAATAGCCAGGGTTTCATTCCGTGACACTGAGCTCAGTGTGGCTTAGCTCTACCTGAGTCTGCCTGCACAGTTTCGTCAGTTACAGGGGGATTTATATAGCAGGGAAACTTGATCCTTCACCTTTCCCCTTTTACTTTTTCATGGACGAATTTAATCTTTGTACCTGCCATGTCTGCTGATAATTAGCATGCTGACATCAGAGCGACAGTGTTTCTCAGCTAGCTTTATTTTGGAGTGGAAAGATTTGTTACTTTGGATAAACTTAGGCACCCCCTTCAACTTCCTTATCCTGAATATGACAGCTTTTTAATCCTTAAAAATATGTCAAGGGCACATAAATATCTGTGTCCAGATGTCACCTAGAGTTACTCTTATTACCTCCCCATTTGGTGGGTGACATAGGGTCAGTGCCCTCCTTACAGACTCCTGAAAATTCCTGCGAGACTTAGGTCCTTGTGGTCACCTGACTCCACATCTCTGAACCATTTTAGTTTGGGATTGTCTCATTCTTTCACTCCTGCTGTCCCAGTTTCTACCCAGGTCAACCCAGTGATGGGGTTCAGAACCTCTTCTTGTTTGGTGGTGTCAAGGGTTGAGGAGAGATCCCAAAATCCTATGTGTCCAGCAGACTTCAAAGAAAATTTGAGGGAAATAGAGGGACTTACTTTCAATCCACACAGCCACCATAAGACTGAACATCAGACATTTGTGTTCTTTAGGCTATACCACCATTTCCCTACCCTGCATGGGGCTCCAGACTCCCGCATGGGCTTGCTTGGCCTTCTCTTCTCATTCTTTATACCTTTTCCTGACTTTCTTAAGAAGGAGGAAACAGTCAGAACAGGCTCCATCTTGGGCTGGACTGTGGACTTTGAGCTATATGCCCAGTATCTATGGAAACGACATACCAACTGGAAAACCAGGCCCCCAAGAAGGAAGAACCCCAGAGCTCGTACCTAGACTCTCAGCCTAAAAGAATACCCTAATTATCTGTGTAACCGAATCGAATCATGCATTCTATTATGCTTATTGGGGTATGACCACAGATCTATTGATAATTGTCCACTGTTAACTACCTAGGCTTAAGGCATATGAATCACGGGTTATCTTTGATTGTACCTTTCTTTTTCTTTGTTCAGACTAGTTTCAGGGAATTTGGGGAGGTGGGTTTGGGCATGAACACTTAGGGTATATAAGGTCTTCACAAAAACTGGTCGGGGTCCTTGGCTAAGAGGTGACTCTGCCTTGGGCCCCCCGGTGTAATAAACTGCACTTCACTATCTGCACTGTCCTTCTGACTGCATTGTCCTTCTGAATGAATGTGTTTCCCGGAACGGGTGGCTACAACTTATGCATAGTGAAAGCCAACATCCGACTTTCTTAGACAGAGAAACTCCTTCTTCCAGCCCTTTCCGACTCTAGGTATCTGCCTGCATTCCTTAGGATACCAAGCTAAAGCTTTAAAATTAGTACTTACAAAAATTTGCCTCATTTGGAGATGTGGGCTCGATCCCAGAGTTGGGAAGATCCCCTGGAGAAGGAAATGGCAACCCACTCCAGTATTCTTGCCTGGAGAATCCCTTGGACACAGGGGCCTGGTGAGCTATAGTCCATGGGGTTGCAAGAGTTGGATATGACTTAGCGACTAAACCACCACCATGAAGGTTATAGGCAACCAATCTCTTCCTCCCTGTTTTTAGTTTAGAGATTAGGGTGAGGATTTTTGCTTTTTTGTTTTAATATTAATCAGGAAAAATCCCTAGGAGAACACGGTATAGAATAACAGGAAGGCAAGGAAAATGGAACCAATCACCACTATTTATTGAGTGCCTAATATATTCCAGGCACTGACCTAGGAGCTGGGGCCCAAAGGGAAACACAAGCAGACACCATTTTGCTCTTGTGAAGCTTACAGTGCTGGAGGGAAAGAGAAACATTAATTGGATAGTCGCAGGAACAAAATGAGAATACGAAGTGACAAGCAACAGGAATGTGGGGTGCAGTCACATGCTACCTAGTGGGGAAGTCTGGGAAGGCTTCCAGGAGGATGTGGCTGCAGAGCTGTGAGCAGAAGGCTCAGGGAGGGTTAATCTGGGGAGAGGAGAAAGCATTCCAGGCCCAGGGAGCAGGGTCCAGGCCCAGGGAGCAGTCTGTGCCAAGACTGGGCAACAACAGAAACCTCTGACAAAGGACTAAAAGGCCCACATGGCTGGGGCTGCAAAAATGAGTGGAATAAGATTAGCTTGGAAAGGGGGGTAGGGCAAGGTCATTCAGATCTGGGTACTAGGTTCAGATTTGCATTTTGAAAAAACCTCTTTGCAGTATGGGGAATGGATTGGAGTGTTAAAAAGTCTTGAAAGGAACTTAATGGCCTAGAGCACCCATAAGGAAACCCCAATTGACATAATTATTTGAAGCAGCATTTCATCTGTTGTGTAGATGTTTTAATGTAATTTTTTAACTAAATGAACGCACACACACATACACACACACAAATAGTTCAAAATACCTCATATGTTAGTTGCTCAGTCAAGTCCAACTCTTTGCAACCCCATGGACTGTAGCCCGCCAAGCTCCTCTGTCCGTGGGATTTTCCAGGCAAGAAGACTGGAGTGGGTAGTCATTCCCTTCTCCAGGGGATCTGGCAGACGCAGGGATTGAACCCAGGTCTCCAGCACTGCAGGCAGATTCTTTACCACCTGAGCCAGCGGAGAAGCCACTAGTGCCATTAGGTTTGTATAAGACAGTCCTCTTCACTGTTCTTCCCATAGCCCTTGCTAAGGATCCCTTCTTCCACTCTTAACCATGCATCTGGTATTCACTACCATCCCACACTCCCCCCCCCCTTTAAAAACGTAGTATGGATAATGTACTTTTTAGTTTTTAGTTTTTAAACACTGTTTAAAAGAATTTCTCAATCTCACCTCACATCCCACCACAGACCCCTCAAATTCTATCCTTGTCCTGCCAAAGAGTGAGAGCATCACCAGCATTTTCTTTTTAATTTTCCCAAGTTAAAAAAAAAATACTCTGACTCATTCAGTACCTAAAAAATCCACCAATCAGTGAGGACAGGATCAATATATTTCACCATAAATATATACCTTTGTGAAGACAAAAGTACCTTCACTGTACATCCGTCATGAGCATATTTGAAGTAGTAAGGATTTTTACCTTTTAAGTAAGAATTGCTGCATTTTTAAGGTGGCATAAGAATATTTAGGAAATCACAGTTGAATTGTACGTGCTAGTTGCAAGACATAACAAAATTGTTTTCACTAGCGGGCAAAAATAATCTTTATAAGACAAATGTTTGGGAAGAGAAGTGTTAGAAAGGTCATTAATTGAAGATATTCAATATCATCTATCAATGGAGCAGCAAAACAGGCCTCTCTCCTGCAGCTGCACAGTGGGAGCTAGAAAACAAGTGAGAGATTCTTGACCGGAGTCCAGAAAAATAAGCTAGATATTTTGACCTCCAGAGAAATCAATGCTAAGGAAATACTCAAGAGATACAAAGATTTATGCCCCAGAATATTCATGACAGTATTATTTGTAACAAAGGAAAACAACCTCAAATGCCTCAAAAGTATGAAAACATATATTACATTTGTAGAATGGGATAATATAAAATCATTAAAGTCATGCTCTCAAAGAACAGTTAATGTTGTGGGAAAATGCTCATGTTACATGAGAAAAACAGCTGAGGTCAACCTACATGTAAAAATATGCATGTGTGTAATATACATACATCTATAAGCATGTTTAAATTAAAAATCTATTTATGTACACCTCAGTTTTTCTAAGTGCATAAATACAGTTTTTTCTCCATATGTGGGCTACCACTCACATACTTCAGAATCACCTGGGAGGGTTTATTAAAAATGCAGATTCTTGGTTTCCACCCCAGACATATTGAATGAGTCTTTGGAAGTAGAACCCAAGTATCTGTGTCTACCTATGCACACCTGTCCACCTGTGTGCCGCCTTGAGTGATGCTCACGTCTGTTTCAGGATCACTGGACCAGAGCAGGTGCGACTATGAGTGTGTGCACGCTCAGTCGCTCAGTTGTGTCCGACTCTCTGTGACCCCCTGGACTGTAACCCACCAGGCTCCTCGGTCCCTGGGATTCTCCAGGCAAGAATACTGGAGTGGGTTGCCATTTCCTTCTCCAGGGGATCTTCCTGATCCAGAGATCGAACCCACATCTGTTGCATCTCCTGTCAGCTGCACCACCTGGGAAGCCCCCAGCAGAATTATGAGTAATCATCTTCTTTTCTTGAATCTTAAAAAAAAAAAATCACTGGGCATATGCTGCTTTTATGTTTAAAAGTTTATTAAAAGTATACTAATGAAGCATGAGTATTTGAAAACAGAGATGATTTGGGGTCTATTTGGGCAAGTCTGAATACCTTTTGAGAAACAGAAAAGTGCCTATTTTTTATCTATATAAGCAGGAATATGAATTTCTGACAATTGGAAAGTTGGTTTAAGAGAAAGAAAATACTGTATTTGGTGTAGACATGGAATTTACTACCTCAATAAAGTTTCAGGTAAAAAATATAAATAAAATACGTTTCAACGGTATTCAGTTCAGTCGCTCAGTCGTGTCCAACTCTTTGCAACCCCGTGGACTGCAGCACGCCAGGCTTCCCTGTCCATCACCAACTCCCAGAGCCTGCTCGAACTCATGTCCATCGAGTCGGTGATGGACATAGTCGGTGACTATTAATACTTTCAACAGTATTAAGGAACCCCATTTCTCAGTGTTATAAGATGCTCCCTGGCAAAAGAGAATTCAGTGATAAATAAGTTTGGGGCACAACACATATTCCACTTTCCTCTAGAGTCATATAACCATGAACAAATTACTGGCTCTGGGAAGTCCAACTTAAGGTTCACTCTTGGGAGTTCCCTGGCAGGCCAGTGGTTAGGACTTGGCATTTTCATGGCCTTGGCTCTGGCTCAATCCCTGAGTGGGGAACTAAGATCCCTCAAGCTGTATGGCCCAGCCTAACAGGAAAAAAAAAGAAAATTCACTCAATTCTAGCTCCACAAATTCTTAGAATGTGTCCTGCCATTAAGAACAAATTTTAGGCCAGAAGAGAGTCCAAGAAAGAATTCTCGCCATGAACAGATACCCCACACTTAATCCAACACATCAATTTGTTCCACATTCCCATGTTCTCTGAGGGCTCAGCCCATATATATTAATAGAGCCTGATTCTAAGGGCACAGCTCAAGTCAGCTATCAAATAATGCTCAGGAACAGCAAAACTGAATGATAGGTGGTAAGATCAGAAAGATTTCAAAGAACTGCATATTCACTTTGGGTTTTCCTATTAGTCTCTACCACTAAGACAGTGAGCCTGAAATTTTGTCTTATATTCATTTACTCCCAACACAGTAAATGGAATACCACCAATCAGGCAGTTACATTTTTTTGGACAAACCCAGCAGTAAAATGGCCCAGGCACAGGTTCTAAACTTTAGGTCTTAAATTTTGTGATCTTGTTGCATTCAATATACATTTCTGAGTGCATAGTATGGGTGGGTATTTCCAAGAATGTAGAGGTGACCAAACTACAATCTTTACACAGCAGAGCTCCAGGCACTAGAGGTACTAGTACCAGCCATTCCCTCTTGTACAGGTTTGGGCACACGCTGAGTGCATGTGTGCTAAGTCGCTTCAGTCGTGCCCAACTCTTTGTGGCCCTGTGGACTATGGCCTGCCAGGCTCCTCTGTCCATGGGATTCTCCAGGCAAGAATACTGGAGTGGGTTGCCATGCCCTCCTCCAGGGGATCTTCCCAACCCCAGGGACTGAATTCATATCTCCTGTGGCAGATTCTTCACTGCTGAGCAACCGGGAAAGCCCATTCTGCACACAGTAGGTTAATAAATGCAGGTTTGACTTGAGTTCAGAAATCAAGATCAGAGAAGGCAATGGCACCCCACTCCAGTACTCTTGCCTGGAAAATCCCATAGACGGAGGAGCCTGGTAGGCTACAGTCCATGGGGTTGCTAAGAGTCGGACATGACTGAGCGACTTCACTTTCACTTTTCCCTTTCATGCACTGGAGAAGGAAATGGCAACCCACTCCAGTGTTCTTGCCTGGAGAATCCCAGGGACGGCGGAGCCCGGTGGGCTGCCGTCTATGGGGTCGCACAGAGTCGGACACAACTGAAGCAACTTAGCAGCAGCAGCAGAAATCAAGATACACTTTAGTTCTGGTCCACTTTGGTACTCTGGCAGGCCAGGAGCCTAAAGCAGGGCTGAATCAGCCCATTCTGGAGGCTGCTTCAGAATGACTGAGATCTTGAGTACTACTTCAGGGATTCCAGAGCCCTCCAGGAGTCAATTTTTACTAGAAAAGCCCCAGGACTAGAGGAATCCAATAGTATACTATACACCATGACAGTATTTCTGAGTAAGTATACTATAAAACTCTAGGTTCTTAAGATGTTAATAGACAGTATATGGTGAAATATGACTTCAGAAAGGGGTTCAGCTGTCAAGCCTCTGTACGTTAGGACTTCATGCCTTGAACCAATGTGCTATGCTCCTTTTATGCACTGTCTTTATTTAATCTTTACAGCACTCCTAGAGGTAGGTCTTATTATTATTTTCCTCATTTTTAGAGATGAGCAAGCTAAAGATCAGCAGATCTAAGGAACCTGCTTCAGAGAACATAGGGACCGTCATGAGGTACAGAATGGGACTCTGAAATCAGGTCTTTCTGGCATCACAGACTAGCTGGTGATCACTGAAGCAGTGCTGTTGTTAATATATTGATGGGCATTACAGCTCTGCCAGAGGGACACACAGTATTCAGGGTTTCCCAAACCAGTTTGATTAGGAAAACTTTTTGACTGAATCAGTACTTGAGACTACCTTTCCATGTAATACATTTTGAGAAATACTGTGGGCAAATGAGTCAGAGATATCCCATGACAGACAGAAGGGAGATAGAAGGCAACTCAGCAGGAAAAGCTATTCTAGAAAGAACACTTTACTAAAATGGTACTCAAAGAATTATTTATCAGAACACACAAATTAAGCCCAAGTCGGATAGACAGTCATTTTTTAACCTCCAGATTCACAAGCTCCAGCCCATGGCTCATTTCTGACAAATAATGTTTGATGTGACATTTCAATATATTCACTTAGCTAGCTTTTTAGGATTTGTTGCAGAATTTGACCTACCTCGTAGTTCAACTCATTACATCACTATTTCTTTTTTTTCTTTTTGAGCAGAGAAAGGTTTATTGCAGGGCCATGCAAGGAGATAGGTGGTTCATGCCCCCAAAACACCCGAACTCCTATGTCACTGAAATTTATAACGTATGTTCACAGTAGGAGTATAAGTTTTAACTTGATGTGTATTTCAACAGACCTGCAGTATGCCTTGTGGGATGAGATCATTCTTCATTGTTTAGGATTGACCAAAATTCTCTACGATCTAGCATTCTGGCCTGTACTGACTAACTGCTGGTAGTAACCCCTCCTAGTTTTGACAAGAAACATCCCACTACTTCAAAATTCCATCTGAGAACCCTGGGTTTAGAGCAAACTGGAAAGTTTAATAAAATATTAATTGAAGGCTAAACACCTACCCTGACCCTGCATTCAGTATTCTAGCAAAGAATTCAAGATTTAACATGCCAGCTTCAATTCTGCATAGCCAATATCTCATTACATTTCTCTTTTGTTAATAACATGAACAGATTCAACACAAACTGCCAAAATACCATTTTTAGCCAGGAGGGCCAAGTCCTGCATACTTTGCCAACAACAGCAATAAAGCTGGATAGAAGCTAAGCCCAGGATTGCATGGCGCATTGGCTAATCTCTGAGGCAGCAGCCACAAAGCATGTATACCTGAACAGCCTATCACTTTGTCAAAGGTGGACTTTAAGAAGGATGCTGGTTTCATTCTTTTTAAAGTGATTTATTATCAAAAAGCTTGCTCCCTCTCAATGCTGAGTTAGTTCAGCAACGCAGCTCCATCCTTTTCAGGATCATGAGGACTCAAATAATTGTAGACCAAAACGATGAAGACCACCATCACAACAACAAAAAAACCCAAATGTGACTGTTGGTTCAATAACATATTTACAGACACACCAGAATGCATTCAGGAATACTGGTTTCACTTCTTGATGGGAATGCCGATCACCATGAAATCTTCTGCGAGAGTCACTTCTTGGAGGTCTAACACTGATTCAGCTTGCTTTTTAAGTTCTACAATCCCATCTGCTTCTCCTTCTCTGGCCAAGGCAACTGGTTTGTACCTCTGACTGAAGTGAGTCAGAACCAGCCTCTTTGCTTGGCACAGCTTTGCAAACGTCGCCGCCATCTGTGGCGTGCTGTGGCCGTGCTCCTTGGCTTTGTCCATCTGGGTGTCATCTAGGGTCGCCTCGTGGATCAACAGGTCTGCTTCAAAGCACAGCTTTACACCTCCATCATCCACAACTCCAGAACAGTCACCCAAAATACATATTTTTCTTCCAACAATAGGCTTCTTTAAGACATCTTGGGGAGAAATTGTAACTCCATTTTCCAGAACAACAGAAATTCCATTTTTCAGCTTCCCGTAGGCAGGACCTGGTGGAACACCTAAAAGATGGAGGCAGATAACATCACATCATAGGAATGGAATTTATGACTTGTTAAAGAGCGTCTGTTTCAACAGCACTGAAAATAGCAAATGGAAAAGGCATCCAATTCTTTTCATAATTGTTATAAATATTTTATTACTTGTGGGAAACTGGGATATTTATACATTTTTTAAAAGTTCACTGTTGGCTATTGATATTAGCAACGTCCAAGTACTTAAAACATTTCCAAGCACACGTTTCAGATAAGTTTAAACTCTTAAGTCCCACTAAAACCTTATTATAGTCAAGGTAACAGCTGTGATCCTCTGCTGTGCATGGGAATAAAAGTTTTTGAGTGCTATACTTAATAAGCTCATCTTCAGGTAAAGTTAAAGAGCCCATTTAAATGACAAGGTACCGACAAACTGATTAACGTAATAAAAAAATTGTTAGAGGGGACTGTTTGGATCACAACGTCAAGGAGAATTTCAGGTAGTTACACATAATCAATCTTCATTGTAAACAGAGGCAGTTCCATGCTTACCAAACTGGGCTTAAATCTCATATTAATTGAGAATAACACCTGATCATCACTCTGGGCAATACATAGAGTATGTTCACTAATTCCAACATGGATCATGTTTACAATTTCCCAACACACTGGTATTTTCACAGGTTTGTAGATAATAAAAATATCTTTGGTCTAACGCAGTTTTCCTCATGACTTAGTACTTTGTTTTAGTTGGGGAAGAAAGAAGAGATTGTGTAAATAAAGAAAAAGAACACACGAAAAACCATTGCCATGCTTTTCACAGGTTCTGTCGTAGGCACGGCAAGGAAGGTGGTGATACCAGAGGGATGATGTACCTGGCGCTGCTCTGGGAGAGGTGCTGACGGACCTGAGCAGGAGATGACCTAGCATGGAGAAGGGACGAGGCCTTAGTCGGGCCCTGAGCCAATCTTTGAGTGCTTGCGGCCAAGTGTGACGAACCCAGGTATATAAAGCTGGTTGAGGGACTCCCCTGGTGGTTCAATGACTAAGACTCCATGCTCCCGATGTAGGAGGCCTGGGTTCGTTCCCCGGCAAACTAGACCCTACGTGCTACAACTAGGACCCAGCACAGTCAAGAAAAACAAAAACTGGTTGGGGCAGTGTTCCAAACACCAAATTATTAGTAACTTAATCAAAGTTGACTGACTAGGCAAAGTCAATAAAGAAGGAAAACTCAGAAAGCGGCTGGTTGCAGTTGCATGGTTAAGAACTATGGTGAAAAGTATCTGACCAAAGATGCCACCCAAACATATTTCAAAAGATGACATGAGAAAATAAAAGCCTAGACCTGAGACAACTACCATCACTCCACCAACCAAGATAGTAAAAGCTGAAGATAAGACAGATCAAGGATGTGCCTCTAGAGAGCTGAAGAGAGACATCAAATATACACTTCATTTTTGCTCTGAATAGCGTCTTCTGGCCCTAAAGATTTCCCTTAATAAATAAACTTTGGGAAAAGGAAGTAAGTGGAGAAAATGTAAGTTTTAGGCCTGGGAAGCAATAAAGGAAGGTTTCTATGACACTTCTAACTGCTTCAGTTCACAACAACCCAACTAAGGAGAAAGGGAAAAAACAAACACTCACTCACCCAGGTCTTTCAGTTTCTGTGCGTTGAGTTTACCTGGGCGTTTCTTCTCCACGACTGAAAATCCAAAGGAGGGTATTCGATGAAAGAGGCGAAACGCTTTCACAACAAACTGTTCATCATCAACCAGGAGGTACGAGTTTTCTTCTGAGTCTAACAGGATAGTTCGTCCTTGTCCCTCTTTGGGAGGGTTGTCTGTTTTATTCACCTGCACAGATTCTTTTAGTTCTTCTGTAGGACACTGATCTGCTGTAGGCACCAGCTCATGGACCACGTAAGGGAAGACCAGCTCCGTGTGAGAGAGTTCCATGGTTCGCCAGAGAAAGTCCCGAAGCCCCACGGGGCCGTAGATTTCAATGGGCTGCTTGGTGGCCATGGACCCACTCTGCAGGCTGACTGTGCAGAGGAGGCCGGGAAGGCCAAAGAAATGGTCTCCATGAAGATGCGTGATGAAGATCTTGGTAATTCTCCCTTTGATTGAAGCAGAGAAATAAATTTGTGAATTTTTCAGAAATAAAACCCATAGAAAGCTACTTGAAACATGCATGTATGTTTTCTACATGATTCCAGAAGCAAGAAAGACAAGTATTTCACTGGAAGGTTTTAATAAGATATAACTTTTTTCATAAAACATCTTCAAACTATACAGTGTTACAGTTTTAAGAGTATTTTCCTATATATCCTTTTACTGAAAAAAAAAAAAAAGGAAAATGTGTACCAAAATGATTCACTTAAGTAATCAGCTAGGCCTTAAGTGTGAAAGTATCTGGCAGTTACACTGCCCCCTGCTGCTCCCTCTGAGAACAGCAAGTATGTACTCCCAGCATGCCAACAAACGTTCCTCTGGCTCCAAGGGACTGGACCAGTGCCTGAAACCAAAATTGCCTTTTAAGGATGCTACACTGGCCAGAGACTAACTAACCAAGCCAGAGCCTGCTTGCCTGGATGAGACAGAAGGAGAAGAAGAAAAAGCAAGGGGGGCGAGGGAGGGGAGGACAGAGAGGAGGGAGAAAGAGGTAGGGAGAAAGGGAGTGAGGTGAAGGACCAAGAAGGAGGCGGCAGGCAATAGATGCTAGAGTGCATATCCAAGGGTAAACCCCCCTTGGTGTTATGTAAAGGCACGTGGGTCCATCCCTTCCTTTCGGTCTGAACTAATACAGCAGCTCTTCCAGTGCATGTTGACTTAGGCTGTAACTTGATTTAGCTAATGGTAAACTGTATGAGCTTTCCTGGTGGCTCAGTGGTAAAAAATCTGCCTGCCAAAATAGGAGATGCAGGTTCGATTCCTAGGTCTGGAATATCCCCTGGGGGAGGGCATGACAACCCACTCTGGTATTCTTGCCTGGATAATCCCATGGACTGAAATACCTGGCGGTCTGCAGTCCATGGGGTCGCAAAAAAGTCAGACACAACTGAGTGACTGAACAACAAACTGAATTTACTCCTGGTACGTGGCAGTTTTTCAGAGATGCACCACAAAGCCTTTTGGAAGTAACAATCACAATTAACATATTTTTACATAACAGTTGCTTCTAGTCTGAGCTCATGGCCCACGTATTTCAAACACTTGATACCATAAAAGAACAAGAATAGTTTATTGTGATGGGATCTGTCCTGTGACATCCAGGTAACAAGTGTGCTCCAAGCGAGTCTTCTCAGTGTTACTACATCAAGCCAGGCACTGTAGCACAGAACAATGGACCAGGTAGGGTCTGATCTTGAACCTTGAGAAGCCAGGAGGCACGCTAGAAGTTTCCCCACCATGCTTCTTTTTGTTTTCTCGGTTTAGTCTTTGTTTTTGCTGTTTTTTGATTTCAAGAACCCTTTCACTTCCCCCTTTCTGCTGTCTGGGCTGCCAACAGCCCCCCACCCTCCCAAGTGGGACCTAAAGACTCAGCAGACAAAAGAACTACATCAGTTGTTGAGTCCTGGTCTCACACTGACCTCAAAACTGCCAAGTCAGACTTTCCGGGCCTCTCCCTATTTACTGGAAAGCACAGCCAAAACTGAATACCAAACAATCAGTGAACTCAAAGCAAGTGAGACACATTAGGTAAGAAAAAGTAACTTTCCACAGTTATCACAGTTTCATGAAGACAAGCATTTCATTTTTTAAGAAACTTGATTTCAGAGGGAGAAGGAATGGCAACCACAATTATCAAAGGTAAGAGGAAGCTATCAAATGAAAAAAGAAAAATGCATGAGTTCCCTTTCACTTAAGAACACGAAAATTACCAGGAAAATGTCATCCATATAGGAGCAGAAGACTAAGCATCCTCTACATCCAAAGGAATGATGTACTGATATTTACTGCTGTAAGAAAATGTCTGTACTACATTATTGATACATACTATTCAGTTGAAAAAAAAAAAAAACCAAGTCATACCAAATCTAGTTTGATTGCATTTATGCAAAATTACATACAAACACACACACAAATATACCTGTACCATTACCATAACTATATGTATAGAAAATTCACTGACCAGAGAGAGAGATTTGGGATTTTCTTATTTATAGTTTTCTGCTTTGTTTGAACTTTTACAATGAGGTTGTATACTTATTATAATCATTTTAAAATTATACTTTTATAATACTTTTTTGTAATCATTTTTGAGGGGAAAAAAAAGCTTAAGGTCACCCTTTAAAATTATGAAAAAAATAGTTATGACAAACCTACACTTTTCAATCAGATGTTTGGATATCAGGACCATGGAAAGCTGAAAGAAGTATATTTAGATAGAAAGTACTTCCTTATGAAACCCATAAAATATTATTACCCCAGGAGGTAATATAAGCTAAAAGGGTTTCAAAGACTCCAACAGTGATGGGTCCATATTTGGTTACTGAGAGAAACCAAGATGTATTGAGGATTCCAGGTTGAGACTGAGGCTTTAGATGTGCTAGAGTGTCTTAGCTGATATTCAGGGATTACCATACAACCCTCCTCTCTGTGGCCAGGAATTCTTTTTATAAATCAATAAAAATTTAGTAAACTAAAGGTTCCCTTTAGATTTTATTTTAGTATTATTATTTTGGGGGCAAACTTCTTTTTTAAAAAGCTTGAGCTTTGTGATCTGTTGAAAAATAACTGTAAAATATAAAATATGAGAGGAAGGTATTACGGCAAATAGAGTTAAGGCGGTACCCATGGCCCCTGCCTCTAGCTGTCCACATCCCTCTATAATTCCTTCCCCTTGAGTGTGGGTGGGACTGGGTACTTGCTTCTAACCAGTGAAACATGGCACAAGGGTGCAATAAGGTTATGTTCTAAGAGTCCATCTTGCTGGCAAACTTGCTCTTAAGTCTCTTTCTCCCTTCCTGGCAGTAAAAGGAAGCAAGCTGGCCTGCAGCAGAAACTCCCCATGACCGGGACCTAGAGCAGGCCTGGAGTTGCTGCAGGCAGCCTTAGTTCAACACCTAGAAGGATTCTGCCAACAATCTGAGTGAGCTCTGAAATCGATTCTTCCTCTAGTGGGGTCTCTGATGAGACCCCAGCACTGGCCGAGACCTGGGCTGCAGCTTACTGAGACCCTGAAATAGAGAATCCAGCTAAGCCTGGCCTGAAGTCTCTGACCCACAGAAACTATGAGATAATAAATGCAAGTAACCCACTAAATTTTTAATCCATTATGCAGCATTAGATAACTGGCACAGGTACTAAGTAAAAACCGGAGACTTATCCCTACACCCAAATCTCTTAATACAACAGTCACTTGTTTCTATTTTAATCACCCTGCCACCTCAACCCCTACCCTCTAAACATTACAGCCACCACTCTGGCGTGTGCCTACCCTGCCAGGTCTCGTGAAAGGAACCCTTGTGTGATCCCAGGGAAGTAGGGCATAGCACTGCTCTGACCACAGGGTTTCAACATAAGACAGCATATAATTAGGGTTGAACTGTGTACACCTGTCCCAAGTGATATGCCTGGTTCCTTCCTCCAACAGTTCTCTTTCTAACCCTCGACCTAACTCTCTATCTAGGTCGGGGACATCACCACCTATAACTTGCAGTAATTCTGCACTTCCTCACATCCTAGACATTCACTCAGTCCCGTCTCCTGCTGGCTCTACACGGATCTCTCCGAGGCTCTCGTCTTCATCCTCATTCCTGCTTCCTGCTCCAGCATCTTCATCTTCTCTCTCTCTCACCAGCTGAATGGAACGGCCTTGGGCCTGGCCTCCTGATGCCTCTCTCTCTCCCAATACATTTGCTATTGGAAAACTGTCCTAAAACACAAACCAGACCATGTCATTTCTTGGCTTAAAATGTATTTAATGATTTCTTGTTGACAACAGAATAAATAATAAGGTCCAGATACCTTAGAGTACCACAGAAGTCTTCAGAGTCGACCCTCACTTTAAGCACTCTTGTCTCTCATCTCTCCAGTCAAGCACTCAGAGTGCTGGATGGCTTAGGATTCCCCAAACATGTCCTGTCTCTCCTGGAAACTCCCCTACTTCTTGCTTACTCTGTCATCTGTTCCCTGAATATCCATCCCTGCTTCTCCTCCCAGAGAAACTTCTATTCATCTCTTATATTCTAGCTCAAATGTTACTATCTCTGAGTCGCTTTCTCTGAACACACAGATAAGTTAGTATCCTCCTCCTTTGTGCTTCAAAAGTAACTAGAAAACACCTCTTTATTCTTACTTGTCACATTACACCATGACTGTATGCATGTCAGTTTCCACCACTAGACCAAGGGATCCTTGGATGCTAGAGCTATCTTTCTTTTAGTCATTAAATGCCAGGTACTGTGATGAGACGTAGGAATAATTTCAATAACTACCATTTATCAAGATCTAACACGTGAGAGGCCCTGTACTAAGTGCTGAACATCTTACTCATGCATTAACAGATATTACTAGGCATCTCCTAGGTATGCACATGCTCACTGAGTCTAGTCGTACAGGGAAATACAGTGAACACAGAAACAACTACCTAAATAACATAATTTTAGATACTGATGATGCTAAAAAGTCAATAAAAACAGTACAAAGCAGTCGAATGCCTGGGGTAAGGGAGAAATTACTTAACCCAAGAGGTTTGGGGAAAGCCTTTGAGGAGACAGCATTTGAGTTGAGATTTAACTGATGAGGAGGAGACAACCACGCAGAGAAGGGATTATTATATACAATTCTCACATCACCCCTTTTAAGTACAGGTTTTAAGTGAAGTGAGTCAGTCAGTCGTGCTGACTCTTTGTGACCCCATGGACTATACAGTCCATGGAATTCTCTAGGAGTGGGCAGGCTTTCCCTTCTCCAGGGTATCATCCCAACCCAGGGATCGAAATCAGGTCTCCTGCATTGCAGGCAGATTCTTTACCAGCTGAGCCACAAGGGAAGCCCAAGAATACTGGAGTGGGCAGCCCATCCCTTCTCCAGGGGATCTTCCCGACCCAGGAATTGAACCAGGGTCTCCTGCATTGCAGGCAGATTCTTTACCAGCTGAGCCATCAGGGAAGCCCTGATATGGAGGTTTTAACCCCATTTTAAAGATGAGAAAATAAAGGCTTAAGCTTGCTGATCTGCTAAGGTGATAAGCAGAGACACAGCTGGGACTGGAATCCTGGTCTACCCGACTCTGGGCCAAGGCTCTGTGAACACTGGACTCTTCGATGGGCCTGGTGCGAGGCTCGCTCTGTTCCCTCTGGCCAGAATGCCCTTCTTCTCCCCAGCCCAGGGAGCCCTTCCTCCTCCTTCAACAACTCACATATCACGCCCTCTCAGATGTCTTCGCTGATGACCCCAAGCAGAAAAGAACAACTCACTCCCCAGAACACCTACTGCCCTCTCATGATACTTACACCCATCTCCTGGGGGCAGTAAGTATGTTCCCGTGCTTGAGTAGTGTCTTTTTAATGTGTCTGATGTATTCCATTCCATCCTCCATGCCCTAACCCTATGTACATGCTTGCTCTTCAATTTACAGGAACGAAAAGTGAAGGACTGAAGGGAGGGAAGGAGAAGGAGGAAGTAAGTTGGGTAGTCAGTCAGCTAGTTCATCTAGGCATCTGGGTGTAGCCAGATGCCTGAGTGCCTTCCAAGTCTTGCCAGGGCTCCAGCACTGAAATGAGGTACAACTGCCGGGGTTGCTTCTGAGCAGAAGGCCCAAGGAGAGCCAAGAAAATGAAGACAAGCAAGAGACAGCCCTAATGAGAAAGCAGAGCGCACACTTACCTGCTTTAAGTTGGCTCTTCATAAGCTGTGTCTGGGTTCCCTCCCCACAGTCAAAAAGCCAGCACTCGCCTTCACACCGAAGGACCAGGGCAGAGGCGCCCCGGGTCGGGGATGGGTATGCTGCACCTGTCCCCAGAAATGTCACATCCATAGACATCTTCCACCCTGCAAAGAGAGGGTCACTGAGGGATTATTACACTTCACTGCTCAACATCACCAAAAACAGCTTCTTGTGAGTTTCACCGTTACCTAACTTCTATGTATTGAGAACAGTGTGGATTCCTGTTCTCTAATAGTTTTCCACAGAAATCTAAAGAAAGATTCTAGTAACTCTTAATCAGTTAAAACTACAAATTACCAAACCTTGTATGACTGCTCACACAAATATAAAAAAAAAAAAAAAAAGCCAAACTCAGTTAATTTAAAACTATAGTTGAGGGCTTCCCTGGTGAAACTGAAAGCGTTAGTCACTCAGTTGTGTCCAGCTCTTTGTGACCCCATAGACTGTAGCCTTCCAGGCTCCTCTGTCCATGGAATTCTCCAGGCAAGAATACTGGAATGGGTTGCCATTTCCTCTTCCAGGGGATCTTCCTGACCCAGGGATAGAACCCAGGTCTCCTGGATTGAGGTGGATTCTTTACTGTCTGAGCCACCTGGGAAGTCCTCCCTGGTGGCTCAGTAGTAAAGTATCCACTTGCCAATGCAGGAGACACAGGTTCGGTTCCTGGTCTGGGAAGATCCCAGGTGCTGTAGAGCAACTAAGCTTGTGTACCACAACTATTGAGCCTGTGTTCTAGAGCCCGGGAACGGAAAAAAGAGAAGCCATCGCAATGAGAAGCTTGCGCACAGCAACCACAACCTGCTCGCTTCAACTAGAGAAACGCCTGTGCAGCAATGAAGACCGAGCGCAACCAAAAATAAAAAATAAAAAAATAAATTATATATATATATATATAAAACCAAACTGTAGTTGAATTCCAACCACACGACATTCTGGAAAAGGCAAAACTATGGGGATAGTAAAAAGACAGTGGTTTGGGGGGAAAGGGAGGGTGGGATGGGGTTTTAGGGCAGTAAAACTATTCTGTGTGATACAGTACAGACAGACACATGTCATCATACATTGGTCAAAACCCACAGTATATACAACACAAAACGTGAATGAGCCCTAATGTAAACTGTGTATCAATATTGGCCCACGACTATTGTACCACATTAATCCAAGATGTTTACATTTGGGGAAACTGATGGGGGGTTGGCGGGGAGTGGGTATATAAGGACTCTACTTCCTGCTGATTAATTTTTTTAAAAGTCCTTCTAATAAACAATAAACAACTCTAGTGAGGTTCTGGGCAAGACAGAGAACTTAACTGTGCTCACCAAGTCATCCCTCTCTGGCGAGCAGCTCATGGTGAGCAGCCCTTTCTCTGAACCATCAGAAACCACAATAAGCGCTACAGCGCTCGACAGTAATGTGAATAACACACAGTAATGCTGAGGGAATGTCTCTCCCCTGATAAGAGGGTCCATGAGGGGTGAGCGCTTGGGCCTCAGCTCTTTTACAAGTGATGGGCAACAACCTGTTGAGTGTGTAGGTTTCTGCCAACTCCTGATAGCTCCTTTTCCTTTCACTATTTTTGGGCATATCTATCTCTGATACAGTTCCTTTTTTTAAAGATTTACTTATTGATCTATTTTTTGGCTGCAGTAGGTCTTCACTGCTGCACTCGGGCTTTCTCTAGTTGCAGCAAGTGGGGGCCACTCTCCATTTGGTGTGCAGGCTTCTCACTGCGGTGTCCCCTGCACTGCAATGCAGATTCCTAACCACTGGACCACCAGGGAAACCCCTGTGATACAGTTCTGTGACAGGAGATATGCATCAAATAAAATAAACTCAAACTTCAGTTCATTCGCTCAGTCGTGTCCGACTCTTCACGACCCCATGGACCACAACACGCCAGGCCTCCCTGTCCATCACCAACTCCCGCAGTTTACTCAAACTCATGTCCATTGAGTCAGTAATGCCATCCAACCATCTCATCCTCTGTCATCCCCTTCTCCTCCCGCCCTCAATCTTTCCCAGCATCAGGGTCTTTTCCAACGAGTCGGTTCTTCACATCAGGTGGCCAAATTATTGGAGTTTCAGCTTCAACACCAGTCCTTCCAATGAACACTCAAGACTCATCTCCTTTATGATGGACTGGTTGGAGCTCCTTGCAGTCCAAGGGACTCTCAAGAGTCTTCTCCAACACCGCAGTTCAAAAGCATCAATTCTTCGGTGCTCAGCTTTCTTCATAGTCCAACTCTCACATTCATACATGACTACTGAAAAAAACATGGCCTTGACTAGATGGACCTTTGTTGGCAAAGTAATGTCTCTGCTTTTCAATATGCTGTCTAGGTTGGTCATAACTTTTCTTCCAAGGAGTAAGTGTCTTTTAATTTCATGGCTGCAGTCACCATCTGCAGTGATTTTGGAGCCCAAAAATATAAAGTCAGCTTCCACTGTTTCCCCATCTATTTGCCAAAGTTATATATAACCAATTACAGATTATCCACATTGATGGCAAGGAAGGAAACAAACACGTAAGTTTAAGAAAAACTACTAAAACAGGAAAACTTGACAGAGAGCTGGATAAATGTACTATCTACAGGGGGGAAAAAAACCTATCAAAAACTTCTCTCAGTCCTTGCAAAAATGAAAAGGAAAACAAAAAAAACAGACTTATCAAATAGCTAGAAATAAAGTTAACAAGAAAGGAACAGGCCCTAAAAGACTCAAAGAGAGAAACACATTAGCTTCTCTGATAGGAGATTTACTATCACAGAAATGCCTATCTTTTCATAATGGATGCATGTATATTTAGCACAAATTCTATCAGATTTCCAGTGGGAATCATCTTGGAACAAACGTAACCCAAAGATCACATGAGAGAAAAACAGTACACGACTAAGAACGGGCAAGAAAAGCACACAAAGTAGTGAGTAGTGATTCACTTTTCTAGGTAGTAACAAGACACTAGTCAGGCACAACAGAAAGATATATTATTGGCACAAACATAAAGTTGTAAGTAAGAGAAGGGATACTCCAGAAATAAACCCAGGTACACACAAATCAATATATAACAGAAATGTAAAAAGGGAGACTTTTTAAAATGAATGACACTGACAATAACTGGTTATTTTCGCAGAAAAAGTGAAGCAAGATTCTTATCTTGCATCGTATATAAAAATACATTCCACATGGTTTAGAAATTTAGATGTTTCACATTTAAATTTGGACTTTTCAGGTCCAAAAAAAAGTGTTCAAAAAAATTAGGAGAATATGTATACAAATTTGGGGATGAAAATCCCTTACTGGCAAGACATGAAACATAAAGCTTTTAAAAAGACATTTTTACTACATAAAAATTTTCATATATCAAAAGACTCTTAAAGTCAAAGGACCTCCCTCCGCCCCCCCCAAAAAAAACCATCTGCAAAAAACTGTACTGTTTGATAATGGGTTAATGCCCCTAAGAAATGGTTCAAGCAAACGCATTAAAAAAGAAAAGTACAGAATAGAAAACTAAACAATGAATATACACAGGAAATTCACAGAAGAAATCCAAAGGGCCAATAAGCATGAAAATGCTCAGTCCTCCAGTAGTGAGAGGAAATGCAAATTAAAGAAAAAAGAGCCATCATTTTCCACACGTTGGCTGGCAAATATTAATGCTATCCAGTGCTAACCCAGACAAGGAAAAACGGGCACCTACATTTTACTAGTGGTGGAAGTATGAACTGCTATTTTGTTCTGGGAGAGTCATCTGGCAATGCATATTACCAATAATAATGAGGCTGCTAATAGCAACGTACTTGAATCCAGCAATCCCATTTTTGGGAATCTACCTTATAGAAATAAAGGACCTATGTACAATGATATTTACTGTGAAACTTTTCTTTTTTTTAAATTAGTTTATCTATTACTGTGAAACTTTTAAGGTGGCTAAAATTTGGAAACCATCTGAATATATAGATAGATAAATACCAATATGGAAACAACCGAGTATTTTACTGTACATTCATATCATGAACTATCTGTTCTACAGTTCAGCCAGGTCTGTGACTCCTCTACTGAAGGGATGACAATGAGAAAAGTTACAGATGGCTATGGCATAATCTCATTTTTATAACAATGTCCAAACATCTATGTTATGCAAGACAGAGATAGTCTGGTGAGGAACGGTATACACCATACTGCTACACTGGTTATCTCGGGGGTGATTAAAATGATGGTGGAGATTAACTTTTTAAAAAAATCTTTGAATTGTTTTTGGTTGCAATAAGCAACATTTTATTTACCTATTTGATTTTATTTTGCATTTAATTTACTTCATGACTTAAAAAAAAAACGTGTCATAATGCTAAACATGCTTTTCTGACTGTGTGTCACCTCATCTCCCTTTCCACTGGGGGAACAGTCAGCTCCCCACCCCCCGCCCCACACCTCAGACAGCAGGTGGGTGGTACATCTCTCCACCCCACACATGAGTCTTTGCGTTATTGCTAGTGTCCTTTCCATGCCTTACTCCACATTTTCACTTCCAAGATCAAGACTTCCTCTGATAACTCTATAGTTTAATTTGCCAAGGTTTTCTGATTGGACTGCAGTTTGCAAGAGCCAGAAGAGTAAAGAGAATACAGAAAGTCAAAAATTTAAGGTAATAAATGCAGAAGGTATAATACAATATAAACACTTTGCATGGGTAACTGATAGTAGATCTAAGCCAGTGGTACAGAATCCTGGAGTACTAATCACCTAGAGATCTTTTAAAACATATCAACCATTGGGCTCCATCCCAGAACTATCAACAGGAAATTCCACAAGAGACATGTGTTTTAGAATTGAAAAAGAAAAATTCTTCCCCTGTGATCCTAACATGCAGTCAGTTTTGAGAATCAGTTAGTGAAAGGCTAGTGGAGAACTATAATGGATGGATCAGGCCAACCTGAACTCACTAGTCAACAAACCAATTAAAAAAAAAAACCACACACACCAAAACTTTTGTTATGAAAAATGTCAAACACACACAAAAGGAGAGAGATTAGTATAATGTACTGTCACATACCTATCACTGAGCTTCAACAATTATCACCTCAAGGTCAATCCTGTTTCCTCTTTATCCCCCATCCATCTTCTAAGAATATGTAACAAGTGGTATGGGGAGGTTCCACCAGGGAGCACACACTGTCTGTCTGTCCCTCTTTTTCTGATGTTAGCAACCATTCATGATCCTTTCCAGGAACCGTTATTTCATTAGGGATTGTCAAAAGGTGATATTCTCTCATTCCTTCTGTAGTTATTAGTATCGTTCTGTAATTCCCTGATCAATCAGTCACCCTGCAATACAATTTGTATGGAAAAGAGCCAGTGATCAATCTTAACAGAGACAAGACCTAATCCAACCCCTGATGTGATGCAATATGAAGCACACAGTAACCAAGGAGGTTTTCTTGCCAAAAAATATAACCTGTATCTGGAAAAGGCTGTCTTCTAAACACCAGTTTATTAGACCACACCACAGGGAAGGAAAAAGCAAAATTCAGTATGTAAAAAACATTACAGGACAAATGACTTGACTTCTTCAACAACCTAAATACTAGGAAAAATAATCAAGAGAGAGGAGACAAAGAGATATGAGCCATCAACCAAATGTAACATGTCTAGCTTGTTTGAATCCTGATTTGGACAACCAGATGATGGGAGGGGAAAAAAAAATGAGAGAACAGGGGAAATGCAAACTTCACCGGATAGATAGTAACAGGAGATTTTTATGAGACTGATAATGGTGTTATGTTCAAGGAGTTACTGTGTTGTATAAACATAAGCCAGTATTTAATGGATGAAATGGTACATTTTGATTTGCTTTAAAATAATCCATTGGGGGTGAGGGTGCCAGATGAAACTAGATCGACTAGCGATTAGTACATGAGTTGGTACATTCTGTACACTATTCTGTTTTTGTATAGATTTGAAAGTTTTCATAATAAAAAGCTTAAAAGCAAGCCAAATAACCAAAACTCTTCCACTAGGTCGGGAAGTAACCAGAAATTTAATCATTGGTGTGTGTTATGCACCACTAGGAAATAAGTGAGCAAATCAGATTTTGGGTCTTGTATTCTTGGACAAAAACAAAACAAAACAAAACCCAGCCGTTTGCTTTCTCATAGTACACATTTCTAGCGAGAACACAACACACGCTCGATCTCAGTAGGGTCACTTGACACTCTGGGCCAGTGGTTCTCAGTCCTGGCTGCAGACTACAATCGCCTGGTGGTTCTGGGGTTCTCAGCACTGGGGAAGCTCCCCGGAAGATTCTAAAGACTGTCGGGCTCGGAAGGAGTTTTCACGCAGAGGCGGTGCCAAGCCTGCAATCCGCCCAAGCGGTGCAGGCAGGGCAGGTCCTGCCATCCTCCATTTCAGAGATGAAAGAGCCGAGGCCCGCTGCACAGAGTGGCCTTTGCGAGGCCAAGGCCTAGCCAGCCGTGACCAGAGGCCGGGTCTCCGACCGCCGGCCGGCCCAGCCGCTCCTCCACGCCTGTCGAGCAAAAGGAGGGTCGGAGGCGGCAGAGGCGTGGGGCAGGGGGTCCTCCGCCCGCAGGTCGGGGTAAGCAGGCGCGGTGAGGGGCGGTGGGTGGACAAGGCGCGTCCTCGCTCCCCGGCTCGGGTCCTCGGCTCCCGGCCCAGCCCGCGGCTCCGCGGGACGCCCCAGCGCTCGACCGGTTTGGCGGGCGCGGGGGAGGCCTCGGCGGCGCAGACCCCGGCCAGCCCCCCATCTCGGGCGCGCCCTGCCCCACTCACCCACTCCCCGAGGCCCGCGGCGAGGCCCGGCCGTCCGCGGGGCGGCGACGCGCGCGGACGGAAGTGCGCCGCCGGCCGAGCCCGCGACCCGCCGCTCTAGGAGGCGCCGGAGGTCCGCGCTCGGTGGTTCTCCGCGGAGCGCGACCCCGGCGTGAGGCTGGGCGGCCGGTCCGGCGGTCCGCTTCGTCCCGCAGCGAGTGGGACGGTCCCTAAGAGGGTTGCGGTATTCCGTGAGGACCAGAGCGCCCGAAGTGAAAAATGTCTGCTGTGTGGGTTGCTTTTTTTTTTTTTTTGGCCACTGCTTGAGGCATGTGGGATCTTAGTTCTGCAACCAGCGATCAGACCCTCGCCCCCTGCCCTTGAAGCCCAAGGTCTTAACCACTCGGACCGCCAGAGAAGTCCCTGCTGTATGGCTTTTTTTTTTTTTTTTTTTGCCTCGTAACGTTGATGCTTTTGAACTGTGGTGTTGGAGAAGACTTTTGAAAGTCCCTTGGACTACAGGGAGATCCAACCAGTCCGTCCTAAAGGAGATCAGTCCTGAGTGCTCATTGGAAGGACTGATGTTGAAGCTGAAACTCCAATACTTTGGTCACCTGATGTGAAGAACTGACTTATTAGAAAAGACCCTGATGCTGGGAAAGATTGAGGGCAGGAGGAGAAGGGGACGACAGAGGATGAGATGGCTGGATGGCATCACCGACTCGATGGACATGAGTTTGAGTAAACTGCGGGAGTTGGTGATGGACAGGGAGTGCTGGCGTGCTGCAGTCCATGGGGTCGCAAAGAGTTGGACATGACTGAGCGACTGAACTGAACTGAACTGAACGTTTTCAAACTAGAGTGTTCTCCCAGATGCTTTGCTCTGGCATATCTATCTGCGTAAAGTCTGTGATTTCATGGGGATGAATCTATCTTAAGCACTAAAAACTGAAGCGTGCAGTGTCTTGGAATCAGAGTTCATAGCAGCCTTTTTCTAGATCCCAAGTCTTCTTTCCATTGCACTTTGCTCTTCCAGGGATACCACGGAATGTCTGCTGAAAAATCCTCAGCTGCGGGTGCTGTGCCCGCAGGAGCGTCGCGAGTGTGTTCACTTGCTGAGCAGAGCACACAGCATCGCCTCCTGGACACGCAGGATGAGGAGCTCGGCCGAAACTGCACGTGGCCCAAGTGGAAAAACTCATTCCGGTCAAACGCCATCTTTCAAAGCTTCACGCTCTTGTGTTGTGTCAGATGCACTGATTTTTGCTCACATGCTCGAGGTGGTCAAAGTATCCAGCAGCTTCATAACAGGATTAGAAGTGCTGTGGATGGAAGGTTTTTAACACTACCTGGAGAATGGGATCATTTATTTGAACCCTCTTCAAAGCTTTTATTTATGCAAGTGTTAATTAAGCTCCGCCTTTGTGGAGAGAGAATCCGACTTTGATAATGAATTTTTAATATATGTCATGGTTCCTGGTTTTAGGAGCATACACCAAGGTTGGAAGAAGTAGCAGAAAGTCACTAACAAAATGAGGGAGCAAAGGAGAAACCATAGGAAGTGACAAAAATAGGGAGATCATTAAATTAAGGAAGGGTTAGGGAATTCCCTGGCAGTCCAGTGATTAAGACTCTGCACTTTCACTGCCAGGGGTGGGTTCAATCCCTGGTCAGGGAACTAAGACCCCACTGCCTTGCAAAAAAAAAAAAAGTGGGGGGTGGTTAGCCTTGAACTGGGTGTTGTGGGAAGGTTGAGACTTGGATTAATCTCCTGGAAATGGAAAAATAAGGAAATAAGGTGGATTTGTTTAAGCGGGGACTAGTTTAGGAAAATTTTAAAAACCGGACCTTGAATGTTATTTATTCTGACACTTGCCTAGCTGAGAAGTGCTCAGGAAGACACATTCTACAGCTAGGTCTTGACCACAACTCAGCTAGGGGTTCCCTGCAGTGATACCCCCAATAGATCTACCCCTTCCAGATGTTCCTGGCTTAAACCTACCATCCCCTATGCCCACCCCAATCAAGACTTCTTACAACCCCTTTTCTCAGAGGTTATTATAGCTTTAGAGAATTCTAGATAGTGCTTTATGTTCATTTTAAAAACTTTATGGGAAATCTTTAACATATGAAAATGTTTAATGAACCTTTATATAAAATCATCATTCATCTTCAATAGTTATTATGTCCAGTTTTTTCACCCAGAACCCTGCCCCCCCAAATGTAACCTAGCCCTTAACTAACCATTTACAGTTATTGTAAAATATTGGCTTTGTTCCTTGTGTTATACAATATATCCTGTAACTTATTCATTTTATACAGTTATCTTAATCTATTAACCCTATCTCACTCCTTCTTCATCCCCTCTCTCTAATGGTAACTATTAGTTTTCTATATATGTGAGTTCTGTTTCTTGTCATATTCACTAGTTTATTTTTTACATTCAACATGTGATATCATACATTACATGTCTTTTCTGATATTTTCACTTACCATGATGACCTCCAAGTCCATCCATGTTGCAAACACAAAATTTCGTCTCTTTTTATGGTTGAGTGGGACTTCCCTGGTAGCTCAGTGGTAAAGAATCTGCTTGCCAATACAGGAGATTCAGGTTCAACTCCGGGGTTGGGAAGATCTCTTGGAGAAGGAAATCACAACCCATTCCAGTATACTTACCTGGGAAATCCTATGGACATAAGAGCCTGCTGGGCTGCAGTCCATGGGATCACAAGAGTCAGACACTAAACAGCAACAAATATTCCATCATATATACCGAATCTTCTCTGTATGTTCATCTGTTGATGGCCATGTAGGTTGCTTACATATCTTGGCAATTGTAAATTGATGCAGCCACCATGGAAAACAATATGGAGATTTCTCAATACTCCCGTGAACACAAGTACATGTGTCTTTTTTTTTAATTTATTTTTTAATTGAAGGCATACATGTATCTTTTTAATTAATATTTTACTTTTCTTTGGATGAAGACCAGGAGTGGAATCGCTGCATCATATGGTAGTTCTTTCTTTAGTTTTTTGAGAAAACTCTGTTTTCTCACAACAGTTCTCAGTGTTTTCCACAGTGGCTGCACTAATTTACATTCCCACCAACAGTATAGGAGGGTTCCTTTTTCTCTACACTGTTGCTAACATTTGTTGTTTGAGATTTTTTGATGATAGCTGTTCTGAAAGGTGAAAAACGGCCGTTGAGAAAGTGTTGGACCATAAAGAAGGCTGAGTGCTGAAGAATTGATGCTTTCTTGTGGGGCTGGTGAAGACTCTTCAGAGTCCCTTGGACTGCAAGGACATCAAACCAGTCCATCCTAAAGGTAATCAACCCTGAATATTCATGGGAGGACCGATACTGAAGCTGAAGCTCCAATACTTCGGCCACCTGATGCCAAGAGCTGACTCATTGGAAAAAACCCTGATGCTGGGAAAGATTGAAGACAAAAGGAGAAGAGGGTGGCAGAGGATGAGATGGTTAGATAGTATCACCAACTCAATGGACTTGAATTTGAGCAAACTCTGGGAGATGGTAGAAGACAGAGGAGCCTGGCATGCTGCAGTCCATGGGGTCACAAAGAGTTGGATATGACTTAATGACTGAACAACAAATTCTAAAAGGTGTTAAGTGATACCTCAATGTGTTTTTTAAAAAATATATATTTATTCTTACTTATTTATTTGGCTGTGCCAGGTCTTAGTTATGGCATGTGGGGTCTAGTTCCCAGACAAGGGCTCAGACCCAGGCCTCCTGAATTGGGAGCTTGAAGTCTTAACCACTGGACCACCAGAGAAGCCCCTGTTTATTAGTTTTTAACAAAAGGATCACTTTGAGTGCAGAGGGAGGTCATTTCTGTGGTTTGGATGATACTCAGGTTTTGCCCGTGTATAGACATGATAGTCTACACGGTGTCAGATTTCATTTTCTTGGGGTACAAAATCAACGCGGATGGTGATTGCAGCCACAAAGTTAAAATATGCTTGCTCCTTGGAAGACAAGCTATGACAAACCTATACAGTGTATTAAAAAGCAGAGACATCATTTTGCCAACAAAGGTCCATATTGTCAAAGCTATGGTTTTCCCAATAGTCATGTATGGATGTGAGAGTTGGACTATAAAGAAAGCTGAGCGCCGAAGAATTGACACTTTTGAACTGTGGTGCTAGAGAACACTCTTGAGAGTCCCTTGGACTGCAAGGAGAGCCAACCAGTCCATCCTAAAAGAAATCAACCCTGAATATTCACTGGAAGGACTGGTGCTGAAGCTGAACCTCCAATACTTCGGCCACCTGATGCAAAGAGCCAACTCATTGTAAAAGACCCTGATGCTGGGAGAGACTGAGGGCAGGAGGAGGGGATGACAGAGGATGAGATGGTTGGATGGCATCACCGACTCAATGGACATGAGGTTTGGTAGACTCTGGGAGTTGGCGATGGACAGGGAGGCCTGGCATGCTACAGTCCATGGGGTCACAAAGAGTCAGACACAACTGAGCGACTAGACTGAACTGAACTGAACATGTATGAGCTCTAATGCCATCTTCTCCCTTAATCACAAAATCAACAGCCTTTCTGCTTTAGTATTTTAACACTAAGGCCTGGGAAGGTGTATGTGGTGGGGGAAGAGGTGAGAAATCATTCTTTTACTCCTCTGATGAAACAAAATAAGGAGAGAAAGAGGGTAAGGAAACAAACAGAAGGAAATGAGAAGATGAGGAGACTCACTAGGTCTACAGTGAACTTCAGTCTAATAGCATATTCCCAGGGGATCAAGTATTTTGGAGTGCGTTTAAGGTTTAATACCAAGTATGTGTGTTTTAAGGTTTAAGATAATACCAAGATAATACCTTATAGCTGCCTTTAAAAACAAGATCATAACACATTTTTGATACATAGCAAAATTTTATTAAGAAAATACACACATCTCAGAGTTTTAGGTTAACATATACACACTACTATATGTAAAATAGATAACCAATAAGGACCTACTGTATAGCACAGGGAACTATATTCAATATCTTGTCATAACCTCTAAGGGAAAAGAATCTGAAAAAGAATATATATATATATATATAAGAATATATATATATATGTAACTGAATCATTGTGCTGTATACCTGAAACTAACACATTTTAATGAACTATACTTCAATTTAAAAAAGAAAATACACACATCTCAGTAGAACTTATATATCACAAATGAGAAAAAAAAGTTCATACCATTAGGAAGTTTTTAGACTGACTCTTGGAAGCATCTGGAATATGTCAATCTGGTATAATACACTCTACACAGGCTTTCTCCTTAAACTGGTATTTCCATAGGCTATTACCACAACACTGCTTATTCCAAATACAAAGGTGAGAAAGGGTAAGCAATGACTTTTGCTACGTGCAGCTCTCTTCAAATCAATAATGAATGCTTCACATGTTACCAAAGGAAATATAATATCAGTGCAAAAACAGTTTTAATTTCAGTTAATTTTAAAGGTGATTAGGCAAAGTTTAATAAAACATTAGGCAGAAATGTTAGTGTCAAATATTTAACTAAAATAGGCTTCAGAAATTCCTAAAGTCCTTATTCCGCATACATTTGATGCTACTATCAATATTTTCCATTATGACATTTTAATGGAAGAAGTTATAGACATGCATATAATAGATATCATTAAAAATACATCTTACAATTCCCAATTCATGTTGACATTGGCAGATGTCGATACAAAGTGTAGTACAGCAGAAACCAACACAGCATTGTTAAGCAACTATACTTCAATTTAAAAAAGAAAGTTAAAACAAGATAGAGTGTTTAAGTGCTACTGAAACAGTGATAGCAGTTGGTAGTTTTTTGAAGATTGGCAGCTGAAATTGTGAATGAAAGTGAGTCACTCAGTCGTGTCTGACTCTTTGCAACCCCATGAGCTATACAGTCCATGGAATTCTCCAGGCCAGAATACTGGAGTGGGTAGCCATTCCCTTCTCCAGGGGATCTTCCCAACCCAGGGATCAAACCCAGGTCTCCCACATTGCGGGCAGATTCTTTACCAGCTGAGCCACAAGGGAAGCCCTTATGGAAGATTACCAAATCAAAAGATGTTAGTGAGCTGGAAGTTTTGGTATAATTTATCAAATTCAAAACCAGATCTTTTGTTTACATTCAGTACTTAAAATGCTTAAGACTAATGGATTAAATAGGTTTATACTGTATTTGAATTATAAATGGGAACAAAGTTTAAAAAAATCACATGAACCAGTAAAACACATTAAAAAGGACCTAAGACTAATCTTACGAGAATAGGTGAAAATTTTTCACTTGAAATAACAATTCTTAAAGGTAAAGTATTTAAGATCCAGATAAAATCGCCTGTCACAGAGGCCCCTCTTCCCCACAAAGGGCTGAAGTGAAGCATAGCTCTGCCTCTTACCAGCAGAGAACTTGGGCAAATCTTTTAATCTCTCTGTGCATCTGTGTCCTCTGAGAAAGAGGCTAGTGACAGAAGGTGGTCATGAGGATTAAGTATGCTGCCTCATGTAAGACGCTTAGAACAATGCCCAGCAGACTAGGTGCTATCCATAAAATTTAGTTTATCATCATTTGCTAACTGAACATATCTGATGTGTTGGTGATAATTCAGTGACTATGTAGGAATCAACGATTTGCTAGAATGACACTTAAAATTAGGAAAGTCAAGGAGAACGGTTTTCCCAGAACATAAAAGGACATACTGAAAACTGGGGAATAAATACCCATTAATTTCCCCTTCGTCTTAAAAGTGTGCTGAATGTAGGGGTAATTTCCCATAAAGCAAAGTAGCAAATACATCTTTATTTGGGAAAAACAGGGTTGATTAAATAGCCACATCAAAGAGTCAGTTTACTGGCAAAAAGCTGTTACAGAAAGATGCAAAGCATCCAAGTCACGTGACTTAAATTTGTGTATTTTCTATCACTGAACTACGCACACATTTCCAGACCTTTTTCTCCTTGAGAGGCACTGTCTTCTGTATCCATGTAAGGAAAATAATTATTGTTTTAAAATCTAATCATTGGTTTATCTGAGTAACTCCTGGCAAGGATTAGGGAATTATGCAATAAGAATCGTGTCCTAATTAGGCCCAGTTGAATTTGTAAAATTTGGAACAAAGCACTGAGCTTCTTCTCCACTTCTATTAAAACATCTTAATTTCAGATGAGGGGTAAGGTTTCTGTAGTAAAACTGTCGTGACCATTTTAAATATTATGTATGTTACTTTATTTAGCTTGTCTGTGGAGGACTGATCTCTTTTTAACATCTGGATGAACATCGAAATGCCAGTCATAAATCGGTTGAGAGCCGAAGTAGACAAGGAGTTATCTCTGCCGTTTTCTATAAAGTCAGCAATATGCGTGTACCTATCTTGGCTGGAAATATGATATTGGTGCTACTTCATTAGGACGGTCCCTTTAAGTGGAATCCCAGTAGAGAGCTTTGAGCTTTATATTAATGTTCTCCAGTATTCTGTATGCTCAGCAGAGCTGATTCTGATTCGGTGAATTTAACAGAACCCTGGAGCTGTTCCGGGCTTGAAGAGGTTATTTTTGAGGGATACTGAATGGGCTTGGGGAAAGCAAGAGCAGCATCTAGATGAAGTGTTTCTCCTAAGGCAAGAGTCTTCCCACTACCCTGCCATCCGCCCCCAGGCTTTCTCAGTAACATGAGAGTAAATGATGCTCCATGCCCCTCAATAACGATTATGCTTTGGTCTTAATTCATTAGCAACTCCTTTGCAAAGGAAAATGTGGAATCTTATTTCTCCAGAGGCTGATAATTTAGAGAAAAAAAAGACGAAAGATAGGGTAAGTTATATAAGACAAAAAATAATGAGAACAAATATCTACTTGATAATCTTTTATAAATGAAAACTAGTTGCTAGGTTTTACTTAACAAAGTATATTAATCTAATTAAGAACTGAACAGTGTTCTAGTTACGTATTTTCAGAAGAAGTTTTGTATTTTTGTTCTTATGAGCATCCTATATAGGTTATACGTAACAAAAACAGATGAAACAAATTTGGTGTAAGAACAGAATTTCAGTTTTCTTTTCCACAGAGAGCACATACCATCTGAGCACTTAAACACACACCACACTCAGGACTCCGGAGTAGTGTCACACATGTGTGTCCTCTGTACAGCAGCATGGGCACACCTGGGAGATTATCAGACGTGCAGAATCTCAGGCCCGCTGCAACAGCAGGAGGGTCGGTTAGCTCCCCACGACAACCCAGCTCCTGGTGGTGGTGGTGGTGTAGGGCCCTTAGAGGAGGGGCCAGAGGCATCTGCATTTTAAAACTTCACAGTAATTTAGTGGCCACTCCTGGTTAAGAATCCATCCCTTAAAATTTTTTTTAACTAAAATCTTTGACACTTTTCCCATTATAGTCAATAAACTGTTACCCTCACTTGCTATCCAATTTGTTTCACAGTACAGGTGGTAGGTAGTTCCAGATTAGAAAAACACATATTCTCAAGTTTTCCCTACTAAATAATTTGACAGCTTGATCTACAGAATTTCTTCTCTCTTCAAAAGAACAAAATTAACTGTCCATTGCTATTAGGATCAAATGTTGTTTCTTTTCCAATTTGCTGCCATGATGCCACCCCTCCCCCTACCACCATGATGATAGTTCCTGCCTGTATTCTTAGCTTAAATAATAAAACATTTTAATTTACAGCCAAAAATTGCTACATGTTGAAATTCTGGTTGGTAAATAACACATAATGAGAGTAGACAGCTTTTATTCTGTCTTATTTAAATAAGCAGGCTATATGCCATTTAGCCTTGTTTTTTCCTTAAAATATTTCCATGTATACTGTATTAGACACATTTGAATAAGCAAACATCTGAGTAAAATTAATTTTGCATTTTCCTGTCTTCAAGAAGAATTGAGTGAAAAAACAGGTTTGTAATTATTTGACTTGTAATGTTAAACTAAAATCAAGATTTCACACAGAGTATTTTTGTGGATGATTTTGACAAAGGTAACATGAAAACCGTAAGCCTTTCATCTTTAATTGAGGAAAATAAACAGTGATCTGATTGTTTATTTTACCAAACAGATAAAACATACCTCTGATTTTACTCATCTGTTAAGTATATTTAACCAACTGCATTTTTCCATACTCCAAATGGCAATGCCATTTTGAGCATTCTTAAAACATTGAATTATATTCAAAATCACTATGAATCAATCAATCTCTACCTATTAGGTAACAGGAAACAGGAACACAAAAATGAAGCCCTTTTATCACCCTCCAGAATATCATCTCACGTATCAAGGACTGTGGAGGGAAACATCAAATAATGTGCACATTGATAGGCGGCTATGAATAATTTTTTATAGTTCATCTTGTAGAATGGGCATTTTAAAGTTTTGTTTGTTGCCCCAAAGCAACTATGCTAGGGTTATATATAGCAAGACTACTTCTCAAAATGTTTGGTATTTTCCTTTACAATTCTCCAGTGTGTAAGCCACATAAGAAAATTGATTTCACTAGCTAGTTATTACCCATGTTACTAGGACTAAAAATGACATTTACTGGTCTGAACACCTATTCATTCCCACTTAGCTCTAAATTAATTTTGGTGATTTCAAAAAATTAAATCCATCTTCAATGAAGAAGGAGTTAGTTATTACTACTAACGATATTTAAAGGAATGTATCATAGGAACATTCCAAAATTATCTCAATAAAGACCATCACTACTGGAATAAGGGTATAGATTCATGTAGATGAGTCTAAATGTGACTCATTTAGATGGGAAATATATGGTCAATTTGTTAAAAATCTGTCAAAAATCATAACTTATGAGGTCTACCTATACCCCGTTCTTTAGAATCATCCAGGAGAAAATGAAAATGTGTTTTTCATAATAAGCAAACCTAAATTTCTAGTTATGCAATAAAAATAGCATAATTAAAGCAATTAAATTTAAGATATTACCTTTATTTTACAAAATTACACTGTGATTTTCACACACTGTTGAAAACAATGACTATTTAATTTGTCTAAAGGCACCAATAGTTCCTGTTTCACTTTACAATTAAGCTTCAGTTTAGTCCCAGAAAATAAGTAATAGGGTAGATTTTTCTGTGTCTGTCTACTGGAAAGGCATTTCAGAGGATGAAGGTCAAATAAAGCAGATATAAAAGGATATTTTTAGATATTGACAACTTGTCCTTAGAATTTGGTTAAATTTGGCTTCTTCTCAAAATTCTGTACTCACATCCACAGAAGTAAATTTCTATTTTAGTAGCCTTAGAACTGGACGAGAGATTTTTAGCTGTAGTAGTATAGTAACTAGCAAATATTTTGCCAAGAGTGAACAAGAGCACAAGTGAAGACATTCACAAGAACATTTTTAATATCTCTGATGTGACATGAGCTACAAATGAGAATGAAAGCATTATGGTCATTTGACTGTAGGGTGCAGGTGGGCATTAACAGAGTCAACTGATCCACCTCCGTACAGAAGTGTAGGTTCATGGGCAAAAATAAAGTGGAGGGGGGGTTAAACACAGAAAAAAACATGAATCTGAGAACATTATCTCTGTCTGAAAAAAGGAGCTCCCTGATGCATGGGAAGTATCAGTGGTGCGCTTCTACTCTGGTATCGGGGGAGGGCGCGCGGCAGCCTCTGGCCACTCATACACATCCGGCAGCATGGAATCATACTCGCTTCGCCATATTCTTTCTCTAATGTATTTGGCCTTGTCCTCAGGTTCTGGGTATCGAAAAGCCATTTTATTAGCATACAGGTATTCTGTAACCTGAAAAATAGTAAGATTACTGTATGGCTCTGAATATTTACCTATTTAAGAGAAAAGGTATTATTAAAACACAAAGTAATGACTTTGGAAGGATGGTGTCTTTTTCCCAAAATAAATTTGACTCACTTCAAAACATTCAGCTACTATTAAAAGTATCTGCACTCTCACCATAAGTTTGATGTTTTAAAGTGACTGTAAAGTCCCCTTCACCCTGAAATACCAACATTTCCTTGACACTGCACTAACTTTCCGCTTTACTGTGTACGGGTCCAGCAGACCTGCTTGGGTGGCCTGCCCTGCCTGTGTCCTTCCCCACAGCCCTGCTGAGACGTGTGCTGGAGACTCAACTTCCTGGTCACAGCTGACGGGGCTAGGGTGAAAATCTAACCCAAGTGAGCCAGGTGTTTTTGCTCTACAATTTCGACGAAAGGACACAGAAATTATTACAGATCAGGTGTTGGACACCAAAACTATAAGGTCAAGTAAAGTAAGGGCTGGAGCCTGTACATGGTAATAACTCAGCACCACCATCAGAGTGTCAGGCATGTTTTTATGTGCTTTACATGGGTATCTCATTTAATCCTCCCAAGAAACCTATGAGTAAGTACTATTATTATTATTCTCATTTTATACATGATAACAACAAAGTCTGAGGAGTTTAAGTAACTTGCCCAAGGTATTTAAAGTGAGAAATATGTTTCAAACCCAAAGCATTCTGAGACTAGACTGCAGACCACCCTAAAAAGTTAAGTTAGGTATTTCCCACTTAAACTGGCTTGAATGAATTTCTGATCTTTGTAGCAAGCCACAAACCATGACTGGTGGTGAAGATAAACCCTCTGAGTCTTGGTTATGTTGTAAAATGAGGCAGAATTAAAAAGCTTCCTCACAGGGTAGCATAGTGTCTGTCATATAGTTAAGTTCTCAAGTTATGGTCTAACTTTAAAAAGAACATAGTGATACATGGTAGAAAAAAAATTTTTTTTTCAAACAATTATGTCACCTCTTCTAAATGATGATTACTATTAGTTCTTTCAGTTTTCTAAAAGAAATATTTAAGGAATTATCGGGGAATGTTTAACAGGAGGATTCCTACATGCTGTTTCTCGTAAATCCTCTGTTCCTTATCAGTGGAACTGCATGCTGCTCCCAGGAGTGAGGTCATAGGATGAGACAGGCTTGAATCTCCTTCAGTAAACATTCTCCTTAAGACAAAACTGCTTAGTCTCGATCCTCTTTCTTGAGATATGGATTGTCTCCTGACCTTGTGACCATTATTAATCCCTTGTTCCCTTGTTAACGGTTGCTGTACATTTGGTTTTCTGATCTTTATCATTGTCGAAAGAAATTTCTTGTACAATAGCATATATATACTCACAGAGAGATCATTAAAGCACCCTTCCTCCACCAGAGGCTTGGGTCCCTGTGTCTTTCTCTCTCTCTCTCTCCCTCAGGCTAATTCTCTGGAGTGTAGAAATCCACTGAGCTCACTTTCTTGCCCGGGCTTTCAAGACCTCCTCGAGAGGGCGCCCTGTGCCTTCGTGAGCAGTGCAAACCCTGTGTCTAGGGTTTTATTGATTCTCTGCGTAAACCAGGGAATATCAGTCTTTCTCTCTTTCACTTTCTTATCTTCGACTCCGGACCACCAGGTTCTGGTCCATTAAAGGACCACAACAAGGAAAAATGATGGTTATTAAAGGTAATCCTTGGTCTTAGGAGCTCTCTCATGATATTTTGTGATGGAAAATGTGTCCAACTCAGCTGACCCTCAAACAACAAGGGTTTGAACTGCACAGGTCTACTTATATGTGAATTTCTTTTACTAAATATATACCATGTGATCCCCAGTTGGTTGAATTTGTGGATGAATAACCTCAGACACTGAGGGCCAACAGTAAGGTAATATGTAGATTTTCAACTGTGCAGAGTCAGCAGCTAACTTTTGCATTGTTCAAGGGTCACCTGTATTGTCTAGTCTATGGTAGGAAACACGTCTGTATCCACTGGAAAGACTGGGGGCAGGGCCTGAGATCAAGTCCTCCTTGGGTGCACAGATATCCAGCAGGTGACCAGCAGCTGTGTGAAGCTGCCCAGTGGCTGTGGGTAGTGTTGCGGGACAGACACAAAGCACTGTCTACTCTCCTGATCCCTTGGCTCCTAAAAAGAAAAACCTTAGGGCACAGAAGGAGGAGGAGGGGGAAGAGACACAATCCTGGGGTCTCTGCTCCCATACCACCCCCAAGCACAGATCTTCTTTTCCCTCACATACTACCTTTCATGTGGACATACTAGTAATCTAATTGACTGCTATCTTCCAAAATCTGTCCCACCTGTAACATTCTAAAGTTGAACTCTATTCATCCAAATGCTGGGCTCTAAGTTCTTCAGCTGTTTTACAATAGTAAGGTATTCAGATTCCTAAGTCTGGCATTTGTGTATCTGTACAGCCTGTCTTAACTTCAAATCTTACCTAATGCCTTTTTCCTATGTATACTCCAGCCTCCAGGTCAACTGAATTATTTCCTAGGCATATCATTCTTTATCTATTCCCAATCTTTGCTTATTTTATGAGTATTAATATAAGGCAACAATAACATTAATAGTCAAAGGGGTAAAATCTTATGATCATCAGTATTTAAGTTGAAAGTGCAGTTAATAAATTCTACATCTAATCCTGATATTTACAAAAATCTTGGGAGCTTCCCGGTGGCCTAGTGGAACTGAGGCCCAGGTTCACTCCCTGGTTGGGGTACTGAGATCCCGCAAGCCATGCAGAGCAGCCAAAAATAAAAAAGAAAATCTTAGTAAATAGTAAGAACAGAAGCCTACCTCTTCAAAAAGATTTTAAAAGTAGTTATTTCAATCCTTATTAAAATACAAGGATGTGTGCCCTTATCAACTCAATTGTTTAAAACTGCTCTTACATAGCTAGTAATTTAGTAAAATAGGGAAAAAGTGAGTTATATATATTAAAAAAAAGTCATTTTCAGATATTCACAACTCAACAATTCCAAAAGAGTTAACTTTGTTCAACAAAGAACCCTATTATCAAATAAATTTATCAAAATACCTTCCCTATATATTAGAAATGACCAGTGAAGAAATATATATGGAAAGGGAAAATGTTATTTTAAAGGATAATGAAAATTTTGAATATCTATGAAAATAAGTAATAGGAGACATGCCACATTTCGATGAAGAAAACAAAATTATATTGAAAAACTTAGAGAAAAACCTTAGTAAATGGAGAGAGAGATACCAAATAGGGAAAAGTCAATACAGAAAGACTCAATTTCACCAATTTATAAATATGACATAGTCTCACAGTTTGCAGGGTTTTGAATTTAAAAAACTGACTCAAAAATTCATCCAAAAGAATAAAAAGGTCAGAATAGAAAGAAAATCCTGAAAAAACCATAATGATGGTTTCGTATGTATAATGTGTAGTATCAAATAGCATACATTATTAAATTAAAACAGTGCCTAATAATAGGCAAATATGGTCAGGAACAGACTCCTAGTAAAGGAATCAATGTTTTTATGTTAACAAGAGTAGCATTCCCAATAAGCTGGCGCTGAGACAACTGGTTAACTATTCAGGAAAGAATGTTTCTCTGTCTCATATCATACACTAAAATCTCAGAGGGATTAAAAAGTTTTATGTTATTAGAAAATGCAGGTAGATGTTTATGACTCTGGAGAGGGAGAAGGCATTAACATCCACAGGAGCTAAGAAAACAATCCATTAAATAAACAGATCATTCCATTAAAAAAGTGTGAAAAATGGCACTAAGTTAAAATAAATGACAAAGGGGAAAATACCTATACCACAGAAAACAGAAGGATCATTACCCTTAATGTTTAAAAGAGCCTACTGTTAGAAAGTAGAAGACAAATACAGAAGGAATACTACTGTTCAATAAAAACAAAAATATTCAATTTAATAAAGTAAATGCTTTAAATGAAAATAACATGTGCAATTAAAAAAATAATTCTAAGTATTGGCAGAATACATTCCTATCTAATAGGGCAGTATAAATCAATACTTTTTTCTGAAAAATCATTTGACAATGTTTATCAGAAGCCTTAACGTGTCAATCCTTTTGTTCTTATGATGAGAAATTTACCTTAAGAAAAAATGATCACAAATGCATATAAAGACTTATTTGAGGATGTTCACTGTAATATTATCTAAGGATGTTCACTATAATATTATCTGAGGATGTTCACTGTAATATTATCTGAGGATGTTCACTATAATATTATCTAAGGATGTTCACTATATTATTTCTAATGAAACAGAAGATGCTTAAATGTCCCCCAAAACAGAGAAATGGTTAAACAAATTATGATCTAACAAAAAAGAGAATTCCACAAATATTAATGCTCATAAGAATTATTATTGATTTACATACTACACTTACAATATATTAAGTGGAAAAAATGCAGTGAGAAACCAGTTTTAAAAATAGGCACAGGTGACTGCACATGTGTGCATTTTATATGTGTGTGGGAAGAAAGAAAAGACTAGAAGGCATCAGAGGGTTACATTCGGGTAGTAAGAATATGAGCAACCTATAATTTCTTGTTTGCACTCTCTAAACGTTCCCAATTTTTCTCAAACCTGTATTAGTTGTGTAAAAACACCATTAAAATTTCTGTGAAGAGGTATAAATTATTACTTACTTTAATAGCAATGTTGATAGAAACTTCCTGAATATTAGCAAGTGGCGGGTAAAGTCTCCCCTGAGCCAGCTCTTTATCTGTCAACTGACTTGTCAGAGCCTGAAGAGAGAAAAAAGAATTTCATTTTGTTTGCTTAAATAACAGAGTAATAAGGACTAATGAAATGGGAAAAGGGTTGGGGAAACAGAGAATAATTCAGGTAACGTAGTTCTCATTTCTAGCAGGAATACATTTAATCCACTGCAGAAATTAAAACTGCTTTCCACTAAACAGTAAATAAATAATCAGATTTATTTAAAGACTTTTTATCAGATTTAAAGACATTTTATCTGTGCTGTCACAATTATGTAACCTTTAGATATGTATAATACAGGCAAAGTATATATGAAACGATTCACACTGGAAAAATCATGGTAAATTAATTTAATGTAAAAGGAGAAGGTAAAGAAAAAAAAATGGATGAGTCATTTCCTTTCCATTCATAAGGCAGATTTAACTCATTCTCTGTTTTTAAGATCCATTCATTTTTATAATTCATCCTTTATAACATAACCAAACAATATTTAAAACACTTACCTTTGCAGCTTCTAGGAACACATGGTCACTAATATGCCGGGTGTTACAAAGAATAACAGCTAAAGCCACACCTGAAATACATTTAAAATAGTTTTTTTAGGAAGGTCACTTCAAATTATGAAAGGAGTGAAGTAAATTCCTAGATTTAAAGCAAATTAATGGTAAGCCATCCCTCCCCCCAAAAGCCTCTCTGAAAAAACAAAAGCAGCCAAGAGAAAACAGAAATATGAGCACTAAAATCAAATGATCTTTAACTATTACAATTCTCATTTACTAGAAGAAATAATTTTAGAAATATCAAATGGCTTTTTGCAATTTAGTTTTCACATTTATCAAATTTACAAATGCATATAATTCATCAACAGTTGTTACAAAAACATTAATTCCCCGTCCATCTTTAATCCTCTATTTCTTGCTCTACAGAGGTGACTATTTTTAATTCTCTTAGCTGATTATTAGTTTGGTGCAAAAGTAACTGCAGTTTTGCATTGTTGAATTTTGCTGTTTGATACTGGAATACATTCTTAAATAAATGTGGTCATGTTATACATCGTTTTAATGTACATTTTTTGCTTTATGTTTTTTTTGCTAATGACTTATTACTTGCTGTTTATTTTATATTTATTTCAAACTACAGAAATGATGTTATACAAAAAGCAAATCCAAGTGATTTTTTTATTCGAGTTCAAAATGGGTCGTAAAGCAGTGGAAACAACAACATCAACAACACATTTGGCCCAGGAACTGCTAATGAACGTACAGTGCAGTGCTAGTTCAAGAAGTTTTGCAAAGGAGACAAGAGTCTTGAAGATGAGAAGCACAGTGGCCAGCCACCAGAAGTGGACAACGACCAACAAAGAGCAATCATCGAAGGTGATCCTCTCACAGCTACACAAGAAGCTGCTGAAGAACTCAATGTCGACCATTCTATGGTCATTTAGCATTTGAAGCAAATCGGAAAGATGAAAAAGCTCAGTAAGTGAGTTCCTCCTGAGCTGACCAAAAATGAAAAAAAAAAGTCACTCTGAAGTGTCACCTTCTCTTATTCTATGCAACAACAACAAACCATTTCTTGATTGGATTGTGACGTGTCACGAAAAATGGATTTTATACAACAGGCAATGACCAGCTCAGTGCTTGGATAGAGAAGAAGCTCCAAAGCATTTCCCAAAGCCAAACTTGCACCAAAAAAAGGTTATGGTCACTGTTTGGTGGTCTGCTGCCTGTATGATCCAGTATAGGGTTCTAAATCCTGGTGAAACCATTACATCTGAAACGTATGCTCAGCAAATCAATGAGATGCACCAAAAACTGTAACGCCTGCAGCCAGCCTTGGTCAACAGAAAGGGCCCAATTTTTCTCACAATGCCCAACTGCACATTGCACAGACAATGCTTCGAAAGTTGAATGAATTGGGCTATAAAGTTTTGCCTCATCCACCATATCCTCCTGACCTCTTCCCAACTGACTACTACTTCTTCAAGCATCTCAATAACTTTTTGCAGAGAAAGCCAGCTTCCATAACCAGCAGGAGGCAAAAAATGCTTTCTAAGGGTTTGTCAAATCCTGAAGCACAGATTTTTATGCTGTAAGAATAAACAAACTTCTCACTGGCAAAAATGTGTTTATTGTAGTGGTTTCTATTTTGACTAATAAATATGTACTTGAGTCTAGTTATGTGCATGTGCGCTCAGCCGTGTCCAACTCTTTGTGTCCGAATGGACTGTGGCCCGCCAGGGTCCTTTGTCCATGGGAATCTCTAGGCAAGAATACCGGAGTGGGTTGCAATTTCCTTCTCCAGGGGATTTTCCTGACCCAGGGCTTGAACCCATGTCTGCTGCTGCATTGGAAGAGGACGATTTACTGCTTGAGCCATCAGGGAAGTCATGATGAGCCTAGTTACAATGATTTAAAATCCACGGTCGGAAATCGCAATTGCTTTCTCACTAACCTAATAAGATTGCTCTCTCTCACAGCTTGCCTCTATTTCTTCTGACTGACTTTTAGTTTTGGAGATCACGGACTCCTTCCTGTGACAGAGAAATATTTAGCTTTCTGGCACATTTCCAGTCTTCTTCCAAATAGAGTTACAGCGTAATTTTGGTTGAATCAATATTCAGTGTTTATATTATTATGAGTTCCTTTATAAGTGCTATTAACAATTCGGCCACATATTAACACTGTATCTTAACTTTTCCTCTTCTTCATAACTTTGTTTTCCCTGAAGTGACTGTCTTTTTGCTTTCCCTTTGATTTTTGAGCACTTAAAATTATTTTATGCTGAGACTCTCATTCATTTAGTTGTCTCAGGCATCTAGTAATTTCAGCTACTTCATATTTCTCTCATTTCATCCCCAGAATAAATCTGCTGAAGCTCCTATCTGGCCTAGGTGCTCTCCATCCTAGATATGGAGCTATTCCTGGAAACTCTTCATCTTCATGCAATTCCCTTTGCTTCTAAGTTGAGTCCATTTCCTAAATCTCACTTCTTCCTAGTATTTTTGTTCCTCCCTTTTTTGGTAGACTATACTCTCCAGTGTTTCCTAAAGAACAGTGCATGGGAGATACATTTTTTTAAATCTTGCATTTTTGAAGAGCCCCCACCGGTCCTTCAACACACACACACATGCACACTTTTACTACCTTCCACTTTTTTGATAGTTTGTCTGGATTTAGAATTCTAGTTTGGAAGTAATTTTCCTTCAGAATTGTGACACATGATTTCAATACCTTCCAGCTTCCAGCATTGTTGTTGCTAAGTCTGGTGACAATGTGATTCCAGATCCTTTTCCTGTGATTATCTTTTTTTTTTTGCATCTCTGGAATTGCGTAAGATCTTTTTTTTCTTTTGTACCTCAGTTCAGTTCAGTCACTCAGTCGTGTCTGACTCTTTGCGACCCCATGAATTGCAGCACGCCAGGCCTCTCTGTCCATCACCAACTCCCGGAGTCTACCCAAACCCATGTCCATCGAGTCAGTGATGCCATCCAACCATCTCATCCTCTGTCGTCCCCTTCTCCTCCCGCCCCCAATCCTACCCAGCATTAGGGTCTTTCCCAATGAGTCAACCCTTCGCATGAGGTGCCCAAAGTATTGGAGTTTCAGCTTCAACATCAGACCTTCCAATGAACACCCAGCATTGATCTCTTTTAGGATGGATTGATTGGATCTCCTTGCAGTCCAAGGGACTCTCAAGAGTCTTCTCCAACACCACAGTTCAAAAGCATCAATTCTTCGGCACTCAGCTTTCTTCACCGTCCAACTCTCACATCCATACATGACCACTGGAAAAACCATAGCCTTGACTAGACGGACTTTTGTTGGCAAAGTAATGTCGCTGCTTTTAAATATGCTATCTAGGTTGGCCATAACCTTCCTTCCAAGGAGTAAGCGTCTTTTAATTTCATGGCTGCAATCACCATCAGCAGTGATTTTGGAGCCCAAAAAAATAAAGTCTGACACTTTTGTACCTAATGTTCTGTAATTTCACAATGATGTGCCCTGAGGTGTGTTACTCTCACCCCCCATATCTGGCACTTGGTAGGTGGGCCCTTCCCATTTGGAAATCTGGATCTGGGAAATGTTAACAGTCTTTGATAATTTCCTTCCCTCCATTTTTCTCTTTTCTCTCCTTGAAATTTCTTGGGGTAAATCTGTTGTCTTCTTATATTGTTTTGTCTATTCCATGTTCCCTTTCCTCTTTCTTGCCTTGGCAATTAAAAAAAAAATCATTTCACTTTCTCCCCTCATATTCTCTTATCATAGCTTGGAAGTTTCTCCTAGTTTTCTAGTGGTTATCCTCAAATTTGTAACATACATCCTGATCAAAAGTTTCATGCTAATTTTTAATTTAGCCTCCTGCCAGGCAATGGAAGTATCTCCTTAACAGTTTAACTCTATGTAACCGATAAGCTCTTATTATTGTGTATTTTGTCTATGTATTTTTCAAAATCCCGTATATCATTATTGCTTTCCCCTATATATACGACATTCCTTTTGTGTAACTCAAATAATCACAGCTTTTTTACTCTTCACTCTTTCCTAAATCTCTGCACTTCTAGCTGGAATTATATTTCCTTAGTCTAAGGAATACTCTTTAGAATTTATTTTACATTTTTACACGTCTGCAGACAGATGGTGAATCCTTTTTCTTTTTTCCTTCTAAAAAATCTTCATTGTTTTCATTCTTGAAAGACCTTTACACTGTGTAAGGAGCTTGAGCTTAACAAGTATTTTGTAAAAGCCACTTACACAGATCACTCCACTGCCTTCTGGCATCTTGCTGCTATTGAGGAGTCAGTTGTTAGTCTAACAATTGTTCCCTTGAAGGAAACTTTTTTGTTCCGGCTGCATGCATAGTCTTCTCTTTGTTGTCATTTTCTGAAGCCTCATGATGATGTCCCTAGATGTGGATTTCTTTTTATTTATTCCATGTGGATTTCACCGAGCTTCCTGAATATTGTGTATTGATGTTCTTTGTCAGGTCTAAGAAATTCTCAGCCATGAAGCCTGTAAATATTGCCTCTTCTTCATTCTTACTCTCAGCTTCCTCTGGACCTCAATTAAATGTACCTCAATTAAATGTACCTCAATTAAAGGTATATATCTTAGCTTGTTCTTCTATATCTTTTTTTTGTCTCTTGATTGTTTCTTCTGGTCTTCCAGTTTATTAATTTTCTTTGGTCTAATCTCTATAAGCCTCATTAACTGAGCTAACTTACTGTATTTTTCAATTCTAGAATTTAGTGTTACTTGGCTGAATGCTTTTATTCCAAACATAGTAAGCGTTATTTGTTTCACAGCACTTGTCTGATATCTAGAGTTCCAGAGGGTTTTTTGTTGTTGTATCTGTTACTTTTGGCTTATGTTTGTCTTGTCTCTTCATGTGCCTCATTTCTTTTTTATTTCTTAACTGGGGTTGAAGTTGAAGATTTATTTGTAACTTGAGGAGCAGGATAGTGTTGTCTTGTACCAGAGAAGATTTCCGTCTGTTTCTGCTGGGCACTTCTGGGCACTGGCAGGCCAAAACAAAGGCTTGAGGTTTTCCAGGTAACTTTAAGGTAAACTATACCCACACTCCAAGGTATAGTCCTTCAGGGTTTCGGCCCAGAGGAGGAGACGGCTCACTAGCAGCCCACCCTTCACAGGCGCCAGACTCCAGCTCTTGTCCTCACTCTCTGAGAAGCACAGCTTTACCTCTCGGCCACTTCCTCACTGGGAAACCTCAGTCCCTTTTCAGGATTTATTTCTGTTGTTCATCCAATTACAGCTACTAGAGTACACAATTCAAACAGAGCCTTAAGTTTTTACTTGCTTCATGAACACTCTTTTGGCCAATCTTGTTTTTAAATCCATTTTAACCTCTGCTACCAAGTCATTTTTATGTCTATATTTACAGTCCTAGTAACTGTTATTGTTAAGTTAGGACAGGGAAGTGTTATATAAAAGTAATCAACTGTCAAGTGCTCTACTGGTCAAATGCAATATTAAAAATGGCTTTGGTAAGTCAACAGAAAAGTATTCATGTTTTTAAGGCTTTATGCTAGAGAAATACTGTTGGATGGAACAGACTGATTCTGAACATTATCAAGTTCTAGAAAGAGATGATCAATGATGGGAGAATTTCTGGTACAGATGCTGTCTCTCAAGAGACAAGCAGAGTGGAACTCTAAGACAACCACAACTACATGGGGGAAAAGGAGGACAGAGCACCAGAATATTCACAGGTCCCAAATCTTTATTTTAGCAAGAGTTATAACAACATGCTGCCTTGATGCCAGCCTTTGCATGCTATAGCTCTACCTGTCATAAAATCTTACAGCTGGCTGCAGTTCCTCAGGGAGAGCCCCACAAGGAGAAAGACACGGGTGCAAACGAAACTCATGCCAAGTCACTATTTTACTCGACATGATTCTTTCATTAAAACGAATAAATGAAGGATCACCCGAAATTGCTGGAAAATAAAACAACACAAAGGAAGAAATATTTAAAAGAATCTTAATAACTCTAGAAGCGATCTGAAAGGACACTACTAGCTTTAAAAAGAAAAGTGGCCATTAAAGAGTTATTCTATGAATAAAAGGTTACTGGGAATAAAAAAATAATATTTGACCCTACTGAATTGATATGCTATTAAGCAATTATTGTTTATTTTCTTTGATGTGTTACCAGTACTATGGTTATGTTTAAGTAAAAAAATGTTTTCACTTTTTCAGTGACACATACGGAAGTACTTATTAATGAAATTATATGATGTCTCTGATTTGCTTTAAAATAACCCAGTGAAGGTGGAATGGGTAGGAATATAGATTAAATATACCAGCTACCAGTTGATAACTGCCAAAAGGTGGAAGAAGGCAACATGGGACTTCATTCTTCCCTCTATTTTTGTATATGCTTGAAATTTTCCATAATAAAAAAAAAGAAGACTGTTGAAACAAAACATACACTAGAAGTGCTAAAAACCAAAATAGATACAGATGAATGAATGAACACCACAGAAATCCCCCATATTACAGAACAAAAAAGACGAGAGGCGAAAATATGGATAAAATTTACAAGTCAAGGACAACAGAGGGATTTGACCATGGTCGTCTAACCCAAGTTCCATAAGGGAAGAACAATAATAATGGAAGGAAATTAATGAGGAAAAATAAAAACAGGAAAAAAAAAAATCCTTTGGAAAAGAAGATATAGTGAATTGGCTCACTTGCAGACATGCATGATAAACGGAAATAAAGCCCAAACCTGAATGCATTTTACTAATCTTTCAGAAATCCTAAAGGTAAAGAGAACACTGAAACATTTTCAGGGACACAAAGCTAGTATGTATAACGGAATGAGAATCTCATCACCAGATTTTCCGTCGGCAACACTGGCCACTAAAAGTGAATGAAGAAATGTTTTCAAAGGTCTGACAAAATGACTTTGAGGGAATTTCCTGGCAGTCCAGTGGTTAGTATTCAGTGCTCTCACTGCTGGGGCCCTGGGTTCAATCCCTGGTCGGGGAAGTAAATTAAGACCCAGCTAGCCACACAGCACAACTAAAAAGAAAAAGACTTTGAATCTGCAAATCTTTACCCAACCAACTGAGAGAAAAAAATAAAGACATTTCATATACATAAAAACTCAGTTTTCATCCACGCTGTATTAAAAACAAAAACAAAAACTCATTCAAAGATGTATTCCATAGGGAAGGAAATGGCAACCCACTCCAGTATTCTTGTCTGGGAAATTCCATGGACAGAGAAGCCTGGTGGGCTACAGTCCATGGGGTCACAAAAGAGTAGGACATAGCTTAGCAACTGAACAACAAAGGAATTTAAAAGAAAACCAAGTGGAATTTAAATAGTTCAGGCTAACATCAGCGAAGGAATAGAAAGGAATAGTGTACATGGGCAAGAGAACCACTACAGAAATGATTTACTGTGGGTAGGATTAGCTGAAATGAAGAAAGCAAGCAAGAAATTAGAGGAGGATTCATTACACCTGACACTTAAAAGACTGTGAATGTCAAAAATTTTGTGATATAGAATTGCATGTTTTACTGTATTTATCAAACCACACTCTTGTTTAGACATGAATAACATATAACACCCTGCTATTTAACTTCTATGCAGAGTACATCATGAAAAACGCTGGGCTAGAAGAAGCAAAAGCTGGAATCAAGATTGCCAGGAGAAATATCAATAACCTCAGATATGCAGATGACACCACCCTTATGGCAGAAAGTGAAGAAGAACTAAAAAGCCTCTTGATGAAAATGAAAGAGGAGAGTGAAAAAGTTGGCTTAAAGCTCAACATTCAGAAAACTAAGATCATGGCATCTGGTCCCATCACTTCATGGCAAAGAGATGGGGAAACAGTGGAAACAGTGTCGGACTTTATTCTTTTGGGCTCCAAAATCACTGCAGATGGTGATTGCAGCCATGAAATTAAAAGATGCTTACTCCTTGGAAGGAAAGTTATGACCAACCTAGATAGCGTATTAAAAAGCAGAGACATTACTTTGCCAACAAAGGTCCATCTAGTCAAGGCCATGGTTTTTCCAGTAGTCATGTATGGATGTGAGAGTTGGACTGTGAAGAAAGCTGAGTGCCGAAGAATTGATGCTTTTGAACTGTGGTGTAGGAGAAGACTCTTGAGAGTCCCTTGGACTGCAAGGAGATCCAACCAGTCCATCCTAAAGGAGATCAGTCCTGAGTGTTCATTGGAAGGACTGATGTTGAAGCTGAAACTCCAATACTTTGGCCACCTCATGTGAAGAATTGACTCATTGGAAAAGATCCTGATGCTGGGAAGGATTAGGGGTAGGAGGAGAAGAGGACGACAGAGGAGATGACTGGATGGCATCACCGACTCGATGGACATGAGTTTGGGTAAACTCCAGGAGTTGGTGATGGACAGGGAGGCCTGGTGTGCTGCGATTCATGGGGTTGCAAAGAGTTGGACATGACTGAGCAACTGAACTGAACTGAACATATAATCAGTTAATTTCAGAATCAATCCAAAGACAAAACATGGAAAACAAGATACAGTGTAAATTTCAAGAATTTCCCTACAATAGAAATATTATCCAACTACAGTTGAGAGATGAAATAAGAGATAAGGAAGCTAAATACCAGATTTTTTTTTTTCATTTTTCACTGTGGCAAGCTAATAAAAACTATCTTAAATTGCTTACAAAAGCTCTTTAAGTTCATTATGTAGAGATAAAGCTGACTACTAGGAAAACTGAAAGTAGTGACAGAAATTTAGAGTAGAGAGAAAGCAAGGTAATAGGAGGTATGTGTGGACTATTACTTAGATGTCACAGTTGGAAGTTCACATGTATCAGTCTAGAGTTGGAAGAATCAAGATAAGGCAAGATACGTGTGCCAGTTATGATGGTAACCATCAGAAAGACTCAAAGGAAACCACAGTAGTTATAGCTTGTAAGTATGATAAGGAGGTATCAAGGGGAGATAAAGAGGGTTAATTAATTTTTTAACATTCTGTTCCTTCTGCATTTTTATGAACCACGTACTATTTTATTTCTATAATAAAAACAAATTTAATGAACAGGATGATTAAATAAATTTTCAGGGGAAATAGAGCACAATGGATTTGCTGAATTCCTTGACTTTTCCTGTACATTTATAGCAAAATCCTGTAAATACTGTTGTTTTTCAAATATTAATTTCTAAAGAATTTCAAGAAGAATTTTTCTGTAACTAATGATTACTCTAACATAATGATGGCACTTACCTGGAAAAATATATACATTGTTTCCTTGACCTGGTGTAAAGACTTGCCCATCACTGAGTTTCACTGGCTCAAATGGACTGCCACTGGCAAACAAACACCTTCCCTGTTGAGAAATGAAATAACCTCAATTTTGTCCCTTTATGTAGACTAGAAAATTGAGGTGAATGAAAACAAAATTAACCTCTGTAGTAGACCAACAAATTACCTGCAAAAGGCACAATTTACTTTAGAACACAATCCTTTTATTAAAATTCTTATTAGAATGAGGTTTGTTTTATGCACAGCATGCATTCAAATAAAGTTGAAAAATGTCCATTAATAAATTTAAAACCTGATACTCCTTTTTCCCTTAAAACTTTAAAAATGTAGATGGCAAGAAAACATCATCCCTAATAATAAATAAAAACATCTGTGAATGAGGAGGAAACATCAAAAATTATATCGCTACCATTTACCGTATATCTGCTGTTTTGGGCTCTGTACCAGGTGCTTTATATGTGTTAACTCAGTTAATTTAACCCACACAAAAGGCTTATAAGATTACCATCATCTTATTTCACTAATATGTATTTTTAAAAAAATCTCAGAAAGCTAAGGCTTAAATATTTCCAAATACTTTGTAAAAAGTCACACATCCCAACTGTAGCCATTGAACCCAGATTTTCATAACTCTAAAACGCACGGTTTTTCTATTATGCTACACAATGCCCCCCAGTTTATAAAACAGGCATATGGTATAATCACAGTCACTCCAAAAACAATGGCATATTGTCTTCTGAAGAAAAGGAAATCTCCAAAATTGTTATATCCATCAATTTTAGTACTGTGCTCTATAATGTCATGTCATATGTTAAAAGTGAAAGTGAAGTTGCTCAGTTATGTCTGACTCTTTGTGACCCCATGGACTATAGCCTACTAGGCTCTTCCGTCCATGGGATTTTCCAGGCAAGAATACTGGAGTGGGTTGCCATTTCCTTCTCCAGGGAATCTTCCCGACCCAGGGATCGAACCCAGGTCTCCCATGTTGTAGGCAGACGCTTTACCGTCTGAGCCACCAGGCAAGTCCATAACACATTAAGTGTTTAGATAATGCTTTGTCTGCTTCTCCCTACAAGATGTGTATTGGGCTTCGCAGGTGGCGCAGTGGTAAAGAATCCACCTTCCAATGCAAGAGGTGCAAGAGACGTGGGTTGAATCCCTAGGTTGGCAAGATTTCCCTGGAGGAGGGAATGGCAACCCATTCCAATATTCTTGCCTGGGAAATTCCATGGACAGAGGGGCCTAGTGGGCTACAGTCCATGGGTTGCAAAGAGTCGGACATGACTGAGGACGAGCACACACAAAGATGTGTATTTTACCAAGAGTTAGTATTCTTTGAAATACAGTGGACCCTAGTGGATTTAGCACTCAAGAATTTGACCCTTTGGACAATCTGAAGATCTACTATGTGTAGTAATTATTACTTTTACAAGACATACTTGCAGTTTCACAATGATCTCAGGTTTAGGTATAGAAACAAGTCAACTGTGCTAGTGGTGGGCCCAGGTGACTGTCTTGGACCTACAAATTCAGACAGCTATAGCTATGCCCATTCTCTACCTGTTCTAAGCATAGCTTTATTTGTGACAAAAAATTTTTTCTTTGAAGATTTAGGTTGTGAAAGTGAAAGCCGCTCAGTTGTGTCCGACTCTTTGTCACCCCATGGAGTGGGGTGACATCCATGGACTTCTCCAGGCCAGAATACTGGAGTGGGTAGCTTTTCCCTTCTCCAGGGCATCTTCCCAACCCAGTGATCGAACCCAGGTCTCCCTTATTGCAGGTGGATTTTTTACCAGCTGAGCCACAAAGGAAACCAGATTAAGGTTAGTTCATGGCTAATGCCATATGTGTTACCATAATGTGTATAATAGGTTATTTTTGTGCCACTATTAATTTTAATAGACTTATAAAGTGGGCTACACAATATAGCTCTTCATGGTAAAAATGTTATGTCCTCAAGGCATCAGTAAATTGGAGATTTAGAAAGATCTTGGGCATCTTCTCTAGAATGGCAAGATTCAACTGCAGTTCATCTTCTCCAGGCCATCTTTGTAAAATTCTTCTTTCATAATCAACCTATAGTGGCAAGAACTTATTAACAGAACTCTCATTCTGAAGTCCTTGTTATCCTATTCTTTGTTCTAGCAGCAACTGACCAATAAAATATGAAAAACTTTTTTTAAGAATTTTTCTCACTAAGCAGCAGAGGGAGTTAGAGGAACACCAAAACATCCATCCACCAAAAACAAAAGGACACTAAAAATTTAAGCAGTAACTACAAATATATATATTTACATCATTATTTTATGTAACACTAAGGAAAAAATTATGTAAAAATTTGCAACTGAGAACTAACGGAATAGACTATATCAAACCAGTCTCCTTGGGGAGTTTTCACTCATTCAAACAGTGTACATCTTAAAAAATAAAATTCTTAAATGTTTGAACAGTCTTCTACTGATACACTACTATCACCCAAAACATTTAAGTTTTTTGTATTTTGCAAATGCCAAGGCCCATAATACATGTAGTATACGTATCAAATAGGCATTGTATAAGACTAATTGATAATTTGGAGGATGATAACCTTTAGTTTTGATTAAAGTGACAGAGGAGAGTAAAAAAGCTGGCTTAAAACTCAACATTCAAAAATTATCATGGCATCCTGTCCCATCACTTCATGGCAAATAGATGGGGAAACAATGGAAACAGTGACAGGCTTCATTTTTTTGGACTCCAAAATCACTGCAGATGGTGACTGCAGCCATGAAATTAAAAGACCTTGCTCCTTGGAAGAAAAGTTACGACCAATCTAGACAGCATATTAAAAAGCAGAGACATTACTTTGCCGACAAAGGTCCATCTAGTCAAAGCTATGGTTTTTCCAGTAGTCATGTATGGACGTCAGAGTTGGACTATAAAGAAAGCTGAGCAACGAAGAATTGATGCTTTTTAACTGTAGTGTTGGAGAAGACTCTTGAGAGTCTCTTGGATTGCAAGGAGATCAAACCAGTCCATCCTAAAGGAAATCAGTCCTGAATATTCATTGGAAAGTCTGATGTTGAAGCTGAAACTCCAATACTTTGGCCACCTGATGCGAAGAGCTGACTCACTGGAAAAGACCCTGATGCTGGGAAAGATTGAAGGTGGGAGGAGAAGGGGACGACAGAAGATGAGATGGTTGGATGGCATGACTGACTCGATGGACATGAGTTTGGGTAAACTCCGGGAGTTGGTGATGGACAGGGAAGCCTGGCATGCTGCAGTCCATGGGGTCGCAAAGAGTCAGACACGACTGAGCAATTGAACTGAACTGAACCAAAATGGCAATACAGACTCAGAAGGAATTTTGAGAGAATATATGTGTCAAAATAAAATTTATAACAATGAGAAAAATAATGCTAAATATATCAAGAGCATGAATATGAAGTTCAGAAAGTTCTGAGACAGAGTTCTACTTTGGGAATAGTCTTCTAGGTTGCTTCACACCAATTCTCCCTTTACTAACAGTGAGAAAAACTCTATTAAATATATTAAACATATGTTTCAAGGAAGTAGGAGTGTTACCTTGATAGGGAAGGTTTGGAGGTAGAGATGGTCAAGATTCAAAAAAAAGGAGAGCAAGACATTCGAACTCAGCATTTGAAGCTCTCCTCCTTCAGGTGAGTGATTTCAAAAGGAAAATCTGTGTCTGAGAGCCTGAACAGCAAAGATATCAAGAGTCTCATGATGACAGAGAGAGAAAAAGTAAAGTTTAGAGACCACTAGGGGTGGGGGTGGGGTGCCAATAAATACCCCAGGGTTTCTGACTCATATTCTAGAGAAAAGGTTAACTGTGAAAACAGATGAGGCCTCCCATGGACTACATCCCAATGAACTATGGGGAGCTACCCCAGAAAAGAGGGCTTCCTAGGTGACTTGGTGGTAAAGAATCTGCCTGCCAAGCAGGAGACACAGGAGAAACACGTTCGATCCCTGAGTCGGGAAGATCTCCTGGAGAAGGAAATGGCTACCCACTCCAGTACTCTTGCCTGGAGAATCCCATGGACAGAGGAGCCTGGTAGGCAACAGCCCAGAGGGTCACAAAGAACTGGACATGACTTAGTGACTAAACCACCAACAACCACCACCCCAGACAAACAGTCTCCAGAAGGATAGGTAAAGTCCCTGTGCAGGAAGCTAACTTCATCTTGAGCCTCAAATTATTGCTACAATTCTTTATCTGCACTACCTAGCACTCAACAAGGAAGTGAAAAGCAAAAGTCGGCTTATGAAGACAAGAACTGGATAACCAAGAAGAAAACAAAACACATAATAGAAATGGATTGATAGAGAGCGAGATATCTGTTACCATCAGATACTAATTTTAATTATAATTCATATATTCAAGAAATTAAATGACAAGACAAAATTTTAGTAGAGAACCAAGAGCTATACAAAAGCATCAAATAAACATTCAGAAATTGTTAAAACTGTGACGTGTGATAGGCCATGCACTTAGAGCCTGTGCTCCACAAGAGAGGCCACAGCAATGAGAAGCCCGCATACCGCAGAGTAGCCCCCATTTGCACAACCAGAGAAAGCCCATGAGCTGCAATGAAGACCCAGCATAACCAAAAATAAAGAAACAATTAAAATTAAAAAAAAAAAACTGTGAGGTGTGATAATGATACTGTGATTATATTTTTTAAAAGAATTCTTAACTTTTGAGAGATATACTGTAATATTAATAATAAAATGATACACCTGAGGCTGGCTTCCTAATCTAAGGTGAGTAGGATGTCAAAGAAACAAGACTGGCAATAAGCTGACCACTTCTGAAGCAGAATATTGGTACATGATGGGATTCCCCAGTGGTTCACTGGTAAAGAATCCACCTACAATGCAGGAGACCTGGGTTCAATCCCTGGGTTGGGAAGATCCCCTGGAGAAGGGAACCCACTCCAGTATTCTTGCCTGGAAAATCCCATGGACAGAGGAGCCTGGCAGGCTACAGTCCATGGGGTCACAAAGCATTTAGATATGACTTAGCAACTAAATAACAACAACATTGGTACATGGGAGTTAAATTACATCATTCTTTCTACTTCTGTATATACCTCAAATTTTCCATAATAAAAAAACTTTTAATAGAGACAAAACACTAAAAATTAAGATGTATGAATTATTCTTAAGGGCATGACTCAATAATTACTGCTATATATCACTGTTAAACAAGGTTTTAAAAATCACTTCCTGAACAACAAGGATTTACTGCATAGCAAAGGGAACTATATTCGGTATCTTGTAAAAACCTATAATGGAAAAGAATACAAAAAACTGAAGAAAAAAAAAAACCAAAACCCCAAATCACTTTGGTGTATACTTGAAACTAACACAATTTTGTAACCAAATTAAAAAGAAAAAAACCCACTTCCTAGAGCCTCTTAAAGGTCACTTGCAAGAACAATACAGAAAGTGATTACATTGTGGAGATTACAACTATATCCCTATGGAAGAGTAGGGGAAAAATCCAACTGTTCCAATGGTATATAAGCAGATACCTGTAACCGGGATATAAACCAGTGGCAGTGGCAAAGAATTCAACAGACTAAAATTTAAACTCTCCCTAATAGAGGGAAAATAACTGACATAACCATTTCATATTTATTAATACCTCTGTAAGTGTGTATGCTTCTTCAGCTGTGCACTCAGCCTGTGCCGTAGGATTACTTAATGCAAATATTATAGGCCTTTCATTGATTTCAGCCATTGCTTTGATTACACCAGGAGTGAAAAGTCGGCCAGCTCCTGCAACTCCTATAATAAATAAAGGGGGAACAGAAAAGCAACTTCATTACAAGTAAAATATAGCATTCCCATCAACAGCATTTCTACAATAGGTTTAACATAACAAAAGCACAGGTAAACTCCCATTACAAAGATAAGCTTTTGCATTGCTAAGATAATTCCAATCTTACATTTGAAAAGAGAAACGATAAAAACACTAAAATTTCTACTTAAATATTTATTATCTATCCCAGACATAGTAAATTGTGAGCAAAAAAAAAAAAAGAGTATAAGACAACCTCCAGGGAATTCCCTGACAGTCCAGTGGTTAGGATTCTATGCTCCCAATGCAGGGGGCACAGGATTGATCCCTGGTCAGGGAACTAAGATTCTGCATGCTGCACGGTGCAGCAGGAACAAAAAAAAAGACTACCTCCATCACGTAATTGTTGTCTAATATGCACAGAGCTTCAGTTTTAAAAGGGGAAGAGTTCCACAAACTGGCTATACAATGTGAATGCATTTAACACTACCTCATTGTATACTTTTAAATGGATATAATGGCAAATTTTAAGTTATATATATATTACCACAATTAAAATTCTTTTTTAAATGAAAAACTTGCATCTCTAAATGTTAACTTGTTAAACTCTATGTTACTCATTATAAAATAATAGGAGTTTAGAAGGGAAAAAAAAGATCTTCTTCACTATAGTCATCCACGTTCTTGATAGAGATCAGTTTAATGAACTTTTAGTAAGCTCCTACAATGTCTCAGACACTGTATGTAGGTCACTGAGATATAAACTGAGTATAATGCAGGCAGCTTACAAGTTGAGAGGGAAAAAAACAGAGTAAACAGACAATCAGAAGACCGGTCATAGGTGCCCAGTGTGCAGTGTGCAGAGGCGTGGCTGAAGGAAGAATACTCAGCCCAGAGCGGGAACCGCGGGTGACAAGTAATGCCTCAGCTGAACGCTTATGTAGTTCATCCAATGAAAAGACTTAATTCAACAGTCAAAGAAATTTTAAATTCCATTTTATAAACTGACATGTAATAAAGAGCAATACTGATCTGGAGACCAGAATTTTAGTGCTTCCTCTGTCACGCCTGGCTATATATATGAAATACTCACAAAATCTTGGGCAAGTTGTTTAACAATTCTGTGCTCGTTTTTCTCATGTAAAAAAGGAATGTATACTCAGTGTTTTCCCATGTGGTCACATGAGGTATGTGGACATATTCTTAGGAATCCATGAGTTCTAAAAGAATGAAACATTTTTTTTCTCATTTCCTTCATCCTCCAGGGCTGGAGTCAATGGACAGATTCTTAGGTTTCCATATTGAGTCAACCTACCCCAGTATTCTTGCCTGGGAAATCCTATAGACAGAGGAGCCTGGCGGGCTACAGTCTTGTGGGGATCAAAAAAGAATCGGACATAACTTAGCGACTAAACAACAACAAAAAATTGAGTTCTGACAGAAATGTACTCACAATCTTAAAGATTACTTCCCACTCTAAAAAACTGTGAGTTTCAATCAGTAAAGAACCTAATACAGATATCCTTTTCCTAACCATAAAAACTGTTCGTGACTTAAAACAGCTTACTATTTAAAATTCCATAGGGCTCCTCCAAGAAATTGGTAAAATACAAGAAAAATGATACATTCAAATCTTATAGCTGTATAGGAAATGAAATAGTCCCTCTTTTAAAGACTACATTTTCTGTTAATGCCATGTTACACAGTCTAATGTTAGCTATTAAATGCCTAACTCTTAAAACATACCAAAAGCTTTCAGCTTTGTTGTCAATGAAAATCTTTGACTCTGCATAGGATTTTCTTGGTACAGTCTGTCAAATAACCTTGGTCTTTTTCAGGTTTTGAGCCCACCAGTCATACCAACTCTAAAAGCAAAGCATGAGCAATCACACAGCTTCTAGAAGTTAAAAGTACAAGCAACATCTGTTAACAGAACTGTATACACTGTACCTAAAAGCTATCACATACAACACAGGGAACACGGCCAACATTTCTAATAACTATGAATGGAGTATAACCTTTAAAATTTGTGAATCACTACACTGTACAGCTGTCACTTATATGATATTGCACATCAAGTATACTTCAGTTAAAAAAAAACTATCACATCTATAGTGACCTAAATGGGAAGGAAATCCAAAAAAAGGGGGAATATAGGCATACATATAGCTGATTCACTTTGCTGTACAGCAGGAGCCAATGCAACATTGTAAACCGACTATACTCCAATAAAGATCAATTTAAAAAACAAAGCTATCACAGAAAGCTAGGTAAAATATGTCATTTCATTTTTAGTAATCCTGCATGGAAGTTATGCCTGGCATTATACAGGTAAGTAACAGAATGATTTGGCAACAACTTTACTCACCAATTATAGCTGAAGGCTTAAGTATATTTACTGCCTCTTCAAAAGTATCAGGTAGGCTCTCTGGAGCTGAGTGAGCAAACGGTTCCTGATGACTTTCTATTTTAGCTTTCCGTCCCTGTATTTTTAGGTAAAATACAATTTTTTAGTAAATGCTTATTGAGGATTAGTTGAGAAGACATCATTATAAGTCACATATTGTTACTACAGTTAAGAATATTTCATTTTCATTTACATTTCTCTTCAACTCATTATCTTCCAATTCTTTCTTCATATTGCCCATAAACCTAAATATAAAACATGCATCAAATTCCATTATAACCGAAAATTTCTAATCCCATTCAAAAACTCATTTACTCTGTGAAGTCTTCCTAAATCCAACAGGGCACAAAGGCATACAATTCCTTATGTGGGCTAGCTACATTTTAGAGCTTAGAATTTCATATTTCAGAAATGTCTTAAGATAATATATTACAAGTGCTAGTTGCTTGGTCACGTCTGACTCTTTGCCATCCCATGGACTGTAGCCTGCCGAGATCCTCTGTCCATGGGGTTCTCCAGGCAAGAATACTAGAGTGTGTAATATATCACAAAGACCCTCCCAGTGGGCACTCCACAACTGAATGGAAGTTATGAATAGTCACATCAGGTACAAAAGGTGAAAATCAGAAATACATCTTTGGTCTTGCTACTAAAGTTAGTAGGTAATTTCAGGTCTGTCAGATTTATTACCAAATGAATTTCAGGAAAAACTGAGGGATTTCAGAATTTCAGATAAACATTATGGACTTACACTACCAAGAGTTCAGAAACAAGAGGAAAGGGGAATTCTGGTTTAAGATAGCTGAATGAAGTAATATGCTTTCCTCACCAAATCCCAGGTCAAAACCCATTCAAAATAAACTCCTTGTTAGTGTCACAAGGGTGGGAGATGTACCACTGACATGTTAGAACAGCGATGAATTTCTCAATAGTTTAAAGCAAACAAAAACATGCTGGATGCAAAAACCAACCAGGATGACAAATCCATATCCTTATTTCGGCAAAAGAGAAGACCTCCCCCAGCAAAGGTGACTTTTTACATCAGAGTTCCAGACAAGCCCCAGGTGAGGACCAGCAGGGGCTAGGAAAAGCAAAACATCACTTGGCTGGGGAATTAACTGAAAGACTTAAATACAGCCTCAATAGATCCAAGTTCTCAGAAGACTGGTTTCACATGCTTGCTCCCAAGAAGACCACAGCTCTTCCATGAGGGCTTCAATGGGAAACTCTCCAAGTCTCAAAAAAGAGGGCAGGGTTTTGGGTCCCAAGAAGAGATACAAAACCTAAAACTCATGCTAAAGGAAAAACATACCCTGAACTTGCAGGTGCACATACATTCATCCTAGACTTGATTACTGCAAACACGATGAAGAATCAAAACATTTATGAAAACAAACATCACAAACAGAAGCACCAAACTCATTGTGTACTAGCAAAAATATATACACTCTCCAATGGTCTTCCAGGTACAAGGTCTTAATAATCCTTGCGTCTGACATACAAGCAAATATGGCAGTTATAGCTTTGGGAGGACGCACAGTTGAATGACTAACAGCATAGGATTCATAGTCAGGCTACTTGGGTGGAATCCCACCTCCATGACTTACAAGCTTGGAAAAATGACCTGACCTTTTTAAACCTCTTCCCTAATTTGTAAAATTTCATAAAATTTTTGATAAGATCAAATGAGATTGAAAAAAAAAAAGGTTAAATAAGTTAATCACAATGTGTGGTACATTTTTTAAATACTTAAAAAATTATTTAAAATTTAAACATTCAAGATTTTTCACTCATATACTTCAATTTTTTATTTCATTTTTTGTACTAATAGAATACTGGTACTAACTAAGAAAAGATTTCAGGAACTAGAGCAAAGTAAATGACATAAGCTTACTCCAAAGATGTAAATGACAAGAGTTTATATATATCAATAAACACCACAAAAATATAACAGCATTGTATACTGCATAAGCTCAACTATGAAACAGTTTACCTATGCTTTGATGTGTTACACAGTATAAGATACAAGGCATTTCTTAAGGTACTAGAAATGGCGATCGATGATAGGAAGGTGGGCAGGAACAAAGGATAACAAGTTGACCTGGGATAAACCTATCATCCATCATTTCACCTTAGGAATACATGTCTTTTTCTGGGGAAAAGGTCTATAGATTTCTATTAGAATGCTACAAGAGATTATGATCTCCAAAGGGTTAAAGGATTTCTGTTCAAATATCAGATGTCCTGCTAACAATTTAATTAGGAACTTCTGACTACCCATTAAAAGCCACTAGGTTTAGAAGAGTCAGGAGTCAGAAAACAAAGCAAGAAAGAATACATCTGCTGCCAACACAGACATTATGATTTGAATATGAAAAGAAAACTCTAAAAATATCACTATAACAACATACTTTTGCTTCTCCAAGTTTTAAAATACCTTACCTCAAATAATAAACCAAACTTGTCAACCATCCAAATTTTCTTTCGTGCCTCTTCTTCTGAGAGGCCATTTTCTACCATAGCCATAACTATCAGATTTGCAATTCCAAGAGCAGCCTGTCCAACAAAACACAAATTTCAAAAACAAAGATTAGAGTGTGATGCGATATTAAGTTACTTTATATATGAGAATTATATGGTATGAGAAATACTGGGTCTATTCTTCCCTTATGAAGCACAAAAAACTTGATTCTTTGTGATATTCTTTCCAAAGATTTTAAATTACCTATTTCACAACAGAGATCTTGAATTTATGCCCTCTATCTCAACAAAATTAGAAGTTCATTATGCCCCATTTTCCAGTCTAAAGGAGAGTGTTGGTTTTCAAACTTAAAAGCTCACAGAAACTTACCTCTCCTGCTCCAAGAAATAAGATTCTATGATCTGAGACTGGTTTACCAATGACTTTTTGTGCTGCAAGTAGACCAGCCAGAGCAACTGCAGCTGTCCCTGTGAGAAAAGTAAAACATGGTAAAGTAAAAAATGGGCACACTAAAAAAAATTTTTTAAGTAGGAATCAAAAACCTAAGTTTTTTTTTTGCTTTACCTTGAATATCATCATTGAAGGTACAGTATTTTTCTCGGTATTTTCTCAAGAACCTGAATGCATTATGATTTCCAAAGTCTTCAAACTGAATAAGTGTGTTCTGTCCATATCTAAAAAACAGCAAAGCCCGTTATGGTTGTGAAGAAACACCACTTTGAAACATTTTTAAAATAATATACTAAGTTAGTTCACTTAAGGCCACACTAACAATTTTTAGAGTCTGTGAAAGACAAGACTCAAAATATAGAAAAATCTATTATTCATTCTGAAAAATTTATGGGATGCTTAAAACGAATGTAGCACCATGATGGACCAAAGGGATACTAATCTGTACAAACTATTTCCAAGTGCCTAGGACTGTATAGTCCATGGGGTTGCAGAGTTGGACACGACTGAGTTACTTTCACTTTTCACATTCAGGAAGGTGCCCAGCACATATATGCAAATAACTTCCTACAAAGGAAGAGATTTCTGTCTCTGAGTCTCAAAAAGAATGTATTTGATATGTGAATTTTCGTTACATTCACAGTTAAACAGCAACACAGTAAAGTATATATTAAATAAGCAGTTAAAAAAAAAACAAACTGCTGTATGAGTTCACTGGCGTTCAAAAAAAGATATCAATCATCTTGGTGAGGTGAAGTATGGGGAGGCATGAAAGGAGGTGGAACTTTATTTGGGTCCCAAAAGAACAACAGAAAGTAAAGTAGGTAGGAAGAAATACAAGGTCTATTTTGCTGTCCCTGAATTTTCAAATCTGGCTACATATTTCAGGGTTTATATGAAAGTATAAGGGAGAAGTTGGTTAAAGGAGGTTGGAGCCAGATAAGGGAGAATTCTGAAAGCAAAACTGGGGAAGGGGACTTTTTTCTGTATCTGATGTAGAATCACTGAAGGCTTGAGAAGGGAAAAATTCATCTAAGACTCCCTGGAGGAAGGATAAAGCTGCCAGTGAGGCGGTGCACATATCAAATGCATGGAGAGATGAGACAGAAGGGAAAATAGCCAGGAAGGTACTGAGGCATGAGGACAAGAAGACGTGAAGCAGAAGCCACAGGAAGTGAAAGGGACAATTATAAGACATCAGAATGAACAAACAGAACTTGATGATGAGGACCATACGTGGGAAGAGGGAAAAGCTGTTGAAATGCCAAGGCAGCCTGGATGACTAAAAAGGGGAAGGAGAGGAGGTGGCAACGTCTGGGATGATAAAAAGTTTAGTTTTAGATATGTCTACAACTTTGACTCTGAAAAGGAGTTAATTTTTAGGATATTCCATGTACCAGTAATCTAAAAGGTAGGGCAGGGAAGCTTCCTGGGCAGTCCAGTGTTTAAGATTCCATGCTTCCACTGCAAGGGGCACAGGTATGAGCCCTGGTTGGGGAACTAAGATCCTGTATGCCACCAGGGGCAGCCAGGGAAAAAAAAAAAGGGTAGTGCAGGTCTAGATCATAAAAAGTTTAGGCTTTACCCTTCAGCAATAGGAAATTAAGCAAAAGAATGACATAACAAAGAGCATGTTTTTAAAAGACTAATCTGGTGGTAAGGTGGAAAGGAAAGGGAGAGGAGAGAAGGTGGAGGAAGGTTCTGAAGAATCCAAAAGAGACATGAGGATCTGCAGAGAGGCTGTGGCAATGGAAAAGAAAAGATGTATTTCTGAGGCTTATAAGGGGTATCAACTGGATGTGAGGACTGAATGACACTCTATGAGGTTGACAGAAGAGGAGGAAGAGTCAAAGATTAGACCAAGATCAAAGGTTTGGTGATGAGGGTGCATGCTACTGCCAGAGCTATGCTACAGAGGCTAGATTTATTGAGGATAGGCAATGGGTCAAGCGTCTGCCTGCAGTGCGGGAGACCTGGGTTCAATCCCTGAGTCGGGAAGATCCCCAGAGAAGGAAATGGCAACCTACTCCAGTAGTACTCTTGCCTGGAAAATCCAATGGACAGAGGAGCCTGGTAGGCTACAGTCCATGGGGTTGCCAAGAGTCAACACGACTGAGCAACTTCACTTTCACTTTCAGGAAATTTAGAAAGGGAAGGAGATAGCAACAAAACCTCTAAAGGGAGGATTCCAGCTATTGGAAATGCAAGCCTCAGAGGAAGGTGGGACTACAGAGATAGGTTTTCATGGGCTGAGGAGTCACAAGCATAAAGGTCATAGGTTACATGACTCAAAAGAGAAAAGAACTATATACTCACCCGCATTTAACAGAAGAGAACAAGAAAAAAATCAGTGGAGATGACAAAGGAAACAAAAAAGGTTGGAGAAAGACTAAGTCAGGAAAGTCTTTTAGTTTAAGAGAAGAGAAGAGAGAATTTCAAGGATGTAGCGGTGGAAAACCTGGTCACATGCTGCAGAGAGGAGGAGAGAGAAGACCAAAATTTAAAATATGAAAGCAGCACAAGAATTTCACTGGAATGGTGAAGTGAGCCCGGATGCCGAGGGCTAAAAGAACTGCACAGTGAGGGTATTACTTAGGAGCAGTGAGTGCAGACTTCAAGATTTCAGTGTGCTCAGGATGGCAGATAACTGAGGAAAGCAAAGTAGAGGGCATTACCACATATCACCACATCGAACTGGGCAGGAAACAACCAAAGTTCTCAAACATTTAAGCTCCTCTACCTATCTTCACAAGAGATAAAGGAAAACAAAACTGTGGTTCCTTTTTTTTAAGATGCTTTCATATACTCAAACTTTAGAAAAAATACCTGTCAGTAATGGCCTTCATAAACTCATCAATTAGGTCATCATAACGCTGTGATCGATCCCTTTTCTGATATAAACCCATATAAAATGGATCCTTTAAGAGGGCCTATAAAACAAAACAAACATAAATGTGAAAGCTTTTTATTACATAACCAATGTAAACATATTGTGTAAAACAGAAATTGTAAAGTAAAAAAATTAATAACTGTAAAAACTGTATTGCTCTTCTTCCAAAAAACTTTTAATAGTATTAATCTACTGTTATTCATACAGATATTAAAAGAAGTTTAAGACAAAGGCTAACATCTAATCACAGAATTTTCTCTTCTTATCTTTAAAAGAGGGATGCAATAAAGCTGTGGGAGAAGGATCAGAGAGGGAAAGTAACTTTACTCACCAGATTATCAGTTCCCACATCAATACACACAGGCAGACATCTATCAGGCCGTATTCCTGCACAAGCTGTATACAAACAAAGTTTTCCTACTGGAATTCCCATTCCGTAGACACCCAGATCTCCAAGACCTAGAATTCTCTCTCCATCAGTCACCACGACAGCCTTAATCACAAAAAAAGTATCAATTAAAAGTTGTCCAAAATGGAGCACTAAACAAAAGCATTTTTAAAAGACTCTCTTCATCACAAAATAGCACGTATTCTATTATTCCATTCACATGAATACGTAAATCTACAGAGAAAGAAAGTACATTAGTGGTTGTCTAGGGCTGGGGAGAAGGGAATGCCCACTAATGGGTACAGGGCTTTTCTGGCGGGTGGGGATGAGGGAGCTGTGATGAAAGTCTTCTAAGTTATGATGGGTGCACAACTCCGAATATACTACAAATTACTGAATTTACATTTTAAGCTGGTGATTTGCATTGTCCGTGCATCATATCTCAAAAAAGCTATTAAAACAAAAAAGAAACTAAAAAAAAAAAGATTTTCTTCACATATTTTCACTCTCACTTTAAAAAATAAAATTGTTTCTTAACTAACTTTCAAAATAAACCAACCAAGAATACTTAAAATTCTAGGATTTCTAGACTCTAGATGTAAAAAGGAGAGTTAACTAGATTTGATTTCCCCATCTTTGGTTTAGGAGTAGAATGTTTCTGACTAGAAAGTGTTGTGTGTTAGTTAGTTGCTCAGTCGTGTCCAACTCTTTGCGACCCCATGGACTATAGCCCGCCAGGCTCTTCTGTCCTTGGAATTCTCCTGGCAAGAATACTGGAGTGGTTTGCCATTTCCTTCTCCAGGGATAGAACCTGGACCTCCTGCATTGCAGGCAGATTCTTTCTTTATTGTCTGAGTCACCAGGGAAGCCCCCTGACTAGAGGATCAACTTAAGTATGTTCACAATGACTAAACGGGAGGGAGGAACAAACTTCTAATAAGGATTAATCCCAAGAGAAAAATAAGTAAGTAAGTGAAGTCGCTCAGTCGTGTCTGACTCTTTGCAACCCCGTGGACTGTAGCCCACCAGGCTTCTCTGTCCATGGGATTCTCCAGGCAAGAATACTGGAGTGGGTTGCCATTTGGAGTTTAGAAATCACAAGCTACTCCAAACAACAACTGAAGCCAAACAAGAAAAACCTCAGCAATGGTGAAAAAAAAAAATCTAAAATAAAAAATTTACCTACAAAGTTTTAAGATGATACTGTGAACTTAATGATCTGACCGAATTTTTTCTAGGCTCTTTGAACAAATGATAATTCAAAGATTATTTTGGTGAGGAAGACATGCAACAAAGGCAAGCAAGATTACTGCCTATAATAAACACTAAAGCCTACCAAAAGATCTTAAATAAGTCCTTAGTTTTTGTTTTATGAAAGACAGCCAGATTAAGGATCTAAATCTACTGGATTTATATGAAAAAAGACACAATGAATCCTCCTCGTCACCCACCAGAATAGAAGTTTTTAGGGCGTTTCAATGTATTTTCTTTACCTAGAACAATATTAATTGAAGGCAGGAGGTACCAGTGGTACTGAAGTGAGCAAGCTCACCTTACTCACTACAATGGCTTTCCCACGGCAAACTCTATACCAACCCCTCTTGTAAAGACCATCATGATTTTCTCAGAGCACTAAATCTGCATGTATGTAAGTATAAAGTAAAACAGAGCAACAATGAAAAAAACTGTTCTTGGAAATTGAAAGTTAACTTACATAGAAAGAAAAAACATTGTGAAAGGAAGGTTGTGCTATTAGTACCTTAACATGATTTTCTGGCCAGTTATCCACAATTGATCTAACATGACCTCTGTCTGAGATTGAAATAAATAATCCCCTGCAACAGAACAAAAACACCTTTGCATTTCACGACAGTTTTTGTTTTTTTCTAAGTTTTTGTTCATAACTGGAATATTTAGATATTTTAATAAAAACATTAAGACACAGTGTAGTTTCCAAGCAGGTTTAGCTAAGTGACACTGGTTTATTTTCAAATATTTTCAGCTACTTGAAGCTGTAATTGCACTGCCCACACAGTAGCTGCAACAAAGATTCTACTAAATGATATGATCATTTTACCCAAGAAGAAATGTATCCATATCTCCTGCTCAAATAAACTCAATATACCTCCATAAAAATCAATATACAGACATCCCATCAATGCAATAGAACATGAAAGCACTAAGTAAACTACTGTTAAAAGTCACTGAAAGTTTGAAATCTGAAGAAGCAGGAAGGGAGAGAAGAAAACTAAAGTAATTTCAAATAAAAAATACATCCTTGAAGCATTAGGAAAAAGGAAAAAGTTATTCTAAATACAGTATGTTGTTATCCAATTGAGATAACTAATCCAGGTTTCAAAAAAGGAAGAGAGAAGGGAAAGAAGAGAGAGAAAGAAACATAGGTTCTGGACAACAGGGCAAGAAGAGATGAGGGCCAATAGGTTCGTATATTTAACTTTCTCATAGACATCTTTTTAAAAAATTTTTGTTTTATTGAAATATAGCTGATTTACAATGTTGTGTTAATTTCTGCTGTACATCAGTGATTCAGTTATATAAATACATATGTGTGTATATATATATACACACACATTCTTTTTGATGTTCTTTTCCATTATGGCTTATCACAGAACAATAAATACAGTTCCCTCAGTGATACAGTAGGACCTTGTTTATCCATTCTTCTCACTGACATCTTAACTCTGGCATTACTATCCTAGCCCAAAGCAGTTTAAACAGTTTCTCAACCATAGCTGCCTAGTACAGTAGAATCATCTGATGAGCTTTTTAAAAATGCCAGGGTTCTACCCCAGAGATTCTGATTTAACTGGCCTGGAATTAACCAACCAAGACTTACTGACCATTTCCTATGTAAAAAAAGAAAACAAAAAAACCCACTGTCACTGCATAAATGATACACAGTATCTGCCTCATCCAAAAGCTCTTTATGTTTCATGTGAGTTCTTAATTCTGGTGCAAAACAAAATCACACCAGGAGCTTTAATGACACAGCAGTACCTGGGCCCAACTCTAGATTAAAGGAGTCAGAACCTCTGTGTGTATGGTGGAGGGGAGCAGGGCATTAGGATCTTTTTGTTTTCCCTCTGTCCTTTAGTCTGAACTGAGAAATGCTACTACTCTAAGTGAAAATGAAACTAGAAAAGAGCTGAACAGCTGGGCCATATCACAGGAATGTTTAGACACATTAACTGATGGCACAGAACAGACAGTGCTCTCAAAAGTGTCTTCGGGGAAATACCGGCAGCACCGTCACCGACGGCGTTCGTTACCATCCGGACCTCCAGACCTTTCTCTGTTTCAGCAGAATCTTGGGAATAGGAAGGAGAGGAAAAGTTGGCAAGGATCAACACTTTAAGGAAGTCCCACAGGTGTTTCCATATGCACGTCAAAGTTTGAGAGCCACCAGACCAGAGGAGAGGAGACTGAGGACAAATGCTGTCACACGGTGTTTGAATCACTACATTTGTATCAGGATGCAAGCAGGACGTTGGAAAGATATAAGGATGGTGGGAAATGACTACAGGTTAGAGGAACAAGACAAGAAAACTCAAATTAAGTAAAAATAGCACGTACACAACGCTTATAAGTTTACAAACAACTGTCACATCAATTTCCTCACCTGACCTTCTCAGCAGCTCTTTGAAAGGTACTGGCATCCCTATTTTATGATAAATGGATTCAGAGGGATAAAGTAACTTACTTACTCAAAGGCTTGTGCCAACACTCACCCCAGCATCCTTTCCACTTAAAATATTTGGAGGTGCTCGAACTATTTGAAATTAAAATTTGTGTAAGATCATAAAAATGAACAAGCAATAGAAATAAAGCTGATAAAAAATGAGATTTACTCTTAGTCAGACAGACTGTCAAAAAGTTTTATGATTATTCTGCAGAATATGCTACCAAAATGGAGAATACTTTTTTTTTGGTACAAAAATGCACAATTCCTCTAACAATCAAAACTTAAAGAAGGTTAGGAATGAATGATGCTATTTCCACAAAATAAAGAATATGACACATTAGATTTTTATGAATCCTTTTTTGTCCAAATTACATTTTTGTGAGGAAGGGAACTGTGGTTAGATAAGACTGCAACACAAAAAATAGAAATGTAATCGGTGCTATGATTTTTTTTTCCTATACAATAGTAACTTGCAAATATATTTTTAAAATAAGCCTTACTTAGGTCTTCTAAAGATGTGTCCATACTGGGAGCAGGCAAGACCAACTGTTGGTGTATATACAATTGGCATTAGAGTTTCAATATCATCTTGCAGTATTCTGTAAAACAACTTCTCATTTCTTTCCTGTATTCCCATTATATAGATGTATCTGAAATCGAGCACAGTAAATAATGTCTACATCAGACAGCATTAAAGATTTTAGCCTTTGAAATGAAATCTACACATGTACAATTGAGGATCCCCTCCCCCTGGAAAACAAAACTCTATATATCCTTATGTAATACTGAAGACTAAAAAATAAAAATGCACTTAAATGGTAGATGATGATGATGAAAAGAATAATAACGGAAGCAACAGCTAACATTTATTGAGCCCTTTCTGTGAGTCAGGCTCTGAACCAGGCACTGGAAATGCAAAAATTACCATGAGGCCCCCACCCTTAGGGGCTTCCCTCATAATTCAGTCAGTAAAGAATCTGACTTCAATGCAGGAGACCTGGGTTCAATCTCTGGGTTGGGAAAATCCCCCTTGAGAAGGATATGGCAACCCACTCCAGTATTCCTGCCTGGAGAATCCCATGGACAGAGGAGCCTGGTGGGCTATAGCCCATGGGATTGCAAAGAATCAGCCACGACTGAGTGACTAAACCACACCTCACCCTTAAGGAGCTAATCTTCAAGGTGATTGACATGTAAACAAGAAAACAAAATAAACTGGCATTCATTCAAATATTCACTAAATACTAAATATGTGCCAGGCACTGTTGTAAACTCCAGAGATATAAGAAGTGTTCCTGTTCTCATGGAGTTTATAATCCAGGAAACTTAGAAGCATTTAAGTCTATTATAGCGCACAGAAGTAGCATGAAGGAGGCAATGGTTAATTCATATAAACCTATAAATAACAGCTTTTAAAGAATAAAGTTTAGAAAACAGGGAGATGTTGGGCTGAAAAATCAGTTATCACCTTGAATTAAATATAAAATAGACTCGTTTTTTCCCTTCATTTGTTTCTCCTCCTGCTACCATCTGATCAAATGGGAATCCATCTGGAGTCCGTTACCGAATTCTTCCTCTCCCACCCTCCCCTACCCCAACCTAATAAATCCACAGATCCCACAGAGACTATTTGCTAAACACCCTTCACATAGTTGTTTCCTCCCTTTCTAACAAGTCTCTTTACAGACAACTTTGTTCCCCTGCTCCAATCTATTCTCTTAAAAACACACCTCTGATCAGTTCTGTTCTCCTTGAATGGCTTTCAACCACCAGTTTAAGAGGCTTAAGCTCTTAGAATAGTTAAGTGGACTTCCCTGACTACTTTTCAGCCTCATCTTTGTGCTGAACTCGCTTCAGTTCCTCAAACGCACCAGAACTCGCACCTTGGCACTGCAGCACACGGTGACACACCCGCTGCCTGGAACACCCCCTATCCAGGCAGAGTCCTCTCTACCCCTGCTCTCCAAATGCAGCTGAGGTGGCACACTCTCTGGGGTCTGTCATTCCCGCCCTCCACCACACATATATACATTTTAGATTTTCCGATTTTCAGGTCCCATAACCCCCTACTCCCTCTGTGACCCTCACAACACTTTTTGACTTTCTCTCCCCTCCACGATGAGTGAGAGACTATACACACACGTACACATGTACCTACGTACGTACATGTGCTTTCCTGGTGGCTTGGACAGTAAAGATTCCAGCAATGTAGGAGACTGGGGTTGGGAAGATTCCTCTGGAGAAGGAATGGCTACCCACTCCAGTATTCTTGCCTAGATAATCCTATGAACAGAGAAGCCTGGTAGGCTACAGTCCATGGGGTCACACAAAGATGAAGTGACTAAGCACAGCTCACACACGTGTGTATGTATTGTGTGTGTGTGTGTGTGCGCGCGCGTATAGTCTCTCACTCACTCACTCATTTGACATTATGCCCCATAATGTCAAAGAAACCAGTCTCACTTGTCACCAGTACCCAATAATCCCCTATACTTTACAAACCAAATGAATATTTTAGTCCTATAGTCAGACTGATCCCTTTACCCAGAATACCCTGCCCTTCTTTCTCATTTTGCCTGCTCCCTGTAACATACTGTTTCAAATTCAACTAAGGCATCACTCCCTCCAGGAAGTGCTTTCCCAGGCTGCAGAAGGCATCCCTCTTCATGCTTTCAGAACATACTCTGCACGTCCCTCTTCCTCGCTGTCCTGCACATTGCAGTACAGCTACAATGACAGTCACAGCATAACTCTCTATGGATGCGCTCCTAGGAGGCAGGCTGTGAGTTACCAGGGTGGCCATACATTCCAGTTTGCCTGGGACAGTTTCATTTACCTCTTTTTCACTCCCCAAAGTGTCCTGGATTGGATGACATATTATATGGCCACCCTATCTACTCCTCACTTAATATCCTCAATGGCTAGCAACAGCACACAAAGTAGGTGATCAATAAAAGCTGAACAGAATGGGTGTCTCTGCTTCTACCATTCAATTCAAACCTTAAAGCTCTGTGATTTTAACTATAAAAAACTGATTCCTGCTGAGTTTTACTACAGTGAAAATAAGGGAATTATTCACTGAAGTGAAGGAAATATAATCATTATAAAATAAATCAACTAAAGTACAAGTTTCATTATGAGACTTATTTCTCATGCCATCGTAATAGTACTCCCAATTTTTTTGATCAAAACATCAATTAAAAAAAAAAAAGAAACTCTAATCAACTCTCACTTTTCCAAAGGGCCATTCAACTTTTTCACGTTTCTATGGAACCGTAAGGCTTGAATATCTTGTGTCTCTATTTTGGGAGGTAGAAGTCCTTGAAGACCAAGCATTTGTCTTTCCTGTAATGTGAACGCCATCCCCTAAAAAGGAAAAAAATAAAAGAATTAAAAATTATTAATTACAGGGGTAGCAAACATAATGTAACCTACCAAATGTGATTTAAACATAAAATTAAAAAGATCAGCCAGATAACATTTTGGCCCCGACTTTCAAAAATTTGTAAGATTGATCATATCCAGTACTGGTAAGAATATAGTAAAGGAATTACTCTCATACCATTGCTGGGAATATAAACTGCTCTAGGCTTTTTGAAAGCCAATTTTAAAGTATTTTAAGATTTTTTTAATGCACATATTTTATTTTTTTAACTGAAGTATAATTGACTTACAATATGTTAGTTTCCGGTATACAACATAGTGATTCAATTTCTTTAAACTCCATTTAAAATTATTATGAAACAATGACTATATTCCCCTGTGCTGTACAATATATCCTTGTAGCTTATTTATTTTATACAAAGTAGTTGTATCTCTTAATTCTCTATCCCTACCTTGTCCCTCTCTCCTTGTCTCTCCTTACTGGTAACCACTAATTTGTCCTCAATATCTGTGAATCTGTTTCTGTTTTGTTATATCCATTTACTTATTTTATTTTTTAGATTCCACACATAAATGATATCATACAGTATTTGTCTTTGTCTGACTTACTTCACTAAGCATAATACTCTAGGTCAATCCATACTGTTGCAAATGGCAGAATTTCATTCTTTTCTTATGGCTGAGTGCTATTCCATTGTTTTTTTGTGTGTGTGTGTGTGTGTATCTTCTTTACCCATTCATCTATTGATGGACACTTAGATTGCTTCCCTATCTTGAATGCACATATAGCAATTCTACTTCTACCTACTCTAGAGAAATATTCATAAACAAAGAGGTACATATGAAGAGATTAGTTGTAGCACTGTTTCTAGTTCTCTTGTCTATTACAAGCTAAAAGTCCATCAATTATGGAAGAATTATGAACCTATGACACTTCCATACAGTTAAACATATACCTTTAAGTGTATAGTGGAAAGACCTGCCAGATACACAGTTAGGAAAAAAAGTTGAGAATCAAAACAAACTCCCTATTATTATGTTTAGAAAACCCCCATAAACTACATGTTATGTACAGATGCACGCACACATTAAAAATGAAAGCAACAGTTTGAAAGAATACAAACCAAACTAAGAGGCTACCATGACTAGACAGGAATGAGGTTGAACAGAGGGAGGAGGGAAGAAGAAATGATACTTAAAAATTAACCTATGTAATAAACTATTTTTCAATTTCTGGTATTCAGTTATGGGTTAAATATTTTGTTATCAAAGAGATGTCAGTAAAAATGCCAGAGTAAGGACTTCTAAAAAGATATTTTCCTCCATAAAAGCAACAAGACCTGGCCAAAAGTTCAGAATTCTGGAAATTAACCAAAGGTTTCAGCAACTAGAGAGCATTTATTCAAGAAAAACTGTCGAGTTTCAGTAAGAACAGAAAGCTTCATGGCATTTTAACTTTCCTTCTTCCTATTCTCCCTTCCCCAGCTCCACAGTAACCTTGAAAAAGCAAACACTGTGAAGCAGTCACTTTGAAAATTAGAGCTTGGCTGTCACTGGAGAAAGGCAGGAAGGGTTGGAGAGTCTTCTAAAGCCCAGTATCCAGGAAACTGTCATTGTTTGACCTCAAGACCCTATCTGCAAGGCTGTCTTTATTTGACTTGACTTGCAGCTCAGGCAGTGTGAACAGCCTTCTCCCCCAGCCCCTAGAACAGTTTGTTGTAAACAGAGGTAATTATTTAACACAGCATCTCCCCAAGGCAGTAGATAATAACATCTGGGGCAAACAACAGATTAACCAAAAAACTGAAAAGGAAAACTGAAAAGTTCAGGGGGAACTTTGAAAAGCTGAGACATATTCTTAAGAACCTAGACGGTCATATGCACAGCTGTAAGCATGTGCAGGAAAGACTTGAATTCTTAAGAACCTAGACAGTCATATGCATAGCTGTAAGCATGTGCAGGAAAGACTTGCGACAGACCTCTGGCTAGCCTTGAGGCTCTGTGTAAACAGGAAGTGAAGGCTGACACATAGCTGTAAACTGCTTCTGTGCTGTGCTAAGTTGCCTCAGTGGTATCCAACTCTTTGTGACCCCACGGACTGTAGCCCGCCAGGCTCCTCTGTCTATGGGATTCTCCAGGCAAGAATATTGGGAGTGGGTTGCCATGCCCTCCTCCAGGGGATCCTCCCAACCCAGGGATGGAACCTGCTTGTCTCCTGCACTGGCAGGTGAGTTCTTTACCACCAGCGCCACCTGGGAAGCCCTGTAAACCGCTTAGCTGAGTACTTAAGGCACGCCCCAGGCTTCCCAGGTGGCTCAAGCAGTAAAGAATCTGTCTGCCAATGCAGGAGATGCAGGAGATACTGGTTTCATCCCTGAGTCAGGAAAATCCCCTGGAGGAGTCTCCTTGGGGTACCCTCTCCTTGCCTTAATAAAGTCCCACAGACAGAGAAGCCTGGAAGGCTACAGTCCATGTGCCTGGAAGGCTACAGTCCATGTGGTAGCAAAGAGTCGGACACGACTGAGAATGCAAGAAAGAAAATTAAAGGCACACCCCCACAGATACACAGAGCTCCTTGGCAAAGAATGGTTCCAGGTACCTAAGTTTCTGCTTAATCATCCACTGATTACTAAGTTAACAAAGCAGAGATTTTAGTAGGCAAATATAACAAGAAAGAATTCAAAAATGGTACTAAATAGACAACAGCAACACTACAAACCCTGGGAGGAATGATTTTTTTCAGCAAAAAATCATAAAGGCAAACAAACAAAAACACACGAAGTCTGACTCGTATATAAGAAAAAAGGGCAGTTAATTGAAATTGCCCCCGGGGAAGTCCAAGTATTGTACTTACTAGACAAAGACTTTTAATTAGTTGTTCTAGGGGAGGGATAAGTTGGAATTAACACACTACTATATATAAAGTAGATAAACAACAAGGACATACTGTATATCACAGGGAATTATAAGGAAAAAATTTGAAAAAGTATATATATGTATAAAGTATAACATGAATTACTTTGCTATACACTTGAAACACTGTAAATCAATACTTCAACTAAAAAAAAAAGAAAAAAGTTAGTTACTATAAATATATCAAAAAAACTAAAAAACACCATTGTCTAACAAACTATGGGAAGTATGACAACAACACCCCACTTATCAGAGAATACTGATAAGCAGAGAAGCTATAAAAAGGAACCAAACAAATTCTCGAATTGATACACAACTGAAATAAAAATTTCATTAGAGGTTCAACAAGCAGATTTGAGTGGTGGAAGAAAAAAAATCATTAAACATGGGTCAACTGAGATAATCCAGTCTGAGAAAGGAAAAATAAGGAATAAATATGAACAGACCTAAAAACCATCAAGAGTGCCAACATATACATAACAGGAGTACCAGAGGTGAGGAGAGAAAAGGATAAAAAATAATTGAAAAAACAATGGCCAAAAACTTCCCAAATTTGATGAGAAGCATTAATCCACACAAGAAGCCCAATAGCTCCAATCAAGAAAAACACAAAGGGCTCTACCCCAGACACATCCTATTCAAACTGTCAAAAGCCAAACAAAAGGAGAAATCTGAAAGCAAAGAGAAGTGACTCATCACATACAGGGAATTCTCAAAAAGAGTAACAGCTAATTTCTTATTAGAAACCATGGAAGTCATAGGCAGTGCTGAAAGAAAAATTAACTGTCAACCAAGAACTTCTCAATCCTACAAAACCATCCTTCAAAAACGAAGAAATTAAGACATTCCCAGATAAATAAAAACAGAGAATCCACTGTTAACAGACCTGTCTCACAAGAAATACTGAAGGGAATCCTTCAGGCCTAAATGAAAGACACTAGACAGTAACTCAAATCCATGCAAAGAAATAAAGAACATGGATAAGATGACTACATAATATAAAAAACGGTGTAAATGTATTTTTTGTAGGTTTTTTCCTCTTACTCAATTTAAAAGACAATTACATAAGCTAATAACTATAAATCTGTGTTGACGGTCATGCAATGCATAAAATATAATTTGTGTGAAAAAGCAGCACAAAAGGAGATAGACCTCTACAGGAGCAAAGTTCTGGTGTACTATTTAATTAAACTGGTATCAAACTGAACTAGACTGTGATAAAAACGGTAATTGTAGTCCCCAGGGCAAACCACTGAGAAAATAACTCAGAAATAGGCAGTAAAAGACAAGGGAATTTAAATAGTATAATGGAAAATATTTAACAGAAGCGAAGGGAACAATGGAAGACAGAGGAACAAAAACCACATAAGACTTTTAAAACAAATAGCAAAATAGCAGACATAAATCATACCCTACTAGACATTATATTAACGTAGATGGATGAAATTCTAAAATTAAAAGGACTGGCAGAAGGGATAAAATAACATGATCCAATTATATGCTGACTACAAGAGACACATGTTGATTCAAAGATACTAACAGGTGTAAAGTAAAAGAATGGAAAAAGATTCAGGATGCCAATAGTAACCAAAACAGAGCTAGAAGAGGTACATTAGTAACAGAGAAGATACACTTTGAAACAAACATTTCTAGAGGAGACCATTTTTGCTGAAATGGTCACTCCAGTTAAGAAGATACACTCCATTAAGTATATAAACATACTTTTGTAACAAAAGAGGACCAAAATACATGAAGCAAAAACTGACAGAATTAGGGAGAAAGATAATTCAACAAGCTGAAAATTTCAATATCTGTTTCAACAATGGAGAAAACAACTAGACAGAAAATCAACAAGGAAAAAGAAGACTTGAAGAGCACCATAAACCAATTAGACCTAGCAGACGCTCCATCGTCAGAAGCAGGCTACACATTCTTTTCATCTGTACAAGGAATGTTCTCCAAGACAGTCCCTTCGTCAGGGCATACAACAAGTCTCAATAAATTCAAAAGGTTTTAAGTCTTCCGAAGTATGATCTCCAACCACAATGTAACAAGATTAGAAATTAAAAATAAACGGTTATTTGGGGAATCTTAATACACTCCTAAAAAAACCAACTGGGCAGAGAAGAAAGCACAGGCAAATTAGAATATACCTTAAGATGATTAAAACACACACCAAACCTTATAGTATACAGTGAAAATAATGTTAAGAGGGAAATTTGTAGCTGTAGATGTAGCTGAAAGAAGCAGAATGATCTCAAATCAATTATTTATTTAATCTTTCACTTTAAGAAAGTGGGTGGCGGGGGAGAACAAACTAAACCTGAAGCAAAAAAGAAGGAAATAATAAAGATTAGAGTGAAAATAAATAGAAAAAATAACTGAAAAATTAAAAATTAAACCAAAAGTTGGTTCTTTGAAAAAGACCTATAAAATTGTTGAACCTAGAGAAAGAAAAAAAAAAAGTCAAATCACAAAATTCTTTGTGTGTCATGTTCCTCCCTATAAGATTTTATCTAAGACTGAGAAATGTAACGGAGTTAAAACCCCTGAGTTTTTATGTAGTTTTAAATGAACTGTGTAGTTCATTTAAAAATGTTTATCCTATTGCTAAAGATAAATGAGTTGGCCACACAAGGTTTTACCGCCTATCTTCTACCTTAAATCTGCCCCTAGATTTAAGGGACACTCAAAGCCATTTTATTTATAATGCACAGGAGAAATCAAAATGATTATTAAAGAAATAATTTTACGTATTGAGCATTTATGTTAAGAGTTGATAAAATTCTTAAATTTGCTGGCCTGGTGTTAGTAAGTGAACGTCACATAGTCTAAAACGGATGCCCTGAAAGCAGAAACAACCTCCCTCTCACCTGCCCTTCTACTCTTTTCTGTCTTTCATCGCCACTTGTTTCACCAAACCTGTCTTCTGCTCATCGATACAACAACAATGCCCTTCTGATTTACATAGTAGAAGTGCACCCCTTTCAGCTGATCCTGAGTTATCTTCCTTCAGATACAATATTGATAAAAATCCCTTAACGAGACTCTTCATTGTGCAGGTAAGCATAGTAGGGGGAAAAGAAAAGGCCTCCAAGTACAGTAAGAATGAATGATCCACCAGGGATTAGGAAATTATAGAACATTCATTCATTTATTTATAAAAACAATAATATGACTAAATGAAGTCAATCTAAATATACTGCATTTGGCCAAAAGTCTTCATCAATCTGCTATTCTTGGCTTTTTTTTTTTAAGCTAGAACTAGGAAATCAAGTCAACTCTTTCCGGGTGGTAGAAATTGAGAGGGTGAAATTTGGAAGGTATAAAGCAACCCTGAAAAGAGGGGAAAAAAAAAAAGCCCACTTCCGAATAGTTTTAATATAAAGCCACACAATACAAATCTTTCATACTCTATCTGTCTAAAATATATCAAACCTTTACCAGGAAGAGAGAAAATGTATGACAGTGTTAATGTTACTAACCTTGTTTGTTCTTGGATTCAGCATAAGTGGCTTGCCTTTCTCTTTTGTGTGCAAATGGCGGCATGCCAGAGTACAAGGAGTGGCAACTATTTTAAACCTGGACAACATCTTTTTTCTCACCTGGGAAAAACAAAGCAAATAAAGATAATGAGAAACCTATTATAGAACTGTAGGTATATCAGGGATGAGTTTTCAAAAGCAGATTTAGAAAGCTTCACTTTCCACAAATGAAAAAGTCTTTCAAAATACATTTATGTTTCTATAGATAGAAGGGATTGTAAAAGAGTAAGCAACAGGGTGAAGGCAAAGATTTATTTTTTCTGACAACAACTAAGTCCTTTGATGACAATAATCATTGCTACTCTTTACATATTACCTACTACAGTGAGCCAAATATTTACCCTTTCTCTAATTCACACAAGTGTGGCAGGGTATGAAACATCTAAACAGTGAGTGTTTACATAGAAGTTCAATGTAAATAGGTGTGGGAGAATTTAGGTTGAAGGTAGAAAAGTAAATAATAGAAAAAAGCCTGGAATACATACATTCAGAGGAAGAGAAACTATCCAATTCTTAATCTAGACTTCAAATTTTAAGGTACTAAATACAGTCAATATTTAAATTCAATGTACTAAAGTGTTTTTTGTTTTTAGAAAACCTATTACTGACTATTTTAAAATCATGCAAATTGGCTGGAAAACCTGTTTTTGTCCTTTCACATTCATCACAAACATTATGGGAATTTTTCAAAATGGAAAACTACATAATACATTAAATCTTAAATATTTACTGATGAGAATATATAATAAGAGTCTTCTGTGTATCAATTCTTCTACTAAAAATCTATTTACATGCTCATTTCTTTCATCATCATAAACCCTTGTAATTATCATACAACAGCTTTTTCACATGATTTTATCTATTTGGCTGTGCAGGCTTTTCTCTGGTTACGGTGGGCAGGGGCTGCCCTCCAGTTGCAGTGCACTGGCTTCTTTCTCTCTGCGGCAGCTTATCCTATCGCGAAGCACAGGCTCTAGAGGGTTCGGACCTCAGCACTTTCGGCTCCGGCACTCTACAGCTCTACAGCTCAATAGTCGTGGTGCACGGGCTTAGCTGCTTGCGGCATGTGGGATCTTCCCAGACCAGGGATCAAACCCGTGTCTCCTGCATTGGTAGGCAGATTCTTTACCACTAAGTCACCAGGGAAACCTCCATGCAACAGCTTTTAATGGAATTTCTATTTGTGGAGAAATCCAGGCTGTATATGGGGAGTGCAGCAAAATCATCTACATTAGGATTTTAAGTTAATTTTTACGGAGCAGAAATTCACATCACATAAGATGAACAATTCAGAGGGACTTAGAAAATCTATAATGTTGCACAACCACCTCTATCTAGTTCCTAAACATTTTTATCATCCCAGAAGGAAACACCACACCTATGAGCGGTGTTCCCCACTGCCCCAGTGCCTGCAACCACCAATCTTCCTTCTGTATTGAGTTTACCTGTTCTGGATATTTTATATAAACGTGGTATCTAACTATGGCTGCAGAAACAAGCAATCTAAATGATCAAGAATCATGAGAGAGGGGAATGAGGGTAAGGGACAGGACAGATGTTGTTTAAAGGTATAAATGTCGGACTCTTCCAACAAGAGTCCTAAGAGAGAAGTCCTAGAGATCTAATGCCTAGTGAACACAGGCAACAATCAAACTTGCAAAGAGACTAGAGCTTAATTATTCCAATCACCGAAAATAAATTATAATTATGTAACATGCAGAGGTGCTAATTATCAGTACAATGGCAATATTACAATATATAAATGTATCAGATTAACATGTTGTACCTCTTAAACTTTCAAAGTGTTTTATGTCAAATATATTTCAATATAGTAATTTAAAAAATGAGAGACATACCATAAAATAACTGACAAGTTTTCTTCAAAAATATTAATGTCATGAAAAACACTAAGTAACAACTCCAATTCAAAGAAGACTAAAAAGATAAGACAGCTAAATGCAAAATCTGATCCCAAAAAATGCTATCAAAGACATGATTGGGGATAACTGGCATAATTGGAAAATATACTATAACTTTATAACTATTGCATAATTTAAAACTTTCTGAGTTCCATAACCATATTTAGAGGTATCCCTGTTCTAAAAATATACAGTGAAGTATAATGAAGTATAATGTATACAACCAAGTCTTTCAAATTATTAGAAAATAAATTTTGAAAAGACAGAAATTGAAACTGTAGCACTGATGTTTCAGTAGGTCTTCCAGGAGAGAAAGCATTATTTATCACAATTAAAACTTTGGTACCAAAAGACTGGATTAGTATTGCAGTCTACTTGGTGATGTAGGCAAATCTAAAACAGTGTTTGAAAAACTTTTAAATTTAAAATCAAAGACTATTAAAAAAAAAAGAAACATTTTGTCATACCACAAGTATAATAAAATATAGTTGGTCTTGGTCCCCAGTTCTTGGCACAGAGCTCCTAAAAGCCGCTGGAATTTTGAGTGACAGGAGTATCTTGTGCTATTCATAGGGAGACCCTTTTGACCACACCTGACTTTATGTTACTGAACTCACTTAGGATAAGCCCACTGCATAACCTCAGAACAGAGCTGATCACCAGAAAGACCAAGTAATTATTAGAGTGGAAACTTTGCAGTGCCACTCCAAGTCCCTGGGGAAATGGGGTGGGACCAGTAGAGATGAAGATCCATACAGACTGCTGAACGCGGAGAGGTGATGAGCTTTCAGGTTGGTGAACACATCTAGGTGTTGGGGGTTGACAAGCCCAGAGGACAAAGAAGCGCCATGCCCTCCTGAATCCAGCCCCAATATCTAGACCTATGCATCTTTTCTATCTATCTGTTCCTGTGATGTATCCCTTTATAATAAACCAGTAATTGCAAATGAAATGTCTCTGAGTTGTGTGAGCCAGGAGAGCAAACTATCTAACCTGAGGAGGTGGGTGTGGGAAGCCCTGATCTACAGCCATTTGGTCAGATGTATGGGTCAAAACCTGGGACTTCTGATTGGCATCTGAAGTGAGGGCAGTCTTTCTGAAGTGAGCCTTGGAAGCTATCTCCAGGTAGAGAGTGTTAGAAATCAGCTGAAGCACACCCAGGCAGTGTCTGCCTAGAAGGGGAGAACTTCTGGGTGTGGGGAAAAACACACTGGGTGGCCACAAGAACTGAACCTGTGAGTAGGAAGAAACAACAGTTTTTCCTTTCAGTACTTAAGATCAACCTTCTGACTTATAAAATCTTCTATCTTCAGCTCCTGGCTAAAAATTTGCTTCCATCAAATACTGAATTTATTCTGTAAAATAAAGACTACCTGTCAAATCTACCTCATAGATAACTGTAATGATCAAATGAGAGAACAGATGCAGAAAAGTATTAAAGACTTACAGAGTGGTGTCATAGCACTCAAATTATTACTTTATTACTAAGTGATAGAGAGTAAAATAAAAAAGTAACTTTAATAATAATGTCTTTAAAACAAGTAGGCAGCAGTCAAAAAACAATTTAAGGAAAAAAATCCCATTTCTGCCAAAAATAGAACTAAGGACTAAGGAGAGAGAGAGACAGACAATAGGCTTAATACCAGCTGGAGGCAACAAGATAAAAGGGGGAAAATGCACACCTGAACTCCTCATATTATAAGATAGGATGAAAGAACTGTAAGAATGAGTGAAGTAAAAACAGGAAACAAAAGAACGTGGGGCTTCCCGTTTTGAATAAACATGAGAAATCAAGCTGCTTACTACTCACGAGTTTCCTGGATGTTGAGGTCTGCCTGTGGTTTCTTCCACCGGTGTGTCATTTACCTTGCTTTGTGGGGGGCGGGGGTGGGGGTGGGGAGGCAGTGAGTTCACAAGTATTTCTAAACTCGACTGGGACTGAAACTGCTACGTCACTGACTGCTGAAGATTCCTCTCCCCAGCTCCCTAGCTAGGGGTAAAAAGCAGAAGTTCAATGAAATAGAGACCTCAATTGGAGAGAAGTCATGGTGCAGTCGTCAAGAACTCGCTTGACAAGGCTGAAGACACAAAAGACGAGGGTTTGATCCCTGGGTTGGGAAGATCCCCTTAGGTAGGAAATGGCAACATGCTCCCGTATTCTTGCCAGCAAAGTTTCATGGACAGAGGAGCCTGGGTGGGTACAGCCCATGCAGTCGCAGAGGCGGACGCTCCTGAGCATACCCTCTCGCCTCATGACCAGGTGCAGTGAGCAAAAGCTCTGCAGTCAGTCTGAATCTGGACTCAGCTAATTACCAGTCTGGAATCATTGTGTCACCCAAGCATTCCCAAATGGGCTCTGAATTGATGTCAATCTGGAACACATTTTTCACTGACCTATAACCAAATGAGAAAAACTAGGACGATATAGTTTTTCACAACACTGAATTTATTGTCTGTTTTCATGTTGTAATTATCATCTTCCTCCCTTTTTCGTGGTTTAAAAAAAAAAAACTTGTTTTTTTTTTTAAAGGATGGGGATGGTAGATTGTAATAGTTCTAAAAAAGGTCCATAACGTCGATGGAATTAAAAGTTGGGGATCTTACATCTGATCCCAATTGCCCACCTACACACACACTTCTTTTTTGTTGTTTTTTAAACTTGCTGATGAAGTCCAAAAGTCTGGGAACCCCTAACCTTCATCAACAAAATAGGGAAGGGAAACTATTATGCAGCTGTGTGCAGTTATGATGATATTTAAATATAGTATCAAGCACTCAAGGCTTCCCAGGTGGCTCAGACTGTAAAGAATCTGACTGCAGTGCAGGAGACCCAAGTTCGATCCCTGGGTCAGGAAGATCCCCTGGAGAAGGGAATGGCAATCCACTCCAGTATTCTTGCCTGGAGAATTCCACGGACAGAGGAGCCTGGTGGGCTATAGTCCATGGGGTTGCAAAGAGTCGGCCACGACTGAGCAACTAAACAGCAGCAGTAGCATCAACCCCTTAGAGCTTTATCATCAACATAAAGAGCTTGACTATTTCACTTGGTTCATTCAATAAGATCCACACCCAGGCAATCTGGCAGAGTGGTCAAAAGTAAGCTCTACGATCAAACCACAGGACTTAAATTCTAGCTTTGCCCCTGAGACACTACTAGCTCCATGATCCTGACTAGGTCACAGTTAAGTCTCAATCTCCTCAAGCTGCAGTTATCTCATCAGTCAAATAGGGATGATAAACAACAGGATCTACTAAATAGGGCCATTTTAAGATTAAAATTACATAATCCATGTAAGATGCTTATCACAGTGCCCTCTAAGTGCTCTATGTTATTTATTTAAGTATTATTGTTATTAGTAGTAATAAACTAAGGAGGTCAGAAGGTGCCTTCTAAAAGGCTGTTTCTGAATCATCTTCCAAAGTGAAATCCATTTTAAGAGGATACAAAGTTTGTATATTAACGATAGTTCAATAAAAAGTTGTCTAAAAAAAGAACCCCTATATAACTTTAAAAACATGAGGCTATGAGGATAATCATCAGTTCAGTCCAGTTCAGTTGCTCAGTTGTGTCCGACTCTTTGAGACCCCATGGACTGCACCATGCCAGGCCTCCCTGTCCATCACCAACTCCCAGAGTCCACCCAAACCCATGTTCACTGAGTCGGTGACGCCATCCAACCATCTCATCTTCTGTCGTCCCCTTCTCCTCCTGCCCTCAATCTTTCCCAGCATCAGGGTCTTTTCAAATGAGTCAGCTCTTCGCATCAGGTGGCCATATTGGAGTTTCAGCTTCAGCATCAGTCCTTCCAATGAACATTCAGGACTGATTTCCTTTACGATGGACTGGTTGGATCTCCTTGCAGTCCAAGGGACTCTCAAAAGTCTTCTCCAACACCACAGTTCAAAAGCATCAATTCTTCTGCCCTCAGCTTTCTTTATAATCCAACTCTCACATCCATACATGACCACTGTGAGGATAATCATGGCTAACATTTATTTAAACTATTTCAAATGAAATCATTAGGTCAAGAATGAGAATTTGGATGGCATACAGATCCCAGCAAATATCAAATGTTATCCTAAACAATATCTACATAATCAATATATTTTTGATAACTTAAAAAATTTGTATACATTGATCAGGGCAGGTGTAATAGGCAGGTATAATAATCAAAATGGTTACTTTCAAATAGCTTTTAATAAAATGATTACCATTTCATTAAATCAAATGTGGAGTAACTTTGATATTTAGTATGAATTTTCTCCAATATTGATCCTTAGTAAACAACTACACATTTTAGTGTTATGTTTTAAAATATGGTTGTTGAGTTGGCCTGAAATTCACCAAAAGATTATAATTTTAGTTTAATATAAAATGTAATGTAGTTTAAAATAGCTTATTTTTTATATGAAATTAAATACAATTTATGCACAGCTTCATAGTAAGAGTTAATTTACAAAAGATATTCTCAAGTGGTAAATGGGTATTTCCTTTATGAATTTTAAAGTGTTTTCATAACAAATATATTGAAAGACAAAAACATTATACACAAACACTTTCTAAGAGTGAAACCTGTAAGCAGTTCTTTTTTAGGAGTAACTATTAAGCAAGAATAACTATTGGGCTTCCTTGGTGGCTCAGGTGGTAGAGAACATACCTGCAATGTAGGAGACCCGTGTTCAATCCCTGGGTTGGGAAGATCCCCTGGAGAAGGAAATGGCAACCCACTCCAATATCCTTGCTTGGGAAATCCCAAGGACCAAGGAGCCTGGCAGGCTACAGTCCATAGGGTCGCAAGAGTCAGACATGACTTATCAACTAAATCACTACCATTGACGAAGAAGTTTTAATTCTCAAGAGAATGCAAAACTTCTACAAAAGCATAGCCCAACATTCTCTCTAACATATGGTAAAGATATATCCGCCATTTCTTCCCTCTATGCTTAACTTTCAAGTCTTTATTGCTACCATAAAAGAATCAGATACAGGTTACAAAGCAGTGCTCAAAGTTGACTATTTAAAGGTCCACTTCTAGAAGAAAATGCTAAACTTTTTTCCTTTATTTCTGCAAACCATGTAATATAACATGTAACTTAACTAGTTATAGTAGTTACACAATATATATTTACCTAGCATTTGTGTAACTACTACAGTGTACGTGTATATGGGGAGGGGTAAGGAAACGGCTGTTTTCTAATATCCAGAAAGTTTGGCAACTAAAGATCAAAACTTAGGAGCACAACACTGCAATTAGCTTTACAACATGAACAAGGTTTCAGGAGCATACAAGGTTAAGAGGAGGCTGAAGCTATTAAGTCAGACTGCCTGAGTTTGAATCCAGGCTTTGCCACTTAAAACCTGGGATCTTGGGCAAGTTACTTAACCTTCCTAATCTTCCTTTGTAATGCATGCATGCTCAGTTGCTCAGTCACGTGGGACTCTGTGACCCCATGGACACCAGGCTGTTCTATCCATGGGATTCTCCAAGAAGGAATGCTGGAGTGGGTTGCCATTTCCTCCTCCAGGGAATCTTCCGGACCCAGAGATGGAACCTGTGTCTCCTGCGGTCCTGCATCGGCAGGTGGCTTCTCTACCACTGAGCCACCAGCTTCCCTTCCTTTCTAAACCGGAGATAATAAAGAGTAACAACCTCAGGGCATTATTTTGAGATAATTCTTGCAAAAAACAGCGCCGGCCTCTAATTAACAATTAATTAACAATTAATACGTGCTTCCATTGTTATCGATTGCAACACTAAAACAAATTACAGTGCTATCAACTGTTTTGCTTTGAAGTGATTGCCATAAACATTAAGAAGATAAACAGATAGGAGAGAACGTGTTCTGTAAGGAAGCACTTCTGTCGAGATTCGTTATTTGGATTAAGCTTCTTCTCACCAAACGGCAAAGGAAATTTTCTAGAATTATCTTCGGAGCCAAGAAAGTCAAATCCAGGACCTCACTGTGTAACATCACACAAGCAGAAATGGATATCACCTGCGTCAAAGAAACACCTGCCAATCCTAGTCCACAAATGTCATTTCACACGGTCAGAATCGTTTCAATCTTAGAACTTTCTAGCCTGCCGCAAACTTCCTTTAAAGCGAGGAACGATCCAAACACACACACAGTGTCTCACTCCTGCCATTAATCCATCCCTGAAGAAAAAGAGAACTATTTGACAAAGGGATACAGAGCCACAGAATCGGTCTTTAAGGGAAGTGGGAATAAAGGGTAGAAGAGATGCTCGCGCTAAGGAGGCCACCGGGCCTTTCTCCGGGTCGGGAAGGGGGGCGCCCTGGGACCAGCGAATCTCGCTCGGTTAAGCCGCGTTCCTAAACCGTGCGCAAGGGAAGAGGTGTCCCTGGTCAGAGAGGGTGTCGCCGCTCCCCGAGCTCTCAGCCCGAGCTCGGCGAGCTCCTTTCCCTCCACCCCTCCCTCCCATCCGCCCAGCGGGTCCTCGCGGGCCGGACGCGCGGCTCCGCCCGCCGGGGTGAGGAGGCCGGCGTCCGCTCGCATCCCGGAACTCCCGGCCCCGGGGGCCCGCGGGCACGTGCCGCGCGAAGCCCTTACCCCGCTTCTCGCCCCGCGACAGGTGGTGCTGCCGACGGAGAGGCCGCGGCCCCGCAGGTCACCCGGACGATGCTCAGCTCCGGCCGAGTGCGGCCCTCTCCTTCTCGAGGCTTCCCAAAGGGAGCCGGCGCCAGCTCAGGTTCCGACTGGCCGGCTCTGCTGGACTCTAGCCGAGGCAGCCAGTAAACCCGCGCAGTAAGGAGACAGACCGGGGAAGACCGCGGCCGCGGCCCCATGAAGGGGGTGAGACTGACGGGCGCGCAGGCCAATGCGGAGGCAGGAAGCCAGCCTTAAGGGGCGGGGCTTCGCCGCCGGCGCGTCCGCGTCCCAGCCTCCAAGGACCTTCCTCTGCCCCGTAGCCTGAGGTAACTGTTTGGGGCCCTGGCGGGTGCCCTTAGGGGCCCGATCGCCAGGAGTGAGCCCGCAGGCGTGTAGGGTGGGAAGAGTCCGGACACGCAGAGGACAGCTGCCGCCCCACGGAAAGAGCTGGGGCTGGCTAACCGCAGACCTGCCATCCCGGCGGCGGGCGCTGGGGTCAGTCGGGGGAGATGGCCGCGCGTTCGCGCGAGAAGAGGCTCTGCGCAGGCGCGGGCGAGGCCGGGGATGGGGGGGGGGTGGGGGGGATGGGGGGGGTGGGGGGGATGGGGGGGGTGGGGGGGATGGGGGGGGTGGGGGGGATGGGGGGGGTGGGGGGGGATGGGGGGGTGGGGGGGGATGGGGGGTGGGGGGGGATGGGGGGGATGGGGCGGGGTGGGACGGGTCGCGGGGTACCAGGACCCGAACCCGGGAAGCGACGAAGGCTGGGCGTGCCCTCCAGGACTGCCTGTGGAGGCAGGGAGAGGAAAGCAGAGAGTCGAAGATCAGGATACCAGCCAGGAGAATGGACACGCAGAAGAAAGCGGGCCTGGGAAATGTGAAGCCTCTGCCCTTGAGGAACATCTTCATATTTTTGAGCAATTTTTGTCTGCCTTCGAGTTGCTCTTCTGCCAAATTCTTTGCTGCTCTCCCTGGTTACTGACACAACTTTTTTTTTTTTTTGTAAATTAATTTATTTCAATTGGAGGCTAATTACTTTACAATATTGTAGTGGTTTTTGCCATACATTCACATGAATCAGCCATGGGCTGACACAACTTTTGACCGTGGGGAATTTACTGTCATCACCATCCCCATAAATTGATATTCGAATATTCTCTCTCAGAAAAAGGCACTGGTACCCTAAATGGTCATGGTGAAAGCAGCGTGATCCTACCTTAATATATGTATAATTCACCCATGGTTATGATATTGGAGGATAGTTCTTCATCCTTACTTCAGAAAATGTGGTCACCAAAAATGCTTTACTGTAATCCAATTTGCGTGCTTTTAAAGTGTAGTAATAAAAATTTTAAAGATGTAAAGGGTCAAAAAGAGGCAAGGCAGATGGAATGAGAACATTAAGTGATAGAAATGTAGGATAGTGAGCAGAAGTAGAGAAAAGTGGATTCTCGCCTCCTAAACTCTGACGATTCTGTAAAATTTGGAGCATCCCTGCCTCTCTGAGCATCCAAGGGTGGGGCATGTTGGGGAAACAGTGTGTGCTTAGAGGCACAGTCATGTCTGACTCTTTGCAACCCCCTGGACTGTAGCCCGCCAGGCTTGTCTGTCCATGGGATTCTCCAGACAAGAATACTGGAGTGGGTTGCCATTTCCTAGTAGTTAGAGGATAAATGGTAACTATGGCTGCTATAGTAACCACCTCTGGAACAGAGAGACTAGAAAAAACATGGGACTTCCCTGGCTGGTACAGTGGGTATGAACCCACCTGCCAATGTAGGTGACACGGGTTCTGTCCCTGCTCTAGGAAGATTTCCCATGGCTCAGAGCAACTCTGCTGGTGTCCCACAGCTACTGAGCTCGTTCCCTAGAGCCTGCGAACCACAACTACCTAGGCTGCCTGCTGCAATTACTAAAGCCCCCGTGCTTAGGGCCTGTATTCCACAAGAGGAGCTACTACAATGAGATGCCTGTGCACTGCAACAGGGTAGCTGCCGCTCTGCAACTAGAGAAAGCCTGCGCACAGCAAGGAAGACCCAGCACAGCCAAAAATAAATAGATAAAATTATTTTAAAAATAAGCATGACCTCAAATAACCCTGCTTGCCAGAAACTGTCAAGCTGCTTCAAGCTGAATTCAGAAAATTTAAAAATTATGTGTCATTATAAATGCTTCATTAGTAGAGGTAAAATTATTTTGTCTTTGAAAGACAGTCCATCCTACAGTAGAATCATCCCAGCTTGAAGGGTTGCAGAGAGCTTATCATGGATGGGATTTCTTTTGGTTAAATTGAGATCAACTCATTCCTTAGTAAATGAAATGTCTGTTAATGTCAAAGAAGCAGGCAGTGCTGTTTTACTGGTCCACCCCAATTCACTTCTTCTCCTTAGTCACTTTGGGGAATGGTTTGAGGCTTCCTCCCAGTACAGTGATATATGGCTATTGAGCATTTGAAATATGGCAACTCTAAATTAAGATACACACTGAGTTCCAAAACAGTGCAAAAAAAAAAGGTGAAATATCTCAATTTTAAAAATATTGATCACATGTCAAAATAATATCTTGGATATTTTGGGTTAAGTGAAATATATTATTTAAATTAATTTCATCTCTTTCTTTGCACTTCTTTAACATGGCTATCATAAAATTTAAAACTACATGTACAACTCCAGTTTGTGGCTTACATTATGTTTCAGTTGGACAGTGCTGGTCTAAGAGGACCCTGTTAGAGTCACACATATGTTGGATGGAACTTTGGAAAAGCCCTTTTTAAAAGAAGGAAAGGCTTTTTAAGAAAGACTCAATTGGCATGTACCTTTTGTTTCACACCCACTTCTTACCAGAAATGTTTGAAGTCCTGGCACCCATTATTGGCCCATAGGATGACAAGCAAGAAGATGAAGGCCTGTAAGTGTATTGGCAGGATCAAAGCACCTGGATCCCCAATAGTATTACTGAGCCACATTCCGCCTTGATTCTTATTCCATATTTTTTTTCTGTGAAATAAACCTCTGCTTGTATGAATCACCTCAAATAAGGTTTTCTGTTGTTTGGACTAACAATAACATCTACCAGTTACTGCTAAAATACACAGAAGTCTTGTCATATTATTTTAATTTTATACTTGCTTCTTTAGGATAGCTCACAGTTCCCACTAGGTCAAATTGAGGATCCCAGATCTAAAGTTGCTATTTTACTACTGTATTAATATTTACTACTGTATTAATATTAAAATTTTATTACTGTATTAATAATGATAATATTACTGCTTTGATTTTGTGTGCCACTAACCTACTATATTAGATACTGGACCTTTAAATTCATTTAAAAATAATTCTATACTTGAAATTTGTTTGTACGCTTAAATTATTTCTGGAGACCTAGGGATGTGGTATGTGATCGCACTTAGCCTTTTAAATTTGAACTGAGACATCTTAGTGTCTCACTTTAACTGTTACTGTATCAAAATAGCATCACTTACAGATGAAACAGCTTAATTCAAGCAAGAATGTTGCATAGAGGCTAAAAAGGTAAATTCAAAAGAGCACAGTGTTTTTCAAAGCTTAAGAGGATTGTTGTGTTTAAAGTGTTGGAATGAGTTTCCACATATTTGTTTGCAGTCATACAGAAAATTCCCCACTGGTTGCAGAATAACAACCACTGTATTACAGTGTATTACAGAATAACAACATATTACAGAATAACAACCAGTGTATTACAGGAGTTGTATCTTTTGGTGTGGTCCTTGCTAATAGAAACCATCAGAGAAAGTTTGGAAGGTTTTAGATTTTATGTCTCTGTTAATGATTACTCATGTTTTCCAATTACATCTGTCTTTTTCCTATGCTTTCATTATCTAGAAGCAGAATATATCTAACCTATCTCCAAGTACCTGTGACATGAAAGGAACATGTTAGTTGCTATATTAACTTTCAGTATGCATGTGTGTGTCGCAGAAGAGGACTTTCTTACTCAAACCTGTTTTACGTTTTCCACTTTCTGAATTTCCTTGAGAGAATGAAAGGACCTCTCTGAAGTGTAGAATTCTCTTCAGAAAATGGAGTTAGGAGCTGACAGTCCTTGACTGGAAATACAGCTGAATGAGAAATAGAACTCCAAGTAGAATATAGATTATCGATAGATTAGACATCCCATTTATGGATCATCTAGGAATGATAGAACATGGTCGAGATCCCTGTGATCATGTATGTGTGTACAGGAAGGTGTAGCTGCAAAGTAGTTGAACAAATTCCTCAGTTCTTCAATTTTTTTGTTTTTGGTTTGCTTATTTATAGCAAAAGAAAGAGTACTCTTCAGGAGGTTTGAACACACGATTCTATCTATCACATTCTTGAAAAATCACTCAACATCTTTCTCCTGTCAGGTGGACAAAATTAAACTCCCCCTTCCTGTATCAAAGGCCCCTGAATGGAGGAAATGTGATGAAAAATAAGCAAGGGCTTTGTAAAGTTAAAAGGATACTGATAGAAGTGCAGCACTCTCTCTCAGGCTCTCTGCCAGTCATGTAGATGATGTTCAATAAATAATTATTCACTAAGCACTTATGATCTGCTAAGCATGGCTCTGAGTCTCCCTGTGTATATATTAAAATGACTTAATTGTCTTAACACTATGATGTAGGTATAATTATTATCCCCATTTTACAACCAGGAGTTACAGGTTGACTTGCCCAAGGGTACCACTAATAAGTGGAAGAGAGAAACAAATTATGCTGTGTACAGTCTGAATACTCTTGAGTATTTTTATGTGCAGTTCACTGTCTTGGAAAGATCAGAAAGAGCATCTGGAACTAATGGCACCCCCACCCCCAACCTGGAAAATTGGAAGGCTCTCCCCACTTAAACTATTACAATCTCTTTCATAACTCAAACTCTAGTCTCTTCAGTGAGTTCTGGTGTGCGTGCGTGTGGGCGTGTTCAGTCTCTTCAGTCATGTCCGACTCTTTGTGACCCTATGGACCATAGCTCACCAGGCTCCTTTGTCCATGAGATTTTCCAGGCAAGAATACTGGGTTGCCATGCCCTCCTCCTGGGGATCTTCCCGACTAGGGATCAAACCTGCATCTCCTGCATTGCAGGTGGGGTTCTTTACCATTGAGTCACCGGGGAAGCCCGAGCATTGGTGTAATAGTATGTAAATACACAATGGAATTACCTTCGAGCTTAAAAAAAGAAAAGTGCATTGCCTTCACTATAATAATTACATAAGAATCTTCTGATGTGAGACTTCAGCGCCTGTGTTTCTTAATAGTTCTCATGCCTATATTTCTTTTTAAAGTAGTGTTCATCCAATATAAGCTTCATGAAAGTGGGGATTTATAAAAATCATTTCTCCTTGTATTCCTAAGTCCTCACATATGACTAATGTTTGAATAATTAGTGGGCAGGTTTAGACCATTGACGTTGTCTTTGTTCTAATGAAAGAATTCTTAAAGCATGGTTCTGGATCGTCATCTCATCATCACCTGGGAACTTGTTAGACATGCAGGTAGTCAAGCCCCACCCCAGACCCAACTGAAGCTGAAACTCTGTGGTTGGAGACCAGCAATCTGTGTTTTGCCAGGCCCTCCTGTTGATTTGGATACATACTCAAGTTTAAGAACCACTGTCTGAGGCCATGCGTTCATTAAGCAATCCTCAGAGTACAGTTTATTTTGTGTGTATATAAGTTTCTGGTGAGGACTTCCTTGATGGTCCAGTGGTTGGGAATCCGCCTGCCAAATCAGGGGACACGTGTTCGATCCCTGGTCCAGGAAGATCCCACATGCCTCAAGGCAACTAGACCTGCGCATCACAACTACTGAAGCCCGCAGGCTCTAGAGCCCGTGCTCTGCAACGAGAAGCCTCCGCAACGATAAGCCTGCACACTGCACCGAGAGGGTAGGCCCTGCTTGCTGCAGCTAGAGAAAGCCCGAGAGCAGCAATGAAGACCCGGTGCAGCCGAAAAATAAAATTAATTAATTAATTAAATTAAAAAAGTTTCTTCTGAGATGAGCTAATTGGGAAACAGGAATGAAAAAGATACACTGCTTGCCCTCAAGGAGTCTACCTTATAATATGGAAATAAAGCATTTTTTCACATGGGTGAATTCAAAGAGAAGTTTGTTGCTAGGTGTGTATTTACAGATGAAATGACATAATCATGATGTCATGAGTTTCCTTTACATTTTTCTAGGGAGAAAAATGGTGATAGTTGAAACAAGATTAGCAAAATGTCACCATTTGTTAAGACTGAGTCATGTCTTTAAGGGGGCTTATTATACTATGTTCTCTACTTTTGTGTGTAATTGAACATTTCCTTATAAAAAAGTTTAAAGGCAATATGTAAAGAATAAGCTCAAAGCATTGTAGTAGTTCAAAGAAGTGATTACTTCTTTTATTTCATTAATTGCATTCATGACCTCATAAATTGAAATGTTGAGATGTTAACTCAAAATGAACATTTTAAAATTCTTTTCCTGCTTCTCTAAGTTTTCCAAAATATAACATCCCAGCTGTCTGTTTCTGCAATGGCAATTTTAATTTGACTTCCCTTCTGAAGACTTTTGTAATAAATTTAAACAAAAGTGCTTTCACATTTATCTAAACACAATGAAGAGCTTTTAAAAAATATTTCCTTTTTGTTACTGATGGAAGAAATGTTCACACTGAGGTATGAGAAAGTCATTTTGGCTTGAACTTGATTTAATTTAAACCTTATGCTACCTAGAACAGCCTATTTTGTGGCCTATTAAATGTGCATTGAACATATGCTTTAACCTTGAAAGAAAACAATGCATTTGAAAAATCAAAATGGGATAACTGTGGTTCAGGCGTTCAAAACGAAGTCTGATGGCCATTGTGGATGTGGTTTCAGACACGTGCCTGCGTTACTGAGAACCTGAGGTTTTGGAACTGTAATCAGACTCAAGGACACCACCCGCCTTTCTCAAAACAATGGCTGCTAGCAGCTTCCAGCTGCAACTTTATGGTCTCAACGCCTCCCCCATAACTATGTCACCATTTTGAACCCCAACCAATCCTCGCTGAATAAGCAAACTAAATTTTTGCCAGCTCCAACCCTAATTATTGACAAACAACTTATCAGTTTTGTGGGCTTTGCCTTTTATAAGCCTCCCCCATTTTGTAGTCTGGCAGAACATAACTCAAGTGCCTCTCAAATCTGTGTCTCTGGGATATAGTCTTCAGCTTGGCTCAGATGAAGTTCTTTTTTTGTTCTTCTCATAAATTGTTCATTGATTATTTTCATCGACATTACCATCGATGGAATTGTGTAATATAGCTCTCTGTGTGTGCGCACGCGCGTGTGTGTATTAGTCGCTCAGTTGTGTTCAACTCTTTGCGACCCCATGGACTGTAGCCTGCCAGGCTCCTCTGTCCATGGAATTCTCCAGGCAAGGATACTGGAGTGGGTTGCCATTTCCTTCTCCAGGGGATCTTCCCGAACCAAGGATTGAACCTGGGTCTCCTGCATTGTGGGCAGATGCTTTACTGTCTGAGATACTAGGGAAGCCTAATGTAGCTCTGAAGCAGGCAACTTCTAGCATGAGATCTCTTGCATGTGTCCATATGATCAAGCAGAGGTCATGTGTGCAGGGCTGACTTAATTTGGTGGGAGAGATAGGCTGCTAGTGTGAGAAGCTTCTGAGGGTAACCATCGCACCCTGCGCACATCCTCTTGCCCCTACTGCTGACTGGCTTCCTCTATACTAGGAAATAACGTTTTCCTTCAACAACTCTCATGAACGGTGAAAAAGACAGTGAACTCAGAGTTCTTGGGTGCCGTTCATATGTTTCTCCTTGCTTGTCTCCAAAGGCCATTGGAAATTCACTTTGGAGCCCATCACTGTCTCCAATCTGCTAAAAAAAAAAACAAAAAAAAACTGAGTTAATTAGAAGATCTAATTGGCTTTATTCATGCATCAGGTAGCAGCTCATCTGGCAAACAGAGAGGTATTCCCAGAAGTAATTATTTCTTCAACTTATGTTACCTAGAAGGCTTGGTGGAGGATGCAACATAAGAGCGAATCTTGATTTAAGCAGAGAAGTTTTTTAATATATTACATACAAGTTCACTAACTCTTATCCATAATTCTAGAACCCAAAACATTTTTTCCCCATCTGGGGGGATTCTGTTACTTTGGTGGTGTCAGAATTTATTTGGTGACAAATAAGAAATTGTCACATCTGTCTATAGTCTTTGTTTCACCAACATGATGTAAGTATTCATATATTTCTCTTCAGTAATATGAATATTTTTATGGCACTACTTCAGATCCCACTGAGGATATTATAAAACATACAGTGTATGCTCCTTGGGATGTTTTCCCAAATCCCAAAGTTTCTAGATTCTGAGACACAGCTGGCTCGAAGCACTTCATTCAAAGTGCAATCCTTCTTATGGAACAAGAAATTAGGGAAAGGCTGTGTGTAGTTCTTAATTTCGATTTTGCTGGGATTAAGCAAATAATTTTTTACTTTAATACTGCTTATTATAATACTTAAAAAGCTAGACTTAGTGTGGGTGAGAAACAATCATGACACTTTACTTGGTGCTATGAGCACAGAAATGACTGATTGAATGAGCTGTAAGAAATTAGCTTTTAAGGAGAATTTTTTTTTTTTTTTGGCCACACCATGCAGCTTATGGGTTCTTAGTTCCCCAACTGGGGATCAAACCCACGCCCACAGCAGAAACAGCATGGAGTCCTAACCACTGGACTTCCAGGGAATTCCTTAAGGAGAAATTTTTGATGATAGAAGCCAGTAAAACAGGTTTAACGGGGGTTGGCTGAAAAGAGACACAAGGGAACATTCTTTATCACAGTCTGGGCAGGAGCTACACAAGTGTATACATGTATAAACATTTGTCAGATTTGAATGACATAACTTATACACCTTACTGCACGAATTTTATATCCACTCCAACAAATACATGTTCAAAAAAATGAAAGTGAAAGTGTTAGTCGTTCAGTTCTGCCTGACTCTTTGTGATCCCATGGACTGTATCCTGCCAGGCTCATCGGTCTGTGGAATTTTCTGGGCAAGAATACTGGAGGGGGTAGCCATTCCCTTCTCCGGGGGATCATAAAATAAACTATTTGCATTATGCATTGCTGTTTCTTTTGGAGCAGACTTTCCCCATGGAAACTCTGTTGTGGATCTAATACCTTTCTTCTAGGCTTCTTCCTTGTCCTCCACTGGACGCGCTGAGAAAAAGGAAGGGACCATTCTTGGCTGCCCAGAATGTGGCTCACCAGGCCTTGTGGGGTTGTCAAAATAGCCGTGCAGGGAAGTTCGCTGGTGGCCTAGCAGTTAAGATTCCATGCTTTCACTTCCTTGGCCTGGGTTCAGTCCCTGGTAGGGGAAATGAGATCTCACAAGATTTGCAGAGCAGCCGGAAAAAAGTAGTCATGCAGAAAATAGAAAAGATGCTGAGCCTGGAAAGAAGGCACAAGCTTTTCATGGAAGGGTAAATTACAAAGCAGATGATCAGGTAAAACAAGGTGCCAAGGCCCAAATCAACAGGAAACAAGGAGGAGGAAATAGGTTATTGGGCTAGGTCACCGAACAAATAGAGAAGGATGTAGGTGGGGATTGGTTTGTGTGAGTCCTGCGCTGTTGGGAATTGAGGCTGGGATCTCAGGGTTTGCCTTTGGTTTGGCTGGTTAACCTGTGAAGCGGGAGGAGCTATAAAGGGACAGGCTGCTGGTGTACACCTAGCTACATGACTTTCCTGTAAAATTCTTCCTTAGGCAGAGTTTAAGGAGGTGTGTAGCCAGTTGTCTCAAGATGGATACACATTTGCCCACTTTCTCCAAATCAATGAAAAATGCTTGGAAAAATATGCCATGAAAATAGAGCAGCTTGATTTACTTACTTATTTTTAGGCCATGCCAAGCATCTTTCCCCAAGTGGTGATTGAACCCAGGTCCCAGCAGTGAAAGCACCGAGTCCTAACCCTGGACTGCCAGGGTATTCTCTAGAGCAGCTTGATTTCATCCAAACACCACAGTGTGTTTCCATAGTGTTAGTATTAGTTGCTCAGTCATGTCTGACTCTTTGCGACCCCATGGACTGTAGCCCGTCAGGCTCCTCTGTCCATGGAATTCTCCAGGCAAGAATACTGGAGTGGGTTGCCATTTCCTTCTCCAGAGGACCTTCCTGACCCAGGGATTGAGCTTGGGTCTCCCTCATTGCAGGCAGATTCTTTACTGTCTGAGCCACCAGGGAAGCCCATGTTTCCGTAATGGAAATCCATGTTATTGAGGTTCCAGAGAATTATGGAAGATCAGTCTCTTTGTAATGAGAATGTACATGAGCAGGATCATTGGTTTTAGGTTGGCACATTATCTATAGCAAAAGCAGACTGTCCTAATCACTATATTTAGATTTACACAACTCTATCTGCCTTAGAATAGGAAGTATTAATAATGAATGTTGACTGTGGCGCTGGGAGTTATCCTTCAATAAATCAAGGTTATTAAAAATGCAAACTCTTTAAAAATACAAGAGAAAGTAAACAGTATAACACAAAAGATATTTGTGTTAGACACTGTAGCAACAAACCTGTTAGCCTAGTCTGGGAGTGAGACATAAAAACATTTGGTGAAGGTAAATACTATCATTAAGAAACAATAATGTTTTTGTTATTCCCAAAAGACAGTGACATGCTAATGATGATAATTACCTCCAAAAAAGTGCTAACAACTCCTTACATAATTAAAATAAATATAACTTTGCAGACTGTCTGAAAGAGTCAACTAATACCATAATAAGCAGTGTCTTCATTACCAAAATATTTTAAGGAAAGTTCTGGAAATTTTTGTGAAGAACAGAGAGGTTAATATCATAGGCTTATTAATAATAGAAGAACTTTTACCCCCAAGGAAAAGTAGCATTTTGATGCTTATGGATGATATTGTATCACAATTGATTTTTCTCTAGGGCTTTCAAGTAACCTGGAAAGAGTAAGGCAAAAATTCACTATTGTCATTGTGAAAATACCCTCTGAGTGATCCAAAGTGATTCTGTCTTGCTAAGGCTGCCCCTAAGATCTTCCTGAACGGGCTGCTTGGTGTTACTTATTCTAAATCCTAGTCCTGGCACCATCATTGTCTATAAACCCTTAAGGGAGGACTCTAGGAATAGCAACTCTTGTATCACCTGGGAGCTTGTTAGAACAGGTTCAGGTGGTTCCACGCACATTGGCACTTGAGAAGCACAGAAGACTCCTAAAGTCCTAGATCCTGTGAACTCATGTTGCTGTGAATGGGGGGTCTTAGTAATCTCATGGACTGTAGCATGCTAGGCTCCTCTGTCCTTCACTATCTCCTGGAGTTTGCTCAAATTCACGTCCATTGAGTTGTTGATGCTATCTAACCATCTCATCCTCTGCCAACTCGTTCTTCTTTTGCCTTCAGTCTTTCCCACCATCAGGTCTTTTCCGATGAGTTGGCTCTTGGCATCAGGTGACCAAAGCATTGGAGCTTCAGCTCCAGCATCAGACCTTCCAAATGAATATTCAGGGTTGATTTCCTTTCGGAATGACTGATTTGATCTCCTTGCAATACAAGGGACTCTCAAGATTCTTCTCCAGTACCACAATTCGAAAACATCTTTGCTGCTCAGTTTTCTTTATGGTCCACCTCTCACATCCATACATGACTACTGGAAAAACCATATCTTTGACTATGTGGATCTTTGTTGGCAAAGATATGTCTCTGCTTCTTAATACACTGTCTAGGTTTGTCATGAATGTATGCGAGCTAAGTTGCTTCAGACACGTCGACTCTTTTCGACCCTATGGACTGTAGCCCACCCTGCTCCTCTGAACATGGGGTTCTCCAGGCAAAGAATACTGGAGTGGGTTGCCATGCCCTCCTCCAGGGGATCTACCCAACCCAGGGTCAAACCAGCATCTCTTACATCTTCTTCATTGGCAGGTGAGTTCTTTACTCTAGTGCCACCTGGGAAGCCCAGGTTTATCATAGCTTTTCTATTTCTAAGTATAGAAGAATAAGCCTGTGTTACTTTGTATACCTTCAAAAATTTCCTGAGCCAGGGAAAACACAATTATTCTTTCCTTCTCATAGTGAGGATTTGTAATGCATAAATCATGAGCAGTGCAATTTTTTTGTTAATTCTCCAGATGTGTAGTTATGAGCTAGGTACCAGGTGGAATGTTTGCACGGAATAGGACGCATGCAAAAGCTCTGAGTGATGTCTAGGAACAAAATCTTAGGAATGTTTGCCTTGATTATCCAAATAGTGTTCCTGGTATCTTGAGTATAACTCTGTATACAGGTCCTTAATAGACCAGGCAGGCTTCGTGTTTCTCTGACTACATGGGATGAAAAGCTAGCTCTGCGGTTCTATCTCTTGGGGACAGTACAGCGACATATTTCTATGAAGTGCTTAAGATTTCTCTGGCCAAGAGGGTAACTACAGAACCTGAATTCATAAAGAGAGTTTGATTATCCAATATGTTTTCCTACTGAGCAATAAATGGTGAGTACTCGGTACATGGAATATCAGAAACCTAAAACAGCTCTGACATTGTTAAGTTGGATATTTCACCTTTTTTACATCAAGAAGATGTGGTCTAACCACAAAGGAAACCTAGTTGCCTCTCCTCCAGTGCTTAGACCTTAGACTTACTAGCATTCTGAAATGCTTCCCAGAATAAATCACCACCAGCACCAAGCTGCAATCCTGGGCTGAGAATTCTAGATATTCTTTCCATAGCCATTCATTGCCTTAGGAATGTCTGGGGGGACTCCAGGACCTCTCTGGAGGTTTGATTCCATTCTGATGGTTCATGTCAGGGTCTACACCAGCTCCAGCAATTAATTGGGAGCATTCTGCTTTAACAGGCATCCAAAGGGAGGTAGAACATCTTTCCTTTATTACACTTGAATCAAAATTAAGTTTCACAGAACAACATGGAGTAAATGATTAGTCCTAAACAACGCAACCTTGCAAAAATTATATCTGGATTCTAACTTATTAAGGCACCAAATGGTATAAACCTTGTTCATATCTTTGTGCCTGCAACTAGAAATGATGAACCATAAGCTTTATTCATAAAGTACCAGACCAGGGTACTTAATCTTTTGTGTGTAATGATCATCATTGAGAGTCTGGTGAAGTTTACAGACTCCTCTGAATGTTTTTTTTTTAATGCATAAAATACATGGAATCACTGAAGATCTAATTATAATGAAATAAAGCTACAAAATATTTTTAAGCCTTAAATTTCTGGCATAATGATACATATGCTACTTTATAATGCATTAAATAAAAATCTAGTGATAGGCTGAATAACTAGTAGTGATGAGTGTAAATCATGTTACATAGTACCTGCAATAACTGGAAGGTAGTACAAAAATTCATAGTTTCTATAATCCTAGCAGTTTGTTACCTACATCCATAATTGAAGAGAATACTAAATTCCAGGTAGAGTTTACTGAAAATGAATAAATACTTTGCAGTCCAAGTTCACATATGACCTGCGGGTAACAACTCCCTGTACTAGGCTGTTTTTGTCTGAGTTCAGCTAAGAACCTTGTTCCACCTGTTGGCAATTTATGAGTTCAACTCTCGTTACTGGAAAATAGTCTCCTGTAGCAATTTCTTTCATCAGAGCTCCAATTTCACAGTTATGTTGAGACATTCTCTGTCAAAAGGTCTTTTGTGACTTTCAGTAAATTTCCCTCCATTTTAACCTGTTGAGCATTGCTTGGAACAGTGTTGCCTGGGCTTTCCCTTAGTCTGGTGATTCAGCCTTATGACACAAAGGAGATTTACCTGGCTAGCGTTGCAGGGGTTGCTTTCAGGTTGAAAGTTGGCTAAATTTCCCAGCCTCCAAGGTGAGTAATTTAGAAAACTCCTGTTAGTCATCTTCTGATCCTTCTTAAGAGGCATTTGTTCACGTATCTCCCTGTTGCCAGAGGAACATACTGTTAGACATGTTAAGAAAGTAATTTATCCTCGACATTCTTACTCTTGGAGTAAAATTGCTCTAGAATATGTTTTTGAAAGAGCCCATGAAGATATTTTTAAAAAGCATTTTCAATTTTTTTTTCTTGGTAGAAAAATGTATGTTAAAGCCTTTTGTGAAAAAAAAAATGACTTTATGCTTTTAGACTTCATTCACAATTTCTGAATAGACATGAAAAGCCACCAGAGTCCTTATGTAAGTTTGGGGAAGGAATGGAATGTTATTTTATGCCAGCTGTGAAAATAACATTCAATAAACATTATGCTAACAGCGAGAAATGGGAAATTGAACTCTCTGTCATGAATTCAACCCAGTCTGTACTTCTAAGGGCAGAAAGGAGAAGTGAGAAGAAAACATGAGAAGGAGTATTCTGGAGCTCCTTTTACTTTATCCAAATAGGGGAGCCGGACTCACCTCCATGCTGCCAAGCCCTTTCAAGAAACAGCCCACGTCTCTGCTCTTTCCTGGGAAACCATTCCCTTCTTCATTTCATAAATCTGGCTTCCATTAAAAACTGTGCAGAACTTCCTCTTGTTAGAGGAATTCAACCCCCCACCCCCTTTTTTTTTCAGTCCTCAACTTCCTTATTCTTTCAGCAAAATATGACCCAGTAGACCTGTCCTTCCTTCTTGAAACTTTTTTTTTAACGTCCCTGGCACAGTAATCCTCTGGATCTCTGGCCTTGCCTTTGCTATCTCCTCTGCCTCCTGGCCCTCAATGAAGGTTGACCCCCAAAGTTCAATCTTAAGTGTAACCCATTGAGATGAGGCACAGATCTGGGTCCTACGATGAATTCCCACTTTTGATCCTGTTCGTTTCCCCTCAAGAGGCTCCATTCATTCAGTAAACATTTTTCTTGAGGGCCTGTGTGTGTGCTCAGTCGCTAAGTCACATCGGACTCTCTGTGATCCCAGGGACTGGAAAAAACCCTGATGCTGGGAAAGACTGAGGGCAGGAGGAAAAGGGGACAACAGAGGATGGGATGGTTGGGTGGCATCACTGACTCAATGGACACAAGTTTGAGCAAGCCAAGGGAGACAGCGAAGGACAAGGAAGCCTGATGTGCTGTAGTCCATGGGGTTACAAGGAGTCAGAGATGACTCAGTGACTGAACAACAACCATGTATAATGGGGACACAGAGAGGACACACCTAACCCATCTGGGATAAGGGTGAGGAAACTAATTTCATTTAATTGTGTCGTATTGTTTTTTATTCTAGTGTTACTGAGATATAGTTGACACACAGCATTGCATAAGTTCAAGGCATTCAGCATAAGGACTGGACTTACATACATCATGAAATGATTACCACAATAAGTTTAATGAACATCCATCATCTCATATAGAGATTAAATTAAAGGAAAACATTAATTGTAATTCAAACATTAATTGACATTCATTCAACAAACCGTAGCAAGAAACAAACCATAGCAAGGACCTACTACGTGCTGGTTATCAAGTCAGGCACTAAGACTGCAAGACAAGCCTAGTCCTTGCCTCTGTGGAGCTTGCCATCTACTAAGTGGGAGAAACAGACATTAAACAAGTCATACAATTTTATAATTGAGATATTTTCTCCAAAGAGAGAAGCACAAAGTGCCAGAGAGTGTTTAAGACGGGGAGGTAAACTGGCTTAGAAATCAGTGAAGGGACTTCCCTAACGGTCCAGCTGTTGACTCCATGCTCCCAATGCAGGGGGCACGGGTTCCAGCCCTGGTTGGGAAACTAAGCTCCCTCATGCCACACAGTGTGGCCCCCCCAAAATTAAAAAGAATCAGTGAAGGCTTTCCTGGGGAAATAAACATTTATGCTAAGGCCTGAAGCGGAGTAGAAAATGGGCAAAGTGAAGAAAGAGTATTTAGGGTGTATGATGACCCAGCAGAAGGAGACTTTGAAGGAGGACTGTTTGGTTGATACGAAGATGATGAGATGAGAAGGACAAGCCCAAGATGATTTGCAGGACTTTGAAGTTAAATAATTTAGCCTTTAAATTTTTAAAGACAAATTACTATATAAAAACAAAGATCAACCAGCCAACAGTTTTTAAACAGCTGGTTGACAAGATCAGATTTCCATTCTGAAAAGGTCAGTTTGACCGCAGAGAGTAAGAGATTGAGGGAGGCAGGAACCAGTGAGAAGAGAGGCTATTAACAGTCTTCTAGATTGTTCCTGGAGAACTGTTCAGATTTGAGACGTGTGTCGGAGGGAGAAACTCTAGAGTCTGGAGGTTGGATGTTGCTGGTAAGGTAGAGGTGTACATAGAAAACCTCACAGGAGAATCTGCTTTGACAAGAAGGTAGAGGAACAACCTGGAAGAGCTGGGATGCTGGGGGTACAGAGAGGGATGTGGACAGGGTGCCGTGATTCTGGAGGTGAAAAACTGAAAGAGGAGCCTAAGCTCTTGTCCTCTTTGAAGAAAGAATTCAGCAAAGAGACTAAAATTGTGAAAATGATAAAAGCATTTGTTAGAAGCAAAGTATGTGTGGAAGAAGCGACGTACGTGTGGAAAAAACCCAAAATACGTGTGGAAGAGCACACAAGTGAGTTTGGAGTGAGTTGCCTGCAATAAGGGTGGCTTAGGTTGCTTATATAGGGGCAGTTTTCTGAGTTTTTTTCTAGCCAGTCATCTCCAGGTTTGGCCCTGGTGTGAGCATGCATCTGTCAACCAAGATGGCTTCCAGTTAGCATCTTCCCCCTCCTTTAGGAACTTCCCCTATACTGATGGCTTCTCTGCACAAGTGTTGGGCAGGGAAATCCACAAGATTGCACCCAATCGGGGCCAGTGCTCCTGCTGGTATCCCATCTTGAAGCATCAGCAGCTGCTCAGCCTCAGGCCTGTCCATCTACCTCCGCATGACTGGGCCACCAGGGAGTCCAGTGGTGGCTCCGGCTCTGACAGTGGGGGTGGAGCAGCCTGGGGACCAGTGACTGGGGGGTGGAGATACCTCTCTGCCTGCCTCGCCACTTGTCATGCCTCACGACTCGAGCATCTTCTGAGTGCTGGGGAAGGGTTTCGGGGGGAGGCATCTGCCCTGAGTTTGTTTGCTTGCGGTGAGTGTTAAATGAGTAGCCTTAGCTCCAAGGGGCCATGGAGGAGGAAAGGTTTTCCAGGCAGAGGAAATAAAAGATGAGAAATAGCATGCATGCAGTTCTTTACCACTAGCACCACCTGGGAAGCCCAAGAAGCAGCATAGCTCGAGCAATTCAGAATTGCTGGAGCAGAGTACAGGATGGGGAGGGGCAAGAGATGGTGCTGGAGAGGAGGCAGGGCCAGAGGAGGGAAGGACAGTGGGAGCTACCGAAGAGTTTATTAAAGGAAGGGAGAGGCATGGGTTTTGAATGGACCACTTAGGCAGCTGTGTGAGTTTAAGGGGGGCAAGAAGAAACAGAACATTGAGGAGCTTATGGAATCCTCCAGGGGGACCGAATGGAGGCCTAAACTGGGACCATGGAGCAGAGATGGAGCAGAAGGGAGGGAGGATCTGAAGAGATATCTGAGAGGCAAAGAAGCTATTGAAAGAAGGAGCCTGCAGGCTTCTGGATGAGCTAATGGGCTTAGGTGGGGCCTGGTGGAGGCAAAGAATGCAGGGTTAGAAGCAGGCTGAGGAGGAAAGATGACAAGTCCAGTTTGTAGCCTGTTCAATTTGTGAGCCACCGCACTGGCGATTTCTACCAGGCAACTGAAGAAAAAACATGTCTGAAGTTCAGTAGAAAGATACTAGTTTGGGTGTCACCATAAGAGTTTACTGGGGCTTCCCAGGTGGCGCTAGTGGTAAAGAACCCTCCTGTCGATGCAGGAGACTTAAGAGATGCGTGTTAGATCCCTGGGTCAGGAAGATCCCCTGGAAGAGGGCATGGCAACCCACTCCAGTATTCTTGCCCAGAGAATCCCATGGACAGAGGAGCCTGGCAGGCTACAGGTTCATTGGGTTGCAAAGAGTCAGATATGACTGAAGCAACTTAGCTTGGCATGACAGCACTTAAGAGTTTACTCCTAGAAAACTGAAAACCCTCCTCTCAAGTGTGTTTAGTGAGAATGGTGGGTCCAGGCTAGAACCCCAGGCTCAGTGTTTGAACAATGTCTCCAGCTCCACATCCACCCTCTAGACTCTGCTTGCTGAGGCTGCAGCTGGGACTTCCGGTCCCCCGCCTCCCTTACCAGCTGGATTCCTGCTGGCTTCTGCTAGGGAGACCACTAAAGGGAGACAGGGAGGCATGAAGGGGGCAGAATGGAGTTTCTTCCTGCTTATAATTGTTACCATTGTCACTCAAGTCTCAGCACTGAGCACCCCGGGTGAGGGTCCAGGTACCAGCTGGACTGCATGGAAGGGGCCTTCTGAGAACTTCTAGTTGCCCCTTGGGGAGGTGGGGGAGGGGAAATTTCTCCCTTACTCTTCCTGTGCACTTTCGGCTGATCCAATAATTAAAATGGATATAACATAGTTTAACAGGAGGAAAAAAAAGAAAACAGGTTCAGTTTATAAATGGAGGTCTTATAGACATGGTCAAAACACTTTTATACTTTTTAGATAAATGATAAATTTGCGAAGAATTGACAGGACAAAGAAACCTAGACTTCAGGTACATAATTAGTGAAGAATCTAAACAGAGTTTGGGCTTGGGGTAGTACATTAAAGAAGTAATAGGGTTTGTGTATACAGACCTGTCTGCCTGAATTCCCAGCTCTGGCAACGAGGGTGTCCTTCTTCTTCCAGGTGCAAAGAGGGCACCTTTCACAGGGGAGATTCATTTCCTGCTTTTAGGGAGAGACAGAGGAGTGTCCAAGTGTCTCTCATAGGCTGTTCCGTCCTTGTTTTGGCCACACATTGGAGCAGGCAGGATCTCAGTACCCTGACCAGGGATCGAACCCACACGCGGTGGAAGCATGGATCTTAACCACTGGAGCACCAGGGACGTCCCCATAGGCTGTTTCTTAAGTAATTTTAATTCAAAATAATATGCCACGGTGGCAAATTTTGGGGTGGCCCACCCTGAACCCCAATGATGATGAGGGTTCACCTCATCTCTTCCTTTGTTCCCCAGTTCTGAGAGTGGGAGTGCCTTCCTGTGGCTTTTGAGCTGGGCTACCTCGACATCCCCCTTCACATCCTCTCAACTTTCCATTGACTGTGTAACCGACCATCTTTCTGCATCAAAGACCCTCTCTTTGAAAGGCAGTTTCTATTTTTCTGAATGGACTCTGATGGGTGCAGACCCCGAGGGCAGGCAGAGGGAGAGCCAGAAAGGAAATGGAGAAAGAAGGGTACAAAGAGAACTGGATGTGAGAACAAGGGCGGTGTCTCACAGAAACACTGAAGCAGAAAGCTTCAGGAAGGAGGAAAGGACAGGCTTTGAAAATGGAGCAGATGATCTGATCTAGCAATCCTACTTCTCTGGGTATCTGAAAGAATGGAAAGCAGCGTCTCAGAGAGAAATTTTAAACCTGTATTTGCAACAAACAGTAGTCTAAGGTGGAAGCAACTGAAATGTCCATCAACAGATGAATGGATCAAGAAACTGTGGTCTCTCCATACAATGAAATGGTGTGCTGTGCTGTGCTTAGATGCTCAGTTGTGTCCAACTCTTTGCGACCCCATGGACCGTAGCCCACCAGGCTCCTCTGTCCATGGGGATTCTCTAGGCAAGAATGCTGGAGTGGGTTGCCATGCCCTCCTCCGGGGGATCTTCCCAACCCAGGGATTTAACCCAGGCCTCTTGCATTGCAGGCAGATTCTTTACCATCTGAGCTACCAGGGAAGCCCACAGTGAAATGGTATTCAGCCTTAAATAGAAAGGAAATTCTGACCCATGCTATAGCATGGATGAACTCTGAGAACATTATGCTAAGTGAAATAAGTCACACACACACACACACACACACACACACACACTTATATATGTTGTCTAGAGTTGTCAGATTTAAAGAAATAAAATGGAATGGTTGTTGCCAGAGGCTGAGGGGAACGGGGAGTTGTTTCACGGTTACACAGTTTCAGTTTTACAAGATGGTTGCACAATACTGTGCATTTACTTAACACTACTGAACTATACACTTAAAGATGGTAAGACAGTACATTTTATGTTATGTGTGTTTTGCCACACACACACACACACGCACACACACAGAATAGAGCAGAGAGGTCCAGGAAGATAAAAACTCTCTCTCTCTCAATTCAGAACGTTGTTTTATGAGTGGTTGGAGGTGAAAGGCTGTAGTGGGTTGAGGGGCAAGTGTGAGGTGAGGAAGTGGAGACTGACTCTCGAGCAGTCTGGGTGAGCAGCGGAGAAGTTGGGCAACAGCTAAGGGGACGGTGGGGACAGGGGAGGTCTAAGAGGAGAAGCTGGAGCACATTTAGAAGCCGAAAGAAAGGAGCTGGCCGAGGAAGAGAGATGGCGGGTAGCTTGTGAGGGAGCAGAGGAGGCTGGGGCCTGGCCTTGGGCAGAAGGGACAGTCCATTCTCTGTCATGGGAGGAAACACAGTAAGGAAGGGAGTGGGTGGTGATACATTTCTAGATGGGAGGGTGACAGGGAGAGCACACACGGCGCTCTTAAGGTTTTCTCTGTAACACAGGACGCGAGCGAGAAGGAGGGCCTTCCTTGGTGACTCAGTGGGAAAGAATCCACCTGCCGATGCAGGAGACTTGGGTTTGATCTCTGGCTCAGGAAGATCCCCTGGAGAAGGAAATCGCAACCCACTCCAGTTACTCTTGCCCGGGAAATCCCATGGACAGAGGAGCCTGGCAGGCGACAGTCCAATGGGTCACAAAAGAGTCAGAAATGACTTAGTGACTAAATAACAACAACAACTGACAGGGAACCAGGCAGGGAAAGGATTGAGGCTATTGCTGAGGGCCCAGCTGAAGCTGGAGGATTTTTAAGTGTTCTCTGCAAGATTGAGACATTTTTCTCTAGTAATTAAGTAAGCAGGAAAGTAGATTGTAACACTGAGCCAGGCTTGAAGTGTTGTTTGAGATGCTACAGAGGAAGGGGGTGCAAGGGAATAAAAGGTGCTGATAAGCGCAGGGTCTAAATGATCAGCCAAGGAGTCTGGGGTGATTTAAGGAGATGGAAGAGCCAAGAAGAGTAAAAGAAAAATAAATTAAAAAGATCAAGGGACCAATGTTGCCAGAAAGTCAAAGCATATGTATTGGGACATTACTTTGCTGACAAAGGCCCATCTAGTCAAAGCTATGGTTTTTCAAGTAGTCATGTGTGGATGTGAGAGTTGGACTATAAAGAAAGCTGAGCGCCACAGAATTGATGCTTTTGAACTGTGGTGTTGGAGAAGACTCTTGAGAGTTCCTTGGATGGCAAGGAGATCCAACCAGTCCATCCTAAAGGAAATCAGTCCTGAATATTCATTGGAAGGACTGATGCTGAAGCTGAAACTCCAATACTTTGACCACTTGATGCGAAGAAGTGACTCCTTGGAAAAAGACCCTGATGCTGGGAAAGAGTGAAGGGAGGAGAAGAAGGGGATGACAGCAGATGAGATGGTTGGATGGCATCACCGACTCAATGGACATGAGTTTGAGCAAGCTCTCAGAGTTGGTGATGGACAGGGAAGCCTGGCATGCTGCAGTCCATGGGGTCACAAAGAGTTGGACCTGACTGGGTGACTGAACTGAACTGAATGGAAATGAGAAAACTGCAGACCTGGGAGGCTCAGCAGTCATGGCAGCAGATAGGGTAACTGGGTGGAGCAGTTGCTTGAAATGGCTGCATCCAATGTGACCTGGGGAAGAGGTGCAGTGGAGCCCTGGGCTCTGGGGAGGGGCTGAGTTTAAGTGAGTGGGGATGGAAAGCAAGATTGTGAGCCAGATCAGCACTGAACATCTCCAGAATGTCCCACCACAGCTCACATTCATGGATCCAGAATCAAACCCAGCGTGTGTCCCTTCTGTGTGCTGCCCCTCCAGCTGTAAATCCTGCTTCTCTAGATCCATAATGTCTTTTTATACAAATTTATTTGTTTTTTATTTTTGGCTACACTGGGTCTTTGCTTCTGTTCATGTGAGGGCTTTCTCTAGTTGCGATGCATGGGCTTCTTATATTACTGAGAATGGGCTCTAGGGTGCATGGGTTTCAGCAGTCACGGCACACAGGCTCAGCAGTTGTGGCATGTGGACTCCGGATTGCTCAGTAGTTGTGGCACATGGACCTAGTTGCCATGAGACATGTGGGATCTTCTGGCATCGGGGATCACCCCCGTGTCCTCTGCACTGGCAGGCAGATACCCAACCACTGGACCACCAGGGAAGTCCCATAGATCCATAATGTCTTAAAAAAAACATGGAACTCGGAGTTAAGACACCAAGATTCAAATTCTATCATTTTCTAGCCGTGGACCATGGTGATTTCCTCAATATCTCTTATAAAACTTATTTTTGTGGGGTTGTTCTGAAGAGCAAATTAAATGGGCATGTGAAAGCACCTACCCAACTGTAAAACAAGAAATATAATCAAGGCTCAATAGATAACAGTGGAATCTGAATATTATTTTTCCTTCATCTCCTATAATCCAGTTATCACTAAGACCCAATTCCTTCTCTTTATATTGCCTTCTCTAGCCTTCAGGAATTGCCACAACTCCCACCCTGTCACATTTCTGTCTCCCTTCTCTCCCAGAGCTCCTCCATCTCACTAAAGGTTGTCTAATATATCTTCCAAAATCAACACTTTTGTCACATTATGCCCCCATGTCAGGGTAGTGGGAAGAAGCAATGAACTTCAAGCCATAAATCTAGCAAATATTTTATTTGTTATTTTTAGATTCTTCATCTTTCTGGAATCCAGGCATTCGCCGAGTAAAGCCAGCACCAGCAGCAAGCCAGTACAAATTACAGGAGCCTAAAGGTGCAGAAGGGGGCTTGTCAAGATTGGTTCGAGGACTTTATTGTTGGGGTGGGGTCCTGAAATATTTTATTCACCTGTAGATGAACCTGCTCACCGTCCTTTTATCTCACTCAACTCTTAGGGTACTTACTGTGAGGATCAAACGAGATAAGGGAGGTTTTGTAAAAGTCTGAAGTCCAGTATTTTCTGCCCTCTTCCCCTTTCCTGTATCAAGGTCAGATTTTATAGCCCAACTCTCCAGACTCTCCACGAGTGGAGCTTATTTTGTTTCTTCCCTATTCTGTTCGCCACTGTGTTAATTTTTTTCACCTGTGTTAGTTTTAGTCTCCCTTCATACCTCCCACAGATGCAACAAAGTCACTCACTCAGAATACCTGATCAAGTGAAGGGATTGCTCCAGATCGCAGCATTAGAGCTGGAAAGGGAACCGTGGTTCCGTCAGTCTGCCATCATCATTCTCTGGAGATGCAGTGAGACTCAGACCGGTGAGTAAATGTGTCCCCTGAAGCCCTTTCAGTGGGTGAGGACCAGATAACACCCAGCTCCTCTGAATGCCGGGCCAGAACTCACCCAGAAAGTACCGCGCTGCTGGGACAGTCGTCTACCCGCTGGATACCTTTCTTTAATGTCCTGTGCAAGATACTGGTCAAATCACCTTGTTTATCAATCAGCACCTTCATCAGCTGCTTCATCAGCTGGCACACCAGGGAGCTCAGCAAGAACCTTTCCTTCAGCCTTGCAAGGTTCTAAATCTAATCTCATCCCTCATCTGCCAGGACCTTGAATTTGTTTCTTATCTGTCTGGTTTCCTTTCCTGCTCTGACTCAGGGAATACAAAAGAACTGTGTAAAATGCCAGATAAGCATACAGTTATGAGGAATAGAACATACTTGGATTTATTATTATTTAAGTTTATCTTTGTATAGATTAACCTTTGGACTGAGAGTACAGTTATATGAGAAATGACTAATATAATTCCTGGAAAAGCTATTTATTGACACACAAAGTTGTTGACGAAACTCAACGCTGGTGTATTAAAGGACTTAACAAATAGTGTTTAAGGAAATTTATGTAAGGAAATGTGTTAGATGTTGAAAGACATAAAATTCAGGAACTTCCCCTGGTGGTCCAGTGGTTGGGACTCTGTGCTCACAACGCAAGGGTCCCGGTTACGTCCCTGGTTGGAAACCTGGATCCTGATCCTCCCCTAAGGATCCTGCATGAGGCAACGAGGATCCCACCTGCCGAAACTGGGACCTGGCTCAGTCAAATAAATTTTTTAAAAAATCAATAATACTTTCTTGGGCCTTTGGAGTTTGTGGTTTGGAAGAGGAAATAGGATGTGAACATGTTACTGAAATACGTAACAGGTGAGTGCTCTGGAGAAGGTGTATGGAAGTGCTGTGAGCACAGAGAAAGCACTTCAGGTAGTGAAAATCAAGGAAGGCTTGGGAAGGAGCGTCATTGTTTCTGAGCCGTGAAGGATTGCTCAGGTTTGTTTTTTTTTTAATAGACTTTGTTTATTTTAGAGTAGTTTCAGGTTCACAGCAAGGCAGAGAGGAGGCTATACAATGTTTCCATATGCTCTGACCTCACACTGCACAGCACACACAACATCAACCCCACCCCAGAGTGGTCCATTTGTTGCAACTGATGAACCAAAGTCAGTACATCACTATCACCTAAAGTGCATAGTTTACATTAAGGTTCACTCTTGGTGTTGTGCATTCTATGGGTTTGTGCAAATGGATAATGTATATCCACAATTATGATGTTATGCAGTTAGTTTTGCTGCCAAATTGAACTTGCGTCCTCTTGCCTATGGTGCAGCAAAGCCAACTGACTGACACCAGGTTGTGGTGAAGGAAAGTACAGTGTTTATCGTACACACCAAGCAGGGAGAATGTGTAATTAAGATCTGAGTACCTTGGTCAACCACGTGCAGTTCAGTTCAGTTCAGTCGCTCAGTCATATCCGACTCTTTGGGACCCCATGAATCGCTGCACACCAGGCCTCCCTGTCCATCACCAACTCCCGGAGTTTACTCAAACTCATGTCCATAAAGTCGGTGATGCCATCCAACCATCTCATCCTCTGTCGTCCCCTTCTCCTCCTGCCCCCAGTCCTTCCCAGCATCAGGGTCTTTTCCAATGAGTCAACTCTTCGCATGAGGTGGCCAAAGTATTGGAGTTTCAGCTTCAACATCAGTCCTTCCAATGAACACCCAGGACTGATCTCCTTTAGGATGGACTGGTTGGATCTCCTTGCAGTCCCAGCTACTCTCAAGAGTCTTCTCCAACACCACAGCTCAAAAGCATCAATTCTGCGGCGCTCAGCTTTCTCCACCGTCCAACTCTCACATCCATACATGACCACTGGAAAAACCATAGCCTTGACTAGATGGACCTTTGTTGGCAAAGCAATGCCTCTGCTTTTTAATATGCTGTCTAGGTTGGTGATAACTTTCCTTCCAAGGAGCAAGCATCTTTTAATTTCATGGCTGCAGTCACCATCTGCAGTGATTTTGGAGCCCCCAGAAAAATAAAGTCAGCCACTTGTTTCCACTGTTTCCCCATCTATTTCCCATGAAGTGATGGGACCAGATGCCATGATCTTAGTTTTCTGAATGTTGAGCTTTAAGCCAACTTTTTCACTCTCCTCTCTCACTTTCATCAAGAGGCTTTTTAGTTCCTCTTCACTTTCTGCCATAAGGGTGGTGTCATCTGCATATCTGAAGTTATTGATATTTCTCCCGGCAATCTTGATTCCAGCTTGTGCTTCTTCCAGCCCAGCATTTCTCATGATATACTCTGCATATAAGTTAAGTTCCCCCAAATCTCTTGAGATTCCTGCAACTGTCAGGTGGTGACATTTCTTATTCACCTTAAGGCTGCTGGGAACCTAAGTTTCCAATTTCCGGAGGGATAGGGTACACAGAAAAGATAAATGTCTCAATTTTACCTGCAAAGTTACAATTTACCAAGTTGCTGTGAGTCATAATGAGTTTGAGGGAAGAGGTTTCCTTATATCTGGAAAACAGATTAAAAGCCAGTAGTATTTCATGACCCCACTGGTAGGAGAGAAAGGACCCCCTAACCAGGGCCCAAATGAAGATTCCCAGGTTATGAATAAAGTTGCTATAGACACCCGTGTGCAGGATTTTGTGTAAATGATTGCTAGGGCTTTGATAAGTAAAAAATGTATTCCAGACAGAGAGGTAGATTTGAAATCTTAGATCTTGTTCCAATAGCCAGAATGTGGACTATGAGAATGAAAGAGTGGCAGGTTGGGGCTCAAATGTGGAAGCCTTGAATACCATGCTCAGTAATCTTGTCCTTGTTCTGTAAGCAATGGAGCTGCTAAAAATTTTAGGGGAGGTCATACCTGGATGGAGTGACAGTAGTCACATAATGAAAATGTGCTTTATATTGAAACATGTATATTATCATATGTGAAATAGATCACCAGTCCAGGCTCGATGTATGAGACAGGGTGCTCAGGGCTGGTGCCCTGGGATGACCCTGAGGGATGGGATGGGGCGGGAGGTGGGAGGGGGGGTTCAGGATGGGGAACAAATGTACACCCATGGCTGATTCATGTCAATGTATGGCAAAAACCACCACAATATTGTAAAATAATTAGCCTCCAATTAAAATTTTAAAAATCCAAAAAAAAAAAAGAAAGAAAATGTGCTTTAGAAGTATCATTCTGGGATGATATCAGAAATCAAGTGATCAGTTAGGAGGGCAGAGGGATAAGCTAGACTAGTTAACCTACTAATATTTAAAGAACCTAAACCAGGACAATGGGGATGGAATGGAAAGGAAGGGATAGAGGATAGAGCTTGCAGTTTTGTGGGAGATGGAGGAATTATTCTAAATTTTAAGACTAGTTAGCTGAAAAAAAAAGACTTAAGAAAATGGAAAGTGATCACTCTTTGGCCAGAGACGTGGAACAGGAGAGTCTTAGAAATGCAAACCACCTCTTGATAGAGGACAGCTCAACTGTTCTGTGAGCCCTGTCCACTCCTGGGGTGAAGATCCAGCCAGAGGAAGGAGATGGGTGGTGAGCTCTGCCTCTAGAAACAGAGCCTGGGAGCCCCCTAAGGCTGTGACTTTTGAACACTGTTAACTATGCACTGTTTATTTATAGATAGCTAGTGTTCCTGTGCAGGGAGTGGCTATAAAACTCTTCCTAGGAAAAATGATTAAGCTTTGTTTTGTTTTGTGTGGTGTGAGTAGTCATTATCTTTTTTTTTTTTTTAATTTTTATTGAGGTAGAGTTGATGCTGAAGCTGAAGCTCTAATACTTTGGCCACCTGATATGAAGAACTGACTGCTCAGCAAAGACACTGATGCTGGGAAAGATTGAAGGCAGGAGGAGAAGGGGACGACAGAGGAGGAGATGGTTGGATGGCATCACCGACTCAATGGACATGAGTCTGAGCAAGCTCTGGGAGTTAGTGATGAACAGGGAAGCCTGGCGTGCTGAAGTCCATGGGTTTGCAAATAGTCAGACATGACTGAGCAACTGAACTGAGTTGATTTATAATGTATTAGTTTCAGGTATACAGTAAAGTGATTCAGATATAGACAGGTAAATATGTAGATATATATATTCCTTCTCAGATTCTTTTCCATTGTAGGTTATCATATGATACTGAGTATAGCTCCTTGTGCTATATGGTAGGTGTGTTTTTTTCTTTTTTTTACTTAATTTTGGCTTCAGTGGTAACTTTTGCATGAGGAAGGGAACTCTGGCTTCATCCCTGGAGTTTACAGCAGAGATGGGTGGAGATCCTGGCATCTGATTAGGCCCAAGAGAGAAAGAGCCTTTAGGGCTGGTTAGTAGATAGATCTGAAGGCTTCCTGACCCACAAGAGTGAAGTTAAATCAAGCCTTGAGGAATCAGGAAGAAAAGCAAACGATGTGTGAAAAGGCGAAGGGTTCTGTTCTGGACACTTGAGTCTGAGGTGCTGGCTCTAAGAAGCCCAGACCTGAACTGCTGGGCTCAACAGTTGGAATGAAGCTGGTGTCAAATGAATGTAGCTCTGAGTTAGCAAGGATGATCACACAGCAGTATGTGAGTGATATGCCTCTGAGACAGAAGGTTCTGCCCCACTCCCTGCTGACCCAGGCTATGATTTATCCAGACAATGTCCTGGGTGAGTGAGGGACAGCCTGGCATTGTGAGAACTGGCTTGGACTTTGTTGAAGAAGAAATGATTTGGCTGAACAAGATGTTCCAGTGATTTCCTTATAGGAATGAATCTGCTCATAGGCAGTGGAGAAAAATTCCTGAGTCAGTCAGTTGATTGCTCTCAGAGGAGTAGTCCTCACATTCTAGGGAAGGAATTAACTTGGCTTCTCAGAACGCAAGCCTGTCTGTAGCTGTCACGTATGCGTGCCTAGCTCTCACTTCTTTCTGGTAGCAGGTCAACATATTGAGCAAGCAGACTCGAAAAGCAGGAGGAGAGAGGAGGGAAGGTCATGAAACAAAAAAGAAAATGTTCCCAGCATGCCTCTCCCTGCCTTTCTCTGCCCCTTATTTGTTTAGACATAATCCCTTTCACTTATCGGCTGGTTTTTTAACCCAGCTCTCTCTCCTTTTCTGCTTCTTCACTGTCTCTTGAATCCTCCCTTGGAGGACTTCTCCAGGTAGAAAGTCCTCTCCTTTAACTTACAGACTTAAAGGTTTGTTGTTTTTTTTCTTCTTCCCTTGCTTCATTCTTCCCTGAGTTTACTGAGAATTCATTTCCTGTAGAATCTTCTGCTAAATGTGCCTGAGGACTTCCCTGGTGGCTCAGACCGTAAAGTGACTGTCTACAATTCAGGAGACCTGGGTTTGATCCCTGGGTTGGGAAGATTCCCTGTAGAAGGAAATGGCAACCCACTCCAGTACTCTTGCCTAGAAAATCCCATGGACAGAGGATCCTGGTGTCCATGGGGTCACAAAGAGTTGGACAAGACTGAGTGACTTCACTTTCACACATGAAGTCCAAAGACTTTCTTCTCAACACCAAGGACTTTACAACTGGATAGACCAAGTAAGATTTTTTTACATCTTTTACTACAATATTCAGGCAGCGCTAGTGGTGAAGAACTTTCTTGCTAATGCAGGAGACTTAAGAGATGCAGTTTCGATCCCTGGGTCGGGAAGGTCCCCTGGAGGAGGGCATGGCAACCCACTCCAGTATTCTTGCCTGGAAAACCCCATGGACAGAGGAGCCTGGTGGGCTACAGTCCATGGGGTCGCACAGAACCGGACACAACTGAGCAACTTGCATAGCACAGCAGTATAATACTAAACACAAAGTTGGAAGAAACTGAAAAGTGAGATAAAATAGTATGAAACAAGACTGAGGAAGTTCAAAAAGGGGCAGATTGCTTCTGATTGGAAGGGGTGGGGAAGACTTCCTGGAGAGGGAGGACATTTGCATTAAGCCTTGAAAATTAGAGACAAGTGAAACATGTACTGTGTGGATCACAACAAACTATGGAAAATTCTTCAAGAGATGGGAATCCCAGACCACCTTACCTGCCTCCTGAGAGTTCTGTATGCCAGTCAAGAAGCAACAGTTAGAACTGGTCATGGAACAACAGATTGGTTCCAAATTGAGAAAGGAGGAGATCAAGGCTGTATATTGTTACCCTGCTTATTTAACTTATATGCTGAGTATATCATGCAAAATGCCGGGCTGGATGAAGCGCAAGCTGGAATCAAGATTGCTGGCAGAAATATCAATAACCTCAGATACGCAGATGACACCACCCTTATGGCAGAAAGTGAAGAGGAACTAAAGAGCCTCTTGATGAAAGTGTAAGAGGAGAGTGAAAAAGCTGGATTAAAACTCAACATTCAAAAAACGAGGATCAAGGCATCTGGTCCTGTCACTTCATGGCAAATAGATGGGGAAACAATGCAAACAGTGAGAGACTTTCTTTTTCTGGGCTCCAAAATCACTGCAGATGGTGACTGCAGCCATGAAATTAAAAGACGCTTGCTCCTTGGAAGAAAAGCTGTGACCAACATAGTTCAGTTCAGTTCAGTTCAGTCACTCAGTCGTGTCCGACTATTTGCGACCCCATGAACTGCAGCACGCCAGGCCTCTCTGTCCATCACCAACTCTCGGAGTCTACCCAAACCCATGTCCATTGAGTCGGTGATGCCATCCAACCATCTCATCCTCTGTAGTCCCCTTCTCCTCCTGCCCCCAATCCTACCCAGCATTAGGGTCTTTTCCAATGAGTCAACTCTTCACATGAGGTGGCCAAAGTATTGGAGTTTCAGCTTCAACATCAGACCTTCCAATGAACACCCAGGATTGATCTCCTTTAGGATGGATTGATTGGATCTCCTTGCAGTCCAACGGACTCTCAAGAGTCTTCTCCAACACCACAGTTCAAAAGCATCAATTCTGCGGCGCTCAGCTTTCTTCACCATCCAACTCTCACATCCATACATGACCACTGGGAAAACCATAGCCTTGACTAGACAGACTTTTGTTGGCAAAGCAATGTCTCTGCTTTTAAATATGCTATCTAGGTTGGCCATAAGCTTCCTTCCAAGGAGTAAGCATCTTTTAATTTCATGGCTGCAATCACCGTCAGCAGTGATTTTGGAGCCCAAAAAAATAAAGTCTGACACTGTTTCCACTGTTTCCCCATCTATTTCCCGAAGTGATGGGACCAGATGCCATGATCTTAGTTTTCTGAACATTGAGCTTTAAGCCAACTTTTTCACTCTCCTCTTTCACTTTCATCAAGAGGCTCTTTAGTTCTTCTTCACTTTCTACCATAAGGGTGGTGTCATCTGCATATCTGAGGTTATTGATAATTCTCCCGGCAATCTTGATTCCAGCTTGTGTTTCTTCCAGCCAACCTAGACAGCATATTAAAAAGCAGAGACATTACTTTGCCGACAAAGGTCCGTCTAATCAAAGCTATGGTTTTTCCAGTAGTCATGTATGGTTGTGAGAGTTGGACTATAAACAAAGCTGAGTGCCGAAGAATTGATGCTTTTAAACTGTGGTGTTGGAGAAGACCCTTAAGAGTCCCTTGGACTGCAAGGAGATCCAACCAGTCCATCCTAAAGGAAATCAGTCCTGAATATTCATGGGAAGGACTGATGCTGAAGCTGAAGTTCCCAATACTTTGGCCCCCTCATGCAAAGAACTGACTCATTGGAAAAGACCCTGATGCTGGGAAAGATTGAAGGTGGGAGAAGGGGACAACAGAGGATGAGATGGCTGGATGGTATCACTGACTCGATGGACATGAGTTTGAGGAAGCTCCAGGAGTTGGTGATGGACCTCGATGGACATGAGTTTGAGGAAGCTGCAGGAGTTGGTGATGGACAGAGAGGCCTGCCGTGCTGCAGCCCATGGGGTCACAAAGAGTTGGACACGACTGGGTGACTAACCTGAACTGAACTGAAACGTGTACAGGTGGGGCATTCTCTCTGTGTTACACCGAATGCATACACTTAACCATGTTTATGTTTCTCAGTCTCTTTTCAGAGCACAGAAGGCAAATGTGGGATTTGTAAAAGGGAAGCTGATGGTAAACAAGCATTTTTAAGCATTGTCTGTTGTTATGACTCCATTCTCACTTTGGGAATCAGAGAACAGCCCAGTTGTCCACTGTCAGTTTAGATAGCTGGTGGTGGTGTACTCAGATGGATGGATGGGCCCAACTAACCTTACTTCTTGTTTTTATAATTGAAACATTGTTGACTTATAACATCATATTAGTTTCAGGTGTGAACACAGTGATTCAGTTATTTTTACAGAGTATATTCTCTTAAAACCTATCACAGTGGAGAAGGAAATGGCAACCCACTCCAGTATTCTTGCCTGGGAAATCCCATGGACAGAGGAGCCTGGCTGTCTACAGTCCATGGGGTCATGAAGAGCTAGACATGACTGAGCAAGTGAACAACAAATTTTTTTTTACTCTAAAAGATAATGTTGTGTTTTTCAAAAGTGCTTTTGTAGCTGGACGGGTGGTTTGATGCCTTTCAAATCTGAACATGTAATGCACCTCTCAGCTCCTCCTGGAACCCCATCCCTTCGTTACATGCAGGTGTCCAGGCTGCCAGCGGCCACTGGGGCTGGAGCGTGGTCTCCACTGCCCCCACTTACGCTGGCAGACAGAATACAGAATACTCCTTTTTTTCTCTATCAGCTGCAGTTTAGAAATAAATGAGTTTCCAGAGGCTACTGTAACAGGACCTCAATTATGGACTTCGAGAAGCAGCAATCTACTCAATAGAGCTTTAAAAAAAAAAGTGTATTACAAGATAGTGGCTGTAATCCCCTGTTCTGTATTCTTGTTGCTTATTTATTCATATACAGTAGTTTATATCACTTAATCCCATACTCCTAATTTGCCTGTCCCTCCTCTCTTCCCTTCGGTAACCACTAATTTTTTCCTACATCTGTGAGCCTATTTTGCATATATAATTGTTTGTATTATTTTTTTAGATTCCACATGTAAGTGATATCATGCAGTATTTTATTTCACTAAGCTTAATAGTCTCAGATTTATCCATGTTGCTGCAAAGGCATTGTTTCATTTTTTATGGCTGAGTGATATTCCATTGTATATATATTAGGTTGGTGCAAAAATAATTTCAGTTTTGCCTTGTTTAAATTTGCCATTTGATACTGGAATACATTCTTAAATAAATGTGATTATGTTATACATCATTTTAATGCACATTTTTTGCTTTATGTTTTTTTGCTAATGAATTATTACTTGCTGTTTCTTTTATATATATATATTAGACTATGGAAATTATGTTAGACAAAAAGAAAATTCGAGCGATTTTTTTATTCAAGTTCAAAATGAGTCGTAAAGCAGCGGAGATAACTTACAACATCAACTATGCATTTGACCCAGAAACTGCTAAGAAATATACAGTGCAGTGGTAGTTCAGGAGGTTTTGCAAAGGAGATGAGAGCCTTGAAGATGAGGAGGCTGGCCATTGGCAGTTGACAATGACCAACTGGAAACAATCAATGAAGGTGATACTCTCACAACTACATGAGAAGTTGCTGAAGAACTCAACATCGACCATCCTATGGTCATTTAGCATTTGAAGCAAGTTGGAAAGGCGAAAAAGCTCAATAAGTAGGTGCTGCATGAGCTGGCCACAAATTTAAAAAATTGTCATTTTGAAGTGTCATCTTCTCTTATTCTACACAACAGCAATGGACCATTTCTGGACTGGACTGTAATGTGCAACAGAAAGCAGATTTTATATGACAACCAGTGACCACCAGCTCAGTGGTTGGACCAAGAGGAAGCACCAAAGCCAAGCTTATGCCCAAAACAGTCATGGGCACTGTTTGATGGTCTGCTGTTGGTCTGATCCACTACAGCTTTCTGAATCCCAGCAAGACCATTACATATGAGAAGTATACTCAGCAAATGGATGAGCTTCACCGAAAACTGCAAGGCCTGCAGCCAGCATTGGTCAAAAGAAAGGGCCCAATTCTTCTTGATGACAATTCCCAACTGCACGTCGCAAACCAATGTTTCAAAAATTGAACAAATTGGGCTACAAAGTTTGCCTCATCTGCCATATTTACCTGACCTCTTGCCAACTGACCATCACTTCTTCAAGCATCTCGACAACTTTTTGCAGGGAAAATGCTTCCACATTTTCCACACAGAAAATACTTTCCAAGAGTTCACTGAATCCTGAAGCATGGATTTTTTGCTACAGGAATGAAAAACTTATTTCCCGTTGGCAAAAATGTGTTGATTGTAATGGTTCCTATTTTGATTAATAAAATGTGTTAACCTAGTTATAATGATTTTAAATTCAGGTTTAAAACTATCATTAATTTTTTCACCAACGTAATACCACATCTTTACCCATTCATCTGTTGATGGGCATTTGGGTTGCTTCTGTACCTTGACTATTGTAAATAGTGCAGCTATAAACATTGGGGTGGAGAAGGAAATGGCAACCCACTCCAGTATTCTTGCCTGGAGAATTCCATGGACAGAGGAGCTTGGCAGGCTGTAGTCCATGGGGTCACAAAGAGTTGGACACGACTGAGTGACTGTCACTCATAAACATTGGGGTGAAATATGTCGTTTGGTTTTTCTATTTAATACATATTCCAATGCCAAAATTTTATATTTATAGATGATGAAATGGTGGATTTACTTGTACCCTTATGCGCAGATGGGAAGCTGAATTTAATACATCCTAGGTCACACAGAGGAAAAGAAATGATGTCAGGATGATAACAGATATCAGTCTGTGACTAAGTTTTCATTAGTCTGTGGTGAAATGAGACAAATAAAGAGGTTGCAATGAGTTTTTAAAAATAAAGTAAATGTTTTAAACATAAGGTTTATCTTTTGTCCAGAGACTAAATTTTTGGCTTTAAAATGTCTTCTTAAAATGATAATATGATGGTAATGATTGGCAGCATGGTGGTGCTCAAAATAAAAAAACCTCCTTCCTTATCAAAATAAATAGCTTCCAACCCTCTGAATATTCCATAGAAATACACTGGAGATACAGGAGTTTACTGGCCTGTGTGCTTTTAAAACTAAATGCTCAAACTAATTAACTTGCTAATTTAAGGAGCAGAAGATGTGTGTCTAGCATATGAAATAAAATAACATCAAAATTGAAGGGAACACAGAGATCATCTGGTTTGTACAAACTCATTTTACAGATAAGGAATCTGAGGCCTAGAAATGTTAAGTGACTTCCCCAGTGATGTGTTCTTTTATTTTTATATTTTCAAGTGGCGCTATTTATAGTATATCTGATTTGTGTGAAAGGGTATGTGATCAAACAAAACAATGTTCTGTGGTCAGACAGAGTATTCACCATAGCCTCCGATTCCTTACAGTAAATGAAGAGGGTTTCTGGACCCAGTTCCATCTGGTGTCCTTGGAGGCTTCCCCACACCAACAAGCAATTCGTGGATGGCAGCAGGGTGTCCTGCAGTTCAACTCAGTTCTGACACTGTCTTACCTGGAGATAGAATAAGATTCCACAGGTTAAGGGCTCAGTCCCACAAGCTTGCCCCCTACTTCAGAGGCCTGGAGCAAGTCCAGGTTGTTACCTGTGTTTCTGACTGATCTGCCATACATCAGGGGTTCCCACGACCCCCTCCTTGGGTTCCATTAATTTGCCAGAATTGTTCACAAAACTCAGAGAAACATTTTACTTGCTAGAGTGCCAATTTATTATAAAAGGATATTAAAGGGCATGAATCAACAGCCAGACGAAGAAATACATAAGGAGAAGTCCTGAACAAAGGAGCTTCTGTGACTGATGTGTTTAGGGTCTGGCTCAGGGGACACAGAAGTTTTCTGGTTCCCCAACATGAAAGCTCCCCCAAAACAATCAAGAAGCTGTCCTTTTTGGGTTTTTATGGAGACTTCATTACATTATCATGATTGACTAAATCATTGACTAAAGGCAACTGATTCAAACTCAGACCCCTCCATGTTCCCCAGAAATGAGAAATGTGGAGTGGAGATGGGGGTGGTACAGAAAGTTCCAACCCTCTAAATGCATGGTCAGTTCTCCTGGCAACCAGTCCCATGCTTGAGTGGGATCTAAATGTCAACTTCCCTGAAGTATTTCCAGGAGCAGAAGACAAGAGACCAAATAGCCCATTGCTCTTATTGCTCAGGAAATTCCAAGGGTTTGGGGAGCTGTGAGCTAGGAACTGTGGATGAAGACCAAACATATATTATTCCTATAAATCACCATATTGCAGTCAACTTTAAGAAATATTTGACGTCAATTCTTCTGAGTCTATACTACCATTTATAAGTACTCATGAAATAATTGTGTTTTATTGTTCTGCACTCAAGACAAGGATTGTAAGAGCTTACAAGACCAAAATACTGACCTGTCAAAATGCCCTTCCTGGGCTTTCTCACCTGTATAAATGCAAAATATCCACACTACTCATTAACTCTCTGCACCAGTAATTATAGTCAAATGGGTGATATGACCTACTCTGTGGACTTCAAGGTTTGTTGGTGGTTCATTTGGCTGGAATTTACTCCCTGCCTACTCCGTGTTACAATGGGGGATCGTTAAGACCAGCCTTGCCATCCAGGAGTAGAAAGTCTAGCAGATGTATCAAGCAGATGAGATGAGGAGGAGCTTAGGGCAAGACATGAGCAGCATGTAGTTACTGAGGACCTGCCCTGGCTGAGGACAGAAGAAGGGAGGATGTGAGACTTTTCAAGGAAATAATGCTTAGAAATTGATGACTAAAGGGATTAGGGCCACAAAAGAAAGAAAAGTGGGTCAAAGCTACTTCTTTTGGAATTTTAAGTGATTGAGAAATGGGTAATGGCATTACAACAAAGCTAGGAGTGTTGGGAAAGAAACCTTTTCCCTAAGTTGAGGGGAAGAAACTCTGGGTCCTAGTACTTCTCCTTGTTGACCTGGATCTGTCTGTACATTCAGGATTCTATATTTCAATGAGTTCATATGAAAGTCAATTAATGCTGTTAATGGTAGCTTATTTTATTACTACTAGGTAATTACATTATAGAGAAGCAAAAACGTAATCTGCATGTAAGTCCTGGATTATCCTTTTTGATTACATCTCAAAAATAGACAAGCTTTGTCTTTGTTTTATCTGAGGGAGAGGTATATGACTGGGCAGAGTTTGTGTGCCTTTGTAGAAACCTGGTATATTTCTGCATTGAGGGTGGTGCCCATTTCCAGTTCTATTCTTGGAAATGAAGAGCTGGAAATTTGGGTGTGGACTGGCTTGTCAAGCTAGAAGGGGCATAAATTGAAACAGGAGTATAAGAGCAACTTTGACCATGCTCTGACTTTTGATTCCAAATTGATGGGACTTCCCTGGTGGTCCAGTGGTTGGGACTCTGAGCTTCCAATGTGGAGGGGTCCAATCCCTGGTTAGGGGAACTAAGGTCTTATTTGCCACATGGCCATAAAAAAAGCTTATTGGGCCAAAGATCAGATTTTAGGACTGAAATATCTTTACACTGAAAAGCAAAGTCCAAGCAAATGTATATGAGCCTAGCTCACTGATAGGAATTTGGCCCTAGCCTAGTTTGGCCATCAAACCAGAGCTGATTCTGGGTTTATTATGCTATTTTGCAACCCAGTACCTACCCCACCCCACTGTGCTGTGGACAGAGTACATAAACTTGTCTCCTACCATGCTTTTTTTTTTTTATAGAAACTCCATCACCCCAGAATGATTTTACTTGTTTTTTTTTTATAAAACAGTAGTGTACTAGGTAGGACTCTTCAAACTGCACATCTTTGAAGACAATGCTTGAAACCTATGGGGCTAGAAGTTTGAGGGGTGCTGCTAAGTGCTGGGCTTGAAGTCACTTTAGAAAGGAAAAGGGACAAGAAGTCTAAAGAAACTAGCATCTTAGGGATGCCCATAATTAGAAGGGAAATCCCCCTTCCTTGTATTTTATTTTGTTTTTCAACCAAAAAACTGTGTAACCCATGACATAATTTATTGTAGCTTTTCCCATTATCCTTTCTAAAGAATGTAAAGAAAACTAATTGGCTGCCTTTTCCAAATGGGGATATTGTGGCAGCACTTCTGAACAATTAATATCATGTTTTTTTGCTAACATCCATGTTATGAACTAAACCCTAGGTGTGTGGGTAGCTCGTGCTTCAGGCTTGGTTGGCTCTGCACTCTCTGAGAAGGGCACTTTGTACCTGCTTCTAAGGGGGGATAAACAAGATGCTTAAGCAGAAGACTGTAACAGCCTGATGAACATGAGTACAAGAAGCAGATATCTAGCTCCACAATCATACAGCTGGGATAGCCATGGGATTTACTGACAGATGGAAAAATTCTTGGGAATATTAGGTCTTACTTTGGCACTTAGAAAAATGAATATAACTGAACAAGTGGCTGTCTATCAGTATCTCAAATTCCTCCCTGGGGAGGAAGCCCGGTGGTTTTTCTCAGCTGCTGCTGCTGCTAAGTCGCTTCAGTCGTGTCCGACTCTGTGCGACCCCATAGATGGCAGCTCACCAGGCTCTGCCGTCCCTAGGATTCTCCAGGCAAGAATACTGGAGTGGGTTGCCATTTCCTTCTCCAGTGCATGAAAGGGAAAAGTGAAAGTGAAGTCGCTCAGTCGTGTCCGACTCTTAGCGACCCCATGGACTGTAGCCTACCAGGCTCCTCCACCCATGGGATTTTCCAGGCAAGAGTACTGGAGTGGGGTGCCATTGCCTTCTCCGTTTCTCAGCTAGCCCGGACTAATTCTGGACAGATTCTAGCCCTGGAGTAATCTCCAGGCCTCCATTTCCTTAATTATGAATAGAGCTTTAGATCCTTCCTCTGCTGGGGGTGGTAAATGGGGAGTAATTATTTATGGGTATGGGAATTCTTTGGGGGGTGATAAAACTGTTCTATATTTGATTACGGTGATGGTTGTGAAACCAAACAGGACCCTGTGGAGCCTTCCCAGATACAAGAGTCCCTCTGTTTCTGGTTTGTAGGAAAAAGGTTTTAGTTTCCCAGTACTTCCCTGAGTTCCAAAGAACAGCCACGTCTGCCGTCTGTTACTAATTAGGAAAGTGAAGGAACACAGAGACCAAAGAAAAGCAGTTGAGCAGCAAAAAGAAACGACAATCATTCAGCAATGAAATAGATTCCTAGTTCCACCTTGAGGGGTATACATAGCAATATGATACATATCCTTGAGCTGTTCTGCAGAAATGAAGGCCCCACCCACCCACCCAAGTGGAGGATGGTGACTACCTACTGATCAGAAGCATGTAGACCCCAGATCAACTGGAAGGAAAAGGATGATGGTTATCATTCTCCAAATATCACCCCATTACCTCACTACCAGTCCATCAGAAGGAAGTCCATGAGCTCCACAACTGCGTGAGACAATTCCTTAAAATTCAACAAATCTCTCTCTTTCTGTCTCTCTGTCTCTTTCTCTCTCTCACACACACACACACGCACATGCACACATCCTTTACTGTTTCACTGGAGAACTAATACAATAATACAATTAGTAATACAAACTAATGCTAATACAACAAGGTAATGAATTGTATTTCAATAAGGCTGTGTAAAAAAAAATCTTAGAAGCTTTATACCTAAAGTATCAATAATAATTTGTTGGTAAAATTTGGAGTGTTTTAGTTTTATTTTTAGTTTAGCTTTTCCAGACTTACGACTTTTTGTGACCATGTGTTATTTGTGTAATGATAATTTAAGGAAAGATTTCCATTCAGCAGAAAGTTTAGAAGCAAGGCCAGATATCACAGAACCCAGAGGACATGGGAATGTAGTGGGGTGCGTGGTAATACTACTTATCATGAAGATTTAGATGAAGCGCGAATCGGATTACATCTACTACAGTGAGAAAATCTCAGCATACAACACAATTTGCTTATGAAAGAGCTACTAAGTTTGTTCTGGAATATGGGGAGTAAATGAATTTCATTTTCCTATCAACTGTATTTTCCTGCCGTTTTCAGTGATTCATTCAGTCAGCTAGCAAGCTTTTGCTGGGCACCAGCTATGTCCAAGGACCTCACTAAATGCGAGAGGTTGAAAGGCAAACAAAACAGGCTCACTCCAATCAAGATGTTTACACTATAGTGGGGGAGATAATATGGCACAACGTGATAAGGGCTCATATAGGGTAAGAATTGTTTGTGCACATGGGAGAGGCTGTCAGCCTGGGAGAGAAGGAGATGAGAAGAGGTTTTTTAAATCCTCAGCACAATCCTACAAGTTTATTATGACTCCAACTTGTAGATGAATGCACTGAGGCTCAGGGCTTCCCTGAAGACTCAGCAGTAAAACAACCCGCCTGCAATGCAGGAGAGGCAGGAGACACGGGTTCGATCCCTGGGTCAGGAAGATCCCCTGGAGGAGGAAATGGCAACCTGCTCCAGTGTTCTTGTCTGAAAAAAATCCCATGGAAAGAGGAGCCTGGAAGGCTACATAGTCCACGGTGTGGCAAAGAGCTGGACATGACTGAGCGACTACGCACGCATGCACGCTGAGGCTCAGAGAGGTTAGATAATTTGCCCAAACGTCTCAGGAAGTAAAAGACAGGGATATGAGCACAGTCTGACTCTGAAGTCCATGTTCTTTCCACTGGATGATGTGCTGTGTCCCTTACGCTTCGTCATGTGTAAAATAAACAAGTAGGATACACTGAAATACAGTAAATTTAATTTCTACTTTGAAGTAAGGACACATGTCTATAAACTCTCTACCATTTGTCTTAGTCTGAATTACCTTATCTTACTCTTTCACCAGTTCTCATAATTGCTAATAATTGTAACAACGATAATGAACATTTATTGTTTCCTATTGTAATGAAATTGTGGTCTGGCTGCCCGCTGCTCAAAAGCCAATAGTGGAACAAGGTTAGCAGAATGATAAGTTTGCTTTATTTTGGATTCTGGCAAACAGGGAACGCTATCCTGTCCAAAGGCTGACTCCCCACAACTGACGATTAGTGGGCTAGAGCGTTTATAGACAGATGGAGAGGTCTACATGCAGAAATAGCAAAGTCATCTCTGACAGTCATCTTGAAATTGGTCATCAGCTGTCTGACCAGCGTCATCTTGATTGTTTTACATACAGTTAATCTTCAGTTCAGGGTCAGTTTGCTTCCATTTCTTGAGGCCAGTTCTCAGAATTGTGGCAGCTTATGTCATCTACAATCGGTCACTGCATAGTTAACTTCTCCACGGGGTGCTGGTTTCGGCATCTATAAGACAGCTCACAAGATATGGCTCAGAATATTACCTATAGCCCTTGAGAAGGAACTAAAGGTCCTTGACTATGCTTGATGACTAAACTATTATTATTTGGTCTCCTTTGACTGTTTTCCTTTGTTTCTGCACGTTCTCACTTCCTTGATTAAACTTATTTATTGGCTAAAGTTTTTCACAGACTGTGAAGGGCAGGCAGAGGACATGGGGGCCAAGGACCACGGGGTCCTGCTCTGTTTGCCTATGAGCCAGATACTATACTTGGTACTTAAGATAGGTATTTTTAATCTATCCTCATAACAACCTAATGTGGTAGGTTGTGGAATTATTCCTATTTTATAGATAGAGAAACTGAGGCTTAGAGGGTTAAGTGATGTTAAGTGGCAAAGCTGGGATATGACCCCAAATCTAGATTTAGCCATTTTGCTGCAATGCCCAAAACCAGACAAATGACAGATTAAAACCTCCTTGCTGGTTGCTTGCTTTTTTAAACTAGAAGATTCTGGAATGCAATTGATCTTCCAGATCACACAGGAGTGATCAAGAATTTCTCTTCAGTTTCTGAGGAGGAGACCCTTAAGGGAGTTTCAATGTTCATTTTTACGTTGCTCCATTCATTAGCTGTCTACGTTGGAAAGCTGAGACTCTGCGTTGCTCTAAGACACAGACAAGGCTGCTGTGATGTTTGAATTTGGGAAAAGTGAAAGTGTTAGTTGCTCAGTCGTGTTCAACTCTTTGCAACCCCATGGGCGGTAGCTTGCCAGGCTCCTCTGTCCATGGAATTCTCTGGGCACGAATGCTGGAGTGGGTAGCCATCCCCTTCTCCAGGGGATCTTCCCTATCTAGGAATCGAACCCGGGTCTCCTGCATTGCAGACAGATTCTTTACCACTGAGCCACCAGGGGAAACAGAGGGCACAAAAATGGACCCTTTTACAGATTCTGTCTGGGTAGTAAGCTCTGGTGTTCTATCTCAGTGGAGCCACGTCTATGCTCCCCACAAAAGAAGCTTTGGCGCTTAGATGGGAGAAACGTGCCTGACCTTCAGGGGCGGGAACAGGGGACGTGATAAGCCCCTGCTCCAGGAAGCGCTGGAACACGGGCTGTGGCAGCAGCTGTGAAACCTCAGAGCTCTGGTCCTGCTGAAGGGCACAGGTCCTGCTGAAGGGCACTCTGTTTTGCTGTAAGGATGGCGAGGGGGCCTCTGCGATCCTCCTCCGCCGCCTCCCCGGGTTGCTCAGATTATCTGTGGACCATCACGGTCCGATGTCCTCCACTGGGCTGCAAGCAGGTCAGAGGCTGAGTCTTACTGACGGCATTCTTCACCAGATACCCCTGCCACAACTCCCCTCCCCCCAGTCTCCTCCCAAAACCCCACCCCACTTCCCTGGACACGCAGGCAGAGAACTGAAGAATTCGTAGGATGATCTAGCCCACACAGCAGGGAGATGGAAGCACAGAAGGGCAGATGGGATGGTGCAGGCCCCTGCAGGCTTGGCCCAGATCTGCAAGCTGGGTACGGCCTGTGACCGTCATGGGCACTGGGAGTTCTGGATCGTGGTGGCTCTGCCCACCAAGGGACAGGGAGGATGTGGCTCCCGGGAAGAGCGAAGCCTATGGTGGCAGTGCCAGTGCCGGTGAGCAGTCATCATAGCCAGAAAAAATCAGCGCTCAGCATCCACGGCGTGAAAGAAAATACCAGGGACAGGTACCTGTGACAGCATCTATGCTAGGGGGCCAGAAACTTGTGCTGAGCGGCTCGGATTGGCTGTTAGGGAGCAGTTTGGGCCAGCACAGGACAGATCAGGATCTGAAAGCTCCGTTTGCTTATGACCTAGGGGCTTCCCTGGTAGTTCAGATGGTAAAGTGTCTGCCTGCAATGCAGGAGACTCAGGTTCAATCCTAGGTCAGGAAGATCCCCTGGAGAAGGAAATGGCAACCCACTCCAGTACTCTTGCCTGGAAAATTCCATGGATGGAGGAACCCGGTAGGCTACAGTCCTCGGGGTCACAAAGAGTCGGACACGACTGAGCAACTTTACTTTCTTTCTTTCTCAGGGGCTTCCTGCTTTGTAGGATCTGTTCGGGACACTGTTTAGAGACCTTAGGGTCTATTTTATACAGCAGGTGGGGGCTGAGCCAGATTAAAGGTTATCAAGCAGTCCTGGTAAACAGAATGATTTATTCTTAAAAAAAAAAGAGCATTTACTGAAGCTGATTAACCTTTGAAAGCCTGCTCTCATCCTTCATTTTCTCAAACTTTTAATGAGAGGTTGCAGTGGTCAATGTCGTATACACATACAGGCTTAGTGTTTGTTGAGTAAATCTACAAATACACGTACAAATCAGGTCGATGCAACAAATATTTGCTAGATGGTTATACGTGCCTTTATGAGGATTAGAGTCTAGATCAGTGGCTTAATTTTCTCCCTGTGACACAGTAAGAAATACATTTTATGTTGTGACCACACACACACAAAAGTGGGAATAAAAATTTCACCAATTTTTATCTTACTTGATGAAATGCATCCTGATATTTTCTATTTTACTTTCTTCTATCCTACATCTTTTTATAAAAGCTGATTAAGACCCACTGAACTGATTTCATGACCTGTTAATGAATCACAAAGCTGCAGGTTAAAAACACCAGCTGATGTAAGAAGTCACTGAATTTTAAACTTCATCCACATTTAGCTAAAAGTTGAGGGAACAAATTCTGAAGCTGGAGATCACAAGTAGCTGCCTGCTTACTTGCTAGTGCTGTGTACCGTTGTACGTCAGGAGAGCCAAGTGACGGAAGGGAAAACAGTGAGTGATTTCCCATTGACCTTGAAGGAACCTGGGAATTCAAATTTGCCCTTTGGCTCTCTTCCTATAAACCAGAGATCGTCAAGATAGGCAATGACGAGTGAATCTGTCATCACTGAAAACACAAAGAGTTTCCCCATCTAACAGGACTTTATTAAAGAGCTTATGACAGGGACCACCCCGGTGATGCAGTGGCTAAGAGTGCTGGATCAATGCAGGGGCCCAGGTTTGATCCCTGGTTAGGGAACAGGATCTCTCAAGCTTCAACTAAAAAATCCTGTGTGCTTCAACTAAGACACGATACAACCAAAAAAAACAAAAAAGAATCAGTTGACAAAAAAAGAGCTTTGACAAATGCCATTGTTAACTAAGGGAAGACACATCTGAGGAGTCCTTGAAGATACAATCAATTCAGAAAATGCTAGTTCTGCAAAAGGTCTCTGATGTTAATGACTCAGATTCTTCAATTCTGACTCTCTTTCATCAGGAACTGATGACTCTGGCCTTTCTGTCCTCCACCCTTCTAATTCTCTGGTAGACCTATGACACTCAATTTGTTATATGGTATTGGCTTATAAATCTGTCTCTTCTATATTATAAACTGCTTGTAGACCAAAAACATGGTTTCTTCTCCATTTTTATATTCCCAGAATGAGACACAAAATAAGAGCTTTGTCAGTGGTGCAGAAAGATTAAACGATATTGGTTCAAATTGGTTTGAACGGTATTAATAGGAAAAGTACAGTTAACGTATCCAGGGGGAAAATAAACCACAAAAAAGAAAAAGTGGACGTTATGAAAATGATTTCATTTATTTAAAAAATCTTATCAAGTATAGCTGATTTACAATGTTGTGTTAATTTTTGCTATACAGCAAAGTGATTCAATTATATATATATATATATATATATATACACACACATATACATATATATATATTCTTTTTCTTTTCCATTATGGTTTATCACACAGTATTGAATACAGTTCCCTGTGCTGTATAGTAGGACCTCGCTGTTTATCCGTCCTGTATATAATAGTTTGCATCTACTAATCCCAAACTCCCAATCCTTCCCTTCCCATTCCACTTCCCCCTTGGCAATCACAAGTCTGTTCTCTTCATCTGTGAGTCTGTTTCTGTCTCACAGATATATTTAGTAGTTATAGTTTTAATTTTCTGAGGACCCTCCATACTTTTTGGAGGCCCTAAAGTCAAAATTTTCAAGCAGATAAAAATCGATAATTCTTCATTCCTATTTCCTTTAAAACAATCAACTTCCAATTAACTAATTTAAAAATCTCCTTGATTTCAGAAACACATATACTGAGGAGTGTGAATCTCCCTTTATTTACCCTCTGGCTATAATGTTCCCACGTTTCAGAGACCCTGAATCTGCCCTGGGGCTTCCACATTTGGAACTGCTCCTGGTTGACAAAACCTAGTTTGATGGCAGTTGTAAAGTCGTCATGGATTAGAGACAGCCTGTTCTGTTCTACATTCAGCAAGTGGTGCTCCTTTTGAGTTTTACGTCTTTAAGGTGGAAGAGGATTGATGCCTGGATGTGGAGGGAGGAAGGAGGAAAAACAGATCACAGAGAACTTTAGCTAAGATCTTCCAAGAAAGAGGCGTTTCCATTCAGTATTCTGGGTTTGCTGGCCTAAACTATATCAGCAAAATTAAACTGCATTATATACTCACTGCATGAAGACAAATGTCTGCTCCGGGAGGCCCTTAGTGGACAGCAACAGCAAGAAGAGGGAATGACTACCCTTGAGGCCAGTGATTGGGCAGATTCAAGCTTTGGCCCATTAAGTTAATTCCAGGATGGATTTCACAAAAGCTTAGGTGGGATCAATACCGAAATAATTGTGATAGATCAAATGCCACTGTATAGAGCGAATGCCATTAGTAAAAAGTATGCTAAGGGCCCCAGCCCACTAACTCCGCCAGGACACCATCTTTTTTTAAAAACCTTTTTATTTTATATTGGAGTACAGCTGATTAATAATGTGACAGTTTCAGGCAGACAGCAAAGGGACTCAGCGGTACATATGCATTTATCTATTATTCCCCAAACTCCCCTCCCATTCAGGCTGCCACATAACATTGAGCAGAGTTCCCTCTGCTATCTAGTAGGTTTGTGTTGGTCACCCACTTTAAATATAGCACATGAAGGGCGCCGTCTTGAGCAGCACTCTAACTCCTGTGCTTAGATGACAATCTGTGCTGCGTGTGTGTGGTGTTTCCTACAATGAGGGAGTGTTGTGCCTTAGCAATACATAGAAAACGCTGCTTATCAGATTGGTTGCATCCAATTCTATTCCACAACACATTGCCATCACCGGGAAAGAGAAGATCTTGGGATTGTTGCCCAATTTGAAGAGGGTCACCAGGGTGATTGTTTATTAGAAGCCATTCAATAGTAGCCCGTAGACCTTCACCCAGTGGCCATCTCTTACACCATAAATAGAAAGCCTGTTTTGTCCTAACCAATTTACTCCCTGCCTGCCACAGAGAGGAAATTAGTGCTGAACAAAATGTTTGTTTACTTAAACTGTTGTTGCATTCGATTAGCTGCTAGGAAAAAAACACATTTTTTCTTTTTTAGCAAACCAACTTCTTACAATTCCTATTTTGCTTCTGTAGAATTAAATTCAAGTGCTGGGAATGCCTCAGATCAATGTTTGCTTTTGTTAAAGCAAAAAGAAACCCTAAAAATGTGCTGAAGATTGTAAAGAATCAGATACATAAAGGAATCATTTGCTAAAACTCTGGTCTCTGGGACTGACTATTTGGGCTCCACCCTAAATCCTTATGTAGAAATTTAGTTCCCAGTGTGATGTTATTTGGAGGTGTGGCCTTTGCGAGGTGACCGGGTCATGAGAGCAGAGCCCTCGGGAAAGGGGTTGGTGCCCTTACAAAGGAGAGCTGAGAGAGAACTTGCTTCTGTGTGAAAACATAGCAAGAAGACAGCCAGCCGTCTGCCAACCAGGAGGCCAGCCCTCACCAGCCACTGCCGCTGCTGGCACCTTGGGCTCCACGTCCTCCTGTGAACTGTGAGAACTCTGAGAAGTCCAGGTGTGTGTTGTTAAACCATCTGGTCTGTGGTATCTGTTATAGCAGCCTGAATGGACCAAGACACACGCCCGTGTAAAGCACTGTACCGGGTCCTGAAAGTTTGGAGTGAGGTCTGCGAAGACTGGAACACAAGCCTTGCTTTCCACGGGCACGTTGCATTCCATGGGAATGTTGCTTTCCAACATTCCCAGGTTGGGGAGACAGGTTTCTAGGTAATAATTTGGATACAAATAGGCTGGTGTTAATCTTGTAATAACCTATAATGAAAAAGAATCTGAAAAAGAATATACCATAACATATGGTATATTCTTTTTCAGATTCTTTATATATATATATATACTATACATTTACTATATATATACTATATACATTTACTATATACTATATATATACTATAGACATAGTATGCTTATGTGCTAAGTTGCTTCAGTTGTGTCCGACTCTTTGTGACAGAGGAGCCTGGTGGGCTACCGTCCATAGGATTCTCCCTGTAAGAATACTGGAGTGGGTTGCCATGCCCTCCTTCAGGGGATCTTCCTAACCCAGGGATCGAACCTGTCTCCTGTCTTCTGTCTCCTGCATTGGCAGTTTGGGTTCTTTACCACTAGCACCACCTGGGAAGCCCATATGTATAGTATAGAACTCAGATATCGCAAGCTGTGGCATGGACAAAAGAAAAAAGAACCTTGAACAAACAAAACCCTATCAGTTCAGTTGCTCAGTCATGTCTGACTGTTTTCGACCCCATGGACTGCAGCATGCCAGGCCTCCCTGTCAATCACCAACTCCCAGAGTTTACTCAAACTCGTGTCCATTGAGTCAGTGATGCCATCCAACCATCGCATTCTCTGTCGTCCCCTTCTCCTCCCACCTTCAATCTTTCCCAGCATCAGGGTCTTTTCAAATGAGTCAGCTCTTCACATCAAGTGGCCAAAGTATTGGAGTTTCAGCTTCAACATCAGTCCTTCCAATGAACATTCAGGACTGATTTTCTTTAGGATGGACTGGCTGGATCTCCTTGCAGTCCAAGGGACTCTCGAGAGTCTTCTCCAACACCACAGTTCAAAAGCATCAATTCTTCTGCTCTCAGCTTTCTTTATGTTCCAACTCTCACATCCATACATGACTACTGGAAAAACCATAGCCTTGACTGTAAAGTGAAGTGAAGTTGCTCAGTCATGTCCGACTCTTTGAGACCCCATGGACTGTAGCCTACCAGGCTCCTCTGTCCATGGAATTTTTCAGGCAATAGTACTGGAGTGGGTTGCCATTTCCTTCTCCAGGAGATCTTCCCAATCCAGGGATTGAACCCGGGTCTCCTGCACTGCAGGCAGAGGCTTTACCATCTGAGCCACCAGGGAAGGTATAGCCTTGACTAGACAGACTTTTGTTGGCAAAGTAATGTCTCTGCTTTTTAATATGCTGTCTAGGTTTGTCATAACTTTTCTTCCAAGGAGCAAGAGTCTTTTAATTTCATGGCTGCAGTCACGATCTGAGGTGATTTTGGAGCCCCCCAAAATAAAGTCTGCCACTGTTTCCACGGTTTCTCCATCTATTTGCCATGAAGTGATGGGACCACGTGCCATGATCTTAGTTTTCTGAATGTTGAGCTTTAAGCCAACTTTTTCACTCTCCTCTTTCATTTTCATCAAGAGGCTCTTTAGTTCTTCACTTTCTGCCATAACGGTGGTGTCATCTGCATATCTGAGGTTATTGATATTTCTCCCAGCAATCTTGATTCCAGCTTGTGCTTCATCTAGCCCAGCATTTCTCATGATGTACTCTGCATATAAGCAGGATGACAATATACAGCCTTGACGTACTCCTTTTCCTATTTGGAACCAGTCTGTTGTTCCATGTCCAGTTCTAACTGTTGCTTCCTGACCTGCATACAGGTTTCTCAAGAGGCAAGTCAGGTGGTCTGGTATTCCCATCTCTTTCAGAATTTTCCACAGTTTACTGTGATCCACACAGTCAAAGATTTTAGCATAGTCAATAAAGCAGAAATAGATGTTTTTCTGGTACTCTCTTGCTTTTTCGACGATCCAGCAGATGTTGGCAATTTGATCTCTGGTTCCTCTGCCTTTTCTAAAACCAGCTTGAACATCTGGAAGTTCACGGTTCACGTATTGCTGAAGCCTGGCTTGGAGAATTTTAAGCGTTACTTTACTAGGGTGTGAGATGAGTGCAATTGTGTGGTAGTTTGAGCATTCTTTGGCATTGCCTTTCTTTGGGATTGGAATGAAAACTGACCTTTTCCAGTCCTGTGGCCACTGCTGAGTTTTCCATATTTGCTGGCATATTGAGTGCAGCACTTTCACAGCATCATCTTTGAGGATTTGAAATAGTTCAACTGGAATTCCATCACCTCCACTAGCTTTGTTCGTAGTGATGTTTCCTAAGGCCCACTTGACTTCACATTCCAGGATGTCTGGCTTTATACTTCAATTAAAAATAAAAATTTTTTTTTCGGGGAAAAGGAGAGACTTATTACTTACAGCAAGACTCTAAAGTAGGAACGATTGAAGGCAAAAGGAGAAGAGGGTGACAGAAGATGAGATGGTTAGATAGCATCATTGACCCAATGGACATGAATGTGAGCAAACTCTAGGAGATGGTGAAGGACAGGCAAGCCTGGCGTGCTGCAGTCAACAGAGGCACAGAGAGTCAGACACGACTGAGCAACTGAACAACAAGTAAGGAGAATACCAGGGGTCTCTCCCAAAGCAGTGTCTCCAAAAAAAATTATTTTTAAAAAAGTTGGCTGGTGATAAAGGCCACTTCAGGAATGCAAGTGTGTGGGGAGAAACTGACCAGGCTCTTAGGCCTGGGAAGGATGTTCAAGGTGGGGATTGAACAAGGCCTAGAAGAAGTGGTTAAATGAAGGATGGTTACTGGGAGGGTAACCTGGGCATGAGAAATAGACACCGAGTGTAAACACTTGTGGGGAGTGACTGAGACAAGCGTGAGTGTGTCAGTGAACTGGGAGAAGGGCAGCAGACAGGAGGAAAAGGCCGTGTGGAAGCTCAGGCAGCCAGGTGGCCAGGGGATGCCGTCTGCCTTCGTTCACCCCTGGGAGTGGGCGGTTCCTAGAATTTCTCCTACTGTAATTTGGCCTTACTTCAGTCCTGGCCTGAAATGCACAGGAGAAAACATCTTAATGGACATTGGATGGAAGAGCCTGTAGCCTGCCAGCCTGTGACCTCTCAGAGGGTGGGGATCATGTCTTTTTATTTATATATTTAGCTTCATCTTGCCTATGTCCTTGTGTTGAGCAGAGAGCCTGGCACAGAGGAGACTCTCAATAAATGTTTATTGAATGAATAAATATTTGTTTAATGACACGGCTGGGGGGGCACACAGGGCAAATGTGGTCAGCAAATAAATACTGGGCTCTAGATAATGTCTCCAAACAGAAATTCAACAAAGTAGAAAGAGTATTTGTTACATTAATGGGTCGAGGGAAGACCTTGCCCTGGAGTTCAGTATTTAAAACTTACTTTCCAATGTGTAGAATGTGTGTAACTTGTAACCAAAATCAAGGTCTGATATCTTAACACTGGAACAAATGGGTGATTCACGATACAAAACTCCAAAGTAGAAAAATGTTCTGTAAGTTATTGCATTCAGTGTGCTCTCCTCCTACATCCTGGAGAGACTTTTTAAAGAAATACAAGTAGTTCTTTCTTTAAAAAAAAAAAAAAGAAATGTCACTTTATTGTTGGAGTTGGAATTGCTATGTTACTTAATGATATTAAATGTCATTTCTGCTCATCCAAAAACAATCATTCTTTTCCTTCTCTCTCTTTTTCTTATTGGAATTATGTATCCGAAACCTGGAGAAGGCAATGGCACCCCACTCCATTACTCTTGCCTCAAAAAATCCCACGGACGGAGGAGCCTGGTAGGCTGCAGACCATGGGGTCACTAAGAGTTGGAAATGACTGAGTGACTTCACTTTCCCTTTTCACTTTCATACACTGGAGAAGGAAATGGCAACCCACTCCAGTGTTCTTGCCTGGAGAATCCCAGGGACGGGGGAGCCTGGTGGGTTGCTGTCTACGGGGTCACACAGAGTCGGACACGACTGAAGCAATTTAGCAGCAGCAGCAGCATCCGAAGCCTAAATAAATATTCATTTAGGGAGAGTGAATTCTTAGCACAAAATTTGTAATAATGAATTCAGTTTTTTTTCATTCTAACAAAGTATTAAACTCAGGAATAGAGAGGAACAATTAGAATTCTCTTTCCTCCAGAGATCAAAGGGAGAAAGACAGCTCATCTGGTTCTTCTACGCCCACTTTGTACTATAAAGTGAAATGACATACAATTATCAGCTTTCTACCAGGTCCCTTGGTTTTAAATAACAGGCAACTCAGGAAGCGCTGAATTTACATCCAACGAGAACTGAATTAATAAAGTGAGATTAATGATGCTCTTGTTCTATGATTAAATGTATTTGTTGTCTAACAGATACATGAGTTTAGTCTCTGTTTTCAGAGGCACGAAGTGAGAGGTGAAAATGCCCTAAGAGGTGCAGAGGATTCTGTCTTCCTGTTCCTCCACCAGCTTTCTACCCACTCCCACTCCTCAGCCCCACTGCTACAAAAGGCAACACAAAACACTGGAGGCTGAGTGATACATTCATGCCCTTGACAAAGATAGCCAGGGTGGTATGCTGAATTTTATCAAAAAAATTTACCACAGAAAGCAAATTGGTTAAGTAGATTGAATATGCTAAATTTAAATGGACCAGGAGTTTGAATATTAGCTAAATCTTTGTATTGGGCTTTGTTCTCTTTTTTACTATATATTTCTCAAGTTACCTTAAATATTTATAAATTGAACTTCTTTCACTAAAAAAATTTTTAACAACAGTTTTTACAAACCAAAAAAACACCATAGTTTATCTTTTAATATATTCTAAGGGAGGATGTGCACAGCAATTAAAAAATGTTTCTTAGATATTTTTATGCTCAAAAGTGCAAGAATTAAAAAAGATCTGTAAGGACTTCCCTGGTGCTCCAGTGGCTAAGACTCCAGCTCCCAAAGCTGGGGGCTCTGGTTGCATCCCTGGTCAGGGAGTTAGAACCCACAGGCTGCAGCTGAAGATCCCATGTATGCAACTAAGACCCAGTGTAGCCAAATAAATAAATAAACATTTTTTAAATAAATAAAAATTTTAAAAGACCTGTAACTTTCTATTCTGATTACCCCTGTTGATTTTTTTTAATTGAAAGCAATAAATATATTTGGTAAGAAAAATTCAAACTACACAGAAAGGTATACATTTGAACTAAAAACTTCCTTCTTCACCCAGTTACTCCCCTCCAAAGAGACTCCGGTTAATGATTTCGTGAGTGTCTTGGAAGAAAAAAAGGGCTATATCAGATTTCTTTTAAAAATTTTACAACATTGAATTATAATATATTCTCCTCTGAACCTTGATATTTTTACTTAGTAATGTATCTTGCACATTTCTTTATACCAGCATGTATAGATCTACTTTTTATTCCTATAAGGCTCCCTAGAATCCCATTATATAAATGTGCCCTAAATTTTTATTTAAACTGTCCCTTGCCAATGGACATCGCAACAATCCTTTTGTTATTACAAAAAAAGTTTCTATCAACACTTTTTAACATATATCCTGATGTTGTACTTCATATGTATTTATAAGGCAACCAGGGTTAATGTGGGCTTCCCAGGTGGCACTAGTGGTAAAGAACCTGCCAGGCAATGAAGGAGACATGAGAGATGCCGGTTTGATCCCTAGATCAGGAAGATACCCTGGAGGAGGGCATAGCAACCCACTCCACTATTCTTGCCTGGAGAATCCCCATGGACAGAGGAACCTGACAGGCTTACAGTCCATGGAATCACGAAGAGTCAGACACCACTGAAGCCACTGAGCATGCACGCAGGCAGGGCTAAGGTATACAGTTGTACAGGTTGTACACTGCACAAAGTGATTCCTTTGTATGGACACCAATCACTTTGTAGACGTCATAACTTTATTTTTTTAATTTTTTATTTTATTAAAAAATTTTTTATTGGCCTATAATTGATTTACAATGTTGTGTTAGTTTCAGGTGGATGTCACAACTGTAAATACTTATTATGATAATTTCTGGCAGATAAACATAAAATGTTTTGAGGAAGAAATTCTTTTTTTCCAATTTACAAAAAATCATCTATGCCCTCGGTGAACAACGATCAACAGAATTGCTGAGTCAAAGGGCACATGGGGGCTTCCCTGGGGGCTCAGTGGTAAAGAATCTGCCTGCCAGTGCAGGGGGCACAGGTTTGATCCCTGGTCTGGGAAAATCTCTCATGCTTGGGAGCAACTAAGACTGTGGGCCGTAACAGTTGAGCCTGCACTCTAGAGCCTAGGAGTTGCAACTACTGAAGCCCACGCACCCTAGGGCCCGTGCTCCGCAAGAAGAGAAGCCACGGCCATGAGAAGCCCATGCAACGCAAAGTAGGGAATAGCCCCTGCTCAGCACAACTAGAGAAAGTCCGAGGGCAGCAACGAAGACCCAGCACAGCCGAAAAGAAAAAAAAAGGGCACATGGAGTTTTAGTCGATATTGTTAACTTTCCCCAAACTTAGGAGCTACAAAAAAAAAAAAAAAAAAAAAATCCTAGTGGGTCAAACAGGGTGATTTGCTTGTTACCCCCTTTCCCTTCCTTCCAGGGGACCATCTAATGTATCATTTCTTGAAGGAACAGAGATCAGCAGGAAAGAGAAGCAACTGCTCTAGAACCTAAAGCCTACAGACTAGACTTGATTCCTAAACAGATGTCTGTTGATCAAATTGACCTCCTTTGTTCTTTTCTGGAGGGATTAAACGAACAATATCAGGAAAGGTGCAGGAATGTTGTGATGGAGCTCTGGTGGGAGGTCGGTATTGTGGGATCAAAGATGGAATTGTTGAAATACATCTGCTGTGAGCTGTTAGAAAGAGTGCTCTAGTACTGCAATTTTCTCCAGTCTCTCAAAGCAGAGTCAACCATCCCAGTCATAGCCTGGATCTCTTTCTTTCTGATTTGTTTTTTTTTAATTTTTGACTCCATCCTGTGACATGCGGGATCTATGTTCCGCCGACCAGTATCACCAGTATCGCTGACCAGCAGGCAGAGTCTTAACCCTTGGGCTGCCAGGAAAGTCCCCTAGCCTGGGTTTCTAATCCAACACATATTATAGAGCACTTCTGAATGTGGATGTATTGTTCTGATGGTCGAACTGTGACTGAGGTCTTTCTCATTGTCATCAAACAGCTGCGCACTTGGCAGTCGGGAATTCTACCGGATTCTACTGTAAATGCAACATTGAAGGGAAAGTAAACACAATCGTAAAACCAAGTCTTTGAGGAGGAAGGAACCTGTGGAGCAATGCCCACAGCAAACTGAAAACAGGGACAAGGGAGGTGGGGGAGGGGAGGAGAAACCAAGGTAGGGAAGGGTCAAGGTCAAGAGAAGGGAAGACCTCAGGGCAGGAACGGCCTGTAGAGGTGAGTGGCCGAAGCCTCCAACCACTGTGGCTGCTCAAAGCAGCAGAGGAAGCCAGGTCCCATCAACCAGTTTGGCGTCTTTGGGGGAGACCCCTATTCACTCTGCCAGCCCCTCAACCCCTACTGTCGAAGAGGCCTGAGAGTGATCCCCTCCCTAGCACTGCGGGCGCAGAACCACCAAGAGCATGAGGACGCCTGGGGATGTGAAAAGCAGGGAGCGTGTGATCTGCGATCATGTTGGCGGGCTTGATCTGACTCGCGCACTATCTACTGTTTCAATTCTCCGCCACAGTGAGGCCCCTGGGGCTCTCTCCCTGGGCCCTTGCTGAAACCGGGAACGAACACAAAAATTTTCAAAGTTTGCAAAATAGCATGGCCTGTAGTGAATCTCTAGCAACTATCAGGGACAGATAGCCCCAAAAGGCCTTATTATGCATTTCCCACTCGTGATAAAACGCCAATCCGCTCTATGTTTCAACTTCAAGGACAAAAACGCAACTGACGGCCAGCCCTGAGCTTGTTTAAAGGGCAGCGATGTTCCTGGGAGTAATCACTTCGTCTTCCACCAGGATGAGTTCCGAGGAGGAGGCCTCATCACCCAGCTCAGGTAAGACAGCACGGAATATTTTCTGGATTCGACTGATTCTATTTAACACCGTCGCTCAACACAGTTCATTGATTGCTATAAATTGAATCAATTGGGCTGGGAAATGTTTACATATTTTTATGATTATTTTTGCAAGTAGTAGGGGTTTTGGTGATGGTATGGGGGTACTGGTGATGGTGTGGGTAATTAATGTCTCAGATAGGAAAGATGCTTAAGCTTGAACTTCTTAAAAAAGAAAAAAGAAGAATCAGCTTGCTAATGCAGAAGACTCAGGTTCAACCGCTGGGTCTGGAAGATCCCCTAAAAAAAAGGAAATGGCAACCCACTCCTGTATTCTTGCCTGGGAAATCCCATGCATAGACAAAGGAGTCCGTCCATGGGGTCATAAAAAACCAACCAACCAAACAAACAAAACTTGAACTTCTTTTTTTACTTTTATTTGCACTTACTTTATGCTGAGTTTATTCCTGCACCATAAGGTTTTGCTTCTTCAGTTTCTTCTGGGGCGTCGTTTTCTTCTGTGCAACTATCTGCCCTTTTTAGTAAGATTCGCTGGACAGTGGCAGGAGTTCATGGGGGTTAATCCGACCATGAGTTCTGTAAACCCAGAGGCACACCCTGGGGCTTTGCTCACCTGGATGAGCTCAATGCCCAGTGAGAAGTGCCATCAGATTAGTTCAGGATCACTCTCTGCACGTTAAAGCATTTGTGACAAACACGCAGCACTCTTTAGGGCCCATCAACCCTGTGCCAGCCCTCTCGGCCTGGGCCGTCGGCCACTGGGACGACAGAGGGGCACACATTGCTTCTGCAAGCTGACTTTCTTTCAGAGACTTGCCGGCTTTTCAGATACGCACACTTCAGTGGTCCAGGTAGTGAACGTGAAGATTTGAACCTCTCGATTTGCATGACTTTGTGGGTTTTCTGGTTTGAGTAGCGAACTGTTTTCCGAGATCATCTCAGGCTACTTAACAGAAAAGTTGGAACATATTCTTGCTTTCAGTACTGACAATGACTGTCAAGTGATATAATCAGGAAAACAGACCGCAGGGCAGCCAGATGTTGGGCTGGACAAGGAAATGGCTGGGAGCAGCTTCTTGCTCATAGTTGGTAAAACTGGAGAGACTTCGTAGGTAGGCTCCTGCCTCCCTGTGGCTGAGGGTAGAAGAGGGATAAACCCTGTGCTTCTCCTTATGGTGTTGTATTCAAAGATTTGAAACAAAAGGACTGTTGCTTTTCTATTAAAACAAACCAGATATGTAGTAGAAAGTGAAAAGTGAAAATCGCTCAGTTGTGTCCAACACTTTGTGACCTCATGGACTCTACAGTCCATGGAATTCTCCAGACCAGTATACTGGAGTGGGTAGGCTTTCCCTTCTCCAGGGGATCTTCCCAACCCAGGGATCAAACCCAGGTCTCCCACATTGTGGACAGATTCTTTACCAGCCGAGCCACAAGGGAAGCCAATGGGAGGCAAATGGTGGAGGGTGATGGTTGAGAAGAGTTTCCCAAGGGATTCCTGCTTGCGGTGTGCAGCTCTGGGCTTCCACTGGTGCGGGGTGGGGGTGGCGAGGTCTTGTGGAAGAGTCTGGGGAGCACAAGGTTCCCTGACTCATCCAGGGTCCTCCAGCTGGGACCCTGCAGCCTGGAGCACCTTTGCCTTTCTCCTTCCAGTAAGCCCAGGTGCTGAGGTGCATACTTTTACGAACGATAGCCTGAGGGGCTGCTCTCTGTCACCTCCTCTCCTGGGCGCTTACCAGCTTCTACGGACAGGGAAGACCATGTCTGCCCTCTGCCCTCTGTGGTCTCCAGAGGGCACAGTGCCACCTGGGAGCGCTCTGCTTTGTTGAAACCAGGAGCTGCATAAGCAACTGAAGAACAAGGAAAGAATGAATGAGAAACTGGCATTCCTAATTTGTGGCTGAGCAGGCAGCTGATTAGATTTCTTTTTAGAAGTGAAAATCACGGGAGAGTTTGGCCTGACCTGGAGGTATTTCCTGAAAGAAGATGAGAGGGAAGAAACTCAAAACCATCCCTTTTAGGCAAGTTTCCTGATGAGACCACACACAAGTACAGAAGGAGGGTCTTCTGAACATCCTGACCCTAAAGAGGAAACCGTGTGGATCGCTGCCAGCCATTTGTCCTCACGTGCCAAGTCTAAGTTGACAGTGAATTGCTGACCAATTTAGTTCTGCCTGTTATCTTTTTTCATCAGTAACAGCAGACTCAATTATTACCCTCTAAGATTTTTCCAGAGGCATCAGCCCCTGAACTTCTGACAATAAGGAAATATTAATTGAGAGAGTGAAAATAGAGCTGTTAAACAATAAAATGAAATAATTACAGTATGTGAAGGATATTGTGTTATAAGTACATCAATCTGTTGCAATCGAATTATCAAAGAGGCTTCTAATTCCCAGAAGAGCTGTGCTGTGTCCCAAGGCCGTGTTAGGTGAACCTTTGTTCCTTGGGCATTATGTCCTGGTCTGGATGCTTCCCAGGTTTGTACTGTGTCTGGGACTGTCTGGGGTCATTAGCTGTGTCCATGCTCTTTGTGGGAAGTGTTTAACAGAGCAGAATTTGGATCAGCATGCTTCCTGAGTACCAATTCTGGTTGTGCCCAGATTTTCTCTATGACTTGAAGCCAAACAGGAAAACTTGTCTGCCCTTTTGTTTTCCCGTTTGGCAAATTAGGAACACGTTAATTCTCTGCCAAATGTCTCAACACCTGAATACAAAGAAACTTTAGACCTGAGGGGTTATTAATAGTCTATCTGTTGTATTTCCGTCCATGGTGGGGCGGGGGGGGGGCCGCAGGTATATTTCAGCCCTGAGTCACCCGTGAGATTTGGCAGAGAATCCTGACACTTGCAGCATAGATTTTATTTCTCCAGCTGCTTCTGTGGCCTGGTTTAATTTTATCTGCTTTTGGTCATCCTAAGCACTGCATAGACTGGTTCAGTGCAAGGATATGACCTCCCTAATCTTATTCCCACTCTTGGCAGATAATCCAACTCTGGTCTTCCTAAGAAGATAGAGGCTGATTTGGATGAATTGAACTTGCTCATTCTTCTCATTTTCACATTGATGCATCTCCATCTCTGTCGTTTTCTCCTAGTTTCAGATAAAAATTGAGGAGTGAGGGGTCGGGGGGGGTCCTCTCTTCCTCCCCCGCAGAGCTAACTCTCTCCCCTGTCCCCTTGATCCCTCCCTTCAGCTGCTCCTATTTTACTATTCACTGCTTCTACTACCTACCTCTTAGGTCTCCTTTGCAACTGTTTTGAAACACGTCCAAGCTGTATTCTATTTTAAAATCACACAGCAACACCAGAGTGCCTTTCTTGACCTTGCTGTCTCCTCTAGTCTCTTTATCGCCTTCCTTTTGGAGCAAGATGTCTTCATTCCCTCTCTCCACATAGTTCCTAACTCTGTAGTCTAGCTTCTTTTTCCTGTTGAAACTGCATTTTCGGAGGTCACCTGGGTGCCCATGTATGCCCAAAGAGGGTTTTGTTTTAGCCTCATTCTTATTTCCTCAAGGCATCCATTTTCTCTCCCTCTGCTTTGTCTTCCAAACTTCCACTCTGATATACTTCAGTTTATATTTGTCCACCTGTCTCCCAGTTAGATTTCCCAAACTTGCCCACTGCCCAGTATCATGGCTAAGGGTCTAAGCTGTGAGCCCACCTGTGGTTGAATTCTAACTCTGCCACTAATTAACCATGTGACCTTGAGCAGGGTCAGCTCTGTGCCTCAATTTCCCCATTATGAAAATAAGGATCAAAATTAAGACTACTAACCTAAGAATCAAACAAGATAGTCTACACACTATCTACCCCAATGTTTGGCACTCAGAAATACTAAATAAACATTACCTATTAGCGTAACCATAAGCTCCTAGAACTTTAAAAAAATAGAACTTTTTCCTTTCTCTCACGCGTTGCCCAAGTTACCCAACACACACCCAGACAGTAAATAATTATCAACAAATAGATTTATGCTCTTGGGTGGAGGGTCCAGGGAAGAAAGAATGATGGAAGAGAGGCTCTTTAATTGCGCAAGTACTATTTATACACAGGCTGTTTTGTTTGGCTTAGTTTTCCCAATAAATCATTTACATTATTGAGAGTTCAAATCAGTCCTTTCAGGACCTGTTTGCTGGGCAGGAAGGGGCATCAACAGTCAACGCTCTGGCTGGTAGTGCAGCAATCAGTCACAATGAAGCCGCTTGGCCGGGAACACAGTGTCCCGTCCTGAGATTCAAAACCGCTCCAACTGGATTAGGGAGGGGAGGGAAGCGCCGCAGCGGCGGCCGTGCGCGGGGGCTCCCTGGAACCGGTCCACTGAGTGATGCCGCCATCTAGTGACCGCGGCCGGGAGCGCGGCTGGGCAGGGCCGTCTCATTCCGCGCAGGCGAAGGAGCCTCAGAATTGCAGTCCTTTCTTTAGAAACTGTGGGTGGGACTCGGAGTGAGGGGCGAATAAGGGGCGAACACAGCACAGAGAGGTGGAAAAACACCTCATCCCGGTCTGGGGAAGGAAAGGGTACAAGGGGGCTTGTGTCCACCTAGGACAACGTTGTGGTCATCAGAGGTCGGTCCCCTCCCCCACTTCAATCCCATCTAAACTTTGATTTGTTTTGTTTTTCCTCATCTGAGTCTCACTTTCCAGCACTCTGCGCTGACCCGTTATCCTGAACAGACCCTGCTTCCCGTTTCCTTTCTTCTATGTTAGGAATTCAGGGCTGGGAAGATTGAGCCGAGTCATCCCATCTGGCGGCTACCCCAGGAACAGCAGCTCTGCGCGGTGACCCGGGCTCCGGCCGCACCTGCCGCATCGCCACGTGACCGCAGGTAAGGGCCGGCTGCGGGCTGCGGCTGCAAGAGGGCACGCCCCGCTTGCATCCCCAGACCTTTCTGGAATGTCACTTGGGTCACCGTGTCAGAGAGTTGATATTCCCTTTGTAAAACTGTAGTAGGCAATTTGATGAAGACGTTTTTCTTTTCTTTTCACAAACTATGTCAATCTATCTATGACCAATAGATTATAGATTATTATATTAAGATCATTGTATTAAGAGCTTTAGATGGGGGTGGGGTGAAAAGATACTGATGCTTCAACTCAAGTGTCTCTGCGGTGTGTCCTTACCTGGCCAGCACACAGGACATCGTCTAGGTGCTGGATATAGGCTTAGAACACAGTCATGGGAAGTGTAGTTTTGGCATCTGAAACTCCTCTCTGCTAGTAGCTGTTTTAATTTGAGTTGTTTATGGGCTTCCCCAGTGGCTCAGTGGTCAAGAATCCGCCTGCCATGCAGGAGGTGCAGGAGACGCGGGTTCGATCCCTGGGTGGGGAAGATCCGCTGGAGGAGGAAACAGCAATCCACTCCAGTATCCTTTCCTGGAGAATCCCATTAACAGAGGAGCCTGGCGGGCTGCAGTCCATAGGGTCGCAGAGTCGGACACAACTGAAGTGACTGAGCCTACACCCATGGACATAGGTGGTTTATATTACTCTAAACCTCAGTTTCTCCTCTAAAGTGGGCATAAGTAAACATATCTGTCAAGATTATTGTAAAGGTTAAATGAAATAAAACAAAGACTTCTTATTTGAGAGATTGGGAATGGATTTTAGAGAGCTTATGGTTGAAGGAGTGAATTATTGATATAAAACATGATGTTGATATAAAATATGACATCAAATATTTTACCTTAAAAAGTAGAATTTCCCAGTCTTTAATGTGGGGCCATTGCTTTTTCTTTGAACGTAGAATCCTCCAGGGGGTGTTTTTTGAGCTTTTTTGCATAAGCCACATGCATAAGACTGCATCTGTGAGGTCTAGATGGGTTTCTTTCAATGTAGTGAGAACTTAAAGACATGTGGGAAGACTCAGGTAAAATCACTTTCTGTACAAACATCTCAGTTCCAGTAAATCATTCCAGATTATTAACACTGTTTTCAAACTTCTGTCCACCCACACAAATCTTAATTGGACAGCATTTTTTTTTTTTTTAGCCACTTCCCATTGTTGAAACCTCCCAAAATATTCAATTTTGCTTTCACAGAAACAACTCCCTTTCTCTGAATTTCATCAGTTTCTATCATAGTTAAAATTCACAGTTACAGTAACAAGTACAGCTGTTATAAACTGATTCTTGGTAAGCATATGAAGACTAACGCAGCAGAAGTTAAGTGAGCACTATGAGCCGCAAGCACTGGTGGGTACCATTCGTAGAGGGCCTGCAGAATATGGTTAACCTGGCGGGTTGGTTCAGTAGAGGTCAGCTAAACAGCCTCTCCTGCAGTGTCTACAAAGTGCTAAATATATTGTCTAGCGTACACAAGTGTCCAGTAGTGGTAGCTACTAATATTATTGTTATCATTAATAACTTCAGTGTTGGAAGGATTGTTGCAAACCTAAAGTTTCTTTCCCTCTCCCTCATTTAGCAGATAAGAATTTTGGTCTTCATAATATAGCTTTTAGTTTTAATGAGTTAAAAGATTATTGATTATAAACCTAACATTTTGAGTCAGAAGGAATTTAATTTGCAAAGGCATTTGGGAGTTAGCCTAAAGGGCAAAACTCATCTAAGTCACCCCAAATGCATGTCTGAAGACCAGGCAAGAACACAACGGGGCCATGAAGACAAGCTGCAGGGGCGCCGTGACGGTGAAACTGTCCCCATTGGGGGCAGGTCATCAGCACAGAGGGAAGGACTTCCCAGAGGGGGAAGAATTCATTGAAGGATGTGCACAGGGGTGAACAAAACTCCAAGCAGAGCCTGGCCTTAGGCTCAAGGCGTCCAGGTGTCCTCCGGACTGAGCGGACTCAGGCATCTGAGTCACGCAGCAGAAGAACCCAGCTCTCGTAGCGAAGAACGGCTGTTTGGGAGCCATTGGGCTTATGGGTGGAGTTAGGAACACCTATGGAGAAGGAAATGCAACCCACTCTGGTATTCTTGCCTGGGAAATCCCATGGACAGAGGGGCCTGGTGGGCTATGGTCCATGGGGTTCCAAAGAGTTAGACGTGACTTAGCGATTAAATTGGAGAAGGAAATGGCAACCCACACTCCAATATTCTTGCCTGGAGAATCCCGTGGACAGAGGAGCCTGGTGGGCTGCTGTCCCTGGGGCCGCACAGAGTTGGACACGACTGAAGCGACTTAGTGTGCATGCATGAACACCTAAGTCTTCAAATCCACATACTCTGTTTCTTCATAGTTTGTTTATAACATTCCTCTTGGAGATCCTGTCTTGCAGCAGGTGGAGATGATCCTTTTGTTTGATTGGTTTGGGTTGAAAGGGCTTAATTTGAGGAGAGGAGGAGGGAGGTAGGCAGCAAGGCAGGTGAGTGGAGGGAGGCGTTTGAGAGGCCACAAGCTCGGGAGACAAAACTCAGCTGAAGGGCTCAGAATCCCCAAAGTAACTTTTATGTTTGTTGTATTTTTTAAAGCAAACCTTTAATTTAAGAATAGTATCCAAGAGATATGTTCAAATCATAGCCTGTACAGCTCGGCCTGATTTTAATTTCATTTTGAAAGAGAATTTCAATGTGCAGCCTTAGGTAAGTGGAGTTTGCCACTTCTGGAGTTGATTAATTTCCTCCTGAATATTCTGGAAGTTCTTCTACGCCAGCTGTGTGGACCGTCACCAGGCATCTTGTAAATGGGATCAGGCCCTCTGCTCCGTGGAACTCTGATCCCATAATTATAGAGCAGGCCCAGCACTTCTAACAAGCGCTCTGGGGCAGCCAACCTGGTGAGAAATGCTTTGCTTTCCCCGCCCCAAAGATGGAGATGAGCCTGACACTTCCAGATTAAGCGAGATCACAGTTTTTCTCTTGTGCTGGGGAGGTGGGAGTTGGTGAGCTACTGTGGGGCCCTGTGTTTTTCTAAACAGAACTGAATCCCCCAAGCGGGTGCTCAACCTCACGTACTTTGCTCAGCTTGAGAGCCTTCCACGGCCTTAAATTCTATTAGATGTGCCTCTTAAGAAATGACAAGGCTGGGACTTCCCTGGTGGTCCATTGGCTAAGAGTCTGCCTGCCATTTCAGGGGAAACGGGTTCGATCCCTGGTCTGGGAGGATCCCACATACCATGGAGCAGCTAAGCGTGTGTGCCACAACTTTTGTGCTTGTGTACTGTGCTCTAAAGCCCAGGAATCAAAACTACTGAAGCCCATGCACCCTAGGGCCCTCGAGCCACAGCTGGAGAGTAGGCTCTGCTCACTGAAACTGGAGAAAACCTGCCTACAACAATGAAGACCCAGTGTAGCCAAAAATAAATAAATAAATAAAATTTTAAGAAAGAGGTGAGGCCTTTCCCTTCTGAGGCCTGGGGAAGTGGCCTGGGTGGTTAAAGCCTTCAGCCGTGCTGTGCTAATCCTGCAAGAGAGGCCAGAGTGAAGACCAGGGAAGCAGGTTGGCTTTCCTTCCTTCAGGCATGATGGGGAGAAGCTTCAGGTATGATTTTCTTATGCCGCAGAACAGGGACACCAGCTATTTATTACTGAGGCCTGTGCCCTCCTTGGGGAGTGACCATCAGCTCGAGGGAACTTTCTTCTTCTAAGCTCTGCATACCCACAGCTCAGCGCCCATCAGCTCCAGTCCAGAGCATTCAGTCTGAGGAGTGGCAGCTTCCTTTGATACAAAAGGTTGTGTCCAGAAATCCCCCAGAAAGGAACAACCAAACATTTTTTTGTTTTTTTGCCTCAGTGTAAATTTTTAAATCCCTTCATTCTGGAAGAGGATGACATAGTAATACTGTGGTTTCTGTTTTTAAAGGCCCTGGATCTCAAAGTGTGGTGGTGCCTGGACTGGGAACATTCCAGCATCCCTTGAGAGCTTGTTACAAATGCAGACTGATGGGTCTTGTTTCAGGTGTACAGAATCGGAAACCCTGGGGACGGGCTCTGGGAATCTGTGTTTTAACAGATCCTCCAGGTGATTCGGACATGCACTTGGGTGTGAGAACCACTGGCTCAGTGTGAAGTGTATGAGAACGCCTTTATTCAAGCACCAAAAACCATCTTGCTGGGGCACTTCCCTGGTGGTCCAGTGGTTAAGACTCCACTCTTCCAATGCGCAGGTGTGGGTTTGATCCTTGTGGATCAAACATGCCATATTGCAGTAAAAAAAAAAAAATCTTGCTAGTTAGTGGGAGTGCAGTGTTCTGGGGGGTTTGGGGGTCCCTCATTGCAGTGGTGAGGGGAGGTGTGCTGTCCAGGGATGAAGAAGCAATAGAGACAGGGGTTACAGGGTGAAGAGGTGTTTTCATGGGTCTCCTGAGTGTCTTCTGACTAAGAGAGCATTACTGAAACCACCTTGGGTTGGGGTAGGGGGGCAAAGATGATGGAGAAACCAAATCCCCGTGTACCTCCAGGTCACAGAGTCAAATGTTCCGAAGCATGGCTGTTTAACAGGACTGGATTCTAGCAGTCACCTGCATTAAAAATAAATTCAAAACTCCAGCAAAATTAGCAGGGCCAACTTGTCCTGGCTTGCCCAGGACTTTTCGGCTCTTAGCTCTGAAAGTCCCGTGTCCCGTCAGGGCCAAGCCCCAGTGTGTTTTTTTGCACACCACCAATCTATTCTCCAGTTCCTCCATGGGTACTGACTGGGTACCCCACAATTCAATTCCATTTAGTTCAGTTCAGTTCAACTCAGACACTACTTGGAGATAGCATCAGATCCCACAGGCTAAGGGCTCAGTCCCCATACTTTAGAGGCCGATCCCAAGTCCAGGTTGTCACCAGGCTTGTGACCAGCCAGCTGTAGACTGAAGGTTCCCACAGCCCACTCCTTGGGTTCGATTAATTTTCTAGAGCAGCTCATAAAACTCAGAGGAACATTTTACTTCCTGAATCACTGGTTTATTATAAAAGGATATAGCTAAGAAACAGCCAGATGGAAGAGATGCACAGGGCAAGATGTGGAGAAAGGGCAAGGAGCTTCCCTGCCTCTCTAAGTACACAACCCTCCCTAAAGCTCCATGTGGTTACCGATCTGGAAGCTCTCCATTCTTTTGGGGTTTTGTGGAGGCCTCTTTACCTAGGCACGGTTGATCAAATCATTCACCACTGGTTACTGAACTCAATCTCTAGCCCTTCTCTCCTCCCAGGAGAAGAGGAGGTGAGACTGAAAGTTCTAGGCCTCTGATCACTGGATTGGTTCCCCTGACAACCAGCCCTCAACTTTAAATGACTTAGGGCCACTTTATTAGCATAAGAGAAGATGCTTTTATGGTTCTAATCACTTAGGGAATTCCAAGAATTTTAGGACTTCTGTGCCAGGAATAGGGCCAAGACCAAATATATGTTTCTTCTTATAAATCACAATATCACCAGGGCAAAACAAGATGATTGGTCACTAGTCTATTCGGTAACTGCATATTGGAATTACTTGGTGAGTTTTTGAAAAATACTGATTCCAAGGCCAACCTCCAGAGATGATGGTAGACTTGGTCTGGGGTGTAGACAGAGCATTAAATGTTTCAAAGTTCCTCAGGTGATTCCAAGGGTTAAGAACCACTGTAGCTACATGCCTGTCATTTCTCCTACTTAAAAACCAAAACAAGAGTTAATGGTTTTGACGAATCTGAACTCCTACTGCACACTATGCACAAAAATTGACTCAAAATGGATGAACAGTCTAAGAGTTAAAACCATAAAAACCTTAGAAAACATAGGGGGTAAATATTTGTGACTGGATTTGGTAGTGAATTCTTAGATATAACACAGAAAGCCTGAACAACAATGACAACAAAAATGGATAGACTTTGTTAAAACTAAAAACTACTGTGCATAAAAAACATTATCAAGAAAATAAAAAGACATTGTACCAAATGGGAAAAAGTATTTGTAAATCAAATGTCCGATAAGGGTCTGTGCTATGCTCAGTCGCTTCAGTCATGTGTGACTTTGTGACCCCATGGACTGTACCCATCAGGCTTCTCTGTCCATGGGATTCTCCAGGCAAGAATACTGGAGGGGTTGCCATGCCCTCCACTAGAGGATCTTCCTAACCCAGGGATCGAACCCACGTTTCTTAGGTCTCCTACTTTGGCAGGCGGGTGCTTTACCACTAGTGCCATCTGGGAAGCCCTTGATAAGGGTCTAATATCCAGAGTATGGAGCTCCCCTGGTGGCTCAGATGGTAAAGAATCCTCCTGCAATATGGGAGACCTGGGTTGGATCCCTGGGTTGTGAAGATCCCCTGGAGGAGGACATGGCAACCCACTCCAGTATGCTTGCCTGGAGAATTCCCATGGACAGAGGTGCCTGGCAGGTTACAATCCATGGGGTTACAAAGAGTCAGACACAATTGAGCCACTAAGCACACACACACACACACATCCAGAATATGTAAAGAACTCTACAACTAAAAACCAAAAATGGACTGTAGCACACCAGGTTCTTCCGTCCATGGGATTCTCCAGGCAAGAATACTGGAGTGGGTTGCCATTTCCTTCTCCAGGGGATCTCCCCGACCCAGGAATCAAACCCGGGTCTCCTACATTGCTAATAGATTCTTTACCGATTGAGCTACGAGGGAAGCCCATAAAGAATCACTATATGACTCAGAAATTCTACTCCTGGGTATATACCCAAAGAATTGAAAGCAAACGCTCAAACACTTGTACACCATTGTTCATAGAAGTGCTATTCGAAGTACCCAGAAGGTGAAAACAACTCAGTGTCCATCAAAAGATGAATGGATAAGGAAATGTGGCCTTTCCATACCATGAAATATTACCTAGACACGAACAGGAATAGTACCAGTACATGCTACAATGTGGATAAACCTCAGAAACATCATGCCAAGAGAAAGAAGCCAGACCCAAAAGGCCATAATATTGTTTGATTCCATTTATATTAAATATCCAGAATTAGGTAAATTCATAGAGACAGAAATCCAATTAATGGTTGCCAGGACTGGGGGGAGGGCAGAATGGTGATTTCTTAATGGGTATGGGATTTTCTTTGATGAAAACGTTTTAGGACCTGATAAAAGTGGTGGTTGCACAACGTTATTAAAATAGTTAATTGTATGTTATATGGATTTCATCTAAAAAGAAATCAATGGTTTACTCATATCTAAATTAAAACTAAATTAAATTTAATTATATAATTAAACTAATCAAATTTAATTTAATATTACAATTAAAACTAAACTCTCTAGTCTGTCCTTCATGGCTGGCCTTTAACTACTTCCTGTTGCCTTATCTTTTACCACTTTCCTGTTTTAATTGTTATTATTACTTCTCCCATGAAACATACCACATGGAATCCCACTGGAATCTTGATGTGTGCAGTATGCTTCAGCCTTTCCTTTAAAGCTCTCTTGCATGCAGTGGGGTGTCTCTACCAGCACTTCCAGCGCATAGTCTTTTCTTATCTCCTGTAGCTTCCAACTTTGCATCCTTGCCCTGAAAGCATGGTACTCAGGACTGGCAGCCTTGATGTTACCTGGGAGTTTGTAAGAAAGGTAGGAAACCCCACCCCAGACCCACTGAGTCTGAATCCGCATTTTAACAAGTTCCTCTGATAACTCACGTCTGAGAAGCGCTGGTTTACACCAGTGGGTCTCAAACCAGGCTGCAGATCAGAATCACTTTGCAAGCTGTATTTATTTATAATGTATTGGGTTGGCCAAAAGTTCATTTGGGTTTTTGGCCAACCCAATGTATTTTAAATAATATACACACGTGGTAAAATTGCAAACTGTATATAAACAAAGAAGAACAAAGAGCATGGCTCAGCACCTGGTTCTTCATGAATAAGCCCTAACCCACTGCAGTCTTTGACCGAGGGTGCGCCCCCAGAGGTGGTATCTCACCGTGGTTTTGATCTGTATTTCCCTGATGATTTGAGATGCAGGTGCTGCACTTTTTATCTTCTGATGTGACTGGTCCATCCCCTTGGTGACAGGTTCCCCAGGACAAACCTCAAGGATGCTGCTGCTTTATAGCCTTACCCTGGCACAAGGCTTTGAGTGTCTGTGGCTCATATGATGATTTGTTCTTTTTTTAGTTCCATGGACCAAACACCGGGAAGAATGCTGGGCCAGCCCCTTTCCAGCCCCACCACCCAGCCCAAGAAGAAAAGCACATCATTGATGTCTTTCTTTTCCAAGGTCTGAGACAAATTATTTTGAACAATTGGGCTGTCTCAGCAGCTACTTGTGATATGTGTGCTGCGGATTCCTTCTACTGAGGTGCCTCTTCTGAAAAAAAGTTTGATGGCAGCTCTTAACACGAATGAAATGTTTATAGGATAACAAGAAGATGAGTTGGGAAGAATTTAGCTTGCTGCGAACTTAATGATAATAATATAGAAGAACTGCAATGAATATTCAGAAATACTGATGAGCCTTGGTAATCACACAAACACCAAATAGGGCTATGGGTCTCGTCTCCAGCCCCATCCCACCCCCTCTACTAAGGATAATTAGGATCTTGTCTGGATCTTGCCTGGATCGTGCATTGTCTTGGTTCTGACTCCAACACATTGCCACGTTCTGTGATGCCCAGGACACCAAGCCCTTCTTGGTATCAGGGCTCAAAGCTCTAATATCCTGTCTCTTGCCCTACAGTTAGAGTTTAGTCCTTGAAGTCCAGATTTCTGCATCAGCCACGTGGTGCTTCCCAATATGCATTATTTATGCATTTCTTTTCCTAATCTTCATTGTTCAGATGCTTGCATTCTGGGGTAGGACATATTTCAGGTGCCCTGAAATGCTTGTCGATGTGCTTTGCTAATATTGTCAAAGGCTCTTGAGAGGTTGAGTGAAATGAACACAGAATTAACCCTGGGATTTAGTCATACTGGGGACAGAGAGTGGGGGAAGGGGTATGGGTGCCATCAGCTTGATGGGAGAAGGTGCAAGAAAGAATGGAGAAGAGGAGCTGGAGAAAGTGAGTATAGACATGTTTTTCAAGCTTTAGCTACAAGGTGGAGCAGAAAAACAAGGAAGAGCTGTGGAAGGAAAAAGGTCAAGGAAACCCTTCTTTGGGACTTGGGGAACACAGCTTCCCCTGTCCTATGAAGATCGGGCTTCTCAGATCGCATGAACATTCCTAAAGCCCCATTTTCTCAGTTCTGTCACATCCACAGCTGCTCAGACACCCCTCTCTGTAATCCCCCCAAACCTACCTCAACATAAGCTCTGCATCATTTTTCTCCACCCCTTTTTCTCTTCCTCCATTCTTTTCTCCAATATGTAGATTAAACAATATATTCCCAGCAAAAGCCAGGTGTCTTTAGGTGGAGAAAGGAGGAAAATTCAGCAGCAAAACAGGTTTTTCTTACAGGGAGGGATTAGGGTTGGTGATGAGTAGGGTGTCACTCTGAACACTCTTAAATCAATGTATTTTTGACCCACCACCTAGGTCTCTTGGAATCTGAGGCTCCAGAAGCAGGAACCTTTGAAGAACGTGTTTTTCATCTTGGCAGAGACAGCCCGGGACCCCAGTGTTAAAAAGCGTCATATGGTGATGAGAGGCCTGGGAACCATGGCCTGTGAGACCCCGGACAAGGTAGGAAGGGCAGGGGGTCTCGGCCTGCCCTCATGGCCTGGAGTCCCCAGGACTGAGGGTCCACTGCTGTGTAACAGATCTCCATGGCTTGGCATTCGTTATATTGCCGTTTCCTTGGGTCAGGAGTCCAGGTACAGTTCAGCTAAGTCCTCTGCCCAGGGGCCCACAAGGCTGCCATCAAGGTGTGGGCAGGACTGCATTCCTTTCTGAAGCTCAGGGTCATCTTCCAAGCTTTGGGAACTGTTGGAAGAATTCAGTGCTTTCCGGTTGTAGAACTAACGTCCCTCTTTCCTTGCTGACTGGCCGTCCTCGGCTCCCAGAGGCCGCCCTCACACAGCATGGCAGGTTAGTTCTTCACAGTCAGCAGGAGAGTGTCTCCCCGTCCTGTCTGCCATGGGATCTAAGGGAACCATGGGAACAACGAGCATCACCCTGTGACATTTGAGAGGTCAGAAGCTCTCAAAGTCACTGGCTCCTTCCACCCTCAAGGGCAGGAGACTGTGCAGAGGCTCATGTGACTCTGTGAGCCTCTGGGGTCAGCTCCCCCCCCTCATGGGTCAGCTCAGGGTCATCATTCCTCAGTATCATCAGCCTTGGGATACAGAACTGCAGGCAAGGTTAACACATGGCTGGATATCACCCTCCGGTGAGTTTAATTTTTCTAAGAATTTATGTTTGTTTAGGAAAAGGTGTTTTCCCCACTTCTTCCTTCAGCATCTGTCAACTTCAGTGACCATTTCGTCTCTTCTTCTGTCAAAGTCCCCAGTAGGCCACAGCCTCACCCACCCACAGGTCAGGCTCCAGACTGCTCTTTCTGTTCTTTCAAGGCTGAGCTGGGCTCTTGGGTCAGATTGGTGAAAGCATTTGTTATTTTGCTGAGACTTATTGCATCCCGTGCTAAAGAAAGCCATGACCTCTTAGTCCAAGCCCCAGGTGATTGGATGATTAGAAGTGGACTTGCTTTCCAACCCATGCGGAGCGATTCCTGTGCTGCTAATACTTTCCAAACCTTGCTAACAGGTGAGAAAGTATAAGAAGATTGTCCTAGACCTGCTGGTGCACGGTCTGTATGACCCAGTGAGTTCTGAAGTCATCCATGAAAGCATGAAGACCCTGACCATCATCCTGGGAAAGATGCAGGGGAAAGGCCTGGGCTCCTTCTTCATAGACATCACCCTCCAGACCCGGACTCTGCTCGATGATGTAAGTGAGACAACGCGGGAAGATTCCAGGTTCTTAAAGTCAAAGTGGGCCTCGGGTGACGCGTTGCTCAGGAAACAAGGCCTCTGTTATTTGCTATTTATTAAGAAATTGTGGCTCAGCTGGTAAAGAATCTGCCTGCCATGTGGGAGACCTGGGTTCGATCCCTGGGTTGGGAAGATCCCCTGGAGAAGGGAATGGCTACCCACTCCAGTATTCTGGCCTGGAGAAGTCCATGGACTGTATAGTCCATGGGATTGCAATGAGTCGGACATGACTGAGCGGCTTTCACTTTCAACTTTCTTGTTGAGAGACTGGTACTGTGCTGGGGGTTATGGAAGACATATAAATACATGTAGGATTCCGTCACCACCCCTCAAGGAGTGTTCATCGTAATAGAGCCGTGAGTATATGCACACTTAACGATGATGACGCCCACGTGTGTTCAATGGTTTCTTACAAATGTGATGATCAGAGTAGTTCATGTTTAGTGAGCTCTGCACACAGCTCAGCTGTGTGCAGGCATGTCGCCAGGCAGTTTACATGGATCGTCTCATCTTCATGATAACCCAGTGAGGCAGGCGCTGTTATCTTCACTTTATGGAGGAGGAAATCCAGGCCTAGAAAGGTTAGGTAATTTGCCCAGGGACCATGAGCAAGTCAGTGGATATGAAACTAGGCCCTCTGCCCAGGGCCTGAACTTTTTTTTTTTTCTGTTTTTAAATTTTTTTTTATTTAAATTGAGTTCTGTTTTTATTTAGGAATAGTTGATTTACAATGCTAGTTTCAGGTATCCAGCATAGTGATTCAGTATTTTTATAGTTCATACTCCATTAAAAGTTGTTACAAGATAATGGCTGTAATTCTTGGTACAATATATCCTCGTTGCTTATCTATTTTATTATTTTAGTTTTTAAAATTGATTTTTCATTGGAGGATACTTGCTTTACAATCAGGGCCTGCCCTCTTAACTGCTGGGTGACAAGGCAGGCTGAACGAAAAGTGCATGGACACAGAACGTGAGGGCTCGGGAGCTGATCAGTTAGCTTACCGTAGTTACACACACACACACACACACACACACAGGCAAGACCTGGGAGCAGGGAGCAGACCTTGCATTTACTCACAGAGCATCTTGCATGAGTCCCACACACCTGATTCCTCAGGAGTAACTCCGTGAGAGCCAGGTGCCTGCACCCCATGGGAGGAAGGGAAACCCGCAAAGTATGGAGTTTGAAGATTATGAGTAGCTGCTGGGACGTTTGCCTCCCCTCCTGCTCAGGGAGACAGAGAGGCCTGCGCTCTGGGATGTGAACCAGGGCTCTCTGGGGTGGGGAGGGAGGTCTCCGCTCCACCTCCCTGAAATATTAAGCAGGTATCTCCAGGGAGGTGTCTCTAAGTCTCTCTGGAGGTGCATCTTAATCGCCAGGGCTTGTTTGCCATGTGATCTTGAGGGTGGAGGTACAGCATAAGCCTTTGTTCTAGAATTCCAAGCATGAGAGTCCCTGAAAGGAGTGTTCAGCCTTAGGGAAGAAGGGAGGGATTTTTTAAATAGGACCGGGGATCGGGATATCAATCCTAATTTATCAAGTCTCAGGAATGTCATTGAACACACGTGGGCTTCAACGTCATCAGTGTATATATACTCACAGCTCCATCACAGTGAACCCTCCTGGGTGGGGCGGGGTGGGGGGATGGATGATGGAATCCTATGTGTGTTTGAGTGAGTGAAGTTGACTCTTTGCGACCCCATGGACTGTAGCATACCAGGCTCCTCTGTCCATGGGATTTTCTACACGGTGCTCAAAGATGGGTCTTGAAAGAGGGAGGATTCTTTGTGCACATCAGCAACCATGGTGCCAGCAAACTGGATTTCCTCCAGAGGAGAGGAGCAGTTAGGCGTTAAAGTCATGAGTGTGGGGGGCGCAGGAGGAGGAGCTGGGGAGGACGAGGACTTCGAGGGCCTCAGGGGAAACTCCTCAGTCTCCTTTCCAAGCACATTTGCTTTGCGGGGGTACTGCTGCAGACCCTCCCGTGGGGGTGTTGTGTAATACATAAAACAAACACTTAAGGACACCGTATCTGAGAGGTGAAAAATGGAATTCCAAGAAGTTTCTGGCCCCACGTTTCTTGGTTAAGGGCGTATGAACTCTTTTTATCAGCTACATCTTGTGACTAAGGAAACTGAGGCTGCGGGGGTCAAGGAACTCGCCCCGGGCCTAGCTTTAAGGAGTAAAGAGGTAACCCATTTTCTCATGCAATCATTTTTTAAATCTGATCGTTTTAAGTGATCAGAGAGCCCTCGTCATGGTAAACCTGGGGATCCTCGTGGGGAGCTCTTTCTGACAGTTTGTGACTCTGTCAGCATTCTTCCCTGCCTGCCTGTGCTGTGTCCCCATCAGATGATTGGCAGATTCCCGGGGGGACAGACACCCCCTTACACATCTCTGTACCTCTCATAGCATCAGGGTAGTGCTTCAGATAGAGCCAGGACTCAATGAATGCTAGCTGAATTGAATTAAACACACACATACTGGTAGAACAGTGGAGAAAGTGCAACACTAAAGCAATTTCTGTATGTGTCACACGTGCGAAAAACTGTTTCACAAGAGATCAGTGGTGTCCAGTCTTCCTGAATGTCTGTGGCCCCGCAGTTCTAGGTGAGGAGGCCCGTCCCAATCTGGTTCCCTCTGGTTCACCTGGAGCTGGTGAGGATCAGGAAACATTGATATAAAAATTCCTTCACCATCAAGTCAGGAGACTGGGTTACACTCTGGTTCTCTGTTCCCTCATCCTGTGACTCTGGGCAAATCCCTGCTGTCTCCCCACCTGGACAGGGAAATGCTTGGACCAGACAGCTCCTTGGGGAGACAGAGAAAGGACTGAAGCCACTGACTTGGAGTCAGGGACACACCAGGTGATCAGATCCAGAGCTGGAGAGCTGGCAGGATGTTAGGAAAGAAACAATGATTTCTGCTGCGTGTGGGAGAATTCAGACCAAAGTAAAGAGAGATGGCCTGGCAAAAATGCTGGGAGTATTAACAGGGAGTGGGTCAAATGAATTATGACACAGACCTCCCCACCCCCCAAAAAACCTTTTTTTGGATTGATACAGAAAAGAACTCCCAGAGAGATTGATGAAAAATCAAGGTGCCTAACAGAAAAGAACTCCCAGAGAGATTGATGAAAAATCAAGGTGCCTAACAGTGGAATGGCCCATGTCCATTTGTGTAAAAAATGCAGGAAAGGGATATATAATAATATATATTTTATTTTTCCTTCTTAATTTTCCGGAGGGCTGTGTACAAAATATATGAGTTTGTGGGGAATGAACTTTGGTGGCAGGTGGAGAAGTGTAGGAAGGAGACTTACTTTTTTTTTTTTTATAAACCTTTTTGGTTTATTTTGAATTGATCACACCTGGGTCTCCTGCATTGCAGGCAGATTCTTTCCCATCTGAGCCACCAGGGAAGCCCATAATACTTGGTTATTTTGAATTTTGAACGCCTTAAACATTGTCAATCTCCAAAACGTTAAATAATGAAGAAAACATCTGAGGAGCTCAGAGTAGCCACAGTGATGCCCGAGTCTGCTGGTGGAGAGCCTCAGCACAGACTCAGGGGGTCTCCTCTCCATCCCCCAGCCCAGCCGGCTGAGTGCTGAGACGGGAGGTCAGGGCCCACCTGGAATGTGCAGGGAACAGGGCTGTGCTGTCCCGTGATGCAGCTGTTCATGGTACTGACCGGGGCTCATTGTTCTGTTCATGGGGGACCCACAGGAGAATGACAGCCTGAGATACTCGGCCTTTGTCTTGTTTGGGCAACTGGCTGCCCTTGCTGGACGGAAGTGGAGGAGGTTCTTCACCCGTCAGGTGAAGCAGACTCAGGACTCCCTCCTGACCCACTTACAGGACAGGAATGTCCAGGTGGCGAAGGTAAGTCTGAGCCTCTCCGGGGAACCGCCTGAAACTGCGACACTGTTTGCCGAGGGAGCGGGGAGGCAGCCCTGCTGAGTCAGGATGCCGAGCCCTCAGCTGCGGCCAGTTCCGTCGTGGACGGACGCTCAGAGGAGCATCCGAGTGAGTCCTGGAGAAAGTGCCTCTCTGATGCCTGATTGATTCCTCTCTGAGCAGGGGTGTTATTTTCCATCTTCTCCTGCCCTGCCTGCCTGGTCCAGGCCCCTGTCATTGCCAGATACAGTCAGGATAACGGAGAGGGGGCGGGGGGGGGGCTGGCTGACTCTCTGGGGCAGTGGCTCCTCTCAGAGGAGATTGGCTCACGCCCAGCTAGCTTTTGTCACCACACCTGGTTCAGATTTCCCACCTGGTTCATATTTGGCTTCTTAGCTGCCTATGAAAAGTGAGACGTGTGTTAATCGCTCAGTTGTGTGTGACTCTTTGTGACCCCATGGACTGTAGCCCACCAGGCTTCTCTGTCCATGAGATTCTCCAGGCAAGGATATTGGGAGTGGATTGCCATTCTCTTCTCCAGGGGATCTTCCCGACCCAGGGGTTGAACCCGAGTTTCCTGCATAGCAGGCTGATTCTTTACTGTCTGAGCCATGAAACTTTTGTTTCATTTTTGAAGAAAATCTGTTCTAACGCGGTCGGCTCGACCTCAGGGCTGCTATAGAGCAGGTGAGAGTTTCAAAACCATCAGGAGCAAGTGAAAGTCGCTCAGTTGTGTCTCTGTGTCCGACCCCATGGACCACACAGTCCATGGAATTCTCCAGGCCAGAATACTGGAGTGGGTAGCCTATCCCTTCTCCAGGGGATCTTCCCAACCCGGGGATCGAGCCCAGGTCTCCCGCATTGCAGGTGGTGGATTCTTTACCAACTGAACTATCAGGGAAGCCCAGCAAAGGGTTTCACTAAATCACTGATCTTCTTTAAGGCAGTGCATGAGGGAGGGAGAGAGATTGAGATTGAATTTAGGAATCTAGCACGACTTTTTAAAACAGTTTGTTTTTTTAACTTTTTATTTTGTGTTAGGGTATCACCGATTAACAAACAATGTTGTGATAGTTTCAGGAGAACAGCGAAGGAACTCAGCCATACATATACATGTATCTGTTCTCCTCCAAATTCCCCTCCTCTCCAGGCTGCCATATAACATTGAGCAGAGTTCCCTGTGCTACACAGTAGGTCCTCGTTGGTTACCCATTTAAATATAGCAGTCCAGCACTACTTTTGATGAGACAGGAAGGGTTGTGATAAACTCAAGCTTTGCCTTCCCCACCAGTCCCAGGTTATAGACATGGTCATTGCATAAGCATAAATCCTCTCAAAGTTATGTGCCAACCTGGATGGGAGGAATTTGGGGGAGAATGCATACATGTACACGAATGACTGAATCCCTTCTCTGTTCGCCTGAAACTATCACAGCGTTGTTCATCAGTTATACCCCAATACAAAATAAAAAGCTTAAAGTATGAAAAAATAAAAAACATAAGCATAAATCCTTTAAGATTCAAATTTTCAAACTTCCTGGAAGTGACTTTCACACTCTCAGTGGCCCCCAGACCACAGATTGGTGCTTTCCTCTTCCTTGCTTGGGATTATAAAACTCTCGTGTTTTTGACCATAAGGTGGTAATGTTATTTCCCTCAGGCCTGCAAAACAACTTTTCGAGCCTGTTCTCCGTATCTGAGACAAAGCAAGGACTACAGCTTCCAGAATGAGGAGGATCAAAGGAACCCTAAACTCTGCCGGCAGCTGGTGAGTGAGCGAGGGCAGGAGACGTTCTTCCAGTCCCTGCGCAGTCGATGCCGGTGTTAACGCGGAAGGTGGTCGGCACACCAGGGAGTTATCCCCATAAAACAACTCAGGCTGAGAATGTTTCAACTGTAACTGACCCACAACGCAATGTAAATGGCAAAATGCCCAGAGGACTGTGCACAAAATACATTGGCAGTTCCTGTTTAGATCTGTGTGTGTGTGTGTATTAGGTCGCTTAAGTTGTGTCTGACCCCTTGTGACCCTATGGACTGTAGCCCGCCAGGCTACAGGATCCTCCAGGCAAGAATCCTGGAGTGGGTTGCCATGCCCTCCTCCAGGGGATCGTCCTGACCCAGGGACCAACCTGCGTTATGTTTCCTGCAGTGGCAGGCGGGTTCTTTACCACTGGCGCCACCCGTCTTAGATCTCTGGGTGAAAGCCAGGGATGATGCCTCCTCCTCTGAGAACCCGAAAGTTGTTTATCCTCAAGCTCAGCCTTTGATGACCATCTACTCGTTCTAGAGTCGAAGAGGTTTACTGGATCCTTCCCTCACATGTCCCTTTGCCAATTTCTTTCAGAGCCACTACCATCCTGAGCTCCTGCAGTTCTTCTATGCAAATAAAATCCTGTAAACACAGAGCGGCAGGGAGGTGGGTCCAGTGAGCGCATGGCTGGGGGCTGATATTCCCCCTCTTTTAACCCTTCGGATGTTCTGTTGCCTCTGGTAATTGTGACAGAGAATGGGATGTTGGGAGAGCAATTGATGGCAAACTTAAGACCGTGGAATTGTATAGTTGCATCAAAAGTAAATTCTAAATAGCTTATGTCTCACTTTCTTCCACACAAGTTTGATGATAAGGTATGTCCTTTCTTTAAAACTTTTAAAGTATATGTGGATTCAGTGCTTTTTTCTCAGCATTTTTCTTCTTAAGGGTATCTCTGTTGCCAACCTTTCTTTTTAATTTATAAGGCTTAGGAGAGTATTACCTGAAGTTTTTTTTTTTTTTTAATCTGCTATTGATCCTTTGCCATTTGCTATTAATTCCTTTTTTTCTGGTGAGACCTATTTAAAGTTGGCCAAGGTACCAAGAAGTTAGCGTGGAGGGCAATTTCTAGTTGTTCATCATCATCAACAGTGTCTCCAAGATCATTCCAAACAAGAGTTAATAAAAAGAAAAAAAATCGATGAAGCATGTGTTGAAAAACCTCAAGCTAATGGTAATGTGTGGAATACTAATAATGAATAATGTGTATTGAGCATGTTTATAGTTCACTGGGCACTCTCTAAGCACTTTGCAAGTATTATTTAATATTCACAACAAGCTGTGAGAAAGGTTCTATTAGTACCCTCATTTTATAGGTGAGAAAACGAAAGTGAAAGTCGCTCTTTTTGCGACCCCATGGGCTGAGCCCGCCAGGCTCCTCTGTCCATGGAATTCTCCAGGCCAGAATACTGGAGCGGGTAGCCATTCCCTTCTCTAGGAGACCTTCCCAACCTGGGGACCGAACCCAGGTCTCCCGCAATGCAGGTGGATTCTTTACCATCTGAGCCACCAGGGAAGTCTGAGAAAACTAAGGCACAGGGAAATTAACTTACCCAAGATTACCCAGTAATTAATCGAAGTGGAATTCAAACCCTGACTACGGGAGCCTACATTCAGTCAGCACACTGCCTTGTTATGGAATAACTGATGGTTAGAAATGTAAAAAAATAAAACTAATTTTAAAAAACCGCTGCTGTTGCTCTTCTGTTTGACTCAGTTAACTTTTGCTTTTATGTGTACTGAGTATACATTTTTATTAATCATCTCTTAGCTACTATGTCAGCTTTTTGGTGATCAATCATAGTTGTAAGTGGGGTCACATTAGTGTTATAATGAGTTAAATTTCATAGCCCCTCTTATAAAAATCTTATCAATTTATAAAAAGGAAAAAGTCTCATAAATCTTATAAAAAGGAAAATCTCACAGTCCCTCCCACCTTCCCTCTAGCCAGATGGCTTCTCAATCTTCTCCTGGAAATCCTGGTATTTACTGCTGATCTTGGCGTTTGGGTCATACCTGGACCAACTATGTCCAGCCTTGAAAATGGAAAACACAAGAAGGTCACAGATGCTACAGAGGGATCATAATGTCAGTCTGAGCACCAGGAGCTCAGTTTTCTGTCCTAGCTCTCCAAAGACAGGACCGCGTAATACGGACAAGGGGGTGAGATGTGTTCTGGGACAGACAGGCTGTGGGAGGGGGCCAAAGGGGTGGCTGGAGCCAGGCATGAGTGGGCTTTCTTTCTTCCTGTCTTGACGCTTGGATACGTGACAGCAGGAGCTCTAGGGAGTCACCCAGACTCAGGACTGAGCTGCTGAGATGTTTCTGAGCTGAGCTCTCTTCCTTCTCAGATGGTGGCCTATTCAAAACTATGCTGCAAAGTTGCTTGGTTCAGAATCTACTGCAGTTCTAGTCAGTGATCAGTGACTGCGTGAGAAACGACCGCATTCAAACAGGTGGGGGTGGAGGGCAGCAGGCAGATTACACACCGGAAGCACAAACATCTGTGCACTTAATGCCCCTCAGTTGATTAAAGTTGTGGAAAATGCTGTAGAATCACTTTAAGATTTGTGGTATATCGTTACTTTGGTGTCCTGCAGTGAATCAGGCCTCCTGTCCTTGGGTGACTGTCTGCCCTCAAATCGGGGCTGGCTTTGGGACCTGCTTTAACCACGAGCACGTGCTGGCAGGGACACGTGCCGGCTCTAGCCATGCTTTAAGAGCCCCAGCATCTTCCTGGTTTGCAGTCTGGGTGGAGCCAGCTGCCGCATCAACAGCCAGACTACCAGGAAGGAAGAAGAATGGCTGAAGTCTCCATTTTGGAAGGAAGACCAAGGTAACCACATGGAGATGCCACGTGGAGGAGAACTGAGGACCCTTATTAAGGGGTTCCCCCTCTCAAGAAGGTTGTTCTCTTGCTCTCTGGATATGTCCTGCTTGGCCAGTCCCCGCTTCACGCACATGACTATACAATCCTCTTAATTATAAGGCTTAATTATTCTCTGGTAGCTGATGAGCCCACCTGATGTCATTCCCCCCATAAATGGTAGCCTCCTCCGTCCTGGAGTAGAGAAGGAGACTGGGGTCGCAAAGAGTCGGACACAACTGAATCGATTTAGCACACAATCAGGTGAGTGTTGTTTTTTAGTCACTGACTTTTGGGACAGCTTGTGACTCAGCAAAAAATAAATAAATTCTTGTCACTAGTGTTGCCTTTTGGCTGGTTTTGTCCTGCTCTTGATAAGCTGTCTTTGAGTTTAAACTATCCTTCTAGAAAGTTAAGTCATCATGGAATTCCGTGGTGAGAGCAAGGGCCCATGAGTTGTTTTTCTGTCTCTATCTGGTGGTATCTATGATAAGGAAACGGGCTTCCCTTGTGGTTCAGCTGGTAAAGAATCCACCTGCAATGCAGGAGGTCTGGGTTTGATCCCTGGGCTGGGAAGATCCCCTGGAGAAGGGAAAGGCTACCCACTCCAGTATTCTGGCCTGGAGAATCCCATGGATGAGTCGGACACGACTGAGCGACTTTCACTTCACTTCACTTCATGATAGGGAGACATTTGGTGAATGACTGAGTAGTTCCAACCTAGTGGGAGTGGAGTCCAAACTCTGCCATCCCGGGCTCTCAGCCATGGGCTCGCACGCTTCCTTTCCAGCCTCTTCTGTTCCTCTCTCTGCTTCCGTTCGGTTTGGCTCCTCTCTTCCCTACACACTGCCTGGTCTCCTGGGCTCCCTGCCTTTGCTCGGTCTGTTCTTCCTGATTCAGATCCCCTCCTCCACTCATCCGGGCACACTTACACGTACACACACGCACATCTCACGTGTGTCTCTTGTCCGTACTCCAAGACCTGGGTCAGGTGCCTGATCCCCTCCGTCAGGGAAGAACTCCCCTCTCTGAATGCCCAGAGCATTCCAGCCACCTTATGCCACTTAACGTGTTTTACCTCATTGAAAACTTTTTTAACCTATGGGTCTGAAACTGCCAAAGGCCACACCCTACCTTGCATATTTTTGTGTCTCCTGTGGGGTGCTGTGCTTAGTTGCTCAGTCATGTCCGACTCTTTGCGACCCGATGGACTGTGGCCCACCAGGCTCCTCTGTCCATGGGATTCTCCAGGCAAGAACACTCGAGTGGGTTGCCATGCCCTCCTCCAGGGGATCTTCCCGACCCAAGGACTGAACCCGCGTCTCCTGGGTCTCCTGCATTGCAGGCGGATTCTTTACCGCTGAGCCATCGGGGAAACCTTTTATCTCCCGTATGACCTCAAAGGTGCTCAGTAAATGATTAGAAAATGAGTGTTGGCTGCGGGGAGGAAGAGTCTGAAAGTCAACTGAACTTATTGCTCCTCGGGAGGAGCCCGTTTTGACAAATGAAGGTGATCCTTTCTCTCCTTATAACCGATCTACAGGTTACTATATGCTTATGTATTTAAAGTTTTTCTTTACCCAGGAGGTGCTTGTTCATCTGAATGCCAGCCTAAGGCAATGATTTGACATTTCTTACTTTTAAACCCTAGACAGAGGACTGTCGAATGAATGAGAGAGAAAGGAAAGTTCAAGCACAGCCAGGCTAAGCGGTCAGGGTGGGGATGTGCATAAAGCTTGGCCCCTGCTTTAGGTCACTCATGAGATGGGGTTTTCTTAAAGGCAGAGGAGAAGGGAGAGAAAAAGACACAGAAGGAAGTTGAAGACCTAACAGGTGTGGTTAGTACTGGTCATCGGTGTGAACTGAATCCTGGGGAGTAATTGAGAGAATGGTTCACGCATTAGAAAAACACTAGAGTGTGTTTTGTTAAAAGAAATGGCAGCTGACTAGGAGAGCCAGCAGGTAGAGCTGTTAACCAGGCAGACACGTATTTGTGCTTTTCTACATTTTCCAAGTTCTCTGCAGTAAGCCTGTATTACTTTTATAATCATAAAACACACACCCAAATGGTCTTTTAAGGTAAAAATTAAATGCCTAAAAGTATATAAAGTGATATGCTTTGAAAAGCCTGGTATGGCCATTGTTCACTCTCAGTAAATATGTGTTTGCCTTGGTTCTTTTGTGGCCTTTTTGTTTTAACTTGTTGATGACACAACCTGTTGGTAAGTGAAATTGCTTATGGTTGACTATCGGTGTATTTATATTATAGAATTTATATTCTTCCAGTCCGACCATAGTACAGTGTTTTCTGTACTTATGTATGTGTTAAATATTCTTAGAAAAAACTTGGGTCCTAGATAAATCCCATACATCCCAATTTACTGAGGAGAGATGGTTTGATATTCAAAGGCTCCTATTATTTACCAAGTTAAGCACAGACGTCTAAGCCTGACACATACGATTCTTCATAGATACCAACCTCTAATTTCCCTTGGCACTTCTTAAATTCCTACTTCCTGAACGTTTCACCGTCCATGTCCTTGCTTCCACCTACCATTCCCTGGGTCAATTCCAACTGCCCTTCTTCCGAGAGAGGGCAGAATAGTTGGGAGGATGGGGCCTGGAATTAGGCCCCACGAGTGTGAATCTGGCTCTGCCACTCACCCACGTGACCCTGTAAATCAGTTCACCATGCCTCAGTTTGCTGATCTCTGGCACCCCACTCCAGTCCTCTTGCCTGGAAAATCCCACGGACAGAAGAGCCTGGTAGGCTGCAGTCCATGGGGTCGCGAAGAGTCAGACACGACTGAGCGACTTCACTTTCACTTTTCACTTTCATGCACTGGAGAAGGAAATGGCAACCCACTCCAGTGTTCTTGCCTGGAGAATCCCAGGGACAGCGGAGCCTGGTGGGCTTCCATCTATGGGGTCGCACAGAGTCGGACATGACTGAAGCGACGCAGCAGCAGCAAAATGGACACAATAACCCAACTCAGAGTTGTTCTTCTACAAAGATTCAATTAGATAACAGGGAGCACTTCACACAGTGCTTGCCTCATAAATGGTGCCCTGCAAACACTAGTTAATTTTGCTCCTCATCCACAACCCACTCTCCAGATACTGTTCCTTCTCTTCCTGGAGGCACCCAGGTGTTCAGCGAGGTCCATTCTGGCCTGCAGCGTGGGAATGTGCATCTGATCCTGATCCTCCCCAGTCAATGATTGGAATCCCAGGGGCAGCTGTACACCCTGCCCCTCACCAGGCACCCAAGACTAACTTTGAGCCTTGGCCCAACAAAGATGGCTGAGTTTATAGAATTGCAAATGCTGGTGCCTCAACAAAGCCTGAATCTGTCACCTTGTAGGCGGTGGAATGGCTTAATGCATTTTCATAAGGAAGAATCATAACTGAATAAGAATAACAAGTTGTTCTTTCCCGCTGGGTCCTTGCTGTGAACACTTGGAGCAGGAGCCAGGCCTTTTCTTGCTCCGGGAATGGCTTCAAGGGCTCTGTTCATTCCGTCCTAACATTCCCAACAGCACCGTTAATCATTCTGTGTGAATCTTTGGGGTGATATCATGTTAATAATTAACGCCTCACCTTCTGTCTCCAAATGCGACTACCGTGATCGTGTTCCTTTCAAGCTAATGAGTTCCCTGCAAATGTTAACCAGGAAATGGCCCGAATGTCTCCCTTCAAGAAGAAATGTTTTTCAGAAAGGTAGATCAGAGAGTTAAAATTGTTTCCTAAGCTTTGCTAGAAGAGAAACAGGGCTCTGCCATAGCAGAATATGTGAACAGAAGCCTAAAGCTTTCCACATGCTCACTCACACTTACTACATCAGCAGATACAACCTCCCTGGAGAAAGAGAGAAGCTTGATTCCCTATGTGACATCGTGTGTGCTGGAAGGACACAGGACTCGGCATCTGAAGACTTGCACCCTGACTTTGTCACCTACCGGCTGGTTACCTTCGGGAAGTCATATAACCTCTCGGAGCCTCAGTTCCTTCATCTGTGAAATGGGAGAGAAACCCACCACACAAGATATTCTGATAATCAAATGAAGCAGTCTGTGTAAATTGTAAGTTGTTATTCCAAGATGAGGTGTTATTTACATAGTAGTCAGTCATTATCGTAGCCTATTTATCCAAGGGAAAGTGGTGGCAAGAATGAACTACAATATTAACACAGGTTTCTATTTAAAAGTAACAGTCAATATACAAAAATCTTAAAAACAGTAAAATTAGCTATGGTACATGGTTTTACATCAAGATGCTTTGCCAGATAACAGGTCTCCCTGTTACTCTGTGAAATAGGATTCCGTTTACAAGTTCAACATGGATCTATTTTGTAAAATTTAGTTACACCCAAACCTTTTCTCTATGCTAGGAAGAGCCGTGTTCAGAAATCATGGCACTTTTCTTTTAGATCCCTCGAAACAGTTATGACTCTGTTAGGGAAAAATAAAAGTTGCAATCTGTTTGGATTTAGAGCTGTTAGAGTGGCAGTTTATTTTTTTAGACCCTTCTAAGCCTGAGAAGAACAATTCAAGGAACCAGAGGTTTTCTGACCAGCACGGAAATCAACATCATGTGCAGAATGCTGGATTAAATTAATTCACTAGTGAGCTCATTTTACAGCCATAGCAAACAAATTCAATTCCCTAAACAGAATTTTATGACTTAAGGGAACAAATCCAATTTCCTGTATTAAACACAGTGTACTTGTTTAGATGGTTAACTGGTTTTGTTTATAAGTGTTGTTTCTTATTAACTCTCGGTAAACAAAGAAAGGGTATTATCTTGACAATGGAATATACCCGGTGAGTCTGTTTAAGTCAGTCCTCAGTTTATTGTGCTTTATTGTGTTGCCTTTCCCACATACTGCATGTTTTACAAACGGAAGGTTTGTGGCAGCCCTGTGTCGAGCAAGCCTCTGAGTGCCGTTCTTCCAACAGTGTCTGCTCACTTTGTGTCTCTGTGTCACATTTTGGTCATTCTTGCAATATTTCAGACTTTGGCATGATTGTATCTGTTAAGGTGAACTGTGATCGGTGATCTTTGGTGTTACTTTTGTAATTGTTTTGGGGGCCACAAACATGCCCATGTAAGAAGGCAGACCTAATCCATAAATGTGTGTGTTCTGACTGTTCCACCATCCAGCTGTCCCCTCATCTTTCCCTCTAGTCAGGCATCCCTGTGCCCTGAGACACAACAACATTGAAATTGGGTCAGTTAATAACCCTGCAGTGGCCGCTCAGTGCTCCAGGGAAAGGAAGAGGAGCCCATCTCTCATTTTAAGCCCAGTCATTTCTAACTTTTGTTTTAATGAGGAAGGCATGTCAAAAGCAGGGCTTCCCAAGTGGCACTAGTGGTAAAGAACCCACCTGCCAGTGCAGAAGACATAAGAGATGAGGGTTCGATCCCTGGGTTGGGAAGATCCCCTGCAGGAGGGCATGGCAACCCACTCCAGTATTCTTGCCTGGAGAATCCCCATGGAAAGAGGAGCCTGGTGGGTTACAGTCTAAGGGTCGCAAAGAGTCAGACGTGACTGAGGAGACTTAGCATGCACGCGCATGCACACATGTCAAAAGCTGAGACAGGCCAAAAGCTAGACCTCTTGTGCCAAGCAGTTAGTGAACAAACGAATCATAGGAAAGTGAAACAGCCTACTGCTGACATAGAGAAAGTTTTAGTGGTCTGGATAGAAGATCAAACCAGTCCCAACATTCCTTTAATCCAAGGCCAAACCCAGAGCAAGGCCCTTATCTCTCAATTCTAAGAAGTCTGAGAGAGGAGAGAAAGCTGTAGAAGAAAAGCTTGAAGCTAGGAGAGGTTGGTCCATGAAGTTTAAGGAAAGAAACCATTTCCATTATGTCAGAGTACAAGGTGAAGCAACAAGTGCTGATGTAGAAGCCACAGCAAATTATCCAGAAAATCTAGGTAAGGTGATTAATGTAGAGGAAGTAACTGCAGAGGTGGTGGAAATAGCAAGAGAGCTAGGACTAGAAGTGGAGCCTGAAGATGTGACTGAATTGCTGCAACCTCATGATAAAACTTTAATGGAAGAGAGGTTGCTTCTTATAGATGGGTAAATAAAGAGGTTTCTTGAGATGGAAGTGACTCCTGGTGAAGGTGCTGTGAAGACTGCTGAAATGGCAGCAAAGGATTTAGTAAAAGTAAAGTAAAGTGAAAGTAGCTCTGTTGTGTCTTACTCTTTGCAACCCCATGGACTATACAGTCCATGGAATTCTCCAGGCCAGCATACCGGAGTGGGTAGCCATTCCCTTCTGCAGGGGATCTTCCCAACCCAGGGATTGAGCCCAGGTCTCCTGCATTGCAGGCGGATTCTTTACCAGCTGATCCACAAGGGAAGCCCAAGAATACTGGAGTGGGTAGCCTTTCCCTCCTCCAGGGGATCTTCCCGACCCAGGAATCGAATCAGGGTCTCCTGCATTGCAGGTGGATATTTACCAACTGAGCTATCAGGGAAGCCAAGGATTTAGACTATTCCCTAAACTTAGTTGACACGGCAGTGGCAAAATTTGAGAGAATTGACTCCACTTTTAAAGAAGTTCTACTGTGGGTAAAATGCTTTCAAGCAACATTGCATGCTACAGAGAAATAATTCATGAAAGGAAGAGGCAATTAGTGTGGCAAACTCTATCGTCTTATTTTAAGAAGTTTCCACAGCTGCCCCAAGGAACCACCACCTTGATCAGTCAGCAGTCATCAATATCAAGGCAAGAATTCCACCAGCAAAAAGATAATGACCTACTGAAGGCTCAAATGATGGTTAGCATTTTTTAGGAATAAAGTATTTTAAAATTAAGCGATGTACGTTGTTTTTTGACAAATGCTATTGCACACTTTGACTACAGTATAGTGGAAACATAACTTCCATATGTAAAAAAAAAATCATGTGACTTACTTTATTACAATATTTGCTTTATTGCAATGGTTTAGACCTGCAGTGTTTGCTTACTTGGATCTGTGTTGATTTCTAGACCTAACTATGGATGAACCTTCTCGTGCTACCTTTCCCAAAAAAAGTAATGGCTGGGCTAGCATTTTGGACTTCACAAGGCTTTTTATTAAATATGACTTAAACTTACATGTCAATAAATGAAGTCTGCCTGAGGAATCACAGCCTGTAACTTCACTTCTCAGACTGTAGCATGGGGAGGTACCAGAGGGGGAATGTGGGGTTATACCTTTTCTAAGGAAGCGTGTAAATCTTACCCTGCGTGCTTCTAAGTATTCCTACAGTTGGAGCCTGTGGTGTGGCAAGTGGCCTAAGTCCACGGAAGAGGACTGAACCTCAGGCTTTTTTCACTTACAGTGTTTTTTAGTAAGAGCTTTCCTGGTAGCTCAGATGGTAAAGAATCTGCCTGCAGTGCAGGAAACTCAGGTTTGATCCCTGGGTTGGGAAGATGCCCTGGAGAAGAGCATGGCTACCCACTCCAGTGTTCTTGCCTGGAGAATCCCATGGACAGAGGAGCCTGGAGGGCTACGGTCCATGGGGTTGCGAAGAGTTAGACACGACTTGGCAACTAACACTTTCACTTTTACTTAGTAAGAGCAGTGAATGATGATCTCTCAAGCAGTGAAGGCACCAATGATTTTTTCCCCATGGGTGGGCATGAAACAGCCACTCAAAATGAAAAACCAACTGGCAACCGCCTTGTCTCTTTTCTCGCTCACTCACTCCTCCCTTCTCCTCTTTCTGACCCTCCCCTGGCTTCCCTGGGCTGAATAAACGCATTTTATTGTGTGCTCCTGTGCTCTGTGATGTTTTGCATGAAGAGGTGGTGGACAAAACATGACAAGGGGCTCATTGAAAGGTGGTTCCAGCTGGGATGGGATTTGCCTGCTGGGTGTCTGGGTGAGGGGATGGAAATCATTTCTGGCCTCAAAACTCAATTCCTGGGACCTCCCCTGCCACGGGGGTGGAGTGGGGTTGGGGGTTTGGATTTGATCCCTGTGATTTCTGGTTGGGGAACTGAGATCCAGCTTGCTGCATGAACAAAGAAGAAATAAAAAAGCCCTTTAGCACCGCCCACCCCATTGTGAACAAAGCCGCCCCCCAAGGGGGCCAGCAGGCGCTTTTCTTTGTTCTTTTGAGCACAGCCCTTTCACTTCCGGGTCAGCTCCTTGAGTGACCACTTGATATTCAGTTTTGGCTTCCTACTCTTCTGCTTGTTGATTCACTGTTACCGCAGGTTTGAAGGTTGCCTGGAGATCTCCAAGTGCCCCACTCTGCCCTGCCCTTTCTAGGATTATTTAAAAGCACAAGCTGAACTAACCGCACAGAATCTACAAGGAAGGCAAACGTCATCAGTTAGCACTGCTGACCACCCCCTTCCTGTCATTAGGCTGCTATTTCTCACCAAGTTTAAGCCTATTCCTTTAATGGTATAACTTCCAGAACTCAATGGGGCATTGTGTGTATGTGTGGGTACAAGATATATGTTTGGGAAACTGCAGAGAGAAAAACCTTCCCAAATAGACACTACTTATTGAAGAACCTGTATTTCAAAGAGTGCTAGAAAACTCAGTGGAGTTGCTTTAAAACCACCTCCATTCACTGCAGCAAATAGCCCAATTTAACCAGGCTTGCATTTTTTCTTCTTTCTTTTTTTTCCCCTGAGGCCCTTAGGATTTGACAGCCAACTTTTAGGCTCTAGTAGTAAATCCCTTCTCCCATCCATCACTACATTCTTAAGAGTTCAGGGCTCTTGGAGACCAACCAGGACTTGGGCACTTCTTGGAGAAGGCTTTCTATATTAAGAACTGCCGATCTTTCCCTGGGACCCCATTGGGAAGTGCTGCCTGCAGGATTCTGCCCACGTGACTGGCCTGTTATGAGCTAGCGTCTTCACCGTGGCTGCATGGAATATTCCTGGGAAGAGAGGTGCTCTGAGTGGGTGACAGCTGACAGTGATGGCGGCACTAACAGCTAGCTGGATGGAGTGGAGGCAGGTGTGAGGCCCTCCTCATTTCTCTCTGTAGCCTCGCGAGACCCCTTCTCACCTCCTCTTCTGAAAGGCATCACCAGGGGCCCTCGGCTCTGGGTGTAATACCCTTTGCAGCCCCAAAGCCTGCTATCTGAGACCACGGGTCCAGGCAGAGAACTTCTAGAGGGGGACCCCTGCTCAGAGGCAGGTGGCAGGAGCCCCAGTTGAACCTGCCCTTCTTGGCCTGGCCCTGACTTTTTTTTCTGCTACAATTGATAATCAATAATTTCATATTGTATTTCATAAGGGCCCTGTTCCCGTGCATTTATCCACGTGCCTCTCTTAGCTGTCAGGGCTGTTTGGAGCCCAGGCAGGGGTAAGGCCCTCGCTCACCAGGGCTGCTTGAATCTGTCAGAGGTTCCTGCAGCCCTGTCACTCATTCCGTACGAGGACAGGACAAGAAAGTGCATGTCTGCCCTGTAACCTCCCTCCCTAAATAGGATTATTATAGAATCTAGACTATGATAGGTAAGTGTGGAAATGGTCATTATCACTATTTTTTTTGAAGCTCAGCTTTCTCTTCTTAAATATTAATAGCAATATTTCCTATCTTGTTTCCAGCACGCGGTGGGGACAGCGCCCTCTGCAGGTCAATCGCTGCAGCTGGAGTCTGCACGATGTGTTCCCAGCGTCACCGCCAGGGTGTGCTCTGTCAAAGGGCTTCCCGGGCGTTGAGCAGTCCCTCAGGGTGTTGCTTTTTTTTTTTTTTTTTTTTTTTTTTTAAATTTTTGGGGGCTAATTACTTTACAATATTGTAATAGTTTTTTTCATACATTGACATGAATCAGCCATGGGTTTACATGTGTTCCCCTTCCTGGACCCCCCACCCACCTCCCTCCCCATCCCATCCTTCTGGATCATCCCATTGCCCCGGCCCTGAGCCCTTGTCACATGCATCGAACATGGAATGGTGTTCTGTTTCACATATGATGATATACATGTTTCAATGCTATTCTCCCAGAACGTCCCACCCTCACCTTCTCCCTCAGAGTCCATAAAATTGTTGCATGCATCTGTGTCTCTTATTCTGTCTCGCATATAGGGTTGTCGTTACCATCTTTCAAATTCCATATATATGCATTAGTATACTGTATTGTTGTTTTTCTTTCTGGCTTACTTCACTCTGTATAATGGGTTCCAGTTTCATCCATCTCAGTAGAACCGATTCAAATATATTTTTTTAATGGCTGAGTAATATTCCATTGTGTATATGTACCACAGCTTCCTTATCCATTCGTCTGCTGATGGACATCTAGGTTGCTTCCATGTCCTGGCTATTGTAAACAGTGCTGCGATGAACATTGGGGTACACGTGTCTCTTTCAATTCTGGTTTCCTCGGTGTATATGCCCAGCAGTGGGATTGCTGGGTCATATGGCAGTTCTATTCCCAGTTTTTTAAGGAATCTCCACACTGTTCTCCATAGTGGCTGTACTAGTTTGCATTCCCACCAACAGTGTAAGAGGGTTCCCTTTTCTCCACACCCCCTCCAGCATTTATTGCTTGTAGACTTTTGGATAGCAGCCATTCTGACTGGTGTGAAATGATACCTCATTGTGGTTTTGATTTGCATTTCTCTAATAATGAGTGATGTTGAGCATCTTTTCATGTGTTTGTTAGCCACGCACATATGGACACCTTATCTTCGACAAAGGAGGCAAGAATATACAATGGAGAAAAGACGATCTCTTTAACAAGTGGTGCTGGGAAAACTGGTCAACCACTTGTAAAAGAATGAAACTAGAACACTTCCTAACACCGTACACAAAAATAAACTCAAAATGGATTAAAGATCTAAACGTAAGACCAGAAACAATAAAACTCCTAGAGGAAAACATAGGCAAAACACTCTCCGACATAAATCACAGCAGGATCCTCCATGACCCACCTCCCAGAATATTGGAAATAAAAGCAAAAATAAACAAATGGGACCTAATTAAAATTAAAAGCTTTTGCACAACAAAGGAAACTATAAACAAGGTGAAAAGACAGCCTTCAGAATGGGAGAAAATAATAGCAAATGAAGCAACAGACAAACAATTAATATCAAAAATATACAAGGGTGTTGCTTAAGATGGCCTGTTCCTGAACATTCTCAACGAGTTGGTCAGAGGCGGGACATGCGAGGCTGGGAGCACCTCAGGTGAATCTGATGTGCAGCCTGGTTTGGGAACAGCGCCTAGCCTGGCTGAACATTGGAATCACCTGAAGGGTGTTAAAAACCCAGGTGCCTAGTTGTACCACAGACCTATGACATCAGACTTTCTAGGGCTAAGAACAAGACATCAGTAATTTTTAAAAAACTCCTCTGGTGCTTTCAAAGGTAGAATATTGATGACGGCACTTCCCTGGTGGTCCAGTGGTTAAGACTCAGTGCTTTCAATGCAGGGGTTGTAGGTTCAGTACCTGGTTGGGGAAGTAAGACTCCCACATGCTTTGTGGCAGAAAATAAAGAAAAATGAAAGAGGGAAGGAAAAAAGAAAGGAAGAAAGAAAAAAATATTGATAAAGACATTATGCAAAGTGTAAGAAGCCAAAGGACAAATACTATTAGGTTGGTACAAAAGTAATTGTGGTTTCAGACCGTGAATTTTAAATCATTTTAACTAGACTCAAACGTCTTTATTAATCAAAATAGGAACCATTACAATCAACACATTTTTGCCAATGAGAAATAAGTGTGTTTATTCCTGTAATGTAAAAATCCATGCTTTGAGAAGTCTTGGAAAGCATTTTCTGCCTCCTGCTGTTTGCAGAAGCATTTTCCCTGCAAAAGGTTGTCTAGATAGATGCTTGAAGAAGTGGTAGTCAGTTGGTGAGAGGTCACATGAATCTGATGGATGAGGCAAAACCTCATAGCCCAGTTCGTTCAACTTTTGAAGCATTGGTTGTGCAACATGCTGTCGGGCTTTGTCATGGAGAAGAATTGGGCCTTTTCTGTTGACTAATGCCGGCTGCAGGCATTGCAGGTTTCGGTGGAGCTCATCAATTTGCTGAGCATACTTCTCAGATGTAATGGTTTCGCCAGTATTCAGAAAGCTGTAGTGGGTCAGACGGGCAGCAGACCACCAGACAGTGGCCCTGACCTTTTTTTGGTGTAAGTGTAGCTTTGGGAAGTGCTTTGGAGCTTCTTGGTCCACCAGCTGAGCTGGTCATTACCAGCTGTCGTAGAAAATCCACTTTTTGTCACACATCACAATCTAATTAAGAAATGGTTCATTGTTGTTGCATAGAATAAGAGAAGATGACACTTCCAAACGATGATTTTTTTTGATTTCCAGTCAGTTCATGAGGCACCCACTTATCCAGCTTTTTCACGTTTCCAATTTGCTTCAAGTGCTGCATGACCGTAGAATGGTTTATGTTGAGTTCTACGGCAACTTCTTGTGTAGTTGTAAGAGGATCAGTGTCGATGATGGCTCTGAATTGGTTGTTGTCCACTTCTGATGGCTGGCCTGCGCTCCTCATCTTCAAAGCTCTCATCTCCTTTGAAAACCTGTTCAACGACTACTACACTGTAAATTTGTTAGCAGTTCCTGGGCCAGGTTGTTGGTGTTGTGAGTTGTCCCCGCTGCTATACGACCCATTTTGAATTAGAATAAAAAAATAGCTCGAATTTTCTTTTTGTCAATATAATTTCTGTAGTCTAAAATAAATATAAAATAAACAGTAATAAGTCATTAGCAAAAAAACATAGCGAGAAATACTCATTAAAATGATGTGTAACATAACCACATTTATTTACGAATGAATTCCAATATTTAATGGCAATGTTCAACAATGCAAAACCGCAATTACTTTTACACCAATATATCATATTATATATTATATATATATTACCAGATATAAACCTAATAAACCATTTCATTTGAAATTGAGGTACCTAGAGTAGTCACATTCCTAGGGGTTGCCAGGCTCTGGGGGAGAGGGAAATGGAGAGTTAGTGTTTAATGTGTATGGAGTTTCTGTTTGGGAAAATGAAAATATCCTGATGATGGATGGTGATGATATTTCTCAACAATGTGAATAAACTTAAGAATCCACCTGCACTGCAGGAGATCCGGGTTCGATTCCTGGGTTGGAAAGATCCTCCGGAGGAGGGCATGGCAACCCACTCCAGGATTCTTGCCTGGAGAATCCCATGGACAGAGGAGCCTGGTGGGCTACAGTTCGTAGGGTCACAAAGAGTCAGACACGACTGAGCGATAAGCACAGCTGAACCTTTCATGTAAAATGGTTAACATGGTAGATTTCATTATATAGATAAAGGCTGTGCTGCTTTCACGACCCTAGTTTCGCAGCTTCCCGAACACCTCGAGGAATGGAGCCAGTGCAAACTGCGGTCCCCTTCAGCCAGCGGGTGAGACTCACCTTAATCAGAGGGGGGAAAAGCAAAGCCGCTCAGCGACCGCAGGAGGGCGCCAACGCCCTGCCTTTCTTCCGCTCAGAGTCATTCTCCAGGGAAAAGGATGGTGTAGGATTTCCAGGGCACACCGGGAACTCTCGGGGCTGGAAAGGCTTTTGTTCTGCTGCGGCAGGTGGAGGTGGGAGGGGAAGGTACCATTCTTCACCACAAAGGCAGAAAGTTTCTTTTACTTTTGTCTCCAGCCCTTCGGTAAGAATTTGCTGAAGCCTTTCTTGGTGCCTGGCTGGCAACTGCCTAAGGCTCAGCCTACCTTGAGAAATAGATTTAAAGGACTAGATCTGATAGACAGAATACCTGATGAACTATGGATAGAGGTTTGTGACATTGTACAGGAGACAGGGATCAAGACCATCCCCAAGAAAAAGAAATGCAAAAAAGCAAAATAGCTGTCTGAGGAGGCCTTACAAATAGCTGGGAAAAGAAGAGAAGCGAAAAGCAAAGGAGAAAAGGAAAGATAAACCCATTTGAATGCAGAGTTCCAAAGAATAGCAAGGAGAGATAAGAAAGCCTTCCTCAGCGATCAATGCAAAGAAATAGAGGAAAACAATAGAATGGGAAAGACTAGAGATCTTTCCAAGAAAATTAGAGATACCAAGGGAACATTTCATGCAAAGATGGGCTCAATAAAGGACAGAAATGGTAGGGACCTAACAGAAGCAGAAGATATTAAGGAGAGGTGGCAAGAATACACAGAAGAACTGTACAAAAAAGTTCTTCACGACCCAGATAATCACGATGGTGTGATCACTCACCTAGAGCCAGACATCCTGGAATGTGAAGTCAAGTGGGCCTTAGAAAGCATCACTACAAACAAAGCTAGTGGAGGTGATGGAGTTCCAGTTGAGCTATTTCAAATCCTCAAAGATGACGCTGTGAAAGTGCTGCACTCAATATGCCAGCAAATATGGAAAACTCAGCAGTGGCCACAGGACTGGAAAAGGTCAGTTTTCGTTCCAATCCCAAAGAAAGGCAATGCCAAAGAATGCTCAAACTACCGCACAATTGCACTCAGCTCACACGCTAGTAAAGTAATACTTAAATTCTCCAAGCCAGGCTTCAGCAATACGTGAACCGTGAACTTCCAGATGTTCAAGCTGGTTTTAGAAAAGGCAGAGGAACCAGAGATCAAATTGCCAAAATCTGCTGGATCATCGAAAAAGCAAGAGAGTACCAGAAAAACATCTATTTCTGCTTCATTGACTATGTCAAAGCCTTTGACTGTGTGGATCACAATAAACTGTGGAAAATTCTGAAAGAGGTGGGAATACCAGACCACCTGACTTGCCTCTTGAGAACCCTGTATGCAGGTCAGGAAGCAACAGTTAGAACTGGACATGGAACAACAGACTGGTTCCAAATAGGAAAAGGAGTACGTCAAGGCTGTATATTGTCATCCTGCTTATTTAACTTATATGCAGAGTACATCATGAGAAACGCTGGGCTGGAGGAAGCACAAGCTGGAATCAAGATTGCTGGGAGAAATATCAATAACCTCAGATATGCAGATGACACCATCCTTACGGCAGAAAGTGAAGAACTAAAGAGCCTCTTGATGAAAATGAAAGAGGAGAGTGAAAAAGTTGGCTTAAAGCTCAACATTCGAAAACTAAGATTATGGCATCTGGTCCCATCACTTCATGGCAGATATGGGGAAACAGTGGAAACAGTGGCTGACTTTATTTTTCTGGGCTCCCAAATCACTGCAGATCGTGACTGCAGCCATGAAATGAAAAGACGCTTACTCCTTGGAAGGAAAGTTATGACCAACCTAGATAGCATATTAAAAAGCAGAGACATTACTTTGCCAACAAAGGTCTGTCTAGTCAAGGCTATGGTTTTTCTAGTGGTCATGTATGAATGGGAGAGTTGGACTATAAAGAAAGCTGAGCGCCGAAGAATTGATGCTTTTGAACTGTGGTGTTGGAGAAGACTCTTGAGAGTCCCTTGGACTGCAAGAAGATCCAACCTGTCCATCCTAAAGGAGGTCGGTCCTGGGTGTTCATTGGAAGGACTGATGTTGAAGCTGAAACTCCAATACTTTGGCCACCTGATGCAAAGAGCTGACTCATTGGAAAAGACCCTGATGCTGGGAAAGATTGAGGGCAGGAGGAGAAGGGGACAACAGAGGATGAGATGGCTGGATGGCATCACTGACTCGATGGACATGGGTTTGGGTGGACTCCAGGAGTTCGTGATGGACAGGGAGGCCTGGCGTGCTGCAGTTCATGGCGTCGCAAAGAGTCGGACATGACTGAGTGACTAAAGTGGACTGAACCTTGTTACATGAAGACTACAGGTGCATGTCTGGGCTTTTGAGATGGCCCTGCCCTGCGGCTCGCCTTGGCTTGGGGCTGCCCCGACAGAAGCACCTCCTCCCATTCCCTGGGACTGGCTGACTCCCCTCGCTCCATGCCAGTTCCTTGTCTATATGTTTTTTGTTTTGTTTTACTTTTTAAATTATTTTTGGTGGTAATACTTTTGTAACAGAAAGCTCACTATTTAAATAACTTTAAGTGTACTACTCAATGGCATTAGTATATTCAGTGTCTCTCATTCATTACCACTATACAGTTCCAGAACTTTCTCATCACCCCAAAGGAGAACCCTGTACCCTTTAAACACTCCTACTTCTCACTGTGCCCCCCCCCCGCCCCAAATCCTTGCAACTGCTAATCTACTTTCTGAGTATTTCTTATAAATGCGGTTGTACAATATATGGTCTTTTGTATCTGTCTTCTTTTGTTTAGCGTTTTTAAGGTTCATCTAAGTTTAGTGTTGTTATGACATTGTGAAATGAACAGTTGTTAAGTGGAGCCCAGGGTGCTGGTGGTGAATCCCCCAGTTCAGTAGACCACACGAGAAACTGAAATAGAGGCGTGTATACTCACAGGTCCTGGAGGAAGGGCATGGCGTGTCTCAAGGAGCCTTGTGGACAGGTTAAGGCATAGACAGATAGAGAGGCAAGACCTGGGGCACATGCCTTTGTCAGGCTCCGTGGGTGGAGCATTTTTTGTTTTGTTTTTGTTTTGCCACGGAAGGGTTTTATATTGCATGTCATCTTTCTTGAATTCTTTTTTTTTTCAATTTTATTTTAATTGAAGTGTAGTTAATTTGCAATATTGGTGTCAAGTGTAGAACACAGTGATTCAATGTTTTTAGAGATTATACTAGATTTAAAGTTATTATAAAATATTGGCTGAATTCCCTGTGTTGTACAATATATTCTTGGAGCTTATTTATTTTATAAATGTAGTTTGTGCTTGTTAATACTCTGCCATTATCTTGCCCTTCCCCACTGGTAGCCGCTAGTTTGTTCTCAATATTTGTGAGTCTGTGTCTGTTTTGTTGTGTTCATTCATCTGTTTCATTTTGCAGAGTCTACATATAAATGATAATATATGGTATTTATCTTTCTCTGACTGGCTTTTCTCCCAAGCATGATATCCTCTAGATCCAGGCATGTTGTTGCAAATGTCAGAAGTTCATTATTTTTATGGCTGAGTAATAGTCCGTTGTGTACATGTGTGTATATACATATATACATACACACACATACTAAAGGCTTCCCTGGTGGCTCAGCAATGAAGAATCCACCTGCCAATGCAGGAGACACGGGTTTGATCCCTGGGTCAGGAAAATTCTCCTGGAGGAGAAAATGGCAACCCACTCCAGCATTCTTGCCTGGGAAAACCCATGGACAGAGGAGCCTGGTGGGCTACAGGTCACAGGGTCACAAGAGAGTAGGACAGGACTTAGCAACTGAACGAACGAATGAATACGGTATTTGCCAAAGATCCCCTCACTTCCTATAAGGGGTTTTAACTATTCATTGTAAGGATCAGACTTCTCAGTTATTCACTTACTTTTCATCTGGAAATTCCTTATGGCAATTGTGAAAGTGGGTGCCTATTGGATGATTGTTCTTTGAGAAGTTGACCTCCTGTCATTTGTATGACCTTGGAGGTTATGACTATTAAGCTAGAGAAAGTCAGAGAAATCTGAAGAATTCAATCAAATGGCATTTTGTTGCATTCAAATGGATTTGTGGATTGTAGGGAGACTATGACAAGAATTCATGACAGATAAAAGTAAATAAAGTCACATCCCATCAAGCGGCTGCCAGTGACTTAGGAACACGATCATTCAGACTCAAGAATGAGGAAAGGTGTAATGAATTCAAGCAACTTAACCAGTAGGATCACCCTGTCAGACTGTGGTTAAGGTAATCCATTAGAATCACTCTACTAATAAATGCACATTGCATATAGACATGTCTCTTTAGCTAGGTGCCTAAAATAAGAAAAATAGTTCAGTCCTTTTCTATGAGTTGAGCTCATCTGAGCCAGACAAGTGCTGTCATAGTGAATTAATTTGTCACCAAGATTGTTGGGAAAGATCAACCTCCTCTGACAAGTGTAGCTTATACCTCCAAGTGAACAAACACCATTTTCTACAGTAAACATCCTCGCAAATGTAGTTACAAAAAACAAACATATTAGTCTTAAGATTACAAGTCAAAATCCTTAGAAATATAAGGATAAAACTTAATATTACAGCAAATATCTCTGCACTTTCTAGAAAACTAGACAGAATTTCAACTCTGATGACAAGATACAGAATGTGAACAGAATTAGCTTATGTTATTTGTTCACAGGTGTGTAAATATTCGCTACTATTTCCTGTTCTACCTAATAAGATTTAAAGGCTACCCCAGGACTTATGTCTAGAGAGCACCTGTATCAACAATCTCTCATTTTCTCAGGATTCTTTAACAACGGCTGACTCTTGGGGCTCTGCTCCCTCTCCCATTTTCTAGCCGAAGCTGAATGAAAGAATTTGTAGGTTATGATCTCTGTTTCCATAATCCCATTCAGAAGGCATGGACTTTTAGACTCACACTGGCACAATGATTGTGGAAGATGACTCAGTTTCTCCACATCCTGGAGACCTACAGTTTCTGTTCTCACCTCCTGCCAGAATCTCTGGACAGTTTGCAAAATGGCCAGCTGAAGGGAAACCTCAAAGTTTGCTCGGAAACCCACTAGTTGATTGGAATTACTTAATTGTTCCCTCCGTGGGTGTTATAAATTGAATTGAAAGATAAATTGAAGTTCTAATTTCCAGTATCTCAGAATGTGATCTTGAATTTCCCTGGTGGTCCTGTGGTTAAGACTTTGAGCTCAATACAGCGGGGCCCTGGGTTCGATCCTTGGTCAGAGAAAAAGATCCGGAATGCCACAACTAACAGCCCTCAAAGTCACAACAAAAATTCTGAGTGCTGCAACTAAGACCCAGCATAGTCAAAAAAAAAAAAAAAGGAATGTGATCTTATTTGGGAAAAGGGTCTTTGTAGCTTTATCCAAGTTAAGATAAGGTCATTAGGGTGGGCCCTAATCCTGTGAGTGGTATCCTTATTAGGGGGAAAATTGGACTCAGACACCACAGAGGGAAAACGATGTGAAGAAACACGGCGAGAATGCCATATAAAAATGGAGGCAGAGTGGACCTGACCGATGAAGCTGTAAGCTGAAAGACTCTAAGGATTGCCCCCTGCTGTCAGAAGCTGAGAGAGGTAAGGACGGATTCTACCCAGAGGCTCACAGGGAGGACAGTCCTGAAATCACCTTGATCTCAGACTTCCAGCCTCCACAACTATGAGAGAATAAATTTCAATGGTTTTAATCCACCCAGTTAGTGGAACCTTTAACCTGGAAATGACTTAGAATTGACAACAGAGATTATGAGGCAAACCAAATCCATGGTATCACTATTGTGTGAAATCTGGTAATAATTTGTATGTACTGGTATTTGTCTTAGCCCACACACCCCCATCCCACCCACCACCTCACCCCGGGAAGCAGAGCTGCTGTGATGGGATTCGGGCAGGTAATTTGTTTTGATAAGGAAAGCCAGGAAATAGGAGTAAAACAATAAAACAGGGTGCATCAGATGGTAAAGAATCTGCCTGCAATGCAGGAGACTCAGGTTCGATCCCTGGGTCAGGGCAGATCCTCTGGAGGAGGGCATGGCAACCCAGTGCAGTATTTTTGCCTGGAGAATCCCGGAGATAGGGGTGTCTGACGGGCTACAGTCCTTGGGGTCACAAAGAGTCAGGCATGACTGAGCGACTTCCACTCACTCACTCTCAACTGAGTTGGTCATTGCCGTTGGTCACTGAAGCCCCATCCTTCAAGCACCTCTGAGGAACCGTGTGGAATACACCGGAGAATTGTCTGCTCAAGGGACAGTAGAGGAGACCACAGCAAGGAGCCAGTCCTTCTGGATTCTCCCACATGACCTCAAATCCCTTACACTTCCGGGTCTGTGCATGTGTTCAGGCATAGTGGCTCACAGGGGTGCTTGGCCTTGGAACTGAGAAGCAAGACAAGGGTGAAAAGCAAAGGACTGTGGATGGAGATGCTGTCAGGCCTTGTCTGTGCAAAGCTGGGGCCCCAGCGGTGACTAGTGCAAAGGATCTGGAGAATCTGGCTTATCAGAGGACTGAGCAGTTCATCTAGATTTTAAGCTGAAATGTCCAAGAGAGCTTTAGTCTTTAAACAGCATCCGAATATTTTGAAGAGTTTAATTATCATCTTGATAAATTTTATTAGATTTGTAAGAATTTCTTAGGTACTTGGAAAATTTGTTTGGTTTGCCAGCCACTGACTTACTTTAAAAAGGAAATTGAATGTGCTGGCTTTATCAGTACAGCTAAAAATATTTAAATGAATTCAATTAAATTATGAAAGTCTTCTTAAAATCATTTGTGAAAATTTGAAAGATTTATAAATAGAACTTATTTCTAAATTGAACTTAAAACTTAAAGAAAACCAAGCCTTTGAATGATTTGAGTATTAACTTTAAATACCAAAGTAGCTCCTGAATGTTCTTTTCTGTACAAAAGAGCTACTCCTAAAGACTAAAAAAAAGAAAAAGAAAAATCATAGTTACATTTTTCCATCCTGTGGAAATCATCATTCTTTTCTACACTGTTGTTCCTCTGAAAAGGGAGTTCTTCAAACATGGGATTAAATAGAACATATCCTTGTAATTTGCAACTTAACTTTTGTTTTGGTTGAGGTTTTCTGGTTGCAAACAACAGAAAGCAATTTTGGCAAAGCAAAGGGGATTTACTGGAAGTGTTCTGGGGAGCTCAGAGAATCAGTGAAAAGGCTGGGATGCGGTCTCTGAAATGGATAGGCATCAGGTTTGATTGGTAATCCAAGCAGGATGCGTGGACTCTTCCCCAGGCAGATTCAGTTGCAGGTATCAGTTGCTCCTCTGGCTTTCATCTGCAAAAAAAAGATTTAATACTGGGGCAGCGTGCTTCCAAGATCTGTGGACAGGCCAGAGGAGTGGGCTGTAGAACACCATCAGAAGCCTTGCCTGCCAAGGGAGTGCTAATTTCGCCACTGCCAGGGAGTCCGAGGGTCTTCTGAGCTGTCCTTCCTCACCCATAGGCTCACTTCCTTGGCCCCAGAGCTTCGAAGTTCCCCACAGGCCTCTCCTGGTGCTGGGGTGACTGGCACTCAAGCCATTTTTTCCTGTCATGCCCTGGAGAGTCATCCTCAGCACCTGGGACCAGACCAGCGTGACCGCTGTCCTTAGCTCAGGCCCGGCTTTGCTGGAATTGATTCATTGCTGCAGAACAACTCTGTTGACACCTCAGGGTGTAACACAATGACCACCAGATGTCACAGAAATGGTGGGCCGGCAATACAGACGGACAGAGGGGACAGGCCCTCCTCTGCTCTGCAGCGCCTGGGGAGACTTCCATGGCTGGACTCTGGAGGCCAGAAGACATCTTGGCTCACCTATCAGGTGTTTCCCTGAAGCATGGGCTCGGCGGGGGCTGCCGTCCAGAGCTCGCTATGCGGTCTGTCTGGGATGTTGTCTTAGGAGAGTGGGATTTCACACATGGAAGCTCACTTCTCCAAGGACACGGGTTCCGATGAGCAGGATGGAAGTCCAAGATCAAGGTGCCGCAGGTCGGATGTCTGGTGAGAACCCACTTCCTCATAGATGGCCATCTTGTCACTGTAACTTTACATGGCTGGAGGGCCAAGGGGGCTTTCTTAAACTCTCTTATAGGAGCACTGAAACCGTTCATGGCTCCACTCTCATAAACGTATCACCTCCCAAAGGCCCCACCTCCTAATACCATCACCTTCGGGGTTAAAATTTCAACATGAATTTTGGCGGGGGCTCAAACCTCCAGCCTACAGCACCCACCTTCCCTCCCAAGACCCCCCCGTTATAGGCTACCCTCAAACCTTTGGGCCACCTGGGTGGGCCTCCAACCTTAGAGACCCAGTTGCACAGCCTGGTCCAGCCATGAGCAGTTATGGAGCTGCGGACAGAGCACTGAAGCCCCCCATCCTTGGAGTTTTCATCTGGAGGTTTCCTCCCTCCTGGGCTCTGTGGGGTCACACGTGAAGGCCCTCTGCATGCTCAGAAGACGGCTCAATAGGGAGGCACAGGTGCTTTTAGTTGAGGGACTGTAGTATTTCGTTTTCCCAGCTCTTGGCCCCAGTCTCTGGGCTATAGTAGATCCTGACTCTATGCTCATTCATCAAGAGGATAAGTGAAGTGATTTAAAGTTGTCCTGGTTTTGCAGGCCAGGAAACAGGCACTGAGGGAGGAGAGGCCTGACCCCAGCTGACGGACAGGCGACGTTTCAGATGGACGCTTGCTCATCACCTGTTATCCCCACCTCTGGATGTCTGCCTCTTTTATTGCCTGCCTTCCCTCACAGCTCAGCTGGTAAAGAATCCACCTGCAATGCAGGAGACCCCTGTTCGATTCCTGGGTCGGGAAGATCTGCTGCAGGAAGGATAGGCTACCCACTCCAGTATTCCCGGGCTTCCCTCGTGGCTCAGCTGGTAAAGGATCCGCCTGCAATGCAGGAGACCTGGGCTCAATCCCTGAGTTGGGAAGATGCCCTGGAGAAGGGAAAGGCTACCCACTCCAGTATTTTGGCCTGGAGAATTCCATGGACTGTATAGTCCATGGGGTTGCAAGGAGTCGGACACGACTGAGCGACTTTCACTTTTATTATCTGGGTCCCTTGGAAAAATGAGGCCTCAGGATCAGATTCAAACCACGGCCGCAAGAGCACTCAGGCTTCCTAAACTCAGCATCTCTTTCTCCTCAACTCAGCTGGTTCCTTCTCACTTCATTTCTTCCCTGATTCTGATGGAAGTTGGCCCCAGGTGCCAGGTCTGCTGGGCTTCCCAGGTGGCGCTAGTGGTAAAGAATCCGCCTGCCAAAACAGGAAACATAAGAGACCAGGGTTCGATCCCTGGGTTGGGAAGATCCTCTAGAGGAGGACATGGCAACCCACTCCAGTATTCTTGTCTGGAGAATCCCATGGACAGAGGAGCCTGGCAGGTTATGGTCCATGGGGTCGCAAAGAATCAGACACGACTGGAGCGAGTTAACACACACACACGCATGCCAGGTCTGCGAGTCAGGCTTTTGGAGGCAGAGTGGACATTCCTGGGCGAATCGTGCAGAGAAAAGCAGAGACCCACATCCTGGGCGTGAGAGGAGATCGCTGTGGATGCCTCTTGCCGGGATCACCTTCCAAGGGGAGGAAAGACTCTGTTCCGTGTCTTTCTCATGTCCCCTAGGTTTCCTGCTTGGTGTGGGTGTTCTGCATGTGTCTAGAAAGATGTCTGTTCTCAGCCTCCAGAAGGGCAGGTTGTGAATCAAGGGGGCTTGTGGGAAGAGGGCTGTTCGAGATGCTGATTAGAACAAATAGCTTTGGGGCGGAAATACGCAAAGACCAAGCTGAGTAACATTCTCCTTCATATGAAAACAAGCCCCTGGGTGGCTGATGCCAGATGAGATAAGTGGAAAACACGATGTCATTATTCCGGCAGGAGGGTTTCTCTCTCCTTGGCGCCCCACGCGCTCCCTCTTCTCTGCCTCTCTTTCCATCGCCTCTTGTTGCCTCCTTCCTTCTCCCACTCTTTTAATCTTGGGGTAAAGTCCCGTCCTTGCTCTCTCTTCACCACTCTTGGGGGCATCTTCTCTCCTTCTTTGGGGCCCTTCTGACAAGACCCATGCGGAATATTTCCTTTCCTTTCAGATAAACTCCGTAACAGGGAGGTACCAGCCACTGATGGCATGAAATCTGTCGATTTCTGAGGGTGCTAAACTGGCCTTTTGACAGATGACAAACATCTTGGAGCCTCCTCCCCAGAGGAGAACGGGTCTCTGATAGTGGAACCCTAGGAATGGGGGGTGATTTCTGTGCTTGGGTTTATTTTGGAGTCCTTGCCATCCTACAGTCCTACCGACCCTACCTACGAGGCTGGCAAATTCATGATTCAGCTGAGTAGAAGCATTTGGGGAGGTGGGGAAGGAAGGGACACTCCCTTCTGGCTAACTCTCTCCAGAAGGAAGCGTGGTCCGTGTTGCAGGTCTGTGGAGCTGCCCACCGCCCCTCCCGCCTGGAGCAGGTGGTCAGCAGACCCTGGACAGGAGCCTGGTTCTGTCCGTTCCTTTGTCTTTGCTCGGTCCGGTCAGATCTCATTTGCCTCTCCTCCAGGCCTTCTCAGCAGCTGCTGGCTGCTTTCTCTGCAGCAATTTCTCCCTCCCTGCCTGCTGCCCATGATTCTCCCTCCCCCCCGCGAGTACCCCCAGTCCTCCTTGCACTTCCTAGTAATTCCATCACCAGGCATTTGATCCAATTTAAGGTGCACAGCTTCCCAGGAGTGACAGATGGAAGGCACCAGAGCCCACAAGGGAAGAGCTGGCTTGGGGCTGCACCCGAGATTGGAGCCGCTCGAAGCCTAGGAGCAGCCATGGTGGATCAGTTTCCAACTTCCTGCACCTGGCTGGGAGGGCCTTTACGGTGGGAGTTTTGTGCATCCTGCAGCTCAGCTCTGAGCACCACAGGGGTGCCTCCTCCACTGTGTTTAACCCTGTGCTGTCCTGCCTGGGGCTCTTGTTGCCATGGAGACTTGCACAGAGCCATCCATCCCGTTGTGTGTCCACCATAGCTCTGTCTTGTGAAGCAGTCATCTTTCCCACTACATGTGTGTGCAGGACTACATAAAAGGGTACACCTCTGGACTCATCACGTGTGCGATGGACACAGGACAGGGTTCACACCCCAAGTTGGGCAGGTGAGGAACCTAGGACTCCTCTCTCCTGGCCCTGAGGTCTTCTCGCTACCATGCATACATGTGCCCCCAGCCTTCTTGACATTTCTGCTTCCCTGCAGCCCACTTCACAGGAGATGAATCCATTCTCTTCCCTCTGTCTACCGGCCCCACCAAGTTTAAGCCTGGGCTCTGTAGCCTAGTCCCACATCTCACAGCCCGAGCCCTTCTTCCCTTCCTCGGCCGCTAGATTTTACACACGCTGCCCAGAGCACGGCTCGGTCTCGGCCAGATCCCCTACTTTTCTGTTCTCACATCCTCCTCTGCACAGGGATGCCTTCCTCCAGCCCCGACCCTTAACTGGACCCTCCACTAACCCTTAACTGGACCCTCTCCTTAACTCCTCCAACCCTGCCCCTCACATTTGACACTGGTTCTGTGGATATTTTTCAGCAAGTTCTTAGCTTCTTGAGAGATCTAAAAATAATCCGCCTCCTCCCCCTATTTCGAACTATTAACCTCTCTGCTCAGTGTGTGAAGTTTGCATTTCAAAACCCTGATTAAAACTGCTTAATATTCCTTCATAGCTGACAGCCACCCCACTCCTCCCAGGCTGGTTAGGAACACAACAGCAGTAAAGGTAGAAACTGTGATTCCTTTCATCATGGTCATTATTTCTTGTTTTTTTCCCCACTCGCCCCCAACACCCAGGAGAAGGGAGCTGGGAGCCGCGGGTGAGAGAGGGGATGACAGGCAGGTGGAGGGTGCTCCTGGAAGGAGGGAGAAAGGCGTCCCTGGTGCATGCCCAGAGGGTCAGCTCTGCTCAGCGTGGCTTCATCCTGGGGTGGTCGCTGGCGACTGCCGCCTGTCAGTCGTGAGGCTATCAGAACGTACCGCCCTCCAAATATATCCGCTTCGGCATAAAGATTATTTTGAGCTGAAGGCAATGGAGAATCAAAAGATGGAGAAAGAAATCTTCTGAGGCTGCTTTCCTCATCTGATTAGAAGCAACAAATTCTGGGAAATAAGGCTGCTATAAATTCCTTCTACAGGGCAGAGTTACCGCGCGGAAGGGAGAACTCCAGTAAAATCCACACCAAATCCCTCCCCTGGGGGGGCTTGAGGCCTTGGAGGAGATGGAAAGTTTACTCACACTTGTGGTGGTGGTGGTGCTCAGTCTTGTCCGACTCTTTGCGACCCCATGGACTGCAGCCCTCCAGGCTCACACTTGTATAGACAAATGCTGTCACAGACTTGATCTCTTGATTGTGCTCCTAAAAACTCTTTTCCTTTTCCCCAAAGCCCATGATAGCCTTTTCCATCCACCCTCCTTTCCCCTACTAGAGGTATCCTCTGACTTCAGCTGCAGCTGACCCTAGAGCAACGCAGGGGCTAATCTGTGTGTAATTTTTAGTTGGACCCCCCCATATCTGAGGTTCCTCTGCATCTGTGGATTCAACCAACTCTGGGCCGGGTGGTATTGTAGTATTCACTATTGAAAAAAATCTGTGACGAAGTGGACACTCACAGTTCACATCTGTGCTATTCAAGAGTCCACTGTATTTAGCCAACCAGTTAGTTCTTTTGTTGCCCCCACGTGTAGGCAAATAAACATTTTTCTGTGGTCAGTCTTTTGTTAGTTTAATTCACAGACCCCAGAATAAGAACCTAAGAGGAGAGAGGAAAAGTCTTTCCTCTCTAACAGTTGCAGCTCATGATGTGGACGGTGACAGCCAGCAGCCTAGATTCTGGACCCAGGGTCAGATCCTTGGTCAGCAGTGAGAATCCTTTCAGGGACCCCCCATCTTCCCATGGGGAACCCCATTCATCTTCTCTGGAATACTGCAGAGAATCTTAACTTGGAAGGCACAATTTTCTGCTACCCATTACCCCAGCCCCCAAAGTGAACATGTTAAGCCTTCATCTGAGGTGGTTTACGGAGGGGGACTGATATAATAATCGTAATAATAAACAACTTTTTGCTTCACAGTGTTTACACACAACAATCCATACTTATCATTTTTCACAGCAACCCTGAACTGGAAGTTCAGCTATTAAAATCAAAGTGAAAGTGTTAGTGGCTTGGCTTCTCTTGTCCATGGAAATCTCCAGGCAAGAATACCGGAGTGGGTTGCCACGCCCTCCTCCAGGGGATCTTCCCAACCCAGGCATTGCAGGCGGATTCTTTATCATGACCTCCAACAAATGAGAGTTTGTCACCATGTTGCTGTCCTATCAATTGTTTGCTTCTCATTAAACATTTGTGGACTTCCCTTGTGGCTCAGCTGGTAAAGAATCTGCCTGCAATGCGGGAGACCTGAGTTCGATCCCTGGGTCGGGAAGATCCCCTGGAGAAGGGATAGGTTACCCACTCCAGTATTCTTAGGGATTTCCCTGGTGGCTCAGACGGTAAAGCGTCTGCCTACAATGCAGGAGACCCGGGTTCAAACCCTGGGTCGGGAAGATCTCCTGGAGAAGGAAATGGCACCCCACTCCGGCTCTTGCCTGGAAAATCCCATGGATAGAGGAGCCTGGTAGGCTACAGTCCATGGGGTCGCAAAGAGTTGGACACGACTGAGTGACTTCACTTCACTTCAAATGTTTGTAGAGCTGCGAGCCATGCAAACAGACAGTTACAATGAAGTGTCACACTTCTACGGAAGGTCAAGGCCTGGCCCCAAGGAGTAATTATGTCCTTGGGGAGGGGAGATGCTGGGGACAGCTGGCTTGCAGCTCTTTCCTCTCTTGCCATCGCTCTCGCCTTTGGTTCCAGGAAGAACATTTGCTGTGCTGAGAAGGGGCCAGGGAGGTAGAACTGCCTTGGGCTTACTCCAGGGCTGGTTATCTAATAAATTCCCTCAAATGGAAACCCCTTCAGGGTGCCTGGATTCTCAGTCACTCCTATGGTATCTCTCCTCGGTTCTTTCCCTCCTTGTAAGCTGTCACTAAGTCAGATGGTGGAAGCTCTGGTCCCTGGGGCACTAGTGGGGTCTGCAAGTGAGGCTGAGCCCTGTTTGACAGACCATAGGATCAGGCTGGCGATTAGAGCAGAGAATTCTGAACTTGATTCTGATCTATCAGCCCGGCCTCCCCAAGAATCCTCCCCGTAGAGGGGTCAGTTCCTGAGATTCCAGACCATGCATGTTGATGACCGATCTGTCCTCCCACTGGTTTGTGCAAAAGAAACATCTCCCTCAGGCTAGACAGCAGCAGGTGAGAGAATAAGTGATGAGGAGACACTGAGGCAATTGATCTGGGCCAGCACCCTCCAGAGAGGGCGTGACAAGAGAAAGGAAAATAAAAGTTTTACAGAGCTCCTAGGAGGTTTTCCCTCGCACCTGGCTGGAGGTGTTAACAATGAGAGTTCTTTGCTCCGAACTGCTGTGGGCTTGGAGGCCCAGCTCCTGCCTTGCCTCTCCAGGCAGAGGGGTGTGGGGGGACCCAGGGCAGGTGGGAACAGCTAGGAACAGCTGGCAGGCCGCGAGATGATGACCACCCCATGTACAAGCCAACCCCAGAGTCCTAAACTTGAATGGCGACTTCACAGAGCCCAATGCCACAACCTAGCAGGATGTCCTCCTCCCTCTTTGAAGCCAGTAGATATTTTTCTAGAAGAGAAGAGCCAAAGACGTGACCCGTTTCTCACTCTCACGGCAGGGATGCTGGCCTGAGCCCCAGAGTGCAGACGGGCCTGGCCCTGTCAGAGGCAGGTGGGGAGGACCTGCTGGGGTCGGTTTACCTCAGGGGGCTGAGCTTTCCCCCTCCCTCTGTCCGAGCAAAGAGAGGCCTGAAGCAGCAGGAAGAGGCAGGAAAAGACAGAATGGCTCTACTCACGGAGTCATGAGAAGCTCTGGCTTCTGCAGGAAGGGGACCCTGAGGAGGGCTTCACGTAGCTTCCCTGCACCTACTGCCTCGATGACGTGAGTCCCAGGGGCCTCCCAGGAAATATGGCTTCTCAGAGCCTGAGCTGAGAGGGTCGATGTGGTAGGTGTCACGGGGCGGCTGAGGTGGCTTCTTCAGGGCACAGAAGAGACTGGCTAAGGCTGAGAGTCCTGCAGGATCCAGACAGAGAAGAGACGAGAAACGCCATCCCACTGCTGTTGCTACCGCAGGCCAGCTGAGCTGTCTGACTACTTGGCCTGGGAAAACATGGCAGTATAGTCTCTAAGAGGAGAAATGGTCAACTTGGGCTTCACTATCAAGGAGAGATCCACTACAGGGCTTCAGGTTAGTAACCAGGCCAGCCCAGAAGGCAGCATTTGAAATACTGAAGGCTCCCAAAGTGGAAGAAAAGAAGGCCAAGTTCTGGGGCCCCACGTTTCCAGGGCTTTCTGATCTGAGAGCTCCTCCTCCGAAATCCCCATCTTGTCATATTCTCTCCAGGTCTGACCTGGCTAGCCCCCTTTTGTGACAGATTTCAGAGGCTTTGTACAGAAAAACTTTCCCCAGAGGCTCTTACCTCTGCTGGTGGAAATGCCCCCTTCATTCTCAGCCCAGCTCAACCTCCATCATCAGGTGCCCATTCTTCCACCTGGTCTCCATCTTTCTTCCCTTGAACAGAGGTCTCAAAGGAGAGGCCAAACTTCACCTCTAAGCATCTTAGGTTTTCATCTGGGACTCTAATAAAAGATTAACAGGAGAAAAACAGTTTATTAACATGAAGTGCACATCACATGCAAGAAACCCAAAATGAAGAGAAACTCAAAATGATGATTCAACTGTGGAGAACCATGCAGAGATTCCTTAAAAAGCTGGGACTAGAATTGCCAGGTGACCCAGCAATCCCACTGCTGGCATACACCCCGAGGAAACCAGAATTGAAAGAGACACATACACCCCAATGTTCATTGCAGCACTATTTACAATAGCTGGGACATGGAAACAACCTAGATGTCCATCAGAAGATGAATGGATAAGGAAGTTGTGGTACATATACACAATGGAATATTACTCAGCCATAGAAAGGAATGCATTTGACTCAGTTCTAATGAGGTGGATGAACCTGGAGCCTATTATACAAGTGAAGTAAATCAGAAAGAGAAAGACAAATACTGTATGTTAATGCAAATATATGAAATTTAGAAAGACAATAACGATGATCCTACATGCAGGGCAGCAAAGGAGACACAGATGTAAAGAACAGACTTTTGAACTCAGCAGGAGAAGTCAAGGGTGGGATGATTTGAGAGAATAGCATTGAAACATGTACATTACCGTAGGTAAAACAGATGACCACTGCAAGTTCGATGCATGAAGCCGGGCACTCAAAGCCGGTGCACCGGGACAACCCAGGGTGATGGCGTGGAGAGGGAGGTGGGCGGGGGGTTCAGGATTGAGGGGGGACACATGTATACCTGGGGCCAATTCATGCTCATGCACGGCAAAAACCATCACAATGTTGTAAAATAATTATCCTCCAATTAAAATAAATTAATTAATTGAAAAAAATGGTGGCTCAGACCTCTGGTTTATATAGCATCTTCAACAGACAGCAATGCATCTGTAGAGAAATAACAATCAGAGGAAGCACTTGGGCTTCCAAGGCTGGAAAGTGGCAGGAAGGTAAATGAATGGGAGGGAATAGAGGGAGGTTTGTTCGTAGAATCCTCTGTTGCCTTCTCTGTACTGATGAGAGTCTGTCTCCAATAAAGGGAAAATTTACATCTTCCCTTTAGGTAAAAAGAGGACAGACAGGGAGAGCTTTCTTACACTTACTGCTTCTTAATTGCTTTCAGTTCAATATAATTTGGGGACCAATGTGGCTAATTTTGGGGTGGTATATTCTGCTACCCTTCATTCCATCAGAGGTTCAGACTTGTCCTGCTCATCTCTCCCGAACTGCTTAGACCTCTGTCCCTTTCTCTTGGGCTTTGCTCTCAATCTAGCTGGCAAACATGTTTCACCAGCTAGTGGTGAGTTTAGCTGATGCAACGTGTTTTTCCTTTCCAGGTAACATGATGCATGGGAGAATGGAAGGACTGGAATGGGAGATGTTGGCTCTGGGACAGGCTGGTGTGGCAGGCTCAGTGAGGGGGATTCTTCACTGTGGGGCTTTGTTCAGTCCATTTGGGGAACATCTGGCACACTGGTGAGAGGTCTAGCCTTGACCACCTTTTTTATCTGACCAGGTCCCATTAGGGTTTTAAGGGATGACTTTGTTTCTATAGTCTTCCACATATGCAGATCTTTGTAATAAAGAGCTATCTTAATGAGTTTCCTCCCCTTTTGACCTAATTTTGCAAGCTCCTTGATGGCAAGGAGGTTCGCCCCCCCATTACTTGGCACTTGGATGTGCCAAGTGGCCATCCTTGGCACGGCGCCTTCTGATTCAGACTGGAATTTCCTCTACATGCACAAGGCAGACTCGTCTCATTGTCAAGTCTAATAAATAAATCACAGCTCAGAGCGACGGGATCCAAATGTAAAATGCAGTGTCTGGCACCACTGGAGATAAAATAAATTACCTGTAATCTGGTAAGCAGGTCATCTTGATCCTCCACTTTGTTCTGGTGACTTCCGTGATTGATTTTGCTAAACTCAGAAGAAGCAGAAAGACATTCAGATTCAGGGCTTCGAGTGAAATGACAGTGGTTGGGCCAAGAGATGAGATAATAACACTTTTGCAAAGGGAAGTGAAGAGAGAAGAACTTTGATCCTCAGCTTCTTCAGGGCTTGTCTAGTCCCTCCTGAGGCTTGATTCTGCTTCTGGCCTTCAGATTTCCAGAAACATCACTGTACCTGTTTTTGTTGTTGTTGTTCTGTCACTAAGTCATGTCTGACTCTGCAACCCCAGGAACAGCAGCGCGCCAGGTGATAAATGCTATTTTTGTTTGTTTGTTTGTTTAGGGCAGTTTAAGTGGGTTTGCAAACAATCTTTAAGAGGCCAACACTTTTATGATTTGATTTGATTTGATTTGAAAGAGACCTGCCCCATACAGACTGAATGGAGTCTGGAGTTCTGCTAGGAGGGCCACTTTTTTTAGTTTGAAAAGATGAAGACCTCACTGATATGAAATATTATTGTAAAAGAATTGAGGCCATAATTAGCTCATAGCAAACTAGAACTGTGCTGTCCAACAGAAGTATATAGTTTAAAATTTTTGCATTAGCCAGCTAGTTTAAAAGTAAAAAGAGACAGGTGAAGTTAGTTTAATATGTTTTATTTAATATGATTTCAAAATGTTATAATTTTAATATGTAATCAATAGAAATACTTATAAATGAGATATTTTACATTCTTTTGAAGGAGATACTAAGTCTTGGAAATCTGGTGTGTATTTGACACTTACAGCAGAGTCCCCAACCTTTCTGGCACAAGGGACTGGTTTTGTGGAAGGCAGTTTTTCCACGGATGGCTGGGGGAGATGGTTTCGGGATGATTCAAGCACATTCCATATATTTCTATTATTATTACATCAGCTCCACCTCAGATCATCAAGCATTAGATCCTGGAGGTTGGGGACCTCTGCCTTACAACACATGGCAGCTAGGATGAGCTACATGTTAAGGGCTCAGTAGCCACATGTGGCCAGTGTCTACCGAATTGGATAGTGGCTGGAAATCACACAGGAATAGGGCTTTCAGATGGGAGCTTCTCTGGATAGATGTCTGTTTTCTCCCAGAAAGTGTAAAGGTGATAATGCAAAGGAGATAGGAGCAGATATGAAACCCAGGGAGGAGGTCTTGTAAAGAGGGGACTGAAGGTATTTCTGAGAAGAGCTAAAGTGTCCAGTAAACATCTCAGGAAATAAGCTGGAGGGACAGGATGACTAGAGAACTATAGGTTAAGAACACAATAAATAATGCAAGAAGGTTTCCCAGGGTGGGAGGGGTGGGTGAGGGTAAAATATGGCTGTATCTACAAGAAAGCCCAAACACTGTGGTTTGAAACTTTTGCTTGTTTGTTCTAGGATAAATCAGATTCTTTGCAATAAAAGGCATAACCTTGAACAGAAATATGCTGCTGGGATCAGCCAAAAGTTTGTCAAGGTGCAGTAGCCCAGACTGCAACAGTGACAGGAATGAAGCAGAATAAGATAGTAGAGGAATTAGGGACCTTCAAATAAGTCTTTATTAACTGGGATGCATTCAGCATCCACTGGGAGGATTCTAAGTCTTGTAACTGAAGACCAATTGGCTTAATCATAAGGATATTTATTGTTTTCTTAACAAAAAGTCTGAAAGCAGGCAGTTAGTTCTAGGGCTGGTTCAGTAGTTTAATGACATCCTTATGAACTTGGGCTCTTTCTATTCCTCTTTTTCACCTCCACTGTCTGTTTGACCTTTTGTCCTTTGGTTTGTTGCCTCATGATCTTAAGATGGCTGCGGCAGCTCCAGCATTGCATCCAAAATTAAAAAAACAGGGAGCAGAAGTAAAAGGTTTTCATCTCATATGCATTGAGAAGGTTCTCAGGAAGTACCCTTTTATGTCTCATTGACCAGAACTGGATCACATGGCCATGGATTGCTTCCAGGAAGGTTGGAAAAGCAAAGTTTTCTGCCTCTAGGGACAGAGACAAAGGGAAACGGTGTTGGAAGTGACTGTTGGATAGCCAACCATAGTGAATGCCACAAGCCCCAAGATAAGGCACCACGCTATAGAAGGAAGAGCAATAGATTATGAGCCAGGAGCCACCATCTTGCTATATGACCTCCCTCTGGTCAGCTGGCCTCTCTGAACCTACAACTTTATCTCTAGGGTAAGATTCAGTAGATGTTCTCTTTCTGCTCTAACACCGCTGATTTTATTAAAACTCCTAGAGAGCCTTGAATGAGCTATCCAGTGCTAATGGAATTAATTTAATGATATCCATTTGGTGAAAAACAGCTGTGGCTCTTTTCCTTCTTATGGTCAGAGGACATTTGTTGGCTGGATAAACTCTTGTGCTCACAGATTTTGATGGAACCTTAATTGTAACAACATCCTAGTGTCCTTGATCTCTTGAAGTTTGTTCCCAATGAGAGTGTCAGAGAATGCTGTTCAATAGAAGTAAAATGTGGGGCACTTACGCAATTTAAAACTTTTGTATTAGTCTAGTCATGTTTTTTTTTTTAACAAAGGAGACAGATGAGGTTAGTTTTAATGTATTTTATTTAATACAACATCAAAAATGTTACGGGGGCTTCCCAGGTGGCTCAGTGGGTAAAGAATCTGCCTGCCAATGCGAGTTTGATCCCTGGATTGGGAAGATGCCCTGGAGGAGGGCATGGCAACCCACTCCAGTATTTTTCCCTGGAGAATCCCATGGACAGAGGAGACTGGTGGGCTACAGTCCATAGCGTCACGAAGAGTCAGACATAACTGAAGCGACTAAGCATGCATTCATGCACACACAAAAATGTTATGACTTTAATATGTAATCAGTATAAATATTTATGAATGAGATATTTTGCATTCTTTGCAGGGGGAGGTACTAAGTCTTTGAAATCTGAATGTATTTGGCACTTACAGCACACCTCAATTCAAACCAGCTATATTTTAAGGATTCAGTAGCCACTTGTGGCCAGTGGATAACAACCTGGATGGTGGCTGAAATCATGAGAATGGAGCTTGCAGGTGGGAGCTTCTCTTGCCACTGACTGGCCGCTGCCCTGCTCAGGTCAGGGCAGCCTGGGGCAGAAGTCTGGAGAAGATGAAATTAGCCCTGAGATCCTGCCGCAGCTTCCCCTCCCATCTGGCATCATTGCTCCCCCATCGTTTTGTGCGTGCATGCTAAGTTGCTTCAGTCATGTTCAACTCTGTGCACAGGCCCTATGGACCATAGCCCACCAGGCTCCTCTGTCCATGGGATTCTCCAGGCAAGAATCCTGGAGTGCATTGCTCTGCTCTCCTCCGGGGGTCTTCCCGACCCAGGAATCAAACCCCTATTTTTCATGGCCACCTGCATTGGCAGGCGGGTTCTTTACCACCAGCACCACCTGGGTTGGGTCCACCCAATTCTGGCCCAGGTGAAGGCTTTATCTAAATCCCTCCCAGACCCTCTCACCTCATGAAGTCTATGCAGTTTCTTTCCTTTTGGGCAAAGCACTGCTCACAGGAGGCTGCTGTGATGAGCTACCTGTGCCAAAATGTGAATGCATACTGGGGGAACAAGGCTCTCACACATTCAGGCCAGGTGTGGGGGTTCAGCACGGGGCTTGGACAGGAAGTCAGCTGAGTCAAGGCTCTTCTCAGCTGTTAAGAGTCCACTCAAGGGAGATGCACATAAAGGGGTGTTATTCTCAGGTCATGGGGTAATCTATGGGGCCCAGGGCCCGGAGGTATAGTCAGGGCCCCGTGAGCGACTGAAACTGGGAGAAACCCCACTAGTACTAGGGCAGTTGAGTTTCTCTCTCCCTCTCTCCTTTTCTCTACCGCTGCTTTATTCCTCTCCTTCTGTGATTAAAGACTCACAGTGAACTTGGTTATCTCACAGTTCTGAGGTTGGTTTGTCCTCAGTTCAAGCAACAGCAAACTCTGACAAATGTCTCTGCACCTTAGATCTACATTCCCAGGACAGAGAACATGGTTGGTCCAGCTTGGGTGAGGGGTGTACCCTGGTCCAGTCACCAGGATGGGGGTGGGAAGGGTGAGGGTGGAAGGTCACGATAGCTCCAACTTGAATGGAGTGGCCTCTCCTGTGAATGGGGGAGAGGGGGTACACTTCTCAGAGAAGGCAGGTTGAGGGCTGGGCAAATACTTCAAAGGGTGGGGTTTTGCTGTTGATGTTTGTTTTTAACAGAGATGTGGATTTTCTACCTGTTTGATGTAGAGCAATATAAAAATCCCAGAGAGCAAATAAAATTGAAAGTATTATTTATTAGGTACAAATTTTGGATCTGCCATTTAATAATCTTGTTACTTTTAATTTACTCACCAAACACATATAAAACACTTTCGACATGACAAACACTGTATTGTACAAACACTAAGTGCTTTACATATTTTAACATCTTTAATGTTTGCAATGATTCTGTGAGACAGGTATTATAATTATCCCCATTTTACAGATGAGGAAATGGAGGCATAGAAAGATAAACTTGCTCCAGGTCACACAATGATAAGTGATAGCGCTGGAATTCCAGCCCAGGCCGTGTGACTCAGTTATTCCTGGCTGAAATCTTTTGTTACACTGACTTTGGGTAAGTTATTTAACTTCTCTGTCCCTTAGTTTCCACGCTTGTAAAATGGGTTTGATGACATCTGCCTCCTTAGCTGTGATGAGGATTAAAATGAATGGTACACGTCAAGCCCTGTGCTCTAACTAGTCAAGGCTCTCCAGAGAAACAGGACCAATAAGGGGTGTGTGTGTGTGTGTGTGTGTGTGTGTGTTGTGGGGGGAGAGAGAGAGATTTACTTGAAAGAATTGGTTCACACAATTATAGAGGCTGACAAACCTGAAATCTGTGGGATGGGCCACCAGACTGGAGCCCCAGGGAAGAGTTGACATTGCAGTTTAAGCCCAGAGGTTGTCTGCCGGCAGATTTCTTTCATGTTTCAGGGAGTTCAGTTTTTTGCTCTGTTCAGACCTTCAACTCACTAAATAAGGCCCACCCACATTATGAAGAGCAGTCTGCTTTACTCAAAGTCCCCTGACGGAAGGGCTTCCCAGGTGGCCCTAGTGGTAAAGAACTCACCCGCCAATGCAGGAGATGCAAGACAGACATGGGTTCCATCCCTGGGCTGGGATGATTTCCTGCAGGAGGACATGGCAACCCACTCCAGTATTCCTGCCTGGAGAATCCCATGGACAGAGGAGCCTGGTGGGATATGGTCTATGGGATCTGAAATAATTAGACACGACTATAGTGACTTAGCATGCACGCAGGCACTCACTGCCGTAAATGTTAATTTCATCCCAAACACCTTAAAGAAAATCCAGAATAACGTCTGACCAAACACCCAGCCACCATGGCCGAATCAGGTTGGCACATAAAACTAACCATCACACCCTCTACTCCCACCTGGTAGGAGCCCATAGGTGAAGAGTCTGAGCTTTTCCTTCCTTCTCACCTCCAGAGCTCCCCAGCACCATCTTCCGAGGACTGGAGCTGGCCATAGCTCAGCAATACCGTTGCATCCTTAGTTCTCAGCCCTGCCTCTTGCCCGTGTGGTCATCCCTCAGGCAGCTACACGTCCAGAGAACTCCTTCAGCCACAGAGCTCTGAAGCACTCAGCGTAGTGTCCAATCCAGCTCTGGTGTCACTGGAAATGATTGCTTCCCAGAGCAGTCCATCATGCATGTGGCATGACTTCCCTGGGGGTAACAACCACACTGACAGAATGAGCAGTGAGCAAGCTTGCAAATCTGGTGACAGTCTGGGCTTTCATAAGCAGACTGTGATTTAATAAGAAAAGGCATCTCAGGTGTTAGATTGCCTAACACCTGCTTCAGCATGCATGCTATTTTTCTTATTATATTTAAATAATGTTGCCTATGCTTAATAATGGGTAGGCATATTTTACCAAGGGGCTTCCCAGGTGGCGCTAGTGGTAAAGAACCTGCCTACCAATGCAAGAGACATAAGAGAGGCGTGGGTTTGATCCATCTGTTGGGAAGATCCCCTGGAGGAGGGCATGGCAACCCACTCCACTATTCTAGCCTGGAGAATCCCATGAGCGGAGGAGCCTGACGGGCTACAGTCCATAGTGTCGCAAAGAGTCGGACATGACTGAGTGACTTAGCACATATTTTACCAAATAAGATCTCTATTATAAGCAGCTGTGTTGTTCCAGCTTTGCTGTTCCAATGTGCACATTAGACAAACTCGCACACGACTTTAGAATTGCAGGAGATACAAATATAATTGTGGAGACACAATGTCATCATGCAGTAGAGGCTTAACCCAGTGGGCCCTAGTATCCCATGGAGGTTAGGTTCCTCCGCACAGAGGAAAATCCATGTGGAACTTTGTGGTCAGCCCCCTCTATCAGTTGTTTCAGATCCTCAGATTTAACCAACTGTGGATCATGTAGTAGAGTAACACACACTTATTGGAAAAAAAAAGATTCACATATAAGTGGCCCATGCAGTTCAGACCCTTGTTGCTCAAGGGTCAACTGTATGTTCCAGTTGTGCGGGCGTGCGTGCTAAGTCGCTTCAGTCATGTCCGACTCTTTGCGACCCTTTGGACTACATAGCCCACCTGAGATTCTCCAGGCAAGAATACTGAAGTGGGTTGCCATGCCCTCCTCCAGGGGATCTTCCCAACCCTGGGAGTGAACACCTGGAATCCTGCACCTGCCTTCTCCTGGATTTAGCTCATGTACCTTTTCCTTTTCCTGGTCTGTAATCCTTTCATGTAATAAATCATAATCATGAATATAACAGCTTTTCTGGATCCTGTGTCTTTCTTGTTGTGAACTATCGAGCCTGTGGGTGGGCTTGGGGACCCCCAACACAGTCACTTGGCTGAGAGTTCCATGGTAGGGGGCAGTGGTGGAGACGTAGTTTTTAGGCAAGTGAACAGCAGAAAGTTAATAATGAAAGGGCTGGAACTGGGCCTTGGAGTGCCCAGCAGGTGGGGAACTTTGAAGGTCTCTTATTTGCACCTCAGAGGGTTTATATGTTTGCCCCATTTATCCACTCAAACCATAAAATCTGTTGGGCCGGCCCCCTTTCTCTCTCTTTATCCCCCCCGGGCCTAGTTCAGGGCTCTGTGATGTGGATGGTACCATGCCCAGACCCCCTTTAGCAGGGAGTCTGCCCACTGTCCCGTGGCTGTGGGTTTGACCACTGAGTGGCTCACAGCTGCTCCTAGAACTTCTTTGGGTGAATAGGTCCTGCCCCTCACCACCAACCCCCACAGCCTACAACCGAAGACTGGCTGACATGGAGGCAAAAAGGCTGTCCTCTCCTCTCCAAGGTGGGGCCAATTCCATGGAGCAATCTGTGCTGCAGAGCTCTTCATGGGGTCAAGCTGAAGCTCGTTTCTAGCCTGGACCGTGTACTTGCTGAGTATTCATCCCCAGCCCTCCTCTGTGTCCCTTACCCTCCGTCATCTTCAGGTATCTCCTCCATTAATCACTTGCTCAGGAATCCCCATCTTAAGATTCCCGGGAACCAAGCCAGGACAGCAGTGACCGAACTCTGATGGCCCTGGGACGCCCACAACCATATTTTGATGCATCTCAGCACAGCTCATGGTGTCTTTGTGTCTGCAAAGGAATTTCTCAATCATTTTAAACTCTATCTTAGTACTGAGCCCATGAATTAAAGTGGAGAAGATGTAAATCTTGCTTTGGCTCAGAGTTCTGGAAGACAAGATGGAATAATAGTTGAATATGCGGTTTGGCTCTCAGACACAAACTTGTCATTCACATGTTTGTTTTCTCCCACAGCACAGCCTGTTTTCAACAAGCCTGTCAACTAAGCTTGATGGAAGGGACTGGGATGTGGTAGGTGCTCCGAGGGTCAGTCTGCTCCCACGGTAAGGACCTTGAGACTGATAGTCACTCTAATGCTGTGAGTAGACACAAAGCCAATCACTATTCATGAAATAGAATGACCCAGAATATAGCTGAGTTGCCCAGCCAAAGCACTGTACCAAGGAGACTGGACCTGCAGGTTCAGTTGTCTGGTGGGTTGGGCTCTGTTTCCTGACCAGGATTGTACTCACAACGCTGCCATATTGTCATTCCTGTGGGAATTAGCCACTGGGTGTGTCAACGCATAGAGTGTTAACATACCTATTAGTCAAGAATGTGCAGAGCAAGAAAGAGCCATCAGCAGAAACTAAGGAACTTGAGCTTTGAATGTCTGGAAGGGTTTTTCATGATCTTCGTGAAGTTCTTAGTGTAAAAAGCAAAATTCACATCTCAAGGGTCAAAGTGGCCCCATGCACAGCTCTTGCACTGTTACCACAGGCCCTGCCACTGGGGTCTGCCACAAGGACCCCATCGATTTGACACTGAAACTTCTCAACAGTGACAGGGATTGCTGATCCCAGGTATCCCAGGGTTGGATTAGTGGGACTCGTGGTGGGGACACTGATGGTGGGCTTGGGATGTTTACGAGATTGAAATGAAAAGCCATGGGTAGCTTAGGTAGCAGTCACCTTAGTACCTCCAGCTTCTTTCACCTCTACGTACTCGAGTTTTACCTGCAGCTTCCTGCCCTGTGACCAGTGTTAATCCTTGCAGGCAGGCAAGAGGGGATAGGAAGGGTGGAGAAACCCGGAGTGTATTGCCAACATTAACAGGTGTCCTGAACTCTCTTCGCGTTAAATCCTACTGCTGACACCTGTGAGTGTTGGTGCTTTACCGAGATCTACTTGGTCCTTGTTTTTCTGTGCTTGCCACTCCAACTTTCACCCGCCAGCACCTGTGTCCTGTGCCTGTGGCCTTTCTCTGGCCACTGGAACCCGTTCTGCTACAGTGCAGGCCAGGCCAGAGGTGCTGGGAAAGTAACAGCCTACGAATGTGGTCATCCTCCAAGGATGGGCAGGGTGGCGAGGTGGATGTTCCCCTCTAATGGAGCACTCCACCGGGATTAAGCTGCTTTGCCCACAGTGGTGGCATGAACCCTTGTTGGCTTCTTTCCCCTTCCCATCACTTGCCTATCACCTATCAGTGTCTCCTGAGGTCATTCCTCCTGCCCCTTAATTACTTGCACTTGACTCTTTGTCTCTGAGTTTGCTTTAGAAGGAGGCTAAGCCAGTGCTTCATCTGACTTTCCTCACTGATAGAGCGCCAAGCTAGGAGGAAGCTGTGGGACCACCAAGCAACCTCGGTCAGAAGGTTTGGAGTCGGCTCCAAGAGATGGTTTGAAACATACAAAGTGGACACTGGGCCTGACCCAGGTGATTGTGGAATGTCTTCCCCTTTTACCAATCTTTGTAGATTCTCTCCTCACCTCCCCTTCAACTTGCAACCCCTCAAAACACCTTGCTTTCACAGGTACAGGGAGAATCCAGCCACATTCTGATGACTCAACTGCTGTTAAAAGACAGGCTCAGATAACGTGTAAATGAATGAGAGTAAACAAACAAATGAATCTATGTTCCAAATAAAACTTTATTTGGCCCATCCCGATCAAGTTTAATTATGTTTAATAGATATTTTTAAAACATGAGTAATAGCAATTCCTCTGTAATAACAATTATATATGAACTCCTTGTCAAGATCAGCAGCTTGTTCCTTTACCAAAAAAGTAAAGCCGCCCTCTGGGGACAAATGGCACATGAGAGCGGTGTACATTTCCTTTTCTTAAAAAAGAAACCCCAACACTTCATATTTACATATTTCCCAGGTAAAAATTGGTCAGTATGGTTAATTGTTTTTAAACATAAGTTTCTAATGTGTTGCAGGTTTTGATGTACAGATCCTAGTTAGCTGATTAGGTTTAAGGTGCTGTTGAAGTGAGGTTGAACACAGCCTACGATCAACACTGGGTGATCCTCTGTTTACAGACCGGCTCCTGTGGGCATCTCTGGGGGAAGCTGAACACCAGTGGTGGAAACGGAAGAGCGTTTGCCGGGGGCCGGACTCCATGCTTCCGCAGAGGGCCTGCCATGATACACACTGTCCCCTGAGGCTCTGTGAACGAGTGCACTTCTGGTTTGGCATGCTCCAAATTCATCCCGGCCTAAGCTAGGGAGGACCTGGTGGTCTCGAGTCCTTTCTTTTGTCATGGGGTCCCCATGCTGGTACCTGACCCCTGAGGGCCCTCGATGTCAGCACCCCACTTTGCAGACCTTCCTGCCTTTCTGGACTCCTTGTCCCCAAGGCCCCTTGCTCACCAGTGCATTTCTTCAGGGCCTGCTGTTTGCTGGGGCTAAATGGATAATCAAAGTCAAGGGCAGAATTAATGAAGGTCAATGGGTCCTCTGTGAGAGCTTCTCTCCCAGAACATCCACTCTGTTGCAGGCACTTCACTGCTTTCCTCCAAAGGGGCAATTTGGGCTGAGAACACAAGCTCCCAAGGTAGGCTTGGAGCGGGGCTGTATGTACTGGGGGGTGTGGGGTAGGCTGCAGGGATTCTTGGAATTGCTGTCTTCAAACTCACCAGTGTACGGCATTCCCTGGGGAACAAGAGCTGTGTCACTATGTCTGCGCGTGTGTCAGGAAAGTGCATAGGAAGTTCTGGAAAAGGTGTGTGCACAGGCCTGGGAGGATGGGTGATTTTACCCACAGATCCCAAACTGGTCTGATCTGAAACCGAGAGTTCAGATCACACTGGGATGAGGCAAATGGGAATATTTCAGTATTTGACAGGAAAAAAAAACAAAACACTTTGTGACAAGGGGAAAGAAGCTGGCTCAATATCCAATTTCAGAATTTACGGGACATGGCTCTGAGTAAAAGCACACAGAATGGGTCAGATGGTAATGGACAGGGAAGAAATGTCTTGAACCAAGTTTTCTGAGAAAAAGGCCAGAGAGACCCCAGTAGAGGAAGACATTGTTTAGTGGACAGACACTGGCCTGGGGGCCAGGAAACTGGGATTCAAGGCTTGCCCTGACACCGACTAGGTCCCGATCTTATTAGCAAGTCACTTGGCTTCTCTGGACCTCACTGTGTTTCTCATCTGTCAGCTGAGGCTGGTTGGACCAGAGAGTTCCAACCCTCTCTGCCAGGTTCCTCTCCAGGCAGCCACCCAGGTGGGGCCTGTTGAGTGCTAAGACCTCTCTGCCCTGCACACCACCACTGATAAAAACACAAGGGCCTCTTCTTTGCTGGGAAAGTGATCAACCCACCCCCCCACCCCCAAACTAGGCTCCTGTTCAAACACGCTCCCAGACGTTAAAGGCTAGTTATTAAGGCAGTTTAAGAAATGGACATTCCTCTCGCTCCTCGGATCCTTCCTGTTCCGCTAACCCCAGGGCAGCAGAGAGGGGGCGGAAGGGCTGGTAGAGGTGCCAGGGGGGCGGTCCCCTTCGGCCAGGGCCGGCTTTCCCGGGATGGTTTCCGGGAAGACGGCCTGGAGCGCCCCTCTGCCCTCACCACCTTTCTTTGGAGAAGGCCTCGGTCTGCACGAGGTCGCTGGGGTGCTCGGAGATGCACGCGCCGTTGAGGTCGCCCAGTTTATTGTCCGGCAGGTCCTCGGGCTTGGTGCAGAGCTTCAGGGCGCGGGAGATGAACACATCCAGGTCGAACTGCGGGCTGGCGCCCCCGTCGATGGGGGCCGGGCGGCCAGGTGGGGACAGGCGGCGTTCGGGGCCATCGGGGGGCGGGCTGGCGCCGCGCTCGGGGCCGCCCTGCGTGCTCTTGACCCACTGCGCGATCTCCAGGAAGAGGCTGGCCGGCTCGTCGTCGCGTGGCCCGGGGTCCGCGGTCACCGCGGCCACCCCGGCGGCGGGGGGCGCGCCGGCCGCCTGCTTCCAGTGCGACAGGTCCAAGATGAGCTTGGGCTCCGAGTAGTGGTGCGGCTTGCTGTCGCGCCACAGCAGCTTGTCCAGGTAGGATGGCGACCCCACCTTGTAGTCGCAGGAGCGCCCGTAGTCGGCCTCGAAGGCGCGCTCCATGGACGAGTGCGACTGCTCCAGGAAGCGCTCCGAGCTGCTCTGCGAGTCCTTGCGCGGGTCCACCTGCACGTCCTCCGCCAGCGGCGCCGACCCTGCGCGCGGGTCGCGCTGCCCCTCGCTCGCGTCCTGGCACCGGTCCGGCCGCCACTCCAGGTCCGACGACAGGCTCACGGGGTACCTGCAGGGTAAGGCGGGATGGCCATTGGACCCCCCACCCCCGCTCCCCGCCCCTCCAGCCGGGGTGGCTTTGCGGAGGCAGCCAACCCCCCATCCCTGTCTGCCCCCCACAGGCAGGCTTTCCATTCCTTCCCAGTCCCCCCAGTTCCTGCTGTCCCCCACCTCCAAGGTGGGAGGGGACAAAGGAACAGTAACGGTGAGCCCCCAGAGCGCGGGTGGAGGGACTGATTGTATCCTCTTGTATTCTTTCAAGGGGCTTCCCTTATAGCTCAGTTGGTAAAGAATCCACCTGCGATGCAGGAGACCCTGTTTCGGTTCCTGGGTCGGGAAGATCTCCTGGAGAAGGGATAGGCTACCCACTCCAGTATTCTTAGACTTCCCTTGTGGCTCAGCTTGTAAAGAATCTGCCTGCAATGTGGGAGACCTGGGTTTGATCCGTGGGTTGGGAAGATCCCCAGGAGGAGGGAAAGGCTACCCACTCCAGTATTCTGGCCTGGAGAATTCCATGGAATATATGTATCGTATTCATTCAATGTGTGTGCGTGCTAAGTCACTTCAGTCGTGTCCCACTGTTTGTGACCCTATGGACTGTAGCCCACCAGGCTCCTCTGTCCATGGGATTCTTCAGGCAAGAATACTGGAATGGGTTGCCATGCCCTCCTCCAGGGGCTCTTCCCGACCCAGGGATCAAACCTGAATTGGCAGGCCCTTTACCACTAGGGCCTCTTTGGAAGCCCATTCATTCAAATATTTCTTGAGCACTTCCTCTGCCCCAGGTGTTGTACTGGGCATTACCGGACACAGCGGGGAACAAAATCCTTGTCGCCTTGGAATGCATTTTCTAGTGGATCCACCTGCGCAGTGCTCCTAAAACTGTGATGTCCACACAAATCACCTGGGGACCTTGTTAGAACACAGATCTTGATCCAGTAGATGAGGTGGGGTCTGAGACTGTGTGTGTCTAACAGGCTCCCAGGTGAGGCTGATGCTGATGGTCTGCGGCCCACACTTTGAATAGCAGGGCTCTGATGAGTGCTTCACAGCCTTGGCTCAGATTAGAATCACCTGTGTGTGTGTGGGGGGGCTCAGATTAGAATCACTTGTGTGTGTGTGTGTGTGTGTGTATTAAAAATAAGGTTCATGCTCGCCCCACACCTCCAGCGCTGATTCAGTATGTCTAGGGAAAGGCCCTGCAGCTTTGTGTCTGTCAGACCTTTCCAGGTGTCTCTAAGTTCCAACCAGGGCTGAGAACCCTGCCCTAGTGGTTCTGGTTGGAGGCTCCGCAGCACTTTGTGAGCAGGTGGGGTGTACTGAAAGATTACAGGCACCCTCAAGAGAGGCCAAGGATCCTTGGAATTCTGCCCTCTGTTGACTGTCCTGGGGCCTTGGAGAGCAGTTGTCCAGTGAAGGGCAGGTGGGCAGGCCATCAGCTTGGGCTGAGCCCTTCTCGTATCAGGTGTTCTATGCAGAATTTAGGGGACGGGGGAGGCAGGGAGCACAGAGGAAGCCTCTTGGAACAGGAGGCCGAGTGCTCACACAGGAAAAACTGAGGGCACGCAGGTTTGGCTGTGTAACCGGGCAGGCTGGCAGCTGCGGTCCGTGCCTTGTGGTTTGTGAAGCACAGGAAGGTACCAGTTCTGCCCGTTGATGACATTAGGGCAGGAGTCACTCCTCGAGGTGAACACTGCCTCCTCCCATGAGGGTCCTTGAAACGGCAGAGATTTCTAGGAGGAAGAACTTGTGAAGAGCACCCCTTTTGGATGCTCTATTAGTTCTATTAGAAAGAAAGTTCTATTAGTTTGAGGTTTCAGAATCCCCCCAAACCAGGACCAGTATCTTGGTAAGGGTTAGGCTGGGACCCTGGACAGAGGATGAGTATGTGCAGATGGCATTCCTGAGGATTCAGAGCTTCAGTGAACCATGAGTGCTCCAGCTGCTAACTCACTGAACTGTCTTGCCAGTTTCTACACTGGCTGGACTGGGCATAATTCAAAAAGGAAAAGTTCATATTCATTCCATTCTTCTGCAGCTCCATGATAGCATTTAATAACACCCCAATGGGATGTCTTCCACTTTTGGCTGCTACATGCTAAGGGCCAAATGTATTGGGTTGGCCAAAAAAATTCATTTGGGCTTGTCCACACAATGGTATGGAAAGCTCTAACAAACTTTTCGGCCAACCCGATAAGTTGTCTGCAGTCTCCAGAGCAAGTAGTAGTATCACCTGCTCCATAGGTGCGGACACGAGCGTTCAGAAGTCAACAGCTTGCCCAGAGCAGCAGGGCCTGTGGGCAGGGGTTTGTCACTGCCTTTGTCATCTGCCTTCGTCATGCAGCTGTGATGGGAAAAGTCAGAGCAGAGGATCCCCAGGTTTAGAAGTGGTCAGAGTTGATGGGCAGGGCCCAAAGAAACCCTGCTACAGTTTTCCTGGCACCAACCTCAGGCCATAGCCGTGAGGAACATAGGATGAACCCTGCCACGCCAATGCTCTGTATCCCTAGATGCTGTGGAGTGGAGCGGGAGGGGCTGCAGGGACCACCGTTAAGGGCAGGCCTAGCATGGGAGCAGCAGAAGAGAGGGTCTTCATTAATCTCTATTTGCTGGCAACTCTTGATAACAACAAGACTGTCCCAAAATAGCAACGTGGCCCTGACCCTCCCTCGGAGCGTCCTTAACCGGAAACCCATCATCTGTCACTTCTGTAACCAGATGTCACTTTCTCACAGCAGCAGGGCTCCCACTTCGGCCCCCTCGGAGTCCTAGCCGCTAAGCCCTCGAGTTCTGTTTCTAAACGGAGCAGCTACCATTGCTCCCCTCCCAGAGTTAGCAGGTGGTGATGCCTAAACATTTAGCTGCCTGATCTAGAACATCAGGACAGGAAGGGCCCTGAGAGATCATTGTGTGCTTATGTGGAGTTTGTTAAAAAACAAACAAACAAACTGTATCTTCTCCCCAGCTCTGATTCATTGGTAGTGACTTCTGGGCACACTGGGTTGAGAAAGGATTCTGAGGCCTGGCCCAGCTTAGGAGAGAAGAGTTCTGCAAGTGTTAGCGGTGTCTGACATGAGACAGGGGGACTGCCCATCATGGCCAGGTGTTAGCCATGTGACACAATGCTAATCTCTAACCTCTCTGAGCTGTGGCTTCCTCGTGTATCAGTGGGCAGTAACGATAATGATGCCTCCTTTACTGGCTTCTCAGGAGATGCAGAGGATGTGAATAGCAGGAAGGTGTTGTGTGATGGTGAATTACACCTTGTTTTCTTGCATTGCTGCAGTTTGCTTTTCTGGGGCAAATTCCCAGCCTGTGAGATGTGAGATGTGAGCTCCAGCCATGGGTGCGCATTAAATGCTTGCACGACTCTGTGTTGAACCCCAGGTGTGTGGTGCACCTGGGGTGGGGAGGGGGGGCTGCAGTGGCTGTGTGGCACAAAGGCAGGTCCCTGACCACACACGCAGGACGTGGCTGTTCATCTACAGGGAGTATCTAGGGACAAGGGGGGAAAGGCGGGAAGCCAAGCTGGGGAAAGCGCCCCATGGACTTTAGAACTCGGGAGACAGAAGGAGAGGTCATGGAGGATCAGAGGCAGGTAGAAATGGGAGGATGAGGCCGTGGGCCCCAACCTCCAGGGCTGGGGCCCCTGGAGCCGCACCTGTCCCAGTGGGAGAGCTGGCTCTGGCTGGCAGCCATCAGCAGGATGTCGTCAATCTCATCCTCGATGCGGAAGGGGTGCTGCGAGGTGGGCTCGTCCTCCGGACAAGAGTATGGGCTCATGTAGGGGTGCTGTAGCCCCATCTCGGCGGTCAGCCGATCCATGGGGTTAAAGGTCAGGATCTTCTCCAGAAAGTCGATGGCTGTGGGGAGCAGAGCAGGACGGGCTGGTCATTTATGCCCTTGCTATGCTGAGAATGAGACTCCTCAGCCTGGGGATGCCCCCGAGTGTCTGTACTTTTCCATTTGTGAAAGGGTCTCTTACCGGTTCCCTTTCTCATGACCCTCACCACAGTCTAGGGATAAATTCAGAGCAGATGCTGCTTTCTGACTCCACAAATGAATTAACAGAGGTCCAGAGGGGTTACCCTGGTAGCTCAGCTGTTAAAGAATCCACCTGCAATGCAGGAGACCCTGGTTTGGTCCCTGGGTCGGGAAGATCCCCTGGAGAAGGGATAGGCTACCCACTCCAGTATTCTGACCTAGAGAATTCCATGGACCATATAATCCATGGGTTGCAAAGAGTTGGGCACGACTGAGCGACTTTTACTTTCACTCTCAGAGGGGTTACGGTCTTCCCAGGTGGCATTAGTGGTAAAGAATCTGCCTGCCAGTGCAGGAGACACAAAAGATGTGGGCTCAATCCCTAGGTCAGGAAAATTCCCTGGAGTAGGAAATGGCAACCAACTCCACTATTCTTGCCTGGAAAATTCCATGGACAAGAGAAGCCTGGCGGGCTACAGTCCATGGGGTCGCAAAGAGTCGGACATGACTGAGTGACCACATACAAGACATACAGAGGGATTGTAGTGACTTGTAAGATAAGGTCACCATTGGTTACCGGAGGTCAGGGCTAGAACTTTGTCTTTGGCTGGACTTCTGCAGAGACAAGGAATGGGGTGGAGACACTTTATGTGGCAGTGACCCCAGGAAGCACCGGTGGGGGGTGGGGGAGAAGCCCACCAAGGATGTGCCAGTGAGCAGTTCCTGCTGAAGACATCTGGGGCTCCGTTCCACTAGGTCCTCCAAGAGACAGCATGGGACGCGCCTCAGAGGTGGTCCCACCTGGAGGGGGGAAGCGGGGCATCTCCACCCTGATCATCAGGTGTCGTGGGTAGAGTGCAGCTGTGGGGGGTGGTGGAGGCCCTCCTCCTGTAGGACCGGCAGTAAAAAGCCTGAGTGAGGGCAGTCACCGTGGAGGAGGACGGAGGGACAGAGCCCGCGAGCCCGGGGCTCCTGGGTCCAGAGCTCTTTCTCCCACGTGTTGCCCCTGGAGGTTTGGCAGATCAAGGCCATCTTCTTCAAAACCTCCTGCAGGTGTGTCTGCTCTCTTCCCCCTACCACCACCCCCAGGCTTCAGCTGGAAGCTGGTGCCCGGGGGAGCCTTGGAAGCTCAGATTGAAGATGGCAGATGGCCCGTGTCCTGGGCAGGGGCCCCTCTCTGTCTGGACTTGAGTTGATCGGTGCCTACATCGCTAGTGGGTAGGCCATGGAGATTTCAAGTCTATCGGCTATGGCACCGGCTTCCCCTTAACTCATAACCACTGCCCTCACTTCCCAACTCTTCCTCTCCAAGTTCAACCTCCCACACGTTTTTGGTTTTTTGGTGCTTCTGATATAATGTGGCTCTCGTCCCCTCCCCAAACCCCCAGAGCTCTTGCTGGCCCCTTAGGATGTGTTCCTTTATCTGCTTATCTCTGACAGGTATCCGTCTTCCCAGGTAGACCATCTATCATGTCTCTGGTTTCTCCGAGACAGGCCCACCATGTTCAGAGGGGCTGCTATGTGTGTGGTGGTTTGGGAAGAGATAGGGATGACTCATCCCTGATCCAGAATTCCTGAGAATTCTGAACCTCCTGTCACATGGCAGGATTTCTACAGAGGCCCAAGAATCAAAGAAAATGTGGATGGGCTGAGACTTAATTTGTGGGGAATCAAATTGCCTCTCTCCCTTAATGATGGGAAAGCTGAGACAGTTTATTGATTGAAAGGGGATCATGGTCAAAGACATTGTTAGTCCAAGTTCTTGGTTTCTCAATGGGGAGGAGTGTCGCAGAGACGGTAGCTTGTACACATGTCTGTTCTCCTCTTTCATAGTAATGGACATGGACACACAGTGGCTTTGGGATAAGCTTCCATTTCACAGCCTCACTGCAGCGAGGTGGGGCCAGGTGACTTACGCTGTGGCCAACAGGACATGAATGGAGGTGAGGTGTCCAAATCCTGGCTCATGATATTAAAGACAAGGGCCTGCCCTCCTCCCCCACCTTCCTCCAAGGGGCAAGGGCAACACCCTAAGGTGGTAGAGATATAAGACAGAAGGGGCTTGGACCCCTGGATGACTGTAGACCAAGCCTACCTCAGTGGCCCTGGACTGTCTACTTTAGATTCTTATATGAGAGAAATAAACTCCCTTTTTTTTTCTTCAATAAGAAATAAATGTTATTTAAGTTGAGAATCTGGGTTTCTCTTACAATTGGCCAAACCTCTATCCTATCTGATATAGGGATTTTCTCAAGCGGAGGATGAGATGGTTAGATAGCTTCACTGACTCAATGGACATGAGTCTGAGCAAACCCTGGGAGACAATGGAGGACAGAGGAGCCTGACATACTGCAGTCCAGGGGGTCGCAAAGAGTCAGACATGACTTAGCGACTGAACAACAACAAGGAAGTCTCTAGCAGGTATGAGACTGGTGATATTGTAACATCTCAGATAACAGAAACTATCCTATGCCAAGGACTTCACAAACTTGATTTTACTTACTCATCACAATGACCCTATGTGTCATGTATTATTATACCCATTTTACAGTTAGGGAAACTGAGATGCAGAGAAGTTAAGAAGCTTGCCCAAAGCCAAACAGCTAGTCACTGGTGGAACTGGGAGCTGAGCCTGGGTCAGACTTTGAAGCTGATGAAACCATACCATGCCTTCCGACGGAAAACAGTAAAGGAAGGTGGGGGAGAGGGAGGGAGGCAAGTGAGAAAGAAGGGAAAGGAAGCAAAATCAGGGATGAGTGTGGAGGACCAGCAGTGACTGCCTTGAGGGTGGCCTGATGGCTGAACTCGGTCTGGAAGCAGTGAGGGCAAAGGCCCGCTGCCAGCGGGTCCCCTGCTTCTGTGTCTAGGGACTCTGGTCCTTTTGGAAGAGACTGCCTGCCCCCGGGCCCCAGGGTGAAGCCCGGGCGCAGAGCGCAGCCTCCAGAGGGCAGCCGGCAGTCAGGCGGAGGTACCTTCGCTGTTCACTTCCGGGAGCAGCTTGCGCAGCGGCCGCTTCACCTCCCAGGTGCTGCTGACGAAGGAAGGCATCACCTTGAGCAGCTCGTCCTTGTCCTCCTCCCGGATCACGGGGACAGTCTCCAGGATGAGCTGCATCTGCTCCAGCTCGTGAGCCCCTGGGAGGCAAAGGCCAGATGGTTAAGCTTGCCGCCCACTGGGCTGGTGGGTGTGGAAACCCCAGCGCCTGGGAGCCTAGGACAGTGGGAGCAGTGCTCGGCTAGGAGCCCGGGGACCTGGGTTCACTCTGCTGCTAACCTGCTGTGTGACGGTGGGCAAGTTGCTTGCCATCTCTGGGGCTTGGTCAAATGCAGAAAGAAAGGGTAGTCTCTGGGGCCCCATCCGTTCCCTTAGCATTCTGTGCCTCTGAAATGGTCCAGCCTCCTATAGCCTGAGTCAGCCAGCACTAAAGTGATGGGAGCAGCCGACCCGTCTTTCCAAGCATTCCTTTCTATGCATCTCTGTGCATGTCCTTTACCAGGCTGGGGGAGGAAGCGATTTTAAGGCTAGAAATGAGTCTTACCTTTTGGGTTCCCATGAGGAGGGAAAAAAAATCAGGAATAATAAATTAAGTTTGGGACGTGTCATGAGTGCTCCTCCGGGCAGAAGGAAGAAGGAGGGGTGCTCCAGGTCTGTGGGACAGGACGGAGTCACACATTCAAGCACTCATTCACTCACTCATTCGTTCATTCAACAAACATTTATGGAGTGTCATCATGCTTAATGCTGGGAATGAATAGCATCTTCATCCATAAGAAGCTTCAGGCTTTCTGCTTCTTGGAAACTCAAGTCCTCTTTCACATCCAGGCCATCACTGACGCTGTTTCAGAGCTTTGATGCTACTGGGATGGGTCAGGTCTGAATCTTTGCTGCCCTCTCTGGCCTCTGGGCCATTCCATTCCTTTTGTCTTCCCTTTTTGCATGAGTAGCCTTGCCATTCACCTCTACTGGGTTAAATCCAACACACCCAGTCTTCCTTCCTGACTCATCCAGCTGCACAGAGTGACCCCCACCACCACTGAGTCCCATGGAGTCCCAGTCTTACAGAAGCTGGAGGCCAAGGGCAGAGCTCTCCCGTGTCGCCCTGATGATGCCCTGTGTGGCACTAAGCACGTGCGAATGCTGTGAATGCTGGCCCAGAAAGTGCCGAAGCATCAGCATCTGCTCTGAGGGAGTCACTTGGCTTCTTCTCCCTGCAGTGGACTCAGGCGGGGTCCCCTCTCCAAATGAGCACTCCATATCGACCTCTCACAGTGGCAGGGAGAGGGGAGAAAGGAGCTGAAAATGTAGGATGGATGTTTTCATGGGTCAGTCTCAAGGTGTTTGAAGAGACACGATTTCTTGATTTTGGAAGTTTAGTGCTCAAGAAGTTTTTTGTTTTTTTTTAGCCTCTCCAGTATTTTGCCTGAAATAGTTGATAACAAGGTGCCTCCAAGTAGTGCCGTAAAAGTCAGAGGCAACCTCAAAGAGAAGGATAGCACGTTTTGTGATTAGCATGTTTCCCGTCCTTTTACTGAGCTGCAGCAGAGGGGCAGGAGGGTGGCCCGGGTAGCAGCTTACCAGCAAAGAGCATCCTGCCTGTGAGCATCTCAGCCAGGATGCAGCCGGCGGCCCACATGTCGATGGCTTTGGTGTAGTTGTTAGGGGAGAGGAGCAGGCGCGGTGAGCGGTACCACTTCGTTACCAGCCCTTCTGACAGGTAACCCTGGAAGACAAAACCCGGCTTCCAATGGTCAGTCATTTGTGGACACCCTCCCTCCCACAGGGCTTCCCTGGTGGCTCAGCTGGTAAAGAATCTGCCTGCAATGAGACAGACCTGGGTTTGATCCCTGGGTTGGGAAGATCCCCTGGAGAAGGGAGAGGCCACCCACTCCAGTATTCTGCTCTGGAGAAGTCCATGGACTGTATAGCCCATGGGATCACAAAGAGTCGGACACGACTGAGTGACTTTCACTCCCTCCCACACCTCTCTTCTGTCCCTTCTCAGGGAGAAAGGACCCCTTTCAGTCTCCATCCTTTCCTGTTGATCGTCTGTTTAGAGGGTTTCAGGCAGGTTTGAGGGACTCAAAAAGTTTGGAGGGGGAATGTTATGAGGCCCTGGAGTTCTGTGGAATGGGATCCAGGATGCCACTGTTGAAGAAGCAACGCTTTCCCAGCCCATCTTGATGTAACAACACATAACACTCCGCCCTCGTCTAGTAAGAAGATGGATAAACAGGAGCCATACTCAAGTTCAAACTGGAATTTCATTTATTCAGTGGGCTGAATCTCAGAAATAGCTGGAAAATTGCAATCAAGCCAGTTGCTTTGGTGCTGATGATTAAGTTAATTCTGCTACAATGCCAGACACCAAGCCCCTGCTGGGAATGGACGAAGCCAGCTTCATCATGGGTGTGGGTGAAGGGCTTTGGGGAGCAGCCCTGAAAGGCAGAGTGGACATAGCTTTGGTTGGCCCAGAGGGTTCTGGGAGTTCTATAGAGTGTAGGGTAGATGTTCTAGCTGATTTCAGCCACTGCTCAGTGTGTGGCCTGGGGTGGAAGCCCTTCCTATGCGAAATAATGACGTCATAGGTGCTTTAGGGAAATAGAGCCAGGCCATGTGGAAATTGTTCTCTGTGTAATTCAGAAAGCATGTGCAACAGTGAAATCTGCAAAATGTCTATTTGCATTACCTGGAACAGTCTCTCTAAAGTGAAAAAACAGACCTATTTGGTGGTCAGGGTCAGAGAGTTAGCACCAGGGGTATCCAGTCAGGGAGTCTAGGGAACATTTTGTTATTTGCTGTTGTAATTTCCAATTTGGCATCTAATTTTTCTTTGTTACTGAAGTAGAAAGTATCACAGACCCAGGTTAAAAGAGAGGAAAAATTAGGAAGCTCAAGTACCCAGGAGCTTTTAATCAATTCATCTGAAATCTCTTCACTTGTTGAGCAAAGATTTATTGTGTTTAAAACCCAAGAGCCCTCAATTACGGCAGTTTTCTCTCCTCTGTCAGAGCGGGACCTCAAACTGGCAGAAGAAAGGAAGAAAAGGCTACAGCATCCCCATTCCCCAGCCTCGATGCTCCCAAATGAGCTCCTTGTAATTTTTAAAACGTGCCCCCTTCTCTGTCCTTTGGGCCTTTGTGTGTGTACCTTCCAGGGATGGGTGTCTTCACACCCGCCGTCCTTCCTGGCTAACTCACTCAGGCCTGCTTCCTCTCAGAAGCTTCCCAGCTCCCTGGGATGAAGTTGAATGCCCCCTCCCAGGAGCCCCAGCATCCCTGTTTTGTTACTTTATCTTTACTTCTCTGGGGCTTCCCTGGTGGCTCAGCAGTAAAAGACTCTGCCTGCAATTCAGGAGATGTGGGTTTGATTTCTGGGTAGGGAAGATCCCCTGGAGGAGGAAGTGGCAACTCACTCCAGTATTCTTGCCTGGAAAATCCCATGGACAGAGGAACCTGGTGGGCTGCAGTCCCTGGGGTGGCAAAGAGTGGGACATGACTGAGCACTTCACTTCTCTGCAGTTCCCATCCCACCTGCCTCACCCATTCAACCCCTGGGACCACTGGACGATTCCCCTCTCATGGGCAGAGGCTGTATCTTGTTTCACAGCCATTTCTGCCTTGCTTAGTCCCATGTCTGCCTCCTAGGAAATGTCCAATGAACACTGTCTAGTGGATGGACGGATGAATGAGTAAGGAAAGCCTCTCGTGGTCTGAGCCCTTTCAAAATGGGGCACCTTCTGCAGGAACCACTGATCCCTTTCTTTAACAGACCTGATTTTACAGGGAGATCCAATTCCCACTTTCAGCAGTGGGTGAGGAGTTTACAAAAGTTGATGGCTTTTGCCTTACGCTTTGCCTTGTTCCAGAAAGGATTGGCAAGTGTAATTTTTTTTAAAGCCAGGTTTATTGATGTATAATTTATAAACAGTAAAATTCCCTTTTTAGTGTATCATTCGATGAGTTTTGACAAAGTATAGAATCGTGTAACCACCGTCACAATCAAGAAGTATAACAATTCTATTATCTCACACAATTCCTTCCTGCCCACTTCGGGTCACCTAGTTCCTTAGAAACCACTCTTTTCCATCCGTTTAGTTTTGCCTTGTACAGAATGCCATATAAATGGAATCAGAGCGTGTGGCCTTTTGAGTTGAAATTCCTCCGCTTAGCCTAATGCATCTGGACTCATCCCTGTGGTTGTATGGAGAGTAGTCTGTGAGGAGTTTAAGTCTGAGTCTCAAAATGAGAGACAAGCCCAACTGTAGACGCACACATCTGGGTGGGTGGGTTATAAATAAAGAATGGCCCGATGTTATTCTCCAGCCAGAGGGTAAGAGTGTCAGAGGAAGGCTAAAGCAAAGTGCTCAAGGGGGAGGATACTGAGGAGAGTTTACTCTGATGTGTCAATGAGCCGGTGTTATGGAATTCCCTATAATTAACACCTGTCTATCTGCAGAATCTGAGGCTGAAGTGGATGCAGGGGGCTTCCTTCTGAAGCATGTGCCCTGAATGTAAAAGATGTTTGCAGGGGCAAGGCAAGCCATAGGACAGAGGTAAAGAATCTGCCTGCAATGGAGGAGATGTGGGTTCGATCCCTGGGTCAGGAAGATCCCCTGGAGAAGGGAATGGCTACCCATTCCAGGATTTCTGCCTAGGAAATCCCAATGGAGAGAGGAGCCTTGTGGGCTACAGTCCATGGGGTGGCAAAGAGTTGGACATGACTGAGTGACTAACTCACTTTCTTTCGGTGGCTTCTGCCAGGCTCTGTAGCAAAAGGAGCCCTGGGGAAGGAGGGATGGGAACAGAGGGGTGTGGCCATTTCTGGGTCAGGGCAGACATGGGGGTGGGGCTGGGGAGGGAGGGGTGGTGGGTAGGATGGGGCTTTCTGTGGAAGGCCCTGGGGATGCCTGTGCCTGTAGTAGGGCTTCTGCAGACTCCACTAGAGGGAGGGTGTTTGTGGAGCCCTGGCGGCTGCAAGAAGCCTGGAGGGGCTTGCAACTCGGGGTGCTCTCTGAGTAGACGGGGGTTAACAGGTTCAGGAAGGCCCCTGGGCACCAGGCTTCCCTGGAAGGGGGTAGGAATGCACACATGGATCCTGTCTGATCTAGAAGAAACTGGGTCAAGGGAAAGAGGAATCAGGCTACTGAGAAGTAAGAACTTTTGAGCTTGAGGGGGTCAACAGGGCTGTTGCACGGTTGCTGTGATTTTGTGGAGGTGCAAGTTCTCAGAAGAGCTCCTGGCAGATGTGCTGTGGAAATCAAAGGCACGTCTCACAAGGAATGGGAAAGACGGGGCGCTTAGAGCCTGGGGAACATTGCAGAGGGCATGAGAGCTGCCTCTGGACATACACAGGGCTGTCATACAGATGGGGAGTTAAGCTTGTTCTCCGAGGCTCTAAGGACAGACGTGAGCCATCGCATGAGGCAGAAATCCAGGCAGTATAATAATAGCTCACGCTTACTGAGATCCTCGAACTGCTGTCATGCTTCCTAGGGATTAACTCTTTTAATCCCTGTGACAACCCCATGAGTTATGGACTCTCATGACAGTCATTTGACAGGGAGGAATCTGAGGCACAGAGAGGGTAAGCAACCTATCCATGGTCACCCAGGCTGCAAGCAGCACAGCTAGGATGCAACCCCAGTTTGGGACGATGTAGTCCCTGTGATCTGAATAGATGGCTGAACTGCCTTTCGGAGAAAGAAAGCCCTTGAAGCCACCAGGCTGTCCAGGGTGGGGCTGGCCTCCTAGGCAGACAGGGATGGACAAGCTCATGGGGAGATGAGCCATTACCACCCTCCAGACTGCAGATCCTCACTCTAACTTGCACTTGAATTCTTGGGGACCTGGGCTGAACACTTGCAGATTCCATTTCATCAGGCCAACATGGTGATACCGATGCACTTGGAGCAGCAAAACCCTGGATGATCTTTAATGTCCTGCCCTGCCCAAGGGATTGATGCCTTGCTCACAGGCCAGGCAGATTTCTCTAACTGAGCAGCAGACTGACCTGTAATAGGGGTTAATTCTTTGTGTTATAAGCACTCATCAAAAGATCATTTAGAAAAACACCACCTTCTCAGAGGCCCAGTTTAAGCAGAAATACACGGCCTCCCTCTCCACAGCCTCCTTCCTCTGAAGGTATAATTCTTATTTGTGCCAATATCCATATCGGGCATGTTAGAAGCCTTTTATAAAAGAAAGAACACCACAGTGGAATCGCCTTTCTTCTTGCTGACTCCAAACTCATTCTCTTAAACTCATTTCCATGCAAATAGGCAGCAGGGACTCTCTCAAGCTGAGGGAAGGAACGCACAGTCTTATAAGCCCAGTGTACAACACAATCATTGGTAAGTCACCGGGTATGTTCTGGTATGTTCTGTTTACAGCTTCCCAGGTGGCCCAGTGGTAAAGAATCCTCCTGCTAATGCAGGAGACGTGGGTTCCATCTCTGGATCTGGAAGATCCCCTGGAGACGGAAGTGGCAGCCCATTCCAGCGTTCTTGCCTGGAAAATTCCACGGACAGAGAAGCCTGGTGGGCTACAGCCCATGGGGTTGCAAAGAGTCGGACACTGCTGAGCGACTGAGCACGCAGGCACATTCTGTTTATGCAGCTAAAATACACATGGCGACGAGTGTGGTTAAATCAGCTGCCCTGAATTTTCGTTAACTTCTCAAGTGAAAGTGTTAGTCGCTCAGTCGTGTCTGACTCTTTGTGACCCCATGGAGGCCGCCAGGCTCCCCTGTTCATGGAATTCTCCAGGCAAGAATATTGGAGTGGGTAAGCCATTACCTTCTGCTAGGGGATCTTTCCAACCCAGGGATTGAACCCGTGGTTCTTGCATTGCAGGCAGATTCTTTACCGTCCGAGCCATCCTTAGCCTCTAAGGTGGATGCCCCTTAAGTGCTGATCTGATGCCCTCCTTTCTCAGGGCTGCCCCCCCCCCACTCCCTGCTCTGGGTCCTCTCCAGTGACATTCATCTCTCCCCCAGTTTCCATGGAAATAACCAAAAGCCCAGTTAAGTTCCTATAGGCCTGCGGCCCCCATGTGGTCCCTTCCTTTTACACTAAAAAAAAAAATCAGAATTGCTTTAAAAAATGACTTATTTTTAATCGTGGTAAAATACACAAAATTCACTGTTTTAACTATTTTTAAGCACAAATTTCAGTAGTATTAAGTACATTTACGTTGTTGTCCCAGCATCACCACCATGTGCAAAACTGAGTCAGTGCTTGTTAAACAACAGCTCTCCATACTCCAGCCCCCAAAGCCCCCGTCGACCAGCGCTCTTTCTGGCACTATTGAATGTGACTATTCATATAAGCGGGATCATACAGTATCTGTCTTTTTGTGACTGGCTTCTTTCACTCAGCATAATGTACTTCTCCCTACTTTAAACAGCAGGAAAGTGGGAGCAATGGAGCTGAGCTTCTTTTTAAAAAGCACTTTCTCAAAATGTAGTTGTCTTCTCACTTAACTAGAGCTCGCGTCACTGACAAAAGCTTTGCATATTATCCCTCTGGGATCCTAATCATCAGCTCTGAATTCTGTTACAGTTCAAGACATGACAAAACGTTTCATTTGTTTGAATCATCAGTTCTAATACCGCTGTCCTCGCCAGGACCAGGGCTGGACTGGGTGGAAAGAAGGCTTGGTGCAGCAGCTTCAGCCTCAGTTTCCCCATTTGCTTGTGCCGCTGGCCTCCGGGCTTTCCTCTGCGGGGCGCTAGAGTCCTAGAAATCTGGACCGCAGTCAGTAGCAATCTCTAAGTGAGGGACCCTGTGGGGCCAAAGTGATTAATTTTTAGTGGGCTGGACTGTGAGTGAATGGCCCCTTTTAGGAAGATGCATTAACCAGCAGGCCATAATTAGACACTTGTCTCTAGCTGACTTTCAAGGGGAAATCTGGCAGCAGTCTGGAGCAGCAGCTCTCAAACCTGATACACATTAGAAGCACTTGGGCAACTTAAGACAAATCCCGATGCTTAGGCCACCAACCACGCTGATGACATCAGAGTCTCTGGCAGAGCACCCAGGCATCAGTCATTTTTAAAACTCTCCAGGTGACCCCAAAGTGCAGCCATATTTGAGAATCAGTATCCTAGGGATCCCTGGCTCATTGGCTTTGGAAAGGTAAGCAGGATTTTCACAGCTCCCCAATTAGCGCAGGCTTCTATTTCTGGCTCCACTCAAGATGAGATGAATTCCTTGAGTGGCCACAGCAGTCTTCTCCAGACGGCTGATCCGCAGGAAGGAAAATTTTACTGGAAAATAACCAATAACCACAACATCTGCCATTTATTGAGAACTTAGGATGTGCTCGGCACTGTGCCAAGTGCTGCTTTATTATCAGTGGGTTTAATCTTCAAAATGACCCTATGAAGACAGCATAGAGAAGGGAATAGCTTGACCACGGCCAAGTTAGGCCCTAACTGGCAGTGCTGAGATTCCATCCCGGCAGAGAGCAAAACAAAGTGTTTGTAGACATGCATTTGGTAGGAAAGACAGCTGAGGGAGTGTGAGGAATAAAAAAATCAAGCACGGTGAGGAGATACAGTGATGGACCAGGTGGGTGGTCTAAGAAGGCCTCTGCGACAAGGGGGCAAGTGAGCAGAGACCAGAGTGAATCAGAGGAGTGGCCACTTCGGAGAACAACATCAGAGAAGTTGATCTCTGAGCCCCAAGGCCTCCCTTTCTGTCTCCCCGTCCTGTCCCCAAATAGAAACCCTCTCACCCAGCAAGCCCTCTTCTCAGGCCCTTGTTAACCCCAGGTGTAAACCACTGACAGCAGGTTAGGAGGAGGAGGGAACGAACGTTTGCTGAGTCCCTGTTAGGCACAAGGGAATTTGGCAGCATTAGCTCAGCTGACCTCCTGACAACCCTGGAAGGTATTTATTTTTTCATTTTCTCTCTGGGGAAATTCTTGCAGGTCCCTCCCCTCTGCTTGGCTTAGCTGGTAAGCCTTTGTGATCCTGGACCTCTTCATCTCCAGATCACAACTCCATGGAAGGGGAGGCCCTGAAGGGTATTTTCTTTCCAGGGTAGATGCTCACTTTCAATGCGGTGACTGAATTGGATAAAAATCTAAGCCAAAGGAATGACTGATACGCCCGTGGTGGAATTTCAGACACTGATCACCGGTCAAGAGGAGATTATTTTGAAGTTTGTGGGCCATGTTTGAATTGCGGGACAAAGGTAGCTGCCACGTTCAAGTCCAGCCCTCTGAAATCTAGGGGCTCCCTCAGATGTGAGGTGTGGCTGTGGATTTCTGTTTGATGTGACCTTGATGCTGGGAGCTGGGCCCTTGGGGCCACCCTAGAGGTCAGATTCAGGACTTTAGTGCAATCCCTTCTAATTCACTGTCAAAAAAGAAAGAGAATATTCACCCCCCAAAGCACTACTGCGTGATGCGGATGATAATCTTGTTTGCCAGGAGCTGACCATGTCCTAGGTACCACCTGAGCTCTGCGTCCTTTCCCTTGATTATCAGCCTCATAAGGTGGGGGCGTTAGTGGAAAGAACCCGCCTGCCAATGCAGGAGACATAAGAGATGCGGTTTGATCCCTGGGTCAGGAAGATCCCCTGGAGGATGAAATGGCAACCTACTCCAGTATTCTTGCCTGGAAAATCCCCATGGACAGAGGAGCCTGGTGGGCTACCATCCATAGGGTCGCACAGAGTTGGAGATGAGTGAAGCGACTTAGCACGCACGTATGCTCACAAGGTGGGTGCAGTTACTGTTCCTGATGGGAGGGGGTGGGAAGCTGGGGCAGAAGGTCGGTGACACAATGCCAAGGTCACCAAGTCCCCCAGTGGACAGTTCAGTCTCCGAAGTTCCTCTCCTGCTCCCAGCCTCCCCCCAACCTCCCGCCCTCATTTCTGCTCACTCATCCCCTCACGGAGGGTTAAAATTCCCCTTTGTTCAGCTTGCAGGGAGAGTATACCCAGAAGAATGAAAGGCACTTCGTTGGGCAACTCTCCTTCTCTGAAGGCTCTGGGGTGTAAACCACCACCTTTATTGAAGGTAACAAAGATGGACTCAATCGGCTAAGAAAAGAGAGTGCCCTGTGGTCTTGCTCGTTTCCATCCAGGATCAGGTGGAACTTAGAAGGCAGATTTGAGAGCCCTCAGGTGGCTTCATTTCACAGATGACGGTGGGAGGGGTCAGGCCTTGCGCTACAGGTGTTAGAAATCCCTCTCCCGGGTCCTGAGCAGGGGAGAAGTCGGGGGGAGGAAGTGGTGGTCATTCAGGGTTCCTGATGCAGGAAGGCCCCTGACCGGGGGAAGGAAGCCTGTGTGTCAGAAGGAAGTTGCTGCCGGTAGAAGTTGGTAGGAGCCAGAAAAAGCCCCACGACTGCTGAATTTGACTACCCGCCTGTCCTGGCAAGTCTCACCCACAGTTGCTGCTTTTAGTGAAGGCAGTATTTCCACAGATGGGTCCACACCCCAGAGAGGCTACTAGGGGCAGGTAAGGCATGTGGACAAACACCCTGGGACAGGTTGGCAGCAACTAGTAAGTTTATTTACCATCTCAGGGGCTAAGGATGTAGTCCTTGGCACTCCTCTCTGTCCACATAACCACTTCTCTTTTCTAGGTGCATCTTAGGGACCAATCGTTCGCAGGATGCGCTTTGGGAAGTCCCAGGTAAGGTCTTTGTTAATGCGTTTACCTAGGAGAGGAAACACACTGACCCATTTGCCCAGAGTCTTCTACGGTCACCGTGGCCGCTGCTGAGTATGCTCTGTGTGGATGGAAACTCACTGCCTCCCCCGTATATCTTGGAGCCTCCGAGAGCCGGGGCCATTGGACTTGCTGAGCCAAGGCAGGGGGGCTGCCTGTTACAAAAGCCATTAGAGGTGTGGGGAGTGCAGGCACTGAGGCCAGCCCACTGCCCAGGGCACGCACAGGTGGCAGGGTGGAGGGGAGACCGCGGATCCAGCCCTTCTCTGCTGTTGCTTCTGGCAGGGTCTGAATGCAGGCTCAGTAACCCTGCCCAACCCTGACCTTGAGAAGGGTCTTCTCTCCTTGCCGACCAGGCAACCAGCCAGCTCATGTTATCCATCAGGGAACGCATTCTCTCTGCAGAAACACTTCTCTTCCTACAAAAGCTGCAGGTCCCTGGCATGGGCCTTCTTTAGAAGTGTCCCAACGCTGACAGGCTGCCCGGGTCACCTGCGCCAGGGAACACCGGTCCCATTTCAGACAGGTATTTTGACAGCATTTCTTCAGTGTTTCTGGTGGTGCTGGCCCTGTGTGTGATGCTCTGAGTTAGGAGACTGTCCTCAACGAGCTTACAACCCAATTCTAGACAGTGAGTTTGCTGGCTCAACTGCAAAGACAATCATTAAACCAGCAATAAGTCAACACTGGGTGAGGGAGGGAGGGAGGAGGCCCTGAGTGAAGAATGGAGCAGAAGGGAGGCAGGGTGGATCCATGCTGGGGGTGGTCCTTAGAAATTATGAACACAAAATTGGGTATGAAAGTGAACATTTATTTTTGAATCAGAAAAGTGCAGCAAATTAAAAATTCTGAAAAGCTGGCAAATAGCACAAACATCACAACATTCATAAAAATAACATTTTTACTAATTAGCTGCTTGGAAAACTGTGGGTAGCAAACACGTGAATGGATTTCATAATCTCTGATCTTGTCTATGATAGTTTCGTAATATAATTTTTTACAGGCAGAATTTAAAGCCAATTCAGTATTTTAAAGATAATTGAAAAGATAACTCAGTCTTTCCTTTAATACAGTCAATTCTTTAGTTCGGTAGATAGTCTAGAAGTTTCTTTTACCTTCAAAACTAGTATCAGCAATGTCACATAAATTTTCAAGATTATTGTCAGATTTGGGAAAAAACCTTATTTGCTTATGAGCTGTAAGATTTGGGGGAATTTCCAGCTTTCTTACATGGTGACTAAACATCTATTCTTTGAATCGATGATGCTCATCAGCCAGGCTGTCCGTATGTCCTAGCTGTCATCATGTACTATGAGCTGTAGGGTGGGCCCTGCTGCTTTGTCGTGACCCTCCTGAGTTGATTTGGTGAGCCACAGAGGTATTCCCAGAAGTTGTTCCTACACCAAGATGCTGGCACTAACTTAACTCTATAGAAGTAGCTGCAAACCATGGAAACATCCACAGTTAAAGCCCTGGACACTGAAAGCTGAGTGAGCGTCCCTTGCTGGTGATACATATCGGTTTGCCGAGAGGAAGCTTCACGTCTGGGAGTCTCCTAGATCTTGCCCCATGGGCCTTGTCTTTTGGCTGGTTGTGATCTATATCTGTAGTTTATTGGATTAGCTTTAAAAAGCCCTAATTTTAAGTATGGAGCTTTCCCAAGTTTTGTGAATTGTTCAAGCGAGGGAGTATGGGAATCCTTGAATTTGTAGCTAGTTGGTTATTTTTGCAAGTAGCCTGGGAAACCTTGAGTTGGTGGTTGAAGTGTAGGTAGGTCTGAGGGGGGAATGCCCTTAACCTGTGAAGTTTGTCATAACTCCGAGTATGAACTGAATCATCAAGTTACCACATATTGTTTGATTGCTATTACAAATGGTATATTATTTAAGACAATGTTTTCTGCTTTCAGCCACTGTATAGAAATGAAGTTGAATTTTATATATTGATCTTATATTCAGTAACACTACTAAAGTCTTTTTATTAAATCTATTAATTTGGCTGTAGATTGAGACTTTATTTACAGTCAAATCATCTGTGAATAAGTTTTGCCTTATTTTGCTTGCCAGGACTAGTGCAATGATGAGCAGAAGTGACAACCTTAGCATGTTCCTAGTTTTTAAAAAAGGTTTTTAACATTTCATTGTTAAGTAAAACATTGTTAAGATTTTTGGTAGAAACCACTTTTCAGTGAAGGAAATCCTTTTCTCCCTAGTTGGTATGAGTTTTTCTCATTCACACATACTGAATTTCCTAGAGTGTTTTTCTGCATTTTTGAAATGATCATGTGATCTTTTTTTTCCCTTCCTTTAATTTGTTTCTGGTTTTGGTAGCAAGGTTTTAGTGTAGCAGGATATTTCTTCTTTTTACATTCTCTGTATGAGTTTGATAAAACTTATATGTTATTTAAAAATTTGGTTGAACTTGCCTATAAACTATAAGGCTGAGGTTTATGTTGTGAGCTTTTAAACTACTGATTTAGTTTCTTTAGTGGTTATTGCATTGTTGACGTGTTCTACTTCTTTTTGAGTCAAATTTTGATAAAATTATATTTTTCTAAGAACTTACTTCATATTGCTATTTAATAAATATATTTATTTAATAAATGAACATTTATGGGCATAGGGTTCATAGTACACTCTTAGTTTATAATCTGTGGTTATATTCTTTACTATGCAGGGCTATTGGGATGGTCTGACCCTGGAGGCCACTGGCCACTCTGTGGAAGGCTGACACTGAAACTTGCCAACTTGTTGCCTGATTTGATTTTATTTCCTGTTGATCTGAGATGTGCCACCCACAGGAGTGGTGGTGGGCAAGCTCCAATAGTGTAACTTAGGCCCTGACTGGGTTTCTGCCTTCAGGAGAATGAAAACCATGATCAGCTGTCATTTTGATTCCCAGAGGGAAAGAGCATTATTGTCCTTTAAAGAGCTCGTTGTTGTGGTCTTGCTGTGGTTTAGCACTTTTCAGAGTGACAGAGGAATATGGGTGAGCTCCTGTGACTAAGTTAATTGGCCTGGACAAGCCCATCCCACAAAGCAGCTCTGAGAAATGGCTCACTGGGCAAGGCCCACGAACCCTTCACCTGTGGGCTGTCTGCCACCAGGGGGCCTCCCGTTGAGGAGTTAGGGCCCAGACTCATCTGGAAACCTCCAAGCTACTCAGGGGCCCCTGAAAACTCTCTAGATGGCTGAGTTACGCTCTGTACTTGTTGGGCCCAAGGCCCAGAGGTGACCAACGTTGTCCTGTTTCCTTGTGTTTCCCTCTGTGGATGAAATGACAGCCTACCACCTCCTTTCTCCTCCCCATTTAGATATTTTGGTGCACAGTTACAACCCTCACAGGCTGTAGACCTGATCTTCTGACTCCTCTAAAAGGGATGGTGTAGGTCATTTCAACCAAGCCTCTCATTCTGCAGAAGAGGAACTCCTAACCATCACCATCATCTGTGTCTATAACCTGCATGATCACGAAGCACTTACTAGATGCCTGTCAAACAATGTATCAATACTTTACATGCAGAACTTCAACAAATACCTCACCATAGTCTTGTTGCATCACCAGCATAGCAACTATCTACTGAGCTGTTATGTTCCTGCTGTGAGTCCTGGGGCAGAGCAGTGAACACAGCAGAGAAGTTCCCACCTCTGCGGTCCACTCGCTGCTTCTGTAGGGGGGTTGTTTTTATTCCTGTTTTATAGATAAGTAAAGTAAGTCTTGGGCTTCCCTGGTGGCTCAGTGGTAAAGAATCCACCTGTGATGCAGAAGACACAGGAGACGTGGGTTTGATCCCTGGGTCAGGAAGATCCCCTGGAGGAGGGCGTGGCAACCTACTTCAGTGTACTTGCCTGGAGAATCCCATGGACAGAGGAGCCTGGCAGGGGCTACAGCCCATAGGGTTGCAAAGAGTCAGACAGGACTAAAGTGTCTGAGCACACACAAAGTAAGGCTTAGATGAAGATACGGTGACCCAGCTAGTTAAGTGCTGAAGCTGTGACTGAGACCTGTCTTGTTTTGAACAGCTTCGCGATGCTCTACATCAGCAATTCTCAAACTGAAGCAGGTATCAGAATCACCTGCAGGGCTTGTTAAACTCAGAGCCCTGGCTCCACCCTCAGAGTTTGAGAGTCAGTGAATCTGGAGCAGGGCCAGAGAAGGCGCTTGTCTAAAAAGTTCCCAAGTGATGCCGATGCCATTGGTCTGGGGGCCGGCCTTTGAGAACCATTGTTCCATATACGGAACCAGAACTTTTCAGTTTCTCGCTGGTTCTTTCACACCCCAACTTCTCCTTCTCACCATGCCTCTCCTCCAAGCATGTGTCGGGGGTCCCAGGCCAGGCTGACTGCCTGCACGTTCCCAGGACCTCAGCCCCACTGTGGCCAGCCAGTGTGGCCATCACTGTCTGTGTCTATGTGGATAATTACCCCAATTAAACATGTTCTCAGTTACACTCCGTGTAAACAAGTTACACTGGGCTGTTCCTGCCCCTGACTTCTCAGGCTGTGTTATGGGCAACACACAGCTCATGGCAGCTGACACTGGCTGCTCTGGCCCTTGGCCAAATGGGGAGGAGGGTCCCTGGACCCAAAAGAGACCCCAGATTGGAACCTCATAGTCTTTCCTGGGGTGTATGGTTAGGCCACTTGAGATGCCTGTTCGCTTGCATGCCCTGCTTGGCCAGTCCCTGCTTCACTCACATGACCATCTAGTCCTCTTAATTATAAGGCTTAATAATCGCCCTCAGTAACTGACGTCACTTCCCCCTATAATCGGTAGCCTCCTTCTCCCTGGAGTACTCAAGACGGCTACCATGCCTTGCTCTGCACACGGTGCTGTGTTGCTCCGGGACCCTTTGCCTCTGACTTGTAAGATCTGCGGTCTCTGTTGCTGTCTCTGGGCTCTTTCTTTGGTCTTGAGGCTGGGCAACTACAAGGCCTGCAGGCCCACATGGTACAGCCCAACATACAGTGAGTGCAGTATAGCCACAGTATAGCCCAACATACCGTTCTCTCGGACCTGCAGTTTCTGCAGAATGACTTTTGCTTCTCTCCCAGGGAAGCCCACAATGTCCTCACGCAGCCTTTGGGGTTGGACAGTGGGGTTCAACGCCAGGGAGCTCTGTCTCATGCTATTCTCTTGGCTCAAGTATCCGAGCCTCATCCTGCCTCGAGGTCAGGACTTTGTGGTCTATACTCTCCACACTGCTCCGCTCGGGGGGTCCCCCAGGCCAGGAAGAGATCTTTAGAGCCCCTTAGGACTGATCTACCATGGTGCTCCGTTCCTGTAGGTAATTCAAATAAAATCCACACAAACTGTAAGTGTAAGGAAGCCTGTTGTAGGCTGAATTGTGTCTTCCAAGATTCGCATCTTGAAGTCCTGATCTCCAGCACCTCAGAAGATGACCTTATTTGGAAGTAGGGTCACTGCAGATGTAACTAGTTAAGATGAGGTCTTTAAGGTGGGTCTTAATCCAATATAGGGCTTCTCTGGTGGCTCAGACAGTCAAGAATCTACCTGCAATGCAGGAGACCCATGTTCGATCCCTGGGTTGGGAAGATCCCCTGGAGAAGAGAATGGCAACCCACTCCAGTATTCTTGCCTGGAGAATTCCATGAACAGAAGAGCCTGGCGGGCTACAGTCCATGGGATCGCAGAGAGTCAGACATGACTGAGAAACTAACACTTTCACTAATCCAATACGGCCAGTCTTTCTAAAAAGGGGAAATCTGGACACGCATGCATGCTGGGAGAAGGTGAAGGCAGACGTTGGGGTGATGCTCCCATAAGCCAAGGAATGCCAGAGATGGTGGGCAAACTGCCAGGAACTAGAGGAGGGGCAGAGGACAGATTCTCCCTCACAGCACTAGGAGAAACCAAACCAAATCTCCTTGATCTTGGGCTTCCAGCCTCCAGAACTGTGAGACATTAGATTTCTGTTGTGCAAGTCATTCAGTCTGTGGTGCTTCATTGCAGCAGGCCTAGCAAACTAATACAGTGTCCAACAAGGGTCTAATTTTCTTCCCACAATGATGACTTCGATTTTTTTGTTTGTTTTTAATAGCAAAAATAAAATTCCTTTCAAATCCTTCCAGGTGTTTCTGCCCTGCTGGGGCCCTGACTCTTGCACTGAAGTATCTTTGGACTTTCTTAGCAGGAGGACCTGGCTCTGACCTCATCCAGTGCAGCCTGCACTGCCCCTCCAGACAGATTTCTCCGATGCTGGGTATTTGTGTTGAAAATGTGAGCCTGGGTTCAAATCTTGGGCCAGCGATGTACTTGCTGTTGATTCGCAGTAACTTTCTTAACCTCTCTGAGCCTCAGATTCCTCATCTGCAAGACAGAGCTCCCACCTCACCAGGTTGCTGTCAGGGCTCAACAGGAACACTGCAGAAGCTCCTCTGCGTTCCCCTCTGTCAGTCTCCGTGGTGAGAGAGACTTGAATCATTCTTTTTCACTTGCATTGTCTTCACACTCCTCAGCCTGCTCGCTCAGGTTCTTCCAGCTCTGTCCCCCTCCCCCAGTCTCTCTTTTCCCTTCCTTCCTATTTACATCCTAACAACCCACAGGGCTCACTTCACACCCTACCCCCACCTTAAGACATCCTCTTTGACCCCTTCAGCTCTAAGTTCAGTTCAGTTCAGTCTCTGTCGTGTCTGATTCTTCGCGACCCCATGGTCTGCAGCACGCCAGGCCTCCCTGCCCATCGCCAACTCCTGGAGTTTACTCAAACTCATGTCCATTGAGTTGGTGTTGCCATCCAACCATCTCACCCTCTGTTGTCCCTTTCTCCTCCTGCCTTCAATCTCTCCCAGCATCAGGGTCTTTTCCAATGAGTCAGCTCTTTGCATCAGGTGGTCAAAGTATTGGAGTTTCAGCTTCAGCATCAGTCCTTCCAATGAACACCCAGGACTGATCTCCTTTAGGATGGACTGGTTGGATCTCCTTGCAGTCCAAGGGACTCTCAAGAGTCTTCTCCAACACCACAGTTCAAAAGCATCAATTCTTCGGCGCTCAGCTTTCTTTATGGTCCAACTCTCACGTCCATACATATTTTCTTCTGATACATTTCCCAACCCAGGGATCGAACTCAGGTCTTCCACATTGCAAGCAGATTCTTTACCAGTTGAGCCACCAGGGAAGCCCTTCAGCTCCAAAACGACCTCTAATTGAGAGGGGAAAAATGGGGCCACAAAGGGAGGTGAGGAAAGGAAAGTTTTCGACAAAGGATGCCATCTGTGTCACTCACTCCACGCTGGCTAGATGCCACCTTGTCTGTTTTGCTAAGATTTTAGTCTATGTTCTGTCTTTCCCCTGGGATCGTCAGCTCCAGTGATAGTCAACACTGCTATTTATCAAGCGATTACAATTCAGACCGATTTCTTAGAGCGGCCAGGTGAAGGAGAAGTCGTATGATTTCCCTCTTAAAACACCCAGCCCAGACTGTCCGCATTCATCAAGTGTCTGCCGGTGGCAACAGTGGTGACCCGGGAATGACCAACATCTGGGAGTCACTCACGCTCCTTCCTCCCCTCAGTGAGGTGGCTGTGAGTGCAGAGTGACTAGGCAAGCCAGGCCAGCTCTTCCCAGGTGACTTAGCAGCCACCGGTGCGGTCTCACAGAAGCCCCCTCTCTGCAGATAATGCTCCCGGGGACCTGTCGTGGGGTCCGACAGTCTTTCCTTCAGATAAATGACTCAGCGGTACTCTGGGGGACGTGAGGCCACTGTCAACATGCAGAAAGATAACTGTCATTCATTCAACAATATTAAGTTGTTGAAATACAACAGGCGTGAGCCCCTGTGAAAGAATTTATGAATGGCTCTGTTGGGCAGAGAGGATACCACGTGAAGTGATTGTGCTGGGTTAGCTGAGTATCACTGAGGAGTTTGCCAGGTGTCACCTTGAGGTGGGGAGGAAGAACACGCGTGGCCTATGAGAGGGACTGTAAAGATCCTTGGTGGCCTGGGGAGCCCTGCGTGCCCGTGTAGGGGACGGAGGAAGGCATGGAGCGTGCAGGCTGAGATCTTTCCATCCAAGGTCAGCGACTGAGCCCACCTGGGGCAGCCCTCAGGGACCCTGCCTCCAGCAGGACTGGACATCCCCAGAAAAGCCCTTCTGGCCGGCTGAGATTCCTGGAGAGCAGCAGGTCTCCCCTGTGTGCATACGGCCCCATGACTTTCTTTTGATTTTAATTAGATAGCAATGTTCCCCAAATATTTCGGGCAACATTTTCAGTGGCTTCACAGTTTTTCTTTCTTCCATTCTTTTTCTCCCCCAGGCAGCAGGATCTTTTTTTATTTTCCTCATCTAAAGACTCCTGTGGACAAATACTGAGCACTCCTCATTGGATCAGAGGGGAAATCACAGCCCTGCTTTGGGGGGGCGGGGAGGCAGTGCCCCTGCATCAGCCTCTGGGCAGAACCCTGGGTTCCTAGGAACACAGTTGGAAAACATCCAAGTGGTGGAAACAGCACCGGACTGCAAGTCAGAAGTCCTGGGGGGGAAGCCCAGCTCTAGTACGCACTAGTCACGTGAGCCGAGGCCAGTCTCTTAGCCACCCTAAGGCTTCGTTTCGTCATCTGTCAAATGGGAGACGATAGCACGAGTCCCGCCTTTACCCCGGGATTATCATGGGAATGAAATAATGAAATCTGTGGACAGCCCACGCACACTTGAACATCTTCCCACCCAAGGTTCTATTGTCCTTCACGTTATACACACTGCTGGCTGCTTAAAATGCACTGACTATCACTGAACATCCTTCTGCGGGGTCAAGAAATCAGACGTCATAATTCTGAATTCTAAGCCATCACACTCTGCAGCTCTCAGAAATCAAAGGGAGGCAGACACTCTTCCAGAGCCTGATGGCTGTGACTCCTTGTTAATTCTGATGTCTGTCTGTCTAGTTCTGTCTCCTTCCTTGGCAGACTCCCGGCTGTCACTTCTCTCTGCACTTCCCATGCCTGTCTCGCCCCTAGTTTGTTGCCTCGCATCCACAGTGGCCTTGACAACCGGATGATGAATTTTGTGAGAACCACGTGTAAAGTGAAGGTACACAGGCTCAGGTAAAGTGTATGATAAACGTGTTGCACCCGCTATGTACCATCTGCTCAGCAGCTAACGATCCTTTTAGCTTCTGTCTTGCCCGTGCCTCAGATGAGTGAGGCTGCGTAACAGAGGGACTGCCGTCCTGAGTTCTTGTTATTTACAAGCCATCATTTCCAATCTTGTGCTGGGCTGGGGAGCCACCGGCCAACCCTCACGCGTACTCTCTCGCTGCACGACCCATAGGAGGCCCCTGGATCAATGCAGTTGACGGGAACAGGTGTCCTTGTGCCAAGTTCTCTGACCCCAGGTTGTCGCCACCTTGGGGATTTTTGGTTTTCTTTCCTCCCATGTGCCTTGCTCTGTTCCACCAAGTAAGAACTCAGATTTCCTGAGGGTTTCTGGCCTGCCAGGCCTCTTGCTGAGCACTTTGCATTCTTGATCACAATCCATCCTTAATACAACACAAGAAAATAGATGGGTAAGAAAACTTCTTCCAGGTAAGAAAACTGAGCTGAGAGAGGATGACTAGCTTGCTCAGGGTCACACAACTTTTTAAATTAATTAATTTGGCTGTGCTGGGTCTTAGTTGTGGCATGCAGGGTCTTTTGCTGCAGCACACAGACTCTAGTTCTGGTGTGTGGGCTTTGTGGTTCCGTGGCATGTGGGATTTTAGTTCCCCGACCAGGGATTGAACCCACATCCCCTGCATTGCAAGGCAGGTTCTTAACCATTGCACCACCAGGGAAGTCCCAAGCTCACAGTGCTCTCCAGAGTTCCCTCTCCTGGGCTCTCCACAGTGAATCCCAAGCCCTGCTGGATCCTGGGTGTCCAGATTCTCTCCTACAAAAGGTGAGTGGTCTGAGCCGGAAACCTGACACGCACCATTTAGGGAACAATGAGAGGAGAAAAATGATCAATGTGGAGAACAATGAAAGGTTCCCTCCGGAGAGCAGAAGGGGTCCCCCAGGACTGGGGGAGGCCCTGTACTGAGCCTCTGGGCAGGAAGACCCAAGACCGAGGCAACAGTCAGGTGGTGTGCTTTCTGGAGCAGTAGGAAGGTTGCTTGAAAAATACTGCCTCCACTTGCTGGCTGTTGCCTGGAAATTCCTTTCCCTGGGATTCAACCTTCCATTTCACAGTCAAAAGTAAAACTTAAGATATAAAGATCTCCTGCTTCTGTGGCCATATGTTAACATTCATACTAAAATGTAAATGACTGATACCAGCTCCCTTTAAGATCCGTGGAGGGTTTCGAGAGAAGGAAGAAGCACCCAGCGGTGCTCCTGTGGGTATAAGGAAGGATGGGAAAGGCGATGGGGCACCGCAAAGTGAGGAGGGAAGCTCTAATGTGAGCCAAGGGATGCAGAGAGGACGCTAAGAGATACAGACGCGGCTAGCTCTGCAGTGTTGGCTAAAACTAGTGCTGGCTCCACACACGCACTCTCTGAGACCATCAGAGGTGTTCTCTGCACAAAGGTACATGGGCAAGAGCCTCAGCTGGAAAGCTTTCAGTAGTAAAACCTGAGAGTGATAAAATCTATTGTGCAAAAAAAAGTTCACCGGCTTTATCTTTTTTAACACTCTGACCTGAAGATTGGTTTTGGAAAACTGCCTCTACTGAATGCCACATGGACATTTAAATGACCATCTGTGGGTGTGCAGGAAACCCCATACATACATAGAGGAGGCTCTTACACAGAATATGCTCCAGGATTTGTTAAGTTCAATAGCACAAGTCTCCATCAGAAGGCAGAAAAAATGTTAAATTTCAACTGCCCATGAATTCTTTCTTTACAAGTAAGGGTCAAATTCTCGCTCCTTCCTACCTCTCAGGTGCCCTGCCCTTCCTGAAGATGCTTTGCCTTCCTGGCAGATACATTTCTGGAGCTTTCATTTTGCTGTCTTGCAAGACAGATTTTTGTTTTATTCTTTAATCGCAAATTGGTATAGGTTCACTTAAAAAGCCTCAGCCACTAAAGAAATAATCTTTCAAAGTGAATTATTCCTTGATTCTCAGGGTACCACCCCTCCCCAACCCCATTCCCTAAGGGGAACCACAGTTTAGGGTAATTCTCATTTTTTCCTTTCCTCTATCTATCCACACACATATATACTTTCTTTTCAGAAATGAAATAATTCTATTATACTTTCCCTTCACCTGATTTCTTCACCTCAATTACAGATGACTTCTCTTTAGGATAAAAGGAGCTTTTTAAGTGGTTACATAGTGAGTGCCAAATTCTTTTGTCATTTACAATCTCTATTCAGAGCTCTTTAAATTTTGGTTCTGAATGTCTTGTTCTCGTGCGTTTGGGTGCTCTGAAATATGTCGGTGAGGTTAACTCACTGTGTCAAGCGTTGTTAGCAGCAAGGTGCTTTTCTGGAAGGAAGTGAGGATAATTTATATATCAACTCACACCTGGATCTAAAAAACTAGGAGTGGGAGAGGCTTAGAAATGTGAAAGTCCAACCTGAACAGTATCACTTTAAAACAGGAGTACAGCGATTACTTTCCTTTTCTACTGGCTATTATTAAGAGGCCCTGGAGAGAAGCAAGGTCACAGCTGCCCGGTTGCATAGGTCACTGTAATGACCTGAAACAGCATGGCAGGTGAAGCAGAAGAGTTAGCTTGGGAGAGATGAGCCTTCAGGGGCTCTGACTCAGGCCTTGTAGCCCTCCTTTCTGGGCTTTCCCAGTCTAGGTTTTGTGGAGAAGGCTGGGGGATAAGGGTCCCTGAGTCTAAGGTGGGTTTGCCAGGGACCTCACATCCATCATGTTTGGTTTCCTTGGTCTTGCTGCTCAAAATCTGTGACCCCAGTCCTGATTCTGCTCCTCTCTCCTCCAGTCAACCAGAGTGGAGTTGACAAAAGCAGTACCCCTTTCTGGGATGGCCGTGGGCACCCACATCGCCAAACAACTGAGAAAGATGTCAAGGAAGTCTCGTTGCACAGAGCAGATGTGTCCCAGAAAACTTGGGCCTACGCTGGCTGGAGGAAGACCTCAATCTGCTTACCATGTACAAGCTTAAAGGGAAGCACGTTTGCAAAATGGACTTTGGGTTTGGAGTGTGAGCAGACACACTTTGTGTTCGCTCTCCAGCAGCACAGAGTAGGGTGGTTTGGTTTGCATAAATCAGGAGCCACTTCTGAGAAGAAAATCCATTGTTCAGGAAGGAAGCAGAGTGTTAAAGAATATCATGCAGAAGTTTCAGTGCTTTTGAGGAGATGATTTGGTGTTCTGGCGAGAAGAGGGTTAAGCAGAAAAGGCTTTTTGTTTCAACCTCTGTGTCTGGAAATATCTCTGAAATGTCCCCATTCGATGTCGGCCTCGGTGCCTAGCACTCAGGGAACAGAATTCAGTTTTTGATGACTGAGTGACATTCTTCGCTTCTGGGTCTTTCTGCATTTTAGTTCATCATGGCGTTAGGCGCCAGAGAGAAGCGTAGAAAATGTGGAAGGCATATGGTCTACAGAGTATTCAGACTCAGAATCAATGGGAAGTTGACAGTCCAAAGGACAAGGGAACTCGCGATGCGACCTGTATTTGTTTTGTGGTCGTCTGTTTGCTCTTCAGAGTCAAGTCTAGACTTTACCATCATCGCAGGCAAGACACTTGTGGGAGGGCCTCCCTGGGCAGCGAGAGGAGCTGAAATCTAGGCTCTTACGTAGCCCTCACGTCTGTGTCCCTGAGAACCACATCACTCTGGTTGCTTGAGCATTCCTGTTAATTGCTATTTTGCTGAGTGCCGCCTGCCCTGAGCTGGTCAGGAAATTCGTCAAGCACAGACACGCTGGCTCCAGCGGCAGGACTGGCCGTGAAAGCAGCAGACATACATCACTGTAACAGCAAAGCCCGCTGGGGAGCTGGACACGCCGAGGGCCATCATCTGGCACCTCTCAGGACGATGATGGTCTTTAAACCTGGCTGTTTCTCCCGAACGCAGTCTGGGGGTGATGTGAACACAACTGGCCTTCCCGGAGGAGCAGGGCAGAGACCCGATGATCAGGGATGAAGGTTGTTTGATCCCATGCAGTCTCGCCGCTAGAATTCTGGGGTCTTTGTCTTAAGATGGACTGAGGGGAAGGCCCTGGGATGGGTGGGGGAGTCCTTGACTGCCTTGATCATCAGTCTCGCCGCTGGCACTCTGTGGCTGCTGTGCCTCCTCACGCACGCGTCTCTGAGTGTGTCCTCCTCTCTGATCTTCCCCATGGCAGCGTGTGGGAAGCAGGGGCACTCTGTCATCTGACAGAGAGGAGGCTGAGCCCCGTGGGACGGGGTGACTTGCTCAGGGTCACACTGGTAACGTGGGGAGGCTGGGCTGGGACTGGGGATCTCGACGCCAGTCCCTTGGTCTTTCTTCTGGTCTTTGAAAGCAGCCCGCGTTGCTTTCAATTCTAATCGTGCCTCTGCACCCTCAGAAATGCGACCACTGTTCCCGTTTCCGGATGGGGAAACCAAGGCACAGAGCAGTGCTATTTGCTCCTGGTCACTTGGTGAGCTGGGAGTGGAAGGAAGCCTAGAAATCAGATTGTCTGAATCTCAGGCCAGGGTTTTGCTCCCAAATGAGCAACTTCTTTAGTCTCGTGCATTCCTCATGGGCTGTGGAATGCCCACTGCATGTGTCCTGAGCAAGGAGCCTCCACAAAGGAATCTGGAAGGCGTGACGGGGAGGGGAATGGCCGGTGAGCACAGGTGGGCTGGGACCACCTCCGGGGAGCCAGGTCTGCAAACGTGATGACCCCTGTGGGTCACCCCACATGCTGCTCCTGTCCCTCTGTCCCCAGTCCTGACAGGCCTGCCCAGAACCTGCTTCTTGATCCCTGCAACAGCCTCCACCCTATTCTGCTTCCTCCCAGGACCCTGGGGTGGGGGGGTCCTCCTCAGGACAGACATTCCTCTCTCCTACATGGCCGCTCTGAGGACATGGAGCTGCTCTAAGGAACCGATCCAGCCCTGCCTTGTGAGAGCAGAGAGTCATCCCCCCGCCTCACCTCCTGCTCTCCTGAAGACAGAGGCCACCCAAAGGAATGACAGGACTCAGAGCTTGTCTGAGTCACAATGACGGAGCCAGTGAAAGGAGTTTAAGCAAAAAGAGAGGCTCCTCCAAGGGTGTTTGATGGAGGTTAGGGTGAGAAGAAAGTCTCCAAAAGACAGGAGGGACCACCTGGCCTAACCCCCTTCCTGCTGGTCAGGGTTGGAGCATGGATGGTGAGCCAGAGGCCTAAAGGGGAACCCCCAGAGAGAAAGGAGAAAACCCAACCGTGGTTCTTCCGGGGCTAAAGCCCAGCTTCATGCAGCCCTGTATCCAGCCCTCCTGCACTTCCGGGAGGGAGGGGACGACTCCACTTGGGGTTGAAAAGATTGTGTGGGTGAACTCGGGGACTGTTGTGAAGTATCTAGTCTACCTAAGCTTCCCACTTAAACTCCATGAAGGCAGAGCCCTTGCCTACAGTCTTGTGTTTCAGTTTTGTATCCCTAGCACCTAGCCCACGGTTAGCATTCAAATCTTTGTTGATAGTTGATATATAATATTATATAAGTTACAGGTATATAACATAGTGATTCATAATTTTTAAAGGTTATACTCCATTTGTAGTTATTAGAAAATATTGGTTATATTCCCCGTGTTATACAATACATACTTGTAGTTTATTTTATACACAGTAGTTTGTACCTCTTAATCACCTGCCTCTATCTTGCCCCTTCCTCATTCCCTCTCCCCACTGGTAACCACTAGCTTTTTCTCTGTATCTGTGGGTCTGTTTTCTTCTGTTCCGTTCACTAGTTTTATTTTTTAGAGTCCATGTGTAAGTGATGTCATACAGTATTTGTCTTTCTGTGACCTGTTTCACTTAGCATAATACACTTCAAGTCCATTCATGTTGTTGCAAATGGCAAAATTTCTTTCTTTTGTATGGCTGAGTAGTATTCCAATAGCATTCTTCTTTATTAATCTGTGGATAGATGCTTAGATTGCTTCCATATCTTGGCAATTGTAAATGCTGCCGTGAACACAGCTGCGTGTATCTTTTCGAATTAGTCTTTTCATTTTTCCTGGATATATATCCAGGAGTGGGACTGCTGGGCAGGTGCTAGTTCTATTTTTAATTTTTTGAGACACTTCCATACTATTTTCCACAGTGACTGCACCAATTTCCATTCCCACCAACAGTGCACTGGATTCCCTTTTTTCCACATCTTTGCCAACATTTTTCATTTGTGGTCTTTTTGATGACAGCCATTCTGATAGGTGTTTCTCTGATAATAAATGATGTTGAGTATCTTTTCATGTGCCTTTTGGCTATCTATGTGTCTTCTCTGGAAAAATAGAAAAGACTTTTCTATTCAAGTCTTCTGCCCATTTTTAAGTTGCATTTTTTTCCTGATGTTGAGTTGTATGAGCCATTTATATATTTTAGATATTAATCCCTTATTGGTCATACCATTTGAAAATATTTTCTCTGATTCAGTAGGTTGTCTTTTCATTTTGTCTTTTCACTGGGGTTTACTTGGCTGTGCAATAGCTTTTAAGTTTAATTAGGCCCTATTTGTTTATTTTTGCTTTTGTTTCCTTTGCCTTAGGAAACAGATCAAAAAAAATATTGCCACATTAATGTCAAGGGGTGTTCTGCCATGTTTTCTTCTAGGAGTTTTATAGTTTCCTGTCTTACATTCAGATTTTTAATAATTTTGAGTTTGTTTCTGAATATGGCATTAGAAAATGCTTTAATTTCATTCTTTTGCATGTAGCTGTCCAGTTTCCCCAGCACTGTTTATTGAAGAGAATGTCTCTTCTCTATTGTATATTCTTGCCTCCTTTGTTATACATTGACCTTAAGTGTGTGGGTCAATTTCTGGGTTCTCTAGTCTGTTCCACTGATCTATGTGTCTGTTTTTGTGCTTACACAAAATATTAATTTTGTGTTAATAATATTTTGATTACTGTAGCTTTGTAGTATAGTCTAAAGGCAGGGAGCATGATACCTTCAGCTATGTTTTTTTCTCAAGATTGTTTTGGCTATTTGTGGGCTTTTGTGTTTCCATATAAATTTAAAAATTATTTTTCCTGTTTCTGTGGAAAATGCCGTTGGTATTTTGATAGGGATTGCATTGAATCTGCAGATTGCTTTGGGTACTATGGTCATTTTAACAATATTGATTCTTTTAGTCCAAAAACACAGTGTATCTTTCCATCTATATTATCTTCAGTTTCTTTCATCAATGTCTTAAGAGTTTCCTGAGTTCAGGTCTTTTACTTTCTTAGGTAGGTATATTCCTAGGTATTTTATTCTTATTGATGCAGTGGTAAATGGGATTGTTTGCTTAATTTCTATGATAGCTTGTTAGATATAGAAATGCAACAGATTTCTGTATATTGATTCTGTATTCTGAAACTTCACCAAATTCATTGATGAGCTCTAATAGTTTTCTGGTAGTGACTTTAGGACTTACTATATATATTATCATGTCATCTGCAAACAGAGACAGTTTTACTTCTTCCTTTCCAATTTGGATTTATTCATTGTTTGATTTTGGGGGCTAGGACTTCCAGTATTATGTTGAATAAAAGTGGTGACAGTGGGCATCCATGTCTTATTTATGATTGTAGGCTTTTCACCATTTAGTAAGATGTTAGCTGCAGGTTTGTCATACATGGCCTTTATTATGTTGAGGTCGGTTCCCTCTATACCTACTTTCTGGAGAGTTTTTATCTAAATGGATATTGATTTTATCAAAACAAACATTTTTCTAAACTTACTGAGGTAATCATATGCTTTTTCTTCTTCAATTTGTTAATGTGGGGCCTCCTAGATGGCACAGTGATAAAGAATCTGCCTGCCAATGCAGGAGACACAGAAGACATGGGTTTGACCCTTGGGTTGGGAAAATACCCTGGAGGAGGAAATGGCAACCCAGTTTTCTTGCCTGTAGAATCTCATGGACAGGGGAGCCTGGCAGGCTACGGTCTGTGGGGTTGCAAAGAGTTGGACACGACTGAGTCACTGAGCATGCATGCACTTGTTAATGTGGTGTGTCACATTAATTTTGTAGATATTGAAAAATCCTTACACCCCTGAGATAAATCCCTCTTGATCATGGTGTATGATCCTTTTTATGTATAATTGGATTTGGTTTGCCAATATTTTGTTGAGAATTTTTGCATCTTTGTTCATCAATGATATTGGCCTGTAATTTTCCTTTTTTTATGGTACCTTTGTCTGATTTTGGTATCAGAATGATGCAGGCCTTGTAGAATGAGTTTGGAAGCACTTCTTTGGTGCTTTTTGGTGGGGGATAGTTTTTTTTGGGATATTTTTCTGGGATAGTTTGAGAAGAAGCCATGTTAACTCTCCTAAATGTTTAGTAGAATTCACCTGTGTAGTCATTTGGTCGTGGACTTTTGTTTGTTGGGAGTTCATTTTTTCAAAATCACTGATTCAATTTCATTACTGGTAACTGGTGGTCTGTTCATATTTTCTCTTTCTTCCTGATTCAGTGTTGGGAGATTACACATTTCTAAGAATTTGTTTCTTTCTTCTAGGTTGTCGTCCATTTTATTGGCCTATAGTTGTCTGTGGTAGTCTCTTATGATCTTTTGTATTTTGTTGCTATCAATTGTAACTTCTCCTTTTAAATTTCTGGTTTTATTGATTTGGGTCCTCTCTCTTTTTTTCTTTTGATCTCTCCAGCAAATCTGAATGAGAGCCGTGCTCTCATTCAGGTAGAATTCTACTCAGGTAGAATATTCTTTGTTGTAGGTTTTTCTCTTTCATTAGCTGAAATATATCATGCCATTCCCTTCTGGCCTACAGAATTTCTGCTGAAAAGTCAGCTGATAGCCTTATGGGAGTTCCCTTGTATGTTATTTGTTGTTTTCCCCTTGTTGCTTTTAATCCTCTATTTTTTGCCATTTACAGTGAGTCTTGTGTTTCTCTTTGGGTGAATTCTGTTTGGGACTGTTCCTTCTGGACTTGGGTATCTGTTTTCTTTCCCAGGTTAGGGAAGCTTTTCAGCTATTATGTCTTCAAGTATGTTCTCAGTTCTTCTCTCTCTCTCTCTCTCTCTATTCCTTCTGGGACCCCTATAACATGAATATTAGTGTGCTTGATGTTGTCGCTGAGGTCTCTTAAACTGTCCTCATTTCTTTTCTTTTTTCTGTTCAGCATCAGTGATTTCCACTACTGTGTTCCAGCTCGCTGATCCATTCCTCTATATCATTTAGTTTACTACTGATTCCTTTTAGTATATTTTTCATTTCAGTTACTATATTCTTCATCTCTGTCTGTTCTTTTTATTTTCTCTTTGTTTAAATCTTTTAATTTCTTGCTCTGTGCATCAATTCTCCTGAGTTCCTTGATCAGCTTTATGATATCTTACCCTGAACTCCTTACCCTGAACTTCTTGGGTAGATTGTGTATCTCTACTTGGTTATTTTTCTGGGCTTTAAAAAATCTTATTTCTTAATCTGGAACATGTTCTGCTGCTGCCTAATTTCACCTAAATTGCTGTATTTTATTGTTTATTTTTATATATCTGGTAGGGTGGCACCTTTCCTGACCTTGGAGAAGTGGCCTTTTGTAGAAGGTATCCTATGAATCCCAGCAGCCCCCTCTGGTTACCCTGTGAGTAGGACCCAGTTTGTTCACATGAATTTTGGGTGGCTTCTAGTTTTTCTCTGTGAAAAGAAAGCTGCTATAAAAATTTATACACAAGTCTTTGTATGCACATATGCTTTCATTTCTCTTGGGTAAATATATAGAAGTGCAATGTCTGAATCATGGTAGATGTAAGTTTAACTTTTAAAGAAACTGCCAAATCATTTTCCAAAATGGTTATAACATTGATTTTCAAAAATTAAGCCAAACTTGCATTCCTGAGATAAAACATACTTGACTGATGTGCATTTTCCTTTTTATATGTTGCTAAATTCAATTTGCTAGTTTTGTTTAGAAATTTTATATCAGTGTTAATGGGAGATATTAATCTGTTGTTTTCCTGTAATGGTTTTGTCAGGTTTTGCTTCATGGTAATGCTTAGAATGAATTGGAAAGTAGTCCATTCTCGTCAATATTTTGAAAGAGCTTATAGAATTGGTACTTACTTCCTTAAATATTTGGTAACATTCACCTATAAAGCTATTTGGGACTGGGGCTTTCTTTGTGGGGTAGTTTTTAACTACAAATTTAATTTCTTTAATAGATATAGTGATATTCAAATAATCTGTTCCTTAATTTTTTGAGATATAATTCACGTATCATAAAATTCACTATTTAAGAATCCAGTGTATATGTACCACAGCTTCCTTATCCATTCAGCTGCTGATGGGCATCTAGGCTGCTTCCATGTTCTGGCTATTATAAACAGTGCTGCGATGAACATTGGGGTACACGTGTCTCTTTCAATTCTGGTTTTCTCAGTGTATATGCCCAGCAGTAGGACTGCTGGGTCATATGGCAGTTCTATAAAAAAAATAAATAAACTAATTAAAAAAAAAAGAATCCATTGGTTTTCAGTACATTGGCAAGGTTATATAAACATCATTACTACCTAATTCCAGAATGTTTTTGTCATCCCAACATAAAACCTCATTCTTATTGGAAGTCACACTCCTTTTTTTCCCAACCTCTAGCCCCTAACACCACAAATTTATTTTCTGTCTCTATGAATTTGCTTATTTTGTATATTTCATATCAATGGACTCATACAGTATGTGGCCTATTGTAACTGACTGCTTTCACTTAGCATTAACAGTTTCAAGATTCATCCTTATTATAGAATGTATCCTTTTTATGACCTAAATAGACAAAACAATCTTGAAAAAGAACACTGTTGTCAGACTCACAGACTGATTTCAAAACTTACGACAAAATCTCACACCTTATATAAAAGTTAACTCAAAATGCATCAAAGACCCAAATATAAGAACTAAAACCATAAAACTTTAAGCAATGATGGGTTAAATCTTCATGAACTTGGATTAGGCAATGGTTTCTTAGTTTGACACCAAAAGCAAGAGCAAGAAGAGAAAAAGTACATGAACTGGATATCATAAAAAAGAAACTGTTGTGCTTCAAAGGGTAACACCAAGACAGTAAAAAGAATAGCCCAAAGAATGGAAGAAATTTTTTTTGCAAATTGTTTTATCTGATAAGAGACTTGCATCTAGAATATGTAAACAACTTGTACGATTCTATAAAAAATCTAAAAATGGATGGGCAGAGGATATGAATAGACAGTCCCCCAAAGAAGAAATACAAATGGCCAATAAACACATGAAAAGATACTCAACATCATTAGACATCAGGGAAACAGAAATCAAAACCACAATGACATGCCACTTCACACCCACTAGGATGGCTAGAATAAAAACAAAATCTCAAGTGTGTGTGAATATTTAGAGAAATTGAACCCTCATACATTGCTGATGAGAATGTAAAATAGTGCTGCCATTTTGGAAAACATCCTGGTAATTCCTCCAATGGTACCATATGACCCAATAATTCAACTCCTATGTATATAATCCAAGAGCAATGAAAACCTCTAAACACAAAAACTTGTACATGAATGTTCATAGCAGCATTATTCCAAAAACCCCAAAGTGGAAACAACTGACATATCCATCAGCTAAGGAATAGATAAGCAAAATGTTGTACATACAGTGGAATGTAATTAAGCAGTAAAAAGAAAGGAAGTACTAAAATCTTCCACCACATTGATGAACCTTGAAAACACTAAATAAAAGAAGTCAGTCACAAAGAATCACATATTGCATGATTCTATTTATGTGAAATGTCCAGAATAAGCAAATCTATAAAGAAAGTAGATTTCTTGCTTGCCTAGGATGGTGGGGAGGTATGGAGACTTTGGGGGATGGTGACTAAGGTGGGTGAGATCTTTTTGGAATATGAGGACGTTTTAAAATTGATTCTGGTGCTACATGCGTGACTCTGAATATGCTAAAAAGCCGTTGGATTGTACACTTTAAATGGGCGAATTATTTCAGCAGAATTGTTTGTAAAAGAGTTTAAAGGCAAATATAAGCCAATATTCTACTGAAAAGGGATACCCTCGCTGGTAGCACTGTTCCAACTGGCTGAATGCTGAGGTAGCGAGCTCTGGTCCCTTGGTGGGAGCCTGTGTTCCCAAGAAGCAGGCCTGGGCCTCAGTAAGTTTCCAGTGGGGAGAGAGAGAAGAAGAGGGCCTGTGGGAGTGCTGGGGGACAGCAGGAGGGACGTGGGAGGGTGGAAAGAGACCCACAGAGAGGAGGGCGGGCCGAGGACACAGGGACCATCAGTTCCTGTCTCAGTTCCTTCTCTGCTCACCATGGGGTGCAGGGAAGGTCACAGAACCGCTCTGTTTGCCTCGTGTCCTCTTGGGAAAGCAAAATCAAGTGCCCCCCCCGTTTTATGACTCTTCCCTCATCACGGGAGGCAGCAGGGGAGTTCTTGAGTTCTGAAGCTGAGCCCAGTTGCATCAGCTGCTCCTGGTCCCCAGAGGCAGGCCTGGTCCACCTCTTCTACTTATTAGCAGTGGGTCTTAGATGAACCTCTCAACCCCTGGGGCTCCCTAGTCCTCAGCTGTCAAGTGAGAACAGTAAGTAATGTGACCTGCCTCCCTCAGAGGGTTGGTGGGAGGATCCAGAGTTATCAAGGATGGGAAAGAACTTCCAGGGTGCACTATTGTGAACTGCGGGAAAATTTTCAGGTTCGAAATGACAATGTTGGTCCCCTAGCTATAGTAGCCATCACCTGTTTACACTCTCTCATTAGCATCTGACCCACCCACCATATGCAAATTGGTTGGAGTCAGGATTGAGGGCAGCTGGTGATCACAGAGCAGAGCTCATATAAAAAGCCAAGCCAACCAGACTTACAAGCTTAGTCTTCCGGCTTCAGACTCCTCTGCCTTCATCACATGATCTACAGACAATCTCCTTCCTCCAGGGTGCTAGCCTGTGAAGCCAGGCCAGGATGGTCACTCTGGGCTCCTGAACTTGCTCTCTTGCATAGGGAATTGTGACTCCAATTCCAAAATAAACAGTGTAGGGATGTAAAATGGGAAATATTCATCTCCAAGAAGATGAGTCCTGAAGATCACAACTGTTTAACTGAGATCACCTCCAGGAGAACTCATGGTTTCTGCAGATGGCAGTAGTACTGCGTTGCAGATACGACACAGAGTAAAATCTTCATAGCCATACTCTGGAGGCCCCGACATCTTGGAAACCTGCCATCCAGGTCATCTGGGGACACAGGAGGGGCCAGCATGGCCCAGCAGGGAGACTAAGGAACAGCTCTCCCATGCCTGCTGTCAGAGGTGTGGTGGAGAGCAGAGGGCAAACATGGTGTCATGGACAAGGGAAGGAGGCAGGAATAAGAGCATGGGGCAGCTCTGGGACCAGGGCTTGGCTCTCAATTACTGCTCTGCGTGCCCAGATGTGGAGTTGCTAGCAGATGTCTAAATGAGCATCTCTGGGGAGGCAGGGCCTTGCTCTCCAGGCTTTGTAGGGTGAGGTATGCAGAGGTAGGGGTTTGGGTACTCATAGCAACCATGATCCATGCTGATTGGTCATAACCAACGTCTGTTTTGATTGGTTGGTCCCAAACCTTAGCAATGAAGTGTTTTGAATATCATTCTTAGTGTATAACCTCTGTACTAGAATCACTTTGGCTAAATGGCCAAAGTGTCCAAACTAAGGCAGGGGATTCCCGATCCTGGTCCCTCTTTGGGTTAAATATACTTCCCCCAGTGCACTGCTTCCTAATGCACCCATTTTGACAAGTTCATTCAAATAAAGGCTTTCTGAACTTTTCCTCTTCTTCACTCCTTCAATTTGTATCATCTTAGAAAATAAAACATGGGCAACTGTCTCAATAAAATTTACTGTTAGTGAAACTGAGCAGGACCCTGTGGGGTTCCCGGGCGTGGAAGCCATTCTGTGTCCCCCATTTCTTATTTGTAGGAAATAGGCTTCAGCCTCCATGACCTTCTTTGAGTTCTAAAGGGCAGGTTGAAAGAGTTGCTAATAGGGATGGGAGGGGGTGCAGAGACAAGAGAGTTGCAGCCAAGAAACAATAGTTCAGGCTTGGGACAGGGTCCCGGTTCTGCCTCAAACGATACACATGATATCTTTGAACTCGTCTACAGAACTGAAACTTCCAACAAATGGAAAATGTTAACTTGATGAAGCATTCTTCATTCCAGAAAGAAGGTCACAGTTTGATAACCTCAAGAACCAGAGACGCTTATCAGGAGACCACCTGAGGTCAGATTAAAGAAATGCAGTGAAAGTGAAAGTCGCTCAGTCCTGTCCGACTCTTTGCAACCCCGTGGACTGTAGCCTGCCAGGATCCTCTGTCCATGGAATTCTCCAGGCAAGAATACTGGAGTGGGTAGCCATTCCCTTCTGCAGGGGATCTTCCCCACCTTGGGATCGAACCCAGGTCTCCCAAGTTGCAGGCAGATTCTTTACCATCTGAGCCACCAGACCCCACACAAACCCTGATCCTTATTAGCAACCTCCCCCTCCCACCCCAACCACTGCTATAAAACTCCTCACCAACCCCCACCCCCCACCCCCAGCTTGGGACCCACAGATTGGAGACCATGAGTCTGCCATGTCCCCCTTTGCCTGGCAAAGCAATAGAGCTTTTCTACTTCACCCAAAACTCTGAGAATCGATTCGGCACTGGTGCACAAAGGCTGTTTTGGCATCACTAGTGGTCAAATTTCATGTATCAGAATTTCCTCCAATGGTGATTCATAATCATAGTAAAAAAAAAAAGAGCTACTGTTTACTGAGTCCTTCCGAGACAGCTGATGCACACATTACAGACATCATCTTGACTTTCACACAGCCCCGAGAAGTAGAATCTATCATGAAAGGATGGAGCCAGCCGTCAGAGGCTTGTGAGGAAGGTGAAGTAAATTGCCCAGGGTTCCATGGCAGCAGTTAGCATCTGGCCACCCTGCCTCTGAGTGGGGGTGGTCCTGCTTCCCAGGGGATGGCACACCCAGAAGAGCCTGCCCCATGTTCCCGTGGAGGCAGTGGCCAAGGCACAGCTGCCATCCTGGGTGGGGAGGTAAGATTTACACACTTGATAGCATGGGCACCTCCAGGCAGAATGCAGCCGAGGGTCAGCATGTCCAGCCTCCTGGGCCGGATGCCGCAGTGCTTGACCCTGCTCTCTTAGAGGCCAAATGATCTGAGTTTATCTCTTTTGCAATAAACATGTTCTTGCAAACTTACTCTTCCCACCCAGCAAACAAACTTCCGCAGCTTCCTACCTGAAGAGATCACTGGGACAAAATTATGCATGTTCAGGCTTTCCTGGTGACTTGGTGGTAAAGAATCTGTCTGCCAATGTAGGAGACACAGGTTCGATCCCTGGTCTGAGAAGATCCCACATGCTGCAGAGCGACTAAGCTCGTGTGCCACAGCCACTAAGCTTGTGCTCTAGAGCCTGGGAGCCACCACTGCTGAGCCCTTGCACCACAATTACGGAGGCCCGCAGGCTCTAGACCCCATGCTCCACGACGAGAGAAGCCATTGCAGTGAGAAGCCCGCATGCCGCAACTCTCACTGTTGCAGTGAGCCCCTGCTCACTGCTGCTGCTGCTGCTAAGTCGTCACTTCAGTCGTGTCCAACTCTCTGCAACCCCATAGATGGCAGCCCACCAGGCTCCTCTGTCCCTGGGATTCTCCAGGCAAGAATACTGGAGTGGGTTGCCATTTCCTTCTCCACCCTGCTCACTGCAACTGGAGAAAAGCCCTCGCAGCAAGGAAGACCCAGCACAGCCACAAATAAATAAATAAAAGTATTTTTAAAAAGTGTGCATGTTTACATTGTACTTTTGGAATGACTGGAAAAAAAAAAAAAACCCACCACATTTAGTCCAGTCGTTAGCATTTTGGAGTTTTTACTTCTCGTCTGTTTTTTATATATCATTCTTCTCTCCTTGCTTTAAACTGGGACGATCATACCATCCATCCAATTCTGTATCTTCCTTTTTAAACCTAATCCTTATTACATAGACAGTTTCTATGTTATTCTAAACTCTTCAAAATCACCATTGAAAATGGTTGTATATCTTTCTATTTAGTGGATGAACATAGTGTACTTAACCATGCCTTAACCTCCAACATATATTATGTTAAGTTTAAATTTTCATGTCTCAGCTTTTCTTTAAGAGGTAGTGTTTGCCAAGATCTGAGTTCCACGTAGCTAGGAATCACAGTTGGTTATGCAGCATGGATTGGGATTTTTTACTTTGCGATGAATTTGAAATTGCATTGAGGTAGAATGAGAGGATGCTATAGAGAACGTCCCTGAATCTCAGTAAAGCATTTCGCTCAATCTCTTAGGACATCTTGGTGGACGATGAAGAAACATGGGTCAGACCACTATAAAATTATGTAAATTCACAACTGGTTGGACAACTAAACCCAAAGAATTCTTGCTTAGGGTCAGGGTCACCCTGGAAGGAAGTAGCTGGTGGCCATGAGACTAAGCCTTTCACCTAATCTCTTCACACATTTTAAAATCAGTGATATGGGTGAAGTCATAGAACATAGGCTTGTGAATTATGAAGCTGTATGGGCTAAGATTATATGACAGAGCAAAGACCCAAAAGATCTTTTCAGGCTGAAATATTTGCCGGAAGCCAAGAAGATGAGACTTATCAGGGAGAAGGGAAAAGTTTTGTACTTGGGCTAAAAATCAATGACATGAATGTGAATAGGGAATACTAAACTTAACTGAAGTTAGTTGACTACCACCTCAGTATGAGCCAAAAGAATGACATGGCTGCCCCCCAAAATATCAGCACATCTGCTTCATTGACTGAACTAAAGCCTTTGACTGTGTGGAGCACAACAAACTGTGGACAATTCTTAAAGAGATGGGGATACCAGACCATCTTACCTGCCTCCTGAGAAGCCTGTATGCAGGTCAAGAAGCAACAGTTAGAACCGGACATGGAACAATGGACTGGTTCAAAATTGGGAAAGGAGTATGTCAAGGCAGTATATTGTCACCCTGTTTATTTAGCTAATATGCAGAGTACATCATGTGTAATGTCAGGCTGGATGAAGCACAAGCTAGAATCAACATTGCGGGGAGAAATATCAACAACCTCCGATATGCAGATGACACCACCCTAATGGCAGAGAGAGAAGAGGAGATAAGGAGCCTCTTGGTGAAGGTGAAAGAGGATAGTGAAGAAGCTGGCTTAAAACTCAACTTTAAAAAACTAAGATCATGGCATCCAGTCCCATCACTTCATGGCAAATAGATGGGGAAACAATGGAAACAGTGACAGACTTTATTTGTTTGGCTCCAAAATCACTGCAGATGGTGACGGCAGCCATGAAATTAAAAGACACTTGCTCCTTGGAAGAAAAAGTATGACAAACCTAGATAGCGTATTAAAAAGCAGAGATTACTTTGTCGATAAAGGTCTGTCTAGTCAAAGCTATGGTTTTTCCAGTAGTCATGCATGGGTGTGAGAGTTGGACCATAAAGAAGGCTGAATGCCAAAGAACTGATGCTTTTGAACTGTGATATTGAAGAAGACTCTTGAGCGTCCCTTGGTCTGCAGGGAGATCAAACCAGTCAATCCTAAAGGAAATCAACCCTGAATATTCACTGGAAGGACTGATGCTGAAGCTGAAGCTCCAGTACTTTGGCCACCTGACTCATTGGAAAAGACCCTGATGCTGGGAAAGATTGAAGGTGGGAGGAGAAGGGGATGACAGAGGATGAGATGGTTGGATGGCATCACTGACTTAATGGACATGAGTTTGAGCCAACTCCAGGAGATAGTGAAGGACAGGAAAATGTGGCGTGTTGCAGTCCATGTGGTCATAAAGAGTCAGACATGACTGAGCAACTGAACAACAACAACAAAATACCAGCAACATGAACGGAGAGTCATTTATGGAGCAGAGATGTCACGCTCCCACTGACTCCACAAGGTATCTGTTCTGGAAGATTTTAGGAAAGGGTGTGACAAGTAGGTCAGCCAGTGAAAGGACAGTCAGAATATGTGACCTCTAGAAACACCATCATCTAAATAGCCAACAAGGATGCTCAGTGGATAAAGCATGACCTCGGAAGGCACCATGAGGTGGTTATTTATTATGCTTTGAAACTTTGAAACCCAACTCTGCCGTTTCCTAGCTGAGGGACTTGGCACAAGTTACTGTCTGTGCCTCAGTGTATTCATCTGATGAATGAGATACATACCCTTTCCTAAGGGCCCTACTATCTATTGGGGTAGAGGCATCATCATAAACATATTAGATAAATAATCACAACAGCATGGGGATAACTGCTATGGACAACAAGAGGAAGGTGTGATTAACTCTCCCTGGAGAGCAGGTGAAGCTTTACAGAAGTGGGGGTTTTGAGTGGAGTTTGCAGGGACAAGTATGTGGGAGCAGAGGGTACAGTGTAGGGGACCAGACCTGTCACCAAATATTTTCCAGAAAATGGTGAGAAGTCAGTGATGTTACAACAAATGATTGGGGTGGCAGCAAATGAGGCTACAGATAAAGGTTGTTCTCTCCCAGCTCCAAGTGTGGTACTGATTGAGAAGCTACCCATGGAAGTAAGGATAAACATAGCAATCTGACACTCCCCTTGAGCCTTCTGTTTCTATACTGCTGTCTTCTCAACAGACTACCATGGTAAAGGATGAAGAAAGAAATCACATTTCAGGAGAAAATGAAAAAGGATTTGATCTAATTTTCTAATCCTTCTTCTTCAGTACAAACACAGGGATATCTGCCTATAGAATAAGACAGTGTGTCACGTTCCTGAGACATTTGTAACCTTGGAGTCCCTAAGCAGAGAGACTGGAGTCAGTACTGGAGCAATTGGGATCCTTCCCACCAAGACTGAAGGGATGGAAGATGCTATCTGGAAGGAATTCCCTTCCCAGCACATCTCCTAGGCATAAATGAAGGAGGAACACGTTATTCAACACTTTTCTCCCAGACTCTCCATTTGATTCAATTTATTTAATAGTATTCATTAAGCATGCTACAGGGATGTAGAGATAAGTCATCAACACTTGCACCAAGGTGCTTGTGTGCTAGCATTAAAAGATTCTCGGCCACACAGAGCCTTACATCATTAAATGTCAGGGCTGGCCATTTCTGATCATGATGGAGTAACCAGTGCTGGTTTTGCCCTCCTGCTAAAATCAACTATAGAACAAAATAAATATACACAGCAGTTTTTAGAGATTCAACAATAGAGTCCCTTGGACTGCAAGGAGATCCAACCAGTCCATCCTAAAGGAGATCAGTCCTGAGTGTTCATTGGAAGGACTGATGCTGAAGCTGAAACTCTAATACTTTGGCCACCTGATGCGAAGACCTGACTCATTTTAAAAGACCCTGATGCTGGGAAAGGTTGAAGGCAGGAGGAGAAGAGAATGACAGAGGATGAGATGGTTGGATGACATCACCGACTCAATAGACGTAAGTTTGAGTAAACTCCAGGAGTTAGTGATGGACAGGGAAGCCTGGCGTGCTGCAGTCCATGGGGTTGCAGAGAGTCGGACATGACTGAGCGACTGAACTGAATAGGCTGTACAGGATCCTTGAGAGAAGGGAAAGAAACACATCAGGTGAGCTTCGTGTTCACCTGGCACTCTGCCTGCGTAGATTTCCCATCCACTGCACAGGAAGGTGGAACAAAGCAGAGCACAGTTGTCCTACTGAGTTGAGGAATTAGAGGCTGGAGCCTGCAGCTGCAGAAGCGCTGGAGCCTGTGGGCCAGGATACGGGAGAGGAAGGAGCTTCATAGGGTGGGTGCTCAGGAGTCTGTAGGTGGGGGGAGATCCCCCGCAGATCTCTGGCTGAAGGCCGGTCTGCACATACGCAGGGTGAGATCTAGCAAAGAGTAGTTACTTTGGAACTTTACAGCAGAATGCAGGTAGGAGAGGTTGCAGAAACCCTGGACACGTAGGAGTTTCAATCTAGCCAGAGGGGGAAACTCCTTGTTCACATTCCAGACATTCAAGTGAGACAACAGCAAGGTCATACCACAGGAGTAAGGATCACGCTCTGGAGTCAGGTCCACTCTAGGCCTGCCCTGTCAAAGCGTGATAGCAAGCCTCAACAGGATCAAGGATCCTGTAATTTACTACTGGTGAATTAACTCCCCGTCAGAACAAAATTCAACACTCATTAAAGGAAGACGATATAATTCAAGCTCCTTTCAGGGTATCAACTGTAATATCCACAACCAACCAAAAATCACTACAAATGCAGAGGAGCAGGAAAAGTAACCCAAATTCAAGGAAAACAAAGTCAATAGGAAACAGACCCTGAGATGTCCCAGATGTTCAAATTAGTAAAGACTTTAAAGCAGTTACTATATGTTCAAGGACATAAAGAAAAATATAATCTCAGTGAATGAAAAGATGGGGAAATTTCAGTATATAAGTGGAAACTATGAAAAAGAACCAAATAGAAATTCTAGGGAAGTACGGTATCCAAACTTCATCCAATGAGCTTAAAAGCAAATTAAAGATGGCAGAAGGAAAGGTCAAGGAAGTTGAAGACAGAACCACAGAAATTATCCATTCTGAAAAAGATTGGAGGACAATCTTTTGCGACATACCAAGCTGAGTAACATACATATAATCTGAGCCCAGAAGGAGAAGAGAAAATGGGGACAGGAAAAAATGGTTGCTGAAAACATCCGAAATATGGTGGGGGAAAATACACATATCTGAGAAGTTCAATGAATTATCTAAATGGGATAAGTACAAAGAAAACCATACCTGGGCACATCACAATCAAGCTTCTGGAAGTTAAACATCAAGAAAGAATCTTGAAAGCAGTTAGAGAGAAAAAGACATTACATACACAGGAAAAATGATCCATATGAAGTCCGTCTCTTGAGAAACGTTAGGGATAGGAAATAAAGCATGGACATTTTTAAATACTGAAAGAGAAATATATAGATTCAGAGCTTTCTGTCCTGGGAAAACAAACTTTTTAAATGAGAGTAAAATAAAGACACTTTCTAGATAAAAGAATTTGTCCCCAGCAAGCCTGAACTACATAAAATACTAGCCACTCTCTAGCATTCCTAGCAAGAAGGCTGACTTCCTGCTTCTTGAATTCTTCTGGAGCTTTGGAGCTCACCGTAGGAGATGGCAGCTCTAATTTTGAGTAGGTGAGTGAGTAGGCTGGTGTTGACAGTAAGGAGGGAGGTGGTGACTTCTTTGCACTATTTAATCAACCATTCACCCCCAGTGGAGAACCAGACCCACAGGTGTCTGGGAAGGACGAACTTTGACATTCAGAGGAAGGCAGAAAAGGATGGCTGGTGTGCACTGGTACAGTTAGGCCAGCTGTCAGAGTAATGAAATACCTGCAGACTGGTTGGGAAGTAGCCACTGCTCCAAGCCCCTTTTCCTCGCTCATCACCTTGGCCTCATTCCCAGATACTTCCAGACGTCCCTATGATCGCGCAATCAAGGATCAACTTCTGGCAAGCAGGGCACCTCCAGGACTCTGCCAGCTTCCTTTCGAATTGGTTGGTGCCTGGGCCATGCCAGTTATTAAAGATTTATAATATCATCGCTGGAGCTAAGTGGGGTTGCTTCCCTCAGTGTAGGGTTCTGGCAGTGGGTAGACAAGGACCCCAGGAGGCCTAGGGACAGAATGAAGACTCTGCTCCTGGGGGTGGGGGTGCAGTAGGAACCAGGGAAGCTCTGAAAGCCACCAAAATGATCTTTTCCAGGTCAGCCTGAGGGTTCAGGGACACTTGACTCTAGAACAACCTCTGTTCTAATCCCCTAGGTCATAGTTTTCCCTTTTAAAATGAGATATTTCACAGCCGTTTAAATAAATCTTTTTACCTCCACTGATTGAGAATAACGTTCTTGGCAGCTTCAGAACTTCTAGCTGGGCCCCAGCAAGTTGTCCTTCAACGAGTCCACTTTCTCAGGAAATCCTGGACCTAAAGAGTGGCTGGGCCCCTCCCAGTGCCTGCACTGTGGACCCCAGTCCTATTCTGGGATGCCAGGCAAGCCTCTCCTCCCTTCCTGCGCAACTTCAAGGTGGAGGCCATGCAAAATATAGGCACACAGAACAACAAATGGACATTCTCTTGATCAGCGACAAAGACCCTATTTCAGCCACAGAAATGGACATTCCTCCTCCTAGATTCAGGTTCAAAGGAATCTGTGTGTCTGCCTAGGTAGGCAGAGGAGGGTTATCTTGGCCTAGACAGACAAGAAGCCATCAAAGGCAGGCAGAGAGGCCTGGAGGAGGAGGAGGTGTGGTGGATCAACACAATTTCACCAGCAAAAACACAGCTAATCAAAGCTCTGTGCACAGCCTTTGGAAGCTGGCTGATACATTTTCCATCATGTACCTCTTTACCTCCTTTGGGACCTTGAAACACAAGTCTTAACAAACTGCAGTAATTTGCTGAGCCCTCAATCAAACAGTCTCACTGAGCTGTGAAAGCATGTCTTGTCTTTAAATAACATCTAGTGAGGTAGTTTACACCAGGATAAAAAGCATGTTTTCTAAAATCATTGCTTGTATCACCTTGTTTTTGTGCAAGTCTGTCTGACTCTTCGCGACCCTATGGACTGTAGCCAGCCAGGCTCCTCTGTCCATGGGATTTCCCAGGAAAGAATACTGGAGTGTCATGCCCCTTCCTTCTCCAGGGGATCTTCCCGACCCAGGGATCAAACTTGTGTCTCCTGCTTGGCAGGCAGATTCTTTACCACTGGGCCATCTGGGAAGCCCCAGTATTACCTAACTCTTGTTAAAGTCAAACCTAAACAGAACCAGCACTCCTTCTGATGGACTGTGTGCAGTTTTCCACCAAGCTCAAGGGATGGTGGGCCAGGTGGTTTCCAAGTGATGTGACCGAAGCCTTAAAAGTCATCCCGCCTAAAACCATCTTCACAATTCCCCATCACAGTGCCTGATATCACCACCATTTAAGTACCCCTTTTGGTTAAGGTACCTACTTCAAACACACCTATGTTACCTGGGAGGAGTTCTTAGCCTTCTTGATTGTGCTCAAGTTTGAGAATCTCAACTGTAAGCATCAGCAGATACACCAGGAATGTCCACTTTCTGGGGACTTCCTTGGTGGTCCAGTGGTTAAAAGTCCACCTTGCAATGCAGGGGACATGGGTTCGATCCCTGGTTGGGGAAATAAGATTGTATGTGCCTTGGAGCAACTAAGCTCTCACACCACAGCTACTGAGCTCATGCGCCACAACTAGAGTCGGTGCAGCGCAACAAAAGGCCCCACATGATGCAACGACGATGCACGTGCCCCAACCAAGACGTGACGTAACCAAATAAACAAGTATTAAAAAAAAAAAACCTATAAGGAACGCTCACAAAATAAAAGTAGCTTGCTCACAGACAAGCTACTCCACGTCTTCAGATCAGTGATGCTTAAAAGTTCACCCGCATGAGAATCACCTGGAGGAGTGTTGAACCGCAGCTTGCTGGGCCCCCACGCTGAGTGTCTGATTCAGTAGGTCTGAGATGGGAACTGAGAACCTGCATCTCTAACAAGTGCCCAGATAAGGCTGATGCTGCTGGTCCAGAGCCATGCTTTGAGGGTGATGGTACTAGTTGATTTCTAAGGAAATCTTCATGAGATACAGAAGCAGAGTGTGAGAGCATTCCAATCATGAATTATAAGGTAAGAAGACAGAGGGTTCTGAAGTACTGGGTTAGCCAGAAAGCCCAGGTTTTTCCATAACATCCTATGGAACTGTCTGGATCTTAAGAACCTTCTGGCCAACCCAATAGAAAGGGGTCAGGACCCAAAGGCAGGCCAGCCTTGCAGAAAACTTAGACTTGCTCGAATGATCCACCAAGACATATCCTATGGGCCTCTTACTCTTGCTTTCTTTCCTTTGCAGGTTTCTCTGCTTACCGCTCCCAGGAAAGGCAGGTCTGCTGGCAGACCCTGGCAAGAACAAAAGGTGGTTCCCTCTCCCAGGCCCATCTGGAGGGACGTGTTCACACAGCTAATCAGGCTGTCAACGCACTGTTCAGCCCTCAGCACCCTCTCCTGGGGGCTCCTGACATTTCTCAGTATTTACACAGAACTTAGTGAAGTCTTAAACTACATTTTGTTTCCTCTTTTGAGCTCATCTACTCCCTAATAGGATGAATTCAAAGGGAAACATGCTCTGATCTTCCAGCTGCCTCCTCTTGACACACACACAAGGAACTAATTAGCGGGCCTGCCGAGGAGGCGGGCAGAAAAGGGCTTAAGACAGGAACACAGGCTGGGCAGCTGCTCTCAGGAGGTGGGGCCTCCTGACTCGCCCATCGGCCATCATGTCAGGTTGTTAGTTGTTCAGTCATGTCTGACTCTTTGCCACCCCGTAGACGGCAGCACACCAGGCCCCCCTGTCCTTGGGTCCATATGTCGGTGGAGGGGAAACTGACATCTGGGTGTGTCTGCCTGGTGTTACCACGGCATCTACTGGGCAAGTGATTGTGTTAGTGATTTAGCCTTTCGTGCATCAGGAAAGCCCTTGACATCCCTGCTTTCACTGATGCTAACAAGGATCCTATGAAATAAGCAGAAGGGTAATGATGGCCCCATTTGTCAGATCAGACAGTTGAGAAGGAGCTCAAAGAAAAAAAAAAAAAAACAGTGGACATGGTACTCTTGGCTCAGCCAATCCTTGTGTGGTCTTAAACTGATCTCTTTTCTAGGCCTCAGTATTACCATTTGTGAAATGGAAGAAATGGACCAGGTGATTGGGAGGTCTCCTTACAGATCTCTTATTCTGGGAATGAGCTACACAAGGTAAAGGATTTGAGGTCATATGGTTAATAACAGAGAAACCAGGGATCCCCCATGCCGTGCCTGATGGGTGACAGCCCTCAGAGTACCCCCACTGCTACCCACTGCCAAATTCTACCGCCAGTGTGGGTCAACCAGGGCCTCTAGTTGCCCTCTGCCTTGCAAAATCAAAGACCCTTGGAGTGGTGTGGGAGGGGGTCACGTGCCCAGAATGTTTGCTGACTGTAACTTGATGATCCAAAGCTGTCAGGTACTCATTAGAGAAGAGAAGGCCACTTCCTTCATGAGACAAACACAATCGATATGTACCCTGGGCCAGGCCCTGTGCTAGACGAGGGGGGATGTGGATGGGAAGGAGACTTGCTGTCCACTCAGGACAAAGTTACAATGAGGACAATGAGCGCCAGCTGCTGCATCCATGTCCAGCTCCACCCCCTGCCCCCAACAACCCTGCTATCAGATCACAAAGCCCATCCCTGACCCTGGGCTGGAACCCACACAAAGGCACTGGCTGCAGCCCAAATGCGCATGAGCTTCTTTGGGGCAAGCATAGGATCCTTGAAGCTTTCAGAGGGGTCAAGTTTAGAGCCGCTCACATGAAGGCAATCGTCCTCCAAACACACTGGGGAGAGCAGGTGCATACTTCTGACTTCCATTGGCTGGAAGAATGCCATGCTCTCTTTTTGAGAGTCAAATGTTCTAAGCACATGGAATCAATGAGCCCAACTAGCTTGCCATCTGCAATGTGCTGGCCCATGACAATTCTTCCATTTGTTCAGGACAGTCAACACAATCACCTGGGCCATGTCTCGAGCACAGGATTAGACTCCCTGGAGGAACCCGAGATGAACATGACACGGCTGTCAAGAACCACGGAGCTCTTAGCCTAAGAGAGCACAGAAGACAGCGGCAGAAATACCATAAAGCAGACAATGGTGGGTGCAAGAAGATCCAGGTTATGGGGGGCAGGGGGAGGTGGGGGGGGCGGGGAATTCAAAGGAAGGAAAGACCCAGACAGCCTCCACGGAGGAAATGGCACATGGAAGACCAACTATCACGATGCTAGAAGGCCAAATTCTTGTGTCCCTTCTGTGCCGTCAGCCAAGTAATCTTGAGAAAGCCAGTTCTCTCCATCTTAAAATGGACCATTTGCCCAAAGTGCCTCACAGCATTATGAGAATTAAATGAAAACTGATTTAAATGCAGTCAGATAAAGGCACCGAATATAAAGCTTTCGTCATCACTTGGGGGAAGAGTAGGGAGGAAGCTAAAAGCAGAGAGCATACGAGGGAGGAGGCAGGTGGGGGTGGAGGACGCCTGCCAAACCCAGGGCTGATGTAAGCACCTACTGGGCCTGTCACTGGCTCCAGTGATTTTTTTTCTTTTTTAAAACCTCCCACAGCTAATTTTATTGAAGAGAGCCCACAGAAGAGTAAATCAGAGCATCTAAATTCCTCTGCATCAGGAAAATGCAAGTCCCGACCAGAGAGACGGTGGCTTCCCACCCTTAATGACAGACGCACAGCCACCGTTGGTGGTCAGTGAACCTGGGGCTCCTCCGTGGCTCCCAGAGTAGCTCCCAGGCCCCATGTACTCAGCCAGCACTCTGAACGGGGCGCGGTGAGGGGGGTCCTTACTACTTTCTAAGGGGCTTTGCTGTTATGTTCCATTTTGATTCATAACCACGAGCCAGGGGGGCAGGCAGGGCACATACGATCACCCTTATCAAAGATGGGGAAATGGAAGCTCCCAGAGGGTGACTGTGTCCCAGGCAGCATCCCCAGAAGGGAGCCCAGGTCTCCACCTCCATCACAGCATCACCTCCTCACACCTCCTTAGGAATCACTGCCACAGACACTGTTTGCCCCAACAACCCCCTGCCCTCATTTTCCTGAAAGCCCTCATTTTCCTGAAAGCCCCCACCACGTGCTGTTCTGCACCCATTCCCATAATAACACTTCACTTGCATCGAAGAAAAGCTCCTTTTATTTCCAAACGTCCTAGTTTATTCCAATCCAGAAGGTGGTTTTGTGCATCCCAGAAATAACAGTATCACGGATTCTATGGTCCTTTTACCAAATAAGGGCAGATTTGGGTTAAAACTTTCGGTTCAATTGTTTGGAATCACTGCTCCTTTGAAAAAAAGAGAACCAGCACAGGGAATTAGGAAGACAGAAGGGCATGGGATTTTTTTTTTTTTTTTTTACTGTGGACATTCCTTCCTACAGACTGGGCTGTCAGTTTTGACAGATGGCCTGGCTGCAGGAGTGGGGACAGAGGGCAAGCTCATGGTTCAGGCGGCACCAGGCAATGAGAGCCAGCTGGGCTGATTCAAGGCCTGAAATCTGAGCTGGAGCCCAGGTTCCAGCCAGAGAGGGTGGGACAGGGGGCCCTGCCCCCCAGCCCTCTCTTCCTGCCACCCCACTGCAGCTGTGCCAGGCAGGTCAGCACCTTTTCTCAGTGTCTGTGACCTTCTGGCTGGAGGCAGATAGGGTGGCAAGGGAGAACTGAGGAAGGGGGCCTCGGAGAGAAAGCCGGAACACATTCAAGGTCAGAGACACCCTCCCCACGCATTGCCCGCCCTAGCCCTGTGGCTGGTAACAGGCTATGGTGCACCCACTTCCTGCAGAATGCATTTATTCTCTTGGGTTGGCCAGAAAGTTCATTCAGGTGTTTCTGCCTGATGTTACAGGAAAACCGGGATGAACTTTTTGGCCAACCCAGTAGTAAAAATTCATGATCCACAAGTTTTGGCAGGAGGCCGGAAGTCACAGCCACCCCACCACTCTGTTGAGGGGTGCCTGTCTGAGATGCTCCGAGGCTCCCCTAAAGTCAGAGGAACTAGGGTAAGGAGAACAGAACTTCAGAGAACTCTTAGCTCCTGAAGGGCCCAGTGGATTAGGTAAGAAGAAGTCAGGGGCCTTGAGAACGAGTGTCGGTGTGGCCGGGTCAGCTCTGATCTCTGCCGCTGCTGGTGTGTTTAACTGACCACCATGGGGGGTCTCAGCACCAACCAGACCACATGACTTCAACATCACACTGTGGGCCCAGGGCATCACGGGGCCTGGGAGAGCTGAGCCCTTTGCTGGATAATGTACGCCGAGAATGAGTTTATCAGATTCACCGTTCGTGCCTCTGTCCACAGACAGAGAGACTGGAACACAGAGTGGGGCCGCTCTGAGGGAAGGAGGAGGCGAGATGAGCCAGAGAGTAAGACTCAAATCCTGGGAGGCCTCCCGGGGAGTCCTCAGTAGAGGGTAGGGAGGGGAGGAGGTTAGGGGGGTGGCAGGGATAAAAGGGAGCTAGAGGCAAATTCACAGCAGCACAAGTTCTTTCTTTTTTGGCTGTGCCACACATCTTATTGGATCCCAGTTCCCCCACCAGGGATTGAACCCAGGCCATGGCAGTAAAAGCCCGGAATCCTAACCACGAGACCACTGGGGAGCTCCCCAGCGGCACAATTATAAAGCCACAGAGTTTAGAGCTGGATCATCTAATCCAACCCCCTCTGGTAGAGCCATGAATCATTGGTCATGGCCACGTGGCAGAGGCAAGTCTAAGAACCGGACCTTCCCTCTTTCTCGCACCCTCCAGCTTCCCCCCAAATACTGACCCCAGTCCTTTGATTCCACTGGAGCTAGGAATACCCTCTTGAACACTGAGTGTTCTTGAGGATTCCATGGACGCCCCCCCCGCCCCAGCTGTTCCAGCCAGACATACCTTGTGTGAATAGTGCTGATCGACGATCCTCGCCAACCCGAAATCCCCAATCTTGAGCACGAGGTCCCCCGTGCTGATGAAGATGTTGGCGGGCTTCAGGTCCCGGTGCAGCACGTTGGCGGAGTGGATGTATTTGAGCCCCCGGAGCAGCTGGTACATGAACAGCTTGGCATGCTCCTCAGTCAGTGTGCCCTGCTCCAGCAGGCGTGCCAGGTCAGTCTCCATGTACTCCTGGACGATGTAGGCCACACTGAACTTGAACAGCTCACCCTGCAGGTCACTGCCCTGGGGCCCCAGCACCTCGTACACCTTCACGATGTTGTCATGGTCCAGGCGCTGGATAATCTTGATCTCCCGGAGTGCATGCTTCCTGCTGCGGGCGTCGCTCAGGGTGATCTTCTTCACCGCCACCTTCCGACAGGCCCTGCTGTCCACGGCCGACAGCACCAGCCCATTGACGCCAAAACCCAGGGGCTGGAAGTCAACGAAGCGCCCGCCCAGGTCATACCCGTAGACACTGGCGAGGCAGTCGCCCTTCTCGGCCATGGTTGGCTCAGTGGTCAGGCACTGCCCGTGGGACAGAGGGGCAGTCAGGAAAGACCGAGTCCCAGCTCCTGGCTTCCCCAGCCCTCCTCATTCTGTCAAGTCCCAAGGCTGAAGGATGCCTTTTCTCCTGGTGATGTCACTGGCACCAGCTCTCTGGAGACAAGAGTGGCATCTGTCCATACCCGTTGAGCTGCAGAAGTTGGAGGCTCAGACTGTCCCCTTAGCCTCGCCCTGGGAAGGCTGTCCACCAACTCCTATGTACCTTGAGCCTCCCTGGAAGCTTAGAATGGCTCATGATTCTTTCAAATACAGTATCTTGGAAAGAAAACCCAGTCCCATTATCTATGTGAATGGAAAGTTTTCTCTCATGATGGGCCACAAAGTAAAGGTGCAGAAACTCTCTCCTTTAAATCCTTTGTTATAAGAAGTTCCTTCTGGCTCAAATGTGGAGCTGTTGCTGAGCTGTGTTCCGTTCCTTTCAATGGTCCAAAGTCTAGTGGTATCGTAGCCTCTGGCAGCCTGAAGGGATCCCAACAGTGGATTCGAGAGGTAGGGACTTCTCTGTACCTCTGCCAGCTCTCCTTTCTACCAGCTCCTCTCAGATTCTGAAACCCAAACCAGTCTGTTGAACATTGGTGAAGAAAGCTGGAAAAATTCAAGCACCTTTCACGAACCCTATATCAAGCTGCACCTGAAGTCCTAGACCTGGGTCTCACCTGCCTGGCCTGGATCCTCCGGAGACTTCAGATGCGGGCAGCGTCCTCTGTCACCCCCTCATCCACATCACCGTGAAGGAGATTGTGTTCTGCTGGACCCAGGGAGGCTGGCAGGAATGCAGCATCTTTCAGACCGAGTCTCCTTCCCTGTTAAAGAAACAATGTTGGGTAAATTTCCACACTTCAGCTTCCAGCACCTTCCCACTTGGGTGCCTTTTGTTAACCAGCCCAAGTGTTATTTGATCTGTCCAGCCAGCTGAAACATTGCTTGCTCAGGGGATTCCAGGCTTTGGACTGCCCAAGCCACCCAGCCTGCTGTGTGCAACGCTCCCCTGGAAGAGAAAGAAGATGGATTGATTTGATAAGATCATCAGCTAGTGTGCCTTTAATGTAAATGCCTTCTCCCCGAAGGTTAACATGCACAAACTGTGGGTGGCAGTGATCAGCTCTGACTTTTGCAAAAATCATTCATTATGCCCTCCAAACACACACAGCAGCACTAGCTGAGAAGGGTAACAGTAAAAAGAAACTCATTGCAGACGGAAAATAAGGGATCAATAAATTTGTTTTTCTACTTGGACCCCTTTTCTTCCTTCTTTTGCAAATGTCTTTGAATATTTTGAGAGAATTTGCTAAACACAGATTTAATCATTTATATCTCTTGCTTTCCACGTAATAGCACAAGAATGCATACATACAAACTATAAGGAAATTTTACTGCCACCCTAGAAAAGGAACTTTCTGCACAGCAAAGCAGGACATAGACTTCTTAGCATGACAGTAGGATTGGCATGATGAACTGTATTCTTTTTGATAATGGGGACCTAGCTCTTGAAAGCAATGAGTCAGATCATATCCTGATTGCCCCCTGGTGACTCCTGACTCAAATTACAGGCAAAGGACTTAAGTGGGGAGAAAAAAAAATGGCAAAAATAGCAATTCAGATCTCTGAAGTAAAGGCAATATTATAGCTTCTTAGAGAGTGACAGGTTTCATAAGTTTGTTAAGTCCACATACATACAGAGAACAAATTCTGTATCCTGTGCAAAGGAGTGAATCTAGCCAGAGCTGCTTCTTAATTCTCTTCATACTGTAGGGTCCCCTATAGGGCTACGTACACATCTGAACTTTGCAAATGGTAAATGAAGCAAGACGATTGTCAACTCAATGCTCTAAAATTAAGGGGACAAATTAGAGGACACAAGTGATCTGAAATAGTAAATAATCAGATGCTCTCTAAAGACTTCTAATGAAAGGAATTTGCCAAGAATCTGAAACATAATGATTGCTCAACAGATATTACCCGTTGCTGCAACTCTTAAAAATTCCCTTATACTTGAATAAGATGTACCTGCTATTCTGATGTTTCATCAATCTTCAGTAATTCTACTATACATGTTTTTATTGGGCCCAGCCACAAAATAATCAGAATTTCAGATTGGGAAGCAACTGTAGCAAACAAGTCCAGTGGTCCTTAACTGAGGGTGGTCCTGCCTTCTTTGGCTACTCTGACAAGGAATCATTACAGGCCTTTAATGGGGAGAGCCAGATTTGCTAACCATCCTGAGGGAGCATCTCCATCAATGAATAACGCCAACATCTCCACTGAGAGACTGCAATTCTAGTCCGAGTTCCCACTTTGCAGATAAGGGCACTGAGGCTCAGAGAACAGCAGTTTAGTGCTTCTAGCACAGACAGGGTCAATAAACACTTGAGGAATTGATAAATACCATTCACTTTGAAGATTCCAAGCCAGTTAGAGACAGTGCTGAGACCACCCACTGAGTCAACCTGTGGCCTGTGCTGTGACGTCCACTTGGTCACCTAATTCGGAGGAACAAAAGAACCACGTGGGGTCCCATTCCATCCCTCCTCCAATTTCTGCTGCCCGAGTCAGGGAATAGAAACTAAGCTGGAGCTCCTTTCACTTTCTACCCGTATACTTGGCCTGGTTCCCAAGGGCACAGCAAACAGAGGCAATTAATATTTTGCTTTATGAGGGGAGGTGCTGAAGGCTTCTTCCCTTTCCAGTTCCCACTGGGCTGTAAACAGAGACGGGAATGAGCACCTAAACAGGGAGATGACATCACCAGCAAGCTGCAGGCAGGACTTGTTTCAGATCAGCTGCAGTGCAGATAATCTGTGGATAATTAAGAGGGGCTTTATTTATTTTTAGAACTTTTTCCTCTCACAGGCAGAGGGGCTGTCGTGTGTGTGTGTGTGTGTGTGTGTGTGTGTGTGTGTGTGTGTGTGTGTGTGTGTGTGTGTGTGTGTGTGTGTGTGTGTGTGTGTGTGTGTGTGTGTGTGTGTGTGTGTGTGTGTGTGTGTGTGTGTGTGTGTGTGTGTGTGTGTGTGTGTGTGTGTGTGTGTGAGTCGTCTGCTCAACAGACTATTGGTAGGTAGCTCTTCACCTTGGGAAGGCTCTATTCCAGCTACTCCACTGTCCTCATGGCCTCTAAATACACTCTTTTAACTCCCTGCTTCTTTGCTTGCATCTTCCCAGTTCCTGAAATGTTCTGCTTCCGGCACTTGTTGAAACCCTGTCCATCATTCTGAATCCAGATGAAGTCTCACCTCCTCTTGGAAGTGTCCTCAGGGACATTCCAATCTTTTCTGAACTCCTGTACATACATGTGTATATACTTTATTTGACATTTGCCATATACTAACCTGGGCTGTTATTTAACTTTTTAATACACGTCCATCTCTCAACTTGACTTTAAGCTTCAAGTCCAGGACACAAAGCAGCACTTAGAACATAATGGTCGACTGGAGTTACCTTCGGTACATTTGTTATGTCTACAAAACCGCAATGCCCACCTGCCCAAGACAGTCAGCCTGCCCTCCCTTCCGTTGCTGCCCCAATGCAACATGTTCATTGCAACAGAGCTCTTCACACAAGCCTCAGCTGCTCAGACAAACCAATATTTCTGAACTTAGATGCTGCCTCTCAGCATTTCAACACAAACCAGGCAGCCCTCGTCTAACCATTTCTCTGTTCCCATTTGAGTTTACTATTATTCATCCCTTCTCAAACCTCCTATTTTCTAAGTTTTCCCGTATCATTCCCCTATAACTTATACCATAAACCTTTTGCCTTTTCCCACAGGTGGACTGATTATGAAAAACTGGTTACCTAAGAAGTCTCAGATTAGTGGTTCTTTTCTGGCGTGGGCCCACTGGCGCTGGGGAGTCCCAGACCCCACACCTGGATGTGCCCTCCTGGGCAGAGGGTGGATGGCAGCTCTCAGTGTGATGAAGCTTCTAGAGCAAATCACAGCTGTTCCCCATTTGGAGGTGGCGGCTCAGAGCTGCTCTGAATCACAGGTGTGATTCGGAACTAGGGAGCTGGCATTCACCTTGAGAGGCGGAAAGGTCATGGTTCAGTTGTGCTCGAACAACACTCAGGGAGAAGAATGCATGTAATTCTTCCAAGGGCAGCAAGGCTCCCATGATTCCATGGGGAACGTTGTAATAAAACACACAAATGGAAATCTCTACCCCCGGACCCCCAGCAGGGGTCCTCCACTGATTTCTTCTCTCCACTGATTTCTCACCAACTTTCCACCAATCTCTTATTTGAGGCCAATTAATTATCCTCTCACACATTCAGTTTTTAACATGTAGAGGCAAACCAGAGACGAGATGGTGTGCGCCAACTGCCCCTTTCGAGGACTCCTGGGGCTCTGGTTTACAAAGTGGCTTTGGAAAGTCTAAATTTAGACTCACCTCCTCTGATCCTCCCCAACCTCACATTGGCACCTTTCAGCAGGAACTACGGCCCCCAGCAAGGTGCTGACATTTCCCAGGCACTGCTTTCTTCCCACTCCTGAGCATCTAAAATCTTAGAGGAAAGCCTCCCCCAGCGGGGCTGATGTTTACAATTGAACAGGCTATCCCCTGCACAGTTCCAGGTGCTATCCTTCATATCACAGTCAAGTCTGCCTGACTCAAAGTTTGGTGATCCTAATTGCTGTAGTCTATGTGGATGAAGTGCCCTAGCAGAGACAATTTTTTTTTCTATAAAGGGTCAAGAATAAATATCTTAGGCTTTATAGCACCGTCTCTGTTACAACTACGCAACCCTGTCTTTGTATCACCAGAGCAGTCACAGACAATACCTAAATGAATGGCATGGCTGCATTTCAGTAACACTTTACAAAAATAGGTGGGGGGCTGGGTTTGGCTAGGGGGTAAGTTGCTGACCCCTGCTCTGGATCATGTAGGAACATCTTCTAGCTTGTTCCCAAGGAGGCACTGAAGTATGCAGTAACCAGGCCCTTCCTACCCTACCTCATTGCCCCTCAGAGCTGCCCTAGACCCCAAGCCTGCCCTCCCTAGGAAGTTCCCTGGGCTCCGGACTCCATCAAGCTTAGTTCAGCTCATCTATAGGTTTCATGCCCTCAGGACCCAGCTTTCCAACAAACTAGCTTCCAACTCTTTGATGATTCTATGGTGCTGTTGACGGGCCTCAGTCCCAAACCCCACATGCATCTTCACAAAGGCTTTCTGGGGAAGTGGCGAAGACAACGTGATGAAGATGGGGTACCTACACACGGGGAGGGTTCACGCTGGGCCAAGGGACTGACATTAGTTGGGTCTCACAAGATTCCCTTGGGATTGATATCATTCTCCCATGAAGCCCCCAAGGGAAACAACTTTCCCAGCCACAAAATCAGCCAGTGGTGAATCTGAGGGTGTAAACATGAGTCTTCCTGCCGCCAAAGTCCACACTTCTCATCCCTGCAACATATTAGCTGAGCCCAGGTAAGTGATTCCCACCAAGAACTATCTAAACCCAGCGTGACTTCCCAGGATTAGCGAAGGACAAGTCTGGGGGAGGCACATCTTGTGGTTCTTAAAGCACAAAGCAGCCCCCTTTTCAGCATGTGTTCAGCTCCAGTATGGAGATCACAGGTAATTAGCCCACTTGATAAAAAGAAAAATGGAGAAGTAACACATTAAAATGAGATCGGGTGAAAGAAAACCAAACCAAACACAAAACAAAACCTCTGCTAAGTTCAAACAACCATAACCCTGCCTTCCAACCAGTACCTGACCTCTTCTCTAACTGTAAACCTCAGATGCCAGAGCCCCTGGCTGCAGGGACTGACCATCCTAGAGGGAAGCTGAGCATCCTCCCAGCTGGTCCCATAGCTGCCACTGGCCACCTGCCCAGGAACAACTCCCACTTCCTCTAAAGGAACAGAGACCAAGTCTGGGTCAGCCACTGAGCAGCTGAGCCCAAATCAGGGATGACCCATGGTTGGATGGGGGGTCTACAGCAGAGTTTCTCAACATCAGCACAATTATGACTAAGTCATTCTTGGGGCTTCCCTGAAGGCTCAGATGGTAACGAATCTGCCTGCAATGCAGGAGAGCCAGGTTCAATCCCTGGGTCAGGAGGATCCCCTGGAGTAAGGGAATGGCAACCCATTCCCATATTCTTGCCTGGCAGACCACAGTCGCATAGAGTCAGAAACGACTGAGCAACTAACATTTTCACTTTCATTCTTGGCTGCAGGCCTGGTCTGTGCACTGTAGGATATTTAGCAGCATCCCTGGCCTCTACCCACTAGATACCAGTAGTACCCCCTAGTTGTTGGAACCAAAATATCTCTAATCATTGAAAACTATCACCAGTGGAGGAGGCACAAAATCACATCCAGTAGAGAACCACTGGTCCACAGCAGCACTTTCTAGCAGACAGTATTGTCAGTTTCACAGTACAGTTATTTGTTTCATGGAGCTCTGGGGGCCTCCCAGGTGGTAACACTTAGTGGTAAAGAACCTGCCTGCCAATGCAGGAGACATAAGAGATGTGGGTTCAATCCCTGGGCCAGGAAAATCCCTTGGAGAAGCACATGGCAACCCACTCCAGTATTCTTGCCTGGGAAATCCCATGGACAGAGGAGCCTGGTGGGCTCGCAAAGACATGAGTGAAGCAACTTAGTGAAACAACACGGTACAGTATTACCAAAAGTTTAGCAACCCTAGCTCTGCCCCACTAAATGCCAACAGCACCCCTGGTTCCTGTGACAGTCTCACTGCCAAAATCCTAGAGAGTGATGACATCTCCCACACCCAGGCCCACTGAGGGCCATGAGTCTAAGTCAATTGTGCTAATTCAACTCCCATTTGACAGTGGGTGGCTTAGAGGTGTCATATGATCTAGTTCTGGACAATAACCTTATAGGAAAGATCACTGGAGGGACTTCATTGAAAAAGTTTTCTTTCCTTACTCCCTGTCCTTAGATGCAGCTGTAGGATGCAGTTGTGGTGTCGGTGCCACAGTGGCTATCTTGAGACCATGTGGGGACAAGCTTGGGGACAAAGCCAGCACACTGGAGTTGGCAGATGAACATGGGGACTTGCAGACATCGCTGAGTAGCTAAGGTAAGACTGGAAATGCTTGCCTCCAGCTTTCCTGCCAAGTGAGATGGTCAAGTTCTCTTTTTGTTTAAGATATTTTTTACTGGCTTGTTTTTAACCTGAAATACCTGATAGAAAGTATATGGTTGGTCTAAGTGGGAAATAGAGATGTGAAACATATGGCTCCTGACTTCAAGGAGCTTATATTCCCACAGGGAGAGCGGGCCCACAGAACAATTACAGAAATGGTGCAAGAATATTCGGGGGCCAACTTCGTGCTTCTCCTACAGGGGGAGTAGGAGTTAGGACCAGGCGGGTCAGTCAGAGAAGCCTCCTGGAGGAGGGGGAAGGTCCCCACCTACTGGCTTCAGGCCCTGTGGAATCCCCTCCCCTAAGCATGTATGGACTTAGAGGCTCATTTAAAAAAAATATATATATATATTTGGCAGCAACAAGGCATGTGGGATCTTTCTTCTCCAACCAGGGATTGAACCCGTATCACCCTGTAGTGGAAGCATGGAGTCTTAACCACTGGACCAACAGGGATGCCCCCTGACTCACTTTTATGGAATATGGTGGGAGTAATGGGATGTTACTTCTGAGATCAGGATACAGGAAGACTGTGGCTTCCAGCCCAGGTGAAGCCAGAGGCCGTGTCGTGAGGAGGCCCCAAAGGGAGACCCAGGTGAGATCCGATAGTGGGATCATCTGAGGCCCGTCGGCCGTCACATGAGTGAGCTGGGAGGCTGATCTTCCCCCTGGTGAGCTTGAGGGGACTGCAGCCCTTCCTGGTGGCCATGGCCCCACTGCAGTCTCACCCAGACCTTACACCACAGGCACCAGCTAAAAGCTGGGCCCAGATACCTGACCCGGAGAAACCATGTGCCAGCAAGTGCTGTTTAAGTTTGTTAAATGTGGGGGTGTTTATTATAGGCAATAGGTGACTAACGGAGGGGAGGGAGCTGGAGACCTCAGTTTTTGACATGGCTAAGATGGAAAAGAGGCAGACTTGGCCTGAGACCTTGAGTCTACCGAGCAGGGGTTCCTGGGTCTGAGCTGGCTTAGATCCCATCAGATTCCAGAGCCAGACAGGACCCTGGGGAGTTGGGGTTGCTGGGGAACCTTACCTTTCTTTATTCACTGACATAACCACACAGGTGAGTCCAGTGTCTGACACATAGTAAGGATTCCAGAAATAAATGCCAGTTGACACAGGCAAGGCTACCTGTTTGCAGTAAGATTAGGGTTATGACAAAGTACAACCCATATGGAAAGACAACTGCCCCTGAGACCAGATTAGAAAGCTTTTTGAATCCCACCAGAGTAGAGTGGGCAGAGGAGGCTGGCGAGCTACAATCCATGGGGTCGCAAAGAGTCGGACACGACTGAGCGACTAACATACACACACACACACACAGACGGTGAGCTCGGTGAGCTGGGGATAAAGGCAGGGCTCAAGCAAGGATGCCACACAGACCTCAGAAGAGAGGTGACCACGTGGCCTTTCCTTACCACGGAAAGGGCTGCTGATCCCGAGGCAGTGACTACTGGGTTATCGCTGGTTTTTAGCACTGAGACTCTGTGCGTCTTGCACTAGGCAGCAGCCGTGGGGTGCCCAGGAATCAAGGGGAACAGCTCTTCCTGGTCTTTTGACTCTTGAAGTACCACTCTCTCTACCCAGGAGGTGAACAGGCTGGGGGCTGTTCACAGGTAGAAAGGTGTCTGAGCCCGGAAGCCCTTTCTGTTTGTGGGGCAGGGGCAGATGGCTCTCCCTAGGGTTGGCACACATGATGCCGACTCAGGCTGCAGGTCCTATGCCCCAAGCCTCTCTCAGCCCCAGGATCACTCGAGCCGAGGTCCTAGGATACCCCTTCACACACCAGCCAGCAGTTCAGCCACCAACCCCAGGCCCAAAGCATTGCTTGGCCTAAAATACATATATGTCCCAAGCGGGGAGCCACTGACAGGCCCTAGTCCCCAGGCCAGGCCCCAGTGAGCATCCTTCCCTGAGATGTGCAAATGCCTTCACATCCCTGCGAGGCAGTGATGCCACTGTCCCTGGCTTGCTTCCTGTATACAGCTTCCTCCAGAACATGCCAGTGGGGATGCCAAGTATAAGAAATAGGAGGGTAACCTGTTTTATCTTCATCTCCTTGAGGGGGGGATGGGAGGAGAGCTCCAGAGGGATTGGAAGGATAAAAGGAGTGGAGGGAACATCAGACTCTAGGGTTACCGCCTCTCCCAAAAGCAGACTCTGGAAGCATTCAGTTCAGTCTTTCCTCTGCCTTTTCTCTTGAAAATTACATAACCAGCCAGGGAGAACAAAGGCTTTCCAAACCTCCCAACAATACTGAAATAGCTCAGAGAGAAATTCTGGCGACCTCATTGGAGCTCCAAAGCCCACATCGGTGCAGAGCTGGGGCGGGCAGTCTGGGTCCTCGCGTGGTGGGGAGTGGGTGCTGGTCGCCACGGGAACAGCATGGGGACAGGAGCTGCACCTGCCCAGGCTCGAGGCTGCGAGTGTGACTTTCAGATCACAAGCGTGTGAAGCTGTGTGTGTCAGCATTTAAATCCTTTTGATTTGACACAACTCCTCCATTTGACATTTATAGACGCAAAGGAAAAACTTCTTTTTTATTTTTCCTAAGGAAGAAAACCTGGGATCGCAGAAGATGTTGGCCTCCTTCAAAATCTAAATCAGGACAGCTATGACTTCAGTGGCTAAATAAGGTGAGCCCTTTGGGGTTTGCTTTGTTTGGACTGCGTTCTAAAGGGCAGAGATCCCAGCCAGGGTCTCAGCCTCTCCAAAGCAGAGCCTGCCTCTTTCATTTCTCCCACACTCACACCAGCACCCACTGCACGGCGCCCATGGGCCACTGTGCCTTCCTGAATTCCAAGACTACTCTCTCTGAGCCCAGATTTCATGAGCCATCATGGTCCTTGGAGGAGATTGGTATTCAGATCTGATTGTTCCTGCTAAATTTTGGGGCCCATACGGGGAGCCACTTTGCAGGGTCAGTGCATGGCAAGGATGCTGAAAGATCCCTGGTTTGTAGCTAAAGGATACAGCATTAAGTTATCTTGCCTTTAGATCAGAAATGGCAAATATGCATCACGTGTACTACTATCAACCCATTTTTGCACCCACAGCAGATGCTGATAATCAGTGATCACCCCTCTTTCCTGATGAGCCAGGAAGACAAGAACCCTTCTCCATCAGCATTCTGAGAGCCCCTGTTGACTGCCCACAGCTGGGTCTCAGAGCAGAGCCTATCTGCGTGGATGGGCAGGCTCTCTCTGAGCTCCTGCCCCCACTGTGTTCCCCAGGCACACAGTCTGACTTGCTGGTGTTTGTTGAGGGCTTACTATGTGCTGGGCACCATCACACAAGTTCAACAATGTTTGAGGCTCCATGGCACATGGCAGGGAAAGCATAATTATTCTCGACGTGAATAAACACGGCACCAGTGATTTGTGCAGGGCAGGCACCTGTCCCCTCCCGTCCCTTGTTTTGAGAGAACTGAAGTGACTTGCTCAAGATCACACACTAGATGGGGTTGAGCCCACTTCCTGATCCAGGCTTGCTTGCAACCCTAGTGCATCCTGTCATCTCCTATGAGGGCTCCTGCCATGAAGTTCCCACCACCATCCCTCTCACATTTGAGGGCTCACTTTTGTTTCTTTAGTCTCCCCAGTTCCTTGGAGGAGAAGCATTTGCCTTGCTCCTTTAAGTCACTTTGGAAACTGGCATCCCTTCTAACAGTCTCAGCCTCCAACCTCATAGCTTCCTCAATTCTACTCACCAGCCACCCATTGAATACGGTATCTTCTCTCTTGCCTCTGGGCCTCCTGGCATGCCATTTCCTCTCTTCCTCTGGCTAATTCTTACTTCTCTGGGTCTAAGCTTAAATGCCCCTTCATCCAGGGAGCCCTCCCTGATGCTTTGTTCCCTCTCCAGACTAGCTCATCTGTCAGGCTGTGTCCTTCCCTCTCATACTACTTTCTCCCTTTCAGTTTGAGGTTAAATCGCTGGTCTTCAGTGTTTGACTGGAAGTTTGGAGAGGGCAAGCACCCTTTCATGTGCATCACTCTGGCCCCAATGCCTAATTCTTAACCTACTTGATAATAAATAATATTCGGGCAGAACAATCTGGCTGCAATACAGGAGACCCTGGTTCAATTCCTGGGTCAGGAAGATCCCCTGGAGGAGGGATAGGCTACCCACTCCAGTATTCTTGGGCTTCCCCAGTGGCTCAGATAGTAAAAAATCCACCTGGGTTTGATCCCTGGGTTGGGAAGATCCCCTGGAGGAGGGCATGGCAACCTTCTCCAGTATTCCTGCCTGGAGAATTCCCATGGACAGAGGAACCTGGCAGGCTACAGTCCATGGGGTTGCAAAGAGTCAGACATGACTGAGCAACTAAGCACAGCACAGGGCAGAACAAATGGATTCTGAGAAGCCCCATGGTCCAGAGTATTGTTTACAAACTCAAATTTGTGATACTCATTTCTTTCCGCCTCATGAGAGATGCCACCCAGAAGCCAGAATTTCACAAGCTTTTTCCTGATTCGAATCCTGTGTGCGGTACCGTCCCTTTAATAAATTTCATAGAGTTCTTGACTTCCTTCCACTGGTCCGCTTCCCACCCAGGCACCTGGCCCATTATCCAGTGGATGTCCTACACACTAGCCCCTACTCTTCCCACGGAGGCCAAGCATTTCCAGGGGTTGTGCTCAAAGGTGCAAAGAAATCATTCATAGAGCAGAAAGAGTGTTCTCCCTCCTGGTGATTGCATCCCCCTGTCCACAAGTGACAGAAGAGGTGGTATTCTGACAGCTCAGATGACAGCAACAATCTCTGGCCCATATGGCACTGTCACAGCCGAGGAGGAAAGCTGTGGGCTGGGAGCCAGGAGGCCTGGGTTCGAGTCCCCTCGCTGCCTGGGTGCTCTCCAGCAAGGAGCTGCTAATCTGTGAAATGGGAATAACCAGACTTCACCACCTCCAGATCACAAGAAACAAACCTCAGGTATTTACAAGCCCCTCAGTCTATGGTACTTTGTTGTAGGAGCCCAAACAGGCTAAGACACTCAGTTCAGTTCAGTTGCTCAGTCATGTCCAGTTCTTTGCGACCCCATGGACTGCAGCACGCCAGGCCTCCCTGTCCTTCAGCATCTGCCAGAGCTTGCTCAAACTCATGTCCATTGAGTCGGTGATGCCATCCCACCATCTCATCCTCTTTCATCCCCTTTTCCTCCTGCCCTCAATCTTTCCCAGCATCAGGGTCTTTTCCAATGAGTCAGCTCTTCGCATCTGGTGGCGAAAGAATCAGAGCTTCAGTATCAATCCTTGCAATGAATATTCAGGGTTGATTTCCTTTAGAATTGACTGGTTGGATCTCCTTGTAGTCCAAGGGACTCTCAAGAGTCTTCACCCCACAGTTCAAAATCATTAATTCTTCGGTGCTCAGGTTTCTTTATAGTCCAACTCTCATATCCATACATGACTACTGGAAAAATCATAGCTTTGACTACACGGACTTTTTGTCAGCCAAGTGATGTCTCTGCTTCTTAATACAAGGGGGCCAACCCAGCCCATCACGGTCAGGCCACCTTCTCTCAGTGGCCTCCACATGTCCATCACCCTCTCCTCCTCTCCCTGTGAACACCTCCTTCACTGAAAGGTTATGAGACTCCAAGACTCAGACTCTCATGCTACAGAGATCACACTGTAGGAATGTGACCCACTGGAAGGGAAACGTGCTGATGGCTGCTTGCTTTTTCATTTTCCTCCTCGCTCTAGCAGGAGACATACCAGCGAGTGTCACTGGCTTCTTAGAAGCAATGAGCCCCCGCAAGCCTGTGAGAGGCTACATACAAATAGGCCTCTTATGTTTGATGGTCAAGGCCATTAAAACCTCCTGGACATGGAAGCAGGAGGGAAGGAAGTGATCAGCCTTTTGATTATGAGAACTTCCTGGAGAAGAACGGTTCCACTGCCTGGGAAGGGAGTGAAGGAAGATAGGGGAAAAAAGCGATGGAAGCAAGAGAACAAGAGGAAGCAGGGAGGTGGGCAGGGGGCCACCCCCAACACCCCCGCAACTGCCCCTCTCCCACCCTGGGGTTCTTAAGATAAATGAGGCAAAGAACAGGAGCCCAGATGGTGATACTGGGTTTTCCAGCTGGCACATGTGTTCTTAGCTGGTTTTGATTTCATCTGGAGAAAGGTGAGCATCCTGGGTGTCAGAATACTGCCAGCCCAGCTCATACTAATCGCCCTCACCCTTGCCAGATGAGGGTGGCTCAGCCGGTAAAGAATCTGTCTGTAATGCGGGAGACCTGGGTTCTATCCCTGGGTCAGGAAGATCTCCTGGAGGAGGAAATGGCAATCCACTCCAGTATTCTTGCCTGGGGAATCCCATGGACAGAGGAGCCTGGTGGGCTACAGGGTTATAGTTCATGGGGTCACAAAAGAGCAACTGACACTTTCACTTTACCAGATGAGGAGACTGGGACCCAGAAAAAGGAAATGACTCTTCAGGTTACTCGGAAAGGCGGGAACCAGGCTTCATAGAGTGCCCCAGGTTGCCGGTTTGGGGTACAGGCACCTCCAGCGGTTTCTTGGGCCCCAGGACGACCATGCAGATGGCCAGGACAGCCTCCATCAAAGAGGAATGGCGTCCTGACCAGGCTGCCAGAGAGCAGCACACGGCCAGGACTGGCGGGCTGGGAAGGAGCAGCCCCGCCTCCTCAAATCATTAAGTAATTATTCAGCAACGGGGAAAAGCGTCGCATATGGACCGTGTGGCAGCAGCTGTCAGCCTTCCAGACTGGAATCCTCTCCCCTCACCGACAGCAGGGCTGGGAGCCAGGCCGTGCTGGGGGAGGAGGAAGGAGAGGATGGTGACTTGGTCCCTGTCCCCACCGAGGATGCGCAGGGCTGGTGCCCAGCACGGTGCCGGAGGGGCCCTGGAGGGACAGAGCCAGTGTCTGCTGTGTCAGGAAGGCTCCAATTCCATTTTGGACTGGGGAGAGCTGAGCCCCCATAGGCCAGGAGCAAGAGCCCCCTCTGTCTGTTCATGTGAAACCAAGATCGTGAAGGAAACACAGGGATGTGTGTGGTCTTAAGCCTTAAGGTACCAGCGAGAGAGTGAGCACTCAGAATCCTGAATAGAGGCAAGGTGGGGCCCAAGCTGGAGGAGTGGACAAGGGGGAGAAGGAGACCAGGGAGCAGAAGTGAGGAGAGAGAGAAGGGAGGGTAAGGGAAGAAAGACGGACCCCCGCCCCACCTCATCCCCAGACGCCACTCCTGCCTCCTTTCTGAGTCGCTGGGCAGTTGCGAGCACTTGGCACCCAGACCATCCTCGCTGCCCGGGAGCCTTAGACACATACATCGCTAAACGTCCTCACTGCAGAAAGTGCTGGAACCTCGAGAAGGGCAGCAGCATGACCAACACAATCCAGACAAACATAATTGCGCCGCAGTCACAGACTCCACGCCTCTCCCGGGTACAGGGAGTCCGGGGCAGGGACTGGATGTTTTTTTTTTCCCTGCTGGGCATCATTAGTTGAAAACCCGGATCAGGCTGGTAGCTGGGCCAAGGCGGCGTGAGTGCCTGGGCGGAGCAGGGACCAGTGAAGCGTTCCTTCACCCTGCCCTTTCTCTACAGGCTCCAGATACACCAACCTCAGGATTTAATGAATTCTGAGCACCAGCACAGACCAGGTTCTGTGTCCTTGTCCTGCTGGAGCTCTCAGGTGCCGGGAACAAGAGAAAAGGCAAGGGTGTGGGCGGGGAGCTGCCTGGGGAAGCGCCCAGCCACTCCCAGGCTTAAAGGGGGATCCAGTCTCCAAGCCACATCTCGGGAGGAAGGCTACTGGGTAGATATTGTCCTCAACACCTATCAAGGCTCTGAGGCCAGAGCAAACTGGGGCTCAAAGGGATAGGTAAGGCAGTTGACTAGTGTGCATCATAGAGCTGCCTTCCAGAACAGATTCTAGAAGGGGTGGGCTGGAAGGAGCTGTCCTCTCCAGCACTGGTCACCTCTCATTTGGAGTAAGCAGAGAGAGATGACCATCATCCCCCAGGGTCTGTGGTCCAGGAAGTCCTGCGGATACCAAAATCTAAGGATGCTCAACTGCCTTATATAAAATGGCACAGTATCTGCAAATAACCTGCACATATCCTCCCATATACTTCAAATCTCGAGATTATGTACAATCCCTAAAACAATAAGGGCTTCCCAGGTGGCACTAGTGGTAAAGAACCTGCCTGCCAAAGCAGGAGATGTAAGAGACGCAGGTTTGATCCCTGGGTTGGGAAGATCCCTTGGAGGAGGGCATGGCAACCCAATCCAGTATTCTTGCCTGGAGAATCCCATGGACAGAGGAGCCTGGCAGGCTATTGTCCATAGTGTTGCACAGACTCAGACACGACTGAGCGACTTAGCCCTAATACAGTCAAAATTGCTACGTTACTAGGTGCTGGAGCATGGCAAATTCAAGTTTTGCTTTTTGGAAATTTCTGGAAATTTTTTTCAAGCAGTTTTGACCTGCAGTTGTTTGAATCTGCAGATGTGGAACCCACAGATACAGAGGACTGATGCCCCTACTCACTGAGGGTGGTGGGAGCAACCCCTGCTGTCAGTGAGAACCTTCTAGGTGGGAATAAGTTTGCTGTTAGAGCAAGACTTTATATTACCAATGACAAAATCATTTTCTTTTTTCGAGCAACAATGTGACTTGTTTTTGGTTTAGAATCTGTTTTAACAACTGAAACTGCAAATTAGGATCCCAAGTGTGGGTGGGTAGAGAGTCTTAGGACGTAGTGCCTGTGCCCACGAGGCGGGGCCCCAGGAAGCCTGGAGAGGACAGCAGGGTGGGTTTTGTCACGATGGAGCCAAGGGGCTGTGCAAGAGTCCTGGCCGACCAGATATGAGGCACAGGGTCTGCGACCCACGGTCCACTCGCATCCCTTTGTTCAGTTTTATATGATAAAGGTGAAGTTTTATTTGAAATAAAGCAAAAAGCAAACCAAACACTTTGATCATCCTCTCTTTGACCTGTGGGTCAATCTGTTCCCTCATTCTTCGACACAACTGCAGACAGGAATGGGTTGTCGGCTTCTACCCCATGCCCACAGGCTCCAAAGAGGCTCTGATTTCTTTTGGGTTGTCAGAAAAGGCGACTGGGACAAAGGCCTGGAAAAATCTCAGAGCCCTCCCACCCCCTGTGCCTATGCTCAGGGTGTTTTCTGAGTCTGGACTTGCCTTTCTCTTCCCACTCCCTGCCGGGGTCTCCAATGGGATCACCTCCCAGGGGAAGCTGGCGAGGGCTGTGACCAGAGAGAACAGGGGGGAGGTGGTGATGTGGGGGAGATAAGACTTTTTCTTGGAAATATTGCCATCTGTCTCCTTTTTTTCCAGCCACACAGCCTCAGTTTAGGTCCTGGATATACTGACACGTCCAGGGCCTGCATTCGACCACCTCTAGCTTTCTCCCCACCGTAGCAGCAGGGCGCGAGAACCATTCACATTGGCTTCCCTGCAGCTGAGAGCACTGTAGCACCTGTGGCTTCTTCCATGAACAGGTTGAGTGAATGAATGAATGAAGCCTCAATAGCCTCTGAACGCTCTCTCCACCACCTTCCTGAATCCTCTCCAATCCATCTTCCTTTCTTCTTCCAGTGATATCTGAAATGCATCTGATCATTTCATTCTCCTGTTTTAAAAAAGATTTTCAATAGCTTCCCACTGTTCAGAGATTGAAGCTCAAGCTTCTCCCACAGCCCCTACATCGGATCTGATCTATTTTCCTGCCTCACATCCAACCACTCCCCAAACTGCACACCACGACACACAGACTGGGCAATAGTCCCTGACTTGCCATGTTCCCAGAACACATAGCCTGTATGTCAGTGATCCTGTCCTCTCAGGGTCCTTGGAGCAGTGCCACCCAAATGTCAACCCTGCCGTCCTCAGAGTAAACTCTCCCTTCTCCAGGATGGTGGGGCACAATGCCTACACCCAAGGCAGTCATCTCACGGGGCTGTACCTCTCTGTGAGTCATCCTTCCCACTTCTGGATGTCCCAAGAGCAAAAGCACAGTGGCGGATTCATCCTTATATCCCTGATCATGTACAGTTTCTGATATGTAATAGGTGCTCAATAAAAAGTTGATGAACAGATGAAGAGATGGGTGGCAACAGGGCTAAGGACTTGAGAGTGGAAACTGTTCAGAAGGGGCACTTGAGGAAGTGATTCTTAACGGCGCGTTGCCTGGAGGGGCGACGTGCTGGTGGAAGCGTGGTCGGCTCTCTGGACAACAGTCGGATGTTCACGGGGAACAAGGGAGCAGCTGAACGGTGAGTGCTGGGCTTACACCCACCAAGGCTTACAGACTACGCTGGGACAGCACCCACCAAGGTGTGAGGGACAGTGAGGTCCAGTGGGAGCTGATCGGAGGTGTGGAGGCAGATAGTTGGTTTAGTGGGAGTGTTGCAGAGAGTCCAATGGAACTGAAAGAAGCTGGGACCAGAGAAGGCTTTTGCTGGCCGATTCCTAGTAACTGCTTTCGGGCAGCATCGGCACGGTAGGAACAGACCAGCTCAAGCAAAAATAAACCCAGACAGCAACTGCAAGCCATTTCCTTAGGTGTTCATTTTTTTTCCTTCTCCCAGCTTATAGATCATCACACTGACAAACTCAGGATGCTAAATTCGGGTTGTTTACCAAGACTCCCTCCTCCGGCTCGCTTGTCTACTTTCCTTCTTCAGAAGCAGACATGCCAAATAGCAGGGACTTCCTACGAACTGTCCTGCCTGATTTATCTGGGAGCCTCAGCTGCTGCAGACCATTCTCTCCTTGTGTGGTTGCCCCACAGACAGCAGTAAAATGAAGATGAAAACACATTTGCAATGCAACTTTCCACTGTCCAAAGCATTTGCATGTATTTTTAAATATTTAATACTTCCATGGAATATTTATTGCATCATTTTGTACCGGGGAGTGGGGAGGACCCAGGGCAAATCAAGCAGACACGATCCCTGGCCCCAAGGAACTTACAGTCTGGGGGTGGAGAGGCAGGTGTGACACAGATACCGCACAAATAGAGCCTACACGTGACTACAGTTGTGATGAGCGTGTGACGGGAAAGTACAGGAGGCGATGGGCAGGGGGGACAAGGAGACTTTGATGAAAAATGGCAGATTCTCTGAAGAAGTGACATCTAAGCTGAGACCTGAGTAGTGAGTAGAGGCTCTCCAGCTGGTGGATTGGAGATGGGAGGGCTCTGGGCTGGATGTCCCAGGGACAGTGACCATCGCAGGTCCTCCAAACGTCCTGGTGTACGCCCCTGGCTCTCAGGTCCCCCTTGACTATGCTTGGGCGCTCTGAGAGGGGCGGGGGGATTGGCTGAGGTGATCCCAGAAGCCCCCTACTCTGACTGACCAGCTCTAGCTGTGCCCCCAGGTGCAGAAGATACAGCTGAAGAACCAAACAACATCACCTGACTCTCAGAAAACAGCCAAGGGAGACGTACTCCTGTGATGTCCCATTTGTTTTTAATGAAAAGCTTCATGTGGATTTTTGGGGACTCCCTGGAGGAGGCAACCTCTCCCCTGGAGAAGGTGCCTGTCAGGTACAGTAAAGTGGCAAGCCTCTGGCTTATGAGAGAACTCTGGGTTCATGTCTGACCTCTGCCACTCACAGATGACATGACCTTGAGCCTCAGTCTCCACATCTACTAACCAGAATATTAACACCTTCCATATTATATCTCACAGGGCTTTTGTGAGAGTTAAAAGCAGCAGTCCTGAAGGCAGTGTGAAAAGTAAAGATCACATAAAAGATGGCTGCAGTAATAATCACCATAGATATTAATCACCTCCCCACACTAAATCACAACTGATAACAATGTACCCCATCTCATTTAAACTTCACAAGGATATTCCCAGGAACGTATCAGTATTGACTCCATCTTACAAATGGGAACCTGAGGCACAGGCTGGTGAAGGAACTTGCCCAAGCTTACCCAGCTGAGAAGTAGCGGAGCAGGACTTCAAACCCCCAACAGTCCGCCTCCAGACCCCACGGCCTGACCATGAGGTTATTCGACCCCATGGACTGCAGCACGCCAGGCCTCCCTGTCCATCTTGAACTCCCAGAGCTCACTCAAACTCATGTCCATTGAGTCGGTAATGTCATCCAACCCTCTCATCCTCTGTCGCCCCCTTCTCCTCCCGCCTTCAATCATTCCCAGCATCAGGGTCTTTTCAAATGAGTCAGCTCTTCGCATCAGGTGGCCAAAGTATTGGAGTTTCAGCTTCAGCATCAGTCCTTCCAGTGAATATTCGGGATTGATTTCCTTTAGGACGGACTGGTTAGATCTCCTTGCAATCCCAGGGACTCTCAAGAGTCTTCTCCAACACCACAGTTCAAAAGCATCAATTCTTTGGCGCTCAGCTTTCTTTATAGTCCAACTCTCCCAACCATACATGGCTACTGGAAAACTCAAAGCTTTGACTAGACAGACCTTTGTTGGCAAAGTAATGTCTCTGCTTTGACACAACTGAGCGACTGAGCTGAACTGATGCTGTCTGAATGAACTAAATACCCCAGGGCACTGAGTGCTAACAGCTGTGCCAGTAATCAGCCTATGGAGCTACTGTGCAAAGTGACACCACAAAATTGCCACTAACTTGCTGTGTGCCCCTTGACAAGGGACTGTTTTCCTCTTGCTTCCCTTTCCTTTTGTGACCAGGGACAGCAATCACATTAACGGGCTCATGGTAAGAAACCCTCAAAAATGTGACTAGCTCCTGTTGCTAGTATCAAGTGGCTATATATAGTGTCTAATAATCACCAGGCTGCAAGATCCCACACAGACTCTCACAAGCCCATCCTTCTTCCAACCGCAGGCTAGTTAGTCTCTGCCACATTGGAGAGCCTGTGGTTCTCTGCCAAGTTCTAGGGCCATTTTGGATGGCTGGTCAGCATTCACCCCTCATCTTTAGTCCCATAGCTTGAAATGTGCGGCAGAAGGCTCCTTCGCCTTCCATCTTCGCTCTCTGCACTCTTTGCCGGCCAGCCCCTTGATGAACACTGCTCTCTCCTGCTGCCCCATCTTCCATCTAGAGCATTCTCCCCTGCCAGTCCTCATCCCATCCCATATTCTGCACTCCAACTCTGATCAATATCCCCTCAGAACAGCCACTTGGGAGTTTAGAAGAGGATGGGGGGTGGGGTACGAGTAGGGTGGGAGGATGGGGAACATCCAATCACAGGTAAATGGTGAGGAAACATCTATCTGGATGATTCCAAGGTCACTTTCTGTTCCTTTTCTTTCTCTGCAGTGTCCTGTCTACCACTTTTTCAAACACCCAGATCCCTCTCCGTTAGCACCTCCAGAAGGATTTGAGCCTAGCCATCTAGACTTCTCCATAACCAAGATACCAGGTTCCCTCTCCCAGGGGATCTATATTTGAAGCCTTAACACTAACCATGGAATGAAAACCTGTGTTCTGGTTGTGAAAGGTTAGGTATCACCTTGGCTATTTAGGGGAATGGTAAACTGACATCACAGAGGTCATTTGCTCAGGTGCCAAGAAAAAGGAGAAGAGAGGGTCATGGAGCCTCTTTGAGGAGAGGGGTAAAAGATGATGTAGTACTGTCCCCCCCAAAGCACTGCTGCCTTTTTTCCCTGTTCAAACAGCTCCTGAGTATTTTGCTTACACGACTGAACAGGTTTGGGGCCTTCCAGATTCCAACGACAGGTGTTACAGGTTCTCAGTCATCTAGCCAATTCTAGCCACTGAGTGGTTCCAATCTGGTGATTCCCTTCCCTTCTCTCGACCCCATCAATCTGCTGACATCAGCTTCCCCTTCTCCTTCAACCACCCAAGCGTTATTTACAGAGGGAGGCTGTTACCCAGGCAACCGAATGTGGACATTATTTTACACTATCATATTCTGTTTTTCCCTTCCCTCTCCCCCCCCCCCACCCAAATGAGCAGTAATCTAAGCAAGGTCTCCTTTCCAAAGCAGAAATCCCAAATCTTCTTGCACTTCAGTCCTGCCGGGAGGCAGCTGCAGAGAGAGGAGGAGGCAACTCAGATGCTGTTCTCGATGTGGGCCAAGTGGGCATTTGAGGTCTCCCTTTCCACTGAGATGGCATTAAAGTGCTCAGAAGGGAGTCTTTAAATCAACTGTTGCTGCTTAGCCACTAAGTCATGTCCAACTCTTTTGCAACCCCATGGACTGTAGCCCTCCAGGCTCCTCTGTCCATGGGATTTCCCAGGCAAGAATACTGGAGTGGGTTGCCATTCCCTTCTCCAGGGGATCTTCCCAACCCAAGGATCAAAATCGTGTCTCCTGCATTGGCAGGCGAATTCTTTACCACTGAGCCGCCAGGGAAGCCCTTTGACTCAATATAAACCCATAAAAGTGAAGACAACAGGAGCATAAAAACCAGAAACAAGAGATTTCACCACATTTCTGAAAGGGTGGGAATTTGGAAGTCTCCGCTCAGGAGGCACGTTGCGGGCGGGGCAGGGGCAATGGAAGAGGGCAACAGGCAACAGTCCAGTCCCACGGACACCCGGAGAGGCCCCGGGCTGGTGGGAAGTAACTCCTGAAACGAATTCTGCGAAGGTTTGCACATGAAACCACTGGACGCCATTGTGTATCACCCCAGGGGTCTCCCTCCCCTTCCCGCTCTCTTCTTAAACCCCAAGTTCTGGGAATGTGGTTGTCACTTGCAGTGGAGAATCAGGGACAGGATGAGAGTTACTGGGAAAAGGGACCTTATTTTCACAAATCTATAATGCAAATGAATTTGACATCTACTGGTCTTCAATTTTTAGAATCAATCTATAGGTGAGTATGTCACAAACAAAAGGTAAATATCATCAAGTTTGACATGTAAAAGAAAAGATTCAGTAGCAAACAAAATTTGGAAGGTGGAAGGGAAGGAGGGAAGGAAAATAAATACATTCTCAAACCAAGTTGAAAGCTAGTGCTGAACTCTAATGGAAAGAGAAAGGAAGATATAGTGACTATAAGGACTGGAAGTTAAAGGATAAAATATAAGTTCTTTAAAAAGTGATAATTACTATCAAAGTCAAGTATCACAATGCTTATTTTCTAGTGAGAAGAAGAATTAAGGATTCGCCAAAAAATAAATAGTACACCTAACAATATCAGGTAATTTCATAGGCAGACAAGCAGATTTTCATTCTCTAAACTACTCCCTTTTTCTGTCTTGTTCTTTTTTTCTAACAACAAAAATGAGCAAAACCAGAAAAACCACAACAGAGCAAGTAAAGTACATTATTTAAAGATATGACACTAAACAACAAAACAACTAAAGAAAGAAATGCTTGAAAGTTTGCAGTCAAAGATGAGAAAGACCACGGTAGCTTTTCATTATGAATCCCTTTTGAACTTTAAAAAAAAAAACCATTGCTTGCAGAGATTAAAGTGAGAAAGACTTGGAAGTCATCCACTTACCTGTCAACCTCACAGTCACCGGGGCAAAGTAGAAAGGATGTTCTGAAGAGGGAAAGTTGCTTTGGTTCCATGGGACAAGATGTTGAAAAGAAGAGAGGGCTTTGAGAGCTGCCTAGAGAACCAACTTTTGAGAGCGTGGGTCTCTTGTCAGTGACCGGGCTTTTCCCTCACTGCCTATCCCATCCTTCTCCTCCTCTTCATCAGGTGCCTTGACATTTAACCCACTGATTTTCAAGCTTAGCAGCATATTAGAACCACCTGGGAAGTTTTTAAGCTTCTGATGCCTCAAGAGAATGAGAAGATAAGCCAAAGGTTGGGGAAAGTTTTTTGCAAAAGACTTATCTGATAAACGACTATTATCTAAAATATTCAAAGAACTCATAAAGCTCAACAGTAAGAAAACAAATAACTCGATTAAAAAATGGACCAAAGATTTAAATGGACATCTCACCAAAGAAGATACACAGATGGCAAATAAGGATAAGAAAGTATGTTTCACATCAGCATACAGCCAAGAGGAGCTAGTTTTTCACTGCTACAGACAATTGCAGAGTGCTTAGGGTAGATGTGTGTCTACGTGTGTGGAAGCAGCCACCATTCCTGCTGCTTTGGCAAGCCCATCCATACCATTTTCTGCCAGCAAGAAGAGGACTGTCTGGAACCAAAGCCAAATGAATACATAAGCCCAAGCTTCCTCTCGGGTCAGTTGGTATGACGTCAACAGAAGTCCCTAGACCTGACTCCGGAATGGCCACCCTGCCCGGGTGAGCCATGACCCAGAGCAGCGGTGCTTAAACTTGAATGAGCATCAGAAACACCTGGAAGGATCCTTCAAACACAGATGACTGGCCCCACCCCAGAGTGTCTCATTCAGAACGTCTGGGATGGGGTGAGACAGGAGAAGCTGCCTTTCCAGCAAGTTCCCAGGTGATGCTGATGTTACTGGTCTCAAGACCTTTGAGAACCACTGGCAAAGGGGAGACTTGGAAGATGGAGGGTAGGGGCAGAAACCTCTTTCCTGAGGCAATACGAAGCCATCAGGAAAATGATGGCACGGTAGCTGATCTGGTCTCACTTTGAAGACTCAAGACTGAGGCTGATTGGTTACCAACCATCTCCTGCAGGGTGCTAATCATAGAGGAGTATTTGAGCTTTGAACAAGTGATGCACCTGGCTAGGCTATTCTCTGTTCACATATGCCATGAAAGATCTCATGCCCAGCACCACTGAACCCATTAAAACATCAACAGTAATCAAATAAGGGGCATCCATTCTGTCCAGGGATATCAGCTGTAAAAAGGAGTTTTATTTAATGCTTCACTGAATTTATATTATAGGACAAAGCTGCCCCTGAAAATAACTTCCCAATAGTCCTGCCTACTTGAGTTTAGGCAATTTCTTGGACTCTACTTATAAAATAAGGGAAGGAAGATGAAATGCATATACCAGCAAGGTTTCTCTAAACCAAATTTGGAGTCAGTACTTAGTAATTTAATTTAGAATAATCAATTGAGCAGTTGTCCAAAACCTATTCCTTAAAGTCCCCTGGGATGGAATTCTTTAGCACTGGTGCCTAGGCTAGTCTTTGCAATCTCCAAGTAAATTTTCTCTTTCCAAAAACACAATAATGTGTTTCAGCTGACAACCAAACAGCAGCCAAGCAGTGGGGAAAATAATTAGCAAATTCACTAACTAGGATTCTGCTTACAGTTCTTTTATAATGGTTATCATTTACTTAATTTAATTAGTTATTTTAATCCCCTGCCTTTCACTAAAACCATTAGAGGTCATTCAGTTCAGTCACTCAGTTGTGTCCGACTCTTTGTGACCCCATGAATTGCAGCATGCCAGGCCTCCCTGTCCATCACCAACTCCCGGACTTTACCCAAACTCATGTCCATTGAGTCAGTGATGCCATCCAGCCATCTCATCCTCTGTCATCCCCTTCTCCTCCTGCCCCCAATCCTTCCCAGCATCAGGGTCTTTTCCAGTGAGTCAACTCTTCGCATAGGTGGCCAAAGTATTGGAGTTTCAGCTTCAACATCAGTTCTTCCAATGAACACCCAGGACCGACCTCCTTTAGGATGGACTGGTTGGATCTCCTTGCAGTCCAAGGGACTCTCAAGAGTCTTCTCCAACACCACAGTTCAAAAGCATCAATTCTTCAGCACTCAGCTTTCTGCACAGTCCAATTCTCATATCCATACATGACCACTGGAAAAACCATAGCCTTGACTAGATGGACCTTTGTTGACAAAGTAATGTCTCTGCTTTTTAATATGCTATCTAGGTTGGTCATAACTTTCCTTCCAAGGAGTAAGCGTCTTTTAATTTCATGGCTGCAATCACCATCTGCAGTGATTTTGGAGCTCAGAAAAATAAAGTCTGACACTGTTTCCACTGTTTCCCCGTCTATTTCCCATGAAGTGATGGGACCAGATCTTAGTTTTTCAAATGTTGAGCTTTAAGCCAACTTTTTCACTCTCCTCTTTCACTTTCATCAAGAGGCTCTTTAGTTCTTCTTCACTTTCTGCCATAAGGCTGGTGTCATCTGCATATCTGAGGTTATTGATATTTCTCCCGGCAATCTTGATTCCACCAGTCTGTTGTTCCATGCCCAGTTCTAACTGTTGCTTCCTGACCTGCATACAGGTTTCTCAAGAGACAGGTCAGGTGGTCTGGTATTCCCATCTCTTTCAGAATTTTCCACAGTTTATTGTGATCCACACAGTCAAAGGCTTTGGCATAATCAATAAAGCAGAAATAGATGTTTTTCTGGAACTCTCTTGCTTTTTCAATCATCCAGCGGATGTTGGCAATTTGATCTCTGGTTCCTCTGCCTTTTCTAAAACCAGCTTGAACATCTGGAAGTTCACAGTTCATGTATTACTGAAGCCTGGCTTGGAGAATTTTGAGCATTACTTTTAGTGTATACTATAATGTTTGGAAGGACACAAATACATTTTGTTTTACATATAAAAATGTAATTTATATGGAATGTCAGGTCTAAGGGGTTCTCAGAGGTAATGTTGCAGAACATGTTTTTAAAAAAAGATCTCACAGAAAACCAAATACATATGATGGAGAAACACTAACATTCTAAATAACTTCTAATATCTTATAATAACTTATCTATAAGACAGACTCTGAACTATGCTATTTAATTTATTCCATTTTCAGTATAAATTCTAATCATTATAAAGATAATGAGAACACTGAACCTAATTCTTATGTAATACTTATTCAGTTTATATCTAAATTTTGTTAAATTTATCTTATTGAAAAAATCCTGACTCACAGAGATAAGTTATAGTAAATGTGTACATAGCTTTTTGAAAAAATAAGTATAGTTCACTCTGACAATCTCAAATTATTTTTAAGTTAAAAAGAGATGGCAGAATAAGCTTTCAGGTGAGCTAAAATCAAATTAACACATTGAGTGTGCTATACACAACGCATTTGAATGTGATTGGTTGCAATAATTCTTAAAAAAAATTAAAATATATTTTAAAACAAGTTCAATGCAGACATCTATGCAACACCAAAGTACCTTCAAACATAAAAGATAAAATCTATATGAATTTTCTTTTTTTTACAGATGAGGCAATTGGGGGAAGACAGACAGGGAGACTTGCTCAAACCCCACAGAGGGATTTAGTGACAGGGTAAGCTTCAAACCAACTTCTCCTGACACATGGCCAGGCCACTTCTTATGTCCCATGTTTCAGAGAGAGAACACTTGAAAGAGATTATTTGTAGAAAGAGACTCCTCCAGGGTCCTCAGTGACTGGTGAAAAGACAAAGAACGGAGCCTGATTTTGTGTCACCAATGGGACTTCTTATTCAACCAACAATTTTTCAGGTGGCAAATCAGATGATTCTCCTGAAATTGACAAATAATAATCTTGGGCAATAGCAAAGTGAAAAAACAACACTGATTTGTGAATTTGTAAATAATTTTTGTTTGCTATCAGACATTCATCTTCTCCTTTTCTAGATACATTCATAGAAGCTGGCTCCATCTGTAGGTCTGTAAGATGTTCCCTCTTCTCCTCCCCTGGCTGCTCAGCTACAAACACACAGGTGTGTGTAGGGTGTGTGTGTGTGTGTGTGTGTGTGTGTATAGGCCAACAGAAGGGTTGGAAGCAGTCACAATTCCTGTTCCTACAGCCAAGATCATTCCTAAGCCTTTTTCGTAAGCAAAAAGGGGAATGTCTCAGGAACCATAACCATTTGAAATTAGGGTATAAACCCAAGTTTCCTTGGTGCGACCCCCCAGGTGGCTGAGCATGGCTTCTGAACAGCCATGCTGTTGATGGGAACCCAAGAGGGCAAAAAGTTCATTTTGTAATATGTCTTTGATTGTCAGTCTCCTTCAAAACATCTCATATCTCATTGTAATAGGAAGTTTTCTATTCCTAATATGGTGGTCTTTGCCACTTACCCTTTGCTTTTATGTATGTGTATATATAAAGATCAGGCTTACCCAGTGGCTCGGGATAAAGAATTCACCTGCAATGCAGGAGATGCAGGAGACGCAGATTCAATCCCTGCGTTGGGAAGATCCCCTGGAGGAGGGTATGGCAACCCACTCCAGTATTCTTGCCTGAAAACTCCCATGGACAGAGGAGGCTGGTGGGCTATAGTCCATGGGGTTGCAAAGAGTTGGACATAACTGAAGTGACTGAGCATATATAAAGATCACATATGTGAGTGGATGTATATAGAACATTGGGTTGTGCCCACACTTCCCAAGATGAATCATCTTTCAGAATTAAAAGTTTGTGACACATTTGAACTGTTTCTATTAGGAGAACAAAAGAATGTGAAGTGGCTAAAAATAGCAGATACTGACACTAGTTCAGACCTCTGTTAGTTGATATTAGAGATAATTACTAGAGAAAACTGTATATAAATAGCATTGATTTCCCAAAATAGACACCTTGTCCTGTGATTGGGAGGTCCCTAATGGTCATCTACCAGGTGAGCTAATCAAGGGAAGAAACTCTCAGCCAACAAAAGGACTTAATTAGATTATGGTACATCACCCATTAGGGAGAAAAACTTCCACTCAAAAGAAATATTTTAAGAGATTAGAAAATGTGCAGGATATAGAGCTAAGTGATAAAAGGTTACAAAGTATGATCCTCTTTTTGGTTTTAAAATTATATAGAAAAGAGATTGGAAAGGTGGTTTTTAAAATTTTTGATTGTTATCTGCAAGTGGTAGATTATAGAAATTTTTTCTCTTTATAATTTCCTGTGTTATTCACACTAATTTCCTGCAATAACCATAATTTTACAACCAGAAAAAAACTAGTAAAGGAAAGGTGATTTGACATTGAGATTACAGTTCTTTCCCATTCTTCCCAACCTCTCTTAATAGAACACAAAACTTTCAGAGATCACTCAAATCAGCAACCAGGGAATAAAGTCCTTTTGGTGTGTGAACTACAGTCACCTTTCCATCTCCACAGGTCCTACCTCCATAGATACCAAGCACAGACTACAGGACTTAAGCACCCAGGGATTTTGGTATCCGCTGAGGTTCTGGAATCAATCAATCTCCCACAGACACTGAGAAAAGGCAGATGACAAATTGCTGTCTTGGAATTTAGCTAATTTGGCTCGACTGTAAGAACTTCTGCTTTCCAGGTTCACTCCCTTTCCAGTCATCAAGCTTGGCATCAGCCCTGAAGGAATTACTTTTGTTTCTTCAAGGCAGCTTGCTTACACTCCCCATAGGCAGAGGTTGAGCTGTATTTTTGCTGTGTTTTTCTCCATCCCCTGGATATCTGAAGGGGTGAGTTCATTTCAGCTCTGGGTACCAGGTGCTCCTTTGAGACTTCAGAGGCAGCTCTTCTGCTCCATCCATCTGGTCACCCACGTGATGTTCCCAGGCTGTGCCCCGGGAGCCCCTGAGCAGATTCCCTCCTCTGGCTTTGGACACTGGCTCTGCTGCTTAGGAGCTAAGACACCATGGGTGAGTTGTTTAGCCTCCCCAAGCCTCAGTGCCTTGTCTGAAGAAAGGGGATCATCAAACCTACTCTGAGGGCAGAGATAACACACCTATGGAGTTTTGCTTGGTGCTTGGCATGTAATAGGCTCTCAGTCCATCAACAGCAGTTGCTATTTTTCAATGATGCTGCTGTTGCTGCTTCTTGGTTCTTCCTTCCAGGGAAGAATCTGGTCTGTCTCTAAAGGCTCCCACATTTCTTTTTTAAAAGCCATATTAAACTTTTAACAGAAATGCTAATTATAGAGACTATCAATTAGGCATTTTAAAAAATTTTTTAATTTTATATTGGAGTATAGCTTATACATCACTGTGATAGTTCCAGGGGACAGCAAAGGGACTCAGCCATACATATACATGTATCCATTCTCCCTTGAACACCCCTCGCATCCAGGATGGCACATAAACACTAAGCAGGGTTCTCTGTGCTATATAGTAGGTCCTTGTTGGTTATTAACTTTAAACACAGCAGTGTGTACATGTCCATCGCAAACTCCCTAACTATCCCTTCCCTTCATCGTTCCCCCTCACTTCCCTCTCCCCTGAAACCATAAGTTCGTTCTCTAAGTCTGTTTTGTAAATAAGTCCATTTGTATCATTTCTTCTTAGATTCCGCATGTAGAGGATGTCTTTCATGCCCACATCACCACGCTAGAGCATCTTCAGTAACTCAGCAGCACTAAATTAATGTTTCTGTTCTCCTGGCTCCTCCTCTTGGCCAGCTCACCTCCTACCTTCTGTGACTTCAGAAAGGTGGGCTCCCAGCAGGAAAGGGAGGCCAGAAGCAAACACAGGAAGGGCCAGGGTACAGCAGTGGGGAGCTCCAAGATTCCTCTTGTCTTTTTTATGCGAAGTGTTAATGCCTCAGTTATTCAGCTGCGAGAGGAGGGAGGCACTGCCTTACTGGAGGCAGAAGGAGAAATTCACATATGAAAAGCCAGCTACCACCCTTGGATGAAGTATGTCATGCAAGTTGGAAGGCTTGTGACTTATCATAATATTTTTCTAAGACTTCAAGGCCTCCAGTGTTAATTCGAGGGCTGTAAACTCTGCCATAAGTGATCTAAAATGAGGGAGAGATTTTTTTTTCCACTCTAGAAATAGCTGCCAAAGAGACAGATTCCACCCAATGCTCACTCCCATGCTGCCAACAGAGCGTCAAGTCTCATCATTACCCTGGGATAAAAAGATGGACATGGAGTCAGAACCGGCAAAGAGAGAAGAAGGTCCGGCATTAACTGAGTGCTTAACTCAGGTACTCTATCCAACACAATGTCCTTGAAGCTGCACAAAACTCTCTTTGGGGCTGTTTTAGGCTGGATTGTGTAGCTCCTAAATTCACATGTTGAAACCCTAAGTGCCAGGATCACAGAATGTGACTGTATCAAGTAAAATGAGATCATATAGGTAGGTCCTAATGGACACCAATATGACTGGTGTCCTTATTAGAAGAGGAGATTAGGACACAGACATGTAGGAATACAGAGGTAAGACCATGTGAGGACACAGTGAGAACTGCCACCTGCAAGCCGAGGGGAGAGGCCTCAGAAGAAACCAAAGCTGCTGACACCTTGATCTCGGACTTCTAGCTTCCAGACTGTGAGAAAATAAATGTCTAGAGTATTTTGTTATAGCAGCCCGAGAGACCTGATACACCTGCTACAGGTACTATTCCCATTTTTTACATATGGGAAAACAGGTGGACAGAAGTGCCCATGTTGGAATCAGACAGCTGATAACTGGCAGAGTCAGTCCTCAAACCAGATCAGTTTGACCCAAAGCCTGGTCTACTTTACTTTAGTGACTTCTACTTTAGCTGGTGAAGAGTGAGGGCTTTGGAGGCAGCGATCCTGGGTTTGAATCCTAGCTCTGCCATTTCCTGCCTCTGCGGCGTTGAGCAAGTTATTTAACTTCACTGTGTCTGAGTTTCAACATCTGTAAAACTGAGCCACAGAAAGAGCCCTACTTGGTTGCTTGTAGAGGAGATTAAAGAATCTAAAACGTGTGAAATAAAAGCAAATATATATATATATATTAGCCTCTGCATCTGGTACCTGCTAATATTTAGTTTTTGATCTTGCTTCCTAACACAGAGCTCTTATATTCTTTGGAATTTCTTGAGTGATAAGAGAATCTTTTGTTCTACTGAGATGACTCTTAGTGGACTCCTGGATGGAGGCTGATCACCAACCACACCAAGCCATGCAAAGAAGCTTGGAACTTTCAGCTCCACCTCTCATTCTCCAGAGAGGAGATAGGGGCTAGAAGTTAATAATCAATCACCCCTACGTGGTGAAGCCTCCATAAATCCTCAAAATACAGGTTTGGAAAACTTCCAAGTTGGTGAATAAGAATGCATCCAGGTGTTGGAAGGTGTTCCATCAGGGACAGAAGCTCCTGTGTTCAGGACCCTTCCGGCCTCACCTTATGTATCCTTTAATATCCTTTGTAATACACCAGAAACCTAGTCCACAAATTGTTTTCCTGGGTTCTGTGAGCCATCCTAGCAAATTAACTGAATCTAAGTAGACAGTCATGAGAACTTCTGATGGACAGCCAACTGGTCAGAAGACAGGTGACGATCTGAACTTGGATCGGTGTCTGAAGTGCAGACAGTCTTGCCGAACCAAGCCCTTCACCTATAGAATCTGATGTTAACTCCAGGTAGATGGTGTCAGAACTGAATTGTAGGACACCCAGCTGATGTCACAGAATTGGTCAGTGTCAGAGAAAAGTCCACACAATCTGGTGTCAGAAGTGTTGTGAGAAAGAACAAAGGAAAAACACAGCATTTTTCCAAGACAGTGTAAAATACTGACACATAGTGTTTGACACATGGTAAGTACCCAATAAATACTAGCTAATATTACTATTACTGCAATTTTCACTGTTAGTATTACTATTACCATTATTATGAGTGAAGGATCCTTAATAATCTGGTCTAATCTTTTCATTTTATGAAATCAGTAAAGTGAGCTCCAGAAATGGGAAATGTCTTAGGTCACAGAAACCAGTAATCAGGATCGAGGCTAATGTTCTATCCATTGATGTTCAAAGAAACAACTGTCTGGAGGCAGGCTTGAGTTTCTAGTGGTTTTTAAAGTGAGGAGAGGGTGTGCAGTGGATTAAAGGCAACCAGGAGGCTGTGATGGGAACAGGGAGACTGCAGTCCTGGACCCTGTGTTTCTCTTCTATAAATACAGATCTTCTCATGCACCCCACCCAGCCCTCCAAGCATCACTGTGAGGCCACAAACACTAATATGTAAAAGCCACGGATGATGTAAGACACCCTGGCATGGGCTCTAAAACAAAAAAGGGCAACTCCTGAAATCCCTTGTGGGCCAAAGGGCAGGACAGAAGATATACCTTAAGCCCGAAAAATTAAGATTTGGGGAAGTTCTAAGGAGATTCAGAAACATCAAAAGATTCCCATAGAAAAGCAATTGATGGACGTGGATATTAATAGATCTTTAGGAGGCTGCTGAAAATAGGGCAAAGCAGATGCGTCACGTGGAATCTTTCATATGACTGTGCAGCTAGGAACCAGCATGGGGTCTCAGGCAGGAGAGGTAGCCACTGCCTAACAGAAGAGGAGTCAAGAGAAGCCACAGCTACTCCCAGGCATGGAGCTCTGGGACCAAAGAGGCCAGGCATTCAGTCCGCAAGGGTTTACTGAGCACATTCTAGGTGTTCTGCCCTGTGTTTGGGATGGGGGAGAGAACGAGCAAAATCAGACACAGCCCTGCCTTCGTGTGGCTGCAGTCAGGCGGGGCAGAAAGACACTCAGATGGAAGGTGACCTACACACTGAGGTAAAAACACTCATGGAGAAGTGAGCCCGAGGCCGCAGGACTGTGAGACCAAGGAGGTTTTAACGGGTCTAAGAAGGCTTTACTGGGATAGGGCACTTAAGCGGAGAACTGAAGGGGCAGCAGCAACTAACAAGGCAAAGAGGGAGGGGCGGGTGGGGAGAGCCTTCTTTTCAATGTTAGAGGCCCCAAGACAGGGAGGGGTGGAAGATTCAAGGAAGGGAAAGAAAGCGAGAGTGGCTGAAGAGCCAAGATGTGGCAGAGCGTGGACTGAACTGAGACTGAGACAGCGGGTCAGACCCTGGGGTCTAGTGGACAGGCCACGGGGACGTGAGGACCACCATGGGGTCTTGTGATGGGATTAGAGTTTGGTCCCCAACCGCAGTGGCAAGTCCCTGAAGGGCTTCAATCAACAGGCCACACAATCACATTTGCGCTTGGTAAAGATGATTCTGACTGGTGTGGGTAGTGGATTGGCGAGGCTGGGCTGCGTGCAGGCAGCTGGCTGGGCAGTTCTGAGGTGGTTCAGGGGATTGAGGGCGGGACCCCAGATGAGGATGTGGGTGAGGATGGAAACAAACGTGTGATTGAGAGGCAGATTTAGTGTAAAATCCCCATAGCGGCGCTAGTGGTAAAGAAACCGCCTGCCAATGTAGGCGACATAAGAGACGTGTGTTCGATTCCTGGGTCCTGAAGATCCCCTGGAGAAGGAAATGGCAACCCACTCCAGTATTCTTGCCTGGAGAATCCCATGGACAGAGGAGCCTTGGTCTCTACAGACACTGAATTAGCTACCTCAGAACCACTGCTCCCAGGGCAAATATAGAGTCAGGTCCCTCCGAGCCTCCCTTGGTCAAAACAGTGGAGCCACTTCATATACATTTTGCTGAATTTCCCCTTCCTTTTTCTGGATGTACCATATTGTGGATTCATTAACACTGAACTCTGGGTTGGCAGCACCATAACACACACCTGAAGGATGTTTATCATATGTGTGCTACACGTATATTCTCCTGAGGGCACATCAGTCTTCTTGCCCTTAGGAACACTAGACAGCCCTTCAGCTCTACACTCAGGAGCATTTTAAAGAATGAAATCACCGAAAAAATGCACAAAGGTGGCACTAAACAGACACAGAAAGGATGCTTGTTTAGTGTCCGAGAGCTGAAACAAGAAGCCAGTGTTACCCTTGTTGGATCTCAGCTGGGAACATGAGCAACTCAAAATTTTGCCTTTCGGCTGACCAAGAACAGCAGAGAAAGCCGCAGAAGTCCTGAGCTGGGGGCTTACAAATCAGTGTTGGTGGGTAGGCGCGTTGGCAAACACGGACTCTGTGAATAACGAGGGTCAGCTGTACTGTTACAGCAGGGCTGTGAGGAGAGGCACACGGTCCCCATCTGTGGGTTGAATCTGACTGTAAACACAGGTGAAGGAGGCTCTCAGGTGGGGGGAATGATCGAGGCTGATGAAGCGAGGGTGGGAAGCTGGTTCTGGGGTAATGTGGTGATGGGAGGGGGCGTGGCGAGCGAGGCAGGTGTGGTCAGATGCGGGGAGGGCCGTGATGATCGAGACAAGGGATCAAACTTTACCCAGCAGATCACAGATGAACCTGGCATGAGTAGGACTGGAAAAGAGCAAATTTTAGGATCTTGAAGGACAGGTCAGGAGAGGATGCCCTGGACACAGGCCGGGTGAGGTCAGCACCGGCCCACCCCTGGATCCTTACAATGGTGCTGAGAGGCTGGTCTAGAGTGAGTGAGAAGAGGAAATAGCTTTGTGGTGTCAGACTCCCAAGTCTCGGTATCCATCCAAAAGGAACAAGCCAGGATCCGGGCAGGCTGAACGCCCAGAAGGCGGCCTTCCCCGACCCCGTCCTGGGGCTCCCTCTTGCATGCGCCCGGGGCTCCCCATCACGCATCATGGCTGTTTACCTGCCTATCGTCTTTGCTGACATCCATTAAAGCCCTTGAGGTGTCCAGACACTTGCACGTGATAACTCGTGATGGCCACAGTCCTCACATCAGAGATGGGTGGTATCATCATTCAGCCCATTTACAGATGGGAAATGTGCAAAGTTAGTGGGGCTCTTAAAACTCTCGGAACTGAGGGGCTGACGCCAGAGCCCGCAGCTGTAACCACACATCCAGCAGCTCTTGCTTTCTCACGGCTGAATCCCCGCAGCTTGAAAGTGACTTGGGGCATCCAAGTGACTCCAGAAATATAATCTGAAAGCCTTTCAACTCTGAGCTTCCAGGCAGCGCCACTTGGTACACAGACCCCTCGTCTAGCCCAGAGCTTCTAACCTCCCTTCTCCAGGGGCTTCAAGGGCTTTCAGCCTATGCGACCTCACAGCGTCCCACCCACACTCAGAAGGACCTTGCACTTGGTTTAATGCTCTGCTGTAGCCATCTTGAAAATTCTTAATTTTCAAGCAAGGGGTCCCATTTTCCTTTTGCACTAGGCGCCTCAGATTCCATAGCCGGTACTGCCCCTGACTCCCCCATCTCCTCTCCCACAAGTCAGTGCAAGCGGCCTCCGCTTTGTTGAAAACTTTCCTTCCCAGATTAACATGTACATTTCTATTCTGGTTATGGAGCCAACTAATGTGTGTAACTTAATCACACTGTTGTTTACTCAGTCTGGCTGTAAACCATGTAAACTCCATCCTCCCGGGAGCTTTCGCTGCCGCTTGGGGAATTAGCAACACACGTCAAGCTCGTTATATGACTCTCCCAGGGTTCTGCTCTGATGTCTGCTCTCAGAATTTCTAACACTGAGCAGGCTGCATTTCAGCCCTGAGAGATGCCTGCCCTTCAGTTACTGAATGTGAGCACCCACCTGTAAAGTGCCCTCAAATCAGAAAGAACAAGCCCAAACAAAGAAACTCCAACCATGTACTGTTTCTATCTCTACTCACGGGTAAGTGACAAGACTTAAGACCTGAAATCTGCCTCCATAAAGTGTTTCCAAAAAGATAAGAAAAATGGATCCTTTTCTCCTCCCTGTTCTAATCTGGATATAAAATGAAATTTAAATCAACAAATAGGTGACTGTGCCTGCGCCTCAGTTTATTAATCAAACAAATGGGTAGAGCCACTTATCTAAATGTAATACCTTGGCCAAACAGAGCTGCATTTGACTCTCAGCTGTGAGAATCATGAGACAGAAGTATCCAGCACTGCTGAGCAGCCCGTCTGAGCCGACTTCCCTGGTGGCTCAGATGGGCTGAGAGACATAGCAAGGTCAAGGGAAGAATACGCATGGGAGAGGGAAAGGTTGGCGGATTACCAGGAGACCCCAGATCCGGCCCCAGTTTCTGCTACTAGTTAGCTGTTGGAGTTGGGTTGATAGCATTTCACTCTCTGGACTTTGATTTCCTACTCTAAAAAATACTGACATAAAAATATTTGGTGATAGTGAGATTAAATACAACCGTCAATCCAAAAAACACTTTGTGAAACCTTAAAGTTTTATCTAAAGTATGAAATGCTATCAGGACAAGATTTTGCACGTCCTAAAGGGCCTTCAGAAGGTGCCCATTTGACTCAAGCAGGTCCCAGAGCCACTCCCTGGACCCGGAAAGTGTTTCAAGAAACCCAGGCTCCAAGGAGGCCAGATGAGAATGCAATGGAAAGAATTTTACTCTCCTGGCCTGCCAGCCCTTGGCCTTCTAAAGCGATCAGATGCTGGATTTGGAAACAGTCAACCAGATAGAATTCTTCACACTTCTAATTACTTCATGATTTGTACACATTTTGGCGGTTGCTTCAAGGCTGTTTTATTAATTCACAGATTTTCACTATTTTTGCTTCTCCTCTTGCCAATTAGCTGAGCTGGCTGCAACTCAGCATCTGGGGAGCCCTTCAATGGGAACCAGCACCCTCCCCACCCTGGACCCCACCCACTGGGAACTGCAGCTCAGCGTGAGAGTCACAAGTCACCACGGGGCCCAGATGGGTGGGGGCGACCTGGGGGAGCTAATTCCCTGGTAACTAAACCTCCGCTTGGAGAGAAGAACCCGTGTCAGCTCGCCCACTCCTCGGCCCCGTGGCTCCACTCAGAACCTAACACCGCGGGGGGACGCGGCCGTCACCAGACCTGTCTCACTGACCTCACGAAGATGCTTCCTCCAGGCCCCAGGAAACCACAAGAGTGCAGCCACGTCTCTGGGGTGGCCGTAAACACCCTCCAAAGTCATGGCCACGGGAGACCCTGCCCTCTGCACCATTCCTGGGCAGGCCGTACTGGGCTCAGGATCTGATTCAAGTCCTGCCACTCAGGGGCCTCCCCTGACCTCCCAGAACAGGGATGATCACATGCCATGTCCTCCTCATCCGGGTGCTGTGAGGGACAGAATGCTTTCAGTGCCAAACGCCACCAAGGGGCCATTAACACCAGACCAATTTGCTTTGAATGCACCCTGGTGGTGAGGTGTTTTGGTTCCACTTTTCAAATCATTTTCAGGTCAGAAGGATCTCAACCCTGACTTCTGGAAGGAGGTGGAAGTGTGGTTGAAGCCTCTCCTTTCCCCGGATCCCAAGCCGACACTGAAGCAGGTGGCAAGGAGCAGGAAGGAATGTTCTGAAAGGGACTGTTTTCTGCTTCCTCACTGCTATCCATTGTGCCCTCCTAGATGATTTTTGTCAGCTTTTTGTTTCTAGAACCCCACCACCCCACCCCCAGAGGGAGGTCCAGCAGGATCTAACTGAGGAAACACAAAGGGAGCTGAAATAGAAGCCACTTGGCCAAGACTTGAGGGGGGAATGCGAAAGTGTATTTGCAAAGGAAAGTTGGAATGCTCTACCCTCCTGTAGGTACAGGGCCGAATGAAAACACCCATCTGTCTTGCAGATTGATGGGGGGCTGGGGAGAGCAAGGAGGCTGGTTTCTCTGTGCAGGGAACATACAGAGGCTCCCTTAAATTACACCTATGTGATAAATGACATCACACACCAATTAACACCCGCAAAGAGCCACTTGGGCACCAGGTGTGGGAATACCAACAACAAAGGCTTTCTCTGAACATCACAGAATCCTGGGTGTGTGTGTGACACCATGGACCGAGGCTGTGGCTCATTCTGAGGATTTGGAATGAAGCTCCCTTGCTAGAGCCTCTTGTGACTGCTGGTGAGCCAGATGGGCCTTGTCTTGTCTGAGGTTTAACCTAGAGAGGACAGCAAGAAAACACAGGGAGGCAAAATGGAGGAGAAAGAGGAGAAGTAAAAGGAAAAACAGGTTCCCATGGTGGGACGATATGGGGTCAAGCAGGCCACAAGAAATGGCCTTGACGACTCCTTGAGCCAAAGGCCACCAACCCCTTTAGCCACCCCAGCATCCTTGCAGCCTCCAGTGAGATGTTTGGCAGAGGGTCATAGGACACAGACCACCCCCACCCCAAGCCCCTCCTGTGGCTTAATATTCAAGGACAGTGGGCCCCATGAACCCCAAGGATGGTCCACCTTCACCCTCCCAAGGAGCCTTCTCTGCCTGCTCTGTCCACAGCGATTCTTCCCTCTGCTGACCTCACATTCAGAGATGGATGTACCAGGTGAGACGGGTAGTTTTATATGCTAACTTGGCTGGGCCATGGTGCGAGATATTAGATCAAATACTAATCAGGAAGTTTTAGTGGGGGTGTTTTGGGGTAGGATTTACATTTAAATCAGGACACTGAATAAGGCAGATCGCCCTCCATAGTATGGGTGGGTCTCATCCAACAGAACAAAATGCTGACCTCTTCCAAGCGAGAGAGAATTCTGACAGCAGACGCCCTTTGGAGTTCGGCTCCAGCATTGGCTCTTCCTGGGAATCCAGGCTATCGGCCCACCCTGCAGATTTTGAACTTGCCAGTCTCCACAATCAAGTGAGCCAGTTCCTTAAAATAAATCGTATTTTTCTCTCTCTCTAAAGATATATGAAATCTCTTTGTGTATGTGTGTGTACACACACATCCTATTGGTTCTGTTTTTCTGGAGAACTCTACCACACCAGGAAACTAACAAACCTTAAGCCAAGGGCTCCTCGCTTGCGGGCCCCCTTTCAGAGACCTGGGAGGGGCCCTAGTAGCTCATCTCTCTCCTTTTTGAGAAGGCCTCCAATGTGGCACAACCTTGCGGCCTCTCCAGGCCTGGACCCAGCCTGGCCTTTGAACTGGGGACTTACTCCTCACGTCTACATCTTCACTCTGTCCTGCCCACACGAGCACGTCCACCCTCTCTCCTTCTGGTGGAAGCTCCACGACAGAGACAGAGTTCTGCCCCTTGGCGTCTGCTGTGTGTCACGGTCCTGGCACCTGCTAAGTGCCTGATGCACATTGATTTATAGAATGTTGGTTCTTGACTTCAGTGGGTCTATGGAAGGAAGAGGCCAGACAGGGGCTCTCAGAGAGGAAACAGGGCCCAGGAGAGGAAACAGACCAAGATCAGGGGCAGGGTGATGGGAGGAAGGAAAAAAATCTCACCATTTCAAGCCTAGCACCCTTGCCCTCCCTTAGCATCCCAGGACTCTGGGCACTGAAAGCTCGGTCTCCTGAGGTCAAGACCCCAGGCCTCCCTGATGTGGACCCTTTCCAAGGCCAGTCTCAGCTTCCCCTGACCTGCACCCGCTCCGCGCTTTCCTCTGCACCCCAGTCCACTCAGGGAAGCACAAAGCTGGCTGAGTGTGTAGGGCGGCCTGAGCTTCAGCCACTCATGCTGGATCCCTAGGGAGGGAATTAGAACAGAATTCAGAGCCACGAAGGACGAGGCTCTGGCTCAGCTGTGGGCTCTGACAGAACCTATAGCTGACTCAGTACTCCTTCGGCAAGCCGCTGGCCGCTCTCAAGAGTCATTTTCTGAACACAACAGGTTCTCTGGAGACCCCGAGGCAGTCACAACTTCCGGAGAGGCTGCATCAGGAGAGTGTACCAGACAAGGCCCTCCAGGAAGGGATTTTTCTTAAAACAAGATTATCACCAATGACATCACTACCACCACCTCTGCAAAACTCCTGTCGCAGCTGATTCATAAAAAGCAAGTGAACCAAGGTATCAAAAGTTGGATTTAGGTAAAAAAAAAAACAAACCAAAGCTGATCCTCATTCTTTATTCCATGAAAGGATTCACCATTAGTATGTTTAAGAAGAAAAACAACAAAAACAGTTGCTGCTTTTAAAAAGATTACAGAATTTCCCTGCTGGTACAGCGGATAAGAGTCTCTCTGCCAGTGCAGGGGACACAGGTTCGATCCCTGACCCAGGAAGATTCCTCATGCCTTGGAGCAACTAAACCTGTGTGCCACAACTACTGAAGACTGTGTGCCCTGGAGCCTGTGCTCTGCAACAAGAGAGGCTACCACAAGGAGAAGCCTGAGCACCTCACCGAAGAGTAGACCCTGCTCACTGCAACTAGAGAAAGCCCACACACAGCAATGAAGACCCAGTGCAACCAAAACTAAATCAACGGGGAAAAAAAAAAGATTACAAATTCACCGTATAAAAATCAGATAATAAAAATAAGAAAAACAAAGCAAAGAATAACTTTAACACTCTGGATAATCCTGGCTAACACTTCAATAATATCCTTCTAACCTTTGCTGTATAAATATAGTAACTTTTTTTCAATTTTAAAAATTTACTTACTTTTAATTGAAGGATAATTGCTTTCGAGTACTGTGTTGGTTTCTGCCAAACATCCGTATGAATCAGCCATAGGTACACATATATCCCCTCCCTCTTGAACCTCCCTTCCACCTCCCCCCCCATCCCATCCCTCCAGGTTGTATATAGATATAGTAACATTTTTTAAAGGAAAAAAGGATCATATAGTATGTGCTGTTTTATAAGCAACATACTATAAAAAAAAAATCCTAAGAGGAGACCCTGCATCATCTAAGAGCTCTGGGCATCATCGTATGGAGTACTACGATTTACTCCTGTGTTGGTTTCCTACAGATAGTGTATCCCTCTTTAATAAAATATTTGCAAATTATAGCTTCATGTACAAACCTCTAGGAATATCATTAGGAAATCATCATTTGGCTGGTGCTCTTGTATTCTGCTTCCATTTGTACATCAGGCCCTGGAAAACTTATATATTTTCCTGCTCATTCATTCTTTCACTATACACTGATTACGTGCCTCCTATGTTCCCATCATTGTGTCAGCAATGAGATATAGCAGTAAACCAGTAAACAAAAGGGTCCTGCTCTAATGGAACTTACACTGCAGTGAGAGAAGACAGATAATATTTTTTAAAAAGGGTGATTTTTAACAAAAACAGATTGTGATAAGGGCCATGAATGAAAAAAAGAAAAAAACAAAAACAGGTGATGTAACAACTATCTCAGGAGAGAGGGTTAGTTTAGCTAGAAGGCCTTTCTGAAAAGGTATTGTTTGGGTTGAGACCTGAAACAGAAGGAGTCATCCATGTAAACAGCTGAAGGAAGAGCAAGCAATGCAGGGAAAACAGCAAGTGCAAACGCCCTGGGGCAGGAAGGAGGCTGGTATATTCAGGAAGGAGGCTGGTGGGGCTGAAGCAACAAGAACTGTGTGGGATGAGGTTGAAGAGGAGGGTCCCACAGGGTCTTGTATGTCATAAGAAGCAGTTTTAACTTCATTCCATTGTACCAGGAAGCCATGAAGTGCTCGGGTAGGGCAGTGATATGACCTAATTTGCACATTTATAAGTTCCCTCTGGCTGATTCCTGAAATGCAAAGAATATATTCAGGGGTAGTAAGCATGAAAACAGGGAGACCAGTAAGGAGGTCCAGGTGGGCAATGATGGTGACATGGATGTCAAGGTCAAGGAGGAGGGGTTGAGAGAGATGCAAGGTGAATTCCAGAAGTGGAACTAATATGTGCTATTAGGTGAGCTATAAGGAATGAGGACAGCGAGAAGTAAAGCAAGATTCCTAATGATTTTGCTTCACTGACCAGGGATTTATGGTACCATTTACATGGATTAGAAAATCTAGGGGACGTGCAGATTTGGGAAGAGTCTAAATGAGTTGGTAGAAAACTACACTGCTGTACGATGTTTATAAATCTTCTGTGATCTATTCCCCCTGCCGCCAAGGAACTTGGTGCTTGGTGCTCCAACCCTACCACCTCAGTCAGGCGGTCCAGGTTCTTCAGGGAATTTTCCTTACTTTATGGAGATTCCCCATCTTAACAAAATAAATGGAATAAGTGTTCCCTTCCTAACTCCTACGGCTCTCTTAAAGGCTGAGAAATGATACCCAAAGTATTTCAACTCCTGGAAAGGACACTTACCATAAATTATTTTGTTTCTTAGGCTGGCTCCTGAATTTACAGTTGTGTACACAGAAATATTTATCTTACTCCAAGGGCTCTCTGTCTCTGAAAAAATATCTCTGGGGGACAGTATCTGAAATAATACCATTTATCTGACTGTACAAGTCACTAATTCCTCCCCAACCATCACTAATTGGCTTGGGAACACTGCCTTCCCTCTCATAACAAATGAGGCTGGTATTTTAAAGCCCGAAACCCATACACTAGGCTATTTGTGGTGGCTGCTACTCAACCCTTCACAAAATGGTCTTTCTTGGTCTGGAAAATTATTATTCTTTAAACAAATGCTGCAATTCCAACCCTACTCTGTCTGCATGACAGCCCCAAGTCAGGGACCCAGTGCCATGGAGACAGCTGCTCTCAGTCAACATGTCCATTGCTCATGGACCTGCCCTACTGCTCCGAGCCCCCTTCAGGGAAGGAGGACTTACTGCACCGGTGCCAGGGGCTGCAGCCCCGACTCAGAACTGCCCCCTCTATCTTCCTCCAGAATACAACTGAGGTCATGCTCCCTCCCTGGGGCTGCCCACATCCGAGGACGAACTGACAGGTGAGTATAAAGGCCTCTGAGTCAGGGCAACTCTGAAGAAGATTTCAGCTGCACAAGTCTCCGGAGTGTCAGACCAGGCTGTCACTGGGATGGTTTCATAGCCCAGCTTAAGCAGAGCTCAACTCTGCTTCCTTCTTTCTTCTTAACAAACTCCCTTTACACAAATCTGTGTCACAGAGCCTGCCTCCCAGGAAAGCCCCAACAGCCACTGCCTCTGACATGTAATGCAAGGGGCAGCTCCCCCCAGGGAAGATGTGGTGGAACCCCACACCCGTCGCAGCTGCTATGGTCTGGGCAGGGAGATAGACCTGCTGGAAGGACCCTCACTAAAGCCTCCTGCATAACTCCAGTCCTTCCACAGAGCCCCCTTTAGAGGCCTGCCTTCTCCGGAAGATGAACCCCTTACGAACCCCAGGCCACGCCAGGCCTCATGGCCTCTCCTCTTCTTGGCTCGCTTTGGGTCTGTCCTCTTAACTTGTGGCCTTCATCTTCCTCCTTCGATAATAAAGTCCACTGAGATCACAGTGAACTCTAAGGGCTGTTAATTGGTATTATGAATGGGTCCTGTCTCCCCAGACAGGCCATAAACACCCAACGGCAGGGCCTTAACCTACTTTCCATGCCTAGCACAGTGCAGTGCTCCAGAGAGTAACTGTCACACATGAGAAGGTGCTCAGCATCACTGACCCATCAGGCAAATGCAAGCCAAAACCACGGTGAGTTATCCCCTCACACCTTCACAACGGCTATTATCAAAAAGACAACAAATAGCAAGTGTTGGTGAGGATGTGAAGAAAAGGGAACCCTTGCACACTGTTGGCAGGAATGTAAATTAGTGCAGTTGCTGCGGAAAACAGTATGGGAGGTTCCTCAAAATATTAAACATACCACAGTGGTGGTTTAGTCGCTAAGCAGTATCCAACTCTTGTGACCCCATAGACTGTAGTCCACCAGGCTCCTGTGTCCCTGGGATTCTCCAGGCAAGAATACAGGAGTGGGTGGCCATTTCCTTCTCCATGGGATCTTCCCAACCCAGGGATTGAAACTGGGTCTCCTGCATTGCAGGCAGATTTTTACTGACTGAGCTACGAGGGAAGCCCATATAAATCAACAATTCCACTTCTGGGTATTTTTCTGAAGAAAATAGAAATACTAACTTGAATAGATAGATGCACCCCTGTGTTAACTGCAGCATTATTATAACTGCATCCAAGATATGGAAGCAAGTTAAATGTCCATTAAGAAATAAATAGATAAAGAAGATGTGAGATACACATGATGGAATATTATTCATCCATATAAAAGAATGAAGTCTTGTCACTTGTGGAAACATGGGTGGACCTAGAGGGTAGTCTGCTTAGTAAAATATGTCAGAAGAGAAAAACAAATACTGTATGATTTCAGTTATATATGGACTCTAAAAAAAAAAAAAAAACCAAACAAACATAACAAAACAGAAACAGACTCAGAGATACAGAGGTTGCCAGAGAGAAAGGGTGGGAGGGAGTGAAACAGGTAAAGGGAATCAAGAGCTACAAACCTGCAGTTACAGAATAAATGAGTCACAGGGATTAAACAGACAGCATAAGGAATATAGTCAATAATACTGTAATGGTGGCGACATGATAAGTAGATTTATCATGGTGATTATTTTGTAATTTATAAACGTATCAAACCGCTATGTTGTACACCTGAAACTAATATAACATTGTAAGTGAACTATACCTCAAGTTTTAAAAAAGATAGTAAATGCCAGTTGATGTCATTGGCGGTGACGAGTAGTACGTGAAACGACGGCATGTCTAATGCTAAAGTCAAATGAAAGCATCGTGGAGAGTTGGGGAAGAGAGAGATTGAAGAAACTCCAGGGAAATCACAAAAAAACTTTTCTAATAACTAGCTCGCTGGGGACAATGGAGATTTCATTCCTGGGAAGAACTCTGCTCCTGGTAGCACCTACACCCTGAATTATTAAGCATGTAATCCTCCAGCTTGTCATCCCTCTTCCCTCTCATTTGGGGTCCTGTCTGTGCTGATTAACAGCTCTGGAGAAAGAAAAAAAGAGTCAACGCCCAAATCTGTAGTGGCTCTGGCAAAGGATCTGCTTGGGGAGTCAGCCAAAATGGATGGCTTTTAGTAAACTGGGGCTCTCTGTGACTTTTCATTTCACGGAGTTACTCCCTTGCCCCCAAACCTATAATAGCAGCCTCCACCATCAAGATAAAGTGTCTTTTTCCTCCCTTGCATTCAAAAGCTTCCAATCCAGTAATTATTTCCCTATACTTCCTCCCTACAGCACCATGTATCTTTAGCACATGTTTTAGAAATTAAATACACTTGTTATTGTTGTCCTTTGGTTGTTTTCTGTTTAGGAATGTCTCCTTTCTTCACAGAGATGAGGACCTGAAGTTCAGGCATCTCTGTCTTTCGTCTGCATGTTTGGAAAGCAGTGTGGTGAGGAAGAGCACGGGCTTTGGAGTAGGAGGGTTTGAATCTCAGCTTTGGTTCCTAACCAGAAAACTTGATACAAGCCACTTAGCCTTTCCAAGCCTCAGTTTTCTTATCTGGAAAATGGGGATAATAGAACTTTCTTCATGAAGTCAATGTGATTAAGTGAGTTAATTTGTGTAAAACACTGAGTACGGTGCCCAGTAATGTACCAGATGCTCAATAACATTAATACTATTTTTCTACTTTAATAGCTTTGGAGAGCCTCATTTCTTAGGAAGGCAAATAACAAAGCCTACTTGGCTCAAAAGAAGTGAAAATAAGGTAACAGAATTATTAGGTTGATAGATAACCTCTCCCAAGATGACAGCGTAGGTAGATAGATAGATAGGCTGATAGGGAGCTTGGCTATGGGTGGATTTCTTCTACTTTCTATGTTACTTCAATGATTTTATCATGTTCTTTGTGCTATAATTTTTTAATGAGTAAGGGTGTATGACAATCTTCATATTTAACTGAGTAGCTTCCCCAGGTGAATGCAAGTAGAAGGTAAAGGTGGATAAGCCAGTGTGACCTAGTGCACACAAGACATCTTAGATCACAGAGATGCACATTCAACAGGCAGATTCCACATCAGAATTTCTAAAGAGGGAAAACTAAGACTCTGCATTTTATTAAATAAGTTCCTCAGGTGCTTATTGGAAAAGACCCTGATGGATTGGATCAGGAGGAGAAGGGGATGACAGAGGACGAGATGGTTGGATGGCATCACCGACTCAATGAACATGAGTTTAGCAAACTCCAGGAGATGGTGGAGGACAGGGAAGCCTGGCGGGCTGCCGTCCATGGGGTTGCAGAGCTGGACACGACTGAGCGCCTGAACAACAACAGCAGCAGGTGCTTATGTTATTAAATAAGTTCCTCAGGTACTTACACGCTCCCCAAAGTTTGAGAGGTTCTAGAAAGAACTCTGGATTTGGAATCAGAAGATGCAAGCTCTAATCCTAGCCCTGCTGCTAACTGCAGACACAGTCATGTGTCCTCCTGGGTCCCTTTTTGCTTTTCTGCTCTAATGCTGCCAAGCAATGAGCAATGAGGCCCCTTCTGAAGGGAGAAGGGGGTCAATCACATTCCCCTCTGGGAACCTATGCCAAAGGAGAAAAGCCGGCCAGAGAGTCTGGATTCCTGAGGATAACTAAATAATCTTGGGGACAAATAAATATTCAGCAAGCGATAGGGCCCCAGCAAAAGTGAAGCACATGACTTGTGTTGCCAACCCAAACAGAGAAGCTGCACAGCCCGCATGTCCTCAGAGAGTCAGGCCCCCAGTTCTGTTCCATGGCCAGAAACCCTGCAGCACAGACCAGCACCCTGCCCAGGCCAAGGCCCCTGCAGACTGGCCAGAGGCTGTGCTTCCTCTCTCATCAACGCTGCAGAGAGAAAGGCCTGCAGAGAAGAAGGAAAAGCAACGTCAACTCGGTTCATGGTACTCAGGTTTGGTAAAAGGACCAAGAGGTTAAAAATAAAGCCTAGGAGATTTCCATGGGTGTAGGTGTGCTCCCTGCTTGGGGAAGGAAAGATGACGGCAGGAGAGGGGCAGTCACCAATGATAATTCAGATCTGCTTGTCTCACTGGGTAAGTCAAGGATTCTAGGTCTAGTTTAATGTAAACTCCTGAATTTTGATGAGGCAGTTCATATGACTGGGTAAATACATAATGACTCATGGGAAAACACTTCATGGCTGATCATTTCATTTTTTTCTGATGAATAGTTTTGTCACTTTTTCAGACAGCATAATTAAAAGGATACATTTTTCATGTCTCAATTTCCATTCACCTTCTTATTATTCTTTTTTTTTTAATATAGTATGTAATGACTTTGACCCACATGTCTTTAGACATGCTATAGAAAGGCAGTTACTTAAGCCAGGAGCCTGAATCTTGGAAGTGTCAAAGGTCCAACACAGTGACACTCAGACAGTATTCTCTAGAGCAAAGTGCATTTTCTCTCCAGGTTTGGGATGGTCTTGTTTACCCTGATCCATCCCTTCAAAGAAAAGGCTCACTCCATCATGATGACAATACTGTTATCAACAGAGAAAATGCTTTCTCATCAGCCTTGTAGACGGTGCCTAAATGCTAGTGATCTCTAACATTTCTAAAGATAGGTTTTTAAAGTACCTTAATACATTTTAGAGGTAATTGAAAATACAAGCACAGGTATTCTCAAAGCCAAGGAAAATGTAGTAAATAAATAAAAGATGCAGCACTTACCCCCCAGGTTTATTATAAAAGCCTGAAATACAGGAATGATCACTGGGAAAGGTCTGAGAGACTTGGCAGACCTCAGATTTACATCTGAATCATTATGACAAAACTATTTTTAGAGCCCATCTTGGTACAGAAATATATGCAGAGAAATAGAACTTAAGGGCCCATATATATTCCTCCTCTTATTTTCTCCAACATTAATCAAGCCATTATGAGGGGTATCACATACAGCTTCTAAAGTGAAGTGGGGAGGGACTTCCCTGGTAGTCCAGTGGCTAAGACTCCATGCTCCCAATGTAAGGAGCTGGGGTTCAACCCCTGGTCAGGGAACTAGATCTCCAAATGCCCCAACAAAGAGTTTGCATGCCACAACTGAAGATCCTGCATGCTGTAACTAAGACCCAGCACAGCCAAATAAACAAATAAAAATTTTTTTTTAAATAAAGTGAAACAGGGAAAAACAGAAAAAGAAGAGTGGGAGTTGGCACAGGCTATGATAACTGACTTGGTTCATTCACTTTAACAAACACACTTTCATCAAAACCAAGGAAGCCCGGAGGGAATGACCAGGTGGTTAAGGGCATCATGACATATGAGGGATGCTGAGAGCATATGAAGGCTGGAGATGGAAGTGGGTTGGCTTCATATATTTTAAAGACCCACCTGCAAAGGGATCAATTTTATACAGGGTTGATCTGGAAGGTAAAAAAGGCTGTCAGATATATACATACACATACAATACACATATACCAGAAAAGCAAGTTTCAGGGCAAAAGAAAAATTTTTAAGTAAGTTGGCTCTTTCCTCCAAAGGAGTGCCTGCCTCCTCACAAAGCCATGAGCTCCTCGTCATGGGGACACAGTCAGGAAGGAACAGTAACAATCTGTCAAAGATGATATGAAGAAGACTCTGGCATTGCATAAACTCTGAGCATCACTTCAGTGCTCAGATTTATAGGTTCTAAAAACAAGAATCGTTACAGAGCTAGAAAACAAGATGGCTGGGGTGTAGTCAAAGGCCTTATGGTTATAAGTCAGAGTAAAGCTTTAACCGTCCCCAACCTTGGCTCCCTGGTGGCTCAGATGGTAAAGAATCTGCCTGCAATGCAGGAGACCCGGGTTTGATTCCTGGGTTGGGAAGGTCCCCTGGAGCAGGGCATAGCAACCCACTTTAGTATTCTTGCCTGGAGAATCCCCATGGACAGAGGAGCCTGGTGGGCTACAGTCCATGGGGTTGCAAAGAGTGGACATGACTGAGTGACTAAACACCACACGGCACTTATCTTAAGATTTAAAATCCTCTCTCGCACATTCCTGTTAAATCTTTTGAAGTTGAAGTGTTAGTTGCTTAGTTGTATCCGACTCTTTGTGACCCCATGGACTGTAGTTCGCCAGTCTTCTCTGTCCATGGAATTCTCCAGGCAACAATACTGGAGTGGGTTGCCGTTCCCTTCTCCAGGGGATCTTCCCCACCCAGGAATCGAACCCAGGTCTCCTGCATTGCAGGCAGATTCTTTACCATCTGAGCCACCATAAGATGAGTGGGTGGATCCAAAGACCCATTACACTTCTTACACTTGGCTCTGGATACAACAATTGGCCCACAAGGATGGTTGCAATCAGTGACCTCCAAGTCTCAGCTCCAGGATCACATGGTTCTGTGCTGTTGCTTCATTGGCTCTGTAATGTGGAGACTATAATGTGACCCCCTCACGTGGAACTGCTGAGTGGAACACACTGGAGTTTGTCAAGGGTTTAACAAACTGGAATAAGCAGGTGTCTAAACTCAAAAGCAGCTTTAATCCCTAGAAAGTCAAGATTGACAAAAACTCATATCATGGGATTTTCCTGCTTATCCTTCTGGTTAACTATTTAAAGTGCTAGAAACTCTGCATTTCATTTTCTGCCATGTGTGGACTTGATTCATTTTCTCCTTGAATTATAAGACTGAAATTATTTTCTCTGTTGAAAAAATCATTTAAATATTGCCTCTGAAATTACAGAACTCTACATCTTACTTAAATTGTTTTACCCAGGATGGGCTAATTTGAGTGTGCCTCATTTAGAGAAAACCTGCAAAACTCCAGGTGTAAAGAGAAAAACCCGTGGGTAGCCATTCATTTCATAGCAAGGTCCTTCGTCATGCGCGTCAATTCACAGAAACACAAAGCTTTAGAGCGCAAAGCTGAAGCCTTAGAGATGAGGATGGTGATAGCGACAATGATAACAATGGTTCCCACTTATTAAACACATCTGTTACTCCAGATCCTCTAAAGCAAGCCCTCTCAGATGTATTACCTCATTTAAGCTTTAAGACAGTCCCAAGGGGTAAATAATAGTAATGATATTTTATAGATGAGGAAACAATACTTGCAACTCAGGAAAGGGGAAAACCTCAGCGTAAGGCACCACAAAGAGTAACTGGCAAAGCTGAGGTTGAAGTGCAGGCAGTCAGACCCCTCGGTTGTTCAGCTGCCAAGTCATGTCTGACTCTCTGTGACCCCACGAACTGCAGCACGCCAGGCTTCCCTGTTCTTCACTATCTCCCTGAGTTTGCTCAAATTCATATCCACTGAGTCCGACCCCTATATCCTACTATATCCACTAGGCACCCCAGTGTGCAGGCATTTTCAAGCTTTCAATTTGGCAATAGAAGCTCTCTTCCCTTTTTGCTTTATCACACAACCAATAAAAATTAATACACAGGAAATTAAATTAATTAGAATTAATACATAAGGAAGAAAGGTTCAGAGCCAATCCCTAGCATCTGAAGTGACTCTGAGGACCTCTAAGGTTCCATGGTACCTGGTTCGTAAACCAGTAGTCTAATACAAAGCCCTCCTTTTACTGAAAAGCAAACTGGGGCCAACAGATGTAAATGGATCAAGGTCACTTGAGTTGTTTGTGGCTGGTTGTGGATCTGAACCTAGTTCAGTTTTCCACCCACTCAGCTTAACATTTCAGGCAGCCTGCAGCCTGCAATGTGCTTAAAAACATCCAAAGCTCTTTCCTAGAAGTCTGTTGTTTTGTGAAATACAACTGAACTTGGGCAACCTTGTATCTGTGATTCTAAATGATCATCCTTCCAAACTTACATAAAAAAATACATACTTGTGACAGAGCTTACTGGCTGTCACCCAAACTGTGTTCTCCCCTTCTCTCACAGAAGACAAATTTTTAGCTGGACATGAGAACACCCAATGGAAGACCACATTTCTCAGTCGTCTGTGGACAGTGGGATGTGTGCAGAATTGGTGTGTGCACCTTCAGGGTCAGACTCTTAAAAAGAGGGACAAGCGCTGCTTCTCGTCTTTTTCTTCCTTCTGGCTGAATTAGAAATATGGTGGGAACCATCTTGAGCCATGTTGATGAGGGCAACAACACAGGGAAAAGGGAACAGCCAGAGAGAAAGAGCCTGGGTCCTGAGACTGTGAAGTTGTTGAGCTGCCATCCCATCGAGGACTATTATTTGTTGTTGTTCACTTGCTAAGTTGTGTCTGACTCACGCGACCCCATGGACTACCCATGCCAGGCTCCCCTGTCCTTCACTATCTCCTGGAGTTTGCCCAGATTCATGTTCATCGAGTCAGTGATGCTATCTAACCATCTCATCCTTTGCCACCCCCTCTCCTTTTGCCTTCTGGAGAAGGAAATGGCAACCCACTCCAGTACTCTTGCCTGGAAAATTCCATGGACTGAGGAGCCTGGTAGGCTACAGTCCATGGGGTCACAAAGAGTTGGACACGACTAAGCGATTTCACTTTCCTCCTTTTGCCTTCAGTCTTTCCCAGCATCAAGGTGTTTACAGTGAGTCAACTCTTCACATAAGGTGGCCAGAGTCTTAGAGGTTCAAGACTATTATGCTTGCAAACTAATGTGAGAAGGAAGGCAAGTGTTATACTGATTAAAAAACTAATATTTGGGGCAGCAAACACCCCCTTGGACTAAAACAAGAAGGATGTGTGCATGGGTACCCACACTTCTGAAAGCAATAGGTCTCTCTCTCTCTCTCTGTCTCTCTCTCTCTCTCACACACACACACACACACACACTTAGGAAATAACACGTGTGTGCTCCAGTCACTTGGGACCCAGTGCTGACACAGCACGATCAGCACCCGAAGCATCCGCTTGCATGATGAACCTCATTCAAGCCCCAGGGAAACATTTCTCCACATTTCTTGCCTTAGTCCGTGAAACAAAAGGCCACTGTGTCCAAATGCTGTGAAAGATTGGGGACTTCGCCACCGCCAGGATTGGGGACAGATGCAGCCGCAGAGGATGGAGAATTTGATCAGTGCCAGCACGGGGGGATTAACTCATCAAATCTTTCTTCACAGAGCATCAGTGCAACAGATTTCTGCATAATGAAGAAGTATTGTTTCCCAGGCCAGAATATCTGTGGGTTTGGGGTTTTTTTTGTTGTTTTTTTTGCTTCTCTTCATCTTCTAGTTCTTGATTTCATCAGTACCACTGGATCGGTATGCAACAAGAGTTGCATATGGAAAGTGGAGCGATAGTTTGCAATAATAATCTGGGTCTAGAAATAATATACATGAAATATGACCCTGATTCTTTCCATTGGCCCCTAGGCGAACTTTAAAAGCTACAATTACAAGTGGTTTCCTTTTTAAAAGAATATTTAATAAGATCTTAAACTAAATGTTTAAGAAACTGAAAATTCAGATGTTTTTAAATAAATAAGTTTTTTTATAATTTATAACTGGTATGTTTACTTTTTAGTTTTAATAGATTTGTGGATACTTTGGAAAAAACTATTTGAAAACTTTCACTTAGATTTTAAATTTTTGACTACTGTAAACTTATATTTTGAGGAAAATAGAGCATTCAAATTTGGCACACAATCTGTTTTTTAATCCTTTAGAGTCTTACTGTCAATTGAACATCCACTATGTTAGACAAAATAATTAGTGACCTTTTCCTGAAGTGAAGCAAGATAATATATTCTATGGAATATACAATAATATATGAATTAAACATTTTGTTACTCTGTTCAAATATTTTCCATCAGCTGAATAGACAAGAATGCAAATAAATAATTACATTTCATTATCTTTAATATTTTGCCATTCTTCAGTGATATAAAGAGCTTTACACATATATTGTTATTACAATACATATTCGTCAACATAGAATATATTACATGTAACAGTGATTTATAACTTTTCATTCTTCAGACATATGGTATGTCATCCATTTGCATTCTTGCCCAGACCCTACAAATGTTAGAAAAGGGGCTGATTGATATTGGGTCTCTCTCAGAACAACTAAACTTATGTCCTATATAATGCCCTTCTTAGAGAAGTCAAAGCCCACAACAGTGTGAAAGTAAAATGTTATTATAAATAGCAATCCTTAAAGGAATTCATTGGCCACTTCTACATCCTCTTTACAGCATGCAGAACTCAGAGTTTCTGCAGAGCCATGTGTCACTGAGGGGTTATTTTGATACAACCAATGCTTGCAGATAAGTATGTGTATTAGTTATCTATTGCCATGTAACAAATTACAGCTTAACAGTGTAACAAAGTTAGCAGCTTAAAGTAACACATGTTTATCATCTCACAGTTTCTGTGGGTCAGGCCTCTGCTCTGCTCCGGTCTCAAGGTATTGAATGGGCTGCATTCTCATCTGGAGGCTTGACTGGGGAAGAATCCAAGCTCATTCATGTTGTTAGCAGAATTCATTTCCTTGCAGCTCTCAGCCTTAGAGCCCCAGCTTCTTATCAGCAGCTGTCTGGAGGCCATTCAGGTCCTTGAGGCCACCTTCAGTTGCCTGCCACGTGGCCCTCTGCACAGACTTTCTCACAATCTGGCTGTACACTTTTTCAAGGCCAACAGGAGACTCCCTCTCTAGTCTGCTAAGGCAGAGTCTTATATAACATAATTATGAGACTGAGATCCTATCATCTTTCCCACATGATGTAGCCTAATTAAGAGAATGACACCCCCCCAGTCATCTTTGCCATATTCTGTTGGTTAGCAGCCAAGAAATAGGTTCCATCATGCTCAGGAGGAGGCGGTTATACAGGATATTATAAAGGGGTTATACTCATTGAGGGTCACCTGATGACATCTGCCACAATGTGTATTCTTCTGTTCTGACAGAAGGGAGAGATCTTGAAAAAGTTCCTACCTATCTAGAGAAGCAAGCTGATGTACATAATTTCCAGAAATTCATACAGGGCCCTACGTTTACCCGAGCTAGAAAGTTCCACTCCAGGAACTCTGCTAAAACTCTCACTGTTGTTTACCATTGATCTTTCCAGGTGTCTAATCAAATCAAGGAAGTAAGCCGCTGCTTTCTGCTCTCTGCCTAGTTAGAAAGTTCTAGGTGTGCTACACACACTCTTAGAGAAGACATGCTGTAATGTTTGGAGATTTGGGGTCATGAATACCTGTTAGCTCCAAGAATGCAAGGTCCTTTAAGCAATACACAGAAGACGACCCCAAGCCTACCTGTCTTCTTAAATTTTGCAGCCCTGTTGATAAGAAACCAAGAAAGATGAAATTGTGTTCCAATGTCATTTCCTCCTCCCTGAGTCCTCCAGTCATAGTCACGGCCTCTTCCTTGTCTACCTCCTCCTCTCCATTCTCCTCCAGGCTTCCACATAAAGACACAGCTCCTTGTACAGACTTCTACACCCTCTACACCTTAATTATCCTCCCAAAATATTTCACTCCCATTACACTGGGAGATCTTTGAAGGCAGGGTGATCTTACTCATATCTACATATCCAGCACCTGGAACCATCCCTGACACAGAGCCATCTTTCAACATGAGTTTGCAAGGATGGGTAGAAGGACAGATGGATGGACGGTTGCAGGGTAAAAAGCTGTGCAATGGTAAACAGTACAGGACTGCAGGTATCAAACCTTGCTCAAGCCACGCCACTTCTCTGAATTGCTTCTACTTTTCCTAATAGTAAAAAAGTTAGAATTGTACAGTACTTAAGCAAAAGAAAAAGACATAACTGGTTATATTTTCCATGATTCCATTTACATGAGATTCAAAGCCAGACAAAGCTAATATTTAGTGGAGAGAACTGCCTGGGAGTGGGGGCATGAAGAATTTTAGGGAACTAGAAATAGTCTATAGTCTTATCTGCTTGCATAGTGTATACACATGGAAAAAAAATCCATCAAGCTGTACGTGTAAGGTTCACAAGCTTTACCCTATGCAACATACTTCAATATGTAAAAATCTAAATGAAAAAGAGGGGAGTGTGCCTGAGGGCTCTGTGTGAAGAACACAGCCCCATTCCTGCACAAGCAAGTCGGGCAAAGTAGTGTCAACAGTGTGATCATCTCAAAGGAATCCAGCATCAGAGTCTTCCTCAGTCGTTTCATCCAGTGCCCGTCCCCACGTCGTGCTGACGTGGACAGGGGCCACTGAAGGAATGCGACTGTCTCCTCTGGGCCACTGTACCCTTCTCTGCAGACCTTGAAGATCAAGTGGTGCTTCATTAAATAAGCCCCTGAAGTCTTCCCTTGAGGCCAGGAAACACTGCCCCAGCTGTCAGCTCTCTCTGGGGTGACGTCCGCAAGGTAACACCCGGATAAGAAGCTCCGAGATGCCTTCCAGCCAAAGGTCCTCTCTGCTCACTCATTTGGTGGAGCTTTGTGACCATGCATCCAGGGCTGCTCCCGAGGGAATTCCTCTGAGACAGATTTTCTGCAGCCATGAACAGGTAACTATGCCGAACGTTCTCTTGGTGTCTCAAACATTCATTTTTTTAACGTAGTAAGTTGCACACTATTGGGCTCACTGTGGGATGATGATGCTGAGGAAAAGCATAATGTCAGCGAAGCCAGATGACAGAGGCGGAAGAATCAATAGCTTCTCCCAACACACATGTCTTTGGAGTAATTGTGTCTCCAGGTGAGTACACGAGAGATGGGCAAGAAACCAGATTCTCTTGAAAACCTCCTGCTCCAGGCAATGAGGATGTCTATCCCTTCCCTGGACTCAAACTCCACCAGAACCTACTAAAACTTGAGAGTTTTCACTGGGGCTTCCCTGGTAGCTCAGAGACAGTAAAGACTCCACCTGCCATGCAGAAGACCTAGGTTCAATTCCTAGGTTGGGAAGATCCCCTGGGGAAGGAAATGGCAACCCACTCCAGTATTCTTGTCATCATAAAGGTAAAAAACCAGCTCTGTGCTTACTGGGTTTATCTCACTTTATAACAAGACTATAAGCTCATTCACAGCCAGGCCATGCCTCATGCATGGTCTGCTTCCCTGGCCCTGGGCTGGATACAGTCTGTGGTTATTGAATACTTGGTGACTTGTATATGTTAATAATCCAATAATTAAATATCTCAAGCGTAAAATGGGTGTCCCCTGTAAGCACTGTCCTTGGCACTAGGCAAGAACTGGGAGCGGGGGAGACATATGAGGCCTCAGAATGCTTAGTTACTACTGAGAGCAGAGAGGGGAGGAGGGAACTTGATTGGCTACCTCTTTTGCTGTGACTGAAGCCTAGGAGAGGGTCAAGAGTGCCATTCGCCACCCTGCACACCATGTGCTTGATCTCATCACTTAAATAAAGAAGTGGCGGCAGAGAGGGCGCATCTGTTTCGAAGCACTTATCTCAGCTCTGAACCACCTGTCAGTTCTTTGTTCAGTGGTGCGGGGTGAGACTCAGCAAAATGCGATCCACGAGGCTCCTTTGAGAGCAGGCGCCCTGTCAGTTTCTGCCAACAGTGGGCACTAGAGGGAAACTAAAACTAAACTGCAAGGTGGGAGGAGGGCTGTTCCTGGCAGCGTGACCCCAGCAAAGGCCCTTTGCCCAGGAGTTATCATTGTGGAACAGGAAGTGAACCTGCCCGATCTCAAGTTCTGATTGAGCACAGTCTTAGATGATACACAACGAGGACCTCCTCCTAGGATGAGGCCATCAGTGGCTCTCAGTTTCACTCTCTGACTTGCCACAATATGGGCGCGTGAAGTCTTCGTCATAACTTAAATCTCATCTACTTCCAAGAAGGATTTTCAGTAACCTACAACAGCATTGTACGCAATTTAAAACTTAAAGTCAGAAACAGAGATCTGAACCCAGAGGTGAAGGAGGAGGGGGGAGTGGGTAGATAATCTACTCTGATCCTGAGTCCAAACGGGTATTATCTCCGAGTACCAAATAAATCCTGCTTCCCAACAGCCAAGGTAAAAAGGGAAACATAATCGCTTATGTAATGCTCACTGGTGATTAGGACAAGGGATCATTTTAACGAGAGAAAATTTTCCATGACACTAAATAGAGAAATTTAATTAAGTGAGACTTTAAATAAGAAATATTGAATAACAAAACGGATAGTATCTTCGGTGGTAGCTCTTCAGAAGTTATAAGAACTCATTACGTGGCTTCTTATTACTTGATCAAATAGAGCTAGGCCTTTGCTTTGTACCACCAGATTGGAAAATTATCTGCCAAACCATCAAAGATGGCAGTCAGAGCTTGATAGCTTGTTCAGAGCTTTGTCAGGCCAGGAAGGGGAGTAACACAATTTCTCAAGACCATTTCGGAATATAAATTTTTTTTTTTTATTGCTTCAAAGAAAGACAAGAACATGGCTGAGCAAGGAAAGAGGACAGCATGCCTGGAAGATGGCTGACAGAAATACTGGAAATACAGGACCGAGAGCCATTGCCCAGATCTGCCAGTCCTCAAAGCGGTCCTCCTCCTGGGGGCGTCTGAGCTGCCCACCTGATCCATCCCTCCGGTTACTTCCATCTACCTCCTCCACTGCTCAGACCAGCACTTTTCTGGAAGCAAGGGTCTTTCTTCCCTCTCTGCCTGCTGCCAGAGCCACTGCGGGTCATGGCAAAACAGGACACATTGCCAAGAGCAGTGATCAAAGAGGTGAAGGGATAAAAGAAAAAAAAATCATAATCCAAAGACCTGAACCCGAGGCGGGATACACAGAAGTTAAGAATTTAGAATTAGAAGAGCTAGGCTCAAACCCCAGTTCCCACACTTAACCATTTGTGAGCTGGCAGGCAAGTTATTTCACCTCTCTGAACTTCCCTTTCTTGTTTCTGTGAAAGGTGGCACGTGGGAAGGAATTACTGAAACCAAGTTGGAAAAGTCCCCTAGGAAGGGCTTGCACACTAGCTGTGACAGTGAGGACTAGGAGGGGGATGTTGATGGATGATGGTGACACTGTGTACGCCGGGATGATGCCGTTATCACTCATCACAGACACAGGTTATGCTACAGTAAGAAACCACCAAAATCTCCATGGCTTCACACTGCCAAGTTTATGTCTCATTCAAGCCATGTGCTCACTTAGGGTCCCAGACTGGCAGAGGCTTCACTTCCACGTGTGCTTCTGTGGTCGTCACATGCCCCAGTCAGAGCTTTTCTCACTCATATTGCATTGGTTCAGGGGCTGCAAACTACAGCCCTTGGGCCAGCTGTGTGTTCTTGTCCATCAAGTTTCACTGGAACACCTGCTGCTGTGCACACCCTCTGCTTCCGCACCATGAGAGCAGAGCTGAGCAGGCATGGCAGTGACTGCAGGACCCAGGAGCTGAAAATACATATTCACTATCTGCTCCTTCCAGAGGAAGCTCACCGACCCCAGCACAGGTCTCGGCAAGTTACTCAGCCACACCTAACTATGAAGCAGGAAAGCATAAACCTGCTACGGTCCCAGAAAACAGAACTAGAACTTCTTGGAGGACAGCTGCTGCTGCTGCTGCTGCTAAGTCGCTTCAGTCGTGTCCGACTCTGTGCGACCCCATAGACGGCAGCCCACCAGGCTCCGTCGTCCCTGGGATTCTCCAGGCAAGAATACTGGAGTGGGTTGCCGTTTCCTTCTCCAGTGCATGAAAGTGAAAAGTGAAAGTGAAGTCGCTCAGTCGTGTCCGACTCTTAGCGACCCCATGGACTGTAGCCTACCAGGCTCCTCCGTCCATGGGATTTTCCAGGCAAGAGTACTGGAGTGGGATGCCATTGCCTTCTCCGTGGAGGACAGCACTAACGTCTATCATAGTGATTCATACCAGGCCACCAACAGGGCAGCATTTCTGAAATGGCTGCAAGCTTTCTCCAGGAGCAGGCATGGATTTGAATGGGAACAAATACTGCTGAGCTAATCTCACTGGAGCACTATTCCATCAGGTGACATCCCTGCTCAGGAAACTTGACTGGATCCCTAATATATAAAATTCCAACCCCTCTGTCTGACACTCAAGACTTTCAAAAATCTGGTGCATATATATATATATATATATATGCATCCTCCCAGGAGCCCTCTCTTGGCTCCTCTCTGTACACCAAGACCAAGGTTGGGCTGGTCCTGGGGGAAGGGGGTGTCCCCAGGTGCTCACCTCGTGGTTAAAAACCTAGTCCTGCCATCTGTCCAGAGGCAGACAGATCTGGGTCTCAACTTTGGTTCCTTCTCTTCTTGGCTGTGTGACTTTAGCTAAGTCACTAAGCCTCCCTGAGCCTCAGTCTCCTCATTCTAGAAAGTGCCGACCTTATGGGGTTGAGAGCAGCTGAGCTGAAGCGTTGATTTGTGCATGGTGTCTGGCATGTAGTAAGAGCTCCATACAAGGTAATGGCCATGGTAATAATGTCAGAAAGTAATTACCATCCTCCTCCTTAATGGGGAGCGTGTTCAGCAATTTCAAACTCTGTCTCTTCCCATATCATCTGTCACAGACCTTCAAATCCCTTACCTATTTAACCCGAGTACTTAACCCAGACTGGGTCAGGTCTGAGTCACTGGTAGGGCAAAGCCCCCACTCTGGGCCCTCTATCCTTGAGACAAGCTGCTCCCAAAAGGCCAAGGCAAAACTTGGTGACCAGGAAAGTCTTCGCAGCCAAAGCAAAATATTCCACAGGCCTTTCCCTGGTACCTCTAAAATATATCTGTTCCCAACTTAGCAAAACATAACAGTGGATAAGGCCTTCTAGGGCAAGACAGAAAGCAGAAGTTAAAAATAGAAATTAGGAAAGGGCTGCTTTATTTACAGGCTTCAGTCTCTTCCTCAGATCTATTATCCTCCACCCTCTGTGTGTTCTCACGTGTGTCTATAAAACTCCTGCAGATCTGGCAGGAGTCAGATTTGGGGATTGTTTCTCTAATAGAGTAACTGAGCTTGTATCTTATGAATTAGGGGATATTTTACAAACATCAACAGCCATAACCATGTAAAGTGATGCCTCATTTATCCAGCATGATCAGGGCCCTGGGTATGTTACAAATCGCCTTAACAAATAAAATGATGATTTATCACTCTCAGCATCAAAACGAACATTTACCCCTTTGCTGGAAGTTCTAAAGTTTGTCACATACTTTCCAGCCTCTTTAAACAAAGCATGCTAAAAATCATTGAATCATCTCAATCATTCAGGGTCATCATTACAAGCATCAACCATTCCAGTGGGCTTTTAAAACAATAACACTATTCAAGAACTACTGAGGTATGGGGCTATTCTGGGTTTGTTTCTACCCCCAAAGATTCCAGAATTTAGAAGTTCTTTTGTCTGATTTTATATGTATATGCCTCTTCCTTCACTTTCAGCAGTCGCTTCTTGCTGCTTTGAGGACGCCAGCCACAAATTCTTTCTAATGTGCCTTTTCTAATCTTCTATGAAGCTGGAAAGTAAATCAAGCTTATTAGAACTCCACGCAAAGCAAGAGCAAATAAGCTTAAGTAAGGGCCGACCGAAAGGACTCATTTCTGAGTAAAGAACTGAACGTTAGTACAAGGTCTTGGTGACATCTATCTTGTTTCATAGATAGATGTTTAATAGAAGTCTGATCCAAACTTCCATGGAGGAATACAGCTCATTCATTCCTCACCAGTGTAACAAGTGCAAGTGTTAAGAAAAAGTTTTAATAATCAAGAATAAAGAAAGAAAGAAGGAAAGGAGGAAGGAAGAAAGAAAAGAAAGGAAGGAAAGGCAAGTGGGGTGAGGGAGAAAAGGGGAGAGAGAGAAGAAGTGAGAGCGAGGGGAAGGAAGGAAGCAAGGGAGGGAGGGGAAGGAACAGTGATCAGGCACAGTGTCCCGTGAGCCGGGCAGTGAGTGCTCCAGGACCTGTGCATGTATGAGCTAGTTTCCCTGCAACAGGCCTACGAAGGGGATCCTATTATTATACCCATATTCCCGGTATGGACTCTGAGGCACAGCAAAGATAAGACTAAACACAAGAGCCTGGGGGTGGAAGACTGGGTTCTGGGAGGCGTGACAGTGTGCCATCTGCTGGTGCGGGCTCCTACCAGAACCCTCAGGATGCTGCGGGGTGGAGCAGGAAGACGTGGAGGGCAGGGCACCTGCAGGAACTAGTGGGTGGCTGTCTAGTGCAAAGGTCTCCTCTTTGTGGTCACAGAGAGGAGGAGATGTCGGTGTCCGGGCTTAGAGGTCCCTGATGCAGCTGCATTTACTAAGGGGGACAAAGGAGACGTAGGAAACAACAGTCCATTAACTGCAAAGCTTGGGGCGGCTGATGACTCCTTGCCTGGCTCAGCGTCACGTCCAATACCAGCACCAGAGGGGTGAGGGGTGGGTCTGAGCTTGCTGTCACCTGTGGGGACTGACCCCTCTGTTGATTGCCCAAACTGTCTGCAAGACTCTTCTGGTAACTCAGTAGACGGCATACCGACTCGATGGACGTGAGTTTGAGCAAGCTTCAGGAGATGGTGAAGGACAGGGAAGCCTGGCGTGCTGCAGTCCATGGGGTCGCAAAGAGTCGGACATGACTGAGTGACTGAACTGAACTGAACTGAAGGGCCCCTCTCCACCACCTCTCTAACAGCTAGTACGATACAACTGAAGCAAGTCTTTGGTGAAATTCAGCTGACCGGTTAACATTTCTTAGCCAGACTGAAAACACAGCCACATGGATGGTGCCGACAGCTCAGGAAAGGCCCCAGCTTGGCCCTCTGACACCTCATGAGGCCAGCACTTTGTTTCTCAGGAGGCTGTTTCAAACACAGGCAGCTGGGGTCCTCCATGAAGCAAGGATCTCAGGACCCTCAGGGTACCCAACTCCTGGGCCCGAGGATTCAACCTTCCTCATGCAGGAGGCATGACCTCGACAATCTTTCCAACCGATCACCAATCTTGAACACCGTTCAGTATCCCCATGAAGAATCATTTCTCAAATATCCTATGCTAATTAGCCCCCAAGTATAGACACCAGGTATGCTTGGGATGCCGGGTAACTATTTCTAGAATGCTGGTTCCTGATTAGGGTATCTTGAATATTACGCACTTAGCCCAGGCAGGTGGACTGGAGTTAAATTGTGTCCACACTCCTGCTGCAACTTTTATATGGAAGTATTTGAGAGTAAGCTATCACACAGACACTCCTATGCACCAGCCTCTGGGGGTAGGGTGGGGGCATCCTACAGCAGAGATCAGGAGGGAGCATGTTCCGGGTAAGGAAGCCCCAGAGCTGGGGCTTGGAGGTGGCAGAGTTCAAATGGGTTCAGGGAATTCTAAGTTATACTCAGTGGGGTCCACAGGCTGCTCAATAAACTGGGGAGGGGATGTACCAAGGGAAGAAGAGGTTGAGGGGTGTTACGGTCATATAAGTTCAGCAGTTGTTTTTAGTCTTTATACAGGATCATTGGGAACTATACTGTATGGGACCAGGGCTCCCTGCTGGCTCAGATGGTCAAGAATCTGCCTGCAATGCAGGAGACTTGGGTTTGTTCCCTGGGTCGGAAAGATCCCCTGGAGAAGGGAATGGCTACCCACTCCAGCATTCTTGCCTGGAGAATCCCATGGACAGAGGAGCCTGGTGGGCTACAGTCCATGGGGTTTCAAAGAGTTGGACACGACTGAGTGACTAATGCTTTCTTTCATAATCTATGTGAACTCACTGAGAAGGTCTGTGGTATTTTTTAAGTTACTTAGTCTATGGAACCATTTTTCTACAGAGCATCTTAAGGGACTATATTCCAAGGAAGATAATGTAAGAAACACGGTATAAAAACACAGGGGCTAGAGCTGAATCATACCAGTTGGGAAATACTCGGCTTGCTGGTTGGAGACAAAAAAGAAATTTACTTACTGGGCTAAGGTTTAAGATACCAAAATGGCTCTTTTCCTGAGGATGGAGGGAAAACAAACTTGGTGTGTCCATGGAGATGGAGAGAAATTTCCTCGTAAACCCCTCACAGTGAACTGCTGTGGAGGCAGCAGGCAAGACCAAGGAAGATGAGTAGAGTGGAGAAGTGCCTGGTGACCAAGTAACTATAGAAAAAGGTGAGAAACAATAGTCCTGGGCTTGAATTCCAGGAAAAGACCCTGAGGCTGGGAAAGATTGAAGGCAGGAGGAGAAGGGGAAGACAGAGGATGAGATGGTTGGATGGCATCACCGACTCAATGGACATGAGTTTGAGCAAACCCCAACTTGGTGTTGGTGATGGACAGGGAAGCCTGGCGTGCTGCAGTCCATGGGGTCGCAAAGAATCGGACACAACTGAGTGACTGAACTGACCTGAATTCCTATAGGTGTCAACTTGCAGAGCCTTGATGAATAAAAGTTAATGCCATGAAAGAGCAAACAGGATCTCCAAGAAATCATGGGGGAAGCCCAAGGGTAGACACTAGCGAAGGGTGTGTCCTACTCCAAAGACAGAGAGGCTGAAAGTAACCCTGCCTCCAGGACAACAGCTCTGTGGACATCTGCCCACAAGAGGGTGGCCTGAAGAAAGGGAGAGAAGGGATGCCACGTGGAAGGGCAGAAGGGACTGAGAGCAAACAACTTTTGGAGGAGAGAGCTGCAGGGATTTCAGAGGAGGTGACGAATCGAGATTACTTCACAATGCCAGCTCCACGCTACAGGCACACTAGCACAGAACAGATGGGTCCACTCCACCGCAACTATTTTATTTCATAGCATCAAACATGAACAGTGTCAAGTTTGAACTATCATGTAATGAAAAAGTTTATGAAAAAAAAAAACCGATTAGGAACAAAAACTACATATTCTTTAAAAATTTCTAACTGGTATGAAATGACTTTCCCAAAGTGAACTAATGTTTCTTGTTCAATCATAATCTCCTTTTCCAAAGAGGACCTGTGTCATTAAAATCAATCAGGAAAAAATATCTATGGATAATTCTGCATGATCCATAAATACACGATGTATTTAGGATACATTATTATATATTATTCAGGATGCCTTTGGCTGCAAGTAATGATAAACTTATCTCAAAGTGGTTTAAACAGTAAGCACATTTGTTGTTTCACAAAACCTAAAGCCACAGCATGGCACAGACCCCAGCCTTTGCTTGAGATTCTTCCGGCTTCGTGCTCCCACTGGAGCAGGGAGGAGGCTCCCACAGATCTGATCTTCATAGTTACAAACACAGATGTCCATAGGCAGAGGGACCAACTCACATCCCCCTGTAGCTTTTTTTTTTCAGTTGGAGGAAATTTTTATCAGAAGCTCCCAGCAAGCTCTCTCACAGCCTATTTGGGGTCATGTGTACATCCTAAGCTGATCACAAGCCAGAAAGATGAATGCCCTTAAACAAATCAGATCCACTCTTGGAGCCAAGGATTGGTCAGTTACTCCTCAGATGCCTGGTTGAGGATGGGGAGAGGGTACCTGAATAAACTGGGATTCTATTGGGTAGAAGGCAAGGCATAAATGGGTGTGGGGTAGACACTCAACAACATCGACTACAAAGGCCAGAAGCCAGTTACTACAGGAGACAAAGCTATAAGTCACAGAATACACCTTTAAAACATTCAGGGTATGATTGAGGAAACACACAGATGCATATATATAGAAAATAATTATAATATACAAGGTGATATATTTAAGTACCAAATACAATACCTTCTACTGGACAGAATCCAAGACAGATTCATCCTAAACCAAACTGTGTTCTATTAGAAACCAAGTCATAAAGAGACTGGGTTTTGTTGAGAGTGAAGATATTATATAATTAATGTCATAATCGGCTTTGCACTCCTTAGAAAAAGGTGCTCCATTTTGAGTTTGTAATATAATAAATAGATTAAAATCCAAGACTATTTTCATGAGTATATTTTTTGAAATGACTTAGGATAATGCTTCACAGGAAAGCAGAAAATAACAAGTAAAATATCTGCAGAGAGTTATTCATGCTGAGACTCTGTAGATAAGCCCTTTAGAAACACACTCATAGACACAGACTTCCTTGACATACATCTCGGCTTAGAAGTGAAGACAGATGGGTTCTTAGAAAAATTGTTCTATGTACAGATCAGTGAAATGAGAATTAGCGAGACTCTGCTATAATGGCTAATTAGGATTAATTAGCTCATGTTCTTAAAGCACAGAGCAAGGATGAAATGTAGTACAAGGTTGGATCGTACTGTGGTAGAGAGGCTGAATATTAATTCTGTCCAACAAACCTTCACCCAATAGGGAGACTGGGACTGATACATATACATTATTGATAACTATGTAAAATAGATAACTAATAAGAACCTGCTATATTGCACAGGAAACTCTATTCAGTGTTCTGTGGCGACCAAAATGGGAAGGAAATCCAAAAAAGAGGGGATATACGTATTGTTGTTGTTGTTCAGTACCTCAGTTGTGTCCAACTCTTTGCGACCCCATGGACTGCAGCACGCCAGGCCTCCCTGTCTGTCACCAACTCCCGGAGTTTACTCAAACTCATGTCCATCAAGTCGATGATACCATCCAACTCTCTCATCCTCTGTTGCCCCCTTCTTCTCTTGCCCTCAATCTTTCCCAGCATCATGGTCTTTTCAAATGAGTCAGCTCTTTGCATCAGGTGGCCAAAGTATTGTAGCTTCAGCATCAATCCTTCCAATGAATATTCAGGGTTGATTTCCTTTAGAATTGACAGGTTTGATCTCCTTGCTGTCCAAGGGACTCTCAAGAGTCTTCTCCAACACCACAGTTCAAAAGCATCAATTCTTTGATGCTCAGCCTTCTTTACGGTCCAACTCTCACATCCATATATGACTACTGGAAAAACCATAGCTTTGACTAGACCTTTGTTGGCAAAGTAATGTCTCTGCTTTTTAATATGCTGTCTAGGTTTGTCATAGCTTTTCTTCCAAGGAGCAAGCGTCTTTTAATTTCATGGCTGCCATCACTATCTGCAGTGATTTTGGAGCCCAAGAAAATAAAGTCTGTCACTGTTTTCATTGTTTCCCCATCTATTTGCCATGAAGTGATATATGTATACATATAGCTGATTCACTTTGCTGCACAGTGGAAACTAATACAACATTATAAAGCAACTTATACTCCAAAATTTTTTTAAAAAACAAACAAAAAATTCACCCAAATAATATGTGTAGATACTCTGCTGCAGGAGGTAACTCTTACAGTGTGCTAGACTGAATGGCCCACTTCCAAAGAAGAGCGTATACAAAGGGGAAAAGAGTAGCTTTCTATGGCAGAAGAAACCATGGGAAACACCTCCTCAATCAAGATTAACATCATCAGTGCTCTCTGTGAATGTCCTGCACCTCAAAATGATGTGACAAGAAGGTCACTTCACCTCTGTAGTGTTCTTTCCAAAAACCTATAACCCTAGACTGATCATGAGAAGAACGTCAGATAAACCCAGACTGGGGGACAGGCTACTGAACCAGTCCCCTCAAGACTGCCAAGGTCATGAACAAACATGAGATGATGGAAAAGTTATCACAGACCAGGGGAGACTGGAAAGACATAACAACTAAGTGTGATGCCTTACTCTAGACTGGCTGCTGGAACAAGAGAGGACATTAATGGAAAAGCTGGTGGAATCCAAATAAAGTGGGGCATTTAGTTAAAAAAAAAAAAGAAGAGAGCTCAGGGCATGAATGATGAAGATAAAGGTGTGCATAAACTTTTAACACAAAGACCATCCATAAATTGAGAACACAGCAACCGTAGTTTATTTATGTCTCTTTCAAAAAATAAGGGTAATTTTTTTTTTTGGTCCTGTCTTAGAAGTCCAGGAAAGGATTTTTTTTTCTTGGCTAGGCCATTCTTCATTGTAGAAAGGAAACTCAGGAATCGTTTAATGTGTGAAAAAGCAGAGACTCGGACAAATCAAGATGAACCAGTAAGAAGACCAGTAGTGTTAGTTAGTGAATAAAACAGAGGGGCACGATTCCCTTGAGATTCTTCTCCTCGTGTAAGGGATCTGACCAAGTTGTAAATTCCTGGAACGCAGGGGCTATTTCTTACTCATTTTTATAACCTTCACAGTGCTTGGCATCCAGTAGATATTTAATATTAAAGTCAGTTGACTTGATTTAGATCAAGTTTCAGAGTCTAACACTTCTCAGGGTTTTGGCTGTGAGGGGAGGGAGTCTTAAAAGATGGATGACTAAGGGTGAATTTTCAAATACACAGGGGCTGAAAAAGTTGTTTTACAGCCCCAAGCCCAACTATTGTATTGTTTTGGTTTTCCATTAGCTCAGCGGCTTCAAGGAGCCATAGTGATGGCTTTGACAGACCAGGCTCCCCAATGTCACACTGCTTTCATCCATTTTTCAGACCTATAACGACTTCATATCTCACTTACCCTTTACCTATAATCTTGAGATAGAGACACCACATTAATCCCAATTCTCAGTTGAGGACTTTGCAGCCCAGAGAAACTAAGTGTATACACAGAGCTGACCTATGATGAATTCCCAAGGAAAACTGACGTATGCCTTCTTTATCAAGCATACACACTAGGCCAGCAGGCCCCAACCTTTTTGGCACCCAGGGATCAGTTTCGTGGAAGAAAATTTTTCCACAAATCAGGGTGGCGGAGGGTGATTTAGGGTTGATTCTCATAAGGAGCGTGCTACCTAGATCAGATCCCTTGCACTCACAGTTCACAGTAGGCTTGCACCCTTATGAGAATCTAATGTCACTGCTGGTCAGACAGGAGGCGGAGTTCAGGCGGTAATGCAAGTGATGGGGAGTGGCTGTAAATACAGATGAAGCTTCACTCACTCGCCAGCCTCTCACATTCTGCTGTGAAGCCCAGTTCCTAACAGACACGGACCTGAACCGGTCCTGCACTGGGCTATGGCCTGGAGGTTGGGGAGCCCTGCCTACACATCTCTCCCAAACACATCACCCTGTGTCCTGTGGGTGCCTTCGGGCCCAACACATTCTCATGTCTTCTTTCTGACTGAGTTTAAGGCCAATTCGACATAGCCTATTAAGAAAGCAGATCATTAAAAGGTCTAAATAAGACTTGTATCTCACCACCTGGAATTTTCTAGGTAATTCAATGCTTCTTTTGGCATGAAAACCCAGAAACCTATGCTTTCATCTAGCAGGACTCCCTGGGACCACTGGTCTAGAAGGAAAATGAGCAGGACAGAGTCATGATTTAGCACAGGTGAGTGTCCTCCAAGACTGGCTGTGAGTTGTGGACAGCAGTGTTCCCAGCTGGTAAGATCAAATCCGCCTCTGCAACAAGCTGTTTTCAGCCTATGACAGCCCTTTCCAAGGGATGCTTCCTCTGGGTCTGTGACCATACAAAGTGCTTGGTAAATATTAGTACACAAACATTCCAATCTGGTCCAGAAGACCTCTGCTCCCTGGATCAAAATACGCTTTTTTGAGGATGAGTGGGAATTGACTTAGAGGTGGAAATGAGGAAACTTTTGGGGGTAACAGGAATACCCTGCATCTTGATTGTGGTGATGGTTATACGGATGGACATAGTCATTAAACTGGGCTTAATGATCCGTGGGTCAGGAAGATCCCCTGGAGAAGAGCATGGCAACCCACTCCAGTATTCTTGCCTGGAAAACCCCATGGACAGAGGTGCCTAGAAGGCTACAGTCCATAGAGTCGCAAAGAGTCGGACACAATTGAAGTGACTTAGCACAGTCATTAAACTAACACTTAATACCTGTGTAAAATATACCTAAATGTTAAAATGTAATAGTAATGACATCTGAAATTGAACATGTTAAGATTTACTCTAAACTGGGACGAGTGCTTTGGGGCTATTATTCCATGGATGTGTGTGCATGCTCAGTTGCTCAGTTGTGTCCAACTCTTTGCCATTCTATTTCTATTAACGTGGCTTGAGTTTGATTTCACTTTAATGTTTTTGTAAGCAGCGTCATCACACTCTTGCCGTTTATGGAATTTGTGGCTAATGATAACTGCCAAGACTTTCTTCCTTTCAGGCACGAGTGCTACCCGGCAGTGTGTCCCGATCTGACTTTATGTAATTGATGTCTATTTGGTTAGATATGTAGAAAGCAGCATGCACCTTCAGGGCTAATTGATGGTATTTAAGGAATTCTTTGAACTTGGGTGTGTGGAGTAAGACTTCGAAGGCTGGGCTTGGAATAAGGTCTGGAGGTGGCAAGGGACATTTTCCCTCACTGTGTTCAGCTGCTCCTTCACAGACAGGTTCTCCCACAAGAGTCATGTAAGGAATTCAAACCAGGGGTCAGGCAGAGTGCTCTTAGCCCAGGAGCTAAGAGCAGAGTTTGGGGCATCAGAGCTACCAGGATGTGAATTCCAGCTCCATCCCTTACTGATCACGAGACCTTGGACCAGAAGTTGTTTATTCCCACTGTGTCTCAGATCACCTCATCCCATGAAATGGGCATAATAGTAACATTTCTCCCAGAGAGGGGCTTCCCTGGCAGCTCAGACAGTAATGAATCCACCTGCAATGCAGGAGACTCAGGTTCAGTCCTCGGGTCGGGAGAAGGGAATGGCTACCCACTCCAGTATTCTTGCCTGGATAATTCCACGGACAGAGGTGCCTGGCGGGCTACAGTCCTTGGGGTCACACAGAGTTGGACATGACTGAGGGACTAACACTTTCACTTTCTCCCACAGAGTTGTTCTTAGAGTTAAATTGACAAATGTGTGTAAAGCCCCAGAGAGTGCCCAGCAGTCAGCACGACCTCATTTTAAGTTATCGTTATGATTTACAGCATTACTCCATCTTCTGAAATATCTCCTTTGTTTATCTAAGTTCTATTTACTCCTTCAAGGGCTACCTGTAGATCCACTTAGATAAACAAAAAAGGCATTTCAGAAAGGAGCACTGCTTGGTAGTGATTCATGCATAAAAGAAAGAGAGACTTGGCAGTTTTCATTAGCCACAAATTCCATAAATGGCAAGAGTATAATGAAGTTGCTGCTTAAAAAGAAAAAAGTATATGCAATCTCAGGCCACATTAATAGAAGTAGAAAGTTTAAATCATGGAAATAAAAGCACTTGCTACTCTTTAAATCATTAGCATATTCAATTTCAGATAGCATTATTGTTCTTAAATGTTTAGATAGAATTTATACAGCTCTTAAGTATATAACAAGTTGTCATGACTATGTCCACCTATATAACCATCACCCCAAGCAAGAAACAGAATGTTTCTGTCCCCTTAGAAAATTTCCTCTGAGCCCCTTCCAGTCAATTCCCACCCACTCCTGATAAAGGCAAACACTGTTCTAATTTCTATCACAGATTATTAGTTTTACCTGTTCCTGAACTTCACACCAATAATTTAGGAAGTAGTCTTTTTTTCCTGGCTTTTCCCTCCACTCACAATTTTGTTTTTGAGATTCTGTTGTGTGTATCAGTATTTCACTCTTTCTTATTGCTGAGTATTATTCCCTTTTCCATGATCATAACACAATTTATTCATTCATTCCCTGTTGATGAGTTCTCGGGTTGATTCCAGTTTGGGACTATTATGAATAAAGCTACTACAAACATTCTCATATAAGTCTTTTTATAGACATATGTTTTCATTTCTCCTGTGTAAAGATCTATTGATAAGAGTGAAATAGTTGGGCCATAGATGTATTTTGACTTTATAAGAACTTACAAACAGTTCTCCAAGTTGACTATGTAATTTAACACATCCAGCAGTATTGTACAAACATCTTAGTTGCTCCATTTTCTTCCCAACATTTGATATTCCCAGCTTTTCTGATTTTTGTTATTCTAGCAATCATGAATAGCATCTCATTTAATTTGCATTTCCCTTATGACAAATGATGCAAGCTCTTCACTGTGTTTTGCATATCTTCTTCTGTTCAAGACTTTCACGCATGTTTTTCATTGGGTTATTTGTCTCCTTATTATTGACTTGTAGGAGTTGTTTATTACACTTTAACTAAGTCTTATTTATATGGGCTTCCTAGGTGGCGCAGTGATTGCCTGCTAATGCAGGCAATGCAGGAAACATGGGTTTGACGCCCTGGGCCAGGAATATCCCCTGGAAAAGGAAATGGCAACTCTCTGCAGTATCCTTACCTGGAAAAGCCCATGGCCAGAGGTCGCAAAGAGTCAGACATGATGGAACGACTAAGCATGCACGCACTTATTTATACGTGTTGTAAATAGTTCTTCCCAGTCATAAGATAGTCTGTTCATTTTATTAATAATATTTCTTCAGGAACAAAAATAGCCAATTTTGATGAAGTCCGATATATCCTTTTTTCCCTTTTATAGTTAATGTTTCTTGTGTCTCAGTCTCTGACTAATCACAATTCTTAATCTCCTGCATTGTCTTCTTGAAGTTTTATGTCTAGCTTTCACATTAAGTCTATGATCTAACATTAGTTTCAATGTGTACAGTGGAGTGGGGGGGTCAAGGTTCATTTTATTTAGAGACAGATACCCATTTTTTTCTGGGCTTCCCCAATGGCTCAGTGGGTAAAGGATCCAGCTGCAAGGCAGGATACACAGGAGACACGGTTTGATCCCTGGGTGGGGAAGATCCCCTGGAGAAGGAAATGGCAACCCACTCCACTATTCTTGCCTGGGAAATCTCATGGACAGAGGAGCCTGGCGGACTACAGTCCAAAGGGTCACAAAGAGTCAGACACAACTGAGTAGCTAAGCACACGCACACACACCCATTTTTTCCAACACCATCTGTTAAACAGCCGTTTTTGACGACTTTGCCTCTTTGTAAAAAAAATGAATTAATTGTAGATATGTGAGTCTATTTCTAGACTCTGTTCTGCTTCATTGATCTATATGTTTTTCCTATGTCAGAATTACACTATCTTTGATACTATAGCTTTATAGTAAATCTTGAATCAAATGGAGTCCTCCAGCTTTGTCCTTCTTTTTCACTATTGCTTAGCGTTTTCATATAAATTTAGATTGGCCTATCAGTTTCTTCAAATGAGCCAGCTAAGGTTTTGATTGAGATTGTCTGATTCTACAGATCAATTTTAGAGGAATGAATACAGATGTCATTGTTATCGTTAGATAGTTAAACAAAGTAACATATCTTTTATGGAGCTCACACTGGGAGTCCTACCCTTGCTTATCATTACAATGACCCAGGAAGCTTATTTAGTCTTATTTCACAAATGAAGGGCCCTTTGCTGAGAAAAACTGATAAAATATCTGCTCAAGTTTATATAGCTAGTAAGTAAGGAGGCTGAGATTTCAGCTTAAGTAAGTCTGATCTTAAATCTCAGGTGCTTTTCACCAATCTATTGCAAACTGCATGCAACCAGAGGACGTACCAAGAGCACGCAAATCATATGAAAGTCAAACCATCTCTCCAGAGTTTAACCACATGCTCAAAAATCTCCATGAAATCAGGAATGCAGGGCCAGGAGGGGGTCAACTGTCAGAAGCACATGAGCTCGGAGCCAAGCGCTGCCTTTTACTTGCTGTGCCACCTTGAGTGATCCACCTGATCTTTCTGAGCCTCCTTTCTCCTCTGTTAGGGAAAAATGATGACCGTAAGACCTCTCACCTGTGCTTTATGCTTCTGATGCATCAAACAGATGCTGCAAACAGGGCAAGAAAACTGCCTTGCAAACCATAAAAGCACTAAACAAATAGAAGGCGTGTTTAATGAGGGTGCCCCTTGGCCACACGAGATGAGTAAACTAGCAACGATGCATGTTCCAGAGTAACCACATTCTGTGCTGTCACCTAGGTCAGAATGTTACAACTTCACCCATTTCACTGGTCTTCAGTTTTACTGGGTGTTAAGAGAAACATCTTAAGCCAACATGGCCAAATATAGCTGTTGGGAGCCTCCACAAAAGGTGGGATTAAGACAAGGATGTAGAATCAAAAGGTGGGAAAAGCCTTGGTTCCAGTTTTTGTGGTATTATTAATAAGTTGTGGGATTCTCTCTATAACTCTAGTTCCACTGAAGAGGGCTGCTGTGAGATACAGTCACGCATGAGAAACAATTTACTAAGTTACCGATACAATGGAGGATATTATTATGAGGATATAACTGATTCCTCTATGAAGAACCAGAGACACCTTTTCCTATATGCTCAACCAAATCCAAAGCTGGCAGAGGTCAAGCCTATTACTGTGCCAATAAGCGTTTTCACTTTAAAGAATAAGATGTCAATCAAGAAAAAAGCCCTTATTTCAACTTCTAGCATCAAGAAGAACAGGTTCGTTAAAAGCACAAAACAAAGCTAGGGGTGGGATGTGGGGGGTGGGTAGGATGAATTGGGAGATTGGGATTGACAAACATACTCTATTGATACTATTCCCAGGTGGTGCCAGCGGTAAAGAATCCACCTGCCAATGCAGGAGACACAAGAGACGTGGGTTCCATCCCTGGGTCGGGAAGATCCCCTGGAGTAGGAAATGGCAACCCACTCCAGTATCCTTGCCTGGAGAATTCCATGGACAGGGGCGTCTAGTGGGCTACAGCCCAGGGGGTCGCAAAGAGCTGGACATGACTGTGTGCACACACACACATAAAATAGATAACACATGAGAACCGACCGCATAGCACAGGGAAATACTCAATGCTCTGTGGGGACCTAAATTGGAAGGAAATTCAAAAAAGAAGGGATATATGTATACACAGCTGATTCACTTTGCTGTACAGCAGAAGCTAGCACAACACTGTAAAGCAACTATACTCCAATAAAAAATAATTAAAAATAAAATAAAAAGCACAAAATATACACTGTGTGGTCACTTCCCTGCACATGTTACTGGTTTGTCAAGGAAAGGGACCGATCTTCCCTGGGCGCCTACTCAGTGCTGAGCTTCATGCTTCAGGGGGCTATTTAATTATCACCCAAACAGAACAGCTTTGAGAGTAAAAGGAAACATAACTACATAATGATTACGTGAGGATAAGAAACTATACTGAGACTATCGCTGGTCAACCAGAATGCATGGTCCCCCCATCTCTGCACAGCTCATAACATAGTCTTGAACAACTCAAAGGACAATAGGATCACTAACCCACACTAGCCTTTTCACATATGGCATAACATTATTATTCCACTCCAGTGATATACCTATGTTTATCTTTCAGCTCTAATTTTAGCACACCAGAAAAGCCCATTCGTTGCTATCGAGAAAGTTTCCTCTTGAATCTGCATGTGGGGCTCTGAGCTGGCTGGTGGCTCCACAGGGTTGCCAATGGGCCCTCACCTGTCCACCACCTGGGCAGTGAAGATCCGAGTGGGCACTGTGGAAGCGCTTCAGCCCCTGATGAGCACCCTGCCCTTATTCCTGTCCTATGTGATGCTCAGGTCCGTGAGGGAATGAATGAGCTCAAACCCCCTCCAAAGAGAAAACCATCATCAGGGCTGGCTAACACATTCCTGCTGGCCCTTTCACTGGCTGCGAAAAGCAAGTTTTTACATCACTAATTGAAATTCAACGTAAAGATGCATATGTTTGCATCTTAACTTTATGACCAAGGCTATTGTGAAGCTCCTAACAAATGTTTTAGTTCAAGAATTCCTCTTTCGTCATGACTGGTCACCATGCCCTGGGCATCAGGGTAGACAGATTATAAACTGGGTATGTGGAATAAAGGAGGAAACACTGAAAAAGGGGACATAAGTCTGGCTTGGCCGCTTCTTGACCAAATTCGTACCAGTATATTGACCAGAGAAGTATTAGTACATTTTTTGTTACCCAAACGTTATTGACTGGAGTGTTTCAATATGCACTTACATAACAAATCATCAGCCACAGGCATTAGTTTCTGCAAAAATCCCCTCCACCCCCACCCAATCAATAATGTGTTAACATCATTGGACTTCTATTTCCTTCTTTCTGCAAGGGAGCAATCTTACTCAGTGTTATCTTAGGGTATTGCCATGAAAATTAAAATGTAATAATGCATCTGAAAGCTCTCTGATAAAAATAAAGAGCTCTACAAATACATTGGCAATGCAAATTTGCAGGTGAGAGGACAACCACACAGAACAATAGAAGCTCCAGCTGGGAATTCTGTTAATTGCCCGTTTGAACTCCAGTATCCTATTCTCTCAATGCAGTTAAGAGCTAACAAAAAAGCTTGCTCAGGAAGTAAGAATGTGGTTGGGTGGATGGACAGAAAGACACTGAAAGAGAGGGATCATTTTCTAGACATAAACAATTGGAGAAGTACATATTTGAGCATATTTGAATTTGAACCATAATTCAAATCCAAATAAAAGGCTTTGGACATACCATTATCATGACATGAAGAGTTCATATTTTCCTACCATCTAACAAGCCAACTTTTAAGGCCATATTTTCAAGCTTTTTCCTCTATTCATAAATATCTATCTGAACTGAGTTTGAGTTAGACGCATAATCTTTTTTTTCTATTATTTTTTTAAATTAATTTATTTTAATTGGAGGCTAATTACTTTACAATATTGTAGTGGTTTTTGCCATACATTGACATGAATCAGCCATGGGTGTACATGTGTTCCCCATTGTGAACTCCCCTCCCACCTCCCTCCCCATCCCATCCCTCATGGTCATCCCACTGCACCAGCCCTGAGCACTCTGTCTCATGCATCAAACCTGGACTGGCGATCTATTTCACATATGGTAATGTACATGTTTCAGTGCTAGAACAGACTTTTGGACTCTGTGGGAGAAGGCGAGGGTGGGATGATTTGAGAGAATAGCATTGAAACATAAAGTAATCTTTAAGACCAAGGCCATGATGCCTGGAGCCACCTGCAGTCCCAGAAAGGAGCCCCTCTGAAAGCCTTGTCTGCCAGACAGAGAGAGGACCCGTGTCCTAGGGCTGTTCCTTCACCTTACCTTCACATTGGGCTGAATTTGTCATTCCTGAATTTTCACAAATGCCTTATGCACACCTGGTGGATTTAACAGACAGTTTTTCTTTGTGCCTACAGATGGTGAGTTTTCCTTAGCAAGTGGACACATGAATGTTATTGTGGTAGACAGAGGCCTAATTTGGCCACCAGCATCTCCTCCCATCATTGTGGTGCATGCCACCCTGTACACCAAGAAGTGGAGTCCATTTCTCCTCCCTGTGAGTCTGGCTTTGCCTTGTGACTAACTCTGACCAGCAGAGGGTGATGGAAATGATGCTCACTCTGGGACTCTGGAGCCTGGGTCTCAAGAGAACCGTCAACTGCTGCTCGCTCCCTCAGGAGCCAGCTTCTCCGTAAGAAGTCCGGCTACCCTGAGACAACCATGTTGTGAGGAAGCCTAAGCCAGACATGGAGAGGGATCCCAACGGAAGATCACAAGGTGTGAGGCACGTGAGGGAAGCCTTCTTGGACCTTCTGGCCCAACCCAACCCAGTCAGCAGCTGAGAGCAGCTAAACGTACTCGTCCCATTCGATGCCACATGAAGCAGAATCATCACCCAGCCAAGCGCTGCCCAAATCACACAATCATGAGAAATAACAATAAGTCACTCTTGTGTGAAGACATCAAGTTTTGGGGTGGGTTTGTTGTGCTGTGTGCTCAGTCGTGTCCAGTTCTTTGCGACCCCATGGACTATACCCCACCAGGCTCCTTTGCCCATGGAATTTTCCAGGCAAGAATACTGCAGTGGGTTGCCATTCCTTCTCCAGGGGATCTTCCCTACCCAGGGATCAAAACTTCATCTCTTGCATCTCCTGCATTAGCCAGCAGAGTCTTTACCACTGCACCACCAGGGAAGCCTACAGGGTAGGTTTGTTAGGATTGCAGTAGAACAGAAACAGCAAGGTCTCTTCATTCTACCACAAAAAAAGAACACTGAGCAATACTGACATAAAAGACATCATCAGCCATGTAGACAGAGAACTGCAAACCCTTCTGTGAAGCAAACAGCTGAAATCTTGTATTCAGCAGCAGTCTTGGGAACTGAAATGTCTTTCATGTGCCCCTTCTTCCCACTTTACTTAATAAACCCTCTTCAGAAGCATCTGCCACCAGCTCTGCTGGTGTAGATTTGGAGGTCTAAGTTCCAGCCCTTACTCTTGCTCTACTGACTTACTCCGAGTCTGGGGCAATGTTTCAGTCTCTACTGCCTGTTTCCCTTCTATAACGTAGAGATGATAACACCTGTTCTATTTACTCTACAGAATTTTTGTTGTAACCAAGTGAGGTAGAGTTTGTTAAATGAGCTTTGAAAGGTATGATGCGAATTTTCTCCCAGCTGTCATTTCATAACTATCTTTTCAAATTGAAAATATTTTAAAAGATATAAAATGAAAGTGTCAGTCACTCAGTTGGGTTTGACTCTTTGCGACCCCATGGACTAGCCCACCAGGCTCCTCTGTACATTGAATTCTCCAGGCAAGAATACTGCAGTGGGTAGCCATTCCCTTCTCCAGGGGATCTTCCCAACCCAGAGATAGAACCTGGGTCTCCTGTAGGGCAGTCAGATTCTTTACCATCTGAGCCACCAGGGTGCATGTCTCAAAAAACCCTGCAATTTAAGGGTGTCACCACCAGGTGGCAATCCCACCCCAAAAGTAAAGACTTAAATGAAAACTGAGCTTCATATTCCCAGGAATATACAGAAGCACTTGCCTGCAGTGACTGTACTGATATGTCTCCTCGTCAATAACTTGTTGTCAGAGTAACTCTAAATTCTGTAACTGGGTACCCAAACCACTTTTCACCCTCAACAGCTCACGGGAGTTCTCTAGAACAGGCTCCAAGTCACCCACCTGAAGAAGTGAGCTCTTAGCAGAGAATGGACTCAGTCATCTCTGCTCATCCCTTTGGTCAGACCCAGTAGCCCTACTTCATGTGGTTTAAAGTACGTTCAAAGGGAGGAACTGAGGCCTCTAGCCAACAGCCACACGTGAACTTGACTCCTCCTTCTCCCACCCAGGGCAAGTCTTCAGATGTCTGTGACCCCAGCCAACATCTTGACTACAACTTCACCAGAGACCCTAAACTAGACGCACTCAGCCAAGCCACTTCCAAATTCCGGACCCATAACAACCATAAGATAATAAATGCTTGCCATTTTCAGCTTTCGAATTGTGGAATCATTTGTTGAACAGCAACAGATAATTAATACATCCTGTTTCCTCACTTTTTAAGTAAAAACACTAGTGCATCTTGGCACATTGAGAAGACCCAGAGTGAATATGCAAACTATGACCCTTATTACTCACAGAGTGAAGGAGGAATAAATGCATCAAGCATTCCTACTGGGCCAGTATAAGGCAAAAGGCCCCATGAGCAGAATAAAAGCACACGCGTTTCGATAACAAGTTGTGAAGTGAAGTGAAGTGAAGTCGTTCAGTCGTGTCCGACTCTTTGCGACTCGGAGCCAAAAGGAACTCAGGCACCTAGATCAAGCATACAGTTAGACAACAGCTGCTGTGTGATGGAAAGCAAGAGGGTGATAGGAAAGAAGTTCAGTAATATGTTTAAGTTCCTGACTTGAAGATTTATTAAGCATCTGACTAGCACATTCAATGTCATTAGAGAATTAAACAATTTGTATTCCAGTGCTGGTCCACTGGGGTTTCCCAGGTGGCACTAGTGGTAAAGAACCTGCCTGCCAATGCAGGAGACATAAGAGATGTGGGTTCAATCCTTGAGCCAGGAAAATCCCTTGGAGAAGCACATGGCAACCCACTCTAGTATTCTCGCCTGGAGAATCCCATGGACAGAGGAGCCTGGAGGGCTATGGGCCATAGGGTGGCAAAGAGTCAGACATGACTGAATCGACTTAGCACGCACTGAGGTCCATTGAGCAGGGCCGACAGTAAACACCATGAAACAGAGAGAGAAAGCACAGCCCCTTCAAACGGCGTAAGTACAGACTTCCAAGATGGCACCCACTATATGGTGAGTTTCCTTCAAAGACAAACAGCAGATGGAATCAGGATAAAAGCAGCTCTGCCTTAACTAGCCAAAAGTCAAGGAAAATCCACTTGGACATTCAGCAAACCTTTTTAGCAGCCCTCTAGCAAGAGAACCCCAGTTGGACATGTCACAAGCAAAAAGCCTGGGGCAGCCCTCACTGAGGCATTCAGGTTGTGCCTCTTTGGACAGCATCCAGTGACCAAAGCAAACACCACCCCAGGGTCACGCCAGTCCTTTCTGCTCTTACTCACGCAATCTGAGGCAGGCTGCCTGCAATTCATTCTGCAGTCATGTCTCACATCTACCGTGTTGGTGTGAAGCAGCAAAGCCACCTTGGCATCGATGACCTGTAAATCTTGATGCCATTACCTCGGAGCACAGACTGCTCACTGACGCGGGTCACCAGTCTGCTTAAGGGGTCCCTGCCTCCCCCAGCCACAGCCCACTCACAGCTTCTGAGAGAGCCCTTCGCTCAGCCGATGGTGAAACCCCACAACCTGTAGGAGGAAGGGGTCAAAGAGGAGAAGGAGCCTCCAACATCCCTGGAAGGCTCTCTGGGTCCTGACAAGACCTGTAGGAATTGATTTCCTCGAGAAGGAGCCTCCAACATCCCTGGAAGGCTCTCTGGGTCCTGACAAGACCTGTAGGAATTGATTTCCTCAAGAGCCACTTGTTGGAGATGGATCAATTATGCTGAGTTGAAGAGCCCTATGAGAGGAAACCACAAATCAAATTTTCATTACCAGATGAAGTATGAAGGACCACAAGCAGAATCCACCAGTGTTGATTTTTTTTTTTTTTAAGATGGGTCAGGGACAGATGAGAACTTGCTCTCTACCCAAGCACTAGCTCACTGCAGCCCTCTTTGAGATTTCCTTCATGAACAATTCCTTAACTACTGCGGTGGGCATGCATGGGTCTTATCTGCTTTGAACATCCCTGTTCCTCCATGATGCCCAGCACTCAAGCCATCTCCAGGGTTCTAGGAATTTAGGAGACTGCCCTGGGTAAGTCCCCAAATCAAAGGGCGGGGAGGTGGGGGAAGACAGCTGCCCGCAGGTGGCTGGACTAAGACTCGGATTTGGAATCTGTTCTCAAGGTAGGAGCAAGAGAGGGAAGAGTGACTCCTAGTTAGAACCAAAAAGGAAAAACTCAGACACACACCTGACAGACAATACGAAGAGACCATCCCTCCCCGACCTCATCCAGACTAAACAGTTGGAAATGTCCAATCCCTTCCACACAGGCCCTTCACGTGGGGCTCACCTGTTCCAGGGTTGCCCTTGATGTTCATTTTAACTTAATTTTCCTTGAAACACAGCATGTCTATAGAGGAAGCACAAGACTGATTGCCTGGTTCCACTCTAAAAGCACACACAACAGACACTCAAGAAGTCAGCCAATATACCCACTGGAAATGACTTTGAGTGTCTGAAATACTGAGCAGAGGCAGAGGGTGATGCAAGGACAGGTGATATAAAGGTCACGTCTCCTGTGGCCTCAATACTTCCCAGGGGGACTCCCATGATAGTCTCCCGTGCCTTCTGCAGGCGCTTGCTACCTGCGGCCCGTTTTCCAACTCTCAGGGGAAGCTGATGGTGTTACTCACCTACTTAAAACCCCTCAATGACCGTCCTGGCTTTTGGATCAGCCCAGACTCTTCCATGTGGAAGACAGGCACCCCTGGGATCCGGCCCCTGCCTGCTTGTCCAGACTAAGCTCTGTCTCCCCATCAATCACCCTAAACCACGTAGGGCTCCCTACGCCAGGCCTGCTCATCTTCCCGCTCATCTTTGCTCACGCTGCCCCTGGAACACTGCCCCACCTTCTTCACCTGGCAGACCCCTAGTCATCCCCCAGGATCCCACCCCAGAATCACCTACTCCTGGAAGCCAACCCTGAGCCACACTCCTCCTGCCCATGTATGTCTCAATGATGCCCAGGCACTCCCTCCACTAAGCAGTCAGTACTGTGCTTGTCCCTTTACTGCTGCATCACCCACCCCCCAAGACGAGCTGCTCAGTGAGGAGCCACATCTTCCTCTTCCTTGTAGCAACAAGGCTTGCACAGCAGCTAGCACATAGTCATAATTTTAAAAAATCAATTAACCTATCAATCTCATAGTTGGAGATCATTTCAGTTGATCTTGTGACCATTAGTAAATTTGCAGCAATCAAGTAATGTCCTTTTGCTAAACCACACAGGTGCCATCTGGGTCCTTCCTCCTGTATCACACATGCAAGTTCTCGGCCCCAAGCCTGTCCGACCGAACCAGAAAATCTGGGGGCTGCCCCAGTGATCTGTAGTTTAACACAGCTCCAGGGGATTCTGATCCACTCGAGTTTCAGCATCAGTGCCCTAGAACCTTCAAAGACCAACAGGAGGGAGCGTTCAGATTTTGCCCTGTAAACAGCTGCGGTGAACTCCCTGCCTGGCAGTTTCCCCCTTTCCAGGATGGTGGAGCCTCTCCACTGCTGAAAGCAGCTGCGTTCACTGGGGCCAGATGCGGAAATACTTCCCCTCCCAGTACCCCCTGGACTAACCAAGAATCACCTAGGGAACAAAGGAAACCAGGCAACTCTGTGCTCCGAGCCCCAGGGAGCTCTCCCTCACCCCGGGCAGGGTGGGCCGGGAGGGCCCTTGCCGAGGCTGGCTGCCCGGGACAGAGTTCACCTCAGGCTGAATCCAGGGCTGGAGCACCGAGATCTCACAGAAGCCAGTTTCTAGTCGTTTTTCTTTAAACACAACGTGGGACACATCAGGAGTGTGGCAGGCAAATCGCCCCGCCCGTCACAAGCAGATATAATGGAATAGAGCAATTAGGAAGATCTTGGCTGTCAGTTTCAGCTGGAAGTTTCACTGGCAGCCACAACAAAGGCTATGGTTGTGAGCTGAATTGATGAGGTTTTTGACACCCCACTCTCCCCCCAAATCACTAACTACATCACATATTCAGGCCTGCAGAAAGGCCCGAAGAACAAGGAATGTACAATTTTTCAGCACCGATTTTTCTTACAAATTCTTCTATCTAGTTTTCATTTCAGAATGAACCATTTGTCTTGAGAACCTACTATTCACAAAGTAGCCAGGTCTTGCTCACTAACCCAGTAGATTGCAACCTTGACTGAATATTAGAATCACATGGCAGGGGGAGGGGGGTTGAAAAGATTCTGATGCCAAGACAAGACCCCAAGCCAATTAAACCAGAGTGTCTGGAGTCAGAACCAGGCGTCAGCAATTTGGTGAACCATGGTTTTAAACAATCTGGATGTCTGGACTCCAACCCAAACCATGTAAATCAGAATCTCAAGAGCTGGAGCCTGGGCATGTATGTAGAAAGGCTAACAAAGTGCTAGTCACCCAGTTGTGTTCAACTGTTTGCAACCCCATTGGCTGTAGCCCACCAGGCTCCTCTGTCCCTGGGATTCTCCAGGCAGGAATACAGGAGTGGGTAGCCATTCCCGTCTCCAGGGGATCTTCCCGGCCCAGGGATCAAACCTGGGTCTCCTGCTTTGTAGGCAGATTCTTTACCATCTGAGCCACCAGGGAAGCCCTGTATGTATATTATGCATGTGGGTACATGTACATGCATAAACATGCTTATACACACATGCATTTGTATACACGTGTGTGCATATGCTTATGGTTATATACACATGCATACATATATATATGCATACATACACACACACACATATGTACAGACATACATATATAGTCCAGGTGGTTCTAATATAGTCAGTCAAGGCTGAGACCCACTCCACAGACCACTAATTCCCAAATTTGACTGCACTTTAAGAATTCTTTTCAACTATTCCAAACCATAGGTCATATCCCAAACCAGCTGGATCACAAGCTCAATCGGGGGTGGTGGACTGGACACAGACCTCAGTGATTTTTGAGGATCCCTAGATGATTCCAACATGCAGACAAATTTGGAGAGCACACCACAGACTCCAATCTCCAGAAAAGCTGGACCGGTCTTCTGCTATTTTTACTGTAACTCTCCTACAGCACCCACCATAAATATTTGTTGAACTGAATTGAATTTTTAAAGATGTCTGTTCCCCTGATGTCTTTTACAACTATGCCTACTGGAGCTGGTGCCTTTGAGGACTGTATGAATCCAATAGGAGGTGGCACAAAAAAGAACGTATTTCATAAAATGGCATTCTGTCTCGTTAGTGAATCTGACGCCCAGGGCTCCTCCAGTCCTTTTGACACTGTCGCCCTATTTGGAATTTATCCTTCTGTTTCTCCTCTGCATAGCTTCAGACAAAAGAGAAAAAAAAAAAGTCTTTCCAGCTCCCTTCTCAGCACATCTGAAAACTGGGAATCACTTTTGAGCACTCAGGTACCCAGCGGTGAATTTAGGAACTGAAGGACTCGTCACTCCTCATTTAAGAGGAGAACAGGTGGCTTATTCACCAAGCCAGGAATGGCTCGCATTTTAAAAAGCCAACAAGTAAGATAGAAAACACTATTAATTCCTCGTTCACAACTTTGATGCTATGCACCTAGATGTGCCCATAAGCGAGGGTGATTTGACTCTATTGCAAATGCTCAAGGTGGGATTACCTATCATCTAAAAGATTCCTACTCCCAATCCTTTTGTGGAAATGCTGGCATGTATATGCCAAGTTTGCTTTAAAAGGAAGTAAACTGCAAAATCATTCACTAAAACATGGAAAAATCGGCTCAACATTTCCCTTTTTTTTTTTTTTGAGGTTACCACTTCACGGTTACTGCTTTAAGCATGACCTATCTTTTGCCAGCATTGACCATTCATCTAAATGCCTGATGACCAGAAGAGTGAGTGTCCGTAATGACTGCTGCAGCAGGAGCTGGGCTGGGCTGAAAGAGAACCGTCCTCTGATACCAAGTCACCTCTCACTCCCTGTGTGATCTTGAGCCACTTATTTGATCTTCAGGTTCCTCATTTCTAAAACAAGAAAATAAATACTCACAAAGATGTTTTCTTCCAGCTCAAACATTATGTGGCTTGAATTCTCTTATGGACAATGATACTAGTCTTGTGGAAATGGCTTTTACTATTTTGTTTTCCTAAAAATGGATTATTATGTAGGAGAAAGTACCTTGAGTATCCAATTCCATAAAACAAAGATTAAGAACTAATATATGCATGAAATGGACCAGACACAGAAAGGCTAGAGAAAGAAGAGAGACAGCCTAGGGTGATAAAAATTAATGAGGAAAACAATCACACATCTAACCATGATATAAGACAGAGTGAAATAGATGCCATGGCATGAAACCAGAGAGGAGACGGCTTGGACTATTTTTTTAATGTTCAAAATAAATGGCCAAGTTCTTTCTACAGGGTTAAAGGAACACTGAACTTGACTTCTAGTTCTGAGCTTCGCCGGTAGTGAACATGTCACCTCTGATAAGTCACCTATCTTTCTTAAGCTTTAGTCTTTTCACCTGTAGAATGGGAATCATATAATGCCAGTCCAAAATACTGGACAGTGCCACTGTGAGGCTCAAGGAAACACAGGCATGAGAGGGACTGAAAAAATACTCCATAAGATAAGTTACACAAAACCATGGAGGATGACATAACTGAGTCGATATAGATTTGGGTCTGATGACTCATAAAAGCCAGAATTTCCACTGAGAAAGGAATCCAGAGGTTAAATTCAGAGCTGCAGGATCTCATACACAGTGGCTTCTTTTCTTTTTTCTACTTTCTTAATTTTCCCCCATATTTACTTGTTAAATAAAAATATAGGTTCATGCTAAAAATTAAATAGTATGGAAAAGTATAAAATTTAAAAATTCCTTCCCTCACCTCTACTTCTGCTTCACTGGCTACGCTCAAGCCTTTGACTGTGTGGATCACAACAAACTGTGGAAAATTCTTCAAGAGATGGGAATACTGACCATCTTACCTGCTTCCTGTGAAACCTGTATGCAGGTCAAGAAGCAACAGTTAGAACTGGACATGGAACAATGGGCTGACTCTAAATTGGGAAAGAAGTATGTCAAGGCTGTATACTGTCACCTTGCTGAGCACCAAAGAATTTATGCTTTTGAAGTGTGGTGTTGGAGAAGACTCTTGAGAGTCCCTTGGACCGCAAGGAGATCCAACCAGTCCATCCTAAAGGAAGTCAGTCCTGAATATTCATGGGAAGGACTGATGCTGAAGCTGAAGTTCAATGCTTTGGCCACGTGATGCAAAGAGCCGACTCACTAGAAAAGACTCTGATGCTGGGAAAGATTGAAGGCAGGAGGAGAAGGGGACGACAGAGGATGAGATGGTTGGATGGCATCACCTACTCAATGGACATAAGTTTGAGCAAGCTCCGGGAGATAGTGAAGGACAGGGAAGCCTGGCGTGCTTCAGTCCATGGGGTTGCAAACAGTCGGACATGACTGAGCAACCAAACAACACCTGTGTAACCAGTTAGTTCTTACTTTGCCACTACTCACATTGTCTCACGTGTCCTTCCAGAAACAAAGCTTATGATTAGCCCATAATCACAACTATGTATGTATACGTTCCTGATTCTGCTCCCTGCGTCTATAGCTATCCACCTCCTTTTCTAGGTATCCATTACTGGACAGGAAAGATCTTATTTCAAATAATCTCAGTTTAAGGCAATATAGTTTTAGATTACTGAAATCTGACATAGCTTCTAGTTGTGATAATTAAATAATAATGCTCTTATTATTTCTTACCAATAGGAAAGGTGGAAGAGAAGATGAGAAGGTTATTTAATATATTGTGGTGGCAGTGGTGGTTTAGTTGCTAAATCCTCAACTCAGGAGTACAGAGCAAAACAGTTTTGTTTGTTGGTGAAATAAAATTCAGCTGCTAAAGGACCTATACGTCGATCTTTGGTTCTGGGGATCTGTTTCTGAATAAATCAGAGAGAGAAGTCAAAGGATTTTTTTAACCTCCTCTTGTTCTTTAAATGCATTTCAGGTTCAAAGACTTCTCATAAAAAGGGGGTTTTCAGGATTAACAAATTCAGTGAATGACTCCTGAAGAATGAAAGCATGCACAAAAATTTAGAAACAAGACATCAAGCTTTTAACTAAAATATTAAACTATGAGCATTTTCCTGCTGGACTCCTACTCCTTATTGTCCTTCATCTAGAGACCTAACAAAATTAGTTAAGGATCTAAGCCTTTTATTTGTCTTTAATTTCCACTCAGCTCAAGAAAACGGTAAAGTATAGGAAAATTTTTACAGTTATTTTAAGCTATGACATGCCCAGAACTATTTACTAGACAAATTCTCACAGTGTAGAAAAAGAAAATTCTCTCTCTCTCTTTACTCTGTAGACCCTACAGTTCTCCCTGTCCATTTGATGGCTCGTATTTCACTGGCTTTGTTACATAGCAGATGGGTGGGTTATTAGAGTAACTGGTCAAGACATTTTTCATTTTCGCTCCTTCTTTCCGGAAAGCTCAAAACAGTCACTGTGGTTCTCCATTGTTACATGCTTCTCATCTCCTCTTCTAAGTGGTTATTGCAATCATCTTCCTTATTCTCTTCTTACCAATAAAATCATTGCAGATTTCTGAATTTCTCTGTCCCTTTTATTTCTGTTGAAAGAGCTATCACACTTTATTGTTCTGAGTCTTCTAAAAAGTTCTGACTATTTGGTAAAAAGTTTGATAAAAGGTACTATCACTACCGGGGCTTCCCAGGTGGCGCTAGTGGTAAAGAATCCACCTGCCAATGCTGGAGACATAAGAGATGTGAGTTCGATCCCTATGTCAGGAAGATCCCCTGGAGAAGGGCAGGGCAACCCACTCCAGTGTTCTTGCCTGGAGAATCCCACGGACAGAGGAGACTGGCAGGCTACAGTCCATAGGGTCACAAAGAGTCGGACACGACTGAAGCGACTTAGCACGCACGCATACTATCACAGGCACATTCTGAAGGCAGTATCCAGTTCTCTATGACAAGTACAGAAATTTGCTCAGCTGACTCTGTCTGAACTCCCTGTGGTTCTGACACATGTTATTGAAATCACAGCATATTATCTCTTATTAGCAGAAAAAACAGTCTCAAAATGGCTGGGAAAAACCTCAGCTTCAAATAAATGGAAAATCTGATGTTAGAAATATAGAATATGGCCTTGATGTCAAAATAATCATACCTCTTTAGAAAAATCAGCTTAAGAGTCTAAGTTACTGGTAAATAAAGGAAGCTGTCTTGTACCTAAAATGAATCATGCTGGAGGAATTAATTCACTTCCTTTCAGGCTGAAAAGTTTTCAGACGTCTTGGTTCATAAGTTCTTATGGTTGGTGGGGTTTTCTAGTAGTTCTGCCTCCAAAAATAATCATGGGGGGCACGTTTTCTGGGAGAATAGAAAATTTGCTTCTTCAAAATTAATTAAGTCATTTATCATTTCTTCCAAAGGGATCAGTTACAATCTAGAATTACTTAAGAGTGGAATGACAGACTTGGTGCTTAAGGACAGTTATGCTTTTAATTATCTTTTAAAAAATATTTGTGTATTTATCAGTTTATCTGTTTGGCTGCTCTGGGTCTTAGTTGCAGCATGCAAACTCTTAGTTGCAACATGTGGGAGCTCGTTCCCTAACCAGGGATCCAACCCAAGCCCCCTGCATTGGGAGTGCAGAGTCTGAGCCACTGGATCACTAGGGAAGTCCCTAAGGACAGTTATTAAAAGCTAATTGGAGGATTTCCATCTCTAGCAATATGCATAGTTATATGCAATATGTTACAATAGTTATATGTAATCTTTCCTATGTGTGAAATATTGTAAAAATAAGTGAAAATCCAAATAAGCTGAATAAATCATCATGGAATACACAAAAGATAAGAGGTGGTCTCCAAACAGGTGGTGGGGATACCCTACTCCTCCCCCCTGCAGACAAGCCTTTCTAGAAAGACAGATCCCTGATAACATACCTTTCATCACTACACCTAATGACTACTCTCCTGACCTGCAGTCCCCTGGGCAGAAGCAATTTTCTGAGATGACAGTTGTAAGGTTTTCAGGGAGAAAAAAAAAATAAGAGCCCAAAATAAACACAAGAGCCCTCCCCCTTCAAAAAAGCCAATGGAGGCTCTGGTCTGGTGGGAGGGAGGGCTTCCTGCCATTCTGTGCCCCTTCGCCCAACCTTTTCAAACTCAATACAGACATTTTTCTCATGGCAAATTTCTCTGGCTTCATGAAAGCTGCTGGGAAAACATCTATGAGAGTTGGATTGAGACGGGGGAAAATACAATTGGCAGCTGATTTTGAGAAACCGTAAGTAACCATATGCCTTTGAAAAGCCAGAAAGGAACACAGAGCTTCTTTTGAAAAATAAGATTTAAGAAGAGTCCTCTGGAAAGGCCACCTTGAGCCTTGTGGACACAACAGGTCAGCTTCCCCAAGGAATAGCCTCGGCCATGGGTGAGAAATTCCGCTCTCCAAATGAAAATGCTGGGGCCCACGCTGAAGGGAAGAAACCTCACCTAGCTCAAATATGGTCTAGTGTTTTGCTTTACTTCCTAACAGTTGCTGGAACACAAAGCGTCTTGCTCCCTCCTCGGGGTCCTTGGTCCTAACTCCCCATCTCTCTGCAGGACAGTATGAATGAGAAGGAAGAAGCCGGATGGAGACTGATGACTGATGGGGGTCCAGAAGCAACTCCTAGAACCACTTTCTCTGCCAAGTCACCCACCTTGTTAAGAAAAGCCTGCGGAATTCATCTCTTTTATATAGGGAAGTGTATCTATGTTTAGCTATATCCAGTTTGTGGAAATGTATTCATCCCAACCTCCACTTTCCACTTACAAACCGGATGACATACCAGGAGTGGATGGAGGAAGTACCCTAACCATGAGCTAGCGAAGAGCAGCTGGTATTCCATGCTCTTCTGTCAGTCTCTAAGATAGATGAGATTCACTACTGCCTCCTTCCAACAGTGATAAACTGCATAATTAGACTCAACCCTCCCAGTGACCACAACAAAGAAACCCAGATGAAATGCTTAATTATTCCTAGAAGCTTCCCAGGTGGCGCTGTGGTAAAGAATCCACCTGCCAATACAGGGGATGTAAGAGACTGGGATTTGATCCTTGGGTCAGAAAGATCCCCTGAAGAAGGACATGGCAGCCCACCCTAGTATTCTTGCCTGGAGAATACCACGGACTGAGGAGCCTGGCGGGCTACAGTCTATGGGCCACAAAGAGTTGGACACGATTGAGCGTCTGAGCACACAGCACACAAAAGTATCAAAGAGCTTACAAGAGAGAGGGGGACTCAGGCTTCAGATCTGGAATAAGAGCCTGTGATGTGGCCCTAGGTCTTAGAAGCCACTCTTACCGAGTCGGGGGGAATCTGTCAAGCAGGAAGAAAAAGCTGGAAAGCTGAGCATCACCTTCACAGCCTCACAGGGTCAGGGACCCAGGGCATCCGCAAGGTTAAAGCCTGATAAGCCACTTCACGCCTATGGTTGGGACCTCAACGACTAAGCCCTACAAGTAAGAGAAAACAAAAAGTAAACTCCCAGTCATCTGAATGGCCTAGAAAATCTCAAGTGCCCAAATTGATCTGGGATTTCTGGTACCCGGAAAGCCTGCAGAGGTTATTTAAAAGGCTCTCTAGAACTCTTGTCATGTTTATCATCATTCAAAGCCTCAGATTATTTCATTTCATCAACCTTCAGTACCACTAATTATATGATGCTCTAATTTTTTTTAGGTATGAGCCAATGAAAAAGGGGAAAATACTACCAACTACAAACGTACATCCTGATCAACTGTAAATTACATCTGAATTTCAGAGATTAAAATGTGAAAAAAATGTATTTAATTGATGAAATATGGTATTGATACAAATATTTTTTTTTCAAAACCACATCTAACACACATTCAAAGATAACAAGGCACACGAGGAGACACGATGACATAAATACGAACCAACGTGAGAATTAGGACAAACACCAAACAGAAGAAACAGACACATCCCAGATGGAAAAATTACCAGACACAGAGTGTAAGACAACGATACAGTACTTAACTATGTTCATGGTGATAGAAGTTGGGCTTAAAAATTTCAGAACAAGGAACCAGGACTATATAAAGTAACATTAAAGGTCTGAAAAAGAGCTAAAAATTCTAGAACTGAAATTCAGTAACTGAAATTAAGAATGCAACAGATGGATTTAACTGCAGATTAGACCCAGCTGAAGAGACATGGTGAGACTTAGAAGATAGGTCAGAAGAACCACCAGATGTAGCTAGGAGATATAAAAAGGGTGGAGAAGCAGAAGAGAGGCTAAGAGACATTAAAGTTAAGAAGACGTTTAAAGTAGCAAAATTACCTTACACCACAAAGTTCTCCCAGTAATAGGCAGTGGAGTTCAGAAAAAGTTGCTAATTTTCCTAAGCCTAGCTTCTTCAAAGACTAATGGAGGCAGGTCACTTTGGGCAAGACTCAGAGGTTGGACAACAGTGGTTGAAAGTTGTAGTGTTGTGGACTTCCCTGGTGGTACAGTGGTTTAGAATCTGCCTGCCAATGCAGGGGACACAGGTTCGATCCCTGGTCCAGGAAGATTCCATATGCCATGAGGCAACTAAGCCCATGTACCACAGCTATTGAGCCCGCACGCCCCACAGCCTGTGCTCTTCAACAAGAGAAGCAATAAGAAGTCCATGCATGGCAACTAGAAAAAGTCGACACACAGCAAGAAAGACCCAGCACAGCCAAAAATAAATAGATTCAATATTGTGATTTATAAGGAACATGTATCTGCCTGTTCAGATGAACAAAATATGTTTTCCATATATATGGTCTTCATATCAATGGTTCCTGGCTCATAGCTCCCCAAACCCTTGGAATTTCCTGAGCCATATATGCAATGGGAATATCTTTTGTTACAATATTGTCCTTTGTCCTCAGATTCTGAAATTGCTTCAGAGCCAGAAAGGTGAAATGGGTGTCTCTGTATTCATAATAAACCCCATTCCAGCACACCTGGGTTTGTATTCATGAGGCGGTTTTGCAAAGTACCTAGGGATGGGGGCTGGTCATTAAGGAGAACAACCATGGAAAAAGAGATGGAACTTTCAGTCCCACCCCCTGATTTCCAGGTTGGGGCGAGGAGCTGGAGATTGAATCAACCGCCAGTGGCCAGTGATTTGACCAATAATGCCTTTGTAATGAAGCCTCCATAAAAATCCAAAAGGTTTGGAGAGCTTCCAGGTTGGAGAACAAGAATGCTTCCACATGCCACCATGTTGGGCCCCAAACTCCACGAGGACAGAACCTCCTACGTTCAGGCCCTCACCCTGGCTATCTCTTCATCTGGGTATTGATTTGCATACTTTAATACCCTTCATAATAGACCAGTAATCTAGAGAGTAAATGGCTTTTCCTAAGTCTGCGACCATGCTAGCAAATTAATTGAACTCGAGGAGGGAGTCATGAGACCCTCTGATTTAACTTCCCTGGTGGCTCAGACAGTAACGGGTCTGCCTGCAATATGGGAGACCCGGGTTTGATCCCTGGGTTGGGAAGATTCCCCTGGAGAAGGAAATGGCAACCCACTCCAGTATTCTTGCCTGGAGAATTCCATGGACTGAGGAGCCTGGTGGGCTACAGTCCATGGTGTCGCAAACAGTCGGACACGACTAAGTGACTAGCACTTTTCACTTTTGTCAGAGACACAGGTGACAACCTGGCTTGAGACTGGAACGGGAGGGCAGTCTTGTGGGACTGAGCCCATAACCCGTCAGATCTGATGCTATCTCAGGTAGAGAGTGTTAGAATCAAGTTGAACCGCAGGACACCCAGCTGGTGTCACAGAGAATTCATCAGACATGTAGGGAAAACCCCATGTATGCTGGAATTGGTGATCAGAACCCTTTAAAAGGTATATGGGACCATGGTTATTTTACCTCTCTGTGCATCACTCTCCTCATATCTAAATGGATATAGTAAAGCAGTACCCACTTCACAAAGTAAGGATTGAGAATTAATGCCTGGGAAGCACTGAATAAGTGCTCACTGCCTGTTGGCTGGACAAGAGGATGGAGCTCCCTGTCCACCTGAGCTTGCTTCAGAATGGAACAGGCAGCTCCATCACTATGACAAAAAGAGTTCAGCCTGAAATGCAGCCCTTGAAGTATTGCAACTGTGGAACATTAGGGTTAGATGGAACCCTTCATAAAATATCCATGCAATCAGAGGTTTATTGTTTTCCTCTTAAAAAATGGGTTTTCTACAAGCAGATCATTTTTGTTTTTTAAAGCACTAAACCCAAATAGAAAAATAGATAATTAACAAAAAATACAAACAGGAACAATCCTTACAGAGAAATGTTTAGCCATGTTGGTAACCAAAATGCAAATGAAACCAACATATTTTTCACCTTAAATAAATAGTTGAAAAAAATAAAAGACCCTACGTTGTCAATGCTGTGGTGAAATCATTTCCAGTTCCGGAAAGCAAGGTATTAACATGGTGCTTTCCCCTGGCTGACTAATTTCACTATCTGGAAATATTTACTAAGAAAACAACCCAAATTATAGAAAAGTATAAGTGCAAAACTACTCACTGCCATGACACAGTGATCAGAATTGGGAGAAAATAATGCCCACTAATAACAAAATATTATAATAAGTTAACAGGGTTCCAAAGTACTGAATTACATGGTCATTAAAAATATGTTTACAAAGCGTTTGTAATAACATGGAAATTGCTTATACAATTTCTCATACCTACAATATTAGCTGAGAAAAAGCAAGATAAAAAATTAAAGTTACATGCATGGGCTTCCCAGGTGGCACTAGTGGTAAAGACCTCGCCTGCCAATGTAAGAGACTTAAGAGATGCAGGTTGGATCCCTGGGTCTGGAAGATTCCCTGGAGGAGGAAATGACAACCCATTCCAGTATTCCTGCTTGGAGAATCCCATGGACAGAGGAGCCTGGCGGGCTACGGTTCACAGAGTTGGACGCAACAGAAGCAACTTACCACAACACGACACAGCATCATCTCAACAGTGTTTAAAAATGAGCTGAGGAAAAAACACTAAAAATAAACACAGCACAATATGATCAGCTCAGTCTATCACCGGTAGAAGGATCGTTTCCATTCACCTTGCTACTTTCCATAATGAATCCTTAGGGAAATAAATGTTTCATTCTATTTACTGTAAAGACAATATAAAACAACATTAAAGAAAGTTAAATTTTTTTTTCAAAAATTTTATTGAGATGTAACTGACATGTAACATTGTATTAGTTTCAGACGTAAAACAATGATCCAATATTTGTATATATACCAGGAATGTTCACCACAATAAGTCATCACCATGCAAAGCTACAATTTTTTTCTTGTGATGAGAACATTAAAGATCTACTCTATTAGCGACTTTCGAACATATAATACAGCATTGCTAACTATAGTCACTGTGCTGTACACAGGAAGTTTTATAAAACAATCTCGTTCCACTAATCCAACTGTTTCAGTTTTTATTCAGTGCGACCTGAACACACACACACCTTTGGCACAGATGTAATCAGTCTGAATCAATGATTAGTTCTATCAGGATTAGGTGACATGGAAATTAGACAAGTTATCAAACACTTTTCCTTCCTGGCTGTTCCTCCACCAACATTTACCTGGAAAGATGGAAAGCCTGAAATATAGAGGGGTTTTATTTGTTTGTTTTATTAAGTTTTTAAGTACTCAAGTTATTTCCCCAGTGGTACTGAGTGTCCCAGAGAATGGGACAAACTCTTGACTCCTTGCCCACCCATGGCCCTGACCTCTGTGTGACCTTGGCAAACCACCTGACTTCTCTCAGCCTCAGTTTCCCCATTTACACAGTGGTGCAAGCAGAGCTGGTCACTGACCCCCAAGATCCCTTGCAGGTCTACGTTCTTAGATAATGTGTAAATTTGACCCCAAATCTCCAAACTGATCTTGACTCTTGAAAAGTTTTATAAAACTTGAATCACTTCAAATAAAAATAGAAAAACTACTAATTTTTAAAAGAATCCCTCCTACATCAAATTTTCTAATAGAGTCTTTATTTTTGTTAAATGTAGACAATGGCAATATTGGCAGATCAGTTTCATGCATAGCCAGGCACATTTAGATACAAATCATAACACTTTCTCTTCCTCCTTGAAAATAGGTCAGTTTTAGATTAAGGAAAAAGACTGTAGGTGAATGAAAAGCCTGAAATATAGAGGGATTTTATTTGTTTGTTTTATTAAGTTTTTAAGTACTCGAGTTTTTTTCCCACCTTGCCCCCAAAAGGTATTTCCTATCTGGCCTGTTTCAATGAAAGGAAAAGTCTCACCCCACGCTGGAGTGGTCCAAAGTATAAGCCTGAATCCAAATCTTTCTGTAAACTTTTCAAATATGATTATAGTGACCCCCAAAAAAGAGTTTCAGTCACTTTTGCTGGGAAGCAATAACTTGGGCACCAGACTAATATCACTTACAAGGTCCATTAAGTTACTTCCATCCACTAGACAGAACTCAAGAATCTTGCTGCTAAACTTGAACTAGCCATGCCCCTTCTTCCATCCTACAAAGATGCGGTTGCTGCTAACGCTGTGGAAGTTCTACTTTTGAAGGCAGATAGTAACAGAAGTACTGGCTACCCTGTGCTCAACCATACTGTTTTGATCCCTGTGCTCTCCTGAAGTCAAGTCTTTGAGAAGCTTCTCTTAGCTCTTGACAGTCACGAGTAGCAGCAAGCCTCTACGGTCCTGTTTCTGCAGCCACTGCCATCAACGATGCCCAGAGGAAGCTTCACCTGAAGCGGATGAAACTGAAACCTCAGAGCCCCATCCAGGGCCAGTGAAGGGCTCGAGCACACACGTGGTTGTTGTCTTTCGTAAACAGGACTCCTCAGTTTACATCAGCATCCTATCCCACCGCTTCCCACCTCCACTACCACCCAGCAGCCACTGTCCGAGCAGTGGGCTGGGATGACCCTGTGAGCAATTGTAGTTGCCAACAGTGGTTCTACTACCTGCATTTCTGCTATATAAATCAAACACATGCTAGGGGAAGAAGCTGAGAGGTGTTTTTGTTTGGGGTGGGGAGGGGGTTGTTGTTGCTTTGTCTGAAAAGACTGATGACCAGATTAGGATATGTGACCTGCAAAGGATGTTTATTCTGATTTACGAAATTATTCACATTGAAAATGCCACAATGTACATTACACACTCATGGGCCTCCCAGGTGGCTCTAATGGTTAAAGAACTGGCCTGCTGATGCAGGGGGTATAAGAGACCCAGGTTTGATCCCTGCATCAGGAAGATCCCATGGAGGAGGGCATGGCAACAAACTCCAGTATTCTTGCCTGGAGAATCCCACGGGCAGAGGAGCCTGGTGGGCTACAGTCCATAGGGTCACAAAGAGTCCGACATGACTGAAGTAACTTAGCACATACACACATTATATTTACCAAGTCACCTATCTTGAAAACCAAGTTACAATAAAGGAGGCCTCTTCCAGAAAAGTGGGAATGGTTACATAGCACCGTACAGAGTAACCAGTACCCCTCAGAACAGCTGTTCACAATAGGGGGTGATTCTGCTCCCCGGGGGACATCTGATAATAACTGGAGACACTTTTCATTGTACAACTTGGGGAGGGGACGTGGGGTGCTACTGGCATCTAGTGGGTAGAGGCCAAGGCTGCTGCTAAACATTCTACAATGCACAGGACAGGCCCCACAACGAATGTCCCAGCTCACAGCACCAAGAGTGTTCGGGTTGAGAATCCAGCTTTAGAATAATGGCACGTGTAGGGAAGGAAGAAAGAATCCTGTCTGGAAAAGGATTAACCTTCAAAGAACAGAGCGAGTGAAGCACACGCAGGGCTGTTCTCTGACCTCGGCCGCCACGCTGGCCACCAAGCTACGAAGGCTCCAGACTTTTGTGGATTGTGGGACCGCAAGGACCTTTGCCAAGACTGGCTACATGAGGAGGTGGTAGCAGCAGCATTTCAGAAGCACCAGGAAAGGCACTTCGCCTCCCCAAGTACCTCCAATACCCACCTGTCTATGCCTGAAATCTCATGGTGGATAAAGCCTTTCGTTCCATAATGAGGTTAAAGTGCAAGGATTCCTGGAAGAGAGAAGAGTGACCTACACTCCTAGTCAAGAGAAAGGGGTTGATGACAGGTTGGTTTTGCCCTGAGTTTTCATACAGTGAAAGGCTCTAAGGAGCTGAAAGTGGTAGAGAGGGAGAAAGGTCAGGCCCTGAGGAAATAGGGAAAGGGGGAAGGAATGGACAATCCAGGGTTCTGGAATAAAAGTCACCTGCCCTGCAGACTACGCCCGAGCCTCCAGGGGGGAAGGAATGGACAATCCAGGGTTCTGGAATAAAAGTCACCTGCCCTGTAGACTATGCCCGAGCCTCCAGGGAGGGAAGGATGCAGAGAAAAGACCAAGTCACATTCTTGGCTCTGAAGAAGATTACAATCAAGTTCGGCTCAGGTGAAAAAAACCCTAGGAATGTTTGAAAGAATGGTAGGGATGCAGTGCTCCCTGTAGCTGGAACTGGAGACAAGGGTTCTCACCAGCCACCAGCCGAGGGAATTACAGTGAATGCCAGGCTGTGCTGGGTGCAGCCCCCACCTGACACCTCACAAAGCACTGGGCACAGAGCTAAGATCGGGCAGCGCTTCGAAACTCTTCCAGATGAAGAGCTATCAGATTTCTAGAGTGCTCGAAAGAAGGTTTGTTTTCCATCACACTGAGGCTAACATCCTTTCCCTCAATTTAGAAGGGAGGTCTTTGTTCATCTTCTTTGCCTATCTAAATCACATTCTGTCTTTCAAGGCCAGTTTATATTTTCCCTGTAATTCCTGATCTTGACTTTTTTTTTAAATTAGAGGATAATTGCTTTACAATGTTGCATTGGTTTCTGCCATAGGACAATACGAATCAGTCATAAGTATACATATGTCCTCTCCCTCATGAACCTCCCACCCCACCCCACCCCACCCCACCCCACCCCACCCCTCCCCTCTAGGTTGTCACAGAGCACCGTGTCAAGCTCCCAGTGTTCTACAGCGACTTCCCACTACCTGTTTTACATATGGTAGTGTATATGTTTCAGTGCTACTCTCTCAGTTCATCCCACCCTCTCCTTCCCCTGCTCCCATGTCCACAAGTCTGTGCTCTATGTCTGTGTCTCATTCTTGCCCTGAAAATAGATTGATTTTGACCTTTTTTCCCCTCCCTCCTCTTATAAGTACAGGGCCTCCAAGTCATTCAGCTAGCACTTACTATATTTTCCTAGGTATCTTTCATAATGGGGCTACTTCCAGAAAAGATCTGAAGGGGGATTTCAAGTTCATAACAAAAAATTAATACACTTGTAGTTTTTTTTTTTTTAATTTTTTTTCAAGGGCGATTGGAAATGATTTGGGAAGGAAAAGATCATTCTACCAAGAAGCTAGGGGAAAGCAGTTACCAGGAACTGCTGGAGGCCAAGTTGAAAAGACTTAGGCCACCTGATGCGAAGAACTGACTCACTGGAAAAGACCTTGATGCTGGGAAAGACTGAAGGCAGGAGGAGAAGGGGATGACAGAGGATGAGATAGTTGGATGGCATCACCGACTCAATGGACATGAGTTTGAGAAAGCTCCGGGAGATGGTGATGGGCAGGGAAGCTTGGCATGCTGCAGTCCATGGGTTCGCAGAGTCGGACACGACTGAGCAACATAACTGAACTGAACTGAAGTTAAAAGGACAACCATACTAGACACAGAGCAATTTCTCACTGTCTGATAAAAGGAAAGTCACAATGCCATGAGCATAGAATTTTGTTTTTGACATTAAATTCTAGGAAGAATTTGCTCCTAGCTTTTCACGTATGCTGCCCAAGCAGTCCGTTTATGTGTTTATCACAAGAACTCCTACTAGACTACATCAAACCTACTAGTCTACATTTTCCTGATAACAGCCTATATACAACAACTATATGCCAAGGGGCTGAGGACCCATGGTTTTCTTGCCAATCTGGATATTCCAGTGTGTCTCAGGATTGCATCAGAGTAACAGACTCATCTCATCTCTTAGTACGTAGGACCCTCAGACCATTTGATTCTGCCTCTATGTCCCCAGCCACCACAAAGATAGAATTTTAAAGCCACTCTCAACACGGTCGCTGGTTTGGAGCCAGCCGCTGGCGGGTCCATGCTGGCCCTATCTTCATGCCCCACCCCACATGCTTCCCGGTTTGATTGTCTTTTGTCTGTCTTTCTGTCCCCACAATAGGCTTTCCCCCCTCTAAGTCTCAATGCTTTGCCTTATTAACCTTTGATTCCCTGCAATAACTAGCACCCTGCTTTGCACAAAGGGAACTGCCTCCTCCCTCCTTTTTAAAGTGAGGAAAGTGAGTTGGAAAAAGGTCCCAGAGTAGTCTTTTCATTATTCTGCCCTGCTCTCGTCTGATAAACGCCTCAAGCTGGAGTGTACCAGACCAGCTCTTCCTACACCACACAGCAAGCAGTCCGGGAAAGTTACAGGCAGGTTACTAAAGGAATTGAAGGGTTCGATGACATATTTTGGTTTTCTTGCCTCCACGTGTCCCCCGCCCCCAAAGATACACTGAACAGCCCTTCAGAAACAAACAGAAACGACCTTGTACGCTGTATATGCTCAGTCAATATCTATTAAGATACGGTCAGAGCATCGGTACCATGAATACAGCAAGTACTCAATAAACTCCGCTAAACTGAAAAGTTCGTAACACACCTGCTTTGCACACAGTAGGTGCTCCATTAAGTACCTTTTAGGATAATCGTAGGGCTGCTGCCTTGCACACAGTAGGCCCCTATAAACGGCTATTAAATTGAATAGAAGCAGACGCTCGCTCCTCAGCGAACCCGGGCAGAGGTGACGTTAATGAAGTCCCAGACACAGATCCGTGAATGGCGATGCGCGTCTCGAGGAAGCGTTTCCGAGAGTGCGAGAGCGGCGCGTGACGGCGCGCGGCCGCGGCGGACAGCCCACTCTTAGGCGGGCGGCCGACCCACTGCCTGCTCCCGAGCATTGATTAGTGATCGGGATCTCTTCCCCACTCGGGGGTGGGAGACAGCTGCCGCCTCCAATTGTCACTTTGGGCTTGCACCTGGAGCCTCCGCCAAGGTCCCCCTCCCGGGGGTATCGGCCCACCCCGGCTTCTCCCCGGATCCCGGAGAGTTGCTGGCAGAACAAAAGCAAAATAAAAGGCAGCCGGGATTCCTTTTCTGACGGAGGGCAGCCCAGGAAGAGGCTGGGGGAGCCGGCCGGGGACCACGCTGTGATGTCAAACCTCTTTCTCAGCCGGCAGCCGCCCGTCCTCCCGCCGCAGATACGCGTTTGGGGTTCCCCCAGCCGGGAACGCGGCTGGGCTTCCTTCCTCCCAGGCGTCCGGAGCCCCCGCCCTGGGGCCGCGAAGGGGCAGAGTGGGCGCCTCGGTGGGGTGGGGCGTAGGGGGCGCTATATTAACCCTGAACAAGACAGGGAGAAGGCTGGAAAGGAGGGTGCGAGGGGACTGGGGCAGACCCCATAGCCGAGACCCAAATCTGAACTTGCAGTGCGAACCGCCCCTCGGCGCCCCAGAACGCGCCGAGCAGTCTTTGGAGATGGGGGTCCCCTCGCGGCAACCGGTCCCCACGACCTCCTCCCCTACAGCCCCCGCCCCTCCGCCCCGGGGGAGCCCAGCCGTCCATTTTCACGTCCAAACTGCCGATCCAGGGTCTACACCCGCGCGCTCAGTCCGCGGAGCAAGGGGTTACAGAGGGCGGCCGCGCCGATCCCACGGGAGACGTCCCACCGCTCGGAAACTCGCGAGTGTGAAATCGGCTAGGGTTTTTGTTCAGGAATTTTTTTTAAAGGTGTAATGAGGGCTGCAGAGAGAGCGGGGAAGTGTCATTTCTTCCTTTCTCTCCGGCTCCTCGGGAGCCCGTGGAACTCCGAGAGGAGCAGGCAGCCGGGAGAAGAAAGCAGGCGCAGGGGGGAGCCACTTACCCAAGGCAGAGCCCGAGAGCGCAGCGGCCCGGGAGCGAGCGGCGCCTTTGTCTGCGGCCGCGGCGCCGGCGCGCTCTGCTCGGCGGGTCCCAGCCCCGGCGCGCGGCGAGCTCCCGCGGGCGCCGGGACAGCCCGACGCGCGGCTCCGGCTCCGGCTGCCTCTCTGGCCCCGGCCCGGGTCCTCGCCGCCTGGAGCTCTCCGCCGCGGCTCCGCCCCGAGCCGGGCCCCGCCCCCGGCCCGCCGGGCCCCCACCTGCTGCGGCGGCAGCCGCGCGGGGGAGCCCGGCCTTGGGCGGCAGGGGGCGGCTGCCTCCACCCGCGCGCCCGGCTCCCTCCTCCCGCAAGCCCCTGGGCCTTTCCGCCGCGCTGTTCTGGGGCAGAGCGAGTGCAGTGTAGACCGGCTTTCTCCGACCCAGCCCTCTCGGAGGCAACCTCACCTGGGGGGCCGGGGACCCGGGTTCTCTGAATCGAACCCAGGTCCCCGAGGGAGCCTGCCCTTCCTGCCTGGGCGAACGCTCCTCAGAGTCCTCCATCACCTTTGGAGCTCCTCCTCACTCCTGCCCGGGGGAGGGGACCCCCTTGAGCTCTGCCCGCGAGGGATAGGCGGCGGGAAGCGGAGTGCTTCTGCGCTCGGCCAAAACCCTGGCCTCTCTGCCGGGTCCGCCCGGCTCCGATGCAGCGGCCGGAGGCGGGGGCGCCCGGGAGGAGAAGGGGCCAGCCCGGACTGGGTGGCGCGGGAGAGGGGACCCCGCCGAAGGTTGAGGGGGCACCGAGCGCACGTGCACCAGAGCCTGGCGCCCGGGCTGTGAATCTGTGCTCCTTTGCACGGCGGGGATAAAACTAACAGAAGGGAAGCAACACTCAGGAAGCCAGAGAAAAGGAAAGCAGAAGCCACTAGACCCATAAACTATAATAATTAGTGTTTAGGTGGTGCCTTCAGGCAAATCCAAAGTGGTCCACACTGATGAGGGGCGTCGCTTAACGCGTGCACCGCAGTGGGATGATTGAGAAGCCGCTTTTCTAGGCAGAGAAAAATATGATAACCTAAATATTGCATAATGAGGTCACTAGTGGCTTTAGCTGCCCATGAGCCCTCCCTTCTCCCAACTTCCAAAGCAATCAGTGCGAGAACCTCACTTCGACACTCCGGAGGGTCTGCCATGTTCTCTGGTTCTGCTTCAGGCCCGGCTCAGCCTCCAGGGCCTCGTACAATTCCAGGTGTGTAATAGGCGCTGGATAACTGTTGAAAGAATTAATGCGTGAATCATATAAGTGTGCTAATTGTAACATGGGCAAAAACAAAAAATTTAAATTGAGATTACATTAGAAAAATGCATTAAGTGGTTAGAATAGTGATGTCCGTGTGAAGGATAATAAATGGTAGCTGTAATTGCTGTGCAGTTACAATTGCTATTAATTATATGTGTGTAGGTAATAGGTTTAAGTGTGTGCGCTTAGTTGTGTCCAACTGTTTAGGACCCTATGGACTGTAGTCCACAAGGCTCTTCTGTCCGTGGAATTTTCCAGGCAAGAATACTGGAGTGGGTTGTCATTTCCTTCTCCAGAGGATCTTCCTGACCCAGGGAGCGAACCTGTGTCTCCTGCGTCTCCTGCATCAACAGGCAGATTCTTTACCACTGCTGCCACCAATAGGTGTAGGAGTAGATTCTAAATTAGAGACAGCAGTGATCTGATCCTCATGAACCTAAAAGAATAAACTGGGATAAGGAGAGAGTGTACAAGAAGCAGATATGTGTACATCAGTGGTGAGACATTCTAGTGTATCTTCCCCAAAGAGAACATTTTAACATTTTGCTTCTTTAATTTTCATTACAAATAAGTGTTATCAATTCAGTGGGTAGGCATAAATCTGAAATGCTCTGTGTTGATTTATTCATTTTATAACATATTTCCTAGGAAGGAAGAATAAGAGGGTTCAAGGATGCTCATTTTATCCAAAAAAGCTGGAAGGGCAAATATTCCACCTCGTCTGACCAGGAAGACCTCAGGAAATCTCAATCTCCCTCCTGGGTGCTTTAGATCAGTGTCTTGGGTCTGTGGAACTGCTGTGGAAGCAGTGTTCTTATCCACGTGAGATAATTTATCTCTTTCATTTGGCAACTGGGAAAATGTAATTTTCTCTATGTGATGAGCATGAGTGAATGGCTCATGCATAGTGAATGGCCAGCCTCCAAATCGGGGGACAAGGGTGTGAAATATGCATTTTAATATCGGAGTCCATTACTGCACAATGCCAGAAGAATGAATAGGAACTAGGCTCCCTCACACTGATATCCATCACATTGATATCACATGCTGTCATCCTCCTGTGGATGCTACCAGAAAACAGGTTGTTCCTTATTTTCACCTTCAAGAGAAGACACCTAAAGAAACAGCTGGCCTAAGTAGGGGTGAATCAGCAGAAAATAACCACACAGAGCTTAGGGGTTGGGAAAGCCACCAGGTTATTTTGAACTTCTTTCTTCCTGGGAGAAAAAATATACCAACCTTTTCCCACTGTCTATGACTGGATATGCAAGTTGTACCTTGGTGGCTAGGCCAGGGTGCTAATGTCTGCAGTGGTCCTGGAGGATACAAGTAGGGAGTTGCTGCCTTAATCAGGAAAATGCCATGCCCACCTTGCTTAGGGTGGATAGATATGATTTTTTTAAAATTATTGTGGCTATAGAATGAATGCTTGTGTCTCCTCAAAATTCATATGTTGAAACCTAATTCCCAGTATGATGGTATCTGGGGACTTTGGGAGGTGATTAGGTCATGAGGATGGAAGCCTCAACTATGGGATTAGTGCCCTTATAAAAGGGCACAGGTTGAAGACAATGATCTAAGAACCAGGAAGCTGGCTCTCACTAGATGCCAAATCTGCCAGCACCCTGACCTTGGAATTCCCAGCCTCCAGAACTGTGAGAAATAAATGTTTGCATCAGCTACTCAGTCTATGGTATTTTTGTTATCCCCAAAGGGACACAACAATTGTGCTAGCTAAATCAATCTTTTGTGTCACCCATTTTTGACTTCGGCCTAGGTGGAGGAGGGGAGGCAATTTAGATTTATTAAACAATTTTTCCCCACCCGACTCTTTCTATTCCAAGGAGAATTTGGCATCAGGATTCATGACTTTGAGGCCTCTCTCCTGGTGGTATGGACTGGTCATGTTTAAGGAACGGACTGGACTATGACTTCTAGAAGGTGGAGTCCCAGTAGCAGGGACATATAAGTCAACCTGTGCTGGGCCAGGTGTCCTACTCCCTCTTGGGGTGCTCTGTTTTGGGAGAGATCTGACCTATATTCATTCTATCTACCTGTGTGTCTATGTATCTATCTGTCTATCTAACTCCTCCCTATTCTCATATGTACAATTTGTACAGTTAGGAAAGTGAGACAGGCCTAGGGCTGTTCTCACAGTGTGGGACCTAAGGTTGACAAATTGAGGCAACTCACTCTTCACCATCACCCGAGGATGCTCTGAAAATGCTCTTTTCTCACCAGCAGAAAAATGAGACACAAGCATAGAGTTAGAGAAGAAGAGCAACAGGCCCTTTGGTTTCCTTGGTTTTAACTATAGGCCAGTGACTCCAAACCTACATGTTCATTAGAATCACCCAGAAAATCTCTAAATACACTGAGAAAAAGAAGTAATAGGAGACTGCAATGACCCACTCACCAAGGTCTGTCCCTATCTGTCCTATTCTGCCTTCTCTCATCTTATTGTAAATAAGCTGTCTCTGATCTAGCTGAAGTCACCTCCCATTTACATGCAAGACCCATCCTCTCACTTAAGGACATGACTTTATAAATCCTTCCCTCTATCTGCGATCATTGGAGAAGGAAGTGGTAACCCACTCCAGTATTCTTGCCTGGAAAATTCCATGGACAGAGGAGCCTGGTGGGTTAGAGTCCATGGGGTCGCAAAGAGTTGGACACAACTTACGACTAAGCATACTCTTTGATCATTAGTTTGTCCTCATAAAGAGGTCATAAGCAGTGGCTTCCCCATAGGGTTTAATGTCTTGAATCTTGAAAATAACAATACAAAACAAAAACTCTTTTGATTCTGTTCCTTTGGCAGCTCTCCCAAATCTCTTCCTTCTTCTATAACAAATCTTGGCAAAACAAAACTTATCTCTGCTTGGTGTCTCTAATTTTTCTCTTCTGTTCTTTCTTTAACCAATTCTAGTTACTACTGTATGGAAACTACTCTTGTCATGGGCATCAGTGACCTCCATGATTTTAAATCTAACGACCAATTCTCAGGCTTTGTCTTACTTGATCCATCCAGCATTCGACATAGTTAATCACTCCTGTCTTGAAATGGCTCCCAGGACACTTCTGGTTTTCATTCAACCAGTAAGGGCCAGTAAGGTCTCTCAAGAAAAAATAAACATGAACTACTCAAAATAGCACAGCAAACAGTATAAAAAATAGAAAAATACTAAAGCCATTTCCACCAAATTCAGGAACAAGATAGAGATGTGTGCTATCATCAATGTTGTTAACATTGATTAAGTGGCTAAAATAAAGCAATAAGACATGAAAATGAAATAGTAAATACAACTTTTCAAAAGAAAGATACAAAACAGTCTTTATTGTAGATGCTGTAACTGTCCAATGAATAACCTTAGGCCTCTAGCTATGTTTTTATATAAAACTACTAGAGTTAATACAGTAGGTAGTTCAGTGGCTAGAAATAGAAGAAAAAAAATAAATAAAACCAAAACCTGGTTATTTAAGAGGAGCAATAAAATTGATAAATATTTCAGAAGTCTTGGGGAAAAAAGAAAGAAAAAATAAATATAATGAAAAAAGTAATGTAAGCATAGATTTAAGAGATATTTTCTTTGTCTATTTATTTTTGGCTGCTCTGGGTCTTTGTTGCTGCTCACAGGCTTTCTCTAGTTGCAGCAAGCTGGGGCTACTCTCTAGTTGCACTGTACAGGCTTATCATTGTGGTGGCTTCTCTTGTTGCTGAGCATGGACTCTAGAGCAGAGGCTCAGTAGCTGTGGTGCATGGGTTTAGCTGCCTTGCAGCATGTGGAATCCTCTTGGCCAAGAATGGAACCCATGACTCCTAACCACTAAACCACTAGGGAAGCCTGAGATATTTTTAAGAAATTGAGTGCCGATCTCTAGTAAGACATTTAATTTAAATTTATTGTTTTAACTGTTTTTTTTTTTTTTTTTTTAAATCAGATGCTGTTCTTGCTTTCATGGAGCTCATAGGCTAGTGGGGAGACATATATTAGATACATGCTTACACAAATAATTGAATTTCCTGGTATGGAAGTTCTAACTGGCAGATCTAGTTTCATTCCAATATGTGTGGGGGGTGGGGTCAAGAAAGGATTCATGGGGCAGCAAAAACTGGGTTGTGTGTGGAACAAGCAAATTGGCTCAAGCAGAGGAAACAGTATCAGGGAAGGCCAAGGAAACAGCAAGAGCATTTGAAATGATCACAGGCTGCACAGTAGGGCGGGTGGAAGGAAGAGCAGTCAGAGAGAGGGTCAGAGCACAAATCATTAAGGCTGTGTGGCCCATAGCAAAAATTTTGGCCTTAATTATAAGTGTCATGGAAAGCTGGTATTTTAAATTGGGAAGAGTTGCGTCTCTACAACGTAAATTACCTCATCTGTAAGGTCTGCAGAGGTTGTAACAATACAGCAGGCCAGCACTTCCCACCAATTTCTGGTCCCCAGCATCACTCAACTCTTGCCTGGAGAATCCCAGGGATGGTGGAGCCTGGTGGGCTGCTGTCGATGGGGTCGCACAGAGTCAGACACGACTGAAGCAACTTAGCAGCAGCAGCAGCATCACTCAACATCCGTTGGATCACAGAAAAAGCAAGAGAATTCCAGAAAAACATCTACTTCTGCTTCATTTACTACACTAAAGCCTTTGACTTTAGTTTGTTCCACAGACAACAAACTGTGGAAAATTCTTCAAATGATGGGAATACCAGACCACCTTACCTGCCTCCCGTGAAATCTGTATGCATGTCAAGAAGCAACAGTTAGAACTGGGCATGGAACAACAGACTAGTTCCAAATTGGGAAAGGAGTTCATCAAGGCTGTATATTGTCACCCTGCTTATTTAACTTATATGCAGAGTACATCATGAGAAATGCCAGACTGGAGGAAGCACAAGCTGGGATCAAGATTGCTGGGAAAAATATCAATAACCTCAGATATGCAGATGACGCCACCCTTATGGCAAAAAGTGAAGAAGAACTAAAGAGCCTCTTGATGAAAGTGAAAGAGGAGAGTGAAAAAGTTGGCTTAAAGCTCAACATTCAGAAAACTAAGATCATGGCATCTGGTCCTGTCACTTCATAGTGAATAGATGGGGAAACAGTGAGAGACTTTATTTTGGGGGCTCCAAAATCACTGCAGATGGTGACCGCAGCCATGAAATTAAAAGACGCTTACTCCTTGGAACGAAAGTTATGACCAACCTAGATAGCATATTAAAAAGCAGAGACATTACTTTGCCAACAAAGGTCCATCTCTTCAAAGCTATGGTTTTGCCGGTAGTCGTGTATGGATGTGAAAGTTGGACTATAAAGAAAGCTGAGTGCCGAAGAATTGATGCTTTTGAACTGTGGTGCTGGAGAAGACTCTTGAGGTCCCTGGGACTGCAAGGAGATCCAACCAGTCCATCCTAAAGGAAATCAGTCCTGGGTGTTCATTGGAAGGACTGATGTTGAAGCTGAAACTCCAATACTTTGGCCACCTGATGCAAAGAGCTGACTCATTGGAAAAGACCCTGATGCTGGAAAGATTGAAGGTGGGAGGAGAAGAGGATGACAGAGAACGAGATGGTTGGATGGCACCACCGACTCAATAGACAGGAGTTTGAGCAAGTTCCAGCATTTGGTGATGGACAGGGAAGCCTGGCGTGCTGCAGTCCATGGGGTCACAAGGAATCAGACTCGACTGAGTGACTGAACTGAACTGAGCATCACTCAGTGATACTGGCCACCAATATCCCCTACATGTGCCCTATCTTAGTGGTTTCACGGAAATCCTGCAGTGCCTTCAAGGCAAGTCAGTCCAGGTATGAGGTATCAGATGATTTGGGCAAAACTTGATGCTGGCCTGATTCCCACAGGCAGGGCTGAACTCTCAGCCTGCTAACTTCCCAGAAGTTTCTTCACTGGCTTGGACCATCCCAGCATTCTCTTCTTTCAGCCTGCGATAAGACCTCACTGAAATTCTAACTGCGCATTCCCTGCTCTGTCCTTACTTCACCCAGTCATGTGCTTTTCAAACTATACGCCATAACCCCAATAATTATGAGCTGTGAAATCAATTCAGCAGATCTTGCCAGCATTTTTGAAACAATGAAATAGAATAGAAAACTTCAGAGTTCACTGTGATAAGAGCATCACTTGATGCTATTTTAATTTCAGATATATATGTTGTATGAGGATGACGATGTGAGTGTGAGCATACACACTCACAGCATTAAATGGTTTTCTTAATTATGGGTCATAACCAAAACATGTTTTAGATTTACTACTTTCCTTCCCCCACCTCTGCTCTATGTAGAAATTTGAACTCACAGAGAGTTGACTCTTCTGCTTCACCTCATTTCACTTCTCCAAATCGTTTTTATTCATCTCTTAACCTGTTAACAGTCCATGGGGTCGCTAAGAGTCGGACACGACTGAGCGACTTCACTTTCACTTTTCCCTTTCATGCACTGGAGAAGGAAATGGCAACCCACTCCAGTATTCTTTTCTGGAGAATCCTAGGGACGGCGGAGCCTGGTGGGCTGCCATCTATAGGGTCGCACAGAGTCGGACACGACTGAAGCGACTTAGCAGCAGCAGCAGCAACCTGTTAAAACATCCTGTTCCTCTCAAACAATCCACTAGTATTATAATATATTGGCATTTATCTCCTAATCTTGCTCCTTATCTTGAGTTTTATCCTCATTATCAACAGTGACTCATGCTTATCAAAGTGACCCATGGTTTGATGAGTAGCTCACACCCATAAGAACAGAAAACTCATCACCTGTGCCTGATTGAGCTTGCCAGCCCTAGAATGGCCCGTGAACTTCAACCTTTGATCCCTTAAGTCTTCATTAGGCATACTCTATTGTGCTAGATTCCTAACAGATATTATGCCAAGCTAGTAAGGTCCTAGCACCCAGGAATCTACAAGACAACTGATCTAACATTTGCCTCAATCAATTATTGAGTGCTTACTACATGCTTAGATTAGTGTTCTATATTTAAACTCTTATAGTTATAACCCACAGGACAAAGACTCAGAGTTGTCTAACTTTTAAAGCTCAGTCTCTTTGTTCTCTTCCTGCCCTTCTTCCTCTCCCCACCTCCAGATTGGTATTATCATCACCCCAGTTTTTCTGAACCTGAATGTGGACTTGACAAATATGGTGGGGGGAAGCCACACACCACCTCTGTAAGCACTCAGTAAATGTGGAATTGGATCTCTAGCCCATGAATCCCAATCTCCCAATGTCAGAATGAGCTACGCACAACTACAACTGCAAATGCACCCCAGTGGTTTTGAGGTTGAATGAAAAAATCTCAAGGGACACTTAGGAAGTTTTTTCTTAAGTGCTGAAATCATTTTTGCTTCACCAGAAATTGTCTTTGGCTCTATGGAGACCATTATAAAATGTATAGGCAAGAAGAGACTGTAGTTTCTATGATCCCAGCACTCATCTAAGCCAGCCTCTGTCCTAGGGATCAGGAATTTTACTAGTAATGACAGATACAATGAGCAGCCCAGCTTATGTGAGTAATTTTCATGGAGAGAGAAAATTGCAGCTGAGTAGATTACACACAAATGTGTTTTTAATATTTTTAATATAAATAACACACACAGACACACAAGTCTTCAGTGAAAGCATAATGAGTTCCAGTTATTTCTCCAGGGTAATCAGTCAACTATCAAAGACCAGAATATACATTCTATTTAACTAAGTCAAGAATACAGCAACCTAAATCTCTCAGGAAGTACCATTATTTTGTAAACAGAATTTGCAGCACAAACTGAGTCCACATAAAGCGTATCTCATGGCCAGGATATATGTTCACCAGGAAGGAAAGCGAAGATTAGTGAATGTATCAGGAATGTGTGCTTGCATGCTGTAAACTAGTGCCTTTGTTTTCACAGAAGTTCTGATGTGTCAGTTAATTGTTGCCTGTCAGTTATTGGGATTGTGCTTGAATTCTTGAAGAGTGAGTGAATTACTTAAGCATCATTTCCTAGGAGGCATTCAACCTCAAGAAATCATTTCACAGATGCTATAGACTGAATGTTTGTGTACCCCCCCACCCCAAATTCGTAAACTGAAGCCTAATCTCCCAAAGTGATGGTATTGGGAGGCGGGGGGCTTTGGGAGGTGATTAGGTCATGAGGGTGGTGCTCTCAGGAGCGGTATTCATGCCCTTATAAAAGAATCCCCAGAGAGCCCCTTCATTCATTCCACCCTATGCAGACACGGTGAGAAGACAGCCATCTCTACATCAGGAAGCATCTCCCACCAGACACTAACTCTGCCAGCGCTTTGATCTTGGACTTCCCGACCTCCAGGATGTGAGGTAAACACTTCTGCTGCCTGTAAGCCACCCAGTCTCCGGGATTGTTACAGCAGCCTGAAAAGACTGGGACGACAGAGTAACAGTTCTCAGGGAGGCCCAGGGTTTCAAAAGAGGTAGTAAACGACCATCTTTCTCTGTAAACTAAAAATATGACTCATTTATTGTGGGATAATAAGAAATGGTTGATCTTTGTCCTTCAATCCCGGCAAGAAGCTCCTCAAACCCTAGGAATTTCCTGAGTGACAGGAGTGTCTTTTGTTCTTCATGAGGAGCCCCTTTCATCACACCTGAGTACATGCTAATGAGGGGACTTAAGGTGAGGCCACTGCATAACGTCAGGATGGGGATGGTCACCAGAAAGACCAAGTGATTAGAGGACTAGAACTTTTAGGCCCAGCCACAGCCTCTGGGTATGGACAGAGGGAATGGCTGTAAATTAAGCTCTATAAAAACTCATAGAACCCAACAGAACATTGTAAAACAATTATCTCCCAACTAAAAAAAAAAACCTCCTGAATGATGAGATTAGATGAGCTGCTTGGTAGGTGACCACTCGCACATGCCAGGAGGGCGGCACAGCCCAGTTCTATGGGACAGAAGTTCCTGAGCTCGGGAGCCCTCCCCATCTTGCCCTGTATACCTCTTCATCTGGCTATTACTCCATATCCTTTCTAATAAACTAATTGTTGTTGTTGTTCAGTTGCTCAGCCATGTCCGACTCTTTGTGACTCCATGGACTGTAGCCTGTCAGGCTCCTCTGTCCGTGGGACTCTCCAGGCAAGAATACTGGAGTGGGTTGCCATTTCCTTCTCTAAGGGATCTTCCTGACCCAGGGATGGAACCCACGTCTCCTGCATTGGCAGGCGAGTTCTTTACCGCTGAGCCACCAGGGAAGCCCTTAATAAACTAGTAAATGTAAGTGAATGTTTCTCTAAATTCTGTGAGCCACCCTAGCTCTAGCAAAGAAACCAAACCTGATGAGGGAGTCATGGGGACTTCTGATCTATAGCTGTTCTGTCATAAGCACAGGGAACAACCTAGACTTGTGATTGGCATCTGAAGGGGATACAGTTTCGTGGGACTGAGCCCTTAACATGTGGGATCTGGGGCTATCTCCAGGAAGACAGTGTGGACATTGGGTTGCAGGCAGGACATTCAGTCAGTGTCCACTGAGAGTTGGAGAATTGCTTGACAGTGTTGTAAAAAGCAAACTGTGGATTTATGAATGATTAATACCTGCTCCTCAGTTTGTTTTTGTGTTCTGGAAGAAAATCTATTTATGATTATATTATAGTTATGCCTGATTTGTAACCTGTCAATTACAGAAAGGGACAGGAGGCACTCTGCAATATTAAAAAACATATGAAGCTATAAAACACTCTTCTAAGTTTTGGTACACCAGTCTCGGTTTACAATTATTCTCAGGAGTTTATTAAATAAACACAGCTGCTCTTCAATTTTGGCTAAGATGAACAAAACCCCTGCCTGATATGGACAGATGTGGCTGATCATAATAGACTTCCACTTAGCTTTTATAGGGTTGCTTTCTCTTAACTATAAAGACAACGGGCTGACCGAAAAAAAAAAAGTTCCAATTACAATGTGTGCACGGTCTGTGATGGATGGAGCTGGTGCCAGAGTCACTTGGGAAATTCAATTCAGAAGGATCAGAGCTTTGATGGTGATTGCAGCCATGAAATTAAAAGATGCTTACTCCTTGGAAGGAAGGTTATGGCCAACCTAGATAGCATATTTAAAAGCAGAGATATTACTTTGCCAACAAAAGTCCGTCTAGTCAAGGCTATGGTTTTTCCAGTGGTCATGTATGGATGTGAGAGTTGGATGGTGAAGAAAGCTGAGTGCCGCAGAATTGATACTTTTGAACTGTGGTGTTGGAGAAGACTCTTGAGAGTCCCTTGGACTGCAAGGAGATCCAATCAATCCATCCTAAAGGAGATCAATCCTGGGTGTTCATTGGAAGGACTGATGTTGAAGCTGAAACTCCAATAATTTGGCCACCTCATGCGAAGAGTTGACTCATTGGAAAAGCCCCTAATGCTGGGTAGGATTGGGGGCAGGAGGAGAAGGGGACGACAGAGGATGAGATGGTTGGATGGCATCACTGACTCGATGGACATGGGTTTGGGTAGACCCTGGAAGTTGGCGATGGACAGAGAGGCTTGGCATGCTGCAATTCACGGGGTCGCAAAGAGTCAGACATGACTGAGCGACTGAACTGAACTGAGTTGTCAAGAGGAAGAGGAGCCCCCCCAAATCATTCAGTGACCCAGGGCATGGTAAAAGAGCACTGGCTTGAGAGTCTGGTGTGCAGCTTCTCCCACTCACTGGCCGTATACATCGGGCAAGGCTTCTCCCCTCGCTGGGTTATGGCTTTCTCATCTGTAAAATGGGAGTGCTCATCCACTGTATCACACGCTCCTTGGCCACCACCTCAGGTCCTTGTGATCTCATCCTATTTTGGCTGGCCACATCAGGGACTGTCCTTGCTCAGGGACCCCGAGAGCTCCTCACTCACCTCCTGCCCTGAGGCTCATCTGTTTCCTCTGATGTGTGAGATGCCACAAGACCCACTGGGTGCCTTTGTGTATAATGGACAGAGGAGTTCAGGCGCTCGGGTGAAATTTTCTCCAGTGGGTTCTGGGAAGCAGCAGATAAATTCTCTTCACTTTCTCCCCAAAACAGATCATTCGAGATGCAACAGGTCATGTGGCCTCTCAGAAGAGACAAGATTAGGCCATCAGTTGCACTTGAACATGAGTGGCAGCTGGGTCCTGAGGATTCTGTTTATTTTCTCTCCTTCCCTCTCTGCCCTGCTCTCTTTTCCCCAATTCCAGCTTCCTAGGCAGGACTGCATTTCCTAATAAAGTGTGCTCATTTGCTCAGTCATGTCCGACTCAATGCAGCCCCATGGATGGTAGCCCGCCAGGCTCCTCTGTCCATGGAATGTTCCAGGCAAGAATACTGGAGAGGGTTGCCACTTCCTTCTCCAAGGGAGCTTCCCCACTCAGGGATCAAACTCCAGTCTCGAGTCTCCTGTATTGGCAGGTGGATATTTTACCACTAGCGCAACCTGGGAAGCCCCTCCTAATAAAGTAGTGACATAAATTTTTGTCTTGGAATCTGCTTTGGGGATCCCAAGCTAAGACACTAAGATAAACGATTCCTCAGTGTCCTAAAAATTCTCAAAGGAGCTTAGTCCCCACTCCCACCCACTCTGCGCAGGCAGAGGAGGACTACAAGGCAAGCATGCAAAGTTCATTTAAAGCTCAGACATTAAAACACATTTGTAAAGCTCTTGGACTAATGTTGGGGCAAGTTTGGGAGAAGTCAGAGGGTGATGTGAGTTTCTGATGGTGGGTTCTGAATGCACCTGCAGGGAACACTACAGCCTAAGGAATCTTAGGAGAAAACCCAGGAGGGTAGCTGGACTCTGGATTGGAGAGACAGGATTTGAACTTGTCATCACAATGTGGGTAGGAAAGAATCTGTATCTGAGTTTCAGGTTCTCAGAAAGCAAGTCAAATGGACAGAGGGTTGAGGAGAGACTCTAAATCACCAATGCAGCAACTTTCTCTATTGACTATGCAAAGCCATTCTCTGCCTTTCTGTCCCCATTTTTCCTACTAAAACAACACTGATTTGTTCAGATAGGAGGTTGAGATCTCTTGATCTCAGGAGCTTAATCCTTTCCCAGACCTCCAGAGGACGAATCATGATTGATTTAAGGACCAATAGGTGTCCCAGATCTGGCTGATGAAACATAGCAAGTACTCTGCTAAAGAGAACTCCCTTCCTGAATTAAAAGGTTGCAAAGAGACAAAAGTTGCCACATTCTTCCTGCCCCGAATATAGATGTGATACCTGATGCTACAGCAGTTGCATTGTGATCCTGAGGCAACAAGCATGGGAAGAAGGCCAAGAGAATCTCAGGGATGTTGGTCCCAGCATCTTTGAGCTACTAAGCTGGTTTCAGCAGTTGCGCTTCATCTTTTTTGTGTGCTTATTTATCTCAGATTCTGTTAGTTGGGTTTTCTGTTATAGCAAAAATCACTCCTGAGCCTAGAAAGATGTGATAGAGAAACCAGAAAGAAAAAGACGCAGAAGGCACAGTTTGAGGAGAGAGAGTGGCTGCCAGTAAAAATGCTATAGAAAAATCAAAAGAAAGATGAGACTGGAAAACATGCATATCAAGCAAGAAGTCACTGGTGAACTACATGAGAGCCATTTCAGAAAGGCTGATGGGGCAAAAGCCAGATTTCAGTGGGCCAAGAGGAAAAGAACAAAAGGATGGATACATCAAACGTAGACAGTTCTTTCAAGAGGTTTTGACTGTGTATGTACCAAGAGCCTTCAAATGTTGTTGAGCTTTGACCTAGATTTTTCACTTCTAGAGATCTATTCAAAGAAAATGATTAGAGATACGGCAAAGATTTAAGCATAAGGATAATTGCAGTTTTATCTATAATAGAGAAACCTCAGCAACAACATAAATATCACACAATTGGAAAATTGTTAAATAAATTATGATATGCTTCATTCTGGAATACTGTTCAGCCAATATATGTGATATTTTGAAGGAATTTTTTTAACAGTGTGGAATAATATTCATACTGAATCAAGAAAAAAAAAGAGCAGGCTGTAAAAATACGATTATAAATTTATGTATAATATTAATATATTATTTATATGCAAAGAGAAAGGCAGGAAAGAAAAACATTAAACTATCAAAAGTTACAGGAGAACCTCTTAAATTTATACTTTCCGCTATATGTTTCTAAATTAGCATTTATTTTCTATGCAGCCTTTGTTCCCCACCCACCTTCCTAGCAGCACCACAGCCCCCTCCAAGTCTAGGCGCTTATGCCTTAGGTTAGGTTATTTGAGACCTCAAGAAGGCATGAGTGATAAAACTTATTTTCCCCTGGATAGATTTTATTATAGAATATTCTCTGATTTTCCTTAAGAACAAGTGAGGAACATGATTATTAGGCTGTCAGCCATCCTATTACATTTAAATTTAATTCTTCTCAAGGCACTCAGAGGCCTGTTGTGATATTCCTCACAGCAGAGGAAGGAATCCACTACCCAGCCTAGAAATTTCCCCACTTCCTCCCATGCAAAACGTTTCTGGGTGTACGTCACAGTGTGGTTATGGGGGTCACACGAAGTTACTGATATGCAAAGTCTTTGTGAACCACAAGAAACCACATGAGTGCTGGTCACTGTTGTCACTTCTCTATGGGGAAGCCAAAGTCTAAAGTGGATACCCTGTCCCATTTCACTTTTCTTTACTCCACGCCATTCAGAAACTCCTCAAGCAAAGAACGGATCCTGGAACCTGGGTATCTGAGAGGAGAAGCAAGGAAAGTGGGCCACTCTGATCTGTGGACCATAGGGGCTGAGTGCAGGAAAAACGGTGCTGTCCTAGAGCTGCCATCGCTGAAAGGGAGATGGTTAGTAAAAAAAAAGAACAAATGGGCTCCAAATGCTGCTTGGATATGAATGTATCAGGAATATTCTGAAGCAGCACGATGAGAAAACAAAGCAAAAAAGACTTGCTTGGAGTCAAAACATGTGACAGTGATCTTCTGTGTTTAGTAAAATGCCTGCCATACCTTGAAAAGAGCTGTAGTTAGTTGCTCATTCATCCCGCAGGTGTTTCCTGGACGCTTGCTATGTACATAGTAAATTCTAGACACACGGGTGAAAATAAAGTGATCTTTGCTCATGGTTTCACGCTGCAGGCACTTGGAAGTCAGTAGAAAAGCTAAACGGTTTGACACAGCAGAAAGATAAGGTCACAAGGCAGTAGGAGCCAAGTGACAAGTAAGGTCTCAACAAAAGTGCTAGAATTTGAAAGAGGGAGAGGTGATTTGAGGCTGGAGTTCAGGGGAAACTTTTGTTCAGGCGATGGCTTCCTTGATAGCTCAGTTGGTAAAGAATCCACCTGCAATACAGGAGACCCTGGTTCAGTTCTTGGGTCCAGAAGATCCGCTGGAGAAGGGATAGGCTACCCACTCCAGTATTCTTGGGCTTCCCTGGTGAATCAGCTGGTAAGAATCTGCCGGCAATGCAGGAGACCTGGGTTCAATCCCTGGGTTAGGAAGATCCCCTGCAGAAGGGAAAGGCTACCCACTCCAGTATTCTGGCCTGGAGTCAGACACGACTGAGTGACTTTCACTTTCAGGGGAAGTTTTGTTCAGGAGATGCAAGCTGACCTTGAACTTGGGAAAAGGCATAGAAATTAAATAGTTAGAAAAGAGGAATATGAAAGTGCTGCACTCAATATGCCAGCAAATATGGAAAACTCAGCAGTGGCCACAGGACTGGAAAAGGTGAGTTTTCATTCCAATCCCAAAGAAAGGCAATGCCAAAGAATGCTCTAACTATCGCACAATTGCACTCATTTCACACGTTAGTAAAGTAATGCTCAAAATTCTCCAAGCCAGGCTTCAGCAATACGTGAACTGTGAACTTCCAGATGTTCAAGCTGGTTTTAGAAAAGGCAGAGGAACCAGAGATCAAATTGCCAACATCTGCTGGATCATTGAAAAAGCAAGAGAGTTCCAGAAAAACATCTATTTCTGCTTTATTGACTATGCCAAAGCCTTTGACTGTGTGGATCACAATAAACTGTGGACAATTCTGAAAGAGATGGGAATACCAGACCATCTGACCTGTCTCTTGAGAAACCTGTATGCAGGTCAGGAAGCAACAGTTAGAACTGGACATGGAACAACAGACTGGTTCCAAATAGGAAAAGGAGTACGTCAAGGCTGTATATTGTCACCCTGCTTATTTAACTTATATGCAGAGTACATCATGAGAAATGCTGGGCTGGAAGAAACACAAACTGGAGTCAAGATTTCTGGGAAAAACACCAATAACCTCAGATATGCAGATGCCACCACCCTTATGGCAGAAAGTGAAGAAGAACTAAAGAGCCTCTTGATGAAAGTGAAAGAGGAGAGTGAGAAAGTTGGCTTAAAGTTCAACATTCAGAAAACTAAGATCATGGCATCTGGTCCCATCACTTCATGGGAAATAGATGGGGAAACAGTGGAAACAGTGTCAGACTTTATATTTTTGGACTCCAAAATCACTGCAGATCACATGAAATTAAAAGATGCTTACTCCTTGGAAGGAAAGTTATGACCAACCTAGATAGCATATTAAAAAGCAGAGACATTACTTTGCCAACAAAAGTCCGTCTAGTCAAGGCTATGGTTTTTCCAGTGGTCATGTATGGATGTGAGAGTGCATGGTGAAAAAAGCCAAGCACCGAAGAATTGATACTTTTGAACTGTGGTGTTGGAGAAGACTCTTGAGAGTCCCTTGGACTGTAAGGAGATCCAACCAGTCCATCCTAAAGGAGATCAGTCCTGGGTGTTCACTGGAAGGACTGATGTTGAAGCTGAAACTCCAATACTTTGGCCACCTCATGCGAAGAGCTGACTCATTGGAAAAGACCCCGATGCTGGGAAAGATTGAGGGCAGGAGGAGAATGGGACGACAGAGGATGAGATGGCTGAATGGTATCACCGACTCGATGGACATAGGTTTGGGTGGACTTAGGGAGTTAGTGATGGACAGGGAGGCCTGGTGTGCTGTGGTTCATGGGGTCGCAAAGAGTCAGACATGACTGAGCGACTGAACTGAACTGAGCTGGCCTCACTACATGTTCTCTTGACCCTTTTCAGTCTATTTACCATAATCTATCCATTTGCATTTTTAAACTGCAAATCTAATCATTTCACCCCTCCATTTAAAGCCTTTAATTGGCTTCTCATTGCTCTTAGAATAAAATCCTCAAATGTTGAAATGGTCTGCAAAGTCCTATGTGACCTGGCAGCTGCCCACCTCCCCAGCCTCCCCATGGAGTCACTGCACTCCACTCATGGAAATTTCTGTTTCCCCCTTTGTTATACAGTTGTATAGTCACTAAGTTGTGTCCAACTCTTTTGCGACCCCATGGACTCTAGCCTGCCAGGCACCTCTGTCCATGGAATTCTCCAGGTCAGAATACTGGAGTGGGTAGCCTTTCCCTTCTCCAGGGGATCTTCCCAACCCAGGGATTGAACCCAGGTCTCCTGCATTGCAGGCAGATACATAACTACTGAGCCTGTTTCCCCCTACCTCAGAGTAATCATATACACACTCATTTCTTTCTAGACATTCTACGTCCTTGCCTCTCTGCACTTACCCAGTCCTACCCATTTTCAGAACTCATATGAAAGGTCACTCCATGAAGGAAGTCTTCCTGGCCCCTCAGGGTTAGGGGAAGTCCCCCTGAAAAGGCTAAGTGCCCAGTGCTTCTCTTCCATAGTATATCTTACTCTCATTATTCCTGTGATCAAGTGCTCAATATCTGACTCCCAACTAAATATGAGACCCATGAAGACAAGTACTGTTTTATTCAGTGCTGTAGCCCCAGTACCAACCACAGTGCAGTGTGTACAGCACAGGGTTCATACTTGTGAACTTAATATTACAAAATGCAATTAGTTCTCACAGATAGCACCGTACTAATCAGTTGGCACCTTAGTAAAAATGAGCTGACAGCCTGCCAGGGCAAGAATGCAACCCAGGTGTGCTGCTAGCTCTATGCTACTTATCACAGGAGCAATGTGGGGCCATGGGAGTGAGGATGAGGCATCCATCAGCAAGGAACCCTATTCTGAGCCAGCCAAGCATAGTCAGGATCCTAGAAGAATGTATGTATGAGCAGTCCTTCATTCCTCATTTCATTTCCACAGCCTTTCCCGAACAGTGGAATTTAGGGAGTGGATTATCCCTTCTGTCCAACTGACCTGCCAGACTGTTCAATCAATTCAGTCTTTTCTCTAGATTCTCAGATTCCCCAAATGGCCATCCCCTTGTTGGGAGCAGAGAAACATCTGGTCCTGGAATCCTCCTTGGTTCTGTTGTACCTTGTTTCCCTCAGCCTCTGAGTCATTTTTAATACCTTTGTTCCTCCCATTGTCCCCATCCATCCCCAGTCCACTCTGGAGCCCCATGTCCTCTTGGGCTAGGTTGCCAGTGTCAGCTGTCAATCATTCAGTTTCATCCATTAACACTACCAAGCAGAGTTCAGCAGTGGGGAGAGATGAAGAGGGGCGGGGAGAGGTGACAGACCCGCATCATGATCTAACCTCAGGGAGAGATTACAGGTAAGCAGTCAGATCTTCCATTCTGCCAAGGTCAGCCCCCTGCCAATTTATTTCCTGGACATTATAATGCTAAAGAGAATGTCTGTTTTCTACGTCACCTCTAGCTCAGTTACCAAAGACCCTTCTGTTATTTTAGCTTGAGTGTGTGCCAGGCAGGATCCCCACAGGTAGGACAGAAAACCCACAGAGGCTAGGTACCAGATGGAGTTGCCCCAGTGCGGGGGAAGTGGGAGCTAATACAGAAGATGGAGTGAGGCTACAGATAACCTTCATCAACGTCACAGGTTTTCTGAGAATCTGACATAATTCTGGTTTCCCTGCAGAAAACAAGTATCAGGGAGGGATACTGCAGAATTGTTTCCCTAAGCTGTCTGAAACTAAAAATGATGTGCCAGGAGTGATGTTGAGCAAATAGACTCTTAATCCTTCCCCATGCACTTCAGCTTTCTCCATCAAAGAGAACAAGCCTTGGACTGCAGAGGGCAGAACAAACATGTGTGAGGCCAGGCAGTCAGAGATGAGTGAAGAGCATATCTGAAAAGTGATGAACTGGGCCAGGCACCTCAAGCCTCCCAGCCTAGGTGGGCTGCCTCCTGGGGAAATGAAAGGACCCATGAAGGAGATGGATCGGCCGCAGCTATAGCTTCTGAGGATGTGCAAGGAGGGACAAGGTGCAGGAAGACTGGAAACAGGCTGAGTTTTATGTCAATTCAGATGATGAAAGGCATGGTTTATGGGCATTGAGCATAAAGGAAGGGGTGACCATAGGACCTGAATGGAAACCTTAACCTCATTTTCTACCTTAGTAGGAATTCTGGGCTGGGAAATAGGATTACACAGTTGGTGATGGATCTGGGTTTCTACAAACTGTTGGACATTTTGAATATCTAAGAGCATCCACGTGAAAGCATCTGCACCATCCCCACCTGGAGAAAGAATTCCAGAGACATTTCTCAGGGCCTTTGCTTCAGCCCGCTCTGGTCCCTAAACTGTCACCATGAAATTTAGCTTTCCTTGCACTGAGCCCATATTTGTTTATATTTTCTGAAGGGCAAAACTGAATAAAATTAAGCAAGGAGATCCAACCAGCCCATCCTAAAGGAAATCAGTCCTGAACATTCATTGGAAGGACTGATGCTGAAGCTGAAACTCCAATATTTTGGCCACCTGATATGAAGAACTGATTCATTGGAAAAGACCCTGATGCTGGGAAAGATTGAAGTTCAAAGGAGAAGGGGACGACAGAGGGTAAGATGGTTGGATGGCATCACCAACTCAATGGACATGACTTTGAGTAAACTCCGGGAGTTGGTGATGGATAGGGAAGCCTGAAGTACTGCAGTCCATGGGGTCGCAAAGAGTCGGACATGACTGAGTGACTGAACTGAACTGAACTGAATATAAGGTCCTATACTTCGGTCTGAAAACTCAGCTGCACAGCTGTAACACAATAAAGATGTTGTTTAGCTAGAGTGGCATGTTAAATCTCTTGAGAGTAAATGATGATTTGCTTCGTTCCAAAAGGATCCTCACAGCAAGTGCTACTGTTGGATGACGATTCAATGTTGCATAACCTCTGCTCCCCCTTTGATAAGGGTCTATTACGTTTATCATCAGGTATCAAGGGATCTGCAACCTGCTCTCAATTCGCATACAGACTGTTTCCCTGAAGAGCTTCAAAGTGAGTTGATCTCCTTTCTCAAGGACAGGGTAGGAGTGTCTTTGTCTTATGCATTTGCATTTGTCATCCAGTGACTAGGTCAGAGTTCAACAACCAAGCATTTACACCAGAGGGAACAATGGAGAGAAGCCACATCTAATTAGGCCCCTTGTATTGGTACCTTTCCTAAAAGCTTCAAAGCACTTCTCATCCATCTCACTTGAGCCTCTTCTCGGGCAATCCTATGAGAAAAGCCACGTAGGTTTCTCCAGCTGACTGATGGGGAGTCAAATAACCTGAGAGAGGCAAAGGCTCCCCAGGTTCTCACTGTCCGAAGTGGGCCCAGAAGCCAATGGCAACATCAAATTCAACTTGCTACACATGAAACTGCTGCAGGTATGTGTGCTTAAAAGAAAGAATTCAGAACTTATTTACAAAACAGAAACAGACTTACAGACATAGAAAACAACTTTATGGTTACCAAAGGTGAAGGGAGGTAGGGATAAATTAGGAATTTGGGGTTAACAGATACACACTACTATACATGAAATAGATAAACAATAAGGACCTACTATATAGCACAGGGAACTATATTCGATATCTTGTAATAAACTATAATGGAAAAGAACCTGAAAAAGAATATATATATATGTATAACTGAATCACTTTGCTGTATAGCTGAAAACAACACAACACTGTAAATCAACTATGCTTCAAAAAAATACTATAAAAATAAAAATAAATAACAGCTTAAAATCAGATCGTCTTATGAAAGCATTCCCTGTGTATTTGATTTGAAAACTATTAATTATTCATATTGCTCATGCTTAGTTGCTCAGTCATGTCTAATTCTGCGACCCTATGGACTGTAGCCTGCCAAGCTCCTCTGTCCATAGGATTATCCAGGCAAGAATACTGGAGTGGGTAGCCATTCTCTTCTCCAGGGCATCTTCCCAATCCAGGTATCAGACCCAAGTCTATTGCATGGCAGGCAGATTCTCTACTGTCTGAGGCACAAGGAAAGCCCTATTCATATTGAATAACTGTTAACTATTTATAAGAACTTTGCCAAAAAGGTGTGTCTAGTCAAGGCTATGGTTTTTCCAGTAGTCATGTATGGATGTGAGAGTTGGACTATAAAGAAAGTGGAGCACCGAAAAATTGATGCTTTTGAACTGTGGTGTTGGAGAAGATTCTTCAGAGTCTCTCGGACAGCAAGGAGATCCAACAAGTCCATTCTAAAGGAAATCAGTCCTGAACATTCATTGGAAGGACTGATGCTGAAGCTGAAACTCCAATACTTTGGCCACCTGATGCGAAGAACTGACTCATTGGAAAAGACCCTGATGCTGGAAAAGATTGAAGGCAAGAGGAAAAGGGGATGACAGAGGATGAGATGGTTGGATGGCATCACTGACTCAATGGACATGAGTTTGAGTAAGCTCTGGGAGTTGGTGATGGGCAGGGAGGCCTGGCATGCTGCAGTCCATGGGGTCGCAAAGAGTCTGACACAACTGAGCAACTCAACTGAACTGATTTATAAGAATGTATTATGTGTAAATCAGTGATCCTCAGGTGTGGGAGGTGCGATAAATAGGAGAAGACGGAATCTCAGCCTCAAAGGCCCTCGGGTGTCAGGAGCTCAGATGGTAACAGTGCCGGGTCCTGAGGGGAGACTGTGAGCTGGAGGAGGACAGAGTTCACCAGAGCAAGGCAGAGTTGGAGCTGGACAAAGATTTATAGACTTTACTCTGGTTGAATTCTTTGCAAGTTCAGAAGTAATGCCCAGAGGTCTTGTTGCTTTAGATGGAACCATAACACTAATATTTCAGACAGCTATTGATAAGGCAATGGAAGAAATCTTTGGTCTCAGAGACCCTTTCTCAAATGTTCCTTGACTCCAGGTGCACAAGCAGACCCTCTGTGTCTGTCTGGTCTCCCTGGTTGACCCAGCAGAGGACCTGTCTTGTCCTCTTCTTTCTGCTAACTGAGTTAGTTTGGGACTTCCTCCCCAGGACCACACTGGTGTAAGCTTTTCTTGTTCCTGATCCTAACCAAGCCTAATTCTGGTTTTTCTGAAGGGCACTGATGTACCAAGTTTGCAAAACAAAACGCCAAACTCTTCCTCACCATTGTTTCAGATCCATGGTCTTCAAAGCATGGCCCTCAGACCAGCAACATCATTGTCATCTGGGAAAAGGCTAGAAATGCAAATTCTCAGGTCCCATTCCCAGTCTACTAACTTGGAAATTCTGGGTTTGGAGCCCAGGAATCTGTGTTTTAACACAGTTGTAATACACCTTGTTAATACAAGTCCTCCAGGTGATTCTGATGCATGTTCAGGTTTGAGACCCACTGGTTTTGGAGAACTGAAAGGTCAAGCAGAATGGCATTCTTTTCTTTGCCCATTTTCCTGTCCCTTCTTTAAAAGCCAAGTCATGCATGTACTGCTTCCTCTTGCCTCTTGTCCTGCTGGCTTCCTTTGGCCTCATCCTCTGAGCACCACTCACTGGATTTGAGCCCGCATTGTCTTGTCTTTTCTTCCTCATCTATGTGTATGTCCATCTTGGCTCTCATGATCTGGCTTGCTGGCTGGGTGCTGGTGCTCCAGTATAAAAACCCAGTGTCCCACGTTTGAAGCATCCAGCAGGAGCCCACGACACACGTGCACTTGGCTGTCTTTTTCTGTGACATCATCTGGTCTCAGCACTATGCTTTCCCATAGCCAGGGACACATCATCTGCCCCAAGATGACTGCTCCATTCTACTGCAGAAACTTCTGTGAGTTCTTCTCTGCTCCTTTTTTGACTTATCCTCCTTTCACCCAGGAAATGTGTGTCATTCTCCTGCACATCATAGCCCTGGCAGGAAACCCATCTTCCTCCTCTGTTTGAGGGACAGATTATTCCTGATCCTGCTGGAGGATACTTTTCAGTATACTACCTGACCACATGGCTCAACCGCATGTTCTAACTATTTCGGCCAATGACATCCTCTTCTTACCTGGATGACACTAGGTGCACATTTTATTCTATTAGGTTGGCCCAAAAGTTTCATTCAGGTTTTTCCATAAGATGTTACAGAAAAACCAGAATGAAACTTTTGAGCCAACCCAATATCTCCTTCTCGGCTGGAATTCAGGATATGTGTCCTCAATGGATTCGTATCCCATTCTCCAAACCTGAATCCCTCCTTTCTTATCAGCTCATAGTCTTCCACCCACACTTCTTTGACAGAAAGTCCTTGAAGGTTTTGATCACCCTAGCAAGCCATTAATGATTATGCAGATGTGTGATCAACTATGGTTTGTTTGTCTGTCCAATTTCCCTTTGTAATCTCCATCAAGTCAAAAACAATCATCTATAGACCTAAGGCTGGAGCAGGAAATGGCAACTCACTCCAGTATTCTTGCCTGGAGACTCCCAGGGATAGAGGAGCCTGATGGGCTGCCGACTTTGGGGTCGCACAGAGTCGGACATGACTGGATCAACTTAGCAACAACAATAGCAACAATAGACCTAAGGTATGTATAGGAATATATACCTAAGGTACCCGTAGATATGTATAAATGAATCTTACCAATAAAGAATTTTTTAAGGGTGCCAATTGCCTGTTTTATCTACTCCAGGCACAAAACTGTGCATGTAATAGGGTTCACCAAGTCCAGATAGCTACACTCAACATTCCAGGCTGGTTTCTTTAACTTGAGGCTTGACATCAAAGGGACTAGCATACTTTATGAAGAGCATAGACTTATAGATGAACTGATATACAGATTTTGGTGTGGCTACTTACAAAAGGACTATGAAGGGAACCATGAGTCCCGATATCATCCTGTAGCTCTTTATCACAAGAGCTAGGCCTTAATCAGTGCGGCCAAGACCATGTCCTGTTGGGCCAATCTGAGACAACTGTTATCCACGTCTGCTCAACAGATATATTGAGATGCCTATTTCATGCTTTAGGCTAAGCCCTCAGTAGTAACTTTCCCACCAGAACATGTGAGTAGACTTCCACTTAAACTTCATCAAACAGTTTCTATAAAGACTGTTCCCACCAGTACCTTCCAGGAGATGCTGGCTGCCTGCTCCCTTAATAAACAAAGCAGTGCCTCTCTGATTGTCTAATATGGATGATTTGGGTCTCTGTATTCTTTGCTGGTTTTTCCTCTCTGCAGGGCCAGCATTTTCGGCACATGGTGGTAATGGAATGGATGTTTGAAATCTCTCTTGGGGAGAAGAAGTTCCTGGATTGGAGAGGGATCCAAAATTTGATCCCCGTTACTCAATTCCAAGACACTTTCTGTGAAACACCATTAAATATCCCTAGGGGTAGCAACAAGGCAATACTGTTTAATTACTACTTGCCTAATATCATAAGGGTTTTACTGGATCCCTCACTTAAAGAATCCAAGTCTAAAGATCCTATGTGATTTGTCCAAGATGACCAAGCTCACGAGAGGCCAGCGCAGGGTCCAAATCCACACTCCTACTCAGACACACTGGCTCCAAGCCTTGATTAAGGGAGGCATCACTCTGCTCCTCCATCAGCTGAGCTCAGCCTGCACTGATCCTCTTTGACAACCAGTCCCACCTGGACTATTTTCACCTAGACATCGTGACAGTTTATATTCTTTCCATGTCCATGGTATTCTCAGAGCTGACTTACTCATTGAGGGGGCTGGAGTAGCACAGAGGTAGGTGCACAGAGGGTGGACCCAAACTCTATAGGTTCAAATACAAGCTCTACTACTAACTGGCAGTGTGGCTAAACAATGTGACCTTGGACAAGCTAATTAGCTTCTCTGTGCTTTGGGTTCCTCATTTGTAAAATGAAAAAAGTATTAAAAATTGACCACCTATCTAATATCTGACCACCTACCTACCTCATAGGATTTTGAACTATAAATACCTTTATAGGTAAAGCACTTAGAAGAGTGCCTGTCCACACACACACACACACATTTGCTGCAATTTTCAGTCATCACTTCTTCCCGTTGCCTTCCTACCCTGTGTCTTTGTGCTCTAGGCCACCCTGTTTCCTCCCTCTTGTGCTCTCTCATTCACCTCCTCTATCCATAGGATCCTCAGACCAATTACCATTGGAAGGACTGTATTCTGATCTTTTTCATTAATTGTGAACACAAGGATTAACTCCCTTCTTTTGTCTTTTTCTTCTGCATTAAACTACTCTTCCTACATGAGAATGGGCTGGCATGGACCACAGATGAGACGGGTAGAGAGACCTCAGTTCAGGTCTGAGTGTGACACTTAGAGCTGCTGGGTCTTGGGTAAGCGATTTGATTTCCTCAATGTCTGAACTCAGAAAAAAATAAAATCCCATTACCACATGACTATAAAGAAAGCTGAGCACCGAAGAATTGATGCTTTTGAACTGTGGTGTTGGAGAAGACTCTTGAGAGTCTCTTGGACTGCAAGGAGATCCAGCCAGTCCATCCTAAAGGAGATTAGTCCTGGCTGTTCATTGGAAGGACTGATGCTGAAGCTGAAACTCCAATACTTTGGCCACCTGATGCAAAGAGCTGGCTCATTTGAAAAGACCCTGATGCTAGGAAAGATTGAAGGCAGGAGGACAAGGGGATGACAGAGGATGAGATGGCTGGATGGCATCACTGAATCAGTGGATTCAGGGTGGACTCCAGGAGCTGGTAATGGACAGGGAGGCCTGGCATGCTGCCGTTCATGGGGTCGGAAAGAGTCGGACACGACTGAGTGACTAAACTGAACTGAACTGAACTGAACCATGTGACTGGTTGCCCAGCCTTTCTGCTGAGTTGCGGATCAACTTGACCAATGATTGACAGTGGCCTTCTGAATAGCATGCCTTGGCCCAGCCCCTCCCCAAGACCGTATTCACTCAGCTCCCTGAAGCCTCTGAAACATGGCAACATGGCAGCGAGAAAGTCTGAGGGACACGCCTGCCTCACATGTCACTGCTGTAATCCAGCACACCAATGCTGTTTTTCACTGTGGTCTTATTTATCAGGCTATCCCACGAGCCTTTATCCCTGACCTCCACCAAGTTCCCTGCTGGGAGTCACAGGCATGATATTTGAGAGGTAGAGAGGAAATCAGAACCCTATAATAAATTGTCTACCACACGTCTATCCCTAAAGGAGTTCATTCTAATTTCTGTTTTCTTAATGTCCAGCTGAAATCTGAAATGTGCTTTTAATGCCATTTCCGCAAAGGTAAGGTGCCATTCTTGTTACCTGGGAGAGCTGTTGGGCTGCAGTTAATTTAGGGAACTATTTCCCTTTGTTTTTAGCTCCCAGCTTCAAGGGACCGTGGGCCTCTGCCTTCAGGTGAGCTGGGGATGTACTTTTGGGACCAGTAATCCTTGAGGATACCATTCTCCAGCTCAGCCACCGGCTGGTGTGACTTGTTCCCCCTTTGCTCTTTATTTGTTGCCATGGACAATTTCCAGTGAAACTTCATCCATGGAATTCCACCATGGCTACCTGAGTTTCCCAGAAAGACTACTCTTCCCATGACAATGTATCTAGCAGACCCCTCAGTTTCAAGACACAATACCATTTGGGGTGGGTGGGGCTGATTTCTCTGGTAGTCCAGTAGCTAAGAATCTGGCTTCTAGTGCAGAGGACACAGGTTCAATCTCTGGTTGGGAAACTAAGATCCCACATGCCCTGGGGCAATTAAGCCTGAGCCTACCACTAGAGAGCCCAAGGGCCCATGCAACTAGGATCCAGCACAGCCCCCCAAAAATACAATATGATTTTTAAAAATAGCATTTTCTAGTAATTTTAGAATTGAGCTATGTCATTTGGCACAAGGTCAAATAATCATGGCATATATGCCTTACTAAATGCAGAGAGACAAGGTAAGAAGATGCTAACCATGGATTTGACTTCTCAGCCTTGGAGCTCAGGGCTGCAGTGGGCCAACTGGAGGAGGACAAGGATGAGAAGGGGAGATCTGGAAACTTCAGTTTGATGGTTTCTTCCAGCATCCAAGAGAGGTGTGACAGTGAGGTTATCGTTCAGGGGACAGTCCAGAAGTCCCCATGGTGGGTGAGGAGGAGGAAGGGGCAACAAGAAACCATACTGGACACTGCAGCTTGGACAAGTGGAAATAGGGCGCTCAGTTCCCACAAAAGTTACTGAACAAAGGCCTCAAAATTTTGCATCTGGGCCCTAATGATCTCAACAAAACGTCTCATTCAGCTGCAATTAGTCACCTAATTGGATAGCTAAGTTTGGGGGGAAAAAACAAAAGGTATGAAATAGTCACAGAACATTTTGACTACAGTGCATTTTCAAGTTGTTCACGTGGTTCCTCATTCCTGAAACTAATTATTGTTCCCTACTCCCTCTTCCCCTTGCCAGCTAAATTTGTCTCATAATCATGTAATTCATTGCCCTAGTCCAGTCGTACTGGTATCAGCTCAGCAAATCACTTTAAATCAGTTTTGCCCCTAAAAACAGTGTCGTTCATAACACACAGGATAAGATTTTAAATAACTGACATACACGGTTACCCAACATAAGGATTTTATCTTTTCTTGTTTAACCAAGGAACTCCTGTAGAATAAGAAGTGATTCTCCACTGTGGTTCCCAGAGCATCAGCATCACCTATAAAAATATTGGAAATGCAAAGTCTAGGGCCACCCCAGACCTCCAGCATCAGAAACTCTGGAGGTGGGAGCCAGCAATCTGTGAAACCCTCCTGGGGATTCTGATGCAGGCTGGAATCTGAGAATCACTGTTCTAAAAGATCTTCCCAGCATGCTGTGCTGGACAAGTTGTGTTGGCAACCTGGAAAGTCCTCACTGTGAGGCTGTAGCCTAGGAGACATGTGGAGGGGGACTGACTGAACAGGAGACCATCTCGTGGAATTTCATTCTTAAAAGAGTCACAGGTTGGAAATCATCACTCTGATTTCTGATCTGAACTTGGTCCGACAGCTTCAGAACCTTGAAAAAGTCACAGCTTCTCTTTGTTTACCAGTTTTTTCACCTGTAAAAACCAGGAAATTGAAATGGCTCATCCTTTCTTATGCTAACAACCTTTCACTCCTATCTCTTTTTGCATGTGGGGTTGCCAGATTTAGCAAATAAAAACATATCCAGTTTTTAAAAATAAATAGCCGTAAAATTTGAATGTTAGATAATTTTTAGCATACATATATATATATACACCAAATGTATATGTGTGCATGCTAAGTAGTTTCAGTCATGTCTGATTCTTTGCAACCCCATGGACTGTAGCCCTCCAGTCTCTTCTATCCATGGGATTCTCCAGGCAAGAATACTGGAGTGGGTTGCCATGCCTTCTCCAGGGGCTCTTCCCCACCCAGGGATCGAACCCATGTCTCTTACATTTCCTGCATTGGCAGCTGGGTTCTTTACCACTAGTGTCACCTGGGAAGCCTACATATAACATATATGTTTATATATATATATATATATATATACATATAAACAAATCCATTTTTAGTATATATGTGAAAGTGAAAGCAAAAGTCGCTCAGTCATGTCTGACTCTTTGTGGACCCATGGTCTATACAGTCCATGGAGTTCTCCAGGCCAGAATACTGGAGTGGATAACCTTTCCCTTCTCCAGGGGATCTTCCCAACCCAGGGATTGAACCCAGGTCTCCCACATTGCAGAGGGGTTCTTTACCAGCTGAGCCACAAGGGAAGCCCAGTATATACTGTGTGCTGCTGCTAAGTCACTTCAGTCATGTCTGACTCTGTGTATATTGTGTAGATGATATAAAATGGAGTCCCTGTTGAGGGGACCTGACTGACTTGAGATGGAGTCAGGATCAGATTTCTTGTCTCAGGTGCCCCCCACCCTTGGGTGCCTTCTTCTGCCCCTCTGAGGCATTTACATTCTGGGAGGGGTTTGGATCAGACCTTTCCAGTTGGTGTAACCTCTGATTAAATTTGGCATTCAAATAGAGTTGCTCAATTCAGCAAATAGAAATAAGGACACCCAGTAAAATTCGAATATCAGATAAACAACAAAAGTATTAAACACAAAAGTTTTTTAGTATAAGTATGTCCTATGCATACTTTTGTTGTTTATCTGATATTCGAATTTTACTGGGTGTCCTTATTTCTATTTGCTGAATTGAGCAACTCTATTTGAATGCCAAATTTAATCAGAGGTTACACCAACTGGAAAGGTCTGATCCAAACCCCTCCCAGAATGTAAATGCCTCAGAGGGGCAGAAGAAGGCACCCAAGGGTGGGGGGCACCTGAGACAAGAAATCTGATCCTGACTCCATCTCAAGTCAGTCAGGTCCCCTCAACAGGGACTCCATTTTATATCATCCGCACAGTGAGAGGTACTGGACCAAATGATCTCTAAAGTCCTGTCAAGCTCCAAATGTCAGTATTATTTTTGGGTTTTTCACTGCTCTTTGGATCTGTGAAAGGCATTTCACTAGTCTTTTTTCTGATGTTTTCCTTGTGGGGGAAATGGATTAATCCTGTGAAATTTAGAAAAATAAGTATTCTTGAGCTATGAGCTGAACTTGAAAATGGCTTTGATAAGATCAGGGACCCTAACTTTGATATGTAGAGTCTGCCTTTAAGAGTCTCATAATTTAGTTTTCATAATTTATTTAACACTTAACATCTGAATTACTTTAAATACCATGAGTAATGCTGTAATGGCCATTCTTATTATAGCCAAGGCTTTCACATGTACTTGACCATTTCCTTAGATACAATCCCTGGAGTGGGGTTGTTGGGTCAAAGGTGAAGGTGTCTTGGGGGAAAACATCCTCTTCTCTTCTCTCCCCACCCCTCCCCTTTCTCCTGTCACCACCCCCAAGAGGTCAAGAGGGCTCTGTATCCATCAGATCTCAGGTCTCTTACGGGCCTTGTTTTCTGGGGCAGCATAGGTGGCTGGGGCTTCCCTGGTGGCTCAGTAGTAAAGAATCTGCCTGCCAATGCAGAATCCCTGGGTTGGGAAGATCCCCTGGAGAAGGAAATGGCAACCCATTCCAGTATTCTTGCCTGGAGAATCCCATGGACAGAGGAGCCTGGCAGGTGACAGTCCCTGTGGTTGCAGAAGAATCAGACATGTGAGCAACTAAACAACAACTGGTGGCTGGGGTGGGATGCCACGCAGTCCCCACCGACCGCTAGACCCAAGGATACTGCCCACCAGGGCAGAGCGAGCCCAGGGCCTAAGTGGCCCCTGTCCTGACTCCTCTCTCCCTTTGGCTCCCATAAGGGCAGCTGTCACTCTCCTTGGGCTCAGGACTGGAGGCCCCAGATGAAGCAGTTTATAGTCTGCTTTGGTTCAAAGCCATTTGAGCCCAATTATTTTCAGAAAAAGGAGCATTCCATGTGATCCAGCACAAGTCTAGTATCAGACTTAGATCCAGAAAACCTCCTAGTGGTAAGGAGGCCCTCCCTGGCCTTGTTTCTTTTGTGCATTTTTCCCCCATGGGCACCATGTAACGGGGAAGATGCTCTAGGTTCAGACAACATTCGTACAACCAAATGCACCATCAGACATCGCCAACAAAAGGGTTTTAGGACTATTCATATATGTTGCCATGTTCTATCCTGAACATTTATTATTTTATAAAAAGAAAAAGTTATTATTTTTAAAAAGCCTTATAAGTAGTCCCAACTGTTCATTTTCCCAGCCATACGTTTTTGGGGTAACTGGAATGCAATCCATTGCTCCTTGATCAACTTGCTTTGTGTAACAGATGGAGTGTGTGATTACTAATTGGGCTGATGATATTTAGACAATAACAATAAAGAAATGTATAAATCGGTCATACTTGCTCTTCTTAGGACTGAAAGAAAAGGAGAAAAAGGTAAACCCAAGGAAATGACACAACTAAGAAAAAAATTAAGAAGCAGCAAAGAGTAGAGCTCAGTTCTCAGGGAATGCATGGCCATAACTGCCTGGTGATAACTATTGGTGGTCCAAGAATAAGAAACTGGGAGACCAAAGTGGAGCTGAGAGCCAGCATGTGGCCCCCAGACTCAGCCATTCACGCAGAACCAGTGATTGCCTTGACAAGTGGGTAAGGAGCTTGCTCTGTAATTACTTTGCTTCTGTTTGTGTATGTGTGTGATGTATCAAGAACTTTAAGGTTTAGATTGTGAAAGGATGTATTGATACTAGCGTTAAAAGTATTTTTGTATCAGTGCAGTTCAGTCGCTCAGTCGTGTCAGACTCTTTGCGATCCCATGGACTGCAACACGCCAGGCTTCCCTGTCCATCACCAACTCCCAGAGCTTACTCAAACTCATGTCCATCGAGTCAGTGATGCCATCCAACTATCTCATCCTCTGTCATCCCCTTCTCATGCCTTCAATCCTTCCCAGCATCAGGGCCTTTTCCAATGAGTCAGTTTTTCACATCAGGTGGCCAAAGTATTGGAGTTTCAGTTTCAGCATCAGTCCTTCCAATGAATATTCAGGACTGATTTCCTTTAGGATGGACTGGTTGGATCTCCTTGCGGTCCAAGGGACTCTTGAGAGTCTTCTCCAACACCACAGTTCAAAAGCATCATTTCTTCGGTGCTCAGCTTTCTTTATAGCCCAACTCTCATGTCCTTACATGACTACTGGAAAAACCATAGTTTTGACTAGATGTACTTTTGTTGGCAAAGTAATGTCTCTGCTTTTTAATCTTTGTATACATTATTATAGTTTGTTGCATTCTTTTGTAAAAACTTTTAATTTTTAGAACAGTTTTAGATTCATAGCAAAATTGAAAGTACAGGGATTTCCCATATGCCCTCTGGCCTTATGCATGCATTGCCACCCTCCACCCCAATCAACATCCCGGCCTGAGTAGTGCATTTGTTACAACTCCTGAACCTACACTGACACGCCCTCATCAACCAAAGGCCCTAGTTTGCCTTAAGCTATAATGCATTCTCTGGGTTTGGATAAATGTATAACCAGATAACAATGATTATCCATCATGATAATCTATATCAAGTATTCTCTGTGTCCTAATTAGTTTCTATTTTTCCCGTGTTACAATAGTAACTTTCTCACCCCTACCATAAAAAGATCTGCTCCAGTTACTAAGTCTGAAAAACATTCATGGGTGAGACCTGGAGGTTCTTCAGTCTCCTTCCCAGGAGCAAGGAAGAGAATTGAACCGAAGTGATGACAGCTGAGAAGAGCAGCTGAAGGGGTGTGAAGCAGTAGGAAAGCCAGAGAAGCTATTCGGGAAGGTGTTTCTCTTCCTCAGTTGAAGCACTACAGCCCTGAGGCTATTTACTTGAGCCTGGTCCTCTCTAAAGATCTGATTCTTGGCTTACAGAGGAAGTCCAGCAAAACATCAAGAGCCTCAGGGTAGTAACCCTTAAAGTAAGTTCAGCTGAAGTTCTCCCTGCAGTTTGTTCACAGGAGAGAAACTAGAAGTTAGTTGGGTCCTTGGCCTGCTTGAATGGTTGAAGGAAAATTAACAACCAGAAAGGCTTAAAGGAATTCCCAATTTTGTGTTTGTTTAGACTATCGTCAGATCACCCACTGAGCAAGAAAGAACATTCAGGGTTCAGTAATTCTTTTCTCAGGTACATTGCTAGGCCAAATAGTCCTTAGCAAAGGAAATACATTTGTCTTTATTATCTAAATATCATCAGCTCAGTTATTCACCTTTATTTACATAATTCTATATGCTGAAAAATATCATTGATGTAAATTATCGCTTCTAAACTATCACTTCTAATTTATCTATTTTTATGATATAAAAATATCATTGGTATAAATTATCTCTTCTTGCTTATGAGGTAAGCAGTGAAGGTCTGCAACCCTGTTTTGCAGATAAGGAAATCAAGGCTCAAGGTCACACTGTGAGTTAAGCAGCAAATCTGAGACGCAAACACGGAAGTTTTTACTCCTGGTCTAGAGTCCTCTGCATCTCTGAGATGATCAAATCCAGGGCACATTCAACCCTCTTGATGTCAGTGGTAATGGTTAGAAATGTTGAACTTAGATAATATTTGTTTAAAACACAGCCTTACACAAGAAATACATCGTAACAGAATTGAGTCAGAGAAGTTCAACTAAAATGCTTATGGAGATTGAACTACTCTCTCTCAAAGACAGACTGAAATGATTACAACTATTAATTGTAATCAAATACAACTGATTTGCTCGAAGTCGCAAATTGAATTGCTCAAAGTGATACCAAGCAGTACCTTGTGGGGCTCCTGGACACAGAAGCCTTCCTGTGCCCCCAGTTCTCTGATTTTTCATTCAGCTTCCATGACCTTCCCTGAGTTCCAACAGGCAGGTTCAAACAGTTGCTAATCAGGAAAGAGAGAGAATGGGAGACAAAGGAGGAACAGTCAAGAGAAACAACACTGTAGTTTGGGGCCAGGTCCTGGTTCTCCATCAAAGGATACACACACCAATATCTTTCAGCTATTTTGTAGATACTGAAACCCCCACCAGATGGGAGAAGTTAAAGGTTAACAATGGTATGCTGCCCACAAGCATGTAAATCCCAGACCAGTTGGAAGTGGAAGGTTTGAAGATGCTGACTCCGACTTACCTCACCACCAACCAATCAGAAGAATGTCCAGGAGCAGATCACTTGCTCTGGGAACTAATACTATAAAACTTCTCACTATCTAGGTGGGGACACATAGTTTTGAGGACCTGAGCCTGCTGTTGGCCCCCTTTGCCTGGCAAAGCAATAAAACTATTCTTTTCTACTTCACCCACCACTCTGTCTCTGAGATTTAATTCCGTGTCAGGGTTCAGAGGCTGGATGTGGCTTCAAATGGGAACAGGCTGAAGGGGACTGATGAAAGGAATAGTGCTTTCATTGCGACATTAGAAACTAGACATGACTTCCTTGAAGTTTGGGCAATGTTGTTTTAGGATGAGTTGTAATAGGATTGTATGGTTCATTATCAGTCGAGGTAGCCCTGCCTGTTAAGAGCTGGAGAAGGTTTGCTCAAACGCCCATGCCACGACTTTAAAAAGTCTAAGCTCTCACCACAAATTTTTACAAATTCTCAGAAGCTTGGGTTTTCATGGTCACCTCTAGCTCTAATTTCTTTCTTCTGATGACATGCTTGAGTTAATGAACGTCACATTATTCTATGCTAAACCCAGGCCGGTAGGAAACCAAACTTGTTTCTTTGATTATCTTCACCTTTCTCCTACAAAAAATAAACATAGTCTGATCATAAAGGTTTCTGCTTGTACATCAATGTTTACGGGGAAACCAAATGTGTTTACACTGAAGAACACAAACTGCTTGAAATTTTGTATTAGATTTCCCTTTCCTAAAGGTCATTTTGGCTACTGTGCCACCAGATATTTCACTGGATGGACTCCCTACATTCAAGGCCTTATGCCAATTAGCTAACTCCTTCTTTTCCTTACCGCTCAGTCTCTTTTCTTTACCCTTCCTTCCCCAAACCCTGTCCCCAGGAACTAAAAATTCTTGTTATTTATTAAGACCTGAATGTCAATTCTCTAGACCTGAATCAGTTCTCTTCAACCCCTAGTCCTTAACCCAGACAGGGCCATATTGAGTCATCAATTGAAAAACAGGGTTTATTAGCATATATATGACAACTTCTCAGATGGCGCAGTAGTAAAGAATCCTTCTGTCAATGCAGCAGATAGGGGTTTGATCCCTGGGTTGGGAAGATCCCCTGGAAAAGGAAATGGCAATGCACTCCAGTACTCTTGCCTGGAGAATCCCATGGACAGAGAAGCCTGACGGACTACAGTCCAGGGGGTCACGGAGAGTCGGACACAACTGAGCACACATACACAGCATGTGAGAAGCCTGACAAACACTCTGCTTTGTCTGACCTTGAAGGCCACAGTGATCTTGAAAAGCGTTTGCCACTTCCTTGCAATATTATCTTCTCAAACTATCAAAGGGTACTAGAAGGCTTTGGACTCAAAAAGTTGAAAGCTAATGATTACCCTGAACATCTCAAAGGTCGCTCAGTTCAGTTCAGTTCAATCGCTCAATCGTGTCCGACTCTCTGCGACCCCAAGGACTGCAGCACACCAGGCCTCCCTGTCCATCACCAATTCCATGAGCCCACCCAAATTCATGTCCACTGAGTCAGTGATGCCATCCAACTATCTCATCCTCTGTTGTCCCCTTCTCCTCCCACTTTCAGTCTTTCCCAGCATCAGAGTCTTTTCCAATGAGTCAGCTCTTCGCATCAGGTGGCCAAAGTATTGGAGTTTCAGTTTCAACATCAGTCCTTCCAATGAATATACAGGACTGATTTCCTTTAGGATGGGCTGATTGGATCTTCTTGCAGTCCAAGGGACGCTCAAGAGTCATCTCCAACACCATAGTTCAAAAGCATCAATTCTTCGGTGCTCAGCATTCTTTATAGCCCAACTCTCACATCCATATATGACCACTGGAAAAACCATAGCCTTGACTAGATGGACCTTTGTTGGCAAAGTAATGTCTCTGCTTTTTAATATGCTGTCTAGGTTGGCCATAACTTTCCTTGCAAGGAGTAAGCATCTTTTAATTTCATGGCTGCAATCACCATCTGCAGTGATTTTGGAGCCCAAGAAAATAAACTCTGCCACTGTTTCCACTGTTTCCCCATCTATTTTCCATAAGTGATGGGACCGGATGCCATGATCTTAGTTTTCTGAATGTTGAGCTTTAAGCCAACTTTCTCACTCTCCTCTTTCACTTTCATCAAGAGGCTCTTTAGTTCTTCTTCACTTTCTGCCATAAGGGTGGTGGCATCTGCATATCTGAGGTTATTGATATTTCTCCTGGCAGTCTTGATTCTTGCTTGTGCTTCATCCAGTCCAGCATTTCTCATGATGTACTCTGCATATAAGTTAAATAAGCAGGGTGACCATATACAGCCTTGATGTACTCTTTTCCCTATTTGGAACCATCTGTTGTTCCATGTCCAGTTCTAACTGTTGCTTCTTGTCCTGCATACAGGTTTCTCAAGAGGCAGGTCAGGTGGTCTGGTATTCCCATCTCTTGAAGAATTTTCCACAGTTTATTGTGATCCACACAGTCAAAGGCTTTGGCATAGTCAATAAAGCAGAAATAGATGCTTTTCTGGAACTCTCTTGCTTTTTCGATGATCCAGCGGATGTTGGCAATTTGATCTCTGGTTCCTCTGCCTTTTCTAAAACCAGCTTGAACATCTGGAAGTTCATGGTTCACGTATTGCTGAAGCCTGGCTTGGAGAATTTTGAACACTACCTTACTAGCGTGTGAGATGAATGCAATTGTGCAGTAATTTGAGCATTCTTTGGCATTGCCTTTCTTTGGGATTGGAATGAAAACTGACCTTTTCCAGTCCTGTGGCCACTGCTACGTTTTCCAAATTTGCTGACATATTGAGTGCAGCACTTTCGAAGCATCATCTTTTAGGATTTGAAACAGCTCAACTGGAATTCCATCACCTCCACTAGCTTTGTTCGTAGTGATTCTTCCTAAGGCCCACTTGACTTCACATTCCAGGATGTCTGCCTCTAGGTGAGTGATCACACCATCGTGATTATCTGGGTCATGAAGATCTTTTTTCGTATACTTCTTCTGTATATTCTTGCCACCTCTTCTTAGTATCTTCTGCTTCTGTTAGGTCCATACCATTTCTGTCCTTTATTGAGCCCATCTTTGCAGGAAATGTTCCCTTGGTATCTCTAATTTTCTTGAAGAGACCTCTAGTCTTTCCCATTGTATTGTTATCCTCTATTTCTTTGCACTGATCAGTGAGAAGCTTTCTTATCTCTCCTTGTTATTCTTTGGAACTCTGCATTCGAATGGGTATATCTTTCCTTTTCTCCTTTGCTTTTCCCTTCTCTTCTTTTCACAGCTATTTGTAAGGTCTCCTCTGACAGCCATTTTGCTTTTTGCATTTCTTTTTCTTGGGGATGGTCTTGATCCCTGTCTCCTGTACAGTGTTATGAACCTCCATCCATACTTCATCAGGCACTCTGTCTATCAGATCCAGTCCCTTTAATCTATTTCTCACTTCCACTGTATAATCGTAAGGGATTTGATTTAGGTCATACCTAAATGGTCTAGTGGTTTTCCCTACTTTCTTCAATTTAAGTCTGAATTTGGCAATAAGGAGTTCATGATCTGAGCCACACTCAGCTCCCAGTCTTGTTTTTGCTGACTGTATAGAGCTTCTCCATCTTTGGCTGCAAAGAATTTCCAGAGACTACTTCTGGGATACTTGGACCATAGAGTTCTCTCAACATGGATTCTTTATCCTTATCTTGTTGTAGGATCTACACATGAGGAGGAAGAACACAGGTTTCTTTTTGCCTTGTTTTTAGTGAATGGTCCTCAAAACATAATGAACCCTCCCAATCTATTAGGGACTAATCAGGAGTTAATTAGGTTAATTGTATGTTGAAAGATTATGTGTGAAATGGGCCTGAAAGAATGAAAAAATTAGATCTCAAATCCATTTATCACACCAGACATTTTGCTTCTTATCTCATAACAGTAATTTGAAAAGATAATTCCTATTAACTTACTTTATGCTGAGTTTTGAAAGTATGAGAATATTAATGAGAAAAAGGCAGAAATTGTTTAAGCAGGAAATACCAGGAATAAACTGTTGTCTAGAAATACCAAGCCAAGGAAACCTAAACTGCTAACTTAAGAATTTTATTTTTTTAAGTCTCTTAATCACAGTCCAAGAACTTATTTATATGCAGTATTTGAGACATTAAGTAAATATATTAAGTTGGTAGTCAGAACTCTTTGTTAATCCAGTCTGTTCCACCCAGTTAAAATATATGTTAACAGAAATCACATCAATATTATCAACTTCAATTGTATTTTATAAACTTAGTAAAAATTGGTAGAATATTGTCTAGCATTCTATGTGTGCGGTTATTGTGATTATAGCTAACAGGTTTGAGTGCTTCTTAGAAGCAGAGACAGATGCTTTATAAAGGTTGTCTTTATTTTCAGTTTTTCATTATGAAAAATTCCAAACACACACAAAAGTTGAACACCTCCTTACACCAAATGATCAATTTCCATTATTCTTTTTTCATGCATTCCTCCAATTTTTTCTTTTTTTAATTAATTTATTTTTAATTGGAGGATAATTGCTTTACAGTATTGGGTTGGGTTTTGCCATACATCAACATGAATCAGCCATAGGTATATATATGTTGCCTCTCTCTTGAACCTTCCTCCCACTTCCTACCCCATCCCACCCCTCTAGGTTGTCACAGAGCACCGACTTGGAGCTCCCTGCATCATACAGCAAATTTCCACTGGCCATCTAATTTTACATATGGTAATGTATATGTTTCAGTGCTATTCTCTCAATTTGTCCCACCCACTCCTTCCCGCTTTGTGTCCACAAGTCTGTTCTCTCTGTCTGCGTCTTCATTGCTGCCCTGCAGAGAGGTTTATCAGTACCATCTTTCTAGATTCCATACATTTTTAATGAATTATTTTAAAATAGATCCCAGACATTATATCATTTCATCTCTAAATACTTCAGTGTTTGTCTCTAAGAGACAAAGACTTTTTAAAAGACCACAAAACCATGTTACAACCCAATGAAATTTATAATAATTCCTCAATATCGTCTAATCCTCAGTCCATGTTCAAGTCTTCCTGATTGTGGCAAAAATGTCTTTCACAGTTGGTTTGTTCAATGCAGGATCCATATAAAGTCATACCTCAAATTTTGCTATTACATCTTGTCTCTTTTAATCCACAGTAGTTTCCTCCGTGTGTGTGTGTGTATGTTGTGTGTGTGAGCCAGTTAATTTTTAATAACGTGGGCAATTTGTGGTAGACTTTAGAATTTCCCACCCTTGGTCTTGATTGACTATGTCCTTGAGGTATTGCTAAATATGTAGCACCATCTCCTGTATTTCTCTGGTAGATCTAAAACTTGACTGGATTTAGGCTCAATTTGTGAAGGACAGGAATACTTCTTAGAAAGTGCTCTGTATCTAATTGGATCAAATTAGGAGATACTCAATGACTGCATGTCCCACATTTAATAATGCAATGATTGACCAGTGGGTAATGTTGAAGCCAGATTGATCTTATCCTTTTGGCACATGTAAATCTTAGATACATCTGAACATTTTTTCACTATAAAGAGTGATGTAAGGGAATTCCCTCGTGGCGCAGTGGATGAGAATCTACCTGCCAATGCAGGGGAAACCAGTTCCATCCTTGGTCCAGGAAGATTCCACATGCTGCCGAGCAACTAAGTCCATGTACCACAACTGCCGAGCCCACGTTCTAGGACCTGCGAGCCACAACGACTGAGCCCCTGTGCCGCAACTACTGAAGCCCAAGCACCCTAGAGCCTGTGCTCCGCAATAAGAGAAGCCACCACAATGAGAAGCCCACGCACCACAATAAAAGGAGACCCCATTTGCCACAACTAGAGAAACTCCATGTAAAGCAATGAAGACCCGACGCAACCAAAAACTAAATAAATAAAAATAAATTTAAAAAAAGAATGATGTAGCGATCTAATTTTAAGCCATTGTTGAGTAAATAATCCATCTTTTTTCCAGTGATATGAAAGGACATCTTATTAGGTACTATTTTCATGAAATAAAGACATTTTAATATACTCAGAAAGTTCACCACCCACAGACTCTCACAGAGAATACTCTCCATTAAGAAGGAAAGTGAATCCAGAAAGAAGTAAAGGGATGGAAGAAGTAATAATACACAGACAAAAGTAAACTATATAATAAGTTTTACTTATAAAAATATTATTTTTTAAAATAATTAAGTCTAAAATTCTAGAAGATAACATAGGTAGATATGTGTAAGGCTGTAGAAGCACCAGGGGAGCAGTGAGAAAAAGAAGTATGTTAACATCCTTCTCCTGTCCTGGGTGGGGGGAAATATATATATATACACTTATTAATTTGAGACTTTTTGAGAATAATGTACATTAAGTACGCATGTGACAACTTTATAATCATACCTAATCCACTGGCTAAATTCTAAAAGCCTGACAATACCAAGAGTTGGAAATGATGTGGATGGACAGAATGCTTGAACACTTCTAGGAGTAGTATACATTACTATAATCACTTCGAAAAACTGCTTGCTACTATCTACTAAAGGTGAAGAGTCTCATACTCTGTGACTCAGCATTTTTACTCCCAGTTACGTGTACAAGAGAAACTCGAGCACATGTGCACCAAAACACATATACAAGAAGGCTCATGGTAGCAATATTCTTAATACTCAAAAGCTGCTGCTTCTGCTGCTGCTGCTGCTGCGTCACTTCAGTCGTGTCCGACTCTATGCGACCCCAGAGACAGCAGCCTACTGGGCTCCTCCATCCCTGGGATTCTCCAGGCAAGAACATTGGAGTGGGTTGCCATTTCCTTCTCCAATACATTTAAGTGAAAAGTGAAAGTGAAGTCGCTCAGTCATGTCCAACTCTTCACGACCCAATGGACTGAAGCCTACCAGGCTCCTCCGTCCATGGGATTTTTCAGGCAAGAGTACTGGAGTGGGATGCCATTGCCTTCTCCGATTCAAAAGCTAGACACATCAAAATAAGCAACAGTACGACAGAAAATACATTGTATTATATTTAAATGTATGAATATTAAAAACAGTTTGGAGCAAAAAAAAGGCAGATGTTAAAAATACGTACTATTTCATTCCATTCATATTAAGTTCAAAAATAGGTAAAACTAAACTAAATCATTCAGATATATAAACTAAGTGCTAGAAATTGATTACTATAAGAGTTTGGATGAAGGCTCCATGTGGGGAGAGGAAGGGGGAGATTGTGATTAGGAAGGCATAAAACAAATGTAAAGCATAATGCATAATTATAAAGCAAATGCCTGGTATCATGTAAAATAGAAGATATTTATGTTGGTCTTTGCCCCTGTTTCTGGCACAGAGCTACTAAACCCTTGTAATTTCCTAAGTGCTAAGAGTAACATATGGCCTTTGACCTCAGTTCCTGACAGAACTTAATCCCTTGGAATTTTCTGGGTGATACGGATGTGTTTTGTTCTAATGAAGCAACTCTTAGTGGGCTCCTGAGTGGGGGCTGGTCACCAGAAAGGCCAAGACATGATTAGAAGCTTGGAACTATTAGGTCTACTGCACCATCATCCAGGAAGAGGAGAGGAGCCGGAGACTGAGTTTATGCCTACATGATAAAGCCTCCATAAAAATCCCCAAAGTGTAAGGATCAGAGAACTTCTGGGTTGGTGAACAAATCCAAATGCTTAGAGGGTGGTATATCCCAACTACACAGGGACAGAAACTCCTGCACTTGGGACCCTTCCAGATCTCACCTCGTGTATCTCTTCATCTGGCTGCTCATCTGTGTCCTTCATTATATAATAAACCAATAAACCTAAGAATTTCCCTGAGTTCTGCGAACCTTCTAGCAAAGTACTGAATGCAAGAGGGAGTCACAGAAACCTGATTTATAACCAGTACAGATAATAACCTGAGACTTGTGATTGGCATCTAAAAATGGCAGCGGGGAGGAGCATGTCTTGTGGGAATGAGCCCTTCCTGTGTAAGATCTGAAGCTATCTTCAAGTTGATGGTATCAGAATTAAGTTAAATTGTAGGACAACCAGTTGGCATCAGAGAACTACTTGATGTGTGGAAAATTCACACATCTGGTGTCAGAAGTGAAACAAAGTGTTGGCAGTGGTATGAGCATAAAGGAGTAACACAGAGGAGTTTCCCCTTTATACAGCACCACCCAGGTCCATAAATAGAAGCTTGCCAGTATCCTGGAAGTTCCCACATGCTCTCCCCCAAATTAAAAGAGCCAGAAGAAAGAATTCCAAACATATCAGTAATTCAAATATGAATGAGTTAGACTCATTTATTAAAATATATATCAACTGTGGGAGTATTGACAGCATTATAACACTGACTCTTCCTATGTAAGAATTAGTTATATTTTCCCTTTAGTCAAGTCCTCCTTTATGATCCCCAGGAGAGTTTTAAAGTTTCTTTATTCCCTGTGTTCCTCATCCTGTAGCTGATTTTTGCCTCTCTGCTGTTTTAAAAAATGTATAAGTAGAATAGTTGGCATTTATTTCTGTTAAATTTTAAGCTTTTGGTTTTTATCTGTAATTCCATTCTGTGCTTGCTTCACTCCCATGTCTATCTTCACACATATCACTGATATAAAATGGAGGCCCAAACACAGCTTTATCTCTGTGCCATGCTATAAAAGATTCCCTCTCAGAATGACACATGATTCATCAGTCAAAAAGTATTTAACAGCAGTCGTGTAAACATCTGTTTATATTGTTATATAACAATACTGTTATAACTTCAAGGATATTAACTTCAAGGATATTATGGAAAAAATTTAGAATGCTTTTCTAAAACTCAAATAAAATATATCTGCCAAGTGAAGACAACACAAACCAATGGAAAGATGTTCTTCAACTGAAAGAGTCAGTATTGTTAAAATTACACTACCCAAAGCAATCTACAGATTTAATGCAATCCCTATCAAAATACCAATGGCATTTTTCACAGAACTACAATAAGTAATTTTAAAATTTGTATGGAAACTCAAAAGACCCAAAACAGCCAAAACAATCTTGAGAAAGAAGAACAGAGCTGGAGGAGTCACATTCCCTGACTTTAGACTATACTACAAAGCTACAGTAATCAAAAGAGTATGGTACTGGCATAAAAAACCAGACACATAGATCAATAGAACAGGATACAGAGCCCAGAGAAAAACACATGCACTTATGGTCAATAAATCTACAACAACAAAAGCAAAAATATACGATAAAAAAGATAAGTATTTCAATAAGTGGTGCTGGGAAAACTAGATAGCAACTTATAAAAGGATGAAATTAGAATGTTCTCTAACATCACATACAAAAATAAGCTCAAGATGGATTAAAGACCTAAATATAAGACCAGATACTATAAAACTTCTAGAAGAAAACATGCAGAACACTCTTTGACACAAACTGCAGAAATATTTTTTGGATCTATTTCCTAAAGTAAAGGAAATAAAAGCAAAAATAAATAAGCGAGACAAAATTAAACTTAAAAGCTTCTGCATAGTAGACCATTGACAAAATAAAAATACAACCTACTGAATGGAAGAAGATACTTGCAAGTGATATGACTGATAAAGGATTAATACCCAACATAGATAAATAGATAATACAATTTAACATAAAGAAAACCAAACTACTCGTTTAAAAAGTAGGCTGAAGAGGAATTTCCAAAGAGGAAATTCAGACGGCCAACAAGCGCCTGAAAAGATATTCAACATTACTAATCAGCAGGGAAATGCAAACCACAACAAGATATCACCTCACACCTGTCAGAATGCTATCATCAAAAAGAACACAAATAACAAATATCGGTGAGGATGTGGAGAAAAGGAAACGCTCCTACAGTGTTGGTGGCGATGTAAATTAGTGCAGCCCCCATGGAAAACGCTATGGCTGTTTCTCAAAAAGCTGAAAATAGAAGTATCATATGATCCAACAATCCCACTCCTGGGTATTTATCTGGAAAAAAATGAAAACACTAATTTGAAAAGATACATACACCTCAATGTTCAAAGCAACATTACTTACAATAACCAAGATATGGAAGCAAATTAAGTGTCCATTAACAGATAAATAAATAAATGTGGTACATGTACACAACAGGGTACTACTTCACCATAAACAAGAAAGAAAATTTTGCCATTTGCAGTAATGTGGATAGACTTCAAGGGTATTATGCTAAGTGAAATGAGTCAGAAAGAGAAAGACAAATACTGTATGATATCACATATGTGTAGAATCTAAAAAGTACAACAAACTAGTGAGTATAACAAAAGAGAAGCAGATTCACAGATTCAGAGAACAAACTAGTGGTTATGCGGGAGGGGACTATCGGGACAGGGGAGAGGGAGGTGCAAACTATTGTGTATAAGGATGTATTGAACAGCCTAAGGATTAGCGTGTATCGCATAGGGATAGAATGTAGGCCATAGGGGTGTATTGTACAGTATGGTGAACATAGCAGGAAAAAAGTTTAGAATGCGTTTCTAAAATCTAAATTAAGTAAAACTGCCACATTCCCTGGATTTGGTTGTAAAGCAAATCTAAAGAAGAAAAAAGATCTGAAATTACATTGACCTGATTTACTCTTAATGAAGTTGTACTGAATCCTTATAGGTGCCATTCTCTTTTTTTAAGTACTCCAGAACCACCCATTAAGTAATCCCATTCGAAATTTACTGGGAATCATTATCAAGTTTTGTTGTTACTGTTCAGTTGCTAAGTTGTGTCCGACTCTGCAACCCCATGGATTGCAGCACCACTATCTCCTGGAGTTTGCTCAAACTCATGTCTTTTGAGTCAGTGATGCTATCCAACCATCTCATTTTCTGTCACCCCCTTCTCCTCCTGCCCTCAATCTTTCCCAGCATCAGCATCTTTCCCAGTGAGTCAGCTCTTCGCATCAGGTGGCCAAAGTATTAGAGTTTCAGCTTCAGCGTCAGTCCTTCCGATGAATATTCAGGGTTGATTTCCTCTAGGATTGACTGGTTTGATCTCCTTGCAGTCCAAGGGGTTCTCAAGAGTCTTCTCCAGCACCACAGTTCAAAAGCATCAATTCTTATTTTCCATAATCAACTCTGTTATAGCTTGGATTATTGCTACTAATTCTCCACTCTCCTACACTGGAATAATATATCCACGTCTTTTTCTGTGTGACATTACAGGATCCCCATGGGAGCTGGCAGATTCTATGTCTTCCCAGCATTGACAGTGGTGTGGCCACGTGGCAGCTCTGGCCAATTGGAGGAAGGCAGCAGAAGATATGGGGGAGATGCAGGCATGTAAAACATACAAGAGGCCTTATACATCCAGTCACTCCTCGGGTGCTCCTACCATTCACCATGAAAATCACCTGTGCCAGGGATTGCTGGTCCACAAAGAATGAAAGACATATATATATTGCTGATTTGAACCAGACCCCACAATGTGACTCAGAGCTGCCCTAGCAGACCTGCACACCTGGCAGTGAGCAAAATGAATATTTGTTGTTGTAAACCATTGAGATTTGGGGATTGTTTGCTGTGCAGGAAAAACTAATGTTTTCCGTTTTGAAAACCAGTCCATCTACAGTCTTTCAACAATTCTAGCCAGTGATTAACATGAACTCTTAAAGGTTGCAAATAGCATATATATACAATGGAATATTATCCATCCTTAAAAAGGAAAGAAATTTTTTTGATAAGAGCCATCCTAAGAGGTGTGAGGTGATACTTCACTGTGGCTTTGACTTGCATTTCCCTGATGAAGAAAGGCAATGCCAAAGAATGCTCAAACTACCGCACAATTGCACTCATCTTACACGCTAGTAAAGTAATGCTCAAAATTCTCCAAGCCAGGCTTCAGCAATACGTGAACCGTGAACTTCCAGATGTTCAAGCTGGCTTTAGAAAACGCAGAGAAACCAGAGATCAAATTGCCAATATCTGCTGGATCATCGAAAAAGCAAGAGAGTTCCAGAAAAACATCTGTTTCTGCTTTATTGACTATGCCAAAGCCTTTGACTTGTGTGGATCACTATAAACCGTGGAAAATTCTTCAAGAGATGGGAATACCAGACCATCTGACCTGTCTCTTGAGAAACCTGTATGCAGGTCAGGAAGCAACAGTTAGAACTGGACATGGAACAACAGACTGGTTCCAAATGGGAAAAGGAGTACGTCAAGGCTGTATATTGTCACCCTGCTTATTTAACTTATATGCAGAGTACACCATGAGAAACGCTAGGCTGGATGAAGCACAAGCTGGAATCAAGATTGACGGGAGAAATATCAATAACCTCAGGTATGCAGATGATACCACCCTTATGGCAGAAAGTGAAGAAGAACTAAAGAGTCTCTTGGTGAAAGTGAAAGAGGAGAGTGAAAAAGTTGGCTTAAAGCTCAACATTCAGAAAACTAAGATCATGGCGTCTGGTCCCATCACTTCATGGCAAATAGATGGGGAAACAGTGTCAGACTTTATTTTTGGGGGCTCCAAAATCACTGCAGATGGTGATTGCAGCCATGAAATTAAAAGACGCTTACTCCTTGGAAGGAAAGTTATGACCAACCTAGATAGCATATTTAAAAGCAGAGACATTACTTTGCCAACAAAGGTCCATCTAGTCAAGGCTATGGTTTTTCCAGTATTCATGTATGGATGTAAGAGTTGGACAGTGAAGAAAGCTGAGCGCGGAAGAATTGATGCTTTTGAACTATGGTGTTGGAGAAGACTCTTGAGAGTCTCCTGGACTACAAGAAGATCCAACCAGTCCATCCTAAAGGAGATTAGTCCTGGGTGTTCATTGGAAGGACTGATGTTGAAGCTGAAACTCCAATACTTTGGCCACCTCATGCAAAGAGTTGACTCATTGGAAAAGACCCTGATGCTGGGAAAGATTGAAAGTGGGAGGAGAAGGGGATGACAGAGGATGAGATGATTGGATGGCATCACCGACTCGATGGACATGGGTTTGGGTTAACTCCGGTAGTTGGTGATGGACAGGGAGGCCTGGCGTGCTGCAGTCCATGGGGTCGCAAAGAGTCGGACATGACTAAGCAACTGAACTGAACTGAATTGACTGATGATAGTGATGTTGAGCATGTTTTTATGTGTGTGTTGGCTATTTGAACACAGTAGGACTTTTTGAGGTGATAAAAATGTTCTGTATCTTAATTGATCACAGCCATTCCACAACTGTGTCCATTTGTCAAAACCCATTAAGCTGTACAGCTTAAAAGGGTGACTGATACTATATGGTAACTTGTACCTCAGTATATCTGAATTAAAAAAAAAAAAAAAGGATGTAATTCTGACAAATGCTACAACATGGTTGAAACTTGAAGGCACTAGGCTAAGTGAAACAAGCCAGCCACAAAAAGACAAAATAAATGTATGAGTCCATTCATATGAGGTTCTTAGAATAGTCAAATTCATAGAGACACAAAGTAGAATGGTGGTTACGATGGCTGGGAGGAGGTGAAGAATGGGGAGTTGTTATATTACGGGTGCAGGCTTTCAACTTGAGAAGGTAAAAATTTTCTGAAGGTGGTGATAGTTGCACAACAATGTGAATGTACTTAATGCCACTGTACATTAAGGTGAGGAAAATGTCCTATATCTTGATATATGGTGGCAGGTCCACAACTATGTTCACTGATCAAAACCCACTGAACTTTATAGCTCAAAAGGATGAATGTTTCTATATGCAACTTGTATCTCAATATATCTGAATGGTTTTTTTTTTTTTTGTAAAAAAAGAGGGGTGCAGTTCTGACATGACACAACTTGGATGAAGCTTGAAGCCACTTAACCTTAAAAATGGTTGAAATGGTAAATGTTATATGATGCATATTTACCACAATTAAAAAAAAAATTACCTAGTGGAGTCTTCATTTGGGTGCCCGGAAAAGCAGATTTTGAGACAAGGACTTCAAGGACTTGGGTTTAGGTTGTCTGGGAAGTGAAGTCAGGAGGCTCCAGGGAGGAAACAGGGAAAGTGAGATGGAGAAAGCCAAACACCTGTGCAAGGAAGCGCCAAGGAGCAGCCTCCATCTGTGGGCAACTGTGGCCTTATCCTGAGTACCAGGTGAACCATGACTTCAGAGCATCTCTCTGGAGAATGGGGGAGGTTGCGGCATCTATCACTGGCTCCTATTTCCCATTGGCTTGAGACTTGCCTCTGCGGGCATTAACCTCCCTTAGACTTTCTGGGTTGTGCCTGGGAGCAGTCCAATGATGCCTGGTGAGGACAGGAAAAGCCATCACACAGAGAAGAAGAGAGGGTCAGGTGCTTGAGCTGGGAAGCTGGCAGCATGCAGAAACTGCTCACCTTAGCTGCAAACTCAGGTGGTTATCAGGGATACGGGACAAGGCATCAAAACGTCTCTACGCCCATCTTAACTGCCTGGAGGGTACTTCATCTGGGCAGCTAGGAGCTCTCTTAATTTCTTCTCACCTATCTTAGACTTTAGGCACAAATGTATTGTTTACTCCACTTGATTCAGTTTGATTTTTCCATCTCCTTGATAAAAAATGGTGGAAAGAGTAGAATTATGTCCTGTTCCCATGATTTATTCATATTATGTCATCCACCTCAAGCAATTGAATCCTATTCTCCCCTAACTCATAACTAGAAAGTACAAGATGTTTCATCTTTTTGTGATTTTTCTTTTTCCTCCCAAATGTACTACCCCACCATGGCCACATCTTTGTATAAGCAAGAGAGACCATTTAGAAAGTTAGAGTTGCTAATTTCAGCATGTTTTGACAGAGATGGTCCGGTATGATGTGTATGTGTGTGTGTGTGTGTGTGTGTGTGTGTGTGTGTGTGTGCCAGAAAATGTTGAATGTTCCTGAAACTCTTCAGCTCACTATCATTAGACAGACTTGGCTTCATAGAATTTTTAAATTTTGAACTTGGATTCACTGACCTGGTAGGTGAGGGGAAAGTCCTCACTTTGGAAGACTGTTCCAAGCTTACACACTCTTCTGGGGACTCATTTTGTGGGTTGGTCACTCCTGGGGCAGGGGGTGGACCGAACATTTTATAATTAACCTCCCATGAGAACAACTTGTTCCTTAAATTCAGAGGCCAAGAAACGTTGAATAGAATCAGTTGAGAGGGACTGGGTTGTTTTTTTTTTTTAAATTCAAGTGGAGCAATTCTTATTCAGTCAGAACCAAAATCCTGTCTAACTTTATTTTCATCACACTTGTTGGCACAGATCGCCTGGTGATGAAAATAAAAGAGCCTGTGTAAAGACCTGGGAATAAAAACAACAGACATGAGAGAAAAGGAAAAGGAACAGTGAAAGGAGACAGTGCAGGGGAAATAGAGCAAGGGAGAAAGCGGAGGACAGCAAAGGGGGAGGGAAAGGGTGTCCTCAGAGCATATTTGCGTTGCAGGTTGCCTTCGAGAATGGCTACTACCTTAACCACCTATCTTAATGGTGAGATCATTAAGGCACAGTGTCACCCAAATAGTTAATGACAAAGCCTGAGCCATGGTCTCCCAGCGCTTCACTGAGTTTTCTTTTCTTCCATCCTTTCTCTCCCCCCATGCAGGTTCATTCATTAATTTTTTTTAACATTCGTTAATTTTTTAATTGAGTTAACTCAGTGAGAGAATAGAAACAATCACCTCCTAGAAAAGATCAAAGAAAGGTCTGGATGTATTCAGAAGACCAGCAAAAATCCAGGAAATTTTCAGTCAACATTTGACTGACAGATATTTGTACGTAGTTATTTACTCATCTGAAAACTGAACTTGGAGTTTCCTTCTGGTTGGAAGCTAGTCCCCCCAACACAGCTTCTGTGTCCAGCACAGAAGCCCCTTCAGGGCAGATTCCAAAGCTCCAGGCAGTGGCTCTGAAAACTGGTTATTGTCCTCAGAAACCTTGCCGTGATCCATCCCCAACCTGGAGCCAGAGGTGTGCTGGGATTTCCAGAAGGGAAAAGACTGAAGCTGGCAGGGGCTTCCATTCTCATCTTCTAATCCTGATGTGGGTCAGCATCTCACGCATACAGTCACATGAAACACAATTTGCTCAAGGATTTTAGCCCTCTTCACCTACATCTACCTCTTGTACTGACAATATGGCTGCAGAAGGGAGACAGTACCATTTTAATTCACAAAAAGTCTGGAGATCCCTTCCCTGAAGTAAAGGTCCACTTCCCAGAATGACTGTAATAGGGTGTTCTGAGTGTCTCTGACACCCCATGACGGGTGATCAGAAGCTGGCTGTATCTAACTGGTGGAACAGTTGGAAGTATAAGGGAGGAAATATTAAAGCAGAAAAGACTTTGGAGTGCTGTGTGCATGAGGGAAACCATGAAGTCTGGGGGACAAGCGTGGTTGCTGAAGGGCCTGAGAGCCAGAGCCAGGGTGGATCTGGGCTGGAGATTTCTGTCTGGGACACAGTGTGGGTCTTGATGGACAGAGACGAGAGGGAACACAGATGGGAGTGCTGGCATCTGAGGTGCTCTGCTGTTCTCTGAAGGCTGCTGTAGCCTAAGTAGTGCAGTGCATGCATGCTCAGTTGTGTCCAACTTTCTGTGACCCCATGGACCTTCCAGGCTCCTCTGTCCATGGGATTCTCCAGGCAAGAGTACTGGAGTGGGTTGCCATGCCCTCCTCCAAGGGATCTTCCTGACCCAGGAATCGAACCCACATCTCTTGCATATCTTGCATTGGCAGGCGGATTCTTAACCACTGAGCCACCTGGGAAACCCGTCGCCTACGTAAGGGGTAGTCACTGGTCTCAGAGAACAGACTTGGCAGCAGCTCCAGTGGTGAGATATTGCCCTCAAGTGGTTAGAGGACAGGGGTGCTCAACAAGGGAGCCAACTTGGTCTGGGACATATCTGAGACCAGAATTAACTGGAGGACATTGAAAATCCTGCGGTTGTAAAGGTACTGGTAGCAACGGTGAGCTAGCAAATTGCTGTGTGAATGTTAGCATTGGGTGCGCATCTGGAGGAGATGCCCAGGACAAAGCCATCGTCTCCTTCCTCCTCCGACACCCTGCTCCATCCCTCTCCGGCATCCCTGGATTCCTGCTCCACATCAAGCAGGTCATTTCCCCATATTCCCACTCCTGCTCCCTGTAAGTGTACAGGCTGTATATCACTCATGTTTGTGCAAGCATACATTACACAACTGTGGGGAACCATTTACCCCATAGATATCATAGAGTTGTACCATTATTGTGGACATTTTGTGACCAATGGCCGTGAAGTGACTTGATGTTCAGGTGCTTTTTTCTAATTTACACAAAGTTAACATATTGGCTAGTAGAGTTCCTTTAGGGCAGGCCTCTGTTCTAGGAGTGGTAGGCAGGGAGGCACCCAGGTAGATAGCTTCAGGAAAAATCCATCACCAGGACTGAAGCTAAAATGGAAGAACTATTAGATTTCCTGAAATGATCACTTAGCAGAATGGGTTACGGAAAGTGCAGTGAAAAAAAAAAATCAGTGGATTCTTAGCAATTTAACTTCAAATTATGAGATGATCCATACAGATGAACTTATCCCATATAGGTACCAGCTCTGGACTAAAAGCTCTGAGAACAGAAACTATGCTCTATTCATCTCAGTTTGTGAGGTCTCAATGTAATAATACCCATCACCTAGATGTTTGTTGAGTTGAATTCCCCTTTCAACAAGGGTTATCAATAAGCATGTCAATAGCAGACAAATTAGGAGTTTTATAACCTCCCATTAGACCATGGTTCTGGGGTATAATGCCAACACTTTGAGTCTTTTCTCTATGTTTGAGTCTTTTCTCTGAGTCTTCCTGGGTTGGAAGACTATACAAGGGAAAGGAACATGATAGGGAAAAAATGAACACTTACTGAACACCTACTATGAATATTGAATACTCTGCTTTCATCATAATGAAGGTTAGATATAAAGGTTTGAGAGTTCCAATCTTTTATTCCCCTTCCTCCCTTACTGTGATAAACAAGCAACTTTATTCACTGGGTACAATAACCAAATGGTAAACAAAGAAATGCTTTAGAAACAGCAACCTCCATTTTACCCCAGTACTGAATGAGAGATTGGAAAATTCAACTTACAGAAGGGTCTCTTGATTCTTCCTCTCTTGAGTCTAAGATGTTCAGTTCCTTAGAGCAGACCCAACTTGATTTACCATTTAGTTCTCAGTAGAGCTGCTGGAGCAGAGAGAATGTGTGAGCTAGGGTTCTTTCAAGGTCTCATACATGGTGCAGACAGGAAATAAAAAGAAAGAAATGGCTGGTCCACCCAAAGGACCTAGACCCTTCTTCTGAACTAACTACATTATATTTGTTATCTACTGCCGTATATAATATGAGCTACCCTGATGGCACAGATGGTAAAGAATCTACCTGCAATGCAGAAGACCCAAGATCAATCCCTGGGTAGGGATGATCCCCTGGAGAAGGGAATGGCTACCCACTCCCGTATTCTTGCCTGGAGAATTCTGTGGACAGAGAAATTCTGTATAAGTTAACACAAAAATTAGTGGCTTAAAAAACAACAACATTTACGATTTCACAGTTTCTGTGAGTCAAGTATGCATTGGCTGGGTCCTTTGGCTCAGTTGCTTGTGGGCCATTGGACTCTGATTTGTTGGCCAGTTCTTGATAGCTGGGCCTCTCTAGCTGTATATAACATGGCAGCTTGCTTCATTAGAAAAAGCAAGAGTTTGTACAAACAAGATGAAAGTACTAGGTTTTTTTTAAAAAAAAAAATCTTTATTTTTTATTGGAGCACAGCTGATTAACAGCATTGTGTTAGTTTCAGGTATACAGCAAATTGATTCAGTTATACATACGCATGTATCTATTATTTTTCAAACTCTTTTTCCCATTTAGGTTATTACAGAATATTGAGCAGAGTTTCCTGTGCTATATCCTTGTTGGTTATCCACTTAAAATACAGTAGTGTGTACATGTCAATCCCAAACTCCCAACCAATCCCTCCTCCTGACCCATGCCCTCAGGAAACCAAAAGTTCATTCTCTAAGTCTGTGAATCTGTTTTTGTTTTGTAAGTAAGTGTATTTGCATTATTTTTCAAGATTCTGCATATAAGCAATATCATATGACATTTGTCTTTCTCTTATTTCACTTAGTATGATAATCTCCAGGTCCATCCATGTTGCTGCAAATGGCAGTTTCATTCTTTTTTTAATGGGTGAGTAATAGTCCATTGTATATTTGTAGCATATCTGCTTTGCCATCTATCTGTCAATGGATGTTTAGGTTGCTTGTATGTCTTGGTTATTGTAAATAGCACTGCAATGAAAATTTGGGTGCTTGTATCCTTTTAAATCATGTTTTTCTCCAGATATGCCAAGGAGTAGGATTTCTGGATCATATGGATCTATTTTTAGTTTTTTAAGGAACTCCATACTGTTCTCCACAGTGGCTGTACCAATTTGTGAAAGTTTGTGCAAACAATATAGAAGTACCAGTCTTTTAAAAATCTAATCACAACAGTAATATATTCTCAATTTTGAAATATTCTATTCATTAGAATATGTAAGGCTTAAGCAAATTCAAAAATATGTGGAAAAACAACATACTCCTACTAAATAAACCCTGGTGGCTCAGATAGTGAAGAAACCATCTGCAATGTGGGAGACCTGGGTTCGATCCCTGGGTTGGGAAGATCGCCTAAAGAAGGGAAAGGCTGCTCACTCCAGTATTCTGGCCTGGAGAATTCCATGGACAGAGGAGCCTGGCAGGCTACAGTTCATGGGGTTGCAAAGATTTGGACTGAGTGACTTTCACTTTCACTTTCAAAGCAGAAATCAAAAGGGAAGTTAGAAAATACTTTGGTGATGAATGAAAATAAAGATACAACATACTAAAACTTAGAGAATGCAGCTATATCAATATTTAGAGGAAAGATCTCAAATCAGTAACCTAGTCTTCTACCTTAAGATACTGGAAAAAAACTTATAGTCAATAGAAAGCCAGAAATAACAAAAACTAGAATGGAAATTAGTGAAATAGGAAATAGAAAAAATAGACAGAAAGCAATGAAACCAAAAGTAGATTGTTTGAAAAAAATCTATAAAATTAATAAACCTTTAGCTAAATTGACCAGGAAAAAAGAGAGAGAAAATTCAACTTAATAAAATTATAAGCAAAAGAGGGACAGTATTACCAATCTTACAAAAATAACAAATTATAAAGGAAACGTATGGAAAATGAATGGAATTATATGCAAAATAATTAGATGAAATGGACAAATTCCTAAAAAGACACAAATGAGCAAAACTGACTTAAAAAGAAATAGACAATCTGAAAAGGCAAGGGAAAAGACTGAATTAGTAATGATATTTTTTAAACTGCCCACAAAGGCAAACAAAACCAGCTAGTTTCTCTGATGAATTTTATCAGGCATTTAAAGAATAACTAATTCCAATTCTTCAAAAACTCTTCCAAAAAGCAGAAGGAGGCAGAACACTTCTCAACTCATTCTATGAGGCTAGTATAACCCTGTCCTATCAAAGCAAGGCAAACACTAACAAGAAAACTACAGATCAATAGCTCTTCTGAATATGTATGCAAAAATCATAAACAAAATACTAACAAACCAAGTGGCAATACATAAAAAGAATTCTAAACTGTGACTAAGTTTGATCTATCCCAGGAATTCAAGGATAGTTCAACACTAGAAAATCAAAGCAATACATATTAATGGAATGAAGGAGGAGGCAGAGATCACACGATCATTTCAGTTGATGCATAAAAAGCATTTGAGAAAATTCAATGTTTTTTTTCATGATAAAAACATTCAACAAACGAAGAATAGAAAAAAACTTCCTCAACTTCATAAAGGGTATCTGTGAAAAATCCACAGTTGATATCATATTTAATGTTAAAAACTGGAGACTTTCCCTCTAAGATTAGTAACAAGGTGCGATGCCTACTTTCAGCACCTTTTTTCAACATTGCTCTCTCCAGCTAGGGTAATTAGGCAAGAAACTCCATTTAACCTCACTGAGTCACAAGTTTAGCACTAGCTACAGGAAAGCTGGGAAAGTATCTGGGAAGAAGTACGGGATTATCCTATCTATACAATCATGAGTTATCCTCAGGGGATAAAGGAGGGATCGATCTTACTGAGTTTACCATGCAATTGAGTATATCAGGGTTCACTCAGCAGGAAAAAGGTGAGTGAAATAGCTGTTTGGTAGGCAACCAACCACATTTACCAGGCTGTGCCATCACTGGAAAAATATAAATAAATAACACATGACTCCACATGACTCAATGCAGACCTTTCTCTCTTGTGGCTGTAGGCCCTTCCCTCCTTCTTCAGTAGGATAAGGCAAGACAAATGGCCCAACCCTGAGCAGCCTCACCACCAACCACCGCCAATTTCCAAAAAAGGAAGACACTCTGTACTGGACTATGGTCATCCCTTTGCTGATGTGCAATCTCCCCCCTCACATCCACTCTTCCTACCTTCAGCACATACTGCACTGAGCTGTCAAAAAGATCTTTTATAACATAAGCATAGACAAATAACAATTTAATCCTACAACCTGCTCAAAACTTTTCCATGGATGACTTTATTTTAAGATAAAGATCAAAATCCTTGACATAGACAACAAGGCCCTGCATGATTGACGTCTGCCTATTTCTCCAGCCTCATTACATACTTCTTAGGGATGTCTTCCCCCAAGAGTAGGTCAGGACTTTTAATTATATATTTCTAGAACCCAGCAAAATTTCTCTTTACTTCACTTACCGCAACATGCAATTTTAGTGTTATTTTCATGATTGTTGGATTACTGTCTAATTTCCCTACTAGAGTATAGCATCATAAAGACAAGGACTGTTTTGGCTCCTATGTGTAGCAGAGATTGCTCATGACTTCCCAATATCTGGTCTCCACTTTAATTAGAAAAAGAATCCTAAATTTATTGAAGGCAGCAATGCACCCCACTAAAATATTACATGTTCCAGCTTCCTTACATGTTCCAACTTTCTTACAGGTCCCAGCTTCCCTTGCAACTAGATGTGACTATGTGACTAAGCTCTGACCAATTAGATTTAACTCTCTAGTCCTCATTTTGGCTTGCTTGGATTTGGACATTAGAGCTGAAGATGCAGCTACCATCTTAGACCCTGAATTGCCATGCCAAGGATGATAGAACAGCAAGCTACAGCAACCTGGGTTTCTGATGACTCTGGAGCTACCATACAGGTCCTAGAGTGCTTACTTCTGGACGACTTTTCATGTGTGAGAGAAATAAATTTCTGTTTTTTATTTGAGCCACCATTTTTTTTCTTTCTGTCATATTCAGCCAAACTTGATCATGTGCTGTGCTCAGTCACTTTAGTTGCGTCCAACTCTTTGCAACCCCATGGACTGTAGTCAGCCAGGCTCCTCTGTCCATGGGATTTTCTAGGCAAGAATACTGGAGTGGGTTTCCATGCCCTCCTCCAGCGGATCTCCCTGACTCAGGGATTGAATCCATGTCTCATGAATCTCCTGTATTGCAAGCAGATTCTTTACTGCTGAGGCTTTGAGGATGCCCCAAAACTTGATCATAACACAGTATTGAATCATCTGCCTCGCCCATAATAGAATCTCAATCAACATCTGTAGAAGAAAGGAAGGAAGAAGGCAGGAAGGAGAGGAGGGAGGAGAGGGAGGGAAGGAAGAAGGGGAAGGGGAAGGAAGTACTGGTTTAGAATGATAGGTATCATGCATGAGATGTGTAAGCAAAAGCCTATGAGATTCCAGAAGACAGGAAAACTGACCCCAGTTAAGGTGGTCAAGAAAATTCCTAAGTTTAGATCTGGTAACTTGTTTCATTGCTTGCATTACTCACCATCTATATCTTTTTGATGGCCATGGGTTGTTATTGTTGTTTTATTTTATAAGTAATGCTCGTTCATTGTAAAAAGAATGCTTTCTGAACATATGGAGGGGTTATAAAGTGGCAAGTAAAAATCCCCTTGACTGTTTCCCCAAAGCCAAACTTCCAGAAATAACCAGTTATCCTCTATGCTTCCAGAAATGTTCTCTGCATATATAAGCATATATGTCTTATGTCTCTCCATATGTATAAATAACTCTTGTTACTCAGATGGGAGTGGGTATTAGTCAGGTGGTCTGTTCCTAGCTTTTTTTCTCTTCATCATGAATCTTTGGCCACTTCTAGGCTGCCTGGGATCTTCTCTGATGGCTCAGATGGTAAAGAATCTGCCTGCAATGCAGGAGACTGCAATGCAGGGGACTCAGGTTCAACCCCTAGGTTGGAAAATCCCCTGGAAAAAGGAATGGCAACCCGTGCCAGTATTCTTGCCTAGAGTATTCCATGGACAGAGGAGCCTAATGGGCTACAGTCTATGGGGTGGCAGAGGGTTGGACACAATTGAGAAACTAACAAAAATCTTTTTTAAAAAAGGCTGCTTACAATGGTCTGTTTGGGGGTTTATCATGTACTGGACAACAAGCCTCAACAGACATGAGTTCTGTGTTTGCTCATCTTGGAAGTTCTGAAACCTAAAACATGCACTTAACATTAAGTGCTGCTGGATGAATACTTGAATGGGCCTTGAAGCTGACACAGGGCAGCTGGCAGAGGTGGAATTTCCCTCAGTAACAAACCGTTCTTTTAATGTTTTTAATTTTTATTCATGTTGGAGTCTAGTTGATGAACAGTATTGTGTTAGTTTCAGGTGTGTAGCAAAGTGATTTAGACACACATACACATGAATCAATTTTTTTTTCAAATTCTGTTCCCACGTAGGTTATTAAAGAATATTGAGCAGACTTCCCTGTGCTACATAACTGTTCTTCGTTTAAAGACAGCCTTGTGGTCATGAGACACACATCATTCTTATGTCCCTGAGTCCTCTCAGGACTTTTCAGTGAACCACAGTACCGGTGCTTCCGAATGGAGAACTCAACTCATCAGCTGTAGTGCTCAGCATTGTCCAAGACCCAGAAGAAAAAAATAAAATTAAAAAAGCCAGTCTCTTAAATGAAACTGAGTGCTGGCTCCTTGCATCCCCAGAGTCGTCCCTTGGGGTCTCATTAAAATGCAGCACCAAATGCAGGAGGCCCTTTCCAGGCCAGCCTGAAGAAAACAACCCAGACTTTTTTTTGCCATGAAAAGGTGCTAAAAAGAGATTCATGGCCAGTCTCAGAACGTTGAACTGTGGGCACTTCCACTGAGAAAATTTGTGTCTTGAAATAAAACTGAGATGCAATAAAAGGGAAAATAGAGCTACTTCTAGTCCCTTTCCCAAAATCCTGTATCATTTTTAGTTTTTTCCCTACTCTCAATTTTCATTTATTGATTAAAACCCAGCTTTAACACACCTGATGGGACACCAGTTTTGCTTCATGGAAGTCAAGTGGGTTTGATTAGAAATCCATTACTATCATGTATGATGGGTGTGTTTGTAATGACTTTGCTGGTTCTCTCCCCTTCTTTGCCCCTCTTCTAGTTCCTCGGCGCACTCAACACCTTGACCCCCTAGCTCTGAGACCAGCCCTGCCCTGAATCAGGAAGGATAGAAGGCAGCTCCCCTCTCGCTGAACTTGAAGTCAACCCTGCCTTTGCATCTTTCCCAATATTTTGCCACCCTCTGAGAGGCAACTGGAGTTCGTTGTCTCTGTTTGCTTAGTGCTAATGGGCGAAATGCGCTTCAGTGGAAACTGTGCATTTATCCAGACTATAAAGGACACCCCTGGAGTACTCTGATGCTATGGAATTTTACTTCTTGAAAAATTGTAGACATTACTCCAAAATAATTCTTGTCTGTAGACATGTAAATTGTGTCCTTTCAGTTAGAGGTTTCATTGACATTCAAGTGAACCCACCATTTTATTGCAAGCACTAAGCAAGACGGCCCTTTGTCTAGGAGGAAGATATCCTTCAGGTAGTTTGCTATCAACGCAATCCTGAAAAATGACCTTGCAATTTTGCGCATGCCCAGAAAGAACATGTAGGAGCATAAGAGACCCATGGGGAACTCTCTCTCCACGATGACATCTGGTTGAGTGAAGAAAGCAAGACATAGAACTGAATGTAAGGTAAATCCCATTTTTATAAAACTGTATATAGATGTCTGAAAGGGTATCTAGCAAGAAGTTAGTGCCTGTCATCGGATGGTATAAGGTCAGGTGGTATTTAAACTTCTTTCTTGGTACCTTTTTGTTTTGTATGAATTCATTTCAATGAAAATGTGTAATTAAAAAAAAACCATAAAGTTATTCATTTTTAAAAACTAGATGGGATCAGAGCTCAGAGTGAATTGTAAGATTAAATCATACTTAGGAAGCTAGGTTGATAAAATCCAGAAGCAAACCACAGAAAAGAGATTGGACATCATCAGAAATGGGGGAGTGGGAGGTAACCAGGAAGCTGAGAGATGACACATGTTTGCTAGTTTTTAATGCCAAAGACAAGGGAACAGCCAGGGCCATGATCAAATTCTTTTTGACATTTGGGAAGCCTGAATCTGTGGCAAAAATCCAGGAATAACCAGGTCCATGTGGACCACTGCTCTGACGTCATCTTAGCAGATCCTGTCCCTTCAAAATGACAAGTCCAAATTAAGCAGAGACAGGAAAAATCAGGGTTTCCCCCCTTAAGTCAGTGTCTTTCTATATCTCTGGGCTAAGTGAAGTCACTTTTCAAATATAGCACCACCCTGTTACAATATGGCTGGTTAAGATATGCAGTGAGTTAAAACATGAGCCATGAAATATAATGGCAAAAGCATCATGATTCCAGACAAATTTAGGAGTTTCACTGTAAAACTGATGCCCTTAAAATGATATCAGGTTTATTAGGGTTTATTAGCAAATAGACATCTGAACTGTAATCATTTTGATTGCTAATGAGTAAACTCACTTGCTTTGAAAATGACAGATTGAGGCAAGGGCATACTCTTTTTGGGGGGACCTGGATTTCAGAGGATTAAAGCTGTTATTAAACTGGTTGTTCCTACGGCAATTGTTAATATGAAGTTTCCAGAAGGCTCATACCATCCCAGAAAAGTGATTGCTAATAACTCCAAGCTAAGGTACAAATGGAACCATCCATGGGCCTTAGGGGGCCAGAGGGCTGGAGATGTTTCCTAACCACCAGATTTAGAAAAGAAGCAACTGGAGATGGAGTTGTCAGGAGGGTTGTTTGTGGAAAGCTGGAAGGTGAGCCAGCAGACCTGGAGCCAGGGCAAGGCAGACAGAGATCAGGAAGAGACTCAGAAATGGGTACAGACTCCAGCAGCCCAGACACAGGTGCAAGCACAAAGCACAGCTGGCCAACCAGAAGCAGCACTCTCCAATGGGTACTGTGCCAGCCCCGGGCTCTGGTTCACCCAGTGGCCACACGCCTGGCAGTGCTGGTTCCAGTGCAGCTGCAGAGAGAGAGAAGGGACCAGGGATGTCCTGAAGCCCCTTTCAGCACTCACATCTGCCCGCTGGTCGTCAAGGCTCCCTCTGTGAGCAAAGCCCAGGAGCATCCCTGGGCCAGGGCTGTGCAGCAGGGCAGATCCCCGGCCGCTGCTGTTCCCAGAACCAGGACACGCATGACATACCCAGTTCCCTAAGGAAATAACCTGGACCCTCACCACCGTTTCTGCTCTGCTGCTTTGTTAATGGAAGGTTAATAATTCCATTTTGTGGTTAACTGAAAAATGCAAAATGTCAGGTTAAAAATCAAAGAAGTCTTGAGTCGCTGTTCTCATAGTTCTAGGTTTAGGAACACAGAGCACCTTCCCCAGAGTAAATACTCAATATCTATTTTTATGAAATGACCAGATGAAACATCCAGTGTGTGCTGGTAAGAATGACCCATTTCCCTGTAGTGTGGCCAGGAGGATTCTAAATCCTTGGATGACCCTTCTTCTGTAAGGAGGATACTCTACCCAGTCAATGGTCCTGGCCTAAAAGCTAGAACTTCTATTTCCAAAGAAAGGAAAGGACACTTTTCAAAAGTTTTTACGAGTTTTAGGTAACTCAAGGCATCCGACAGGGATGAATGGTTCTGGCTGGCAACACAATGAAGTGACTCTCATTTTCTTAGACCACACTGAATCTCGGGCATTGTCTGTAAGCTGGAAAGAAAACACTAAAACTGCTCTGCATAGCAATAGAAAGGGCATGATGGGAAGGAGGGGAGGGATAGATTACGGCATACTCACAAAAAATGTTTGTCTTTCCTAAAGTGGCTTAATGCTACTACACAGTCTCTAATAATTATTGTTTGCTCACTGAAAGAACACACAGTGTATGTACACATGCACATGTATACATACATATACATGTGGATGCTTCTTATTGCATTGGAAATGTTTTCCAAGTGTTGCATTTTAATTAACTCTGACAACTAGACTGTAGGAACCCTGAAGCAGAATCAGAGTTAAATCTCAGCACTTCTACAGTCAGGTGGACAGAAACAAATCACATGGCAAATTAAAGTTAATTCCCCAAAGACAAGCCTCATTTTGCCTGCTCTGCTCTGATTAGAGCAGTAGTTCAACTGATTAGAGTAGGAGTGTCCTTGCCAGGGAACCTGGACTGAGAAGTGAACCACAGAAACTTTTCCTGTAGAACGCTGATTCGCTGCAGCCCGGCGGATCCAGGAGGCGAAGGAAAGGGTGACTCTCAACCCCGCTCAGAGTCACTCTGTGCTGGACTTCTAGAATAGGGCAACTCAGAGTGACTGATCTTTTTTTTCTACTAAACCTTCTGATTAAAGGGGGATGAAAAAGGCTTTTTTAAATTAATCCATTTTCCTTTCTGTGTGCTCACCGTCTGGGATTGTCAGTATAGTAGGTACATTAGGAGAACAGTAGGAGGTGGCATTTCCCTGGGCAGTGAAAATTTGCACTGGACAGGGGTTAGGAGACTTGGACTAGGAACCCAGCCTTGTTTACCAGCCATGTGACCTTGAGTAAGTCACGATGCACATTTGCAACTGGGTGATCCAAAAAGTGGCCCAACACGTCAAGACACAATCCCCCAGGATCTCTGAATGTGAAATTTTAGACCACAGGTTGGCAAAGCACAGCCCACAGATCAAATTCAGCCCACCACTTGCTGTTTAAATAAGTTTTGCTGGAACACAGCCAGGCCCATCAATTGCATATTACTTCACATTGCAATGGCCAGAGTTGGGAGGTTGCTACAGAAATCACATGGTTCATGGTCTCTATTTAGTCATAAATATTTACTATTTGGCCTCTAATAAACAAAAGTTTATGCCCCCTGTTCTAGACTCATAGTACATGCCCCTTGTTCTAAGCTCATGTCCTGACTCCTGTTGACCTTGGAATTCCAGTCCCCACATACCATTTCCTTATCAGAAAGCCTGGGATGGCCCAGAGAATAACTAAGCAGGTGCTTTTGAAATAGGTCATCACCTGTGAGCATCATCTCACCATGGAAAGCCAAGGAGCTTCCTTCGACAGAAAGCCCACACCCCCTCAGCCCCACAGAGCAGAAGGTGGGCACCTGCCTGCAATGCTGAATGGTCCTCACTTACTATTTTTATAAATTTTAAAAATTCTTACTGAAGTACGGTTGATTTACAATGTCATGTTAATTTCTGCTGTACAACAAAGTGATTCAGTTGTGTGTGTGTATATATATATATATATATTCTCTTTTAATATTCTATTCCATCACAATTTATCACAGGGTATTGAATACAGTGCCCTGTGCTATACAGTAGCACCCTGTTGTTTATCCATATTCTACATATAACAGCTTACATCTGCTAACCCCAAACTGCCATTCCGTCCCTCTCCCAAAACCCTCCCCCTTGGCAACCACAAATCTGTTCTCTATGTCCGTGAGTCCACTTCTGTTTCACAGTGAGGTTCATTTGTGTTATATTTTAGATTCCATATATAAGTGATATCATATGGTATTTGTCTTTCTCTTTCTGACTTACTTCCCTTAGTATGGTAATCTCTAGTTATATCCATGGTGCTGCAAATGGTATTATTTCATTCTTTTTTATGGCTGAGTATTCCATAGTCGGACACGACTGAAGCGACTTAGCAGCAGCAGCAGCATTCCATAGTACATATGTACCATACCTTCTTTATCCATTCATCTATCGGCGGATATTTAGGTTATTTCCATATCTTGGTCATTGTAAATAGTGCTTCTGTGAATTATAGTTTTGTCTGGGCGTATGCCCAGGAGTAGGATTGCTGGATCATATGGTAGTTATAATTTTAGTTTTCCAAGGACACTCCATACTGTTTTCCATAGTGGCTATATCAACTTACATTCCCACCAACAGTAGAGGAGGTTCCCTTCTCTTCCCACCCTCTCCAGCATTTATTGTTTGTAGATTTTTTGATGATGGTCATTTTGACTGGTGTGAGGTGATATCTCACTGTATTAATAGTTTTGATTTGCATTTCTCTAATAATTAGTGATGTTGTACATCTTTTCATATGCCTTTTGGCCATTTATCTGTCTTTGGACAAGTGTTTATTTAGATTTTCTTTCCATTTTTTGATAGGGATGTTTGTATTTTTGTTGTTGTTGTTGTTTGTATATTCAGTAAATTAAGCCTCTGTGGGTCACATCATTTGCAAATATTTTCTCCCATTCCATAGATTGTCTTTTTTGTTTGTTCATAATTTTCTTTGCTGTGCAAAAGCTTGTAAGTCTGATTTGTTCCCATTTGTTTATTTTGCTTCTATTTCTATTGCCTTGGGAGACTGAGCTAAGAAAACACCACTACGATCTCATGTACCCCTAATGCTCCTGTGGAGTCGGGGTACAAGCAGCACAGGGTAGCCCCAGCCCATACCGCGGTGGTCTTCTCTGCCTCCCTGCAATTGTCTCCTGTTTTATTTCTTTGAATTCGAAGAAATCAACCAAGGTGATAATGTGGCTGAAGGGCTGCAAGTGGGCAAGGATCCCTCTTGTGTTTATGGAAATAAGACACTTTCTCCGTGGGACCTAAACAATGAGAAAAGCTTTCTTCACTAGTTCATGGTGTGAGTGAAAAAATGTTGCTGCCCTATTAGTAAACAAAGGATGTTGCAGCCATCAAGCCACTACAGCCAGCCCTGAGGGAAGACAGGATGGAGACAAATGATGGAGACAGACAGGCTGCCAGCTGCCAAGCCCTCAACCACTGCAGTCACTCCTGACTGGGCACCCTGAGGGGACTCGGGGTGGAGGAAAGCAGGACCCAGGCTCCAACAGCTGAGGTGCCTATCGCAGGAAAGATTTCAGTGAGCCCAGACTCCTGCATCTTCACAGACACAGTGTGTGTGTGCTGGTCGCTCAGTCGTGTCCAGCTCTTGGCACTCCATGGACCGTACCTCAATAGGCTCCCCCCTCGTCTTCTCGGAGCAGTTTCTCAGAGCATCTGAAATGCTGCCTCCTGGGCCCCATTCCTCATTTTGCCCCCAGTAAAACTTAACTCACAACTCTCATGTTGTAAATAATTTTTCTCCAACACAGGTCTCTTAGAGATGTGAAAGCTGTGATCTAGAGTTCAGATTTAAATAAGAGAATGACACAAAGAGCTTTGTTTTTCTAACAGATTGCCTCCCCGGAAGAGAAATGTAAAATCCAGGTTATTTGTTTATAAGGCAAGATTAGAATCTGGAAGCCCAAGTAGGGGCCAGTGTGGGCAAGGGAAGGCCATGGCCTCCATCAGGGCAGGCAACAGAGGTGGAGGAGAAGGAGGCTGATTTGGCAGATGCTTACAAGGTACCCCAGAAAGGACCCCCTCAATGTCTGGCAACAGGCCATGGAGATGACTGCAACTGGTTAGGGGGTGGGAGGCAAAGCACACATGTCTCCTAATAAGTTTGCTCCAGGACGTGGGTGTGACTTTCCTGGTTTTCTGTAGTTACCTCCTCTAAGGATATTCTGCACTCTCCTTAAGTCTTTCTGTTATGATGTGATCTCTTTGGTGTTATGATTCCTACTCATCTCATGTGAAATATATGGGATTTAAGCTATGTTAAGACATGGTAAGTGTTCAAAATGGAGTTACAGTGGTCAAGCTGCTCCTGCTGCCCCAGCCCCTCATCCTCCTCCACTTTTCTAAGCCCACATGAACCAGCTGCTGTGAAGCCACCGAGAAACCTCACAGGGCATGCACCTGCCTCCCACCCACCCCCAGAAATGGCTTCTCTGCTTGCTGCCTCCCTAGGGATTTGGGGGCCCTGTGGGTGTAGCTGAGTTTAGTTCAGATAATGACAGGGAACCACGTGAATGTTCCTGGTGACTGGCGTTCCTTCTGCTCACCCACTCCTGCCTGCCTCCTGCAACCTCTGCCAGTACCAGGAGGCATCACCAAAGCCCTGGGGGCCCCGCCGGGCTGGCAGGGCACCATCTCCTCCTGCCTGCTCATTCCGCAGCATCTGGCTTTGCCTCCCCATCATCTGGCACTTGTGGGGCCAGTGCCAGCGACTGGGTGATGAATCAGGAGTGGAGCCCTGTGTGCTGTTTCTGAAAGCATCTCCTCCCGTGTGTTTTGAATTCCTCTGGTACTTGTCACCCTCTCTGCTCATTTAGCATTTAGCTTATGATGCTTGGAGTTTTAGGTTCATCTCATGGCCCCACATGATATCTCTCCAACTAGCTAGTAAGCTCCTGGGGAAGTAAGCTGGCCACACCCAGTGCTGTGGGGAGAGTAGGAATTCTCAGCGTATTGACTGAAAAAAGGCTTGACTGGTCTCCAAAGATTTCCAGATTCCCAGAAGCACAAACTGTCTCCATAATTCATATCTTGGAACAGTGGCTCAGGTAGACTTGACCTTAAGACACCCAGGTTGAAGAGAAAAGCCAGGAGCAAGTGGATTCAAGGCCAGGTGAGGTCCCAGACATGGCCAACAACCCACACTGGAGGATTCTGTTGAAGTGGAAGTCACCTTGAATCGTACTAACATCCAAGGGGGGCAGGGCCCTCCATGAAGAATGACAAATGGCCTTCATCTTGATAGCCAACGCTAATCTTTGAGTGGCTGCTTGGAATACTGTATAGAATAAGATCTTGAAGCTGCATCCATGACAGTGGGAAAGACTGCTGGGCTCACTGACACTGCTGGCATGGGTCCAGGGGAGGGGAGAGAGTGTATGTTAGCCACTCTTCTCTGGATGGTGCTGGGAGTTAGGTGAATGGCAGAATCATGGTTCCAGGAGATCCTTCTAGAATCATGTCTGGACATGAGGATGAAGAAGGATGTTCTGACCTTCATGCCTGAGTGAGTAGGCCTAGTCCAGGCAGCTGGTCAAACAGTGGACAGCTCAGGATAGCTCACCTTCAGACACCTGGAGCACATGTCAGGAAGCAGATACAGAGTTGGACACAGTCAGGTAGATGAGGCAAAAAAAAAAAGATGCACCCAGGGGAAGGTTTGGGCTTCCCAGGTTCACAGCACATACCACAGACACTAAGCTCTTGGCAACTAGTCCCATTCCAGAGCCCATTCATTAGTAGAACTGGGTGTTTTAATATTAGATTGGTGAAACAGTAATTGTGGTTTTGGACTGTGAATTTTAAATCATTATAACTAAGCTCAAACACATCTTTATTAATCAAAATAGGAACCACTACAGTCAACATATTTTTGCCAAAGGGAGATAAATTTGTTTATTCCTGTAGCATAAAAATCTGTGCTCCAGGATATGACGAACTCTTGGAAACCATTTTCTGCCTCCTGCTGGTTGTGGAAGCGTTTTCCCTGCAAAAAGCTGTCGAGATGCTTGAAGAAGTGGTAGTCAGTTGGCGAGAGGTCAGGTGAATATGGCAAATGAGGCAAAATTTCATAGGCCAATTCATTCAACTTTTGAACCATTGGTTGTATGAGGTGTGGTCAGTGTGTCATAGAGAAGAATTGGGCCCTTTCTGTTGACCCAAGGTGGCTGCAGGCATTGCAGGTTTGGTGTATCTCATCAATTTGCTGAGCATACTTCTCTGAGGTAATGGTTTTGCCAGGATTCAGAAAACTGTAGTGGATCAGATGGGCAGCAGACCACTAAACAGTGACCATGACCTTTTTTTGGTGCAAGTTTGGCTTTGGGAAGTGCTTTGGAGCTTCATTTCAGTCCAACCACTGAGTTGGTCATTGCTGGTTGTTGTATAAAATCCACTTGTAGTCGCTCGTCACAATCCAATCAAGAAATGGTTCATTGTTGTTGCACAGAATAAGAGAAGACAATACTTCAAAACAATGATTTTTTGATTTGCAGTCAGCTCATGAGGTACACATTTATGAGTTTTTTCACCTCTCCAATTTGCTTCAAATGCCAAATGAATGCAGAATGGTTGACGTCAAGTTCTTCGGCAACTCAGCATGTAGTTGTGAGGATCATCAGCTTTGATGATCCTCTCAATTGGTCATTGTCACCTTCCGATGGCCAGCCACTATGCTCCTCATCTTCAAGGCTCTCATCTCCTTCGTAAAACTTCTTGAACCACACTGCTCTGTATGTTCATTAGCAGTTGCTGGGCCAAAAGCATTGTTGATGTTGTCTCTGCTGCTTTATGACCCATTCTGAACTCAAATAAGAAAACTGCTCGAATTTGATTTTTGTCTAACATCATTTCCCTAGTCTAAAATAAATATAAAATACACAGCAAGTAATAAACCATTAGCCAAAAAACATAAAGTGAGAAGTGTTCATTAAAATGATGTATAACATAACCACATTTCTTTAAGAATGTAGCTGATATCAAACAGCAAAGTTCAACGGGGCAAAACCACACCAACCTTTTGCACCAACCTAAATATAATGGCAACCAGTTCACTTGATCTTAACCAAAAGGCCAAGAAGCGATGGCAGCCAGTTTAGATGTACATGTGAGACTGGGCCTCAGTGGGAAGCAGTGCTACCAGGGGCAGGAATTAACAAGCACTGAGATCCTGTCTACGTCTTTAACCTCAAGCACTGAGATCCTGTCTACATCTTTAACCTGGGTAACATTCTGTCTATAGCACACATTACTCCTGGTACCCCTTATAGGTAACATTCTGTCTACAGCACACATTACTCCTGGTACCCCTTATAGGTAACATTCTGTCTACAGCACACATTACTCCTAGTACCCCTTATAGGTAACATTGTCTACAGCACACATTACTCCTGGTACCCCTTATTAAGATTCTTCATTGAATCTTCTCCATCTACAGAATAAAATCCATTAGACACCTTCAAACGCTCTGGGCTGATAAGAGTGTCCTTGTTTATCTGGGGGCCTTGGGCCATACTGGATAGTCTTGTGATTTATGGCTGGGGGTCCTTGAGTCATATAGTAGCAGCTCGAACTCTGGAGGGTCTGGAGATTAAAATCAGCCATGCAGGTGGTCAATCAGGTCTATGTGACTAAGCCCCAGTAAAATTTTTGAACACCAAATCCCAAGTGATCTTCATTGGTTGGTGATATGCCATGCATATTGTCATATACAGTTTCTGGGAGAAGTTGGTCCACTGAGGGAGCAGGAGGGAGTATCTGGAAACCGTGCTTGGCGTCTCCTCAACCCAGCCCTATGTGCCTCTCCCCTTGGCTGATTTTAATCCATGTTTCTGCTGGGAAAAATTTAATTGTTAGAGTAATGGCTTTGTTGAGATGGCTTTGCTGAGTTCTGCAAGTCCTTCTTGCAAATTACTGAAATTGAAGGTAGTCTTGGGGCTCCCCATATCTGCAGCTGGTATCAGATGGTGGACTTGGGGACTCTTGAATATGCAGCTTTGTATTCTAATAAACACTGTGGCAAGGCGTATCCTTATTCATGTGTTTGGACTGTGTTTCTTTAGGATGAATTCCTAGAAATCAGTTGTCAAATCAATGTTTTTGAACATTTCCAATCATAGCAGAAAACACTATATGCTGTTCCCATGTCCCAAAATTGTCTACCCACTTGACACTTCATCCTGCAGGTTGGGAAAGTCTGTTTTCTCATATTAGCAATCTTTTCCCCTCCCAATCTAATAGGCTAAAAAAAAAGATAGCCCACAAAACAACACCTGTTGTTTTGTGTTTTTAAAATGATTAGTGAGGTTGAGTATCTTTTATAACATGTGTTGACCATTTATATTTCTTTGGTGAAGTGTTGATTCGTGTCCTTTTCCTTTTTTTCTACTGCATTTTCATTTTTATCTTACTCATAAGTAAACTCTGTATACCAGGGATCTTAACCTTTTGTCTTTGACCTAAAATGTTTAAAATCAGAAAACCTACTTCCGTTTGGAGAACTGTTCCTTTCAAACGGCAAGGGATGTTTCTACATGGGTGAAACGTGACTAACACATTTCTCCAAAGATAAACTGTACTTCTGTTAAGCCTAGAAGCTCAAACCTATATTGTCTAATAGAGTTTAAATACACACCCAAGAAAAGTCAATCATTCTGCCCAAGTTTAGGGATAAGTAATTTTCATGCCAAATGGTAACTTAAAAACTGAATTACTACAGCAAAGATGAGATCAAATCGCAGAGCTCAATTTTAAGTTTTACTGTGACTTCATTTAATTCATCACCCCAATTCACAGTAAGTTGTCTTTTATAAAGATGCTGTCTGAGCCATGTTTTCCAGTCAAAGAGTTAGATTTATGCTAGACCATCCCTGATGTTCCTGAAGCCAGTACCACTCTTAGACCTGGACAAGAGGTACCCAGCCTTGGGCCTGTTCTTTCCAGGATCCACATCACACCTGCAATTAAAATTGTGTGCTTCAGTCACTCAATTTATCTAAGAGATGTAGCTTTGGGTCTTCCCTGGTGATATAGTGGTTAAGAATCCGCTTTGCAATGCCGGGGATGCAGGTTTAACCTCTGATCGGGGAGCTAAGATCCCACATGCCACGGAGCAACTAAGCCCATGCGCCACAACTAGAGAGTCCGTGCGATGCAACGAAAGATCCCACATGATGCAAAAAGGATCCTGAATGCTGCAACTAAGACCCGATGCAGCCAAATAAATAAATATATAAATACATTAAAAACTAGTCTCTCTTTAAAAAATTATTTTAAAAAGGCATATTTTATACATTGTGGGGTGTTTTCTGAAACCATGTCTGAGACCAAATGTGTGTGGTTTTTCCAACACCAACAATTTTCCAATTCTCTGAGAACAACCAGACATCCAACGATTCAATTCTGTCACTAACTACCCTGAATTAGTGCAGAACTCACAAGTTAAGGGTTCAGTCTCACAAGATAGCCCCCACTTCAGATGCCACTGGCAAGTCCCAGGGGCCACCTATACTCCTGTCTGTAGGCTATTATTTAAGGGGCTCCCACAACCCCCTCTTCAGGGTCAGCAATTCTCTAGAGTATCTCACAGAACTCAGAGAAACACTTTGTTTATTATTATGGGTTTTTTTTTTTATTATTAAGGATAAACTCAGGAATAGCTAAATGGAAGATGCACAGGGCAAGGTATTGCCGGTGGGGGAGCAGGTGGTGGTCTCAGAGCTTACATGCCATCTCCAATCACAAGACAAAAAATCCTCCCAACATTTTGATTTGTTCACCAAGCTCATGGACTGTAGCCTGCCAGGCTCCTCTGTCCATGGAATTTTCCAGGCAAGAAAACTGGAGTGTGTGGACATTTCCTTCTCCAGGGGATCTTCGTGTGTGTGTGTGTGTGTGTGTGTGTGCCTGAAAAATTCCATGGACAGAGGAACCTGGTGGGCTACAGTCCATGGGGTCGCAAAAGAGTCAGACATGACTGAATAGCTTAGCACACATGTACTCAAGGCTTTGAATTTACCTCAGTATGCAACTTGGCTTCTACAAATTTGACATTTGAAGAAGAATATTGGAATATTACTTAGCTATAAAAAGAATAAAATTCTGCTATTTGTAACATTGCAGAAGGACCTAGGAACTATTATGTTTAGCAAAATGAGTCAGAGAAAGACAAATACTCATGTTATAGCTTATATGTGGAATCTAAAAAGTAAAACAAATGAATGTATGTCACAAAACAGACTCACAGATATAGAGAACTAACTAATAATTACCAGCGGGGAGAGAAATAGTGGAAGGGACATGATAGGGATAGGGAATTAAGAGATATAAACTATTAACACTATGTATGAAATAGGTAAGCAAGAAGGATATATTGTACAGCACAAGGAAATACCACCATTATTTTATAATAACTTTAAATGTAATATAATCTATAAAATATTGAATCACTATGTTGTGATGAGTACTAATGAGTACTAGTGAGTATTAGTCTCATAACACTATGAGACTAATATTGTAATCCAACTATACTTAAATAATAAATAGATAACATACTGTATTTAACTATGTGTTAGCTGGATTTATAATTTTAAAATATTTAGACATTTAGTCATGTGCGGTGTCATTTACAACCTGGGCAAGCCCACAGATGTCAGAAGCCAGCCCGCCTGAGGCTGGCCAGCTAGCTGGGCCAGATTAAGGGAAGATAGCTTGTGCCTGTAGGTCTTTCCTACTAATTTCCAAGGATGGGTCTTGACTCTCTAAATACGAAGTATTTCTTATTTACTTGAGCTGTAGAAAGTAGTGGCCAAGTAGTCCCAGAGTGAGACAGACTTCCATCTTAGCTTTGCCATTCGCTGTGTATGACTTTAGGCAGATTATTTCACCTCTGAGTTTTAAGTTTCTCACCTGTAAAAGAGGGATAACATCCACCTCATTGGGCTGTTAGAAGTACAAAGAAAGAAAGACTGTGAAATGCTTAACATAGTTCCTAGCACTTAGTAAACACTCAATAAACAGCTTCAATGGTATTACAGATAATACTGCTCCTATACTCTCTGATATCACTGTTACGCACATCACTCTGAGAGCCGTTAGTAAATGATCCCCACAGTTCCCCAAACTAAATGCAAGCCTGGAAACTCCTACTAAAGGAGGATCCCCTACTCTCAGAGCCTATGGACTCTGCCTATGCATTTGGGGGTATGTTTAAGTCCCAAATAACTGAAAACAGAAAAGTAGAGAATCCCAGGAGGATCTAGAGGCCTCTCCACAGGTTCCCAGGAAGCGAGACTCCAGCATGGCAGATGGAGACGCAGGCTTCTGAGGACTGTAGACTCCTCAGCAGGTCTTGGGTCTGACCTCACTGAGTGTATCCAGCTGATCAGGAAGCCTTAAGGAGAGAATGAAGATCTCTGAACTAAGATGTGGACTCAAATTTTCACACCGAGAGTCCATCTCATTACCATAAACAGCTCTCACTACTTACCACTCTGGTCTCAAATTCAAGAATAGATTAAAAAGCACAGTGTTCTCACTATCTGCTATGGTCTGAACATTTGTCTTCTCCCTAAATTCATATGTCGAAATCTTAATACCTAAGGGGATGGCAGTAGGTGCTTAGGTCTATGAGGGTAGAGCCCTCATGAATGGAATTCTTGCCTTTATAAAAGAGACTCATGGAGCTCCCTAGCCCCTCCCATCATGTGAGGATATATAAGAAGTCTAAATAACCTAATTAAAAATGGACAGAGGATTTGAACAGAAATTTATCCAAAGAAGATACACAAGCTTCCAGTAAGCACCTGAAATGATGCTCGACATTATTAGCATCAAGGAAATGCAAATTAAAACCACAAGATACCACTTCAGACCTACTAGGGTGGCTATAATCAAAAAGTCAGATACACTGGACTTTGCTCAATGTTACGTGGCAGCCTGGATGGGAAGAGAGTTTGGGGGAGAATAGATACATGCAATATGTACAGCTGATTCCCTTTGCTGTTCACCTGAAACTATCACAACAGTGTTAATCTAATATACTCCAAAACAAAATAAAAAGTTTTAAAAATTATAAGTATCGGCAAGGATGTGAAGAAATTAGCACCCTCATAAACTGGGGGGCCCTCACCCTGATCTCAGACTTCAAGCCTCCAGAACTATGAGAAGTAAACTTCTGCTCTTTATAAGCCACCCAGTCTGTGGTATTTTGTTATAGGACCGCAATCGACTAAAACATCATCTCATGGGATGCAGAGATGGACACGACATGCTGCTGCTGATGACGATAGAGCTTGACATTTGAAAAGCAACTGGTCCTACCTAATCGAAAAACTTTGAATCATTATCATAAATGAGGACAGAGCTTAATCTTGGGGATGCAAAAGAACCTGGAGCATTTTCTCCAAGGAAATCTCTTGACTGTTCTCTTTCTTCTACCCTTAATAACTGAGCTTTACTTGTGTTTTGTTTTCTGTAGGCAAGAAAGAGTAGGCAACCAGTCGGTTAGCATTCAGTCTGTTTCAAGTTGTTCTCACTCCCATTATTCTGTGTGAGTGAACTTCTCTTTCACTGATGTATGAACCCATGTGATTTCTTTCCAGCTTAACTTCTGACATATTTAATGGAAAGGGAGAGATCTCCACTGCTGAAGTAATTGGCTTTTAAGGGAAGGATGACTCTGAGTCTTGTATAATTGATTAATGGGAAGGTGCAATTATTCCACATTTCATTCAGTTGCACAATCTATTTGACACCAGCCGGTTCAGTCAGCTTGCAAGAGCAGAGACTGGCTTCTAAGCAATGTGAAGGTGGAACAGCAGTGGGACTGGAATGGACCTTGGCCTTAGGCTTGACCAGCTCTCTCTTTACAAATAAATGCCTCTCCAGAATGCTGCAGAGATTCTGGGGGAAAAACATGACATCATTTCCCATGATGGAAGATCGTCTTATTACATATAAATATTCAAAGCATAAAAAAGCTCAGGAAATGAGCATATCAGAAACCCTCGGTATCTGAAAAAGTTCTCCTTTTAAGACTGAGTAGAAAAAAAACAAGATAAGAGGAACCATCACCAGTTTCTACAGTTTCTCTAGAGGTATAGTGAGGGCAGTCCTGGATGGAGGCTGGCAGTGCTGAATTATGTCAATTACTACGTAGGATGTGGGTAAATTATGTCATCTCCTGAGGCTTTGGTTTCTTTTCTTATAAAGTAATGGTTTTAAATGAAATAATTTCCCAGGACTCCCCCAGCCTTCAGAAGCTCTGTGCAAAGTTATTTCTTCTGCAAATCCTCCCCAGTTGCTTCCAACCTTATGAGCCTTGTACATAATGATCATTAGAGAGAGTGCAGTGAGGCTTTTCCCATTTTAATTAAAATCTTAGCCTGCCTAAAAGTATTTCTATCAAGCCAGGGACTCAGAAGTCTATGTGAATTAACATGGAGTGGCACTGCCAACATTCTTCATGAAGTCATATTTTTATTTTCCATCTTGGAGACTAATATTTTGAAACTTATTTCTGACTTGTTTTTAATGCTTGACACACTTCTGGGTAGACATGATGTGTGATTTATTCTCTTTTCCAGATCATTTAAGTTAAAGACAATTGGGCCAAAGGGTAGTTCTTCAGCACTCTGTAGATGCCACCAACCAAGCCACCATATGGTCATTTGCCCTGAGTGTGGCCTTTCAGACTGAGACAGTCTGCTTGGAATTAACTGAATGATTCTGAATGTCATGTCTCAGTGTACTGACCTTTGTATTTTTCTGATTGCTTTCCTGTTTTAATTAGAAACTATAATTTGTATCTCTAATCTATACCCCAGGAACCGTCATCACTTGCAAGAGAATAAGCTTAACTCAGGAAGGTAATGGTGATATTGATGATTGTAACAGATGACATTTACTGAGAGTTGATGACACACCAGGCACTGTGCTAAGTATGACTGTGGTATAAGAAGAAATAGTTGTGGTCCGTGTCCCCAGTTCCTCACAAAGAGCTCCAACACAACCTGGATGATCTTAGCCAAAAGATCTTCCATACCGGAGCCTCAGCTTTCTCATCCGTATAAGGTGGCAATCGGTCTAAATTGAACACTACTGACTTTTAGTTGGGACAATTCTTCTTGGACAGAATTGCTCATCGTGGCGAGATGTTTAAGGTCCCTGAATTCCTGAGCTCTAACTGCAGTCACAAAGCCCCTACCCTTATTCATCATGAAAGTCAAAACCACCTCCAAACACTTCCAGATGCCCCATGGCAGGGTGGGTAGGGGAGAGCGGGGTAATAATACTCAAGAGTCACTCGACAAAGTAATCTCCCAAAGAGCCTTCCAGCCATATGATTCTAGAAATGTTTGGAGGTGGTTTTGGTTTTCATGATGACTAAGGGTAGGGGCTATTTCTCTGAGTTATTTGAGGTGTGCTGTGTCAACAAGGGCTTGCAAGAGCATTATCAATAAAGACCTACTTGGTTGTCACGTGTGCTGGAGTATCCTGTTGTTTTTTTAAAATAATTTTATGCATTTATGTATTTGGCTATGCTGCATCTTTGTTGTGCATGGGCTTTTCACTAGTTGCAGTGAGTGGGGGCTACTCTATAAGCTGTGGTGCACAGGCTTGTCATTGCAGCAGTTTCTCGAGTTGCAGAGCATGGGCTCTAGGCACGTGGGCTGCAGTAGTTACAGCTCCCAGGCTCTAGAGCACAGGCTCAATAGTTGTGGCACATGGGCTTAGCTGTTCAGTGTGGGATCTTCTCAGATCAGGGATCAAACTCTTGTCTCCTGTATTGGCAGGCGGATTCTTTTCCACTGAGCCACTTAATGTTGGTGTTTTGTCCCCATCCAAATGCCTATAGTTACATAGAGTGGTGAACTGAAGCCATTTAGGCCTTGGGAAAATTTGCTCTTGACAGCCCAGCTCTTGATTCCGACCAGACAGCACATCCAGTCATTAGATATCGAGTTTTCTGCTTCTTCACTTTCTCAGGATCTTCCCAGGTGGACCTAGCGGTCAAGAATCTGCCTGCCAATGCAGGAGGCACAAGAGACGTGGGTTTGATCCCTGAGTCGGGAACATCCCCAGGAGTAGGAAATAGCAACCCATTCCAGTGTTCTTACCTCGAAAATTCCATGGACAGAGGAGGTTGGCAGGCCTCAGTCCATGGGGCCACAAAGAGTCGGACACAAATGAGCAACTGAATACACACACACATCTTCTCTAGTAGGTTTGCTATTTCTAATCTGTATCTCTTCTTACCTATCAAGTGAAGCTCAGATAATAAGACTTTCTGGTTAATCACAACAAATTATTCCAAATTAAGAAAAAAACAGAAATGGCCCCAAATGTCTTTCCTGTGGCCAAGGAGGCTGGCAATTCTTGGATTCAAATCAGTTGCTAGAGTTTTGGGTTTGATGGCTAGCCGCCTCCTTGCAGGAGCTCTCTCTATACCAAAGCTGGCAGAATTTGTGAGCAAATGGCACCACTTTGCTGTTAATTGAAGTGAAGTGGCATACTGTGTTTAAGGGACCTGAATGCCTCTGCGTGTTTATGAAGCATGAATAAGTTATGACTTTCTGTCTAAGAATCTCCTTTGAAAGCGGCTGCTCTGTGCTCCCAGCCAGGCCCCGAGCTTTGTGGCGGTTCCTGGGCTGTGGCTTTGCTTGGTCAACACCTGTGATGTGCAGTTCATCGTTTCATCTTTTGAAATCCCTTCTTCTAACAAGGGCTTCAGAAAGCGTCCCATAAAATGAAATACTTGTCATATTCGCTTTGTGACTCTCCCTCCTGAACCACGAACAGAGGACCCCATGGCTGAAATTAAAAAGCACTTATGGGGATTTCATCCAGCCTGCGGGAAACAGGAAAGGGCTCCACTGTGTCTCGGGTCCCCTCTGCTCAGGTCGACAGCCCCAGGAGGCTGCCCTCCAGCCGTAACAGACAAGATGAGCCAACCCCAAGGGAGTGCCAGGAAGCCAGCCTGAGGCGGGAGCCAGGACCTCGAATGCTCCCTAGGCTGAGGAGGACCTGCCAGGCACAAACGCACTGTCTGAGCCCAGGCCAGAGCTGGCCTTCATCAAGGCAGGTACAAAAGTGATGCTCTTGACGGTATTACCGCTAAGCTGACATATTAAATTCTCAGCTCTGCAGAGAATCAATCTTAAAATGTGTGTCCCCTGAGCATGTACACTGTGCAGCAAATGGAAGCATTTCATTTTTTGTTATCTGCAGCCATGGCAACATCATTAAGCTCTGTTCTGAATCTCTTCAGAGAGTTTCCAGGCTCCTCTCTCTTTCCCCAACTCTGGCCAACATCCTGATCCGGACCCTCATTGAGGTCCCCTTCAATTACTGTTGTAAACCCTAGGATAGAAATCAGGTAAAGAGGGCTATAAATGTTCCTCTTCCTGTAGACCAAAAATCTCACAGGTTCCCCCCAAAAGACCATTTAATTCACTAATAATCGTGGTAGAACAAGTCAAAAGCTCTGGTTATCTAGGATTATTTGAACATTCTCTGTGGAAAAGACATGGGAGGGATTCCCACTGTCAGCTGGGGGAAAAATGCGCAACCTAAAAGTTGAGAACTGAGTTTTATTCAGTGCACTTAACACCTTCCCTGGTGGCTCAGATGGTAAAGCGTCTGCCTGCAATGTGGGAGACCCAGGTTTGAGCCCTGGGTCGGGAAGATCCCCTGGCGAAGGAAATGGCAACCCACTCCAGTATTCTTGCCTGGGAAATTCCATGGACAGAGGAGCCTGGAAGGCTACAGTCCATGGGGTTGCAGAGAGTCGGACATGACTGAGCGGCTTCACTTTCACTTTTCGGTGCACTTGCTGAGGATTTAAGCCCAGGAGGCAAACTCTCAGATAGCTCAGAGGATCACTCCAAAGAGGTAAGGGACATATAGGAGTTTTTGCAAAATAAAAACACAAACAAACAAAAAAACCCCAAAAAACCCAGGTAGTTGAACATCAAAAGACTACTATTAATTAAAGAAAAATCAGATCTCTCAAGTGAATGAGTTCAGCTCGTTTCTTTGTATGGGAAGATGCAAGAGCCTGGGCTCACTGAAATCATGCCTCTGATATGCACTTTAACTCTCTACAGCCAGTATCCCATTTCTCTCCATCTTGAGCCCCCTCAGGATGCCTAGGCGGGGGTGGATTCAGTGGTTGTAGCTTGATGGTTGCAAAATCCTTAGTTTACTAATATGGTGACATTTTTGGTCCACACATCCCTAATCCACTTCCCCACCCCTACTTCTAAACCACACCCACAGTGCCCTGTGCAATAACCACTCCCAGCTAGAGAGTTACTCTCCCAGTCACTGCCTTGGGGGGAAGAGGGAAGCAACTGATGGAAACGGAGGGAAAGTCAACTCTCAGGCAGGAATCACATCCATTCAGCCTCCCAGGGCTGCCTTTTGCAAATACATCAGGGCACTTGGTCATAACCCTTTACTTGCAAACCTTTCTTACTCTGTATTTAGAAATCAACTCACATTGTGCATGCATGCTAAGTTGCTTCAGTTGTGTCTGACTCTTTGCAACCTTATGGACTGCAGCCCACCAGGCTCCTCTGTCCCTGGGATTCTCCAGGCAAGAATACTGGAGTGGGGTGCCATACCTTCCTCCATGGGATCTTCCCAATACAGGGATCAGACCCTTGTCTCTTACACCTCCTGCAAAGAACATTGGGAGGCAGGCTCCTTATTACTAACACCATCCGGGAAGCCCTCAACTCACATTATGGTGACCCAAATCTTGCTATTGGAAGATGTAGATAAAACTTTTCAAAAATGCAACACATGATTTGGCTGTGTTGAAATTTCACATTTTGCCGCAAACACTTAAATCAGATTCAGTCAATATTTCATATAATGACATTTGTAATTAAAATGTAGGATCTAATTCGAGAATTTTTCAACCTTTTACTCTATTACCATGATGGGCAAAATACAACCCCATAGGTCCACCAACCTAAATAAAGTTTTATTGTCACACAGCCTACTGGGAGCAAGGACGAAATCCCCAATGCCTAATAGGTTGTCTCCTCCCATCTCTCATTGGCAGGAATCAGGGCACACGGCCATAGCTCTGGGTTGCTGAATTACAGCATTGGTTTAATTCACAGCCTCATTCATTCTCACGTAAAACTTTGGGCCTGTAAAATGCAACTTATGTAACAGGGGGGTCTGAATGCCTCGGAAGGAGTCTTTCCTTTCCCTCCTGATGCGGTCATCCTTTCCTTGGCCGGGGACGCCCACAGATCATAGCTGGAGTGGTGTCAACTAAAAATATATTCACAACCTAAAAGTTGTATGTGCTTTTTTGGCAGAAATATTTAGGACTTCAAGCCGTGGAGGCAGCATCTCAAGTAACCCTGAGAGAACTGCTTCCAGGAGGCAAGGAGGGAGCTAGTATATATAGGAGTTTTGCAACAAAGGGCAGGTGGCCTGAATGTCAGAAGTCTTGTTAATTAAGGAAAATCAGACATCTCAAGTTAAGGAATTTAGCACTTTTCTAAGTAGGAGAAACTGCAACAGTCCGGGTTCACTGAAATCACTCCTTTGATATGCAACTCAGATATGTGGGGCCAGGATCCCGTGTTTTCACATCCTGAGTTTCTTCTGGGCTCACCATGAGGAATGATGGCAGTCTGGTGGTTGCCAAAAGGCAGGTATTCTTTTCCTTCCTGAGTTCCTCAGGGCCCACCAGCTCACTGGCAGGTGGTGGCTGTAGTCTGGTAGTGGCTGCAATCCCTTAAGACTGTGACCTCCTTTGTTTACTAACATGGCAGGCAATATTCCATTTCTCAGGGGGTACCTTGCTAAGGGAACCCATTCTCCTTATGATTCAGTTCTGCCACCCCTATTTGTTTCCAAGCTTTTGTCTAGATTCCAGTTTCCAGTAATTGCTTAGCCTGGAATGTAATTACGAAGACAAACCCAGGAGGAGGTGAACACACCAAAAGATGGGGAAGATACTGCTGATTTTTATTTTCAAAAACATGTAGAATAGGGGGTCCAGGCCAAGGAGAGAGAAACATAATGTTACATCAGGCTGATATTACTGGTATTTGTGTGTACCCCAAACTCTGAATTCAGCATGTCAGGCTGAGCAGGTGGAAATGATTTTCCTTGTGTTTTCAATTAGGTGACTGATACCTGGGCTCAGGGGTGGCCTCACTGCAAGATGCTGAGATGCCAGACATTCGCTGGCATAACTGTAGGTTAGTGCTTCTCAAGCTTTAATGCGCACATAAATAGCATGGAGGTCTTGTTAAAATTCTAACTCAGTAAAGTCTGGGAGAGAGTCCAAGATTCTGGGTTTCTAACAGGCTTCAGGTGATGCCAGTATTCCTGCTCCTCATATACTCTGAGCAGTCAGGATATGAGGAGAGGATCCAGTGCGTGGGGTATTTGAATGCTGAGGTGGAATTACCACAGGCATCCCATTCATCCATCTTCTATGTACCTCAAGAGAACCCAGGATACGCTTTCTTTACCAAGCTCTTGAGAATTACATTGGTGAAAGTAGTACCATCATCCTCAAAAGTAATGGTAGGGCCCATTCTCTACAGGTTGAGGATACTAGTGAGAGATCCTGAAGTGGAAATAAGTTTCCTGATTTCAATGACAATGCTGGGATTCCAAGATCATGGCATCCAATCCCATCACTTCAAGGCAAACAGATGGGGAAAAAATGGAAACAGTGACAGACTTTATTTTCTTAGACTCCAAAATCACTACAGACACAACTGAGTGACTGAACAACAACTGAAACAACTAAATTGTGAAAATTTACTCTGAATCTGCTGTAATCAAAAGTGAAGTAAAGTGAAATTTGCCCAACTCTTTGTGATCCCATGAACTGCAGCTTGCCAGGCTCCTCTGTCCATGGGATTTCCCAGGCAAAAAAATTGGAGTGGGTTGCCAATCTTCCTGATCCAGGGATCGAATTCGGGTCTCCCACATTGCAGGCAGATTGTTTACCATCTGAGCCACCAAGGAAGCTGTAGTCAAAACTAAATCACTAAATTGAAAAAGACTTTTCAATTTTGTTCTACCTGCAGAAAGAATCAAGTCACTCTCAAAGTCCCAGCTTGTTATCGCAGTGATTGTTCTCTATTCCTCCACATGACTTCCATGCCTGGAGAGCTCTCTAAGTTAAGAAGTGCCTTTTTGTTCTTAGGTTCATTCATACAGTGCAGGATTGTGTGCAGACTTTCTGTCCCTCTCACTGATAAATTTATTAGTTTCACTCCTTGTTCTGAGCTTGAAGTACCAATTAGAAGCTGCTTTGGGGTAGCTGATATAAGCATATGTGACTGATTATATATAGTTACATGAGAACTTACAAGGGAGGGTGATCCATGTGAAACACACTAGCACACACATGCGAACTTGCATTTGGCTCCCTCCCATCCGCCCACACACAGCTTCACAGAGATGTTGCCATGGCATTTCTTGACAATGAGGAAGACTCCCTGCCTGAATGCTATTGTTCTTCTAGAGATTCTTCAGCACCTGCAAGGTCTGTTTAAATGTCAGACCCCAAACAAGGCCCTTAACCACTTTGTTATTCACTTTTGCCCAAACTGAACAAAAGGCACCAGCAGACTAGGATGGGTTCATCAAAGGCTTCGGGGGAGATGCTTTCGGTCAGAAGGTTTTAATGACTGAGTTTTATTTATTCACTTACTCTTTTGTAAGAAGACTGAGGGCTGAAGAATTGATGCTTTTGAGCTGTGGTGTTGGAGAAGACTCTTGAGAGTCCCTTGAACTGCAAGGAGATCAAACTAGTCCATCCTAAAGGAAATCAGTCCTGAATATTCATTGGAAGGACTGATGCTTAAGCTGAAACTCCGATACTTCGACCACCTGATGCGAAGAATTGACTCCTTTGAAAAGACCCTGATGCTGGGAAGGATTGAAGGCATGAGGAGAAGGGGACAACAGAGGACAGGATGGTTGGATGGCATCACTGATTCAATGGATGTGAGATTGAGCAAGCTTCAGGAGATGGTGAAGGACAGGGACGCCTGGCAAACTGCAGTCCACGGGGTTGCAAAGAGTAAGACATGACTGAACGACTGAACAACAGCAACTCAACTCTTTTGTTAATTCAAGAAGGGCTTAAAGCTACTTTTTTAAAATTCACTAATTTCCAGTTCTCTATTCAGTTGCATCTTGCAGGCTAAGATTAGGCAGAAAGTCTGTTACTGAGGGAGGAAAGGAACAGGCTGAGCTGATTTCATCTTGAAAAAGAAGGAAACTCCATCTTGCACTTTCAGTGAGCTTTGGACTATGTGCCTGGTAGCCATGGGGATAACATACCTACAGCCGAACTGGCCTCCTGGACTGATAAACACCAAATTGCATACCAAGATTTCCTGTCGCCAAAAAGAATGTAATAATCCCCTATGTAGTCAATCACCTTTGTAATCTTTATGGCACCCATTGGTGTAGGCTACAATGTATAACCAGCTGACCCTTCTGATTATGAATCATGGCAGTAACCTGAGTGTATCTGCCTTTAACACTTTCCAGGCTAGGTTTGCTCAAAATTCTCCAAGCCAGGCTTCAGCAATACGTGAACCGTGAACTTCCAGATGTTCAAGCTGGTTTTAGAAAAGGCAGAGGAACCAGAGATCAAATTGCCAGCATCCACTGGATCATCGAAAAAGCAAGAGAGTTCCATAAAAACATCTACTTCTGCTTTATTGACTATGCCAAAGCCTTTGACTATGTGGATCACCACAAACTGTGGAAGATTCTTCAAGAGATGGGAATACCAGACCACCTGACCTGCCTCTTGAGAAACCTGTATGCAGGTCAGGAAGCAACAGTTAGAACTGGACATGGAACAACAGACTGGTTCCAAATGGGAAAAGGAGTACGTCAAGGCTGTATATTGTCACCCTGCTTATTTAACTTATATGCAGAGTACATCATGAGGAACGCTGGGCTGGATGAAGCACAAGCTGGAATCAAGATTGCTGGGAGAAATATCAATAACCTCAGATATGTAGATGACACAACCCTTATGGCAGAAAGTGAAGAACTAAAGAGTCTCTTGGTGAAAGTGAAAGAGGAGAGTGAAAAAGTTGGCTTAAAGCTCAACATTCAGAAAACTAAGATCATGGCATCCGGTCCCATCACTTCATGGCAAATAGATGGAGAAACAATGGAAACAGTGTTAGATTTATTTTGGGGGGCTCCAAAATCACTGCAGATGGTGACTGCAGCCATGAAATAAAAAGGCGCTTACTCCTTGGAAGAAAAGTTATGACCAACCTAGATAGCATATTAAAAAGCAGAGACATTACTTTGCCAACAAAGGTCCGTCTAGTCAAGGCTATGGTTTTTTCAGTAGTCATGTATGGATGTGAGAGTTGGACTATTAAGAAAGCTGAGCACTGAAGAATTGATGCTTTTGAACTGTGGTGCTGGTGAAGACTCTTGAGAGTCCCTTGGACTGCAAGGAGATCCAACCAGTCCCTCCTAAAGGAGATTAGTCCTGAGTGTTCATTGGAAGGACTGATGTTGAAGCTGAAACTCCAATACTTTGGCCACCTGATGCGAAGAACTGACTCATTTTTAAAGACCCCGATGCTGGGAAAGATTGAGGGCAAGAGGAGAAGGGGACGACAGAAGATGAGATGGTTGGTTGGCATCACCATTGATGCCATCATCAATGGACATAAGTTTGGGTAAACTCGGGGAGTTGGTGATCAACAGGGAGGCCTGGGTGCTGCAGTCCATGGGGTCGCAAAGAGTCGAATATTATTGAGAGACTGAACTGAATTAAACTGAGGCTAGGTTTAAGGCGGAGAAGGCAATGGCACCCCACTCCAGTACTCTTGCCTGGAGAATCCCAGGGACGGTGGAGCCTGCTGGGCTGCCATCTATGGGGTCACACAGAGTCGGACACGACTGAGGTGACTTAGCAGTAGCAGCAGTAGGTTTAAGGAATTTGGGGATGTGGGCTTGAGCAGTACACTTAAGGTATATAAGATTTTCACAAAAGTCGGTTGCGGTCCTTGGCTAAGAGGAGACTCTGCCTTGGGCCCGCCTGTGTAATAAACTGCACTCCACTATCTGCACTGTCCTTCTGAGTAAGTTTGTTTCCTGGAACATGTGGCTACAACAACACAACTGAGCTACTGAATGACTGAACAACAGCAACTCTTGCTAATTCAAGAAGGGCTTAAAGCTACTTTTTAAAATTCACTAATTTCCAATCTCTGTTCAGTTTCATCTTGGAGGCTAAGATTAGGCAGAAAGTCTGTTACCTTTGCATGAAGGCAGTTCAGGCCAAATTACATTTTGTGTAACTCACCCTAATTAGACTGCAAAAGTGCTCAGCAAGGAATCCAGCTGCTTCCTGTAGTGAATGCTCTGAAGTCTTGTCTCCTTCTCCTACTGAAATTAGAGCAATCACACATTTTTCTGTCTCAAAACCCAGACATGTAACCCTCTGGAAATGAATCTTCCTACCAAGGTAGGCTGCTGAGTCGCTTCAGTCGTGTCCGACTCTGTGCAATCCCATGGACGGCAGCCCACCAGGCTCCGCCGTCCCTAGGATTCTCCAGGCAAGAATACTGGAGTGGGTTGCCATTTCCTTCTCCAGTCCATGAAAGGGAAAAGTGAAAGTGAAGTCGCTCAGTCATGTCTGACACCAAGGTAGGAGGAAAACATAATAAAAGGAAGGCGTTTATGCAGTAAAGAACGTTCTAGCTGCACCTGAGACAACACCCACCTAGATTAATCCTAAATCAGTTTCTTTATCCTGGAAAAACAGTGAGCAGCATCCGGACCTTGCCCCACCCCTCTGACAGGTCCATGGAGCTTCTGGCAACAGATTGAGGGCCTGCCCCATCGGTGGCCTCATAAAACCACTGGATATCAACCTCTCTGAGATGCTGTCCTGAAGCTTTATGAGGTGTGAGGGTTTTTCTTTTTGTATCCACTTCATCTGTGATAGATCTACTTGCTGCTGTAGGCCAAACCAGGACCTTACTGAACTGAGACCTGAAAACAGCAATTGAATCTGCCTTGGTTCCAGGAACATAACACATTTTTCTTTGGGAGGGATGGGAGTGGGGAGGATGGGAGAGTATTTATTTTGATTAAAACAGGAGAGTAAACTGATTTTGTCAACTTGAGTTCAATCATCATTACATTCACTGTCTAGCTGGGTCCTTCAAGCCAAATTCCTTTCTTTCTCATTTGCAAAATTAGAGTTGGATTAAATATTCTCTAAATATCAGGAATCAGAATGGAATCCTGTTAAATCAAACCTGTGTTGACTTAAAAAAAAAAATAGTCACAACCTAGAAGCTGAGAGAGTTTTGTTTTATTCGGTAGAAAATTTTAGGACTTCAAGCCCAGGAGATAGCATCTCAAGTGACCCTGAGAGAACTGCAGGGAGGAGTCAGGTTATATAGAAGTTTGCAAGAAAGGGCAGGTAGTCTGAATATCAACAGATTATTGTTAATTAAGAAAAACCAGATGTCTCAAGTTAAGGAATTTAGCACTTTTCTGCATATGGGAAGATGCAAAAGTCTGGGTTCACTGAAATCTTTCCTTTTATATGCATCTCAGCTATCTGAGACCAGTATCCCCGCATTTTTCACACTTCCCCCACACATTTTATCCCCCATCCTCCTCTCCAACTCCTCAGTGCTCACAGTAGGGAGTGGCAGATGGCTGCTAGATAGCAGGTATTGCTCTTCCCGGGAGCCCTCTGGGCTCAGAAATTCACATTTGGAAGGTGGGAATCACTGATGGCTGAGACATCCTTGTTTATTGATATGGCAGGAAATACTCCATTTCTCACCTAATAAACCTAATCTATTGTAGTAAAACAGGTATTAATCAGACAGGACTTCAGAAGAAAACATAACAGATGCCTGAATGTCCTTTGCCAACAGATTAACAAATATTAATCCTTAGGGATGAGCGGCTTTATGCTAGGCACTTTCCTCAGTGGTTGTAGTTCAGCTTATGTTCTTGGTGGCCACAGGAAAATAACTAGGGGCCCCAATTTTGCTCACGGCACTTATTACTGTTAAGTTACTATAATAACTGGCCTCTCTAGGAAGTCAGCATGGAGCTGCTCTCAGCCCAATATGTATTATGGACAAGGGTCTCTGGGTTTAAGTTTCTTCACACAGCTTCCTGTTTCTAGTTGGGCTCAAATGTGCAACATCCTAACTGCCTGAGGCTAACTGGTCTAAAGGCATTTAGTGAAGATAATTTAAACATATTTACCAAGCGGTAAGGCCCATGCTCTCATCAGTCAGAATGCATACTGACCATCTTGATGGTCAGACCAGTGGAAACAGCTGAGCATCAGCCCTGAGTTTTTGCTAACCTTGATGTACTAATAGCACAATGCCACAGGACCTTTACATGTACTATTCACCCTGCCTGAAATGATTTCTTTCCCTTCTTCGCCAAACTTGCCTCTGAGTCACTCAGGTAAGCTAATTTCAGTCAACCTATGCATGAGGGTGTCCCAGAAACACTAATTTTCCATGTAGACCCAACGGTCCTTGGTCTCACTACTTCAGCAGCTGCTGCTGCTAAGTCGCTTCAGTCGTGTCCAACTCTGTGCGACCCCATAGACAGCAGCCCACCAGGCTCTGCCGTCCCTGGGATTCTCCAGGCAAGAACACTGGAGTGGGTTGCCATTTCCTTCTCCAATGCATGAAAGTGAAAAGTGAAAGTGAAGTCTCTCAGTTGCGTCCGACTCTTCGAGACCCCGTGGACTGCAGCTTACCAGGCTCCTCCGTCCATGGGATTTTCCAGGCAAGAGTACTGCAGTGGGTTGCCACTGCCTTCCGATTAAACACTAGCAGTATGCAATGCATTGAAACATTTATATCTGTATTTCTCTATGTGGGATAAGAATGACGGAAGTTCAGCAACAATTCCCAAGGTAATTCCTTGGTTCCTTAGTCTCTATCCACATCATTGCCACCGCGATCCCCAAGAAAGTTATTACTTTGACTAGGCGTGACCTCGCATGTCAATGAATTATATGCATAAACCAAGGGATGCTTCTGAATTCAGATATGCTTCAGGTAATGACGTTGGCCTGCTCTTGGAAGTGGTTTGTAAGACAAGTTTCTAACAGGAACCATTATTTCCCATTGGTTTTCATTAGAATTTCGAAGTTAATGTTGCCAGTGAGGAAACACTTCTCTTAAAGAACAATTTAGAATACTATTCAGCAATTAAAAGGTTGCAAACTGTATGATTCCATTCATACGACATCATGGACAAGACAAAACCACAGGGACAAAAAACAGATGAGTGGTGTCTAGGGACTGAAATTGAGGGCAGGAGACTGACTGCAAGGGGCAGGGGGAAACTCTGGCGGGTGATAGAAGTGTTTTATATCTTGATTGTGGTGAAAGTTACATGACTGCATGTGTTTGTCAAAATTCAAAGAAGTACATATCTTAACAGGGGAAAGTTTTACCATATTTAATTTTTGCCTCAACAAACCTGACTAACAAAAAAAGAAAAGTACACCTAATAGTGAAACAAAACTCCAAACTCAGCATGTAAGAATATGTATGACTTTCTGGACAGAATAATAGCTGGTTGGTATGAAACTGTCTTTCCTTTTATGGCACAAGTGTAGCTACATTTAAGAAGCAAGACATTTTATGTGACACTCTTGTGGTCGTGCCTGGGAAGGGGTGGGGTCTGGGTTTGAGGGGCATGTCCCCTGGGCCAAGTTGAAGGCCACATTGCTTTGTTGTCAGGCCACATGTGCAGGGCAGAGATGAGGGAATAAATTCTGCACTAAACAGTGGGAAGTGAAGTAGTGGGCCAGGCTGGACAAAAGGACAGAGAATCCAGACGCCAGCTGGACAGGGGGCAGAACACACAGAACTGGCGGAATAAACTGAGGCTGACGTGCAACTGGTCCTAAAGGGGTGGAAACAGAGCAATCCTGTTGCTCAAAACAAATTCTGGGTCCCTCCTGTCTCTACTTCATTAGATTCACGCAAACACACCCCAACAAGAGCAATAGTCACTGCTGTATCTCTGCTACTGACGAGAGTCTCTGGCATGTATTAGTGATTTAACGTCAATTTCTTCTCAATGAAATGAATCTTATATACCAGAGGCAGGCAGTAAGAACAGGAGTAAAACCACAGACTTTGAAAGAGCTGGGTTCAAATCTCAACCATGTGACCTTGGACAATTTATGTCATTCCTCCACTCCTGTTACTCTTTTATGCCTGGGTACTAACCATCCTGGGGCCATGTTGTAGACTCAAGTGGGAAGCTGTATGAAAGCCTTAGCACAGGGCCCAGCTGGCAGTGAGCACCAATAAACCAAAGGTCACAAGTGAGCAGTGATTGCAGCCCAAATCCAGTTCATGGAAATGTTATGGCCCACACTGAGATTTTTTTTTTTTTTTTTTTTTTTTAGCTAACTGCCTGCACTGAGAAGGCAATGGCACCCCACTCCAGTACTCTTGCCTGGAAAATCCCATGAACGGAGGAGCCTGGCGGGCTGCAGTCCATGGGGTCACTGAGTCGGACACGACTGAGCGACTCCACTTTCACTTTTCACTTTCATGCCCTGGAGAAGGAAATGGCAACCCACTCCAGTACTCTTGCCTGGAGAATCCCAGGGACGGGGGGAGCCTGGTGGGCTGCCGTCTATGGGGTCGCACAGAGTCGGACACGACTGACGCGACTTAGCAGCAGCAGCAGCAGCCTGCACTGAAAAATTGGGAACTTTTACATAAATAGGTGGATCTGGGGCTTTTCCTTAACAACACGGTCTGCCTTCCCCCAGGGCAACCAGAGGTTGGAACTCACTGGAAGCTTCCCCTTTGGACAAGTACTGTCCAGTTTCCTGTTGTCCCGGCCCACGGCCCTGTGCCATGGCCCATCTGGTTGCTGTGGACCCGTGTCTGCACACCAGCAGTAAATGGTAGCGGCATGATTCATGCTTTTATGAATGCACTTATTACACAGCTGCTCTTCCACTTGCTATTCTAGTCCATTTTGACACTTTCACGGCCATTGGAGGGCCATACAGATGTAATGTTTTCAAAAACAGCAAAGTTAATATGTAAAAAAATAATGACACATGTAATGAGAGAAGCCTTTTAAAAATCAGGACAACGCTGACCGACGACACACTGCTTTTATTGTTAACATCGTCCAATGTAAAGAACAGGTGAGGACTTCTCTGGTGGCCCAGTGGTTAAGAATCCACCTTCCAACACAGAGGACATGGGTTCAATCCCTGGCCCAGGAAGTATGATCCCAAATGCCTTGGGGCAACTAAACACTGGTGCCACAACAAAAGATCCTGCATGCTGCAGCTAAGACCTGACACAGCCAAAAATACATAAATATTAAAAAAGAAAAAGAAGAAGAAATAATAGGTAAAACATCATCCGTCCTCAACAGAAACCAAAGACCTGACTGAGATTCATTCACCCAAGCAGCATACATGCAGGAAAAGCCAAAGAAACAGCCCCTCTTACCCTGTGCTTCCAACCGCCCAGAGCATGAGCCCTGGCTTCACATGACACAGGGAACGGGCCAGCGAAGAGTTCAGAGCAGAACCCAAGTTCAAATACCCAGGTGCATGATATCTGACTGGTAACTTAGCCTTTCAGTGCAGTATTTTCCTCGAAATGAGTCTCCACATACAGGGCCAGCTTCACGGGTTTGTGACCAGCATAGTTTCATACACCCCTTCCCTCTCCTCAGGAAGGCCTCCTTCTTGGGATTTAATGCCGATCCTCCCTTCCCCCCCATCCATCCCCCATTGTCATCTTGTAATTCTTAATGATTTTTATCTTTGATGTTCTTGTGTTTCGTAAGTGAAGTCTGATGGGAGCATGTGCCAAGGACCTGGCGCCTCAGCCCACGTGGTCCTGCCTCCTACTGTCACCCAGGATGGATGCTCTGTCATCTGCTTCCTGGCTGAAGGCTCCCTGGGACAGAGACAACAGTGAGGCAAGTGGGAAGGTGTCCTGTGGGGACATAAATCCCTGAGAACCAGCCCAGCCTTCAGGGGACCAGGAGGCAGCCTCCATGCTGAATCTGAACACACAGAAGAGTGAGGAGGAGGGAAGGAGGGGGAAGAGAGAGAAAGGTCTGGAAAATTAGGCTAGAGGAGAAAATAGGGGCTGACCTGAAACTGACTCGTAATAAGCCAGCTATGACTGCCAGACAGTCCTACTAACTCCAGAAAGAAAAACTGTGAAACCAGATGGAATTAGGAAAGGTTTAGCACTTCCTTCAAAATTAAGTATGCTTATATGGCTTCTTGGTGGATGCTTCTAGATGATCAAATATCTATGTTGCAAGAAATTTTCTTTGCTCTAACTACTAATGATCTCAAGGTGGTATAAAACTTATCAGTTCTTGGGGGAAATAGAGATTTAAGAGAAATTCAAAATCAGATGGATAGTAAGATAATATTTTAGCTTTTTAAAATTAACATTTTAAAGGCTTCATAAATCCATACGACTCAACTGAGAACTCTCCAATGACTATAAATTCACATTATCATTATGATAGTATTGTAATAAGGAAAGCAATAATAAGTTTAAGTAGCTTAAAATACTTTAAATAACTAACCTGAACTTAGGAGTTCAAGCCCCACTCCCCATGAATTTACATGAAGTATTAGATTTCTACCAAATGCAGTAAGTTATAAAAGCAAATTTTCTTTAATTACACCTTTATGTTTTTGATGGTAAACATTTTAAGAAAATATTATGCTTTTAATTGTTTGCCTAAACCTATTATCCATGGCTTTTCATTCTATTTCTCAAAGTTCTGTAAAACTTGGTAATAATATCATCAAACCATGCAAACATAAATTGAAAACCTTATCTAGGTTTATGAAGAAGAAAATTATAAAAATTATAATGCTTCCTTTTACTCTTGCCACTTTCACAACCAAGTTTTCTCAAACTATTAAAATAAAAAACCTCTTTTGTTGTATTACTTACCCCATTGTATTTGAGTGAATCTCAACTTTAAGAAATGGAAGAATCACTTTATAGAAGTTCCAAAACTAGAAAGATTCAGCTACATAGCTTACAGATTTTTTTGCGATACTACAATGTTACTCATAAAAATTTGGAAGCACCCCAAATGCCAAACAAAAAGGAACTAATTCTATAAATACATCGTATGAAGAGTACACAGTTACTTCAGTGATGCTGTAGGATAGCATTTAATGACACTGGAAAATGTTTATGATCTATTCAATCAAAAGGACCAATGATACTGCACAAGACTTTCACACACCTACCATACAGCTGGAAAGAAAAAATCTGGAAGAATGTATCCCCACTTTTAACAGTGCTTGTTTTGGGGGAGGTGGTGCACTTCTAATGACTTTTCTTATTTTATGAATTGCTATGTTAAAGCACCACATTGGAACATTAAACCATTTCTGAAGTGCATTCCTTAACTAAGGATCATACCTGGACTCTCAGTTAGCAGAGAGTTTGTCAGTAATTTATGATTTATCTTTTTAAAAAGAGCAGATTCTGATTTATCCCCCACAGTGACTTTACTGCTCCCTTGTAGCCTATACCCTCTCTAAAACAGGAGAGAAAAGGGTGGGTAGAGGATGTAGTTGGAGGCTGGGTCTAACCCTGGATCCTTCCTGGGCATATGTCCTGCAATAAGGATGGGCATGATCCTTCTGCTTGGATCCCCGCTCCTCCCAGTCCCTTCCTTGCTCCCTGCACATCTATGTTAGGTATTTCTGTGTGTCACTACAACATCCTGTACACCCACATCAAAGCATTCATGGCACAAATATTTTCCACTTACTTAGCTGTAATCCCTTCTAGAATAGAAGCTTCATGGAAGCAAAAACTCGTATCTCTTTTTTTTATATATCCCTGATCCCCAGGCTCTAACACATCTGAGTCAAAACAGATGTTCAGGAACCATTTGTCAAGTGGAGAAACGCGTCTATCTCATCTATCAGGCTGGAAAAAAGGTGGAGGAGCACCATGTTAAAGCTTCTCCCAAGAGCTTCTACAGAAGCCATGCTGGGTGAAAGGGGCATAAGGAGGCATATCTCAGGAGGCTAAGGGTTCAGATCACACGCAGCCAGAATAGGCTGAAAAGCAGGTTGGGTTTAGGAACAGATGCAGGGTGAACCAAAGGGTAGATAAAAAAGATGATTGAGAGATGGCCAAACTAGGAGACCCAATCAGATACAAAGAGAAATCAGTAGCTAAGAAAACTGGGCAGAGACTTCCCTGGAGATCCAGTGGTTAAGAATCTGCCTTCCAGTGCAGGGAACGTGGGTTTGATCCCTGATCGGGGAACTAAGATCCCACATACTGAAGGGCAACTAAGCCGAGGTACAGCAACCAGAGAAAGCCCTTGCACAGCAACAAAGACCCAGGACAGCCAAAATTTTTAAAAATAAGTTAAAAAGCTAAGAGTTTTTTTAAAAAAGAAAGAAAGAAAACTGAGAGTCGCTTTCCATCCTCATAAATAATCCACGTAATCCTTTATGGCAAAGGAGACATTTTACCATCTAAGCTTATAGCCACCTAGAAGAGGTCCACATAACATGAGATTTAACTTTTTATAAAATTAAACATTATAGCCCACCAAAGCTCTTGGGGTTCAACCTCTTAGTGTTGCAAAAAAGTATTTTAACAACACAAAGATTGTTTTTATCATTGTGTCTCTGCCCTGGTGGTACAGACAAGCAGAAAATCATATCTGACACATGAATTTCCAACTTCTGATCAGAGTACTGCTGTTTATTCATCTCAAAAAGGTGCTCTGGGCTGGAGAACCTGCAAAATATGGGGGTTCATGTGGTATGCAGTCTCTTCTGACTCAGAGCGGGTCAAGGTGGCAAAAAGAACAAATGCCCTTCTCACTCCTCCCCCAAGACAGCAGTCAGCTCACACTCACAAATGGCAATGGTGTTTGTGAATAAACATCTCTGAATCCAACCCCACCTCCGAGGAAAACCTCGAATAGAAGAGAACCGCCCACCTCCATGCCCTGCCCACACGCTACAGCAAAGCTTGGGTGTTCCAGTTTGGGGATACAAATGATTGTTTGATCTATCACGGTCTCCAACTTGGAAAGGATAACCAGGAGTGAATCATTATTTCTAGCTTATTAATACCAAGAGCTGCTTCTGATAACACAAAGGACTAGAGAAGGAGAGAGAGCTTCTTCTCAATGATTCCTCAGTGACGATCGTTAATAATAAAAGTATAAAGAGAACACTTCTCTCCATATTCTTCCAAGCTGTAGAAACAGGCCAGGATTAAGTCTAGATATATAAATATGTCCTTCTGGAAGAAATTTCTTAATCCAAAATACACGTGTCAAAACCAGAAAATGGTGACTTTACTCTTTGCTCTCAGTAGAAAAATATTAATGGACCCTTCAGAACACACAGCAAGCATGGGACTTTTTTTTTTTAAATTACTGGTGATCTAGGGAATTAAGGGGTAATGTCTATATCCTAAAGGTTACCTTGCTGTTCTCATCAAAACGATGAAGACATTGCTTCCTAGGTTCTAGTTCTGGTGATGGAGGAATAAAATGAACTAACTCTCCCATAGATAACAAGTCAACAATATTTAAGTTACTTAAAGAAAAACTATTGTTTGAAGGCTCTGGAAAATGACTACACACAGGCAGAACTGGAAGGAATATGCCCCTTGTAAAAAGGGAACTGCGCTAGGTAATTACCACATTTAGAGAGGTATTCCCCAGCTGTGTGGACCGTAAACTAAAATTCAAATAGAAACCTTCAACCTTACCTTGCTTCAAGGTATCAGAGGAAGGACCTCGGGAATGCCAGAGTGACTGGAAATAGGATGGAATCCCAGAAACGAAGGAGTCACAGAGAGAGAAGCCCCCAGATTTACTCAAACGTTCCAGTCAGACATTTGCTTTGCGCTGCGCTGAGGGGAGGAGGGGTCTGGAGGAGGAGCCTGCGAGGAGGCACGTGGGCAACAACTGCTGAAAAGTCGAGGAAAGATATCAGCTGCTGCTCATCAAGAGGAGACAGAGTTGGATATCAAATCCTCCTAGGTGAGGGGACTTTGTTAAACATTACTGGCTTTCCATTGAAAGGGCTGCAGAGCCTTACGAGCAAACAACCTGTGTCCCACGACTAATGAGTGAACAGATGGGGAACATATACATCGTGGGAATACCAGAAGGGGAAGAAAGAAAGGAGAGAAATACTTTAAGTAATAATTCGTGAGGATTTTTCAAAATTAACAACAGAAGAATCTCAGAAACCGTCTGCTGCTGCTGCTGCTAAGTCGCTTCAGTCGTGTCCGACTCGGCGACCCCATAGACGGCAGCCCACCAGGCTCCGCCGTTCCTGAGATTCTCCAGGCAAGACCACTGGAGTGGGTTGCCATTTCCTTCTCCAATGCATGAAAGGGAAAAGTGAAAGTGAAGTCGCTCAGTCGTGTCCGACTCTTCGCGACCCCATGGACTGCAGCTTACCAGGCTCCTCCGTCCATGGGGTTTCCCAGGCAAGAGTACTGGAGTGGGGTGCCATTGCCTTCTCTGCAGAAACCATCAAGCAGGGATAAATATCCAAATCTACACCCAGGCATATTACATTCAAATGACAGAAAACCAAAGAAAAAGAAAATCTTGAAAGGAGTCAGAAGAAAAAATACCTCACTTAAAGAGGGACAAAGATAAGAATGACATGGGACTTCTCATCAGAAACCAAGCAAACGAGGAGAATGGAGTGAACTATTTAAGGTAAAGTAAAAGTCACTCAGTCCTGTCCAATTCTTTGTGACCCCATGGACTATACAGTCCATGGAATTCTTCAGGCCAGAATACTGGAGTGGGTAGCCTTTCCCTTCTCCAGGGGATCTTCTAATTTAAGGTAAAGGGTTTTAAAAAAAACAGTCAAAATTATCCTTCAAGAATGAAAGAAAAATAAAGACTTTCAGAAACTTCCTTGATAGTCCAGTGGTTAAGAATCTGCCTTCCAGTGAAGGGGACGCGGGCTCTATCCCTGATCGGGGAACTAAGATCCCACATCCCTCAGCAAAGACTCAGCACAGCCAAATAAATGAATAAACATTAAAAATAAATAAGACAACAATAACTATTGAAAAAGAAAGGGCTCTTTCAGACAAACAGAAGCTGAGGGAATCTGTTGCCAGCAGACCTGCCTTGAGAGAAATGCTAAAAGAGAAGAATTATGCAGGTCAGAAACTCAGATTTACATAAAGTTAGGAAGAACCTTTAGAGAAGAAATAAAGATAAAATCTTTTGCTTCTTATTTTTACTGATGTGATAGATAATTGTTGGTTCAGAATAAAAATAGGAACTATTACAGCTTATGGATAAGTGAAATGAATAACACTGAGTTATAAGGGATGGGAGGGAGTAACTGGGAACATTTCTTTTATAAAGTACCTGCACTGCCTGTGAACCACTATAGTGTTATTTGAAAGTGGACTTCGTTTAGTTGTAAATGTATGTTAACAAAGGTTAGGCCAACCACTAAAAACAAATTTTAATAACTATAATTTACAAGCTAAGAGAAAAGAGAAAATTGATTCATATAAACACTCAAAACCAAACAAGGCAGCAAAGAAGGTTTTTTTGAAAGAATTAAAGGCAAATGTAGCAAATAGAAAACAGTAACAAGTATGGCAGATGTTAATCCAAATATATCAATAATCACTTTAGATATGAATTCTCTAAATATACCTATTAAAAGACAGGGGCTGACAAAGTGGATTAAAAAAATCAAGATTCAACTATATGTTGTCTATCTATAGGAAACTAACTTTATTATGAGGACAGATAAAAGTAAGGGAATAGAGAGAGGTATGCCTTGTTAATAATAAAACAAAGGTGGAGTAGCTATATTAATTTCAGACAAAGCCAACTTCAGAATAAGGAAAATTACTAGAGATAAAGATGGGCATTAATGATTTATTGGATCAATTCTCCAAGAAGATTTAACAATCCTAAATGGATGGGGAAAAAAATGGAAACAGTGGCAGATTTTATTTTCTTGTGCTCTAAAATCACTGCTGATGGTGACTGCAGCCATGAAATTAAAAGACGCTTGCTCCTTGGAAGAAAAGTTATGACAAGCCTAGATAGCATATTAAAAAGCAGAGACATCACTTTGCCAACAAAGGTCTGTCTACCCAAAGCTATCGTTTTTCCAGTAGTCATGTACTGATGTGACAGTTGGACCATAGAGAAAGCTGAGCACCGCAGAATTGATGCTTTCTAAATGTGGTGCTGGAGAAGACTCTTGAGAGTCCCTTGGACAGCAAGATCAAACCTGTCAATCCTAAAGGAAATCAGTCCTGAATATTCATTGGAAGAACTGATGCTAAAGCCCAATACTTGGGCTGACTGATTCGAAGAGCTGACTCACTGGAGAAGAACCTGATGCTGGGAAAGACACAGCAGGAGGAGAAGGGGGCGACAGAGGACGAGATGGAATCACTGACTCAAGGGACATGAGTTTGAGCAAACTCTGGGAGATAGCTGAGGACAGGGAAGCCTGGCCTGCTGCAGACCATGGGGTCGAAAGAGTCAGACACGACTTAGGGACTGAACAACAGCAATGTGTATAGACCCGACAATACAGCAGCAAAATACGTGAGGTAAAAAGAAAGACCTGCAAGGAGAAATAGACAAAGTTGCTCTTACGGTTGGAGACTTGAGCACCCCTCTGTCAGTAGTCAACACACGCAGCAGGCAGACAATCAGTAAGGACAGAGTTGAGGTGAACAGCACCATCAATCAACTGGATTTAACTGACATTTATAAAATACTTCACCCAACAGCAGCAGACTACACATTCTTTTCAAGCTCATGTGGAATAGTCACCAGGAGAGACCACATCCCTGGTCATAAATAACACATTTGTAAACTAGAAATAATACGAAGTATGTCCTCAGACTAACATGGAATTAAACTAAAAGTCAATAACAGAAAGATAGCTGGAGAATGGCAAAATATTTGGAGATTAAATAACATACTTCCAAATAACACCTAGGTAAACAAGGAGTCTCAAGAGAAATTTTGATGAATTTTGAAATATTTTGAAGGAAGAAAAATGAAAATACAACTTACCAATATTTGTGGGGTGTAGTGAAAGCAGTGCTCAGAGGGAAATGTCAAACAGTACAGCCACTTGGGAAACAATTTGTCAGTTAAAAAAAAATTAAAAACTAGGCAGACAGCTACCACAGGATCTAGCAATTGAACTCCTGGGAGTTGTATTCCCACATAAATGAAGTTATTTCCCCACAAAAACCTGTGTTGAATGCTTATAGCAGCTAAATTCATGAGAACTACAAACTAGAAATAACTCAGTTCTACTTCAACAGGTAGAATGATGAAGCTAACTATGGTACATCCACACACCAGGGAACACTACTCACTAATAAAAAGGAACAAACTCTTGCTATGTGCAACCACCTGGATGAATCTCCAGAGAATTACACTGAGTGAAAACAGCCAGTCTCAAATGGCTTTATACTGTATCATTCCATTTATATGACATTCTTGAAATGACAAAATTATGGAAATGGAGAACAGATGAGTGGTTGTCAGAGGCTAAGGGGGAGGCAATGGTGGGAGGGGAGTGGGTGTGGCTAGAACAGGGCTTTGTGAGGGATGGGAATGTTCTGTCTCCACTGTATCAGTGTCAATATCCAGGTTCTGATAATTGTACAAAAATTGTGGAGGATGGTGCTATTGAGGTGAAGAGTACAGGGTTAAGGGCTCTCTATTATTTTTTTACAAGTGCATGTGAACATATAATTATCTCAAAATAAGAAGTTTAAGAAAAAAAAAGCCAAAAAATGATAGGGATATAAGTTACATGGATAGACGCACTGGTCAATATTCATTGATTTGTATCCTTAAGAACTGTGCGTTTCACTGTAGGTAAACTAAATCTCAAGTTTAAAGAAATGATATAGCCTCCTAGCTACATTTACTACTTTTCAATAATCCGCCTGCCAATGCAAGGGACAGGGATCTTTCTGGACCATGCCATGCAGCGACTGAGCCTTGTACGCCACAACTATCGAGACTGTGCTCTAGAGCCTGCAAGCCACAACTACTGAGCCTGCATGCTGCAACTTCTTAAGTCCACACGTCCTAGAGCCCATGCTCTGCAATAAGAGAAGCCACTGCAGTGAGAAGCCCTCACACTGCAACTAGAGAGTAGCCCCCACTTGCCACAACTAGAGAAAAACCCAAGAGCAGCAACAAAGACCCAGAACAGACAATAAATAATAAAAAATTTTAAAAATATTCTTTAAAAAGGAACAGGGCAAAAGAGTGCTCACAATGAAGAATTTGAGGTGCAACTTACTAAATACCATAATTTCTGATAAACACTTCTCTTGCATGTTCCTTAGAGACTTATCTTCTGTCAACCTAACTTGAACAAAGTTCAATTGACATTGTATTGAATTCCAAATAGGAAAAGGAGTACGTCAAGGCTGTATATTGTCACCCTGTTTATTTAACTTATATGCAGAGTACATCATGAGAAACGCTGGGCTGGAGAAAGAACAAGCTGGAATCAAGATTGCCAGGAGAAATATCAATAACCTCAGATATGCAGATGACACCACCCTTATGGCAGAAAGTGAAGAACTAAAGAGCCTCTTGATGAAAGTGAAAGAGGAGAGTGAAAAAGTTGGCTTAAAGCTCAACATTCAGAAAACTAAGATCATGGCATCCGGTCCCATCACTTCATGGCAGATAGATGGGCAAACAGTGGAAACAGTGGCAGACTTTATTTTTCTGGGCTCCAAAATCACTGCAGATGGTGATTGCAGCAATGAAATTAAAAGACGTTTACTCCTTGGAAGGAAAGTTATGACCAACCTAGACAGCATATTAAAAAGCAGAGACATTACTTTGCCAACAAAGGTCCGTCTTGTCAAGGCTATGATTTTTCCAGTAGTCATGTATGGATATGAGAGTTGGACTATAAAGAAAGCTGAGCACCGAAGAATTGATGCTTTTGAACTGTGATGTTGGAGAAGACTCTTGAGAGTCCCTTGGACTGCAAGGAGATCCAACCAGTCCCTCCTAAAGGAGATCAGTCCTGGGTGTTCATTGGAAGGACTGATGTTGAAGCTGAAACTCCAATCCTTTGGCCACCTGATGCGAAGAGCTGACTCATTGGAAAGTACCCTGATGCTGGGAAAGATTGAGGGCAGGAGGAGATGGGGACGACAGAGGATGAGATGGTTGGATGGCATCATCGACTCGATGGGTTTGGGTGAACTCCGGGAGTTGGTGATGGACAGGGAGGCCTGGCATGCTGCAGTTCATGAGGTCGCAAAGAGCTGGACACGACTGAGGGACTGAACTGAACTGAAAATTATCTCTAATAAGCAAGATTAGAAAACTAAAGGTGTTGGCTGGAAAAAGAAAAAACACTTTTTTGTAAATGTCCTTAGTCAACAGTGAACAGTGTTAGTCTCTCAGTCGTGTCTGACTCTTTGCAACCCCATAAAAAAGGTGATTTGTTGTTTTGTTTTTGTAAGTGTACATTCCTTAGTCAATGGAGGGCTTCCCTGGTGGCTCACATGGTAAAGAATCTGCCTGCAATGGAGGAGACCCAGGTTCAGTCCCTGGGTTGGGAAGATCCCCTGGAGAAAGGAATGGCTATCCACTCCAGTATTCTTGCCTAGAGAATTCCATGGACAGAGAAGCCTGGCAGGCTATACTGTCCATGGGGTTGCAAAGAGTCAAGACACGACTGAGTGACTAACACTTTAGTCAATGAAAGCTTTTTTTTATTATTTAACTAATAATTAGAATTTCAGTATTTCTTGAAGCTTAATACTTTACAGATTCTTTGGTTAAAAGATGATGTTGTAGAATCCAGAGTTGCAAAACACACCTCGGAGGACACTCAAGACAGTGGAGTACAGTTTATTCTGCCAGCGGGTGCAAGGGGAATCAGTTCCCAACAAAGACGCTGATGTTTCTGAGGCCCAGTTTTATACCCCCCACTACGTGACTGGTTACACATTAGCAACCTCTTTGTTGTATATGTTTGTTTTACAACAAGTAGATGCTAGGAGAACAAACAATTAAGGTTAAAGGTGGGGAACAATGATTATGCACCCAGGGGGGATGTCTCCATGGTTAATCTAACAGGGGCAGCCTGACCTCAACTACAATCTCCATTTGTCATCTGTCGGGAGGGAAGTCTCCAGGAGACCTGGTTTTCACCAGCAACGGTTTCCTCACTCTGGGGAAGGGTTCAGACCCAGTTCACATCAAGTCTTTAAGATGCATGACAGCCTTCAAGATGGAGTATCTCCTGCTTTCCTCACACTGGTCCCAACAATGAGAGTTCCATGTAATTATAGTAAAATGTTTGTGCTTAGATGCTCAGTGTGTCAGACTCTTTGCTACCTCATGGACTGCAGCCTGCCAGGCTCCTCTGTTCACGGGGATTCTCCAGGCAAGAATACTGGAGTGGGATGCCATATAGTAAAGTAGATTTTTTAAAAACAATTTTTATAATCCTGCAGAGAGAATATCCTTTAAGCTCAACATTAGTATATTTCCCAGAAGTAACTAGGAATATTAAAATCATAGGATATTAAAACTAGAAGGTCCAGAGAGAAAGTTTTCTTCAACCATCTCAATATATACAGAAAACCAAGACCTGGAGAGATGAAGTCACTTGCCCAGAGCCACAAACTATCAGTTAATGTATGTTCAGTAAATGTTTGTTTAGCGCCCTCTGCTGGAAAGCCCTGTTAAAGCGAGGACACCACAGAGAAATAAGTGAAGTCGCTCAGTCGTGTCTGACTCTTTGCGACCCTATGGACTGCAGCCCCGCCAGTCTCCTCCATCTATGGGATCTTCCAGGCAAGAATACTGGAGTGGGTTGCCGATTTCTTTTCCAGGTGATCTTCCTGACCCAGGGATCGAACTCAGGTCTTCCACATTGCAGGCAGACACTTTACCCTCTGAGCCAGGAATGAGAGGGACAAAAAAACCTCCTGGCCTTAGTAGTTTATATTCTAGTGGGAAGAGAAAGACAAATAAACAGGTAAAGTATATAAACCATGAGACAGACATATGTGCTCAGAAGGAAAATAAAGCAGCAAGGGAAAGTGTTACAGAGGCAGCTGTAAATATAAATCAAAGGTGGTCTGAGAAGGCCTGAAGGATCAAATGACACTTGAGCAGATATCAAGGAGGTGAGGGGGGAGGGTCACGTGGGTGAAGGATGAGGAACTTTCTTGGCAGAGGCACAGCCAGTGTAGCACTCTGGGGAGACTCACACTGGGCCTGTCCCAGGAAGAGCATGGCAGCCATTGTGGCTGGAGTAGGAGACGGTACCACTGAGCTGAGGAGGGACCACGAAGGGCCTCGCAGGCCTTAATGCGAATTCAGCCTTCCCTCTGTTAAGAAATGGGGAGCTATTGGAGGGTTCTGAGTAGCGGAGTGAACGAATCACTTTGGTTCATGTGGCAAATAGACAGTTCAGTTCAGTTGCTCAGTCGTGTCCAGTTGCGACCCCATGGATGGCAGCATGCCAGGCCTCCCTGTCCATCACCAGCTCCCGAAGTTCATGTGGAGAATAGACAGTAGTAGGGCAAGAATTAACACAGAATCCAGTCAGGAAGCTTTGAGTTAATCCAAGGGAGATGTCTAGTCCCAGGGTGGTAGCTTGTGAGAGAGGGTCAAATTTTTGAAGGTAGAACCAAGAGAGAGAAAACGGCAGAGGTAGGACTAGAACCATGTTTCTGAAGCTTAAGTTTTCTTTCCTTAAAAAAAAGTATTTATTTTTATTTTTGGCTGTGCTGGGTCTTCACGGCTGTGCAGGGGCGTCTCATTGCAGTGGCTTCTCTTATTGCAGCTACTGGGCTCTAGGCCGTGTAGGCTTCAGTAGTTCTAGTGCATCGGCTTAGTTGCGCCGTGGCATGTAGGATCTTTCCAGACCAGGAATCGAACCTGTGTCTCCTGCACTGGCAGGTGGATTCTTATCCACTGGGCCACCAGGGAAGCCCCAGAGTGCCTTAGGTTTTCTTTCTGATGCACCCTGTTACTGGATTATTTTTTTTTTTAAGTTGAAGAGAGTATCCCCAAGAAATAATTTGATTTATGAGTCACAGTTAGGATTAGAGTTGTAATTTTTAGTATGCAGTTGAGGCATAGCTGACAATCACTCTACCAAGAAAACTTTTGTCATTAGAATTGCCCACTTTGTCATGTTGACCCATTAGGACAAAGGGAATTTTAATTACTTGAGCTTTGGGAGTTGGTGCATTGATCTTAGATTTAAAATATTAGTTTGAAATTGCACTACAGTTGTAAAAAAGGCAGGCAAGTGGGCTCATCATTAAGTTAAACATGCATTTGAAATGAACATCTGTCCACGTTCATCATTCGTGGAGTAGATGACCTACCTAAGATTATGTGAAAACATGGTTCATTAAGTGACATGTTTTCCAGATATCAAGCTTTATACACTGTGCATCATTTCTCCACGCAGAAGTTATTAATAGATGCCCAACACATTGCTTTCATGTGTAAACATAATGACGTTTACATCCAGCATAACTCAAGAAATTTCATCTAATGCATTAAATTCAAACACCCAGTCTACGCTCAGTGAGCAGTGCTAGGAAGCATGGATACAGGAACCTGAATTTCACAAGGACCACTAACAACCTTTCCTTCCCAGCTTCAAGTTACCAGCCCATAAGTTCTTATCTATGTTTTCATGAAATGTAAATATCTAATCAGTATTTGTTTCACAACTATTCTAAATTTTATTAGGAAAAAAATGTGGACACATAAAATTAGAAAGAATGTTATAATGGAATGCTATTCTATCAGACTGAACAATTACTAACACTTTGCCATGTATGCTCTATGTATGGATGTATCCAATTATATTGGCCATTTAAAAACGTTTTATTCCAAAATATATCCGACACACCTGCAGAAAATAGGGATATTCTCCTACATAACCACAAGACTATTATTATACCCAAGAAAACAGATACTAGTTCTTTCAAAGCATCCAATATACAACCTAAGTTTCCATACTGTCCCTTTATCTTTTTTTTAAAAGGAATCAAGGTTCATGGTTTATGTTGACTATAATCTTAGGCTCTTTTAATCTAGAACTGGATCCCTTTATTTTTTTCTATTATTGACTTGATTTTAAGAGACCAGGTTACTTATATCTGCATTTGTCTGATCATTTCTTCATGATGACTTTTAACTTGTTTCTCTATCCCTTGTCCTTCCTACAAAAATGATAGAACTAAAGTCTTCATCAGATTCAAGTTGAATGTTTTTGACAGTATTTCATAGGCAGTGCTATTTCATATCATGTCACATTCAGTTCAGTTCAGTTCAGTTGCTCAGTCGTGTCCGACTCTTTGCGACCCCATGAACTGCAGCACACCAGGCCTCTCTGTCCATCACCAACTCCCGGAGTCTACCCAAACCCATGTTCATCGAGTCGGTGATGCCATCCAACCATCTCATCCTCTGTCGTCCCCTTCTCCTCCCGCCCCCAATCCTACCCACCATTAGGGTCTTTTCCAGTGAGTCAACCCTTCGCATGAGGTGGCCAAAGTATTGGAGTTTCAGCTTCAACATCAGACCTTCCAATGAACACCCAGGATTGATCTCTTTTAGGATGGATTGATTGGATCTCCTTGCAGTCCAAGGGACTCTCAAGAGTCTTCTCCAACACCACAGTTCAAAAGCATCAATTCTTCGGTGCTCAGCTTTCTTCACCGTCCAACTCTCACATCCATACATGACCACTGGAAAAACCATAGCCTTGACTAGACGGACTTTTGTTGGCAAAGTAATGTCTCTGCTTTTAAATATGCTATCTAGGTTGGCCATAACCTTCCTGCCAAGGAGTTGCTGCTGCTACTGCTGCTAAGTCGCTTCAGTCATGTCCGACTCTGTGCGACCCCATAGACGGCAGCCCGCGACCCCATAGACGGCAGCCCACCAGGCTCCACCGTCCCTGGGATTCTCCAGGCAAGAATACTGGAGTGGGTTGCCATTTCCTTCTCCAGTGCATGAAAGGGTAAAGTGAAAGTGAAGTCGTTCAGTCGTGTCCGACTCTTAGCGACCCCATGGACTGTAGCCTACTAGGCTCCTCCGTCCATGGGATTTTCCAGGCAAGAGTACTGGAGTGGGGTGCCATTGCCTTCTCCGTGCCAAGGAGTAAGCGTCTTTTAATTTCATGGCTGCAGCCACCATCAGCAGTGATTCTGGAGCCCCCAAAAATAAAGTCTGACACTGTTTCCACTGTTTCCCCATCTATTTCCCATGGAGTGATGGGACCAGATGCCATGATCTTAGTTTTCTGAACGTTGAGCTTTAAGCCAACTTTTTCACTCTCCTCCTTCACCTTTATCAAGAGGCTCTTTAGTTCTTCTTCACTCTCTGCCATAAGGGTGGTGTCATCGCATATCTGAGGTTATTGATATTTCTCCCGGCAATCTTGATTCCAGCTTGTGTTTCTTCCAGCCCAGCGTTTCTCATGATGTACTCTGCATATAAGTTAAATAAGCAGGGTGACAATATACAGCCTTGATGTACTCCTTTTCCTATTTGGAACCAGTCTGTTGTTACATGTCCAGTTCTAACTGTTGCTTCCTGACCTGCATACAGGTTTCTCAAGAGACAGGTCAGATGGTCTGGTATTCCCATCTCTTTCAGAATTTTCCAGTTTAATGTGAGGAGGCAGATAATGTCAGGATGTCCCATTACTGGTGATGCAAAGTTTGAGTAGTGTTTTCATTATCTCTCATTGTATGATAAATTATGCAAAAATGTAGTGTATTTAAACTACTATAATCATTTATTTTTCATGATTTCTACAGGTCCTGAATTCAGAGCACAGCAGGGGCAGCTTGTCTCTGTTCCTGGATGTCTGGGACTTCAGCAAGAACACTTTAAGGCTGGGGGCTGGAATAATTTGCTCACATGAGTGGCAGTTAATGTGACCTCTCCATGTAGTCTAGGCTTTCTTGCAACATGGTGACAGGGTTCCAAAGGCAAGCATCCCAAGGAAGAGACCAGATGGAATTCATATTCTCTTTAATAGCTAGCTTGGAAATCAGGCAGTGGCATTCCTCTCAATTCTATTGGCTGAAGCAGTTACAAATATATCTCCAGATTCAAAGAGAGGGAACAAAGCTCCTGCCTCCTGTTGGACGAGTGTTGACATCACACTGAAAGAGCGTACGGGATGGAGTATGGAATTCTCCCATCCATCCGTCCATTCTGGAAAATACAACCTGCCACAGGGAGTGACAGTCAGATCTCTTCATTTAAAGTTACATTTCCCCTTTGTAATTAGAAAGTAGGAGAGACACAAGATCCACATGCAGACATTCAAACTGGATGAGGCCAATTTGAGGGGACACCCACACAGTTAAGAAATGTAAAAGGGGACAGAGTATTCTCAGGAGAGGTGAAAGGGGACAGGGGGTCCTTAGGAGAGGTAAAACAAGACCAAGGTGGTGATCTAGCATGACCACTTTTAGCTAGCCAGTGTTACCTGGGGAAAATGTTTCAATTTACAAATAACCTACTTTTCCAGCACACAGAACCCGTAAAGGAACAGATTAAAGATTTCATCACATAAAAATTTGTAAATCACAAAATCTACAAACAGCTCAGGACCCTTAACAGCAAACAACAAACCACCCAATCAACAAACTGGCAGAAGACCTAAATAGACATTTTTCCAAAGAAGACATACAGATGGCCAAGAGGCATATGAAAAGATGTTCAACACTGCTAATTATTAGAGAAATGCAAATCAAAACAACCATGAGATTATCACCTTACACCAGCCAGAAGGGCCATTATCAAAAATCCACAAACAATAAATACTGCAGAGGGTGTGCAGAGAAGGGAACCCTCTTACAGTGTTGGTGGGAATGTAAATTGGTACAACCACTATGGAGAATAGTGTGTATGTGCGTGCTAAGTGGCTTCAGTCGTGTCCAACTCTTTGAGACCCCATGGACTGTAGCCAGCCAGGGTCCTCTGTCCATGGGATTCTCCAGGCAAGAATATTGAAGTGGGTTGCAATTCCCTTCTCCAAGATATCTTCCTGACCCGGGGATTGAACCTGCGTCTGTAATGTCTCCTGCATTGGCAGGCAGGTTTCTTTACCACTAGTGCCCCCTGGGAAGCCTGGAGAACAGTATGGAGGCTCCTTAAAAAAACTAAAAATAGAACTACCATATGACCCTGTGACCCGCTCCTGAACATATATCTAGAGAAAAACATGATGTGAAAGGATTCATGCACCCCAATGTTCATTATTGCACTGTTTACAATAGTGAAGACATGCAAGCAACCTAAATGTCCATGGATGGATGAATGGTAAAGATGATCTGCTACAAATGCACAATGGAATACTACTCAGCCATTAAAAAAGAATGAAATAATGCCATTTTCAACAACATGAATGGACCTAGTGATTTTCATACTGAGTGAAGTCAGAGAAGGCGAAATACCATATGACATCCTTTATATGTGGAATCTAAAAACAAATGATATAAATGAACTTACTTACAAAACAGAAAGAGACTCACAAACTTAGAGAATGAACTTATCATTGCCAGGGAGGGAAGGATGGGGGAAAGGGATAGTTAGGGAGTTTTAGATGGACATGTACATACTGCTATATTTAAAATGGATAACCAATAAGGACCTGCTGTATAGCACGTGGAACTCTGCTCAATGTTATGTGGCAGCCTGGATGGGAGGGGAGTTTGGGGGAGAATGGATACATGTATATGTATGGCTGAGTCCCTTTACTGTTCAGGTGAAACTATCACAACACTGTTTGGTAATTGGCTATGTGTGTATGTATTAGTTGCTCAGTCGTATCCAACTCTTTGCGACCCCATGGACTGTAGCCTGCTAGGATCCTCCGTCCATGGGATTCTCCAGGCAAGAATACAGGAGTGGGTAGCCATTCCCTTCTCCAGAGGATCTTCCCAACCCAGAGATCAACCCTGGGTCTCTAGCATTGCAGACGGATTCTTTACCATCTGAGCCACCAGGAAGCCTGTTAATTGGCTATATCCCAAAACAAAATAAAATGTTTAAAAACAATGAGTATCTCAACAAAGAAGACAGAGTAAGGTCCTCGGTAACTACTGTGAACCCTTCTCCTACCTAGGACTCACCAGGCTGGTAGGACTAGGAGGTGGTAAACCAGGCGTCAGGCTCTGTGGAATTCAGCTAGAGACAGTCAGCTGGAATTTTTTCCCCCCTTCAGGCTATGGGACCTGCAGCAGAAAGCTGTGACATGAGGTTCAGGGCATAAAGTTCTGGAGAGGGCCATGCTACGGGGGCACTGGACAGCACGGGTGCTCCTGGGCTGTGAGCTACTGATGCTACTGCGGAAGATGGGGCGGGGGGGGGGGGGCAAAGAAAGGGCAAGGAACGGGTCTGAGTGCAAAGAGGCCAGGACCACAAAGTCCTTTCAAAATTGGATTTTAACAAAATGTTATTTTCAAAAGTAAGTAAGTAGAAAAAGCCTGTCATTTTGTTTGAAAATGATGTTCTAATCACTCAGTCGTGTCCGACTCGGCAACCCCATGGACTGCAGCACGCAAGGCTTCCCTGTCCATCACCAACTCCTGGAGCTTGGTCAAACTCATGTCCATCTAGTCGGTGATGCCATCCAACCATCTCATCCTCCGTCATCCCCTTCTCCTCCTGCCTTCAATCTTTCCCAGCATCAGGGTCTTTTCCAATGAGTCAGTTCTTTGCATCAGGTGGCCAAAATATTGGAGCTTCAGTTTCAGCATCAGTCCTTCCAATGAATATTCAGGACTGATTTCCTTTAGGATGGACTGGTTGGATCTCCTTGCAGTCCAAGGGACTCTCAAGAGTCTTTTCCACCACCACAGTTCAAAAGCATCAATTCCTCAGCACTCAGCTTTCTTTACAGTCCAACTCTCACATCCATACATGACTACTGGAAAAACCATAGCTTTGACTAGACAAGTTTTATGACCAACCTAGACAGCATATTAAAAAGCTGAGACATTACTTTGCCAACAAAGGTCCGTCTAGTCAAAATTAAACATACCTGCATTTAAATTAGGGGGAAAGAAAGAATAACAATAAATAAGTAGCGCCCATAACGTATTCTAGGGTCATCACAATGAGTGTTAACCAGGCCCCTTTTTTCTCAGCTGCAAGGATCAGCCTGCCAAGCAGATGGCACAGATACAGACTGTGAGGGTTAACTGGCCACAGGGCACCCATATTAAACATCATTTCTGGGTGTGTCTATGAGGGTGTTTCGAGATGAGATGAGCACTGGATCAGTGGACTCAAAGAGACTGCCCTCCCCGTGAGGGTAGGCGTCTTCCCATCCATCCAGGAAGGACCTGAGTAGAACAAAGGTGGAGGAAGGAGGGAAGAATGTGTTCTTTTATTTTTCTGCCTCACTGCTGAGCTGCAACTTCTCATCTCACCTGCTCTGGCCTGGCTTCCTTGGTTCTCAGGCTTTCACACTCAGACTGAATCATATCACTGGGTTTCCCGGGCCTCCAGCTAGCAGACAGCAGATCTGGAGGGCCCCCCAGCCTCCATGATCACATGAGCCAATTCCTCATGATAAATCTCCACTACAGATAGATGGATAGAGAGATAGATATAGACACAGATATAGATAGTTCAGTTGGTAAAGAATCTGCCTGCAATGCAAGAGACCCTGGTTCAATTCCTGGGTCAGGAAGATCTGCTGGAGAAGGGATAGGCTACCCACTCCAGTATTCTTGGGCTTCCCTTGTGGCTCAGCTGGTAAAGAATCCACCTGCAATGTGGGAGACCTGGGTTCGATCCCTGGGTTGGGAAGGTCCCCTGGAGAAGGGAAAGGCTACCCACTCCAGTATTCTGGCCTGGAGGAGTCCATGGACTGTATAGTCCATGGAGTCACAAAGAGTCAGACACAACTGAGTGACTTTCACTTCACTTCATATAGACAGATAGATATCCTGTTGATTCGGTTTCTCTAGAGAACACTAAGACTAACAGTCTCCCCAAGTGTGGAAGTAAAACTCCATTAAATTCTTACAATCCAACCACCCACTTTCTGTGACCACTATCAATCTGCTTGCACATATTTTATCATCTTTTTCATCTTAATATACTTTTATTACAATTTAATTACAGGTCGATGTTTACAGACTGATTTACACTGAATGCATTTCAGGTAAGCTGTTCCTTAACCACATATGGGAAAGCAGAAAACCACGTGGATGAAAGTGAACAATGTGAAAGTCGCTCAGCTGTGTCCAACTCTTTGCGACCCCATGGACTATACAGACCATGGAATTCTCCAGGCCAGAATACTAGAGTGGGTAGCCTTTTTCTTTCTCCAGGGGATCTTCCCAACCCAGGGATCAATGGGCTGCCTTCAAATCCAACTTCTGACTATAGCCTGAAATATCATCAATCTATAGGATGGAATTTAGACACTAATGACCTTTAATTCCAAAGAGCCCGGCTATCCTTGATCTTCTCTTCTTGAACTTTGGCTTTTATCTGCATCTCTCTTACTGGGACTGGCAGCACTGTCACTGAACACGAAAACTAAATATGAACATTTCTTAGTTCCACTGTATGCCTAGAACAGAGGCTCACATGGTAGGTGACTAAGTACTTACCAGGTAGCAGATATTAAAGTATACATTATTTTTTTAAGCTTTATTTTTAGAAGAAATGAAAAAGCTAAAAAAATTATATATTAAAAAATTACATGTAAGGAAACTACAGGAACAGTCTCTAAACCCTGTTAGCTGGTTCAAAAGCTCACAAGGACATTATGTTATAACATATCGGGTAAGCCCTTTCCCTCGGACCTCTGATAGCCTCCGGCAGTGTCGTAAAATATTCAGTATCACATGAAACCTCTTGTCGACTTTCAAAGCTGTGAACTCCTTTATGTCAGCTTCCACTACAAAATAATGACCTGAAAGTAAAGATATTAGTGCTAATTTTTATTAGGACAACTTTCAAGATGAGTCTTTAATACATTACATTATGACTATGAATGGCATTAATGATTCTGACTATCATCATTGAACCAAAGTGAGAACTGGTATTCTTGCTAAAATAATAATTATTCTTTCAACTGAAGTTGCATAATGTTTACTGTAGCATTTCAGCAGTGTAGCCTTGCTTATTTTATCACTGGCTATCTGCTGGTATCTTTTGAACAATTCACTTTTCAAGAAGCAATATGGTAGTGGTTAAGAGGATGTAACCCAGAAACCCACAGCTTTATCCCTTTATCACTTAACTGATTGACCTGGGGCAAGTAACTGAAGTCCTCCTAGTCTGTAAAATAGGAGTAATAATAGTACACAACTCATAAGGATGCTGTGAGGACTAAAGCCCTTAGTACACTCTCTGCCACATAGGAAGTGTTATCTTAAGCATGACCAGCCGTTATCACTATTCTAATTCTGAAAACACTGGGTATCATTCCATAAGAGACTCCAACGCAGTGTTTCTGAGGCTTGACACTACAGACGTTTTAGACTAGATAGTTCTTTTTTGTCGGAGCTGCCTTGTGCACAATAGGGTACTTCAGCAGCACCCTTGGTCTCTACTCACCAGGTGCCAGGAGCACCCCCAACCCCAGGTAAAACAATCAAAAAGGTCCCCAGAGATGGCAGAATATTCTCTGGTGGGAAAACTGCCCCTGGTTGAGAACTACCTCTCTAGGGTTAGAATTTTCTGGAATTAGTTTTGTTTCTCATGATTTAGTTACACTCCAAACAGCTGACATGTACACACACATACATATACACTCATTTTACCTTTGGTTTCCTTCGTTTCTTCATCAATAAATCTGTGATAGAGATTTCTGGCAACAGAACTCATAGACTTTTTTGGTTGATGTAGGATCTTATATTTACTAACAACTGCCTTGTTGATTTCTTTAATAACATCATTAATGTGACAATAGGTTAAGCGGGATTTCATGTACCTGTAAAAAAGAAAATGATTATTTTTTTTAAAAGAATCATCATACAAAATTGTTTTTTTTAATTAAAATATTTACATATGGTAACTTTATACAGTCAAGCTACTTTATACAAGCTACTAGCACTCTTTGGAAAAAAATTTTATAGCAACTTCCAAATAAACCAGATGTGTCTCAACCACTGAAAAATTAAGTAGAGGCTACAATGTATTAGTGCTTATCTCTCCTACTTATATCTGGATGCAGAAATCTCTATCCCTACTCCTTACAGAACTACTATAACAATTTAACAATTTAAATTAATAATTTAATCTCAAACTCTGATTCCAATGGATTAATTCCAGTTTATTTAAATATTTTAAAATATTTGTAAGGGGAAGAAAAATTTTAGTATTAATTAATTATATAACTCATACCACTTCAGTTTTCTGAAGAAACAGATCTGCTCAGAGAAATAAAGGGGGAAAAAAAGGGGAGAGGAGGAAGGGAAAATGACAAAGAAGATAACAGAGATGAAGAGCCGACGAAGAATTGATGGTGGAGGGGCTGCAAAGGGATCAGAAGGCCCAGAAGTTAAGCTGCACAGCTGCTTGGCAGAGCAGGATGGACAGCCTCACTCATTTCACGTTCAAATGGCCTTAAGTATTGTCTGAAAGTGAATGTGAAAGTCACTCAGTCACTTTGTGACCCCACGGACTATAGCCTACCAGGATACTCTGTCCATGGAATTCTCCAGGCAAGAATATTGGAGTGGATAGCCATCCCATTCTCCAGGGCATCTTCCCAACCCAGGGACTGAACCCAGGTCTCCTGTATTGCAGGTGGATTCTTTACCATCTGAGCCACCAAGGAAACCCACAAGAATACTGGGATCCTGCTTCAAGGGATCTTCCCGTTCCAGGGGTTGAACGTGCATCTCCTGTGTCTCCTGCATTGGCAGGTGGATTAAGCGTTGTCTCTTTGACTCTAACGCCCATCCTTCCAATGCAGTCTCCCTCCTGCCTGTCCTCCCAGTCACCAGTCTTGTTGTTGTTGTTGAGTCACTGAGTCCTGTCTGACTCTTACGACCCCATGGACTGCAGCATGCCAGGGTTCCCTGGTCTTCACTGTCTCTTGGAGTTTGCTCAAACTCATGTCCATTGAGTCAGTGATGCCAATCACAGTCTTAGAATATAATAGGAGACCTTCGATTTTGAGTGGTCTGTATACACCCAAAACAAAGTTTTCATGATCTGCTTCCCTTTTCCCTTCAACAAATCGTTGATTCATTACATTAAACTCTGACCTTCCCCTCTGCTCAAAGGGGCAGTTTTCTAATTGAAAGCTTCTTAATATAAAATAATGTATAAATGTTTAAACAAAAATACTCATATTGACCAAAACCATCCATTTTCATTATTCTCTTTTCTAAATTCACTTTCTCCACTCATTTTTTTAACCACAATTTCCACCAACAGTGAATACCACAGCCCAACACAATGAAATTCCTTTAAACTAGCAGTCCCCAATCTTTTTGGCACCAGGGACCAGTTTCATGGAAGACGATTTTTCCACAGACCGGGTCGGACTGAGGGGGATGATTTTGGGATGATTCAAGTGTGGTACATTCATTGTGCACTTTATTTCTATTATTATTACATCAGCTCCACCTCAGATCATCAGGCAGTAGATCCCAGAGATTGGGACCCCTGCTTTAAATCATGTAAACTATCCTCTAATTTCCTCAAAACAAGTGCCAGCGTTTTCCACTTTAAATTGTACCTCAGTATCAACTTTTTAAAGAATCAAAGTCCCATGCTTGGAACACATTCTTCTTATCCTAACCTTCTAACTTCTTTCATTCGTTAAATAATCTCTTAGTTTAAAAATGAATACTCTACCATGACTATTCTAATATCCTCCCTTTAAGGAAGCATTTTCTTTCATCTGTGTATTTACTTGGCTGCACCAGGTCTTAGTTGCAGCAGGCGGACCTTCATTGCGTCATGCGGGATCTTTTGCTGTGGACGCAGACTTTGTAGTTGTGGCACACGGGCTTAGTTGCTCTGAGGTATGTCAGACCACAGTTCCCCTATCAGGGATGGAACCCACATCCCCTGCACTCCAAGGTGGATCCTTAACCACTGAACCACCAGCGAAGTCCTCAAGGAAGCATTTCTAAAGACCTTTCTACTGCACTGTTCCTCACAGTCATTTGCTCTATCTTTCAGCTCAGCCAATAAGTAACAACAGCAACAACAACAATTTAGAAAACTGAATAGCATCAAACAATTTTAACGACATAAAGCTGTCAACAAAGGAAATGACTAAGCAGACAAACCAAACAAAAAAACTAAAATGTCAGCCTCGTTTCGAGTCTCAGATTTGTGAAACTGCCATATACTTTTCAAGGGGCGACTATGTATATGAAAAGATGCTCAACATCATATGTCATCACGAAACTGAAAATTAAAACAATGAAGTACATTATACTGACTAGAATAGCTAAAGTAGAAAACAGACAAAACTAAATGCAGGCAAGGATATGGAGCAACAGAACTCTTGTTCTGCTGGGAATGCAAAATGGTACAGCCACTTTGGGAGACAGTTTGACAGTTTCTTATAAAGCTAAACAGTTTTACCATATGACCCAGCCATCACAATTCTAGGTATTTACCCAAGTAAGCTGAAAACATGTCCACACAGAAACCTGCACATGAACATTTACAGCAGCTTTAGTCATAATTGCCCCAAACTGGATGTAACCAAAATGTTGTTCCACAGATGAATGGATAAACAAGCTCTGATACATCTATAAGATGGAATATTAGTCAGTGATAAAAAGAAATGAGCTGGTGGCTCAGATGGGAAAGCGTCTGCCCACAATGCGGGAGACCCAGGTTCAATCCCTGGGTCAGGAAGATCCTCAAGAGAAGGAAATGGCAACCCACTCCAGTACTCTTGCCTGGAAAATTCCATGGACAGAGGAGCCTGGTAGGCTACAGTCCATGGGGTCGCAAAGAGTCAGACACGACTGAGTGACTTTACTTTCTTTCTTTATCAAGTCATAAAAAGACACTAGAGAAATCTTAAATGCATATTACTAAGTGAAAGAAGCCAGTCCAAAAAGGCAACAGTGTATAATTCCAACTGTATGACATTCTGGAAAAGGGAAAACTATAGAGACAATAAAAAGATGAGTGGCTGCCAGGGTCTCAGGGGGAGAGATGAAAGTGGGGAGCACAGGGTATTTTTAGGGCAGCGAAAATATTCTGTATGATATCGTAATGGTGGAGACAGGGCATTACACATCTGACAAAATCCACAGACTACACAACACAAAGAGGGAACCCTACTGCAAACTATAGACTTTAGTTAATATCTAGTTAATAGTATCTAGACTGGTTTATCAATAGTAACTAATTTACCACACTAATGCAAGATGTCAGTAATAGGGGAAACTGTTTTCAGTTATGAGAACACTGTTCGATCTGCTCAATTTTTCTGTAAACCTAAAAAAAAAATCCGGATGGACAACTCTCAGGCAAGTAAAATAATCACGTCCTTAACCCCAGGGAATCTCCTCTTAGGACTCTATCTCAAGGAAATAATAATAATAAAAGAATTACAAAATAGACTTGTATAAAAGAAATTTCATTGTACCATTCTTCATAACAACACAATTAACCCAAATATTTGATAAGGTCATGCTTAAATAGCTTATAGAGTAGCCACACCATAAAATATTATACAACTATTAACATCCAAGTTTTTGATGATAGTTAATGATGGAAAAATGCTCATGACAAAAAAAAGTAAATTATATTCATAGAATAACTACACTGCTGTAATAACAATCAGAAACAACTTGTTATGTAGGTGAAATTAAAATACAGAAGGAAATACTCTATCTTGTCTGAGTGGTAGAAATACAGATGAGTTATCAGTCTCACAATAAACACTAACAACATGCATTATTTGTATAAGAAAATAAAAAGAAATGCAACAATATAAAGCCAAGATGTGAAGTTAAGCCCTGGAATTATAAGTTTAAAAACATGGATTTCCATAATTGGTTCCCCATTAATGTCTTCTATGAAGAGCAATGGAGTCCTTATTGGGGGGAGGCATCTTGTCCCATTCACCCCTGTATTCTTCTCCTCAGTGACCCAGAGCCCAGAATAGAGCAGACTCAAACAAGTGTGCGGCACAAGTTAATGGACAAATGGAAACCAAACAGACCTCTCTCCGTGCTAATTTCCAAATCTATACAACACACTCCCTTTCCTTAAAACTGTAGCAAAACTGAGGCTAATTCTAAAATGTAACTGGATAAAAAATCTGTATCATAAAATGACCCTGAGAGGACTCGGGAACAAACTGATCCATCTCTAGATTTATAACTAGGTTTTACAACTAAACAAAAATCAAAATTTTAAACATCTTCCACAAAAGATTCCTGCGACATAATGTAAAACTGTTTTAGAAAAGATCAATACTGGAACACAGCATGTTACAAATAATATATTCAAGGTTTATGACAAACAATCATGTATGCTGATTACTAAAGAGTTGAATGTTAAAATTTATCTCAAATACTTACGCAGGAATCCCATTAAACTCATCAGAAGTTATAAATTGCATTTCTTTGATACTTCTTTGTTCTTTGGGAGGCTTCTTTGTGGGTGCATGTTCCTCAACTTTAACCGGTTCTTCAGGGTCAAGATCTGATCCATTAACACTACAGAATAGAGATGCACAGCATACAAGCAACTGTCAGAATTCTGCAGCATAGTAGGAGGCTTTGCAATTGAAAATGACCAGTATTAAGCACATGATCTTATAATTTTTCCATCTTGTTATAATTTTATAGGCAACATTTTTGTTTTCTATTCCTACTGCTAATGCTTTGAAGATTTGAATAGTGAAAGGACTTCCCCAGTGGTCCAGTGGTTAAGACTCCAAAAGCTTCAAATGAAGGGGGCACGGGTTCAATCCCTGCTCAGGGAACTAGGATCCCACAGGCCCCATGGCGCAGCCAAAAAAAAAAAACATGTTTTTTTTGAATAGTGGAGAGAACACTGAAAAATTAAGTTCTCAAATCTTCAGTAACATAATTAAGTTATTTATACACCCAAAACATGGTGCAAATAATACACATGCCAAACATCTTCATCTGTTATCTCACCGGCTCCTCAAAGTCAGTATGTGTGAAGCTGAATTTAACCTCTAAACTACTTCTCTTTCTGATGTCCCTATTTCTGGATGTGGAAACATCAATCATCTTATGCTATGCTAAGTCGCTTCAGTCGTGTCCGACTCTGTGCGACCCCATGGACGGCAGCCCACCAGGCTCTGCCATCCCTGGGATTCTCCAGGCAAGAACACTGGAGTGGGTTGCCATTTCCTTCTCCAGTGCATGAAAGGGTAAAGTGAAAGTGAAGTCGCTCAGTCGTGTCCGACTCTTAGCGACCCCATGGACTGCAGCCTACCAGGCTCCTCCACCCATGGGATTTTCAAGGCAAGAGTACTGGAGTGGGGTGCCATTGCCTTCTCCGTCAATCATCTTATACTTCTTTCTAATTTACCCCATTGGTTGCTAATATCAGTCCCACCTGGTGCAGACTCATTTCAGTTGCCAGCAATGAACGTGGGTACCCTAGGGTCAGTCCTGCTCCGTTTTTTGGTGTGGGTGAGAAGCCTAATACAGCTCCTTCTGCATTAGCAGAGTCCAGGAATAGGCTATAGCTTCTAGGCTGTTAACTGCCAGGGAAGGAAGAAACCCCAGTGCCAACAGCAAGTCAGGTTGGCTTGACTTCTCCAAATGGAAAATGGGATACAGCAAAGAAACGATCCAACCCAGGAGTGTACAAAGGGAATCCCAAGGACAGGGAGGTGAGGTCCCAAGATGATAGCCGAGTACCAGATACAGAGAGCCACCGGGCCTGATGGAGGCCGTGTGATGAGGAGACGACCGTGTGGCAGGCTGTGAAGATGAAGATGCCCAAGGCTTGTAGCATCATCCTTACATGAATCCTAACCTGAGACTCCACGGTGAGCCTGGTTGAATCTTACCCGTACTTGCCTGTCCTCAGGCCCTGCTGTGTGTATCAGTTAAAAATAACCTTTTCTACCTATACAAAGGTTCTGCTGTGACCTGGCCCTGAAAGCTGAGGTTAGGCCATAGTGAGTTTAGAAGAAAATCCCCCCTACTCCTCGGGCCATATTCTGGCTGGGTGTTCAATGTCCAGCCCAATAGACCTGGCAGATATCCCAAGATGACTTTTGTTCCTCCATTCATTCATGACCCTGCCCACTAATTTTCTCTTTTTTTTTTGCCACACTGCTCAGCTTGTGGGGTCTTAGTTCCCTGAGCAGGGACTGAAATCTGGTCCACGGCAGTGAAAGCACTAAGTCCTAACCACTGGACTGCCAAGGAACTCCCTAATTTTCTCTTCTTGGAGGGAAATTCCAAGGTATCCTGGCACGCCAGGGACTCTGTTGAGCTTATTTCCTGGAGACCTTCAAGTATCAGCAGCAACACGGCTCTTTTCCTACACAGCAAGATTTGTGCTTTCCTTTTAGTTTTCAAATTTAAGCAGTATATTGTTTGTGGAAACACATACGTCAAACTGTGATTATCACAAATGCCATGATGATTATCACCTCTTTGACAGAAGGAGGATCTGCAACAGAAGAAGTGTTGTAGGTACTGGCAGTGTCCTACTTCTTAATCTGACTGGTAGATTCACTGATGTTTATTAGTCTCCTTTAATTTACACTAATAATAATTCAATTATTTTTCTGTATATATGATCCATTTCAAAAGTTAAAGTAGTTAAGTCAGTCATGGTATACAAGGGGAGCCCCTTTTAGAAATACAATTTTGTAAATCAACTATACTTCAGTAAAATTTAAAAAAGAAATACAATTTTGGTGGCAGAGGACTGGAGAGATGGCAGTGGAGAAATACTGGAAAGACAAAACACAAGTAACTCCCAAATCATAAAGATAAAAGATGATGAAAGATCTCATGGAGCTAGACAATGAGAGGGAGGGCAGAGGCAGACAAAACCCCGCAGAGGCCAAGGGGCTACAAGACAGAGAGACTGAAGATGCTGTGTTCTTGTCCAGGTGATGGGTAGGTAACAAGGAGATAGCCAGTTTAGTCTCACATACGCAAGCAAACCTGGAGGAGAGAACAGCTCATCCCTGAGACTCCCAGCAAGCAACTCAAACAGCTGAACCAGAGGCCATGTCAAGGCTGGAGTTGGACATTTGAGAGCATTAATAATGGTGTTAAATAAGTGTGGGTAAAACAGTGTCTTAGGAGACACTCTTAACTTAAAGGAGGGCAGAGAAAAAGGGGACAGCCTAGTCAAAGATGTAGGATGACAACTAAGAAAGCCCAGTGGTAGTGTAGACAGCATCATTTCAAAACGATGAGCAGCAAAATAAAATCAGAGAAGAATCAGGGCTGAAGAGGTAATTGTTTTTATCTCTTTGTGACCTTCAAGCAATCATGTTCACAAGTATGGTAGTAATTAACAGCCAAAAGCTAGGTTTTAGGGGCTTCAGGAGAAAGGGCAGGCAAGAACATCTATCAGCAGTGAACAGAGAGGCAGGACAGGAGTTTCAGGGTAAAAATAGAGCTAAATCTTTGTTCCTTGAGCTATTTTTAAGATAGAAGGCTCATTAAGTTTATTTTTACCCTAAGGCAGTGTTTCTCAAGGGTCAGGGGAGATTTTACACCCCCTCAATGTCTGAAGGCATTTTTCATCGTCACCGTGGAGCAGAGGGTACAGGAGAGCTACTGATACTCCAATTGGAAGAGAACAGGGAGGCTGCTAAATATGCTATTTTTACAAAAAAGAGCTATCTGATCTCAAATGTCGACAGAGCCAACGTTAACTAACTCTGCTCTGAGGGCGGAGAAGGCAATGGCACCCCACTCCAGTACTCTTGCCTGGAAAATCCCATGGACAGAGGAGCCTGGTAGGCTGCAGTCCATGGGGTCGCTAGGAGTCGGACATGACTGAGCAACTTCACTTTTACTTTTCACTTTCATGCATTGGAGAAGGAAATGGCAACCCACTCTAGTGTTCTTGCCTGGAGAATCCCAGGGACGGGGGAGCCTGGTGGGCTGCCGTCCATGGGGTCGCACAGAGTCGGACACGACTGAAGCGACTTAGCAGCAGCAGCAGCAGCAGCAGCAGCAGCAGCTCTGAGGGACTGATCCTTGGGAAAGAGGCAGCACATTTTCCCCAGAGACAGTGGGATAAGAAAATTGGTAAAGAGAGGGGAAAGACTATTTCTCCTGTAAGTGCAAAAAAACAACAAAAAAAACAAAACTGGACAATCACTAACAAAACTGCAAGTATATCGAAAAGCAAAAAGATCTAAAATGCTTGTTTTAATAGTTTTATAAATCCAGAGAGTAAAAATAATTATAAACACACTTACAAGTTCTGGGTAACTGTTACTTGAGGCAAATGGGGAGGGATGTTTTCTTTGAGATGCTCCACATCTTTATAATCTTCTTCGAGAGATTCAAAGAGTTCCTTTAAAAAAAAAAAAAGCAAAGCTCACAAATAAGCATCTGTCTTGCCTGTGTGTGTTTTAACATGTTAAAAGAGCAGGGAAGAGTGAGCACAATTACAATAATGCTGAGTGTTCAGAGAGCAGAAGGGGTGAAAAAGCATTGAACATGCAATATTTAAACAGAGCCCTTTGGTTTCTAGAGCTGCCTTTGGGTGGTGATACATTATTTTTCTCTACTGGATTTGTTCAGAGAACAATTGCTAGAATAACATTACAACAGGTGGGGGTGACATTTGTCTTTCTAAAATACTTCAACCTTGGGAAGCAACTAAAAAGTATATGAAAGATTTATGTTTGTCATTCTGGTAAAAGTGCTTTTGTTGACTTAGCAAGCATTCCCCAGCACCAAATGATAATACATTCCTGGAATGCAAGGACGAGATATTACTTAGGAAGGCTTTTGTATATTCTAGCTTAATGAAAATTTCTACTTGATAGTAACTGCCTTCATTTTGTGTTGTCTTTATTTAACTTTCCCAAGAATCTGAGGTTACGAACGCATGGAAATTTAATAAGAAATACTCTGTACCTTTGGATCCCTGTCATCTGATTTTCAGTCATCATGTAAACTAATATTCCAAATAGGCTTTAATCCTGAGTTGGACCTTCTCTAAACCCACACCTAACCCTGGGCATTATCGGGCAAGGTAGAAATGTAACCATTATTGGTTTCTGTTTTGAATTTGTATGACATCTTTCTTTTAAAGACCTGGATGATGTTCAGAGATACTGATCTCATTTCAAACAACAGCAGGTTAGGCATAATCATGTCCAGTCCTACAGCTGAAAAATCTTTACAGACACTGAGGATTATAAGGCTTGAAAAGGACTATAGAGGCCACCTTGTTCAATCCCATTGAACATATCGGTGGCTCTGAGAGCACAAGGTAATTATGATACCGACTCTTTTCCCATCCTATCAGAAGCATTTTTATTGGGTGAAGGCTTATTTACAACAAAATGTTGGTGTCAATGAGGCTCAAGTGGTTATTTTACCTGAGAATTCTTACATTACAATCTGTAGAAATAGAGAAAGAAATTCAGAATAGAAGGGACCCAAGAAATACTTCAGTATGACCATTACTTTTCAATTAAGGGCACTGAGACTCCAAGAGGAAAAATTACTTTCTTAGGGTGGCAGAAGTTCTGGGGGAGCCATGGTAGGAAATCAGGTCTCCTCAACCCAGGGCAGGCATTCCTCCCACACCACACATCCAGGAGATGATTTATTTAAATTAAATCTCCCAAGAATTACTTAGGAAATATTCCCTTTTCAGTAAATAAATTGGCTACCAGCATGGAGAAAGAAACACCTCTGGAACTCTGGAGTCCTTTACACTGGGAAAATAAAATGCAAATAGTGCTCTTGACTGTTAATAATCAGAGCTAACAACATGATAAACATAAAGAAGCCTTAAGAATTCCCTGGTGATTAGGGTGTTTATATTAACTGCCTTTTTGATTTTGTTTCTTCACTAGAAAAACCATTACCTTGAGTGAACTGTTGGTTTGTTCTTGATACTGAATTTCCAACTCCAATTTATTTAATAGTTCATTTACTACAATGATCTCATCTCCTATTTTATTTAAAATGGTCTTCAAGGTAGGTTCTTGACCTATTAATAAACAAAGATAAAATGGAAAATAAAATGTACAGAAAACCATAAAACCTACATGTAGCCAACGGAACTCTTGGAACAGAGCTTTATCTTAAAGGGACACTGAGGGTGAAGAAAGAACTGTTTCAGCCTCTAGGACTTGTCTCCATGAATAATCTTAAGAACTGGTTACTAGGTAATGTGAAAAAAAAGGAAGGAGGAGTTAAATACAAAGTATCTCCTGAGTCTTTTGTTTCTGGAAAATTCTTCCACTATAATAAAGCACTTAGAAATGCTAGATAAAATAAACACCCTTTTGCATGCATAGTTGAGCTCTTAGGAGAAAAAAGGTAAATCTCCAAGGGTTTCAACTTGAAGAAAGAACCACAGACCAGGTAGGATGTATGAGCTGATGCTGCAGTAGCCCTAATGGGAGGGGGGCGGGGGCACAGAAGGGGGCTCGAGGTGCAGAGAAATGCTGGAGAGAGGAGGTTGTCAACCTTGGCAACCTAATATATTTGGTTTTAATGGGGATAAGAGTCACGGCTTTGGGCCTTCAAAGCACAGGATGCTGGAAGTGAGACTCCCGAAGGAGGCCAGGACCCTCTTCATGGGATATATCCTGTGAATGTGTAAACCTGAAAAATTCTGATCAATGGCCAGGAAGATGAGCTTACATTCTGCACTGGCCTGCAAGTGTCTGGGGGAGGTAGGGGAGAGTTGCCTGCTCTCAAGTTCCCAACCCTACCGCCGGGCCCCTCTCCCCAGCTTCACAGATACAAGGATGGGAAAACAAGAGAACCTTCCTCCCTAGAAATAAAAGAAGTGAAAAAAAAAGAATTTTTAAGGGCACTTCAAAAGCATAAAAGGGAAAACCATCCTCATAACTAAATTATTTTCCATCTTCTCTTCTAACAACCAAATCATGAAATACGCCTAAGTGAAAACAAAATTTGACCACATCTGTAGATTACAGATGCAGAGTGCAATGGCTAGAGGTTCCAGGCCTGCAGTTAGAGACACCAGCACTTGCCCTCAGAGGATTACTGAGAAGCAGCAAAGTACATAGAAGAGGGGTGGGCACTCTGCTTGCAACCTAGGAAAGCACTCAGTAAAGGCAAACTGTTACAAATCGACAATCTAATAAAGCACCGGGGACTGCATTTGACCGAAGGTTCATAACAGCTAAAAGAAATGAACAAATAAATGAAGAGTATTGATGTCTCTGCTGAGACTAATTTCAGGGGGTGAAACAGTTGGTTGGATACACTGGTATCTCAAATAACCCAGTCACCTAAATTTTAGAGCCTCGTTTGCTGATTTGTAGTAAAATAAGTTCACTAAGTAAATTCACTACTTTGATAGTAGTGATCTAGTATATTACAGCAGCCAAAGTGGCAAACATATTCCTGGGCTTTTCTGAATAGGCTATGGAACCGAACAGACAAATTATTCTCCCCACGTACAAACGACAGCTACACAGTGTGTAGTAACCTAACAGGTCAGACTGCTTCTGCCAGGTCTCATGCTTCAGTGGGGCCATTTGAATTCAAGGTTTGATAGCTTTATAATCTCTAAGTTATATTTATCCAAGAGTAATCATGCTCTCAGAAAGAAAATCTAAAGACTACTTATTAAAGATTTAAATGTCCTTTTTAGATTATCCAATAAAAATGGCATAGAAACAGACACGTACTATACTGTGAATAAGGACACAAAAGCTGTAGTCCCAAATGACCACTGATAAGCAGAAGAACCTGGGCAAGTCGCCACACTTCCAGAGCCTCAGTTTCCTCACATGAGTGAGACTAGGGGCTACAGAAGAACCCACAGTTGCTTCAGCTTTAACTTTCTACAGAATACATAGCCACCAACTGTAAACTGGATGAGTCTCTTTATTAGTGGTTCTCGACAAGGCAGGGAGAATATCCAAGTCTCAGAAGGACATGTATAATTTGAAAGAACATTCCAGCAGTATAATTTCATTTTTGAATTTTTAAAAAATTATCCATTCAAAATACAAACTATAATAAAAGTTCAACAGGATCTCCCCCGCAGATGGAATTCTGCCCATCAAATCTTTAGTTCTCCTAGATAAGGCTGGAGAGCACATTATTTTTGTAAACAATATTCTTCCAGGATCCCCTGTTTCTCTGCACTTCCGCTGCAGTACTTCAAACTATTTTGGAAGATGGTCACAACCTCCAAGTTTCTGGATGTTTAAAAAATTGATTTCATTTTCAATTAGCTGTTTCCTAGTGATATATATTGATATATGCTGATAATATTGATATATATTGATAACCTTATCAAAGCAGTCTGCAAGATGAGTTATGGGCTACTTCTATCTCTGTGGGTGTTTTCCACTTCTGGTTTTATCCTTATCTTTTAATATCTCTGCTTAGCTCTAGAACCAGGAACTCAACATAACCTTCAAATCTTACTACTCAGCCTTGTGTGTCTCCAAAAAACATATAAATAAATAAATAAATGTAATTATTAGCTAGTTCATTGTTCAATGTAATTTACATTTCAGTATCCTCTGCAATATTCAAAATACAGATAGCAGATTGCTCTAAAAATCACTATTCAAAACTGAAAACTACCTTTCTAAGATACATTCACTTATCCAAGCATAAGATATCAAAGTGGGACAATAATCAAAATGTATTTTGAATGTACAAAGTCAGTGGAATCTGTTTTACTTACCACAATTTCTCAATGACAGAGTTTTTTTAATACTGCCAATCTTTTCATTAATATGAGAGCATAACTGTTCCAGATCTGAGGCCATCCTTTAAGCCTCTGAAGAAAAAAAAATATAAACACATTTACAAAACAAAAAACAAATTTCTGTTTACTTTCAAAATCCAATGGTAAATACCCAGTAAGTCACATCTCTTGGAAAACGAAGTACAAAAACTCATGAGCAATATCCTTCTATTCTACAAAATTCAGTTTCCAACCAAGGATATCAAACCACTCCATCCTAAAGGACATCAATTCTGAATATTCATTGGAGGGACTGATGCTGAAGCTCCAACACTTTGGCCACCTGATTCGAAGAACTGACTCATTGAAAAAGGCCCTGATGCTGGGAAAGATTGAAGGCAGGAGAAGGGGATGACAGAGGACGAGATGGTTGGATGGCATCATTGACTCAATGGACATGAGTTTGAGCAAACTCCGGGAGATAGTGAAGGACAGGGAAGCCTGGCAGTGCTCCAGTCCATGGGGTCGCAAAGAGTCAGACACGACTTAGTCACTTAACAACCACCACCAATGTCCAGTAATGACCCGTCTTAGAGCTTTCTATAGTCAGTGCATCCCAAAGTAAGGCACAGAAGACAAGACTGTGTCATTTCCTCAGAGATTTAGGGGGACAAATGTTCTATTTATACATAAAGACAGCATCAGTATTTTCCTTGAAAACTTAAATACCCGAGAATTTTAAGGAAAAACACAGGAAGTTTAAAGAAACGGGTCCAGGGAAGTATTTCTCCTACGCTGTGGGGACTGGGGCTTTACTGCTGGGATCGGTAAGGAGGCGGACCCAGGAGGAAGAAATGGCAACTCCCTCCAGTATTCTTGCCAGGAAAACCCCACGGACAGAGAAGCCTGGCTCCTCTATGGGGTCGCAGAGTCGGCCACGACTGAGCACAGCAAAGCCCACAAGGAGGCGGAAGGAGGGGAAGGAAAGAAATCAGGTACCGTTCGTTCACTTCAAGGGTAGGTGAATGAAAGTGAAAAAAGCAAGTGAAGTCGCTCAGTCGTGTCCGACTCTCTGTGACCCCATGGGCTATATATATATATAGCCCACCAGGCTCCCCGGTCCAAGGGATTCTCCTGGTAAGGAATACTGGGGAGAGTTGCCATGCCCTTCTCCGAGGGATCTTCCCGACCCAGGGATCGAACCCCCGTCTCCCGCGTTGCAGGCAGACGCTTTACCCTCTGAGCCACCAGGGAAGCCCGAGGGCAGGTGAGAGGGTCTAAATAAAGCCTCCACTCCCAGCTAACTCGGCGAAAGCCCGCTCCTCATCCCGGCCCGCGCCGCCCCGGGCCCCTCAACCCCCGCCCCGCCCCAACAGTGCCCGCTTCCGAAGGGGGGAATCTTCAACACCAGACTCTAACCTCGTGCGGGTCCGGGAGCAAAGGGCCCACTCAGTGCGGTCGCGAGGCGCCAAGACACCGCCTCTCCCCCACCCAATCTCGGTCGGAAGCGTAGGCTCTCGAGACCGGAGTCACGGAGCGAAATTCAAACCGCCGCCGGTACTCGGTGCAGCGCAGGCGCACAGCCGCACTCCCGTACACGGTGCCGCGCAGGCGCACAGCCGCTCTCCCGGAAGGCGGCTCGGCGGGCTTACGCTTTTCAGCGGTTATCCGGAGCCACAGCTGGGCGGGGCCGGGGCGGGGCCGATCTGGGGAAAAGGCGGGGCTGGATTGGCTCCCGCGCCAAAGACTATCAGGACACTTAGCACTCCTACTCCTTCTTGTAACAAACAGGTGGTCTCAGTCGGTCACCGAATCTTAACCATCCCCCCAGCCAGGGCCCAGCGCTCGGGGGATCAAATCGCGAGCTTCAACACTGGATCACCAAATTGGCCGCACATTAGAATCACCAGGGCAGCTTTTACAAATTCCAGCGCCCAAGCTGTACCCCAAATCAATGAATTCAGACACCGTAAGTGGGGTCCAAACCTTAACATTTTTAAATGCACACCAGGTACTTCCAAAAAGCAGCCAAGTTTGTGAGCTATAAGACTGAGAGATCCTCTCTTCTTTCATGGAGTTAACAAACTCTGTAAAGGCAAATGCAAATTAAAAAAAAAAAAAGCTTAATTCTCTGGAAAAAAAAAAAAAAACAGGAAAAGTTGCCCAGGGCTGGTGTGGCAGCTACAGTCATCACAGACCCAAGTTCTGTCTATCTTTTCCACGCCACCGTCCCCATGGCATCATGCATTCTGGTATAAAGTTTTCCTGCGATGTCAAAATAACTCTCACTCTTTGAGATAGAACTAGCTGAAGCAGCACCTTTAAAGAGTATTCCTAGAAACCACACCTAATGAGTTCTATCTGCTTTCCATTGGTGACTCACATCTACAAGGGAGACTAGAAAAAAAAGTTAAAAAAAAAATCTGGACAGTTACATTGCATCCTCAACAATAGAGGGGTTCTTTTTGTAAGGGAGGAGAACAGAGATTCTGAGGGCAGTGAACACCTGCCTTGGCCATTTCTACATATTACTCTTTAAAAGTCTTTTATTACGGAAAACTCTGAACATATACAATTAGGAGAGTGCAATGAACCCCATGCTCAACCCGTCATCGGGTTTTGACCACTATTAATTTATAGCAAATATTGTTTCAGCTATACTTCATCTCCTCCCACCCCTTGCCTCCCAGAATATTTTGAAACATATCTCAAATGTATCTTTTCACTGAAAAACATTTCCATGTTTATCTCCTAAAGATAGAACCTTTTAAAAAGTGTTTATTTTTTAAAACTGTTGGTTTTTTTGAATAGAATTCAAACAAGATTTACAAATTGTTATTTGGTTGATACATTTCTTAAATCTCTTTTGATCGGGACACACCTTCTTATTTAGAGCTAAATTCCTATAGCAGGATCAAAGCCTTTCATTGTAAGGCTAAATGTACAGCTTAAAATGTCAATTCTACAAAAAATAACATAATAACAAATTCACCCTGCAGCATCAAGGACAAACATTATCAGATTATTTCCCATGAAAAAAATGAACAAAAAGACAGCTTAAAGGCAATGAATACAAGAGAAGGGGGAAATGTGGGGAAAAAATACAGAAATGAGCAACTGGATCATACTGCCTACTTCTGATTTCTCTCTGGGACTTGGCAGGACTCCTTCAGCTACAATGACAAACTCAATCCAAACTGACTTAGGCAAGAAAAAGATTTTATTTGGCTTATAAAATTGTAAAGTGTGTGTGTGTGTGTGTGTTTAGTTACAGCTGAACCCAGGTACTCGTACCTTTAGGAAACCACTCCATCTCTCAGTTATGTGTTCCTCTGTGTTGGTTCCATTCTCAGGCAGCCTGTTCCCTATGATGACCGCTGGTATCTCCAGATAACCTAATGGGTTAGCAGTTCTCGCTTTCCTAAGAGATATAGCAAAAACCCCAGGACTGAATCTCATCAGCCTGACTTGGGTCATCTACTCAGTCCTGACTCAATCAGTCTATTTGAAATGGTCTGATTCACTAGACAGCCTGGAGTTGGAAACCAGGACAGCCTTACCGTACAAAGTTTCAGAGTAGGACAGAGGTAATTTCTCAAAGGAAAATCTAGCAAATTTATGAGACAATGGGGACAAGGAGATATAAAACAAAACAAAAACCTGTCTTCTTCAGAGTTATGGCCACATATATCCAAGAGAAAAAAAAGATGAAAAGATCAAGATATAAGAAATTGCTGGACTGTTCCTTGCAAGAAATATGAGCAAAAGTAATGTGAATTCTAGTCTTCAGGGAAAAATAATAACAACAATAACATCAGTTAACATTTATGCGATACTTATTCTAATTCAGGCATTTTACATATATTATCCTATTTAACCTTTGTAATAAATGTATGAATACTTAGATTATGACCTGCACTTTATAGATGAGGAAGTGGAGGTTTGTAATTAAGTAACTTGTCCAAGTCAATAGATGGCAAAATGGGACCCTGACCTCAGAAATGGTCCTCTTTCCCATGATGCTCTGCTGCTTCCCAGGAGACAGGGGTCCATTGCTCCCATGTTTTGTGTTTCTGAACCTATAGACTTCCATCATCATTTAATTCCCTCATGACATATCACCCCATGAACAATTTTAGATTATTTATGAATTCCAAGCTTTTCATACCCAGTTGACTGACAGAAAAGACTTTACCTGTACTTTTTGTACTTTGTCTTTCTCTTGCAGGGAAAGATTGAGGGCAGGAGAAGAAGGGGACGACAGAGGATGAGATGGTTGGATAGCATCACTGACTTGATGGACATGAGTTTGGGTAAACTCCAGGAGTTGGTGAAGGACAGGGAGGCCTGGCGTGCTGCAGTCCACAGGGTCACAAAGGGTCGAACGACTGAGCTGCTGAACTGAACTGAACTTCTCTTGCAGTTAAGTGTCAAGCTTAATCTCCAGATGTCCCTAAATTAGAATTAACGAAAGTCTTCACTGTAGAATAAAGATCACAGATTTCTTTAAGCAATAGAACTCTGCATTTCTAGGCAGCTTGGGAAATATTTATTCCAGTGACTAGCAACCAATTGGTCCAGTAAGTCTGGGGACAGGTTCATAGCTTTCTGCTGATGGATCTTCCTTTCAGAAGAGGGAAGGCCCACTGTAATAGGTGGGATGTGTTCTGAGACGCCTCACTGATCAAGCAGGATAGTCTGACCTTTTAAGGAGTTATTACACCCGAGGCAGATTATATTTTTACATTTCCTACTAAACTACATTCCTTTGACTTCCCTTTGCTATTTATTTATCTATCTATAGCTGCCCACCGTGGCTTGCAGGATCTTAGTTCCCCAACCAAGGACTGAACCCTGGGCCCACGGCAGTGAAAGCATCAAGTCCTAACACTGGACCACCAGCCAGGGAATTCCCTTTTGGTTTGTTTTTAAAAGCCATTTCCAACTGAAAAAATTAAAATCCAAAGCATGTACCTGTCATACAGATCTCACAGGGATTATTCCTCAATTTTCATCATTTGTCATAGCAGCTGAGGTCATCCCAGAAAATCAAACTTCTTGCTTTTACAGTATTTCAAACCCTAAAATGATTTATACCTGGGGGGAGATTTTTTAAACCAGAGAGGAGAGGAGAAAGAAAAAAGCTTACACTTTCACCCTAGTGTTCTTTCTTTATTGAGTCTTTATCCTATGTATAATTTTTTTATTTTACAGTCAAGCCCCAGTTTCTGTGCCTCCAGGCTGCTCTTAACAAAGGCGCAGGGGTATGTGATAGTGATAGTGAAAAATGGGGAAGCCTGGCGTGCTGCAGTCCGTGGAGTCCCAAAGAGTCGGACATGACTTAGCGACTGAACAACCACAGAAAGTATGCAGTATCTTTAGGGGCAGGAAAGGAAAGTCCCTGGCATGAAAACCTCTCTCTCTCTCCTTCCTTCCCCCCACCCCCTCTCGCACCTCCTATATGTAAAATTGCACCTAGTAGTAAGACAAGGAAGACAGAAAACAGAAACATCAGGAGACCTTTTCTTAGTTCCAGCTCAGTCATTAACTGGCACTGGGAACTTGAGAAATGAATGACTTCTGAGATCACATCCAGCTCAAAGTACTAGATATTTTTCCTCCAAAAATGTTTCTCTCTTCCTGTAACTTGCTTTTTAAATATAAATATGACTAGGTAGAGGATAATAGACTTTTAGGTTAGAAAAGAGAACTAAGATTGCCCATGGATTTTCCTTTCCCTACTATTTAACAAATGTACCTCAAATAAGTTTGTTTTTTTTTAAAAAAAGTCCTTTCCAAAAAATCACTACTAATTGTCAACAAAGAAAAGGAGATAATGAAAAGTAATAAACTTTAAAAACTGATGTCAAGGAGGAAAACAAGATTCTGGAGCAGAGAGTAGAAGCAGAGAATGGCCCAGCTCCTAACAACACCACCACCCTTGAAATCATATGGGAGACTCCACACGTCTGAGATTTGAAGGAAATCTGAAGATTAACAACTGAGGGATAATCTTTATTTTTTTCTCTCTTCTTGCCCATTGCTCTCTCTCTAACTGGGTCTAGTTTCCCATTGGAAAATGATCCAAAGTTTGAGAATATTCTCCAAAACAATGGATTATTACTTGAAACTGTGAAAAGCAGAACATTGGTTTAGGGTATCTAACAGTGAAAGAAAATGGAAGAAAAAAAGGAGAAAGGAAGGTAAGGAAGGAAGAAATCATGCAGAGACTGATAAGGAAAATGATCTACAGAGATACATATTTAAAGGAATAGCAAGAAATTTTATATCTATGTGAATTGTATACATATTAATTAATTAAAAATAAGACCTCAAGGAAAAGAGAATGAAGATAAACAAAAGAAAAAGATGTAAGAAGAGCATTAGACTTATAAATTGAGGGTCCAAACAGCAGCATTACAGAACTAGTATATTGAAGTATAATACAAATGGCAAGAAATAGAAAAGACATCATTGAAAGTCAAGTTAAAAGAAAAGCTTAAGATGATTACAGTACATGCAGTTGAAAAAGAAAAGAAAGAAAGTAAATACAGAGAAGTCCACCAAAATAGAGGATAGAAATGATTCAACATGAGGATAATTGGTGTCCCAAATGTAAAGTACATGAAAAATGGATCAGAAGACTACAACAGATGTAATAAAGGTGATTACCTAAGGGGGAAAAAAGTTAAGCCTCTAGATTTCATTTGAGTCAAATTTATTAAGACATACTCCACAACTAGAAATATTCAAGTTAAATTATTCAACTTTAAATTTAGAGTTCTTTAAGCATTAAAGTGAAAAGCAAATTGGCTACAAGAAAGGAAATTGTCAAGGTGCATCAAATAACTGCACTTAACTTTTTACATTGTATCATTCAATATCCTGGCAAGAATCAGAAGGAAAGGTCAAATTGGATAATTGGAGGAGAATTAGTAAAACGGGGTGTCCACAATGTGCAGCCAGAGATTATAGAAGGTAACAGATGATGGTGAGTTTCCCTGGGGTTCACAACCTCAATGACCAGTTAGTACCTCTAAGCACAAAGACTAACGGTCACGTGAGCCTGGGGTGGCAGCTGTGTGGAGGGGTGACCTGCCAGGAGCTATGGCCTCTGGTTAGGTTCAGAGGGTCCCTGTGCAGCAGGAAGAAAGCTGAGAGAATAATTACCCGCTTCCCCTCTCCTCCTACCTGTGGATCTTCCCACTGCCGTTGACTACATCCATCCTGAAGTCAGAAGGCAAAGGAAACTCTTGAAGCAGTTCATATAGGTCAGGTCACCTGGCTCCAGGGCTGGATGGAAAACCATGGAGAGTGGATATTGAGGGGCAAGCAGAAGGCAGCCAGGACACACAGTTAGATTATGGCATTCACATACTGACATGCTTTGTGAATTTCATAAAATATTTCTTAGAACAGGCATCAATATTTACATATAAATATTTGAAATCAACTACTATAATAAGTTACATAACTGTTTATTTGACAGATGCTTTTCCCAAAGCTTTTAAAACACTTAATAGATATTATTATATTGATACTAACAAAGTGGGCAGTTGTCCAATTCTTGAACTAGAGAAGAGTAAGCCTTGCCAAATTTTCCAGGATCAATTAACTGTGGAAATAGCTGCCAGTCAGATCTCTAATAATAGGTCACATGAAAGCCAGAAAAGACTGTTTGGGTATCATTTATATCAAGGTGTTCATTTTGCTGAATATGTTCTCATTTCCTGGCACTAAAGTGTTTTTCTTGCTTACCTTCGGAAAGTTCTTTTCCTTAGGAAAAACTTAGCAATGAAAAGGAAAACACAGTTAGAATTTCATTTTATTAACTGTCATTATGATGTCCAAGTCTATATGATGAAGTAATTTCCATATTTTGGATAACTTCTGTCTGTGTGGATGCAACCAAATATACTGAAGTACATTTGGTATAGCAGATATGTTTACAAATCTTGTGGAAGCTTTGTGTGTGCATGCTAAGTCACTTTAGTCATATTCGATTCTTTGCGACCCCATGGAGCCTACCAGGCTCCTCTGTCCATGGGATTTCTCAGGCAAGAATACTGGAGTGGGTTGCCATGATCCTGGGGATCTTCCTGACCCAGGGATTGAACCCACGTCTCTTGTGTCTCCTGCATTGGCAGGTGGGTTCTTTACCACTAGTACCACCTGGAAGCCCATGTAAGCCTTATTTAAAGCTAAATTAATAATAGTTCATGGCTTCTCTGGCGGCTCAGTGGTAAAGAATCTGCCTGCAATGTGGGAGAACCAGGTTTGATCTCTGGATTGGGAAGATCCCCTGGAGGAGGAAGTGGAAACCCACTCCACTATTCTTGCCTGGAGAATTCCATGGACAGAGGAGTCTGGCAGGCTACAGTCCATGGGGTCGCAAAGAGTTGGACACAACTGAGCAACTGATACTTTCATGCATTTCAAAGGTGCCTTTAATAAATTGCAAGATTTTCCATCATTGCCTCAAAGATTTATCAGAAATCAGAACACATTTAGGATTTACTGTATCCCCCCAAACCTCCAGATAAACTTTCTGGATAATCTATAAAATGGTAAGATTGCATCAGAAATCTCTCATGATGCATCATGATACTGTTGTAGGAGAGTCAACAAACCCAAGCCCAGCACCTTTACCCTCCCAGTTACTAATGATGCTTGAGACCCTGAGGCCTTCAGGAATTTGTGCCGCAGTTGAAGGCTCCCCGCCACATTCACAGTGAGCAACACAATCCCACCAGCCCACGTGTGCCTGCGCCATGCCAGTACCTGGTGCAAAGCTCAGCCCTTCACCATCCGCGGCTTAGCCGTTGTGTACATTCTGCAATCGAGTGGCTCTGCTCCCCTTCCCCACATACCAGTGAAGCTGCTCCCAGGACCTCATTAGCCCAGACTTTCCCCTTGGCCTTTCCCCTCGTATCCAGCATGGGTCCCTCTACCATGTCTTTCGCCTCAACGCCCGGGCCCAACTGTTCACCTCTCCTCCCCACTCCTGAAGTCAGAAGGCAAAGGAAACTCTTGAAGCAGTTCATATAGGTCAGGCCATGTGGCTCCAGGGCTGGATGGAAAACCATGGAGAGTGGGTATTGAGGGGCTGGCAGAAGGCAGGACATATGGTTATATTAGGGCACTCGCTTATGCATATCTGCACCATCCACCCCTTTGTTTGTCTGGCCCAGATCTCCTCACCATGATTATGCTCCATGAGTCTTGCTCCGCTGTTGTCCCGCCCCTTCTACTCTGCCCTGAATCCCGGCCATCCATGGCAGCTTTGGTTTGGTAACAGCATTCTCCTTCGTATCATTCGACTCACACTTTTCATTGGTTACAAAAGTAGAATCAGAATCGTGATTCGGCTGACAGGAGGGCAGCCAAGTCAGGGAGGCAGGGACGAGGTCAGGAGTGAGCGTGGTGATCGAGGTGGGTCTCCAGGCTGCCCTGCTGAAATGCTGAAGTTGATGCCCGAGTCCACCCTTGACCTGGGCCCTGCCTGCCCCTCAGCTTCATCTCCCAGCACCTCTTGCTCGTAGGGACGCACCTGGGCCCTGGGGCATGGCCCCTGCCAAGACACGCATAGACCCTGCCAGTCCCTGTAGTTTATCCCCTCTGTGTCTTTGCTCACAATGGCCTTGTCTACGTCCCTCTTTATTTTCCACCTCAATCATTTTTATTCACTTTTTAAAACTCAGCCAAATCAAAGTTTTACCTAAAATACAGTTCACTTTTTGCCTTCTTCAAAGACAGACTTTCTCCTTATTGAAATGCTGGTTGGAAGGCTCCCATCCCACATGGCCACTAGATGGCAGGGTAGCAACATTCATGGAAACTCAGGCCCCTGTGGCCACAGATGCACAGTCCACCTGCTCTACAAGTTTATGAAATTAAACTTCAATATCTCCTTTGTTAAGCTTCCCTGGTAGCTCAGCCGGTAAAAGCATCTGCTTGCAATGCGGGAGACCCAGGTTCAATCCCTGGGTCGGGAAGATCCCCTGGAGAAGGAAATGGCAACCCACTCCAGTACTCTTGCCTGGAAAATTCCATGGACGGAGGAGCCTTGTAGGCTACAGCCCATGGGGTCGCAAAGAGTGGGACACGACTGAGTAAGGGCTTCCCAGGTGGCTGGATGGTAAAGAATCCGCCCGCCAATGCAGGAGGCGCAGGTTCCATCCCTGAGTTGGGAACATCCCCTGGAGGAGGAAACGACAATCCATTTCAGTATTCTTACCGGGGAAATCCCTTGGACAGAGGAGCCTGGTGGGCTACAATCCATTTCAGTATTCTTACCGGGGAAATCCCTTGGACAGAGGAGCCTGGTGGGCTACAGTCCATGGGGTCACAAAGAGTCATACACACGCATTGTTTTCTTTGCTAGCACCTGTTTTTTCTATTATAAACGAAGCACATGTTTTTAATTGAAAATCTGAACACAGAAAAGGACAAAGAATAAAATGAAAACGCTCATTATTCCACCTGTCAGAAATAAACATAGGGTCCAGGTGCTGCTCCTAGAATAAAAGGGGTAAATGTGGATCATTTCCAATTTTCTCTGTAAAATACCCTCTGCTCAGAGTTTTCTCCTCCCTCAGTCACTGTGAGTTTCACCCATACCTAACCATAATCCCAACTCCAACCCAATCTTAACCCCCAAAACACAATCTCCCCTTTAAATGTATAACGGCTATTTTTAAAAATTTGTTAGCACTCTTAGATGAAAAGCTACCTTCACCATTCACAGTGTCCACCGTGGAAATCAACTCTTATGACAACTGCAGCAGCAGGTAAGCATCGTTTTAAAATTGATAACCTGTCATTTTTAAATATAGGTAAAACACTATAAAGAAATCTGAGCACCAAAGAATTGATGCTTTTGAACTGTGGTGTTGGAGAAGACTCTTGAGAGTCCCTTGGACTGCAAGGAGATCCAACCAGTCCATCCTAAAGATCAGTCCTGGGTGTTCATTGGAAGGACTGATGCTGAAGCTGAAACTCCAATACTTTGGCCACTTCATGCGAAGAGTTGACTCATTGGAAAAGACCCTGATGCTAGGAAGGATTGGGGGCGGGAGGAGAAAGGGATGACAGAGGATCAGATGGCTGAATGGCATCACCAACTTGATAGACATGAGTTTGGGTAAACTCCGGGAGCTGGTGATGGACAGGGAGGCCTGGCGTGCTGCGGTTCATGGGGTCACAAAGAGTCGGACACGACTGAGTGACTGAACTGAACTGAAAACACTGACATCTGAAAAAATGTCTTGGAGAAATTAGACTTTGGTGAAATGTCTGTTCAAATCTGTTGCCTGTAGGGCTTCCCTGATGGTCCAGTGATTAAGAATCCACCTTGCAACACAGGGGACACTAGTTCGATCCCTGGTCTGGGAAGATCTCGTATGATGTGGGCCAACTAGGCCCGAGCTCCACAACTCCTGAGCCCGAGGGCCTACAGCCTGTGGAGCACAGGCTCTCCACACCAAGAGAAGCCCCCACAATGGGAAGCCCATGCACCATGGCTAGAGAGTAGACCCCGCTTGCCACAACTAGAGAAAGCACACACACAGCAATGAAAACCCAGACAGCCAAAAAAAAAAAAAATTTAAGATTGGATTGTTTAGTTTTTATTATTGAGTTTTGAAAGTTCCTATACATTTTAGATAGATGTCCTTTGCTGCATATGTGTTTCTCAAATATATATTTTCCCAGATTTTGTCTTGCCTTTTCATTCTCTGAACCGTATCATTCACAGAGGAAAAGTTTTGAATTTTTATGAAGTCCAGCTTATCTATTTTTTATTTAATGGATCACACTTGATGTCATGTCTAGAAACCGTTTGCTGAACTGCAGGTCATGGAGATTTTTCTCCCATGTTTCCCCTGTGTTTTCTCTAGAAGCTTTATAGTTCCATGTTTTACATTCAGATATATGGTAAATTTTCAGTAACTTTTTGTATAAACTGTGAGGTTGGGGTTGGAGTTCTCTCTGTCTCTACATGTGGGTGTCCAATTGTTCCAACATTATTTGTTGAGAATACTATCTTTTCTCCATTGAATTGTGTTTGTAACTTTGCAAAAAGTCAATTGGTCATATTTGAGTGAATCTATTTCTGGACTCTCTATTCTGTTGCATGATGCTTATCCCTTCACTAATACCATACTGCCTTGATCACTGAAGTTTCATATTTTAAAGTGAAGTCGTGTGAACCCACCAAATTTCTTCTTCTTTTAAAAATTATTTTAGGTATTCTAGTTCTTAAGTGTCTATAAAAATTTAAAATCAACTTGTGTGTGTATATATATATATATGTATATATATATATATATATATATATATACTGAAAATTCTGCTGATATTCTGAATGGAATTGTGTAGTCTGTCATTCAACTTTGGAATGACTGACATGTTAAATATATTTAATCATCTAATCCATATACCTGACGTCTCACCATTTAATTATATTTCTTTTATTTTTCCATTAGTGTTTTGTAGATTTCAGCATACAGACACAGCACAGTATTTTGTTAGATTTATACCTATGTTTCATTATTTTGAAGTTATTTAAATGGTATTATTTGAATTTTTCTGGTTTCAAGTTAGTGTGATGTTCATATGGACATATGATTCATTTTGTCTATTGACCCTTTATCTTGCAGCATAACTAAGTATTTATAAGTTCTGGCAGCTTTTTGCTTTCAAGTTTTTCTTTTTTAATTTCTATGTAGAAAATCAAGTTGTTTGAGAATAAGGGAAGTTTCGTTTCTTTTGTTCCAATCTGTATGCCTTTTGCTTCTTTCTCTTGTCTCATTTTACTGAGTAGGTATAAGTATGATGTGTAACAGGAGAGGTGAGAGCAAATGTTGAACAAGTGACATCTGTTGCCTAGCAGCAACAATTCCAGGGTGTCAGTCCTGCATGGTCTGCAGATGTCAGGGTAGCAAAGAAAGACATGCCTCACGTAGGTGCTGAATGGAGCCCTGCTTTCCTCACGTAGAGAAGAGACAGAGCAAGACGAGCTTCAACAGTTGAGTGTCATCCCTCACGGTCAGCAGAGTTTTCCCAGCCGCTGACACAGGAGAGATGGTCTGCACACACTCTCTTGTGCTGCAGCAGAAGGACCCCTTTACCTCCCCTCCAGGAACAGACATACCAATGGGGTTAGCCAGGTGCTGTAAGACACACACCCATAAGCAGAGCAAAGAAGTACATGTTACGTCTGGATCAGGGAAAGATATTCCCAAAGCGATATGCCTAGCTCAGGCTGTGAAGGCTCTTTGTCTCTTTGCTAAGAAATGTTCCAGACCCAAGGTCACTCTTATGCAACTGTGCAAGGGGCAAGAAGCTGCACTTGACTGCCTTTCCCAACAGCAGGCAACCTTACCTTGCTCCCAGTCGTAAGGAGAAAGCATTCAGTCATTCACTATTTAAGTATGATGTTAGCTATAGACTTTTTAATGGATGCACTTTATTGTACCAGATCTTGCAACTTTGGTTAAATTGTTTATTAGATATCGTAGCTTATTTTTGTGAATTCTTTGGGATTTTCTTTTTTTAATTAATTTTCAATGGAATGTAGTTAACTTACAATGTTGTATTAGTTTCCGCTGTACAACAAAGTGAATCAGTAATTTGTTGTTTAGTCGCTAAGTCATGTCTGACTGTTTTGTGACTCCATGGACTGTAGTCTGCCAGGATCTCTGTCCGTGGGATTTCCCAGGCAAAAATACTGGAATGGGTTGCCATTTCCTTCTCCAGGGGATCTTTCTGATGCAGGAATCGAGCCTGTACCTGTACTGGCAGGCATATTCTTTACCCCTAGTGCCATCTGGGAAGCCCAAAGCTTTGCGTTGCCCCCTCTGAGGTTCGAACTCAGGACCTTCAGATTATGAGACTGATTCGCTGCAGGCAACTGAATGGTAGAAAAAAAATCCTCTTCTCCCATATTTGTCAGATCAAAGGAAAACATTCATGAAATCAAAACAATAACCTTTGTATTTGCCATTCTTCTTTGTAGTATTACAAATGATTTTTGAAAACATCCTTTATATAATGAGCAAATATAAACATATTGTAAATTCATAAAGATTAAATAATACATTTGAAAGAAAGTAAAAGTCGCCACCAACTCTTTGTGACCCCATGGGCCATACAGTCCATGGAATTCTCCAGGCCAGAACACTGGAGTGGGTAGCCTTTCCCTTCTCCAAGGGATCTTCCCAACCCAGGGATCGAACCCCAGTCTCCCGCTTGCAGGGGATGTTCTTTACCAGCTGAGCCACAAGGGAAGCCCAAGAATACTGGAGTGGGTAGCCTATCCCTTCTCCAGGGGACCTTCCCGACCCAGGAATCAAACCGGGGTCTCCTGCATTGTAGGCGGATTCTTTACCAACTGAGCTATCAGGGAAGCCCCTATGTATTATATATTATATATATAATTTTATAACTTTATATATTATATAAAGGAAAATCCTTTATATAATGAGCAAATATAAACACATATATTATAAATCCATAAAGATTACATAATACATTTAAGAACAAAAAATACAATGCTTTATAGGTACATTTGTTTTTTGAAATGTAAACAAAAACACTGTCCATATTAAGGTAAAACACTAAAAGATTATTTCAATTTCAAAAACACTACACAAGAATTTGGGGGAGTTTCTTTGTTTTGTTTTCACACAGTTCCCTCCTATGCTTGAAACCAAAAGAATATTGGGACAATTACAGTTTCTGAAATAGTACAAAACAGAGCCGTAACATTGTAGCCTACCATAAGCATTCTGAGAATTGCAAACATTGGTTTTATCTTCCTAAATCATCAGGAGGAGGAAAGGGTAATTCAGGGACACAGGAAGAAAACAAAGTCATATCACAATACTAGGAAAAAAAAAAACAATTTGGGAAGTGGTGGTGATAACTTCTACTTCAGTTGTGGGGTGAAAGGCCATGCCTGGGAGAGAACAATTGTCACACAGCGGCTCCAGCAGATCTCCCGATGCTGAAGAGATTTCTCTATCTATCCTAGTACTCAAGACCCACAAAGGCAATGAGGATACAGGCTGACAAACACGGTCAGATACCTGAGAAAGCAGTCTCAGATCCCCTGGCTGTTAGGGGAAACATGGATTGAAACCGCCCACCCTGGCCAGGCATAACAGTAACTATTTGCATGAGTTATTTTATGACAGGAGATCCTGGTAAGGAATACAGAACTAACAAGCCACCACCAACAGGAAGAATTCAGGAAAGGTCAAAAGGAGGCAGGAGACACCAGTCCGCCTGTCCTACCAACCTCCCAAAAACCTCTGGCTAGACTCCATTGTGCTTGAGTGATGTGCATGCCACTAGAAAGGACCCTGAGTCAGAATGATTGGCCAGAGACAATCTGAAACTAATCTCATCACCATAAAACCTGAGACTGCAAACCACAAGGCAGAGCGATCCTCCTGGGTCCCCTTACCCTCCTGCTTTCCACCTGGGCGCCCCTTCCCAGTAACCTCTCTCGCTTGGTCAGCACGTGTGTCTCCTTGGACAATTCATTTCCGAGTGTTAGACAAGAGCCCAGTCTGGGCCCTGGAGCACAACCTCCCCTCCTACAACATGTCCAGGTGACCCCTGCTCCTGATGGTCTGCAAACCCCAGCCTGCCAAGGCAGTGGGTTTTTCTCAGACTCCTGTTCTTCCTTGTGTCACGGTCCCCAGGGGCCCATGATGCACTTCCTGGCTTACTGAGGGTGACCCAGTTCCCAGGCAGCATGCTGTTCATGCCACCTGTCCCCGGACATGAACTGGCTGGACCAGGGCTCTGTGATCTGGCTCTTCCTAGGTAGGGGTAAAGGGCTGAGTCCTTGAGGAGGATGAGAGTGGTTTGGCCATGGGCTCCTGTCTTATGCCACCAATCTTGTGCGTTTGTTAAATTAACATTTGTTAAGTGGAGTATAGGGCTTCCCGGGTAGCTCAAACGGTAAAGAATGCCCACACTGTGGGAGACCCGGGTTCGATTCCTGAGTTGGGAAGATCCCCTGTAGTTGGGAAGATCCGCTGGAGAAGGAAATAGCAACCCACTCCAGTATTCTTGCCTGGAAAATCCCATGGACAGAGGAGCCTGGCGGGCTCCAGTACATGGGGTCGCAAAGAGTCGGACACGACTCAGCGACTAACACACTAACACACACACACCTGTAGAAGATGGCATGGCAATTCACTCCAGTATTCTTGCCTGGAGAATCCCATGGACAGAGGAGCCTGGTGGGCTATAGTCCATGGGGTCGCAAAGAGTCAGACACAACTGAACGACTAACACACACACACACAAAGTGGAGTATAGGAGCAGGATGGTGGCAACAGGACCGCGAGAGTAATTAAAATAGATAAGCTTATTACTCACGGGTCCTGGAGAAGGTACACTTCGTCTCTCCAGTGGTCTTCAGGTCAAGACAGGGTGCAGAGAGGCAGGACGTGGGGCACATGCCTTTATCATAAGAGTCCCTGGGTGGAGTGCTTTGGGCTTCCTAGGATAGGGTCCCAGTGATCCATTCAGACCAGAGTTTTGGTAAGCCACAGAAGGTCTATCTAAGGGGTGCATAAGGCATCCAGGCGCTGGGATGCAGGAGAGACTGTTGATCACAAGAGCTGTTGGGGAAGGCATTTCAGGAACTTATGTTTGCTTGTGACTCCGTAGCTGCCATAGAGGGTGCGTGCTTGCGTGAGGGGGCTCGTGTCAGTTTAAGGTCTCTGCAAACCGCTTGGCCAAACAAAATGGACGAGGAGGCAGCAATACCCAGGAGTAGCTTAGTTACATTCTCCAAATGTCAACACGTGTTTCCCCGTGGGAGTGAAGGTCGCCGGCAGCAGTCTTCAGACCCGGCCAGAAGGCGCAGGGGCCCCACCCCGTCCCCTGGGCTCCGCTGAGAGTCATCCTGGCGGTGGGTAGCGTGCGGCGAAGTCTCCCCAGGGGAGTGCCAGGTTCTGCGACAGCACGGGACTCTTGTTGCTGAGCTGAGGCCCCTCCAGCTCCCGGCGCCCGCTGATCGCCGAGGGATGCAGGATTTGCATTATGAAAACTCATCCTCCCAACAACGGGTTCCGAGGTTGGACGACTGCAGAGGGCGGACGGACCTCAAGCGGGACTCGACTTCCGGGGCTCCTTGGCGGGATGAGGAGCTCTAGGAGTGCCCGGGGTCTCCGGTTGGGGCCCCTGCCGCCGATGCCAAAGCCGCGGCCCCAGCCGGCAGCAGAAGGGACCCGGCGCGGGCGGGGCCGCGGCTGCTGCGGGAGGCGGCGGAGGGGCCATGGCCACTACCATGACCTCCCTCTCCTTCGCCTGATCGGCAGGGGCACTCCTGCCCGCCCCCCCTCCCATTTTAAGCCAGTACAATAAATCACAAAAATCTTCCCGACGTGCTAAGAAAGCCTGAATTGTGCACTCTTAGAATCAGATGGCATGTAACCAACCCTTTATTCCCGTTATAAGATACAACTAGCTGTATAAGTTAGAGTTGTATTTTGACCTTCAACTTTTCCAAGAGGAAAGGCATACTACATAGTTTGCCTTCCGAGCAGAAACTGGAAAATAACCAGCGAGGTGGAGTAGAGAATCTCGAAGCCTCAACCGAGAGGAAGTAGCTAGTTTCGGCGTCCTACGTTGCCATGGTCACGCTGCCCACTTCCGGCCAGGTGCAAACCTCGCGGAGTGGATAGCCCGGGGCAACCAGAACGCAGCTCCTGGAAGCACTCCTCACTGGTTGCTGCGATTTGAGGCAGCCTGCCAAGGCGGTGGCAGCTGAAGGTACCCGGGACTCTGAAAATGTAAAGAGAACTTTCTGGCTTTCTGGGACACTGGGAGGTGAAAGGCATAACACTCTTGGCGCCCCGGGCAATTGAGGAGTTGGAGGGCAGGGAGCTGGACACAGGAGGAAGAAGGGGAAAAAGAAGGGAGTTAATGACTTGGGCCCTAGATTCCAGACACTTGTCCAAGCCGCCTCCAGTTCCTAGGCCCAGCCTAGCCCAGCTGGACCTGCAGTCAGGACTCATGTTAAGAGGAAAAATGACATCCTGTGTTTGTACAGGGAAAAACTTAAGTCATATCGGACTCTTTCGACCCTATGGACTGTAGCCCACCAGGCTTCTGTGTCCATGGGATCTTCCAGGAAAGAATACTGGAATGGGTTACGATTTCCTTCTCCAGGGTATCTTTCAAACTCAGAGATGGAACCCGGGTCCCCTGTGCTGAAGGCCATCTCATTCATTGTAGGCAGATTCTTTACTGACTTGAGCCGCCAGGGAAGCCCTTATTAAGCAGGAATTGAGTCAAACAGTTTTGTTATTCTTTCAAAATATTGTTTTGGATATTCTGAATTCCTTAAATTTCCATAAGCTTGTTTAATTTTTCAAAGAAATAAGGTAGGATTTTGATAGGGTTTGATAAGTGTTGTGTTGGCCTGTCCCAAACTCATCTACCAGTTCAACACAACCCCTATCAAACACATAAAAAGATCACATATAATCTTCTTTTCTCCTACTCAACCATGAGGCTGAGTTTTCTATCAGTTGAAGGTATGCTTCTAGAATTCCCACATTACTGCCTATCTTATGGTGTGCTTTGCTGGAAAACTGACTTTTGATTGTTCACTTGCTTATTAGTTTATTTTTAGAGTCCATTACACTCAAATAAACAACCTAGTTATTCAGCTTAAAATAAATAGGTAAAGGAAAGAAAATTAAACCCACTGCAATCAGAAGGAACACTAATAAAGATTAAAGTGCAAATTAATAACATAAAGATGCAAAAAACAAAGAGTTAGGTCTTCGAAAAGATTTTTTAAATGATGAATTAGCTAGAATGACCAGGAGGAAAAAAACAGAAGATTGATTCAAATTACTAAAATCAAAAATGAAATACCAACTTTACTGAAGTAAACGACTATTTTTTAAAATAGTGTAAATCACTGCCAATAAATTAGATAACTTAGATGAAATGGACAAGTTCCTAGAAAGACACAGACTACAAAATATGACTATAACAGAAATAGAAAATCTGAGTATACCTATGACAAGCAAAAGGATTAAATTAGTAATTTTAAAACTTCCCACAAAGAATAGCCCAACCCACATGACTCCATTGGTGAATTCTATCAGATATTTAAAGAATAATTAATATCAAGTCTTCACAAACTCTTCCAAAAAAAGTAGAAGAGGAAGTAACACTTCCAACTCATCAGAGGTAGAGGCTAGCATTACCCTGATACCAAAACCAGACAAAAATATCACAGGAAAATAAAGCTGCAGACCATGATATCTTATGAGTATAAAACAGTATCCTCAATAAATTACTGGAAAATCAAATCCAGCAACATATAAAATGATCATACACAATGATCAAGTGGAGTGTATTCCAGGAATGCAAGCATGGCTTAACGTTAAATGAATCTTTATAAATCAATATTTATAGAATATTAATCTCATCTACAGACACAGAAAAGCACTTAACAAAATTCAACAGCCTTTCATGATTCAAAAAACGAAACACTTAACACACAAGGAATAGTAGGGAACTTCATCATTCGGATAAAAGGTCCAAAAAAGCCCACAGCTAACATCATACTTAATGGTAAAAGACTGAATACTTTCCTTCAAGGGCAGGAACAAAACAAAGATGTCTACTTTATGTCTCTACAGATTTGCCTTTTCTAGACATTTCGTATAAATGGAATCATATAATATGTGACTTTTTGTGTGTGTTTCTTTTATTTAGCAGTGTTTTCAAGGTTCATGGATGTTATAGCATGGTATATGAGTACTTCATTCTTTTATGTAATGGAATAATATTACATTTTACAAATATTACAAAAGAGTCAACATGACTTAGTGACTAAACAAAGAGAGGTCTGCCTTCTGCCCTAGCTGGCTTTGAGTGGCAATATCTAAACTCATCCATGTTATTCCTCATAGGAGTGTCTTTGTTTGCCTGGGTATATTTTAGTCACTTTATAGTCAATATAGGTCTGTCTAGTCAAACCTATGGTTTTTCCAGTAGTCGTGCATGGATGTGAGAGTTGGGCTATAAAAAAAGCTGAGCACCAAAGAATTGATGCTTTTGAACTGTAGTGTTGGCGAAGATTCTTGAAAGTCCCTTGGACTGCAAGGAGATCCAACCAGTCCATCCTAAAAGAAATCAGTCCTGAATATTCACTGGAAGGACTGATGCTGAAGCTGAAACTCCAATACTTTGGCCACCTGATTTGAAGAACTGACTCTTTTGTAAAGACCCTGATGCTGGGAAAGATTGAAGGCAGGAGGAGAAGGGGACAACAGAGGATGAGATGGTTGGATGGCATCACTGACTCAATGGACGAGTTTGAGTAAACTCTGGGAGTTGGCGATGGACAGGGAGGCGTGGTGTGCTGCAGTCCATGGGGTTGCAAAGAGTTGGACACGACTGAGCGACTGAACTGACTGAACTGATAGTCAATATAGTAATTTAGGTTGGGGCTGGCCATGTCAGAAAGTCTAACAATGTCATTTAAGATGAGGACTTTGGGTCACATGGTATTATCTCAACCTCCTAAGGGGTTAAAAACTGAGATCAGGCACATGGGCAGTCAACAGTGTCTATGTAATGGAACCACAGTAAAGATTCTGGATGCCAAGGTTCAGGCGAGCTTCTCTGGTTGGCAATTCCATGTGTATTGTCATATATCATCCCTGGGAGCAGCTAGGCCTATCCGTGATTCCTCAGGGAGAGGATAACTGGAGGCTCTGCATTTGGAACCCTCCTGGACTCTATCCTATGACTGATTTTAATCTGTAACTTCTTCCTGGATAACTATGGGTGTAACAACTTTCAGTGAGTTTGGTAAGTCCTTCTTGCAAATTAGTTGGGGATCCCCAGATTTGCAGTTTGTGTCAGAAGTAAAAATGGTTTTGGGGAACCCTTAAACCATGCAATGATGTCAGAAATAAAGGTGGTCTCTTGGAGACCATTTCTCAAATTTTGCAGCATTTATGTTCATGGGGTCTATTTGTCTATTATTTTTTCTTGTAATGTCTTTTTCTAGTTTGGTGCCAGAGAAATGATTCCCAAAAGGAATTGGGGAATATTCCTTCCTCTTCTGTTTTCTCAAAAAGTTTATTTAGGATTACTATTTTTCCACCTTCAATATTTGACAGAATTTGCTGGTGAATTGATTTGGACTTGAAGTTTTCTTTGTAGGATGGTCATTAATCATAAATTCAAATAATTTTATATCAATATGGCTACTCATATTTTCTATTTCTTCATTTGTTAGTTTGGTAAATTGTCTTGTTAAAGACAAGAAATTTGTCCATTTTATCTAAGTTGTCAAATGTATTAAGTTGGTATAGGTGTGTGAGTAATATTCTCTATTCAATATCTGTAGGATCTGTACTGATGGCTCTGTTTTCATTCATCATGGGGGTAATTTCTGTTTTTTCACTGTTTATTAATTAAATAAATCATATTTAAATACATATTTAATTTAATAATTAAATAAATCACATTTTAATAAAATATATTTCAAAAATATAGAATTGACTATAAATTTAGTTCAGTCAATGATATTAAATTTTAGTTTAATGAATTAAGGTGAATTTGAATTAAAATTTAAATATGTAAAATTAAATTTGGATAAATTAAACCATATTAAATAAAATGTAATATAATAAATTGAATTAAAATTAAATTGAAATTAAATAATACATAAAACATTGAATTTCATACATTAATTTAATATTAAATTATTTTAAAGCAAATTGTGTACATGAATAAATCCAAATTCAGTTATATTAAATTAAATTTAGTTTGAGTAATTAAATTTAGGGCTTCTCAGGTGACTCAGTGGGTAAAGAAACAGCCTGCAATGCAGGAAACACAGGAGACACAGGTTCAATCCCTGGGTTGGGAAGATCCCCTGGAGCAGGGCATGGCAATGCACTCCAGTATCCTTGCCTAGAGAGTCCTATGGACAGGCTGAAGTGACTGAGCATTCAGTTCAGTCAGTTCAGTTGCTCAGTCGTGTCCGACTCTTTTTGACCCCATGAACCACAGCATGCCAGGCCTCCCTGTCCATCATCAACTCCCGGAGTTTACCCAAACTCAAGTCCATTGAGTTGGTGATGCCATCCAACCATTTCATCCTCTGTCATGCATACATGCAATTAAATTTAATTTAAATCTGATCTATATTCCCTTAAACTTATTTTTAAACCAGAAACATCAAAGTCATTCTGACTTTGAATGTGGACATGAGGACATTTACAATGACACAACCTCCCCTTTCAGTATGTGTGTGTGTGGTGGTGGGGTGTTGTACTGACACTTTGTATCTTACTTGCTTTTCATGGTTGCCCACTTTAGAGCGTTACCCTGAGGAAGCTTCTGGCTCTCCAGTCTGAGGATTTTTTGTTATATATAACAAAAATTTGTTTTAAACTTTAAAATTAAATTTATGGGAGAGAAAACTGAATACATATGAAACAAGAGAACCCAAGTGGACATCACCAGGAAGTGGGCATAATCTACACTCTGGTGGTGGGTGTTAGCTAGGGAGCAGTAGGGATAGGATGTGTTTAAATCAAAGTGAGTTTTGTTTTGCAGAAAGTTGCAGCCACTAGATGTTCCAAAAAGGTTACAGTGCATTCCGGTCAACAAGATACTACAGTGAGAGCAAGTAACCAAGTGCCTACTTACTTGCAGTTTTGGGCAAACTAGAATAACCTTTGCTTCATTATAATGATCATGCCTCCCACCAGCTTAACTTAAAACGCCCCCAGGGACACAGTGCTTTGAGAATTATCTCCTTGTCTCCTACTTGTCACAAGTAACAAATAATAAATGCTTCTGCTTTATTATTTATTACTTGTGACAAGGAAGTTCTTGATGTGTTCATTGGCTAAATGACCCAAATGACAGACCCATTGTGTCTGGTCAAGGGAAGACTTGATGAAGCTGGTGGTTGCTGATTTAAAAATACTTTGGTCCAGCCATTCTCACCAGAGATGGTCAGGTCACCATCATGTATGGCCTTCAGTTGTTGCCTAATTCTGATGGATGAGTGCTATTGTAGAGGCCCAGAGGCTGAATCATCAGGTAGGCCTGGCTAAGGCACTGCTGGGAGGAGTGACAGCTGCAAACAGTGGTGGGAAGTGTAAACACAGATAATCAATAAACAATCTATATTAAAGAATAGAAGAGAGTTTCATTTGAACCAAGCTGAGGACTGGCCCAGGAGTGCAGCCTCCACCAAGGAAGAAAGCCCTCTAGAGAAGCATAGTTTTCAACAGTTTTATATAGCATCAGAACAAAGAACGTATTAATACACCAAACATGGCAGAGGTACGTTCCTTCAAGGTTTCAACAGCGATGTGTAGTTACAAATTAGCAAACACATAGTGAGTGAGCATGACCTTGGCATGTGGGACAGGAACCTTATCCTCCAAAGAGTACTGGCATTGGTGTCACAGGAATAATAAGGGACAGAATGAAGGGACAAAATAGGTGATTACGTAGTTAATCCCCCCTAGGGGATTCTAAGTAGAAAAATATGGGAAACTCCTGTAAGTTAATAATTACTGGAGAAAGCAGGTTTGCTTAACCACAAAAGGGAGGCATTTCTCCCTTTCGGAAAGTGGGCATTCTTCAATCGTCGTGGTTAGAAGAAATGTACAACGTGTACTTGATAGATCATAAATCAGGCTGTTCCAGTTTTACATAAAGTTTAGGCCAAGTCAGATATAAGCCTGACTGGGCTTCCTCTGCCCCTAATAGGCAAAAATTTCCTGTCTGAGGTGTGTGGGAGGCATAACGAAGGGACTGCTTTCCTTCCCAGCACACAGTATACGGACCTCCATTAGTACACGCGGAAAGGAAAAACGACAGAATAGTGGAAAGAGCGACTCAATCCAGGTAGTGTTCCTAAAAGCGGGCCCCTTCCCTATAGACATCTAGGCAGTATCAGGCTGCTGGCGCCAGAATCCACCGGCAAGATGGCGGCGCCCTCTCGGTGGCCGATTAGGACTCTGCCACTGAGCGTACGATTCCAAGATGGCGGCGTCAGCATGGAAGTCGCTCAGTAGGCGCGACCATATTGCCTAAACTTGTCGGCCGTACAGGTAGTGAGTGTACGGACTAGGCCGACCATCAAGATGGCGGCGCCCTTGGTAAAGCCGAACTATAGGAGCCGCCATGTTTCCCGAGAACACCTGAGAACACACGGGCTCGACCGCCGTACGGTCTCAGTAGTCAAGATGGCGGCACCTCAGAGACCGTCCGACCTTTAGCCGGGCGACACCAACTTGTGTGTCGCAGAACCGACGCACTGGGCCTGCGCAGTAGGAGTACGGTGCCTGGGAGGCACCAGGAAAAGCGGAAGTGCTTGTGGGCGCCTTTGCAACTGCTGCGGACGCCGCCGAGTGGTCTGTGCAGGTTCGCGGGTCGCTGGCGGGGTTCGCGAACGGGTGCGTCGGGAGCCGAGAGATGGTAAGTGCGCGGTCCCAGGAGGGAGTCGGCGGTTAGAGGTCAGTGAGGTAGGAAATGGTGGAGTCCATTGGCAGGCTCGTGGGGGTCTTTGGTGATCCATAACCCGAGACTGTGGGCAGAATGGGGGTGGGGGGAGGGTCTGTTGTGAGCCTTAACCCGGGTCCCTGGGTAGAATGACGGGAGTCTGATGGTCCGAATTTTTACTCGTGGGGGAACCATCAGGGAGTTCTCTGATGAGCCATCATGGGGGTCTGTAATGGAAGTTTAGCGGGGATCCCTGATGGTAGTGCCTTGAGTGTCCCGATGGGGGATTCTTTGTGCAGAGTGATGGGGGGTTTTCGAAGAGCTGTGTTGGGGCAGTCTGGAGGGAGCCGTGATGAGTCCGTATCAGGGATCCAGGGGGGCGGGGCTGCCGGTGAGGTTGATCACTCCGGAATCTGAAGGGCACCGTGGTGGGAAGTCTGCCGAATGAATTAAGTGGTGCCTATGAGAGCCTGTGATGGGGAGCCCGTGGAGAGTCATGACAGGGGCAAAATGTGGGGAGTGGCGGGGTGTTTGCAGCGAGCCATTATATGAGTGGGTGCCTAGTGATGGGGTGTCAGTGAGGTAAGTGATTGGAAAGTCTGAGACAAGAGTGAAGAAGCAGAGTAATGAGGTGTCAGGGGTGAGCGATGGGGAGTGGTCTACGGGGACTACGATGGAGAGATTTAATGAGGAGTCGCGGTGGGAAGTCTGCATTGGGAGACTTAAGATGTGTGGTGAGCCGTGATGGGGCTGGGGGGGCGGGTCCCACAGGAGGGCGACGCTTCAGATCCAGAGCCTCCAGACGCTGCGGAGGACAGCAAGTCCGAGAATGGGGAGAATGCACCCATCTACTGCATCTGCCGCAAACCAGACATCAACTGCTTCATGATGTGAGCCCGGGAGAGGCGGGCGGGACGGACACCTGGCCAGGTGGGGTGAGGCCAGTGGGTCCCGCCCCTCACATCTCCCATCACTCGCCCCATACTCCGCAGCGGGTGTGACAACTGCAATGAATGGTTTCACGGGGATTGCATCCGGATCACTGAGAAGATGGCCAAGGCCATCCGGGAGTGGTACTGTCGGGAGTGCCGAGGTGAGGGGCAGGCAGCTGGGCTTCGAGGGAGGAAGAGGAGCCTTCATGGGAGGGTGGGTCGTGGGGAGCAGTGGATGGGCGGCTGTGGGTAGAGTGACTGCGGGTCGGCATTGAGCTGGAATGGAGGCCCTCCCCCCGCTCTGTGACGTGTGATAGAAGGGGCAGCTCTGCCCTGGAGTAGGGAGACAGAGCCAGTGGGTGGGCCAGAAGAGGAAGAAAGAGTTCTGGGGCCCCTCCAGGTCCCCCCATGCCAACCCCCACTGGCCCTGCCCTCTGCCCCACAGAGAAGGACCCCAAGCTGGAAATCCGCTACCGGCATAAGAAGTCGCGGGAGCGAGACAGCTCCGAGCGAGACGGCAGTGAGCCCCGGGATGAAGGTGGAGGGCGCAAGAGGCCTGCCCCGGATCCGGACCTGCAGCGCAAGGCAGGGGCAGGGACAGGGGTTGGGGCCGTGCTTGCTCGGGGATCTGCTTCGCCCCACAAATCCTCTCCACAGCCCCTGGTGGCCACGCCCAGCCAGGTGAGTGACTGCGACGGCTGGGGTCGGTGGGGGGCGCCCCTCAGAGGCCCTGCTCGGTTCCTGAGTTCTGTTGCGGGCTCCTGCACCAGCACCAGCAGCAGCAGCAGCAGCACCAGCACCAGCAGCAGATCAAACGATCAGCCCGCATGTGTGGCGAGTGCGAGGCCTGCCGGCGCACGGAGGACTGTGGCCACTGCGACTTCTGCCGAGACATGAAGAAGTTTGGGGGCCCCAACAAGATCCGGCAGAAGTGCCGGCTGCGTCAGTGCCAGCTTCGGGCCCGGGTGAGCAGGGGCAGAGCTGGGCGGGGTCAGGCGGGGGGGCCAGCGTGTCCAGGAAGAGCCGCCGGAGGCTAGGCGGGGTGGGGTCTAACTGCGTTCAGACAGGTGGCGAGCTGCCTGGCCTGTCCAGATGAGCGGGGTATGGCCAGATGTGCCAGGCTGGCAGGGGAGCCCGCAGCCCCAGGTGGACAGGGTAGGGCCAGGCATTTCTAGGTGGTCGGGCCTGGCTGGGGCAGGGCTGAACGTGTGCTGGTGATGAGCTGCGGGTAGGCTGGTGTGTCTGGGGAGGTGAGGCAGGGCTGGTGGGTAGGGTCAGGCACTTGTGGGCAGGGCGAGGGCAAGGCCCCCCTCCCTCCACCTGGGGCTGACCTGGGCCTTCCTCCTGCCGGCACAGGAATCGTACAAGTACTTCCCTTCCTCGGTGAGTCCAGCCCCCCAGGGCGGGCGGGGCATGCGGGCAGGGCGGTCAGGGCCAGTCCTGAGATTCTGCCCCGCAGCTCTCGCCGGTGACGCCCTCAGAGTCCCTGCCGAGGCCTCGCCGGCCCCTGCCCACCCAACCGCAGCCACAGCCGTCGCAGAAGCTGGGGCGCCTCCGAGAGGACGAGGGGGCAGTGGCATCTGCGGCAGTCAAGGAGCCACCAGAGGCTACGGCGACACCCGAGCCGCTCTCGGACGAGGACCTCCCACTGGACTCTGAACTGTACCAGGACTTCTGTGCAGGGGCCTTCGATGACCACAGCCTGGTAAGCAGGCAGAGCGTCCCGTGGTGGAAGGGTCAGTCCAGTTGAGTTCAGTTCAGTCGCTCAGTCGCATCCGACTCTTTGCGACCCCGTGGACAGCAGCACTCCAGGCCTCCCTGTCCATCACCAACTCCCGGAGTTTACTCAAACTCATGTCTATCGAGTCGGTCATGCCATCCAACCATCTCATCCTCTGTCGTCCCCTTCTCCTCCTGCCCTCAATCTTTCCCAGCATCAGGGTCTTTTCAAACGAGTCAGTTCTTCGCATCAAGTAGAGGTTACAGAAGCAGAGAGTATCCATAATGAGGAGAGAGGAGGAGGCAGAGGGTATGGAAGGCTGATGTGGGGACTGAGTAGGTCGTGGGGAGGTCACCAGGAGCGCAGGAGAATCAGCATTTGCCTCACTGGCAGCCCTGGATGAGCGACACGGAGGAGTCCCCGTTCCTGGACCCGGCGCTGCGGAAGAGGGCGGTGAAAGTGAAGCACGTGAAGCGGCGGGAGAAGAAGTCAGAGAAGAAGGTGACGGTGGTGGGTGTGGGGAGGGAAAGGTCAGGGCCTGACAGGCTGGGGCGCCGGGGGCGTCAGGGGTCTGGGGATGGTTTCAGCCCTGCCCTGACCCCACGCGTGTCGTCCCACAGAAGGACGAAAGATACAAGCGCCATCGACAGAAGCAGAAGCACAAGGACAAATGGAAACACCCGGAGCGGGCCGACGCCAAGGACCCTGCGTCGCTGCCGCAGTGCCTGGGGCCTGGCTGCGTGCGCGCCGCCCAGCCCGGCTCCAAGTATTGCTCAGACGACTGCGGCATGAAGCTGGCGGCCAAGTGAGTCATTTTGGGGGTCTCAGGAGAGTAGTCGGGGAGGACACGGTAGGGCATCACCGGAGCCCCCAGTCAGTCACGTGGCCACCGTTCCGTCAACCAAGCACCTACCTATCCGTCCGCCTGCTCACGCACCCATCCTCCGTCTGCCCGTTCATTCACCTGGTTATGCCGCACCCTTTTACCCTTGATTCCCCTTCCATCCTGCATTGGAGCACCCACTTACCCGCCTCCTTGCTGGCTTCCTCCGCCGCGCAGCCGCATCTACGAGATCCTCCCGCAGCGCATCCAGCAGTGGCAGCAGAGCCCGTGCATCGCCGAAGAGCACGGCAAGAAGCTGCTCGAGCGCATCCGCCGGGAGCAGCAGAGCGCGCGCACCCGCCTCCAGGAGATGGAGCGCCGCTTCCACGAGCTGGAGGCCATCATCCTGCGCGCCAAGCAGCAGGCGGTGCGGGAGGACGAGGAGGTGAGGGCCGCGGCCCGGGCAGCCCGGCGCGGGGCTCCGCTCCTGGCCCTGTCTGGCCTCATGTTCCCCTCTGCCCGCGCAGAGCAATGAGGGCGACAGTGACGACACAGACCTGCAGATCTTTTGCGTCTCCTGCGGGCACCCCATCAACCCACGTGTTGCCTTGCGCCACATGGAGCGATGCTACGCCAAGGTCAGGGTGTCGGCCTGAGGGGGTGGACAGTGAGGGGACATCGCGGGCTCCCTGGGGGGCAGATGTGCCGTCTGGTGAGGGCCCGCAGCGCACGCCCACAGTTCCCTCCGTTTGTGCTCGCCCCTCCAGTACGAGAGCCAGACGTCCTTTGGGTCCATGTACCCCACCCGCATCGAGGGGTGAGTGTGGGCACGTGAGGGGTGAGCGCGGGGTTAGGGCGCGGTCAGAAGTGGCTGCCGGCCAGTGTGAGCGGGGGCGCCGCCGTCCTCCTCTTCCACGTCCTCCGCTCCACACCCCCAGGGCCACACGGCTCTTCTGCGACGTCTACAACCCTCAGAGCAAGACGTACTGTAAGCGGCTCCAGGTGCTATGCCCCGAGCACTCACGGGACCCCAAAGTAAGGCTTTCCCACCCCCGCTCGCTACCTCCGCCCATGTTTACCCCTTCCGCTGCCCGGCCTCCTCACCGTCACCCCCTCTTTTCTGGGGCACCCCTTCCTTGCATTCCTCCCTTCCCTCTGCCCCGCCTCCCCTCTCGGTTCCTTCCCACTCTCCTCCGAACTTGCAACTCCCCCCCCACCCCGCCCCGGCCTCCCTGCAGGTGCCAGCTGATGAGGTATGCGGGTGCCCCCTCGTAAGGGATGTTTTCGAGCTCACGGGTGACTTCTGCCGCCTGCCCAAGCGCCAGTGCAACCGGCACTACTGCTGGGAGAAACTGCGACGTGCCGAGGTGGACCTGGAGCGTGTGCGCGTGGTAGGTCCTGATCACGTGCTAGGTCCTGACCGCGGATGCGCCGATGCGGATGCGGCCGGAGTCGCGTGGAGCGGAGCTCCAGGGCCGCTTCTTAAGGTCTCTGCTGCCCACGCAGTGGTACAAGCTGGACGAGCTGTTTGAGCAGGAGCGCAACGTCCGCACAGCCATGACCAACCGGGCGGGCTTACTGGCCCTGATGCTGCACCAAACCATCCAGCACGACCCGCTCACCACCGACCTGCGCTCCAACGCTGAGCGCTGAGCCCCAGCGGCCCACGTGTTCTCTCTCCCTGCGCTGCGGGCTGGCCCGGCCCCGGACCCCCGTTTGTCTAGTCTGCCATTCATGTTTCTCCGACGGTCCCTGAGTCCCTGTGCCCATCCGTCCACCGTCTGACTGCCTGTCTGCCCTTACCAGAGGGCCTCGGGATTTCACGTCTTTGTCTCTCCGTTCTCTGTGCCTGGGTGGGACTGTGGAGTCTGCTCACCCGTGCCTCCCGAACTCTGGTTTTGTTAATAAAATTTTGATGAAACAAAAGAGGTAACTGTTGGTGGTCTCCAAACTTTTCAGTTGCAAATACGTTCCCACGGCCCTAGGGTAGAGGGCCCTAGGGTAGAGGGGCGCACCTGTGCTCCAGAGAGGCTGCAGTACAGGTGTAGGCTGCACGTGGCTGCCCGTATCCAGCTGGCGCCCATCTGGTGCTCTGCAGGCCCCACCTTGGGCGTCGGGATCTGGCTTGCTGAATGAGAGCCCAGTGACCTCTACTGCCATCCTGTCATTGTGAGACTAGGTGTTTGATCAGCACTCATTCCGTGAATGGCTGATTTATCATTCCTTGTGAACAGGAGTGTTTTTACTGTTACACATATTCTCCAGACCAGAGTTGTATTAAATGATGGACACAAGGCCTTCCTCTTCCCTGCAAACCCCTCTCTCTTCCCTGCAAACCCCCCTCTCAGGGTGCACATACACCGGGAGCACCCCCCCCCCTCCCCGCCAAATGTCAAGGCCAGTCAACCCCAGGCACTGCCTTTCCAGGGTGGATGCACCCTCGTGGGTTGCACGGACCTGGCCTTTTATCTGCAGAGCAGTACTGCCCTCTCCAGTGGGAGAAAGAGCTGTGGCCATCGGGAGGCGTGACTTTTCTGGGTGCTCCAGTGACTGTTCATCTTGGGAGGTGGGGTGGGTGGCAGGGAGAGAGGGAGACACAGTTGCTGTGGAGGAGATCTTAAGTTTTAAGGGAAGATAAGAAAATTGAAGCGTAACAGGCTGCCTGCCTGTATTGGGCCCTCCCTAGCGAGCAGTGTGCGCCTGCATTATACGTTAACCAGAAGACCTCCCCAAAGGCAGCAATGTCTGCTCAACCATAAAGATCAATGTTTTTTTCCCCTTCTTGTGATGCCAGCAATGTAATCCTTAGATTATAACTTTCTTAATTCTTTCCTAATTTTGTAACCTGCAGCTGCTTCCTATGTGTCGATCTGGACTATGTATCTTTGGTAAACTTTTATGTAAAATGTCAGTGTGTCATTTTGATACATGATCCTTTGTCTCAAATATATATATGACTGTGCCTTTGACTTCTGTGCCTTAGAGCTTTCTGAAAGACTATTTCTAGGGTTGTAATTCTCAGGTTGGCTCAAAGAAAATCATCTGTTTCTCCTTTAGATCGTCTGTTGATTAATTTTTCATCAATGTAAGTCTTCCTCTGTTCCATGCCTCTTGTTGAAGTGGATATGACTGACTATTAGGCAAAGAGGCTTGGAGTTGTCAGCAGTCATTTTAATAGGAGTGGGTGACACAGGTATATGGTATTTTATAGGCTATACATGTTATCAGTCATATTGATTTGTTGCACAAAGACTGTACGTGTACTTTTAGTAGTTGAATTAAAGCATGTAGTGACACATGCCATGAGTAGCTTGAAAGCTACTAAAAGGATAATAATACATAAAATGAAAATGATAATCATCTGTAGAACTGAGTGAAGAAAATACCTAGCCCTGAAGGGAGCCAACTAAACAAATCATTAAAAGGATCTCTTTTTATTCTTTCTTTCTTTTTTTAAAATCTTGTAACCATTTTGTCTTTTGGGGCCATTATCTAGGATCATCTGTACTTGTGCAGAGGTATTGATATGAGTGCAGCAAGCAGATTGAGCATTAGCACACCTCCTTATTTAGCCAGTAGGAAATAAAAGGTAGGGGATTTCCTGGTGGTCCAGTGGGTAGGACTCTGAGCTTCCAAAACAGGGGCATGGGTTTGATCCCTGATCTGGGAACTAAGGTCTCGAAAGCAGCATGACCAAATAAAAACATCAAAAATGAAAATGGAAGGGAATTGTATTATCCAGTACAACTGAGTTAAGGAATTGAAGGATGTTCCATACTGTTTGCAGACTCTTTGGCTGTTTGGCCAATAGTGGCTGATAGATTTAAAACTATGTCTCTCTTTATTTATACTCCTGCCCTAGGGATCAAGAGTCTCAAAAGACTTTGCTACCAGGTATCTTAGTATACTGGTAACATGGGTCTCTTGATTCCTTAATGGAGAGAGAAATGCAGTCCAGCTGTCACTTTTATATAGACGCAACATGCCAGTAAGCATAGACCTTCTAACTGCCAGCTCTTAAGATATTTATGTGCCCATTCATGGGCAGGCGTGTCAATTCCAATGCCACATGTGAAGACAAAACTTGAGGGAGCTAAAGTCATCCTCCCAAGAGAGGAGGATGTCCATCTCATTGATGGACTCATCAATTGGAAATTTTGCTAACATGGCTTTAAACCATGGGTCATTTCTCTTTCAGGCTTTCCAAGAGCCGTTTGTATGGTATTGGACATAGGGAATTGCTGGCACAAGTTACTTGTCTTTTTCTCTTCAAGACATTTGTTAAGTAAGGGATGGAGCAAAAGGGTCCCAGGCTAGGTCGTGTTCAATGTCTGAAGAGCCAAGGATAGTATCAGACAGGGGATGGACACATTGATAGGCTGTGGAATTTGAACCTGAAAGGTTAGGCCAGGAGGAAATGGATCCAAGTAAGTGATAACATTAGGAATATCTGAAAGTTCAGTGGCAGGAATTATGAGGGGCCTATATCAGTCTTGTATTGACCGAGGAATTTGATGACAAATCCAACAGTTGGTTAAATGACCCCCAATATCTATACTCTGTGACAACTTTACTGAAGAATTTTCTGTCCATCCTAAACACTGAGGCAAAAGTATAGCTAGAGGTAAAACAATAACACTCAGTGTTGACAGAGAGACAGACAGCTAGTAAACAGTTCAGTTGAACTAGTAGGATGAGTCCAACAGGGCTGGTCTGGACTCTTGGGTTAGCTGTCTGCTGCTGTTAGTGACTTCTCATGCTAGCTTGTCTTAGTCAAAGACAAGGTGTCAGAAATAGGAGGCAAAGTCCATTTAGGAGCAGAAGACTTTTTTATAAAATGAGAGATAGCAACCCTGGGTTTACTCCTTTGAGCTTTACAACACAGATGTTATTTAATAATACCTGATAGGGCCCTTTCCAATGCAGCAGCAAAGAATCTTGTATTTGATACCTTTTCCAATAGACAAAATCTCCAGGTTACAGCCCATGATCCAAAAGGTCTTCATCTCCCCAGAGCTCATTGTGAAAGGAATTAGTTACCAGCTTTTCATTTTTGGGCTTCCCTGGTGGCTCAGAGGGTAAAGCATCTCCTGCAATGCGGGAGACCTGGGTTCGATCCCTGGGTCAGGAAGATCCCCTGGAGAAGGAAATGGCAACCCACTCCAGTATTCTTGCCTGGAAAATCCCCTAGACAGAGAAGCCTGGTAGGCTACAATCCATGGGGTCGCAAACAGTTGGATACAACTGAGCGACTTCACTTTCTTTCACTTTTCATTTTCCTTAAGTGCCTTAAGAAGTCCCTGACATACCTTAAAAAACTGGAAATAGAACTGCCATATGTCCCAGAAATCCCACTGCTGGGCATACACACTGAGGAAACCAGAATTGAAAGAGACATGTGTACCTCAACGTTCATTGCAGCACTGTTTACAATAGCTAGGACATGGAAGCAACCTAGATGTCCATTGGCAGACAAATGGATAAGAAAGTTGTAGTACATATACACAGGTATTAAAAAGAATGCCTTTGAATCAGTTCTAATGAGGTGGATGAAACTGGAGCCTATTATACAGAGTGAAGAAAGTCAGAAAGAAAAACACCAATACAGTATGTTAATGCATATATATGGAATCTAGAAAGATAGTAACGACAACCCTGTATATGAGACAGCAAAAGAGACACAGATATAAAGAAGAGACTTTTGGACTCTGTAGGAGAAGGTGAGGATGGGATGATTTGAGAGGACAGCATTGAAATAGGTATATTACCATATGTGAAACAGATCACCAGTCCAAGTTCGATGCATGAAACAAGGCACTCAAAGCCGGCGCACTGGGACGACCCAGAGGGATGGGGTGGGGAGGCGGGGGGAGGGGGGTTCAGGATGGAGGACACAGGTACACCCATGGCTGATTCATGTCAATGTATGGCAAAAACCACCACAGTATTGCAAAGTAATTAGCCTCCAATGAAAATAAATTAATTAATTTTAAAAATTAAAAAAGATAAATGTTACAGAAAGTAAAACTGAAAATTTAAGTGAAGTACCAACAGTTTTTTTAAAAAAATTATCAGGCAATATATCTAATGATCCAGGAGCTCATCCAGAAATAAAATCTATAAGCAATTTTTAATCATTTCAGAGAAGATGACATCCATTAGACAGATGTTATTTGTGACTGACACAGGACATTCCCTTTAGAGAAGTAAGAAGCATCATTGTGAGAATTTATAATAATTTTACCATACATCATACTGAAATACAAAATAGGGAAAAATTTCCTGGGTGCCTGATACAAGATAATGGAGGTGACCGAACAGAATTCTAGCTTCCACTGATGGATAATAACAATGCAAGAACGAAAGATGTATGAATATAATACAATAAAAAGCCACTATAATCATCAAAAAAAAAAAGCAGTCCTTGACAACAGTGCAGCATATCATCACCCTTACATAATAATGATTTATACATGCCTTCGTCTGGTGCATAGGCCACCCAGTGGTTATTTCAAAGAGACAGTTGATGCTTAGCAAAAGGAGTGGGGGCTTCCCTGGTGTCTTAGTAGTAAAGAACTTGCCTGCCAGTGCAAGAGACGTGGGATTGATCCCTGGGTTGGGAAGATCCCCTGGAGAAGGAAACGGCAATCCAGTCCAATAGTTTTCCCTGGGAAATCCCATGAACAGAGGAGTCTGGTGGGCTACAAAAGAGTCAATCGTGACTTAACAACTAAACAACAACAACAAAAGGAGTGGACCTAAAACTGAGAAGCACCAGTGGGAGAGCTTTTGGCCATGAAAGGTTAAAAGCCCCTGAGAGTATTGTCAGTTGCATTTTGATAGTGCTATTGGTTCTTTCTTTCAGTCCTGAAGATTGGGAGTGATAAGTGCATTGAAAATGCCGCTCTGTTGGCTAAATGTCACAAATTAATTATTTGTCCAGTAAAGTGAGTCCCTATATAACTGGATCACTATATAACTTGAAAGTGATTCCCCAAACAGGAATTGTTCTTTCCAATAGTGATTTACCTGCTGCTATAGCCCTTGCTCTCCTGCAGGGAAAGCTTCAACCTAGTGTGAAAACATACAGATCATCACCAAGATATATTTATATCCTTGAAATATAAATTGCCATACTTCAAAGGGTCCCTTAGGAAGGGGAACATGGCCTTCTGACCCATGTAGTGGTTTTATGGGATTATATTTAGGGCATAGAGCACAGCGAGTATATACTTTACAAGTCTTCATGGCAGAAAGTTTCCAAAACTGTTGTTTTCCCCATGAAACTGCCTTTCAGTTGCCCAATGAATTAAAGAAAATACATGCTGCAGTAATGGCCATTGTACTCTTACAAGCACTATTGTGGTTTTTTAAAAATCAGGTCCAAACCATATTTGTGTGATGGGGTCAAAAATTCCCCCTTTTTTGTTGCCACATCTGTTTATCTTCTTTAGTGGTGATTTCTTGAGCCTGTGGAAGAAACTCTCCCTGGGTTAGCAGGGTTCACAGAGGGCAGTGGACATTCTCACAGCTGTACAGGAGGAATTTTTAAAGTTGTCCGTTTCCAGTGTCAGCAAGCTAATTTCCTTTAGCTTTCTTAGTGTCAGATTTGGGATGTCCTGGTGTTTTAATAATTGCCAACTGTTTTAGTAGTTGTGTAGCATTTAATAACTGCAACCTGTTTTTATAGGCTGTCTCGAAGAGGTTAAAAACTCTCATTTCCATCCCGTTCCAGTGTTGTGTGCCACTCCAAAGGCATAACAACAGCCACTATATATATATATATATATATATATATATATATATTTACTATCTGGGTTTTAAGCTAGTTGACAAGCTTGGGTTAAGGCAATTAATTCCACTTGCTGTGCTGACTTTGTTGCTGGTAAATAAGAGCTTTCAATTATGTTCACTGTATGTCATTGTATATCCAGTTCGCTAATGTCCCTGTTCATCCCTTAAGTAGTGTCCTTCTGTAAACCAGATTAAATCAACATCATCAATAGGAATTTCTTGTAAGTCATACCTGGAACAAGAATTTAGTCTGTTGATAAAATGCAGTCGGGACTTCCCTGGTGGTCTAGTGGTTAAGAATCCAACATGTAATGTGGGGGACATGGGTTCCATCCCTGGTCGGTGAACTAAGATCCCGCATGCCCTGGAGGAATTAACCCCCTGCACCACAACTGTTGAAGCCCACATGCTCTGGAGCCCATGCATTGCAACTGGAGAGAGTCCATGCACTACAAGGAAAGAGCCACATATCACAACAAAGATTCTGTGTGCTGCAACTAAGACCCGGTGCAGCCAAATAAATAAATAAAATATTTAAAATAAATAGGTAAATAAAATGCAGTCGTGGTTGTTTTCTTCCTGTGGTGCTGAAAGCAAGGTTGCAGGATTAAAACTATCACATTGTGGTTCATCCCCATCCAGGGACACTTAAAAAAAAAAGATTATTACATTGCACGAAGGTAATATTAGGTACAGAAAGCAACAATAGTTCACAAGAAGCTAGTCAGCTTACAGAACAGTGCTGAGTGTGGTGAGAGCTTAGAGAAGACTCAGTTGAGTGTGGGACATAAAGGAAGGAGACCTCATTATTATTTCTTCAATAATCTTACATGACAAAGCCTTTGCTGAAATAACCTTCATGCAAAGTAGAAGTCCTTTTCCTACTGAGTCTGATTGCTGACTCTAATAGCCTATGGATCGATGTTGACCACCATGTATTTGAGTAATACACCTAAAACAGTTCCTTTTCTTCAAGTACAAAGAGAACAAGGCAGGTTATAATTAGTGCAACCCAAAGCCTGTGCCTGAGTTGAGACGGATTTTAAAGTCTTCATGGTCTCTTTTCCTTTCAGCTCCCATTCAATCAGATCAGGCTGGTTGGGCTTAAGTAATGCATATAAAGGTTGAGAAGCAAGTGGAAAATTAGGTACCTAATTGCTACAATATTCAGTCAGACTCAGAAAACCCCTCAATTATTTCTTTGGGGAATTAAGCAAGCTAAAATCCTGTTAGTTATTTTGGAGTTGATTAATAGTCTTTCCTTAGATATTAAGTGGCCCAAAGTTTTACAATAGGTGGACACATTGGAGTTTATTTTTAGACTTTTGTCCCTTAGAAGCTAGCTGTGGTAACAGATGGATGGTGTCTTTTTGAGGATACAATTCAGTTTTAGAACATTAAAACAAATCATCTACACATTGAATTCAAGTGGAACCACCAGGAAAGCCTACATCAGCTTTAAGCATTTGAAAAAAGAAAGTGGGGCTCTCACTATAGCCCTGTGGCATGACTGTCCAGGTATATTGATGATTGCCCCATGTGAAGGCAAAAAGGTATTGACTATTCTTCTCCACTGCTCAAAATTCTGCAAGCCAGTCTTCAACAATATGTGAACCATGAACTTCCAGATGTTCAAGCTGGTTTTAGAAAAGGCAGAGGAACCAGAGATCAAATTGCCAACATCCGCTGGATCATTGAAAAAGCAAGAGAGTTCCAGAAAAACATCTATTTCTGCTTTATTGACTATGCCAAAGCCTTTGACTGTGTGGATTACAACAAACTGTGGAAAATTCTGAAAGAGATGGGAATACCAGACCACCTGACCTGCCTCTTGAGAAACCTGTATGCAGGTCAGGAAGCAACAGTTAGAACTGGACATGGAACAACAGACTGGTTCCAAATCAGGAAAGGAGTACATCAAGGCTGTATATTGTCACCCTGCTTATTTAACTTATATGCAGAGTACATCATGAGAAATGTTGGACTGGATGAAGCACAAGCTGGAATCAAGATTGCCGGGAGAAATATCAATAACCTCAGATCTGCAGATGACACTACCTTTATGGCAGAAAGTGAAGAAGAACTAAAGAGCTTCTTGATGAAAGTGAAAGAGGAGAGTGAAAAAGTTGGCTTAAAGCTCAACATTCAGAAAACTAAGATCATAGCATTTGGTCCCATCACTTCATGTTGAATAGATGGGGAAACAGTGGCAGACTATTTTTGGGGGGTTCAAAATCACTGCAGATGGTGATTGCAGCCATGAAATTAAAAGATGCTTACTCCTTGAAAGGAAAGTTATGACCAACCTAGACAGCATATTAAAAAGCAGAGACATTACTTTGCCAGCAAAGATCCGTCTAGTCAAGGCTATGCTTTTTCCAGTAGTCATGTATGGATGTGAGAGTTGGACTATAAAGAAAGCTGAGTGCTGAAGCATTGATGGTTTTGAACTGTGGTGTTGGAGAAGACTCTTGAAAGTCCCTTGGACTACAAGGAGATACAACCAGTCCATCCTAAAGGAAATCAGTCCTGAATATTCATTGGAAGGTCTGATGTTGAAGCTGAAACTCCAGTACTTTGGCCACCTGATGCAAAGAGCTGACTCATTTGAAAAGACCCTGATGCTGGGAAAGATTGAAGGTGGGAGAAGAAGGGGACGACAGAGGATGAGATGGTTGGATGGCATCACCGACTCAATGGACGTGAGTTTGGATAAACTCTGGGAGTTGGTGATGGACAGGGAAGCCTGGCTTGCTGCAGTCCATGGGGTCGCAAAGAGTCAGACACGACTGAGCAACTGAACTGAACTGAACTGAATTCTTCTCCACTAGTAGTGGAGAAGCACCGCATAAATCAATTATGAAGAATAGCCGCTATCAGCTGGAATGGCTGAGAAGAATGTATGTGGATTTGGGACCACAGGGTGTGCAGGAATCACAGTATTATTTACAGCTTTCAGATCTTGAACTATCTCCAACCTTTCCCATTTTCCTTTTTCACTGGTACCTGCTTGCGTGCTTAGTCGTGTCCGACTCTTTTTGACCCTTTGGACTGAAGCCCTCCAGGCTCCTGTGTCCATTGGGTTCTCCAGGTAAGAATACCAGAGTAGATTGCCATTTTCTTCTCCAGGGGATCTTCCTAATCCAGGGATTGAAACTGTGTCTCCTGTGTCTCCTGTATTGCAGGCTGATTCTTTACTGCTGAGCCATCAGGAAAGCTCTTATATGCAAATAAATAATACAAATATTTATCAGAGAATTTTCTAGCTTACTTTCAATATACTAACATTAAAAGAAAAGAGAAATAAGACGAGCAGAGGATACATCATCAAACTGGGTTTTGACCAACAACCAGACTTAAACAGCACTGGGAAGTCTCATGTAACAGCACATCTGGAATCCCAACTGGGAAGAAGTCCCAGGCAGCATGTCCACTCCATGGGTGAGACTTTGTTTCACTGGTAAGATTGGTATGTTACAAGGTCTCATATGGGGAATTGTAAGTCCCTCCTTAAGAAATTCCTGAATAATAGGTTGTCCCATTTAATGCCTCTGATTTAAGTGATATTGTCAAATATCATGTAGAGGCTTGGAGTTGTCAACAGTCCCCTTGATAAGAGTGGCCATTTTAAATATTTCAATATCTAAGGAAGAAGGTGGCCATACTTTTTTAGGTGCTGGCAATAACAGGTCATTACTTTTTCTTGGTCAGTTTGAGTCACTGATTTTATAACCATCTATCTCTCAGTAACTAGATTTTGTTCAACATTAAATTTTCTAAATCTAGAAGCATTCCCCTTTTTGTGAAAAGGCAGTATGAATATTGTTTGTTTCTAAAAGTTCTCTTCCTATCGAATGAATTGGGGCACATTTTACTAAGAGAAACACAAGTTTCACTGTGATAATTCCTAGTGGAATGCTTATCGATTCTGATTTTAAAATTTGCATAGGTACATCAGAAACCCCTACTATTAATATTTGACTTGACTGTCTATTCCGAGGGAGAGGGCAATGAATAAGGCAGGATAAAGAACAGGGACTGTAGCCCCAGTATCTACTGTTGGGACCGGCCGACGAGTCAATGTAGGCACAAACGCGGGATTCCTCGGCTGAGAAAGAAGTAGATACAGACACAGCGGGGTTGAGAGGATCACTGCAGTCAGTGATGATTGTTTATTTTTACGCACAGATTTTATACCCTTCTACCAGGAAATTCTTATACAATACATTCTTTGCACCAAAGATCACATAAGGAAGATAACGTAATCAATCAAGATCTTAAGACTTTGTTTCTCAAGACTCAGGTCGTAAAAGCCATTTGTCCTGCGTCAGATGCGCTCCAGGGGCTGCAAGCTGTTTCCTTAGGGTTAATGATTAATAAGGGGTGGCGGGACAGAGAGCTATGTCTGGAATTAGACCCTTGAGTCAACAAGGCAGCTCCCAAAGCAGATCCTGTTTGTTCTCAGGCTGCCCCCCACATCTACAAGGGACTTTAAGTTTCCCCCCGACTGATGTTTCCATTTCTCCTAAGGTATTGGTGAGGAGCCTTGTGGCTCAGCTGGTAAAGAATCTGCATGTAATGTGGGAGACCTGGGTTCAATCTCTGGGTTGGGAAGATCCCCTGGAAAAGGGAAAGACTACCCACTCCAGTATTCTGGCCTGGAGAATTCTATGGACTGTATAGTCCATGGGGTTGCAAAGAGTCAGACATGACCAAGCAACTTTCACTATTGGTGAGGAGCAGGGGGAAATTCCTTCTCATAATCATCAAAGCACCCCTACTCCTTTTTAGTTTTGCTTTGTTTCAAGTTCTGTTTAAACTTATGGCATTCTCATTTGAAGAGATCAGACTTTTTGCAATAAAAACAAATGTGGGTACTTTGCTTTGGGCCAGGGTTAGAAAGCAATGTTTTAATAGGGCCACTAATACACTAGCATGTGCTGTGGCCCAGTCCAATTGACATTTTGAAATTAGCTTTGCTATTTTTTTCATCTAATCCCTCTTAAAGATTGAATTTAGAATTGGATCCTTTTGACAATTTTGAAAACTTTAAGGGGCCGTTACAAAGTCCTGTTTGAAGGTTTTTCTCAAACCTCTCAAAATAATTAAAAATAGTTTCTTTGGGCTTTTGTTCACATTGGTGAACCACTGTCCACTCAGTTTTCTCAGGAAAAATTTGGGGGATTACTTGTTACAAGTTACAAGCACATTCTTGACACCTGTGAACATCCGCACACTTGTGCTTGTGAAAATCTTCCACAGCTGACTTCCACTCTGCCTTTTGTAGTCATACTTACTTTTTTGTGTGTGATCAGTCACTCAGTTGCGTCTGACTCTTTGCAACGCTTTGAACTGTAGCCTGCAAGGCTCCTCTGTCCATGGGATTTCCCATGCTAGAATACTGCAATGGGTTGCCATTTCCTTCTCTAGGGGATCGAACGGACACAGGGATCGATTGGATACCAGCAAATGCTCAAATTATTACAAATCTGAGTATCTTGGCTCATGTGTCCTTACAGAACGAATTCTCATAAAAATCCTAAAAGGGGACTTTCCTGGCAGTCCAGTGGTTAAGACTCCATGCTTCCAATGCAGGGGATACGGGTTTGATCCCTGGTCTGTGAACTAAGATCTCACATTGCCACATGGTGTGGCACCCCCCAAAAAATAAATAAAAATTAAAATAAATAAATAAATAAATAAACCCTAATGGATCTTGTAAAGGGCCTGGGAAACTCTTAGTTAAATTTAAGTTCAGTGCTAGTCGAGGTAGTATAAGTTAGTGCAGGCTCACCTCTTCAGTAAGCTTCTCTTTAAAGGGCATTGTAATGATTTGAGGGCTCTCAACATTTAATCCCTGGGGTCCAGTTCATTTCTCCTTTGGAGTTCACAGAGGAGGTATAGCAGACAAATCGAGATATGGACGTTCAGAAAGGAGAGGGATCCCCTGGAGGAGGAAATGGCATCCCACTGCAGATTCTTGCCTGTAAAATCCCATGGACAGAGGAGCCTGGTGGGCTACAGTCCATGGGGTCCCAAAGAGTTGAACACGACTGAGCACACACGCATGGACACATAAAGTTCAGAAAGGAGGGGAAGGAGGAAAAGGAAGGGATAAGGTAACTCCTGAGCTTTTCTCTAACTTAACAACAATTTCTAATAGTTTTCAGTTAGTTTCCCATAAAGATGCCATTTTATCATTACCATGCTTCAAAGTACCAATTGAAGGATGCTTCCCATCTTGTCTATGTAATTTTATAGCCAACATTTTCCAACTGGGAAGACAAGTAAACTAATTTGGTAAGTTTCCCATTTTGGCCATTTAAGAGTTAAATTATTTTTCATTAGATCTTCCCATTTTACCAAGTTCTTACAAGTATTGGCTCCATATATATTGTGCATGAAGCCCGCCAAGTTCCAGTGGGTGGCTGCCTGTCTGGGAGTTGGTTGGCTTTAAAAGCACAATTTCCTCCCCCCTTTTTTTTTGTTTAGTTTTTATTGTGTAGTCACAATCTCTAGTACCCAGGTGGCACTAATGGTAAAGAATCTGCCTGCCAATGCAGGAGATGTAAGAGAAGTGGGTTTGATCCCTGGGTCAGGAAGATACCCTGGAGAAGGGTATGCATCCCATTCCAGTATTCTTGCTGGGAGAATCCCATGAGCAGAGGAGCCTGGTGGGCTACAGTCCATGGGGTCTCGATGAGTCGGACACAACTGAGCATCTGAGCACAGCACCTCAGACACTTCTACTAGGTTCTCAGTCACCAGGGAAATGTCCTTTTTTCTTCAGAGCTGAAGAGGTTCAGTCTCTCAGTTTGCTGTCAAACAGTTTGTTCAAACCATTTATACAAAATCTTTCAAACTTGAGCCAAATTAAAAAAGACCAGCCAACCCAGTTCACTCTAAATTTCCTTCTTAGCTTTCCCTTTCTAGGAACTTCCATCTAGGCCATTGCCTAGGAAATCCTCCCTCGGTCCCTTTTACCTAGAAATGTACTGGTACCCTCTTAAGACTACAAGTCCTAAAATTTTAACAGATGGGATAAAATTCAGAATTATCATGCAAATCGATGAGGTCCAAATATCAGAAGAACTCACCAAACCCTCTGAGAAATACCAAAAAGCCAGAGGGGCTCAAAGAGCCAGTGCTGGTTCTGAGCACTGGTTTAGAGTAGACTCCAGCTGTCTGCTGGTGGGTATCTCCGATATCCTACTAACTATACCCAGCAAATGTCAACAAAAAAGTAATCAATATCGAATTTAAGTAGAAATAGAGAATTTTATTTGAAACAACCTGAGGATTATAACCCAGCAGACAGTCTTTCGGAAAATGCAGAGGATTGTTCCACCTGTTAGAAGTCAAAGGCATCGTTATATACATGTTTAAGACAAAGGATCATACATTAAAATGACATGCTGACATTTTATATAAGGTTCACCAAAGTAACATAAAGCAGATCTTTACATACAGGACAAACAGTCACCATGACCCTTAACAGGATTAGGAAAGACAAATGAATCTTCTCTGGAGGTACATTGCTATGTCAGAAGAAGGAAAAGAAATGATCTTTATGGTTGAGTAGACATTCTTGCCTTTGAGGAGGTCTGGTTAATGTAAAATACAGATGCATATTGCTCATTAGGAAAGGCGTAAAATGGAGAGAGACTATGTTACACTTCAATTTTCTTGTCCTGCTTCAAAACATAGATTTTATGCCATCACCTATTATTCAGAAATTTCTTTTAAAAAGTAATTCCCCATACTAGTCCTTGAAACATGCCTATCCTGCAAGCAAGATAGCTGAATGGAAGAAGTTAGAGATTTGTTCAAGATCTGTGAGCAATAAATAATATTACAATTCCTTGACATCCTTTGGTCCCAAACCCATGCACTTTACTATCAGTCATTCCTACTAAAAGCAGTGCCACCTTTAGCATCCCAGTAGAGAAGGACAATCACATGACTTTTTGCCTTCACATGGGAAAATCATTAATATACCTGGACAGCTATGCATAAGGCTACAGTTAGAACCCCACTTACTTTTTTCAAATGCTTAAAGCTCATTTAACTGATGTAGACTTTCCTGGTGGTTATACTTTAATTCAATATGTAGACAACTTGATATTATGCTCTAAAACTGAACTGGATTCTCAAAAAGATACTATCCATCGGTTACACCAGTTAGCTTCTAAAGGACATGCATGCTTAGTCACTCACGCATGCATGCACGCTCATTTGCTTCATTCATGTCCAACTCTTTGTGACGCTATGGACTGTAGCCCTCTAAGCTCTGCTGTCCATGGCATTCTCCAGGCAAGAATACTTGAGTTGGTTGTCATTTCCTCCTTCAGGGGATCTTCCCAACCCAGGGACTGAACCTGTGTTTCCTACATCTCCTGCATTGGCAGGCAGATTCTTTACCACTGAACTACCTGGGAAGCCCCTTCTCAGGGACACAAGTTGTCTAAACTCCAACTTTGCTTACCTACTGCAAAATGTACGGGCCACTTAATATCTCAGGAAGGACTATTGATTGAAACCAAAAAAATTAAAATAATTTTAATTTTCTCACCACTCTCCCCACCCCCACCCAGAAAAACAATTGAGGGGATTTCTGGGTCTGACTGATGTTGTAGGAATTGGGTACTTAATTTTTAATTTATTGCCGAACCTTTATACACACTGCTTAAGTCTAGTGGACATGACCCAACTGAAGGAACAACAGAAGGAGAAAAAAACTCATAGAAGTTTGAAGTCCACATTAACCAAGCTGTGGCATTAGGCCATTCTAATTACTGTTTACCATTTTTTCTCTCTTTACATGAAGAGAAAGGTAGTGTCTTAGGGATGCTGTTAATACAGAGTCATGGTGATCAACATCTACTGGGAGGATACTGTAGTTGTCAATCAGATTCATAGTGAGAGGATTCTCATCCTGTCTGAGAACTATTGATATTTCAGGGACAGCTCGCCATTGCAAGGGACTGAAAAAATAGTGATGGGATCTCTCCTTTGACTATCTAAGTTCTGCACCCGAGTCTCTTGACTTCTCATCATAGTCAATGCTGTTCTGTGAGTAAGTTGGCCTCTTACAAGATATTGCTGCTTTCTTCACTTCATATTACTTTGGCTGCAGTGCAATAATCTTAACCCCACAACTTTACCCCCATAACCCCAAGACAACAACAACCATGATTACATTTTACTGATTATTTTCTTGTTTCTAGGAATGATTTTTCAGGAAAACCCTACTAGTTATGCTGATTTAGCTTGATTTACAGATGGATCTTACTTAAAGGAAGAGCAGGGACAATACTGAGCTGGGTCTGTATTAATAACATTACCTGTAGGTGCAACTGGGAGCTCTTATTTATCAGAAGCAAAGTCAGCATAGCAAGCTGAACTCATTGCTCTGATCAGAGATTGTCAATGAACTAAGGACCAAACGGCAAACATGTATGATGATAGCTGCAATGCTTTCAAAGTGACATGATTTGGAATGCTCTGTATTAAGAGAGGGTTTTATGTTGTCAGGAAAACCCAAAAGAATGGGATACTAGACTTAGAATTATTAGACTCTATACAAATGCCTAAAAAAACCCTGGCCATTATTAAAATACCTGGACATTCCAAATCTGCTTCACTAGAGCCCAAAGGGAATCAATCCACTGAGGCAGCAGGCAAAGAACCTGCTGTAAGTTCTGTTTCTACCCAATTCTGAGACTTTCCACTACTCAAACCTAACCCGGGTAAAACTGTCAAGAAACTTCTTTTACAGGCTCAAGAAGTAGCCTCAGAAGGTGAGAAGCAGATGCAGAAGAAGAAAAGAGGATTTCTTAACCCCACTTCACAAATATGTTTTGGACCAAATAAGAGACTTATAGTGTCTGCTGCTGCTGCTGCTCCTAAGTCGCTTCAGTCGTGTCCAACTCTGTGCGACCCCATAGACGGCAGCCCACCGGGCTCTACCATCCCTGGGATTCTCCAGGCAAGAATACTGGAGTGGGTTGCCGTTTCCTTCTCCAGTGCATGAAAGAGAAAACTGAAAGTGAAGTTGCTCAGTTGTGTCCGACTCTTAGCGACCCCATGGACTGCAGCCTACCAGGCTCCTCCGTCCATGGGGTTTTCCAGGCAAGAGTACTGGAGTGGGGTGCCATTGCCAGGATTCAATTGCCTTTACTCCAGCAGTGCACTCCCTGACCCATTGGGTTCTTGAAAAAATGATTTTGTGGGGAAAACAGCAATTTTGGACTCCCTTCCTTACATTGGCTCACAGAGCATATGCTGATACACTATTTACCTGAAACACAATCCCAGAAAACTTTCATGAATTTCAAAGATCACTTTGCCCTTCTTAAGGAACGCTTTGAGGTATGCCAGTTGGATTTTGTCCAAATGTCTCCATCTCAAAGATGCAAATGTATCTTGGTAATATTTCCACACTGGGTAGAAGCAGTTCTTTGAAAGAGAGCAGCATTAATAGTAGGTAAATCACTATTAAAAAGAATAAATCTTATTTGGAGAATTCCTTCTGAGTTGCATAGGGACAAAGAAATTTACTTTGTCGGATAAATAATTAAATCAATTTGTGATTTCTGGCCAATAAGAGCATTTTCACTGTGCTTATCACCCCCAATATTCGGGATTGATAGAAAGAACTAACCAACTATCAAAACTCAACTGACAAGACTCTCAGGGGCTTTTCATCTTTCATGGCCAAAAGCTCTTCTGTTGGTGCTTCACAACTTTAGATCCACTCCTTTTGGCAAGCATCAATTGTCTCCTTTTGAAATAACCACTGGATGCCCTATGCACCAGATGAAGGCGTGTACAAACCAGTATTATATAAGAGTGATGATATGCTGCATTGTTGTCTGATTTCTTAAGGCACTTAAAGAAAATGAAAAGCTGGTAACTAATTCCTTTCACAGCTAGCTTCTGGGAGATGAAGATCTTATGGATCATAGGTTGCAACCTGGAGACTTTTGTCTATTGGAAAAGGTATCAAATACAAGATTCTTTGCAGCTGTGTTGGAAAGGGCCCTATCAGGTATTATTAACTAATCCCCATGTTGTGAAGTTCAAAAGAATAAACCCTGGGTTTCTATCTCTCAGTTTTTAAAAAGGGATTCTGCTCCTAAATGGACTGTGAACTCTCTTTCTCACACCTGGCTTTGACTCAGACGAGCATCACCAAGCTGGCATGAGAAGTCAGTAACAGCAGCAGACAGCTAACCCCAGAGTCCAGACCAGCCCTGCTGGACTCATCCTACTAGTTCAATTGAACTGTTTACCAACCGTCTGTCTCTCTGTCAACATTGAGAGTTACTGTTTTACTTCTAGCTCTACTTTTGCCCCAGTGTTTAGGATGGAAAGAAAATTCTTCACTAAAGTTGTCACAGAGAATAGCTACTGTGGGTCATTTAACCAACTGTTGGATTTGTCATCAAATTCCTTGGTCAATACAAGACTGATATAGGCCCCTCATAATTCCTGTCATGGAATTTTCAGATATTCCTAATGTTATCACTTACTTGGATCCACTTCCTCCTGGCCTAACCTTTCAGGTTCAAATTCCCTGGCCTAATAATGTATCCATCGCCTGTCTGATACTATCCTTGGCCCTTAGAGACTGCGTACAACTTGGCCTAGGACCTTCTTGTTTCATCCCTTACTTACTTAACAAATGTCTTGAAGAGAAAAAGACAAGTAACTTGTGCCAGAAACTCCCTTATGTCCAATACCATACAGATGGCTCTTGGAAAGCCTGTAAGAGAAGTTACCCATGGTTTAATACCATATTAGCAACACTTTCAATTGATGAGTCCATCAGTGAGAGCTCTCTCAGAAGGATGACTTCAGCTACCCTAGGTTTTGTCCTCATATGTGGCATTGGAATTGACCCACCTTCCCATGAATGGGCACATAAATATCTTCATTGCTGGCAGTTAGAAGGTTTATGCTTATTGGGATATTACGTCTATATAAAAGAGACAGCTGGACCACCTTTCTCCCTCCATTAAGGAATCAAGAGACCTATGTCATTAGGATACCAAGATACCTGGTAGCAAAGTTTTTTGAGAATCTTGATTCCTAGTGCAGGAGTATAAATAAAGAGAGATATGGTTTTATTCTATCAGTCACTATTGGTCAATAGCTGAAGAGACTGCAAATCTATTGGGCATCCCTCAATTCCTTAACCCAAGTAGTACTAGGTAATACAGTTACCTTCAATTTCTAATAGGTAACCAAGGAGTTGTTTCTCCTGTTGCTCACCTGACTTGTGACATTTATATCAATACCTCTGCAGAAGTAGATATTCTGAGATAAAATTTCCAAAAAACAAAATGGTGATAAGATGTAAGAAACAAACGAACAAAAACCCAGACCCTTTTAATAATCTGTTTAGTTGACTCCCTGCAGGACTAGGTGATTTTTCTCACTTTGTTTTATAGATGATTATTATTTTCATTGTATGTATTATTATAATTTTCATAGCTATTCAAGTTACTGACCACATGTACCACTGCTTGCTTAAATTCCACTGCTAAAAGTACACATACAATGTTTGTGCAACAGTCAAGATGATCGACAACTTGTATAACCTGTAGAATGTTTCTCTGTTAGCATATATCTCTGTGTTGTTCACTGCATTCAATTAACTAATTTTTCCTTTAGTTTGTTTAATTCTAAAGTTTTCTGGTAAGGAAAGCAAAGTTACAAAACCAAATATGTCTTGGCATTTTAACCACTTGGCAAGAAGGAACCTGTACTATAATCCAGACTGAATTTTGTAATTTCATACCAAAATTAAATTTTCTTTTAATTTTCATCATGGAAAATTAAATTTCTGCATTAAGGGATCCTGGATCCCCTTCCTAGTCTAGGTTACATCTTGGGTAAATGGTTTAGCTCTGGGGGTTCATGGCTTAAATCTCAGCTTGTCTTTAACGTTGTTGTTGGCTATACTGATTGTGTTCTGTATTGCTTATGGAGGACTATTGTGATTTTTGCTGCATATTCAAACTTGCTAGTAAAATAATGATGTCTAAGTGACTTGAAACTATTGATCATATGTATAGTTCTATGCAAAATGCTGGACATGCATAACGTCCATAGGAGGATGATTGGACAATAATTGGCATGAGTTATATTGAACATGTTCAACATAACATTATTAGCCATGAGCCCTTGGCTTGGTACTTCATTGACACATAAACTCTTGAAAGAAGAAACTGGCCTATTAGCATCTGGCTTTGTAGGACAGGATGGATCCAAGGCAAGTAAGAAACCACCCCAGTGTTGAAGAACCAAGTATTTAATCACCTAATGTTTCCTGTTGAAGGATTAATGATCAAAAGAGGGAAATGATAGAATAAAATTTATTTATTGAGGCAAAACAAGAAAATTTAAATATAACATACTCCTCACCCATATTGGTCCCTCCCTAATGGGCAATGTGTATCTGCATTATACGTTAACCAGATCTCCTCAAAGGCAGAAATGTCTGCTCAAACATAAATATAATTTTTTCCTTCTTCTGGTGCTAGCAATATAACTCCTTAGACAATTAATCTTTTTCTCCCCTAATCCTTTATAGGATCATGATGACCCAACACTCTGGGAGCATCAGCAGCTGCACTCTGCTCTCCTGGGAACATTTAACAGTGTCAAAACTAAAGGTAGAATCTAAATACTCAAACAGAAGCATGTCCATACAATGGGATCTGGGGTTTTTCCTTCCCTCTGGGGGTCTTATGACTAGCATTCCTCATGGACTGTTAACCATCTATGTTAGCAAACATTCAAACAGACAAACTAAGCACCACTCTTTCAGTTTTCATATAAGATGAAGGCAAGGGTAAAAGTTGATAAGGAGATTATCTGGCTCAGGTGCATTCCCTCTGAGTACATGAAAGCTCAGTCACATGGGAAGGGGAGAAGTTTGGACTGCAGGCCTAAGATGGAGCTGAAAAAAAATGGAGTCAGTGTGGATCAGCCACACATTTCACCCAGACATCTTTATGGCCCATGCAATTTTATCCACCGTTCTTTCCTGAATACTCTGGGGCCAGATATCGGGAGGTAACCTGCATGCCTGTACCACAACAGCAACATAAAAAGAATCCCTGTTACACAAGGAAGGATGCCTAGCAGGGTCATGCCCCATTTGCCTGGTAAGGAGTTCAACCAACAGGTGAAGTCATCTGCAAAAGAAAAGTTCTCTTCATGGCTAATAGCCTTTTTTATATGAGATGGTCAATCAGTGATGCTAGATTGATAAGAGGGGCTGTAAGTACAATACTGTTGTTCAATTAGGACGTGTTTCCCCATGTACCTCTGTCAACATGTCCAGAGCCATATAGTTTTGGAAAATCACTAGGAAAGTGGAACTACATGAGGACCATTTAGTTTCCTGATTTAGTAGAAAAACGCTTTATCTAGAATTATTTAATACAAAGGCGGTGAACTGGGCTAGAGCTTGTATTTCTAATTTAACATGAATGCCCACAGGCACTGCAGTGGTAAAGAATCTGGCTGCAACGCAGGAGACACGGACGAATTCGATCCCTGGGTCAGGAAGATTCCTCTGGAGGAGGAAATGACAGCCCACTCCAGTATTCTTGCCTGGAAAATTCCGTGGACAGAGGAACCTGGCAGGCTATACAGTCCATGGGGTGGCAAAGAGTTGGACATGACTGAGCATGCAAGCCAGCCACCATGAATGCCTCCATACTGAGGGAGAAAGATGGAGACCAGCCATTCCCACAAGGAGAGGTTATGACTCTACCCAGTTTTGAGAGTCAGCAGGTTTTGAAAAGTGTCTGACAAAGAAGAATAGACCTGTCTAGACAAAGAGGGGCAAGTCCACCCATATGGGAGATAAGGCCAAAGACTGGTGCCACATATTCAGGCACCACCTTTGGGTGATAAGAAAGCCCTTGCTTTAAGAATCTTCTTTTCTTGACTTGTCCATTCAGTTGAAAAACCAAGTGGACAAAAGAATGAGAGGATGGTGGTAGTCAATCCACATGGTTACATTGGGCCAACCAGGTGTGTTTTTGTCCTCCTGTTGTGGAATCCAGAGTCGCAAAACACACCTTGGAGGACACTCAAGACAGTGGAGTACAGTTTATTGTGCCAGCGGGTCGAAGGGGAATCAGTTCCCAACAAGGACCCTGATGTTTCTGAGAGGCCCTCTTTTATACCCCTCCCCGCCACATGACTGGTTACATGTTAGCAACCTTTGTTGTATATAATTGAGTTTTACAACAAGTAGGTGCTAGGAGAACAAACAATTAAGGTTGGGGGGGGGGGACAATGATTATGCATCAAGGAGGGGTGTCTCCATGCTTAATCTAACAGGGGCAGCCTGACCTCAACTACAATCTCCTTTTGCCATCTGTAGGGAGGGAAGTCTCCAGGAGACCTGGTTTTCATTAGCAATGGTTCCCTCACTCTTGGGCAGGGTTCGGGTGCAGTTCACATCCTGTCTTTAAGATGGATAACAGGCTTCAAGATGGAGTCTCTCCTACTTTCCTCACACTGGCCCCAACCCTTCTTTACAAAAAGAGCAGTAAGTCCAAGTTGGTTGTATTTAGCACATAACCACCCCAGACCATCCTAGATAATGACAGGCAGTGTTACGTCTAGAGGAATCGGGTTCAAGTACAAGCCGAGGAGGAAATACTTTTTATTAATACTATCATTACCATCAAAGGGGAAAACATGAGCCATGGTGACATCTAGTGTCCCCAACAGGAGTTTACCTGCCCGCCCACCCATTGTCCCCGTGCTATGAGGTTGACAGGCAGACTGACCGATGACATTCCTTCAGTGCTAGACATTGGCAGCAATCCACACAGCTAGCAGTCAGAACAGTTATGGACTTCAGCCTAAGTGGTGGCCCAGGACAGAAACACGTTGTTGGAGGCAGGTGGCATGAATCTCAGAATGAAAAGACCAAGAATGATAGATAAGAGTTTCTTCATACAGAGACAACACCATAGAAGTCTGGTCTCCATGTACAAGAATCACCCCAGGCTTTGGCACTTTTCTCAGAGGACAATACCAGACATGTCGTCTCTTTATGTCAGAAGTGGGCAGGGAGCTGTTATATGTGGAAATTTTGGTAGCGCCCATGAGAGGAACCCTCCTTGAGTCCCCCACCTAATTTCAAGGAGGAGATCACCTTGTTTATGGGCAGGACTTCACTTAGAAATGTTGAGGAAATACTATGCCAGGGGCTGGCCCTTCCCACAAAGGTATAAGGATGTCAAGCCACCTGGGAGGGAGTTACCATAAGATAGTCTCCACGGTGGAAGGTCCTGTGGCATTCTTAGGACAATATCCATATCATGCTAGATGAGTCTCAGTCCTCCTTCTAAGTCTTATAACTTTAAGGTCCTAGCTGACAGAACAGGTACAATCAGTGTCGCCTAAACCTGTGTATAGCCTGCTGTGGGTTGCTGTGTTTCATTGCTGGATGGCTTCTAACATCCAGGTTACATTGTGAAGACCATCCTTGTAAAGACCTGTCCAGAGAAATTGTCTTCACTGCCTCTTTCAGTAACCCATTAACTCTTTTTTATGTTTTGGTTTCTCTTTTTTTTTTGAAAAATTAATTCATTTATTTTAATTGGAGGCTAATTACTTTACAATATTGTAGTGGTTTTTGCCATACATTGACATGAATCAGCCATGTGTGTCCCCATCCCATCCCTCAGGGTCATCCCAATGCACCAGCTCTGAGCACCCTGTCTCATGCATCGAACCTGGACTGGCAATCTATATCACATATGATAATATACATGTTTCAATGCTATTCTCTCAAATTATCCCACCCTTGCCTTCTCCCACAGAGTCCAAAAGTCTGTTCTTTACATCTGTGTTTCTTTTGCTGTCTTGCATATAGGGTCATTGTTACCATGTTTCTAAATTCCACATATATGCGTTAGTAGACTGTATTGGCTCTTTCTACCCATCTTTCTGTCATTGGGTTATACAGCAGATGGGAGGTTCATGAAATCTCATGGGCTTCTGCCTATTCTTGTGTATCATGTCCAGTGAAATCAGTCCCTTGGTTGCTATCTATGCGAGTAGGGTTTCATACACATTTTCCAACTTGTTCAAGCCCCTAACGGTGACTGTTTGATTTGCTCTTTTACTAGCCAAGGATTGCATCAGACTGGTGGCAGTAGCAGCACAGGTTAATGTGTGTTTGTGTCCCTCTGATAAGGGTAGTGTGGGTCAATATAGTCCACCTTTCATCTCATCAGTGGATCAGTGGCTCATCCAATGGGACCAAGGGTATATCTCAGATTCATTGCTGCAGGTCATAGCGGGGGCAGTCTCAATTCCATTTTTGTCCCTTTTAAATTAGAGAGTATAGACACTTTTATTCGTGCCAAATGAGGTATGAAAATATGCCAATAACTTGGTAACCTTCCCTGATCCAAGATTGTAATTCCTTGACCACCTGTGGAATGGGCAAGTCTTGCTGTTGTTATTGTTCAGTCACTAAGTCAATGTCTGACTCTTTACAACCCCATGGAGTGCAGCACGCCAGGCTTCCCATCCTTCACTATCTCCCAGAGTTTGCTCAAGTTCATGTCCAAGAGTTGGTGATGGTATCCAACCATCTCGTCCTCTGCTTCCCCCTTCTCCTTTTGTGTCAATCTTTCCCAGCATCAGAGTCTTTTCCAATAAGTCGACTCCTTCATCAGGTGGCCAAAGTATTGGAGCTTCAGCTTCAGCATCAGTCCTTTCAATGAATATTCAGAGTTGATTTACTTTAGGACTAGTCTGTTCTCCTTGTTGTCCAAGGGACTCTCAAGAGACTTCTCCAGCACCACAATTCAAAACCATCAATTCTTCAGCACTCAGCCTTCTTTATGGTCCAACTCACACATCTATACATAACTATTGGAAAAACCATAGCTTTGACTATACAGACCTTTGTCAGCAAAGTGATGTCTCTGCTTTTTAATATGCTGTCTCAGTCAGTTCAGTCAGCATCACTAGCTTTGTTTGTAGTGATGCTTCCTAAGGCCCACTTGACTTCGCATTCCAGGATGTCTGGCTCTCGGTGAGTGATCACACCATCATGATTATCTGGGTTGTGAAGATATTTTTTGTATGGTTCTTCTGTGTATTCTTGCCACCTCTTCTTAATATCTTCTGCTTCTGTTAGGTCCATACCATTTCTGTCCTTTATCGAGCCCATTTTTGCGTGAAATGTTCCCTTGATATCTCTAATTTTTTTGAGATCTCTAGTCTTTCCCATTCTATTATTTTCCTCTATTTCTTTGCACTGATCACTGACGAAGGCTTTCTTATCTCTTCTTACTATTCTTCGGATTTCTGCATTCAAATGGGTATATCTTTCCTTTTCTCCTTTGCTTTTTGCTTCTTTTCTTTTCTCAGCTATTTGTAAGGCCTCCTCAGACAGCCATTTTGTTTTTTTGCATTTCTTTTTCTTGGGGATGGTCTTGATCCCTATCTCCTGTACAATGTCACGAACCTCTGTCCGTAGTTCATCAGGCACTCTGTCTATCAGATCTAGTCCCTTAAATCTATTTCTGACTTCCACTATATAATCATTAGGGATTTGATTTAGGTCATACTTGAATGGTCTAGTGGTTTTCCTTACTTTCTTCAATTTAAGTCTGAATTTGGCAATAAGGAGTTCATGATCTGAACCACAGTCAGCTCCCAGTCTTGTTTTTGCTGACTGTATAGAGCTTCTCCATCTTTGGCTGCAAAGAATATAATCAATCTGATTTCTGTGTTAACCATATGGTGATGTCTGTGTGTAGAGTCTTCTCTTGTGTTGTTGGAAGAGGGTGTTTGCTATGACTAGTGCATTCTCTTGGCAGAACTCTATTAGCCTTTGCCGTGCTTCATTCTGTACTCCAAGGCCAAACTTGCTTGTTACCCCAGGTGTTTCTTGACTTCCTACTTTTGCATTCCAGTCCCCTATAATATATGTATATTATATATGTATATATAATATATATAATATGCTGTCTAGGTTTGTCATAACTTTTCTTCCAAGGAGCAAGCCTCTTTTACTTTCATGGTTCAGTCACCACATGCAGTGATTCTGGAGCCAAAGAAAATAAAATGTCACTGTTTCCATTCTTTCCCCTTTTATTTGCTGTGAAGTGATTGAACTGGATGCCATGAGCTTAGTTTTCTGAATGTTGAGTTTTAAGCCAGCTTTTCCATGCTCCTCTTTCACCTTTGTCAAAAGGCTGTTTAGTTCCTCTTAGCTTTCTGCCATAAGGGTGGTGTCATCTGCATATCTGAATTTATTGATATTTCCCCTGGCAATCTTGATTCCAGCTTGTGCTTCATCCAGCCTGGCATTTCGCATGATGTACTCTGCATATAAGTTAAATAAGCAGGGTGACAATATACAGCCTTGACGTACTCCTTTCCCAATTTGGAACTTCCTTCCCAATTTTGAATTCCAATCTCCCAATTTGGGATTTCCCAGTCCATTGTTTCATGTAGGGTTCTAACTGTTGCTTCTTGACCTGCATACAGGTTTCACAGGAGGCAGGTAAGGTGATCTGGTATTCCCATCTCTTTAGGAATTGTCCACAGTTTGTTGTGATCCACACAGTTAAAGGCTTTCAGTTCAGTTGCTCAGTTGTGTCTGACTGTGACCCCATGGACTGCAGCTCACCAGGCCTCCCTGTCCATCACCAACTCCCGGAGCTTGCTCAAACTCATGTCCATTGAGTCGGTCATGCCATCCAACCATCTCACCCTCTGTTGTCCCCTTCTCTTCCTGCCTTCAATCTCTCTCTGAATCAGGGTCTTTTCAGATGAGTCAGTGCTTCACATCAGGTGGCCAAAGTATTGGAGTTTCAGCTTCAGCATCAGTCCTTTCAATGAACATTCAGAACTGATTTCCTTTAGGATTAACTGGTTTGATCTCCTTGCAGTTCAAGGGACTCTCAAGAGTCTTCTCCAACATCATAGTTCAAAAGCATGAATCCTTCGGCGCTCAGCTTTCTTTATAGTCCAACTCTCACATCCATACGTGACTACTGGAAAAACCATAGCTTTGACTAGACGGACCTTTGTTGGCAAAATAATGTCTCTGCTTTTTAATATGCTATCTAGGTTGGTCATAGCTTTTCTTCCAAGGAGCAAGCGTCTTTTAATTACATGGCTACAGTCACAATCTGCAGTGATTTTGGAGCCTCCCAAAATAAAGTCTGTCACTGTTTCCATTATTTCTCCATCTATCTGCCATGAAGTGATGGGACTGGATGCCATGATCTTAGTTTTTTGAATGTTGAGTTTTAAGCCAACTCTCCTCTTTCACTTTCATCAAGAAGCTCTTTAGTTCTTCTTCACTTTCTGCCATAAGGGTGGTGTCATCTGCATACCTGAGGTTATTGACAGTTCTCCCGGCAATCTTGATTCCAACTTGTGCTTCATCCAGTCCAGCATTTCTCATGATGTACTCTGCATAAAAATTAAATGAGCAGGGTGACAATATACAGCCTTGACATACTCCTTTCCTGATTTGGAACCAGTCTGTTGTTCCATGTATGGTTCTAACTGTTGCTTCTTGACTGCACAGAGGTTTTTCAGAAGGCAGGTCAGGTGTTGGCAATTTGATCTCTGGTTCCTCCGTCTTTTCTAAATCCAGCTTGAACATCTGGAAGTTCACAGTTCACGTACTGTTGAAGCCTGGCTTGGAGGATTTTGAGCATTACTTTACTAGCATGTGAGATGAGTGCAATTGTGCGGTAGTTTGAGCATTCTTTGGCATTGCCTTTCTTTTAGATTGGAATGAAAACTGATCTTTTCCAGTCCTGTGGCCACTGCTAAGTTTTCCAAACTGTCTGGTATATTGAGTGCAGCAGTTTCACAGCATCATCTTTTAGGATTTGAAATAAGACAACTGGAATTCAATCACCTCCACTAGCTTTGTTCGTAGTGATGCTTCCTAAGGCCCACTTGACTTCACATTCCAAGATGTCTGGCTCTAGGTAGTGATCACACCATCATGATTATCTGGGTTGTGAAGATCTTTTTTGTATAGTTCTTCTGTGTATTATGGGCTTCCCTTGTAGCTCACTCGGTAAAGAATCTGCCTGCAGTGCAGGAGACCCAGGTTTGATCCCTGGGTTGGGAAGATCCCCTAGAGAAAGAAATGGCAACCCACTCTAGTATCCTTGCCTGGAAAACCTCATGGACAGCGGAGCCTGGTGGGCTTCAGTCCATGGGGTCACAAAGAGTCAGGCACGACTGAACGACTAACACTTACTTACTTACTCTGTGTATTATTGCCACCTCTTCTTAATATCTTCTGCTTCTGTCAGGTCCATACCATTTCTGTCCTTTATCGAGCCCATTTTTGCATGAAATGTTCCCTTGGTGTCTCTAATTTTTTTGAGATCTCTAGTCTTTCCCATTCTATTGTTTTCCTCTTTTTCTTTGCATTGTTCACTTAAGAAAGCTTTCTTATCTCTCTTTGCTATTCTTTGGAACTCTGCATTCAGATGGGTATATCTTTCCTTTTCTCTTTGCTTTTCACTTCTCTTCTTTTCTCAGCTATTTGTAAGGCCTCCTCAGACAACCATTTTGCCTTTTTGCATTTCTTTTTCTTGGGGATGGTCTTTATCCCTGCCTCCTGTACAATGTCACGAACCTCCATCCATAGTTCTTCAGGCACTCTGGCTGTCAGATCAAATCCCTTGAATCTGTTTGTCACTTCCACTGTATAATCGTAAGGGATTTGATTTTGGTCATACCTGAATGGTCTATTGGTTTTCCCTACTTTCTTCAATGTAAGTCTGAATATGGCAATAAGGAGTTCATGATCTGAGCCACAGTAAGCTCCTAGTCTTGTTTTTGCTGACTGTATAGAACTTCTCCATCTTTGGCTGCAAAGAATATAATCAATCTGATTTCGGTGTCGACCATCTGGGATGTCCATGTGTAGAATCTTCTCTTGTGTTGTTGGAAGAGGGTGTGTGCTATGACCAGTGTGTTCTCTTGGCAAAATTGTGAGTGTTTTCCCTGCTTCGTTTTATACTCCAAGGCCAAACTTGTCTGTTACTCCAGGTATCTCTTGACTTCCTACTTTTGCATTCCAGTCCTCTATGATGAAAAGGGCACCTTTTTTTTGGTGTTACTTCTGGAAGGTCTTGTAGGTCTTCATAAAACTGTTCAACTTCAGCTTCTTAAGCATTATTCGTTGGGGCATAGACTTGGATTACTGTGATATTGAATGGTTTGCCTTGGAAATGAACAGAGATCATCCTGTCATTTTTGAGATTGCATCCAAGTACTGCATTTCAGACTCTTTTGTTGACTATGAATGCTACTCCATTTCTTCTAATGGTTTCTTGCCCACAGTAGTAGATATAATGGTCATCTGAGTTAAATTCACCCTTCCAGTCCATTTTAGTTCACTGATTCCTAAAATGTCGATGTTCACTCTTGCCATCTCCTGTTTGACCACTTCCAATTTACCTTGATTCATGGGCCTAACATTCCAGATTCCTATGCAATATTGCTCTTTATAGCATCAGATTTTACTTCCATCACCAGTCACATCCACAACTGGGTGTTGTTTTTGCTTTGGCTCCATCTCTTCATTCTTTCTGGAGTTATTTCTCCACTCTTCTCCAGAAGCATACTGGGCACCTACCGACCTGGGGAGTTCATATTTCAGTGTCTTAAACTTTGTCTTTTCATACTGTTTATGGGGTTCTCAAGACAAGAATACTGAAGTGGTTTGCCATTCCCTTCTCCAGTGGACCATGGTTTGTCTGAACTCTCCACCATGAGCTGTCCATCGTGGGTGGCCCAACACGGCATGGCTCACAGTTTCATTGAGTTAGACAAGGCTGTGGTCCATGTGATCAATTTGATTAGTTTTCTGTGATTGTGGGTTTCATTCTGTCTGCCCTCTGATGGATAAGATAAGAGGCTTATGGAAGTTTACTGATGGGAGATTGACTGAGGGGGAAACTGGGTCTTCTTCTGATGGGCGGAGCCATGCTCAGTAAATCTTCAATCCAATTTTCTGTTGATGGGCGGGGCTGTGTTTCCTCTCTGTTGTTTGACCTGAGGCCAATCTATGGTGGAGATAATGAAGATAATGGAGACCTCCTTCAAAAGGTCCAGTGCAGGCACTGCCACACTCAGTGCCCCCGACTCTGCAGCAGGCCACCCATGCCTCCACCAGAGACTCCTGAACACTCCCAGGCAAGTCTGGGTCAGTCTCTTTTGGGGGTCACTGCTCCTTTCTCCCGGGTCCTGGTGCACACAAGCTTTTGTTTGTGCCCTCCAAGAGTCTGTTTCCCCAGTCCTATGTACGTTTTGGCAGCTCTATGGTGGGGTTAATGGCAAACTCCTCCAAGAGGGCTTATACCATACCCAGGTCTTCTGCACCTAGAGCCCCTGCAGCAGGCCACTGCTGACCCATACCTCCGCAGGCGACACTCACTCAAAGATGGGTCTGGCTCAGTCTCTGTGGGGCCTCCTGTTGTGGCACAAGGTTTTTTTCTGAGCCCTTGGAGTGCCTCTGGCAGGTAATTTTCTTGAAGAGATCTCTAATCTTTCCCATTCTATTGTTTTCTTCTATGTCTTTGCATTGTTCACTTAGGAAGTTTTTCTCATCTCTCCTTGCTATTCTTTGGAACTCTGTATTCAAATGGCTATATCTTTCCTTTTCTCCTTTGTCTTTTGCTTCTCTTCTTTTCTCAGCTATTTGTAAGGCCACCTCAGATAACCATTTTGCCTTTTTACATTTCTTCTTCTTGGGGATGGTTTTGATCACTGCCTCCTGTACAGTGTTACAAACCTCTGTCCATAGTTCTTCAGGCGCTCTATTAGATGGAATCCCTTGAATCTATTTGTCACTCCTACCGTATAATCATAAGGGATTTGATTTAGGTCATACCTGAATGGTCTAGTGGTTTTTCCCTAGTTTTTTCAATTTACGTCTCAATTTTGCAATAGGGAGTTCATGATCTGAACCACAGTCAGCTCCCAGTCTTCTTTTTACTGACTGTATACAGCTTCTCCATCTTTGGCTGCAAAGAATATAATCAATCTGATTTCAGTATAGACCATCTGGTGACATCCATGTGTAGAGTCTTCTTTTGAAGATAGGTTTTAGGAATATTTATGAGATAAAGAGGCAGGGAGGTCTGATCGATGGTGAAAAGTGATTGGAAGTAAGGCAAGTGAGGTAATTAGAGTGTTGTGTTCAAGCTTTATGGCTCTTCATAGGAGACATGTTCATAAAATGGCAGTGTTAGCATGTTCTGAGGGTGGAGTTTTTTACCCTGTGATGTTAAAACGTCATCCATCTGACACTCATGCAGGCCCAGTTGGATAGTCGGTAGTCTCAAGCGGTCTGAACTGGCCAAGAACCGGCTCCATGGTACTGAAAAACAACTTAAGCAACCGTTACTACAGTGATCCATATGTTAGAGGTATTGCATATAAGGAAGCTAGTGGAAGTTTAGTTTAAAAGCAACTGAAAGTAAGCATGGCAGGTTAGGCTTGGCGGATCTTCTCAGGTTAGCCCTTGGTTTCATTACTAACGGAGAAGCACATCCGTGCCAACGGGAACCAGGTTTTCTGGGTTTTTTCCCCCTCCCCCAGGGGTCTCACAACTTTTATTCCTCAAAAATCATTAACCGTCTGCATCAGCAAAAGGCATTCTTCCAATTTTCCTATCAGATGAAGGCAAGGGTAAATGTTGATACTGAGCTTCTCTGGCAGGGCGCATTCCTTCGGAGTAGGCTAAAGCTCAATCATGCAGAAAAGGAAAGAGGTAGAATTGTGGGTCCTAGTCCTACGATGGAGCTGAAAAACACGGAGTCAGCGTGGTCCAGCTACACAATATCTCTTCTGAACTTTATGTAAAATGTGCCACTGTGATATATATATGTGTGTGTGTATATATATATTCTTCGATTCAAAAATGTATATAACTGTGTCTTCCAATGAAAACAAGTGGAACAATCCATAGAGTTTTCCGAAACACTGTCTTTCGGTTTATAATCCTCAGGTTGGCGCAAATAAAATTTCCTATTTCTCCTTTAGACCGACTACTGATTCATTTTTCCTTGACAGGAGGAACGGTAGAGCACATGCGCAAACAAGGTTACAAAGTGGGCGAAGAGGGCTTACAGACCCAACCTTTTCCGCCCCTCCCTCCCAGTTACCTCTTGTGGGGACCACCAATAAGAGACCAAATCCAATACCAATCCTCCTTCTCCCCTCATGTTGAGCTAGGAAAGCACATGTGACTACAAGCTGGGCGGAGGAGCACAAGCGAGGTGCGCAAGCGCTGCAGCTTTCTAAAGAGGCGCGAGCCTCTTTGGACGTCAGTGCGCAAGCGCAGCAGGCCCCGTCCAAAGGGGCGAGCTCCTCCGCCGGACTCAACACGCAGGCGTGGAACTTTCTTGCTCACGACCCACGCTCCGGGGTATTAGCGCGCAGGCGTCCCTCCAGGGGGCGGAGCCCGAGAGAGGGACAGCGGATTTCCGGTTCCTGGAGCAACGAACGGCCGCGGCGGCGACAGCTACAGCTTCAGAGGAAGCGGCTGCGGAGGAGGAAAGCGAGGAGCCGGAGAAGGCGGGAGCCACGGGCGGGATTCTCGCCATGGGTCCGCGGACCTAGAACGGTGGAAGGTACCGGCCGGGAGCCGAGCTGGTGAGACGGTCAAGGGGGCTAGAAATGGAGACCGCTCAGGCGGAGAATGGGGAAGGATTGAGGCTCAGACCGCTGACGGAGAGCAATGAAGGGCCCTCGGGCCGATGAGTGGGAGGAATGGCGGCCTCGGAATATTGAAGGGAGTCTTGGGAAGATTTAGGCGGAGGACAGGGAGAATTGGGGCTCCGAAGGCTGACAGGTGGAAGTGTCGGGCTCTTGGACAAGGACGGAGAGGCATGGGGAGGGTCCGAACGCCGAGGGGAGATATCGGGGCCTCTCGGGTTAAGGAGAGAAATGGGGGTCCAGGATGCTAAAAGGAAGAAATGAGCGGCCCTCGGGCTGATGAAGGGGAGAAATGAGTTGGAATGCTGAAAGGGAGGGACGGGGGTCTCGTATAGAGGACGATGAGAAATAGGGGATGAGAACGCCAACAGTTAGGGATGGCTTGGTCTTGGACCAAGAGGGGAGGAATGGGGTGTGGGGTTCAGATGCTGAAGGGAGAAATCAGGGTGTCTCAAGCTGATGGGAGGAACAGAGAGTGAGGACGCCAAAGGAAACTTGTTAACTGCAGAAGAGGGAAATCGGGAGGGTTCGGAGACTTGGGAAGCAATTGTGACTCAAAACACTGACAGAGCGAAAGTGAGATGGGGAGGCATTCGGAGTAGGGTACAGAGGGAATGAGGGGCTGTTCAGGTCAAGGATGCAGAGGAGCTGGGGTTCTTTAGCAGAGGACACGGGAAATGGAGGCGGTAATACTGAGGTAGAAGGATAAGAGGACAGCAGACAGGAAAAGAATGGGAGGATTAAAAGACTAACAGAAATTAGTGACTCTTGGGTCAAGGAAGGGAATGAATGGGAGGTTAGGGTACTGAGGTAGCCGCGCCCTATGGGGGCCTCTCGCGCTAGGGATGGGAGGAATGCGGTCTCTCAGGCTGAGGCTAGGGAGGAACTGGGGATTAGGACGGTGAGAGTGAGGAATGCGTTAAGGATGGGGACTTGGGTTGAGGATGGGGCTGCCAGCTCGAGAAGCGGGGTTGGGGGGTGGGGGCGGTGGTTGATGACAAGCTCCTGGTCCCAGGACAGGGAAGAACGAAGTGGGAATGGGGCTTTACCCTTCCTTATGTTAGCCAGTTGCTTGTGTCAGGTCCTAGGTCTTAAACAAGCATGAATAGAAACACAGGTTTGTGTGGCTTGGGGCACAACATGTCCCTTTTTAAAGCCTCCGTTTTTCCTACTGCCCCTTCCGTGTTGCAGGCCACTGCTTCTTCCCGTGGTCCCCATGGCTGAGGACTGGCTGGACTGCCCAGCCCTGGGCCCCGGCTGGAAGCGCCGTGAGGTTTTTCGCAAGTCAGGTGCCACCTGCGGACGCTCAGACACCTACTACCAGAGGTACTGGGTGGGTTGTGGACAAAGGGGTTAGGGCTGAACCTGGTTAGGCAGGGTAAAATTGGGGGTGTGTGGTTACATTTATGGGTAGTTAAATTATGCATATACAGTTGATCCTTATTATCTGCAGGTTCCATATTTGAAGATTTGGTTACTCACTAAGATTTGTTGTTTGTACCCCTGAAGTCATACTCACTGTGTTTTCATGATCATTCGTGGATATGCACAGAGTGGCAAAACATAGGTCGCCTGATGCATGTGTTCCCAGCCAAGATTGAATGAAGATTTCTTATATTAACTCTTATGCTGTAAACAAGTATCCTTTTTGAGGGCTACTTAAAGTAGTGTTCTGTTTTTTGCACTTTTTAATGGTGATTTTGCTCTGTAGAGTTGCCCCTGAGTGTAGTGTTGAAGTGCTGTCCAGTGATCTAAGTGCAGGAAGTCTGTTTTGTGCCATATGGAGAAAATGCATGTTAAATAAGCTTTGTTCAGGCATGAGTTGCAGTGCTGTTGGCTGTGAGTTCAATGTTAATGAATCAAAAAGGCAGTATATCTAGAAAAAGAAGAGGAAATTAGCCAATTAGTATGTAAGGCTGCTCCAGGAAGTGCTAGAGTAACGTCTATAGTACATGATAAAGCTAAGGATGTTGGAAAAGTGGCTAAATTTGTGGATCCATGAGATGGTGACCAAAGTTTGGTGGACAGTGTTGTGAAGCCAAAAGCAAAGGACATCAGCTGTCATGTTACCCAGAGTTACGGAAATGTTAAGCCTGTTTCAGCTGGTGCTGGCTAGCTCACACGTTTCTAAAGGTGATACTTCGTGAAAAGTGTTAAATTTGCAAGTGAGGCAGGTTCTGCAGATAAAAGAGTCCGTGGAAGAATTTTAAAAAACACCTGATAGGTGCTATACAGGAAAAGGGTTATGAGGAAGAGTAGGTTTTCAATGCTGATGAGGCTGGCTTGGTTTACAAGGACATTGACAAAGGAACCTGTATAACACAGATGGCTTCCCAAACTCCTAGTTTTAAATCATTTGAAGGCCATGTAGTTAATTATTTGTAAGAGGACTATATTAAACAAGATGTCTTTAAACAGAAACACGCATAAAACAAGGTTATATACTGATTGGTTGACAAAAATGTGACCAGAGGCTTACAGGAACCTAACCTGTAGTTCCCCTAGGAGCAGTGATTCTGTACTCACTAATTCATTGTTCAAAGTGACTTTATAGAACAGAATTACTGTGAATAATGAGAGTTGACTATAAATACATGAAAATATATGTTTATAAACAAGTTACGTTTAAGGATTTGAGGTCTTTTAGAATATGTTAGTCATGTAGTTATTAAATTTCCCAAACTTTTTTGTGTGTAAGCTGCTGTTTGCTTAGAGGAATATAGTAAAATTGTAACTAGAATTATTTATTTATATGCTTATAAATAAACAATATGTTTATGTCTATATTGTACATTTATTCACGTATTTACAGTTTTTATAAAACTCAAAATAAGTGCAGTGATTAAGAATAGAAGAGGCCAAAGGTTTTACCCAAATTAGGGCAAGATAACGAGTGAGTGTGTTTCAGTTTTGGGGATGCCAGTAGGAGATATGGGACCCTTAGGTCAGAGGTGAAAGGCAGTTTATTACTCACTGTGTCACCGGTATCCAGTATGTCATCATTCTTGTGCCAGTTCCCCAAATGCCAATTCCCACAGGGTGTCATGAAGAGGGCTACTTAATTAGCATCTGCACATGCACTGTTGTAGAAAAGGAACTCCGAGCTTAAGGAATCCAGTCTTTAATAATGTTAGGACAGTAAGGATGCCTTCCCTTGCTCTGAAAGACCACCCTATCTCTTACCTTCCAAAGCTGATGCTGTACACACATCCTTGAAAAGATAGCTCATTGCAAAGGGTAGTCAGTGCCTCTCTTGCAAGACATGCAAAAATGTGAATGACCTGTGGAGTATTGTCACCCAACATCAGTGACTTATGCTTTGTTTTGTATGTAGTTGCATTTATTTGTTTACACGTGTATTTGTATGTATATTGTTTGTACACATACACTTAACCCTTGAACCATGTAGGGATTAGGGGAGCCAATCCCCTGTGCAGTCAAAAATACACATATAACTTTTGACTCCTTAAAAGCTTAACTACTAATAGCCTACTGTTGACTGGAAGCCTTATCAAAAACAAATCACTGGCTAACACATACTTTGTATGGTGTATGTATTATATACTGTATTCTTGCAGGAAAATAAGCTAGAGAAGAGATTAAAGAAAATCATGTGGGAGTTCCTTGGTTGCCTAGTGGTTAGGATTCCAGGCTTTCACTGCCGTGGCTCAGATTTAGTCCTTGTTTGGGGAACTGAGATCCCATAAACTGAGTGGTGCAGCCCAAAAAGGAGACAATCTTAAGGAAGAAAAAGTTCATTCACAGCACTGTACTGTATTTAGCAATACATTAAATATCATCTGTTTACAGGATAAGTTGCCTGACTGTCAAGTGCCTACATTAATGTAATCTTATATGATACAAGGCATTGTAGATCTTATACATATTACTGATACTAGATATCAAAAATGAAAACATAATATGAAAAATTTATGTTTATTTACAGGTATAACAATTCATGCATTGATAACTGAGAAGGAGCAATATGGTTGCTTTCTGGTAGCCTAGCCTGTACACTAATGAATAAATTGTTATAAAGTTTTTATGGCGTACAGTATTATAATCATATTCATGATACAGTGTTGTTACATTGTTGCATTTTTTGGTTTTTTCAATCCACTTACCTGTGATGATAGGCAGTTTCTTTAATTAACCAGGGAGCAAGGCATACTATATGGTAATGTAATTCTTTGAAAGCATAGTCATAAAATAGTAAGAAAGCTAACACATTATAAATTTTATATTAAATACCACTCACCTATAAATGCCTGAGTAAAGATAGGCTATCCATTTCAAGTCTTGCGTAGATGAATACTTGGGCAATGATGATGATGGTAACACAGAAATGTCCTATACAGTTCTTTTGTTTTGGTTGCACGGGCTCTTCATTGCTGCTTGGGGGCTTTTTCTAGTTGTGGCAGGTGAGGGCCACTCTTTGTTGCTGGCATGGACTTCTCACTGTGGTGGCTTTTCATGTTGCAGAGCACAGGCTGTAGGTGCTTGGGCTTCAGTAGTTGCAATGCGTGGGCTTAGTTGCCCCACAGCATGTGGAATTTTTCTGGACAAGGAATCAAAACCCATGTCCCCTGCATTGGCAGGCAGATTCTTAACCGCTGGACCACCAAGGAAATTCTCATACAGTTCTTGCCTTACAATTAGATTTTCACACAAAGACACTCACCCACAAATGTGATAGATAAGTATTAACTGTACAGCCTGGTTATGATTTACTATTTTTTAAGTGGAAGTGGATCATCACAAAGGTTTTCATTTATGTTATCTTCATGTGGAGTAGGCTGAGGAGGAAGAGAAAGGGGATTTTGTCTTGCTGAGGAGGGGTGGCAGAGGCAAAAGGAGGAGGTGGGAGGGGAGGCAGAAGAGGCAGAAACACTTGGTGTAACTTTATAGAAATGCACTGTAATTTCTCTCTGACTTTTTTGCTTTTTCAATTCTCTAAAAATGTTTCTACATTGTCTCAGTCTTTCTTTCTCTGTTTGCTTTAATTTCAGTGCCCATATCGTATAAAATAAGTCAAAGTAGTCTTGAATATCAGAACCCTTCTGCTAGATTGTCTAATGTCAGTTTTTTTCTGGCACTCCCCCTTCATCTTCCTCATTATCTGGTGCTGGTTCAGCAGCAGTCATCTCCATCAAGTTGTCTTGTGTTAATTCCTCTGGTGTGGTGTCTATTACCTCTTGAGTCCAAGATCGATGTCTTGAAACTCTTCATCCCCTCCCTGACTTTTGCCATATCCACAATCTCTTTCATGATTTCCTTGATTGACTTGGCTGTAAATTCTGGGAAGTCATGCACAACATCTGGACACAGTTTTCTCTAGCAGGAAGTTATTGTTTTGCACTTGGCTGACTTTCACGCTCTTTTCTATAACGATGATGGCATCTTCAATGGCGTAATCTTCCCAGACTTTTAGGATATTCTGTCTATGAAGATTCTCTTCGATAGTGTTGTCAGTTCTTTTCATAGAGTTCTGCATATAAGGAGCCATAAAGGTCCTTTATGACCCTCTGATCTAGAGGCTGAATTAGAGACATTGTGTTTGGGGGCAAACAAACCACTTCGACAACTTTGCTGTTGAATTCATGAGGTTCTGGGTGGGCAGGACATTGCCCAATATCAAAAGAACTTTAAAAGCTGTCCCTTAACTGATGAGGTACTTCCTGACTTCCTGACAGAGCATAGATGGAACCATTAAAAAAAGCGGTTCTCACTGTCAAGACCTCCTTGTACAACCAAAAGACTGGCAGCTAGTGTTTATCTTTTCCCTTCAAGACTTGAGGGTAAGCAACTTTATAGATAAGGGTAGTCCTGACCATAAACCTGACTGCATTTGCACCAAACAGTAGAGTTTATCCCTTCCTGCCTTAAATCCTGGTGCTCACTTCTCTTTCTTACTAATAAATGTCCTTTGGACCATTTTTTTTTTTTTTTTTTTTTTTTTGCAGAATAGGGTGCTTTCATCTCCATTAAAAGTTCGTTCAGGCAGATAGCCTTTCTCCTCAGTGATGTTCTTAGTGGCGTCTGGGAGCTTGTCTGCTGCCTCCTGGTTGGCAGAAGCCGCTTTTTCTGTTATCTTGACATTTGTAAAGCCAGACCATTCTTTGCTGGCATTGAATTCCCCAGCTTTAGAGCCTTCACCTTCCTTTTGCTTTAAGTTGTCATAAAATGACTTGACTTTTTCTCAAATCTTGTTATAATTTATAGGTATGACTTTCTTATAGCAATCATGCATCCACATAAAGGCTGCATTTTCAGTATGAGATAAAAACGTATTTTGCAAAAAGTACAAGGTTTTCGAGCTGCTGGCATAGTTGCAGCGACAGTTCCTGAATTTCCTTTGTTTTTCTTCCTTTCTTTTATTTATTTATTTTTTTAATAATAGTCCTTACAGTGGATGGCTTCCCTGGTGGCTCAGATGGTAAAGAATCGGCCTGCAATGCAGGAGACCCAGGTTCCATCCCTGGGTCAGGAACATCCCCTGGAGAAGGAAATGGCAACCCACTCCAGTATTCTTGCCTGAAGAAGTCCATGGACAGAAGAGTCTTGTGGGCTATAGTCCATGGGGTCGCAAAGAGTTGGACACGACTGAGCGACTAACACTTTCACTTTATACTGGATTCATTAATCTTGAATTGGCAGACAACCACAGCTGCAGACCTCAATCTATGGTACATGGCAAGCTATTCAGCTTTTTCCTGTAATGTTACGACTTTTCTCTGCTTCTTGGGAGCACTTTCAGTATCACAAGTGACACTTTGTTACAGGTCCCAAGGTGTATTCAAAGCTTACAGTATTACACTAAATACGATGAAAATGACATGAGAAAAACCACTGCAAGGGGTCACTTTCTACTATGCTGCTCAATTTTATGGAGAAACAAACTGCTCACTCAGATGGTTAGCCTTCCATGGCATTTCAAGTAAATACTTGCAACACCTGAGTTCACGGCAGCAGCAGCAGGAGGTGGCTGTGAGATGATTACAGTAGTATGATATATGCTGCAGTTAATTTTGTGCAGTTATGATGTAACACTGCATCTTTACGTTTGCTTATGTTTCTCTTGACTGCAAATGGTGCCACATATGATCTTAAGTATTTGTGTACATATTTTGGTAAATTTTAACTTTTTATAATAGACTTCATATATATATCTTATGGTGGTAAATGATAAAATAGACTAGTATCTACATATATTTTATGCATTCATGACACACCTTTTTCTTCATTTTTTCAGTATATCTAGGCTACATGATTCATTGAATTGTTTTAAATAGTCACAAATTTCCAAACAATTTTTCAATATATTTATTGGAAAAGAATTCATGTATAAGTGGACCTGTGCAGTTTATACATGTGTTCAAGAGCCAGCTATATTTAAAACATGTTTTTTTCCTGTATAAATTTTATTTGTGTACCTAGTATATAATGCTAATACATGTATGTTATTTAATTTATTTGTGTTGCTATCTGTATTTCCTTTCACTTACATGGAATACCACTAGTAGCACACATTATGAATCTGTGCATATCCATTTCCATTTATATTATTTATTAATGTTTATCTACACACTGGTATTCATACACCTTTTGTATTCCTGCCGTTTGGAGTTATTTGGGGTAGTTTCTTGGTTGGGGTTCATAGGCTGATCCCAGGATGCTTCCTGTATCCACCAGCTCTACAGGCCTGTTCACCAGCCCTGTGGGAGTGTTGTGTGGGTGGAGTGGCAGTGGCTCCAGCTAGGTACCAACCTGTCCTGGCCCATCCCCAGCCCCACAGGAGACAGGATCCGAAGCAAAGTTGAGCTGACCCGATACCTGGGCCCTGCATGTGATCTCACCCTCTTCGACTTCAAACAAGGTGTCCTGTGCTATCCATCCCCCAAGGTACTGTACGTTGTGGGGTATTCGGGCACGGTGACCGAGCCTCCTGACACACACCCACTGGTCTCCGTCCTTCCTGCCCTTGCTCTTACCTCCAGGCCCACTCCTTGGCCATCACCAGCAAGAAGCGGAAGAAGCCTTCGAAGCCAGCCAAGGCTCGGAAGTGTCAGGTTGGACCTCAGAAGAGTGAAGTCAGGAAGGAGGCACCAAGGGATGGCACCAAGGCTGACACTGACACAGTCCCAGCTTCACTTCCTGCACCTGGGTGAGTGTTGGGTTAGAGTCAAGTCCGTGAGGGTTGTGGTTGGGGGTACACTCAGGGCTCCACACCTACGTTTCCCCTCCTAGGTGCTGTGAGAACTGTGGAATCAGCTTTTCGGGAGATGGTACTCGAAGGCAGCGGCTCAAGACTTTGTGCAAGGACTGCCGAGGCAAGTGGCCCCGGGGGCACTGGGAGAGAGAGCTGGAGCAGCCTCGGGGTCAGGCCGGCACACAGATACCTGGCTGGAGGCTGAATGGCAGATGACAGAGCAGAGGGAGTCATGAGATCAGATACCTGATGCTCCTTTAACATTTCTCTCCCTCCCTGCAGCACAGAGGATCGCTTTCAATCGGGAGCAGAGGATGTTCAAGGTAAGCACAGCCTACTTCCTCCTCACAAGTGTGCGGTGGGAGCAGGATGTGATGGGGGCTGGTCAGAGTCTGAAGGAACAGTGATGGAGCCGCTGGTATCAGGGTCATTTTGTAGGGAGCTAGCTGCAGGCAGTTGACAGTAATGGCAGTTAATCAGTAGACACTGTGATGAGAGGATCACGGGAGAGTAGATGTTGTTTATGGCCTCAGTGATGGTGGCTAATCACTAGTTATCAGACAGTGATGAGGCAGACGGGGGACCAGCAGACATGGTGATGGGGGCCAATGTGGGGTCAGCAGACACCTGAGGGGCAGTGCTCCTGGAGCCACTCCGCTTGGACCTGTGACCTTGCCCCACCCATTCCTGGCAGCGTGTGGGCTGCGGGGAGTGCACGGCCTGCCAGGTAAAGGAAGACTGTGGGGCCTGCTCCACCTGCCTCCTGCAGCTGCCCCATGATGTGGCCTCGGGGCTGTTCTGCAAGTGTGAGCGAAGACGGTGCCTCCGGATTGTGGAAAGGGTGAGTCAGGCAGGTGGGGTGGGCCCAAGGCTCACCCGTGGTCCTGGCCCTCAGCCCTGGCCCCACGCATCACACCTCCGGCCCCCACAGAGCCGAGGGTGTGGAGTGTGCCGGGGCTGTCAGACCCGAGAGGACTGTGGCCGCTGTCGAGTCTGCCTTCGCCCTCCCCGCCCCGGGCTCAGGCGCCAGTGGAAGTGTGTCCAGCGGCGTTGCCTACGGGTAAGTCAGAGTGGAGGGGCCGGTGGGAGGTGCAGGTGGGGGCTAGGGCAGAGCTTATTCTGCTGTTAAAGCTGCTGCTGCTTCCTTCTTTCCAACTGGCCTTGCCCACCTCATGTCTTCTTTTCTCCCCCACTGCACACTCACCTCTCTGGCTTCACCTACCTGCCCTGTCTGCAGCACCTTGCCCACCGCCTCCGTCGCCACCATCAGCGATGTCAACGACGCCCTCCCCTAGCTGTGGCTCCCCCTGCTGTGAGTGCCCCAGCCCACCCTCCGCCTGCCTGTCCCCCTCGCATACTTTCTGCACACCTGAGGGGAGGGCGGTGGGCCGTGTCTACCCGGTGCCACCAAGCCTAAACTTGCCTTCTGCCTTTCTCTCAGGGTAAACACGGCCGCCGCAGGGGAGGCTGCGACTCCAAGGTGGTGCCCCGGCGGCGTCCACCCCGAGCCCAGTCACCGCCTCCACCTCCCCCGCCTCCCCCACCGCAGCCTCCAGAGTCTCCAGAGCTGGTGAGGCCCTGGTGGGCAGGGGGACGGCACAACCGTAACCTCACCAACTACCTGCCCTGACCCCACCCCGTTTGCCTCTGCAGCACCCCAGAGCCCTGGCCCCCTCGCCACCTGCTGAATTCATCTATTACTGTGTAGACGAGGACGAGCTAGTGAGTGGCCTCACCCTACCTGAATAAGCCTAGACTCTCCCAGGGCGCTTGGTTAACCCAAAGAAGCAGATGCTGCAATGGGCCTGATAGGGGAATAGTAAAGCACAGTGACGGATACTAGTATGGGCTGAGCAGACAGTGGGGTAGGAACTAATATGGGATCCCCAGGTGCAGTGACAGGACCTGGTGTCAGATGAACCAACGCTTTGATGGGACTCGCAGAGGAAAAGCTGGCACAGTGCCCGAAGTCCGCATAGGATGAGCAGGCACAGCGATGGGAGCAAAGGGAGCATCTGCAAAATTCTGCTGGAGGCGGGGGTCAGCAGATAGAACGATGGATACTGTGTTGAAGCAGCCACCGTCCTCATATGGTATCAAGGGCCTTCAGTACAATGATACTGCCTGATGCTGGACTAGCAGACACGGAGGTGTGACTAGCGGGGAGCCAGGCTAAAGGACTAATGTTGAACCGGTTCCCTCCAGTGGGGCTGGTGGACGAGTAACAGGAGCAGCACTGTCACTATCCTAGTGACAGCCCCCGCACCCCCTGTTCCCAGCAGCCTTACACAAACCGTCGGCAGAACCGCAAGTGTGGGGCATGTGAAGCCTGCCTGCGGCGGATGGACTGTGGCCACTGCGATTTCTGCTGTGACAAGCCCAAATTCGGGGGCAGCAACCAGAAACGCCAGAAGTGTCGCTGGCGCCAGTGCCTGCAGTTTGCTATGGTGGGTATAGCAGGAAGGGTCTGGTGGGTGGGAGAAATAGTGCCAGTCTCCCCGCGTGCCCCCTGCCACCCAATGCCTGGGAGGGGCGGGCAGGCCTGGTGGGTCCTGCAGCTTCAGAGTGGTGGGCGGGGCAGTGGGTTTGCCACCAGTTAGCAGACGTTGTGCTGGGATAAATGAGGAAACAGGGAGGTACTGTCACTGCCAATAGGAGACTCACAGCCTTTGTGATGAGGGGCTCATACATAAGGAGATTCCGTGCTGGGACTAATGGGGTTGGGTGCATTGATCAGGGCAGGGTAGTATTATACCTGGTGGCCATAACATGCCACCTCTCGTCACAGAAGCGCCTGCTGCCAAGTGTCTGGGCAGGGTCCGAAGATGGGGCATCACCGCCCCCAACTCACCCTCGTCGAAAGAGGCCTGGCTCTACTCGAAGGCCCCATCTGGGTCAGACCCTGAAGCCTCCCTTGGCCACACCCGCAGCTCAACCAGACCGAGCCCAGACTCCAGTGAAGGAGGAAGCGGGCAGCGGCTTTGTGCTGCCCCCACCTGGCACTGACCTTGTGTTCTTACGGGAGGGTGCAAGCAGTCCTGTGCAGGTGCCTGGCCCAGCCCCAGCTTCCACAGAAACTCGGTTGCAGGTGAGGGTCCCGCCTTATCCTGCCCTTCCCAACCCCACCCAGCCTCGTGCAGGGAAGCTGGGACCAAGTCTGCTGCCATCCTCCTTCACACAGGAGGCCCAGTGCCCTGGCCTGAGTTGGGTTGTGGCCTTACCCCAGGTGAAGCAAGAGAAGGCGGATGCCCAGGAAGACTGGACACCGGGCACAGCCATCCTGACTTCTCCTGTATTGCTGCCTGGCTGCCCCAGCAAGGTGGGGGTCAGTGATGGGTGGTCTGTGAGCAGAGTGATGGGGAGCCATGATGGTGGTTCTTTGAACAAAGTAATAGGTGTGCTGATTACAGCCTCTCACAGAATTATCCCACCTGTCTGACAGATGCCCCACCCTCCCCAGGCAACTAGTTTTGCCTACTTTGCTGCCCAGTTAACAGAAAAATGGAAATCTGTGAGGAATGGGAAAGGTCTATAGACAGAGAGATGGTTTTTCTATGCTCAGGTGTTACAGAGTGGGAGTGTCAGCACAGGGACAGGTTTGCTGGTAGGGACACTTTCCTCAGGCCAGCTCTGCCCTTCTGACAACTGCCCATTTCCCGCCTCTCCCAGGCAGTAGACCCAGGCCTGCCATCGGTGAAGCAAGAGCCACCTGACCCTGAGGAGGACAAGGAGGACAACAAGGATGACTCCACCTCTGACTTGGCCCCAGAGGAGGAGGCAGGAGGGGCTGGCACGCCCGTGGTCAGTGCTGGGGGACACCCCACCCTGTCCTGACCCTGCTTTAGGCCCACCAGTCATGTTGACCCTGATGTTAATTCTTCCCCAGATCACGGAGATTTTCAGCCTGGGTGGAACCCGCCTCCGGGACACAGCAGTCTGGTTGCCAAGGTGTGCCCCGCACTGTGAGGGGTCGGGATGGGGCAGGGGGTTCTGGCCAGATGTGGGCCCTGAGTTGTGAGAGCAGTCAGCGTTTTGGCATGGGGTAGTGGGAGGTGAAGGCCCCATACGACTGCTCTGGTCATGGTCAGTGATGGAGTGTGTGCAGGACCTTAGAGATTTCTCCTGAGGTCTGGGTCAGGACTCTCCTTGAGGAGGGAGGGTTATAGGAGGTGATGGCAGGAGAGGAGTTGATGCCCTGTGATGAGATCGGAAAGAAAAGGGAAGATAAGGAAAGCTTTTCCCCCGTATCCTTAAGAAAATGCGCAGGGGTCAGGTTTACAAATTCTTACTCAGAGAATCATCATTGGGGTCTCGAAGGCCTGCGGAGTGTCCAAGAGATGAATGGGCAGGCTGGGCAGTGAGGGGCGATCAGGAGGTCTGGTCCTGAGACGGCTTTGTGGTTGGGGCCCACACATAACTGGAATATCCTCAGTGGAAGCCATCAGGCTGTGTTTCTTGAGCCTTTCTGGAGCCTTTTGAGGTCATTAACTGTTTCAGCTGCTGCACAGAACTGTCCCTACAGGCATGGCAGTGGAAGGAAGGATAGGGAGGCGGGAGGATTGTAGGACTGGGCTGGTGGGAGGAGGTCAGGGGAACGCTGCCTCCTGCAGGACTGCTGAAAGCCCTTACCAGAGCCCCAGACAGGCAACGTAAACTGTTGACCTGAACCCCTGGATTCCTTTGTTCCTGCTGAGTAGTGTCTGCAGGCCAGAAACTGCTCCACTTGGACTTGGGCGAGTACTGGGGTACTGATTGAGACCCTGCTGGGCACACAGTGGTGAATCAATGACCCTGGGAGGCTTATCTTTCAGAAGACACAGGATTCCTGCCTTCAGGGAGCTTATAATCCAAGTGGTGAAGCCGTTTCCCCTAGGCATGAAATCATTACGTATTAACAGAAAAGTAATGATGTGCCATGTTGTCTGCAATGGAAGATTGTAGAAGAGAGAGAAGGGTTAATTAAGGGGAAATGGAAGAGTAGGAAATGGTTTTGTGATGCTTCGTTTTGCACATAGGGAACCTCATTCAACATATAGACCTGCTCCCTCTTCTCTAGGTCCAAGGACCTTAAAAAACCTGGAGGTAGAAAGCAGTAGACTGGAGGATTCTGCAGACTGTAGGACTCAAGGTGATATTTACAGACCGACTTTATCAGAGACAACACTGATCTGCTCAGAGGCTGGACCATAGATGGATTGCCAGGGCTTGTGTGAGAGTCAGTAGGAACTGGGAAAACCTACCACCAAACCAGAGGAGCAGGCCTGTTCAGTACTCTGAGCTTATAGAGGAAATAAGCAAAAAAGGAAGACAAATGGGAGTAGAAAGTTGGTGCATCTCCTCCAACCAGTGCAAACCCCAGGAGCCTGAGTGTCATAAGAAGTGTGGATATTAAAGATGGGGGAGCTGGGATGGGAGAGCTGATGTGATTAAAGCCACCTTCGGCCTAAACAAGCCATCATCATAAATAATTCTAAATGGATTTGGATGAGACCTGGTAGTGTCTAAACATTTCCTCAGGGAGACAGCAGTTTGGAATGTATTGGGAATGTAATGTGAATAAATGAGGAAAGGAACTGCTATTCGTTGAGTTCCTCCCATGGACCTGATTTAATCCTCAAAAACATCTTTTTAGAACGGCATTGATTGTGCCCATTTTTGCAGACGGGAAAATGAGATTCAGAGAAACTAAATAACTTGTCCAATGTCGAACAGCTAGTATCAGTAGAGCCTAGGATCAAGATCAAGCCCAGGTTGTAAAATCCTTGTTTTTAAGTTAAGCCACTAAACTGTTAACTGTAACCTATATCCAGTAGTGTGTAATAGTGTCATATTAACAAGTTTCCAGTGACCTTACAAAGGTGGGTTCTTCTAAGCATAATAACAAACCCCTTCCAAACTGCTGCCCCTAGGGTGGCATAGGAAACACCAAGACAGTGTGGATCATGCCACCTTATCCAAGCACGCATGCCTCCTGAGACTGGGTTATTCCCAGGCCTTGGGTGCCACATAGGATTCCTCAAACCCAAAAGGGCATCTTTCCCCACTGGCTGATACTTACCATCACTCCCTACCCTCAGCCAAAGCAGTTTTCAGAATGAAAGCTCCTGGCCTGGCTCATGTTTCCTCACAACTTGCCTCCCATGTTCCTTGATGACCTTTGTTCTTGGTTTCTACTCTCAGCCCCTGTCTTCTAGGAGTCCGAGCTCCTGCTTCAAGTCCCGCCTAAGGGCCAGTCTTGGCTCAGCCCTGCCTCACTTTCCAATTCTTCATAAAGTGCCAAAAAGATTACATGTGTAATTCATTACTTAGCTTTACCGGGCTGGGACTGAGTGCCGGCCTCCTAAATTTTGTAGCCTATGTGCCTCCCTTGCTTACTGTAGTCCCAGCCTTGCAGCTTTAGATAATTCAGAGGTAGATTAAGCGTTTCTCTACTTTTAACTCATTGTACAGCCCTCTGCCATCCTTCTCTGCTCCTTCCTTTGCCTCACCCTACTTATTTCAGCCAGAGTCAAGACTGGATAATTTTCTCATACTGTTTTGCTCCCTCCCAGGATCCAACCACCCAGTCCTCATATTCTGGTGGTATTTTGAGTGATGCCCTAAATGAAATTTGAAAATAGCATTCTGACTCATGAGATAAGTCTGGTTACTGTGTGTGTCAAGATACAATCAGAAAAGCAGCACTACTAATATAAAGATTTTATATACGTGTGTATATGTATATATAAATGTATATTATCTTAAGGGATTTATTGTAGGCGATTTGATCTTATGCAATTGTGGGAACTGGTTGAACAGTCTCTTTAAGGCTGTTGTCTTTGCATCTAATGCTGGAGCTTGAAGTCTGCAGGGCAGGCAATCGGGAAGGGAAGATGGATGTAAAATGTGGGAGATGGAGGACACACTGGCGCCCACGAGCACGAGCTGGAAACCACAAGGATGGCCTGGAAGCCATGTCAGCCTCTCACCACCTCCAACTTCGATGACATGGGTGTCCTGCAGAAGAAGCTGGTGCCCTTCATCACAGAGTTAAATATGCATCTGGTCCAGGAATTAGAAAAGCTGAAGGAAGATCCTGGGGAAGGTGGAGCGGCTGCAGGCCTGGCTGTTGCCCCATACCAACGAGGTGAGCCAGCAGATAAGGGACGTGTGTGAACTGCAGCAGCGCCTGGCGCTCCTGCACCAGCCTTCCGAGTGCTGCTGCTTCGCATCTGCCCTCCAGTTACCACGCAGAACCTCTCTCGTGGCCTGTCCTACCTGGAAGCATGCGGGGAAGGGGATCCTGGGAAACGTAGCCTAGTCAAGGTGACACGTGACAAAGCCACCCTGCCATGAATCAGCTCCTGAGGGTCTCACAGCTCACCTGAGGATAACTTGGTAAAGCTGCGTTGCTGAAAATGCAAAGCTGAAGACCATGGATTTCATGGTGACCCCAGCAAGTACAGAAATTCTGTCAAGTCCATCCAGAAAGAAACTTGCTGGTCTCGGCTATTTTTGTGTCGTTCATTCAGGTATTGAGAACCTGACCCATGGTAGGCACTGTACTTAATACTGAGATTCAGGAATGAAAAAGATATAGTCCATGCAGTTTTATTAAATACATCAATATGTATTTACAAATGGTGAATGAATTTCCAACTTTATCGTGGAATTTAATGGTGAAAATACAGAATTCAGGAAACTGTTGGGAGGACAGCCCTTGCGTGACCTTGTTGGGGCACAATAGGCATTGGAAATAATATAGTTTATGCTGTTCTATTTTAAAATTATTTTTAAATGATTTTTATTGTCCCGTTTACTGATTTATATATACTTAGTGTTTTGGGGGGGGAGTATCTTAATGGTGCTTAAATGTTGATAGACTGCCTCTGAGAAACTGGTACAGAAAGTGGGTGGCAAGATCAAGGTCAGGTTCTGTTCAAGGATCTTGGGTGAATCACTTCTCGTAGACCCCCCTGGAGGTTGAGACTTGGTTGTCCTTGCCAGGGCTGGTCCCGCCACCCTCCGAATACGCCCACCAGGGGGCGCTGGCGCCCAGACCCTGGTCCTCCGACCAGGGCTGGAGAGACGCTGCCCCTCAACTCCCTGTCCCTGGGGCGTGGCCTCCTCTGGGCCGAGGCGGTCCAGAGTCAGCGCAGAGGGAAGCCGACTCCCCTCTTCACAGTGGCTCCGCGGGCGAAACCGAAGCGGGATTAAATTACGGGACACGCCCGGGGTGAGGGCGCAGCGCGAAGAGCTCAGGACCGACGCCGGATCGTTCCAGGGCAGCCGGGTGTCGCCCAGAGTCCGCTTCCCATGTCGCTAAAAACTCACGTTGACGGGACCTTCCAGGCTGTAGACCTCGGAGGTTCCCAACGGGCGCTGGAGAATCTGGCTTTTACCAAACCCCGCCCCTAGGCCGAGGGCGCCACCGCCCTTCTGAGGGTGTGGTGTCACCAGATCTGACCAGCCAGCGGGCCAGGCACCCGTGGCAATCGAAGATCCAACAACTATCCCTCAGGAACCCCCGTCCAGGGAGCGGAAGCGATCATCTAATTTATTTATTTCTTTTGTTTCAGGCTACGTAAACTCTTAGCAGTAAATGAAAATGAGTATTTTACCGAACTGCAATTGAAAGAAGAAGCATTGTAGGAGATAAAAGACAAAATGAGAGAGAATTATTAAATTTCAAAAGAGAAGAGACGTTATTTTGTGGCTGAAAGGCTGAACGAACAATTCAGGAAATGGAGTACAAACCTAGAAACATGCCGCATGCAAAATCCGAAGTGGGCGGATTACAAATGATTAGGGAATGCTGATTTATAGTAAATTGCGGTCTTAAATTAGGATACGCAGTACTAGTTGTGCTTTTGTTATTACAGTGACCTACTAGGTGCTGATTTTTTCCTGTTAAAGTTCTATGTTCATCCCCATTGCAGAAAGAGTACCGAAGTGTCGTTGTTGACTTTTAGGTATTACCTACCACTTTTTGTGGCTCAGCTGGTAAAGATTACGCCTGCAATGCGGAAAACCTGGGTTTGATCTGTGGGTTGGGAGGATCCCCTGGAGAAGGGAAAGACTACCCACTTTGGTATTCTGGCCTGCAGAATTCCATGAACTGTATAGTTCATGGGGTCGCAAAGGGTCGGACAAGATTTCGACTTTCACTCCCTCACCACTTTGCTCTTGAGCGGAAGTTCAGCTGTGGTCGCCACCAGTGCTGAGGGCCCCTTTTAGGTTTCTTCACCTGTGGGTTTTGTTTTGTGCCTGGGATTCGGAATGCCAGAGCCTGATCACCGAAATTCTAATCCACATCCTGGCCCTGGTTTTTATTGTGCCCCGTCAGGTCGTACCTCTGCCCCCGCTCCCCCCCCCCCCATCCTAGGGTTCCTCACGTGTAAGCCCTGGTTTCCTGGTTTTATTAACAAGTTTGTCACTACTGGTTGGGTTCGCTGACAAACCAGTTAGGCTCTCTCAGCTTGTTTTAGCTGTAAAATAAGGATAATACCCGCTGTTCCATCAGTCAGGTATTTGTGAGACTGAAAGGCTTTATGTGTGAAAATACCTTATAAATTCCTGTAAAGAACTACGCGACTAAGGTTGTCCTGTGATGATGTGCCCTGAAGGTTAACTTAGAGATGGTCTCAAAATTTGACCATCCTACAAAATGTCTGCTAACTTTTCTCATGCTTTCAGACATTACAGGATATAAATAGCAAAGTCAGTTGGAATGTAATTAGATCTTCGACTTCACTTCGGGTTAAGGAGGCTTTTTTCTGCTGTTTGATGAACTCTAGAAAGGGAGCGAGGTCGGCGGGAGGCCTGGCCAAAGGCGGGGTGAGGACTGCGCAGACTCAGCTCTTCCACTCCAAGAGGAAGTTGCGAGTGCTCGCGTCTGTGGTCACCATGGTAACGGGACCAACTTCCGCCCCGTTCACTTGTCCCTAGCCCCGCGAGGCGCACCACTGGCAACCAGACCTGTGCATCTCACAAGCTCGTCCCGCTGGTAGCTGTGGTTGGGGAACCGCGGCGGACACCGCCCCCAACCCGAGGGAGCTCCAAAATGTACAGCCAGCGGTTTGGCATCGTACAGAGAGAGGTTAAGGGGCCCACTCCCAAAGTGGTGATCGTGGTAAGCACGGGATATGTGTGTGGGATCCTACCGTTTTCTGTATCTTCCCCCATCTCAGGACCCAACCCAGCCTTGGCCACCAACAGGGGTTCTCTCAAGGGAAGCAGGTGCCTGAGGCAGTAGTCTGAATTTTGAACGAGGGAAGAGAAAGGTCTCTTGCCTAGCTCTCGTACTCCGTCCCTCCCTACCCTTCTCCTCCCCGCGTCAGTTGTATTTAGTTTCTGTATTTGGAGAATCACCACTGGAGATCTTGAAGGTTGAAGATCTTGCAAGACGTTTAAAAGAGGTCATCCCCTTGAGATGCGGAGTGTGTGTGTCAAGGGAAGGGCGCTGGATCAGGTGGCAGGAACTCTGGGGTCTGGGCTGGCAGTGATTCATCTGTACGGTCGGGACTAGTTCTGTACGCTTAGGAAAACCGTCTGTTGAAGGGTGCTGGACTATTGGGGATTTGAGTGGTTTTAGGGCCCTTCCTTTGCTGACTCAACTATAACAGAAGCATACCTGCAGGCCTGGGAATAGGAAGTTGGTTGCCTTTAAGGCAGCGGTGGTGGTAGGAGACCAGGGGAGCACTGTGTGCTGCAGAATTTGATGAGCGCTGCTCAGAACCTCGAACAGCTGGTCCACGCACCTGCATTCCTTTGCTTCTACACACTGGTTTCCACAGGCCAGAAAACCTCCATGTGTAGTTAAGCAACGGTAGAGGTATTACTTGAGTCCTTGCTGTGTGCACAGCTCTGTGGAAGATACAGGGGTGAATACATTGACCCCGGGAGATTTCGCTTTCTCTAAAAGCTTGATCCTTGCCTTGAAGTTGCTTATCATCTAATTGCAGAAACAACTCACTCACGCACAAAAGCGTTAAAGATGAACACAGTGTGCCAGCACAATTGATAACGGTGTGCTCTGTTGTCTGTGTTGGCACACTGTGGAAGAAAGATCAGAGATGATGAAAGATACAGTTTTATTATGCTCTGTAGTGCACATAGCAGTTTCAATCAATTTATAGACCTGCTCCCTCTTCTTTAGGTCCAGGGACTGTAGGATCTGGGTTTGGAAATCAGTAGACTGGAGTCTCTTACAGTCTGTAGGATTCGAGGTGATTATTATTTTCTTTATGAGGGACAGAAATTGATGTACTTTGGGTTCTGTATCTGAACCCTGAGCTCAGCTGGGCTACTGGTCAGGTGATATTCCTTGTGTCGGAAACCAATAAGGATTTCCATTCCACCAAATTACCACCAAACCAGAGAAGCAGGCCTATTGAATATTTTGTTTAAAGAAAAATAAAGAAGAAAGGGAAAAGGTCAGAGCTGGTGTATCTCAGATATCAGAGTGTGATAAGAAGTGTGGATGTTAGAAGTTGTAGAGTTGTGATGGGAGAAGAGTTAAAACCACCAGAGATGAGACTTGAATGCTAAACGATTTCTTCAAGAGAAGGTGGTGAAAGATGTAATGTCTGAAGTAAGGAAGCAGCAAAAGGAGCAGTTGTTTGGTGAGTGCCTCCTGGGACCCAGTTATTTACTTTTTGAAATAATTTTTTTAGGAAGCCATTTGTTTTGCTTTTTTTGACAGGTGAGAAAACTGAGACTCAAAGAGGTTAAGTAACGTGCTCAAGATCACACAGTTATAAGTAGAGGCCAGAATCAAACCTAGGCTTGTAAGATGTTATTCTTTAAGACATTAAACTGTAATAGTAGAAACTAATTTGAGATGTTACCGTAACAAAAGCTTTCAGTGACCTTGAAAGTACAGGGTAGTTATTAAACCCTTTGTTCTGATTTTAGCATGGTTTAAGAGTTGCAATGTCCAGTGTGGTGGCCACTAGCCACAAATTTGAGCACTTGTAATATGCCTAGAGTCACATATTGAGAAAATAATATTTTGGATATATTGGTTAAATAAAAATATATTAAAATTAATTCCCCCTGTTTCTCTTTATTTTTTAAAATACAGCTACATCAAAATGTTAAATTGCAGATCTAGTTTATATTATTTTTCTGTTAAACAGTACAGGTTTTGAGACTGCATGGATTGGCTGAGACTGCATGGATTGGCACCATCTTGTTAGGGAACTCCAGATCATACTTTATTCATCCAGCGACAGGGTCCTCCCTGACCACAAAGTCCTTCCTACCCAGGTTGCCACAGCCTTAAAGGGCTTCCTAATTCCCTGCTACTGCTCAGTCTGTTTCTCCTGCCCTCCATTGCGATTTCCTCTTTAGTCAAAATGTACCTCAGAGCCTGATTCTTGCCCTGATGACTTAAGACAGTCGATTCCTGATGACCTTGGTGCTCGGTTCCTGTTCTCAGCCCATCTGTCTACTAGGAGCCTGAGTGTGTCCTGTTCAGGGAGCAGGCTTGACCCAACTCTGCTTTGTTATTACTGAATCTGTGTTCATAGGATGCCGTACATATTAGAGAACAGTAGTTTGTTAACTAAATCTAGGCTCTAAATAATTTCAGTATGAATTACCTACTTCCCATGATGTAATGTTCGACATCACCTTCTGACTCCAGCCTACCTCAGCTTTGTATTATCTTGTTCAACTATTCTGGGCACCTATATGTATACCCCGAGCCTTGAATCTTTTCATGAGGCTATCTTCAAATGTTCATTTCCTTTCCTTAGGAGACTCCTTTACCAAGTTTCAATGCCAGTATTCTGGTAATCCAGACAATGATGCTCTCAGTGTAAATGATCAGATTGACTCTCTGCCACGAGTTAAAACTTTTGTTACGGTGCATCAGCACACCAGAGTCTCACTGCTCACCTAAAGGTGATTTGATAAACCTGGCTGAAAATACAAGGCTCAAAACCATGGATTTCATGGTGGCCCCAGGAGGGGCAAGAGTCACATGAAGCTCACCCATAAACAGTTTCATTCATTCATCTTTCCTCTTCATTTGTATTGAGAACTTGACGCTGGTAGGCGTGCTTCATGCTAGCAACGCAGAAATAAAAAAGATACAGTCCATGTGATTTTAGTAAATGTGTCAACATTTATTCACAATGGTGTATGCATTTCCAACTTTTTGGTGAAAGTTTGTTTAAAATGGACATATTTACAGAAATTCAAGTTTTCCCAGAATGTCAGGAGCACAGCTCTTGCATTAAGCTTCTGGGGACAGTAGAAATAGGAATCAAATTCTACCATTAGGTTTTGGTTTGTTGTTTTTCCTTCTTCCCCCTCCTCCCTTTCTGTCGTCCTTCCTTCTAAGTAAAGGATATCTCACTGTCACAACTTGTCATGTGTACCCTATATACTTAGTCAATAGTTTATTTTAACTGAAAGAATTTTGATGGTGGTAACTATGTTGTCAGAGCCCTGAAAAGCAGGGTGGGATAGTAGATGGCGTGATTAAGGTCAGGAATTAGAAGACGTTTAATTCTTGTTCTACCCAGTTCTGCCTTAACTATTTAGAGCACTTTGGGCAAATAGCTTAAGTCTCTGATTTGATTAGATAATCTCTGGAGTCCCGTTCAAATTTTTAACCTTATACTTTCATGAACTGTTATTCAAATGGCATTTAAGAAATATTTGAGACTGATCTGATGACATCTTAGGTACAGATTTCAAAGAATCAAACAATTTACATCTTAGACACTTAAGTTGTTTACAGTTATAGCAGGATATATTAGCTTTATATACCAAGTTTTGTTTAATATGGGTGTTGGTGGATTAACTGAAAATGTGCAGTTGATTTTGGGTCTATCATAAGTGATACTTGCTTTTTTTTTTTTGTTCCAGAGAGCCAAGCCTCCCAAAGGCCAAGGAGCCGAGCATCATCTGGAAAGAATCCAACGCAGCTATCAGAAACATCATGCTATTTTGGCCTCCATTAAGTCAATAGAGCGGGATCGCTTGAAAACTGAGTGGGACCAGCACAATGACCGCAAGTTTGTGGACAGTCTTGTGAAAGCAAGAGTCAAGGATGCCATGCAAGGGTTTATCATCAACACTGAAGAAAGACGAAATAAGTAAGGCTTAAAAACTGGCTAATCCAGACCCTGAGACATTCTGAAACCAGAGTCTGAGGTTGGCCAATCAAAAATCAAGTGAATTTCTATAGTAAGGATCATGGCTGAGCTATTCTTATTCCTACCAAACCAATAGCTTATTTTTATTTTCACTTGTGATAACCTATTGACAAATCAAAAGAACATATTGTGTCATATTTTGTTATTATAATTAAAATCTTGCTCATTTTGCTTTTTTTGTTGAAATATAGATCACATATCTCATCTGTACATGATCAAATAAAACGTGGCGTAGATTAGTCTCCTTATTGCTTTAGGTGACGACTCATTTTATGGAATACTGTAATGATCTTTCCTTCTTACAAAATTTATGACCGAACATATATTTCTGAAATTGAATTTAACAAAATAAAAATCAATTAGTGAAATGGTGCATGTAGCATGACAGTTTTAATTCCTTTGCTGCTTGTCATTTTGTTTTGTGAACCTAGGTTACGTGAACTTTTAGCATCAGAAGAAAACGAGTATTTTACTGAAATGCAGTTGAAAGAAGAAACAATTGAGGAGAAAAAAGATAGAATGAGAGATAAAATAAGATTATTAAGAGAGAAGAAAGAAAAAGAGAGACAGGATTTTGTGGCTGAAAAGCTAGACCAGCAATTCAGGTAATGATGTCAGAAAAATGTACACATAGAATCTGAAGTTGGTGTATTAAAAATTCTTTAGGAAGACTGATTTACAGTAAAGTGTAGCCCTAACAGGGCACAACAGTTGTACATTTAAGTCTTGGTAATTATAGCTACATCATTGCACTAAGAAGTTTTGTCTGTTTGCTTTATGGTGATAATGCATAAGATTTACTCTCAGCAAATTTCAAGTATACAATACAGTATTATTACCTGTAGTCCCCATACTCTACATTCAGTTCAGTTCAGTTCAGTTCAGTCACTCAGTTGTGTCCGACTCTTTGGGACCCCATGAACTGCAGCATGTCAGGCCTCCCTGTCCATCACCAACTCCCAGAGCCTACCCAAACTCATGTTCATTGAGTCGGTGATGCCATCCAACCATCTCATCCTCTGTCGTCCCCGTCTCCTCCTGCCCTCAATCTTTCCCAGCATCGGGGTCTTTTCCAATGAGTCAGCTCTTCGCACCAGGTGGCCAAAGTATTGGAGTTTCAGCCTCAACATCAGTCCTTCCAATGAACACACAGGACTGATTTCCTTTCGGATGGACTGGTTGGATCTCCTTGCAGTCCAAGGGACTCCCAAGAGTCTTCTCCAACACCACAGTTCAAAAGCATCAATTCTTCGGTGCCCAGCTTTCTTTATAGTCCAACTCTCACATGCATACAAGACTACTGGAAAAACCATAGCTTTGACTAGATGGAACTTTATTGGCAAAGTAATGTCTCTGCTTTTTAATATGCTGTCTAGGTTGGTCCAAGGAGTAAGCGTCTTTTAATTTCATAGCTGCAGTCACCATCTGCAGTGATTTTGGAGCCCCCCAAAATAAAGTCAGACATTGTTTCCACTGTTTCCCCATCTATTTGCCATGAAGTGATGGCAAATGCCAGATGCCATGATCTTAGTTTTCTGAATGTTGAGCTTTAAGCCAACTTTTTCACTCTCCTCTTTCACTTTCATCAAGAGGCTCTTAAGTTCTTCTTCACTTTCTGCGATAAGGGTGGTATCATCTGCATATCTGAGGTTATCGATATTTCTCCCAGCAATCTTGATTCCAGCCTGTGCTTCATCCAGCCCAGCGTTTCTCACGATGAACTCTGCATATAAGTTAAATAAGCATACTCTACATTAGATCCCCAAAACTTATTCATTCATCTTATAACTGAAAACTTATATCCTTTGAGCAAATCTTCCCTTTTCTCCTATCCCTTAGCCCCTGAGAACTGATACTCTACTCTCTGTTTCTGTATGTCAAACCTTTTTTCCCCTTAGATTCCACGTTTAGTGAGATCATACAGTATTTGTCTTTCTCTATCCAGCCTATTTCACTTAGTATTATATCCTACAGGTTCATCCATGTTGTCTCAAAGAGCAGAATTTTCTTTTTTATACTGAGTATTATTCCATTCCTGGAGTAGGAAATGGCAACTCACTCCAGTATTCTTGCCTAGAAAATTCCATGGGCAGAGGAGCCTGGTGGGCTACAGTCCATAGGGCCACAAAGAGTCGGACATGACTGGGTGCACAATATTCCATTCCACAATTTCTTTATTCATTCATATCTCTAGTCAAGGCTATGGTTTTTCCAGTGGTCATGTATAGATGTGAGAGTTGGACTGTAAAGAAAGCTGAGCAGGGAAGAATTGATACTTTTGACTGTGGTGTTGTAGAAGACTCTTGAGAGTCCCTTGGACTGCAAGGAGATCCAACCAGTCCATCCGAAAGGAAATCAGTCCTGTGTGTTCATTGGAAGGACTGATGTTGAAGCTGAAACTCCAATACTTTGGCCACCTGATGCAAAGAGCTGACTAATTTGAAAAGACCCCGATGCTGGGAAAGATTGAGGGCAGGAGGAGAAGGGCACGACAGAGGATGAGATGGCTGGATGGCATCACCGACTCAATGGACATGGGTTTGGGTGGACTCTGGGAGTTGGTGAAGGACAGGGAGGCCTGGTGTGCTGCAGTTTATGGGGTTGCAAAGAGTCGAACACAACTGAGCGACTGAACTGATCTGAACTGAACTGAACCTCAGTAAACAGTTTGTTTCCATATGGTAGTTCTAATTTCAATTTTTGAGAGATCTCCATACTGTTTTTCATAATAGCTCTACCAATTTGTATTCCCACCACAGTGTACAGAGGTGTCCTTTTTTCTACATCCTTGTCAACATTTGTCATCTCTTTTATCTTTTTTTGTAATAGCCATCCTAACAGGTGTTAAGGTGAAAATCTCGTTGTGGCTTTGATTGGCATTTTTATGGTGATTTTTGATGTTGAGTACCTTTTCACATACTTGTTGGCCATTTGTATGTCTTCTTGGAAAAATGCCTATTCAGGGCTTTTGTTCATTTTTGTAGTCAGATTATTTGTTTTTTTTCTATTGAGTTATATGAGTTTCTTACATATATTAGATATTAACCCTTTAACAGATACATGATTTGAAAATATTCTCTCCCATTCTGTAGGTTGCCTTTTTGTTTTGTTGTTTCCATTGCTGTGAAGAAACTTTTTATTAATAATTTGATATAGTCCCACTTGTTTATTTTTGATTTTGTTGCCTTTGCTTTTAGTGTCTTATCCAAAAAAATCATTGTCAAGACCAATGTCAAGCAGCTTTTCCCTTATGTTTTCTTCTACATATTTTATAGTTTCCAGTCTTATGTTTAAGTCTTTAATCCATTTTGAGTTAATTTTTGTGAATGGTGATCCATTTCATTCTTTTGCCTACAGTCATCCAGTTTTACCAACATTGTTTATTGAAGAGACTGTCCTTTCCCCATTGTGTATTCTTGGCCTCTTTATAAAGGATTGGATGACCATATATATGATACGTGAAATTCTTTCTGGGCCCCCTGTTCTGTTCCACTGCTCTGAAAGTGAAAGTGAAAGTCGCTCAATCGTGTCCAGCTCTTTGTGACCCCATGGACTTATACAGTCCATGGAATTCTCTAGGGCCAGAATATTGGAGTAAGTAGCCTTTCCCTTCTCCAGGGAATCTTCCCAACCCAGGGATCGAACCCAGGTCTCCCACATTGCAGATGGATTCTTTACCAGCTGAGCCACAAGGGAAGCCCAGGAATACTGGAATGGGTAGTGTATACATTCTCCAGTGGATCTTCCTGACCCAGGAATCAAACTGGGGTCTCCTTCTTTGCAGGTGGCCTCTTTACCAACTGAGTATTGTTCTATTCATCTGTTTTTATGCCACTACCATTACTGTTTTGATTATTATAGCTTTGTAATATAGTTTGAAATCAAATGTGTGATGCTTCCAGCTTTGTTCTTCTTTATCAAGATTTCTTTGGCCATTTGAGATCTTTTGTAATTCAATTGAAATTTTAGGATTTTTTTCTATTTCTGTGAAAATGCCATTGGAATTTTGATAACATTGAATGTAGGTCACTTTGGGTAGTAAGGACATTTTATTAATAACAATATTAATATTCCAATCCAAGGACAAAGGATATCTTTCCATTTACTTGAATCTTCAGTTTCTTTCATCAGTATCATAATTTTCAGTGTACAGATCTTTAACCTCCTTGCTTAAGTTTATCCCTATTTTTATTGTTTTTGAAGCTATTGCAAATAGGATTATTTTCTTAATTTCTCTTTCAGGTGGTTCCATTTTTGTGTATAAAAATACAACTGATTTCAGTTCATTAATTTCAATTGCTATAGCTTTACTGAATTCACTGATTAGTTCTAACACTTTTTGATGGAATCTTTAGGGTTTTCTATATATATAAAGTAAGATTATGTCATCTGCAAATAGACAGTTTTACTTCCACTTTTTCATTTTGGATATATTTATTTCTTTTTCTTGCCTAACTGCTCTGGCTAGGATTTCCAGTACTATGTTGAATAAAAGTGGCAAGAGTGAACACCCTTGTCTTATGCCTGATTTTAAGAAAAAGGCTTCAGTTTTTTACTTTTGAACATGGTGTTAGCTGTGTGCTTGTTATGTATAGCCTTTAGTGTGTTGAGCTACATTCCTTCTACACTTAATTTGTTGAGAGTTTTTTTTATCATGAATTTGTCAAATTTCTTTCATAGCTATTAAGATGATCATATAATGTTTAGCCTTCATTCTGTTAATGTGATGTGGCACATTTACTGATTTGCATATACTGAACTATTCTTGCATCCCAAGGATAACTTGTACTTGATTATAGTGTGTGATTCTTCTAATATGCTAGTATTGTATTGAGGATTTTCGTATTTGTGTTCATCAGGGATATTGGAAGTGTGCTCTCTTCTTCATTTTTTTGAGAGGATTTGAGAAAGGTTGGTATTAATTCTTCTTTAAATGTTTGGTGGAACTCACCAGTGAAACCATCTGGTCCTGGCTTCTTATTTGGGGGTTTTGATTACTGATTCAGTCTCCTTACTCATTATTGGTCTTTTCAGATTTTCTGTTTTGTCATGATTCAGTCTTGGTAAGTTATATGTATCTAGGAATTAATCCATTTTTTTAGATTATCTAATTTGTTTGCATATAATTGTTCATAATAGTCTCTCATGATCCCTTGTATTTCAACAGTATCAGTTATAAAGTTTCCTCTTTTATTTCTAACTTTATTTATTTGAATCTTTTTTTCTTAGCTAGTCCAGCTAAAGGTTGTCAATTTCACCTCTTTGAAAAAACAGCTATTAGTTTCATTGATATGTTTTATCATTTTTCTATTCTCTGTTTCATTTACTTCCATTCTGATCTTGGTTATTTCCTTTCTTCTGATTACTTTGGGCTTAGTTTATTCTTTATAGTGCCTTGAGGTTTAAGGTCAGATTTTTGAGATCTTTCTTTTCTCTTAATATAGGTGTTTATTGTTATAAACTTCATTATCTTAAAGGGGCTTTTGCTGCATCTCATAATTTTGGATATGTTGTATTTCCATTTTCATATAAGATTTTTTTAAAATTTCCCCTTTGATTTCTTCTTTGACCCACTGGTTGTTCAGGAGTGTGTTTTTTTAATTTCCACACATCTGTTAATTTTTCCAGCTGTATTTCTGTTATTGATTGCTAGTTTTATGCCATTGTGGTCAAAAAAAGATACATTATTTCCATCTTTTTAAATTTAAGACTTTTTTGTGACGTGGCATGTGATCAGTCCTGGAGAATGCTCCATGTGTACTTGAGAAGATGATGTATTCTGCTGTTAGATGGAATGTTCTGTGTATGTGTGTTAGATTCATTTGATCTAAAGTATACTTCAATCTATTGTTTCCTTATTGATGTTCTATCTGGATGATCTATGCACTGCTAAAATGGAATATTGAAGTCTCCTACTATTACTGCACTGCTGTCTATTTTTCCCTTGATATCTGTTAATCTTTGTTTAACGTATTTAAGTGCTCTGATATTGAGTGCATATACTGCTGACTCCTTGAAAAACACAGACTCTGAAGGTCCACTTAAATGTGTTTTCTTCCCAATAAATGTAGTACTATATGATCTGGGATTAGTTGAATCTGCAGATGCGGAACCATGGATATGGAGGGTTGACTACAGAACTTGAGCATCTGTGGATTTTGTTATCTGTGGCAGATCCTCGAATGAATCTGCTACAGGTATGAAGGAATGCCTTTATAATTGTTATATCCTCTTGATGAATTGACTCTGTCTCTTGTTACATCTTTTGAGTTAAGGTCTGTTTTGTCTAAGTATAGCTACTTCTGCTCCCTTTTGGTTTCTACTTTCATGGAGTATCTTTTTCCATCCCTTGGCTTGAAAGCTATGTAGCCTTAAACCTGAAGCAGGTCTCTTATTGTTGGATCTTGTTTTTTATCCACTCAACCCCTCTGTCTTTGAATTCTCAGATTTTTTCCCCCTCTTGTTTGTTCATGTCTGAGGTTGATGCTATCTTTTGGATTTTTATTTCATGCATTGTATTTTTCAGCTCCAGAATTTCTGTTTGGTTCTTTTTGATGATCTCTATCTCTATTGAACTTCTCATTTTGTTCCTATGTTATTTTCCTGATTTTGTTGAGTCATCTATCTGTGTTCTAACTCACTGACCTTCCTAAAACAATTGTTTTGAATTCTTTAGCAGGTAATTTGTAGATCTCTATTTCTTTAGGATCGGTTACTAGAAAAGCATTGTATTCCTTTGTTGGTGTATATTTTCCTTCATTTTTGTATTCTTTGAAGTCTTGTATGGCTATGTTTGCATGAGAAGAAGTATTTAGCCCTTCCAGCTTTTACTAGCTGACTTCAGGAAAGAAATACCTTCAACAATCAGCCCAGCTAGGGATTCTAAGACTTTCTCATACCTTTTCTGTGGATGCACCTGATCTACACTTATTGTCTGTAACCCATGTAAAGCGTAGCCTCACCTCCTGTCTTTGTTAGGATCTAGATACTCCATACTGGCTACTGGAGGAGAAAATGCAAAGGGGCAAAGGGGAAACTAGGAAGTGAATTTCAATGGACCATTAATATATTTCCCATTTTCTAGTAAATTTTTTTTTTCTTTTTTACATAGAAAAATGAAGTTTCATAAGTGGTTTGGACTCTTAAAATGCTTATTAATTTGGTAACAATTATAACGATTTCATAAAGAAATCTTATATAACTGAGTATACAACTTCATGTTGTTTACCTTGCTAGTTATATGAATTAATTAGAATTTTAGAAGAAACAGTTATATCCTGCAACAGTGGCCCATGTTATCCATGGGGCATACATTCCAAGATCCCCAGTTTCATGTCTGAAACTGAATTCTGTATACACTATGTTTTCTTCCTATACATCCCTATGACAAAGTTTAATTTATAAGTTAGTTACATTTCAGAGATCAGTAACAATTGCAGATAATAAAATGGAGTGGTTATAACAATATACTGTAGTAAAATTTGTGAATGTGGTCTCCCTCTCTCTGTGTCTCAAAATATCTTATTGTACTATACTCACCCTTCTTCTTGTGATGATGTGAGATTAATAAAATGTCTATATGGTAAGTAAGATGAATGATGTATTGTGATATGCATGCATGTGTGTGTGCTAAGTCGCTTCAGTTGTCCGACTCTGTGACCTTATGGCCCATAGCCTGCCAGACTCCTCTATCCATAGGATTCTCTAGGGAAGAATACTGGAGTGAGTTGCCATACCTTTCTCCAGGGAATCTTCCTGACCCAGGGATCAAACCCAGGTCTCTTAAGCCTCTTAAGCAGGTTCTTTACCACTAGCGCCACCTGGGAAGCCCCATATTGTGATGTAGCATTAGGCTATTGACCTGACTACAGGTCACCTGCTTCAGGTGATCCTGGATCATTGATCTGTGACGATGCTGAGGACCGAACATCAGAAAGAGATGATGTCAGTTTTTGGAGATCCCAAGCAGAATGGAGCTGGGTGGTGCAAAATTTCATCACACTTTAGAACAATGTGCCATTGAAAACTTTTTAATTTTTTATTTCTGGAGTTTTCCATTTAATGTTTTCAGAATACAGCTGGCCATGGGTAATAGAAACTGTAGAAAGTGAAATGGTGGATAAGGGAGACTGCCACAATTTACTTGAAAGCAAACCGTTTTCAGTGTTTTTTAATACAGTACTTCTAACAGAACTGCAATATAAATACAGTTTAAATTCATTATAAGAGTGAAAGGCCAGGATTAAATTTTGATCAAGGATACTAAATTATGCCCCATTACTGCAAATATAATTGAAGCTTTAATGTATGTATAAAGCAAGATGAAATTATTCCTCTTCCTCTGCTTCCCCCTCCTCTTCCTTTTTAGTATCCCATTGTATAAATATGCCAGTTTAGTCATTCTCCAGGTTATAGGCATTTTATTTATTTCCAGTTTGGGATCCTTGTGAATAAAGCTGCTGTGGACATTCTTGTACATGTCTTCTGGCAGATAAGTACATTAACTTCTTTCAGTATATTTAGTGGCATACCTAGAATATTTGATAATTAGAATGGGTCATTTTTATTGTTCCAGGTCTTCTAAACAGCAAAATTACTTTCAGTAACAATAATGAAAGGAAATGAATAATAACAACAAGATAACCAGTGACTTTTAAAACTTTTTACTTGTAAATAATTATGTATTCACAGAAATTGCAAAGATAGTACAGAAATATCATATATTCTTACCCCAGTTTTCCTTCAGTGGTTATAACACAATATCGTACAAGGAAATTGACACTGGCATAATGTATGTGTATAGTTCTGTGCCATTTTATCATGAATGTAGATCCATCTAATACCCCACACAATCAAGATACAGAACTATTGCATCACCACAAAGGTGTCCCTTGTGCTTCCCTTTATAGTCACAACTACTACTCTCACCCTCATCTTCGTAATTTCCTGATATTGTATATATGAACTTGTACAATATGTGATCTGTCAAAATTGGCCTTTTTCAGTCAATGAATTGTCTTTGAAGTTCATCTGAATTGCTGCATGTATTAATAGTTTGTCATTTTTATTGCTGAGTAGTATTCCGTTGTGTGGATGTATTTAAATTTCTGTAAACCATTCACTTATTAATGTACATTTTGATTGTTTCTAGTTTTTATCTATTATGAATGAATCTGATGTGAGCATTTGTGTTCATATATTTGTGTGAACATAAATTTTCCTTTCTCTCAGATAATTGCCATATGCTGGGTCTTATATGTATGTTTAATTTTGTAAGAAACTAATAGATTATTTTCCAGCATGGCTATATGATTTTATATTTCTACCAGTAATGTATAAAAGATCAAGTTTTTTTCATATCTTTGCCAGCTTTTGATACTGTCATTATTAGGACAGAGGTGTGCAGTGATATTTCATTGTGGCCTTAATTGGCATTTCCTTAATGGATTGTGATGTTGAGCAACTTTTCATATTCTTATTTGCCATGTGTATATTCAATTTAGTGAAATGTGTCTTCATGTCTTTTGCCCATTTTCTAACTGGATTAGCAGTTGAGTATTGAGAATTCTTTGTGTATTCCAGATATGAGTCCTTTGTAGGATATGTAGTTTTGAAATATTTTTTCCTGGCCTGTAGCTTGTTTTTCTTTTTTTTTTTTGTATCCTCTTAGTGCGGTCTTTCACAGAGAAAAGGTTTTTAATTTTGATGAAATCCAATTTATTGATTTTTCTTTTACGGATCATGCTTTTGGTACATTGTGAAAAAGAATTTTTTCATCCCCTCCCCCGTACTGCCCCTTCCCACTTGCCTCTCTCCAGTGGTAACTACTAGTTTGGTCTCCATATCCATGAGTCTGCTTCTTTTTTGTTATATTGACTAGCTTGTTGTATTTTCTAGATTCCACATATAAGTGATAACGTACAGTATTTCTCTTTCTCTGTTTGACTTATTTTACTTAGCATAATGCCCTCCAAGTCCATCCATTTTGCTGCAGATGGCAAAACTTTATTCTTTTTTATGGCTGAGTAATCTGTTATCTATATGTACCACATCTTCTTTATTCATTCATCTGTTAATGGACACTTACGTTGCTTCCATATCTTGACAATTATAAATAATGCTGCTATCATTGTGGTGCCTGTGTCTTTTTGAGTTAGTGTTTTTAGCTTTTTTGTTTTGTTTTGTTTTTTTCTGATATATGCCCAGGTGTGTAATTGCTGGGTCATATGGTGGTTTTATTTTTAGTCTTTTGAGAAGCGTTCATACAGTCTTCCACTGTGGCTGCATAGCATCCTTGCCAACATTGTTATTTGTGTTCTTTTTCATGATAGCCATTCAGACCAGCAAGTGCAACTGGAATCTCATTGTGGTTTTGTTCCTTTTTCTCTTGGTCACACTGCGTCGTTTATGGGATGTTAATTCCCTGACCAGGGATTGAATCCAGGCCCCCCGGCAGTGAAAACGTGACGTCCTAACCACTGGACCGCCAGGGAGTTCTCTCATTGTGGTTTTGATTTGCCTTTCCCTGATGATACGCTAATCATCTTTTCAAGTACCTGTTGGCTATTTGCATGTCCTCTTTGGAAAAATGTCTTTAGTTCCTCTGGCCATTTTAAATTGTTTTCTTTTTAATTGAGTTGTGTGGGTTGTTTTTATATGTTGGATATTAACCCCTTATCAGTCATGTCATTTGTAAATGTTTTCTCTCATTCAGTAGCTTGTCCTTTCATTTTGTCAGTGGATACCTTTGCTACCCAATGTTGCTCTGTGCCTTCATTTCCTCATCTGCAAACTGAGGATAAAATAATAGTAATAATGAGCTTACAATAGTGTTTGTTGCAATATTGGTTGTTATGAGGATTGTAAGAGTTCAGACATGTAAACTGCTTAGAACAGTGCCTGGCAAATAATATGCACTTCATAACTATTTTTAATAATATTATTCCTGGCTCTGTGACTTGGAAAGATATTTTGGCTCCTTGAGTTTTGATTTCTTTAACTCTGAAACGGGGATAATACTTGCTGTCCCATCTAAGTTATAAGGTCCTTATGAGGATGAAATAAGATTTTATATGTGAAAGTACCATGTAAAGCACTGACAAAAAGTTTTCCTCTTATCAGTAATTATTATCATTAAAATAGGTAGGTATTCTATTTGATGCTTTTTAGCTCAGCTCATTTTAATTTTTGCGGATAGCTAATTTATATGATATAGTTACATATTAATAACCTCATATAATTTATAAATAATATTGTGGGTACTTAGAATTGTTTTACTGAAAGACATGCATAATCAAAAAAGTTTAAAGACCTACTGATCTAAAAAAATGAATATGCTATGAGCTCTTTCATGCGGTGTTAATTCTGGCCTTCTTGGCAGCATGTCTCATCAACTAAGTGCCTTACGAGAGTTTTTGTGCTCTGGTTTTATATTAAGGAAAGAATTACCTTAAGAAAATTATTAGCAATAAACAGAAAGTGACAGAAACCATGTTCATTGCAACATTGTAATAAAAATCAGAAGTAACCTTTATGTTCATCAAACAGGGGAATGTTTAAGTAAACTGTGATATATTTATAGACTCTAGTCTCTACTATGCAGCTTATTAAACTATAATAAAGTTTTGAAGTTAGAAAATATTTTAAAGAATATTTCATGAGGAAACATTCCCAATAAAATGGTAGGTGGAAAAATTAAAATTCAGGAGATATAGATATGCAGAAAGATCGCAATTCTAGTAAAAAGATACATACATAGGAAAGAAATATATGTTAACATACTAATAGTGTTTATCTCTTAATAGTAGGATTAGCACTATTTACGGTATCTTCATAATTTTGTTTATTTTCTAGTTTTTCTGCAATGAACATATGTTAGTTTTATACTTGGGAAGAGTTTATTTTAAATTAAAATTTAAAATATAAGCCATACTTCTTATTCTTAGGTTTTAGATTCCCATTATTTTACCTTTAATTTACAAAGGTTAATTTACATTAATTAACCTTTGTTAGAATATGAATCATGGGATTGAGAAGGATTTTAGTAAGTTATCATGGCCAAATCTGAGAATTTCACTGATGAATTCTAGACAGATGAATTTGCTTTTTTCAGTGTTAAAGTATATATATATATTTTTGGTAACCTAGTAACTTCAGCTTCTGTTACCTATTGCACCTTCCACAGAATGTGGATGGCTGGTATGTTGTTAATCAGTATGATTGCTGCTGCTGCTAAGTCGCTTCAGTCGTGTCCGACTCTGTGCGACCCCAGAAACGGCAGCCCACCAGGCTCCCCCATCCCTGGGATTCTCCAGGCAAGAATACTGGAGTGGGTTGCCATTTCCTTCTCCAATGCATGAAAGTGAAAATTGAAAGTGAAGTCGCTCAGTTGTGTCCAACTCCTAGCGACCTCATGGACTGCAGCTCCGTCCATGGGATTTTCCAGGCAAGAGTACTGGAGTGGGTTGCCATTGCCTTCTCCAATCAGTATCCGTTAAACCAACAAGTATTTATTGGCCACTGGGTAAGTAGTATGGGTCATATGTTCCTGAAATATATCCCGAGTCCCAGCTCTCACAGAGATTCGTTTAGAGAAGTGAGACTAATCCCCATCAGATGGTAAACAATACTTAACCACATCTGATAAATGTCATTTTGTGTGATACTGGCCACCCTTGGGTAATAAGAGTTTAGACCTCATCCTTTCTTTCAGTCTTAGCAGTTCAAATTTCTTTAAAATTCTTTGTTGATCTCATTCTCCAGACTTTAGCTTCTTTGTGTAGAATTTGATTTAGAAGACAGAAGAATTGATGTTTATTAAAAAAAAAAATGTTTTATTCCCATCAAATGTTCTCTCAAACTTGGCTAAATGTCAGAACCACCTGAGGCACTCTTAAAAAAATGCAGATGAGTCTTATCCCCTTATATTCTGGTTTAACAAGTCTGATCTGGAGGAAAGGAAGAGTTGAGTTTAGAAAATATAGCTGAATAATTCTAAAGTACAGTCAGTGTTGAATTTCACAGCTCTTAAATTAAAAATGGGCTCAATGAAGAACATCTGAAGAAAGCTGAAGAAAAAATAAGGTCTAAACACTTACTGAAATAACATTTCCTCTTGAATGGTGCCATAAACCTGGTTGCCAAAAGGCAAGAATAGGACTGTTTTCTCAACTCTAAGGGTAAGCCCTTCAGTGGACGTGTGTCCTGCCTGGAATTCAGAGGCAATAGGGAAGTGTCACTCTGATCATGCAGATTCTATCCTTGAATCTCTTCTTGGATGTACACGCAGGGTCTCTTTCTACCAAAGCCTTAATCTAACTGTAATGTGGCAGGGACTTGCCCCTCTTAAGTTTCCTCTATAGTAATCACAGCAATTACCGTTGACTGAGTTCCTATTATGTACCAGGCATTGACATCCATTTATCTCTGATCCTTAGCAGAAGCTTAAAAGACAGGGCTGGGGCAATGGGATGACCCAGAGGGATGGGATGGGGAGGGAGGTGGGAGAGGGGTTCAGGATGGGGAACACATGTAAACCCATGGCTGATTCATGTCAATGTATGGCAAAAACCACTACAATATTGTAAAGTAATTAGCCCCCAACTAAAATAAATAAATTTATTAAAAAAAAAAAAGACAGTTCTTTTACAAATTTAAAAGTAAGCTCAGATAGATGGAGTTTGTGACCCAAGGTCACACAGGAAAGGTCAGCACCAGGATTCAGAGGCTGCTCCGCTTGACTCCAGTGCCTGGATCTTGTCTGTGGCATCCTGGTGTCTTCCTCCTTGCTGCTCCCTCATGTGTATCTGCTGCTCAGATGGCCTAAATCCAGTTCTTTTACTTTCTCACTTCAGTGTCTGACTGTGCACGTTTGTGCCTAAAGAGAGCAATGTCTTATGAAAGGCTCGATTTCTTTTTAAAACTGCCTTTCAGGGAACGCTGCCAGGAGCTCCGTGCTGAGCTGTTTTGTATCCATCAGAAGGCCGTGTGCGAGGAACGGAAAGCTCAGATAACCTTTAACGAGGAGCTGAAAAGGCAGAAGGTGGTGGAAGAGCAGATGTTCTCAAAGCTCTGGGAGGAAGACCGCCTGGCGAAAGAGAGGCGAGAGGCTAAGGAGGAGAGGAGGCAGAAGGAGCTCGTGGAGAGCACGCGCCTGGGGCTCGATGCGCAGGTCACCAGCATCCAGGCGCAAAGGCAGGCCGCGCAGCGGCTGAAGGAGGAAGAGGCGTGCCTTGTGGTGGGTTTCTTCAAATGCTTGTGGTAGGATGGTGAACTCAGTGGGTACAATACCTGGTTTGCAGGCCTGCCTAAGAAGAAAAGGAGAATTTTATTCACACCAAACCAAGGATTATAATATGGGAGACAGACTCTCAGAAGCTCTGAGAATTGCTCTGCCTGTTAGTGGTTGAAGGCACGTTCATAGACCTTTTCAAGTCAAAGGGTCATACATCAAAATGATACATTGGTATTTTACATAAAGTTCACCAAATATAAATAGTCCAGATAAGCACATATAAAGCAAGCAGTAAGTCACCATGGCCCCTTACAGAATTCGGAAAGAATACTAATCTGAGAAGTTCCATTGCTAGTGTCAGAAGAAAAAAATAAAAATTGATCTTTACTGTGAAGAAGGCATTCCCATCTTTGAGGAGGTCTGGTTAATGTATAATGAAGATGCATATTGCACTGTAAAGACGGAGGGAGGAGGCCCAAACTGGCAGAGAGAATTTTATGTTTAAATTTTCTTGTTCATCTTCAAAATAAAAATTTTCTTTTATCACTACCCTCAACCCTAACCCCTAGCAGCCACTGCTAGGTTCTTTAACACTATTATTTTGTTATTTATATGTTATATAAATACCACCCTTTTAATGTTATAATAATAACATGTGTTATAACAATACTGTTATATTAAATAGTAATAATATGAACATTTTCAAATGCACAGAAGTGGAGAGTCCCATGAGCTCTTGTGTACAAATCTCCCAGTTTCAACAGCTGTTATATTTTGATATATTGATTTCCTGTATTCTACCCCCTTCCATTTTTGATTTACAATTTGTCCCACAAATGTCATTTCTCCTTTAAATACATTCTTGTTGTTGAGTATGCATCTCAACAACAATATAATTAAGGACTTTTCTTATACATTTCAAACCTAAAAAAATTAATAATAATTCATTGTTATCATCTAAAATCAGTATCAAATTTCCGTTATTGTCTAAGTTATTTGACATTTAAATTAGGATCTAAACATTGCTGTCCTAAGTCTTTTTGAAAGAGTGACTGTTTATCATTCTAATCTGGTCATATTTGAGATTGAAAGGGGTGCAGTTAATTCAGTACCTCAGCATAACAGTGTAAAATCAGAACTAACCTGGGGAAACCAAGACATAGTAAACTACTTGTAGGTTTCTTAATCTTGAACAATTCTCTCCTATTTCCATCTCTGCCTGTTTCATAGTTTGATTTGGATGATTGCTGCTTCCTGTAGTCAATATTACTTTTTAAAAAGTGTGGCCTGCTATACCACTGGCTTTTATGTTTGATGTCCACTGTTTTGCCTTAAATACTGCAGAGCATTTTCACTTTTATTATCTCATTTGACTCTCACAATTCAGTGTGGATTTACTGCTCATGGCATTAATGGAAAAGTCTAGCATATAACTCTCTTCTCACCAGCCAAAAATCGTGGTATTCATGGCTGTTGTGAGTCTCAGATCAAGTCAGCTGGGACTTGTATCTCTCCTCACTATAACTGTGTCATCTCCTGTTCCAGCTGGGAAAGGACTTATCCTTCCAGGAGAGTTCAAATGCCTTTGGTGGGAGGATTAATGCCTCACTTTATACCATACCCAGATTTTCTACCAAACTCCCAACACCCAGCAGCGTTGATGCCCCAGTTAAAACTGCTTGATTGGTCATACAGGTAAGCCAGCCAGGAGGGTCAGATAGATAAGAAAATGAGAGGAATGGGGAGTACTTTTAAAGAACAAAATGCTTAATTTACTTTTGTATATTTGACTGATGTGCACATTTCCATTCTTAGACTCTAATTGCTGGTTAATAATGTATCCAAATCTAGGTACGCAGATACGCATGGAAGACTAAAGTCTGGAAGGTCAACACACCAAAATGTTGAGAATGGTAGTAGGTGAATGGGTACCAAGAATAAAAGTGATTTATCTTTATACTTTTCTGCATTTTCAACTCCACACTGTTTATTACTTTACAATCACACACAGCAATTCCACAAAGGCTTATTGTTGATTCAGCAATGAAAAGTCAAGTTTTATGTCTCACAGTCCCTTTATACCCAGGAGTGTGTGTTTTCCAAGAAACCCTTTATTCTTACCTCTTAAATGAAATGCATTAACTTTTCTGTTTTGTCCAACTGTACTGATGCATTATCTTCATTATTGTTCTGCCTTAGGAAAATGAAAATGCACAGGTGAAACTTGAGAATGAACAGGATAAGCTAAAGAAACAGAAGACAAAACAGGAAATAAGGGCTGCTTTGCAAAAAGCCCTCCAAGAGAAGATGGAGCGTATGCAGCAGGAATACAGAGAAGAGCAGGATTTGAACACGAAGCTCATGCAAAATGCCCTTCAAAATTTACAGGATGAAACTGATAAAATGAAGCAAAAAAAAGTAAGACGCTTACTCAATGCCTGTTATGTGCTGGATGAGCTTCCTTGTTGAGATGTCAGTCTTATGGGAGCCAGCCATATGTAGAATAAACCGTAACACTGCTTCTGTAAGTGTGGTCTATGAACCATAGCATCAGTGTCATTTAGAAGGATGTTAGAAATTCATCGGCTCCAGAATCAGAATCTCCAAATTCAGGTCTGTGGCAGGGACAAGAAGCCTATGTTTTAATAAGCTCTCCCAGGTGATTCTGATGCTCAGTCAATTTTGAGAACTCCTACTCTATAGCACGGTGTTAGTACTGTGATAGCAGGATGGTGTTACAGGAAGTAGAGGGACTAAGTATGTCCAGAAACTGGGGAACACGTCACTGAGAAAGGGGCCTTCAAGCTGGACTTTGAAGGATGTGCAGTTTTGACAGCAAAGAGAGTAGAGAAAATCATTCCAATATTTATTTAGCTGTTCCTTTGAAATTTATATTGAACTCTTTAGAGTGTTGTATTTTTCCTAAAGGTATTACAATTTTGTTTTGTTTTGTTTCAGTTGACTTTACTTGCCAGGGAAGTTTTAGGTTTACAGCAAAAGTGAGCAAAAGGTACAGAAATTTCCCATATGCTCCTGCCCCAACACACGCATAGCCTCCCCCATTCACAACATTCTCTACCAGAGTGGTACATTTGTTACAGTCGATGAGCCCACACATCATTATCACCTAAAATTCATAGTTGATAGTAGGGTCCACTCTTCGGTGTTGTATAGCTATAGGTTTGGGCAAATGTGTGATGACGTGTATCCACCATGAGAGTATCATACAGAGTAATTTCAGTAGCCTAAAAATCCTCTGTGCTCCCCATGTTCTTCCCTCTTTCTACCCCAAACCCTCAGAAACCTGATATTTTGCTGTCTCCATAGTTTTGCCTTTTCCAGATGGTCATATCATTGGAATTGCATAGTTTACAGGCTTTTCATATTTTCTTTCACTAACTAATATGCTTCTAAGTTCCTCTATATCTTTTCATAGCTTCATAGCTCATTTCCTTCTATCACTGAATATATTCCATTGTGGGGGTGTACTACAGTATATGTATCCATTTACCTTCTGAAGGACATCCTTGATTGTTTTAGTGATAATGAATAAAGTTGGGCTTCCCAGGTGGTGATAGTGATAAAGAACCCACCTACCAATGCAAGAGACTTAAGAGACGCAGTTTTGATCCCTGGGTCAAGAAGATCCTCTGGAGAAGGGCATGGCAACTCACTCCAGTATTCTTTCCTGGAGAATCCCATGGACATAGGAGCCTGGCAGGCTGTAGTTCACGGAGTTGCAAAGAGTTGGACATGATTGAGTGACTTAGCACAGCACAGCACATGAAAAAGTTGCTATTCACATTCTTGTGCAGATTTTTGTGTGCACATAAGTTTTCAACTCATTTGGGTAAATAACATGAGCATGTTTGCTGAAGCATATAGTAAGAGATGTGTAGTTTTATAACTGCCAAACTGTCTTCCTAAGTGTCTATACTGTTTCGCATTCCCACCAGTAATGAATGAGAGCTCCTGTTGCTCTGCATCCTGGTCAGTATTTGGTGTTGTCAGTTTTCTAGACTTGGGCTGTTCCAATAGGTGTGTATTGGCGTCTCATTGCTGTTTAATTTTAATTTCTCTGATGTCATGTGATGTGGAGCATTAAGGGTTCCAAACCCAGTTCAGTGTGTGGAGTGGACTTCAGGCAGTGCTCGGACAAGAGCTGGGTATCCTATCAGTTCAGTCGCTCAGTCGTGTCCAACCCTTTTCGACCCCATGGACTGCAGCACACCAGTCTTCCCTGTCCTTCACCAGCTCCCGGAGTTTACTCAAATTCATGTCCATTGAGTAGGTGATACCATCCAACCATCTCATCCTCTGTCGTCCCCTTCTCCCACCTTCAATCTTTCCTAGCATTAGGGTCTTTTCTAATGAATCAGTTATTCACATCAGGTGGCCAAAGTATTGGAGTTTCAGCTTCAGCATCTGTCCTTCCAATGAATATTCAGGGTTGATTTCCTTTAAGATTGACTGGTTTGATGTCCTTGCTCTCCAAGGGACTTTCAAGAGTCTTCTCCACAGTTCAAAAGCATCAATTCTTTGGCGCTCAGCCTTCTTTATGGTCCAACTCTCATATCCATAGCGTGTCCTATAACTCAGCTCAGTTCTGGTGCTGTCGACCTGGAGGTAGCATCAGATTCCACAGTACAGGGAGCAATTCTATAAAACTGCCCTCCACCTCAGATGCCAGTTTTGAGCCCAGATAGTTACCTGTGCTTCTGACCACCTGGCTACAAACTGAAAGTTCGAGTGATCACCCTCCAACTCAGGATGCCAACTACAAATCCAAGTTCTTCCCTGACAGACTGGCTGTAAATCAGAAGTTCCCACAGATCCCTCTTTGTGTTTGATTAATTGGCTAGAACAGCTGACAGAACTCAGGAAATCAGTTTTCTCACTAGATTACCAGTTTATTACAAAAAATATTAAGGATACAAATAAACAGCCAGATGAAGAGATATATAAGATGAGGAGGTCCTGAACAAAGGAGCTTCTGTCCTCATGGAGTTTGGGGCATGGCCTGATGGAATCATTCTGGTTCCCCAACCTGAAGCTTTCTAAACCCTCTCCTTTAGGATTTTCATGTAGGCTTCATTACATAGACATGATTGGTTAAGTCATTGCCATTGAGTGATTGATTCACTCTCCAAACCTTCTCCTCGGCCCAGAGATCAGGGAAGTGGAACTGAAAGTTCCAGTGCAATAACCACACAGTTGGTTCTCCTGGCAAAGTTAGGTGTGATCCAGAAGTCACCTCATTAACATAACAAAAGACAACTTTATTCCTTTCATTACTTAGGAAATTCTAAGGATTTTAGGAGCTCTGCCAGAAACGAAGATAAAGATCAAATATATAATTTTTTAAGATGAATGGGTGTTGGATTCTCTCAAATGTTTTTACTGTATTTATTGATATGATCATGTGGTTTTTCTTCTTTAGCTTATTGATATGATGGATTACATTAATCAATTTTTGAATAGTGAACCAGCCTTGCTACCTAGGATAAATCTTACTTGGTCATGTTGTATAATTCTTTTTATACATTGTTGGATACAATTTACTAATGTTTTATTGAGGATTTTTGCATCTATGTTCATGAGAAAGATAAGTGTATAATTTTCTTTTTTCATAATGTCTTTTTTCACTTTGGTATTAGGGTAATACTGGCTTCATAGGATGAGTTAGGAAGTATTCCTTCTGCTTCCATTGTGAAAGAGGTTATAGGGATTTGGTGTAATTCCTTCCTTAAATGTTTGGTAGAATTCACCAGTGAACTCATCAGGGACCAGTGCTTTCTGTTTCAGAAAGTTATTAATTATTAATTCAGTTTTTTTATAATAGATATAGGCCTACTCAGATTGTCCTTTTCTTCTTGTATGAATTTTGGCAGATTGTATCTTTCAAAGAATTGGTTCATTTTCTTTAGGATATCAAATTGTAGGCATAGAGTTGTTCATAGTATTTCTTATCCTTTTTAATGGCCATGGGGTTTGTAAATATAGTGATGTCCATGCTTTCATTTCTGATCTTAATTTTTGTCCTCTCCTTGACCTCTGTGGGCATTAACAGGGGTGCTTGCCTGGTCCAAAGCCAAAGCCTCCACAGGCCAAGCAGGCCCCTGTAGGCCCAAGCACTGCCCCCATCAAAGCCTCCTCTGGCTGCCCTGACCCCAGTGGGCCTGAGCGCCACCCCTGCTACAGCCTCTTCCAGCCCCACAGGTCCTGGGGGCCCTTGAGTGGGTCCAGGTATGTGACTACTGCAGTCCTGGGACATGACCTCAGCAGATCTGCACCAGTGGCCTAGTGAAAATGACCTGAGAGTCATCAGGGCCATTTGTCAGCATAGCCATGGTTAAGGTGGAAGAGAGAGCAGTGCCAACAACAGTGTACTTTCTGAGCCTGCAAGTGTGTAAAAGGGGACACAACAGAGCACACACACAGGTGTACAGCCTGAGAGGAGGGATCCTCAGAGGCCCCTCTCCCAGTGGAGTGCTCCAAGCCCACCGACCTTGCACTGCAGATTAGAAACACAGCTAAGAAACAGATCTCAGGGCCGTGTCTCAACAACTAGGAGCACATCATGCCCCTGACAGGGCAGTGACAACCACAGAGCGAAGGGGAGGCCCTGCTCAGTAAACATCTCACCCACCAGGTGGCAGACACCAGAAGCAAGAGGAACTACAGTCCTCCGGCCTGCAGAAAGGAGACCACAAGCACAGTAAGTTAGACAAAATTAGATGACAGAGAAATCTGCTGCAGATGAAGGAGTAGGTGAAAAAATCTGTAAGAACAATTAAATGAAGAGGAGATAGGCAATCTACTTGAAAAAGAATTCAGAATAGTGATAGTGAAGATGATCCAAGATCTTGGACAAAGAATGGAGGCACAGATTAAGAAGATGCAAGAGATGTTTAACAAAGACCTAGAAGAACTAAAGAACAAACAGAGATGAACAATAGAACAACTGAAATGAAAAACACTCTGGAAGGAATCAATAGCAGAATAACCGAGGCAGAAGAACAGGTAAGTGAGCTGGAAGACAGAACGGTGTAAAGCACTGCCATGGAAAGAATAAAGAAAAAAGAATGAAAAGAAATGAGGACAGTCTCAGAGACCTCTGGGACAACATTAAATGCACCAACATTCACATTATAGGGATCTCAGAAAAAGTGAAAGAGATGAAAGAGAAAGGGCCTGAGAAAATATTTGAAGTGATTATAGTCGAAAACTTCCTTAACATGGGAAATGAAATAGTAACCCAAGTCCAGGAAGTTCAGAGAGTCCCATACAGAATAAACCCAAGAAGAAACACACCAAGACACATATTAATCAAACTAACAAAAATCAAACACAAAGAAAAAAATATTAAAAACAACAAGAGGAAAGCAACAAATAATATGCAAGGGAATTTCCATAGGGTTGTCAGCTGTTTTTTCAGTAGAAACTCTGCAGGCCAGAAGAGAGTGGCATGATATATTTAAAGTAAAGAAAGGGATAAACCTACAATGAAGAATACCCAGCAAGGCTCTTTTCAGATTCGACAGAGAAATCAAAAACTTTACAGATTGCAAAAGCTAAGAGAATTCAGCACTACCAAACCAGCTTTACCACAAATTCTGAAGGGATTCTCTATGCAGGAAACATGAGAGAACAGAACACAAGATTAAGGGAATAAAAAAGACCTACAAAAACAAAGCCAGAGCAATTAAGAAAATGGCAATAGAAACACTTATATTGATAATGACCTTAAATGTAAATAGATTAAATGCTCCAACCAAAAGACACAGACTGGCTGAATGTATATAAAAACAAGACTCATTGCTGCCTACAAGAGACCCTCTTCAGACCTAGAGACACATACAGACTAAAATATTTTTATGTCCATGCAAAGGGGTCTTCTCTGGGCCAGCAATTTGGATACTGGCCAAAGGTAGGAGATAGTTGCTTTGGAGCAAGAGGTCGTTTACCTCTTCATCTAATGTCAGGTGGGGGCCCAGCCCACACCTGCTGATAGAGGCAGCTAAATCCCAGGGTCCTTTTTGGATTTCATATCCTAATGTGGTTGGCAACCACTAGGTTGAGGGCTTTTCTACACTCTGAGATCCACACAGTTCAGCTTGGGGGTCCTGGAGCTATAATTTCAATCTCTTGCAAAATTTGTGATGAATTTTTAATTAACTAGTTTCTTTTATAACCTGAATAGTGAGGCATAGCCAGTGGCCCTAGTCACCTTCTGGGTCAATAAAATCTGTCAAATGATTCTAAGCAATTTGGCAGGAGTTTGTCCTCTCAGGCTTTCAATCATATTGTATGCACAACCCACCCTTGATTGGACCGCCAGCATGTGGAAGACAGAGAGACATTGAATAATCAAAATGGTAAAGGGAGTACTCATCTGGTGAGTGGATGTGAATGGCATCCTCTGTAATGTCAAAGGAGTGGGGGTTCGCTTTCAGTACTAACAGGGAAGTCTTTGGAGACGACTGGTAAGTACATATGGGGGCTTTTGGAGATATGAAGGCTGGGAATTAAGATGTATTAGAGCCTGGGGCCAAATTTCTGTCCGTTTGGGGCACAATATAACTGTATAAAAGCTTGAGGAATATGTCTTTGATTAGGCCATTTGGCCACCTGTGAAGAGCTAACTCACTTGAAAAGACCCTGATGTTGGGAAAGATTGAAGGCAGGAGGAGAAGGGGACGACAGAGGATGAGATGGTTGGATGGCATCACCGACTCAATGGACATGAGTTTGGGTGAACTCTGGGAGTTGGTGATGGACAGGGAGGCCTGGTGTGCTGCAGTTTATGGGGTTGCAAACAGTCGGACACAGCTGAGCGACTAAACTGAACTGAACTGAGGCCATTGTGCCTTTTTGTGAGTCTAACCGCTTGAGGCTGAACCTAAGTAGAATTTCACAAGATTCCACTTTCTAGAGCCCATGACAGAACAACCTGGGAGGTGAGATGGGTACTTGGATCTGAATCTACATTGGTGGGTCAAAGGGGATGAGCACATACTTGATTAAGAAGGAGATTACATAATGCAAAGTAGTCAGCAGGCCTTCCGTGAAGGTATGGATGATGGTGGTGCATACCTAGTAGATCTTGTGAAGGGCAACAGCAGCCTGCTAAAATCAAGATGCCATCTGGAATAGTCTGTCATCCAGGGCATATGTCTCCACCAAGGATATTTCCAGACATTTTTGGGGAACAAAGGAAGCAATTATCTACCACCACTTTGGTTAGGGCTGGGATAAAGGGCCTGCTACACCCGTATGCCCAGTCAGTAAGTGCCGTCACTCCCCTGTGGCCGTATATAATATGGGTCCACTCTGTCAGTGGGTATGGCACTGAGGAATAGTTATGTCCAGGGTTGTTCTTGATACTTTGTGTCCAGGGATGTAATTTGGATGAGTCTGTCATGTTACTATAAGTTTCTGGTGTTTGCTGTTGTGCGTATGCGTGTGTAGTGACATGCGTGATCATAACTGACATGCATGAGTTGGCTATTTCTTTCCAAATGGAGGTGCCCCATATATACTTTCCCCAAATCATGACGTTATCCTTTTGCCATTGCCCAGACTAGACTGCGAATCCTTTGGCTACTTCCTGGATGTGAGTAAAAATGTGTGCCCTTATGAGTCTCATTTTTATGGCCTGTTGTAGATCCAGGTACACTGCCCCTAACTCTGCCAACTGAGCTGAGCCATGAGAGCTGTCCTATACTAGGGATGTGCCATGGCCCATGTTTACAATGGTGGTGCTTCCAATGGTGAAGAACACCAACTCCCTTTCTGTGGCAGGAAATTGGTTGTAAGGGGTTCCCCAAGCTGCTAGAGGGACTGGCATGAATGTGCCACTAGCTGCACCTCGCTGTTAGTGAGCAAAGGGCTGGGCATGGGGGAAATTACATTTTCCTGTAATTTGGAAAGACCCTTGACATCAGATTTAGGCATTTTCTGAAGGTGCCATTTCTATTTTAACAGTAAGGCCTCAGTGGTTTTATTGAACCATTTATTTAGATCTTCTTTAATTTTTTTCAGTAATGCTTCTTAGTTTTCAGAGTATAATGTTTGTACTTTTTGTTAAATTATTCCCAAAAGTATGAAACTATGTATACAAGCCATTCTGAGGGTGCAGCTACACTCTCAGACCTTGCTAGTTCTACCTCAGATCTATGATATTCTCAAAAGAGATCAGATCAGAAATTGGTTGGAATAACACAAATATACTACCATGAAAGACAGAAGCCACCTGAAAATGACTGTGTTATAAAGCCAGTTTGGGGCCTGAGCTGCACATTCAAATCACCGAGGGAACTTAAAAGCTATCCATTGGAAAGGAATCCCTAGGTGTGAGGCTTAACCCTTAGTACTTTTTAAAGCTCCCTAAGTGATTCCAAAATGTAGCTAAGATTGAGATTTGCTGGTGTAAAGTATCATTTTCTAGTCAGAGACAGTGCTATAATAATAGCAACATATTTTGTCTGTCAGGCTAACACTTTATCTACCTAAATTTAAATAAATGAAAATAAAATTGTATAATTTAAAATTATTTGGGAACTTCTTTGAGGTACACTTTGAGAAAGTGTTTGCATTATTACTATTTGAACTAGTCAAAATGTGTTATAAAATATTTCAAACATATGCAAAAATAGTACAATGAATCCCCATGGTTCCATTACCTAGCTTCAACAACCAGTAGCCAATGGCCATTCCTGTTTCATCTATCTCTCCCACCCATTCCCCACAGTCACCTTGAATATTTTTAAAAAGTGAAAGTGAAAGTGAAGTTGCTCAGTTGTGTCCGACTCTTTGCGGCCCCATGGACTGTAGCCTACCAGGCTCCTCCTTCCATGGGATTTTCCAGGCAAGAATACTGGAGTGGATTGCCATTTCCTTCTCCAGGAGATCTTCCCAAGATGATGTATTATTTTTAGGGTTTACTTAAAAGTATTCGAATACTTAAAAGTAAACCCTAAAAACAATACATCATCTGTTAATGTTTTGGTATGTAACTCTAAGGAATTATGGCTCTCAAAGATTTTAAAACTTATGTTCCCTAGTATTATAACACCTAAAAGTTTTAACAACATGAGGTAATTTTTTTTTTATATAGGAGGATATGAGAAGAGAACAGAAGATATATTATCAATACTTGTCACAGCAGCATGAGGAAGAAAAAGCTCAGGAGAAAGAATTGGATAGAATGTTAGAGAAAGAGAAGGAAAAGAAGTTTGCTGAGAAGGACAAGGAGCTGAGACTTGAAAAGGAGGCAAGACAACAACTTCTGAATGAGGTCATGTGTACAAGAAAACTTCAAGTTCAAGAAAAGTGTAAGGAAATGAATTACAGTTATATCATACTTGAGCCTTAATTTAATTTAAGTAGCAACCTCAGTATTAAATAGATACTATCCCTGCTTTGTGGACCTTACCTAATTGAATACTTAAATATCTTTCTGCCGGTGTCTCCATACGCCTGCACCTGCATACCTTTTGCTTGGGTAGTTTTCTCTCCCTATGATGCTTTTGATCTTGAGAAATCCTGGATATTCTTCAAGCCCAGCTCAAATACCGCATTCCTTGAGAGGCCCTCTCTGTTCCCCTATTCATGATAAACCTCCTTTCCCCTATTCATAAAAGAATTTTCTTTCTGGGGTTCTCATCATTTCTTGCTCACATCTCTGTCTTAGGACACCACTGAATTCCCTCAAACAGTGCTTGGTCACAAAAGGAAATAATCACTGAGAAGATTTCCACCATTCCATGTCCAGATGGACACATTTACTAGTAAGATACCACTGGACTTCACACTAGTTGTCTTTGTAAGAGAAAGCTCATCTTGGTTCCATTGATTAATTCTTCACTCCAAGAATTATAACGTCAGTTGAAAATTGTTAAGCCAGTGTTAGATTGAGTTTTAAGAAATGAGAAGAAAGCTTCTACATTGAAAAGATTTCTGTATTCCACCATGATAAATGTTTTAGCATACACTGAGAAAACATAGAAAATTCAAGTATTTGGAACCACTTATAAACAAGTAAAATCAACCATAATTCCACCACCCAGGAATAGCTATTGTTCACAACTTTCTGAATTTCCTTCCAGTATTTTTACTATGTATGTAATTTCCTCTCACAAATTAGTATCTTGTTGTATGTATTGTTTTACAGCCTGCATTTCCCACTTATCATAAACATTTTTCCAGGTCATTTTTCTTCAATTTTCAAATTTGTAATGCTGGATAGAAAGCCATTATAAAAATGGACCATAATTTATTTTACCTAAACACAACCAATGCACCTTCAACTTGTTTTGAAATTTTTCTTTCTGTTGTAGCATTGTGGGTTACTACTATCTCTGTACATAGTTTTTTTGGCTCATATATAATTAAGATAAATTCCTGTAAATGGATTTGGAGGCCAAAGATAAGTGCATGTCAGATGTATATTGCCTGGTTGTATTTATTCCTTTGTGAACTCAGTTTTCTTTGTCATGTCAATCTTTTTCTACTGGATTGGTTGGGTTTTCCTTATTTAGTTTATAAAAGCCTTATATACTGTTTTTCCAATAGTTTTTTTTGTAACATAGAAGCTCTCCTATTAGCATAAATGGCAACAGAACTGTTTGTCCTCAAGAAGAGAAAGGTGAGAAGTATTCTTACAGTGTAATCTGCTATGAAAAAGGCTGTTCATAGACTTCAATAGCAAATAATTAAGAGAGAATCTCTGTCGATTATAGCACACAGGAACCTAAGCCTAGTCTTTCCTTAATGGAGATGGCTCTGTGTGCTCAGTCACTCAGTCATGTCTGACTCTGAGACCCCATGGACTGGGTCCCAGTAGGCTCCTTTGTCCATGGACTTTTCCAGGCAAGAACACTGGAGTGGGTTGCCATTTCCTACTCCTGGGGATCTTCCCGATGCAGAGATTGAACCCGTGTCTCTTGTGTCTCCTGCGTTGGCAGACAGGTCCTTTACCACTGTGCCACCTGGGAAGCCCCAATGGGGATGAGTACTTCTACCTTATTGAACTAAAATCCAACCCAGTGATTCTAAGCTCTGCCTTTCTAAAATATGACATTGATGCCCAGAAGATGTTGGTAAGTCTTTTCTGAAAAAAGTCATTTAGCAAAAATTACTTTTGTCTTTCTTAGTGCAACGGAAAGCTAAAGAACAGGAAGAACGTACTATGGAACAGGAACGCATAAATGAAGGTCTTAAAGAGCTTAACTGTGAAGAGAGGGAGAATTTTACAAGGTATGGCTTTGTTTTCTTCATAATTACTACCAAAAAAGGGAAATTTTTAGCATAAAGAACGATGTTCCATAACTCGTGTGTTATTGATATTATTTTGCATCAGTATTATTGGGTTGGCCAAAAAGTTCCTTCAGTTTTAAAGTAAAACTAAAAGACACACTTTTCATTTTCACTAAGAACTTTATTGAACTACATATCCGCTGTTTTGTTCCACTACCTTCTGCCATTTTTCAGGCAACTTCATAATTCCATCTTCACAAAACTTTCTATGTTTTTGAGCAAAGAACTGTTCCAGGTAACTTTTACAGTCTTCCAGGGAATTGAAATCCTTTACATTGAGAGAATTTTGTAGAGACTGAAATAAATGGAAATCTGAAGGTACAATGTCTGGTGAATATGGTGGATGAATCGGAACTCCCCAGCCAAGGTGTAGCCACTATTGCCTGGTCATCAAAGAAATATGCAGTCTTGTATTATCCTGATGGAAGATTATGTGTTTTCTGTTGAAAACACATAATTCCAGGTACTTTTTGTCAAGTGCTGCTTTCAGTTAGTCTAACTGGGAGCAGTACTTGTGGGAATTAATCATTTGGTTTTCCAGGAGGAACTCAGAGGACTCCCTTCCAATCCCACCACATACACAACATCATCTTTCTTTGGATGAAGACCGGCCTTTGGTGTGGTTGATGGTGGTTCATTTTGCTTGCCCCATGATCTGTTCCATTCCATAATATTGTATGGACCACTTTTCATCACTTGTCACAATTTGTTTTGAAAACAGAATGTTTTTGTACATTAAAGTAAAGAATCACATACAGAAATATAGTCAAAGAGGTTTTTTGGGGTTTTTTTTTTTTGCTTAACTTATGTGCAACTGAAACATCAAAGTGATTAATATAGCCAAGCTGGTGCAAATGATTTTCAGCACTTGATTTGGATATTTGGAGTATGTCAGCTGTCGCGTGGTATAATGTTCATTGGTATAACGGTATAACACTGATTGTTCTCAATTAATGTCTCAGTTTGATTGCTGTCAACTTCAACTGGTCTGCCTGACTGTGGAACATCATCTAGAGAGAAATCTCCAGCACAAAACTTAACAAACCACATTTGATGCATTCGATCAGTCACAGCACCTTCTCCATACACTGCACAAATCTGTTTTGCATTTCAGTTGTGTTTTTACCTTTCTTGAAGTAATGAAACATAATATGCCAAAAATATTGCTTTTTTCTTCCATCTTCAATATTAAAATGGCTACACAAAAATTCACTAATTTTGGTAATTTTTTTTAATGCACACTGATATGACAACCATCACAATGCAATCCAACAAGATTGTTTTGAATGAAGTTAGAGATAACTAAGTGCTACTAGAGCCATCTTAAGGAATAAAGCCAAATGAATCTTTTGGCCAACCCAACCTTTAGACCCTTTGTCCCAAAAGCTCAATTCAGTTTATAAAATTTCGTATAAAAAATAAACACCAAGTTCAAAAGAACAAAAATAAGCACCAACTGTTTTAGTAAAATTCAACTCTATTGCCAATATATAGATTCTGATTACAGACATTGTGTTAAACTGGACAAACATCTTAAAAGACAAAACATATTAGAAACAATTTTTATAAAATTGGCACCAACCCTAAATCGTAATGAAAAAAGATTTTTTCCCCATGAAATAAATCCTGAAATATAATGTGACCTAATTAGATGAACAGAAATGGCTTATGGGGGTATGATTCTATGTAAACGTCCCAGGAAGATTTTTGTAGCCTCACTGGGCTGGGAAACTAAAATGCTCTGGGTACTCAGATACAGCACTTCCCTCAGGTGTTCCTCTGATCACCATGACCAGGCTAGGTGGGGGAAACTGGTCAAATGCCTCCTTGCAGCCTTTCTCGGGTCATATCAGTCTCTTCCCACCGATGCCCATGACACCCAATTCAGATGGCCAGCATAGTGGAGAAAGAGGACCTGGTTCCTTTAATTGCTGGTCAGCCTCCCTGTCCCTGGGGCCTGTTCCCTGGCTCACCCACATTTGGTGCAAAGAAATAAGCTCTCTTCTTTCTAGAAAGAGTATGGTTCATATACGGGAGCCTATTGTCAGTGTAGGGGCACTAACAACGACATCTGGCTTCCTGCTCTTTGTTCTTCTCAGGAGGTCATTCCTTCTCACTTTTGAAAAGCCTTTTGTTGGAGATGTGAGGGGAACTCAATAGCAGCTCTCTTCCCTACCCAACTTTTGAATCAACTGAAAAAAAAAAAAGAGTGAGCAGAAGGTATTATAATTACTACAATTACCTATTGATGTATAACAAAACACCCCCAAATTTGTGGTTTAAAGCGGGTTTTGATTATGTCTCATGTTTCTGTTATTGATAAGGCTCAGCTGGGTGGTTCTTGCTTGGCATCTCTCATGTGGTTCAAGCCCGTTCTGGTTGGGGCTACATTCATCTGAAGGCTCAGTTAGAATGGACACTTAAGATACCTGTCCTTACAGCTGGTAGTGTGTGCTCACTGTGCTGGGAGATCTCATTTGGTATTAGCCAGGACACCTACACGTGCCCTCTCCATGCATCTTGGGCTTCTCACAGAGTGGTGTCTCGTTCTGAGAGGAAGAGTACCAATAGCAAGCATTCCAAGAGACAGAATGAGGAAGCTGCCAGGCCAGTTAAGGACTACGCTTAGGGCTGGTTTAACACCACTTCTGTCGTACAGGGCCCATCTGCCTTCAATGGAATGGAGAAATGCTCCACTTCTTGGTAGGGGAGTAAAGGTTCACGTTGCAGAAGAACGTACGGTAGGCGGGATAGCACTGTGGCCATGTTTGGAAAATAGAATCTGCTACAGAGGCATAGGCGTGCTATAATCTTTTTTCTGACAAAATTTGATATTAGTAATATGGTTTATAGATTATAAAATGATGAAACTGCTGTGGAAAGCAATATGAAATTTCCTCAAAAAAATTAAAACTAGAACTACCATATGATCTAGCAATCTCACTTTTGGGTATCTACCCAAAATAAATGAAAGCAGGACCTTAAAGAGTTGTTTGCATATTCATGTTCATAGCACCACTATTCATAATAGCCAAGAGGTGGAAATAACCCAGATGTCCATTAACAGATGAACAGATAAGCAAAGTGTCAGAGGTACATGCAGTAGAATATGATTCAGCCTTAAAAAGGGAGGAAATCCTCTCAGATGCTACAGCATGGATGAGCCTTGAGGGCATGCTAAGTGAAATCAGCCGGTCACAAAAAGACAAATGCTGTATGATTTCACTTATTTGAGGTACCTAGAGTAGTCAAATTCATAAAGATAACAAGTAGAATGGTGGTTACCAAGGGCCAGGGGGAAGGGTCAAAGAAAGAGTTGTTTAATAGGTATAAAGTTTCAGATCTGCAAGATGAAAAAGTCCTGGAGATCTATTTCACAATAATGTGAATATACTTAACACTACTGAGCTGTTCGCTTAGAAATGGTTAAGATGGTAAATTACGTGTCTTTTACAACGAGGAAAAAAAATCACTATAAACTTTTAAATGTAGCTTACATATAGACTATGCCAAAGCCTTTGACTGTGTGGATCACAATAAACTATGGAAAACTCTGAAAGAGATGGGAATACCAGACCACCTGACCTGCCTCCTGAGAAACCTGCATGCAGGTCAGGAAGCAACAGCTAGAAATGAACATGAAACAACAGATTGGTTCCAAATAGGAAAAGGAGTCCATCAAGGCTGTATATTGTCACCCTGCTTATTTAACTTCTATGCAGAGTACATCATGAGGAACGTTGGGCTGGAGGAAGCACAAACTGGAATCAAGATTGCCGGGAGAAATATCAATAACTTCAGATATGCAGATGACACCACCCTTATGGCAGAAAGTGAAGAAGAACTAAAGAGCCTCTTGATGAAAGTAAAAGAGGAGAGTGAAAAAGTTGGCTTAAAGCTCAACATTCAGAAAACTAAGATCATGGCATCCGGTCCCATCACTTCATGGCAGATAGATGAGCAAACAGTAGAAACAGTGTCTGACTTCATTTTTCTGGGCTCCAAAATCACTGCAGATAGTGATTGCAGCCATGAAATTAAAAGATGCTTACTCCTTGGAAGGAAAGTTATGACCAACCTAGATAGCATATTAAAAAGCAGAGACATTACTTTGCCAACAAAGGTCCGTCTAGTCAAGGCTATGGTTTTTTCAGTGGTCACGTATGGATGTGAGAGTTGGACTATACAGAAAGCTGAGCGCCGCAGAATTGATGCTTTTGAACTGTGGTGTTGGAGAAGACTCTTGAGAGTCCCCTGGACTGCAAGGAGATCCAACCAGTCCCTCCTAAAGGAGATCGGTCCTGGGTGTTCATTGGAAGGACTGATGTTGAAGCTGAAACTCCAATACTTTAGCCACCTGATGTGAAGAGCTGACTCATAGGAAAAGACCCTGATGCTGGGAAAGATTGAGGGCAGGAGGAGAAGGGGACCACAGAGGATGAGATGGCTGGATGGCACCACAGACTCGATGGACATGGGTTTGGGTGGACTCAGGGAGTTGGTGATGGACAGGGAGGCCTGGCGTGCTGCGGTTCATGGGGTCGCAAAGAGTTGGACACGACTGAGCGACTGAACTGAACTGAACATATAGAGGAAATCATCTAGTTAATACTAAACAGAATGAGGTGGACTTACCAATCCAGTCTCCAGCAGTACCATACCATTGGAAGTCCCCCTGCAAGGAGAATATGCCCCCTTTTGATAGAAAGCAGAAAAGAAACAGGCAGAGCAGCCTGTTCCTTTTTACCAATAGGTGTCGCTTCTTCTTGGAGGGGAGTCGGGGGGGATGCAGAGGGGCCAAGGGCTCTCTCCATGTAGCAGTAAATCTTTTGAATGGGGAAGAGACATTCCCTCACTAAAATCAATCATTTTTTCCAAGACTGTCATAATTATTATTGTGCAATAAACACATTATTGAATTTTTCATCTCTTTCTTCCCCACTCACCCTGATTTTAATGGTAACTTTATTTGACTTCGAAAATCACATTTTAATCATAATGCCCTACATAAATCCAAATGCTTACTTTGATAATTTTATATACTTTGATATTTCTAACATGTTAGACGCTGCAGTTTAGCCCAGGAGTACAGGAAGCAACTTCAGATGCAGATACGCTCCCAGCAGCAGGCCCGGGAAGCAGAAAGGGAAGAGGAGCGCCGAGAGTTTGAAGCAGGGATAGCAGCAGAAAAGAACTTCCAGGACAAGATCCAGGAGATCCTGTCCACCCACAAAGCGGTGCCCCGAAACATCCATCCCATGAGAAGGGCATGTTCTACTAAGCTTCCACCATAGTTGCGTAAGCACCAACCTATTTTTTCTCAACCTGTTATTTCACGGAGGGGTTGGGAGCGGGGCACACTCAGAGTATGGAAATTCCACCTCCCCTAGACCTTGCCCTGTGAGTCTCCTCTGTTTGGGTCCTCCTGAGTTGTATCCTTTATAATAAACCAGTAAATATAAGTAAGGAGGTTTCTTGAGTTCTGTAAGTGCGTATGTATCCAGTTGCTCAGTCATGTCTGCCTCTTTGCGACCCCATGAACTGTAGCCCGTTGGGCTCCTCCGTCCATGGGACATTCTAGGCAAGAATACTGGAGTGGGTTGCCATTTCCTCCTCTAGGGAATCTTCCTCGACCCAGAGATTGAACCTGCATCTCCTGCAGCTCCTGCTTTGCAGGCGGATTCTTTACCATTGAGCCACCTGGGAAGCCCGAGTTCTGTGAGTAGTTGTAGCAAATTATTGAACCTGAGGAAGGGGTCGTAGGACTCTTAATTTATAGCCAGTGGGTCAGAAGTACAGGTGACACAAGACTTAAGGCTGGCCTCTGAAGTGGGGTGCAGTCTTGTGGGACTGAGCCTTTAATCTGTGCTAACTCTGGTAGTGTCAGAACTGAATTGAATGCTTGAGCATTGGTTTCTGGAGAATCACAGTTGGTTTTCAGTGTTGGAAAACACCCAGTTAGTTGGTGGTGGTGCTGGCGTTTGAACCCAGTCTGATTGCAGAGCCCAGGCCTTTAGGTTCACTGCTTTGTTCTCTCCTCACAACAGGCAGGACAGGCAAAAATCAATGAATTAGGGACTTTTAGAGCTGAAAAACCCACCACAAATATTTTAATTAGTTTACTTTGCAAATGAAGAATCAGCAGTCAGAGAAATCTCCTCTCTTGGTTCAGCACTTTTCCCATCATATAACATCATGATTTCTTACCAAAATCCAGTTTACTATCAAAGCACTCTTAATCACCAATATGCCCATTCAGGCTTGCTGTTCAGGCAGTACATATAACATGAGGTGTGGTCTCTATCCAAACCTTTACGCTCACTAACATAGCATTCTGGTGCAAATCCATCAAGTACGTTTATGCATACACATTCCATAAATTACACAAGAGCATGAATATTTTTCCTTCTGTAAAGCAGCTTTCTGATATTTTGATTACCTTACATAAACTGGGCAAACAGCTCAGAACGTAGATGAGAGCTGCATCTAATAAACAGAAGAGTTTCCTATATGGAGAAGCCCCCAAGGCAATTGAAAGGGTGTTTATCACACCGAGTGTGGGTCACAGGAAAAAGACACAATCCTGATTTTGTCTCTTGTGAAGTTGTTGGCTGGATGAGGGCTCTGAGAGCCAAAACTTACTTCAGATGTCCATGCTTTTCAATTAAGTTCTAAGATGTGTCTTTTGGCTAGAGGCTGAGGGTTATTAACTTATTGCTTCTAAGCATTGTGATGTGGGACTTTTTATTCGAAATGACTGTAGATATGGTTCTGGGAAAACTGATATAGCAAGACAATTTCATGCTAGGTCTTTGCTCCATGCAGCATTAATCAGCTGGGTGACCTTGGCAGGACTTTCTGGGAAACAATTCTCTTGTCTAAAAGCTGAGATGCTTCTTGAGCTAGAAGGGACCCGAGAGGCTGTCTAGTCCAAATCCTTCACTTCATAGATGGGAGAAAGTGTCTGGGGTTTGGTGGCCTCACAAGCCCACTAGGAGGGCTCAGCTACAATTAGGTTCTTTGGTAGATGACCTGCGAAGCAGAATTGTGGGGTGGGCCAAGCAGTGGGGGAGGAGCCAGTAGAATAATGTGTTACAGGTTGGTTACCATGGAAGGCAACTGGGTCTTAGCCCACTTGGGGACCTTCTGAAGAAATGTGTAGACCTCACAGGTATACACTGCTCAGGTAGAGCCTGGGGCATTTACCACTCCCACCCCTTTTGGTTGAGGGGTGCCCCTAGGGGCACTGACTTCCCCAATTATAGATGGGAGGCTAAAGAGGCCATGAGAAAACCCTGGGATGATAAAGCAGAGCAATGCAGGGCCTGCCCCTGAAGTGGTCCCTGGTGCCCTGGACAGAATCATGGCCGGAATCTGGGGGACAGAGGGAAACAAGGCCAGGGAAATGATAACTTATGATTTGACCTGCAGCATACAGCTAAAACTGGGCTTTCCTGGCGGCTCAGCTGGTAAAGAATCTGCCTGCAATGCAGGAGACCTGGGTTTGATCCCTGGGTTGGGAAGATCCCCTGGAGAAGGGAAAGGCTACCCACGCCAGTATTCTGGCCTGGAATTCCATCGGGGTCACAAAGAGTCAGACACGACTGAGTAATTTTCACTCACACAGCTAAAACGACGCTTTCTTTTTTTTTTTTTTTGCATATTTCCCAGTTGTGTGTGTTTTCTCTCCAGTTATGCACTGTTGCTTAAAGCAGGTACCAAGTGTTAGATAGCTCTGATGATCCCAAGCTCTCAGCAAAAGGTTTGCCAAGAGCAAGTCCTCGGAAAATGTTTCCTTGTTTGCTCTGGGGGAAAAGAGGAAGGCTAAGTGGCCAGAGTGAAAGGGTCACCATAGGAGGGCTAAGCAAGGCTGAAGTGGAATAGGGCCAGAGGGACAGCCCTGAGATAACCAGCAGGCAGTGGTGCTGACAAGCAGGAGGCAGAGAACTGTGACCGTGAAGAGGCCACGCCAGACCTAAAGCGTGCGGACGCTGGACTAAGATGAGCCGTCGGAGGTAGCAAGACTCAAACATTTCTACAGCTCCCAGCTCTGGACAGGAAATGTCTTTAGCTTCCAGAAGCACAGGCATTGATATGGAGCAGGCAAAGAAAGGTGTGTTTGCTCTCTCTCTCCCTCTGGGGCAGCTTAAATTCACAGATGCCATCTTGACCACACCCAAGGCTGGTGACCTTGGCTCCTGTCTGCTTTTGCTGTGTACTAGATATTTTCAGGGGAGCAACTCTCCAGAGCGAGGAGCAGGTTAGCCAGGGTGATGTGGAGAGGAAGGGGGCGGTGTTGGTTAGTCGCTCAGTCGTGTCCGACTCTTTTGTGGCCCCATGGACTGTAGCCCACCAGACTCCTCTGTCCGTGGAAGTTTCCAGGCAAGAATACTGGAGTGGGGTGCCTTTCCCTTCTCCAGAGGATCTTCCCGACCCAGGGATTGAATTCAAGTCTCCTGTGTCTCCTGCATTGGCACGCAGATTCTTCACCACTGCGCCACCAGGGACGCCCACGGAAGGTGTTGAGGGAAAAGCATTTTGCCCCTCCATGTCTCCTAGACACTGAGTAAAGGGCCCTCCTCTGGTGGCAGGTCTCTCTCTGTGCCCCTGCAGGGTTTCAGTGGGTTTGTGGCTGATAAAGGACCACGAGGCACACACAGCTTCAGCTGGGCAATGCTTGGACAGGGTTGCCAGGGAGGTTACTACTCACAGCATAAGTAGGACTCACAGAAGCTTGCAGACATGAAGAGGCAGCGTCTGGAAGGACAGGAGTACAAGGGAACTCCCAGCCAGGAGAATGGACCGAGCAGGGGCTCACAGATCTAGCTGACGCTGCTCAGTAGCATGGTGGGGAGTCTCTGGGTGCATGAACTCCCGGGAGGCCCTAGCATTCCAGGCCCTGTTACTGTGAGGCTGTATCCTCACTACAGGTAATAGCTGTTGGTAATATTTCATGGGGTTTGTAAAGCAGGCTATCTCTAAGTGGCTAAACGTTTGTGTGTCTGGGCTATTTTTAATATTTTTTGTGCTGTGCCCCACAGCATGTGGGATCTTAGTACCCTGACCAGGGATCAAATCCACTCCCCATGCACTGGAAGCAAGGAGTCTTAACCCGTGGGAAGCCACTGGGCTATTTTAAAAAAATAACTGGGTACATAAAAGTTTGTTTGGCATTGGTAGGCTTTTGAACTAACAGGTCTCCGCCTGCAGTGAAGAAATAAATTAACCTATGGGCCAATATGCAGCAATCTCTTTTATGTTTTTTACGTAACATTCTCTGAGCACCAGGAATCCAGCCATGCAGAACTGAGAGCTACTGTTGCCCCAAATAGACACTCTCCTCACTCCACAAACACAGGCACTTCTCCCCACTGCTATGCCTGCACCCAGAGAGTTGATTCAGGATGTCACGCCCTCCCTGCCACATGCCCCATGGAATTCCAGCCTTTCCTTCATCGTGAGCTCAACTCAAGATGGTGCCCTGCCTCCCTGCTCATTCCTAGCTCTCTGGTTCTCTTTTCCATCATAGACAACGGTTTAGCTGTGATAGGCCCGTGTCCACTACTAGACTATGAACTGTTTGAGGGAAATAGCCAACTCTGAACTGAGTTGTGTCTCCCTGAAATTCATATGTTGAAGACTTTACTCCCGATGTAACTGTGTATGGAGACAGGGCCTTTAGAGAGGGAATTAGGTTTATTGAGGTCAGAAGGGTGGGGCCCTAACCACATTGGGCTGGTGCCCTTAAAAGTAGAGGAAGAGACACAGGGTTTGCCCTCTCTTGTGCACAGAGAAGCAGCCATCAGAGGATACAGTAAGACACTGACCATCTTCAAGCCAGGAAAGGAGTCCTCATCAGAAACCAACCTGTCGGCACCTTGATCTTAGACTTCCAGCTTCCAGATCAGTGAGGAGATGAATGTCTGTCATTTAAGCCACACAGCCTGTGGTATTTTGTTATGGTAGCCTGAGAAAACTTACCTTATTCCCCTGAAAAGTCTCTCACAGCACCGAGGGCAATGTCTGCACCTGGAAGTTGTGCTGTTCAGTCGCCCGGTCGTGTCCAACTCTTTGCGACCCCATGTTTCATGAGGTTCTCACAGCAAGTATACTGAAATGGTTTGCTGTTCCCTCCTCCAGTGGACCATGTTTTGTCAGAACTCTCACTAAGACCTGTGCATCTTGGGTGGCCCTACACGGCATGGCTCACAGCTTCATTGCGTTATGCAAGCCCCTTTGCCATGACAAGGCAGTGATCTGTGAAGGAGCACATGGAAACCCTTTCACAGATATTTGTTGAGTTGAACTGTAATTCCCAAATGAATGAGGCATGCCTGGTGCTGGTGGTGCCCTGGGTCTGGAATCTCTGACAAAGGCCAGCAGCCAACCCTACTTCTTGCACACTGTCACACTGTAGGAGACAGACCAGCCTGCCAGCCTCATCTACAACTGAAAAGTTCACAAAGGTCAGAAACCAGAAGGTCTGATGCTAAGCCTCACTTAGTAGCAAAATCTGAGCTTGAACAAGTGTGAAAATATTTAGGGATATCTCAGTGGGTTTTTCTATACAACTGTGAATGACTTTGATTACTGAGCACTATCCTAACTCTGGCTAAATGCATTATAAAATCTATGGCTTAGGTATCTACTACATTTCTAAAGTGCAAAACTTCAAATTTCAAAACATATCTGGCCCTAAGAGTTTCATATTAAGGATTGTGGACTTGTGCTCTACAAAGGGGTTAATACCAAGCCCACTGCTCTCAACTTGCGGAAAACCATGGGAAGCACTGCGTATCTGGTGTGCGAGTAAATTGCAGTGGCTATTTGAACAGAATGAGAAATAACTTAAACCTAAACTGGGGGAATGCATGACTGGAATTAAAACGTTGGTTGATATGTATATTACAGATGTCAGTGTTGTTTTTGAGCATTTTATTCTACTGGCCTGTAAAATGTGCTGAGCACAGTTTTTAAATCTGTGATGAAAAAGCACAATATTACCTAGGAAAATAACAGCTCTGCAGTTTAAATTCCAATTGGTTTTTTATAAATTGTGCCTAACAACTGGATAAATCAATAAAAATGCAATTATAGGAACACTCACAATTATTTATTACGACTATCAGTGTTGCTACTACAAATAATATGAATAAAATTGATTTGCTGAATTTACAAAGTCAAGCACGTTTTTAGCAGGAAACCTCAATATCTTTAGTATCTAGACACTGTAGAGCTTACAATAAAAGACTGACCCAGTTTCTTCCCTTGAGGAATTTATAGTCTGGTTGAAAGTCAAGACCTAGAGACAAGAAATAATTGTGAACATTAAAGCAACATATAATCCTGTGCTGTGTTAAGTATAATCAGGTATGTGGAACAGATTTACCGCTAAGCCTTCTTAAACGCTCCAGAAATTCCAGTGTAGCTTGGGCTGAAGGGAGGCCCCTGGTTGGGAGAGACTTAGAGAGTGTACTAAAGCTGCGTTTCAACAGCAGTGCACTGCTTCTGCTTACATTTTACGTTTAAGTGGAGGAGACTGGAGGACCTTTCCGTGAGTCGGAGGAGGCGGTACCAGTCAAGTCATGCTTCAGAGCCACACCACTGCTGCTCCGGATTTTTAGCAAAGGGAAAGGGGAACCATGGCTGGGGCAATCAAGAAGGCTTCCGGGAAAAGGTGGCCCTTGAGCTGGACTTCTAGGTTATGTGGACTATAGATGGCCTCAAGGAGGAAGAAGATCTTTGGAGGGAAGTCTGCTGGGGGCAGGTCATAGTGAGACGTGGACTCGACTTAATCGGAGAATCTATCTTGGGGGCAGGAAGTCAAAACTTTCTGAGACTGACCAAAAAGTCTCATTTTCCAAATGAGAAAAAGGAAAATCTGCTAAATCTCACCAGGTTCCAAGAGAAATTAGTTGCCTGTAGAATTTTGGTAGCTGCACACCCGTCTTGGGCACACTTCATGACACCTCACCTCCTCCACTAGGGGTGCAGTCTCGATGATATGGTTAGCACTGCAGGACAGAATCACTGGGACTCTGGGAAGAAGGTGCGTCATTACATGATGGGCAGCTGGTGCCTGTGCCGTCTTAGCAGCTTTGAGAGCTGGGGCCTGGGGGCTCGGCTGACTTCCAAGGCCAGTTGTGAGGTCAGGGCTGAGGGCGGCAGGGGCAGCCCAGCCTTGACTCAGAATTAAATGAGATGCTGAAGGAAAGGGTTAGTACTCAGTTCAGTTCAGTCGCTCAGTCGTGTCCGACTCTTTGAGACCCCATGAACTGCAGCATGCCAGGCCTCTCTGTTCGTCACCAACTCCCGGAGTCTACCCAAACCCATGTTCATCGAGTCGGTGATGCCATCAAACCGTCTCATCCTCTGTCGTCCCCTTCTCCTCCCAACCCCAATCCTACCCAGCATTAGGGTCTTTTCCAATGAGTCAACCCTTCGCATCAGGTGGCCAAAGTATTGGAGTTTCAGCTTCAACATCAGACCTTCCAATGAACACCCAGGATTGATCTCCTTTAGGATGGATTGATTGGATCTCCTTGCAGTCCAAGGGACTCTCAAGAGTCTTCTCCAACACCACAGTTCAAAAGCATCAATTCTGCGGCGCTCAGCTTTCTTCACCGTCCAACTCTCATATCCATACATGACCACTGGAAAAACCATAGCCTTGACTAGACGGACTTTTGTTGGCAAAGTAATGTCTCTGCTTTTAAATATGCTATCTAGGTTGGCCACAATCTTCCTTCCAAGGAGTAAGCGTCTTTTAATTTCATGGGTGCAGTCACCATCAGCAGTGATTCTGGAGCCCCAAAAAATAAAGTCTGACACTGTTTCCACTGTTTCCCCATCTATTTCCCATGGAGTGATGGGACCAGATGCCATGATCTTAGTTTTCTGAACGTTGAGCTTTAAGCCAACTTTTTCACTCTCCTCCTTCACCTTCATCAAGAGGCTCTTTAGTTCTTCTTCACTCTCTGCCATAAGGGTGGTGTCATCCGCATATCTGAGGTTACTGATATTTCTTCCAGCAATCTTGATTCCAGCTTGTGTTTCTTCCAGCCCAGCGTTTCTCATGATGTACTCTGCATATAAGTTAAATAAGCAGGGTGACAATATACAGCCTTGACGTACTCCTTTTCCTATTTGGAACCAGTCTGTTGTTCCATGTCCACTTCTAACTGTTGCTTCCTGACCTGCATACAGGTTTCTCAAGAGACAGGTCAGATGGTCTGGTATTCCCATCTCTTTCAGAATTTTCCACAGTTTATTGGGATCCACACAGTCAAAGGCTTTGGCATAGTCAATAAAGCAGAAATAGATGTTTTTCTGGTACTCTCTTGCTTTTTCGATGATCCAGCAGATATTGGCAATTTGATCTCTGGTTCCTCTGCCTTTTCTAAAACCAGCTTGAACATCTGGAAGTTCACGGTTCACGTATTGCTGAAGCCTGGCTTGGAGAATTTTGAGCATTACTTTACTAGCATGTGAGATGAGTGCAATTGTGCGGTAGTTTGAGCATTCTTTGGCATTGCCTTTCTTTGGGATTGGAACGAAGACTGACCTCTTCCAGTCCTGTGGCCACTGCTGAGTTTTCCAAATTTGCTGGCATATCGAGTGTAGCACTTTCACAGCATCACCTTTGAGGATTTGAAATAGCTCAACTGGAATTCCATCACCTCCACTAGCTTTGTTCGTAGTGATGCTTCCTAAGGCCCACTTGACTTCACATTCCAGGATATCTGGCTCTGGGTGAGTGATCACACCATCATGATTATCTGGGTCATGAAGATCTTTTTCGTACAGTTCTTCTGTGTGTTCTTGCCACCTCTTCTTAATATCTTCTGCTTCTGTTAGGTCCATACCATTTCTGTCCTTTATCGAGCCCATCTTTGCATGAAATGTTCCTTTGGTATCTCTAATTTTCTTGAAGAGATCTCTAGTCTTTCCCAATCTGTTGTTTTCCTCTATTTCTTTGCATTGATTGCTGAGGAAGGCTTTCTTATCTCTCCTTGCTATTCTTTGGAACTCTGGATTCAGATGGGAATATCTTTCCTTTTCTCCTTTTCTTTTCGCTTCTCTTCTCTTCCCAGCTATCTGTAAGGCCTCCTCAGGCAGCCATTTTGCTTTTTTGCATTTCTTTTCCATGGGGATTTTCTTGATCCCTGTCTCTTGTACAATGTCACGAACCTCTGTCCATAGTTCATCAGGCACTCTGTCTATCAGGTCTATTCCACTGGAGAAGGGCATGGCAAACCACTTCAGTATTCTTGCCTTGAGAACCCCATGAGCAGTATGAAAAGACAAAAGGATAGGACACTGAAAGATGAACTCCCCAGGTCAGTAGGTGCCCAATATGCTAATGGAGATCAGTGGAGAAATAACTCCAGAAAGAATGATGGGATGGAGCCAAAGCAAAAATGATACCCAACTGTGGATATGACTGGTGATAGATGCAAAGTCCGATGCTGTAAAGAGCAATATTGCATAGGAACCTGGAATGTTAGGTCCATGAATCAAGGCAAACTGGAAGTGGTCAAACAGGAGATGGCAAGAGTGAACGTCGACATTCTAGGAATCAGCGAACTAAGATGGACTGGAATGGGTGAATTTAACTCAGATGACCATTATATCTACTACTGTGGGCAAGAATCCCTTAGAAGAAACGGAGTAGCCATCATGGTCAACAAAAGAGTCCAAAATACAGTACTTGGATGCAATCTCAAAAACGACAGAATGATCTCTGTTCGTTTCCAAGGCAAACCATTCAATATCACGGTAATCCAAGTCTATGCCCCGACCAGTAACGCTGAAGAAGCTGAAGTTGAACGGTTCTATGAAGACCTACAAGACCTTCTAGAACTAACACCCACAAAAGATGTCCTTTTCATTATAGGGGACTGGAATGCAAAAGTAGGAAGTCAAGAAACACCTGGCGTAACAGGCAAGTTTGGCCTTGGAATACAGAATGAAGCAGGGCAAAGGCTAATAGAGTTTTGCCACGAGAACGCACTGGTAATAGCAAACACCCTATTCCAACAACACAAGAGAAGACTCTACACGTGGACATCACCAGATGGTCAACACCGAAATCAGATTGATTATATTCTTTGCAGCCAAAGATGGAGAAGCTCTATACAGTCAGCAAAAACAAGACCAGGAGCAGACTGTGGCTCAGATCATGAACTGCTTATTGCCAAATTCAGACTTAAATTGAAGAAAGTATGTTAGTACTCAACAGCTGGCAAGTGCCGTAGCTCAGTATTGGGAACATTGCCGACCCAATACATACCCTGTCCTTCCAGTGAAGTGATGAAAGCGCTTCCCAGGAGAGCTCTGTTTCTATTCCTAGTCCAGGTAGTTCTGTTCTGAAAGGACAGCCTGGCTTTCTTGAGAATCTAGCATTTTTCTCTGCCTCTCTGCGCAGTTGCGTCCGACTCTTTGCGACCCCAGGAACTGTAGCCTGTTCCTCTGTCCATGGGATTCTCCAGACAAGAATACTGGAGTGGGTTGCCATGCCGTCCTCCAGGGGATCTTCCCAACTCAAGGATCGAACTTGCGTCTCTTCATCCCCTGCACTGGTAGGAGGATTCTTTACCCAGTGAGCCACCTGGGAAGCCCAGTGTCTTTCTAATACATCATTATTACTTAACAACCATCCGTACATGTTTTCTACTTTATAAGCAAGTCGTTTTACTTGTCTTCATTGTAGTCACAGCACTTGGCAGGGATTTTTTTTTTTCTTTTTTGTAATTGAGGTTTACCATTCATGCAATAAAATGTATGAAGTGCATGGTGTAGGGTACATTTACACGTTTGCTCCTGTATAACCAGCAGATCAGGATATGTTATGTTTCCAGAATCCTGAAGGTTCTCATGCCCCTCATTCAAGGAGCCCTCAGAAACCACTATTCTGACTTCTATCCCCATCCGTTAGTTTTGCCTGCTCTTGAATTTCACAGAAGTGGAATCGTATAGAATGCAGTCTCCTGTATCTCCTGTATTTTTTCCACTCGGCATAGTGTGTATGTGATTCTTCCATGTTCTGCACACATACCCACAGTTCATTCTTCCTTCCTCCTGGGCACTGTTTCATTGTCTGAATGTACCATAATTCATTTATCCATTCTCTTGTGGGCGAGGATTATTAAACAACATTTACAAATGAAGAAAGTCAGGGCCAGAGTGAATTAGTCCCTTAGGCTCCTTAGGTAGGGCAGCTGGGAAGGTGAGGATTAGAACTGGAATTTTCTGGTCCCAAATCCAGGGGTCTTTCTTTCTTTTTCTTATTTATTTTTTTGAACTTTTTATTTTGTATTGGAGTATGAGGGGACGACAGAGGATGAGATGGTTGGATGGCATCACTGACTCGATGGACATGGGTTTGGGTGGACTCTGGGAGTTGGTGATGGACAGGGAGGCCTGGCGTGCTGCAATTCATGGGGTCGCAAAGAGTCGGACACGACTGAGCGACTGAACTGAACTGAGCAGGAATGGCAAAATGCTTGAGTCAAAGACAACTTTGTGTGTGAGAGAATTTTACAGCCTAATTTATGGAGTAACACATATTGAAGGAGAAAGGAGAACGTAAACTTTCAACTAGAGCATAAAAACGAAACCCTAAATGATACGCTTCCCCAAACTCCAAAGCTGCGGAGGCTGGGGATGCAAATATTGTAGGAGGCGCCAGCAGGTGGATGCGACAGACAGCCCTGGAGGGGAGGGCCCCTCCCACGTGGGGGCTTGCACAGGACCAGCCGGCAGTGTCATCACGGCTCTATGCCTGCTGTCACCCGCGTGGGTGGTCCTTGGGGGAAAGGCTCACCTGTTGCCTTTTGGTCTCAGTAATAGCAATCGCCTGGCTCTGTAACTGCTTGTGGGGTAAACAGTCAAGACAGGAAGGAAGACTGTCTCCAGCCCTATATCTTTGTCTTCACGGGACAGAACAGGCGCTGGACAAGGACGTGCTGAGATGTCACCTTTCATGAGTTGAGTTGTGTTCCTTTCAAAAATAAAGATACGTTGACGTCCTAATCACCCCAGTACCGCAAAATGTGACTTTATTTGGAAATACAGTAGGTTCATGGCATGTGTAATTAGCTAAGATGGGTCACACCAGAGCGGGTGGGCCTGTGATCCAATGTGACTGGTGACCTTATGGAAAGAGGAGAGGACACAGAGGGACACAGACACACACAGGGAGAAGGCCATGTGACACCACAGGCAGAGACTGGAGCGATGCACCTGCAAGCCCAGGACCCAGGTAGTTCCTGCAAACCACAGAGGGTGGGGGAGGCAGGGGACAGTCCTCCCTGCAGGCTTCAGACGAGGTGTGGCCCTGCCAACACCCTGACTGGGGTCTCTAGCCTCCAGGACTGTGAGGCAGTACATTTCCACGGTTTTAAGCCATTCAGTTTGTGGTTCTTTGTCGTGTCAGCCATCCCTAGGGAACTAACACATCAACCTAAGTACCTCTTCAGGCTGGAAAGAACCAGGCTTAAGTGAGGCTGCCCCTAAGAAGAGAATAAAATAGCCTAGCATTATCACAAGGGGAGAGAGATAATAAACAAATAAATATGGAAAAAATAGATTATGCTAGGCTGTAGTAATGGCATAGAGAAAGAGAAATGGGAGCAGGATGTGAAATGACAAGGCGACATGTAAGTTTAAACGAAGTAGACAGAAGACCTCACAGGAAAAGCCCTGAGGGTGTGAGGGTGTGAAAACCGCCTAGGCGGAAAAGGCACCCAAGAGAGGCCGGCTGGGAGGTGTGCCAGGGACAGCAAGCAAGGCACAGGGAGGGATCCTGACCCAGGGATCGAACCGCCATCTCTGATGTTTCCTGCACTGGCAGGCGGGTTCTTTACCACTGCACCACCTGGGAAGCCCAAGGAAACCTCTAGCTCTCTCCTTTGTACCTGTTTAATAGGATCTGTTTACGGAGCAGACAGGTTGTGCTCTGACAAGGAAACTTCAAACTTTGAGTCAGGGAGGGAGAGAGCAAGGCGTGGCCATTGCAGGGACCCTGCTGGTACCCTGAGTGAGACGGGAAGTCCTCAGAGGTTGTGCATGGGCAGATCTAGGGGACAGAAGGAGAGATTTTGGCATTAGGAAATGTGCAGAGGCCAGAAGGAGAAGGAAGGGACTCAGAGCCCCAAAAGAATGGCAGTATCAACTGAGCAAGAATGGAAGGCAATGCGAGACTCAGAATCAAAGGCATTAGAATGCAAACATTCCCCTCTGATGACTTGCTCATTACTCTTCCTTTAGAGGTGTTCATATTTTAACAACAGGTGCCCGGAAACATAAATCACCACTGGAAAAGGATGAATCATTTTCCCAGGACACACCACGGGCCAAAGCACCTTTCAATAAGCTCAGAAGAGGTAGGAAAGGGGTGTTTTCTGCAAGGCTGGAGAGTTTACATGCATCTCATTTGAATGACGTGAAGTTTGAATATGCAAGGTGCTTTTTGCACTTGACAAGAGTGCAACTTGTCTGCGCTTTGTAAACATTTCGTGTTAAACTGGAGATAGCTAGAGGTTTCCTTGAGCTTCCCAGGTGGCACAATGGTAGAGAACCTGCCTGCCAATGCAGGAGACATAAGACAGATGCAGGTTCGATCCCCGGGTTGGGAAGATCCCCTGGAGAAGGGAATGGCCACCCACTCCAGTATTCTTGCCTGGAGAATCCCATGGACAGGGAGCCTGGTGGGCAATAGCCCACAGGGTTGTGAAGAGTTGGACTTGACTGAAGTGAATGAGAATGTGCACACTCATGCAGAGGCTTCCTTAGCATCCAATGGAAGCCTCTGGACTTGTCTCTGTGGGTCCTTTGAGTCACTGGACCCCCCAAGCCACAGAGGGCAGCTTGGCAGTCACAGGATAGGGACCCTCACCTGGGGGCCTGCTCTGCGTGCCTATCCTGACAGAAAGGCTTCAGCCTCCAGGTGGAGGCTCAAAGCAATTATTCATTGAGCATCTACTATGTAAGGGATACTCTTCTGAAGTCTGAGAGTTCAACAGTGGACAAGATAAACACAGTTTCTGCTTTTAAGGAGCTTATATTGGTTGGGAGGAAGGGATAGACAGGAAGCAATAAGAATATGAATATGGCAATTTCAGAGTATGAATTGATAAAAAGAAAGAGGAGGGTGCGACTGTAGGCCAGGTGATGAGGGAGGCCTTTCTGATTGGGTGCTATTTGAGGTTCTAAAAATGAGAAGCAATAATATTTAAAATAGACAGCCAACAAGGACCTAGTGTATAGGACAGGGAACTCTGCTCTATATTCTGTAATCACCTAAATGGGAAAAGAATTTGAAAAAAGATACATGTGTATGTATAAGTGAATCACTTAGCTGCACATCTGAAACTAACACAGCATTGTTAATCAACTATATGCCAATATAAAATTTAAAAATTTAATGCATTTATTTTAATTTTGGCTGTGCTGGGCCTTTGTTGCACTGCACGGGCCAGCTGTGGCCCAGGGAGCTGGGTAGTTGCGGCTTGCAGGCTGTGGCCCAGGGGGCTCGGTAGTTGCGGCTTGCAGGCTGTGGCCCAGGGGGCTCGGTAGTTGCGGCTTGCAGGCTGTGGCCCAGGGGGCTCGGTAGTTGCGGCTTGCAGGCTGTGGCCCAGGGGGCTCGGTAGTTGCGGCTTGCAGGCTGTGGCCCAGGGGGCTCGGTAGTTGCGGCTTGCAGGCTGTGGCCCAGGGGGCTCGGTAGTTGCGGCTTGCAGGCTGTGGCCCAGGGGGCTCGGTAGTTGCGGCTTGCAGGCTGTGGCCCAGGGGGCTCGGTAGTTGCGGCTTGCAGGCTGTGGCCCAGGGGGCTCGGTAGTTGCGGCTTGCAGGCCCAGCTGCCTTGTGGCATGTGGGATCTTAGTTCCCCAACCAGGGACTGAGCCTGTGTTCCCCACACTGGAAGGCAGTGTTCCTAACCACGGGACCACCAGGGAAGTCCCTAACACAAAAACATTTTTAAAAATGGAAATTAAAAAAAAGAAAAAATAGTAGATTTCCTATGCTACTATAACAGTTGGCCCAGTATATCCTAGTCTTATGAGTGATATAGTTCTATAATGTGATGAAAGAGTGTTAAAATCAATGGAATTTGAATGCAAAAAAATGAGAAGCAACACCATTGATGATTGTGGGGCCAGCACCAGGATGTGGTGAATGAGGGACTAATTTTGGGCGTAAAGCCTAAGGGGTACCAAAAAACTCAGCAATCATGATGTTATCTGTAAAAATCAAAATTCATGCAAAAAATTCATGAGGAAGGAAATGTTAAATTTTGAAATAAAGATCTGACAGTGCTGGGCTGGGCCAGATTAGAGCCTGAGGCCAAAGGAAAAATGCATGTTCCTTTTTACATGTTTTAATGTATTTCTTTAATAGTTAATTTTTTCCAGAGGTAGATTTTGAAATTATTAATGATTGAATTCACTTCATTAAAGCCAGATTAAGAAAAACAATAAATTATGTTTTGGGGATTGTTATAATAAAGGGTTGCTATGAAGATCCCCTGGAGGAGGGCATGGCAACCCACTCCAGTATTCTTGCCTGGAGAATCCCCACGGACAGAGAAATGGGTTACAGTCCATGGGGTGGCAAAGAGTCGGACACAACTGAGCGACTAAGCACGACATGGCACAGCACATAGGAAAGGGTTAAGTCAGCAGGCTTGGGGTGTGAAGTCGCTCAGTCGTGTCCAACTCTTAGCGATCCCATGGACTGTAGCCTACCAGGCTCCTCCGTCCATAGGATTTTCCAGGCAAGAGTACTGGAGTGGGGTGCCATTGCCTTCTCCGGTTTGAAGCCTATACATCCCCAAAAAAGGACTGGTCCTTGGAGAGCTCCTGGGAGATAACCTGTAACAGCTCATATGGACATTAGTTGCTAATTACCCTAGACTTGGTTATTGATTGAGATGTGAATAGCAGAAGGACTTGCAGGCTGTGTATGGGATGTAGCCTTTTCCGATATGCCAACTGACCACTCTGCAATGTAAATTCTTGATGGCAAATTATCTGGCTACCCCTAGAATTAAAAGGCAAAATAAGTACATATTCTGAGTCTCTACTAAGTCTCTAACCAAAGCCTTTTGGCTTTCAGAACAAAGAATCAGGGGATCTGGTCAAGCAGATTTTTGCCTAATAGATATGACAGAATTTAGCAAAGAATTGAAAGCTCTAAGCATTAAACTGTCTTTAAGTTTTATGTATGTCAAAAATTCAGACAGTGAGCATTTTATATTTTAAATAATACTTATATTTACTTGGAATATTAATTTATCATACATAGGATATACATAAAAAGGATATATACATACACATGGAAAGGATATATAATAGAAAGTATATTAAAGTGAAAAAAGTATATATATTAAAGATATTGTCAATCCCAGGTAATGAAATGAATAGAAACATAGACAGTGTATCCATGTAGTGGAGGAAGGCTTCATAGAGAAGGTGGGACATGGGGTGAGACCAACAGCAGAGGTTTGGTAGCTCTGCTTTAGAATTACCTGGGAGTTCAGAGACCATTCAACTGCACTCAGAATCAGCCTTTTTGAAGTGATTCCTGTGTGATTCTAGTGTATAGCCAAGCCCAAGAATCATGGTGGGAGACGATGGGTAGAATTTGGGAACAGACAGCATATTTCAGGCAGCTTTTATGAATTCACAGGTTTATGTAATTAATACAAGCCCTGAGATCTATCCTCAGCTCAACCTCAGGCTCTGATTCCCTCTCAATCTCAGAACACGAGACAATCTCCCCTCATGGCAAGATCTCAGTTTAATGGTTCAATTTTATTAATGGGTGATTGGGGGTGAAGTGTATGCTTTGTGAGCAAGGCAGGTGTGTAGAGATTGTGAATGACAGTCTCTGCTATGAAAGTGGGCCTTGTGAACCCCTCCCTATCCACTTCCCAGTTCTTCCCAGCAATGTCTCGGCCAAGAGCAGCCCAGCCACCAGCCAGCAGTGTGACTCTGAGAGGCTCTGTCTCCTCTAGGAGCTTCGCTTTTCTGTGTAAAATCAGAAGGTTGGAGATTGATCTCTTTAAGGCTCTTCCCGTTATGACTTTGGAAAATCAGAAAATGAACGAATATTGAAAGTGAGAGAAAAGGCAAAAATTAAACTAGCTGTTGGGAAAAGTGTCCAGAAGAGGGCGCCAAGATGCTAGGGAGAAACTATACTGTGTCCCTGGAAAGGAATCCTGCAGCTGCTTACCGGAGAGCAAGGGATGTGAGATGAACAGTGGTTGGAGGACTGGGGCCTCAGGGTTACTTTAGGGGGCGTACAGACTGCGGGCCTGCGGGAATTACCTTGTGTTTACTCCCGTCCACACCACCTCACTCCTCTCCTCTCTTTTCTCCATCCAAGCCCCAGTAGATCGGTCACTCCATCCTAGGGGTGGTGGGGGGTGGTTGTCATTATAGTTATTTACTCAAAAGCTCTTGAATCTTGCAACAGCTTCCATGAGCAGAGGTGTTGGAGGTTCTGGGAAAGTGTAAACTCCACTTTTTTCTCTCCTGCTTTCCCTCTAGAAAAAACCCAACCATTTTGCTTCAGATAGGATGTCCAGTGGGAAGGAAAGCCTTTTACCCCATTTAGGGTTAAAATCAAGCTTCAAATGAAAACCTCCTAAAGGAAACACAGGACTTATGGTCTAACCAAACTGTAAAGCCCTACTGTCCAATCTTTCCGGGAGCAAGCTTTGAGCCAGGGGTTTTCTTTGCTTGAGGTTATCAATACAGCATATAAGGCAACAGCTCTGAACATGGGTGTCATGAGCCAGATGTATGGGGGGCAGTCACCCGAGCACAGCCACTGACTCCCACGGGTGGTGCAGCCCACCCCCCGCCCAGCGGCAGAATCTACAGCATCTGTGGCAGTGATAATCAAGCCTCTGCTTGAATTCCCCCAGGGATAGCAAACTCACTTTTCCACGAGATGCCTCTCTTAGTTTTCTTTAGAAGTTGTATTTGTTCTTGAAGGCCATGTGATATCTGTCACCCTGAGACTTTCTCCCCGTGGTCTGACCTCCATCAAGCAGACCCAGCCTAACCCTCTTTAACATGACAGATGTTCAAGTGTTTGAAAATGGTTATGACAGCTGCATCTTTCACCAGTCCTCACGGTCCAGAGTCTGCCCGTGCCCAAATCAAGACACCCCAGTGGTCTTCCACCATCCTCACACGTCACGGCTTCCACCCTCATCACCACCCACCCGCATCCCATGGAGGAGTGGCCAGTGGGAAATCCAGGCTTGGGTCTGTGTCTCCGTCCATCTCTCCCTGTCCAATAGTGACAGAAAAGTCCCGGCTTAAACCTGCACAGGCTAGGTGCTAACTCAGAACAGGTGAAAAATGTTTGTTCTGCCTCAAGAGGGACTCGGAGATGAGCACTGAATAAATGGCAAAGATGAAAGTGTGCTGCAGCGTCAGGTTCTTAACACCGTTTTAAATCCTGAGCTGCTAATAAAGACCTAATTTGGGAGGTTGTGGAAGAACCCACCCTTCTTTCTGTGGGCTTCAGACTTTCTTGTTCTGAAACTCTAAAGGAATTTTGAAAAACCATGTATGTCTTCCCATGTTTTTAGGTTAATAACTAATATTTTAAGAAGTTTAAGTAGTTGGGAAAGATATAATTTCTGGCATATTGTAGATGCTTTCAGCTTAAAATGAAACCGTTATATCATTCTTTTAAGCGAACCCAATGGACTCTAATTGCCATAGCAATTTGAGAATTTCCCTTGCCCATTTAAAAACCACACAAGTTCTTTAAATCATTTATTTGTTTTCCTTAAGTCTGAATTTAATCCACTTTCCCTACAAGATTTTATCCTACATTTTTAATGCTAGAAACTCCTTTAATAACCACCATATGATATTTATCTGTAACAAAAATATGTACATAAATTAATATATTAAAAACTTTGCAGTGGTCAAGTATTAAAATTATTCTGAGATGATCAAAAATGGTATTATTACACAATTTCAAAACTCTGTATTTTTGTTATAGACATAAGGGCTTTATATTTGCTTACATAAATAAATAGATGGGAAAGAAAGTTTTGTTAGAACAGTGTCCCTCAATTCTTTGAATTCCTTCTGAGTTGCCAAAAATCACATGGTGATCCATCAAAAGATTATTTTTAGTAACCTGTCAGGTGACAATGGCTTAGTTCCTCCTTCAGTTTTGTTGATAACAGAATTGGAAACCACCTGACCTGCACAGACTGTGTGGCCCCTTCATCAGAGTCACGCACTCTCAACACCAAAGTTTCCAAGTGTCCATTTGGTGTCTTGGAGGCTCTTGCTTCCCAAGGAAAGGGCCGCCCCATTATTCAGGAGGACTGATAAATGTGCTTTCTTCTGCGAAGTGAGAGAAAAAGTGAGAAGGGCCATCTCAGAATGAGCCCTCGAACTGCAGGTTTATTTTGTCAAAGTCATGTTTAGAGTTACCAGTTAATTTGGACATTTAGGATCTGGAAATTGATTTTCTTAAAACAAACTATGGACTAATGGCTCCTTGAAAAGTCCTGGCATAAATCAGGGGACCACAGACCCCAGTTTGAAGATGCTGACTTAGCAGGTAGGAATATTTGGGAAACCAACCTACTGAGAAGGGGAGGAGAGAAATTGCTAGGATGAAGTGCTTGCCAGTGGGACAATCACTGCAGGATACTCTTTGTATGCGATTGTCTTAGTCACCTCTTGCTGTGTAACAAATTACCCCAAAATTTAGTGGCTTCAAACCATACACATTTATTATCTCACAGTTTAGTTTAGACACAGTGTTTCTGGGTCCTCTGCTTCTGGGTGTCCCATGTGTCTGCCATCCAAGTGTCAGCTGGGGCTGTGGTCTTCAAGTCAAGTCTGAAGCCTTGCCTAGTGCAGAATCTGCTTCCAAGCTCACTCACTCAGCATTGGGAGAATTCAGTTTTCGAGTGTTGTTGGTCTGAGGCTACCCTTGTTTCTTGTCACATGAATCTCTCGATAGGGCGGCTCACAATATGTTAGCTTGCTTTATGAGAGCAAACATATGAGAAATGCCAGAGAAAATTCCAGCAAGACAAAGTCACAGTCTTATAATCTAATCATGGAAGTGATACCCCATCACCTTTGCTAGAATCAAATCACTAGGTCCCGCACAATTCACCTACTATTTCTTGAGTTCTATTCTGAGCAAGGCAATGGGTCTGTGTTGTTCCTGCCTTAGATCCTAGTGTTGAGAAGTCAGTGATATTAGTGGGCTTCCCAGGTGGCACTAGTGGTAAAGAACCCGCCTGCCAATGTAGGAGATGTAAGAGACGCAGGTCAGATCGCTGGGTTGGGAAGATACCCTGGAGGAGGGCATGGCAACCCATTCCAGTATTTTTGCCTGGAGAATCCCATAGATAGAGGAGCCTGGCAGGCTATAGTCCAAAGAGTCACCAAGAGGTGGACATGACTGAAGTGACTTAGCACACACACACAGGGATATTAGTACACACATATTACAGGGTGCAGTGCAGATGAATGCTTTGGAAGTTCAAAGTTCTTCCTCATTTGTATGTGATGGAAAGCCCCACCTGTCAGGAAGGAGAGCAAGTCACTTACAATGAATGTCTTCTCTTTACTTTGAGAAACCATGGAGCACAGAGCAGTGCTTCTTAAAAGTATAGGCCCTATGCCATCTTGGGTACTTAATAAACATGCACACACATGGACCAACCGGACTAGCATCCCCCAGCATCCCCTTTATCCTGATTCCCACTAAGGTTCAGGAACTGCTGGCAAGTGCTTAGGCTCTAGAGTGTGATAGAGTTTGAGTTCAGTACTGGTTTTCTGGCGTAGAACGTCTCTCCCCGCACCCTCAGCCTCACTTTGCTCACCTGTGAAACAGAGTTAATATCTGAACCTCCTCTAAAAGGTTGCTTTGAGGCTCAGACAAGATCACAGAAGTAAAGCACTTGGCAAGTGCTTTTTCCTGGCACCAAGTAAGTTTTCAAATATCTTTATTATTATTCCAAGGAGGGAAAGCCTATATCTGATTGTAGGATTAGACATCCACAAAGCTCTAGCCAAGAGTAGAAGCCTCCTCGAGGACGTGATTCAGCTCAGTCAGCATGCATTCAGCTTGTTGGACCTGGGTTGGGAGTGGGGGGACAAAGGATGGTCATGTGAGTCTCAGGTTGGTCTGAGGTCCTAGCCGGATTGCTAGCATTGCCTATCCGGCTGGTAGAGAGGTGGGTCTAGAGGTTAGAGCTGGATTTGAGAGTTAGCATTGCGGTAAGAGGAGAGATAGGGGGTGTGGCTGAGGAGAAAGCTGAGATTTGGGAAATGGGCCACAGTTTTATTCAAGAACCAGGAAGAGAAAGAAGGAGGTATGGTTAGCAAAGCCAGGAAAACAAGAGGAGAAAAATGATAGAGGCCAAGGGAGGATAACAACATAGGGAGAGTCAGTTCTCATCCCAAGCTTCAGACAGAGACAGAAGTTTCAATAGGATGGGGTTGAGAGGGAACCGCTTAGGAAGGAATGAAAGCAGAGACTCCTAGCCTTGACTGTCATTAGAACCACCTGAAAATTCTTAAAAATCTCTTTGCTCAGGCAGCACCCCAGACAAGTCAAATCAGAATTTCTGGGAGTGGGAGCCAGGCATTTGTCTTTGTAAAAGTGATTCCAATGTGCAGAAAGTGTTGAGAACCAGTGAATTACAGAGGGACTAGACACGGGTAAGGGAAGTCCACAGAAGTTACTACTTCAACAAGTCTAGCAGAAAAGAACAGAGGGGAAAGTCAAGAGCCAGTTGAGAGGGCTGATAGCTCAGATGGTAAAGAATCTGCCCACAATGCGGGAGACCTGGGTTTGAGTCCTAGGTGGGGAAGATTCCCTGGAGAAGGGAATGGCTACCCACTCCAGTATTCTTGCCTTGAGAATTCCATGGATAGAGAAGCCTGATGCACTACAGTCCATGGGGTCACTAAGAATCGGACACGACTGAGAACCTCTGATACACACTTCCCCGCTGTTGGAATGGTAGGACCACTGACCCTGCACAGGGGTGGAGGAGGCAAGGGGATCTGGAGTAGAGGTGGGCTGAGCCTTAGCAAGTTGGCTTTCTTATCTGAGAGGGAAGGACCCCGGTGAGATGTGAAGACACAGGTGTTGAGCCTCACTCTCAGCCTTTCTGATTGGTCCTCAATGAGGCCCCATATTTTGTATTTCTCCCATCCAAGTACTAACCAGGCCCGACCCTGCTTAGCTTCCGAGATCAGACGAGATCGGGCGCGTTCAGGGTGGTATGGCCGTAGACCATATTTTGTATTTCTAAAAATTTCCAGGTGATGCTAATGGCCCTGGGGGCCACACTTCAAGAGCTACTAGAATACAGGGAAGGACACCATGCAGACAGGTTTTTGAGGGAGAGACACAGGACAGAATCACTTCTTTCTTCTCTGGCCGGTGATATGAAGAGCTCCCTTTCAGATCCAAGAAGAGTCGTTCAAGCTTTGGTCATTGGCATTGGTCAACCCTGGAAGTACGATTCTTTAGAATTAGGGAGGAACTTCAGGGTCCCATCCTTCGCCAAATGGAATTCCTCACGGTGGAACTGTTAAAGCATCCCAAGTGATTCTCATTGACGAGGCATGGTTGAGAAGGGCGGCAGGTGGACTAAATGGGGGTCCTGCTTTCCACGTGAGAAGGTCTTAAACAGGATGGGTCTAAGAATCACCCGTCAGGCAGTGGGGCTCCGGAAGAGCCGCAGACATGGATGCTCTGGCTGAGAACTGCTTTCAGAAGTCGTCCCTCGTTCAGGTACAAATGCCAACCCAGAAGACCGCGTCTCCTCCTACAGCCCTTGCTCTCCCTTTACAGACTCCTGCCAATACTTTTCCTTTTTGGCTGAGATTTCTACTTTTCTTTGGAAGCCGAAGAGAGCGCGAAGCTGCCAGGTGTCACTGGCAGATGCGACCCAAGTAAATGAGACAGAGAAGGCAGAGGGGCTGGGAGTGTGCGTGAGAGGGAGGAGGGGGGAATGTGAGGTTTCCCAGAGAGGCAAACAGTTCTCCGGTGGGGCGGCCGGGAGCCTAGTTGGAAGCTGTGGGTGAAATTTGCAAAAGTGAAGAGTTCCGACTCGCACCTTGCTTCCGCTCAGATTTCAGCGCGGGGCGCTATTTGGTGCAGACAACCTCGAGTACCTTCAAATCGTCTTTAACAGGCTACCCATAACTGAATTTTAATAATGGGAGTGTTAATGCCCAGGGAAAACCCACAGGAAAAATGTATGAAGCCTTTCGGCCGCAGGCGTCTCTCCTTTTTATTCCTCTTTTCCCTTCTCTGGTTCTTCCTCCTCTTTGTGTTTTGCTTTCCTGGTCTCTCTGTGTGCCCGCCCAGCCTCCCCTGGCACAGTCCGCGCGGGGGGCGCGCCGGGCCGGTGCAGGGCTCGCACCTGCCCCGCGCGCGCCCGGCGGCCGGCAGGGGGCGGTCGGCGATCGCTCCGCGCGCGGCCCCGCCCCGGCCCCGGGGACCCCGCGGCGGCGGGCCCGGCCCCCTCAAGGCTCGTAGGAGGCGGCGGCGGCGGCGCACCGGCCGCGCGCCCGCCCGCTCCCTCCGGCGCGCTCGCGCCGCCTCCCATACCTGAGCGGGGAGCGGCGCCGCGGCCTCCTCCCCCGCCCGCCGCCGCGGGAGTAAAGGTCGCGCCCGCAGACAGCGAGCCGGCCGCGGCGCCTCCAGGAAGCCGGCGGGGCAGGTCGGAGAGGAGGGAAAAGAGCCGAGAAACTCTGGGGCAGAAGATGGCGCCGGACGGGCCGGCCGAGGACTGAGAGCCGCCGGGACCTGCCGCCCGCTCCGGGCACCGCGTCCGGGTTCGGCCCGGCCGGCGCGGTCATGTCGGTCAGCGAGCTCTACAGCCAGGTGAGCGCGGGCCGCGCCGAGCCCGGCGCGCGGGGGAGGGCGGCGGGAGCGCGGCCGGCTGGTGCTCCGTACCCCCCGGCTCCGCGGGGGCGTGGGGGCGCCGGCGACTCCTCGGAGCCTCCCCGCTCCGCGCCGCCTCCGAGCCCCTAACTTCGGGTCGCGGAGAAAGTTTGGCTGTTTCGGGAGCGCCCCGGCCAGGACCGTACCCCGGCTCCCCGACGCCCTGCGGTCGCTGTCCTCGCCCCGGCTCAGTCCGGCCGAAGCCCCCGGCACCGTCCGGCTCGGATCCCGGGCCGCGGGGACCGCCCTCCCCACCCCGCCGCCCGCGGTGGTCCCCTACTCGGGGACCTCACCTCGGTGCTCTGCAGCGCGATCTTCCGAGGGCGACCCTCTCGCGTGCCAAAGAGGGGGAACCCTGAAGTCGGGAGGTGACGCTCTCGCCTGCCAAAGGATCTGAATTCGGGGGGGTGTTCCTCCATTTGCGGGGTGGGGAGAAAGGGGGGGCTCCATATGGGAGGCGAGGCGCGGCGGCAAGAGGGTGGGGAAGCCGCGGGTCTAAGGATGCTAGAGGGACCTCGGGAGGGCGCGGGGAGGGCTTTCTTCCTCGGCCTTGGGGTGGGTATTCTGAGGTGGTCCCTCCAGGCGGGCTTCAGTCCCTGCGGGGAGGGATTGGGAGTACTGCAGACCCCCGGGGTGGAGTGTGGGATTTCCAGGATGTCCTCAAGGTCAGAGTGGATGTGCGGGACTCGGTCCTCGAAGTCCGGAGAACAGGTGCGGCGGGGCGGAGGCGGCCCGGCTTCCGCAGCGGTTGCCGCGATTGGAGTTAGAGACCGGACGCCGCTCCCCTCCCCCTCAGCGGCCACCGCCGCCGGGGCCCCCTGGGGTTTGCACTTGGCTCCGGCGCGGGGGGCGGTGAGGGGCCTTTTTTACGTTCGCACCCCATCCCCCCTTAAAAATTTTTTTTTGAGTTCTGGATGTCCCCGACACTTCGTCTGCCGGTTTGTTTTCACTGCGGCCGGGACATGTTTGCCGGTGCCTGGTGCCCACCTGTCCATGTGTGCAGAGGGGTGCCTGGCGCGCGCGCGGGAGTGTGATCCCCAGGACACGCGCGCGGGGGTGTGATCCCCAGGACGCGCGCCCGGGCCAACCAGTCTGGGCGGGGGAGGGACAGGTACTTCCGCATCCTCACCTGGAGACTTCTCGCGGTTGCCCCGCACCTGGGTGAGCCCTTCAGCTCCGTGGGCTGGCCGCCCCCTTTCCTTTTAAGGACTTTTCTAATCCCTTGCCCTCTTGGAGGGGGACAGGGCCGAGCCCAGATGACACGAGGTTGGCAGTGGAGTCTGTAACCGGGCTGGAGGCGGGGTCGCCCTCACCGAGTGCGTCTCCGCCGGCCCCAGGGGTGCCGGCTGGGATCGCTGATGAAAGACCGCTTCTGGGAAGAGGGGGTGTGAGGCTGGAGCCGGGGAGTGCACTCGCCGGCGTTTCTGGTTTTGGAAGAGCGCCCCATCCCGTTGACCATTGGGAGTCTTGGGAGGAACCCTACAAGCTTCAGCTTTCAGGTCTTCCCCTGAAGCGGGTTATCTGGTACCTCAATGGGAGGAACCAGCGAGGCAGGGAAAGATCTGGAGTGTGTAAAGCGCTGAACCTTACGAAAATACCGCTTGTACTCCCAAGTAAAATGAGTGACTCAACCGAATATACCTGCCGCATATCCTATAGTATTTATCAAACGATAACTAATTGCTGTGTTACATGAAGCTAATGGACAATTGAATAAACCCTTAATTTTTGGAGCCCTGATCTTGAAAAACAAGAACATCGGGTTGCTTTTAAAGACACCTTTCGGGGGAAACACCCAATTTGATTTTTAGTTAGAAATAAGCATATTGCATGTTAATTATTAGGAATGATGAGTTAGTAGGAGTCTGAACTAAAGTTCCAGTGTACTCTCTCTTGACTTATTGATAATAAAGGACAAAATGGTTCTTGAAGAAAAGGTCTTGGGAGGGCACTCAAGGCGCTTAAGAAAAAAAGTAGCTTCGTTGGTATGAGGGTTTGGCATTCTTAGTCCAAAAGCAGTCTTAGCATTTCTCCCTAAGGCCCAGGGATTGTACCTCACTGTTAATGGGTTTCTTGTTCTTAATCATGTTTTAGGTTTATGAATCTCAAATTGAGATTTTTCTGTGGCCCACACAGTAGCTTCCAACCAGATTGCATCTTGAGCGGCTGTTACTTTTTCTGGCAGAGTTGAACACACTTACGTTTTACTACGAGGAGCAGTTGTGCTGTTTCCTCACCATGACCGTCCCACTCGCTAGGCTGGAGTCTCAGTATGCATATGAATCATAAATTATACAGAGAAGCCGTGCCTGTGACTTAGATTCACTTTGTTTGTTGGGGAAGATGATTCGTTTATTTTAGTGTATTATCAAAGTTGCCAATGTTCCCTTTTTTATTTTTAACTTGCTAGTGGGCTTTTCTAATGTGAGGAACACTGGGTCCAGGCATGCACTTTAATATATTATGCATGATGGAAATAATGATCTATTATGCCAACAGCATTTATGCGTGGGATGGAAATTTTAGAGCCCTTTATTGATTATACCTGTTGCTTTAGTGACATGGTATAAGAAGATGTTGTTATTGGACTGTGAGATGCTTATTTAAGTGTATAAATGAGCCTGTAAGTACTGTAAATAGTTTCAGGTAAGAACTGGTATATTGGTCTATTCTCAGTTACCCAAGAAAAGACTTTCTCTTCCTCCTTCCACATTACTGTTTTCCTGCTTTTCTCCTTGTCTATCTGTTCTCTGCAACTGGAGGCTTATATGATCTGTGGATTTTTTTGTGGGGAGGGGAGAGGTGATTTTAGTCATTGGTAGAGGGCGTTTCCCATGACAAAGGCACTCTTGTTTTCAGAAGACCCAACACCTCGCCTTTAAGACATTGCTTTCTGTGTACCGAGATTTCCCTCAGCGGGAAAAGAGGGTGAGAGTCCATGTCTGAAGCGTCCAGGGTGCTGTCAAGGTGAGGCAGCCCCAGCCGCCCATACAGAAAGGTGGGGCTAATGATGGGCTCTCCTCACAAGCGGCACCTGTGTGGCAAGTGTCAGTACTTTGTTTCCAACCCACAGGAAAAGACAGTCTTTTATAAATCAAATTATCCCAGGTCCCAGGAAGATGTCCAAACATGCCTAAGCATAGTAAACATGATTTGATTATGGTAGTTGCAGAAAATAGTCTGGTTTTTAAAGTATGAAATATATAACCTCTCTTTCAGGCTGATGAATGCAACCCTTCTCTATACGAGGGTTATTCTGGATGAAAAATTTAAACACTGCTCTCTGAATCCTGAGGTCTGCAGTGTGCTACTTTGGTTCTAGCCATCAGTGAGAGTGAAAGTCGCTCAGTCCTGTCCGACTGTTTGCAATCCCATGGACTATACAGTCCATGGACTTCTCCAGGCCAGAATACTGGAGTGGGTAGCCTTTCCCTTCTCCAGGGGATCTTCCCAACCCAGGGATGGAACCCAGGTCTCCTGCATTGCAGGTGGATTCTTTATCAATTGAGTGGCTGGGGAAATCACCAGGCTGACACCAGCACCTTCAAATACTCCCTTCCCTGCCTGGCTTCTAGTTGATAGGTGGTATCTGAGCAGAGGACTTCTGAGTGCTGATAAGAGGTGACTTTACTAGTGGACATGCCCTGTGTGTGTCAGTGATGGCTTTGAGCTCAGGGGGCCTTTACGAAGGGTGCTATTTTGGGGCCAGTCCTTTGGAAAATAGAACGTGTGCTTATGGGCTGGTGTTCTCGAACTGTCTCTTACCTGTGCATTGGGTGACATGGGCTTCTCCAGGTATCGGTCTGGAAGGCAGCAAGAGGCTCCTGTTTCCCTGGTACCCACTGGTAGAGACACGAGGGCCTGGCGAGCCGCTGCTGTCATGCTCTTCGTCTGCCCTGGACGGCCTCCTGCACGCTTCCTGGCGCTTGCTTCCTCCCAGCACTCAGCACCTGGGTCTCTGTCAAAGCTTCCTGGAGCCTGAGAAGTGATGTCCACCCCCTCACCACTGCGAGGGACAGTCCTTTAACCAACAGGAGTATTAGAGCTGTAGCTCCCAGTTCCCTGGCCCTGGGAACAGGGCAGCTCTCTGCAAGGCCCACAGTTTCCCGAGTGCCTGCACAGGCTGAGCAGAAGTGCTTCCACTCAGGACTTTCCTGACCATCACACCCCTAGGGGGCTTCCTTCCCTCCCCCAGGTCACGGCCCCCTCCCCTTTCCCAAGAGCCTTGCCTGATAGAGCCCTTAGACAGGGATCCTCATCCCAGGGTCCGACGTGGGGAACCTGGATGAACCAAGCGCCACAGTGGCTTGGCCGGGTGGGCGCTGAGAAGCTCCAGGGCTCTTGGCCCCTTAGGGCTCCGTGTCCCACACTCCCGTCTTCCTTCCCGGCCTCATTCTCTGCCTCACCTATTGCTTTCCTTCCATCCCTAGCTGTCTGTCTGTTTCTTCTCCCCTTGCCCAACTGGGCCTGCAAACCCAGTGGGCTCTTCTTGGCTCTGCTGATGACCATCAGAATTCCTGAGTTTGTTTACTTACAGAACAGAAAGAGACGCACAGAATTAGAGAACGAACTTACAGCTGCCTGCGGGAAGGATGGGGGTAATGGATAGTTAGGGAGTTTGGGATGACATGTACACACTGCTCTGTTTAAAATAGGTACCAATGAGGACCTGCTGTATAGCACAGGGAACTCTGCTCAATGTTAAGTGGCAGCCTGGGTGGGAGGGGAGTTTGGAAGAGAATGGATAAATGTTTATGTATGGCTGGGTCCCTTTGCTGTTCACCTGAAACTATCACAGCATTGTTAATCAGCTATACCTCAGTACAAAATAAGAAGTAAAAAAAAAAATCTTAAAGCTTTGCACAGAAAAAAAAAACTTCCCAAGTTTGCATGCAAATTGTTAACCAGTTCATAGGGCATGCTCTCTGCCTGCCTGTAATCTGTGTGCACTGAGCAGGCTTGCCCTGTCCACCCTTATTGATAGTTTCTGCATCACATCACGTCTCCCTGGTTAGGCTGAGATCCTAGAGAGCAGTTGTTCAGTCGCTCAGTCATGTCTGATTCTTTGCGACCCCATGGACTGTAGCACATCAGGCTTCTATGTCCTCTACTATCTCCTAGAGTTTGCTTGACTTATGTCCACTGAGTCAGTAATGCTATCTAACCATCTCATCCTCTGTCGTCCCCTTCTCCTCCTGCCCTCAGTTTTCCCCAGCATCAGGGTCTTTTCCAGTGAATTGGCTCTTCGCATCAGGTGGCCAAATTGTTGGAGTTTCAGCTTCAGCATCAGTCCTTCCAATGATATTCAGGATTGATTTCCTTTAGGATTGACTGGTTCGATCTCCCTGCCGTCCAAGGGACTCTCAAGAGTCTTCTCCAACACCACAGTTCAAAGACATCAGTTCTTCGGTGCTTAGCCTTCTTTATGGTCCAACTCTCACATCTGTACATGACTACTGGAAAAACCATAGCTTTGACTAGAACCTCAGTCGGCAATGTGATGTCTCTGCTTTTTAATGTACTGTCTAGGTTTGTCGTAGCTTTTCTTCCAAGAAGCAAGTGTCTTTTAATTTTGTGGCTGTGGTCACCATCTTCAGTGATTTTGGAGCCCAAGAAAATGAAGTCTGTTACTGTTTCCCTTTTTTCCCCCCCATGTATTTGCCATGAAGTGATGGGACCAGATGCCATGATCTTTGGTTTTTGAATGTTGAGTTTTTTTTTTCTGGGTTTTATTTATTTATTTATTTTTAATAAATTTATTTGTTTTAGTTGGGGGCTAATTACTTTACAATATTGTAGTGGTTTTTGCCATACATTGACATGAATCAGCCATGGGTTTACATGTGTTCCCCATCCTGAACCCCCCTCCCACCTCCCTCCCCATCCCATCCCTCTGGGTCATCCCATTGCCCCAGCCCCGAGTACCTGTCCCATGCATCGAACCTGGAGTGGTGTTCTGTTTCACATATTATAATATACATGTTTCAATGCTATTCTCCCAGAACGTCCCACCCTCACCTTGAATGTTGAGTTTTAAGCTAGCTTTTTAACTCTCTTTCATGATAATCAAGAGGCTCTTGAGTTCCTCTTCACTTTCTGCCGTTAGGGTGGTGGCATCAGAGGCTGTACGAAACACTTTGGTCTCCACTGTGTGTAGTATGCTCTGCCTCATACCCAGTAGGGCTTTATCTGGGAGATTGCCCCCACCCCTTGTGAAACCTCTGACCTCCTACTGGGTGTGAGCTGCCTTATAACTGTGTGCTGACACCAGGCCTCTTAATAGAGCTTGATTTTCAGCTGCTAGTTTCTTCTGATTTCCTTTTTGTTGATGTGTTCCTAATATTTCATTTCATTAGCTTCAGGATAGCCACCCATTAGACTTTCTGACAGCTCCAGGCCTGGTTGGAGTCTATCATTGTGCTTGTTTTGTTCAATAGAAAGATGGCATTCTCCTGCTGTTGGAGGGCCAGGGCTCCTCTGAGTAGAAACTCAGTAGACATTCTAAATTCTGGCATGCATGTGTATGTGTTTGATACTGTCATTTTCTATGGTAAGGGTTAGCCATTAACTATACTGTTTATAATATATAAGTCTACACACCACCTTCTCTAGATGATAGAGTATTTGTCACTATTCATACAGAATCGTCATGGTAAACCTGGATAGGTATGAAATACTGGTTGACCTCTGTTTTCTAATTCAGTAGGTTCCCAGGAACCATATTAAAAAGCAGTCCATTTTAAAGTGAGAGGAGTTATGTGTGCCCTGATATTCTTGTCTACAGAAACACGTTTTGCATCATCATTGGACAATAAGACCTAAATTCACAAAGTCAACAAACAAGCCAGCATGCCCCGTGTGCCATGAGAGGAGAGCAGGTACTCATAGTTACAGATGTCCTATAGCGGCATCGGTCAGGGCTTGGAAAATGAATAAGTACTGGATACACGTGGAGACTGGGAACAGCACTGTCAGTAGGAGACAGTAGTAGAGTGAGTTTAAGCATGGACAAGGATGACGAATAGCCATAGAAGTAGTTTAAAAACTCTTTATGAAAATCTTAGCCTTATAGAAAAGTTGTAAAAATAGAGTTTCTGTGTATTTATTCACAAATTCCCATGATGTTAACACCTCATAAGTGCATTGTAATCATTGAAAGCAGAAGATGAACATTTGTGCAATACTATTAACTTGTCTACAGACTTGTCTACAAGCCTGATGGGAATTTCCCCAGGTTTCCCACTACCAACCTTCCCTGGCAGGAGCCCATCTAGGATTCCATGTGGTGTTTAACATCACAACTGCCTAGTCTCCTCTGTTTGGTGACAGTCCTCAATTTCAGCTTCCCCTTTTGACCTTGGCACTTTGAGAGCATTGGTCAGCTATTTTGTAGAATGAACCTCAGTTTGAGTTTGTCTGATGTTTTCCCATGCTTGGATGGGAGTTATAAATTTTTGGCAAGAACGCATCAGAAACGATGTGCCTTCCTCACAGGAGATGGACCATCTCAGGAGATCTGTGATCAGTGTCTTGGTACAGGTGGTGTCACTTTGATCCCTTGTTTAAGGTGATGTCTGTCAGTTCCCTTTTATTGAAGACTGAGTGGTAGGTGTGCTTATCACTGTTTGTTTATAGTCATTTAGGGATTACTCAGGTTAGAACTCAAATATCTGGTTATACAGGCAATGGGAGAAGAGTCATTTATGACCTTGAAGTTTCCACTATGAGGATGGACAGAAATAAAGAAGGCAAAGGATAATGCTTGATTTTGACACTGAGTTTGGGGTGACAGTGGTTTGTCTAAGTGGAAATATTTACATTCGAGGATGTATGAACAAGCTTAAAGGAGAAATGTGAGGTTCTGACGTTCTTGCAAATAAAAGATGTCTGGGATTTGCTTTCCTTTTAGAAATACAGTTGTCTTACAGCATGATTTTAATAGTGACAAGATCATGACCTTGGGATGGGTGGTCTCAGGCTCTGTGGCCACGATCTTGCCCTGGACCATATGGGTAGTGCGGTCACACATTCTCAGCTGTGACACGTTGGAGCACATACCTTCTGAGCTTTGATTTCTTAATCTGAAAAATTTGCATGGTACCTGCATTATAAGATTATTGAAGGGTTATGTGGTCAGACATAGGTGAAGTGCCTGCCTGGCACAGTGCCTGGCACAGTGTCTGCACTTGGCAACTGTTCATCAGCTTGTTTCCCTCTTCAGTGATGGTGCAGATGTTGGCTTCCTCTCTCAACCCATCTGGCAGGGGTGTTGGTTTTAAGGAGACGAGAGAGAAAGGGAAAAATTGCTGCAAGTACCTAACTACCTGAGGAATAGAGAACCAAGGCGTGGGGATAAAGGTTCCCATCTCCACAGCCCCCTGGGGAAAGAGCAAAAACAGTTTGAAAGAAGCTTTAAATTTAAGCTGTGCTGTCTGGTCTCCTGTTACAGCTCTCAAGGAAAATTAAAGCAATTTTTCACCATGCTCTTTTATTTTTTTTGTTAATACAAATGATTATTGAAACCATTCATATAATGCAGGAAAGGCGAGGGCTCTGTAATCCCATTCCCAGACAGCTCCTGTTAACTGCCCATGTATGCCAGACCCACCGTGTCCAGTAGGGTAAATCCAGTAGGTAACACGTGACTGTTGAGCACCTGGGGTGAGGCTGGCCTAAGCTGGGATGGGTGCACACCAGATCTTCAAGGTTGAGCACAAAAAATGAATGTAAAATGTCTCACTTAGGCTTTCTTTATGTTGATGAAGTGTTCAAATAATATTTTGGATGTAATGTAGCTACTGGAAAATCTACAATTCCACATGTGGCTTTCCTCATTTCTGTTGGGTGGTAGTGCTTTAGACTTACACATGATGCAGTCCATATAGACTTATATGTATGGCATGATCCTATTTTTTATTTTAGATCTTAGTCTACTATGGCTCTTTCACCCCTGTAGCATATAAAGATAAGTGTACCATTTTAATGGCCGCCTAACTAGGCTACTTGGTTGTACTGTAATGTTTTTCACCATCCCCATTTTGATGAACGTTTAATTGGTTCCAGTCTTTTGATACTGTAAAAAATGTTGCAGAACATTCTTGGGACCTTCCAGTATTTTTAGGGTAAGAGCCTGAAGGTGGAGTTGCTGGCGTGTACTTTTACAGGTCTTCGTTGATAAGGGCAGTAGGCTCTGGAAAAGAACCAGTCTGTTTCTTCGCTCCTCCCTGGCGCTGGTTTCCCCTTTTTAAACTGACACTAAACGTTTGAGTTTTGTTTAAAGTTGACTTTCAGTGGAGCATCTTTTCACATGCTTAGTGCGTTCACTTGTGGTTTTCTTTGATTTTCCTCTGTTAAGACATTGTTTCTAACTCTATTAATGCTTATTGAACGATTTTATTTTCAGATGTGGGACATCATGGAAACCAGAATGTTCAGAATGAAATATTACAAATATGTGTTTTAAATAAGGTACTTTGGCATGCGTTTCCCCTTTGCCTTTTAGGAGCTTACACATCTCTGAGCTCTAAGTTGGAAACCACTAGTTATGATACCTGACATTTATCAATGGCTTTTGAGCCAGGTCATTTCTAAGAGGTGTATGTTAACTCATTTAACAGTAACACTATGCTGTAGGCACCTCCATCATCCTCATCTACAAACGCGACCTCTGCCTCACTTGTCCAAAGCTACACTCCACCTGTCTGACCACTCTGTCCTGCTGCCTTCCATGAGGTTCTGCTCCATGAGGTGGGTCTGCAACATCATTTGTGCATAAAAGAAGCCCTAACAGGGAGGGTCCTTTCCACCAGCACCTCCCTGCCCTCAGCAGCAGAGAGAAAGGAGAAAGGAGGGTCTCTGAGGACAGAACGAGGGAGGTGGTCTGACTCATAGTTCTCTCCTCGGGGAATCTGCTGCTTGAGTCTTTTTGCCGCCACCACCATTCTCAGCTGCGTGGGCATCCCAGTGCTTCTTAAAACTGTCCTTCGTGAAGGAAGAACCCTGGTTTTTGGCTCTTCTTAGGCCACACTGGCCCTGAAGGAGGGTCACATCTTCAAAAAAGGCTAAATGTAACAAGCAGAAGGTGTAAATGAAACTCAATCAGTGTAACTTATTTGATTTTTTGAAAAATTTATTTTTAACTGGAGGACAGTTGCTTTACAATGCTGTGTTGGTTTCTACCACACAACAACATGAATCAGCCATAACTATACACCTCCTACCCGTCCCACCCCTGTAGGTCATCCCAGAGCACCAAGCTGAGTTCCCTGTGTTATACAGCAGCTTCCCGGTAGCTATCTGTTTTACACATGGTATTCAACTTTAAATCTAACCCTCCTTTCATTCCAGGGCACATGTCTGCTTTCTAGGCATTTTCCCTCCTGGCTCCATCTCCCTCCTGAACATCTTCCTTCTTGTCATACTTGATGTCTGAGGGGTGTTTTGTTCCCTTCCTGGGCTAAGACTGGAGAAGCAGGTCTGAGACTCCCACAGGCTCTCTCCCACCTCCCCACTTAGTTGAAGGTTTTCACATTTATGGATGTGCCCTGCTCACTGCCTATTGTCTGGACGGGTATTTGGAAAATGAACTCCCCTTCACTCAGGATGTCAGCTTACCATCAGAGACAAGGCCCTTCCTTCGGCATCCGGGACCCAGGATCCCTATTACAACTTTAACAGGGTCTTAAGCTCTTTGGGAGCTCCAAGGTGCTTTTAGATTTGATGCAAGGAGTTCCTCCAGTTGTGTGGGCCCCAGTGTAGATGAGCGCTGGTAGATCTTGCTAATTTGCTATGGGAATGATCGAGCTTATACATCTGAGCTCCAAGTTAATGGCCGGTAACGCTTGTCTTAAAATTTATTCCAGGGCCTGTAAACGGTTACCCTCCTTTGAATGATTCTAATAGTGACGTGGCCCCTGCAGGCTTTTCTCTCCTTGGCTGAAGTTCGGAGAGGAATAAAGAGGTCTATCATGGATGATACTTAATGATTTTCCTGTAGAGCTGTTGCCTTTATAAAGCTCAAACACGTAGTAGCATGAAATCCTGAAAGGAACAAGAACACCCAGGTGCCTTTTGCATGGAATTCAAAGGCTTGGCTTAAAATCTCTTCAACACTAAGTAGTTCAGGTCCCCTGGCTTAAGAGCCTCCTTGAGAAAAAAGGTACTGGGCAATAGGATGGCAGGTCCACTGTATTGTGACCTGGATGCTGTGTGTTTGTGGGGAAAGATGAAAAGGTAAGATATTTGAACTGGTAAATGGTACTGTATTCAACTATTTTTGTGTGCCCCAGACATTCAGTTTAGACTCCGGTTTAATTTCCTTTTGCCAGCTGTCCATCCAGACCCCAGTGCAGTCCCACCAGTGTTACGATGCGTGCTCAGAACATGTTACCTCACTTGATGTGATATCAGCTTAGGCGGGCTGCAGTCCACTGGGTCGCAAAGAATTGGACGTGACATCACGCACGCACAGCTTAGTGCTTCAGAGAGGAGTTCATGCAGAATCGATACCATTTTTATGAATTCTGAAATCAGCAAAATGAACAGTGTTGGCGAAGGATATACATGTGATAAATTGAGTAAAAAAGAGGGAATGAGGGAAAAGGCAACTTGAATGGGGAAAGGGCAACTAGAATAGTAGTTATCCAAGGAGGTTGAGGGTGCTGGGGGAGCAGGATAGTGGGAATAGCATTGTTAGCAGGCCGCTTGATTTCCTGACTGGTTCATGGGTATTTGTTTCATTACTGTGCTTCATCAGTTACTTACTTTTTTTAAAAAAAGGTGATTTGGTGGAAAATAGGATGAGTTTTATAAAGCCAAATTTAAAAAAGCTTTGAGGTTGTAGGTAATTTTAGAATGTGTTTCACTGTGTTTTCTTATGTGCGTGCAATGGATGGTTGGGTCTGTGTGTTTTCACAATTGCTCTCATTGAAGATGTAAGTTGAATCTTATACTTACATCCTTCACGTTCCCCAGGATAGGGTTTGGCATACTGTAGGCACTCAATAAATGCCCTTGAACTGGTTTAAAGACCACCTGTACTCCCTCACTGTTTCCAGGCCATGGCTCTTCGAGGAAAGGTCTTTTCACCAAGGAACCACCTGTACTGTAATGCTATCTGCTGTCATGTTGGCACAACTTTTGGCTTAGAGTACCCGGTGGAAAGCCCATCTGTTTTCTCTGGCACTTGCCTAAATCTATGGAATGTGGAGCCCTGTCAGGAAATAATTAATTTTTTTTTTATTATTGTGTGCAAAGGCTTAGCACAAAGTATGAACATGGGTTAGCAGCAAAACAACATTTGTGGATATGAAAGCTAATATCACTGTAACTGCGTTGGTTTTGAATACCCTAATTTTACACAATTTTGATGACGTGCATTTTTTTTGCTTTTGCCTTCTGAAGGTTATTACTTACATTAAAAGTATAATCTTGGGGGGAGGAGGGTCTCTAGAGGGAGGGGATATATGTATAATTGTGACTGATGTGCATTGTTGTACAGCAGAAACCCGCACGACATTGTAAAGCAATTATTGTCCAATTAAAAAAATAAGAGTATAATCTTATTTTTTTTCACTTAACTCAAGTTTTAACAATCTCACCAAGACTCATGGATACTTTGCATGATTAGGTCGGGGTGAATAAGAATCTCCATCCTTCATTCAAGATCAAAAAAGGATACTGGAGCTCATCAATTGTTCTGAAATTGGCTTCAAATTTGATAACATTCTTTTTCCTTTGTATGGTGGCAGAACCTTTTGCCTGGAAGGTATGTTTTGTTTTCTGGAAACTTCCAAGGGTTATTCAAAGAATGAAGCTGTTTGAGTAAGGCAAGAAATCACTGACTTACATTTCTGTTATAGACAAAATGTGACTTGCAGGTACTGATGACAGTTTTGTGCGGCCTCTTACTAGCTGTTGTCCCCAGGAGTAGTCAGGCTTCAGATGTTTTCGGTGATGAATCTGTGTAGAGCCTCCCCTGCTGTCAGAAAAATACTCATTTGAATGTAGCAGATCTGGTTTGTTTGGTTAAAAAGGCTCACCAAAATTTTAGTGACACTGATTTGTAGTCCCATTTAAATATATATGGTTGCTAATATTATTCACTTAGGATGTGGGCGTATAATTGCCTCAATGTTATGACAGGTATAATAGCGTTAATAAATACCTATTGATTTAAAAAATCAAATGAAAAGCCCATTTCACCTAATTTCCTAAAAGGCCCTTTTGAAAGTAGATGGAAGGAAGCTCCACCCATCCTTGGTGAGAAGGTACCTTCTCACCGCTGCTCTGCATCAGGCAGGATGAGAAAGGAACGCAGAGCAGTCTTATTTGCAGTTGCCAAAAGGTGGTGTTTGTGATGGATGGATAAACAAAATGGGGCCCATCCATACAATGGGATATTATTCGGCCTTAGAGAGGATGGACGTTGGTTCGGTCAGGCTCTCTTTGTTATTTCCCTTTCACGTCTAGAAACGTGGTCGCCAATACGGCTGCCTGTGGTGTCATCACAGTGTTCAGTGATGTGAAATTGTGTAAGTCTTCTTCACCAGAGGATGAAGAAGGTGGTCTTCTGCCTAAGTGAAAACACAAACCTCATGCTGGAGGAGGGTGAGGAGATGCTGGTGGGCGATGTGGGCCAGACTTCAGATGATGCTACACCACTCTTGTTACGGGCTGCCACATGAAGATGCCACTGCGCCCTCTGTAATGCAACCCGTGAGACCAAGGAGAGCGAGAAGGGGGCCTGGGAACCCTGAGTCTGCACCCCTGAAGAGCAGAGCGATCTGTGCCAGCTCCAAGGACACCATCGAGGAAAAGCTGATGGGGATCAAACATGACTACAAGCAAACTGCTCCGAGGAGGTCAAGGACCACTGCACCCTGGCAGAGAAGCTGGGGGGAAGCGTCCTCATCTCCTTGGAGGGCAAATCTTCCTGAGCCCCCGCCAGCTCCCTGCCTGGAGCATCTGACAGCTCCAGACCAGCCCACTGGGTTGCAGGCTGCCTGCTTCCTGCCAGACTGGGGGGTGCGGGGCGGGGTTCCCAGCAAGGAGAGGGCAATCCCTTCACTCCAGTTGCCAAGCAACACCCCGTACCTCCAGGACCATCCTCCTCCCTCCATCCCTGAAGGTTATGCCCCCCTCCTCAGACTGTTTTGATCTTCTGATTTATTCTTGTGTTGAAGTAGCTTAAGCTCAAATAGGAGTATGTGGGGGCTGGTGGGTGTATTTTTTAGCTCCCCCAATTCTCACCTGTTCCTCCCTTTTCCTATACTGCCAACTTCTAACAGCAGTGACTCTGGGCTTGTGTGTTTAGTTCTGTATATAAATGCTGTGTTGTAGAGATGACCACTCCCCGTGGCCCCTGGTTCCCTTTCCCTTTTTCCCCTGGGTCATGGCCACTCATGGAAGTAGGACTAGGAAGGAACCTTCAGTTAAAAACAGACAAAAAACAAAGGACATTCTGACACATGCTAGTAAACACTGATAAACCTTGAAGACTTATGCTGTGTGAAGTAAGCCAGTTATAAAATGACAGATCTTGTATAATTCTACTTAGAAAGGATCTACAGGAGTCAAATTCACAGAGACAAAGCAGAAAGGTTGGTTGTGGGAAGGAGGGGAGAGGAGAGAGTTGTTCAATGGATGTAGAATGTCAGCTCTGCTAGATGAGAAGTTCTGGAGATGCATGGTAGTTAGTGATGGTTACCCAACAATGTGAATGTGCTCAATGCTGCTGAACTGTGTATTTCAAAATGGCTAGGATGGTCAACTTTATATTAATATTATGTGTGCTTACTTGCTCAGCCGTGTCCGACTCTTTGTGACCCCCTGGACTGTATGTAGCCCATCAGGCTCCTCTGTCCATGGGATTCTCCAGGCAAGAATACTGAAGTGGGTTGCCATCTCCTTCTCCAAATATTATGTGTATTATGCCACAATTAAAAAAAAAAAGCTCTGGAGAAAAAAGGGTAGGGAAGATGTCGCAGTCAAGAGCATAACCTTCAGCCTGACTCAACCTAGGTTTTGAATACCTGGTGTCCTGTGTCACCCTCCCCCATGTTTACCAGCCGTGTGACTTTTTGTTGTTGTTTAGTTGCTAAGTCTGTCTCTTTTTAGGACAGAGGAGCCTGAGGCCCTCCCTCCAGGCTCTTCTGTCCATGAGATTACTGGAGCGGGTTGCCATTTCCTTCTCCAGGGGATCTTCCTGACCCGGGGAATGAACCCATGTCTCCTGCATTGTCAGGCAGATTCTTGACCACTGAGCCACCGGGGAAGACCTTATGTGACCAGGTCTCCTGCATTGCAGGCAGTCGCTTTACCATCTGAGCTACCAGGGAATCCCCTTATGTGACCGTAGACACTTCATCTCTAGATTTCATTTATCTGTAAAACAGGGGTAAAAGGCTATCATATCAACAGAGGCTTGTGCGTGGGATAAAGTGAGACCACGTGAACTGTATTAGTTGGTGCTAATCCTGTTGCTAGGAGAAGGTCTTATCCTTGGGAAGCCTCAGTCCCAAGGGCATTTTGGGGCGAGAGCTCGAAGGGCTAGGAGGGCTGCTGTGGGCGCTGATTCACTGTCTCCAGCCCCTGTACGTGGGGCAGCCAGCCTTGGGTTGGGTCCCCTTGCTTGGAGAAGCCCCAGCATTGGTGGAGAAGCTCCAGGGCTATGCGTGTGCTTCTCCTCGCTCGGGTGTGGGGAGAGAAAGAACAGAAGGAGGCTTCCAGTCCTGGCTTTGTGGACCCCCTGTCACCTCAGATCTTCAGCCCTGGTGCTCCAGACCTAACTGTTCATAGCTTTCAACTGTGGGACTCCCTTGATTGTACGGGGAGGAGCATTCCACCTTGACAGCACTGACAGGACGCCCGTGTCTGGCTTTCGTCCTTCTGGCACTTGGCAGGTGTCTGCGGCAGGCTGCCCCTAGCTGTGGCGAGCTGGGGCCACCCTCTGTGGCGATGCACGGACTTCTTGTCGCTGTGGCCCCTCTAGTTGTGGAGCGCGGGTTCAGTAGTTGTGGCACATGAGCTTGGTCGCCCCATGGCATGTTGAATTTTCCTGGACCTGGGATCCAACCCGTGTTTCCTGCATTGGCAGGCAGATTCCTAACCACTGGACCACCAGCGAAGTCCTCTAATCTGGTTTTTTTTTTTTTTTTTTTTGACTACCATCAATCCCTGCCTTGTATTCTGGTGGTGGTTTCCATGTCAAACCTGCTCTTAGACCCTAAAAACAATGCTGGGATATGGGCTTTAACAACCACTATTACTATTACAATAGTCCAATAATAGATGTGGTTTTTTTTTTTCTCCTTTTTGGATTTTTGTCTGTCTTCTCTGCCAAAAGTATTCCACATCCTCTCCTTTTTCTCTGGTTAGTTCCTCTTCTTCCTCCTTCCTCCCTTGCTTCACAGCCCTTAACCTTCTGTAATCCATTCGTAGTAAAGGCTCTAGGGGCTGCCCACCGTGTTAACATGCCTGAAATCTGAGTGGCAGTGTGAAATGAAGCCCCGCTCAGCAGGCTCCTGGGGTCACACAACTCTCAGCGTGCAGAGGGCACTTGCTGCGCGGGGCAGACGCTCCGGGGAAGGCCCGGACTGTGCTCAAGTCACCGTGTGAACTGTGGCAGAAATCCGAAACTGCCTGAATGTCGGCCAAAGAAGAATGCGCCCAGCCTGGCACGGTAGCCTGTATCTAAACCGATGCAGCCAAGTGCCCGCCGGATAATTAGTCAGGCTATAACTGAGTTCCACTTTATCACACTCAGTGAGTCAACTCTTGGCTCGATGCTGGAGTTTAAAATCTTGCCTCACGTTTCTTGTGATTTGCCGGGTTGGGGAGGGTGATCAGTGGTCACACTTTCCTGATGAGCTATGTTTATGTGTCTATGTTTTTTTTTTTTCTGGTGAAGTTATAGGACACCTTAAGAAATGGTAGTTTTTCAGTCAGTCAGTGTGATAAGCAGTGGTTAGAATTTGGGTTTGTGGCACTGAGATGGGACGTTTGATCATTTTCAGTTGTACATTTTCTGGCTTAACAGGGGTTACACAGGTGGGAGGTGGCCTTGATGCTACTCTCTGCCAGTTTGGACTGAGTCTGAAGCCCTGTTTTGCGGTCACAAAGAGTGGGACATGACTGAGCGACTTGGAGGAGGTGGGCGAGGATGAGAGTGTATAAAAATTCAAATAAGCAAAATGTTTGTCAGCTGTTATAAGAGTTTGCTTATTGTACTCTTCTTTTTAGGATATAAAAATACAATGTTACCCAAAGTAAGGAAGAGTATTTGCATGAATCTTTTCACAGCTGCCTCCAGCACTGAGGTGAAACTTTGTTGGAGCTCATTCTTGAGACCAAAGTTAATTTAGCACCAACTTGTATCCATAAAACTTGGAGTGTCTTGACTTATGTGATTATTTTAGTTTTACTCTTTTGACATTGTTTTAAATGTGTATCATATGAAGTTCTTTCACAACCTGGTGTTCATCATCCCCCTTAGAAAACAGGACTTTTAATCCTATCAAGTGTTAACTCTGGTTTATCTGGTGCTGGTGTGCTGACATGACTTAAGGTGACTTCAAACATAACCAGAAATACAGGCGAAAAACCTGTGCCAATAACTTTTTCACCTGGGATAATAAGTGATGATCATAAGCGTGCACAGTTGTCTTCTAGGCCGAAAACTGTAGTTGCTTAAATTGTTGCCTCCTCCAGGAAAGGCTATTGATTGTGTGTACTGTAGCGAGATTGCTATCACATTAACTCTTTACAACCTCTTTTTTTTATTTATCAAGACAGTGATTTACAATAGTGACTCTTCAGTTTTGCAAAGTTCTTTGTGTGTCCCTGCCAGTGGTGGCCCTGGGTTGGCCATTGCGAAGCATCGGCCTGGACTGAGGACCAGCTGGGGAGGGAAGGATGACCTTGAAGAGTAACGGTGGCATCATCCTCTAGCTTGGGTAAACCTGGCTCCCGGGTACAGTGAAATATCAGATATTCAGCTTGTGGGCTGGGCGAAAGTAAACAATTCCCAAGAAACCAACTGGGAAATGAAAAAAATCAGTGGTGTGCATCATCACCCTGCTTCATGAGGGTGTGCCTTGGGGTGAGGGTGAGATGGAAGGAGGGAATCTGTTTCCTTCGACAGCTTGGAGCCTCTCCAAGTGAGAGGCTCTGAAGTGAAGTGAGCCTCTAAAAGCACTTCACTTGACTTTACAGTCAAGCTCCCTCACCTCCCAAGATGTGACTCCACTATGTGCTGATGTTGATGACATATTTTTTGAGGGGTCGCTATCAATAGAGCTAGAGGTGGCTGCCTAGAAGTGAGAAGTACGTGGAAACTGGCATATGGGGAACAGCTGGGGGCCCAGGGCATAGAGGCCAGAGAAAAGGAGATACGGTCCTGAAACAGTACAGTGCTGTCGTGTGGAACTTGTGTGTGTCCTCTGAGTTCATCTTAAGATCATCGTGGTGATCAACAGGGATGTGCAGGGAGGCAGGCTGAGCTTGAGGTCCATGAGCACGTGGCCAATCAGGACCTCCAGTGGCGGAATGGGCTACCTTGTGCAGAAGTGGGGGGGCTTCATCTCTGCAGGTGTCTTGGCAGCTGGGTACCATCTGGCAAAGGAAGCCCTGGGGGTGCCTTGGAATGGGGATTTGACCCACATGCCCTTAACTTCTTGCCCACCTTGAAAGGTGGCTAGGAGTGACTGCTTCTTGAGAAGGAAAAATATAAACCTAAGGTGCGAAGGGATAGTTACTAACGAACAGTAAAAGGAAGGAGGGAGCAAACCACTTGAGGTTCCACTCATCAGTGAAAGGAAATCTAAAGACATTTGCTGTACCATTTTTGTTTCTCTTAAAGAAATAGGCTTCCAACTCAGTTGAATTTGTTCTCAGAATGAGAATTGCAACGCTTTGTTGATTCAGCGCAAGGTGGTTTAAAATGTGCCTTAGTTCCATGTTTCGGTGGCGGTGATTCAGCGGTGGGAGGTGGAAAGGCAGTGGAAGCGGACCCCCTGTTTCCTCTCTCTTAGGAGGGAGCTGTGCGTAGGTTGCAGGTCTGGACGTGGACGGGAAAGCGGTGAGCATGACTGAAGGAGCGCAGAGGCAGGGTGCAGGAAGAGGGCACTCTGTGAACCCGACTGTGCAGAGGGTGTTGCTCTGGTCAGTCCTACAAGAAAGGCAGCTGCCACGCCATGGGATCGACTTCCCTGAGAGGCTGGCTGGGACCTGCCTTTTGACGATGTCAGTTCCCTGGAGTGCTCTGGAAGCGGCTGCTTCAGCTCCCAGCAGTGACGGGTCAGTGATGTCCTGGCGTGGCCGGCTGCCCTATGCCTCCCCTGGCCATCGCTCTGCTTGTCACTCCATAGGAGGGCTGGTGTGGGGTGTGTGGTGCTAGGGACAGGGCCTGCTGTCTGAGGTCGGTGCCTTCTGGTGCCGCAGCGCATCTGCGTCAGGTAAATGACCGGTACCTGATGTGAGGCATTTGTGTAAGCAAAGGAAGGAAACAGGGCTTCTCTGCTTCACGCTGTGCGTCAGCGTCTGAGAGGACATCTCTGCCATGCCCCAGTCCCCTCACCGTGGCCTTGTTGTGAGGGGGAGTTGGCTGCGGAGAACCCACCGTGTTGCTTTCTGCTTTTCTCCATCAGAAAATGTCACTTCTTTATTCTTAACAGCGGTATCTTAGCTTTTTGTATACATGTGGTATCTTTGCTTTTTGTATACATGTGGTATCTTAGCTTTTTGTATACATGTGGTGCTTTCCAAGTTGTGCCCCATTTCATTGTTGTTTTTCTTGCTCTCTGAGGGAAGGAATACGAAGAAGGAGCTGAGACCTGAACGGTGAAGTGACCTCAGGCCTCCTCTCACGGCAGGCCCTGGAGTCAGGGTTCTGGCTCATGGCGTCCTGGGGGTGAGCCTCGCAGGGACGATGGGTTGATGGGGGTGGGGAGGGCCATCTCCTGTGTACCCGCGCGTGTGTGTGTGTGTGTGTGTGTGCGTGCGTGCGCGCATTCCTGAAGACTCAGCAGCTGGTCTGCATCTAAAGGAGTTAAGGTCCATGTCACCCGTGACATTCTTGTCTGTTTTCCCCATTTCTGGCCTGTTGGGTGTTCAGGCTGTGACACAGGAAGGGCACGTTGATTTGCTTTCTGTGGTGAGAGGCACGGAGGCCGAGTGGGGCTGACGGAGGGTCACAGGACTCCCCGCTTGGAGTCACCTCCTGGTGACCCCGGCTGACTCTGACGTAGCGGTCCTTCCGTGGCACCATCCGGCCTGGGCAGGCCACCGGCCGTCTCTGGGTCTCGGTTCCTCACCGGCTGCGTGAAGGGAGTAGGACAGGATCTCTCGGGTCTCTTCCATCTCTTAAGACCCTGTGAATGTGTCAGTCTCTGAGTTACGATCTCTATGCTTAAAAAATAACAATGCTGCCTCTTCCAGATTTTTTGAAATTGTTCAACCTGGAGGGATGAATGTATGAATTTCCAAAATTAGCTACCTCAGGATGAAAGACCCTCAGGAGCTAAGTCATCTGTTGCTGTTCCTCTCTCCCCATGCTCTGCTGCTCCAGTGAGCGCTATGAGCCAGTTGACCTTCCAGGGTTCCGCCCTGAGGCCCAGGTTCTGGCTCTGCTCTCAGTGCCCGGTCTGTCTGCAGGGCCTGTTGACCAGACCTGCCAGCAGAGCCCGAAGCCTCCTTTCTCAGCCCCTCCCTACCGGCCTGTGAGCCCCCAGGCTTGTGGCCTGGGTGGTGGCGACCATCTCCTTAACTGGCTTCCCTGCCTCCTCTCTTCTCTGCTTCCAGTCTGTTCTCCACACCGCAGTCAGGTCATCCTTGTGAAGGGTCACTTGGATCCTGCCCCTCCTTTGCTCGGAACCACCCAACTGCTTCTCTCTGCTTCTGGAAGAAAATCCACCCCTCTGCTGGGCCACAGTGGGATTAAATCCACCCTGCTTCATCCGGCCCCTGCTGGCCCTGGACCTGTTAGTGGCGTCTTCCTCGCTGGCTGTCTCCTCGTTTCTTCACTGAGCTCTTCAGGCGTCTCGCCACCGCAGGGCCTTGGCCCCTGTCCTCCCGCCTTGATGTTCTCTCATAGCTTCCTCTCATGCCTCTGCCCCTGCCATTGGTCTGCACTGTTGTTTATTTCTGGGGGTGATTGCTTAACTTTTTACATTTTTGCCCTATCTCAGCTTAGTCAGGAGGGCAGAGAGGACACCGTGGCCCCGGCGCTCTTTTATACGTAACAACTCGGTACTTGCTGATTTGAAGAGCAAGGCTGCATGGAGATTAGCAGCCAAGCATTTGAGATTCTGGTATTTCTTAGAGTTTTGAAGGGCCTGGAAAATCCCAACTGAGCTCCCAGGAGAGTCTCAGGGACGCAGGTGTAGGCTTACCAGGGGAAGCGGTGTTTTTGTACCTCTTCACTTCTGAAACAGATGGGGAGCAAGAAGAAGGAGATGGAGGAATCCTCAATTTCCTGCATATTCTTCGAAGCTTAGGTAAAATATTTAATATACACTTCTTCCTGCGTACTCTTTTCTGACCTTGTGTTCTAGCTTTTTATAATATAATCTTAAAGCAAGGCAGGAAATATGAAAAACTGACAGTGCTGGCTAATGCCACCCTGTGTGGTTTAGGACACAGAACACTGGGTTGGGCACCAGGGCTCAGAATTCTTGTTGTGTTTATGCCATTTCCTGGCTGTGAGGACTTGGGCCAGTGGCTTAATCTACTTCAGCTTGGCTTTCTTCTGTGTTAAGTGCAAACAATTGGATTTTCCTCGTAGTACTGTTGAGAGTGAGAATGAAATTTAAATTCGTGGTATGAAGGGAACTTTGAAGAGTAAGGAAGGGGTATTGGACCAACTGGAGGTACCATGATGATAAAAGTGAGTCGTGATTAGAAAAGTGTAATATAAATTGATGGCTAGGAGACAAAGTTGAATTATGAAGGAAATAGCTGGGGGCAGAAGTCCCTGGTTTTTTAACAGGCTATATTCTGAAAGTTACTGTAGAGTGTCAGTCTGTTTGGGCTGCTATGACAAAGTATTTACCGTAGGCAGGGCGGCTTATGTACAACAGAAACTTATTTCTTTCAGTTCCGGAGGCTGGAAGTCCAAGATCAGGGTGTCAGCACAGTCAGGTGCTGTCGAGGGCCCCCTTCCCAGTGGCAGGTGGCCATCTTCTCCTTGTCCCCTCATGTGGCAGAAAGAAGGTGAGAAAAATGCCCTCAGGGTCTCTTGTAAGGTACTAATCTCATTCATAAGGTCTCCACCCTCATGACTTAACTGTCTCCCAAAGTCCCTACTCCTGGTGCCATCACTTTGCAGTGGGGGTGGTTAGAATTTGAACATATGAATTTGGACGGGATGCAAATATTCAGGGCGTATCATTTGACATTTAGGATCCTCGTCATAGAGGCAGTGTTGTAAGCATGGCTCCGGTTGAAAAGCGAGCCCTGAAAGCCTGTTGAACTCATTCTGTGTGCAAACCAGGGGCCGCTGTGCGACGCAGTCTGGGTTCAGAGCCGTTTCTCTGGGAAAATACCTCTGAAGCGTCTCCTATCTGTCTTTCATTACCCGTCCATCCGTGTCCTGCCCGCTTTCCCTCACCCTCCAGGTGGAAGCGCGCTGGTCTTTAGGTGGAGACGGACCTGTCCTGACTCTGGCCAGCCATTCCTTGGTGCCCATGGCTGCCCAGAACACATGGCTTCTCTGCCGCCTTTTCCCTGGAGCAAATCACAGCTTTTCTGTTGATTTTTTGGTAGGTTCTTCAATTAGAAATTGTGGGAACATAGGAACTAGTCCTCCACCTGTTAAATATGTTAGTGATGTTTGCTTTGGTTGTGAGGGTCAGAAAGCCTGCTATCGTGACTTGAACCATCACGGGATTTCTTTTCGACTGCATATAACAAGGAGTGTTGTGGATGTGCGGTTCTGCAGTCCCTGCATAGCTGTTCCGCTCTTCTTAACTTGTCTTGAGACTTCACCCTCACGTCAGCATGCCTGCATTCCAGGCAGGAAAAGGTGCAGGAGTGAAGAGCAAAAGCTGCCCTTTATTTGTTAAAAAATATATCTGTATACGTTTGTGTGTATATGTGTTTATGTGTATATATGTGTGTATAGATACGTATACAGACACACATGTATATAAAACTTCAACCATTTGAAACCATTTCAAACTTACAGAAGAGTTACGAGAATAAGTCAAGGAATTCCTGGGTCCCTTGGTTTCAAGCTTCCCCAGGTGACCCAGTAGTGTCCTGCAGTGAAGGATCCAGTCCAGGATGACATGTGACACCTGCTGGTCCTTACTCTAGTTTTCTTCAACCTAGAACGTTTCCTCAGTCTTGCCTTGGCTTCATGACATGGACCTTATTGAAGGTCACAGCCTAGTCACTGTTAGAGCGGCCCTCCACTTGGCGTATGTATCTCAGCCTGGCCAGAGCACCCCCACTCACTTGTATCTGGGCTGTGATTCCGGATCTCTGCCTGGGCCTCACCATCCCTTCGTCTAAGCCACCTGCTTGTTCAGGCCTCATGGCTTAAAAAAACAACAACAACAACAACTTTATTTTGAGATAATTGTAGATTCACATGCGATTGTAACAAATAATATAGGGGGATCCTGTGCACGCACGCTCAGTCGCTTCAGTCGTGTCCGACTCTCTGCGACCCCATGGACTGTAGCCAACCAGGCTCCTCTGTCCATGCAATTCTCTAGGCAAAAATACTGGAGTGAGTTGCCATGCCCTCCTCCAGGGGATCTTCCCAACCCAGGGGTTGAACCTGCATCTCCTGTGGCTCCTGCATTGGCAGGCGGGTTCTTTACCACTGAGCCACTGGAGGAGCCTAGGGGTGACCCCATGTACCCTTTAATCAATTTCCCCCAATGGAAATATCTTGCCAAATTATAGTACAACATCACAAGCAGGATTTTGTCATTGGTACAGTCAAGATACAGGACATTTCCATACCAACAAGGATCCCTCCTATTTTTATAACCACACCCATCTCCACCTGCCCCCCAGACTTTAACCTCTGACAACCACTAATTGGTTCTTCATTTATAACTTTCTCAGAATATTATGTGTGGAATGCTACAGTTTATAAACTGTTGGAGTTGGCTTTTTCCCTCAACATAATTCTTTGGGGATTTATTTATGCCGAGTATATTGATAATTCCTTCATTTTATTGCTGAGTTGTTATTTCATGCTGTGAATGTATCACAATCTTAACTATTCACCCACTGAAGGATATCTGGGTTATTTCTGGTTAACAACTATTACAGTAAAGCTGCTGTAAACATTGGGGTATAGGTTTTTTTGTGTGAAGGTCAGTTTTCATTTGAGAAATGCCCAGAAGTGTACTTTCTGGGTTGTGGCTGTGCATGTCTAGTTTTTTAAGAAACTGCCAGATTTTCTGAATGAATCAGTTTCTCTACATCCTCATCAGTATTTCAGATTATTTTTAAAATAAACTTTTATTTTAGAACCATTTTAGATTTACAGAAAAATTGTGATGTTAGGGTTCCCTTATACCCTATACCTGGTTTCCTCTATTAACGTCTTATGTTAGTATGCCACATTTGTTGCAACTAATAAACCAGTATTAAAAACATGAGAAGTCTGTACTTTATTCGTATTCCCTTAGTTATTACCTGGTGTCCAGGCTGATACTGGTGTAGCTGGTGGGTAGGGATTGGGGAAGCCCCAGGTTATGGCAGAGACTGCAGGGGAAGGGGAGTTGGTGAGGGGATCCCTGATGGGGTGAGAGACACAGGAGATGTAGGGATGTTCATGGAAGGGACAGCCTGTATTTTAAAATCCCTGGTGTCAAAAGTGTCCTTCCTTTCCTGAGTCTTCTGGAAATACAGGCCTCTAAAAAGCACCTCGATAAATCACCTTGTCATCAGATTTTCCACTTTACTTCCTTAGCTGTTGAGCAAGTTTGGCTTATAAGGATGAAGGCCTTTCATGTGCTTTGGCAGTTGGGGGGGAGGGAGGCGATAGAGAGGTGATGCTTTGAGAGATAGCCCTGAAACCAAGAGGGTTGTTCTTAGCTGGGCTGGTGCCTTAGGGGTTAGCACTCTAATGAGCAATTTATCAATGCAGCGCTGAATAATTCAGAGTGAACAAAAAGCCAGCCAAGGCCCCATGTGGTCCTTCATATAAATGCAATATAAATACCATAGAACCTTGCTTTATGTGCAGTTTTACCACTTTTCTCTAATGGTTTATTTCTGAATTGTTGGTTTAACCTAGACTGTAAGCCCTCAGGGCAGCAGTGGCCTTTACACATAGGTTTTTACAAATGATAAAGTGTTTTTGCCTCACAGATGGGGGCAGATGGCAGATGGGCTTGGCTTTATTTGTTTTGGAGACCTGAACCTTCAAGTTATACATATTGCTTTAAAAAACCAAAAGGAGCCCTAGGCATAGGAGATAATCGCCTGTCTCAGCTGGGGAAGCAGGAGAAACAAGGGCTTCTTGGAGGGCATGGGATCTCAGACTAGATCTTAAAGAGTCAGTAGGATTTGGGTCAGAGGACAACGAGGAGGAAAGTGTTTCCATGACCTTTCACAGGGTAATCCAATTCTGATTCATATGGCTATTTGCCTCCAATGCCTTATTTCTCATCTGCTATAGATCGAGTCTCTAGACGTTGCACGGTTGACAAATAACCTCTAGATCGAAGTGGGTGATTGAATGGTATGGAGCAGAATGTGGAAGTGAAGGCAGATGAATGAAACGTGTCAGGGGACCTTACACCCACTGTTTCAGTAGCTTAAGCCTTCTGATTTCAGAGGTCAGTATTAGAAAGGGTCATACCTGTAAACTGTCCTCAGTGAATGGAGACGTGTGATACTAGTACTTTGCAGGAGGTCCATGGAAGTGGTCTTTGAACTTTCGCATTGTGAGTGCATACAGGGAGACAAAAGGAGAGGGAAGCTTGTGCAATACACAGAAGGAATTTTCCTAAAGAAACAGGGTAAATTCTTCAGTCTTTGTTCAGACATTCCCTTTGGGGCTTGCTTGCCAGGGTAGCAGTCACTGAAAATGTGCTTAGGGGATTTAGTTAACTTGTGTAGGTCTTTAATATCTTTTCCAGGGAGTTCTTCCTTTAAAACTTTCTTGGCATCTTTTATATTCACTTAAAAGATTGATACTTTGGCCGCTTGATGTGAAGAGCCGATTCATTGGAAAAGACCCTGATGCTAGGAAAAATTGAAGGCAAAAGGAGAAGTGGGTGGCAGAGGATGAGATGGTTAGATAGGATCACTGATTCAGTGGACATGAATTTGAGCAAACTCCAGGAGACAGTGAAGAACAGGGAAGCCTGGTGTGCTGTAGTCTGTTGGGTCACTAAGAGTCAGACATGACTCAGTGACTGAACAACAGCAAAAAATTGAAACCATTGATTTAGTATATGCATTCAGGATTGGCAATTCTTTCCAAATGAAACAAAAATTGCTATCAGAGACTGTGATCTTTGTAAAGTGAAATGTTACATACTTGTACTTGGTTTTTCTGAAGATGGAAATGTAGTAGGTCATAGCTGATGGGGGAAGCTCCAGTGTTTCCTTCACCTCTCCAGAGCCATGCATTGAGTCCCCATCACTGGTCTTTTCCTGAGACATGTAAATCAACCTAACCTCCTGATGAGGAATCTTACACACTCAAAACTCTGAACTAACAAGTGGTTTCTCTTGGTAGAAGTGAGAAGGGGAGGGGTAGAGGGAAATTTTATTTCATATTTTATTAACAAAGCAGTTCAAATTTTACTTATTTGCAATCAGCTTGTAATTCTTAAAGTTCTAATAAATTAGAGAAAATGTACCAAGTTAACTTCTGTTTAAACATCAGGTTAAACAAAAATTAACAAGTTTGATAATATCTGTCTTTTCTGTGGCTTAACTGGAAAACTAAGCATGACCATTTCAAAAAATAATTTGAGTTTCTGTGACCAACATTACCCATCAGTCAGGTGGACCCGCATGGGGGATCACTCATAAAATGTGTGGCCAGGAAGTCCTGTGCCCAGTGTGTATTCTGGGGAAGATATGAATGGCATGCTACCTGATACCTGGCAAAAGGTAATGACTGTTCTGGTGACTGATAACAGGAGGACAGTGATAAGTTGTGGTGAGAGTTTAACCATCATTTTGGGAGAAAATGTTTGTTGATGAACCATCCAAACCTTGGATTGCAGGAGGGCCAACGACTAGCTTGAGGGAACCATTTACCATCTTCCATCAGCTGTTTCCTTACTCTGAGTGGGCAGACCCCTGGGAGAAGGAGAATCTGGCTGGCTCTGATTTTCCAGTTATTTTAAATTTTAATCAGTGGCATTATGGTAGATGTGTGTCTTCTATGTTGGTTACCAGTTAGCCTTCCAGGTCTGCAAACTTGCAGCTGTCTCCTCTGGGATCCCCCTGCAAGTTGGGGATTTCCTTGCAAGTTGGGGATCATGCCCAGCTCACCAGAGACCCTCCAGAACCCTGCCAGGTAACTGATGCCCTGTAGCCCCTTCTGACGGAAGTGGGGTGGGGGACAAAGCAAAATGCAGCTCATGATATATCAGCACTGAGTTGACTCCTGGTCTTAACGTTTCTTAACTTGGCCTTGGCTCCAACAAGAAGGCACATTTTGTACCTGTCCCTCTTGATAGAGGGCTTCCCTGGTGGCTTAGATGGTAGAGAAGCTGCTTGCAATGCAGGGGACCTGGGTTTGATCCCTCGGTTGGGAAGATCCCTTGGAGAAAGGCATGGCTACCCACTCCGGTATTCTTGCCTAAAGAATTCCGTGGACAGAGGAGCCTGGCGAGCTCCATGGGGAAGCAAAGAGTTGGACATGACTAAGCAGCTAACACTTTTCTCTTGATAGAAACTAAATTAAAAAAAATCATCACAATTTGAAAATCGTATTAATGTTATTAAACAGATCTATTTCCACAGGAAACATTGCATCACAGAGCATGTGTGTAAGGTACATAGATATCTTAGGGAGGGGACCTTTTCCTTAAATGAAAGTCCTGTTAAATGGGACAGGGTGTGCTCAGTTGTCAGTTAAGCTACCTGTCTTCCTCCGGGGACTCACCAGTGGCAGGTGAGATGTGTTGGCATCCATGCCAGTAATGTCATTGGGCAGGCCAGGGTGTCACCGCTTAAAGAGTTTACCACCCATAATAGGTGCAGACTTTAGGAGGCACATTTGAGGCCTGAAATAGAGGGTGAGGGGTGAGACCTAAGTACTCCTAAAGATCACTTGAGTACAAGTAATAATGCAAAAGTTATCCTGGTTAGGAGTGGTGAGGCCCTGATGGCCAGCTTCTGTGGTCTGAGTCCTACATGAACATCTCTTGTTTTCTTCATCTAAAACCTAAAACCATCACTGCAAACTATCTTGTGGTTTCAGGCAGAAGAGAGACACTTGGTTCCCGTGAATTTTTCTTTGCCTGGTATGTTACACCTGCAAAGGTGTAAACTACTTTGCTGTTTGTGTTCAAAACAGTAGGATTCTGGAAGAAAGAAAAAAAAAAACACTAGTAGGATTCTGTTCCTGCCTACATGGCTAACATAGGAAGTTTTGCAGAGTTCAGTTATGGAAGGGAGGTTAGAGGCCATCTCGCTTGTGTTTTGGGATCTCAGAGCGTATCTGAGTTTGCACGAAGCTCACGCCTCCTCTCTCTCCCTGTTGCTGATGTAAGCAGAGTATCCACCTAGAGTCTGGCCGGCCCCATGGCTTACTTGTCCAAGCAGCTGCAGCTTGAACAGTCCTGGTTTGTGAGCGGAGCCTGGTCTTTGCTGAATGAGGTGCCTTTTCAGAAGGAGCTGCCCAGACCGGTGACTCTGTTTTTTGTTGGGAAAGGTGCTCAGAGTTCTATCAGAAAGCCGAGCGGAGCGTTTCCCACAGTATCAGGCGCCCAGGCTGCTCTGGGCCCAAAGATAACGAAACAGGATAGGAGGGCAGACCAGGATTGTGTGCCCCAGGAGAGGCGTCTGGAGCCACTGCCAGGGGCTCCCCTCCTCCCTGAACCTGATCTGGTTGAGAAAGTAGAATGGCCTTGCAAATGAGGTGTGCAGGCTGGAACCCTGCTGAGGAGAACCCAGAACACACACAGGGCCCCATTTGCGCATCTCCTGGCAGAGTGGAAGGACTTCCCTGGTGGCTCAGAGGGTAAAGCGTCTGCCTGCAAAGCGGGAGACCGGGGTTTGATCACTGGGTCAGGAAGATCCCCTGGAGAAGGAAATGGCAACCACACTCCAGTATTCTTGCCTGGAGAATCCCATGGACAGAGTAGCCTGGAGCGCTACAGTTCATGGGATTGCAAAGAGTCGGACACGACTGAGCAACTTCACTTTTACTGGGAGAGTGGAGGGAAAGACATTACGCTGGAAAGACATCTCTCCAAGTGAGCAGGGGCCAACCGCGCTATTCACTCCAGTTCTCCATCGGGGTGGACTCGTCCTCATGAGTTTTTCTTTTCCTCTGTAGGAGAATAACTAGATAGGATGGGGAGGAAAGGAGTAAATCTGAGCAGCCTCAGCTGGGCTTCTCATTCACTGGAGGCCTCCTTCCGTGAAGTCCTGGATCACCTGGTGTCTTAGACAACCTCAGTAACAATCCAGTTCAGAAAGATCTGCAGGTGGCACTGCGTTCCCTGACATCATTTTTGTTATCAGCTGCAGTTGCGTGAACACTGAAGGAAAGAATTGTTGAAATGTGAACGGGGATCTCTGCCCAGGGCCCTTTGCTTTGCCCCTGGATGTTGCCGTTAGTACCTGGGGACATGAGAGAGAGAAGCTGCCCTGGAGAAGCTAGAATGGATGGAGCAGGGTCAGCGTGAGATGCTACACAACTGGAAGACGCATCTTGCAGTCACTTGGGTGGGGCTCCGCTGACCTCTGGGTTGCAGATGGTGCGGCCTCAGGAAGGGTGGTGGAGTGTGGGACCCGGGAGTCCCCGGACCCTCCATAGTCTGATCAGATGTCCTGCATCAGCCCATGAAGGGGCTCTACCTCCGGGGTTGATGTGATGTGGCTGAGGGCTTCTGGGATATGCCACAGATTTTCTGATGATCTGGGGTTTGCCTTCTCTCATGGGTTCCTTCAGGCTGTGGCTGAGCAGTGCTGGCAGTCTGAATTTGTTCTTTAAAGGCAAGGTGTCCTTTAAGGAAAGGCTGGGCTTACCAGGAGATCGCATGGGATTCCCAGATTGTTTAACGACATAGTAGACTTTGTTCTGCTATCCTTAACTGGCAGCATCAAAAACTGGGCACAGGGATCCCTACTTTGGGTGTTGATGACATTCAGCAATATGCTAGCATTTGGCAGGGACTTGCTGGGGTGGGGCGGTGAGGGGAAGTTCTGAAGGGGGTTTTCCTCATGTAGTTGCTGTTGAATGCTAGGTGCAGAGAGATGAGAACCCGATTCAAGAGAGTTTGGTTCAGGCAGACAGGTTCAGAAAGGGGCCTTTCCTCCATGATGGAAGCCCAGGAAAACAAGAAGGTGTAAAGCCTCCTTGCCAGGGGCACCTCTCAGGAATCATGACAGCTGGGAAGGTGGCCATCTGCCTGGCACACAGGCTGCCTTGCAAGTGGTCATTTTCATAAACCAATAAAAGAAAAAGATGCCAAACCAGTTTAGCAAAAATCTGGTGGCCCTGCCCTTGACTCCTTTCCTCAGTCTCCCAGCTTCTTCAAGTGAGCATCTTTTAATTCTTAGAAATGAAAACAACCCCCCAACCCCTCATGTCCTATTTTTCCCTTGGACACTTTCACCTCTGCTTTGGCTTGGCAGCTGGGAGGGGCTTCTGCGCCTAGAGCCGTGTCTCCCCGTGTTCAGGACCGTGGAGCTTTGTGTCTTGGCTGCCCCACGATGGGGACTCCATGCAGAACTTGATTTTCTCCACGGACGCTTTCTGGGATCACTGCTGTCTCTGCTTTAGGGGCTGAGGGAAGCTGAGGCGTGGGCTGTGGCAGGCAGGGGGAGGGCTGCCTGTGCGTTCTACAGCCTGAGTTTGTGAGAGGACATGGGATGTAAGAGCAGTGACTCTTGTGCTCCTGGAAACTTTTAGGGGAAGCACACTGACTGAAACCGCCCATCCTGGCCAGGTACTGTAGTAATCATTTCTGTGAGTTATTTTATGACAGGAGGTCCTGGTAAGGAACAGGGAACTAACAAGCCACCACCAACAGGAAGAGTTCAGCAAAGGTCAAAAGGAGACGCCATGTGTCCTGCCATCTCCCAGAATCCTTCTTGCTGGTATCCATCTTGGCTGAGTAGTGCATGTGCCCCCAGGAAGGACCCGGAATCAGAATGATTGGCTAAAAGGACAACCTGGAAACTAATCCCATCACCGTAAAACCACGTGGCAGAGCAGTCCTGCTGTGTTCTCTTACCCTCCTGCTTGCCTCCCAGGTGCCTCTTCCCAATAAAATCCCTTACTTTGTCAATATGAGTGTCTCTTCAGACAGTTCATTTCCAAGTGTTAGACAAGAACCCACTCTCAGACCCTGGATAGGGGTCCCCCTTCCTGCAACAAAACCAGGTCTTATTAACACCCCGCTTCCTCTGAATCCCATCATTGTCTGTGGTCCTAGTCTTTCAGCTGAGTGTGGAGGTATATGCCTTCTTGGGGAGAGAGTGTTCTTCGTTTAACGAGTTCATCTTTCTGTCAGTCAGACTGGGAGCTCCACACGGGGGCACCTATGACTGTAGTGCTTTGTGCTTGGCCCCCAACCGTGAGTCCTGTACTCTGAGGGACTCACACACACTGAAACGTATCTTGAGAAGAAAGGCCAGGATGGTGAGGAAAGCAGGAAACCAAAGTGTGTGAGAAATGGTTGAACTGTTTCAGGGCTTTTTCTAGAGAATGAGTTCAGGATGGGTTGGTGTTGGTAGTTGGGGTGGGCATTGGCTATGAACACTGACTCCAAATAGCTTGGAGTACAGCATGGGACCAGGAGTGGCGGGCGGCGGGGGGCAGGGAGAGTAGATGTTTTTGAGGGTGTACTCTGTGCCAGCTCTTATGACCCGTTATTTCCTCTCCCCAGTCAAAGCTCTGACTAGTGGGTGAACGTGTCACAGAGATTCCCACCCAGTCTAAGACACAACTTTCGGAAGACTCGAGTGGTCCATGCGGCTGCCCCCTGGCACTCCCACTGCAATGAGTTTTCATGAGGGGACTGGCTGACCTTTTGTGGGGAGTCTTCCTGCTTCATGGCTTGTCCACAGGATGAATTCAGCTAAGGACCATTCTTTCCTAAGACAGTCCTTACTTTGAGGGGATTAAGTTGTCTTTTCTTTTGCCAATGGTCTCTGACATTAAGTAAATATTAACTGGTCCATAGATTCTCTTTTAGGATCAGGGCTGCCTCCCAAGACCTACCTGTAAGACCCTTTTCAACAGTGAGTTCCTATGGCTGTGACCTCTGTAAAGGTAACTCATAGAGAGCCTAGAATATAGCCTTGCCCTCTGTAGATGGCTGCTAGAAGTTAGAAAAAAAAAAAAAAGAATTTCCAGGAGAGCAGTTATCCTGGTTGATCCCAAGTCAGGGATATAGAGGCACACCTGGCAGACCCTGTTGTTGCTTCTGCTTCTGTCTTTACATTGGATGTTCTTGCCTGATGATTCATCCTTAACTCGGAAGTACTGACCTTTGCATGTTGTGTTTAACCTGTTTTCCTGTGAATGTGAGAGGATCCCTTCTCATTCCTGTCCATGTCATCTGTGGTTGCATAAATCTTGTTCAATTTATGGCTCTCCAAGACCCAGCTTCATTATATTCATTCATGAGTGTTTGTCCTAATTCTGCAAGAGTGGATAAAGGTTGAACAGAAGAGTTTCTGCCGTCTGAAACTCAGTATCGAATAGGGCAGCAGCAATGTAGGTTCAGTCCCTGGGTCAGGAAGATCCCCTGGAGAAGGAAATGGCAACCCCCTCTAGTATTCTTGCCTGGAGAGTCCCACGGACAGAGGAGCCTGATGGGCTACAGTCCATGGGATTGCAAAGAGTTGGACACGACTGAGTACACAACACAAATAAGACTAGATAGAACACACAGCAAGGGATGAGTAGGTGCTGAAGAGGGTGCAGGAGCTTGTGTCTACTAGAATCTGGAGTGTTCTGAATAATGGGACTGGGAAGACCTTGAAAAGTGGGCAGTGGGAGAAGGGAGGTGGTGTAGGTATGGAGCAACATGAAGGCCTGGGGATAGAGAACAGTGAAGGGACTTTCTTGGAGCAGAAGTTTCATGCTGGAATGTTCCATTGGGGAGGTAAGCCTGTGTTGGTGAGGTGGAGGGGTGGGGAATCAATGTGATGTGGGAAGCCAGGGGGTGTGACAGGGTGCTGGGCTGTGACCCTCGGGCTTTGCTGCTGTTGAGCTGGGTGACTTGGGATGGCACAACCTCTCTCTGTTTCCGAGGTTTCCTGGCTTCTAAGTTTAGGCCTAGCCTTGAAAAATGGCTGTGAGGGTCAAGGAGGATAATAAGCAGGTGCAAGAACCTTGAAAATGTCAGGGTGTTGAAATGTATGAAAAGTTTTCTGCAGAGATTGAAATCATTACTTATCTGAGTCAGAAAGTGGAGGAAAGCACCTTTTCTTTCTTTTTTTTTTTTGTTCATTTTGACGGTATAGGGAGGGAGGGATATATGTTGCACCAAAACTCATGCCTGATTTCTTAGGTCTTTCCGAAGATCAGGGGAGATCTGCCTGTGGTTAGCTGTGGATTTGGTTAACTTACTCTGAGGCTGACCATATCTTATCCAGGGTCTGTTTATTTTCAGAAGTGAATGGCTGCTGTAGACAAACCTGTTTTACTTCCTTGGGAGGCTACCCAGGGTAATGAGTTTAAACTTTCTCTTTGTCTTTTGTGGTTGTTAGTCTTTACGCATGAGAGGAGCTGTAGAATGTACAGGCTTTGTGCAGCCAGCTCTTCTCTGGAAATGCCCAGTAACAATGAGAGTAACAGTGGATGCCGTGGTGGTACAGGTACACGTTTATATTTAATCTGAACTTCATGATGATTTATACACATTACCATCCTTAAGCTTGTTGTTGTTCAGTTGCTCAGTTGTGTCCAACATTTTGCGACCCTGTGGACTGCAACACGCCAGACTTCCCTGTCCATCACCAACTCCCAGAGCTTGCTCAAACTCATGTCCATCGAGTCAGTGATGCCATCCAACCATCTCGTTCTCTGTCATCCCCTTTTCCTCCTGCCTTCAATCTTTCCGAGCATCAGGGCCTTTTCTAATGAGTCAGTTCTTTGCATCGGATGGCCAAAGTATTGGAGCTTCAGCTTCAGCATCAGTCCTTCCAATGAATATTCAGGACTGATTTCCTTTAGGATTGACCTTAGTGCTCAGAAATTCTGCCTCTTATAAACTAGTCAGAGAGGAGATTGCTTTTCTGATTGGTAAGAAGACAGTTGATAAGTCTTAGGTAAACTCACTTGGCATTTTCCTCTCCCTTTTTGCATCTGCTCTGATAGAAGAAATAGGATGAAACAACTCACCGTGCTTATTGGGAGAGCCAGGCAAGGCGACTTAGTGATTCTCCTCTGAGTAATATGGGAGCAGTAAGGACTCTTTCATGAGCATGTGGATAAACTGCTGGAAGGTGGTTAGAAGCAGTGGTGAGTGTACAAACATTAGGAAGATTTTAATTCAAAATATTGAGATGAAAAAACTTACACTCAGGGATTACCAAGATGCACAGCTGGTTGAACGCAAGCCACTTGTAGTTCTTTTAAATCTTGTCCTAATGTGGGTCCTGTTCTAAAAGATGATGGTAAGACTAAAGAGCTATGTTTTTTTAAATTCTTAAAATTTTTATTTATTTTTGGCTGTGCTGGGTCTTTGTTGCTGTGTGTGGGCTTTCTCTAGTCACGAGGAGCAGGGGCTACTCTCTCGATGTGGTGTGTGAACTTCTCATGGAGGTGACTGCTCTTACTGCAGAGTATGGGCTCTAGGGCGTATGGGTTCATGGTTGTGGTGTTATGGTGCAGGGGCTTAGTTGCTGCAAGACATGAAAAATCTTTTTGGAGCAGGGATCGAACTCAAGTTTCCCGCATTGGCAGGTGGATTCTTAACCACTGGACCTCCAGGGAAATCCTAATGAAGAACTAACTATATTTTGGTTAAAGGCCTAAGAAAAGATGATCCTTAGTTCTCCGTGCTTGCGTGAAATGAGGGCTAGTTGTTCTTGCCACGTGATTGCTTCTTATGTGGGGTAGTTGCAGCTCCTGTTTATGGAGTGTCTCTTCATGCCAGAGACTGAATCATATACACTGATTCATATAAATTTGGAAGGTTTTTTTTTTTTTCTAACTTTTGTTTTTCACAGGAGTCTGTGGGTTACAACCACTGGAAGAAGAGCTTCAGTTGGGATTAAAGCCTGTCCACTGTATGGCAGGCCTTTCCAGTCTATTCTGTCTCTTAATTGTGAGGCCAACAAAGTGCTTTTGTGAGTGCTGGCTTGTAAACCTAAGTGCACAACCTAACAGCTAGAGTCAGGCAGGATTGTAGCAGAACCACCAAGGACAGGTGAGAATTTACTTCATTTCAAAAGGTTTTCAGAGAAGGAGCGTCTGCGTGATCCTTCATTTCGGGGCCTCGAACAGCCCTTGCTGTGACTGAGCCCAGTCACCCCTGCCTCACTGTGGCCTATCCCTATTAGGAGTGCTTATTAAACAAGCTAATGGTTTATTATTATTTTTTAACTTTTAATGAAGTCAAATTTATTTTTCCCTTTTCCCCCTTTTTTTCATAATATATATATTTTATTGAAATACAGTTGACTTACAGTGTTTCAGGAACACAGAAGGTGATTCAGTTATACATATACACGTGTTATTTTTGAGATTATTTTCCACTATAGGTTATTACAAGTTATTGACTGTAGTTCCCTGTGCTAGACAGTAAATGTTTGTTATTTAAACAAGCTAATGGATTATCAGTTCGTACTTTTGCTGTTAAGGGTTCTGGATCAAATGCCCTCATGGTAGTTCTCGATAATTGGTAAAAAGTGTGAACTCAGACCAACGTTTGTAGACTAGAAACAAAGTACTGAGATGATCGAGGACTCTGCCCAGGGTCCTCGAGCTCCACCTTGACTTCGCCACTTGAACTCGGGAGCTCTGTCTGCCCCTCCCCACCGTGCTGGTGGCCCTGGAGCTGCCTTTGCCTCTCAAGGAAGGCATGGTGGAGCGTCAGCGGTTCCAATTTTAAAAAGCAAGGGGGGCAAATTCAGCACACAGAGAGGAGACCCCTGCCTTCAGGGTCATGTGGTCGTGGATTGTCAGATGTTTCTTGTTGATGCTTTGGTTAAGCTTTAAAAGTATTTACACAATTAGTATAAATTGGTAGAAGTTCAAACCATGTAGGGATCTCTGGAATAAGAAGTGAAGCCCTCATCCCACATTCCTCCTTTCTCAGAGGAAACCACTGTTATTCCCCAGGTGCGCACACCCACCCACCCACCCACATCCAAGTGTGGAGGTTCATGCTTCTCCATAAACAGGGCAGGCTTTGTGAGGTGACCACATAACCCCGAAGCCCGAGACATGAAGGGACACTCGTGTTCACAGAACCCAGGGGGATGGGCTGACCTTGTTGAGGTTCAGCTGGGGTCCTTGGCCTTATGGGCATCTTGCGGTACCAGCTGCTCTTGAACGTTCTGATGGCAGCAAGTCACAGATGCTGGTGGAGATGTGCTCCTCCTCTGCAGGGCTTGGGAGGCGAAGGATGCTGCAGTCTCGTTCACAGGCTTTCCTCGGATACCCATGCACGGGCTGACCTGGGTTTGTTTTTATCAGGAAGACCAAGAATTTCTCCCAGGTCTCACGCTGCCATGCTTAGCAGTTGCCAGAATATAGTCCCTCTGCTCAGAGTTGCTTATGTTCTAAGTTCCTGCGATACTGTGAACATCTCTCATTGCACACAGGATCCCTCCTAGCTTTAGAGTCACGACTTTGAAGTGAGCGCTGGAACAGTCTTCTGGTGCCTCACAGAAGACTTTTCATCCTCCAAACATCGAACAGGACCATCCTCTGACTAAAATTAGCGTATACAAGGCGCATGTGCCCTGTTAGCCTTTCGGCCAAGCTGGATTGTCACTCAAGTGATTCATTTGTGCCACAGGGTTTTCTTGTGGAAGACCTAATCAGGAACTCACAATTACTTTATAGCCCAGACAGTGAGATGACCACTTCAAATCTGCATTAACATGCCATTGGTATAGTCATTTTAGTTTGATTTCCTGCATTTTTCATAAGGAAAATAAGTGAGTTGCTGCTTGTCTCAGAGTGAGATCCAGAATTTGAAACCATTTGGTGGCATTTTGGGGGCACTCGAAGGGGCTCCTGGTACCACAGTCCTTTGTCTCAGCACAGAAAGAATACATTGTTGTTATTGTTGTTCAGTTGCTAAGTCGTGTCTGACTTTTTGTGACCCTGTGGACTGCAGCATGCCAGGCTTCCCATCCTTCACTCTTCCAGAGTTTGCTCAAACTCATGTCTATTGAGTTGGTGATGCCATCCAACCATCTCATCCTCTGCCACCCTCTTCTACTTTTGTCTTCCTTTCCCAGCATTGGGGTCTTTTGTAATTGACTCTTCGTATTAGGTGGCCAAAGTGTTGGAGCTTCAGCATCAGTCCTTCCAATGAATATTCAAGGTTCATTTCCTTTAGATTGACTAGTTTGATCTCCTAGCAGCCCAAGGGACTCTCAAGAGTCTTCTCCAGCACCATGATTCAAAAGCATCAATTCTTTGGCACTCAGCCTTCTTTATGGTCCAACTCTCACATCGTATGTGACTACTGGAAAAACCATAACTTTGACTATACAGATCTTTGTTGACAAAGTGATGTCTCCACTTTTTAATACACTGTCTAGCTTTGTCATAGCTTTCCTCCCAAGGAGCAAGAGTGTTTTAATTTCATGGCTGCAGTCACCATCTGCAATGATTTTGGAGCCCAAGAAAATAAAACCTGTTACTGGTTCCACTTTTTCACCTATTTGCCATGAAGTGATGGGACCAGAAGCCATGATCTTAGTTTTTTGGATGCTCAGTTTTAAGCTAGCTTTTTCACTCTCCTCTTTCACCTTCATCAAGAGGCCCTTTAGTTCCTCTTCGCTTTCTGCCATTAGGGTGGTATCATCTGCATATCTGAGGCTATTGAGATTTCTTCTGGCAATCTTGATACCAGCTGTGCTTCATCCAGCCTGCCGTTTCTCACGATGTACTCTGCATATAAGTTAAAGAAGCAAAGTGACAATATACAACCTTGACATACACCTTTCTGAATTTGGAACCAGTCCATTGTTCCCATGTCTGGTTTGAACCGTTGCTTCTTGACCTGCATATGGGCTTCTCAGGAGTCAGGTAAGGTGCTCTGGTATTCCCATCTCTTGAAGGATTTAAGAAATTGTAAATTTTAAAAGAATTTAAGAAAGAATTTAGCAAGAGGCAAAGTGATAGTCCTATTAGATTAGGATGCTTGTGAGGCTTACAAGTGGATGGGTGAGAGGATGCTGTGCCCCGAGAACTTAGTGAGCTACAGTTTTATTAGTGAAGGAAAAGTGGGGAGGGGTAAAAGACTGTCTTTTTTGATGTCATGCTTCCATCATCAGCTCCTCTTCCTGGTTAAGAAGGGGAGTATTTTTTGTCCCTATGTGGTCAAGTTAGGTTCACAGATTGTTCTGTGTGTGTGCATAAAGCATGTCCTAGGGATCTTAACTTACTGAGCTCACTGGGCACGCTGTAGGTCTCATGCCACCATTGTTTTATTGTTTGGGGGCATGTCCTGTGCTTCTGTTGCATGGTTTTGTTGCTAAGCAATCCTGCTTGGTTTTGGGGTTAAGCAGACCTGCTCTCTTGAGTAATCATTAACTTACAGGGGTCTCTCCCATATGTTTTCTACTTACAGTCCCGTAGTGGGATTAACTGTTTAACCACTTGCTTTGTCCCTTTACTCTGTCCCTGTCAAATTCACCAATGTGTGAACAAAGGCCATGAGTTACTTTCCAGTGTGATGTTATTTTTGTTTTTTCGTTTTGCAGAATATATACTTTTGATGAACACCAACTAATATATATAAATTTGACATTGATTCTACATAGGTTTTAAGAAACCTGTACCAGAACTTAGAAAATGATTATTTTAGCTTTTCTGAGTCTTAAATTCAAGGAATAAATCGCAGTGAGACATTTAGGCAGGTTCTTTGGTCGTTTGGATCTGTGGGTGGGTTTGCACATGGATCACTTAGTCTCATGTGTTTTTTTTCTAAAAATTATACTTATTTATATATTGATTTGGCTGTGCTGAGTCCTAGCTGTGGCATGTGAACTCTTTGTTGCTGCGTGTAGGATCTAGTTTCCCAGTTCCCCGACCAGGGATTGAACCTGAGCCCCCTGTGGACCACCCAGAAAGCCCCTTCTCATGTGGTTCTTACCTGGGGAAGCTTGCGATGTCAAGAGCTGTGGGTGGTCAGTCTTGGCAGTGATCAAGGTAATGGAGAAGGCTCTCAGCTCCTTTCTGGTCTCAGTCCTTAAGGTTTCAGTCAGATCTGAAATAACCATCACCCCCAAAGCTGTCCTTTTAGTCATGCCGACAGCACTGACACCTCATTTGCTGGAAGATACCTGTCATCTTTCATCTCTGTCCATACAGGAGGGGTGCCTTTAGTTTCTTAACCCAGACTCATCATCCCTGAATGTTCTGTGCAGGTTCCAGTGAGGGAGTGCTTTCTTGGGGGGGGTCAAGCCTTGGGACACTCAGGGAAGCCTCTGGGATTCTGTGAAGGAGCTTATGCTGTATGATTAGGCAGGTGGCTGCAATTCTTTGCCCGCCACCTCAGCAGGGAAATACGGGGGGCGCAAACAGGACACGGGATCAGCAGGCCGTGCTGTCTACCGAGGCCCCGAACATCGGACTTGCTGTACAACGTATCGGTCTGCAGTTGAGGAGCTGCAACTCAGAGAGCAGCTCTTCGTTATGATGACTCAGCCCTCCAGTGTGCATAATTCTTCATTCCAATTACTGCTCTCAGCGTGCCGCCAGCTGTCTTAGATCAGAGGCCAGGGAGGCTTTGAACTGACTGGGTCTTCCCCTGGGACACGAGCTCTTGGGGGCGGGGTGGGGCTGGTCTGATGCGTCCTTGGAGCTGGAAAGAGGCTGAGGAAGCTGGGAGCCAGGGGCTGGTGGGATTCAGAGTGGGCCCTTCCCCACAGAAAGTGGACAGCTCCCCAACAAGGCCAGGTACCAGGTCAGGGGGCTGATCTCCCTCACATCCCTTGAAAAGTTTGTCCGGTGGTCCAAAACAGAGTTCTCCAATACAGTCCAGTCCTAGCTCTGCCCAGATTTTTTTTTTTTTTAAAGCAAATCAGGGTTTAAGAAGAAAGGAAATTAGCACATATTGAATTCTTACTAGAACCAAGTGTTTTTCCTGTATGGTCTTATTTAATTTGCACGAAAGGTTTATTCTAATTTTACGAGTACTGGAGTCTGTATTCATTTATTTGTGACACTGAAAATTTTCTTTTATTGGGCTTCACATATGTATATAATTGTGGTAAGGAAAAACAATGCACTAAATCAGCAAATACATTGTTATAGTTCAAAAAAGGAAAACAGTAATGAATGAAGTCATAGTAATGTCTTTTTTTTTTTTTCAAAAGTGAAAGAGCATCACATTAAGAAACACTTGCAAATGAGTGGACCCATGAGGTTCAGAGTGTGATTTGCATGTGGAATGATGGCGTTAAGGTCGCTCAAGTTTGGAGTCTGTATTTAAAATTAGATCTGTCTGACATCAATGGCCACTAGTATCCAGAAGGCCTGATAATACAATTTTTTTCCCTGATAATATAATTTGAGGATTATATCTTAGGTCATGATTCTTGGGATTTAGACCCTTCACAAGGGAGCGGAGACCCAAGATGACTGACGCCTTAGGGTGAAATAGGGGAAGAATTGGTGGTGTCCATTGTTTCTGGGAAGAATTCACTGTGGGTCACAGGGTGATGGAAATTCTTTATCCTCAGAATATCAGACTGGCGTGCCAACCCTGAACTAGGACATCTTGGCATGTTTCTTTTTTGGAGCTATTTTCATTGCATGTGGAGGTATGGTGAGTGGGAGGGAGGTGAGGGGATTAGGAAGAACAATAAGGCAATATTGAACCCTGGAATAAAAACGGAACCAAGATCTAAATCAGATCCAAGGAAAGACTGGAAACCTGCTAGGGAGACAGCACTCAAGGCAGGCATCCAGGGCTCAGAGGCAAGCTCCTGAAAACTGGACTTGAAAAATTAACTTTAAAACCTGATGCACGTACTTCCGAATGACTCTGAGTCTTTTAGGGGCACAGGCCAGACTTTGTGTGTTCATATATGGCAGCACCCGAAAGCAGAAGTGTATAGGGGGCTGTAGACCTGTAGTGTAGCTTTATCTCTGCTTGGGGAGCCTGTCATTTTCACACCTGTCAGTGCTGGTAACTGTTTCCTCCTGCTGTCTACCTCACGGGATCCTAGGATTTGGCAGCATAGTTATTGAGCTCCATAGAAAGCAGATCCCTAAGTATTTCGTGTTCATCATCAATTTGCCAGATATGGGCGAGAGATGAGGCACAGAGCAGGTCCTCTTCTAAAGAAGTTTCTGCATAGAACAGTCTTATGGACACTGTGGGAGAAGGTGAGGGCGGGACGATCTGAGAGAATAGCATTGAAACGTGTATTATCATATGTGAAACAGAACGCCAGTCCAGGTTCGATGCATGAGACAAGTGCTGAGGGTTGGTGCAATGGGATGACCCAGAGGGATGGGATGGGGAGGGAGGTGGGAGGGGGGTTCAGGATGGGGAACACATGTAAACCTGTGGCTGACTCATGTCAGTGTATGGCAAAAACCACTACAATATTGTGAAGTAATTAGCCTCCAACTAACATAAATAAATTAATAATAATAAAAAGTTTCTGGTGCTGTGGGGGAGATTAAATCCACAGATACAGGGCTGTGCAAAGTGCTGTGACAGAGGCCTGCAGAGGGCTCTGATGAAAGGTATCTCAGTGAACCATGTCAGGGAAGGCTTCCTAGAGGAGGAGACACTTGATCAGAGACTTAGGACGGGGTAACTAGGCAGAAAAGGAGTGTTCTGGACAGTGGGAATGGTATGTAAGAAATAAGAAAGCAGAGTGCGTTCAGTGAAGTGGCAATGGTGCAGGATGTCTGGAGTCTCAGGTCGTTGGCTCTGGGATCAGGAAACGTCTTGTATGCTACCTAAAATGTCTAGACTTTACCTGAAGCAGTGGGGAGCCATAAACAGATCTTAAGTTTAATTTCTGCCGCTAGGATATAGGGTCCCCGAGCATGGGGGACAATGTCTGTTTGGTTGACTGCTGTATCCTTGGGACCGTGAATGGTGCCTGGCACATTGGGAGGACAGTGAACTTCATCACCTTTGTGTATGCAACAGACCCATGTGCCGTGCATTGGGTTGGAGGCGTTAGCAAGGGTGTTCACCAGGAGGTCTCTGCAGTAATTCAGGTGACTTAGGAGAGGGCAGTTGTGGTGATTAGAAGACAAACCCGCTTTGAGAGGAGTTCCAGGAAGACCTGCAGACCCACTGCATGTGGCAGGTGCAGGGGAAGAACTGAGGTTGACTCCCAGGACTCTGACTGGGACACTTACAGAGGGAACCCAGTGTGGGCAGGAAGGGGGCGGGTGAGGGTGGAGTTGTTAGGGGCAGGTGGGGTTGAGGCGTCTGTAGAACAGCTGGTGGTGCTGGCCTGCAAGCCTTTAGACATCCACATCTAGAGCCCAGGAAGGCATTCCAGGCTTGACAAGGGGCTTTAAGGTTTAGCCGGGATCAGGTAGAGTGGAAACTATGTAAGCTATCACTTCCCGAGTGTGGAGGAGGAGACAAGACAGTGGGGCCCAGGGGCCGGGGGGACGCGGTTCAGGGGCCCAGGGGCAGCGGGGACGCGGTACAGGCGCCCGAGGGGCAGCGGGGACGCGGTGCAGGGGCCCGAGGGGCCGGGGGCACGCGGTGCAGGGGCCCAGGGGCCGGGGGACGCGGTGCAGGGGCCAGGGGCAGGGGGGACGCGGTGCAGGGCCCGAGGGCCGAGGGAGGGGGCAGACTGTGCTCTTGTTGAAAAACAAAAGCACAGAATCATATGAAGTAAAAAGTCTGCCCCCTTCTCTTTGCTGCCTTATCCCCTCCCCGGAAGTAGCTGCAGAAGACATTTCGTCCTGTATCCTCCCAGCTGTTTTCTGTGCCTAAACAAGCCTAAATATGTTTGCCTTTTATTTTTAAACAGAGGGATTTGACTTTTATAACTTCCCCTTCAATTCTATGCGTCTGTGATTCATGCAGAAAAACATTTAAAGAGATCTGGTAAAAATACAGGTTGAGTCTTATGGCTGATTGATCCAGGTTTAACACCCCATGGTGAAAGTACAGAATTGTAAATGTTATCCAACACAGCAACATCAAGATGATATGGTGGAGTCTGTGCTTCTTCACCGAACACGTGTGACTACACACGGTGGGGGGAGCACAGCCCCCCTCCTCCACCTCCACTCCCTGGTCCCTTCCTGCTGCTGTTGGTGTTGTGGTGCATAGTTCACTGAAGTTTCCTGGCTGCACTGAACTAAAGCAGGTCCACGCAGCAGGAATTCCAGAGGCTGTGAGATCACCTGAGGGCAGGAGCCGGGTTTGCTTGTTTCTAGCCACCTGTATATCCCTTAGAAGAAAAGGGCTTTCCAGAGTCCTTCTTCTTGGCCAGCAAGACTCTTATCCCTGGCTGTGTGACCTTACTCAGGTGACTCCATCTCTCTGGGCTTTGCTTTTTCCATCTCTAAAATGAGAAAACTTGGACTAAGATCTCTACAGTTGCTTCTGGCACAAGTGTTTCGTCATAGCTCTCCCATCTACCTGCTGTGGGTTAGACTGAGTGAAGGTAGAGCATGAAAGTGTATTGACAAAGACCACACGCTATGTAATTTGCCCTCAATAAATCATAATTAAACTGAGCTACTGTCTTACATCACCTTTTCTACCTTCTAGGGAAGTGGCATGGTAATTTGCACAGTGGGAAGGGCTGTCCCTTTAATTTAAAAAAAAAACGAAGAAAAAGATATTAAAAAAAAAAAGAAAGGAAAAGAACAGAGCCATGCAGAAAGTGTTTTGAAGTGTATTGGATTTTGGTAAATGGTTTCTTCCATCAATGTCACAGGCACCCGTGAAGGCCAATGGTATAACAAGTCTGAAGATTTAATTAGAACGGCTTTTGAGCTTTTAAAACACCACTTCAGTGGAAAACCATCCATTTTTTCCTCCTGATATGCCTCAGGATCCTTCAAATGACATTTTTTTCCTTGTTTGCAGAAATCTTTTATTCTGGGACCACCACTGTCAAGTTAAATTCCAACATCTTATGATTTTGGGTAAGACTAGTTGGATAAGAGATTTTGTTGTTGTTTGAATACATTTTTAAAAAAAGAAATGGAAAAATACACTTTTTATGAAGAATGGAATATTTACATTTTGAAAGCTCTTCCTATCAGCATTTTTAATTTAAATACCTCACTTTTGGGGATGATCCTAGGGGACTGTTGCTCTTAAAACTTTAAATAAGACACCTGAATGTAGGTCACTTTGCAGTCATTTTAAGTTTTGCATCTTGACGGAAGCTTCAACTTCCCTCTGTGCTGAGAAAGATGTGAAAATTCCAGGCAGAAACTTTCTCCTGAGGGAGGTGCTTAATTGCTGCCTCTCTTGGGATTCCTTACTTTAAGGCAACTAACTAGTACATCTGCCAAAAGTAAATACGGAGCCCTGATGCATCCCCAACACCAAGGGACTTGGGGATGTGTGGGTTCGAGTCCTGCTGCTGGACACTTTACTTGGGACTTGGCCTCAAGCAGCCTCAGCTTGTAAAGCAGTTTGGGAGGAGCCTTTGCTCTCAGAAGGCCTGGTGGATGTGTGTGGGTTTTTTTTTTAATTAATTTTTATTGGAGTGTGGTTACTTTACAATGTTGTGTTAGTTTCTACTGTACGGCAAAATAGATCAGCCATACATACGTCCTCTCCCTTTTGGACTTTCTTCCCATTCGGGTCACGAAAGAGCGTCAAGTAGAGTTCCCTGTGCTCTACACTATGTTCTCCTTAGTGATCTATCTTATACATGGTATCAACAGTGTATATATATATTAATTTCGATCTCCCAATTCCTCTTGGGCTTTCCTCTTTGTATCCATTCGTTTGTTCTCTACATCCCTTTCTCTATTTCTGCATTGCAAATAGGATCATCAGTACCATTTTTCTAGATTCCACCTGTATGCATTAATGTACGGTATTTGTTTTTCTCTTTCTGACTTACTTCACCCTATATGACAGTCTCTAGGTCCATCCACGTCTCTACAAATGACCCAAGTGAAAGTGTGGGGTTTGTTTAGCTGAACCATGTGCATCTGTTAGGTTCTTTCTAGGTGTGGCAAAGGGCCTTAAGAATTTATAATGTGTATAGTTCTTCCTGTAGACACTTATTGGCAGCTAATCTGGTGTTTCACTGGGTTGAAATACCAGCATCTCTGTTCTTCCTAGGCCAAGCTTCTGTCACTGAAAAATACATTGCTCTTCCCCTAAGGTCTCCTGAGGGTCATTTCTGGGTTTATTTGCTGTCATTCTGCATGTATGTAGCCCATGTAGAGCATCTTCCAGAAACCTCTCTTACATTTTCCATGTAAGTCCTGTTTCTGGACAGAAGATGAAACATGAATGTCGTAAAGGCCCAAAGTCCCGTCACAGCTGTGCCTCTAGCCAGCTTCCTCCCTGTAAACCAAAGAGTTTGGGTGAGAGGTGATGATATTGTCTGACCCAAGGACTCTCCTGAATGCCTCTGTGTGCTCAGTCCTAAACCAGACCCTGTGGGAGCTGAGACAGGGCAGATCACCTTGAGCCTTCTAGGCGCGCCCGTAGCAAAGAGTAGGCCAGGGCTGCACATCGTCTTTCTTTTTGCACATTAAGTTCTCACTTTACCTCCTGCCCTTCCCGTGGCGCCTGTTAGGAAAGGCTCTTCCCGGGGACTTCCTGGTGGTCCAGTGGTTAGGACTTCGCCTTCCAATGCAGGGGGTGTGGGTTTGATCCCTGTTTGGGGAGCTAAGGATCCCACATGCCTCATGGCCAAAAAACCAAAACATAAATCAGAAGCAATGTTGTAAAAAATTAAAAGAGACTTTAAAAATGGTCCACATAAAAAAAAAAAAATCTTAAAAAAAAAGAGTTCTTCCTGTCTGTACTGTCTAAGGAGACCTTCAGGGATTTTCTGGGTCTGGTGCTAAGGTTATAGAATCTTTTCATTCTTATTCCTAGCCTTCAGTGTGCTTGCGTACTAGGTTGCCTCAGTCGTGTCTGACTCTTTGCGACCCCATGGATTGTAGCCCACCAGGCTCCTGTGTCCGTGGAATTCTCCAGGCAAGAATACTGGAGTGGATTGCCATGCCCTCCTCCAGGGGCCTCGCCTTCATGTATCTGGATAAATACTGAGGTAACTAGTCATGTAGAATTCTTATCCCCAGGTGGGTCAACTGCTGCAACACCTCTTTCTGGGGCTGGGTGTCCACCAGGTGGTGGAGAAGCCTGGAGTTCTGAGCCCGTGAAGTACTCACATAGTCACAGATAGTTCTTGTCTCAGAAACTGATGCTTCCTTCTGAATCCCACCTATGGGCCCACTCCTGCCTGCCAGAGTCAGGGAGAATGCCCATTGTACTCTGTATGTCAGCTCTTCGGATGTTTTTAAGACAGGAAACAGCCTTCCCAAGGCCCTTCCAAGCTATAAACTTGTCCGCTCCACTATTATTCATTTAACAGACCTTTACCACTCTCTCCTTCCTATGAGTACTCACTAGTTTGCCAGAGATCTTCTTCATGTGTAGTTAGTTCTTAATGTGTAGTGCTCTGGGCTAGATCCTGTTACCTTGATCAGTCGGAACAAGAAAGATAAAACTTAAAAAAAATTATAATTGAAGGATAATTAATTGTTTTACAATATTGTTGATTTCTGCCATACATCAGCGTCAATCAGCCATAGGTACACATTTGTCCTCTCTCTCTCGAAACTTCCTCCCACCTCCCACCCCATCCCAGCCCTCTAGGTTGTCACAGAGCACTGATTTGAGCTCCCTGAGTCATACAGCAAATTCCCACTGGCTATCTATTTTGCATATGGTAGTGTTTATGTTTCCATGGTACTCTGTCCATGGAAGAGTAGACATGGGCACCCTCTCCTTCCCCTGTGTGTCCACAAGTCTGTTCTCTATTTCTGCACCTCCACTGCTGCCCTGAAAATAGATTCATCAGTACCATCTTTCTAGATTCCATATATATGTGTTAATATATGATATTTGTTTTTCTCTTTCTGAGTTACTTCACTCTGTATAATAGGCTCTAGGATCATCCGCCTGATTCGAACTGACTCAAATGCATTCCTTTTTATGGGTGAGTAATATTCCATTTATGTACCACAGCTTCTTTAAAATCATTCATCTGTTGATGGACATCTAGGTTACTTCCATGTCCTAGCTATGGTACATAGTGCTACAGTGAACCTTGGGGTACGTGTGTCTTTTCAATTACGGTTTTCTCAGTGGGATTGCTGGGTCACATGGTCGTTTCATTCCCTACTTTTGTAAGGAATTGCCATACTGTCCTCCGGGCTTCCCTGGTGGCTCAGATAGTAGAGAATCCACCTGCATTGTGGGAGACCTGGGTCCATCCCTGGTTTGGGAGGATCCCCTGGAGGAGGGCATGGCAACCCACTCCGGTATTCTTCTTGGAGAATCCCCATGGACAGAAGAGCTTGGCCGTCTACAGTCCATGGGGTTGCAAAGAGTCAGACATGACTGAGCAGCTAAGCACAGCACATACTGTCCTCCGTAGTGGCTGTATCAATTTACATTTCCACCAACAGTGCAAGAGCGTTCCCTTTTGTCCATACCCTCTCCAACATGTATTGTTTATAGATTTTTTGATGATGGCCATTCTGACTGGTGTGAGGTGATATCTAAATATAGTTTTGATTTGCATTTCTCTAATAATGAGCTATGTTGAGCATCTTTTCATGCCTTTATTAACCATCTGTATGTCTCTGTATGGAGAAATGTCTGTCTAGGTCTTCTGCATACTTTTTGATTGGGTTGTTTGTTTTTCTGGTATTGAGTTGCATGAGCTGCTTGTATATTTTGGAGATTAATCCTTTGTCAGTTGTTTCATTTGCTATTATTTTTCCCTATTCTAAGGATTGTCTTTTCACCTTGTTTATAGTTTCCTTTGCTGTGCAAAAGCTTTTAAGTTTAATTAGGTCCCACTTGTTTATTTTTTTCTTAATATATATATTATTAAAGTATAGTTGACTTAAAATGTTTCAGGTACACAGCAAGGTGATTCAGTTATACATACACACATATATTGTTTTTGAAATTGTTTTCCGTTATAGGTTATTACATGATATTGACTATAGTTCTCTGTACTATACAGGAAATAAACCTTTGTTGCTTGTTGCATATCTGTCTTTTTAAATTAGAAATGTAGCATTCTATTCATACTAAGTCAAACAAGTGGAATCAAAATGTCATAAATTTTTTTAGTTAGGCAAAAATTTGTAAGTTTTCTAAGATATATATTATTATACATACTATTCATATATATGTATACAAAAGCTTTTCTGTAGTGCTTGATAAAGGCTTGAGAAAGAACATAAAAAAAAGAAATGGAGAAATTGGAAAACATAAACTAAATGAAACAGAAGCACTGAATATGAAATAGAAAAACTGAAACAACTAGATAAAAGTAAAAAATCATCAAACAGTCCAGTTGTTTTTAAATATGGCTGCTCACTAGAAACATATCTGGAGCTTTGGAGAAAAAAAAGCGATACCTGGCCATTTGTATTTTTCAAAGATTCTAAGATAATTCTGATGTGCATCTGGATTTTGAAAAGTGATTACAGGTTTTTCCATTAAATGGTAGTTTTGGTGATGTAGAATTCTGTTATTTTTCTGTTGACCAATCATGATACAATGCTATTAAGTGAGTAATTGTTACATAATCACAATAGTAAAAGATGTTTATTAGTTTTCACAGTCAATAGCCAGAGGAAAAAATAAAAGATTATTACAGTTGCAAGCCGTAAAGGGAACATGGTTAACCTAAAAATATAAAATAATCACATACAGTTTGGAGGGTCAAGCAGAGTGATGTGGCCATGCATACCCGCACGTGTTTTCAGCCACCCAGTCTGTGTCTTTTGGTTGGTGCATTTAACCCATTTACACTTAAGGTAATTATCGATATGCATGATCCTATTACCTTTTCTTAATTGTTTGGATTTATTTTCTTTAGGTAAGTCTTTTCCTTCTCTTGTGCTTCCTGCCTAGAGAAGTTCCTTTAGCATTTGTTGTAAAGCTGGTTTGGTGATGCTAATGCTCTTTTGTTTGTGTGGAAAGCTTTTGATTTCTTCATCAAATCTGAATGAGAGTCTGGCTGGATGGAGTAGTCTTGGTTGTAGGTTCTTCCCTTTCATCACTTTAAATATATCGTGCCATTCCCTTCTGGCTGTAGAGTTGCTGTTGAGAAATCAGCTGATAGCCTGATGGGAGTTCCCTTGTATGTTATTTGTCATTTTTCCCTTGTTGCTCTTAATATTTTATCTTGGTCTTTAATTTTTGTCAGTTTGATTACTATGTGTCTTGGTGTGTTCCTCCTTGAGTTTCTCCTACCTGGGTCTCTGTGCTTCCTGGACTTGGTTGGCTATTTCTTTTCCCATCTTAGGGAATTTTTCAGGTGTTTCTCTCTCTCTCTTTAGTCGCTAAGTCGTGTCTGACTCCTGTGACCCCATGGACTGTAGCCTGCCAGGCTCCTCTGTCCATGGGATTCTCCAGGCAAGAATACTGGAGTGGGTTGCCATTTCCTTCTCCAGGGGATCTTCCTGACCCAGGAATCAAACCCGGGTCTCCTGCATTGCAGGCAGATTCTTTACCATCTGAGCTATGAGGGAAATCCAATCAACTGTACTCCAATTGTACTCAGCTATTATCTCTTCAAATATTTTCTCAGGTCCTTCCTCTCTTCTCCTTCTGGGACCCCTATATTGTGAATGTTGGTGTGTTTTAATGTTGTCTCAAAGGTCTCTTAGGCTGTCTTCACTTTTTCCTTTTTTGTATAGTCTGTTCTGTGGCAGTAATTTCCACCATTCTGTCCTCCAGGTCACTTATCCATTCTTCTGCCTCAGTTATTCTAATACTGATTCATTCTAGTGTATTGTGCATCTGTGCTTGTTCTTCAGTTCTTTAGGTCTCTGGTAAACATTTCTTGCATCTTCTCCATCGTTTTCCCAAGATCTTGGATCATCTTCATTATTATTCTGAATTCTTTTTCTGGAAGGTTGCCCATCTCCACTTCATTTAGTCATTTCTGGGGTTTTATATTGTCCCTTTGTCTTAGACATAACTCCCTGCTTTTTCATCCTGATTATCTCTCTATAATGTGGTTTTTGTTCTAGCCACTGTGGGATTGTGGTTCTTCTTGCTTCTTCTGTCTGCCCTCTGGTGGATGAGGCTAAGAGGCTTCTGTAAGCTTCCTGATGGAGGGGACAGGGTGGGAAAAACTAGGTCTTGCTCTGGTGGGCAGAGCCTTGCTCAGGAATGCTTTAATCCAATTATCTGGTGATGGGTGGGGTTGCACTCCCTCCCAATTAGTTGTTTGGCCTGAGGCAACCCAGCCCTGGGGTCCATGATAGAGTTAATGATGACCTCTAATGATGATCCTCAAGGAGGACTTCCAGGACTGTTGTTGCCAATGCCCCCAACCCTGTGGTGAGGTTCTGCCGACCCACGCATCTACAGGAGACCCTCCAACACTAGCAAGTAGTTTTGGTTCAGTCTCCTGTGGGATCACTGCTCCTTTCCTCTGGGTCTTGGCACATACAAGATTTTGTTGATGCCCTCCAAGACTGAAGTCTGTTTCCCCCAGTCCTGTGGAAGTCCTATAATCAAATACCAATGGCCTTCAAGGTCAGATTCTCTGGAGATTCTCAGTCCCTTTGTCAGATCCCCTGGCTGGGAAGCCTGAGGTGGGTTTCAGAACCTTCACAATGGGAGAACTTCTTTGGTATTATTGTTCTTGATGCTGGGAAAGATTGAAGGCGGGAGGAGAAGGGGAAGACAGAGGATGAGATGGTTGGATGGCATCACCGACTCAATGGACATGAGTTTGAGTAAACTTCACGAGTTGGTGATGGATGGGGAGGCCTGGCATGCTGCAGTCCATGGGTCACAAAGAGTCGGACACAACTGAGCGACTGAACTGATTATTGTTCTCCAGTTTGTGGGTCACTCACCCAGTGGATATGGGATTTGATTTTATTGTGACTGCACCTGTCCTACCATTTTGCTGTGGCTTCTTCCTTATCTTTGGGGTATCTTTTTTGGTGGGTTACAGTGTCCTCCTGTCAATAGTTGTTCAATAGCTAGTTGCAGTTTTTGTCCCTTGCAAGAGGAGATGAGTGCATATCTTCCTAGTCCACCGTCTTGAACCATAAGCCAAGATAAAACTTAATAGAAATGTTAAATGCTTCATTTAGGTTAAAACAATTCAATAATACAAGTACCAGATTCTCCTTGGCTGGGCTGAAGTCTCTGTGAAGAAGTGATGGGGTCTTAATTTAGCTCCTACTGATGTGAGTTGGTAATTTTTCAGGAGTTTCTGTGATTCATCTTTTTTCCATTTTTGAAAAGAGACATTTTCCTGTCATATGTCTTCTGGTGCTTGTCTTCACCATGATTCCTTACAATTAAAATGATGCTGCTGTTTCACATCGTAAATCAATACACTTGGATTTGCAGATTAAGGTGAAGCCATGTACCTTGCTGCTGTTTGTCTTAGACTCCAGTTACCCTTCAAGCTCTTGGTGCAGCTCTAGCTGTTGTGTTGACTTATGTTGGAATAGTCTTTTGGGGCTGGGAGGCTAGTAGCCTCCTGTGATGGGGCCTTTGAACATCTGGCTCTGACACCGCAAAGCGTGGCAGATGTGTGAAACCAAAACATGTGCTTCTGCAGCTGTTCTGTCTTGCCCTTTGAACTCAGTAGAAAATGTCCTCTACCCATCCTTTCATTTTAGGGACCAAGCACAAACCCCACAGAGCACAAACCCCCAAGTTCCCGATTAGAACCCCTTCATCCTGTCAGAGACGTGGATGAAGACATTGCTGCTTTGGTTGGGAAATGAATGTCACAGAGTTTGGCTTGTTCACTAGTAACTGGTCTTTCTCTTCCTCTGATCACCTGGTGGAATTGTATACCCTCACCCAGGTGAACTTGGGTGTGACCATAGTGTTTGGTTTACCCAGGAAAATGTGAATGGAAGTAGTTTGTGTTGGTTCAGGTGGCACACTTCACCCAGCTCTTTTTATCTCCTCTGCCATGGTAACCAGCACTAGTGCAGATAGGAGCTGCTCCATCAGCGTCAATTCCAGAATAAGGCTGACACAGAGGACCAGCCAACCCATGATGAACACAGAGCAGATGCAAGAAGCAAATCTTTGCTGGCTGCCAGTGAGACTCTGAGTGATCTGTGACCATAGCAGAACCTAGTTTATTCTGATGAATGCGTTAGATTAGCCGACTTCTAGGTTACCTTCTGGCGACCCACTCCGGTACTCTCACCTGGAAAATTCCATGGACGGAGGAGCCTGGTAGGCTGCAGTCCATGGGGTTGCGAAGAGTCGGACACGACTGAGCGACTTCACTTTCACTTTTCACTTTCATGCATTGGAGAAGGAAATGGCAACCCACTCCAGTGTTCTTGCCTGGAGAATCCCAGGGACGGCGGAGCCTGGTGGGCTGCTGTCTATGGGGTCGCACAGAGTCAGACACGACTGAAGCGACTTAGCAGCAGCAGCAGCAGCAGGTTAGCTTCCCCGAAGGTAGTTGGCAAACTACTTGGTAGAATCAGAGCAAACTGCATCCTGTTGATCCTGGAAGTAAAGCAGATTTTCCACAGAAATAGACTGTCATAGACTCTCTCAGAGAGACTCTCATTGTAAAGAAGACATGGTAGGTGGACTTCTCTTTCTTTCTTCCTCCTCACTGTCACTGCCTTGCTCGTTACCCCCTTTCACAGAGAGATGTGGGAGGGAAGAGTGGTCTGGCTTCAGATCTAGGAGGCTGACTGACTGGTGTCTTGCCTCTGTGTCGATGGGTAAGTATATCTCTTCGCTTCCCTGGTGGCTCGTAAAGAATCTGCCTGCAATGCGGGAGACCTTGGTTCAATCCTTGTGTTGGGAAGATCCCCTGGAGGAGGGCATGGCCAACTCACTCCAGTATTCTTGCCTGGAGAATCCCCATGGACAGAGGATACAATCCGTGGGCTACAATCCGTGGGGTCTCAAAGTCGGACAGGATTGAGTGACTAAGCACATATCTGACTCCATACCTGAAATGACAGTGAGCTGCTTACCCTCTGCACGTGGGTAAATTTAACATTTCCCACAAAGAGGTCTGGCTTTTGTCAAAGTTGAACAGCATGATTCAGGGTTGGGGCTGGATATTCCAGAAAGACCAGTAGGATTTTGGGTGGGAGCTGGCCACATCTTAGGATGGGGTGTGGCCATGCCAGAAAGATCAAGAATGGTTTAAGCTAGGCACTTTGAGTCATGCCCAGAGGGGTTGGAGATCAGCCATGCAGGCAGCTGTCTGATGAAGACACCCTCTTTTCCTTTACTCTTATACAGCCACCCCCACAGCACTTTTGACCCCAGATGTGTGGGCTTTCCCCCCAAACTGACCAATTCTCAAATACCAGCTGGGTGTCCAGCAGTGCAATCTGACACTGTCTACCTGGAGTTGGCATCAGATCCCACAGGTTAAGGGCTTGGTTCCACACGGCTGCCCCCCTACTTCAGACACCAACCTCAGGTGCCAAGTTGCAAACTGTACTTCTGACTCCCCAGCTTGGGTTTGATAGTTTGCTAGAAGGGTCACAGAACCCAGAGAAACACAGGTCCTGGTTTATTACAGAGGATATGATAAATGCTGCAGATGAACAGCCTGATGAAGAGAGTGAGATCCAGGAGGGTCTTAAACACAGATGTTTCTGTTCTTGTAGAGTTGCGATATGTCACTCTCCTGGCACATAGATGTGTCCATCAGCCTGGAAGCTCTTTGAACTCTGTGCTTTGGGGCTTTTTGTCAAGGCTTTATCATGTAGGCAAAGCTCAATTTCTTTTCTCCCTGGAGAATAGGTGATTGGGCCAAATGTTCCAAGCTTCCAATTATGGCATCAGGGTCTTTTCCAGTGAGTTGGCTCTTTGCATCAGGTGGCCAAAGTATTGGAGTTTCAGCTTCAGCATCAGTCCTTCCAATGAACATTCAGGACTGATTTCCTTTAGGACGGACTGGTTGGATCTCCTTGCAGTCCAAGGGACTCTCAAGAGTCTTCTCCAACACCACAGTTCAAAAGCACCTATTCTTCAGTGCTCAGCTTTCTTTATGATCCAACTCTCACATCCATACATGACTACTGGAGAAACCATAGCTTTGACTAGATGGACCTTTGCTGGCAAAGTAATGTCTGTGCTTTTTAATATGTTGTCTATGTTGATCATAGCTTTTCTTCCAAGGAGCAAGCGTCTTTTAATTTCATGGTTGCAGTCATCATCTGCAGTGATTTTGGAGCAAAAAAAAAAAAAAGTCTGTAACTGTTCCCATTGTTTCCCCATCTATTTGCCACAAAGTGATGGGACCAGATGCCGTGATCTTTGTTTTTTGAATATTGAGTTTTAAGCCAGCTTTTCCATTCTCCTCTTTCACTTTCATCGAGAGACTCTTTAATTCTTCTTTGCTTTCTGCCATAAGGGTGGTGTCATCTGCATATCTGAAGTTATTGATATTTCCCCTGGCAATCTTGATTTCAGCTTGTGCTTCATCCAGCCCAGCTTTTTGCATGATGTTCTCTGCATATAAGTTAAATAAGCAGGGTGACAATATACAGCCTTGACGTACTCCTTTCCCAATTTTGAATCAGTCCGTTGTTCCATGTCTGGTTCTAACTGTTGCTTCTTGACCTGCATACAGATTTCTCAGGAGGCAGGTAAGGTGGTCTGGTATTCCCATCTCTTTAAGAATTTTCCACAGTTTGTTGTGATCTACACAGTCAAAGGCTTTGGTGTAATCAGTAAAGAAGAAATAGATGTTTTTCTGGTATTCTCTTGCTTTTTTGATGATGTAACGGATGTAGGCAATTTGATCTCTGGTTCCTCTGCCTTTTCTAAAACCAGCTTGAACATCTGCAAGTTTATGGTTCACATACTATTGAAGCCTGGCTTGGAGAATTTTGAGCATTACTTTACTAGTGTGTGAGATGAGTGCAATTGTGTGGTAGTTTGAACATTTTTTGGCATTGCCTTTCTTTGGGATTGGAATGAAAACTGGCCTTTTCCAGTCCTGCGGCCACTGCTGAGTTTTCCAAATTTGCTGGCATATTGAGTGCAGCACTTTCACAGCATCATCTTTTAGGATTTGAAATAGCTCAACTGGAATTCCATCACCTCCACTAGCTTTGTCTATAGTGATGCTTCCTAAGGCCCACTTGACTTCACATTCCAGGATATCTGGCTCTGGGTGAGTGATCACACCATCATGGTTATTTGGATCATGAAGATCTTTTTTCGTACAGTACTTCTGTGTATTCTTGCCACCTCTTCTTAATATCTTCTGCTTCTGTTAGGTCCATACCATTTCTGTCCTTTATTGTGCCCATCTTTGCACGAAATGTTCCCTAGGTATCTCTAATTTTCTTGAAGAGATCTCTAGTCTTTCCCATTCTCTTGTTTTCCTCTATTTCTTTGCATGATCACTGACAAGTGGACAGTTGGCCCTAATTCTTAGCACTATCCTCTTTGCATCATGACTCTTCAGTAGTTCGTAAGATCCTATTTCTACTGGTCTGCTGAATGGAAAGAATTGATTTCCATTCCTTTAAAGGCTGTCTGCTGTTTTGATTGCAAAACTCAGAAAGGAAGGACTGAGAGTTTCTTGTGGACTTGGAGGATTTCCATCCTGTAGTGGGTGTGATAATAGAACACTTACCACTCGTGTCCTCCTTTTAAAAACTAATTAACTAACTAATCTGGCTATATTAGGCCTTAGTTGAGGCATGTAGATTCTTCATTGTGCCATGCAGGATCTTTAGGTGCAGCGCACTGGCACAGTAGTAGCATGCAGGCTTAGTTGCTCTGCGGCATATGGGATCTTAGTTTCCTGACCTGGGATCGAACTCACTTCCCCTGCATTGCAAGGCAGATTCTTACCCACTGGACCACCTGGGAGTTCCCTACTCCAGTCCTTCTGACTTGGAACCACAGCCTCATATGGGAAACAGTTTACCTCCATGTTGCCTAACAAACCCAATGACCTGGTAATGCTTGTCAGTTAAAATTAGTTCCTGTGCACTGAGGCATCACTTCTGTTTTTGTCTCTGTTCGCCCACTTAGCCCTGTGTTTGGGAGGAGTTTCTACCTTTTAGTTTTAAGAAGAAGATAAAATGTGTTGCTTTCCTTGGGCATCTCGCGAATAGTAAGTAGTCACTTGTTTCCCCCACATTTTAATGAATAAAGATAGCCTAGTGCAAGCAGCATAAAGTCACTTTAAATCTTAACTCTAGAACCAAATGTGAAATCTTGGGGTCTCTTAACAATTATAGTGAATTTTACAGAATGACCTAAATTTCACACATAGCAAATATTGGGAGTATAAAATTTTACATCCAATTATCTAAGTTGATGCCATTTTCTTTGTAGTTCAGCTGATGTGTTTTTTAGCCTTTTTCCTTAGCGTGGTTTTAACTGCAAAAAACCTGGAACTTTCTGAATGACCCTTATCAGAAAAGGATTGACTCCGATCAACTATGATATATGTTTACTTTATTAAATTGGTTCTTATTTATTATATCTGTATAATACATTTCCATTGGAGAAGGAAATGGCAACCCACTCCAGTATTTTTGCCTAGGAGACCCCATGGACAGGCAAGCCTGGTGGGCTACAGTCCATGGGTTGCACAGAGTTGGGCAGAACTTAGCGACTAAAACAACAGCAACATTTCTGTAGACTTGTTTACGTGTGTAGTTTCAGGAGCTGTGACAAGAGTGGGCCAGGTTGCTGGTGGGCTGGGAACAGTGGATGCGAGAGGGAGCAGTGTCAGGGCTAGTTGTTCTGGGATCACCTGCTGCTTAGCCCTGGAGCTGCTGGGTTGCATCTTCTCGGGGAACAGTGAGGACACTGCATAGGCGGGACCAGCATGGATCCTCACTTAAATCCAGGGCCCCCGTTACTCGATCGTATCTATAGAGTGGCTTGCCGGGCAGTGTGGTTTCAAGACTGCTGGACCACTGTTCTCAAGGAACTTCCATCACTCACCTGTGCCTTTTCCATTGCCTGTCTGTGACTTGGTTGCATTTAGATCATGACATGAAGAAAGGCAGTTCTAAATATGCCAGGCAAAGCTGGAAATCATAGTTTGATGTTCTTGGGACCTTTTGGGGAAAGCTGAGCAAAGAGTATTGATCTGCTGGGGCTCAAACTAAAGGATTTTTTTTTCTGGCCCTAACTGAGCCCCATGTCTATCATGGCTGAGTCACCTTCATGCACTGTGTGAAGTTGGAAGAAGGTCCTGACTACAACCCTCTGGATCCATCTACACACAGAACACCCTTGGAGCTGGCACTGTCTGTAAGAAGAACAATCAGGGGACAGGAAGAGGGATTTTAAGAATAGGTTTTCCAAAGGCCTGTGGACCTGAATATTTCGTGCACTCTGGTCTGCCCAAAATACTACTGAGAGTTCCTCAAATTAGCTAAACATTTTTACAGTATTATTATAAATAAGCTATTTGGGAAAGGTAACCAGGAATTTATTAGCATGAATTAAATTAGCTTGTTTATTGGTTGAGAACAGGGTCCTGGGAGGGCTTTCCAGGTGGCCCTAGTGGTAAAGAACCCACCTGCCAATGCAGGAGACATAAGAGAAGCAGGTTTGATCCCTAGGTCGGGGAGATCTCCTGGAGGAGGGCATGGCAATCCACTCCAGTGTTCTTGCCTGGAGAATCCCATGGACTACAGTCCACGGGGTCGCAGAGAGTAGGACACGACTGAAGCAACTTAGCATGGCACGGGAGGGTCCTGGGAAAATGGAAGTAAGATGTACCTGTTGAGGCTGAGAGAGCTGGGTCCACCCCAGGCTGCCCATTGTTGTGGGGCTGGTGGCACGAGGGTCCCCACTCATGAGACCCTGGACCTCACTCCTCAGAATTGACATCCCTGGTCTTTGCTCATCTCTCTGAGGGAGAATGGCTGGGCGCTGGTACTTAAACAAATACAAGGAGGGAAGCTTTTCCTCTGAACCGCCAGGAAATAGGGTAATAGATTGCTCATTTTATGGGCAACTGAGGGTTTACTTAGGCATCAAAGTGCTTCTCAGACTTTATTTGGGGAGGATTCATCAAATAGGGGCTACTGAGCCTAATTTCACTTTATTTTCTTGATGACTCAGGAGCCATCCAAAAAACCCAGTATTTCAGTGTGGTTTAGATGAGATCCTTTCCGGGTCTAATGAGGTGGGCTGGGCCTTTTATCCTTCATCTAAATGGAACCAGAATAATTTAGCATTCTCTTCCTGTGCTGTTCTTTGATTTAGTCTTCTCCTGGACCACCGGCTCCTCCTACAGTCTCCGGTCCGCTCCGAGCAGCATGACTCCATTTGCTGTGTCCTCTGCCCCCGACTGGGTTTACTTCATGCGATCCCTTTCTCTCCCACAGCTTCTTGTCATGCACAACGTGTGTCCTGGGTGGGAAAGACGGCAGGAAGGAATGCCAAACCCTGACATCTCTGTTTGGGGATTGAAGTGACAGTTATTCTGTTTCTTTCGGGAAAACATTGCTTTTAACAATATTACTAAGTTACATGTAGAAATATACATGCATATTTTAACACGTCTCCAGAGGCAATTTATTTATTTAACTGGGGGGAGGGTATAGTTGCTTTACAATGTTGTTAGTTTCCACTGTACGAGGAAGTGAATCAGCTATCTGTACTCATATATCCTCTCCCTCTTGAACCTCCCTCCCACCACCCACCCCCATCCCATCCATCTAGGTCCTCACGGAGCACCGAGCTGAGCTCCCTGTACTGCACAGTAGGTTCCCACTAGCTGTCTGTTTTACACATGGCAGTGGCAATTTATTAACAGGCTAATAGGGGTGTACTAGAACTTGGAGACAGTCCATGCAAGTCTATGCAGCTTCCTCATTTCCAGCTGAGAAAACTGAGGCCCAGGTGGAGTTTGGAAGAACAGGACCTTGTCTGTGCTTCTTTACTGCTTGTGTGACCTTTGGTAGATGCCATTCTATTATGCCAGGACTGCTCTGAAGGCGTGTTCTATTTCCTAGGCATCTCTGGTTCTCCTAGGGTCTTGCATGGGACTTCCCTGATGGCTTAGTGGGTGAAGAATCTGCCTGCAGTGCAGGAGACACAGGAGATGTGGGTTGGATCCCTGGGTCAGGAAAATCCCCTGGAGGAGGAAATGGCAACCTACTCCAGTATTCTTGCCTGGAGAATCCCATGGACAGAGGAGCCTGGTGGACTGCAGCCCATGGGGTCACCTGCAAAGAGTCGGATGTGACTGAACACACACGCATAGAGGGGCTTGCACAGTGCTAGTGTATAGCAGGCTGCGGAATGTTTATTGAAAACGTAGATGAGTGTGAATTTCCTCTCTTGGTGGATGAGAACTAAGGACCCTCCAGAGGCTCAGGCAGTGCAATGGGATGTATATCTGCTAAACCTTTGAATGGAAGATAAACTGCGTTTGCGGTCCTTGTTCTTGTTCTAATTGCTTGAAGCTTGTTTTCCCTTGAATTAGCTCATTCCAAAATATCAGAGCCTCTATTATCAAGAGCATTTTACAAAAGGCTATAAGGGATATAAAGGTAAGAATTAGCTTTCCTCCCAGCTCCTCACTCCCCACCGCCCCAAAGTGCCCGTCTTTTGGGGCAGATAAACTGTGGATACCAACTGCTGTAATACACAATTGCCTGCAACAGGACCGTTAAATGTTTTGGCAATTGAAAATGGAGAGATGATGGTAGATTTGGGTAGTTTAGGGATGTTTCATGGAGCTAATAGTGATTTATTAAACATCTACGTGCCAGCCCTGTACCAGGGTAAACCTTATCTCCTTTGCTCTGTGGTGTAATTGTCTAAGGTACAAAGTTGTCTCCTTATTTACATGTGAGAGAAGTGAAACAAAATGATATTAATTTCCAAAGAGCCATAAAGTGGCAGGGTTGGAATTTGTCTCAGACTTTAAGGTGTGTGTTCTTCCATTCTCTATGCTACCTACTCTGGGTGTGTTCAGAACTGCATTGCACACACACATACACAGAGATATGCACATGCACACACACTGGGCTTCTGGAGCTCAACCTTGGACTATGATTTAGATTTGAATAGATTGAGAAGAATGAGCAAAGGCCTTCCAAGAGTGGTGGCGGTCACAGAGGCTCACAAGGCTTTGTATTTGTCAGCTAATGTTTAATTGTATCTCATCTTGAAATTAAAATCACAGCCCCATTTGAATCTTTCTTATTAACCTGCATAGATATAAAAAAACAAAAAAATATAAATTAGTTGACATAGTCCTTTCAGAGTCTGAAAGCAGATAGATAGTAGTATAGATATAAGGCTTTCTTAGCCCCTAAATGGAGTATTCCAGTTGACATGGTCACTCTAGTTAAATAGCACAAACACAGGAAGGCTTCTCCATGGACATGCTGTGTGACCTTGGGAGCATGACCTGATTTATCAGTTTCTTTCTCTGTGAAGCCCCTAAATTAGCTGGCCTTGAAAGGTCACAGCTGAGAGGCTGCGTGGAGCTGTGGGTAGAACTTCTCAGTGCGGGCTCTGAAGGTCTGCTTTCGAGCTCTGTGACTAGATTCTTAGGATGATAATGAACATCATGTATCTGATGGGGTTTTTGTATGGATGCAAAGTGATGACATGAAAAGCACTTTAATGTAAATTCTAGCATTTTATAAAAACTGTTAATCCCCTCCTTACAAACACCCACAAGGGCCTGCTCGTGTCTTTAGCACCTAGCACTGTGCAGTATTTCCTCCAAAGTCCATGGACAAGGTATCCACTAACTTCATAGCATTTTCTAGTGGCATCCAGACATTTCAGAGCCTGCTTTTAAAATAGTGAGACTGATGCTATGCAACTTATTATAACATCCCCACTAAGTTATTTATAACATCCCCACTTATATTTAAGGAATAAGCAGAAAATTATCCAACTCAGCAGTTCAAACACATATACTCTCTGCTATCTGAGAATGCTTGAGCCAAACTGAATTTTTAACTCTGTCAAGCCCAGGGAGGTGGCTTTGGGGCAGCCTGGAATCCCTCTCCCTTTACCTAGTGGGTTCCATTCTGCCAAAAGAAAGGTGTGTGTGTGTGTGTGTGTGTGTATGTGTGTAAGTGGGTTTTTGACTCTGGCAGAGACAGATGGGATCGACTCAGTACTGTTGAATTACCTGTTCTCCTCTCATAATTACACAGTTGCTGTCTCATAGCTTCTCCTATACATTATATTCTGGCCTCACTTGTCAACTAATGTGCCTTGAACAACCTTAATCAGGCTCCTTTGAAGAAGTGAAATTCAAAGGGAATGTGGCCGATTTTGTTCTCACTGAAGGGAAGAGGGAATGAGAAGAGGGAGATGGTTTCAGGGATTTCTGTGTTCAGCAGAAATCCAAACACAAGGGCAGAATTTTGCTGTAAACTTGGTCATAAGGAATGTTGTTTCCCTGAGTTTTCTGGGTTGGTGTGTGGCTCCAAAGAGGAAAAGAGGAGGCTGTTGTCTTCATAGAGGAACGTATACTTTATAATCAGGCAGAACAATTCAAAACAAGCTTTTATAATAGCTTCTAGGAACTTAATTCCAGAGCTCAGGGTCTGTCTCTAAATGATATGTCTTATGTTTCTGGAGGCATCAGTTGACTCTAGGCATCAAGAGAAATGTTAAGGTGGTTGAGGAATAGCCTTTTCTTGCAAAAAGTGTACAGTCCACGTGGGAGACAGAATTCAGGAAGAGAACAGGTGAAAATATAGCTATCCCTGCTCTTTTGGTTTCCACTTGCAGGAATATGTTTTTCCATTTCATCACTTTGAGCATGTATGTGTCCATAAAGCTAAGTGAGTCCCTTATAGGTAGCGTATATTTGGGTCTTAAAAAAAAAATCCATCCATCCACCCACTCAATGCCTTTATATTGGATAATTCAGTTCATTTACATTCTGAGTAATAGTGATAATGACTTGCTAATGCTATCTTACTGCTTTTTTGGCTGTTTTGTAGTTCCTTTTTTCCTTTCTTGGTATTTTCCTTTTTGAATTGATGATTTTTTTCATAGTTTGTATGCTTTGATTCCCTTCTCTTTACCTTTAAAACTGGAGCCCATTATACAGAGTGAAGTAAGCCAGAAAGAAAAACAACAATACAGTATACTAATGCATATATATGGAATTTGAAAGATGGTAACGATAACCCTATATGCGAGACAGAATAAGAGACACAGATGCATAGAACAATTTTATGGACTCTGAGGGAGAAGGTGAGGGTGGGACGTTCTGGGAGAATAGCATTGAAACATGTATATTATCATATGTGAAACAGAACACCATTCCATGTTCGATGCATGGGACAGGGGCTCAGGGCCGGGGCAGTGGGATGACCCAGAGGGGTGGGATGGGGAGGGAGGTGGGTGGAGGGTCCAGGAAGGGGAACACATGTGAACCCATGGCTGATTCATGTCAATGTATGGCAAAAACTATTACAATATTGTAAAGTAATTAGCCCCCAACTAAAATAAATAAATTTATAAAAAAAACAAAAACAAAAAACTACATGTTTTTGCTTTGTGATCACCATGAGGCTTATATATTGATATAACAGTCTGTGTTATGTTGTAATCAACTTAAGTTTGATTGTATATAAAAACTCTACCCTTTTTACACTTTTTTTTAAATGTCACAGTTTACCTTTTTATGTTGTAACATCATTAGCAAATACAGTTATCGTTATTTTTTAATACTTCTTTAGTAGAGTTAAGTGGTCAGCACAGTACCTAATTACTGTATTAGAGTATTCTGAGTTTAGCTGTATTAACCTTTACCAGTGTGTTGTATGGTTTCGTATGTTTTCGTGTTACTGATGAATGTCTTTTCATTTCTGCTTAAATACCTCTTAGCATTTCTTGTAAGGCAGGTCTAGTGATGAACTATGTTTATTTTTGTCTAGGAACACATTTATCTTTCCTTCATTTCTGAGGATAACTTTGCAAGGTAAAGTATATTTGGTTGGTGGTTTTTTATCTGAGGACTTTGTAGCATCTATGCTTTCCTGGCCTTTAAAGTTTCTGCTGAGAAATCTTCTCATAGCCTTTTTGGAATTCCCTTGTAAGTGATAAGCTTCTTTTCTCTGGCTACTTTTAAGATTCTCTCTTTGTCTTTAGTTTTTGACAGGTTATTACAGTATGTCTTGGAGAATTCTGTTTAAGTTGAATTTGTTTGGGAATGTATGAGCTTCATGAAATTGGATGGCCAAATCTCTTTCTAGATTTGGGACATTCTCAGCCATTCTTTTCTTTTAAATTAGCTTTCTGCTCCTCCACTCTCTTTTCCTTCTGGGACTCTGGTGTTTCATAGATTTCTTCTCCTGATGCATCCCATAGTTCACATAAGCTTTCTTCACTCTTTTTAATTTTTATTTCTTCTCCTCTGACATGGTAGTTTCTAAGGTCCTTTATTCTACTTTACAGATTGTTCCTGCTGCTTGCTCCATTCTGCTGTTTATGCTCTTGACTGCATTTTTCATTTCATTCAATTCCTCAGTTCTAGAATTTGTTTGGTTTTTTTATGATTTCAGTCTTTGTTAAACTTCTCGTTTTCATGACCCTGTTTTCCTGAATCATTGAGTTGTCTTTCTTGTATCTTGTTGGCTTGTAGCTCATTGAGCTTCCTTGAAATAGATATTTTGAATTCTTTAGCATAAACTGCAGATTCATGCCTTTGGGGTTGGTTACAGGAAGATTATTGTGATTCTTTGGTGCCATGTTTCCTTGATTTTTCATGTTTCTCGAGGTCTTAAATTGCTGTCTTCACATTTGTGATGGTAGTTACCTCCTTCAGTCTTTACTGACTGACTTCTGGAGACAAACACCTGTCAGCCCTGCTAGGGATTCTGAGACTCTCAGAGCTGTGGATACACATGCTCCACATTTCTTGCTCTCTCCTTTGGCAGAATTATTAAGCTTATATCCTTTGACAAAATTCTTAAGCTTATACGCTTTCTTATGTCTTGCAATGTACCAGGGCAGGTGCCGACAGCCTCCTTTCTGCTCCCCAGGGGTGGTGCTAGGGCTTAGATTTGTGATCTGTCCCTGGCCTGCAGACTCTGGCTTTGGGTATGCTCACTAGCCATCTGCTAAAACTCATGTTCACTGCCACCAAGAGTGCTCACAGGACGCTGGCCATGGGGTGAGGGTGTGCATGGGTGAGGAGTTTGGGGTGTTGGGGCTGCCTGTGGGCCAGTTAGTGGTTCGTGGGCAAGGTGTCCCCAGCAGCTTGTGGGCAAGCTTCTTAGTGGAGTCTGCAGCATGGTTAGTAGGATCTGTGTCCCTTTCAACACCTTCCAAGAGTCCGATTTGCTGTTCTCCCCAGCCTCTTTCTGCTCTGCACCCCCACCCCCCCATCCCAGGCTCAGTACTCTGGATGAGGTAGGAGAGAAATGAACCTCTTCTCTATACTTGGGGAAGCTTGGTGCTCACACACATGCCCTCACTCCCCATCTCAAGGGAGAAACCATGGCTGGGGCTGTCTCCTGGCACTGAGCTGTGCTCCCTTGGGAGAAGGTGATGTCAGGAAAGTCACACTGGTCCTCTGACCTCTCCAAAGCTTCCAAATGCAGATTTTTTTTTTTTTTTTTTTGCTCGGTGGTATGCTAGAACTTCTCCACTGGACTTTTAGATTTCCTAGAAGGCTTTCATCTGCATGTGGTTCTGTGTGTTCTCAGGGGGCAGCTGGAGCCAGTTCATGGGCCACTTCAGAGTCCATAGCTGAGACCAAGGTCTGTAGGCTAATTTCCTGACACTTGGGAGGGTGATACCTCTCCCAGGTTCCTTGGCATAAGGTACCAGACCCCCCATCTCCTTCACGGCACTTTTGTCTGTGGGTGGATGGATGTCAAAGTGTCGCTGGGATGAGGGATGTGGGACGGGAGCAGAGGATGTCTTGCTCGTCCGTCCTGCCGATGTCTCTCCTCTCCCTTTATCTTCACTCCCCATCTTGTATGCTTGGCACCTGAAGACACTGTGATTGATGTACTTGCGTTTTCCCCCTTAACCATGTATCTTGTAGATTCTTCTGTTTTTGTGGTTTTAACATTTTTCTGTGGCTCCACGGCAGTGGATCTCAAACCTGATGTGTACAGACTCACCTGGAGAGCTAACGGCAAATGCAGGGGCCCGGGCTTCTGGAGTCAGGGAGGGCCTGGCCCTTTCCTGTTGACCACGTTCCCCAGGCGATTCTGAGAAGGACAGAGAGGAAAGGCACTGCTCTGTGGCCTCCTCTTGTATGGCCGTGCTGTGAAAAATCAGGCAGTTTCCAATTTCTGGAAATCCTGAAAGGGTTTGAAGCTGGACTGTGACACACACTCCAGGGCAGAAGTGTGGAGAATGGAGGTGATTCTGTGTTTATGCAGTCTCCCTTGGCTGTAGGTTGTCATTCCTGGGCAGTTGCTACAGTTGTTTGCACCTGCCTTCCGGGTCCCATTTCTGAGGTCCCCAGCTTATGAACTTTGAGTCTCTTCCCGCCTGTCCTTCCCTTTGCCCTTTGTTCAGTCTGCCTTTCTCAGCTGTGCCTAAGAAGGCAGCTCTCCTTCCCCCGCTGCCTTCAGATCCTCCTGGAACTCTTATTCCCAGAACAGTGTTTGGAGGAATTGTTGTAATCCCCCAGGCAGTTCTTCTCTGTGGCTGAAGAAAGTAGAAGTAAAGCGGAAGAAATGGTGGTTTAAAAAGTAAATGAAGCTTGGGGAATGTGATTAAATGTAGTGATGTCCGGGGATTTACTGAAGCTGAGCACTTTGTCCATTCTTTTAGTAACTGTTCCAAGTTAACAGCCGAGTGCGATCAGAGCAGGTTGCTCTCCTCACGACTGGTCCATCTTTGAGGGGCTCCTCCCTGTGGAGACCCGGGGAGACTTCTGGAGCGTGGGGTGGACGTGGTGTGGGACGTGCGAGAGAGGCGGTGCTTTTCAGCCATTGTTGAGTGTTAGACTTGGACATGATCTTAGAAGTCATCTTCATCTTTGAAGTTTTCAGTTTCGCTAAAGCAATGCCCTCTCTAATACCTGATAAGCGAGCATTAAAATTTCTCAAGAGGCAAACAATGACAACTCCAGGAGTCAGGGCGGGCCTGGCCCTTTCCTGTTGACCACGTTCGCCAGGCGATTCTGAGAAGGACAGAGGAGAGACACTGCTCTGTGGCCTCCTCTTGTATGGCTGTGCTGTGAAAAATCAGGCAGTTTCCAATTTCTGAAAAATCCCGAAAGGGTTTTTCAGACCGTGGACAGGACTTTGCTCTCTCTTCCCAGTTTCATGATGGGTTAGTGTGTAGGATTCTGACAGGTAATCTTGCCAGTGGTTCCTCACGATCCCCGGATGTAGTGACTGGTACAGCTACTGGTTCTTGCAATACTTTGGACTAGAAATGAGGCTCTAACATTAGTGTCACGCAAAGCAGTGAGCATTCTCCTGACCCCCTTTCTGATCTTGGTGTATAGAGTCTTGTTTGTGCTTTTTTTTTTTTCCAACGATTTTCCAATTGAACAGAGCCCCCAAACTGAGAAAATAGGAAAGAAGGAAGATCAGGCTTCCCTCGGGTAAGATGAGTTTCCTTTTGCCTGAGGTGTGGTGGTCCCTGTGGAAGTGCTTTTAAGGGGACATAAATAAGGAATGACTTGAAACGCACTTCTTGCTGAAGTTTTTACTTTTACTACAAGGAGGAAGCAATTAGATCTTGGATTAATTCTGTCCTCAGGAGCATAGGGTGGTCTTGGAGAGTTTTTTCAAGCTTATTAAAAAAATAACTATTAATATGCTCATGGGTCTCTATAAATTCATAGAAAACACCACCCCCAAATGATTTTGGTTGAGACTTTTAAATACATCTGAGTGAGCAGTTGCAGCTGTAGGTATAACCACGGTGTTGAGAGAAAGAGGTGAAGGAAAAAACATGTTAATGATTTTAAGGGATTAAAGGGTATTTATAAAAGTTACTTGCCTTTCAGGTTTTTGCTGAGGTACTTAAAGCTCCTGAGTTTCATGCCCTCACTTGACAGTTTTTAAACATTGAAACTTAATGCCTTATTTCTTCTTGCCATTTGCTCTGTGACGACTCTCATGATCCATTACTGAGCAAATCTGAGCAGGCAGCCTTAGTCTCAAGAAGAGCGATGGTGAAGAAGGGCAGGGTCATTGGCAGTGATGAGCGTCTTACTGGTACAGTGCGGCGGACATTCGTGGTCACCTTCTTCCCCAGTCTGTGGCAGCCTGCTATTAGCCAGGCCTGTTAGTCCTTGGGAGAGCATTGTTATTTATTAGCATTACTAACTGACATTGAACCGTCATGATGTGAATCGTATATATTAATGTTACACTCAATCCTTTCAACTGTGAAAGGAGGGAAGTTTCTGTTTTCTCTAATATCAGAGAGAATTGAAACCAGAGAGGTTTAGTAACTTGGATAAGGTCACACAGCTAGAAAGTAGCAGAAGCAGGATTTGAGCCTTGGAGACATAGCCACTTACGTACATTCTTTCCGCCCAAGAATGTTCTGATGTTCTCTGTTTCTAAATTTCTGGGGGATTCTTGAAGGACAGCAGCGGACACCGTTTCAAAGCAGAAAGTGGATGGTGGTTTCAGGGATGGTTTTCTGTCGTTGATTTTTTTGTGGCATAATACTGAGTCCTTGACTTTATTCTTAAAGTGAAGAGGCGGTATTGGTGTGCTTGGGGAGGGGAGAAAACAGGAAATGTGTTGTTTGCCAGAGCCCACTGTGGACATAGGAGCCCCTTTCAATAAAGAATTTTGCACACTGTTATTTGTTGGGGAAAATGGTACCGGTGGGGAAACCTGCAGGTACAGAAGCTAAAAATGTTCTCATTACAAGAAGTTCAGGCACAGATCTGATTGTGGACCCTGGTTGGTTTGGTATTCAGCCTGCTGAATAATTAAAGTGATTCATAGTTCACGCCAAGAGTGTGTTTGGAAGTCCAGCATTGCTACAAATAATAGAGGGGAGGTGGTTTTCCCCTGCTGTTTTGAAACTTGTGAAATGTCACATTATCACCTCCTGTCATGGTGACAAATAGGTTTCTACACAGATCTCAGTATCCAGCTAAATGCTTTGAAACTGCCTGTTGCCCCATAGTTTTGGAGCTGCGAATGCTTTTTTAAAGCACTGCTCAGCCTACCTTGCTATCAAAGAACAGTAACAATTATGATAACGATTTAGCTCCAGGGAGTGCAAAGCGCTGTGCTGAGTGCCATGGCAGTGTTTCAGTGCCTGGGGCCAAGGTCAGAAAGGAGGCTAGTTTGGTGGGTGTGTATAGGCAAGTGGTGGCAGGTGGGCTGGGGGCTCAGCACCTTTTACTTTTCCATTGTCACTGGTTTTGCATGTGGTTAGAGACCACTTCCCACAGGGCTGTGGCTGCCTGTCTTAACAGTCCTCCTGACATGTGCAAAGATTCATGGTGCAAGCTGTCATGAATGGAGGGAAATGTCTTTTGCAGCTAAAGCCTGGAAATGATATAGGCAGTGAGTTGGGGGCTTGGAGCTTGAAAAATACTGCTTTTTTGGCATTAATATATTGTGGTCAATTATGAGGAATCTCTCAAGTAATTTCTTTTCGGTAATAGTTAATATAACAAAACTTTTTTTTTTTCCTGGCTGTGTGTGTATCTTGATTGCACATCATTCCTTTATCAGTATACTCAGGTATTTTAGTATGCTCTCGAGAGGGCTGTGTGAGACAGTGTTAGGACTGGAAGCTAAGAAGTGCTTTATCTCTGCACATGCCTGGGAGAGTCTTCCTCAAGCTGTGAGCCTCACTTGGCATTGATGTGTCCCTGGAGGAAAATAGTTCAAGCCCTGCTCCAAAGAAGTACTGTTTAGTCATGTCTATTTCATTCTGCAATTTTGTAATCAGTTGTAAATCTTCACAAACCCTTTAGTGGAGGGAGGGGTCAGGATGTGAGGGGAGGAGGAGGACAGCAGGCATCTTTTTCCTTTCTCCACTAGGGTCATCCCTGAGGCTACAAGGTGGGAGGTATGGAGAGGCAGGAGGAGTGGGAGGGAGGAGTCACTAGGGGTGAGGCCTCAGGGGTGGAAGTACCAGGCCTTACCAAGTATGGCGTGCGGGTTATAAAGGAAAAGTCTTGGGCCCCGAGCTTACAGTTTAGATGGGCGGATCAGGTGAACATGTCAAGCAGTTAGTGATAAACTGATGCTAAGTTATTATTGCGCCGTGAATCAGAGTTGACCTGAAGACCCAGGGTCAGAGGCTTGCTGCTCCATCAACAGGCTGGGGCTTTAAACGGTTTGGGTCTGTGGCTAGTGGCATATGGGTTTGGGATAACGTGGGGTGGAGAGGATGAGAGTAGTTTCACTTGCTCTTATGAATTCACGCCGAGAAAATGCCTCTTGGAAACCTGTGGAGTTCGTTTGCATAGAAATCCAGTAGTGGAGGGACTGAGAATTACTCGTTATCCCACTTGAATTTTCAGAACTGAGTTACTTTTAGCAATTCAGGTTTTCTTGGCCAAGAGGGAAGTAGGAATTTGTGGGGAAAACGAGGATGGGCGATAGAAAACAGAAGACCTAGAAGTAGTATTTTGGGTGAGCTCTCACGTGGTGCTGTGTGTCCGTGGCATGTGTGCGTGCGGCGAACAGCATGGCAGGGCCCTGGGAGGTGAAGGGTCACTGAGGATGCTGTCTCAGAGGGATTCACTGAGCTTTCTTGGGCAGGAGTAACCCCTCAGCAGCCCCTACTAAAGGCTGACCCGTAACTAGGTCTTAGAAGCACGTTCCTCTTGGAATTTATACAGAACCATATGCAGAATAAAGATATTGTTGACTCTGGAAAATTACTTATCACTGGGCATGTTAAGAGGAACCTAGGAAGAAACTTAGCAGATGAAAGTGAAAATTCCACATCGCAGTTTGGCATCTGTAATATTAGAGCTAGAAAGAACCTTAAGTTAATCTCGCCCAGCCTCCTCCTCCTCCAGATGAAAGCAGTAGAGCTAGAAGAGGGCAGATGAGTTGCCCAGAGTCCAGAGAAAGTGCAGTGGCAGAGCTGAGACTGCAGTGAAGGCTTACTCGTGGGTCGGTACTGCCGTCTTCCATCTGTATTGCGTTCCTGCATCCTTGTCCTGAATTCTGGTTTCTGCTTCTGTCACTTGGCGTCAGGGAGCAATGAGAAAATGCTCAGGCTCCTCTGGGGACGCTGGAAAGGGGGAGGCCCTCGCTGCATCACAGGCCGGAGGAACAGGTTAACGCAGTCAGTGTGGCTGGCGGGCTGGAGCCAGTGGGAAGCTGGGAGAGGAGGAACCTGGGAAAAATTTTGTGCATTTCAACTGATTTTTAATTGTGGTCTGGTGGTTTCTCATGGGACAGGGTGGTAGGCAGGACACATGTCCCAGGCAGAGTTGTTGAATGTCTTTCAGAGAAGGACCTAATGGGTCAGTTCATATCAGTGTGTGCATTGGTTGGCCATACTTCCATTAATAACAAGGTAAGGATTCTGTGTATCTTTTTAGGGGTCATTAAAAAGCAATTTTTGCTTTCTTACAATGTTAAGTAAACTTTCTTATGGAAATATAACATGGTATTTTTTTCTGTCTGCTTAGTTTGTATGTCACAGGCAAGTGCAAGCGGCTGAATTTTACTTCTGATCCTTGGTGTTGGGGATGACACACGCCTGGCATCTGTTACCCAGGGAGCACAGGCCAGTTCTTTGCCTAGAGAACAGTGTTGGCACTAGCATTTGGGGCATCACCAGTGTCTGGATGGGGGACATAATTGGAGGATTTGTGCAAGCTCCTTCTAAGCCCCTACAGAGGTGGGCCCTGAACAGGTTCACCCGATTTCTTCCTCTGCTATGAAGAGAAGTGGATTCCATTCTGTGTGACTATGGTCTTGCCTCCTGCATTCTGACTTGTACTTTAGCATTAGGGCTCCCTTTCAGGTCTCAGTTTCAATGCCTTCCATTCTATGATTTGATGCAGTGAATGGCTAATGTTGCCCAGCATGGGGCTTTTGATGTGTTTAAAGTGGCGTGATCTACGTCATTTCATTTGATTGTCATAGAAAGCCCTGTGACCTGAGCAGAACATGCCTCTCATCCAGCAGGTGTAAGAACTGAAGGAAGAGGTTTGCCCCTCCCTCCACAGCTGGAACATGCCAGGCCTGGGGCCCCAGCCCAGGGCTCGCGATTGCCAGGCAGAGTTCCTCCTGCCACGTACCCGCTTAGCTTGGGACAGATGATGCCTGGCTTTCCAGACAGCAGAGAATGCTGCGGAGCCCTCCAGCTGTGCTTGGACTGGGGCAGAGGGACATGTGTGGAGGAGCCCTGTTAGGGTGCTAGGGCCTCTGGGCAGTGGCAGTCAACCCTCAGAGAGATGAATTCATTCAGGATTCCTGAAACATTGTATGTTAGCAAGCACATCACAGTAACTTTATACAACTAGTCTTTTGCAAACTTGAGCAGATGAGAAATGTCCAGGGAAGGGTAGGTGGCATCCCATATAGAGGGTTTTGTTGGTTCATCTGTACCACTCTTCAGGCTGGCTTAAGGGTTTTCCCAGGGGGTTTGGGGTGGGGGTGGCGCGATACATTCTGTGTACGTCCCTAGGATAGATAAGCCCTGTAAGTTGTTCATGATGAAAAAAAAAAAACCACCTGTGGAGGGTTCTTTCTATTTTCTGACTTGTGTCAGTGCCCGCCAGTGCAGGTGAGGTGGACACCTGTGGTTCTCACCTCCTTGTCTCCTCCTGAAGGAGCCTTCCCTCACTGCCCAGGAAGACCTTCTGTAGCAGCCACAAGCATGAATGTGTATGTCTACTTACCATAAGAAGTTGCAGAAGTGGTCCAGACTCTCGTCTGGAAGCCTAAGGGTGTTCTCGGCCATGAGCCATCTCTCTTGACGCTTGCCCATCAAATTCTTTGGGGCAACTGGGGAATTTTTCCCTCATCCAGGAAGTCTTGATGACAAGTCCAGGGGCCTTCTGCTGGCTAGTCGTTAACCAGCAGAGCTCTTTGCTTTGTTGAGTAAGTTCTCGAAAAAGACAGGTGAGTTTTTTAAGACAGGGCTGATGTATTTTTAATTGTACTCCCCCACTAACCAACATTTCTTAATCAGATCACTGGGTAGCCAACAGCAGATTCCAGCCCAGCCTCTTGGCAGCCTGCCTGAGGTGCAGCCTTGCTGGGGGAGGGGATGTGTGTGTGTGGGGGATGGCATTTGCATTTCTGTTTTTGAGGGGCTGCTCTGGACAGGCTGAGTGTTCAGGTGGGCTGCTGAGCTCTGTGCTGCTCATCTCCTGGGAGCTATGTGGGAGGGATTTGCAGGAGGGTTGGGGGGGTGGTCACTGGAAGAAATTGGTTAGGTTTGGTTTCTGTTTTTCTGCAGAAACACATCATGTTCATTTTAGAGAAATCAGAAAAGCCAAGAGACAAGACAAATTCTCTCTGACTTTCTCGCTGGGCAGAAGTTTCTATAGTGTTAGTCCCAGTTTTTGCCTTTTATAGATGGAAGGTAGAGAACGCTAGGTTGTACTTCAGCACTTTCCAAAGAGCACAGATTTGGGAAACAGGCTCTTGCATGGGTTTGAATCCCAGCTCCATTTCTTGCTAGTGAGCCTCTGCAGTTTTCTTCACCTCTTCATGCTTCGGTTTCCTCACCTGCGAGATGGAGATGATACCTTCCAGGGCTGTGAGAAGGAAAGGATAAAATGTGGAAGGCAGTGAGAAACAGAACCAGGCACACGGTCAGCTCTCTGAGTGAAGCTGCTATTGTTACATCGCCAACATTAACTTGCTCTTGGATCATTTGTTTGCTTACAGCGCCTGTGATTTGAGCTTTCTGCTTTATCGGAGTTTGATATTACCGGTTTCCGTTCATGTTCAGGCCTGGAGCACTTATGGTTCTTTTCTGTAGTGGTTGTGCTTGGCAGAGACTTACCACAGGCAGAATCTTGCCCTTGATGGAGTTCCCTGGAGGAAAGGGGATGCCCTGGGATTCTGGGGTGAGTGCCATTATGGGTTTGTGACTGTGGGGTTTCAACCATCGGTTGCAGGAACTGTTTGACTCCGTCCTTGTCTTCTCCAGCGTGTCTTGCTTTAACTAAGCCTCCCATCCCCCAGTCCCCAGTCAGCAGACTTCACTCCCGCCACCACAGAGCAAGACCTGAGGGTTCCCTTAAACATGGCTGAGTGTTCCTACCACCTGATCTCACCTGAGCCTGCCATGACATCCTGGCGGTAGTGGGGATGGTAAGGGTGTGTGCTCATGACTCATTACTGAGATTTAGCAAGTTGTTTTTCTACAACTTTAAATAGACCCCGGGTGTGTTTTATGGAGGTGATCCTCTGTAGTCCTCCGGAAAAGCCTGCTTTTCCAGTGGACTGTGGGCTGATTCGGTGCTTTCATCAGACTTTACACCAGAGCAATTTCCACGGGTGCCCGCCTTCTCACGGAGTCACTTCCTGCTGTGATGTTCTTTCACCTCTTTCACTTTATCTTCACAGTCCTCCTCTGAGGAAAACAGCTTGGGTCTCCATTTCACAGGTGTGGAAATTGAGGTCCAGAGGGGTCAAGCAAGGGACTTGGGAATTGTTATCTCAGATAATTAGGGGCTGGCAGGTGGCCTTCTCCCTGGGCTGTTTGGCCTTTGCACATGGGTAGGGAGTTGAACTGCTCCCAAAATGTTGATTAAGTCACAGGGAGTGTGAGAGTCTAGTGCTTTGAAAGGAGGAAGAGATTTCCTGCCAGTCTGCCCCTGCATACTGCCACACACACATATGCACCCACGCACACCCCTCCTCCTACCTGGTCAAATATAGTGGCCATCTAGCTCCAGTCTTTGCTGCTCTTATCTATGTATGATTCCTTTCCCTAAAATTCAGCTTTTTTTTGTGAATCCCAATATCATAGCATCCTGCTGTCTGCCTACATGAGGGTCACATACAGAAGTCGCCCCTGTTCTTAGGCCATCTGGTCTACCTCACAGTTTGCATTCCTCTTGTTTGTCCCCTTTTCCCCTTCAGAGCTACCCTCTCATGTCCTGTCCCATTTATTTGCTCCCACCTTCTTGCCTTTTTTTCATTCTGTGTCTTAGGCTTCTGAAAGCTTTCTTCTCCCTTCTTCTCTGCCAGGTCAATGGCAGTGTATTAGTCTGGGTGTTCCAGAGAAACAGAATCGGAAGAGGGTGTGGGGGGGGGGGATGGGGGAGATGTGTGTGAAACAGGCTCATTGATGAGGGAGGCTGAGTTGTCCCACGATCTGCTGGATCCTGGAGACCCAGGAGAGCTGAGGAGTTAGTTCTAGTCTCAGTACAAAGGCCTGAGAACCAGGAGAGCCACTGGAGTAAAGTTCTAGTCCAAAAGCCAGCAGACTCTGGACCTGGTAAGAGCTGATGCTTCAGTCTGAGTCTGAAGGCAAGGAAGAACACATGTCCCAGAGTGCAGGCAGGCAGAAGAAATTCTCTTACGTGGCCTGTTTGTTCTATTCAGGCCTTCAACTGCTCGAGTCCACCTACATTAGGGAGGGCAGTCGGCTCGGTCCACCAATTCAAATGGTGATCTCATCCAGAAACACCCTCCCAGGCCACCAGAATAAGGTTTGACCTCTTACCTCAGCCCTACATCAAGTTGACATGTAAAGTGAACTGTCATGGAAACAAGATTTGTTTCTGGAAAGCCTCATTTGAACCCTACCTGCTCCACAACATTTTCCCAGCTTATTAGCTGACACTCGGCTCAGCCTAGCTGGATTCCTCGTGCTCTTGTTGGTTCCACCAGAGCTCAGCATTGATGCCACTCACCCCTCCATTGTTCTGTTTTTCTAATTGGACGATGATTGCTTTGCAGCGTTGTGTTGGTTTCTGCCGTGCAACAGTGTGAATCAGCCTTGTGTGTACATCTGTTCCCTCTCCCTTGAGCCTCCCTCCCACATTCTTCCCCAATCCCACCCTTCTATGACGTCACAGAGTGCCGGGCTGGGCTCCTTGTGCTACATGGCAGCTTCCCAATAGTTAGCTATTTTACACGTAGTGTAAAATATACACGTAGTGTATATGTGTCAATTCATGTATATATATGGAATCTAGAAAAATGGTACTGATGAACCTATTTGCAGGGCAGGAATAGAGATGTATACGTTGAGAATGGGCTTGTGGACACAGCGGGAGAAGGGGAGGGTGGGATGAATCGAGAGGGTAGCATTGACGTGTATACACCTCCATTGTTCTTTAAAGATTTTTTTCTAAGTACCTCTGGCCTTCTCCGTGTTTGAAGAACAGACACCTCAGTTCTCCCACTCTTGTCTCCCCCGTAGAGGGGATCTATGGCAGATGCTTAGTCAAATACTTGTTATCTTAGCCCTGTTTCCCAGTGGGTGAAATGAAGGATACCTCATTGCCTCCTGGGATTACAGGATCCACATGATGGGTTTGGAGAACTTGGAATCTTGTTTCCTACGGGCAGCCAGAGAAGGGATAGCTGATATATAGTAGTTGTAGAGGCTTCCCTAGTAGCTCAGACGATAGTAAAGAATCCACCTACAATGCAGGAGACCTGGGTTCAATTCCTGGGTTGAGAAGATCTCCTGGAGAAGGAAATGGCAACCCACTCCAGTATTCTTGCCTGGGAAATCCCATGGACAGAGGATTCTGGAGGGCTATAGTCCCTGGGGTCACAAAGAGTCGGATGCGACTGAAGTGACTGACACACAAATATTGCTGAGATGCTTGAAATTGTCATCATATGCTTTTAGATTGTTGCAGGTTCCATGGCATGGTGGGGAGAGCAGTAGACACCTACCAGGTACATGATCTCAAGCTACCTGCTCTTTCTTTGCCCTATTTTCCATCTGTTAGATGGAGTTAAGTTGGTCTTGCCCCACCTGCCTCTTGGGTCTTGTGAGTATGAAATAAGGTAATAATGATGGTGGTTAACTTAATTTTTACATATGATAAGCACTGTTCTTAAGACACTTTTCACATGGAGACTCATTTAATTTCATAGTCTTATGAAGCGTATATGTTCCTGCCTTTGCAACCAAGGTCTGGAGAGATTTAATAACTTGTTGAAGTTTACCAAGCCAGAGAGAGGCAGGGCGGGGATTCTAATCAGGAAATCTGGTTCCACAGTGGACTCTCTTGACCACCATGGCAGGCTACAGAGGGGAGAGAGAGAGTGAATGAGTGTGTGTGTGTGCGGACACTGGAAGGAAGCTTGGAGAGCCTGTGTGTATGTGTGTTTGTGTGTGGACACCGGAAGGGAGCTTGGAGAGCCTGAGGCTGTGCTGAGACCCATTTGCACAGGTCCCGGCACTCATGCGTGTGTGACTGCTGTCCGCAGAGGAGTCTACCAGGCCAGGACCGTGTGTGAGTTGCAAGCAGGAATGTGTACAGCAGCTCTCGTCAAGGCCGTTGGTCACTGGAGTGACATCTTGGGTTTGCTGCAGACATTTCAGACAACTTAGCTGCTCCCTGGACAGTCTCCCCTGCAGCTCCCTGCAATTTGCCCTCTGAGTCCTAGCTTCACCCTTTGTGGCCCGTGCCTCAGTTGTAATTAGACAGCCGTTGGTGTGTCTCCTCAGTGGAGAACAGGCTCTGTCAGGGCAGGAGGGGCGAGGCTGTGGTATTTACTGCTGTGACTATGGTGTCCGGTGTGGCACCTGGACAGGGGACCAACATCTGGAAAATGAGCGCTACACTGATGGAGCTACCTAATAGATTGTTTTTGTTTGTTTTTTTAAATTGTGGTAAAATATGCATGACAAAATTTACCATCTTAACTGTATCTTAATTTTTCATGGTATAGTTCAGAGGCATGAACTACATTCACATTGTGTATAATCATCACCGCTATCCGTCTCCAGAACCTTCTCATCTTTCCAGACTGGAACTCTGCATCCCTTAAACACTGACTCTCCTTTCCCATCCCCCGTCATCCCTGGAAGCTGTTATTCTGCTTTTTCTCTCTAGGAATTTGCCCATTCTAGGTCCCTCGTGTGAGTGGGGTATACAATATTTGTCCTTTTGTTTCTCGCTTATTTTACGAAGCATAGCATCTTCAAGGTTCATCCAGGTGGTAGCAGGTGTCAGAATTTCCTTCATGTTTGGATAATTTGCCATTGTAGGTATTAGACCACCTGCTGTTTATTCATTCGCCTGTCAGTGGACATTTGGTTTGTTTCCCCCTTTTGGCTGTTGTGACTAATGAGGCTATAAACTTTGGTATGCAAGTATCTGTTTGAAATCTTACTTTCCATTGTTCTGGTGTATACCTAGATGCTGAGTAACCATAAGGATTACATATGCTTAGAAGATTAAATCACCTAATACTTGTAAAGCTCTTAGAACAGTTCCTGGCACATAACAGGCACTACATATAAATATTTGCTAAATAAAAATCAAATTCTAGGTGTCCTCATTTATCTCGATGAATCCCTTAATTCAGACAGTTTCTTTTCAGTTTAGTATTTAGAAAGGTGTACAGCATCGTACCTTTTGAGAAAGGGGTAAAGGTAGTTCTGTGACCCTCTCCAGTCCCACCCAGGTGACCGGGCATCCCTGGTACCCACTCCTACAGGAGGGAGCTCAGAAGGGACACGCCTCCACCAGGTCCCTGTAAGCTCAGAGCAGTGGAGGCCGGGGTGGAGGCTTGGTTTCTGAAGGTCCCTGTTCCGGCTGCTCATCAGGTCTTTATTTGAGTCTGATTTCCAGCACCATAGTCTCTTTGCTAATCTGTGTAGTTAATCCTCTTTCAGTCTGAAGAAATTAAAACAGGGCTTCTCCATTCTCATTTGGATGTCTGTAGTTTATCAAGAAGGGTAGTATAACATTCTTAAAATAGTTTCACTTGAAGTTTATCTTAAAAAAAAAAGAACAAAAACAACACATACCATTCAAAATGGTCAAGCAGGAGGGTTATGTCAGAAGCAAACAGTGATACAGAATTAATGATGGCAAGGATGCCACGGTAAAGGGCTGGTACTCTGCTTGCAGGTATATGCATCTTCTGGATTGCACAGGGATTTCTTGTAGTTCTTACATGTATTTTTCCTTCTGGTTCCAAAGCATTTTCTGATTCATAGTATTCTTGTTTTTCAAGCAAAAAAAAATTTTTTTTTATCTTCAATGTTCACTTGAAAACAGAGTTGAGAAAAACATTCACACTTTCCCTGTGCCTTTTAATAAAACAAAAGAAAGAACATGGCAATGCCTTTCCTAATGGAAATGCTACTGTGTCTTGGCACCGATGGGGACAAAGTATCCAATCTCCCCTATGGGTATGAGCGTTTATTCAACTAAAGAAGCCACATTTTGATGAAAATATGTTTTAGCACTGTGTGTCAGAAAACTCGTAAGGAATCTCACGGTTTTACTGTGAAGTCTGTAAACTTTTGAGAATAAAATTATGGTTGCTAGAGTTTCTGTCTATTATCAAAAACCAGTTTAAGTAGGCAGAGGGGATATCGGGTGTCACAGAATACAAGGAAATTTCACGCTAATCATAGGTCATAATATGGTTTTGCTGAAGTTTTAGATGGTAATTCAATTAAATTTACTAATAGAGCGAAAAACACACATAACATGCTATGGTGAAAGTGTTATTATTTACATATACATGGTTCATGGGCCCATTAGTGTTTGCTTACATGACTGAGCTAGCATGGGAGAAAACTACATTATATTTTGTGCGTGGCTTATGTCTGTGTGATATATATGTGCACAAACCCTTTTTAATGGCACAGATGGTCCATGAGAAGATGAAACACCCGAAGGCAGGGATCAGCTCCTGGTACACAGCAGGGCTGCCAGCAGGTATTTGCAAAATGCCTGAACAAGCAGGGACACACTACATCCAACTATTTGAAAATGGGGAATTTTTAATATCTTCTTAAAGAGCCTTTAAAATTTTTTATTGAGATGAAATTGACACCATATACAGGTGACTATTTTAAAGTGTCCAGTTCAGTGACGTTCAGTACATTCACGATGTTGGGCAACTATCACCCTGTTGTGGTTCCAGAATGTTCCTATCACGTATGAAAGGCACCACGGACCCATTTCTCCCTCCCACTAGCCCTGGCAACCACGAGTCTGCTTTCTGTTTGTATGGATTGCCCTGTCCTGGATATTTCATATAATATATGACCTTTCATGTCTAGCCTCTTTCCAAAGCATAGTGTTTTCCAGGTCCCTCACATTGTAGCAGGTATCAGAACTTCATTTCTTTTTATGGTTGAATAATAATAGTCCACTGTATGGCTCCTACCACATTTTGTTTATCTGTCCCTCAGCTGATAACATTTGGGTCGTTTCTACCTCTTTGGCCATTGTGAATGGTGCTGCTATGAACACCTGTGGAAGAGGATTTGAGTACCTGTGTTCAGTTCTCTTGGGTACATGCCTAGGAATGGAATTGCTGGGTTGTGTGATATTTCTGTGTTCATCTTCTTCAGTCAACACCAAGCCATTTTCCACAGGAGGTGCACCATTTTACAGTTGAATCAGCAATGTTGTGAGGATTCTGATTTCTCCACATCCTTGCCAACACTTGGTATTTTCTGTTTTTAAAAAAATTCTAATCATCATAGTGGAGGCATAGTGGTATTTTATTGTGGGATTGACTTGCATTTTAGGGCTTTCTTTTAAAAATAAGCTCCACCGAGACAGAACCATGTTTTATTACTTCTTTTAGGACAGACTTCCTACACAGAGCAGATGTGATCAGGAGACATGATTTGGTGATGAAAATGGTCACTTAGTGAATGCCTTCTCTGCAGCAGTATTCTCATGCTTTCTGCACAGGGTTTAATTCTCAAGTCACCCTGTTTTTCATGCAAGGAAGCAGAGGCCTAGAGGCTAACTTTTGTGTCTAAGTTGCATAGCTGCTCAGTAGTAGCTTTGGGGTTCAATTCAGGGCTGCCTGTCTGACTCCAAAAGCTCCCAACAGTATGCTGTTTTCATGAGGAGTTTGAATCATGGATGTAGGGAAAAGAAACTAAGATGGTGTCCATTTCAAATATTTTAGTGAAAAGCAAAGCCTTTACAGTTTATGAATGAGGAGAACTGATGTTGGTGCTTGTTTGGGGTCCTGGCAGTCTGCAGTGTCTGATCCTTTCATGAGTCTGGACCTTAGGTGCTGGTGTGTCCCTGGCTGGAGGCTCTGGAAGGGAGTGCCTGCTTGTGTTTGTGGGACTGCAGAACAGCCCCACGTCTTGGGGACTCTGTTGAGACTTTGTAATTACGTGGACTGATGAGGTCGAGGATGCAGGTAGGGCAAGCCCCAACTACAGTCAGTTCTGGGGAATACCTTCCATTAGGTAACAGCTGGTTCTATTAGAAAATTACAGGAACCTGATATATATATATGTGTGTGTGTGTGTGTATATATATATATATATATATATATTTAAGAAGAGTCCTCTGGTGAATCCTATTGTAGGTAACCCTTTGGATGTATCTTTTAGGTAAATCTGATTTTCACATGTGGTTTGTTTAGTGTGAGATAGACTGGCATTGGGGGCTTACTTATAAGGTCATTGATAACTGTAACTAAATTATCTTACTATATAGAGATGGTTCGTGTGTCCTCACAGTGTTTATTAAACCACTTTGGTGACTGACACAGGGGATGGAAGAAATGAGTGAGGCCTCAGGATGCTTATGGGGCTTCCCTCATAGCTCAGCTGGAAAAGAATCTGCCTGCAATACAGGAGTGGAGAAGGCAATGGCAACCCACTCCAGTCCTCTTGCCTGGAAAATCCCATGGATGGAGGAGCCTGGTAGGCTGCAGTCCATGGGGTCGCTGGGAGTCGGACACGACTGAGCGATTTCACTTTCACTTTTCACTTTCATGCACTGGAGAAGGAAATGGCAACCCACTCCTGTACTCTTGCCTGGAGAATCCCAGGGACGGGGGAGCCTGGTGGGCGGCCGTCTCTGGGGTCGCACAGAGTCGGACACGACTGAAGCGACTTAGCAGCAGCAGCAGCAGCAGCAATACAGGAGACCCCGGTTCGATTTCTGGGTTGGGAAGATCCCCTGGAGAAGGGATAGGCTACCCACTCCAGTATTCTTGGGCTTCCCTTGTGGCTCAGCTGGTAAAAAATCCACCTGCAATGCGGGAGACCTGGGTTCGATCCCTGAGTTGGGAAGATCCCCTGGAGAAGGGAAAGGCTACCCACTCCAGTATTCTGGCCTGGAGAATTCCATAGACTGTATAGTCCACGGGGTCACAGAGAGTCGGACTCAACTGAGTGATTTTCACTTATACTGCACAGGATGCTTATAGATCTAGAAGGGAGGACAGAGATACAAACTGTAAACTACAGACCATGCAGGTGCACTGCGGATGCACCCTGGGGGCTCACAGTGCCTCTGGGTGGGGTGGGGGGCGGTCAGAGAGGGCTTCATGAAGGCACCTGGAAGGAAGGAGGAGGAGAGAACTCTCAGGACAGAAAGGCTTGGCAGAGTGGGGACCCAAACAGGGCCTGGAGGAGTTTGAAAGGCCTGGGGAGAAGGGGGGAAGGGAAGGCATTTGAGGCCTGGGGAGTGGTGTGGGCAGGAGCCCAGAGAAGAGAACGTCCACATACATGGTCAGTGCATTGCTGGCCTGGCTGGCTCTGGGGCTGGAGGGCAGGTCAGAGGTGGTGGGTAAGAGAGCCTCAGCTGCTGAGTCTGGCCTAGAAGCTTCTGGAACATGTGAAGCAGAGCGTGGGTGAGTGTCATCGTCTGCTAGCTACCCAGGAGGTAGCAGTGCTCATCAACTACTCTTCTGAAGGTGGACCAACCTCGGGCTGTAAACTGGCAGGTGGGCTCCCCCGAAAGCAGAGGCAGCCTTGACCCTGGCGCCTCCTCCAACCCCCGACCGAGCAGGGATGGTCTCTGTTTCACATGGAGGAAATGAAGGGTCAGACGTGGAGCAACCTGCTCAGGGCCAGGCAGCCTGCCGAGAGCAGGGCCAGGGCAGAACCCAGGAGCAGATCGCGCCAGGTGAGAGGCTGATAGCAGGGGGAATGAGGCTCCATGCTCCAGGAGTCTTTCCTTAGGACGTGAGCTGTTGGGACCTCTCCAGGGTTCTCTGGGTCCCAGCAACAGACCAGTGCTGGCCTCTCTCCTGCACCCCCATCATCTTCCATTTCGTCCTTTGCAGTGGTCCCCAACCTTTTTGGTATCAGAGACTGGTTTTGTGGAAGACAATTTTTCCACGGACCGGGGGTTGGAGGGATGATTTCAGGATGATTCAAGCTCATTACACTTACTGTGCACTTTATTTCTAACCTGCCGCCGCCGCTGACCTGACAGAAGGTACTACTCTGGGCCCTGGAGGTTGGGGACCCCTGCTTTAGTGAGTCAGGGAAAGGTTTCAGGAAACAGTCTCCAGAAATGTCGACAAGCCCTTGCTTCCTGGTGGAGGACAGGAGGCTGTGTGACCTGTGGGGCGTGGGCTCTGTGTGAGGCCTGTCTCAGGCAGACCCAGTCTTCAAGCCTCCAGAAGAATACTGACGTGAAGGTGGGGAAGCTGACCAGTTTCTGACGTCCTGCTGTGTCTGTCCCCAGGAGGAAAGTAAACTGGGAAGCAGTCCTCAGTGAGCCTGTGTTCCTTCCCTCCATCATCAAAGTTAAAGTGAATTGCTGAAATATTTCAGAAATTAGCAAATATATATACATGCATGGTCTTCCCAGGTGGTGCTAGTGGTAAAGAACCTGCCTACCAATGCAGGAGACATGAGATGCAGGTTTGATCCCTGGTCAGGAAGATCTCTTGCAGAAGGGCATGGCAACCCACTCCAGTGTTCTTGCCTGGGGAATCCCCTGGAGAGAGGAGCCTGGTGGGCTAGTGTCCATAGGGTTGCAAAGAGGTGGACACTACTGAAGCAACTTAGCATGCACTCATGCATACACATGCACAATATTGTTTGTCCAGTATACACAGTGCTGTTTCTCATTTAATACCTTTTTGAAAGTCTTTTGTGGTAGAAGTTAGATATTTTAAGAATTACGCTTTTGTCGAACTCTACATTTCAACTTCAGAGCTATGAAAAAGGCCTAGTCAACTAGCTCATTAAAAATATTTCTGCCTCTTAGAAGGCATCCAAAGCAGATGAAAGATTTTTGCCTTCGTTGGCAGGATCCTCTCTAGCTAATCCCATTTTCTTCTAGGATTTTCCAAGAAGCTCTGGGAAAAATAATTGAAAAAGATCAGAAATGGAGCTCGGGATGGACCTGACTTCAACACCTTGGGTTGATGGACATTGATGTTTTTTTTCCCCCATTTAATACCCCCTCCCTTAGACGGGAAAGGAAGATGTGTATAAATACTTGAGCTGAGACTGATTCTTGCTGCTCACTGACTCTGGGCCTTGGTGCAAGCCTCACTGCATCTCTGAATCCTTCTCATCTTTCGAGTGAAGAGATTGTCCTTTCTGCCTGAGTTTCTCCGTGACCCTGTTATGTGAACCGGGCAGACCACTGAGCAGAAAACTTCTGCAGCCCATGAGATTATTCTATCTGCAGCGACAGCAATCTGTGAATCCACAGACAAAATGTTTAGGGAGATGGAATGCAGCTGTTGGTGTAATGAGTGAGGAGAGAAAATAGAATTTGTTGAGGATTAAAAAAATATTAAGCTGAGAGATGTGAAAGCCTGTAGGGTAATTGCTACTTGGCTGTATCTTCACAATTGGCATAAGTACATCCCAAGGGCCTCTTGTGTGTTGGAACACAGCACTCCTCCAGGTGGTCCCCTCAGCAGAATCACCATCCCCTGTGTGCGTGGGGGACTCCAGCATCTTGGGTGGGTCCTCCTCCGACCTGTCGAACCAGTAAGTAGAAGGGATCCTGGGATCTCTTTCAACAAGCCTACCAGACAATTCTTTGTGCTAAAATGAGAGAAACACCGTTAGCATTTGAGGAGCACTTGGGACTTCCCTGATGGCTCAGATGGTAAAGAATCTTTCTGCAATGCAGGAGACCCAGTTTCCATCCCTGAGTTGGGAAGATCCCCTGGGGAAGGGAATGGCTACCCACTCCAGTATTCTTGCCTGGAGAATTCCATGGACAAAAGGGCTTGACAGGCTACAGTCCATGGGGTTGCAAAGAGTCGGACGTGACTGAGTGACTAACATTTTCACTTTCGCCAGGGTCATGAAGCTCCAATACTTTGGCCACCTGATGTGAAGAGCCAACTCATTGGAAAAGACCCTGATGCTGGGAAAGATGGAGGGCAGCAGAGGATGAGATGGTTAGATAGCATCACTGACTCAATGGACATGGATTTGGGCAAACTCCAGGAGATAGTGGAGGACAGAGGAGCCTGGTGTGCTACAGTCCATGGGATGGCAAAGAGTCAGACAGTACTTAGCAACTGAACAACAACAATACTTATAGGGGTCATGCACACTTTGGGGTGAAGAAACAAGCCCAGGAAGGTTGGTGGTTTCCCAGGAAGGTCCGTAGTTGACTCAAGCTTTATCAGGGAGTTAAGAGATGAGCTGTATCCCAGGCCATTCCTATTCCTAGTGTGGCCTGTGACCAGCAACCTCAGTGACACCTTAGAGCTTGTTAGAAAAGCAGATGCATGGATCCTTGGCCAGGCCTGTGGACCAGAATCTCTGGGAATCAGTCCATTTTATCAAGCCCTCCAGGAGACTCTGAAACCCCGGCGCTCACCTAGGCTCCGAGCTCTTTGTTGCACCTTGCTCACTGGAGAGACGCTTACTCTAAGTTATGAAGGGCTGTGATGTGGCCCTGTCTTGAGACTGTGTTCTTGGGGTTCACATGGAAACATGTGGTCCTGCCTCTGGATTTGTTCTTCTGTAGTGCAGCCTAGGATGTGCTGGTCTCAGGGTGACCACCTGTCCTGGTTTGCCTAGGACTGAGGGAAATTTCCCCAGACATACTGAACTGGGGGAGTCCCAGGCAGACTGGAAGGACTGGCATCCCAGCTGGTCTCAGGGTTTAGAGGGGAAAAGTGGGCCGTGTCCTATGGAGTTGGAATCATTTGACAAACATTTTCTGGATTACACTGAATGTGGGAGGCTCAGGCGGTAATAAAAAAGGCCATTTTCATTAAGCCAGTTTTAATGTATGGCTGTCATCGCTGAAATCTATTATCCTTTTCTTTCTTTCATCTCCATGTGAAACCTGGAAGTACAGGAGCACAGTTGTGGGGAGGAGATGGGCCGGCCCAGCGCTCATTTTTGCTCCTTTTGTACCATAAGTGGTTACCACATGGCGTGCCACGTGGTAGGGGTGTTATTATATAAATCAGGGCGAGGCTGTTCTGTGGGTTCAGATTCAAGGCAGGGAAGGGTCAGAAGGAAGAAAGGATGGTTTTAGTTACAGAATCATTTCGTTCATAAGCTGAAGCTGGGAAGCTCTTGGGCGTTTGCCGAGCGTAGGTTTTGTCTCCTGCTCTGCTGGCCGGTGTGGGGCCTAGAGACACAGCAAAATAGCTGCATTTTCTTCATGCACTTATATTTTTTTTCTGGGTTTTTCAGGGCATTTAAGAAGCAAGCAGGTATTCTGATTCTCCCATTTTATAGATTATAATAAGGTTTTGATTCTAGAGAGGAAGAAAACCAGACTCCCAGGCAGAAAGGGGGTGATGGTATAGCATATAGAATTATATAGTCTAAAGTTACTTTTCAGATTTCATAACTGATATCCTGGTGCTGTTTCTTGCATGGACTCAGGGTTCATGGAGGCCTGCTCCTGATCCCTCAGTGGGGCTGGAAGTCCCTTCCCAGCCCTCTGGAGACTGGCTTTATGCACAGGTGGAGGAGGTTGGACTTCCTGGAAGGGCCTTGAGGAATGATCTGAGAGCTTCTGCTTCATGGGCAGGCTATTTCTTATGGGAGTTTGAGCAAGTGTTAAGTGCCTTCAGGTCTGGGCCTATCTTGTTCACCTTACTGTCTCCCACATGTTAACTGAGTTCGTTACATATTAGCAAACTTACTAATTCCTGCTCGTCTTATTTGCCTGGAAAATCCCATGGACGGAGGAGCTTGGTGGGCTGCAGTCCATGGGGTCGCGAAAAGTAGGACACGACTGAGTGACTTCACTTTCCCTTTTCACTTTCATGCATTGGAGAAGGAAATGGCAACCCACTCCAGTGTTCTTGCCTGGAGAATCCCAGGGACGGAGGAGCCTGGTGGGCTGCCGTCTATGGGGTCGCACAGAGTCGGACATGACTGAAGTGACTTAGCAGCAGCAGCTCGTCTTATTTAGGGTTAGAGCTGATACCGTCTTTTCCTATAGAAGGGACAGATTGCAGTTTGGGTTGGTGAAATCACGGCTGTGTGCTTCAGTGACACAGCTGTTTCCTAGCCCATGTCTGAGCTTTCCTCTTGTGGATTTGGGAAACAAGCTTCCTGTCCCCACTTACTGATTTGATAACAGTGAACTTCTTCTAAAGACTGATCGTGGAGCACCTCGATGATGGCTGTTAACCAGGAAATAAATGAGAAAGGCCACTCTGCACCTCAAGTTCGCCGTCCCTAGAGCAGGGAGAAGGCTCTTACGGGGGCAGGTCTCTGTCCGTGTCATCGGGAGAGCGAGAGTGAGGGAGGAGCAGCCCCGTCTTGTGTGGAGTGATACTAATTGCTGTGTGTCCTGTAGCCGAGAACTTTGGTCTCTAAGGACCACAGGGATATGTGCTATGGTTATTCTTGGGATTCTGGCCTAGATTGTTTTTTGTTTTCATTAAATTTGACCCATTCTGCATCATCTAGGAAACCATTAGGTCACTTATTAGGAAAATCCACTTACGTGTATTGTTGTTGTGGGTGTGTGCTCAGTTGTGTCCGATTCTTTGTGACTCTGTGGGCTATACAGCCCGCCAGGCTCCTCTGTCCGTGGAATTTTCGAGGAGAGAATACTGGAGTGGGCTGCCATTTCCTACTCCAGGGGATCTTCCCGACCCAGGGTTCGAACACATTTATGTATCGAACGTTTGTTTTTGGCTGCATCTGGTCTTAGTTGCGGCGCACAGGTTCTAGAGCACGTGGTCTCCCTAGTTGTGGCACATGGGCTCGCTAGTTGTGGCACGGCCTGTGGGATCTTAGTTCCCCAACCAGGGGTTGAACTCACGTCCCTTGCATTGGAAGGCAGATTTTTAACCACCGGACCACCAGGGAAGTCCCAGAAAATCCCTATATTTTAATTCAGTGTCTAAGTCTTCGAGAGATGGGGAAGTTGGGCAGGGTCTGGGTGGAACATGGAAGGAATAATGATGTTAGATGATTTCTTCCTCTTGTCGTTGGTGATGAGTTGTAGCTGGAAACATTCCAAGCCTTTTTTCCCCACCAACTAGAAGAGGGTCAGCTAAGTTCTATCTTTAAAAAGGAAACGACCCTACAGAAAACATGACACGATAACTCACCTTCGTACACACATGCAGAATCCTCACCAGAAAGTCTGTGCATTGCTACTAAAAATCCCCCAATGTGTTACAAGAACAGATAGCGATAACAGGGATTGAAACATTGGAGTAGATTATTTAGTAGTTCTAGAATGTTCTGTAAGTGTTCTGTAAGACTTTGAAGCCATCCTGATGGTTAGGCTTCAGCAGTGGACAGTCATGTCCACTGCTTCAGTGTCTTCAGTCAGGTGTGTGAGGACAGGGACAATGTCTTTTTGCCACTGTCTTTCTAGAGTCTGGCACAGGGCGTGGCCATGGTAGGTGCTCAATACCTTTTGATAAGTGGGACAAGGAAGTTCTCTTTGAAAGAAGGAGGTTCCATGACTGTCAGGCTCCCTTACGTAAGGCTGATGAAGTCTCACCTTAAGACTCAGTTCCACAGATGTCTTTTGAAGACTAGCCCAGGGCCTGCTCCTGTCTGAGTGTCGTCAGAAGTGAGGGGGACAGGCCTCGGGGGAGGAGAGCAGACTGCAATGAGCAGTCTAGACTGTCACCCCCTCAGGGTCAGAGGAGAGCTGTTGGCACTCGCAGGACAGGTGTGGTGGGCAGAGGCCAGGTGTGGAGTCAGACGTAAATACACACCGAGGTGCGGCTCCTGCAGTGGGCCCGAAAGACGCAGAGCCTGAAGGGGTCCTGATGGTGATGTCAGTGCTGTCCCCCGACTGTACTGGTGAGGAAACTGAGGCTCGGAGCGGGGAGGTGACTTGTACAAGATCAAACAGCCTGTTCATGCTAGAGCCTAGGGTGGAACCCGGGTTTTCTGGGTTTTAGTCCCCCACCAGCCCCACGTGAGTGATTTTCAAATACCCTTTGGAGCAAATGGAGCAAGGGGCCTCCTCGGTGAGGAAAGGGGGCGCCCAGGTAGCTGTGTGTATCTTCTCTGAAGGAAGTTCTGTGGACATTTATCTGCAGATGTTGGAACGCACTGCATGGGCTTCACTGAGGCCACCCAACCACATGCTGCAGCTGTTGAAGCAGCGCCTGCCGTGCTGGTTGCCCCGGCACCTCCCAGCCTTCATTATCACCCCCATTTTTGCTCCTAAAAGCTTCAGCACCGATCCCTCAAGAAGGACGAGCTCTTGCTTCTGCTCTGGTCCTTCAGCTCTTTGCCAAGTTCCCTCTAGGCGGTGTGAGTGGAGGCTCACGAGGGAGTCAGCTGACACTTGAACATGCCTGCCCAGCTCAGACAGAGGTCTGAATTGGGAGCAGGTTATGTAACTTTATTACGTAAACCTGGCTCCGCCCCAGGCCTCAGTAACACCTTAATTAGAAGCCAGCTGCCTTCAGAAGCCTGGCTGTGCCCCCCAGGCTCTTTGAGGATTGTCTTGGAACCTGTCACGTGATGAGCCTTCCCAAGTGATGTCTTGGTGACCTGGATGAGTTAGTGCAGCTCTGGAAGGTCCCTGAGAAGTGTTAGGAAGTTCAACGAGACTGTGACATTCATTTTCATCATTAGTGATTCATTTTCATCATTATTTTCCAGAAGCATCAGTCTGATAGTTTGGAAATTTAGTACATGGTCCTTCACTCGGGGTAGTCTGAGGAGCCATCTAAAGCCTCACCCTGGATTTAGTAATAGTAATAGTTTAGTAATAATAAGTTAGCACACATGAAGCACATGCTCAGTCTGGCTTTGTACTAACTGCCTTAAACATGTTCTCTAATCTTCACGGTCACCCGTGAGGGTGTACCCCAGGGGACCAGTATCCCTGGCTCACAAATGGAGAATCTGGGCCTTGGGGGGCCTGTAACCCACCCAGAGTCAAGTGGATGGGAAGGAACAGGGTGGGGGCTTGGCGTCAGGTCTGCTGCCTTCAGAGCCTGCACTGAGCCCGGAGCCAGGCTGGGTCTAGGAGGGCCGTGTGCTGGCCAGCAGGTTTGTTCCAGGGCTGAGCTGGGGCCCGCGCTGCCCTGGACCTCACGGTGGAGGAACGTCTGCCTCGCTCAGCCTTCTTCCACCTTCCTCCGGCCTCCCTGGTTTGTGCTCCTGGGACATGTGTGGCAACGACAAGACTGTTTCTAAATGACAGCAATTGCCACTCATTCTTTTTGTGACGGTTGTTGGTGTCAGCGTCCTGCCAAGCACTGAGTTTTTGGGGAAAGCAGACCCCATGACTGAAATTCATGGAATGCATCATGTAGGTGCAGGTGCCCATCTATGCTAACTTATTCTCACTAAACTAGTACTAGTTGGCACTTCTGCCTTCCTCTGATGCCGACTGCCCCCTCCCCTCTGTTAGTGTGGGGGTTGGCAGGCCTGCCTGGGGAGAGTGATCGGAGAGAGGCCAAGGCCTCCTGGGAGTCCGGTGACTGAAGGCTTGGCCCTCTGTGAGACATGAGCTTCCTTTCTCTTTCTTCCTTTGGCCAGCTGTGACTTGACTTCTGTGCTTTCTCCAAATTTTATGTAGGATACATTCAGTATTAGAATAACATGTTTTTAAAAAACCAAATTCTATCACCTTACCCTTATACCTGTGCCTCAGTTTACTCATCTGTAAAATGGTGATAATTGCCACTGCTTGCTTCATAGGGCTTATATCAAGCCAAATGAAGTAAGGACCTGACGTGCTGGCTACTTTAAAAAGAGGAGGCAGCAAAATCAAGCTCAGGTGGCAGATCTAAATGCTGTAAATGGGGCCATGAGATGGAAGTTTAATCTTTTGCAATCTGATCTCATTTGTTCAGTCTCAGGACTTATCTTGAGAAATCGATAAAATGAGTTAATTTTGTGTTCTCTTTTTTTTTTCGTTCGCATAGCAGCTCTTTAGGCTTTGGACAAAGGCTAAACTTCCATGTACTTAAAGCTGAAATGGCATTTGTGATGCCTGGGAGATAAGAACCTATTTGAGTTGCTCTCAGCAAGGATGATAATGAAAACCAGGAAGAAGGTGGGGAGGAGGGAGTTTCAGAAGGTGCTCCCCAATGGCGTCTGCTTGGTAACCCCCTGCACCGACTTCCATCTCGGGGGCCCCTACCTATCTCTGGGTGGTCGATGCATTTCTGGACGTTCTTTATAATGTGCAGAAACAAATTGCAATTTCCTATCTGAACCTGATATTTATGAGGCCACAGTTGATATCCAGACATAAAGAAAAGGAAATAGCAGCTCTCTGAGTTGAATAATTAAGCCATATCAGAGCAGTGAGTGTTCCGTGGCCCAGTGATGTGCTTTTTTCTCTGATGTTCATTTGTCCCTAATCTTTAGCACAAATGTAAAATGTCGTTATCTGCCTCCAAATCTTGGTGAACCTTGCAGTAAAGTTGGCAGAAATTTGTCACAGCAGTAGGGAGGCATTAGTGACTCTTGGGAAAGCAAGTCAGGCTTCTGGTTTTATGTCAAAGCACTACTTGACATGGCTTTAGGATGGTAAGCTTCCCAAGGGCAGGGACTTTTGTCCATTTCATTCACCGTTCTCTGCCTAGGACTTAGAACAGTGCTGACCATAGAGGTGCTGAGCAGATCATGTCTTGGAAAGAGTGGCCAGGAGCTGTAGAAACTTTCTGCTTACATTCAGCAGTGTTGGTGCTGGGCACAGGGGGCTGCAGGCACAGTGCAAACAAGCTCTTCAGGAAGCAACTATAAAATCCTGGTGATGGGAAAGGGCTCTGGTGTACATTATTCATAAGCAGCCACTCAGCTTCCATGTAACCTTAATTAAATGAAATGATTTGAAAGTGTAATGTTGGCAATACACTTGGGTGTTTGAGGTTTGGTGATGGTGTTGCATTAATAAATGTCTTATTGAAATAAATGACCCAGTTTCTTTTAATATAACCTCCTTATAGTGAAAGTAGAAAGCCACTGCATTGGGTTTTAACACTGTTGCAAGTTGGTTCATTTTCATAAGTGTCTTGACAATGGGGATTCAAGTATTGTCGTTCGTCATTGTTATTTATCATCTTGGATCACAGAGTTGAGATTATACTCTGTGCCCATTTAGAAACATCCAGTTCATTGGGGGAGTTTTTTGCTCTGATGGAAGTATGTATCAGTACATGGGGTAGATGGGACTGGAAGGTTCTGATGTCTACAGGGCAGAGAGAAAAGGGTTTTCACAGGGACTGCTATGCTATGTCAGGCATCACACAGAGTGGGTGGTGAAAGGAAGACCCTACTGGCAGTGCTCGACTGGTTTCGATGCCATGGTTCTCTGATCCTGGAGGCATGTGTGTCCCCTCCTGTGTGTCTGCCTGTGGAGTCCCATTTTGTGGATATAGGTGGATGAGTGGCTAAGTAGGAGTCCGGTCTTTGCCTCTTGGTGGGACATCTCAGTGTTGATGCCATACTTACTGTGATGGGTCAGTATGAAGGACTCCATGTTTACCCCATAACAGTGTTTCTCAGCGAGGCTCTTGGAGCACCTGTGATAGAGTCACTTAGGTTGTGTGTAATGTAGATTTCTAGATCCCTCCCAGATACTGTGGAGAAGGGCTTCAGTTCTCTTTATTTTGCTTTCCTCCCATGGAAAAGTCTTGCTGGGCTTTTGGGTCTTGCTTTTTTATTTCCATCTTGTCTCTCCTCTGATGTCACTTCCTTGGAGAGTTCGTCTCTGACCACATTATCTAAAACAGCAGTCTTGTTTCCCCCATTCAGGTTGCTTCCAAGCCCCTTTCCATGCTTTGCTTCTCCTTGGAGCAGCTGTCTCTGTATCTGGTTTCGTCTGTCTCCTCTGCTACAACGTGAGTTCCCAGAGTGCATGGACCCTGTCTCTTCCTCCTCTGTACCCCGTTGCCTAGAGCCTGCCTGGCAAATAGTAGGTCCTCCGTGAATGCACCGCATGAAGGTCTCCAGGTGAGTCTTAGGTTTGCTCAAGGTGCCTTATGGGGAGAGGCGGATGAGCTGGTAAGAAGCAGTCCCTCGGTAGGATAAAGAAATGGTGGAAAAGGCTAAGACTTAGAAACTCTAGTCCTAATGTTAGTAAGCCTGCAGTTTTACCTTTATGAGCTAACTTTGCCAGCATAAACCACAGTGAATTTAAGGACTTCAGTAACTACTGGTGGTGATTACAAAACATTCTGCAAACATATGTCAATAGAGGTAACAATAACCACATTCTGAATCTTAGTTATGACTGACCCCTTAAGGCAGATAGGATTTTAGCAGATAGCTAGTTCTTGAATTCTGTCGCAACTGACTTAACCCAGAGAACATGCATGTGAGTGAAAGATGCAATCTGTCTGGAGAATCCACACCAGAGCTTGCAGAAAGGACATGAGCCAGAAGTGACTGTTCTCCTGTCTACTAATTTAAATTACAGTCTTGAAGTTGGGTACATCTCCCTTTCAATCTGTGACTAATCAATGCCCTTGAGAGGGCAGGGACTTGGTGGTTTTATGAATATAATTTGCTTCTGTTAACTAACCAGTTTAAATTCTTTTTTTTTGATGACTTGAGCAAGAAATGCTGCTGATTATAAATGATGGTAGTGATGCCTCTAGCGCTGGCCTCATTGTGTCCCTTTGAGTTGGTTGCAGTTAAACCGAGGCACCGACTATATTGATAATAGAAGGTACAGCCTCGGTTCCTACACGAGTAATCTTGGAGCTGATCTAATCTGAGTCTTCTCTCTTTCTTATTCTTGCCATTTTCTTAGTTAGTAGGATATCCACCAAAGGATGAAAATCTTAACCAGTCGGTCCAGAAGGAATCTGTGACTTAATCCTGAAAAAAACCCTCAATAATGTAGAACCCTCATTGTTATGAGCATTTAAAAGTAGCTCTCATACCCTCTGCTGTTCTGTTCATGGTGCGCTGTGATTGCAGGATCTTCTGATGTGTGTGTGTTTAGTAAGGCACTCTCTAACCTGAGCCCATAGGTGTTTGGCTCTGTGTTTCCTCCCTTTACCCAGTTTTTAATGGTACTTTTAAATATACATTATATGTGTATGTGTATTGTGTATGTATTTTTTTTTTGGACAGACCCATATTCTACATTGTCAAGCTTTCCCAGGTGGTTAATAGCCCTAAGAAACTTATGCTCACCAATCCATGCTATGAACATCTTTGGCAAATTTTAATAATGGAGTAAAAGTTTTGTTCCTTAATTTCCAATTTCATTGGGTCCTCTGTGTTAGGGATTTGAGTTTATGGAATATGACTGGCTGGTCTGAGTGACATATGTTTAGGGACTGTTTTTAAAAAGCACATTTGACTGACTCAAGAGGAGATGCAAGTGTGGATTCAGGGTGTTGCTTTGGAATCCCACAGATGTGGGGTCCAATCCTGGCTCTGGAAACTTTTAGTAATGTATGCTTGGAAAGGTGCTTAATCTTGCTAATTAATTACCTTACTTTCTTTTTGGCTGTGCCATGCGGCCTGTGGGATCTTCCCCGACCAGGGATCAAACCCATGCCCCCTGCGTTGGAAGCATGGAGTCTTAATCACTGGACAGCCAAGGAAGTCCCATACTTTAATTTCTTATGTAAATGAGAGTAAATACTATTTTACTCATTTAAATATTGAGTACCACCCAACTGCCAGGAATACCTAGAGCTGGTGGTGGACCATGGCTTCAGCCTCTATGGAACTTACATCAGAGTGAGCGAGACAAGCAAGATAAAATATTTAGTTCATAGACACTGTTGAGTTCAGGGGGTGGGGGTAGAGAATGAAACAGAGAAGAGAAATATGAAATGAGGAGGGAGGAGTCCTGGTGAAATTTGAGCCTGTGCTGAGATGTTCCCATTTGGGCAAAGACTTGAAGCAGGTGAGGGAGCAGGCTGCCTGGATATCTGGGGGAAGAACATTCCAGACAGAGCCCATCATGAGCCTGGGCCTGAGGTGCAGTGGGCCTGGGAGTTTTGAGGAACATCAGGGAAGCCTGTGTCTGGGGCTGAGTTGAGAGAGTAGGATGTGAACTTGGAGAATTATGTGGGTCCTCACGAGAACTCTGTTGTCCTGCCAGAGTCACCAGGAGGTGCTGGTCTGGAAGGGCTGGGTGCCACATGAGGAAGTTTCCATGGCTTTGTCTGTAACTGATGTGTTTTCTCACATTTCTTGGATTCTGTGTGGTCGGTCCAGAGCTCACAGTGCAAGGAGACCTTGCTCTTCAGCCACCCTGTGTGCTTGATGGAAGGTAATGGTTTAAGACTCCAGTTTGTAAGGACACTCTGACTCCAGCATCCTTTCAGTCTTCACAGCTGAGAGTCCCTCCAAATCCCAACAAATTCCACCACCCGTCCTGGCTGACCACCCAGCTCTGCAGACCCGGGGACCAGCAGCTGTTTTGTTGCTTCTTAACCATGCGGTGTTCCCTGGTGGCTTAGTGGTTAAAAAAAAGTCTGCCTGCAACGCAGGAGACCCTGGTTCCATCCCTGGGTCAGGAAGATCCCCTGAAGAAGGGAATGGCAACCCACTCCAGTATTCTTGCCTGGAGAATCCCATGGACAGAGGAGCCTTGCCGTCCATGAGGTCACAGAGAGTCAGACAGAACTTAGTGACTAAACACACCCTGCAGTATACCTCTTGTTTCTGCTGCAGTGCTAGTGGCTGGCCTCTGTCTTGTTTCATCATCCAGCCTCATCCTGGTCTGAATTTTTACCTTTTTTGTACCTCAGTCTGTAGGGAAACAGTTCTTCTCCTAAACTGCAGAAGCCAAGTGTTTACTTCTTACTACCCTCTCTTCTCGAGTCTTCCTGATATGTGAGTCCTGGTGATCCTCAGAATGCTCCATGCCAGCCGCGCCCCAGCCCACCCACAGGTGCTGCTGCTGTGGCATTTTGCGGTTCTGTGATGGCCAGTGTTTACCATGCTTTCTGGTAGGGCTCTTGTCCATCGGCTTCCAGTTAGAGGATTAGTAAGGGTAGATGTGACTTTTGGAGTCCATGTCTCTCTGTTCACTCTCTGGATCAACGAGTTGACCCCCAGGGCCCTGAAGAGGCCTGGCATGCTGGTGCCATGGCAGCCTGTCACCACATTGGCTTGATTTTCACCTCCTCCCATCTGTGTCTTCAAATAGCTCCAGCTCCACCCTAGGTGTGGAGTCAAAAGCTGCATGTCATCTGAGGCGCCCTCTGCCCTCTTCTCTTTCCAGATCTTCTCTGTCCTGGAAGGTCTGATACTTTCATTCTCGGTTTTCTGCTGCCTGGTCTCTATAGTCTATTCTCCTAAGAGCATGCCACTACTGTGGAGAGTTTCCAGTAGATTTCATAGATGGTGGACCTTGTGGTCTCTTGAACATGCTTGTGCTTCCAACATAAGAGCCTGATGTGGTGAGAAACTCTATTGCTCTCCTCGCTGGAGCATGGTGGTCGCTACTGTCCACCTCTGTTCTTGGTTCCTGTTTGTCCAAGTGTGGTCCTGAGGAGTATGGAGAGTGGCCTTCAGGCTCTCTTCAGATGTAACAGTTTTTCTGGTTGTAACCTGGTTTCCATTGGAGTATAGGCATCTGAGGCCACATAAAGAGGCCTAAATTGTAGTAGAAATAAGTTCAGTGTCAAAGAATGTGAATTATTATTTTTTAACTTTGAGAAAGGCTGTGAAAAATATGTGTTGATTTGCCTGAAAGTTAAGAAAGGAAGGTCTGTAATTCGTGGTTATTAATGATATTATTAGTGAGGAACTGGTTCTGTTGTTGACAGAAACCCAAAAATGTTTCTTATCCTGATGTCCACCTTCTTTGAGCATTCTTCTTCATCCCAAAGAAAGATAAGAACCATCACAAAGATGAATGATATAATTATAATCTTTCATGGTACTGACCTAAACTAAGTCAAAATTTTTTTTTAAAAAACTGGTACTTTTTACTAAGAAGGAAATTCTTACTATGTAACATCTAAACTGTGTTCCGGAATGATGTTTTCTAGTTGTTCTACCCATTTGGAACTCCATGCTCTTGGTAGCAGATTATTTGTGAGGACCCACCAGATTTCAAAGAGTCATCTAGTTATAATGTTAGAAAGAACTGTTAGGAGTTTGACTAGAGTCGTTATAAAGAATAATCAAAAGGATTGAGAGGTGAGGATTTTGAACAGAAGTGAGACTGTGAAATGCTGACACTTCCAGGGAGGGTTCAGCTACAGTGTCAGCATCTCCCCAGCCTCGTGGTTCAGGTTGAGACCATATCCACACACAAAACTAGTTAGAGATGGGGACCAAGGTGGTGGCTTCAGGAATGGCAAGGAAGCACCCTGTTACTCTCAAATTCGGTGCTGTTGGTAAATTGATGAGGTCACACGTTGCCAGAATGTCAAGATGGCTGAGCCCACAAAGCAGCTCTCCTGGTCTGCTAACCAAAGGATGCTTGCTGAATACCCAAGGTGAACCGGCAGTCCTAAGCACGGATATAACAAGGAGGGGTGGGGCAGGAGAGAAGGGCAAGAGGGCAGAGTCTGTTTCAAGAGTGTAACTCCACCTGCTGATAACATCCAGGCCTTGAGAGCAGCTACTCTTCTTCAAGAGAGGAATGCATTTGGGCTGAAGAAAGACAAAGACTGCCTCTCCGTTACTCCCTGGAGAGGGCAGAAAAGTCTCATGGGCTGAAGCAGAAAAGGGGGAGAGGAAAGAAAGGCCTTTGGGAAATCATGGGCTGACATGGGGTCATGCGGTTCTTTTACCTTGGTGATTTGGGGAAAAGCTCAAACTAGAGTGTGCATGTAAAACATCTGGGGATATTTTAAAATAGAGATTCTCATTCATTGGGTCTGAGTTGGAGATTCTGCACTTTGAACAAGCTTCCAGGTGTTGCTGATGCTGCTCCTCTTGTGTGGACCAAACTTGGAATAGCCAAGTTCCAATCTAACCTTTTCTTCTGAGCCAGGCTAGACTGGCCAGACGGAGTTACAATAGCCTTTGCCCTGTATCAAGGTCTCTTACTAATTGCAGACTCTCCCTCTTAGTATTCCTAGTATGCAGCCATCTCTACATCTCTACCTTCTCAATGGGTCTCTGCAACACTGGACCATGGGAGCAATGTGTTACCTGGCTTTTCTCCTTCTGGGCTGCATTCCTTCTGTGAATTCTCTTTGAATATTCTCTCTGAATATTCTCTCTTCCTTTTTCCAGGTTAAAACTTGGAGAGGGTCTTTTTTCCTTTTGTTTTAAAGTTTTTTTAAGCTGTAGCATGTGGCAATCAAGATTGCCTTAGGACTTAAGGTAAAGATTACATGCTACAGAGATGATATGGTCAGGGACTCAAGGATGCCTGACTACTGTCTCAGTAAGTACCCATATTCTTCCCTGGAACCTGTTTAAGGAATGATTGCCGAATATTGATCAACTTTCCACTGGGTGTTGATTAGCCCCAAGCCCAATGCCTTCAAAAGCAGAGTTCTGGGCTGGAGCATTGGAGTTTTGAGTGGTGGAAATGGCCTCAGCCCACCCTGAGCCACATCGTTTTCTAGGGGTCTTACCATGCTCTGCTTGTGTCCTCCACAAAGCAAAGACAGGAGGGAGCGAACAAAGATAGCCGGACACTGGGCAGCCTTAACCTCTGGTTCAGTTTGCTGATCCCTGGACCTGGAGGAGAGCAGGTGAGGAGAAGGGAGAAGCACTGTGTGTGACCTTTGGATGGCAGTGACCATGCCCTGGTAACCGTCAGTATCCTAGGTCTAACCGATTGGTATTACTGTGCTTTGGGGGAAGAGTAAGGAAGCAGGTGGAGGGTGGTAGGCTCCTTTCATACCTTGTAGGCCTTTTGCTGTAGCTCAGTTGGTGAAGAATCTGCCTGCAATGCAGGAGACCCAGGTTCGATACCTGGGTTGGGAATATCCCCTGGAGAAGGAAATGGCAACCGACTCCAGTATTCTTGCCCAGAGAATCCCATGGACAGAGGAGCCTGGCAGGTTGCAGTCCTTGGGGTCGTGAGAGTCGGACATGACTTAGCGACTAAACCACACCACCACACCTATGCACAGTGGTTGAAGTTTTCTTGTCAGTGGGCCTGGTGTTGCCTGACAGTAAACGAGGCTTCAGAGATGCTCGGTGCAGTTAAGATTCCCATGTGTGAAAAGGCATTCTCTCAAGCCCTCACTTAAGCAGCAGAACCAACATCATGCATCTCTCTCTTCATTGCGACAGCTCAGAAGAAAACAAGATCCTGATTTAGCAGAAGCAGATGTCACATAAAACACTTTGCTTTAACTATGACAGAGTGAAACTGTGAATTAGTCATTTAAGAATTTACTCTAGTGAATATCCAAACAGATGTGCTAATGTACAAGAGAAAACCTGCTCCTCCCTTGCTGTCAGTGGACCACACCTGCATGTAGTTTTAGTTCTCTCTTCGGTTCCCAGGCAGGGCTTTGCTGAAACATCTGGGCCATGCATCTTGGCTGTGAGTGTGGGAGATGACCACTCACTGGGTTATGGGAGGTAAATCACTGACGGTGGCCTTAGGACACTGAGGGTATGTGTGTGGACTCCAGAACTGTGACTCTGGGTCCAGTGTCTTCAGCCAGAGCTCATGGAGCTCATGGAAGGCAATGGGGCCCTGTTGAATACTTGTCAGTATGTAGGTAGCCCTAGAAGGTAACATTAGCATGTCCAATGTTGGATGCCCATTGGCTTCAGTGAAGCCAGTTGGGTTTGCTGGGAAAAAATAACTGTAAGATGTCTTGTGTTCCCTAGCTAACCATTCTGTGAATGCACATAGCAGCTCAAAGCTCAGGTCCAAATGTCTGTAGACCTCACCAAATGTCTCCTGGGGGTCAGGACAACCTGTGATGGAGAACTTTTCAGCTAGGGAAAGTGCATTGTGTTTGGGGATGAACCCTTGGAGGTGAGAATCCCAGGAGTCACCTGCATTGTACTCACCAAAGGAACAAGGCTGTTGGCTCTGTGTCTAAGGCAGCCTTTGGGACTAGAAGGAAACCCAGGCAGCTGGTCACACTTCTGTTCTCTGTGTATCTCTCGGCCTCTGCTGTGTATCACTCTTGCCGGACAACCAGTCCCAAAGCATGGTTGTCACATGTCACTGATCTGTTCTGGAGCCTCCAGTTCCAAGAAGCCTCCTTCATCTGCCCATTCTTACCTGTATAAATCCGTTTCCCACTATTGCCTGACATGCATTTTATGTTTCAGGTAGGTATTATTTTTTTTTTTCCTGCCCATATTTCAGTTGGTTTTATTCTGAGCATTAGGTATAAAAGATAAGGACATAGAAAATGTCTGAAGTTGGAAATGCACAACTTCAAACTTCATTGAGGGACACAGATTGAGACATACTGGAATACGTATTGCGCCCATGGCCAGAGAAGATGGATTAAATGGAAACAGAATGGGGAAGTTGTGTTTCAAGCCTAATAGCAGTTACCAAGGGTCGCTCTGCTCTTAGAGTTGTGCTTGAATTGTTCATCTAGAGGTCACTGCTACCTGTTCTGCACATTTTTTTCAGGGCAGATGAAGGTGTATGATACTGACAGTCGGTTGGATGCTGGGGAGGTACCTCAGGGGCAGGTGGCCTTGGCCTCCTGGGGATTTTCTCCCTGAGCTGCAGAGTCTGTGCAGATCGGATTCTGTGGTCTGACCTGCTCCCCTCTGCTGAAGGTCTCTTCCCTGAGCCACTCCTCAGGTGACTTCTGTTGGCACCTGAGTTCCCTATGCTGCAGGAGGAAGTAGTTGAGAGTCACTGTGCTGATCATACAGGAGAGCTGACTGCATCATCTACCTTACATTAGCATTGTCTTCACTAATTTACTCCTGTTTCTAAGCATCGGGCCTTTTCCTTCTGTTTAAATCCAACCAGCTCTGGCAGTCTTTCCCAGTTAATTCAGCCCCCACACTACTGCACTTCCAGTCTGTGCCCACACAGTCGAAGGTTTAACTGTTTTTCAAAGCTGAGTTGTAGTTTACAAGCTGCTTGAAGTGAGAGAGATTTTTTTTCTGCTTCATCCATATTTTCTTTATGTTAACAAGTAGCTTGCTCCTTGCTAGATATTTTAGTGTTGATTTTGATTGGGCTCTTTGGGACATATAATGTGAATGTTACACTTTAAATGGAATCCAGAGAACTTGGCAACTAGGTTTGGAACCTGTAGCTCCAAAGCAACATTTACCAGTTAACACCTTGGCCCTTAAGCAATCTGAACAATATACCTATGAGAGCAGCAGCTAATTTTAAGCAATGCAGTGTCTCCACAACTCTGAATATGAGCTATTAAAGTATACCCCTAAGTGGGCTTTCCTGGTGGCTCAGTGGTAAAGAATCGACCTGCCAATGCAGGAGATGTGAGTTTGGTCCCTGGGTCAGGAAGATCCTCTGGAGAAGGGAATGGCTGCCTATTCCAGTATTCTTACCTGGGTAATCCCGTGGACAGTGGAGCCTGGTGGGCTACAGTCCATAGGGTGGCAAAGAGTTGGATTCGACTTAGCAACTGAGCATGCATGCACATACCCATAAATAAACCCACAAGCTGTCAGGCTTGATGGAGAATGTTAGTTACAAGCAAATTACATTGTAGAGGCAACATTCACTGATTTTGCAGGGAATCATTTACTCTGATCTTGACAGGTGGTCTCCTGCCTGGACTTCAATGGAGCTAGTCAGTCTTGTCCTTTCCTGGCTCACACCTCTAGCCTCTTTGGCAAAAACTGTGTAGTTTCCCCTTGGTTTAGGGTTAAGTATCAGTTTCCCAGCTGCCGACTTTCCTTTTCCAATCCCAGGTTGTGCTGGCTTCAGTTTCATGTTTCTTTCGCTGCTCCATCTCAGTTTCACTTGAATCCCGGTTGCAGCAGGGTTTGTGATCTACTGCCCTGGTTTCTTTGTTGTCAGTGAGTCCTTTGGCACCTGCAGCTGCCTCATGAGCTGTCGGTGGCTTGCCTCTAGACTTTGCTAGGCTTGGGGCTTGTATTGGAGGTTACTCTCCCTCCCCAATCATTGGTTTGTGTCCTTTGACAATGCCTAATATGGAACCTAAAACTTTTGCCTGTTGTGTCTACAAATCCATCATTCTTATTGCCTGGAAAATAAGCCCTATATTCTGCTGCTATGAATGAGTCTTAACAAAAATATCAGAATTTACATGTTTACCTGTTATATAAATTTTATTGGCAAGGACTAGCCTAACCCCACTGCTATAGCCCAAGAAGTTTTGAAACTTCTAGTTGTGTTCAAGCTATCATATAATTTACACAGGGACCCAAACACATTTTATCAGTACAACTAAATAAGTCTTCATTGAGCACTTTCAGTGAGCCAGGTAGTAGAGTATGTCTGGGAATCAAAAGAGTAGTTAAGATTGCTTTTATGGCACCTCCTGTCTGGTTGATGTAAGCATATGAGCAACCCTGGGACAAGCCAGGTTGCTCTGGTATGTGATGATGGAGGTGAGATGGATTTGGAGAGGTTCATCTGTGGGAAATGGATGTGGGAGGAAAGTCGAGAAGGCTGAAGTCATGAAGGATGGGGAGGATTACAGGAGGATAAGATAGGGGAGGGTGGAGCATTCCAGGAAGAGGGAATCATATTTTGTTATTTTGAAAATCCAGGGCTTGCTCAGGAAATGGGGTAATTCCACTGGACTGGCTGACTGCATGTGCAGTGACAGTTCCCCCGTCCCACCAGCCCCGTGGGTGGGTGCCAGCTGAGGCTGCAGGGTCTGGGCTGCCTTAGCAGGGTCTCCTAGAGGAGCTGAGAGCAGACATTGGTCAGAGATGGGGGTATATCGGAGCCAAGCTGAGAAGCCATCATAGAATCCAATGTTGGGCCCTTGGGCAAGTCCAAAGTTAGAGGTTAAGGAGAGGAGACAGGAACAGGACAGGAAGCAGGAATGCAAAGCAAGGGTGCAGGGAATTCAATTTTTAAGGATGTTCAGTGTGAATGAGGTCAGTGGCGAAGGACTTGCACTTACATAGAGTGGACCAACTGATACCGGGTTAGTGGGTGGCTCGTAAAGGTCAGACCGAAGGAGAGGGTGGAAACAGCGGTCAGAGAGCACCGAGGGCCTTGAATAACAACCTGCAAGAGGCTCTGGGAACTACTGATCCTTTTTGAACAAGGAATGAAGGGCCAGACCTTGGTTTCAGGTAGGGGGATCTCTTAGCTATTGGTAGGATGCGTCGGAGAAGAGGGAGATTGAAAGCAAGGAGACCGTAGCACTTGCCAGTCTGAGTTTAAGGGCAAAGGATGCCTGAACCAAAATGATTCAGATGGGGAAAGGGGAGAGGTGGTGAGGGAAACAGATGGGAAAGAGTTTGGTGGTGGCTTAGGTGCTGGCTGACCACATGTCTTTGCTCCAGAGATGGCTGGTTTATACCTATTGGCCTGGTACAGGTGAATCATATGCAACTGCCTTTCTGTTGGTCAAAAATGATCACATGTGGTCATTTCATATGCATCAACCTACTGTTACAGGGGCTTCCTTTCACTCTTAGAAGTGTTTCAGTTTGGGCAATAAATTACTTTGTCAACTTAGAGACTGGAAGATGAGGGAGAAAAAAGTATTTTCCAAGGTTCTGAGCTTGTTGACCAGGAAGGAGTACAGCCTGGTGCCAGAAGTAACTAGGATTGGGAGGTGGGTGATACTGACCCACCTTGTTTCCTAAATTTGGGGCTGACTCATACCTCTGACTTCCAAGTAATTCCATTCTCACTAAAGATGGAACATCCCTGAGGATGTGTGAAAATATGAAGCCTATGAAGGGGGTCCATGTAGGAGCCATAACAGCCATGTTATGAGTACACGATCTGAGTACTCTGGTGAAATGGGCACGCTCCAGACAGTCTCGCTGTGAGAAATGTTGTATAAAAAGTGTTTAAAGCTTAGAGGTTTTTATTACTGAGCAGGTCCATAGGCAATATGTCTTGGCTTGAGTTTTTGGTGGCCTAATAGTGTCAGTCAGTATGATATCACGGGCATTGTGTGTTATGTACCAGGTGTGTGGGTGAGGAGTTCTAAGAACATCAGAGTACTCAGTCTGTGTTAAATCTCTGATGGAAATGAAACATTATCTGCTTACAGATTTTTTTTTTTTTTGGATAATGTTCCCATGGGGCAGTAGTATAGATTGAGGGCCAGCTCTGTCATTTTCTCCTAGATGGCTTCTCCCTGCCTTCACAATGAACTACCTTTTCTTATATATTTCATTATGAAATTTTTAGTATTTTCATGGAATTTTCTCTCACTGCAGAAGAACTCATGAGTATTATGGAAAATTAGGAAGGTGCAGAAAACAATAGAGAAAATAATGATCATCCCTGATCTTACTACTCTTCTTCCTAACACGTCTCCTCCTTCCTTCTTCTAATCCCACTCAATTGGAGATGAACTGTTAGGTTTTGCTATAAGCTTTTCAGACTTGCCTTTTGCATGCAACAAACCACATGGCCATAGAGCCATTTTTAAAAAAAACAAAACAAGGATCATACTGTATATGTCTTGTAATGTTTTCATTTAATATATCTTGATTATCTTTCTAAAGCAAGCATATTAGTTTACTACTACATATTAGTCATGTGAACGACTGTGCAATATGTTTCCACATCATGATTGATGGAAATTTAGGCCAATTCTCAATTTGTACAACTGCAAACCATGCTGCAGTTAATATGCTTATTTATTTACTTCATCACCAGGTGACTGCTTTTGTAGGAGAGACTCTAGACTTGACTAGACTTGATCACCTAGGTTAAGTTACCCTCCAGGTTTAACCCATTTTGTTATTCGGTCAACAGCGTTGAGTGTGGCTATTTCCTTACTTTTTAGTGTTACTAGTCTTAATATTTTGCGAAACTGGTAGGTTAAAAAAATGGTATCTTGCTGTTTATGGCCATTTCTTAAATCATGGTTAAGGATGAGCATCTTTTCAAATGTTGATTCACTGTTTTTTGTAAACTGGAGGATAATTGCTTTGCAGTGTTTGGTGGTCTCTGCCATACATCAGCGTGAATCAGTCATAATCAGGTAGTCTTGAGCCTCCTCACCCCCATTCCACCCCTCTAGGTTGTCACAGAGCACTGGGCTGGGCTCCCTGTGTTACACAGCAGCTTCTCACTAGTTATCAACTCTTGGTCTTTCAAAAGGTTGTTGATATATTTTGTTCCTGATTTATAGGAGCTTTGAGAGTAAGATTCTAAAGCTTTCTTTGTAGATTTGTGCATGTTTCTTAACTATCACTTGTTTTTAAATTTGTTTATGGAGGCTCTTTAAAAAGAATGGCATATCTGTCAGTCTTTTTCCTTTATGGATTTTGAATTTTATGTCGTGCTTTTTTAGGCTTTGAAATTCTTAAAGTGTTTTTGGAAACAGTCTTGACATTTATTCAGTGATGCAGTAAGTTAACTAACAATAGAATATCTACTTGATGTGTTCAGTTCCTTCTTTATATGGTATCATTTCTAATCCCCGTCTTAATTTCACTTTGAGCTCCCATATGTCAAAGGTGTTCATTCATGAGAGTGGCTTTTTAAGAAATTGAATATCACCTCTTTGGAGAACCTGAAAGTTATGGTCCAGTTAAGCATTTGACCAACTTCTTCTGAGAACCTCATGGTTTCCATGGCACCCTTATAACTCTTTTGTAGATCCTGCAGACAGGATGCTTTTTCATTAAAAACTGACTCAGTGAAAGTTGTGGGTTTCACACACATTCTGCTTTCCTGAGGTTTGTTAGAACAACGCCCAGAAGCAGGAATTCCATACTCTCATCTCCCTTTCCATTTAGCTGTGTGACCTTGGGTTTGTCACTTAACCTTTCTAGGCTCCTCATTTTTCAAATGCAAGACTCAGTCATCCCTCTCAGTGCCTCTCCCATCACTGTTTCTTGGTTTTATAATTTCATGATTATTCTGAATTTCAGCTTAGGGCTGTGGCTCTGCTTATCTGTCATTTCTTTCTTTTAACCTTTTCTGTCTTCTCAGCCTCTTATTTGAAATCTTTTCAAGACAGGCAGTTATTCATTTGGATTCTTCTCTTTGTTTCTGCAGACCTTTGGATGTGTCTGCCTCATTTCCTGGACTCTGTCTTTACAGCTGAAATTAGAAACCTGAAGAAGCATAGCAGATGCTAGAGTCTTATGAAGTAACAGGCCTAAAATAGCCCAAGTCTACTGGCAGAGGGTTCGGCTGTAATTCCAGTGACAGGTCCTGATGGGGCTGACCTGACTAGGTGCCCAGTTTCTCCTCGACTTTTGAGGATGGCTTCAGTACAACATCACCTGCATGGCCAAACCCTTGGCTTGCATAGTCTCATTTCCCCCCTTTTCCTTTTAGTGTGTTAGTATTAAAAGCTTTGGGAAAATTTCAGTACAAACCTTTATGTAAATGGGAGTTTAGCTCGGCAGAAGCTACAGGCAGGCACTGAACAGAAGTCAGACTTGGGGATGGTGAGTACTCAGTTGTAGGTAATGGGGTGTGGTGATACGTCAGGTGGCCCTAAGGCATGTGGCTCATTTGATAAACAAATGAGTGCCCGTGTTCCCTGAGAGACTCCTGCGCAAGGAGAGAGGCAGCCTGAAGTGATGGAAAGAAGGCAAAATAGTAGCCAGATTTGGGTTGAACTCTCGATCCCTGTGTCAGCAAGATCCCCTGGAGAAGGAAATGGCACCCCACCCCAGTATTCTTGCCTAGGAAATTGCGTGGACGGAAGAGCTTGGCAGGCTACAGTGCATGGGGTCGCAAAGAGTTGGACATGACTAAGCAGCTAACACTTTCTGGGGCCATCCCTCGCCTTTTGTTTTAGATATATCCCTTACCTTCTGAGTCTACCCACTTTGTGGGACGATTGTAAGGATTAAGGGATGAGATTGATGTAGGTTGACTATTAAGAGGTGCCATCTTTAAATGGTAATGATAGCTTTCTAATACTTGTGGTGGTGACTGAGTTACCAGGCGTATGCAAATAAGTTGAATATGAGTAAGATTTGTAAATGCCCTAGGACATTTTACAGATAAAGTGTTAAAGAACTTGGGAGACAGAATTCCTATCAACCTGAGTATAGGAGGAGAATGCACGAGGTTTATATACTAAATACTCGATTAATCAAAGCTGCTGTAAGATGGCACGTGTGTGCTAAGTTGTTTCAGCCGTGTCTGACTCGCTGCAGTCCTATGGACCATGGCTGGCCAGGCTCCTCTGTTCATGGGATTCTCCAGGCAAGAATACTGGAGTGGGTTGCCATTTCCTTTTCCAAGGAGTCTTCCCGACCCAGGGCTTGAACTCACTCTCTTACATCTCCTGCATTGGCTGCTGCTGCTAAGTCACTTCAGTCGTGTCCGACTCTGTGCAACCCCATAGACGGCAGCCCACCAGGCTCCGCCGTCCCTGGGATCCTCCAGGCAAGAACACTGGAGTGGGTTGCCATTTCCTTTTCCAGAGAGTCTTCCCGACCCAGGGCTTGAACTCACTCTCTTACATCTCCTGCATTGGCAGGCAGGTTCTTTACTACTAGTGCCACCTGGGAACCCCACTGTAAGATAGGCTGCCAGTTTAACAATTCCTTTATAAACCTCCAGTGCATTTCAATGATAGGATAGGACCTCATCCAGTTTTCTTTGTCCAAGTGGCAAGTGACTGCGATGTACTCACATACATAGGTGGAGTTCTTACTAAGAATTCCCATCCTGGCGGCACATGTATACCCAAGCACACCTGCTGGTATGTAATTTGAATGCGCTTCCTCATAGAAACATCTTTTCTCTATTTGGAGCATATAGGCTGTGTGAGCTTTCCTGGGAACCTCTTTACTTCTAGGTTGGTTTCTATGGAGAAAGTGAATTCTGAGTTCTAGACTTAGAACACAGCTTGTTTGAATATTGATAAAGAGAAGCCTCACTTGATGCTCCAGGAGGATGTGAGACCATGTCATAAGTGAAGTGGTGGTGTGATGAGGTTCTTCCTGAATGGACCCAAGAGGTAGTAGCTCCCCTGTGCTGCATTGTAATACACACCAGGTCAGTTGTAGGAAGACTTCAGTACCTACGAGGCTAGGGAGCAAGTCGGCTTTGATTTTAAACATCACATTTTGAAACTTTGGTTTAAGAAAATTGCCTTGAAAGTCAGATAAAAAAAGAAAGGGCAGCATCAGTAGCAGGAACAGTAACCCACCCACAGTGGGGTGGTGGCGATTTTCTGGATTCCTGTAAATGATGACCGTAGAGCTTATGAATGTTGGTTGTTGAATTCTAGATCGATGTGGAGACAAACCTAATAAGGGATTTAGTTAATGTCCCATAGCTGATGTTTCCTGGAATCCGTGTCCCTTTGGGCTGTTGTAATAGAACACCATAGATTAAGTGGCTTTTAAACAATAGAAATCCATTTCACCTTGTTGTGGAGGCTGTGAGTCCATAATCAAGGCAGGGGCACACTCAGCACCTGGTTAGGGATGCTTCTTGGTTCATGGATGGCCATCTTCTCCTTGTGTCCTCCGATGGTGGAAGGGGAGAACTCTGGGCTCTTTAAGCCTCTTATAAGGTCACTAATCCTGTGCATGGGGCTCCACCCTCATTACCTAATGACCTCCTAGAGGCCCTACCTTCAAACACCATCACAGTGGAATTAGGTTTCAACATATGAATTTAAGGGAGACATGAACGTTCGGTCTACATCACCCTGTCAGTGAGCATTGGCTTTGTTCTCTTGGGCAGACCTGAAGTCTGTCTTCCATGAACACCTTTTGTTAGATTCCTTCAGGGGAGAAACTTGGGTTTTCTTTTTGTATTTCCAACACTTGAAGAAGGTTTCTATAACTTGAGCTTTTGATAAACTGTAAAAAATAGTACTTAAAAAGGAAACTGGAAAGTCTTCTGAAAGATTACTTTTTCTAGATGTGATGGACAGGAATAATAAAGATTAGCCGGGAATAATGGACATCAGAATTTTTCTCCAAAATGATATTACTAAGAAAGGGAGCAATAGAAATCAGTCAACAAGAATGTGTCAGGTGCTAGCATATGCCTCTACTGAATTGAGAATTTTGAAAGAACCAAAGATGTATAATATACAGCCCTTCTTCAAAAGAAGTTTATAATGTAGATGAGATAGATATGCAAAACAATGACTGGAAAAGACAGTATGAAATGAATTACTTTGCTACAAATCATTTTTGGAAGATGGGGGATATAAATTATACACGAATGCATGCATTTTAAATGCCTTGTGCTCAAATGCATAATCCAGGCAACTGGAGAAATTTAGTAATTTCTGAAATACAAGCTTGAGCTAGTCCTTGAAGTGGGGGGAAGCTAAAGGGTTATGCAAGAGGATATGTAAAAATGTAGATTGAAAAATTGCACTGTCCTATTTTATTCCTAATGAGCTAACCTGGAGTTCCACAGAAAAGAACACAATTTTTGTTTTAATGATTTTAAAGTCCCATGAAAAATACTTCATCTCGAGTTTTCACCAATGTGGCCACCTGTGTTTAAGCTGTGTCTGTGGTGGGACACATGGACTCCACATCACTTATTTTTCTGATGTGTGTGGCTGCTGTTCCCAACGTATCTGCCAAGTGAAGCTTGCTGAGACTTAGTTCTGATCTCACCTTTATCTGGTTCAGAAACTTTCAGTCACTTCCTGCAGCTTGAAGTCCTCCGCTCCTGCAGTGGGTGTGCAGGGTGCTCCTTGGTCTAGCCTTTTTTTCTGCCTTCCTCTGTACCCCCGATCCACAGCCAGCCTTACAGCAGGCTCCCCTCACCCACACCGCCTGCTGCGTGTCCTGCGTGTGGGTCTCTTGCTGACACTCCCTGCCTCTGCGTGTTCAAATCTTGTATAGCCTTCACATCTTTGCTCAGATGTCACTACTACCATAAGGCCTTCTTATCTTTGCAGGAACAGAATCCCTGCCCCTCTGAGTCTGGTGGCACCCCCAGCCCACCTGCTCCCGTGGCCCCTGGCATGTTCTCCTCTGTGTTGCTGGGTTTTGAGGACATTTTTCTCCTCTTCCATTTTGGTTTCTCTGCACCTCGCATCAGCTGTGCTTTCCACACAGGAGGCCTTACCTCCAGAGAAAAGGCACCTCCAGCCCTTACCCTACCTAGTGAACACCCGGCTTCTTTGTTGCTACTCTTGCATGTTCATTTGGAGGGTTTTGCTGATGTGTGTAGAGACGGTGGACACATGCAGACGAGCATATGATTCTTCTAATATTCCACTTGATGATGCAGTGTCTAAGATGCTTTGTATCCAAGGGAGTTTCCGGAGAAGCTGTGGGGTGTGATGAGGCAGACGTCAGTACCCTACCTGCCAAGTCGCTTTATTCGTGTCCGACTCTGTGCGACCCCATAGACGGCAGCCCACCAGGCTCCTTCGTCCCTGGGATTCTCCAGGCAAGAATATTGGAGTGGGTTGCCATTTCCTTCTCCAGTGCATGAAAGTGAAAAGTGAAAGTGAAGCCGCTCAGTCGTGTCTGACTCTTCGTGACCCCATGGGCTGTAGCCTACCAGGCTCCTCTGTCCATGGGGTTTCCCAGGCAAGAGTACTGGAGTGGGGTGCCATTGCCTTCTCCTACCTAGCTGTAGCTTAAGGACACACTCTCGAGATGTAGGGGGAAAGCTAACTGCTAGGATATGTCCCTGGCCACAGGACTGTGTGGTGTTTGGTAATGTCGCTGCCTGGTTGTTGCATTGTTTGCAGCTGTCGCACACACAGACATGCCAGCTGTGCTGTTACTGTGGATCTCTGGCATGATCTGCTGTAGAGGGCCACCACTCCCAGTTAGTCTGGTTTGGGGTTACTGGTAGAGTGATCTCTTGTTTGGGTATCTGTTTTTCTGCATACAAACCACCCCAATATTTAGTGGCATAAAAACAGTACTCTTTTTTCGTCTCGCATGTCTGTGGGTTGACTAGTCACATGTGTGCCCTTGGCCAACTCATATGCTCTCATAGCTTCATCTTCCACCTGTAAACATAAGACCTCTAGGCTCATTTCTTAAGCCTTCACTCCCTTCCTGAGCTCTAAACAGAAATATCCAACTGACTGCTGGCATAGTCGGCAAGGTTCCCCCAACCTCGGTGTTTCTACAAGGGAGCTCTTTATCTTTGCCCTGAATGTGAAAATTGTATCATTTTTCTTTAAGTCTCCAATGCCTGCATAGTATATGGCACAACCGGTAGATTCTGAATAATACTTGATGAGTTACTATGTGAACAAACACTTATGTAGACCCGCCAATAGGAGAGTGGATAAATAATGGTCCCACGTGCGGTGGAATACTGAAATGAGTGAATCAGATCTACTTGTATCAAAAAGGATAAATACCAATGGTGAGTAGGAAAAGTAAAATTATGTAGTATATAGTATATGCTCAAGCCCCAGGAGATGGTGAGGGACAGGGAAGCCTGGGGTACTGCAGTCCATGGGATTGCAAAGAGTCGGACATGACTGAGCAACTGAACAACAATATATATGCTACCATCTATCTAAAGTATACAGCCCCAAATATTGTGCATTTATGGATGTATATTTTTGTGTTCCTGGGTACTAACATGGATGTGAGGGAATTCTCCACTGTCAATATTGGCTATCCTTTGGGGGTTAGAGGGCAGGCAATTACAGGGGAATGAAACACTCAATGGTAATATTAAATTTATTTTTTTTAAAAATCCAAAGTGAGTAGGATGCTGCTGCTGCTGTTGCTAAGTCGCTTCAGTCATGTCCGACTCTGTGCGACCCCATAGACGGCAGCCCACCAGGCTCCCCCATCCCTGGGATTCTCCAGGCAAGAACACTGGAGTGGGTTGCCATTTCCTTCTCCAATGCGTGAAAGTAAAGTCACTCAGTCGTGTCTGACTACTAGCAACCCCATGGACTGCAGCCTACCAGGCTTCTCCGTCCATGGGATTTTCCAGGCAAGAGTACTGGAGTGGGGTGCCATTGCCTTCTCCAGGAATAGGCTATAAAATGTTAACTGTGTTTTGGAGATACAGATGTCTGCTCTAACTTCTCTATACTTAAAAAAACTGCAATATATTAATATTTTTTTTATAAAGGAAAGCTGTTGATGTACCAGGGGTCAGCAGGAATAAAGGTAGTGAGCCTCACTGAGAAGTTCAGCAGGGACTTGATGAAGGTCACACTTCCGTGCCAGGGATTAGAACCCGGGTGACGCGGCCCCGTCCAGCTGATCTTTCCGCTCCCCCATGTCGTCGGATTATACTCAGACCTAGAATGTCTGGTAAGCGTAATCCATCATTTTTCAGTCAGGCTGATGTTGACTGCCCATTACTTGTGTCAGTCAAGCTCGGTGCTGGGCGTGGGATAGCCAGGGAATATTTAGGGCCGGGCTTCTTATACCACTGTTCTGACATCTCTTTAAGGAGGCTCTCAGTTGCCATCCCTGTAATACCAGTGGGTCTCAAAGATGGTTTAATAGATGCTCACAACAGAGGCACTGTGTGTGGTCTCAGAGTGCTGAGGAGAGATGGCCCCACATTGAGAGGTGCTGGTCCACTTGCCCTGGTGCCTCTGAGGGCTGGGAACTGTATCTGAACTGTCCATGCCTCTGTCCTGGCAGCTGCCACCTTGGTGCTTAAATATTTATTTGAATTAATGGACCCAGGAATGTTTTACTAATGTGGCATTGTTCATCACCATGGGGCCAAAACCTCCTCCCTGTTTGCTGAGGGTGAAATGTGATGCGTAGGCTTAGAAGAGTCATAACGGAGCCTGGAGAGAAACCTTCCACCTGGAAGGAGTTTCCTGAGAGCAGTGGTGGAGGTTTTTCTGCAGTTCTGATATGAGACCCACATGCTGGTGGAAACGCCTGGCTGTCTACATCGGCTTCCCTGGGGCTGGGGGCCACAGCCCCTTTCATGGCCCCGCTAGGCAGGCAGCTTGACTCACAGCATCCCGCTTCCCCACCCCCAGTGTGAGGTGCGGTGTTCACTGTCAGCTCAAAACCAGCATCCCAAAGACAGCTGACAAGTACGGAGGACCACGTTGCTATAGGAAGGCGGCCTGAGCCTCTCTGGAGACATTGCAGTTTATGGGTGCTGGGAATGGATATGGTCATTATGGTCTCCCTTCCCCCCTTCTCATGTCAACTGTGTTAACTGTTATGGTGATCAGAGCTGAAATAGAAAGTGCAGCCTCTCAGAAACTAGCTTAGGACAAGGCAAATTCCTACTCCATTGTGAGTTGTTGCACTTCCCTGTGGGCGATAGCTCTGCCATAAACAGCCTGCTTGTGTTAAATGATCTTAGTACACTCTCACGGCTGATTCCATCACCATGTAACTAAAAGTTTTTACTAATGTGATCTCAGTTTCATATTACGTATAATTTCCAGAAGGCAATATCAAGTGAATGGCTGATGTCCTTAGGAAAAAATAACTAGGTAACATACTCATTGTTTAGCCTGGGAGTGGAGATGGGGCTGGTTATTAGCTAGTCATTACTCTAGGTGTTAGAGATTTAGATCAGAGTTTGTAAAGTGCTAATGAATATGTGATGTGTGACGGCTTTTCCTGTTATGCTTTTGGCTTCATGATTAAACTAACAAGTTTGTATGTTGGAAAAACTACCACTGCCCACTCATAATGAATTACCCGGGCAGAATGAGCAGGAAGGCCTGGGAGAATTGACGTTATCCATCACACAGGGAGGGTAACATGGGCATGTCACAGTTCTGAGTGGGGAAGTGGGTGATGATGGACTGAAGCCCCGCCTTAGAGTTAGGAGACCTGGGTTCCAGCCCTGACTCTGCAGTTTCAGGGGAAAAGTGGACCAAGTCTCTTAAACTTTCTCAGCCCTCCTCTGCCCCTTTGTTTTGCCAGAGATGGAATAATACGTATTGTATTTCTCAGAGGCGTTGTGAAGTTCACACTAAAGGCTTAATGTCCTCCCAACTATAATCCAGTTCTGTTGTCGTTATCATCCCAGCAAGCATCAGGGTTCTCTGGCAGTGCGGTTGACCCTTGAACAACACAGGTTTGAACTTTATGGGTCCACTTATGCATGGATGTTTTTCAGTAGTAAATACTACTATACTACGTGATCACAACCAGTTGAATTCAATGATGTCTATATAGAGAATGGACTATAAATTATGTGTGGACTTTCGGCTGTGCAGAGGGCTAGCGCCTCCATCCCCTGCGCTGATCAAGGGTCAGCTGTATAGATTCGGTTACAGGTTCCCAAATTGTAAGAACAGGAAGAGGTGGGGAGTCTCCAGCAAGGCAAAGAGCTGCTGTGTGAGTGGTGAGTTCCCCAGCTTTGAGAATATGTAAGCTTAAGGTTCTCTCCCTCTCAGATGGAGTAGTTTAGGTTCCCTATGAACACATTTTTCTATATATCAATCATCTGTGAGGCATAGGAAACACAGTAGGTCTGGAGAGAACAATAAAGATGGTTAAAGCAAAGTTTTGTTTTGTTTTAAGAGAAATCTAAGAGAGAAAAAAATATTCCACTCTGTCAGAATTGACACTTGATTCGTCCTGGATAATGGATTCAAAGCAACATGGATCTCTGTTTTTCCCCTCTTGTATAACAGGTGAGAAAATTTCCTCCTTTAAGTGGAGGGTATGTGCTACTAAATGCTGGCTAACAGGTACCGGGCATTGTTCTCAAAACTCCACATGTTACTGATGGAGTTTTCCCATCTACCCCATTGGAGAGACCCGCTCATAAACTGATGTCCAGGAAGGTTATGTAACTGGCCTCAGTCACAAGGCTACTCCTTTGCCGGCAGGCTGGCTCCGAGTCTGTTTTACAGTGACACTCCTGTGGTCATTGTTCAGGGAAATGACAGTCATATTCTACAATTCGCTTTTAATTATCAGTCTCCCTCGTGGTGGACTGGAATGGTGTGCCTGAGGATGAATGAGTTGGGGATCCTTGACTTTGGGGATCCGTGTGGGTACTCCCATAGGGGGTTTACCTCCCTCCACTCCCAGTGGAATGTGGCCTTAGGGACCAGACATGTAACTGAAGGCACATCTTTGGAGAACGGCTGGCCGGATGTAGGAAAACCCCCTGAGGCCAGACATTGAATTGACATAGAAGGGATGAAGGCTCAAATAGGTTGTGTGATATTAGCACAGTTCACCTATCTGTTCTGTCTTTGCTTTAAGCATAATGAAGAGGAAGGCCTTTTTAAAAAATATATTTAAAAATATTTTGACTACGTTGGGTCTTCGTTGCTGCGTGAGGACTCTCTAGTTGTGGGATGCAGGCTTACTTACTCTGAGGTATGTGGGATCTTAGTTCCCTGACCAGGGACTGAACCAATGTCCACTGCATTGCAGGGAGGATTCTTAACCACTGAACCACCAGGGAAGCCCCAAGAGGAAGGCCTTTGATCTGAACTGGTTTGCCTTTTCAAGAGTGCATTTTAAGTGTAGGCTGCCCCTGATGATATCAATAGATAAAAACATTTCTATGATGGGTTGTGTGGAGTTTTAGGATGCAGTTTCCCACTAGGAGTGTTTTTGCAGATGGTGGTTCCTAGTTCGGTCTATTTGGTTCATAGTACTCTGGAGCTATGATAGTGTGAGACGGAGTGAGGCCTGAGGCTGGGGTCTGCTAACCATGAGGTATCGGGTGTGGTTTCTGGTTTGGGGGTGACTGATGTCTGGCATTTTGCCTGCCTCGTGTTGTATTTGACCTTTTCAGACTTTCTCCGGCCTTTGGTGTGTTTATGGGCCCTGAGCCCCATCACACTTGAGGTTGCCTTGACTGTGCTGAAAAGACATTTCCTCTTAGCAGCTGTTCTCAGCTATTTTTCTCCAAATGGCAGTGAACTGATATAAGGGTGTGAATGACCAACATACCATGCTTCTCTTAGAAGTGTATCTGTGTTTTCAGAAAATATTATTAAACCAAGTGAATTGCTCCCTGGTAAAATTGGACATGACTTAGTGACTGAACAACAAAAACAATATAGCATCATTGACTCAATGGACATGAATTTGAGCAAATTCTGGGAAATAGTGGAGAGACAGAGAAGCCTGGCATGCTACGGTCCATGGGATCACAAAGAGTTGGATACGGCTTAACAACTGAACAACAATAAAATTCCAATAAACTTGAATGATTTGGTGATTTCAGTTCTATAACCAAGAATTTGGGAAATGTGAAATAGAAGTGAACAGGACAGGAAGGGCCACTAGACACTTAAACCCTTCTCCCTTCCTCAGTTGCTTCTTTGTATAAATTGTGAATTTCTAGCTTCTAAATTTTATTTCTAACAAAGCTTACACAGCAGACAGGAGATAAAAGAAGGTTGCCAAGTGTGAATTGTAATATGAAATGTTACATGCTCTGAAAAAAAAAAATGCCCAGAAATAAGATTTTTTTCCGCATTTGGGTCTTTTTACCCCAGGACACCTGATTTGTGTACTGTGATAGAGAACAAAGCAGAAGCAAACCCCTAAGCCAGCCCCAAAGCACGGTAATCCGCTGTGAGAGCTTTTACGTTACTACAGTGCAGGGCTTGTACACATTCACAATGCGGCTGTTCTCCTCTCCTGGTTTTTTCCCCGTTTCCCACCACCTGGACAGTAACTGGAGGATGATTCATCTGTGTGTAGAGTGTATGAGTTAGTTGGCAGCATCCTGAGCCATCAGTTAGCTTTTGTTGGCTGTTGGCAAGTTATTTAAAAATACCAAGTGTTTGTTTTCCCAAGAGTTGAGGATCATCCCACTGGGGAGAATGGGCTGGAGGGTCCCTGAGGCAGTGGGACAGGTCATCTTCACCCAGCACTGCCAGCCAGTCCCCTGGTGAGATCAGGTTAGGAGTGAGTATCCCGAGGGCAGCTGGCTCGGTGGAGGGGACCACCAGAGAGGCTGCCCTCCATGCTGGCTTTGTCAGCCTGTTGAAAGGTGGGGGGACAGAGGGGGTGCTGGCACCACCCCTTGAGAGCACAGAGCGGCGCTGTCCTGGAAGGCAGGCTTGCATCCCAGGTGACTCATAACTTTCTTCCAGGTTTAGCTCGCCACAGGTTGTTGCATGAGAATATTTTTCTTAGCTCCCATCTCCTGATCATTTTTTGGTCATTGATGATCAAATTCAGTGTTTTCAAGAAACACCAACTTCAAAAACCACTACAATATTGTAAAGTAATTAGCCTCCAATTACATAAATTTTAAAAAAAGAAAAGAAACAGCAACTTGAAATGTAGGCCCTTGGACAGAGTAGGATGGACAGATAAGAGACTCATGACCAAAGACATCTCAGACACCCTCCTCCTTTCTGCCGGAGACCTCATCACATTGACTGGGAGGGCTGTGACCCCGTGCCTGTTGTGATGTGTTCTTATCATGGAAACTTGGTTCATTCTAGTATTTTGCACAATGGTTTGCACCTAGTATATGCATATGTGTGTTAGTTGCTCAGTTTTGTCTGACTCTTTCCAACCCCATGGACTGTAGTCTGCCAGGCTCCTCTGTCCATGGGATTCTCCAGGCAAGAATACTAGAGTGGGTTGTCATGCCCTCCTCCAGGGAATCTTCCTGACCCAGGGATCGAACCCAGGTCTTCCACGCTGCAGGCGGGTTCTTTACCATCTGAGGATAAATGGTGTTATTTAGCACAATTCCAGTGAAGATCTTGCTGAAGCTGCATTTTTTCATGTGTCCTTTGTCCCATTGTTTTATTCTAATACTGATTCTGACACCCGGTACTTCAGGAGACGCGCTGGATGGCCACTGAAGCTGGATGGCCTGTGGATGGCAGGACTCTTGGGGGCAGTTTGTGGGGCAGGTCATCATTAGCTCCCCCCACCATTTTTATGAAAAGTCCACTTTGGAGCAACGTGTACAGGAAGAGCTTTGAAGGGACAAGTGGAGACATGGGTGTGGAAGTCAGGAGAGGTTCTCTGGCAGCCTGCTCAGATGAAAGTGGGTGCTGTGATGGTCTCCCTGAGAGGTGAGCGTGTCGGTTCCTCTCCGCTGCCTCACAGGTTTCCTCCTTGAGCCTCAATGCAGAGCCTGGGAGGGAAGGCAGTGTCTTGGCCCTTTGGGGTTGCTGTGACAGATACTATAGACCGGGTGGCTTAAAGAGGACACACTGAATGTCAATTGTGGAGGCTGGAAGTCCAAGATCACAGCACTGGCGGATTCTAGTGTCCAGTGAGAGACTGCTTCCAGGCTGAGGAACGGTCTTCCTGCTGCGGCCTCACAGGGTGGAAGGGCCAGGGAGTGCCCTTCAGGGGCCTCTTTAATACGGGTGCTGGTCCCACTCATGAGGGTTGCACGGTCATGACCTGGTTGTCTCCCAAAGGCCCCACCTCCAGATACCACCATATTGGTGTTAGGACTTACCATGACTTTGGTGAGGGGCACAAACATTCAGTCTGTAATAGGCAGTTAACTGTGGGTAGTTAACCCGGTTGACCTTGTCCCTAACAGCAAACCTCTGTGGTGTCAGGCTGTTCCCAGGGGCTTGCTGAGACGCTGCATGGTATCAGCTGGCCTAGCGTGGACTCCCACAGGCAGAGTCAAGGACAGGCGTGCCTTCAGAGACTCCCCAGCAGGACCATTGCCCAGAGGTGAAGTAGCAAATGCTTTGCCCCAGATTTAGTCTGATCCCAATAGACGCATTCTACAGATGAAGCACACTGAGGTCTGATCTCAGCACACTGAGATCTGTATCTGAACCTCTGATACGGCGGTTCATGTCTGTCCACGCCTTCTCTCGATGCCAGCTCCTTGAAGGCCTAGCGTCCCTGGGGACCTGGGGGCATGGCGAATGCCTGTACAGAAAAGGTGGCAGCCATTCTTGGGGGGCATCCATTCATGCCCTCCAGGGCCAGTGAGACCAGCAGGCATTTAAAAATGAATGAGATTTCTCTATCCCCAGGCTGCAGAGAGGGCAGGATGTGAGGAGGGCTCTGACCAGGCAGCGCTTCTAGCTTTTAGGCGGAGGGAGGAAGATGGTGATTAGTCCCAGGGGATGCACAGGTGGGTTCTGTTCCCTGCAGCTTCTCATACCTGGGCGAGCTTGGCAGCATTCTGTGGAGGAAAGGAGGCCACGGGCTAAGCCTCTTTTTCCTGCTGCTGCTGCTAAGTCACTTCAGTCGTGTCCGACTCTGTGCGACCCCATAGACGGCAGCCCATCAGGCTCCCCCATCCCTGGGATTCTCCAGGCAAGAATACTGGAGTGGGTTGCCATTTCCTTCTCCAGTGCATGAAAGGGAAAAGTTAAAGTGAAGTCGCTCAGTTGTGTCCAACTCTTAGCAACCCCATGGACTATAGCCTACCAGGCTCCTCCGTCCATGGGATTTTCCAGGCAAGAGTACTGGAGTGGGGTGCCATTGCCTTCTCCGCCTCTTTTCCTGGAATGTGAATATTGATGAAAGATTTTGGGGAAAACTGAAATAATATGGATGTGAATGTGGACAAATAATATAGAGGTGAATGTGGACTGGTGGACAAAGCTGGATACATGGATGCCCTTAGAAGCAGACTGTGCTGCATTGGGTCCCTGGTCGCCTTGCTTTTTCATTTCCTTACTGCAGAAGGCTATTAACGTCCAAGTACGTGGATCCCTGAACTAGCTCACTGTAATCTTGACCCATATTTATCAATTCTGAGTGGAAAGAAGGAGGTGGCAGTTAGCCAGTACACCATTGCTAGGATTTAATGTCCCCCACCTTTTTTTTTTTCTGATTTCCTTTTTATTCCTCTTCCCTCTTCTCCCCTCCCGCTGCTCCTTTCCCTCCTTCCTTTTGTCTCCATCCTACTGAGGCAAGTCATACCTCTTGATTTCTGGTCATACCTCTCTGATTTTTGGCGCCCCTCACCCTCAAGGTGTTGGGAGGGAAGACGGTGTGTCCATTGCTGCCTCTTTGAGTGCCTAAGCTTGTGATTGGGTTCATTTTCCATTCAGTTCCCACAGCCAGAGCAGGGTCTTGCCTTCATCCTGGGCACTTTCCCTTAGCAGTGAGTGGCTCGGGCTCTGGGTGAGGGCTCTCTTTGGCACATCTGCAGTTAAAGAAAACATCCTGCCTACCCTTCCTTTTGGTTGCCCTCACAGCTGTGGCTTTATCTGATAGGATTTTTTTTTTTTTTTAAATCATGAGCTCATCCAGGAGGCGTCAGTGGAGGGTTAACAGAGGTTATCCTTGAGGTGTCCTTGGATGCAGAGTGCAGTCTGAAGTCAGACTTGCTGAACCAAAATCCAGCCCTTCTGATGGTTCCACAGCGTGGCCTGGCTTAGCCTGATGTTCATTTACTGGTAGAGCCTCAAGTTGCCACCAATCTTTATCTTTAAAAATGAGGTGATTGAGGGCAGGAAAGAAAGCTGGAAGCCAGAAGTCACTGGCCCAGGTTTCTGGCTCCATACTCGTCTTATGGATGAAAGCTTGTCTCCTCAGTTTGAATTGCATGTCACAGATTGTTTAGAGGGGACTAGGGCTTCCTGTCTTGTGTTCGTCCCTCCCCCTTTGTCACCTGCTTTCTTGAATCCAAAGACCTAGAGCTCTTGGTCTGCCTTAGGTAGAAAGAGAGGGTCCTCAGACATCCTGGGATCCAGGCTTTCTCTGCCTTTGCTGCTTGGCCTTGGACAGAGAGAGACACACCTTCAGTGGACTGCAGCCCACAGCATTTATAGAAATGAGATGTCTAGTGCTTCGTTGGAGGAGTTAATGAGGATTAAATCACAGTGGCTAAAACATTACCTGGGGAGATGGCTGACTCGTCATTCTGATCAGAAAGGTTGGTGCCTTTCTTTCTGCAGCTGTAGAGAAGGGAGGTGCTAGGTCGATCCATGCTGTAGAAACAGTGATACTGCTCCTCTGGATCAGCTGTCCTCACCTTGCTCATCACTCTGCAGGAGATGCTTAAAACTTGGATTCCTCCATGTCCTGGCCTGCACCTGAGAGGTCTCCCTGCTTCTCTAGCCTGTGTTTTTCCTATCTTTCCAGGTGCATGGAGTCCAGAGAACTCCTTCCTATCTGAACCTTAGCACTGGGGCAAGATCAACAAGAATGCTCCCATGTCCTTCAGAGACGAAACCATGCAATACACATGGTTTGTAGCTCAGATTGGGTTCCTCTGCAAACATCTGAGTACCTGTCCTGTATCAGGCACTATTGGCGCTGGAGATGTGAGCTCCAGGAGGTTAGAGACCTGTCTGTTTTGTTCACTGTTACATTTATGAGCCTGCCACAGGCAACAGAGGAATGATAAGTATTTCAGATAAATACTGTGAAGAAAATACAATAGAGGGGTTATGGTAGGAAGTGATAAACAGGGCCTGTTTTTAAATTAATTGTTCAGGAAAGGCTCTGTAGAAAGGTGATACTTAAGCTGAAAGATACATGATGAGGCAGAGCCGTGTGGGGGGAAGGGCTGCGGGGTGGCAAGGTCACAGGCCCCAAGGAAAGAACAGGAGGCTGGATCAGTGTGCTGGGGGTGGGAAGGGGCGGGCTGTGGAGAAGACAGGCAGCGTTCAACTGCTTCAATAAGGAATTCAGATTTTATTCTCAATGTGACGGAAGGTTTTAAGCCAGGGAGTGGCATCTCATGTACTTTTTCAAAGAAGCACTCTCCCTGCTGTTTCGTGAGTGGTTAGTGAAGGTTGAGGGTCAAAGCAGAGACCAGGTGAAAGATCCGGTCCAAGGGAGGAGGGAAGGGGTGGAGGGAGTTGGGAAGCATCACATCAGGGCATCTTTTGGAGGCAGAGCAGATGGACTTGCTGATGGATTGAGTGTGGATGTGCTTTAGGTTTAGCAAGCAAGCGGACTGAGGTGTCATTTTCCGAGAGGGGAAACACTAGGAGAGAAACAGGTTGGGGTGGTTAGGCTAGGATTCTATAGTTCAATTTGGTCTTTTTAACGTTTAACATACATGTTAGATACCAAAGCAAAGACATTAAGTTGGACTCCAGATCTCAGTGGACTCTTACTTACATGAGAGTTGCAGTTGCAGGGTCACTTCAGAGGGTCTGTGTTTGTGTGTGCATGCATGTGTGTGTGTGTGTGCACGCGCGCATGTGTGTGTGGAGTGGAGAGAGCCGTTTACAGGTGGGTGGAGGAGAGGAGAAGTGAACTCCACAGCGAAGAGGCCGGGAAGGAGGAAGACCAGGAGAGTGGTCAGCAAAGCTCTGTTGTTTTGGAAACTTGCCTTCGAACAGCACGATCACGTAGCAGGAGACTTTTCATTCTGAACGCACCTTGGTTTGATTTGGTTGCTTGGCTTCCAGAGGTTCTTGGCTTTTATTTTACCGGTTCCATCTGGGTGCGAAGTATTGTTAAGTGATTAAATTGATATAAATTATTCACCGGTCTGTCTTTTAATGTTTTTCTTCTGCCATCTGGAAACCCTCTGCATGGTGGGTGCTGGGCTTCAGTGCTGGGTGCCAAGAATAGCAATGATGACAATTAGCATTTGTATAATGCTTGGTAGCTGTAAATCTACTCTGATAGACACCATCCAACTACTCACACACTTCCTCTGGCTGCTTCTGGGTAAAGGATCAGGTGAGAACCCCTTGGCTAGGAATTAAGTATCTGCTGGACTCTGGCCTGCCCTTTGAACTTCCCTCCCACCACTCCTGCCCACAAGTCCCCAGCTTCAGCCTGGCTGATGGCCTTGTCTGGACTATCAGCCCTGTCCCCACGCCTGCTTCTGGTCGTGTAGGTCAAGTTCTCTTCGGGGACTCCTGCTGGAACTTCCAGCCAGTCAGAGCTCCCATTCCAGCGTCTCCCAGACAGGTCCCACTCACTCGTTTAATCCTATGCTGATTTCCAGGAACTCTGTTTCTTGCCACTTAACCTTTAATTGATGACCATGTTGCCTTTTTTATGCTTTGTCTGCTTCACGGTGCTCTTAGCTCTCCAAGGGCAAAAACGTGCCTTAGAAGATTTCCTTCCTACCACATGCCTGGCAGTGTCATCTTCTGCCCATGGGAGGGGTTTAATATCTGGATTTATTCTCCTTTGATGCCCTTGTGAGGTCACCCAGGCAGTTACTCAGTTCAATTCGGTCACTCAGTCACATCCGACTCTTTGCAACTGGACTGCAGCATGCCAGGCTTCCCTGTCCATCACCAACTCCTGGAGCTTACTCAAACTCATGTCCCTTGAGTCGGTGATGGCCATCTGACCATCTCATCCTCTCTCATCCGCTTCTCTTCCTGCCTTCAATCTTTCCCAGCATCAAGGTCTTTTCTAGTGAGTCAGTTCTCCGCATCAGGTGGCCAAAGTATTGGAGTTTCAGCTTCAGCATCAGTCCTTCCAATGAACACTCAGGACTCATTTCCTTTAGGATGGACTGGTTTGATCTCCTTGCAGTCCAAGGGACTCTCAAGAGTCTTCTCCAACACCACAGTTCAAAAGCATCAATTCTTTGGCGCTCAGCTTTCTTTATGGTCCAACTCTCATATCCATACATGACTACTGGAAAAATCATAACTTTGACTAGATGGACCTTTGCTGGCAAAGTAATGTCTGTGCTTTTTAATATGCTGTGTAGGTTGGTCATAGCTTTTCTTCCAAGGAGCAAGTGTCTTTTAATTTCATGGCTACAGTCACCATTACAAACGAGGAAACTGAGGCGGAAGTGGGCCTTCCTGGGGATGGGGGGCACTTGGCTTGTCCAGGGTCACACAGCAGTTAGTGACAGGGCTGGGACCCGTCTTCTGACCACCAGTTCCCATTTCCAGCCTCCTCTCAGTCTGCACTCCCTGAACACCAGGGACACTGTTCATGGTCGTCACCAACATCCCCCTTGCGGTGCTCCCACTCATTTACGATGCTCCACAGACTTTGGGCTGAATCCCCGAAGCTTGGAAGAGCCTTGTTGGATTGTGGCTGCTTTCCTCTTTCCTCCCAGGTCAGAGGCAAATGCCAGGCACTAGTTACCCTTCTTTCCTTTATTAGTGGTTTCTGGTTATAAAGCTATAGCGTGTGTGGGCACTGTATTTTGCCTGGGGCGGCTGCAGCTCACCCTTTCTTCATTGCATCTGCTCCTGCAGGGCTGAGCATGTGTTTTCTGGAGCCTACAGAGAGGTTTTGAAGGGAGTCCCTGTAGAATTAACAGGGCAGGGTGGTTCCACAGAGACCTGGATGACTTCTAGTTACCTCTCTTTCCCTTCAGACCCAGCCTGGTGGGGATTGCTGGTTCCTCGTGGTGGAGGATGGATCGGTAGCCTGTGTGATGCAGTGTGTTCCAGACATCAGCTGTTGATCTGTCCTTTGTTAACAGACAGGGCAGGAGTCTGGGACTTCATGGAATGTCCCTTGGACGCTCCCCTGCAGTGGGTAGACCTGTGCTGAGGATCCTGCTCCTGGCGTTCTTCCCTTTAGCTTTAGAGAAACACAGAGTGGTGCGTTTCTTTGACACACGCATTGCATCAGAGCTTTCTAACCTGCAGGGCTCAGAAATTCCCACAGAAGCAGCCGTTCTGACAGATAAGACCTAAGAAGTTACAGGAGCTCCGGCTGTGCTAACGCTGCCGAGAGACGTGCATTGTCATCAGCTGTCTGCACTGGGATTCGAGACAGAGCTATTGGTGCCCAGATGTGCTTAGGCTGGCCACGGCCCTGAGCTGAAGAGTTGTTGAGATAGGACTGTATTTAGCGTTTCTGGTGGGAGAGAGGCTCTAGTTTCTTGCTGTGAGAAGCAGGCATCTACAGTGCGAGGGTTCATCCATTCATCCAGCACGTTCTGAAATCGTTTCCAGGCCCTGTATCCTATGTGCCTAGCAAAGAAGAAAATAAATGCCGTTTTATTCCTGCTCTGGAGGACAAGGAAACATCTATACAGGTGAATGTAGTACAGTTGAAGGGAGAGAGGGGACCACACTCGGGTCAGAGGAGAAAAAAGACTCAACCGGAAGAGTTAAAATTTAAGCCGGACCTTAAAGGCGAACAGTGGTGAGGAAGGTGGGGGAAAGGAGGAAGACATTTGAGGCAGAGGAAGCAGCAGCGCAAAGGCACACAGACATGAAAGCTCTGCAAGTATTTGGAAACACAAGGTTGGTGAGGCTGGAGTGCGGGAATGGTGTAGGGGAGGCTCAGGGGTGTGGACCCAGATTGTGATCCATCTGAATATGAACTTTATCCTGTAAACAGCATGAACATTTTAAAGCAGGGAGGTGGTTTCATGAGGGGTGAGCGGTGGATTTTTTAAGGATGATAACTCCAGGGACTTCCCTGCCGGTCCAGCAGTTAAGAATCTGCCTTGCAACGCAGGAGACACAGGTTCAGTCCCGGGTCAGGAAACTAAGCTCCCATATGCCACAGGGCTGCGAAGCCTGTGTGCGGCAGCTACTGAGCCTACGAGCTTAAGAGCCCGCAAGTTGCAACGAAGACCTGAAGCAGCCACATAAAATAGATGACTTTTTATAAAATGGATAACTCTAGAACAAGCGTTCTCAACCTTGGCGCTGTTGATATTGCGGGCTAGATCAAAATGATCTAGCGGTCCTGTGCATTGTAGTAGCATCCCTGGCCTCTACCTACGAGAAGCTAACAGCGCCCTGTCCTCTCATGCCCCAGAGGGACCACCAAGATGTCTCAAGACATTGCCCAATGTCCGCTGAGCCCAAGTTTACTCCCCACTCCTCTTGAGAACTACTGTTTCAGAATCGAGCAGTCTAGAAAACCAGTTGGAGTTGGGAGATTGGAGTCATGCAGACAAATTAACAGTAGGTTGTAATATTCCACATAAAAGTTGGAGGTCTTGAACTAAGGCAGCAGAGCCGGAATTGAGAGGCTGAGCTGAATCAAGGGAGCTGTCAGCAGTGCCTGGCATGTCCTAGGCACCTGAACAAATGGGGTTGAGCCTGAACTGGGATTCCTTACTTAAGCTTCGAACATTGGGAACAGCTTGGAGAGGTGGAAGGAGCCCTGGCTGGGAGTCAGCCCTGTTGATGGGTCAGTTGTTGTTTAGGGGCCTGAGTTGGCCAAGTCCCTTAACATCCCTGGATCTGTGTGCTTCCACCGTAGAATGTGTCCAAGGCCACCTGCGCCTCTCTCTCGTGGAATTCTAAGACTTCGCATTTGTGAAAGCCCTTTGAAAACAGCAGTGCACTGTCCAAATGCGCAGTCATTTCTCGATGTACATGCTTAGGAGTGAGGGCAGTGGGCTGGAGCTTACACAGGACACAAAGGCGAGGGAGGAGATCACGGATGCCTCATCCAGCTGTGGGCTCACGGAGGTTGAGGCCGGACTCCATGAAGCTCATGAAGTCGTTGAATGGGAGACAGGATGTTAGCGTTTGGCAGGGAGACGGTTGCTGGTGTTTTGGTGATTAACGTCTCAGCTGTCCGCGGTGGAACTCTGTTATAACATGATGCTGGTTTTTATCCTTCTATCAGCAGTAAAACAGACTCTTGAGCTAAGTGTCAACCAAAATCTGAAGGTTCTGTGTCAAACACAGGCAGCTGGTGGATACAGCAGGGGAGGGAAGGGCCAGTAAGTAAGTGGTCTGTTTTAAAATCTCGTGATTATCTTTTACCAGGAAACTTTTCATGTTCCCTGTTGCCTGTTGGTTCTTAGGACACAACTCTGGAGAGCAGCGTGCTCTTGGGCTAGGCACTGACTTTTCTGGGGGCCTTGTTTGCCTTCTTTGCTAAATAAGGAGAGAGCTTTAGTCGTCTAAAAACAGAGACAAAGCATTGAACTGATGGGCTCCTGTAGTCTCTGTGATCAGAGGAAGGCCTTTCTGTTGAACCACAAACCATGATCTTTCCCTGGATGTATTGGTGGTGGTGGTTGTTTAATCACTAAGTGGTGTCCGACTCTGCGACCCCATGGACTGTAGCCCACCAGGCTCCTCTGTCCATGGGATATTCCAGGCAAGAATACTGGAGTGGGTTGCCATTTTCTTCTCCAGGGTATACTCCCAACCTAGGGATTGAGCACACATCTCCTGCATTGGAGGTTGATATGAAACGATTTTTACCAAAAGCAGCTCTGTACTGGGGAGCAAGAAGGTAATAGAATGATAGGTGCTGACACAATGTTTGGTACTTATTAAGTTCAACCTATTTATTGAAGAAAACAAGACCTGGAGAATTTGAATGATTTGTCCAAGAAGGTTTTGCTGTTTGGTTGCTGAGGGAGGCCCATGCCCCGTGGTGCCCTGCCTCCTAGACCAACACGTTGTCCATATCAGACACAAGTGCCTTCTGCTGGGCGTTCCCAGCTCTGTGCTCTTGGCTGTCTTGGGAAGAACAAATGTGACTCTGCCAGTGTCCAGAACCAGGGTGATGGCTTTTCTCTCCTTTTGGACATTTTCACTTCACTTAAGGTGAGGACTGCTTGCATCACTTACCTTGTTGGAGTTTTGGTGGTTCCAGTTGTGATGTTTCCCCAAGCCCCACTCTATGCTGGGCTGGGTCTCCAGGAAGGCCTGCAACCAGGGACGTGATGGGAGCCACTGGGACGGACTAGAGATCTAGAGCTGGGTTACATCCCTATTTTAATCCCTAAGTGATACTGGAAAGAACACAGTGTGACTCATGCTTTGTCCAGAACCCGGATGACTGAGCACCTTGCATATGTACCTATGTTAAGACCTGGGATGTGTACCTGTTACAGTAGGGAAGCACACCTGTTTCAACACCAACATTCATCCTCTAATGCGTTTGCCAAAAGCTGATTGGTTTCCTAGTATGTAAGACATTTGTATGCAAGTGAGAATTTTGCTGAAGGATGAGACTCACTTACGTTGCCCCAGAGTTTCTAAGTAACTCTAGGACAAAAATGTTTCCAGTTCAAAAATGTTGTATATATCACTTTTCTAGAACATGCTCGCGGTGTACTTGGTAAAGAACAGAGCCCTGGCAGGAGTGGAGTACTTCTTTGTCACCCTCCCCCGGGGGTTATTAATAGTAGCAATAATAACTCAGGCTCTCGACAACAGCCTTTTGAAGCAGCACCAGTCACCTGACGGTGTATTAAGGCTCCTCAGGTGAGCTGAGGAGAGGCTTCCACTTGCACATCCAAAATTACCTCCAGCAATAGAGTGCCCGTGTGCAGCTTGAGCAAGAAGTACCACTGATCCCCTTGGTCATCTCATACCTGCTCCTCAAATTGTTTTTCGTGACGAGACCTGTTTGGGGCCGGGAGAAGTTTTGGATTGAGAAGATGACCCTTATTCTCTCATTTTAAACTTGAAATGAACCCTTTCCACTCATTACCACTAAGAATAGAGCATATAAAGGGGGCATTTCACAACACATCTGTCCTTTGCTCCTTTTTCAAAAGTCTCCTACGTCTTCTCTGATTAGTAACACACAGGGGCAGGTCAGCAATTCTTTCAAGCTGCACTCACTTTTTGACTGGACCCGACATGACATTTTAGTATAAAACTACATCCAAATTGGCCCCTAAAATGCAATCCTTCGACCTAGAGGAGATGAGTTGGATCATGCGAGAGACTGGCTGGCTGTCCGACAGCAGGTTTGTTTGTTGTTAACAACGGAGAGAAGCCTCCAAAGACTCAAGTTCTAAATAGACAAGATGCATTATTGATGGTGGCTGCCCAGTGATTTCTCTCAGAACCAAGAGGAAAGCAAAGGGTGGAAAGCAAAGGCATCATTTTCCAGGCTTTGGTTAATGGTGACTTAAATAGCAGAAACCGACAATTTCCTAGCTCTAAAATCACAGTTTCATGGCTGCTACTCAGTGTGCATGTGTTGGTTCTGGAACAGTTTTCCCTCTTTCCTCAATTTCTGAGGTCTAAGAACTTGAGATGCTATTACTGCTCCTATTTGCTAATACACCAGATTGAACAGCCTCTCTTCATCCTTAGTGTCAGACTTTTCCACTCAGCTCTCTCAAACTCCAAGTAAACTCCACATGGCAAAATACAGTGAATAGGCTGGGAAATGTGGTTGAGAATGGAATAAAATAAGACACGAAGAAAGAACATTCAAAAGCTGAATAAGTGTATCACTAAAAAAAGAGGCTGGTGGACACGGCAGTTTAGCAGTGTGGAGTGAGGAAGTATTGAGTGAGTGAAGTAATAGGAACACCCAGGGGTAGAATTTCAAGGACAGCTTATCTGGAGTGAGGGACAGGATGTGGATTCTGTGTTCATCATGGATGCTCACCTGAGCACAGAGGGAAAGGCCTGGGAGCATGCACATTGGCAGGTTTAACTACACTCTCCTGTGGAGGATTCTCTTTCCTTATATATCTCCCTCTAAGGGCTGACCTTTTTCTTCCAGTTATTACTGAGATATAGTTGCCATACAGCACTGTATGAGTTTAAGGTATGCAGCATAATCCTTTGATTTACATACATCATGAAGTGATTATCACAATAAGTTTAACGAACATCCATCATCTCATAGATGCAAAATTAAAGATGTAGAAAAATTAAAATTTTTTCTTGTGCTGAGAACTCAGGTTTTACTATGTTAACAACTGTGTGTAACATACAGCAGTGTTATGTTGTACATTATATCTCCAGTACTTCTAACTGAAAGTTCCTGCTGGGTGACTGCCTTCATTCAGCTTCCCCTCCCCTCAACGCCCCCTGCTCTGGTAACCACAAATCTGATCTCTGAATTTTCTATGAGTTTGTTTCTGAAGTGTGATTGTCCTGCAACACTGTTAGTTCCCATTACATAATGTAGCAATTGGATATTTATATTCATCTCAAAATGATCAGTGATAAGTGTCGATACCATCTGTCACTATACAAAGATATTACATAGTTATTGACTAGTCCCCACATTGTGCATTTCATACCTGTAACTCATTTATTTTGCACCTGGAAGTTTGTGTCTCTTAATCTCCCTCACCTGTTACTTTCCTCCTCCGCACCCATCCCTTCCCCTCTGGTAACCACCTGTTTGTTCTTTGGGTCTATAATGCTATTTCTGTTTTGTTTGTTCATATGCTTTGTTTTTTAGATTCCACATATAAGTGAAATCATACAGTATTGGTCTTTCTGTGTCTTATTTCACTTAGCATGATGTTCTTTAGGTCCACCCATCTTGTTGCAGATGGCAAGATTTTGTTCTTTTTGTGACTGAATGAGATTTTGTTATGTGTGTGTGTGTATTTATATATACACCATATTTTCTTTCTCCATTCATCTGTTGACAGGCACTTAGGATGCTTCTATGTCTTGACTATTGTAAGTACTGCTGCAGTGAACATAGGGGTTCACTTATCTTTTTGAATTAGTGTTTTCGTTTTCTTTGGATAGATACCCAGGAGTAGAACTGCTGGATCATAGGGTAATCTTATTTTTGATTTTTTGAGGCATGTCCACTCTTTTCCACCGTGGCCGCCTCAGTTTACACTCCCACCGTAGCACACAGTTCTTCTTTGCAGGTTGACAGCATTTGCTATTCGTTGTCTCTTTTGATGATAGCTGTTTTGACAGATGTGAGGTGATATCTCGTTGTGGCTTTGATTCATATTTCTTCAAAGGTTAGTGATGTTGAGCATCTTTTCATGTGCCTGTTGTTCATCTGTATGTCCTCCTTGGGAAAATGAATATTTGGACCCTCTGCCCATATTTTAACTCGGTTGCTTTTCTGATGTTGAGTTGTATGAGTTCTTTGTATATTTTGGATATTAATACCTTATTGCAGTGATCCCCAACCTTTTTGGCACCAGGGACTGGTTTTGTGGAAGACAGTTTTCCCATGGACTAGGGGGTGGGGTTGTCTCAGGATGATTCAAGTGCATAACATTTACTGTGCAGTTTATTTCTGTTATTATAGCAGCTTCACCTCAGATCATCAGACACTAGATCCTGGAGGTTGAGACCTCTGCCTTATTGGATATATTGTGTGAAAATATTTTATCCTATTCAGCAGGTAGCTTTTTCTCTTTGTTGATAGTTTTCTTCTCTGTGCAAAAGCTTTTTATTTTGATGTCATACCATGCACAAAAATAAATTCCAAATGGGTTAAAGACATAAATCAAAGACGTGAAACCATAAAACTTTTAGAAGAAAACATAGTACACTCTTGGAGACTGGTCTTAGCAATAGTTTTTTTTGATATGTCTCCTTAGGTGAGGGAAACAAGCAAAAATAAACAAATAAGACTTCCTGCTCATATTGACTAGCATCTAGTCCATATGTCTAGTCCTCCTTCTGCTTCTTTTTCCCTCTTATGTGTGACACCTAGATCTTCTTTGTGTGTGAGTGTGTGTGTGCTAAGTTGCTTCAGTCGTGTCCAACTCTTTGTGACCCTAAGGACCAAGAACCCACCAGGCTCCTCTGTCCATAGGATTCTCCAGGCAGGAATACTGGAGTGGGTTGCCATGCTCTCCTGCAGGGGATCTTCCTGGCCCAGGGATTGAACCCGTATCTCCTGTGGCTCCTGCCTTGCAGGCAGATTCTTTACCGCTGAGCCATGGGGGAAGCCCTAGATCTTCTTTAATATTAAAAAAGATAGAGACATCCTGGCAGTCCAGGATAATATACAAAATCTAAGTGAGGCTCCCCAGCCCCTCCTGCATCTCTCCCCAGCATCATTTTGAGTTCTTTCCTCCTGTCCTGTGTCCCACCCAGACTGGCCATCTTTTGCCCTTCAGCGAGCACTATTCCTTCCTATTCCTTCCTGCTCCAGGCTTGTCACACAGATAAACTCTCATCCTGGAACACCCCTCCCTCCTCAGTATGCCTAGCCAACTCCTTTTCCATCTAGGATTCAGCTTGAATCTTGCTCTTTCAACAAAGCCTTTCCTGACTAAGTTAGGTCACACAGCCACATGCCGTGAATGTCTGTGCTGTCTAAGCAGTTAGGACCATTGCAGTAGACTAATTGCATGGTACGGTCTAATGTCCTTCAAGATAGGGGCATGTCCGTTTTTCTTTGTCCCAGCACCTCACACAATGCCTGTCATGTGGCAGGTGTTCAGTAAATACTGGTGGATGAATGAATAGAGTCTGTGTTCTGGCCGGGGGGCCTTGTAGCTTATGGGGGGACATGTCCCAGTTGAAGAATATTTACTGAATAGCCTCAAAGAAGAAGTGTTTAAATACAGGTGATGGGAAGGGCAGCATGCTTTATCCTGGGGAAGGAAGATTGGGAGCCAGCTGGAGTCCCGAATGTAAGTATGTAAGGTATTTAAATTCTAAGATAGATGATCTCTTAAAGACAAAGCAAGAGCAGAAGTTTTCCTCAGAAAAGAGTGGTTTCCTAATACATTCTCAGTTACTTCCTTTTGATCAGTGAAGTTCTGTTTGAGGAAGCTAGCTTAGCTGTAATGACTTTAGTCGGTGTTGGTTTTGGTTGCTGGGAGAGGTGTACTAATGGAACAGGGTTTAAATTTTTCATAAAATGAAAGCAAACATACTTAACTTTCCCTTGGTGAGTATTTCTAGGACTGTGACTTGCTAATAAGCATTGTGGTGAATGTAAACTATTTATAGACTGTTTTCTTTGGGGAAAACAATATAGTCGTCTTCGATTGTGGAGGTCAGGAGTATGTACCTGCTGGAAAGAGAAAAACAACTGCCCAATGATGGCTTCATATATGGATTTTAAAAGTTGAGATACTTCAAAGAGTTTAGGTGGAAATGAAGATGATGTGCTCTGGAAAACGGTCTTAAATGACTTAAAGATTTATAATATGACTATGGACTGTTTAATCACATACTAAATTGCCCTGTACAGGGAGAGTCCACAGTCTAGGAGCTGTAGTCAGGTTACTGGAAGTGAAATTCCAAAAAAGTTTTAGCTTCTTGATAGGATTCAGGCATATATTTAGCTGCATGAAATGTACTAGCTTTGAGTACATCTTTTCTGGATCCTTTAGTAGCAGGTTAAATGGATTTAACATTGCAGGCTTACAAAAGCAACTTGCCAGGCTCCCTGGTGGCTGAGCGGTAAAGAGTCCACCTGCCAGTGCAGGAGACACAGGTTTGATCCCTGGCCTGGGAGGATCCCAAGCCTCAGAGTGGCCAGGCCCAGGCACCACAACTGTTGAGCCTATGCTCTGGAGCCTGGGAACTGCAACAGCTAAGCCCCTGCACCACAGCTACTGAAGCCTGCGTGCCCTAGAGCCTATGCTTGGCAACAGGAGAAGCCACCGCAGTGAGAAGCCTGTGCACGTGTTCTGCTGGGAGTACTTGGCCGTGTCTGTGCTCTCTACAGGGAGTTCTCTGTGTCTCCATCCCAGGGCCCAAATTCCTGCCACAGTGACAATATCTACCGTGCTAGATGCTGTGCTAAATGTTCCATATACACGATGTCATTTAATCCCAACAGCAACTGTAATACCGAAGATATTTCTCTACTTTACAGATGAAGAAACTGGGCCTGTGATGAGGGTGGAGGCTAATGATAATCCCTGGTACCTGCAGCATCGCCTCCTGCTCACCTGTCTCCCATAGGGGTTGCCCAGCCAATGGGAAGGGAAGATACTCAGTGACATACTGATGGGGATGCTCCGACTTCAGACCCCAGACTTGGGGGACTAATCATCACCACTGGGTTCAGGGTGCAGTTCTTGTCTGGGTCCATGAACATGATCTTCAGACTTCAATAGACGTACAAAGGATTGTGGGAGGTTCTGCTCAGATGGGGTAAAAGGCCCAGTCTTTGTCCTCCAGATTCTTCAGATGCAAAAGAATGAAGTGTGACCCACTTCCTGCTACAAGGGCACTTGGGTAAGATATTGTCACCGTTCCTACAATGTGGCAGTCCCTTGCCAGGCTCCACACCCCTGGGGAAACTGCTCTTGCACTGGTGCTGAAATGAAGACACTGGCTCAGGGAAGTGTGTGGTCTTCCCTCCCCCTCCGAGAACTGTTGCTTTAGGAAGAGAAGTTTCAAAATGGACACCTACACCCACAGAGGACATCACTTGTGACATTTTGGAGAAGCACTTAGGTGTCTTCCCGACCTCACTAAAGAGCTGAGCTGTGAATAGCCCCATTTTTAAACAAGAGACATGTTTTTGGTGTAGAGGGTTTTGTAGTCTTTTAGCACCGTGGTTCTCCGCCTGCCCACTTGCACCTTGTAGCTGGACGTGGGCCCCAGGCGAGCTTGGGGGAGCAGCCTGCTGCCCTTTCACTGTGTGTGATCCTTCCTGCCTTGGGCGGCATCTGAGCTCCAGGTCTTGCCCCCCTGCCTTTCCGCCGCTGTGTTTTCCCTTGACGCCCCCGGCCTGCCCGCGGACTCACTGCGGGGCGGGGACGCAGTTGTTTGCTGGTGCTCCTCTCTGGGCTGGGTCTCCGGCGGGTCCTGTATGGAGAAACAGGGAGGCCTCTGTGCTCCTCGAGGGACGGAAGTTGACCAGCTTGGTCTTGCATCTTATCTAATGAGTTCTAGAACAAAATTCACGCCCTGAGTAAATCTGTTGCCTAGTTTCTCTGTTTTATCAAAAGGACTCCCCTCCCACTCACAACCAGCCCCGCTTCCAATCATAGAGCAGAGGTGTGAGTGCCTACTAACCGTGACATCACGTCAGTGCTGGGGTACAGCCGTGAATAAAGCCAGCAGTGTGCCCACTCTTTGTCCCCTAAACACGGTAGAAATGGACAGGTGGTTTATCTGGTCAATCACCAGCTTAGGCTGTGGGGTCCTCTCTCATCCATCCCCAGGAGTCTGTGCCCAGACTGCTTTGCTTCAAGTCAAGACTACATTGTGGCCAACACTTCGGTCTGATTCTTAACTCTAAGACTCCCTAGTGGTTTAACTTGACATATCATTATGAATGGGTATTTGCACTTTTTTCATGTGTAATTATAAGACACTTGGTACAAAATACATACTCAGCGGGACCTGGGTTGTTCTAAAACAGCCAGTACTCCTCCATGGAGGGCTGGGAAGTGGAGCCAGAGGAGAACTTCGAGTCTGAGATCTTCCTCTGGTTCTGCCCTGAGCTCAGCTCTTTGCTGTGAACTTTGACAAATTTGCCCAGTATATTTTACCCCCAAGTTTCTTCTTTATGAAATGTTAGTGCTAACCCTGCTCATATTATTTCAGTTTTAAAACTAAGATGAAATGACTGAATGACTTATATTAGTGTAAGATTCTGGAGGTGGCATGATTAATAATAATTCCATGGGGTGAATGTTTCAATGTTCCTATTCTCTTTTCCCTCAAGTCCACTTTGGCTCTGAGGCTCACTCTGAAACAGTGAATCTAACTCTGAAGGCATGGTCATCATTTAGAAAACTTAAAAAAAAAAAAAGTACAGTGCTTGAGTCCTACTCTCAGACTTAATCTTAATTATTCAAGTGTGGGACGTGGGCATTGGTTTTTGTTGTTTTTTTTTAAGATCTGCAGGTAATTCTTTAATGTCAGCCAGCGTTGAGAATCACTCCTCTCAGGGTTTGAGGCTGAAGTAGTCTAGACCCAGTTACTGATTTTGAGGTCACCTATGTGTGATGATTTGCAGGGCACCTAAAGATTCCTGGTAACATGGAACAACTTGGGTTGGTTTGCTTTCCCTAATCGCCTGTGGAATCCCGTGAGGATCCTGCCTGCTAGACGGCACAGTGCCTCACCATCGTCACTACTGCTTAATGCTTACAATAGCCATACTGTGGGATCTCCTCTAATTCTTAGGATGCTTCATGAGGTAGGGCCAATGTTTACCCACGTTGTACAGCTGAGAAAGCCAAGGCTCTGGCCTGTTCATCACCTCACCCAAGCTAATGAGTGGTGGCTGGAATTCAAAGCCAGGCTGTCTAGCTCTGGAGCCTGCACACTTAAGCACAATACTGCTAAGGACAGAGTAAAGGGATAAAGTAGGTGATTCAATGGTTAATCCCACTAGAGGACTGTAAGTAGAAAAAAGATGAGAGACCCTGTAAGTTAATGATTACTCCAAGAAAGCAGGTCTGCTTAACCACAAAACCAAGCAGGCTTGCTTAGCAACAAATCCATGCAACAGAAGCACGGGACATGCCCCCAAACAATAAAACAGTGGTGGCATGAGACCTACAGCGTGCCCAGTGAGCTCAGTAAGTTAAGATCCCTAGGGACACACTCTTTGCACACATTGAAGAAAAATCGTGGAACTAGCTTGATGATGTTGTTGTTGCTGTTTAGTGACCAAGTCGTTTCTGACTTTTTGCAACCCCATGAACTGTAGCCCAGCAGGCTCCTCTGTCCATGGAATTTTCCAGGCAAGAATACTGGAGTGGGTTGCCATTTCTTTCTCCAGGGGATCTTCCCGACCCAGGGATCAAACCTGCATCTCCTGTACTGGCAGGTGGATTCTTTACCTCTGAGTTTGACCTTGTAGGGACAAGAAAACTCCCCTGCTCAACCTGGAGGAGGAGCTGATGATGGAAGCATGACTTTACTCAAGAGAAACAGAGAAGCTCTCCCCCTCTCCACTTTTCCTTTGATTATAAAACTGTAGCCCTCTAAGTTCCCGGGGCATGGCACTCCTTCACCACTCACCCCCCAACCCTGCTCATAAGCCTCACAAGCGTCCTCTCTTGAGGATCACTTAGCTGTCACTTTGTCTGTTACTGAATTCTTTTCTGTGCTGAGACACAAAGGACTGTGGGACTGGAGCTCTTCAGAAACCCCCTAAACTACCCCAAACCATTTCAGAACTGTGCTGCATGATAATTGGTATTTATGGGTAAATACTGTACCCCTCTCAATACTGTATTCACATTTTTTTTTTGAGCAGATTAGTTTATTTATTAAAGATGCTGATTCCAACTTAATTCTCTGGGTGTGGGCCATACATTACATATAAAGCACTTTAAGAAGTCAAGCTCTGAACAAACTACAGCATTACTTTATTGCAATTGTTCTTCTGTGGTTTTATTTAAGCACTCAAATATTGCTAGTCTTAGAAAAGCTCTTTTTCATTTTTTTAACCTTCAGTTCAGTTTAGTTCAGTCGCTCAGTCGTGTCCGACTCTTTGCGACCCCATGAACTGCAGTACGCCAGGCCTCCCTGTCCATCACCAACTCCCGAAGCCTACCCAAACTCGTGTCCATTGAGTTGGTGATGCCATCAACCATCTCATCCTCTGTTGTCCCCTTCTCCTCCTGCCCTCAATCTTTCCCAGCATCAGGGTCTTTTCAAATGAGTCAGTTCTTTGCATCAGGTGGCCAAAGTATTGGAGTTTCAGCTTCAACATCAGTCCTTCCAATGAACACCCAGGACTGATCTCCTTTCAATGCACGTATTCACATTTTTGCTGGGGCTTTCTGCAGATGGTGCTTTCACTCAGGGTGAAGAATCCTCAGGCTGAAATTTCACATTCAACCACAGGCTAGTGGGGAGAGACCTCTGGGCAGATGAGGGTCTGTAGTGCCCTGCATATCAGTTACCAAAGCAAACTCCAAGGACCACTGATTTTTCAGACCTTCCTGCACACTGGGCACGTCTGGGGAGCTTTAAAAATCACTGCCTGGTTGCCCCCCTCCGGAGTGTGATGTAATTAGCCTGAGGGGCTGCCTGGCTGGAGATGCTGTAAAAGCTCCCCAGGTGATTCTCCTGTGCGACTAGGGTTGAGTACAGTTTTTGGAGGCAGCCAGTCCCTCCAATGTGAAGGAGCTACCTCTGTGCGGCCTGCAGAGATGGGGGAATGAACTTGGGCTTGGAGCACGTGTTCTAGGTACTAATGCATTTCATTTCACGGAGCATCTGCCTTCTCCGGGTGATACACAGGGTTCTTTCCAAAAGAAAAAGCAGTTTTTCTTTAACAACTAGGTCAGACATTATTATTGTATTTACTTTGATATGATGGAATTAAGCATTGTTCAAACAGCGTAGTGACAAACGGAGTAGTCCTATAATTGGGTTAGGTGAGGGCGCTTGTGTTCCCTACAATCTGCTGCCTCCACGAAAGCTGTAGAGGTTGGGTTTGTTGGAAGGAATTCCTTGAAGGTGAGAAAAAAATGAAAAGGCAGGACAGAACCTTGGTTCTAGGAAGTTTCTGTCTGGCTTATAGAAATGATGGCTTTCTGTTAAGAGAAGATATTTGATCTTACTGCTTTCCCAGAGGTGAGAAGCAAGTACCCCTGTCAGGAGAGAGGTGTACAGGATGCTGTTTGAGTCATGTGCAACCAAAACCGCTTTTGTTGTTTAAATTAGGGTGAAATTCATATCACACAAGATTAACTGTTAAGTGAACAGTTCAGTAGCATTTAGTACATTCATGAAGTTGTATGACCAGCTTGTCTATCTAGTTACCAAACCTTTTCACTGCTGCAAAGGAAACCCTTCCCTGACAAATTCTTTCCATCTCCACAGCTCAGATCACATCTGTCTTCCTCCCTCAAGGCCTTTTATTTTAAATTGAAGTATAGTTAATTTACAATAACGTCTTAGTTTCAGGTGTACAACAAAGTGATTTGATTATGTATATATGTGTGTCTATATCTATGTTGTTTTCCAACTTTCCATTATAGTTTATTACAAGATGTTGAGTATTGCTCTCTGTGCTATACAGTAAATCCTTGTTTATCGTATATGGCAGTGTGCATCTGTAAATCCCGGCCTCCCAGTTTATCCCTCTCCTCACTCCCCTTTGGGAACTGTACGTTTGTTTTCTGTGTCTGTGAGTCTATCTCTGTTTTGCAAAGAAACTCATTTGTACTGTTTTTAGATTCCACATGTATGTCCACTCAAGTCTCTCCACTGATTCCCGTCTCAGTAAACATTTCCGGAGCATCTCGTACGTGCTAGGGATACAAAGACGCCTGATGGTGTATCTGAGGGACATTGAAGTAGTAGGAAGAAACTGATGAGAAAGAAAACAATCTCAAAACCACGAAGAGAGTGGATGCGAGAAGCCCTGGTTGCCGCAGCCCAGCGTTGGGAAGGGCTGCCTCTGGAGGGCACAGGAAAGGGAGGGTTCAGTAGGGACACGGCACTGGAACTTGGACTCTGCCCCTGTGAACAGGGAGGAAGGGACATCGTAGGCTGAGGAAACGGTGTGCTCAAAGGTCGGGGGCAGCAAACCTTTTCTGTAACGGGCCAGAGGGCAAATAAGTTAGGTTTTGGGGGCCGTAGCCCCCAAATGTGACATACAGTGTCATAGCCGTCACTGATATGTGGAAGTAGCCGTGGGCAGCATTAAGTAGATCGTGTCGTGTTCCAATAAAACTTTATGGACACCAGAATCTGACACACAGTTTTCACATGTTAGCATGTGATTATCATTCTTTTGATTTTTTGTTTTTTTCTCAGCCATTTAACCACTAAAAGACCATTCTTAACTCATGGGTTGTATAAAAACAGTTGGCACACTGCATTCGGCCCAGGCTGTAGTCTGGCCTGTGTACCAAGGCAGGGAAGACTGAGGTCATATGCAGGGGCAAAACAGCAGGTGCTAGATGAGCCCATTCTTAGCCCTGGGTGTGAGATTATGCATCTCTGACAAGCTCCCAGGTAGTGGTGTGGTTGAGGTCCTCACTTGGAGTAGCAAGGAGCTGAAGTATTATTAGGGTCCCCTCATGCCTCTGATGCTGTGTTAGATTCTGTTGTTATTGTTCAGTTGCTAAGTTGTATCCAACTCTGTGACCCCGTGGACACCAGGCTTCTCTGTCCTCCACTATCTCCTGGAGTTTGCTCACATTCATGTCCTTTGGGTTGGTGATGCTCTCTAACCATCTCATCCTCTGTTGCCGCCTTCTCCTTTTGCCTTCAGTCTTTCCCAGCAGCAGAGTCTTTTCCAGTGAGTCGGCTCTTTACGTCATGTGGCCAAAGTATTGGAGCTTCAGCATCAGTCCTTCCAATGAGTATTCACGGTTGATTTCCTTTAGGATGGACTGGTTTGATCTTGCAGTCCAAGGGACTCTCAAGAGCCTTCTCCAGCACCACAATAAAAAAGCGTCTATTCTTTGGTGCTCAGTCAAAGATTCTGTGGGTATCGGAAAATGTAAACGAGAATTTTCCACCTACCAGGTGTTTTCATTCCACTTAGAGGAGATTTATGTAAGTGGAAAGGTAAAAGGACCCTCCCAGAGTAAGAATTAAACAGCAGAAGGGCCAGGCAGTGAGGTTCCCTGCTGCTGCGTATAGTCAGCTGTCCTGCGGGAGACACGCGGAGAGCAGGGTTAAGGTAGAGGAGCCCCCGTATGGGCTGTGGCTTCCAGTACCTCACCACATCTCACCACCTCCGCTCGCTCTCTGTTGGCATTTGCCCCTCCTGTCATTTGTCACTTTGTCTTCAGCCTTTCCCAGTGCTGTTTTACACTGAGTGGAGACTAGGCTGTGAGATAGAGGCTTTAGGGTGCACTGTCCTCCCTTAACTGGAGGGAGCATCCTGGCAGCCTCACTCAGGGGTGGGGGGTGTAGCGGGGCTCAGGAAAGTCCTGATGCTGGGGGACAGGAACTTAAAAGTCCCTGCAGCTGGATGGATGACGGACTTAAATGGCAGAGGAGGAGGTAAGTTAGAACACCCGAGGGAGGAGAAATATTGAAACACTCAGTTTTCTCTGGAGAAGTCTCCGAATTTTCTTCGTGTCCTATTCCACAGTACTCAGACGCTATAAAGCTCTATAGTATCTTCCTCTAAAGATACAGTAATATCTTGCTCTAGGCCAGGTTCAGAGGTGGAGAGAAGATTCTGTGAACTTGATTCATTGTAAAGCCAAAGACAGCTTTGGTTTTGTACCCAGAGCTGGGGTATCAATGATACAAATTGGTGGTTTGCTTTCCCATTAACTGTGTGTTCTGAGTTTCTTGCCTCATGACACTCACACCTTGATAGTGAATTAGAGACAAGTATAGCAGGGACTGGGGCTTGCTTTTTCAAAAGGCCATTGATCACCTGGAAGAGAATGCTGTATTAAAAAAAAAAAGCAAGACCCAAATCAAGCTGGCACCTGACTGGCCACAGGGAGCTTTGCTGTCTATCCATGAGGGAGGTGGGTGATGCTGACCCAGGCACACATTCTGGCTGGTCCTTGGTTTTAAGAGCTATTAGTTTCAGGTTTGCTAAAAGTATCCTGTGACATACATATATTTATATGTCATACATATATACATACAAGGCATACATATATATATAATACATATATATATATACACTTATGTATATACACACACATCTGTGTGTGCTTGCTCAGTCATGTCCGACTCTGTGATTCCATGGACTGTAGCCTGCCAGGCTCCTCAGTCCATGGAATTCTCAGGCACGAATGCTGGAGTGGGTTGCCATTTCCTATTCCAGGGAATCTTCCTGACCCAGGGATTGAAGCCATATCTCTTGCATCTCCTATATATATATATATATATATGTATGTATGTAAATGTGTGTGTGTGTGTGTGTGTGTATAATGAAGGGAGGGTATGTGCTCATGCACACAGCTTCTCAACCAAACAGGCCCCGTGGAAATCGCATGCCTGCGAGGCAAATACTGAGAGATGTGTCTGACGGATGGCAGGTGTGTGTTGCCGAAGGTGACATCACTGGGAGATCCAGATGCTGCCGTCCGGTGCGTCAGACCCTGCTTCTCCCGGCTGCACTTCACGCTCATCCTGGAGTTTTCAGGTCCCCTCAGACTTGGACTGCAGGGTCCAAGTGGCCCCAGACCTGGTCTTTTCCAAGGCTCCCAGGCGATTCTAACGTGCGGTCAGGGCCAGAGCCCCCGAGTGACATTGACAGTGCCTCCCACTCAGCGGGGACTGGCTGCATTCTTCCCCGCCCAGATCTGGGCAGCTTAATGACCTTGCGGATCCCCGATGCGGATGGTGGATGCGGATGGTGGCTGGGGGAGGATGGGTGAGATTTGGGGATATGTTCGTGGTTTAAAGAATGCACAGCTAAAATGAGATTGCTGACAACTCAGGAATATATTAACACAGTTTCAATTTGCTGACCACTTTCTTTCACTTCTGCAGAAAAGTAACTTTGACCCTGAATGCAAAATACCAAAGCAGAGATCCCCAGGCTCTGAGGACTAGCTATGCTATCTTGTTGGGTTTTGCCTGTGTCATTTTATTCTTTTGTTTGCAGTGCACTAGGCGCTCCCTCTGACATAGATATTTTGTAGCACCTTTTGAGATGGTGTAAAACTCTGGATAGAACAAAATGTAGGCTTGGCATTCCCTGGTAGAGTTAGAATTTCATTGATCTGTAATACTCTCACAGGATCTTGAAGGTGTCTTCTGTTACCAATCCAGTGAGTTATCATTTGTCTGTCATCCTGGTATTGGATCACCTTGTATCTTGAAATGAGAAGGGAGGAAAATGTGTAGAGATGGCTTTAAATGTTCTCCTGAGGGTCCCTCGTAGGGAGCACACCTGGAAGCTTCTCTTGTCATCTAAGCTTCTTTTGTGTTCCTCTTTCAGTACACGAGGGTCTGGATCCCTGACCCCGATGAAGTGTGGCGCTCCGCTGAATTAACCAAGGACTACAAGGAGGGGGACAAGGGCCTCCAGCTCCGACTGGAAGATGAAACTGTGAGTATAGCCCAGAGGGTGGGCGCGCCGGGCTCCGCGGAACGGGTGGGTGCTACACTGTAGCTAGAGCGTGTCCTGCACATTGGCGCGTCTGAGCTCCTGGCGTCCTTTTTTGTTGCTGTAGATGGCGCTGTATGTGCATGCTAGGTCGCTTCAGTCATGTCTAACTCTTTGTGACCCTATGGACTGTAGCCCGCCGGGCTCTTGGATCCATGGAATTCTCCAAGCAAGAATACTACCCACTCCACTGTTCTTGCCTGGTGAATCCCATGGACAGAGAAGACTGACAGGCTATAGTCCATAGGGTTGCAAAGAGTTTCGTGAACTGACTAGAGACAGTGATGTACGTGAAGGTCTAAACCACGAAGCTGCTGAACGGATGGCACAGTACACACACATGCCCATTGGTGGGCCCAGCTGAGAGATCCCGGGTGGCTGAGAGGAGAATCTTCCCAGTGGGGTGGGGGACACAGGAGCCTTCCCTCTGTGGGGATGAGGCACTGGTGGGAGGTGAGGGGGAGCCACTTACCCTAAGAGCCAGTACCTGGTCCAGTGGTTGGAGCACTGGCTCTGGATCCGGCCCGCCTGGGCCAGGATCCTGGCTCGGCCCTTGCTAGCTTTGTGCCCTTGTGCAAGTTAGCAGTTTTTATATGCCTGTTACTTTATCTGTGATGTGGGGTTGTCTAGGGTGCACATGAGAATAAAATGAGTTACTAGGAGGCAATACATAGGAGTCATGCCTGGCATGCGAGCACTGTTAGTAGCTCCAGTGAGAGTTTTTTAATTAGTTGATTTTCAGATCGTTTTGTTCAAAAGGAAACAAGGCCATCACCAGGAAATCCTATTTCTTCTACAAGGTCTCATTCCATTTTCCTTTTCGTGAGCCTCATGTCATTACCCCTCCCTGTGATGTGTGCACGTCACAGTTATTTGAAGACTTGCCAGTGCTGGTCATGGGGGGGTTATGGGTGATTGGTTGTGACTCTGCCATTGAGGGGAGCTCAGTGCTGGAGGGTGCAGAGGACGTGAACACAGAAATAAGGGAAAGACCTCCAGCAGATATAGTAGACCCGGAGGCAGTGGATGAGGCCAGGGAGGAAAGTGAGGAGGGAGCAGGCAGAGGCGGGGGTGTTGGGGGGGGGCGTGGAAGGGAGCCAGCATTGAAGACTCAGGCTGCAGTGGGCCAAGGGGAGTGGCTAAAGCCCCAAGGCCTCAGCGTCCCCTTTGGGTATGTGGAAGGAAGGGAGGCCAGTGCACCTGGAAGCCACCAGAGAAGGGGACAGATGGGGCACGAGGCTATGGAGGCAGGTCAGGGGTGCAGCGTTTACAGGGGGAGACCGGGAGACAGACTTGGAATCAAGTGGCCAGAAGAACTCAAGCTTTGGCCTTGGGCTGGGTCAGATCTGAGGGGCTGCAGAGTGGGTCTCGTTTGGAGGGGAGGCTGGGGCTCGGGTGGTCCTTGCCTGCCTCTGAGCTGCGGGAGTGCTGAAAGCTGGTCCCCTGTCACTCAGCCTCTGATCACTTACCGTTTTCCTGTTTTACCTTCTTCCGAGTTCTTTGCTCTTGTCTCTCTAAATAGTAACGACCTGCTTGAGAAAAGGACCTTGTCTGCTCTGGCTCACGTGTACCTGCAGTGGCTGGTGATTAACTCACTGATTAGTGGGGAGGTTGAACATTTTTCCCTTCCTAACTTCTCTTTCTATCAACTTTGAGCACATCGCTGGGTAAAACCGGGACAGCGAGTTGGTCAGTTTGTTAGGAGGTGTTTATACCAAAGCGTGCCTGCCTCCCTTTCCCCTTCCTCACGGGCAGACCTTGCCAGCCTCCTCCTGGTTTTGAGGTGAGAAGCAAAATTCCCGACAGATGGAATCATGTTTATCATGTTGAATAACTTCCCACCCCACTCCCCAAACAAAATAAAATTAGTTCACCCACATGAATGGCATATCTTCCACTCCAGCCGATTTCGTTTCAGTTGATCTTGTAAGTGGGTGGGTGTTTTTTGAGAGTCCTATGGAGGGAGGGCTGAACTGCCGTGTTGCTAAAACAGAGCGGATGCTAACTTCCCCAGCTGAGAGTGAATTCTGCCTGGCATAACTAATCCTGGCAGCTGCCCAGGACCCCTCTCCTGCCCCCTCCTCTGCTCCATGGCCATCAGCTATAATCAGAAGAGATGCCTAGGGCTGGAGATGAGCAGCTCTGGAGAAATAATGGGCTCTGAACTTCAGACTCTGTCCAGGTGGCTTGCGGGCTGTGGTTTGTCCACTGCTGGCTCTGAGCTATCATTAGGAGCGACTCAGCTGAGCTGTGGACCCGAGCTGGGAACGCAGAAGCTAGATGGATAGACTCCAAAGGTTTGAAGAATCTCCTCTGTAGCTGAAAGCATCTTTGATACACCAACCTGGCCAAAAACTGCACCCCGGAGTCTCTTTCCCCATCCCTCCTTCGCCGTCTGAAGTCTGGTAGTGTGGGTTTAACTGCAGCAGCAAAGGATGAAAATAAACTAGTTCTCTTCAAAAACAAGAATGTTTATAACCACTGGCTTCTACCTTAGCCATAAGCAACCCATGCATTCTGCTCTGTTCAAGGAAGTCAGCCCCCCACCCCACAGTTCCTCTAAGATGTTTCTTTTTCCCTCTTGCATGCCTGCTTGTTTGTTTATTTGGGTAAAATATGAAAAACATAGAATTTATCATGTCAACTGTTTTCAGTTCAGTTCAGTCGCGTCCGACTCTTTGCAACCCCATGGACTGCGGCACGCCAGGCCTCCCTGTCTATCACCAACTCCTGGAGTTTACCCAAACTCATGTCCGTTGAGTCGGTGAGGCCATCCAACCATCTCATCCTCTGTCATCCCCTTCTCCTCCTGCCTTCAATCTTTCCCAGCATCAGGGTCTTTTCAAACTGTTTTCAGTGCCATGAAATACCTACCCACTGTGCTGCCCCCATCACCACCATCCATCTCCAGAACTCTTCATCTTGCATAACTGAAACCCTGTACCCATTGAATACCGACTCCCTCTGCCCCCTCTCGCTGCAGTCCGCAGTCATCCCTATTCCACTTTCAGTCTCCAAGCTAGATTTTTCTAGGTACCCCACAGAGATGGAGTCATGGGACACGTGTCCTTTTATGTCTGGCTTGTTTCACTTCGCACAAAGTAAGATGTTTTCTGTTGACGCCAATGTGAAGATGGGAAACTTCTTAAGCGGAAAAAGAAAGAAAGTGAAGTCGCTCAGTCTTGTCCGACTCTTTGTGACCCTACGGACTGTAGCCCACCAGGCTCCTCTGTCCATGGGATTTTCCAGGCAAGAATACTGGAGTGGGTTGCCATTTCTTTCTCCAGGGGATCTTCCCAACCCAGGGACTGAACCTGAGTCTCCTGCATGGCAGGCAGATGCTTTACTGTCTGAGCCACCAGGGAAGCCCCTTAAGCAGAAAGGACCATGTCTTTTCTCTGTACAGTTGTGAAGGATGCAAGGTATCTAAGTGTGCCAATCCTTAGCATGGTACTCTGTTGAGACCGGAGAAAGCCCCTCAGTGTGTGCACATCTTGATGATACCTACAGCTTCCTCATTCTTGGCATGGCATGGACCTGTGCCCGGCCGACCTCCTCTCTCCTGCCCCACCTCCTCTACAAACTGCTCAGCCCCTGCCCTCTACTGGCAGGGAAAACTTTCCCCCTGTTGCCGTGGTTTCATGTTTAAATTCTGTTTTTCCGCCCGAGTTTGTATCCAGCGTCCAGAGCTATTTACTCTTAGTGTGCAAGGACCTGGCCTGTTTGTGAATGAGAGGAAGATGGGGAAACGTGAGCTTTAAGAAGACCAACATGCTCTACCTGCGTCTCTGCATGTTCAAGCCCACTAATGTTTGTGGGGCCAGAACAAGAGTAGGGATGTAGCCTACATCTGTTTAAATATGAGAAGCATGTTTTATCAGAATTATTTAGGTAAATCTGGCATTTCTGACTCTTGAAAAACAAAGCGTTTAGTATGTTACAATTAAGATGCTTGCAAGTCTACTGTTCGGTCTCTGTCTAGTTGCCAGTGGAAAGACTGCTGTCTTCCATTAGGCTTGTCATGCCCATGCCCACATATGCGCAGATTTAGGAGAAATGTGACTTGGTCAGTTTTGCAAGGTGGTCCTCATTTGTCAGGTTTGCAGTGGTTGCACATACTGTGCTAATTTGCGAGCACCTCTGGAGCCACGATTAGAATAGACAGAGAAGCAAGGAATTGGCTATTTGGCCCAACAGGGAAACGCTGTTTCATTATGTGAGGTTTTTTGGTTGGTTTTCTTGTGTTTGTGCTATCTGGAGGTAGGATTAATGAGCTAATTTGTCTTTCTTGTATTTAAATGTCTTTGCCGCCCAGTTCCTCCCCCCACTAGAGGCATTGTCTGTCTCTGACATCACGACCTTATAGCCTATGACCCTTCAAGGTGCCTGAACAGGTTTTATCTTATTTCAAGGGCACAGGGCAAGAGGTGCCCCAGGGTCTGATGGTGTTCGTCACAAGCGTGTGTGTTGAAGGTTGCAGCTCTCATGGTGTGAGCCCTGAACACTGATCCCAAATGACAGAGATTCCACGTGTTCTTTAATAAGCTTCTGTGTGCATTTGTCATGGTGGCGCCCTTTAAGATGCGGAGTCCAGGGAAGGGCCCCTCTTGCTCAGCTCTGAGGATGGTACAGATGTATTAGGATATTATCTTGAGGAAATAGCAAACATAGTTCTTCCAGTCAAGAAGTGACAGCCTCACAGAAGAGTGAAGACTGTTGTCCTTACACATCGGTGCATTCAGACCACACACCTTGAGAGTGCTCAGAGCTTGTGTAAACCCCGTGCAGATTAAACGTCGATTGTGTGTGCAGCTGGCAAAGCCACAGAGCTGAGAGTACCGGGTAATACTCCTCTGGTACCAGTAAAGCCTCTTAGTGCACATGACTTTATTTCTGTTTTCTTTTTGTTTTCCTGGTTTTTCCATTCTTTCTTACTTTCATATTGGTTTATGTGTCATCTAATACTGCTTCTCTTTATCTTTGTTTTGCACAATAATCCATGATTGAGACAGTATTACACTTTGGTTAGATGGAAAGAATAGTTATATTGTACAGATGCGAACAAACAATGGTTCTTTTAAGTGATAAAACAGTACATTGCATGTAAATATCTATTGGTAATATTTTTACCAGTACAGTTAGTTATTTTGTCTACAGTGGGTTTTATGTTTTTAGTGTATTTTATTATAAAATACATGTAACCTAAACTTTACTGTATTCACCATTTTTAAGAGTACAGCTCAGTGGCATTAAGTACATTCACATCTGGTACTTATTTATCAGCCACCTCTTCCCCTGCTGAATTCATGATCTTTTGTGTTAGCATATTTTGCGTAGCTGATTCTGCTTAGAGATCAGTGAAGCAGTGATTTTTGCCCCTAAGGGACATTTGGCACTGTCTGGAAACGTTTTTGGTTGTCATAACTGAGGAGGGAGGTTTGCTGTTGGCATCTAGTGACAGGTAGAGGTCAGGAATGTTGCTCAGAGGACCCTCTCCCAAAGAAACAACTATCAGTCCTAAATGAAAACAGTGCCAAAGTTGAGAAACTCTGGTTTAAGCCCGTAGAGACAATGGCCCTGAACTTGTCATTGCTGAAAGATACCATGTTAAAAGCTAAACTTTTATAACTGTATTCCAATGGAATGTGCTATCTTCGACTTCATGGTTTTGTGGTACTGTGATTTTTTTTTTTTTATAATTTAAACTCTTTAATTGCCTATTTTCATCTAAGGCTTTTTTCCTTTAGTTACTTGCATCACCATTCATTTATTATTCATTAATTAAAAACAATTATTAATGAGCAATTACTATATACCACCTTTGTGGTCTTGAGCCACTGAGATTTCAGGGTTAATTTGTTATTTCTTCATAACCTAACTGACCCTTCCTCACTAGCAAGTTCAAATGAGTCACATCGTATTTTATTTTTCAAGCAATTGCATGCTTGTGCTTGGGCCTGAGCTAAATGGTATGAGGGGAGGAATAAGAAGGTTCTTTTTAACAAACATGATCTTTTCGGAGACTGGAAAAGGTGGAAATACAAGACTTAAACACAGGACTATTACAGAATCAGACAGCAGGACATTCATTAAGTGAATGTTTTTTGTACTCATTTAGGACATAATGTTAAACGGCCTTTTAGTGTGTATTGAATGACCCTGGAGCCGAACACTTGCTATTACAGTGAGTGTAAGTGGATTCATGCCTTGAGGTCTCCTATTTTCTCTGCAGGACAGCTCACAAAGAGAACACAAAAGAGAACACCTCCACATCCACTGACCTAAGTTAAGTACTTTAGACCAATACAGTTGGAAGGGCCCTTAAAGATTATTGGGACCAGTCCTCTCATCTTACAGTTAGGGCAGCTGCTGTCTGTGGAAGTGAAGCAATGGGCTCAGCACAGCAGAACCACTGAGTTCAGTGGTTCTCAATTTTGGCTGCACAACAGAGACTCTTGAGGGTTTCTAAAAATTCTGCAAAGCCGCAGCACAGCCAGACAACTTAAATCAGAGTTTGGAGCTAGGACACAGCATAGCATCTTTTTGCAAGCTCCCCATGGGATTCCAAGGTGCAGGAAAGGTTGAGAACCACTGCTTTAGCTGACGGCGAGTATTTGCATACAAGGTTTAACTCCTAGTTGGGCTCATTTATATCAAAGGATGAGCCATGTGGCACCTCAGGGTTGCCTGCTGCTGACTTTATTTTCACCAGCTTTTCTTTCCTCTAGACCTTCTGGTTCTATGAATAAAGAACACTTTTTTCTCCTTCTCTACTGTATATGTTGACTAGTGACTCCAAATCTTTGTGTTGGGATTTGTCGTTTGAAGATGTTTTTATGTTCTCTTGCTGTGCTACCATGTAACATGGACATGAATCGAGGTATGGGAGAGGTCTTGAAAAGATCCAATGTTCATTCAACTGATATTTTTTTAAGCACCTACTAAGCATTATAAGGGCTTCCCTGGTTAGAGGGGCTTCCCAAGTGGCTCAGTGGTAAAGAATCCACCTGCCAGTGAAGGCAATGCGGGTTCAATCCCTGGGTCGGGAAGATCCCCTCGAGAAGGAAATGGCAACCCACTCCAGTATTTTAGCCTGGATAATCCCATGGACAGAGGAGCCTGGCGGACCCAGTCCATGGGGTTGCAAAAGGGTTGGACACAACTTAGCAACTGAACAACAACAAAGCATTATAGTATCACAGATCCACTGAGTTTAGAGCAATCTAGACCAATGCCCTCCAAGAGAACATTGTCCTACAATGGAGTGTTCTCTGTCTGTATTGTCCAGTATGGAGGTCACTAGCTACAGGTGGGCAGTGGGCCTTTGAAATGTGGCTAGTGTAAGAAACTGAAGTGTTCATTACATGTAGCTTTAATGAATTAAATTTAAATAGCCCTCCAATGGGAAGTCCAAGTCTAGGGTTAGGGTGTCTTCCTCTATCTTAAGTCTTATCCAGGTCCATTTGCTAGATGGAGACCGACGGGAGACCCCCACATGTTCCTGATTCCCAGCTCTTGGCCTTGAGAGGAGAAAGGCCACTCTTAAGTGGGTGACTGAGAATTAATCTCGGGAAAGGTGTTAAAATTCAGCCTCCTCTTTACCTCCAAAGCCCCAATTATTGTGCAGTGAAGTCTTTTTTTTGGGCCAGAAAGTTAATTGTCTCTGATCATGTCATAAACCCTTTGATTTCTAGTAAAACCATGTTAGCTGTAAATGTTCAACACTAGCAGCAGTGTTAGAATCAAATACCTGTTAAAGAAAAAAAGTGTTCTTACAGCTCTCATTCCCGTCCTCCCTCTGGATGTACACCCCCTAGAAGTCTATAGCTTTGAATGCTAAGCTTGCAGCTTCTACCTCTTTGCTGCACTCTGGGCATTTTTCCTCCTTATCAACTTTACTGTCACCAATGTGTTGAAAGCGTTAAATCGCTCAGTCATGTCCAGCTCTTTGCGATCCCATGGACTGTAGCCCACCTCTGTCCTCTGTCCATGGAATTCTCCAGGCAAGAATACTGGAGTGGGTAGCCATTCCCTTCCCATTGGCTTATTTTTTTGGACCACGTTTTCACAAAACTGCATGTGCATTTCCCTCCGTACACTTGGGTGCGAGTCGTCTGAGGGGAGATTCATCAGAGAAAAGATGAAACGGCAGCGTGTCTACCTCGGGGTTTAAAGACAGCGGGCTCAGGTCCCAGCTTTCTGATCTGACACATGAGGGCTTGGCTGGGGGAGCACTGTGGTTCTGCACCTGGCCATCCCCGTGTTGCTTACACAGGAGGTGGGGTGGAGAGCCATGAGGGAGAGAGAGAGAGAGCGGACAAGCTCCTGCTGGGGTGATGGACATCTCCATTTGGAAGTCTTTCGAATGGCTCCCGTGTGGAGGTCTGGTTAGTCCCAGTGATACCACCTACTCTGCTGGAGATAAAGTGGGCAAGGGAGCACCTCTTGAGTTGAATGAAGTAAAAATCGACTCTCTGCAGTCTCCATTGGCTCCTTGTTTCCCACCTTTTGGAAATCTTATCTGCATCTTCATGATAGTTGTTTGCTGACGTCCTGTATGGAGTAAGGTTAATGAGAATAAAAGAGGTTTTCACAGAAAGAAGGGAGCCTTGATTAATGTCTTTGTTTTACTTTATGAAATGTTTGTTTATTTTGGCCACACCAGGTCTTAGCTGCCTCTTAGCTGCAGCACGCAAGACCTTCACTGTGGTGTGAAGACTCTTATTTAAGGCATGCATGTGGGATCTAGTTCCCTGACTAGGGATCAAACCTGGGCCCACGGCATTGGGAGTGCAGTGTCTTACCCACTGGACCACCAAGGAAGTCCCAGATTTACATTTTTAAAAACCTTGTATGACTCAGGAAACTCAACCTGCAGCTCTGTAACAACCTAGAGGAGTGGGATGGGGTGGGTGGTGAGAGGGAGGTTCAAGAGGAAGGGGACATATGTATACATATGACAGATTCATATGGATATCACTTCATGGCAAATATATGGGGAACCAATGGAAACAGGGACAGATTTTATTTTCTTGGACTCCAAAATCACTGCAGAGGGTGACTACAGCCATGAAATTAAAAGATGCTTGTTCCTTCAAAGAAAAGCTATGACAAACCTAGACAGCATATTAAAAAGAAGAGACATTGTCAGCAAAGGTCTGTATAGTCAAAGCTATGGTTTTACCAGTAGTCTTCTATGGATGTGAGAGTTGGACCATAAAGAAGGCTGAGTGCCGAAGAATTGATGCTTCTGAACTGTGCTGTCAGAGAAGTCTCTTGAGAGTCCCTTGGACTGCAAGGAGAGCAAACCAGTTCATCCTAAAGGAAATCAACCCTGAATATTCACTGGAAGGACTAATACTGAAGCTGAAACTCCAATACTTTGGCCACTTGATGTGAAGAGCCGATTCATTAGTAAAGACCCTGATGCTGGGAAAGATTGAAAGCAGGAGGAAAAGGGGACGACAGGATGAGATGGTTGGATGGCATCACTAACTTAATGGACATGAGTTTGAGCAATCTCTGGGAGATAGTGAAGGACAGGGAAGCCTGCCTTCTGCAGTCCATGGGGTCACAAAGAGTCAGACACAACTGAACAACAAACAACAACAATACAATTCTGTAAAGCAATTATCCTTCAATTAAAAAATAAATTTAAAATAAAAATTCAATAACAGGAAACTGTACAAAAGAAAACCTCACTAACACAGATAACCATTGATATTTTGTGGGGATATTATTCCAGATAGACTTTTGCTATTTAGTCACTCAGTCGTGTCCAACTCTTTGCGGCCCCATGGACTGCAGCCCGCCAGACTCCTCTGTCCATGGGATTCCCCAGGCAAGAATACTGGAGTGGGTTGCCATTTCCTTCTCCAGATAGGCTTTAATATATAGTTTAAAATCAGTGGAATCCTATTACAGATTTCATTCTATAACTTGCCTTTTGTTAGATGCAGCAGAATGCTCTGGCAGCCGCCTGACTGTAAATATAAGTCTGTGTTGCACTGTGCTTTCATATTTATAGCTTCGGGAGTTGATATCTTTGATCATTTGTAAGATTGTCTCCTGGTGGCGAGGAAGAATATTTATGAGAAATTCTGATGAAGTGTTGCAGCTGCCCTCCAGAAGGTTAAATCAGTCTGAACCCTTTTGCCCACACCCTTCCTGGTTGAGGTCCTGTCAGTTTTTATACCTTTGCTTAGTTGATGGATAATGGCTCTAAATAATCTTTTATTTGCATCTCTGTCATTAATGGTGAAGCTGAGTAGCTTTTCATATATTATCCATTAATAATTCTTTGTGACTTGTATTCTGTGCGCAATTTTCTGTTGGGGTATTGGTTTTCTTTTTCATTTCTTATAACTCTTCGATTATTAAGAATGTTAGTTCCATTAAATAATACAGAATAACTGTCCCCTTCTCTCAATTTACTCTGCACATGGTGTGTTTTTTAAGCGCTTCCCTGGTGATGCTAGTGGTAAAGAACCTGCCTGCCAATGCAGGAGACATAGCAGACGTGGGTTCAATCCCTGGTTGGGAAGATCCCCTGGAGGAGGGCATGGCAACCCTCTCCAGTATTCTTGCTGGGAGAACCCCATGGACAGAGGAGCCTGGCAGGCTATGGTCCATAGGATTGCAAAGAGGGGGACATGACTGAAGCGACTTAGCCTAGCCTATGGTGTGTTTTATGATGGTTTTAAAGTTTTAGATTGTAGTCAATTTAATGAATAGTTTCCTTCATTGTTCTGGCTTTTGTATTACCCTTTAAAGGTACTTCCTTTCAAAGCTTTTGTGAAAATTTACCCACACTTTCTTATTGGTTTTATTTTTCTTTTTGATTTTAATTTTTATTTTTTTCCCCATCTAACATTTATTTAATATGGGGAAAAAAGGAACATTGACTCAATTTTTTTCCTAAATGTCTACAAGTTTACCTCCTACTACAGAAAAATCCCTTTTGTCCATTTATTTGCTATTTTAACGTTATGGATAAATTTTACCCATATGTGCTGGCATTTATTTCTGGATCTGCTGTTATGTTTCATTTATCTCCTCTTTTAACACCATTAGTACTTTAATTTAAGCCAATATCATAGTAGCTTTAATAATGTACCTTAGTATCTGGTAGTACAAGTCTCAAAGTGGGGCAGGAGAGAACACTGATATTCATATTATTTTAGAAATTAACTGTTATCCCAGTAATTGAGGCTATGTCTATAGACTTCCCTGAAAGACTTGTAAAGAATAGTGATTCTTAAAATGTAATTCATAGACCACCTGTATCAGAAGTACATGGGGATATTTAACAATTGATATTCCTGAATCCCACCCAAGACCTCCTGAAAATAAGCTGTGTTGAGGAAACTCTTTTTACAACCTCTCAGATTATTTTTAAGAACACCGTAGGAACTTAACACTCTGATAAAACATGGTAAGCAGCAGCCAAGTTCCTCCTGTTTAAATGTTAAAGAACACTTCCTTTTATGAACTACATCTTTGTATTGTTTACATGTGTACGTGTGTGCATGTAATCAGTTAAACATCCTGTCCCTAAATGTATTTTGAATATTTATGTAGTCCAAGTGCTGTGTATGCCAAGAGTACAAGGATGACACCTTGTATTTGAGATTTGACCTTCAGATGTAAACAATCATACGTCCCTAATTGCACACACACACACGCATACCCATCAAACTTCTATTATACTTTAGATCAAAGTAAAGTTACTGCCCTAAAATAGTTCGCAGTTAGGTTGGGAAAAAAACATGTGAACAACTTGAATGAAATTCATGGAGAGCAGTTGGCTAGTTGCAAGATGATAAACAAAGAGAAGGAGTTGGATGATGGGAGAAAGGGTAAAGAAGCACCAGCATTAAATGGGGCAAACCAAAGAAGCTTTCCTGCATGGGAGAAAGACCAGCACTCCTATTGCAATAGAATTAAAGCCTCAGTAAGTATTTTTGCATTGAGAAGCAGAAGAACAACTTATTAAATCTACCCGTGCTTCCTGAATTTCTCATGCCGTTCACTTGATACACTGGGATTATGTTTTCTGAAAATTTTCTATCTGGACTGGTCTCTTATGGCAACACAGTTATTTTTGTTCAACTTGCTTCCTTTAAAACATTTATCTTCATTTATGATCATATTGGGGTAGTGATCCTAGCTGACGAGACCAGACATTGAATACAGGCTACAAGATTCACGACTGTGCCTTTTTGTGTCTGTCACTTGCCTTTCCTTAGATTCAGGAGTACCCCATCGATGTCCAAAACAACCAACTTCCCTTCCTGCGGAATCCAGATATCCTGGTGGGAGAAAATGACCTAACTGCCCTTAGCTATCTCCATGAGCCTGCAGTTTTGCATAATTTAAAGGTCCGCTTCCTGGAGTCCAACCATATCTACACTTACTGTGGTAAGTAGGGGGTATCTGTTGGCTGTGTGTGTTTGAAAGTGGTTCCAGTCTTTAGACTTTACGTGTTAAACTCCAATGGTTAAGAATCCTACTTTCAGTCTCATATATATTAATAAGTACCTCTCACTTGAAAGTTTGCAATTAGTTAAATGTGGCTTAGTTAGGCTGCCATACATCTGTTTGGAAGGATTGGGGTTAAAGCTCAACCAGGGAAGAAATGGGCCACACCATGTGGCTTGATGGCTCAGGCGCAGCCCTGGAGTCAGTAGGAAGGCAGTAAATCCATCCCAGGGTCTTGGCTCAGGCCTCTGCTCCCTCTGCTGAGTGCACTGCTGCAAGTGTATGGCAGGCTTGGTTTTTGGTTTTTTTTAAATTTTATATCAGAGTATAGATGATTAACAGTGTTGTGTTAGTTTCAGGTATACAGCAGAGTGATTCAGTTATTACATATGAACTGTGAAAGTTGCTCAGTTGTGTCTGACTCTTTGCTACCCCATGGACCAGTCCATGGAGTTCTCCAGGCCAGAATACTGGAGTGGGTAGCCCTTCCCTTTTCCAGGGATCTTCCCAACCCAGGGATCGAACCCAGGTCTCCTGCATTGCAGGCAGATTCTTTACCAGCTGAGCCACCAGGGAAGCCCCAGTTATATCAGTTATATGTATGTGAAGTTGCTTAGTCGTGTCCAACTCTTTGCGATCCCATGGACTGTAGCCTACCAGGCTTCTCCATCCATGGAATTTTCAGGCAAGAGTACTGGAGTGGGTTGCCATTTCCTTCTCCAGGGGATCTTCCCGACCCAGGGATTGAACCCAGGTCTCCCACATTGCAGGCAGATGCTTTACTGTCTGAGCCACCAGGGAAGCCCCAGTTATATCAATAATATGTATACCTGTATCTAGTTTCAAATTCTTTTCCCGTTTAGATTGTTATATAATATTGAACAGAGTTCCCTGTGCTATATATTCAGTAAGTCCTTGTTGGTTATCCGTTTTGGTTATAGCATGTGTATATGTTGATCCCAAACTACCTAACTACCTATACTAGCCTTACCCCCTGGTAACCTTAAGTTTGTTCCCTAAGTCTGTTTCACAAATAAGTTCATTTGTATACTTCTTTCCACATTCTGTTCATAAGCAATATCATATAATATTTGTCTTTGTCTGACCTACTTCACTCAATATGACAATTTCTAGGTCCATCCATGTTGCTGCAAATATCATTATTTCATTCTTTTTAATGGCTGCATAATATTCCATCATAACACTAATATTCCATTGTTTAATGTACCATAGTTTATCCATTCACCTATTGTAGACCATGTTAGTTGCTTCTAAGTTTGGCAATTATGAATATGCTGCTGCTGCTAAGTCACTTCAGTCGTGTCTGACTCTGTGCGACCCCATAGACGGCAGCCCACCAGGCTCCGCCGTCCCTGGGATTCTCCAGGCAAGAACACTGGAGTGCGTTGCCATTTCCTTCTCCAGTGCATAAAAGTGAAAAGTGAAAGTGAAGTCGCTCAGTCGTGTCCGACTCTTAATGACTCCATGGACTGCAGCCTGCCAGGCTCCTCCGTCCATGGGATTTTCGAGGCAAAAGAGTACTGGAGTGGGGTGCCATTGCCTTCTCCAATTATGGATATAGCTGTTACAAACATCCATGTACAAGTTTTTGTGTGAATATGTTTTCTATTCCTTTGGATAAATACCAATGAGTATGATTATTTGATCATATGATAAGACTATGTTTAGTTTCATAAGAAACTTCCAAAGTGGCTGTGCCCTTTTGCATTGCCACCAGCGATGAAATAAGAGTTTCCTTTGCTCCTCATCCTCACCACATTTGGCGTTACCAGTGTTCTGGATTTTGGCTGTGCTAACAGGGGTGTAGTATTATCTCACTGGTGTCTTGATTGGCATTTCCCCAATGACTTACGGTGTGGAGCATCTTCTTTCCATGCTTGTTTGCCATCCCTGTATCTTCTTTGGTGAGGTGTTTGTCTAGGTCTTTTGCCTGTTTTTTAATCAGATGGTTCATTTGCTTATTGTTAGATTTTAAGAGTTCTCTGTATATTTAGAATTCCATGGACTGTATAGTCTATGGGGTCGCAGAGTAGGACAGGACTGAGTGACTTTCACTTTTTTCACTTGTATATTTTGGGTAGCAGTCCTTTATCACATGTGTCTATAGTTTGTCTTCCCATTCTCTTGACTGTGCTTCTGCACCAGACACCAGAAGGGAGCACAGTGGCAGAGCTCTCCCATCCTGGCAGTGACCCTTTCCATTCCTGCCTTCTCTTCCCCAAAGGACTGGAAATGTTCACATTTTTTATACGTGTCCATGGTTCCCTTGAGATCCAGAATGTTCTGTATGTGAAAGGAAAAGGCATACATTTGTCTTATCTTCAGCATTGAATTGTTGGTTTTTTGTTTTTGTTTTTTTTTTGACTCTTTTCACTTTCTCAAATATCAGTTTACCTTGTCCTTCTATAAAAGATCTGAAGGGTTAAAGGACTTTATAACTCTTCATTCAATGTGTATTTACTGAGTCCATCTTCACATTGTGTCCTTTTGGGAATGCAGGATGGAAAAAATAGTGAAATGAAAGATAATACATGATATAATATGATGTGAGATAATAAAAAATAGCTGACACTCAGTGCTTACTATGCAAGATGCTGGTCTGAATTGCTCTCTATGAAGCATTTTATCCTCAGGATAACCAGGGAAATGCAATTATCATCCCCATTTTGCAGTCCATGAAGCTAAGACACTCAGAAGTTAAGGAATTGGCAAAGTCACACAGTTAATAATTGAGCCAAGATTTGACATTAAGATGTGTAAATCGTATTTCCCATTCACAAGTTGTTTGTATTTTAGTTAAGACAACCCATATACAAATGAGAAATTTAACAGTCCCTTTTGAAGATTTTAGTTTTGAGATTTTTTTTTAAGCCTAACACCTCTTGGCAGGGTTAAGTGTCCTCTTTTTCTGATCCTGCAGCACTTGGTACATGTCTGTTTATGAATTCAGCTTGTTGAGCGTTTGTGTGTCTGCATGTGTTTGTGTGTGCACCCACGCACGTGTGCTTATTCCATGCTCCAGGGTGTCTGAAGAGAGCCCTGAGCTGTCCCCCTTTTCTCCATTAGGGCCTAGCAGAGTGCTTGATAAACACAGATACATCTTGATTTAGTTGAGTGACTGGTTAAGATTCATCCTGTTCATCTTCTCTTCTTTTAGTTTTCATGTAAATGAACAGGGACCTTTAAAACTCATGTCAGTATACTACCCAAGACAATCTACAGATTCAGTACAACCCCTATCAAATTACTAATGGCATTTTTCACAGAACTAGAACAAAAAATCTTAAAATTTGTATGAAGTCACAAAAGACCCAGAATAGCAAAGGGAATCTTAAGAAAGAAAAATGGAGCTGGAGGAATCAGTCTTTCTGATTTCAGACTATACTATAAAGCTGCAGTCATCAAAATAGTATGGAACTAGCACAAAAATAGAAATATAGATCAATGGAATAGGATGGAAAGCCCAGAAATAAACTCATGCACCTGTGGTCAATTAATCTATGACAAAGGAGACAAGACTCACAATATTAGAAAAGCAGTCTCTTCAACAAGAAGTGCTGGGAAAACTGGACAGCTACATGTAAAAAAATAAAAACTAGATTATTCTTTAACATCACACACACAAAAATAAGCTTAAAATGGATTAAAGACCTAAATGTGAGACCAGACATAAAACTCCTAGAGGAAAACATAGGCAAAACACTCTCAGATGTAAATCGCAACAATATCTTTTTCAATTCATCTCCCAGAATAATGGAAATAAAAACAAAAATAAACAAATGGGACCTACTTAAACTAAAGAAGCTTTTACATACCAAAGGAAACAGTCAACAAAACAAAAAGACAACCCACAGACTGAGAGAAAATATTTGCCAGTGATGTGACTGACAAGGGATTAGTCTCTAAAATTTACAAACAACTTTTGTTGCTTACCAGCATCAAAACAAACAACCCAATCAACAAATGAAAAGACCTGAATAGACATTTCTTCAAAGAAGATATACAGATGGCCAAGAGGCACATGAAAAGATGTTCAACATCACTAATTATTAGTGAAATGCAAATCAAAGCTGTAATGAGATACCACCTCACACCAGCCAGAATGAGAAAAACCCCAATCATGAGAAAAACCCCAAACAATAAATGCTGGAAAAGGTGTGGCAAGAAGGAAACTCGCCTACACTGTTGGTGGGAATGTAAATTGGTACAGCCACTATGGAGAATAGATGGAGGTTCTTTTTAAGTAACTAAAAGTAGAGCTACCATATATCGTTATGTTATGTTGCATATAACCCTGCAATCCCATTCCTGGGCTTATATCCAGAGAAAAATATGATCCGAAAGGATACATGCCTCCCAAAATGTCCATTGCAGCACTGTTTACAGTATTTAAGACATGGAAGCAACCTAAATGTCCATCAACAGAGGAATGAATGAAGAAGATGTGGTAAATATATACAATGAAATATCACTCATCCATTTAAAAGAATGAAGTAATGCCATTCGCAGCAACATGAATGGACCTAGAGATTGTCATCCTGAGTGAAGAAAGTCAGAGAAGGAGAAATATTATATGATATCCCTTATATGTGGAGTCTGAAAAGAAATGATACAAATGAACTTACAAACCAGAAAGGACTTACAGACTTAGAGAATGAACTTACGGTTGCCAGGATGAAGGATGTGGGGAAGGGGTATTTAGGGAATTTGGGATCAACATGTACACACTGCTGTATCTTAAATGGATAACCAACAAGGACCTACTGTTTAGCACTTGGAACTTTACTCAATGTTATGTGGCAGCCTGGTTGGAAGGGGAGGTTGGGGGAGAATGAACACACATATGTGTATGGCTGAGTCCCTTTGCTGTTCACATGAAACTCTCACAGCATTGTTAATCGGCTATACTCCGATACAAAATAAAAAGTTTTAAAACAAAGCTCATGTCAGGAGGCCGTCATGCTATCAGAATCTGACCGCACTGTCTATTCACAGGTATCGTGCTTGTTGCCATTAATCCTTATGATCAGTTGCCAATCTACGGTCAAGATGTCATCTATGCCTACAGTGGCCAGAACATGGGGGATATGGACCCCCACATCTTTGCTGTGGCGGAGGAAGCCTACAAGCAGATGGCCAGGTAAGAATAACCTTGGCCCAGAAGTCCCCCTGGGTAGTCGGAGGGCGGAAAGGGGAGTGTCCACCTTCTTCGGCTGCTTTTTCTCAGTGGTGGAGTGGTGATTCTGGGTTTGAAGTGTTTTGGAAACCAAATCAACCTCAGGTTCTTTTCTTAACCACATTTCCTCAAGTCTTCATCTTATTCTCGTGAACCTGAGCCTAGACATGGGGAGCAGTGCCGTTAACGCCTTGTGTCTCGTCTCTCCTTGACTTTCTTTTGGCCTCCTCGCCTCTTCTCCAGGTGTAATGAATCCATTTTATACCATCACCATTCATTTTACAGATCTCACTGAAGGCTCCGTTTTGAAGGAACAAAGACTCTGACAACTTCTTAAAATGCCAGGCATTTGGGGCAGAAATAGAAGCTTCAAATTAGCAGTCATGCGTAGTGGTTTCAGATTTTTAGCCTGAAAGTGGTGCTCTGTTTAGGCACTTAAGCAGATCGCATTTTGCTCTTCTTTTTCTAACTCTGAGAGATAGGTGCAGGTCTGTTTCATCAGAAAGTAGGCTAGGTGAGTGTATTAGTTAGGGTTTGAGTGAGTGTGTGTGTAGAGAGAGGGGTTTTTATTTTAAGAAATTGGCTCATGCAGCTGTGGGGGGTTCACATGTCCAAAATCTGCAGGATTAGGCTGGCAGGTTGGAGATGCAGGGAAAAGATGAATCAAGATTTTGAGTCTGAAGGCAGTCTACTGGCAGAATTCTCTTTGGTGGGGATGTCAGTTTTTTCTCTTATGACCTTCAACTGATTGGATGAGGCCTACTCACATTATGAAGAGTAATCTGCTTTACTCAATGTCTACTGATGTAAATGTTAATTTCATCTTAAAAAAAAACACCTTTATAGCAGTATCCAGACTAGTGTTTGGCCAAATGTCTGGAAATTGTGGCCTAGTCAAGCTGACACATAAAATTTACCACCACGCTGTTGTTCTTGAACTGTCAAGGTATAGTATAGGGAAAGATAGTTTTACCAAGGTTTTGGTGGAAATTCATTTTCCAGTTAACAGTAAAATGCTGGGTCCTTTCAGCTCAGTCTTTCTTGCCCCTTCTAGAGAATATCTTACAGAGCTAGCAGGAAAAGCAGGAGTGCTTTGTGGGGAGGAGGGCTTTGTAGAGAGGAGTGAGAGAGAATCCCATTTAAGATGGTCTGTGCTGCAGTGGATGTCAGAGTGCAATTTTCAGCCCAGTAAAAGTTTCCATGAGGAAAAACTATTCTGTAAGCTTCCTTACTAGATTATAATGTTTTGTTGCTGGCTATGGAGATTGGTATGTAAAAGATCTGCTTCCTTATAGAAACACAATGACCATATTCAATATAAGCAGTGATCAGAGAACAGAACAATATAATAAGTAGAATGATCTACAACTGTTTCGTTTCTCTAAAATGTGATAGATTGTAGAGCTAAAATGATCATGACCTTAGACCTCTCTAATGTCATAAAAAGACCACATACTGTGTTCTGGGCGTGACCGGGAGTCACCTAGCTGGTAAGCCATCGAGGCACACACGGCAGACTGAAGTGTGGTTCAGGGTCGTATCACGTGGCGGGGCAGGGTGAGGGGTGGTGTGATGCAGCACACGCCCCATCCTCATGCGCGTGCTCGGTGGCGGGGACCCGGGGCCTGGACCCGGGGCCTGGACAGGCTTCTGTATCTTGGGAGAAGCACTTAAGCAGAGTCCTCATTTGCTTCATACTGAATTACAGATGGTTTCCTTATGCTTCTAAAATGGAAGGTGACTATGGCCTGCTTCCGACGACTTCCTACCATGCTACAGGTTCTGCCAGCTCCCTGAGACTTGTCCTCTCATGGATGTCCTTGATACTAGTTTTCATCCCATTTTGCTCTCCTGGCTAGTTGCACTTAGATGTATCAGAATTTGGTTTTCTTTTTAAATTTTTAATTGGAGGATAATTACAATGTTGCATTGGTTTCTGCCACACAGCTTTTCTTTATCAGACTTCTTGAGGCTCCCCTACAGCTTTGAGAACCCTCTTGCCTCCAGCTTATTGATCCTCTTGACTAAATGCCTCCATTCTTCCTTTCTGCGCCTGAAGCTGTGCACATGGTTATTCTACTCTCAGGGTATTTCACTTGTTTGGGTCCTTGTTCATGCCCATTAGTGGGAAGGAACAGGGGTGGGCATCCAGGGTGATGGTGATACGATCTTGCTTAGGGGAATGCATTTGATGATTAAGGGGTTTAGATGTAAAAGTTGGACAAAGAATTGCTTCATTAAGGGTTTTCTTTAAGGTCTTAAGGTTTATAATCATTTTACCTACCGAGTCCCAGGGTGTAGAAAATAATACTGCTGAAATTCTTGTGCAATTTTTGCTCATGAATGTGCATAAGAAGTATAAGGCCAGCACACGTGGCTTGGGGTAGAGAGCTATTTTTGAATAAGTTCCATTGTCAGCAGCTCAGGGTTTCTGCTATTGATCCGAGGCGCATATTAGAAGCCCCAGCAGAGTCTTTGCAGGGAAAGAGGGAGACTCACTGTTCAGATGCAGGGATGGTTTTTGCTGTATTTCCATTATGGGCCTTCACTGTCAACTTTGAATACTAAACACACTCATTTTACAATTCGTCTGCCAACTGTGTGGTGTGCTTCCTGACTCATCAGTAAGTTGCTGAAGTGATTGTTACGTGGATCAAGTCGCCGTGGTCTAACACAGTGTGCTTTGAATCTGAGCCTCCACAACAGCTGGATGATTAAGGGTACAAGAGGCTAACCTTAACGACTCCCAGCCCATGGGGACAGTGACTCAGTTGGCCTTGGACTCAGCAATTCTTTCTCTTGATTCACTGTGGACTGGATTTTCTTTCTTGATGTGGTTCACTCTGGGTCTCTCCAACTTGTGATGCTTTGAGCGTATGAGGGAACTCTGTCAAAGCTTGAAGGGATAAATCCAGACCTTCATCCCCATCCCGAGAGTTCCTGCAGAGTCTTGTGCTAGAAAGGATGAGGAGACACGATGACAAGATGATTGGTTCACCGTCCCTATCCTTGTTGACCTCAGACTAGGCTTGAGAGTACATGGAGACTCACAGTGAATAAAAAGGCTGAAGTAGCATGAAACATCAAACTCGTGAATTCTGCCTTCTACGTAAGAACCTGTAGTTCCCTGTGAGAAATGGACTGACCATTGCTTTATTTCTGCTCCTCCCTTGTTCATGATCCAAAATGCCCTTTTTCTCACTTTTGCCTCCCCTGATTCTAGCCTCAGCTCCTGGGTATATCAGCCAACATTTGTAAAGTATCAGCGACTTGACAGGCTCCTTTCTAAGTGAACACTAGGAAATGTGAGACCTCTTCCCACTTCTTAAGGCGCCCACAGTCTTTTTGAAGAGAGAAGACACAGTAGACCAAAAAGCCTGTAACTGTAGGAAGTGTAAACCGAAGTCATGCTCAGGGTCATTTGAATTGAGTTTGGGGATGATTGTCACATCTGGTCCGAGAAACTGTAGCATTGAAGCCAAATCTTGATGAATTGGTCGGATATGTAGGGTAGATGCAGACGTCTAGGGGGGTGGAATAGAATAATCATTCCCCCAACAGTGGGACATTAAAAAGCATAAAACCATAACATTGGAGCACATGGTCACAAAAACGTAGCCACATGTGCTTCACACCGCTTAGGATGTTTGTAGTCGAAAAGACCCTCATAGGTGTTGGCAAGGATGTGGATAAGTTAGAATCCTGATACACTGCTAGTAGGAATGTAAGGTGGTGCAGCTGCTTTGCAAAATAGTCTGGCAGTTCTTCAAAAGTTTAGACAGTGTTATCACATGACTCAGCCATTCTACTCTTAGATATGAAAACACATTCCAAGAGAAATGAAAACATATTCACACAGAAACTTACCCACAGACATTCATATTTAATAGAATGTCCCCAGAGAATTGTTCACAGTAGCCAAAAGGCAGAAGGAAAAGACCTAAATATCCATCAACTGAGCAATCGGTAAATAAAATGTGGTTATATCCATACCGTGGAATATGGCACATAAAAAGGAATAAGATGTGGTACACAGTACCACAGGGATGAGCCTTGAAAACATGCTCAGTGAAAGAAGCCAGACATGAAAGATCACAGAGTGTGTGATTCCACTTATATGAAGTGTCCAGAATAGACAAATATATAGAGAGAGGTAGATTAGTGTTTGCCCAGGGCTGAAGGTTTGAGGGGGAATGAGAAGTGATTGCTGATCAGTATGTTTTTTTGGTTTTGTTTTTAGTGGTGGTGGGGGCTGGTGATGAAAATTTTCTGTAATTGATTGCGTGGATGGATGCACAGCTCCGCGAATGCACTGAAACCCATTGAATTGTGTACTTTAAATGGGTGAATGTGTGTTCTGTGAATTATATCGCAAAAAAGCTATTATTCACAAAAGGCATTGTCAGGGGACAGTGCCCAGGAAAGCTTAACCTATGTGATAAGTGGGTCTGGGGTTGGTGTGGACTATACAGTTAGAGACAGGGTGGCTGGACTGGGGTGGAACCTGAAAGCTGGGGTGAACTTTGGCAGAAAAGTGTGTTCTGTTAACACAGGGTACAGAAATGGTCAGTTAAGATTAGGAAACCTGGGTTAATCAAGTGAAACATCTGCCTTCAAGGGAGGGGCTTTCAGAGCAGCTATGTTGATATGCTTTCTGAGTCTCCAAGATGGAGATGCTTTATGCTGGATTTGCAAATCATATTTAGACACAAAACTGTTTTCAAAGATTATCTCAAGGACTCTTTGGGAAATGCTGGCTTCAAGTAATGGAGACATTCTAGAGCTTGTTAGATAAAGAGATAATATGACACCAGGGATATTCAAAGAGCGATGTTTCTCTGATGGGCCCTATTCCAAAATCTCTTCCTTCTCTCCATGTTCTGATACCATTTCCAAGGATGAGAACACCTTGTTGTGAGGAGCTTAGATTCTTTCAGACATACCTTGCCTATTTAAATGAACTCTGTGTAATGAATGGCAGTAGATGGTGAAGCTGGAATTCAGACCCAGTCTGTGTGCCCCGAAGCCCTTTGTACCAGCGGAGAAGCTGTACTCCCTCCATCAGTGGTGCCTGCGACTGGCCCTGGGTAGTCTTCCCAGAACAGAGCAGGCTGTGGTCCTTGGGGCCATGAGGGCTGAGGGATAGACCTTTTCCCTTGAGGTTTCACAAGAGTCTAAATTCCAGAGTGAGATGAGAGTCTCGGTGTATTTTCTAGCTCTGCTGGTGGGACCAGGCCATCTTACTCTACGGCCCAGGTCTGACCCTTTTCTTAAGGTTTTGTGTTCTTTTCTGAAAGAAAGTAGGGACAGTGTGAAGCAAATTCATTTGCTCATAGAGCTCACACATGTCCGTCTGGTTCTGCTATGCTGCGGGCTGTGACTAATAGTGAAAAATGGAATGGGATGCTCCTGGGGTCCTGGCAGGGGACATGCCACTCGGTACACCTGGGGCAGCCAGTGGACCACTCCTCTACCCCACCATGGGAGTGCTCCCAGAGAAGTCCTGACTGTGGAAATGTGCTGCAGAACGGAGAGGACACTGTACGTTTTCCATCTTCTGAGGTTCCCCCCCTCAAAAAAAGAATAGAACTGATGGCTTTATCTTCCTGATCATTAAGGTGGAATACTCTGGGATACCCAAGAACGGACTCAGGACACCGCAGGATCTCTTTTAGGCTGCAGACTTTGTGGAATTTGGATCTTTGGGGGAATCATTTTTAAAAGGAACTGCACATAGGTGACCTCAATTCACACTTTGCTTTGAGATCCAGTTTGAAGTAGGATGATGTCAGTTTCTTCCTTCCTTTTTGATGTAAGGTGGTTTATTATTCTGGGTTGTATAGTTTGGAGAAGTTTGGGATGTCAGGTACTTCCTGATCGAGCCTCATGTTTTCAGTGAGGAGAGCCAGGTTTCGTTTCTCTGTAAGGTGTTCGCTGTACAGGAGTGTCCAGGGGTCTGTCCCTGGTGATGTGTCTCCCACCCGCTGTATGTCCACGCACAAACCCTTTGGGCCTGAAGTTCTCAGCGCCTTCACTCTTTAAGGAGAACAGTGGCCCTGCCACCGAGAGAGACTTGGACCAGTGAGAGGTCATGAGGAACCTTTAAAAGTCATTGAACACTATAAAAATTGGAGGTGTGGCAGTCTGGACGGGAGAGGAGTTTGGGGGAGAATGGATACATGTATATGTGTGGCTGAGTCCATTTGCTGTCCACCTGAAACTATTACAACATTGTTAGCCAGTTATGCCCCAATGCAAAACAGAAAGTTAAAAATATGAGGGTGCTAATATTAAAGCTGACAGACAACTTCCTCAGCTGCTGTTAAATATAGTGAGCGATGGTATTGCTGGGGAGGTCAGTAGTTAGGGAACAATGACTTGCTGGATTTTTACAGTAAAGTCTTGAAACCATGACTTCATTCAGCCTTGACTTTGGGTGCAGTTTTGCTTTCCTTCCCATTCATTATGATTTCAAGTCAGAGCTCATCAGGACTCCGTCAGGACTAGGTTGCTTTAGGACAAGGTATAGGAGATGTTCAAGATGACTGAACACAGGAGTGACTTCCAGGCTCTTCTTTGGCACTATTGCTTATTTCTAGAACATACCCCGAGCCATTTGCTCTGTTCAGATTCTTCCCCGGGGTGCTGCCTTCCCTGGGCTCTCCTCCTGCACCTACTCTTCCCTACTCCCCTCGTCTCCTCTCCCTGCCCTCCCGCCCCAGCATGCCTGGACACACTCCTTTCCCTCCCCACGGTCCCCAGCACTAAAGGCCATAGCATTATTTTGATCCTTTATAATCTCTTAGATTGTATAGTTTCTTTATATTTCTGCCTATCCTGTTTAAAATTCTAGTTATATATTTTAGACTTAAATATAGGGGAAAGTTCAGTGTGCAGTGAATGTGGCTAATTATAACATCCCTATGTTAGAAGCTGCTGCTGCTGCTGCTGCTAAGTTGCTTCAGTCGTGTCCGACTCTGTGCAACCCCATAGACGGCAGCCCACCAGGCTCCGCCGTCCCTGGGATTCTCTAAGCAAGAATACTGGAGTGGGTTGCCATTTCCTTCTGCAGTGCATGAAAGGGAAAAGTGAAAGTGAAGTCGCTCAGTCATGTCTGACTCTTAGCGACCCCATGGACTGCAGCCTACCAGGCCCCTCTGTCCATGGGATTTTCCAGGCAAGAGTACTGGAGTGGGGTGCCATTGCCTTCTCCGATGTTAGAAGCAATGGATAGTAAATGTATATTGTCATCTCCTTTTAAAACTGTGAATTGCGAGGAGACTAGAAGTGGGAACTTCCCTGGCGGTCCAGTGGTCGGGACCTCGCCTTCCAGTGGAGGCTGTGTGGGTTCAATCCCTGGTCAGGGCACTAAGGGCCCACATGCCTCCTGTTGAAAAACCAAAACATAGAGCAGAAGCAGTATGGTAACAGATTTAATAAAGACTCTAAAAATGGTCCACATCCAAAAAAGTTTTTTTAAAAAGAATGAGACTGGACCATTTCCTTTGTCTAACTTCCGTGACACTGCGGAGGACATGTTACTAATAGTTTAGTCTCAAATCAAAAATCATAGAGCTGAAAGGTATTTTACTGGTAATCACTCTTTGCCTTACCTGGGGAATACAGCATGTTAGAAGGAGAGGGTCTGCAGTCGTCTGCCTGTTGTTGTTGTTCAGTTGCCCGGTTGTGTCCGACTCTTTGTGACCTCATGGACTGCAGCATCCCAGGCCTCCCTGTCCCCCCCCACCTCCCGGAGTTTGCCCACGTTCATGTCCATTGCCTCCCTGATGCCGTCCAGCCGTCTCATCTTCTGACACCCTCTTCTCCTTCTGCCCTCAATCTTTCCCAGCATCAGATAGGAATTGGTTAAGACACAGGGATGCGGGAGGACCACATCCTGGCAACTAGTCCTTTGGGTGCTGCTTGACCACTCCCAGTCCAGGTGGCTCTGTCTCTCAAATGTGTTCCATTTCTAAGAGTTTCCACTGTCGGAATCTTGCCATCACACCGCAGTCTACTCCTCTCTGATTGCCTTCACCCGGGGGGTCTGAGGGCTTCCCTGGTGGCTCAGATGGTAGAATCTGCCTGCAATGTGAGAGACCTGGGTTCTATCCCTGAGTTGGGAAAATACTCTGGAGAAGGGAACAGCAACCCACTCCAGTATTCTTGCTTGGAGAATCCCATGGACAGAGGAGCCTGGTGGGCTACATACAGTCCATGGGGTTGCAAAGAGTCAGATGGGGGGTCTGAGCTCTGCCCTGTGTGACTGTACAGGACAGCTGGCATTTTCTTACGCATGGCAGCCCCTCCCCCACTCTGGCTGAGCATCCTGGCTCCCACCGTCTTTCTGAGCGTGGCCTTCAGCCCCTCTCCCGCTGTGGGTCACCATGAACACTTACGGTCTTTCTGTCTGATATCTGTGGTCTCTGGACATGATCTGCCAGGTGAGCAGTCTTCCTCGCACGGAATTCCTGTTACAGAGCCTACAATCGCACCATGTTGGCAGGCATTTCATGTCGCAGATTTTTACTAAGTTTGCAAGCTGTTAAATTCCTATTTCTCCCCCCCATCCCCATCCACAGATGCACAAGAATTATTTTATTACCACTGTAATGAGATTTAATTGTCTGGCAATAAGCTACGCCTATTGAAAGTGCAGTCACACATGTTAAATTACATGTACAATTATACCGATTTTGATATATGCGTACATCCACGACACCATCACCATGACCCAGATAACGAGCATTTCCTTAACTTCCAAAAGTCTCCTTGGAAAAGGAAAACTTTTTCCACCCCTGCACTGCTGGAGATCAGTAGTCACTAATCTACTTTCTGTCACTATAAACAGAAACTTTCTTTAAGATATGTTGCCCTCATTCTTCACTTGCACAATTGATTTTTTATGTGCCGAGCAGGATTCATAGTTACCTGTATTAAATTTGACCTTTCGTGCCTGCTCTCCATTATTCCAGGGTATCTCTTTGACTCCTGACTTTCGCATCTGATATATTAGGTCTCCCTGGCTTGGCGCATGTGCAAATTTAACAAATCTTTTGTTTCCTTCCTTATCTGTTGAGGAGGAGGTATTAATCTCGCTGGATTCCTGTAACTTGCTGGAAGCAGTCCTTTTACTAAGAACTGATCATTTAAACTAGTAAAACTAAAAATTAAGTCAAGTCCTTACCTGTATTTTAAATCAGGTTAAAAGCTGTGCCCACTGGATTGGGCAGATGTGATTTTCTGGGGGGAGGGGGCTCATGTCTGAGGAGGTGGGCAAAGGAGACCCTAGTGAGCACCCCTAGCCTCACTGCTTCCTTCCCGTGTTTCACCTGGGCATGTTCTTTCATCTGAGGCGCCTCCTCCATTTGCTCAGCTGAACCAAGAGGACATGTATGTGTCCTTCTGTCCTCGGGTTATTGTAAGAAGTAGCCGGCGCTCCTCACACGTGAGCCTGAGCCGTGACTGAGCACCGGGCAGGGCCCAGCGGACACCCCTGCGCCCACCCCCCAGGTCCTGCTCATGACACAGCCTGGTCCAGCTGTCAGAGTCACGCTCGTCCCCGCACACCAGCTGCTTTCGGAATTCACAGTGGTGCGGACATGTGAATAAGATTTCGTTTTACAGGGTGTCTGAAATAATTTTCAGTTGAAGAAGCTAATAAAATGTGAAGCCTAGCAGGATGAAATGGCATTTCTATTTACATCGTGATAATGTCTTTCACGCCGTGTTAGCTACTCTTTCTTTTTTAGCTGCATAGTTTCATGTCTATATCCCGAAAGACAGTGTCTCTGGATGTCACCTGCTAATGTGTACAAGTTTAGTAGGAAAGGAAAATGCCAGGAAGCGAGGCGGCTCAGCTTCCAGGGACAGGACCGTCTGGGTTCTCAGAACATAGGAGCTGTGGGACCTTGGCAAGTCACTTAACCTCACTTTGCACCACTGCCTGCGTCTTTAAAACAGGGAAACACATTGTGTCAAAATCATCAGGTTGCTAGGATTAAATGAATTGATAAATGAAGAGTACTTAGAATGATTTCTGTAACAGAGTGAGTGCTCAGTAAGTGTTCGATCAGTGATGGTGGTAGTGATAGCCTAGTGATAATACTGATGAGTCGATGGTAAGTAATGTCATTATCATTTCATAGCAGCCAAAGGAAGGAAGTGCTGGAAGGAGCCATCAGTGCTGAGCAGGATTTCCTTTATATGTCACCCTCAGAGGACAGAAGCTCCTTCAGGGGCCAAGGGAATAGTAGAAGGCTGGCCATTTTGTGCAATTAATAATGTTCTCTTGGCCTTTTTTATAGGCTTATGTGTGAAATTAGAATTACAGAAGTTTAATAGGTGGTTGCCAATCTGGCTAGAGGAAATACAGCATCAATTGCATGATGTCTAAAGCTGTCTTTTGTCATATGCAGGAAGCCAACAGCTTTGAGATTTGAACTTAGAGTGCCACTCCTAGAAGAGTGTTAGAATGTGGACACCGCTGCCCTTCGGTGATGGCGTCTGTAAGCTTGTGTGCATGTGTGCTAAGTCCCTTGAGTTGTGTCCAACTCTTTGCGACCCCGTGGGCTGTAGTCCACCAGGATCCTCTGTCCATGGGATTCTGCAGGCAAGAAGACTATAGTGGGTTGCTACTTCCTCCTCCAGGGGATCTTCCCAAGCCAGGGACCAAACCTGGGTCTCCTGCATTGCAAGTGGATTCTTTACCACTGAGCCACCTGGGAAGCCCCATCTGTAAGCAAAAAAGGAAAGTGATAATGTGACACTGCAGGAATGGGGCGATTATTCGATAGTTTTTACAGGCATTTGCTTGAGAGACAGCTTGCCCACCATCACTAACTAAGCACGTGCTGAAGGCTGGAAAGCAGCTTTTCACAAGAGCGTGGAAGTGAGACCTGGTCTCTCCTGGTCCCTACGGTGGTGCATCGGTTGTTAGAGCAGCAGCTGGGCACGTTGGGTTTTGTAAGATTCACTGGAGTGTGGGAACAAAATTTTAGAACTTTATTTTTTTCACAGTCTTTTAAGATTTAAAATTCTGTTGGTGCATCTCTTATAATGTGCACAGTATATTAATACAGTAGCTTAGAAATTAATTTATAAATTCATATTTCTGGGGGAGCTGGCTCACAGTTTTCCTTATAGATGGGAAAAAAGAGAAAACTGGTTTAGTGCCCAGGGCAGTGTCTAAAGCCATACATAGATGCAGTGGTCTTTGTGGACTAGTTCATGGTCCACAGAGGAAATCTGTCCCCTGGCCCCCTGCTGGGGTTCTTCTTGGTGGGCTACAGTGGGGAGAAGGTGAGAGAAGGTGGCTGGCTCCGTGTAAGCCTTCCCTGTCATGGGACATAGAGCATGGTCACTATTCCTATCAGTGTCACGTTTGTTGACTGGGTTAAAGAGCCCTGCTCTCTTGAAAACGTATATATGAGCATTTGTAAAATTAGATAGCCAGTGGAAACTTGCCGTATGAGGCAGGGAGCTCAGATCCGGTGCTCTGTGACAACCTGTGCTGTGCTTCTTCGTGTCTGCCTCTTTGAGACCCCGTGGACTGTTGCCCGCCAGGCTCCTCTGTCCATGGGGATTCTCCTGGCAAGAATACTGGAGTGGGTTGCCATGCCCTCCTCCAGGAGCTCTTCCCCTCCCAGGGATCGAATCCAGGTCTCCTGCACTGCAGGTGGGTTCTTTACCATCTGAGCCACCAGGAAAGCCCCTGTGACAATCTAGAGGGGTGAAATGGAGTGGGAGGTGGGAGGAAGGATCAAGAGGGAGAGGACATACCTATACCTGTGACTGATTCATGTTGATGTATGGCAGAAACCAACACAATATTGTAAAGCAAAGATCTTCCAATTAAAAATAAGTAAATTTAAATTTTAAAAAAGAGCACTGCTCTCTTAGTAGCTCTCTGATTACATTAGAACACAGGTTCCAGTGTAACAATGGACAGTGTTTTGTCTCAAAAAAGGAAAAGAAGAAAACCTTGGGGAGGTCCTTTATAATGGAGATCAGTTGTTAGAATTCAATCCTAGCACCATCCTTGCCCATGGAGGGAATAAACAAAGGCTCCCCCAAAGGGCTTCATTTCAGAGTCACAGAGGAAATCTACCCACCCCCCGCCCCAACACACACACATAGCTGCTTTATTGAATCAGAATTTCACGGGTGAAACCAAATTATCTTTTTAAACTCTACAACTGATTCAGAAACTATCGTCTTTGGACACATGTTTGGGGAACTTTTAGAATAGATGAGTCTCTCTGATCTGGGGGATCCAGAACTGGTGCCCACGAAAAGAATCCATGTCACAGGTGTTAAGAGCCTCCTCAGTCTTTAAGCTCTGCTTGGTCACTTTTAGCATCTCAGTTGGAATTAAGGATCTGAGAGTAGACTTTGATCAAGGAAAGAAGTTATGGAATTTGAAAGCCTATTAGAAATGGGGAGAAAAATCTTTGGATCCTCCAAATTTAGCAGATGCCTAGCTTTCTGCAGTGACTCTCAACCCTGCCTGCACAGGAGAATTACCTGGAAGGTTCTAAACCACCCATGGCCAGGCCTCACCCCTAGAGGTCAGGTTAATCACATGGTGCTCAGGTTGATATAAACACTCCCAGATGCTATCTTAGTGAAGCTGGGTTAAGACCTTTGTTGAAACCATCTGTGTAACATAGGTGCTCCATCTGGTCTTTGCCACCAGCAGAGTTTTAGGGCATGAGCGGACTCTTTTGTGCACAGGGAACGTTGTAGAAAGTGCACAGGCCATGCAGCATGTCCAAGAGAAAGCCCTGTGTTAGTGACCTTTAGAAACAGTGGACAGATTTAAAAGCAAATGCATTTTGAGTCTGCCTGGCTCCTGCCCCCCTCATAGATCAATGATTTTGGAAGCCAGAGGAGGGGCACCTACAGCCAAAAAATGTTGGAAATTAATTCAGTCCTCTGTATTCCCAGAACTAGAGAACAAAACGCCTCATGATTGATGACCTGCTTTTAAGAAGATATCCCTTTTGGTTGAAGGGGAGTTAACCTTCTTCTGAAGAGCAAGTACCAAGAGTACTTAGAAGTATGGGATGTCTTTTTAGAAAATGCCTTGGACCTAGTAACAGAGTGATAAAGAGCCAGGGGGACATCCTAGTATCCAGCACCTTCTAATTAGTTATCCTTAGAGGCTAACAATAGTTTACCCCAACCCTGTGCTTACGGAGAGGTTACTGGGGACATATTAATAAATGTAGATGTGTGAACTATGTAGTGTCTAGCTGCATTTAGCTTAAACATGTAGTACCAGCCTTCAGTTAAGATATCGGGGATCAATAAATGCTCACTTCAGTTGGTCTGCTTCCCCACTGGGTCGTTGGGCTCCTAGAGTTTTATTCCATTTGTCATTGCACATATTGATCCATCATAATTGCCTGATGTGTAGGAACTCTAGCTCAGCAACCTAATTGCCTGATGTGTAGGAACTCTAGCTCAGCAACCCAAGGCAGAGATTTTTCTTCCCAGTTGTATGAGGCTGTCATTTCTACAATGCTGTTCACTTTACTTGCTTGTATTTATAGATCTTCTTATTTTATTTTTCAGAGTATATGTTCATGAAATGCACAGAACTTTTAAGAGTTACGCACTTGGAGTTGGAAAGCTTTTGAGGTCATATTATCTAGGACGGGGGTTCCTTTTCAGCATCGTCAGTGTTGTGGTACTTAGTCTTTCTGAAAAGTTCTAGACCCCCTCATTCCACTGTTTGAAACTTAGAGGTGAGCGGATATCTTACTGTCGCTTACTCCCACCCTAGACAGTTCCTGCCTCTTTTCTGGGGTAGCCAGCAGAGTAGACTGGTCTGGGAATGCACCTTTAGTCTTTTCTTCACTAAGCAAGACTCTTTCTGGTCTGGCTAGCATTCCTCATGTGACAGTTCAGAATCCTGTTTGACTTCCTTTGAATACATTCCAGTCTTTCAGTATACCTCATGAAATGTGGCATCTGTAGTTAAGCTAAGAGTGCAGATCTAGACTGACCAGAGAAGAAGTCAGTGGCCATCTCCTACTATCCTGGGACATAAATACTTGGGGGCTGGATTAATGGAAGTTTACTAATAGTTTCTTGCTGTGATGATGGATAATGAGTCAACCAAAATCGTCCAGTGCTTCCCATCCACACTGTGGTTCTGGATGATGATCACAGTTTGGTACCAACCATTGTGAGTCTGTTGTGGACCCGCTGTGATTGGAGACCCTGTCCAGATCACATTGCCAAGTGACAGTGTCCATTTAAGCATAGAGGTTACCAGAACCCTCTCCTGGTTCCCCTCACTTCACAACCCGAGTTCTCTTTGTCTATGACTTAACAGTGAAACCAGTGTTCACTTTCCCCTAAGCCTGGCTCTTGATTTCAGAGTGGAAATTTAACAAACTTTTAATTAATTTCTCACAATAGCAAGCAGAATTCCAAGACAGTTACCATGCTAGGTACTCAGAAATCATGTTCTGACAGTCAGAAGGTGAACTTTGGCACTTTTCCTTTGTCTTTACTATGTGTTAGTGGAGCAGTTGTGTCCGACTCTTTGCGACCCCATGGACTATAGCCTGCCAGGCTCCTCTCTTCATGGAATTCTTCAGGCAGGCATACTGGAGTGGGTTGTCATTCCCTTCTCCAGGGGATCCTTCCAACCCAGGGATTGAACCCAGGTCTCCTGCATTGCAGGTGAATTCTTTACCATCTGAGCTGCCAGGAAACCCTTTGTCTTTGCCTTCCAAAGCCTGGCTCTTGATTTCAGAGTGGAAATTTTAAACTTTTAATTAATTTCTCACAATAGAAGGCAGAATTCGAAGACAATTACCATGTTAGGTACTCAAAAATCATGTTCTGACAGTCAGAAGGTGAACTTTGGCATTTTTCCTTTGTCTTTAGTATATGTTAGTGCAGCAGTCATGTCCGACTCTTTGTGACCCCATGACTGTAGCCCGCCAGGCTCCTCTGTCCATGGAATTCTTCAGGCAAGCATACTGGAGTGGGCTGTCATTCCCTTCTCCAGGGGATCCTCTCAACCCAGGGATTGAACACAGGTCTCCCGCATTGCAGGTGGATGCTTTACCATCTGAGCCACCAGGAAACCCTTTATCTTTGCCTTCCTGTTATAACAATCCTAATCATCCGGAGACAAATGAATGCCTTGAGTTGAGGAAGGAGAATGCTATGTAAAGGAAATGTAAAAGAGGAAAGTACATTAGTGTGTCTCAAAACTCTTTCCCTACTTTGTTGATATGCATGATAACAACATAGAATGTTCCTTAAGATCATAAATGAGATATGAGCAGTACTTTATTGTTATTGCAGCACTAACTCAATTTTATAGGTTTGTCAGTGGAACCACAGAAGTCATGTATCTTGCCTAAGGCACGTAGCTCGTAGTTAGCTGGGATGATGTGACCCTGGGCCCCTTAATTTCCAACCCCATGCTCTTGGCCACTCTGGTCCCCTGCCTCCCTGGAAAAGATGTTTCCTGGGTTTCTGGCTTGGGAAACTGGGTAGATAGAAGTTATACCTGCTGAGACCAGAAAGATGTGGGAAGGGTATAGGAAGCGCTTTTTATTTGGGAGTTGTTTCATTCATGAGCCCCCACCCCTGATATCCAAATAAAGCTATCTAGTGGTTGAACCTATGATAGAATTGAGAGAAGTCTTGGCCTATAGGTGGGGCTTAAAGCCTTGGGAATGGATGATGTTACCCTGGGAGAGATTGTGGAGACAAGTTATCAGAATCTAACCCCGAGGAAACTGGGCATTTAGAGATCTGGTGGAGGAAGAAGAACCTGAAGGAGGTGATGATCACCCCTTATAGGTGATGGGGTTTGTGCCTTCTTCTTGGGGGCAGTTGGGAATGTAGCTAAGAGTCTTGTTAGGCACAAATGGGGTGGAGGTGTGGAGCCCTCCACTGACTGGGCTTTGCACTGATGGTGTTACCACCTTGACTGGATGTGACTTAGGAACCAGGAGCAGCCTGCAATGGGCCTGGCAGTCCTGTGCATCCAAGAATTGCCTCCCATCCTGCCTTCCATTGCTCTGCCCCAAAATGCTCAACATGATCTTTAACATCCTTTGTAACACTCACGTTTATACTGCCCTTTAGTTTTCAGGTGTTTTTGTCTCCCTTACTTCATGACTCCCCACTGAAACTCAAGGAGCGTGGAAAGGTAGGCTGTTGAGACCTGAGACTCTAAGGGGCTTGATCAAAGTCACCAAGCTCGTGAGAGGCAGAACTGGTGCTAGAATTCCTTCTGCTGCTGCTGCTGCTGCTCCAGGGCTCCTGCTGTTTTGTTCCCTTCTGTGTGTCTGTATGGCTGAATCTGGAGAACCTGGGTTTGTAGCAGAATTCCTGCAGCGGGGCTGAACTTGCGCTAATGAACTTGCTCCATCTGATGGGAAGTTGTCATGGTTGCTGCGTGATGGTGTCTGCTGGGAGGCTGTGTGAGCTGCCGTGTTGGATGCCTGACTGTTCTCTGTGGATGACCATAGAGCAGGAGATAATTCATTGGTGGTGGATCCCCATATATGTACTCTAGAGTGCAGAGCCAGCAGTGGGTCTCAAGCAAATACTCTCTTTGCTTTTCCCCTGTTCTTATCATTTCTCTGCACATTTGATGTACCCCATCTCTATGTATGTGCACAACTTCTGGGTGAACCTAAAGAAGGCTCTGGGTACCAAAGTATCTGCCCTGGAGATGTCCGCAGCCCTTTAAATTCTCAGAGTAGATGAGTAACTATTTAATATTAACTAGATGACTGACCAAAGATTCTCCTGTGTAAAAATATCTGTCTCCTTGGCATATCACTTTATTTAAAGTGTTACCCTATTTCTCAGCTATGACTCAAAAAAAACTATTAAAATATATGTGTTATCTGAAAGAGAAAATGTCCTGTATGTCACAGCTTTCAAATATAACTCAAGTCTAATGCCTTCAATTTCTACCACCACAGGCTCAGTTTAGGGTCTCATCTTCCATTTGGGTTAATGCTGCAGCCTCTGAAGGGGCCTCAGTCTTGCCTGTGTTTCTTTTCTTAACTCCCAAGTCCATCCCCTATGCTACAGGGGAGGAAGAAGTGTTTGTGCATGTTTGTTTTCTAATGGTTTCAGAATGTTAAAATGCTGATGGGAAGGAACTAGCTGGGAAAGAGAGGTTGGGAGGGGGTGGGGAGACGGAGAAAGGGGGTAACTGGTAGTGGAGTCCCTGACACTACCAGCTTTGGTGGAGTGTGGCTGGTAGTGTGGTGGCTCTTACAGAGCCAAGACACTGAAATTTAGCTCTGAAAAGGTTGTTGTTGTTGTTGTCGTTCAGTTGCTTAGTCGTGTCCAACTCTTTGCAACCCCATGGACTGCAGTATGCCAGGCTTCCCTGCCCTTCACTATCTCCTAGAGTTTACTCAAACTCATGTCCATTGACTCGATGAAGCTATCCAACCATCCTGTCCTCTGTTGTCCCCTTCTCCTCCTGCCCTCAATCTTTCCCAGCATCAGGGTCTTTTCCAGTGAGTCGGCTCTTTGCGTCAGGTGGCCAGAGTATTAGAGCCTCAGCATCAGTCCTTCCAATGAATATTGGAAGACATGGGGGTGGGATCCAGAGCCAAGATGCTGACATTTGCCTCCAAGAAGGTAGGATTCTCCAGTTGTTAGAGAAAGAGCAGAGAAAAGCTGGGTGCTGATGCTGCAGGAAGGTTGGTAGACATGTGTCAGGAAGTTGAACTGTTCTAGGCTTTTTCCTCTCAATTCCTGATATTTTAGCACATGGTAGGTACTGACATGTTGGATGAATCACATGTGGACTTTAATGTCTCTCATAATGGAGATGTGGCCAAGGAATCCCCAGATAGGAATAAGTCACATGTACTTGGGGAAAAGAAAGCTTGAACCTGAACCTGCTGTGTGTGCTGTGAACCAACTGATGCACAGTTGGTGCAAAGGCGAGTGAGCAGCCAGATGAGATGACTGAACCTCTGGAGGGACAGATGCTAAGAGGGTGGCGATGGTGCTGCAGCGTTTCCAAGAGCCTGCGGCAGGTGCCTTTGGTGAGCAGGAGTGTGGTGTTGAAGACGCAGTGGATCTGGTACCTCTGCTTGGTCGGTGGCTATAGTCTCTCCCCCAGGTTCCCTTACACTTGTCACAGGTGGGATAGAGAGAATCAGACTTTGACAGCTGCAAGCATGCTTAGATATTTTTCTGTCTAACCTGTTTATTTTACAGAAGATGAAATGGTGTGCCAAGGAGGAGAGGAGACTGGCTAGGCCCTGCACTGAATTTGTGCTGAGGCCCCAGGGTACTAGACACCAAGGCCAGTGCTCCTTTTAGCCTTCAGTGGAAGGGCCAGCTCCCCGGGCCATAGTCAGACCCACAGATCTTCCTGCGTGTGTGTGTATGTGTGTGCGTGTGTGTTGATATGAACTGAGAATGACCTCACGCCCCGTGTTTCTCATGCTTGACCAAGATGATCATCAGATTTGGCCCTTCATGATGAATGTGAGACTTTTCTCAAACACATGGCCTCAAAGAAATGAGTTTTAAACTGTACATTGAATGAAAAACCTAAGAAATTAAAACATTAACATCTTTTATTTTTAAGACTTTTTAAGAACAGTTTCAGGTTCACAAGACTGAAAGGAAGGTACAGAGATTTACCATATATCCTCTGCCCCCATACATGTATCGCTCCCTCATTATCCACATCTGCTGCCAGAGTGGTCCATTTGTTATAACTGATGAACCTATATTGACTCATCATAACTGTAAAGCCTGTAGTTTATCTTAAGGTTCATAGTTGGTGTCATTCTTGGTGTTGTATACTCTATGGGTTTGAACAAATGTGCAGTAACATGTATCCATCATTATGGTGTCATGTGGAATATTTTCACTGTCCTAATAAAAAGTCCTCTATGTTTCACCTATTCATCCTTCACCACCCCGATCAACCACTGATCTTTTGACAGTCTCCATAGTTGTATCTTTTCTAGAATGTCATATAGTTGGAATCATACAGTATGATGCCTTTTCAGATTGGCTTCTTTAGTTGAGTAATATACATTTAATTTTCCTCCATGTCTTTTCATGGCTTGATATCTCATTTCTTTTTAGCACTGATTAATATTCCATTTTCTGGATATGCTACAGTTTATCCATTCACCTGCTGAAGAGCATCTTAGTTGCTTCCAAGTTTGGGCAATTATGAATAAAGCTGCTGGAAATAGCTGTTTGCAGTTTTTTGTGTGGATATAAGTTTTCAATCAATGTATCTTTTAAAGGAACATGCTACATGCAAATGTAAAGTTTTTCATAGCATAAGGAAAGTAGACTAAAATGGGTAGAAGTACCATCAAACAAAAGGATATGAGTGACTAAAGGGGGAAAAAACCACTCTAAAAGCATCCCATTTGAACTCATATTTGAGGTTGGATGATAAAAACAGAAACAAAAGAACTACCTGAATAGTCATTGAAATTCCCAGATCAGATCCTATGTTAAGAGATGCTTGAATTTTCCAAAATTGAAAATTTAACATTGTGGTATGTTTTAGGAGTTAGGAAAGTCAAATCAGTCTACAGTCAGTTTTTTTTTTTTTTTTAGCAGTTGATAAATACTTGACATAAAAGGTGAACGGTTTTATTTGTCAGATAAAATACCTCAGAATTAAGGAATTTAATTAATACATCTTAGCTGATTAAAAATGGCACCAAAAATAACTTATTAGGGACTGAGGAGATTGGAATTGTTCCTGAATAGTATGCTGTCTCAGCTTTTACACTTAATCTTAGCCAAAAGGCCGAGAAGCGATTGCTCTTACCTTTTGACACAACCGGTAGATTTTGATGAGCTCACAATGAAGGGGATTTTCAGTGCCTATCCTTCAAGAAAATCTGCAAAGCTACTATTATAACCAAGAAAAATTTAAACATGTTCACACTTAACACTGTACATGAATATTTCTATTTACCTGTAATACCCCCCAAAGTGGCAACAACCCAAATGTCCTTCAACTGAAAAATGAAAAATAAAAGTGGTATATCCATACAACAGAATGTTGTTCGGCCTTAAAAATTAGGAGTGAAGAATTGACACATGCAATAACATGGATAAACTTTGAAAACATTATACTAAATGAAAGAAAGCAGTCAGAAGATCATGGTTCCCTTCATATGAAAGTTCAGAATAGGGAGAGGCAGAGGGTAGAGGCAGAGAGTGGATTAGTGAATGCCTGGGGTCAGGGGGACTGATGGGAAGTGACTGGGAATGGACAGAGCTTCTTTTTGTAGTGACGACCAAGTTCTCAAGTTGTTTTTGGTGATGGTTGCACAATTCTGTGAACATACTAAAAGTCTTTGAATTGTACAGTTTAAATGGGTGAACCATATGATATTTGAATTATATCTTAGTAAAGCTGTTACCCCCCTCCAAAGGAATTAATAAAAGGCAGAAAGCAGATGTAGAGATGCTGTTTTACAGAAAAGGTGAGCAGGAACTACGTTTCTTAGATGGGAACACTTGATATCATCATGCTAGACTTGATAAATGAGGTTGAGACAGGTGGGATGAGAACAGGGAGATAACTGTGAATAATATTATGTTGTGAAGAATCCTGTCCAAAAACATTTGTTTGTAGTTGAGTAGGTATACACCACCTGGAGAACAATTCAGTATCATACATGCTAATCAATATGTATGTAAATCCTTTTATTTTAAAGAGAGGGTTTCTCCAAGTCATAAGCTGGATTGCAAAATTTAAGCTTCGTTATAAAACAAAGATTTAACAAGAAAACATTTAGGTCTTGGGTTCATATAGGACTAGATCCTGAGGGTCAGGCACAGCAAGGAAATGAAGCCAAAAGAGAAGAGGATTAAAGAGAAAACATTTGAGCAGCTGGGCGGAAGGGCCCATCTCAAACTCAAGGTTGTTGACTCTCTGAACTTGCTTTCCTGGGTTCTGAAGGCCTTGCCTGCTGCCTGACACCTCTCATCTTTGGCCGTTTCCTTGTGTCCCTTTCCAAGAGTCAAGAAGCCTGACCATGACTCAGCAAAATGCACCAGGCTGTGGTTGCTGAGCAGGTTGGCCAAGTAAGCCTCCCAGTCTTGGAGCCTTGTAGTACTTCCAGGCCCCGCAGGGGACTGTGGTATCAGGAAGAATGTTAGGATGCTCCAGGTCAGCGTTTTATGAATATGGGGTGGCGTACAATCTAGGCACTCAGATCAGGGAAGGAAAACGTGTTGCTTCCAACGGAAGCACCTCCTTCCAATGGGAGCACCTCCTTCCACAGGTGGCGCTCACTCACAGCCCGGGTGTAGGGAGGAGTGCTCCAGTAGATGAGGTGATAGTTGTGGCTTCCTGGGTCCTCACAGATAGCTGATAACTTACTCCCAGGAATCTGGGCTTCCATCTCCCTGAGCACACCTGCTGCTCCAGTAGTGTCTGTAACTTACAATTTAAAATGCCTGTGGATCTTGATAAATGACACTAAAAATAACGCTAAAAAAGATTTCACCATTTGGGATTTTTGCAACTGACGAGGGACTTATTCACAACCATTAGTAAAAACAGCCAGATCGTAGCATTTAAGCTTTATTAAAGGAAAGCCTAGAATGTATTTTTCTTTTTTTTAATGATTTGAACAGCAAGCAAATTCTGGTCCTGGGAGTATTTGAGGATTGCTTTAATTAAATTACCCAGTCCCTAAAAGCCTGAGAATATTCAGAACTCAAAATCTTCCCAAAGTCAATTAGCTGCATTAGAACAGTCCTTCTGCTGGTAGGGAGACATTGTCGAATTTTTGACACAAAAGGAAGTTTATTGTAACATCGGATTCTTTTCCCCCCAACAAGGAAGGTTTTTACATAAACTACCCTGAACCTCTCTCCCTCCCCCCAACTCGTCCTTCAAGGAAAGACAAGCGGAAACTTTTCTAAGTCGCCGTCCCATAAAGCCACTGCACAGCTAATTCCTAACTCTGAGCTTCTCTTCAGTCGCTGAAAACTTCTAGCTCTTAGTAAAGATGAACCTCAAGGCAGTCAACATTGACATCTAACAAGATTCTTCAGGGGTCTTTCTCTCGGGTCTCAGCCCTCTTGGATCTTAGACTGTTGGAGTTCTCGTCTGTACTTTGCAGCACAGTCGCTGTTCTTTGTTCTAGCTGTGCTGGGTGTCCCTCTGAGTGTCAGCTCCTCAAGGGAGCTGTTTTCATCTACTTACTTGGAAAGCTCAAAATGGGACCCCATGCAGGTATGTAGTAAAGAATCACCACCTGACTGGTGGGCAGCTGAGTCCACCTTTCCCATCATCATGGTTTTTTTTTTTCCTCCCCTTTTGACTCCTGAGAGGTTTATAGACACTCAAGTTGGCCTTCAAGGTTCCTGATTCGGAAGTTGAACTGTAATTCTTGGGTTCTTGCCCACAATGACCCACCACCCTGTCAGAGGGCATGCAGGCTGTAACCTGTGGGCAGTGTTGAGTGCCACACCCTTGGCTGGGCTTGGCTGAGGAAGGGGAAGGAGCCATATGGGCTTGCCAAGGAAACCTTGGCTTTGGATAAGGCACTTTCTTCCACTTTGTATCAGTTATTGTGCCTGAAAAGTGGGTGAAAGAGTGTTGCCTAACCTGCCTCCCTTGGTCAGCAGGAGGGTAAACTGAAGTTGTAGATGTGATCGTGTTGTAGAGGAGAGTTGATGTTGACTGCTGTGAACTTTGATCATCCCTGTTACCTAGGTTTTTTGTTTGGGTAACTCTTGGCCACTTACATTTGTGCTATATAAAAAGGCCTTGAAAGAAGGCAGGGAGATGAGCAATCAGTAGGAACTATCTGTTAAGATCTCGGTTACTCTCTCACCCAGCACTGTAACTGCAGGTCCTGTGATCCTCTCCAGAAGGTAGTTGATTTGGGGCCTGAAGCTGCTGTTGAAGAAGTTCAGAACTTGATATAAGTGGACAGTTGATGCTTGAACAACATGGGGTTTAGGGGTGCCAACTCTCTGCACGGATGAAATCCACATATAACTTGCAGTTGGCCCCTGCTGTCCGTGGGAGCTCCTATTTAACCTGCCATGAGTTGCGTAGTACTGTATTGTTTACTGCTGAAAAAAACATCTGTGTGTCCGTATTCTCATGCAGTTCACACCTGTTGCTGAAGGGTCGGCTGTAGTCGGTTCATCTATTATTTTTTTAATTAATTAATTTATTTTAATTGGAGGCTAATTACTTTATAACATTGCAGTGGTTTTTGCCATACATTAACGTGAATCAGCCATGGGTGTACATGTGTCCCCCATCCTGAACCCCCCACCCACCTCCCTCCCCATCCCATCCCTCAGGGTCATCCCAGTGCACCAGCCCTGAGCACCCTGTCCCATTAAAATGGTTTTATCTGCCATCTTAACAGCTCAAGGAGTGGATGCAGGTGGGGAAGATGCCTTGGCTGAGCTCAGAGGTGTGGGGCTGGCACATTTAGACCTGCAGGTAGCATTTCCCAGATAAGACAAATCTAAGAATGTATCGAAAGTGTGGGCTGAGAGAAGGGAGAAGCCTTTCTCAATTTTACTTTTGTTAGAGATATTTCTGAGAGCTACGAGTTTTCCTGACAGCATAATGAATTATTGACTTGCGGTCCATTATTAGGTCTTTCAGCCCATGAAAGTGAGTCTTTCTTTAGAGGACTTAGAAGTGGTTAGAGACCCACTGGGTATTCCAGGACCCACAGACTTGGGATGTTGTACTGAAGAAACCCATGAATGAGTGTACTACTGATACATAACCAGAGCTACCGTTCAGGTGCATTTGCTCTGAGCCCAGCAGTTCCATGTAGATAATTCCAACATTATCTACTAAGCTGTGAGGTCAGTTCTGTCTTTGCTTGAATGCCTTCAGTCTGAATCGGATTGTCTTATGAAGTGACCTCTCATGTGCTTGAACACATGATGTGTTTGAAGGGCCCTTGCATCAGAGAAAGAGTGCTGGGCTGGAATGTCCAAGCTTGTGCCTTTAGTGGTCTAATTTTTGTAAACTGTGTATAGGGAAAACACTGTGAAGGTAGAGCATTTATTTTTATAACTGAGTAAAGCTCACAGCAGAATTAGCCTAATATGTTTAATGATGTTCATAATCATTGTGCTACATGATAATTTAGGCATAAATATTAAGTAGCTGACACAAATGACTGCAATTAGTGGTACCTTTCCATAGCCAGACTATCTTTTGCATTCTCCGTTTTCACTTAGAGCATGTGTTCATTCATCATGAACTGTTGAATGCCTCTGGGCACCAGCCTCTGGTTTGTCCTCAGTCTGCCCTGGGGCCTGTCAGCTGCTAACATAGGCTGGCGCTTCCCCCATCTCCCCTCGATCCTGAGTGTCTCATATGTGAAAGGCTGGACAAAGATTTTCTGGGCCAGAAGGCTGGGGTGGTTGCATTTAAGAGAGGAAGGCTACAGAAGAAGCTAAACCCTGTGAGAGCCTCTCTCATGGGGACCTATGAGAGCCTTTATAGCAGCTGGAGGGGCGAGATGGATCTGCAGACACTGTCTCTTGAGCCAGCTTTTTCCCCTCAAGAATAGACTCCCCAGAAGAACCAAGGCAGATTCAGCCTGAGGCCCAGGCGCTATATAATTCATGGCCACAAGAGAGAATCATGAACTTTCAAACCAGCCAAGGGATGATGATGCTGGGTGCCCAGACCAGCAGCACCAGTATCACCCAGGAACTTACTAGAAAACTTATCTCAAAATCCTTGCCCCGCTAAGGGCAATGTTGGACTGTCCAGGGCAATAAGGTGCAGACACTGTGAAAGTGTCATTTAGTCTTCTGGTGAGCTTTAAGGCCTGAAAATTTATGTACCAACTTGAGCTACAATGTTTTCCAGTGGAGAGAACCTTGCCCCCTATCCTAGGAGTCTCTGAAATCTACCTCCCACCTCTACCAGCACACTTAGTGATGCTTCTTATTGGCCCTTGAAAAATGCAGCAGGACTGACAAAATGTAGGCATAGTTCCCTGAAAGTCGCTGTCATTAATGCTGTGCAAAGAGGCATGATTTTGCAATCAAGAAAGGGAAAACATTTTTAAAAGGGAATGAGGGACTCTTAACCATTTTTGTTCCATTTGAAACATTTAAGTGTATTAAATATAATATGTACAATTGCAAAGGACTGATTATACTGAACTTATCAAATTATTTATGAGTTTGTGATAAAGTAAATATAAGGCATGGTTGTGCATTAGTGGCAGATCTAATAATAACCATAATTTTGAAGTAGTGATGAGTGTAAATATTTAATGATATCTGCAGCAACTGTAATATAATATGGTGTCAAAGTCACAGGTTCTGCTAATTCTGCTCCCTATTTTTGACTATTCTTTTTTGTTTTCTTTATTTTTTAAATTGAAGTATAGTTGATTTGGGGCTTCCCTGATGGCTCAAATGATAAAGGATCTGCCTGCAATGCAGGAGATCCAGTTTCAATCCCTGGATTGGGAAGATCCCCTGGAGAAGGGAATGGCAACCCACTCCAGTATTCTTGCCTGGAGAATTCCATGGACAGAAGCTACAGTCCATGGGGTTGCAAAGAGTTGGACATGACTGAGTGACTAACAACTGATTTACAGTGTTGTGTTAGTTTCTGGTATATAACAAAGTGATCTTGTTATATGTATATATATATATTTTTTTCTGATTCTTTTCCATTGTAGGTTATTGCAAGATATTGAATATAATTCTCTGTACCATATAGTAGGACCTTTTTGTTTGTATTATATATAGCAGTGTGTATCTGTTAATCCCAAACTTCTAATTTATCCCTCCCTACTTGCCCCTTTGGTAATTGTAAGTATGTCTTATGTGTGTCTGTTTTATAAATAAGTTCATTTGTGAAACTTTTTTAGATTTCACATTTGGCTGTATTCATAATTGGCAAAAATGTAAAAATTGTTAGAATTTAGGAAAACTAAATAGAGCTGTCCAACTCTTTGTGACCCCATGACTGTAGCCTACCAGGCTCCTCCATCCATGGGATTTTCCAGGCAAGAATACTGAAGTGGGTTTCCATTTCCTTCTCCAGGAGATCTTCCCAACCCAGGGATTGAACCCAGGTCTCCTGCGTTGTAGGCAGATGCTTTACCATCTGAGCCACCAGGGAAGACCTTAATGCTGGGAAGGATTGGGGGCAGGAGGAAAAGGGGACAACAGAGGATGAGATGGTTGGATGGCATCACCAACCTGATGGACGTGGGTTTGGGTAAACTCCGGGAGTTGGACAGGGAGGCCTGGTGTGCTGCGATTCATGGGGTCGCGAAGAGTTGGACATGACTGAGCGACTGAACTGAACTGAACTGAAATAGAGCTGTGCTTAAGTTCATGGATGCCCCTGGATTCTATTCACGAGCGTGCTGGGAATTTGTAGACCCCAGGTGCCGAACACCTGAAGCAGGAGGCGGAGTGAAGCCGTTGATTTTCCCCAACAGGCATGGCAGGCAGCAGCACGCTCTCTGTAGTGTTTGTGCATCTGTGTGCTTCTAACGCCAGTGCTGACCAGTCTGCACTGTTGTTTCAACTGGGTGGGTATCAGTAACGTAAATCTAGTCAATGAGGACACTCTACTTTGATTTCTAACTGATTTGTAATAAACCATTAACTGGAACTTAGACTTAAATGTAAAGGCTCCTATAGTTTGCAGCCAAGAACAATGGTTAATAAACCCACACATTACGAACTGTTTAGCCTCTTAAAGTTAGTCTTTGTTTTAAGGTCAGTGTTATATGATATTAGGCTAATAGCAACCATGAATAAGTTACAAGGTATTTGAATGTCTACAAGTACCTGAATCATGACCCATTTAATTAAGCTGTTGAGCAGTGGTTCTTAATCCTAGCAGAACTAATGTTGTAGCAGAACATCAGAATCCTTGTGGAATTAAAAAAAAAACAAATATCTGGGCTCCACCCCCAGAGGTTGTGGTCCAGGTGATCTGTTGTGGAATCCGTCGGTGGGGTTTCCTGAGCTCCACATGTACGCGTTTCTAGTGTGCAGCCAGGGCTGATGAACAAGTGATGGTTCTTTGTAGTCCAGTCGTTGCCAGGGGCCATGACTTGCTGGTTGGGGTCTGAGTGCCCTAAACATCACCCTCTTCCTGGAACACTGATTCTCTCTTTTGCCCTTTGCACAGCCCGGCGCCTCTGCCTGGAAGGGCCTCTTGGGATAAATCACGATGGGCCTGGGATGCTGAGGTGCTGATGCAGACACAGGCCACAGTGTCTCATGAGAGGTGCTCAGTGGGGCCTGCGTGCGTGCTTGCTCAGCTGTGTCTGACTCTCTGCGACCCCACGGACTGTAGCCCCTGCCAGACTCCTCTGTCCGTGGAATCTCCAGGCAAGAATACTGGAGTGGGTTGCCATGCCCCTCCTCCAGGGGATCTTCCCAACCCAGGGATTGAACTCACGTCTGACTTACATATGTTCAAATGAGTGTTTTGGAAGTATCTTTCCAGTGGCAATGAGGAGAATGGATTGAGTAGGGGCTGACATAGGCAGAGGAGGACCGGTTACGATACTGTGAAAGGATCCAGGAGAGAAAGGATGAGGGACAGGACTTAGGGGATAGATTGAAAAGAGGATCCAGGCAGTACAGTCAACTTTGCCTGATGGTGTAAGGAACAGAAAAGAGTCAAAGGCCCTTCCCAAGTCCCCCTCTCATTGCTGTGTGGGTGCCAAGCCATGTGCTTGAGGAGGAAGGATGAGGAGCAGACTGGAGAGGGGCTGGGGAGCTTGGTTCTGGGTATGGAGGCTTTGAGAGGAGAGCTGTGCAGCCTCTGTGTGTCCCTGTCACTGCACATATGTGCTTGGCTCTTGGGAGACATCTGGGTTGGGGTGTAAATCTGAGAGTGGACAGCTTTGGGGTGGTATTTGTAGCGATGAGGTAAGAAGAGATCATGTTAGAGGCAACCTGGAGAGGTGAGAGGAGATGCCGAAACTGACGTGCAGGGCTGTCCTAAATTTAAAAGATGAACGGATGAGGCCAGATCTAGAAGAGAAATCGAAGAAGACTTTGTATCTCCTGGTAGCCTGGCAGAGAGAGTGCAGTGTAGAGAAAGAGGATGGGTTTTAGACCAAGGTCCTCAGATGCACCTGGCTTCAGATACTACTGAGCAAGACTACTGACCCACAAGAAGCCTTTTTACCTGAATATTACATGGATGCGTTCCTTTACTGTAAAGTAATTCCCAGCATCAAGTGAAAGAGAGCTTCAGAAGTGTGTATTTGGTACTGCAGGTATTCTGCCCAGATAATCCTGTGGACAGAGGGGCCTGACAGGCTACAGTCCATGGGGTCGCAAAGAGTCAGCCACGACTGAGCAACTAACACGCACACACACCCTGTAGGGTACAAATAAGTGTGCATCATAGTTTATCCCCAACTAAGATAACATTGGGCTTTCCTGGTGGCTCAGACAGTAAAGAACCTGCCTGCAATGTGGGAGACCTGAGTTCGATACCTTGTTTGGGAAGATCCCCTGGAGGAGGGCATGGCAATCCAGTCCAATATTCTTGCCTGGAGAATCCCCATGGACAGAGGAGCCTGGTGGGCTACAGTGCGTGGGGTCACAAAGAGTTGGACATGACTGAGCAACTAAGCATGGCACAGTGCAAGATAATGTGGACCAAATAATTCTGTTAAATATAAAATCACAGGAAACACTTGCCTCTGTTGCTCAGTTCAGTTCAGTCACTCAGTCGTGTCCGACTCTCTGCAACCCCATGGACTGCAGCACGCCAGGCCTCCCTGTTCATCACCAACTCCCAGAGTTTACTCAAACTCATGTCCATTGAGTCAGTGATGCCATCCAACCATCTCATCCTCTGTTGTCCCCTTCTCCTCCCGCCTTCCATCTTTCCCAGCATCAGGGTCTTTTCTAGTGAGTCAGTTCTTTGCATCAGGTGGCCAGAGTATTGCAGTTTCAGCTTCAGCATCAGTCCTTCCAATGAATATTCAGGATTGATTTCCTTTAGGATGGACTGGTTGGATCTCCTTGCAGTCCAAGGGACACTCAAGAGTCTTCTCCAGCACCACAGTTCAAAAGCATCAATTCTTCTTTTATAGTCCAACTCTCACATCCATACATGACTACTGGGAAAATCATAGCTTTGACTAGACAGACCTTTGTTGGCAAAGTAATGTCTCAGCTTTTTAATAAGCTAACTAAACCCACAGATTTCTGAGTTTTCAGGGGTATTTTCAAGATTAGCAGGTACCTGCAGTTGATGTGAACTATTAATATACCGCATAGCTCAACTGTAACCTGGATCTGGAATCAGAGTTCAGAAATAGCAGGAGGTCTTAGGGCTCATCTTCCAGCCCTTCCAGTTTAAGAGCAGAGATGCTGGGGCATCTCCATCCACACCGAGGAGACCCCCACCCCATTTCAGTCTCACTCTGCCCTGCTTATCTTCCAGTGAGAGGTGGGCTTGACTGAGTTCCCAGAGGTTCTTTCTGAGATCCTTTCACATCTGAGAGGAGACAGCCTCTCCTGGGAGCAGCAAGTAAGTGGAAGGAGACAGATTCGTTTCACTGCTACTTGTATCACACTACACCTAGGAGGTTTATAAATAGAACTTAGCACCCAGAGGGCCACTGTGAGATTGAAATGGAAAAATGATACTTGGATATGAAATGCACTAAGTGCTTAGCCCCCCGTGTTATCAGAAGGTTCAATTTCATCTTATTGACTAGATACTTAGGACTCTGACTGCTAACTACCAATTAAGCAGTTTTCCATGAATATTTATGGCCACCTTCCCGATTGACTTGATTTCTAGATTGTGAGCACACAGCCCTGCCTGGGAGAGGGGAAGGTGTGGCACGTAGGTCAGTGGTGCATGGTGTCTGAGATGCTTAGGGATGCTGCTGTGTCTTCCTCATGCCCCAGGCCTGCCTGGGCCCCAAGCATGGAGGGCCCCAGACATAGGCACCCCCTCTCTAGGTGTCCAGGACATATCTCCTCCTTCCGATGTTGAGCCTGGCGTTCTTGTTGGCAGGGTTTATGGGATGTCTGACTTGGCACTTTCTGGCCCAGCCCCTTCTCACAGCAGAACCATTCTTTCTCATGCCCTTGGGAGAAAATATTTAACTTTAGACTCACTGTAACTGTGAGGCTCTGTTTAAAGCCCAAAATGGCTTCACTCTAATTTTCTATATCTTTCTTACCTAACTGACCATTATTCTATCGCTAAGTCATGTCCAACTCTTTGCAACCCCGTGGACTGCAGCACCCCAGTCTCCTGTGTTCTCCACTATCTCCAAGAGCTTGCTTTAATTCATGTCCATTGAGTTGGTGATGCTATCTAACCATCTCAGCCTCTGCTGCCCACTTCTCCCTTTACCCTCAATCTTTCCCAGCATCAGGATCTTTTCCAATGAGTCAGCTCTTCGCATCCGGTAGCCAAAGTATTAGAGCTTCACCTTCAGCATTAAGCCTTCCAATGAGTATCCAGGGTTGCTTTCCTTTAGGATTGACTGGTTGGATCTCCTTGCAGTCCAAGGGACTCTCAAGAGTCTTCTCCAGCACCATAATTCGGAAGCATCAATACTTTGGCACTCAATCTTCTTTATGGTCCAACTCTGACATCCATATATGATTTCTGGAAAAACTGTAGCTTTACCTAACTTTACCTCCATCCTAACCTATCTCTGTGCCCAAACCTTACTTTTCCCTTCCCATAGGGCCCAGTTTTTTTCTCAATCTGACTCTGCCCTCTACCTGACTTTTCCTGACCTTCCTACTCTAATGGGGTTTTGAGATTATTTTGTATTAATGTAATTGTGTTTGTATCCCTAGGCATCATGTTTCTTTTTTATTGTTGAGTTCTAAAGAAAATATCATACCATATATAGTATTATCAATTTTTTTTTTTTAGCTGGCATGCTGCTAAGATTCATTTTAATTGTCTTCCTAGCATGTCTCCCAGTTATTAACTCTGTCCATGGTACTGACACAAATGTCTGTGTTGAACAGAAATTCTTGGTTAAAAATTCTTTGTATCCCCATTCTCTGGTGCAAATCTTTTTTTTTCTTTTTTTAACCATAGTAGATGGTCTGCATTGTGATGATGGTGTTGAAAATGTAATTACAGACTAGACAGACATAGGCAAGAAACAATAGATTGATTATCCCATTAGTGACTAGACTGTATTCTACTGACACACTTAAATTTTCAGATGATTTGTTACTGGAGTGGGAAGTGATGGAGGGACTTAATGATGTGTGTTCAGAGACAAGACGTCCTTCCTACTGGGCTAGGCTCAGGCCAGGCTTGCCCTCCTTCCTGTTTTGCAGCTTCACTGTATGTTAGAGGCTTTGGCAGGTCTTGTTTGCACCTCTTCATGCCTCTCAGGGAGTGCCCAGTCCATGGAAAGAGAGCTGCCCCTCTCTGAAGCTTGGGGCTCCCTCAGTTAGCCCCCTTCCCATGGATGAGCTGGGGACACTGAACTCAGGGCAGGAACCAGTTTGGTTTGCAGGCAGTAAACTGTACACCTCTAGGGGACACCGTGGCCTCAGCCTATAACGACCATCATCTGTGATAGCCCTTGCTATCTTGACACAAACCAGGCGCTGGCCTGTCCATCCAAGCCCTGCACCTGAGACTGGCCATCATGGGACTTACGTTCTAATGGGAAAGACAAGGATAGAAGGAATACTAAGTAGATAAGGAAAATATTAGCAAACTGTATGCTGAGTGCTAGGAAGGGAGGGTGGTCAGGGAGGCGCTTCTGACCACCCTAAAAACAGTGATATTTTAACTGAGGAGGTGATGCTGAGCCAGCCAGCACTGACACCTGATTCCTGTCTAATGTCTCAAGGCTGGAATTGTTGGAGGGATTCGCCAATGGATGCTTGGTTACACATGAAGGTGCTATAATGGTGGTATAGAGGTGTCATAGCACACCCCAGTGGGAAATTGTTCAGGGGTATGGAAGTCTGTTTTCAAGTTTGCACTTGGTGTTTTACTAGCTGAGAACTCTGGGAATATCCCTGCATCTTCCCAAACTTCATTTTCATTCTCATTAAAAATGAGAAGACTGGGAGACTTCCCTGGCAATCCAGTGATTAAGACTCCAAGCTTCTACTGCAGAGAGCATGGCTCCAAATCCCTGATTGGGAAACTAAGATCCCACATGCCATGGCCAAGATAAAATAAAAACACAGGGATATCTTAATATTGGTATTATTAAAATGGAGTTTTAAAAATGAGAAGACTGGTCCCAAACAGAAGACTCCTAAACAGTCCTAAGCAGAAGACTCTTGAGAGTCCCTTGGACTGCAAGGAGATCCAACCAGTCCATCCTAAAGGAAATCAGTCCTGAATATTCATTGGAAGGACCGATGCTGAAGCTGAAACTCCAATACTTTGGCCACCTGAGGCGAAGAGCTGACTCATTTGAAAAGACCCTGATGCTGGGAAAGATTGAAGGCGGGAGGAGAAGGAGACAACAGGGGATGAGGTGGTTGGATGGCATCACCGACTCAATGGACGTGAGTTTGAGTAAACTCCGGGAGTTGGTGACGGACAGGGAGGCCTGGTGTGCTGCAGTCCATGGGGTTGAAAAGAGTCGGACATGACTGAGCGACTGAACTGAACTGACTGAAGCAAGGGATAACGTGACTAAATGTAAATTGGTGGTGGTAATTAATTACACTGAAAAGTAGTAATGTGTGAGCGGCCGTAAGACAGACTATGTTTGAGCACCAGGCACTAAGAGTTGTGAGATCAGAGAAGGGAAAATCAGTTTGAACTGAAATAGCTTCAGGCAGATATAAAGTAGGGAGGAATAAAGAAATAGCCCCATGTGGCTTGAACAGAGTGAACAAAGAGAAGCGTGGCACGTGATAAAGCTGGAAAGAGAGGTGCTGGTTCATGGAGAGTATTGAACATGATCCTGGAGCTGGGATCTTAGAGGGCAGAGGGGTGCCATTGGACGGCGTAAAGCAGGGGGCGAGGTTTGACCCCATATTCACTACAAAAGGTCATCTAAGGAGGATGTATTGATATTACAGGACGATGACAACTAGGGTTAGAAAGCTGTTATTGTATGCTTGTTAGAGATGATGACTGGGAGTCAGAGGTCTAGAGAACAGAGCAGAGTGTCTTGGGAGGTGAATTCAGTGAGACACACTGGCTTGAGGGAAAGGGAGGAATCCACAGTGACTCCCAGGTTTCTGGATGAAGTGGGCAAGTGCAGGCTGGTGCCCCTTACACAGAGAAAGCTTGGGTGTGGGAACAGGGAGCGATGGAGAGTCTTTGGCACTAGGAATCCTGCAGGTTCAAGGTTAAAGCCAGTGCCTGCTCTCCAGGAGCTCTCAGTTCAGTGACTGGCGTGTGCTGCATGGTGGCAGTTAGAGCGGGGGTTCTGGGGTGAGGGTACTGATGTCACACACGTCCAGGGATGTGCTGGCCTTGTCACAGCTGGGTGGTGTATCTGGATCTCTTCTGGGGCTTCCTTCAGTCGGAGACGGCTGAAGCAGTGCTTCCTGATGGTTCTGTGCCTGTTGCTGGTGGGGAGGCCAAGGGTGATGGTTTCTCCTCTGCAGGAAATCCAAACAAGACTGCAGTTCAGCATGATGTCCCCAAAGTCCCTGCAGTGCCTCCTTGGCTGATCAGTGCTCTGCAGTGGGGGCCTCAGGTGCCTTGACATCCACCTTTTCCACTCCCCCCCCCAGGGGGCCCCCACCCAGATATGGGGATGGAGAAGAGGTTGGCCTTGCTTGGGGAACCCCAGGTGCTGCAGTGGTTTGGTGGGAAGTTTTTACCTGAAGAGCAGGTGGTTGAGCAGCAGTTAAATCTCACCTCTCAGGTGTCCCAGACTGGGATGCAATGTGAGCCCGGGGGGATGGGAGGTGGACTTGTTGGTTGCTGGTGTTTTGCATGGGAGCTGGAGAGCAGCTGGTTCCCAACCTGGGAGTCCTGTGCTCCTGCCTGATGCCCAGGCCTTAAGGGGTGTTTCCTGCCTTCCTGGGGACAACCTGGGCCTGAGTCACAGCTGGTGTTTCAGGGTATGAAATGCCATGGCCGTCAGTTAGTTTTCCTAAATATAGGCAGAACTCACTTTATTGCCCTTCGATGTATTGTGCTTGACAGATTTTTTAAAAACAAACTGAAGGTTTGTTTCAACCCTGTGCCAAGCAAGTCTGTCAGCACCATTGTTTCCCAACAGCATTTACTCCAAGTCTCTGTGTCACATTTTAGTAATTCTTGCAATATTTCAAACTTTTTCACAATATTTCTATTTGTCATGATGATCTATGATCAGTGATATTTGATGTTATGTTGTTACTGTTGTGGGTGCTACAAGCCACAGCCATGTAAGGGGGTGAAAGTAACTGATAAATGTTTTGTATGTTCTGACTGTTCAACCAGCTAGTCATTACCCTGTCTCTCCCCACCTCCTCAGACCTCCCTATTTTCCGAGACACAATATTGAAATTAGGCCAGTTGATAACCCTACATTGGCTTCTAAGTGTTCAAGTGAAAGGAAGGGTCTGTCCATGCAGCAAACTTCATTGTTGTTTTATTTTAAGAAATTGCCACAGCCACCCCCACCTTAAGCAACCACCACTCTGATCAGTCAGCAGTAAAACCCCCAACAATCAAAAAACTGCAACTGGCTGAAGGCTCAGAGAGTGCTTAGCATTTTTTTTTTTCAAAATAAAGTGTTTTAAAATTGAAGTATGTGCATTTTTTCTTTAGGCATAATACTCTTATGTACCTTCTGGGCCTCCTGCATTACAGGCAGATTCTTTACCATGTGAGCCACCAGGGAAGCCCCTTAATAAACTACATTATAGCGTAAATGTAACTTATTTGCACTGGAAAACCAAAAAATTCACATGACTTGCTTTATGGCAATATTCTCTTTATTGGGATATTTGCTTCATTGTGGTGGTCTGGAAATGAACCTGCAGTATCTCCAAGGTGTGCCTGTAAAGGGAACCTCACCTGGCTCAGGAGAAAAGGCTTTCTTGAAAAGCAAACAGACCCAAGTAGTAGGCTAAGTCACATCTGTAATTGGGCTGAATGGATGGAGCCATACATTGGTTGTATTTTTGAAGGATGTTGGGCAGAATTCCATACTTACAAATATCTCCCCCACAGCCAACCCTAAGTAATGGAAAATTGAAACTGTGAGCTTTTCCCCACCCATACTCCCTGTTACAGTTTTGATCATGGAATTATCAAATGTCAGAGACAGATTAAATCACTGGGGGAGTCCCAAGTTGCAACTGTGTACTTGACAAGATGAAAAGACAGAGGTCCAAAGAAAAGAAGTGACCCAAAGTCACACAGCAAGTAAAATGACCACGCAGGGCCTGACATCAGTGTGAGGTGAGATGGGACAATGCCTTACAAGTGGCACAAAGCAAATGACATGAGACTTTAGAAGGTAGAGAAATAACTGCCTGCTGGGATGCCTGAGATGGATTAGACTTTGGGCGTGGGTCAGGCTTCAGTAGGAGGGTGTATGTTGCAGGGGATTTCCGGTAGAGTGAGAACCATAAATGGCAGTGGTGGGAAAGCGTGCAGAGACTGACAAGTAGCTCATTTTGGCTGGACTGCAATACCCTCATCTTATACAAAACGTAGAGATCGTTTCCTATAGTCTTGCAGCAAATCTGTAAGAAGTTATCCTCTTTAATGTGGTTAAGGCTTACAAAGAGCCTGCCGATAGCAGAACCAGAACTCAGACAAGATCCTTAGACCGAAGGCCCAGTGTTCTGTTCTTAGCACCATAGTTTGCCCATGCTTGTCAAAGGTTTTAGTGTTGAGATGTGCATTATGATGGGGTTCAACTGTTCAACTAAGGACTTTGGACTTGATGCGGTAAATGATGGGTAGTTACCTTGATTTGGGTGGGGAAAGCACGCTTAGAGCTGTGCTTTAGACACTTAATCTGGCAGGAGTGTTAGGATGAATTAGAGACCTAGGTGGTCCCTAAGTCTAGGTGACCACTTAGAAGAGCATGAGCGTGGTTGGAGATCAAAGTCGTAAGAGACTGGACTGAGACAATCTGAGGGTCAAAGAAGTACACTACCTGGTCCAAAGACAGCTAACCAGTGCATGTGAGGCTCAAAATCAGGTGGTTTCTACTGCCCATATTCTGGTCCTGGGTTCTCTAGCTGAGATGGAAGCAAAGCTAATGTGTGTAGAACAAATGGAGGTGCTCTTGCCCATCATCCCCAAGGTCAACTTATGGGTGATTACAAATAGTGTAAGATACACATGTCCCCCTTCCTCTGGGTCATAAAATAGGGTGTGTGACGTTTGTAAGTCCTTCTCAGAACTCCTTTCTCCCACTTTCAGATCTGTACAAATGTATGAAGGAAGTTGGGCTATTTCCACTCCATCCCTCACATTTATCCCTAATTTGGGCTCACACCCTTGTCAACAGGGTCCTTGGAAGGCGAGAGCGCCTTTCCATGGCCAGCAACTGACCAGGGCCTTTTCTTTGCAGAGACGAGAAGAACCAGTCCATCATAGTCAGCGGGGAGTCTGGAGCTGGCAAGACTGTGTCGGCCAAGTATGCCATGCGCTACTTCACCACAGTCAGTGGCTCGGCCAGTGACACCAACATCGAAGAGAAGGTCCTGGCATCCAGTCCCATCATGGAGGTAAAGCCGTCCAAATGTCCTTAGCCTCCTTGGCTGGAGTTCCTTCTGCTGGCAGTAAGACTGCTGAGCGTCCAGCCTCACGTGATCAGCCTTTTCACCTCTTCCCAAGAACCCATTGTCCACTGTTGAGGGAGACTTTTCAAAGGTGCCCCTAAAACCACAGATTTGGGAATCTCCTGACCTGGACGCCCAGGTCCCCGGTATTGGATAGAGTGTCCTCTTCATGTCTTCTTTGTCCCTTGACTCTGCCGGACAGTGTCATGACCGTCCTTCCCCGTCTACCGCCATCTCTGCCGTGTCCTCTCCCCTCCTGCCAGCCTGTGTCAGCAAATCAGTGTCCCACCGAATCCTCCCATGTGGTGAGGCCCCACTGAATCAGGAGGGCAGTTCCCATGGGGTGAGGAGGCCTGGATAAAAGATCCCCCCCACCTTTCCCAAAAACGTTTGGACATTTTGTCTTTGCGGGGGGAGATAGAGTCAAACGCTATGTGACAACATATAATCTGTTGAAGAGTCTCAGAAAATTGTTCCCTGAGTTGGCATGAACTGGCCAGGGTGGGTCCAGTCTCTGTCTTCACCACCCTCACCTCCCACACGGTGGCCTCAGAGCGCCGATGCAAGTGCGAGGTCAGAGATCTTTCCAAAACTTAGGTCTCACTATAGCGAACCATAATATAGGGGCGGAACTCCATTTCTCTTTTTCCCCCTTTCCTCTGTAGAAGTTTCCTCCTGATGGAGTTGAGCTAAATGACTGCACTGTCCCTGGGCCAGCTTTGATTTCGTGCCTCTGAAGCTGAGACCCTTCATTATTGCCTGGGCTGCAGTCTGGTAGCAGTAGGCCCCTCTGTCAGCCCCAAAGAGTCCCTAGTGAGAGGAAATTCAGTTGAGGCCAAAAGCTGCCAAAAGAGCATCAGATTTCTCCACACAGCCTTGAGCCTATCAGTTAAGGCACAAGGCATCAGTGTGGTTGGTCCTTCAGATTATTTTGGAGCTGGGGGAGCAAGACCCTGCCTGGACCTTCTCACGGCCCCTCTAGCTCCCTCTGCCTTTGCCAAACGCAGGAGTAAATTCCGAGTCTTGAATCATAGGAGCTCATCAATTATCCTAGCAAACTCTCCCACCTGGAGAATCCAGGCCTGGATTCCTGCCTGGAGAATCCCATAGACAGAGGAGCTGGGCGGGCTACAGTCCATAGGGTCACAAAGAGTCGGACAAGACTGAAGTGACTTAGTATGCTTGTAGACAAAAGCAAGTTTCAGTATCTGTTCTTATATGAATTAGAAAATGGTCAATAAAGCTGAAGGCATTTTTACCAAACAGATTAGAAACAGGAAAAAAAACCTTTTGTTTACAGTTGTTCTTAAACTTGACCATGCATCGAAATCTCCTGGAGCATTTGTGAAAGCTGATAGCTGGTCATTACTCCCAGAGTTTCTGATTCAGAAGGCCTGGGAATCTGCATTTATTTTAAGTTCCTTGGTGATCCTGATGCTGCTGGTCTCAGTCCCACACCCATTTGGGAAACATTTATCGAATAAGTGTTAAGAAGGTAGGAAGGATTCACTGGAAAATATGAAAGAGAAGGAAATAATCCCCTTGATCCCACAGGCTGCTGATAATTGTCCCATATTTTGGTATATTTCCTTCCAGCTTTTTCACTGACTATTATATTAATAGGATTAGCCATGTCCCTTTATCATTTAGCTTCTCATGAACTCATTGGCTATAGACATACATTAATAGATGGCTTTACCATAATTTAGCTCCTTATTGTCAGACGTTTAGTTTGTAGCCTCTTTGCTCACAGCATTTGTTTAAAGCCTCGAGGTGGGGCCTGGCCGTGGCCTGGCTTCGGGAGATGATCGTGGATGTGAGTCCGTGCCTCCCCCTTGGCTGTCGCCTGCATTTACATGGCAGCAGCTAGGACAGCACTGGACAGTTAGCATCATGAATCATCTCAGGTGAGAATGAAACCAGGATTTCAGCTTTTCCTTTGAGTTTCAAAATTCAAAATTACTACTGCAAGATTCACTTTGTAGTAGTAAGATTGCCAAGACACAGAGTGCCTGTTCTTTTGGAAGTAAAGTAAGTAGTGACTCTGTACAAAACAGAGGAGGGGAGAAACCCTTTTGATCCCTGCTGACTGAAGGCAGTTCTTGTTAGCCAGGATGGGGGAGCTTCATGAAGACAGACCGCCTCATAATTAAACAGGTACCAGACACAGGCGGGATGATTTTTTTTTTTTAATTTTGTTGTGGTAAAGCATACATAATAGAAAAATTAACAACCATTGAAGTGTACAGTTGATTGGCATTAAGTACACTCACAGTATTGTACACCATCCACCACCACCATCCATTCCCAGAATGTTTTCGCTATCCAAACAGAAACTCTGTACCCACTGAACAGTAATGTCCTATTCTCCCCTCTGCTCTGGTAACCTCCGTTCTGATTTCTGTCCCTACAAAGTTACCTCTTCTGTGTCTCTCATGCAAGTGGAATCACAGACCTCACTCCTTTTGTGTCGGGCTGATTTCACAGGGTTCCCAGGGTTCATCCCTGTTACAGCACACATCATTCCTTTTTTCCTTTTTTATGGCTGCGTAACATTTTGTTGCATGTATATACCACATTTTTGTCTTTCCTCTGTTGATGGATTGTTGGGTGGTTTCCACTTTATTGGCCAGTGTGAATAATGCTGCTGTGAACATTGGGGTGCACCTAAGTGTTGGGGTCCCTGCCTTGGGAATGCTTTTTAAATGACCGTGATCTGAAGTGATCTGATGTTTCCAGTGTCTGTTACAACCTGAGCAGGCTGGTGGGCTGCTGAGCAGGCATGGAAGAAACGTGAGAGCAACATGTTCACTGCAAGAGGAGGAGGAGTGTGTCCACGAACCAGCCTAATCTTTGTGATGTCATGTGAACAAATGCTACAGTGGTTTGGGGGCAAAATGTTAAATTTGTACAGTTAAGCTAATCGCTACTTTGGAAATCATGTGAATAAACCCAGAGGGCTCATTCTGTCAACTGTGGAATTTTGTTATCATAGAGGCTATCCCTTGGGCTATTATAAAATGTTACATTTGAGAGAAATATTGGATATGAACATGGAAAGGAAGAATTGTTGCCCGGAAGAGCTCAAGGTAGAATCAGAGTGATGCCAAGCAGAGAAAGAGCAGATTCTGTTACTGGCCAAACCCAACTTTTCGCAAGTTCAGAGTCTTAACTTGGGCCCTGGTGTCAGGAAGCTCAGTCATCTTTATGGCTCCTCAGAGGAATACAACCAATACAAGAAGTTTTAATCAGGGCACTGCCGATTACTGATGCCTCCAGCCCTGTCCAGGGGGAAGATGGCACCTCCCAACAAAGCAAGCAGTTATGGTCATGTCATCAACCCGTAATTTCTGCAACCCAGCCACTACAGACGCCTCCTGGGGAGACCCAGAGCTGCGGGCTGTCTGAGGCACTGAAATTCCCAGTGGGCTGTGCTAAGTGGCAGTCGTTTGAATTAAAGGCGAGTTGCGGGTGGGTTGGGATTGACTGGGCTGGATTCGGATGATCTATTGTCAGCTTCAGAGCTCTCTGACCCCATTCTGTGTAAGAGCTTGTCAGCATCCCGGGAGTGATTGGTTCACAAGTCTGAGCTGATTGGAAGAACACTGCTAATCAAGAGACAGAGGGAGAACCCAGCCCCAGCCCACACAGGGGTCACATGGCTTCTTGGGGTGACTGGAGTCTGCAGGCATATAACTCCAGGAGTTGCAGAGACTCCCCCTTGTCCTGGAGAAAGAAAGGGGGCTAAATGGACAGAAACAGAGACCAGTTGTTACATAATTTTTAGGATTTGACTTTTTTTTAAGCTAAACAAACAAGAAGGTCTGTGACTATTAACCTATTCATACAAGGATCTGCCCCCATCACATCTTACTGACTCCCTCTCCTCTTGCTTTCTCTCATGTTTCAACATACTCCAGCCATTCCTCACTTGTTAGGTCTCTCACATGCCCCTCTGTCTCTTTGCCCATGCTATATTTATAAATAAAATCGCCTTTCCTTCTCCACTGGTAAAATTATACTCACCCTTCAAGATTCGCTTCATCTTCCACTTCTTAAAGCCTTTCCCATTCTGCTGGCATGGGCCAAATTTCTCCCTTCTCTGTTTCCACTCTAGTTGATATGCATCTCCTTGTTGTGCAGTCCCAATCATAGTGAAATGATTGCTTCCAGTCCATTTTTGTTTTCCTACATGTTTGTATATGCATAAATCACAGGGTATTTCTATCACATATAAATGGTACCATATTCTATTAACCATTTTGCAACTTGCTTTTCACTCAATATTCATTTACCCATGCGTTATGTTCTAATTTGCTTAGTTTAACAGCTTCATAGCATCCCATTATATGAATAGTCCACATTTTATCTGTTTCCCCAATTGGTAGACATTTAGGTTGTATTTTATTGTTATACGTATTCTGCATTAAGCATTGTTTTGCACACCTACTGGTACACTTATGTGAGTTTCTCTAGGTAATAGCTAGAAGTACAGTTGCTGGATTCTTAGGTCCTTATATATTCAATTTTACTAGATATGCCCAATTGTTCTTAAGAATGGCTGTTGCAGTTTACATCTGTACCAGCAGTATATATATGAGAGTTCCTTTTTCCTCACCATTTCATAGTATCAAAGTTCTTCAGGTAGCGCCACCCTGGACTGTCATTTTTGTCTACATTTCTCTGATTTCCACTAAGGTTGAGTGTCTGATGCTTATTGATCATGTGACTTTCTTCCATGAATTCCCTGCGCATGTCATTTGTTGATTTTTCAAATTTTAACTGTCTGTATCATGTCTGTGTCTTCTGTTGCACTGTAGACTCAGAGATAATCAAAGTCAGGGTTTTTATCATGTGTAACAACTGGACTTGCTTTCCTCATGCATCAAAATGTTTTCTAAGTCAATACAACAGCAATAAATTTAGCAGGTGTTTAACAGATTAAGGACAACATGCAAGTCCTTCACACACACACATAAGTTAGAAGTTCTTCATGCCCAGAGTGGAGTTTATGGGTTTGGTAGTAATAATACAAACAACCCCTTCCCTTCATGGGTACCATTATATGCTTTCAAAGTACTTGTAGATCCATTGTATCACTTCTCAAAGTAGCCTCGTGAGGTAAGAAGGATAGATCGGCAGTGATCTTCAGACTGTAGGCAAGCTTTCCCTAAGCTGCCCTAAAGAGTGATCTCAGATGTGGTGAAGGTTCATTGTTTTTTTTTTTTAATTTTATTTATATGGACCTTTTTAAAAATCTTTATAGCATTTGTTACAAGATTGCTTCTGTTTTTTGTTTTGGGGTTTGTTTGTTTGTTTGGCTGTAAGGCATGTGGGATCTTAGCTTCCCAACCAGGAATCAAAGCAGGTGAAGTCTTAATTGGACTGCCTGTAAGTCTCTGGTGAAGAGAACATTCTTGTTGCCATTTTACAAATAACAAAATTTGAATTTTTTGAAATTGAGATTTGTGTTTTTTTGGTTGAAGGAAATGGCAACCCACTCCAGTACTCTTGCCTGGAAAATCCTATGGACAGAGGAGCCTGGTGGGCTGTAGTCCATGGGGTCGCTAAGGGTTGGACACAACTGAGCGACTTCACTTTCACTTTTCACTTTCATGCATTGGAGAAGGAAATGGCAACCCACTCCAGTGTTCTTGCCTGGAGAATCCCAGGGATGGGGGAGCCTGGTGGGCTGTCGTCTATGGGGTCGCACAGAGTCGGACACGACTGAAGTGACTTAGCAGCAGCAGATAATCCTTTAGAGTTTTACACAAGCTGGCCTTTGCTGATTGCATCCTCCTGATGTTAACATGTTCCTTTGTCTTCTGTATGTCCTATAAAAGGGTGGTAAAATTGAAAGGCTTGGTTAGATTTTGGTTTGTTTGTTTTAAAAACCAAGAACCCTTTATTGGTGGTGGTGGGTGTTCCCATGAAGATGCACAGAATGCCTAGCTGTCTTTTGGTGGAGTCAGCAGCCATTGCTTATGCCTAGATCACTTAATTCATCAGAAGTTACAGAATGGTGATGTTCTCATTCCATTTTTCCTCCCACATTTATCAGTGGGAGTGAGTCTAGGAAGAGAAGCTTCTCCTCGCTAACTAGTTACCCTATTAACATTTACACAGGAAAGTTAGGGTGGATGTTTACTTCCTTATTTACTGCTTGTCAGAGTAATGAGTTGGTTCCCTCCCATCCTCTGAAAGGTGTTCCCCCCACTTTCTTAGGAAAAGATAAACGTGAGGATTCACTGTTTGAGAAGTCACCCACATGGGTGGCAGCTCCTGTCTGGTGGTGAGTAGTTTGGAAAAGGACTGTGAAACCAAGTGGAGTGGACACAAACTGTGGACTCAGTTGTATCTGAATTTGTATCTTGGTGTTTGCACTTCCCAGCCATGTGACCCTCAGCACACTGCTTACCTTTTCTGAGCCCAAGTTTTTCCAGAAATATGAGGGAAGTTAATAATACCCATCTCCTGGGATTCTTGCCTGGATTCAGGAAAGTGAAGGGAGCCCAGCCCAGGACCTGGTTCATGTTGGAGGCCTGGGAAATGGTCACTTTTACCTGTGTGTTAGGGAATGCAGCCCTCCTTGCCGCTTTTCAAACAGAATTGGCTTCGTGAAGTCTGATGTTGGCCTGTCACATGGAAAGTCAGGGAGATGTACCTTCCAGCTGTCTAGTCCCCTTTAAAGAGACCATCAGTCAACTCATCACTCTCACTGGCCTTCCTTAGAAGTAAAGGAAGCAGGAAAATGAAGTTCTCTGTTTTCTTTTAGCTCGAACTATTGTCATCTCAATAACAAGTTCTAGAAGGAAGAAGGAAGGAGGGAATAGAGATGCTGCCAGGAGCATTCAATCCTGAAACTTAGGAAAACGTAGCCTGTCTTGCACACATTTGTTTTTTCTGCACAGGCCATCGGGAATGCTAAAACCACCCGCAACGACAACAGCAGCCGGTTCGGAAAGTACATTCAGATCGGCTTTGACAAGAGGTACCGCATCATGGGGGCCAACATGAGGACCTACCTGCTGGAGAAGTCCAGAGTGGTCTTTCAGGTGAGCCGTGTGACTGCGCTGTTTGTATTTTTTCCCAGGGATGGTGCTTCCTTGCTCCATGTTCCGCTCCCTCTGCCCAAAGAACATCTCGTCTTTTGAACCTGGACTTGGATAGACTTGTGATTTTGGTCTTTTATTAATAAGTTTTCATCTATAGGTATCAGACCTGAAAATTCTTTTACCCCATATCGATGTGTTTCAGTGGGCATTGTGATTAGATTCAGTCAGCAAACATGTGTTGTCTGCTATATGCTAGCCCTGGGCTAGAGACCAAAGAGAGAGAAGACAGTCGTGGTCCTTGCGGACTTCAGAGTCTTGTGATCTGGGCAGTGTCATATAGGGCCTGTGGGTTTCCCCTTTCACCAGGAAACTCACTTGGTAAGCTATATTAAAAAAAAAAAAAAAGCTGTTTGAACATTTTTTTAGTTTCCTTTACACATAAATGGAGTTCTCGCTTCTCATGTGTCTCACGTGACTCAGTTCTTCTTTGCTCACCTTTGCTTCCCTTCTTCCCGAATAGTCTTTGGCCTCTCGGGGACCATCTTCCTCCTCTGCCCTGGCCTCCGGGGGTGGTCAGTGCAGCTCACAATCCCAAGCGCGGTTCCCTCCACCCCGCAGGTTTGGTGGGGCCACCCCGTTTGCGGACCACTGCAATTTCACCGCGGCAGCGCAGACAGCCTGCTGGGCTGGGTATGGGTGAGGCGTGCTCTGACCGTGGCTGTGGCTAGACTTCTCGTGGGTTTTTTCCTCTTCCTTGCCGTCTGCACTCAGGCTTCCTGAAGCCCCTGCCCCCACCGCTCACCACCGCCATTCTGCCTGTGTAAGGCAGGTCTGGCCCCGATGTCCACTGTAAGTCCTATCTCATCGTGGACCTTTCCCCTCACCATTCCAGCCTGATGATTGCAAGGGCAGAGCTTTTCTTAGTGCCAAGCCTCCCAGGGGCGAGAGGAAGCCCGCACCAGGGAAGTGACAGTCTTCCCAGCGTGAGCCAGGCAGTGTGGTGGCCTGAGCCAGTGCCGCCCCATGGAGCTGTCCCTGGTGAGACCGCAGGGATGCTCTGTGAGGGAGGAAGAGAGACCACACCTTGGTTTGCCTAAGTCAAGAGGTAAACATCTGGTTGGTAAAGGCCCTGTAACAGTGAATGCAGACTCTGGAGGTAGGAGTTGAAGGTGGCAGAAGCGTGAAAGAACAGTCTTGACCTCTGTTCCCCAGAGCACCCTGGAGTTAGAACGGGGCAAGGGACAGTCTCGGGGTCCCCGCCCCTCACACTGAGCAACTGTGTTTTCTCCTCCAGGCAGACGACGAGAGGAATTACCACATCTTTTACCAGCTCTGTGCGGCTGCCAGTCTTCCAGAATTTAAGGAGCTGGCGCTAAGTAAGTGATGGGGGTGCTGCCCATCCTGGGGGCTGGGAGCTGCGGCAGCAGGGGGTGCATCTGGGGGCTCCGCTCCGGGTCCTCTGTCCTGGGGTTCTTATCTCTGCCTCTCGGGGGGCACAGCCCCAGACCTCTGTGAGTTTCATGCCCCCAGAGAGCGAGAGGAAAAGAGGCAGGGGGTGGCAGTGTTGGGCAGAGCCTCAACGAATTAACATTCATTGTTATTTTGAAAAGTATGTTTCACTCGAGACACCATGAGAAACGTGTGCCCACCACAAGGATGTAGAGATTTAGCTAACGCAGGCCACTTCACTGTGGCCCAGCCACTCTAAGTCACAGTTAAGGATTGAGACAAAGAGAAAGAAAGAAAGGGGTGATGCTAAAGCAGAGGTAAGACAGGGATGGCTCCAGAGGCACATCAGTGAATCCCGGGCCTCCCCGTGGAAGGTGGTGGTGGGGGCTGAGAGGAGTGTCCCTGCACCCTGAGCCCCTGCCTGAGAACAATGCGGGGTCCTCCCCGCAGGCAGGCAGCTTGCACACACCCGCCCCGCAGAGCTCAGGCCGGAATGGAGCAGCCGGAGCGGGAGGCTGGCGGGAGCCTTATGCTGCCCTCAGATGGGAGGACAGCCTTCCGGTGGATCCCCGTCACCCTCCGTTTCTGCTGCCGCTGTTTGCTGAGGGGCCTTGAAACTCTTGATGTGAACCTAGTGGAGCCGAGAAAGTGAACGCATTCGTTGCTCAGTCATGTCCGACTCTGCGATCCCATGGACTGTAGCCCACCAGGCTCCTCTGTCCATGGAATTCTCCAGGCCAGAATACAGGAGTGGGTTGCCATGCCCTCCTCCAGGGGATCTTCCCAACCCAGGGCTTGAACCCGGGTCTCCCACACTGCAGGCAAACTGTTAACCGTCTGAGCCACCAGGGAAGCCCTGAGTGGAGCTGAGAGCCAGGCCAAGGCAAGAAGGGTGAGAGGCTTTAGTTCTTGACACCACACCCATGTAGCCCTGCTCCTTGAGCCTGGAGCCCTCCCCCATCTATATTCGGGGCCTTATCTTTGAGTATTGACTGACTCCTTCCACTGAATCCTCCAGGCCAACTCCTCCAGGCCAACTCCTGACGGGTTTATGTGCTGAGGGCAAGCTTCAGGCCATGCAGCTTGCCTGGCCTGGCCTGTCGTCTGTGTTTTGGGAGGTGTGGGTAGGTTCAGGACTAGCAGATGGTGTATAGAGCTGGCTGTCTAGACAGGAGTTAGCTGGCTGTTGTGCAACTGTTAGAGACGTGTACTTCTGAGGCTTGGTGGTCCCAGAGCCAAATCTTTGCCACACTAAGGGCCCAGGAACAGATCCACTTCTGACCTCTCTAGCCAAGGCTCCCAGGAGGTAAAACACATCAGGTAGTTCAAGCCTGGGTCTGCCCTCTTCGCTCAAGTAGAGTGGATGCTGGTAGCAGTCAGTGCCTGGGTCGTGCACTTTAGCAGCAGTTCCTTCATTCATTGAACTCTCTGCATGCGAGTTTGACCCTGGGGATGTACTGTTGAAACAGACGTTGTGGGTCCTGCCCTTGCTTCGCTTACAATACAGAGCGAGAAGGGTGTGCTAAGGGGGTGGGTCACAGCTGCTCAGGGACAGTCAAAGTTGGACCCCAAAGCGGGAAGCCTTGGATGACATGCACGACACTGGGTTTGTGCCTTCCTCGAGCTGCTCGGTACTTGCAGGTCTGATTCTCCCCGGTGGTCGTAAACTCCTCGGAGAAGGAGGGGATGTTACCAGCCTTGTTTGATGGGTTCTGCCGTGAGCTGGCTGCTTGGGGCTCTGATGTTGGCTCATAGTCACAAGGGACCAGGAGGGCAGGCCATGTAAAGGCTGATGCCATCCTCCCCCACTGGCCCTGCTGGACCTCTTGGAGCCAACCTGCGGGAGATGAAGACTTTTTTCCAGGGCTAATTTTATAGAAAATGAATGAATACTGGCAAGACCCATCTAGCTGTATTTGGACCATTTTATTCCAAATGTAACTTTAATAGGAAAGAAATCATCGGGTTTTGCTTTTTTTTTTCTCCCCACTTACAGGAGAGCATTGAAGTGAGAAATGACTTTTCTTTACTCCATGTTTCAGCAAGGTGCAAGCTCCTTAGGCCCCTGTCTGGAACCGTTGAAAAACTACCCAATTGGATTAGTTTCTTGCTTTCTTACTTGCCTGTGCCCTCTGAGAGCATCTTGGAGTGACTTGAAGAGCCTTTGATAAGCTCTCATGCTCAGGCATGAGGCTGTCTTCTGCCTTGTGGGTAGATTGGCTGTGAGCCCTGAAGCTTGACATTTTTAGTTCCACTGATAACCCTGGTTGAGTGGATGGAAACATCAAATAAAAGGAAGAGCCAGCGGCTTCTAGTGAATATTCAGACCTGCCTCACCTTCCTCCCCCTTTTCTTTACTTAAACTGTTGTCCAAGTGCAGAGATCTCTGTAAGTCCCCTTGGCCCTGCAGGAGTTCTGTGCATTTGTCTGAGGATGGACAGAGGGGACAACAGATATGCATACAGCCAGCCACACTTTCCTTTGCCCTGTTGTTGGTAGTCTATTGTATTAAAATGACCTCAGGGTGAGATTAAAAAAAAATACAATTAATAATTTGTTAGAGTATGAATGCATGCATGTGTGCTAAGTAACTTCAGTGGTGTCTGACTCTTTGCGACCCTATGGACTCTAGCTTGCCAGGCTTCTCTGTCCATAGGATTCTCCAGGCAAGAATACTGGAGTGGGTTGCCATGCCCTCCTCCAGGAGATCTTCCCAACCTGGGGATCGAACCCACGTCTCTTATATCGCCTGAATTGGCAGGCGGGTTCTTTACCTTTAATGCCACCTGGGAAGCCTTAGAATATGAATAAATGCTGGTTAAAAGAGGTATAGTGGACTCACATTCCCGCCACACAGTCAGGAATGAATCCTTTCCTCTTCTTTTATTTCCATGGCTATATTGATACAGTTTTATAAACACCCTCTCTTGCCTTGTACAAGTCGGAGTACAACCTTCCCAGGTGAAGTACAAGCCCTGGGCCATGGTCTTGATGGTCCATTGCTCTAATTACTGGCTTCACGACCCCTTTGTACACTGATTTGATCCAGTGAACCAGTTAATAGGGGATTCCATGGTGTTTGTCTCCTTGGAAATTCTAAGTAAAGAGAGAGACCCAAACTGGAGGACAAGAGACCCCTCTCTGGGATGGGATGATTGGCTTCATGGGCCTAAAAGTAGAGCTGAGATCCAGGCAGGCTAAGCAAATAGGGACCACCACCTGTTGGGATGCCTGTCTTATGAAGAGAGTCTGGGGTATGACCTTAACAGAGGTGATTGCAGCCTTAAAGCAGAGGAAAGGAACACAGATATTTTGATTGTATTCAAATCATGTAGTAAAGAATGCTGTGATTGGCCAGGGTAGCCCTTGCAGTGATGAACCTCAGTGGGAGGAAGTTTCCCTGCAGGGCCTGTGAGTTTGGGAACTCAAAGCCAGAAAGGGTGGAGTGGTCTGTCTGACTCAGAACGTGAGACGGCGGGGCCCTGGCTGCTGACAACGACAGGTATTTGATACTGAAAATGCCTCCTTCCCTCCAGTGTGACAGTTTAGTGTTCTTCTTGGAGTCTCAGACAACTCTAGTGCATCAGCTGGTACTTTTGATAATGAGTTAGGTTGTATTTATGGCTAAGTAATGGGATGTCATAGATAACCATCTCCTTAGGGTGATCAAGGAATGGGCTGCCAGGCCTGGCCAAACCCTGGGTAGCCTGCCCCTTAAAACCCTATGGCACTCAGTTTACCTGTCTGGAAAATGGGAGTAAATATAAATTTGACCCTCCATATCTGCAGTTTCTACATCCGTGGATTCAGTGAACCAAAATTCAACTCAGAAATCTAACAAATTCCTAAAGGCCCCATCTCTATCACATTGGGCATCAGGATTTCAACAGATGAATTTGGGTGAGATGTAAGACACATATTCAGTCCACAGCACTGTGTAAGGTGAAGTCACAGACAAGTGATACATTCTCTCTGCCATCAAAATAACTTCTCTTCCATTGGGTGGTCAGTTGTGTGTCTGGAAGACAAAGGATGGAGACTAATGGAATTGGAAGGGAAGAAGCTTTCTAATTAGACGAAATATGGGACTAGGAAGATATGTCTCTGTTACAATACGTGAATGAATTACTATATAATTTAAATAATTCCATTGAATTGAAACTGCTAGGATTTCCAAACTAGATTTACTTCTACTATATGGACAGGACCTCATCAATCTTGTCCCCCAGTGTCTATGTGGGTCTATTTCCTAAAGTCATACAAATCTTAGATTTGTAATCTTTGGTAATGTAATATCACAAAGAAATTGCTTTTCTCCTGTTACTATTCAGTTCAGTCATCTTCATATATACTTAATCTTTACTAGTCACTTGTGTTATTTCATTTTTTTCTGTTTTGCATTTCCTGTGGAATATCAATGTCTTTTTACTATTTTCTAAGAATTCATTTATAACTAAGGATGTTAACCAATTATCATGCAGTGCAAATGAAATATATTTTATTGCCATCAAAAAAAAAAAATTCAACTCAGTTGTAGAGGGCTGACTGTGCTACACCATTTTATATAAGTTTTAGTTGCTCAGTCGTGTCCGACTCTTTGTGACCCTATGGACTGTAGCCCACCAGGCTCCTCTGTCCATGGGATTCTCCAGGCAAGAATACTGGAGTGGGTTGCCATTCCCTTCTCCAGGGGATCTTCCTGACCCAGGGAGCAAACTTGGGTTTCCTACATTGCAGGCAGATCCTTTGCTGTCTGAGCCACCAGGGAAGCCCTATTTTATATAAGAGACTTCAGCATCTGTGGATTTCAGTATCTGTTGGGGGTCCTGGCACCAACCCCCTATGGATACACAGGGACGACTGGATTCAGTCATCCTCATATGGACACTGTGAAAATCATCAAATGAGTTGTTTTGAAAGGTAAATGTGAAGGAGGCATAGAATTGATGTTTTATTAAACCTCTGAAGCTGTTACGTTACTCTGTGTCAGAGCTTCTAGGGTGATGAGAATGAAAGATCTGAATTTGCCATCTTCCACAAAGACCTAATGTCATGTGCTTCATCAAAATGCGCTTTTGCTGTGGCCATGAGTGAGCTCAGGGCTGAAGTCCTTTATCTCCCAGCTCAGGTGCCTGCAGTCATCAGAGGGGGTTGAAATGACTCCTCCAGGAAGCCCTCCCTCATTACACATGACTGCTATTCTGCTGTTTATGCCTGTGTACAGTGTTCCTTGCTGGTTGTGTGAGAGACTGGGGTTTGGGGCTGAGACCTGCCACTTCCTCGCTGGGCCTGGTAGCGTGGACTGGGCCGGAGGGAGGAATTGGCAGAGTGCAGTGCTCATTGGAGCGTAGGATCGGAGGTGGGGGGTGGAGAAATCTGGCAGGAGAGGTCGGCAGGGCCTGAACGAGTGGAGCCCAACGAGTGACAGTGAGGAAGCTGGCGGATCTGGGACGTAGAGGTGGCGAAGGAAGGACGAACTGTGAGTTGGGAGTGTTTGGAGGAAGCCACTTAATCAGAGGTCCAGGAGGCCCTTCTCGGGAGCTTTACGTTTGCCTTGAGGGCAGTGGTCTCCACGGGGGTGTTCAGCAGGGAGTGATGTGATCAGTTCCCAGCGATTTGGAGGAGGGTTTTGAAAGGACAGGAGCAGAAGCCAGGGGAAAGGTCTAGAGCCTTTTGCAGCAGTTCCCAGACAACAGAAGCTGAAGGTCAGGCCCGGGACAGTCAGGAGGAAGGAAAGAGACTGAGGAAATTCTTCGGAGATCAAATCAGAAGGACGAGGTGTTGAAGGTGGGTCTGGGAGTTCCCATGAAGCTGTACTGAAACACGTGTAGCTGATGTGCCATCAACCATACGTGCCCAGGTCAGGAGAAGATCATTGAGCTGGTGTTTGCAGGGGAGGAAGGAAAACAGCCAGTGCCCAGTGTTGGCATCTTATCAGATCCAAGCCCTGGACAGGATTGTAGCCCCACAGAGGTGCTAGTTTGTGGAAAGTGTAAGTGACTTTTGAGGGTAATTTTGATTGGCTACAACTGTGGCCTGAACTTCTAAGCCCTGGGGTCCAGATGCTGCCCGGCTCACTGCCCTATGTGCTCCCCTGAGGGCACCTCTGAATGGATGACAGACCTGGGTGCCTGCTCACTCACCATCCCCAGGCGATGAGCAGAGGAATTAAAGTGAGGGTTGAGAGCAAGCAGTGAGAGGCTCAACCTGGTTTGCACACATGCTTAAATAGCTCATGGTGCCCTAACATTTAAAACAAAAAAGGCTGTGTCACCCTGGGCATGTCACTGCCCTTCATGTGTTAAATGAGTCTGTCAGACCGAGATTACGGATGGTCACAGAGGTCTGCTTCTAGGGTGGGTGTACATTTTTTTACCATGTTTCTCAGAGCCTTTTAAAGATAAGTCTGTGGTGAATGCTACTGTAATTTGAACCAGCCATTTTATTTTCTCATGTTTTATCACTTATCAGTTTAACACAAGGACAGCAACAGGTTCTGTCACTGAAGTGTAGTTTTCTGTCTTGTTCCTAAGTCTTCTCTCCCATTTGCTGTTGTCAGTAAAGACGATATTTGAAACCCTGTTTGGCTCCACTTATACGAGGCACCTAGAATAGTCAAATTCATGGAGTCAGAAAGTACATTGGTAGATGCCCAGGGGCGGGGGTGGGGTCAGGAGGGGGATGGGGAGTTAGCGTCTAATGGGGACAGAGTTTCGGTTTAGGAAGGTGAAAAATTCCGGAAGTGGATGATGGTGAGATTGCACAGCAGCATGAATGGCCTCAGTGCCACTGAGCTCTGTAGTTGGAAGAAAGTGAAAGTGAAGGTTCCTCAGGCATGTCCAACTCTCTGTGACCCCATGGACTATACAGTCCGTGGAATTCTCCAGGCCAGAATACTGCAGTGGGTAGCCTTTCCCTTCTCCAGGGGTTCTTCCCAACACAGGGATCGAACCCCAGGTCTCCCTCATTGCAGGCGGATTCTTTACCAGCTGAGCCACAAGGGAAGCCCAAGAATACTGGAGTGGGTAGCCTATCCCTTCTCCAGGGGATCTTCCCAACCCAGGAATCGAACCAGGGTCTCCTGCACTGCAGGTGGATTCTTTACCAACTGAGCTATGAGGGAAGCCCCGAACTCTGTAGTTAAATATAGTTAAAATGATGTGTTTTATGTGACTCTTACCATAATTAAAAAAAAAAAAACCACTGAAAAAAAAAAAAAGATGATATTTGAAAGGGTTCCATGTCTTGCTGGGAATAAACTCTGGCCTGGGACAGCTTGCTCAGGGGGTAGGCATCCTTGGGGGCGTGGTGTGGGGATGCAGCATCCCACCTGTGCCTGACCCCTCACTCCCTTTCCCACCACAGCCTGTGCCGAGGACTTCTTCTACACGTCACAGGGAGGAAACACGGTCATCGAGGGTGTGGATGATGCTGAGGACTTTGAGAAGACTCGACAAGCCTTCACGCTCGTTGGTAAGGAGCTTGGGGTTGGGGAGAAAGGATCAGAGGGTTGATTTCACGGAGAAAAGAAAGCTCAGCAATGTCCTGTCAGGCTTGCCAAGCTTAATAGGCTGGTGGGGAAGCCCTCTGGCTCCTGGTGAATATCTTCTTATTTTTATTCCACCCCAACCAGCAGGCTCCCAAGCTGGTGGTGTGGAGCTCTGATGCCCTTTCTTAACAATAGGATTTGAGCGTTGATCTCTTGGATCAACCATGGACCACATGAACCACCCCCCTCACTCCCCCAGGGCGTGGACACAAACTGAGAGAAGCCGTTATCTTTTTGCCTTGTGGTCTGGGTTTGAAGCAGTGTGTTCTAGCAGAAAGAACATGCCCTAGGGGCTGAAACTACCCATGTACCGCCATCATGGGTTCCAAGTTGGAAATGGAGCATAAAGATCTGGCAGCTCTGTAATTCAGGCAGTGTTATGTCTGTTGATGCTGTTGCCATCTCTAGCTTAGCAGTGGAATCCCTAAAACAAGAATTTCTCTCTGTTCTTCTTGGTCCTCTAAAGGGCAGTTCAGTTCAGTTCAGTCACTCAGTTGTGTCCGACTCTTTGCGACCCCATGGACTGCAGCACACCAGGCCTCCCTGTCCATCACCAACTCCCGGAGTTCACTCAAACTTAGGTCCATTGAGTCGGCAGTAGAGCTAGAGAAAACTGCCCTCTTCCCTGGCCAGTTCTCGGGGAGAAGAGCCCCAAGGTGGTAGGCAATCCATGCTTAACTGGGAAGTTGAAGTGGTAAATTCCTGGGACCTGCAGCCAACAAAGGGGAAGCTTGGGAAGTTAGCCTGAAATCCACAGAGTGGCTCAGGGGGCCCTGGTGCTTTTCCCAGCCCTTCCCTGATGGACATTTGGCCTCTGAGCGGTATCATCAACCCAGAGCAGCATTTCTTACGTTCTTTGGGGATCAGAATCTGCCTGCAATGCAGGAGACCCATGTTTGATCCCTGGGTCGGAAAGATCCCTGGAGAAGGAAATGTCAACCCACTCCAGTATTCTTGCCTGGAGAATCCCATGGACAGAGGAGCCTGGCGGGCCGCAGTCCATGGGGTTGTGAGCGACTAACACTTCGCACTTTTACTTTGGGAATCAGGGATGTTTCATCCAAGGTCCAAATGAAACATGGCTGAACAGGACTCACCCTGATCTCCATATGGGGAGAGAAGCAGGACTTCTGTGCTGAAGCCTGAGTGCCGTGGCCTTCTCTGGGTAACTGGTGGACAGATGCGGTTTGCCTTTTGTACCCATGAGACAGAAACCACACTGGTTATTCCAACAGAGTAAAATTACTGTAATTGTTAACAAGAGCAGTAGTAGATAATTAGCTATTAAATAAGAGGATTTCAGGGGCCCAGAAGCAGTGGGTGTAAAAGAACCATCTTGAGGGTGAGGAGGAGAGTCAGTGCAGGAGCTAGTGGCGAGGAGAGCCCCCCACCCACACCAAGGTGAGATTTCCAACAGTTGTAGGGGATGCAGCTGCCCCAAGGTCAGGAAGCCTTCTGGTGGTGAAGGAACCTACCGCAGGGTGTGAGCCAGCCCCCGTCTGTATAAGCAGCCTGCAGTATACCCCAGGGTGTGGTGGAGCCAGAACTTCTCAGAAGCAGCTTCTAATGGGGGAGGCTGGCCTGCAGACACAGCTGGTTTCTCAGCTGGGAGGTGCCCTGGCTCCCGGGAGGAGTGCTGATGACCGCGGGGGACCAGACCCAGGAATGGGAAAGCTGCTCTCACCTTGCAGAGTCCCCGCAGCGCCCTCTACTGACCAAGCGTGATATGCCACCTGCAGGCGAAGAGGAAGTGTTCCCAGGGCCTAGGTCCAGTGTGACCAAGCAGGGTAGAGAAGGAAGGATTTGTAGCTGAGAGATACTGAATTGATAACAGGCACCCCTGAGTTTCCCCAGCGTCACGTAGCTGTTTTATTCTCCAGAGCTGGGGAGCAGGTTTAGAGGAGACTTGACACCAAGCAGGATAGCATTCTGCCCAGAAGGGAGAAGGGCCCCTGCTGGTGTGAGTGGTGGGCGTGAGCTGATGAAGGCTGTGCCCTCCAAGGTCCTAAGGAGACCCGGTACTTTGATTCCCAAAGCACATGGAATTTGTAAAATTAATTACTTTAATAAGCTACTCTTCTCTACTCTTTAATAAGCCTGTAGATCTTTTAAATCCCAGAGTTTGGCAAAGTTTTTTTTAAAGGATATGATAGTAAATATTTTGGGCCTTCTGGGCCACATGATTTTGTAGCAACTACTCAGCCGTTGTAGTGCAAAAGTAGCTATAGACAAAATGTAAAAGTAAGAGCGGACAGTATTCTAGTAAAACTTTATATGGAAAAACCAGCAGTGGGCTACAAGCCACAGACTACCAACCCATTTTACTCTTTCGGTTTTAGCGTTTGATTATTTTTTTATTTGTTTTGTTTTGTTGCTCCCCAGAAAGAGGTGCAGCTTATTCAGAGAATCCTGTGTTAAGAAGGGACTGTCTGATCAGTATAGTGCAGGAATCCTAACTACTGTTAGGATTCAACAGGCATTCAATATCTACTACTTAAATTCATACCATGACAGGGTAGTTAGAGCTTGGGAAATTGACAAAGCATTGGTTCCTAAGAATAAGTGAAGGGGAGAGGAAAGTGAAGGGCTCAGCACCCACTTCCCTTGTTCTTCTATGGAACTTACTGGAGAGACCTCTGAGCTCCGATCGCAAGCCTGGCAGGCATGTACCCTAACGGCTACGTACCCTAAACAGGTACATGACCGTCCGGCCTCCTGTCTTGTCCTGGGTTTCAGCCTCTGGCTTTAACCTGTCTTCCTTTTGCCAGTCTTAGTTACACTGAACTGGGGCATGTGCCTAAGTGTTCACCCTCTGGCTGTTTTTCTGGTTTGTTAGTTTAAATAAAACCAGATATTGGAATGATGCGTACATTTCTGTAGACATTTGCAAGCACGTGCCCTCTGTGTAACAAGTATCAGTATCATCATTCTATCACCCATGCTCCTGAGCACCTACTGTGTGCCAGGCACTGGGGATATATATAATGAAGAAGCAAGAACAGGGATTTATTGTAATTTTTAAAATTTGTATATTTTTGAAGATATTGTATAATAAAAATTAAAAAGTAAATCCCTCACCCTGTGAAGTTTAGACAGTGTGTGTGAGTTGCTCAGTCATGTCTGACTCTTTGTGACCCCATGGGCTGTAGCCCACCAGGCTCCTCTGTCCATGGGGATTCTCCAGGCAAGAATACTAGAGTGGGTTGCCATGCCCTCCTCCAGGGGATCTTCCCAACCCAGGGATCAAACCCAGGTCTCCCACATTGCAGGTAAATTCTTTATCATCTGAGCCACTAGGAAGCCCAACATTATTAAAATCTAGAGTTAAGTTGTCCACTTTATTGCTTATCTGAGTAAAGCTTTGATCCTTGCATGACACATCTTTACTACCATTTATATGGGTGTCACTGACTTTTTTTTTTTAGCTTGAGTAAATTAATGTCTTAAAAATAAGTAACTGCATCTGGGGAGGAATTTGGAGGTAATTGTATTATCTCTTAAACTGAGTGGTGGGTTGACTGGTGTGCACTCTATTAGTCTGAAGCCTTTTTTAAGTCTGAAATATTTGGTAGTTCAGAAAGAAATGATGGGACTTCCCTGGTGGTCCAGTGACTTTGAGCTCCCAAAGTAAGGGACTGGGGTTCAATCCCTGCTTGGGGAACTGGATGCCACATTTCACAACTAAGAATTTGCATGCCACAAGGAAAGATCCCACATGCCACAATGAAGACCCACTGAAGCCAAATGGATAAGTAAATAGATATTTTTTAAAAAGAAATAATACCTTAGAGCTAAATATAAATATTAAGACATTATCCATGCCTTTGATAACTTACATGCATAAATAACAAAATTGACAGTAGGTGTTTGCTGCCAGTGGCTCCAGAGTAGGTGTGTGTGTCTACAACTGAAGGAGCATATAGTGTCGCAAACAGTAGCCCTGGGGGGACAGCCAAGGGCCAGCTGGCTGTCCAGCCTGTAACAGTGTCCCCAGGAGAAATTGTCCTCTTCTTCCCTCTTTGGCACTTCAGATGTGTGCCACAGATGTTTGCAGGATATTATATTGATAGAAAAATGACTGCAGATAAATGAACATTCATATTAAACTCATAAAAAACATCCGTAAGGCACTTGGTTGAAATAAAGTCCAAAATGAGTCTGCACGATTGCCGCCTCTCCTTTGCTCTCGGAGAAGTTAAAATGATACCGCGACCCATCTGGTTTGATCAGGACAATCACCATGAAGATATTTCACTTTTAGTCTGAGGAGCCCCTTTGCCCTCTGAGCTGTTACTGTGAGAGGTAATTACTTGGTGAGGATCCTGGATCATTTTAGGGAGTCATTGGCCTGGAAAGGAAAATGCAACATTTTTTTTCAAAGTCCTTAAAAAGAAAGTAAAACATCCTTTCTATCCTAACATGGGTATTGAGTGTCATTCATTCTTTTTTTTTTTTTTTTTTGCAGGAGTGAGAGAGTCCCATCAGATAACCATTTTTAAGATAATTGCTTCCATCCTGCACCTTGGAAATGTGGAGATTCAAGCCGAGCGCGATGGTGAATCCTGTAGAGTATCAGTAAGTTGCCCTCCAGCACTGGAGATAACATGTGCACACTTCACTCTGTCCCTCCAGTTTTGTACAACTGAGCTGTCTTTGCACTTAGAGGACATTCATAGGTTATTTATTCTTAAGAGTAACAGTTTCTGTTTCCTTGCTGATAATTTTTTAAAGGAACAAATCCTTTTCAAATCAGCTGCCATCAAGTTCTGTTGCTGAGGGCAGGGAATTTAGGGGTTATTCAACAAATTCTTTTTGATGGTTTGGTTTCCCAAGTATCCTGAGGTCCTTGGGATTCTACAGAGTGTGGTCAGCTCATGAGCACTTCTGGTCTGTGCTTGCTGGGACGGGAAGGGGTATTGGACACCATGCTGGTAACTGACCCCAAGGAGCTTACAGTCTAATTGGACAGGCAGCATTGATGACAACGGCAGCCAGGATTTTGACAGTACAGAGGAGAATATTGAGACATCTGTACGACTGTGTTGCAAACTGTGAAGTGCTCTGTAGATGCTCTTAATGACTGTTTTCCTGGTGCCCGGTGTAGTATAGTACTTGTCTGTAGTAGATATAAAATGTTTACATGGGTGGTTGGGGGAGCACCACCAGTCACAAGCAGTACAGACAGTGTGTTGTGTGCGCTCTGGTGTGTGATGGAGTCAGGCTGGACTGAACTGGTCTTCTGACCTTGAGTGAGTGAGTCTGCAGTTGTTTATTTTAGGTCTTTCGTGTCCATTTATGGCCAAGTCCTGGGAGGTACAAAGTACGATTCTTGCTACCAAAGACTTAGAATTGAACTAGCTGGGGAAATACAGAAGACAATGCTGTGGATAATGAACGTGGGCATGAGTGTCATCGCCACTCACAAGCTGATGCTTTTTCTGCTGTGAATTTTATAACTCAGCTAAACTTTGCCCTGCCTTAAAGGAGAGGAACACCTGAATAGTAGCTGGCCTTTGACCGAGCTCATCACCCCGTCCCACCCCCATACATCTTCCCTAAAAGAGAAATAATAGCCTTGGGTTTGGAGCCCGTGAGGGCAGCCAGCACCCTCAGCATGGAATCTGCAGCCTGGCGAGGGGAGCACCCACTGGGCCCCATGTGAAAGCAGGGAACGCTGGAGCCGGGGGGTGCTCAGTGTCCCCGGACATGAATGTGCATGTGCCTGTGTGTGTATGCATGCGTGTGTGGTGTCACAGGGCAGTGTGGTTGGCAGTGATGATGCTGTGAGACAGACTGTGGTGAGTGGAGAAGAACCGGGTGCTGGGCTGATGTGGGGAGTGGTGGACAGGACCCTAGTACGGGCCAGACACCCCCTGGCCTGAGTATTTACAGCCAGCAAAGCACAGAACGTCCGTGCCTCCCTGCCCCCCACACCCCTGCAAATGCCCCCTGGTTCCTTAGGGCACCCACACTCTGCCTCATTCTGGGGATGGGTGAGTCTGGGAAGGTTGGCGTTGGAGAGCTCCTGTGTCGGTGGAGAAATGCAGGAACGGTGACAGATGTCCTCTGGCCTGCACCCCGCCCTCCCCCCGGTCTCCCTCTTCTCAAGGTCACAAGCTGGTCACACCCGCATCGTGGGTTCTTACCATATTCACACCTATCCGCCGACCCTCCTAGGGTGGTTGTACTTTTACATTTATTATGTGCTGATTTGCTGCATCTCTGTTTCTCGTGAGACTCCAAAGCCGATGAGAACATGGACTGTTTTGCTCACTGTGGTCATGCCAGCACCCAGCACAGGGCCCAGGGCTCGGTGGACACCCAGTGAGCGTATGGGTGGGTGATGGGGGCTCCTTCGCCTCAGGGGGGCGCAGTGAGCCAGTGGAGGGGCCCTGGGCGGAGTTGACAGCAAGGCGGGAGGACCAGGGCCAGAGAGCCACTGGGCACCTGTGCTCGGGGGTGGGGTGGGGCCCTCTCCCTGGAAAGCTAAGACTCCTTTAGTACATGAAGTGTTGCTCTGATCTTCTAGCTGATCTTCCACACCAGCGTCTGCAGGGACCTTCAGGGGAGGAGGCACAAAAATGTTCACTGGTGGCATCACATGGATGCCTGCTTCCCCCTCTAAGCTCCAGGACCGTGTCTCCTGTTCTCCAGCCCTGACACACACTGGCACCCACAAGTGTGTGCACAAAGACTGAAGGAAGGGTATCAGGCATGCTTGGAGAGGGGACGGAGGACACAGATGGTGGTGAAGGGGCGAGGGAGGACGCGGGGCAGCTGGAGGCCTGGACACGGCGTGGCACGGGAGGCCCTTCCCTGAGAGATGGTGGGAGTCAGAGGATTTTGAGCACAGGTCGGTGGTCTAGGTAGGTCTCGCTCTCCAGTTAGAGGCGGTGTCGAGAACAAACTGGGAGAGAGAAGTCTTGGGTCAGGACTGCCAGGGTTCAAACTCGGGTTCTGCCGTTTACTGATAGTGACTCACCTTTGAGTCTGTGTCCCCGTCTGCAGGTGGGGGCGCTTGGCACAGGGTGCGAGGGCTTGAGTTCTTGGCTGTTCTCATCCTTGTTACATCACTCTCCCTTCATGGGATTGGAGAAACTAAGGCCCAGAGAGAGGAACTCGTTCTCTGAGGTCATCATGATGGTTCATGGCCAAACCGAGTCAGAGCCCGGCCAGTGCTCTCTCCCCCAGACCACCTCCAGCCTTACTCCTCAGTCCCCGGGGCTGGACAGTCCTCCACCAGCCTGGTGTCTGACGCCCTCAGTGCTCAGCACAGTGCTGGGCATGCAGTGTGCGCTTGAGAAATGCTTCACTAAATGGTTGGTAGTGATTTCGGTTTATGCCTTGGGTACATAGGGTGGACCTCCTGCTGGAAAGGCTGTTGGTCCAGATGCACTGTGCCTTCTGCCCGGTAGTTTTTATTTGTAATTAAAGCATGAAAATATGTTCCCTGCCTGCCACAGTTACCTTGGAGATGCAACGGCATGCAATTACTTGGACACCAGAGGCAATTTGTTTCTTGAATTTGGCAATTGGGGCCCACAAAACTCATCTGCTGCCTATGATGCTGGCCATTTTTGATGGGTTTAGCATCATTTAATTAAACTTAAATGTAATTGCATGGCATTAAATCAGTTTCAGTCAGCACCTTTAATCAATGGTCAGAAGAGGGTAATCGACAGCCAAGCCATGCCCTGCCACAGCAGGTAAGAACCCGTCCCGTTCCAGAAAGAAAGTTCCAGAACTCATGGTTCTTTCTGTACTACGTTCACCTGAGAGATGACAGGGAGGAGAGAGAGGCTGTGGGCAGGCCTTGGGCGGTCATGTTTGCTGCTAGCGGGCCATTTACATGTCAGGGAATCCAGCTCAATGCTTTGCCTAGCAATTAAGGACATCTTGGTAACAGGTCAGATTAACAAGTTGGACACCTGCTACCTCAGAACCTGTTGCCTGCCAAGCTGTCCCCAGGCACTTAATGCTATCACATAGGGCTTTCTGTTTGCAGGAGAGGGCAGGTGGTGATGGGGGGGTCGGGGAGAGCTGCAGGGTTAGAAGGCTCTTGGCCAGAAGTGGCCACAGCTGCCCCACCGGCTGAGTGAGTGAAAAGGCAGGGTCCTCTGATTCTCTGCCCACCCCTGGAGCCCAGAGCCTGGTTAGGAACTCTGGGCCATAGGCAGCGGGCTTCTTTTTCACCCTGTTTTTTGTCCTGTAAAAAATAACGGGGATTGGATTAGAATGATGATCCCTAAGTATTTTCCTGAGAACCTTAACCCCAGGCAATTTCTTTGGAAGTTAAGGGTCTTTGTCAATTAAGTCCAGGAAATGCTCTGTGAAATCTCATTCTGTCTGTGTGTGTGTGTTAACAGGGTATGTTAACAAGTCCCTTCCACCATGTTCAACTTACAATCACTCCCCCCCCACCCCCACTTTTGTTGGGTACAGCAAATTACTGGTCTTTTTAACTGTTACTCCACAAGCCATACTCTGGAAAACCTCTGGCCTTCATGATTTGAGGAGATTCTTTCCTACTCTGACATTTCATTGTTTTGTAATTGTGTGTATTTGGGTAGATGGATTTTAAGTATCTATAGGAGAGAAAAAATGGCTTGGGGAAGTGGTACAGTTATCTGTGTTAATTTTCATTGAACAGGCCCCACATTTACATCCTCCATGGCAGCCTCATCAGAAAATGAGTCCCACAAGCAATTCAGAGCCATTAGGAGGTAGCTCAGGGTGTTCTCAGATTACCTTTCCACCTCGGAGTCCTGAAGCTCTCCAGCAGGCTCATGGCTGGGTTATCAGCTTTCCCTAGGGGATTCAGATGTGGGAATGAATAAAGCAAAAACTTGGAGAGGAAAAGCAGGTTTTCCGGGGGGAGTCGTGAATGGGCAGCAAGGGTGACCCAGGAGACTCATACTCTTGGGTGAAATAAGACTGGGTGACTTGGTTATCAGTGACTCAAGGGCCAGGTGGTATGATTGATACTTTGGGTAAGTAAGGGTCAGGATCACGTGCAGCTGGCTTCCTGGGTGAGTTCTTGTACTTCTCTGGGACTCAACTTCTCACCTGTACAGCGAAGGAATGTAAGCCAGAGGCACTCCTATTTTTTCCCAGCTCTAAACATGAATATAAGTTACAGCGTTCAGAGTGCTCTTCCCTGGTCAAAACTCATCCCTTACTTTTACCATTTGTTCTAGCTTTCCACCTAAGATCACTTTTTTTCCATGTGGCAAGTGCTTAAGGAATATAAATAAGTTTGGGGCTATGTGTTTAGTATCACATATAAGTTTAGTAGAAGTTTGAGGTTAAGATGAAAGCAACTCTGCTTGGCAACTTAGGACAAGTGCAGTGTCAGTGCGCTGTCGCCGACCAGGGTAGGGGGTGGTCAGCCCAGGGCTCGTTGCTGAGCATGCTGCTCTGGGCTGTGGGCCACTCCGAGAGGATGCTTGAAACTGAGGCCCTCTCCTGGGCTGTGGACAGAGCACTCCTCTGCAGCTGGAAGTTACATTCACTGTGATTCTGCCTTCTAGCCCCTTACTCTTGGTGGATGATCCATTCCTAAGCTCTCAGTTCTCATTCTGCTCCCTTCACTCAAAAACCCTCTCCTCCTGTTACCCTGCAGCTGCTGGCAGTGGAGGAGGGAACAGGGCAAATGCAGTGGTATTTTTTAAAGTCCTGCCGATAACTTGGTCCTTAGCGGGTATTACCAGTTTGCGCCACACTCTCTGGGCCCTATTGATCACTCAGTGGTGTGAGAGTGCAGGAGACGGCTGGGGCAGTGGCTGGGGATGAGATGGGATTCTAGGGGGCCTAGAGTTGTGAGAGGGGAGAGGGCGTGCTCTGTCCTCCATGCCCCTCTTGAACCCTTCTCCTGGGTCTCTTCCAGCCTGAGGATGAACACCTGAGCGACTTCTGCCGCCTGCTGGGCGTGGAACACAGTCAGATGGAGCACTGGCTGTGCCATCGCAAGCTGGTCACCACCTCGGAGACCTACGTCAAGACCATGTCCCTACAGCAGGTGGTCAATGCACGCGATGCCCTGGCCAAGCACATCTACGCCCAGCTGTTCCACTGGATCGTGGAGCACGTCAACAAGGCCCTGCACACCTCCCTCAAGCAGCACTCCTTCATTGGAGTCCTGGACATCTACGGGTAGGCCCGCGGCACTTCCTGCCGATCACTGGTGTCTTCCTGCTGGCATCTCCCAGCCAGCGGGGACCTCGGAGACCTTCCTGGGGGTTCTCAACCAGGGGATTGTGAAATACAGGGCAGGGGAGCATTTGAGGTGGTCACAGTGACCGGGTCACTAGTGGCACTTGGTGGCCCGAGGCCAGGGTGCTAGGTGTCTGATAGTATGGAGAACAATCCCATGGGAAAGTGGACCGTGTCAAACACCAGTGGCTCCCCCACTGAGAAACCCTGCAGGCACCCCTTTGTCCTACTGGGAAACTGAGGCTCAGAGAGGGCAGGGGCTAGCCCAATATCAGAGCAGAGGTTTCTGTGAACTTGCATTCAGGTTTCGTGTTTCAGATGTATTTTATTTAAGTCTGTCGTCTGACCCCATTCACTAAATCGCCGATCAGGGTGCTTGTTTTAGTGCTGTCATCGTGCCCAGTGCTGTACAGATTGATGCTGTGGGTTGTCCTTCCTCAAGTCCCTCTTCATTTCACAATTCTAGCCTAGTGAAACGACTGTGATCATAGTGAATCTTGCAGGGAGAGGCAACCTGGCACGTGGAAAGTGTACTTCAGTAGGCACTGGGAGACTGCCTTTTTGACTCAGCCATCACCAGCTCACTGAATGACCCTCTGCAGATCACAGCCCCTCTGGTCTTGAGTTTCCATTGCTCGAAACTAACAGAGCCAGCTGTGTTTTGAGCCACAGTCTCTCTGAAATTCATTCCAGGTCCTTCTGGAATTGGTTAAAATGACGTGTACTGGGTTTAAACCTCACCTGTGCTTCTCTTATGATCAGTGTCCTGCCCTCTTGAAGCTAATGATAGATGAAATCCCCCTGGATCTTTATATCCTAAGAGTCATGGCTTCTGTCTTCAAACAGGCATTCAGACCCATAGCAGTGCGACGTTGTAAAAGCCGTGATGCTCTGGTAGAATTGAGCGCTTGGTGGGCCGGTGGGCTGGCGCTTGCCCTGTGTCCAGCCATAACAGAGGAGAACCTCCTCTGGTTGCAGCCACTTCGCTGAGCAGAGAGAGGCTGCCCGGCTCCATCTCTGCTGCTCTCGATCATCATGGGGCTTCCAGTGAAACCATGTCACACACTGTGGCAGGAATGCAAGGACACGTGATTTCTGGCATCGCAAAGGCCTTGAGAACTTGCTAAAGAATTAAGTCGCTGCACGAGAATAACACAAGAGACAACAGAAGAAATTGTAGCGGGGTCCGTGTGAGGGTTTGCACACTTAGTGCTGTATGAGAGTCAAGGCAGAAGAGCGCACGCTTGTTGGCACAGTCAGAACAGGCTTCCTGTGGAAGGTGAGGCTTGAACTGGGTCTTTCAGACAGAGAGTAGAACACTGGCGGCGGGGGAGCCACTTGGAGAACAGGAGTTCGGTCCGGGCGGTAGGAAAAGAGCCACCTCGTAGGCGAGGAGGAGCCCGGGGGAGGATGGCCTGGGGGAGACAGGACAACGCTCCCTCGCGGGGCTCTGCGGGGCTCTAGCTGAGTGGCTGTGGACACCCCGCTTCTCTGCTCCGTCCCTGCTGCTTTGGCTCAGCCCTTCCGATTTCCCTGGGCAGAGCCGCGCAGAAGAGCCCGTGCACCCTGGAAACGTACTGCTGAGCTGTCAGCAGTGAATTCTGTCATTCATCCCTGTGCCATGAGCATTTTCAGGTAATTGGGTTTCCAGAAAACTGCCCTTTAGTATTGCCTTCTGATGTAAGACCCAAGAAAGTCAGGCAGCAGCATCTGACCCGGTTCTCTTAATCTCCCTGGGCAAGAATCTGTTTTTCTCCTGAGTTTTCAGTGTGGGAAGATTAACGTGGAGACTCCTTGTTGTTAATAGCATGTAGAGTACTATGGCTGCAGTGCTCCTGATACAGTGTACACTATCACGCCTCGGTTCTGTTAGAGGTGCCTGCTGTCTTAGTTTACACAGACTGTTCCCCTCCTTCCAAGGGGTGCCCAGCGAGAGGCTTTGCTTACTAAGTGGGGGTGGGTGACTGTGAGTTGGGTGCCTGGTGCTTCTGAGTCTGAGGTGTCACTTGGGCCCTTGCAAGCTGGGAGTGTGTATTTGTATTTGCCATTTAATTTTTTTAAGATTTTTTTTTTTTTGATGTGGATCATTTTGAAGTTTTCGTTGAATTTGTTACAATACTGCTTCTGTTTTACCTTTTGGTTTTTTGGCCATGGGGTATGTAGGATCTCAGCTCCCAGACCAGGGGTCAGACCTGCAACCCCTGCATTAGAAGGCAAAGTCTAACCACTGGACAGCTAGGGAAGTTCCCTATCATTTAGTTTATTGGTTTTTATAACCAAGCTCATTTTCTCTAAGGCCCTGTGACCGCACAAAGGGGAGAGGTAGATCACAGGGAAGGCGTGTCTGGTTTGAAGGGGTGCTTGTCGGTGGATGAATGGGGATCCACAGGACTCCGTGTCCTGTTTCTGGGGCTGGCTTCTGACCTGTCTCTCTCATCTCCATGTAGCCCTGGGTTCCTCTGAGAACTTCTGGCAGCTTTCCAGTGAGACCAGCTCCCCTGCAGGAACCCCCGGTCAAGCCCTCTCAGGCATTTCCTCCCCTTGGCCTTCCTTCCAGGCATGCTGTGCTGTTTTCTCTGTTTAAAGTCCTTGTTCTTTGTCAGAAGCTAACTTACTTTTTCGAATCTTGTCATAAAGCAGTCATATTTAGAAAGTGGTTCACCTCCTCCTGGGAAGAGAGATGCCATAACACAGTTCCTCCTCCAGCTGCCCAGTCAATGTCAGCCTCACACGCTGTGGGCAAAGTTCAGGATGGCGAGGTAGGTTCAGGATTAACTCGCCGCTGTCTGACTGGGCCGTTGGTGGCCAAGAAAGTACTTATGGACAACTTTGAAGCTGCATACGCATGCTCCTCAGCAGTTGTGGTCTGCTGAGAAATCATTGTATAAATTTGGGCTTTCTTTTCTGGTCAGCGGGTGTGGAGTGAACTCTTAGGAGATTAAAATCAAAGACTTCACTGGAAGAAAGCAGGTGACTTGAATCTGGGGGTACTGTTTTTTTAATTAATTAATTTATTTATTTTCATTGGAGGCTAATTACTTTACAATATTGTAGTGGCTTTCACCATACATCGACACGAATCAGCCGTGGGTGTACACATGTCCCCCATCCTGAACCCCCCTTGGAGGTACTGTTTTTGATCCAAAAGGTTAGTGACATCATTTATGAACCTGGGAGGAAATGGTGGCATTTGGTGGAAGTTTGAGATTTGCACTGAGCTGTTTTCAGTCCTCTCCCTCTCCCAGTCATGGCATCTTTCTGCTTTTTTTCCTGTGAACTTGACACACCTTCCAGGTGTCTTTCACAAACCTGCAGAAAAGACACCCTCTCAGAAACCCACTGAGCCTTGTGTCCTCAGCTTCCTGAAAGTGGGCCTCACACTTGACACGCTAGCTCTGTCGCCCTCTCTAACCACTCCCTCCCACCTCAAGCTCATTCCTGTGGCTAGGCTTTATTTAAAAACAGTACAGCTACCGGAAGGGATTCTTCCGTGGCATCCCAAAACTTCAGCATTATTTTTATTTTGGAGTTTCCCACCCAAGTGCCTGGAGAAGAAGGAGACCCGCTTTCCCACCGTCCCTCTTATGGTTTCCCACCCGAGTACGGGGACACTGATGCAACAGAAGATGCCCTTGGGATGACCTAATGCTTTTCTATTTTCTTACAGCTCCTTGTCACCTGTGGGGAAAAGAAAGCTTGTGGAAGCTGAGAGAGTGGGAAGGAGGGCGGGGGTGGGATTCTGAATACATTAAACCCCACTGATGAAGAGGGAAGGAATAAAGGGTTCTCTCCCTCTCTGAAAGTGAAAGTCGCTCAGTCGTGTCCGACTCTTTGCGACCCCGTGGACTAAACAGTCCATGGAATTCTCCAGGCCAGAATACTGGAGGGGGTGGCCTTTCCCTTCTCCAAGGGATCCTCCCAACCCAGGGATCGAACCCAGGTCTCCTGCATTGCAGGCAGATTCTTTACCAGCTGAGTCACAAGGGAAGCCCAAGAATACTGGAGTGGGTAGCCTATCCCTTCTTCAGGGGATCTTCCCTGGCTAGAGCATTTTGGGCTCATCAGTCAGGCTCATCCTGGAAGCAGTTCATACGTAGTATAGGTGAGCCACTCCAGGTTTTCCTATAAATGTTCAAAGTGTTGCTATAGAACCTGCAGCTAGAATGAATAAACACTCACTTCTGTGTATACAAGCAAGCGGCATGTGAGCCAGCATCACACATACATGCCTCCCCTTATCATGATGGTCTGATGGGCGGTTTGTTCAGACGGTAGAAAAGGCTGTGAGCACCTGAGTCAACTATATGGGCCACGGCCGCCTCCGCCACATCTCCTACGAGCCCCCTGCTCAGAGGCCCTGCTCTCAGGCTCCTCTGGACCCGCGCACCCAGTGTCCTGGTCCAGCCTCCCCCACCTCCCGCCCCCCGCCACCTCTCGCTCTCCTGCCTCAGCTCCCACAAAGTGCAAGGCAGGCAACAGCCAGACCAATTTAGCCAACCTAAGCCAAGCTCTCTTCCTTGACTGTGGACCTGTGAAGCTGCCTGCAGAGTCTTTCTTACGAGACAGGGGTGGAAATTCACAGGGCAGACCAGGCCGCTCTTAGCTGGGGTTCCCCTTTCATGTCACATTAACCATGCATTTGCCTCTACAGGCTTGGTTAATTGCAGTTGTAATCCTTTGTTCCTCTCCCCTCCTCGAGGCATTGAGAAATAAATGGCTTCAGTTTGAGAAAGGTACACATTTATTTGTCTTTGACCGGAGCCTTCAAAATGCCAAGGTGACAAGAGGCTTTGGCTTTGGCCAGCTCGTTCTTGAGGAGGATGGTTGACCGGGGAGACTTCTGGAGCAAGGCAAGGATAGATTCCTGCCTGATGCTGAGGGAAGCATGGGCCCCCGGAACAGGAAATGGGTTTGCTGGGATCTCATATCCTTCCCAGTTCCTGTGTTACTTTCTCTGTCTCTTACTGCCTAACTTTAAATTTGCATCCTGGTCTAGTCAGTGTTTTCTAATGATTTATGTTAAAAAAATTTTTTTAATTGTAGTTTAAAAATGCACACAACATAAAATTTACCATCTTAACTACTTTTTGTATACAAGTCAATAACCTCAAGTATATTCGCATTTTTGTGCAGTTGATCTTGAGAACTTTTTCATGTTGGAAAAACTGAAACTTTGTACCCATTGAACAACTCCTGTCTCCTCTCCCCCACCCCCCAGGAGAAAGGACTTTCTGTCTCTATAATTTTGGCAACTCTACATACTTGATGTAAATGAAATCATACAATACTTACCTTCTTTTGACTGGCTTATTTCACTTAGCCTAATGTCCTCAAGATTCAACCATGTTGTAGTGTGCGGCAGGGTTTCCTTCTTTTTTCAGGTGAATAATACTAAATTGTATGCATGTACCACATTTCATTTATCCATCCACTGATGGACGTTTGGGCTGCTTCTACCTCTTGGCTATTGTGATACTGCTGGAATGAACAAGGAAGGGTGTGCAAATATCTCTTCTTTTAAACTCTTTAGATATGTAGCCAGAAGTAGGATTGCTGGATTATGTAGTAATCCTATTTTTAATCACTTGAGGATTATGTCGTAATATAGTGGTTCTATTTTTAATTATTTGAGAAAACTCCACGCTGTTTTTTTATAGAAGCTGCACCATTTGACACTTTTACCGGTAGTGCTCAGAGGTTCCAGTTTCTCTACACCCTTGGCAGCTCTTGTTTGTTTTTTTTTTAATAGTAGCCACCCTAATAGTTATGAAGTGATTTTGATATGTATTTGATAGGCATGATTATGGTTTTGATATGCATTTCTCTGATTTTGATCATCTTTTCATATGCTTCTTGGCCATTCATGTATCTTCTTAGAGAAATGTTTTAAGTTCTTGGCCCATTTTTTAAATCAAGTTATTTACTTTTTTTTGTTTTTGTGTTGTAGGACTTCTTTATATATTCTGAATATTAACTCCTTTTCAGAAATATGATTTACAAATATTTTATACCATTCCATAAGTTGCCTTAAGCGATATATTTTAAGTAAATTTCTTAAGCTCACCATTTGCCTTTATCATTTTGATGGAAATTCTTTGTTTCTTTGTTATGTTTTTCTTTCTTGGTCTCAGAAACAGAACAGACTTAAAGATAATTTCATGATCCTAAGTGATTTATTTGGAGAAGACAACCTATCCCCTCTCTGTCCAGTATGGAAAGGTTTCATGGAGGGTGAAGGAGGAGAAGTCAGTGACTGCATTTACCCTGCAGTCTGTGAACATTGACCCAACCTTGGACAGCCCAGAAGATCCCTGGACATGTCTTCTCCAGGGTAGACATGCATACCAGCCCAAGGTTCCCAGATCCAGCAGATCACCTCTTACAGTGGGTTCTCCCTGGACTCTCCGAGTCTCCCAGGAGAGCCTTGTAACTCTGAGTGCTCGAAAGTCAAGCTCAACCTTCCAGAATTGCTCTGACATAGCCCTTTGGAGCATGCCTGAAGCCAAACACCACTACATACTCTTAAAGCTTCAATAGAGTCCAATTTGTCCCTTTCCCTGCCAGCACCCCCATGAGCTCACCCTCCTTTAAAGTCCTGTAACACATACAAATCTCCACTAGTTGAGGTTTCCTGAGGTCTTCCTAACAGCTCTCTCTTTTGGTCTGAGTTCATGATTTGCTTTTTGCAGCTCTTGCAGTTCCTGGGACAATTGACTGATGGATTGGGAGAGAGTTACCATATGGTGGGCATCTTCCTGTCCCATATCAGATTTTCAGACACGAGGGAGAGGCAGGAATTGGAGCACAGTGCAAACAGATGGACTTAGATCCTCCAGAAGACCTGTTCTTGACCTTGGAATGTGAGCGGGGCCTAGAACTTTGTTCTCCCTGAAGGACAAGTCCCGAATGCGGTCATCTGGACACAGAGAGAAGCACAGGAGCAGGACTGAAGTCCTTCCATTCTAAGGTGCAGCCAGCACCCCAGATTGTTTAGGGAAGAGATCAGAAGGGTTGGCCTCCCTAACAGACTGCAAGGTGCCCTTGTGAGATTTCATGGGTTTCAGGAGGGAAAGAGACCTTGAGAGGACTTGCTTGACTTTTAGCGATCATTCCCTAGCAGCCCCGCTCTATGTCTGACCTGTACCACATATCTTCTCTTTTGAGCTTTGGTAGAAGGGTAGAAACGCAGGTCTAAGCTAAGAAAGTCTAATTCCTGTGCCCTGTGCCCTGGGGGAAGAACTGTTTCCCAACCTTCAAAGCATCTCATTACCTCTCTGCTCTGGAGAGAGTGGTTCGTGGAGGTTAATAATTAACTCATAGTGACAGGTTGACTTCTTTTTATTGCAGTTTCACTTTCCCACAGACATTACCCTGTTTTTATATAGGCACTTGTATCCCTTACCCCACCCTGAAGTCAGGTAGAATGAGAAGGGAATTGTCAACTTTTTTGTTCTGCTTTGAAGACAGGAGAACGTGGAAGTGGGAATGTTAATTGTACCACCATGACTACAGATCCTAGGTCCCAGCATCAAGCCTTAGTCTGTGTCTTGACCTCCCTCCCACCCAAGGATTCTGATCTAAATATTCTCAACATTGATTTTACAGGAGAAATCCAGTTCCCTCTTGCATATAAATTTCTTTGTGATATTTTAATGTGAACTATAAATGGATCCATTGTATTTATTTTTAAAAGTCATCTCTATTGCTGGTAAGGATAACTACAAATATAATGTCATTTAGAGAATTTGCCTTATCTCCCTAACTGGCCTTTTCTGAAGTCAGTCATCTTAGACATTTTCCAAGCTACCCAAACCCCTCATTGATTCATCTCTGGCCTGCCGGCATTACAGTAATTACCCTAGATGGCAGAGGAATTGTTGCCAGATAATATCTTAGAAATAGGGAAATTATGAGCTAATTTCAGGCCATCTCAAATTAATGAGAATGTTCTTTGTGGAGTGCTACCAATGTAAACCTTTAAAAAATGACGAGTGGGAGATATTTAAATCCTTTATCTTTGGAGCTTGATACAAGCTCTGCAAGTGCACCCAAGTGCTGTTATCTGGCCAGTTGCTAGGGTGGCTCTTTTATCTTCCTTCTGGGTTTTATTAATTAAAAGTTCCTCTATGGCTTAGCTGTCATCAGCAACCTTTCTTGAGGTGCAGAAAGGGGGGTTGTAGGGGGAGGAAATGAGGTTCTAAGAGATATGACTGGGTCTGTAGGACCAGCATCTGGGCTGGGAGGACCCTAAGCCAGGGTGACGGCTGGCCGACCCAGTGCTTCCTTCCTGCATGGTCTGGACTGCCTCCAGCTTGGACTTTGCCTCTTGATCCTGTTTTATTGACCTGGAATTACTTGTCTTCCATGGGCATGTTCTTCCATGTTCTTTAATGTGGTTGTCTCCCAGCAGTCGATTGCTTTGATCTCAAGATGATTTCCTGCTTTTCCTTGTCTTATATTTTGGTGGTGGTGGGGGGTGGGGGGAAGTGGGCACCAGAGGGGGAAGTGGAGAAGCCTGATGTGTTCTGGGCACCGAGCTAGCCCTGTTGGTTGGCTGGCACATTTATTTTTGCAGGTCCTTCTGCTTAGGGTGCTGTCTCTCCACCACCACCGTCCCTAACCCATCAGGGGCGGCTCCAACATTTCCACTGGGGAGCAGCGATTAGGGAGTACAATCTGTTTGGAAGGGCTGGCATAATTTTATGTAAGATTGAGAAAATTCAGTTGCCCATACTAAGAGTGAGAGGGCCAGTGCCGTGAAGGTTCTGAAGGTCGAAGCCTGTGCCACGAGCCCAGGTCCCTCTTTGGTGTTCTCTGTTCTGCCTGTCTCCACGTGCTCAGACACTTCCTTCTCGGGGAAGTTATCTTCTTGCCCACAGCCCTTCTTAGTCATCTCTCCCTTCCCTTCTTATTTATTTATGCCCATGGGTATGTATGTGCATGCTCAGTCATGTCTGACTCTTTGTGATCCCTTGGACTGTAGCTCACTAGGCTCCTCTGGAATTTTCCAGGCAAGAATACTGGAGTGGGTTGCCATTTCCTTCTCCAGGAGATCTTCCCGACCCAGGGAGCAAACCCAGGTCTCCTGCATTGCAGGAAGATTCTTTACCACTGTGCCACCTAGGCAGCCCCGTTTATGCCAATAATCAAAACTTTATTGAAAAATGGATACCAAAATAGAGCACTGTTGCATACCTTACACAATTAAACGTCATTACATTATCTTGGTAGATGAGAATTGCTGAGCTGGTAAGGATTTCTGTGATGGAACACAAATTCAGGAAGTTGTATGGATCATTGGTGTTGTTTCCTTCTAAATGAACGCCTTCTGTGAGGCTGGCCTTTCCTCCCATCACCTGGCACAACACTGTTGAACAACCTGCACAGAGCACAGTTGTATGAACATGACTGAGAACCGTATGATCCTGTAACAACCTGGACATTTTACATAAAGTCAAAATTTGGACTTTGAACCAGCCATTTCTTTTTATGTTTTTTCTTTTCTTCTTCCAAGCAAGGGTGCAGTAAATCTCTCGCGAAAGGCATGTCGATCCTTTCACAAGCCCAGCCTGTCCAGATCTCTAAAGCGACATTCCCAGGGAGCAACACACCCCTGGGCGCACAGCATCCTCTTCCTTCTTCTTCTTTTTACAATATTTATTTGGCCGCTCCAGGTTTTAGTTGAGATGCATGGGTTTAGTCGCCCCGAGCCAGGTGGGATCTTAGTTTCCTGACCCGAGGGATCAAACCCCAGTCCCTTGCATTGCAAGGCGGATTCTCAACCACTGGACCACCAGGGAAGTCCCCTTCCTTCTTTCTTAAATGGAACTTTAACTCCTTTCTGAGTTAATGTGCCCTCAGAAATCACTCTCTCTTCAAATATTGGCTGTTCTGTCTCCTGACTCTCTGACTTTGGACAGGTTATTTGGTTTTTCAGCAGTAGGATAGATTAGTGATAGACCCCAACTCTTGTTGGTTGTGGGTATTCAGTGAGCCCATGAAGCCTCTGGAGCTTGGTGGTCTGTAGATGCCCATTCACAGGGTCCCTGCCAGCTCGTTCAGCCTGGTGCATGAATGAGAAAAAGGTTCCTGTTTCTCCTGGATTTCTGCCCTTTCTCACCCGCTTAGCCTGCTGCTCTTCCTCTGTGAGCATCCCCACTCATTGTGGCTAAAGCTGCTGATGCTGTTATCATGCTCCCAGCTTGGTGGGTGATCACATCCATCCAGTCGCACAATTGACTCTCACTCCACATGCCATTGATCATTTGAAGTCCTCTCATCTCCGCCTTCTTTAATGTCTTTAGAACCTTCCTGTTAACTTGGCTACTACCAGCCTAAGCTATGCCCTGACTGGATTTTCCCTAAATAATTACTCCAATAGTAAATCCTTATTCAACCTCCTGCATTCAGTCTTATACACCTTTCCACAAATCACAGTATTTTCCTGAGATGGATATTCGGTTTTCATTTCTTAATTTAAAATCCTGCTAGTTCTCCCTATTTCTCCTGGAAAAATCCAGAAGTGTAGCATACAAGGCATCCGGTGGGGGCCATGCCTGGCTGTGCGATGCCACATCTCACCTCTTTACCAACCTTCCTCTCTGTAGACTCCTCCCCTTCCCCAGCCCCCTTCCCCACCAGTGATCCAGCCATATTGTGAACATTTCCGTTGAGCAATTGATGTCAGTGTTGATGATATAAAGTATAAAGAGCTCAAATAAGTCAATTTTTAAAGTTAAAACCCAACAAATACTTCACCAACCACAGACAGTTCACAAAGTACAGACAACTAGTACATACACTCACACCCACAGAAAAATCTTGAGTTCTATCAATAGTAAAAGAAATTAGAATTTAAAAACATTTTTCATGTAATAATTAGTTAAAGATTTTTAAAAGTTACTTTACATTATTGATCAAAGATCTGTGATGCGTTAAAACTCCCAGTGAGGGGCAGGAGGGACAGACCTGATTGCAGCACAAGGCAACTTTGGGGTGATTGAGGTGATAGAAATGTTCTTTATCTGGGTTGTGATGGTGGACACCTGTAGTGTAATATTGATCAGAAACTCATTGAAATATATCCTTTAAATTGGTGCATCTTATTGTACATAAACTCTAAGTCAAACATGAATTTTTGTAAGTTTTTTAATTTTTAAACTTTTATTTACTGTTGGCTGCCCTGGATCTTCGTTGCTGCTCACAGGCTTTCTCTTGTTGCAGCAAGTGGGGGCTGCTTTCCAGTTGTGGTATGTGGGCTTCTCATTGTGGTGGGAAGAGCTCGTGGCAGCTCTTCTTGTTGCAGAGCTTGGGCTCTGGAGTGCACAGGCTCAGTAATGTGGTGCACGAGCTTAGTTGCCCCCATGGCATGTGGAATCTTCCTGAACCAGGGCTCAAACCCGTGTCCCCTGTATTAGCACGCAGATTCTTAACCACTGGACCACCAGAAAAGTCCTCAAAGCTGAATTTAATTTATTTTTTTTTTTGCTTCCATATCTTTTTTTTTTAATTAGTTTATTTTCTGTTTTTTAACTTTACAATATTGTATTTGTTTTGCCATACATTGACATGAATCCACCATGGGTGTACATGTGTTCCCCTTCCAGAATCCCCCTTCCACCTCCCTCCCCCTCCCATCCCTCTAGGTCATCCCAGTGCACCAGCCCCGAGCACCCTGTATCATGCATTGAACCTGGACTGGCGATTTGTTTCACATACGATAATTTACATGCTTCCATGCCATTCTCCCATATCATCCTGCCCTCGCCTTCTCCCATAGAGTCCATAATACTGTTCTATTTATCTGTGTCTCTTTTGATGTCTTGCATACAGGGTTATCTTTACCGATTGACTAAATACCATATATATGTGTTAGTATACTGTATTGGTGTTTTTCTTTCTGGCTTACTTCACTCTGTATAATAGGCTCCAGTTTCATCCACCTCATTAGAACTGATTCAAATGTATTCTTTTTAATGGTTGAGTAATATTCCATTGTGTATATGTACCACAGCTTCCTTATCCATTCGTCTGCTGATGGGCATCTAGGTTGCTTCCATGTCCTGGCTATTACAAACAGTGCTGTGATGAACATTGGAGTACATGTGTCTCTTTCAAGTCTGGTTTCCTCAGTGTGTATGCCCAGCAGTGGAATTGCTGGGTCATATGGCATTTCTATTCCCAGTTTTTTGAGGAATCTCCACACTGTTCTCCATAGTGGCTATACTAGTTTGCATTCCTACCAACAGTGTAAGAGGGTTCCCTTTTCTCCACACCCTCTCCAGCATTTATTGCTTGTAGACTTTTGGATAGCAGCCATTCTGACGGGCGTGAAATGGTATCTCATTGTGGTTTTGATTTGCATTTCTCTGATAATGAGTGATGTTGAGCATCTTTTCATGTGTTTGTTAGCCATCTGTATGTCTTCTTTGGAGAAAGGTCTGTTTAGCTCTTTGGCCCACTTTTTGATTGGGTCATTTATTTTTCTGGAATTGAGCTGCAGAAGTTGCTTGTATATTTTTGAGATTAATTGTCTGTTGCTTCGTTTGCTATTATTTTCTCCCATTCTGAAGGCTGTCTTTTCACCTTGCTTGTTGTTTCCTTTGTTGTGCAAAAGCTTTTAACTTTAATTAGGTCCCATTTGTTTATTTTTGCTTTTATTTCCAGTATTCTGGGAGATGGATCATAGAGGATCCTACTGTGGTTTATGTCGGAGAGTGTTTTGCCTGTGTTTTCTTCTAGGAGTTTTATAGTTTCTGGTCTTATGTTTAGATCTTTAATCCATTTTGAGTTTATTTTTGTGTATGGTGTTAGAAAGTGTTCTAGTTTCATTCTTTTATAAGTGGTTGACCAGTTTTCCCAGCACCACTTGTTAAAGAGATTGTCTTTTCTCCATTGTATATTCTTGCCTCCTTTGTCAAAGATAAGGTGTCCTTAGGTGCATGGATTTATCTCTGGGCTTTCTATTTTGATCCGTTGATCTATATGTCTGTCCATGTGCCAGTACCATACTGTCTTGATGACTGTGGCTTTGTAGTAGAGCCTGAAGTCAGGCAGGTTGATTCCTCCAGTTCCATTCTTCTTTCTCAAAATTACTTTGGCTATTCGAGGTCAAACCTGAATTTAAAAACAACCTTATTAACCAGGATTAGGAGAACGAGACCCTTGCGTACACTGGGAGGGTAGGGTGAGGGTAGGGTGATGGCATCAGTTGGTTCCATCTTTCTGGAAGGTAATCTGCCACTACCATTTAAGAAAACAAATCCTGACATGGTAATTTTCCTTCTAGAACAGCCTCCTAAGAATCATGAATTCAAAGATGTATATCTAATATTTGTCACAGCAGCAATAGCAGCTAAAAACTGGGGAAAGAACCAGAATGTCCTTCAATAGGTGATTGGTTACATTAGGATTCATCTGCATGGGGCACTGCCAGCCCAGGAAGAGCCTTTGTGTGAATCGGAAAAAGGCATCCCTCTGGGGCAAACACTCCATCCCAGACTTGAAGGGGACATCAGCTAAATTCCAGCCCCACTGGTCCCCTCACCTGGGCTCCTGGGCAATTCTTAAGGTGAAAGCAGCATCTCTGATCCATAGAATGGTCCATGAGGCAGACATTAAGACTGATGTCTTTGAAGAACAGCGGCACAGGGAAATGTTAAATAACAAATGGGAAGTTAAACGATAAATATAAGGGTGATTTTACATACAATTCATCTTTTCTTCAAAAATAAAATCACTGGAAGGAAACACGCATGCGTGCATGCTAAGTCACTTCAGTTGTGTCTGACTCTTTGTGACCCAGTGGACTGTAGCCTGCCAGGCCCTCCTGTCCATGAAATTTCCCAGGCAGGAATACTGGAGTGGGTTACCATTTCCTTCTCCAGGGGATCTTCCTGACCCAGGGATCAAACTCATGTCTCATGTCTACCTGTATTGGCAGGCGAGTTCACGTGAGTGACAGAATCATGGGTGACTTTCTCTTTCTTACACCTGCTTTTTCCAAATTTTCTTGCTGTCAGTACTTTTTTTAGTTGTGAAAAGGCATACTTGCTTACTCTCCTATTTGATAAGACTCTACTGTGCTGATGATACCTGTGACAGTGATCTCAAGGGCAGATGGGACTTCCGTGCTGGAGTTAAGGCGAGAACCGCAGGGAGCAGAGGATGAGGGCCACCTTGCTGAAGTCCCAGCGATCCCTTTGGTAAATGGGGATGTCTCTTACTTTGTCCTTTGGTCTTTCCATCCTGCAGGTTTGAGACGTTTGAGGTGAACAGCTTCGAGCAGTTCTGTATCAACTACGCCAATGAGAAGCTCCAGCAGCAGTTCAACTCGGTAGGTTTTTCTGGACCCGGAGATGTTGGATGGTGAGGGGAGTCACAGACAGCCCAGCCCACTTCTCTTCCGTCCAGGGTCAGTGGGCTCCATCTCGGCCCTGACCTGCCCTTGGTTTCCTGGTGGTGCCCCAGCTCTAGGCAGGCGCTCTCCACTGCTCAGGAGATCAGAATTAGGACAGCTGGGTCAAGAGGGTCAGTGATCCTCTCCTTGGCTTTGACTTCCACTCTTTTTGAGCCTAAGCTTCTGGGGTATTAGAGCAATTGCAAACCAGCTTTGAGGCTTCTTGTGGTTGGTTGAGGTATGACAGTGCAGGTGAATCGTTGAATGTCCTAGGGAAGGGCTCACATAAAAGTGAGGATCACCTTTGTTGTTCAGTTGCTCAGTTATGTCCGACTCTTTGTGACCCTATGGACTGCAGCACACCAGGCTTCCCTGTCATTCACCAGCTCCCGGATTTGCTCAAACTCATGTCCACTGAGTTGGTGATGCCATCCAATCATTTCATCCTCTGTTGTTTCCTTCTCCTCCTGCCCTTCATCTTTCCCAGCATCAGGGTCTTTGCAAATGAGTCAGCTCTTCACATCAGGTGGCCAAGGTACTGGAGCTTCAGCTTCAGCAGTCCTTCCAATGAATATTCAAGGTTGAGTTCCTTTAGGATTGACTGAGATCACCCAATTGGGCCTTTCTTTTCTGCAGTCATGACTGTGACTGGTGCCCAAACCCTTTCTGATGAGTATATCCCATCCTCCAGGACTCAGAACCCATGTGGTTGAAGCTCAGGGGAGTCAAAAGTTAAGGTGTGTCTGTAGTTCACTGACCTGACTTTTCACTTCTTACACTAGCACGTATTCAAGCTGGAGCAAGAGGAGTACATGAAGGAGCAGATCCCCTGGACCCTGATTGATTTCTATGATAACCAACCTTGTATCGACCTCATAGAAGCTAAGCTGGGCATCTTGGACCTGTTGGATGAAGAATGTAAGGTAAAACTGATGATGTCATTGAATCGGTTCAATTCTAGGCTTGGGGTTGTGGGGCAGAGGACAGCTGTGTGGTGCAAGGGAATAAGTGAGATCTCAAGACTGGAGTTTCATCTGATTAGTCGGCCTTTAGTTTGCTGGAGAAAGCCTTGGTGTCTATTCTGCATACTAAAAGGTACCAGAAGGTAACACATTGAGCATGACTGGCAGGAATTGCTACATTGGTGAACAATGTCTTTGGCAGAGGCTGGGTTTTAAGGATTGGCGTGATGTTATGGTGGTATGTATTTGGTGCCCCACATCTCCTAGGTACTGAAGGGGGACCCGAACTTCTAGACAGGCATCCCAGAGAGGAAGGGTCAAGAGCCCAGGATCGTCTTTACCATGCAAGGTAGCTTGTGAGTGGTAAGAGCCATGTGGCTTGGTGGCAAGTGAGAGCTGTGGATTTCTTCCCCCATGCAGCTTGTCATGGACACTACCTGCTATGACAGGAAGAGCCCTGAGTTGCCAGCATGGAGAGAACCAGGCAGTCTTGGGCATGTGGGGCAGGGGAACTCTGTGTTATCAGTCACCTAATTGCTTTGGCCTTTGGTTTTCTGCTCTATGAATTGATGGGCATTGGATCTGATGGTCTTCCAAACTTCTCCTGCTTTGGTGTTTGGTGATTATGGTAAATGTATGCCAACTCCTTCAGATGGGGAAACTCTAATCAAAAGGTGTAGAAGCCACATGGGCCTCGGCATTGAAAGCCCAGTTGCTCTTACTGTCTGGTCTCCCATGTCTGAGCTGTGGAGGGTGGCTTGTGGCATGATGGTTTGGGAGGAGCAGATATTTCCTTTCCAGAAACTTTTCCAGAAACTTTCATTGCCTTTAAAAGTGAAAAAGATTGAGAAGAAAACAGTGGAAGACAGAGTGAAAATACACTGAAATCCACGCATGCTTTTATCTGATGGTTTTCAGCATTCTCAAAGCTGGGGATTTGGTCTGGTGTCAGACTCAGGAACAGGTATTTCCTCGGGGTGACAGGGGCTGTCTTGTCTTGCCCCCCCATGAGGTTGTGACAAAGGTGATAGAACAGTTGTCCCTTTGTCCCTGCTCTGGCAGCACCGGCCAAATGACAGACATCACAGCCCAGGCCCTCCAGTCCCCCCGCCGGTGTGCACCCCTCCCTCATCTTGGTTCCACGTCCACTGCCAGCAGCTCCCTTCGGACACTCCGTGAGAGCGTGCTCCCCTCCCCTCTGTCTCTTGTGATCCTTTCCGTAGCCTCCTCCAGCTCCACACCCCCAACCACGTCCTCCATCCAGTTCTGGGCCTCTGAACCAGCACAGCTCCCCAGGCCTGGCTCCAGGAGGGCTCTGGCTCTTCCCTCCCTTACCCAGCGGTGACGTCCAAGGGCAGACAAGCTCTGAGGCAGGCGGCTCGACCTGGCTCTGCGATGAAGCGCTAACTGTGCCGCAGACCGCAGCCCCTGGGGGCCCGGCCTCTCCTTTCTCTTTACTCGTGCCTCTCACAGGAACACCTCACTGCCTCAGGGGGACGAAGTCTGTGAATTCAGCAGCTGCCCAGTCGATTTTCCCTGAGCTACCTTGCCTTTGGCAGGCAAGCCAAGGTCACTTGTGGGTTCGTTTTAGCTCCTGGTTTGAGGTTCTCAGAGGTGCCGCTGCTCAAGGGAGCGTGTCCCTGGAATGTCAGGCTGTAGCAGTGAGAACACTGGTCACTGCACAGTGAGAGTCCTCAGCCTGCTGTCCAGAGGCGGGGGCCCAAGCCCCTGGGTGAGGGAGTGGGGTGCGCCCACTGTAGCACGGGGCTGGGGAGCTGGTGGTTCTGAGGGTGGTGGAGGAGGGCTTAGTGGTGCAGCTGAAAAGTAGGCAGTGGTTTCAGGGAGGACCAGGGTGCAAACATACAGCAGTTTTGAAAGCATCCTCCACAAAGCCCTGGACTTTGCAGCCTTGGGTATTCCCGGTGCAGTGGATCCCCACGCCTTCCTGTCTGTCTTCCTACCGAATGCGCACTGCCTGTACTACTTTCCAGAAGCCAAGGGGAAATAAAACCCAGCTGTGTCTGTATGGATGGTCTCTGCTTTATGCTCTATGATGCCTTTTGTTTGGGTCACATTTTTAAAATTAGATGCTTTAAGTTTCAGACCATACCCAACTCAAACTCCTGCCAGACCCCCAGAAGGTATTGGTTTGGCCAGAAGGTTCATTTGAGTTTTTCTATAACATCTTATGGAAGAACTTGAATGAATTGTTTGGCCAGCTCAATATTATGTGCCTACTGTATGTCTGGTCTTGAGGGGAAAGCACTCAGGAGTAGGGACAGGGTCCCCCTGCCAGCCAGCGAAGGGTGAAGAGGGTGAGGATGGTACTTGGGAAGAGCCTGGCCTGAGCGAGGTGCCCACGGAGGGCTGTGGCCAGGGCCCAGGGACAGCGGAGTGACCTCAAGGGCAGGGCACACCAGGTCAGAAAGAATGCCGAGCTGCACACGGCCAGGGGGGTCTGTTGGGTGTTTGCTTCCCTGTCCCTGCAGCTCCTTAGAAGGGAGATCTGAGGATAAGCTGGGGTTTCCCGCTAGTCCCCGGGGGACGGAGGTGTGCACCCAGAGTGTCGAGATAGATCGGGGTTGTGCTGTGAGTGTGAGGCATGCAGCCTCACTGGCCACCAAGTCATGGATGTAGCAGGGGAGGAAAGATGAACACCAAGTTTTAGGACTAACACAAGAGCCCACAGTGTGGAAACCATTTTCTGTGAGATTTAACTACTGTGGGAATTCAGAATCATTCAGTATAATCAGATACAGCATCTAGTAACAGATGGATTTTTTAAATTTTATATATTTGTTTTTTGGCTGTGCCGGGTCCTCGTTGCCACATGTGGGCCTTCTCTCCCTGCGCCGCTGTCTGGTTGCAATGCTCAGGCTTCTCACTGCCCTGGCTTCCTTGTTGTGGAGCACGGGCTCCAGGTGTGCGGGCGCCAGTAGTTGTGGTGCACGAGCTTAGTTGCTCTGTGGCATGTGGAATCTTCCCGACCAGGGAGCGAACCCCTGCCCCCTGCATTGGCAGGTGGGTTCTTAACCACTGGACCACCAGGGGAGTCCTAACAGATGGATTTTTAACCAATAGTTATGGCTTTTGTCAGAAGTCATGAAACTGTACACTTATAAAGGGTGCATTTTGCTGTACGGAAATTGTACTCTAATAAGTGATTTATAAATCCTCCTCTTGGAGGAACAAATTAGCAAAGACTGATAAGAATTGAGACATCAGTGTGTGTTTTCTCGTAAGGGACATACTTGCGTTTGAGCAGGAATTTTGTGAAAATGAGACCTTGACGCCTAGAAGCAATTCCAGCGAGTGAAGACACAGACGTTGTCTCAGGCTGGGGAGACAGAGGCAGGCCTGGGTCGGGGAGGCAGACTCTGCCCTGTTGACTGGGATCCTCTCGTTTCATGGAGCCCAGCCCGAGGAGCCGATGAGGATGGACCTTCCTGGTCATGATGTCCTTGCTGAGGGGGTAGAAGGACAGCAGGCTGCACTTGGGGAGTGAATATCTGCTGTCTCCTGGCCGGGTCCAGCCTGCTCTCGTGAGAGCTGACTTTGGATGAAGACCAAGGCCTGTGGTTTCTCCAGATGCAGCCCCAGGGCAGCTGGCTGTGAGCAGGTTTGAAGCCTGTGGTGGACGGAGGGCAAGTGGCTCCCACATTCACACGCCTGACAAACCCCAGGTTCCCTTCAGCGTGCCTCTGAGGGGTCAGGCGAACAACAAGAACATCTCCTGAGCTGACGGGGAAATGGAAACACTGAGATGAGAGCCCGGGGGTAGAGGGGAGCGCCCCCAGAGCGGCTGTGTGAGCGAGGGTCCCATGAGGGGAGAGGCACCCTGGGCACAGGGAATGTCGCGTTTGCAGAACCTGAGATGTTCTGGTTTGTCCGGGGCCCACGGTGGTGGCCGCTGAGGGTGGGAAGTGAACCATGGAGAACGGGAGGCTTGGCCTCGCCTGCCCAGCGAAGGTGTCTGGGGGATGGAAGGGAGTGAAGAGGGGGAGAGACACGATCGGATGTGACTGACTTTTCAGCAGGACTCCCTGACAACCGTGTGAAAGGTAAGCTGGAGAGGGACCGTGGAGTCAGCAGAGCACTGGCCACACTGCGGTTGTACAGCCAGGAGGAGATGCCGAGAGCTTTTGAGGAGGGAGGCAGCGGGTGAGGGCCTCGATGGCCCCGCACGTGACAGCCAGTTGTTGGTTGGAGCCGTTTCTAGGGACTTGTCTGGGCAGAAGTCTGACTTGTGTGACACGAGGAGCAAATAGGAGGTGAGGCGGTGGAGGTGGCGAGTCTGAGCTCCGGTCTGGAGAGTTCAGGAGGAGCTGAGGGAGAGGGAAGGCTGGGGAGGCTCCAGGAGAGGGAAGATGGGCGGCTCCTGGTCCCCAGGAGGCAAGGGTGTGTGCTCGGGAGGCCGACTGGGAGGAGAGCCGCTCCCTCCCTGAGGAGGGTCCGAGGCGTTGTGCTGTGATGAGTCTCCAAATGCAGAGCGGGAATGTGAGGTTTCCTGCTTCCCTGTGAGAGAGGAGACGGGGCATCTCCTGAGAGGCAGCAGGGTTAGAAGTTCGAGGAGAACAGAGGAGGTGGGGACAGGCTGCCCTCCAGGGAGGGACGAGGAATACCAAGTACAGAGATGTGAGGTCAGAGGGAGTGAGAGGTATGTAGGTGCTGTCAAGGGGTGGTCGAAGTCCCCTTCCATCTGGGCACAGCGTCTTAATCTACAGAGGTGCTGCTCACCCTGGAATTCGATTTTCTTCTTTGGCACTAATACTAAGTTATACTCCATACCAGCAGAAGTTGATGAAGGGAAGGGAAGTTGATGTGTCATCTCATCCAGCCACCTAGGTCTGGGAAAGGACAGGATGGGTGGCTGGGCTGCTCTCAGTTCAGTTCACTTCAGTCACTCAGTCGTTCCGACTCTTCGCGACCACATGGACTGCAGCACACCAGGCCTCCCTGTCCATCACCAACTCCCGAGGCTTACTCAAGCTCATGTCCATCGAGTTGGTGATGCCATCCAACCATCTCATCCTCTGTCACCCCCTTGTCCTCCTGCCTTCAATCTTTCCCAGCATCAGGGTCTTTTCTAGTGAGTCAGTTCTTCGCATCAGGTGGCCAAAGTATTGGAGTTTCAGCTTCAGCATCAGTCCTTCTAATGAATATTCAGGACTGATGTCCTGTAGGATTGACTGATTTGATCTCCTTGCAGTTCAAGGGACTCGCAAGAGTCTTCTCCAACACCACAGTTCAAAAGCATCAATTCTTCGGTGCTCATCTTTCTCTATAGTCCAACTCTCACATCCATACATGACCACTGGAAAAATCATAGCCTTGACTATACGGACCTTTGTTGGCAAAGTAATGTCTCTGCTTCTTAATATGCTGTCTAGGTTGGTCATAGCTTTTCTTTCGAGGAGCAAGCATCACTTAATTTCATGGCTGCAGTCACCATCTACAGTGATTTGGAGCCCAAGAAAATGAAGTCTCTAACCATTTCCGTTGTTTCCTCATCTATTTGTCATGAAATGATAGGACTGAATGCCATGATCTTAGTTTTCTGAATGTTGAGTTTTAAGTCAACTTTTTCACTCTCTATTTTCACTTTCATCAAGAAGCTTTTTAGTTCTTCTTTACTTTCTGCCATAAGGGTGGTGTCATCTGTGTATCTGAGGTTATTGATATTTCTCCCTGCAATCTTGATTCCAGCTTGTTCTTCATCCAGCCCAGCATTTTGCATGATGTACTCTGCATATAAGTTAAATAAGCAGGGTGACAATATACAGCCTTGATGTACTTCTTTCCCGATTTGGAACCAGTCTGTTGTTCCATGTCCGGTTCTAACTGTTGCTTCTTGACCTGCATACAGATTTCTCAGGAGGCAGGTCAGGGGGTCTGGTAGTCCCATCTCTTTAAGAATTTTCCACAGTTTTTTGTGATCCACACAGTCAAAAGCTTTGGCATAGTCAATAAAGCAGAAGTAGATGTTTTCCTGGAACTTTCTTGCTTTTTCAGTGATCCAGCAGATGTTGGCAATTTGATCTCTGGTCCCTCTGCCTTTTCTAAATCCAGCTAGAACATCTGGAAGTTCACAGTTCATGTACTATTGAAGCCTGGCTTGGAGAATTTTGAGCATTACTTTGCTAGCATGTGAGATGGGTGCAATAGTTTGAGCATTCTTTGGCATTGCCTTTCTTAGGGATTGGAATGAAAACTGACCTTTTCCAGTCCTGTGGCTGCTGCTGAGTTTTCCAAATTTGCTGGCATATTGAGTGCAGCACTTTCATAGCATCATCTTTTAGGATTTGAAATGGCTCAACTGGAATTCCATCATCTCCACTAGCTTTGTTCATGGTGATGCTTCCTAAGGCCCACTTGACTTCGTGTTCCAGGATGTCTGGCTCTAGGTGGGTGATCACACCATCGTGATTATCTGGGTCATAAAGATCTTTTCTGTATAGTTCTCCTGTGTATTCTTGCCACCTCTTCTTACTATCTTCTGCTTCTTAATATCTCTGCTTCTGGGTTGGTCTAGAATTAGTGTTTTGCTGAGCATGCGAAAGGGGTGTTTTGTGAAGGTGGGAAAGTGAAGGAAGAGACAGCTGTCAGGTAGGGAGGAAGGAGCTACCTCTGCCTGGAACTGTTAGGACAGCAGAGTCCTGGAGGCCCAGCTATCACAGGAGGATTCAGGGCTGATGTGGGCAGGGTCACCTGAGAGGTCACCAGGGGTAGGAGTCATCAGGGAGCCTGCAGAGGTCTAGGATGGAGTGAGATGAGCAGGAAGGCTGTCTTGGTGGCACAGGCCCAGGAAGATGGGGACAAGAAACAGAGATGGAATAACTGACTTTGGGCTCCTTATCAACCAGCTCTTGTCAGCTGTTGGGCTGGGGCAGGTTTTAGCCCCAGGCGATATCTCAGGCCAGTGATGGCAGCCAGACACACAGTTTTCCAGGAGGGTTCCAGGAGTGCCTTGGTGAAAAGCTGTCCTAGGCCACAGGTTTTATACCCCAGGCTGTTGAGGATGAGGGACTTAGTAAGTCCAAGGATTATTTCATTCCCCACCCCCTTGTTTTTTCTGGTTTATTTCAATAGCAAAGAGTAAAATCAGGTTTAATGTAATTTAACAGCTTTATTAAGATAGAATTAATGGACCATTCAACTCACTTATTTAAAATACACAAGTCAGTGTTTTTTTGGTGTATTCAGAGTTGTGCAGCCATCAATTTCACAACATTTTCATCATCCCCTAAAGATATAGATTAGCAGTAATTCTCCATTCCTCCACAGCTCTAGGCAACCACAAAATCTACTTCTTACCTCTACAACATTTGCCAGTTTGAGACATTTCATCTAGATGTGGTCTTCACCTTTGGTGTGACCAGTGGCCAGCAGAGCAGGTCAGAGGGATTCACCTCCTGAGGGACAGTGCCTGCCTAGATGAAGGCAGAGCTGGAGTCCAGGCTCCTGGCCCAGTGCCTTTGGAGAGGAAGAAAACTTGCATGAAGGTGCTGGCAGATACTTTTTTTTTAAAGGATTTGATTTGCTGCATATGCCAGAGCTACTGATAACCGCAATCTAGATTTTATCAAAATACAAGATTTGCTTGCTGTCTCCAGTGCCTGTTTTAAATCTACTTGTATGGAAAGATTTTTGGAAATGACTGCTTCCCACCTAACCCTGCCTTTGTGGCTCCTTTAAAACTCTGTCATTGGGCAGGAAAGCCCAGATAGTGAGGAGCACATCAACCAACCATCCTATCCTGGCTTGAACCCCAGCTCTGCTAATTTCCAGCTGTATGATCTCGGGCAAGTTACCTAACTGCTCTGTTTCTTCACCTGTAAAATGTGTACAGTAGCTTCCCTGGTGGCTCAGATGGTGAAAAATCTGCCTGTAGTGCAGGAGATGCAGGTTCAATCCGTGGGTCGGGAAGATCCCCTGGAGAAGGCAGTGGCTAACCACTCCAGTACCCTTGCCTGGAGAAGCCCATGGACAGAGGAGCCTGGTGGGCTACACTCCATGGGGTTTGCAAAGATTTGGACATGACTGAGGAACTAATACCTAGTTCATAGGATTGAATGAGTTAATCTATCAAAAATGTATAGAAAATTGCCTGGCAATAAGTTCTCTGGACATTTGCTTCTAGCATTATCTGAGATTCTTCATTCCTGTGAATTTCTGCTGGCCTTCGTTTTTAGTCAAGGATGGGGATGAGAAGAGAGACCAACCTTGTCAGGAAATATGTTTACATGTGACCTTGATTTCGGGCCTCTCTTACTCACTGATTCATGCAAGTCTGATTTAGGGAATATGTAGGATTATGAAATCTGCTGAGAAGTCCAATTTCACGGACAAGATAAGACGAGCTGGATACTGGCAAATGCAGGTGCTGACCCAGGTGAGGCTTCTCATCACGGTCCTGCCCTTCCTGTCCTGTCTGCCCCGGGTCTGCCAGATCTGGGTCCATTGTGCTTCTGTTCTCCAGCTTCGCCTCCTGGGAGCTCAGCCAGGCTGGCCTCTTGCTTCCCCCACACCTGGTGTTTCTGAACACAAGCTGCTTGGTGACCGATATGAAACAATATATTTTAAAATGCTGAGTTAAATATATTTTGTTTTATCTGCCCAACGCAATTAATAGCCTCCTTCAAGAAAAAGTTTTCTTAAAAATCCTATGGCACTTAACACCGGGTATTCAGTACTCGTTACACCAAGTTGAATATTGAGAAAAATCTGTTTGGTTACAAAGTATTTGAGAAATTTGTTTTCAAGTGGGTAAGCAATTTTTCATATGCACAGATTTTATTGATTTACTAAACAAAGCCCTTTTTAAATGGCTAGTGCAAGGGTCACCTTCAGCCCTGCCTGATCCAAATGTACAGTCTAAACTAATGAAAAGGCAAGTCAGTTGGTGGCCCATAGCTGAGGAAGGGGTGTGTGCAGTGATGCTCAAGAATGAAGGGGGGGGTACCTTCACATTGGATAAGGTGCCATCCTTGATAATTTGAGAGATGGGTACAATGGCTCTGTGTTTAGTTTTCAGCAAAGCACGATGCGTTTTCACTTTCGAAGCTATCTCTGAAGATATGGAAAGAGGCTGCTCTTCAGAATCCTTACTGGAGTGAAATCTGTAAATGTAAATTTGGGGGAGGTAGAGATTAGCACTGAATAGTTCAGTCACTAGGTACTTAGCACCCACTTTGTGGCTGAAACCAAACTTTAAGTTCTTTGAGGGGCAGGAATAAAATGGACATATTTCTTGAGTGCAACAAACTTACTTACATTTATAGAGACAATACACAAAAACCAACTGATGAACAATATTGGACAGTGCATGTGTAAGAACTCAACTGGGAGAATTCCAAAGTGAGATCGAGGGTGGTCAGGAAAGGCTCCAGAGAAAAGGACAGACTTGAGCTGAGCCTGGACACTGGTGTTCAGATGAGACAGAGGGCGGGCTGTCCTGCTGCAGGAGTTGGCCTCAGCAAGCAGGAGCTTGGATTAGAGAAGGGGTGATGTGTTCATGACCCTGAACTCCCTGGCCCCACCAGAATGAAAAAGCATCTTCAGATTTGTCCCGTGGGTTGTGATTCTGCTCTTGTAACCTTGGCCTCCACCCTTATCTCCACCCTTATCCTCTCCCAGATCTTCCAGCATCTGCCAACCAGCAGGTTCCCTGCGGCTCAGTGCATGCCTATAGACGCCATAGAAGCCAGCATGCAGGGCATGTTGAGAGAGTGCTGTGTAGGATCCCAGGTGTCCATGGTTGAGTCTGCTTTCCACATCTGGTTAGGGACTGGGTCTGAGTGCTGAATGGGTCTGACTCATTCAGTTAGGGACTGGGTCTGAGTGCTGGGTCTGACCTCGTTGAGGTCAACTTCCTGGCAGACTCCATCACCCTGCCTCCACTCTCGACTTCCTTTTTCCTCTTCGCAAACCCCCTGATTTTGTGAATCCACAGGTCCCCAAAGGAACCGACCAGAACTGGACTCAGAAGCTCTACGACCGGCACTCCAGCAGCCAGCACTTCCAGAAACCCCGCATGTCCAACAAGGCCTTCATTGTCATCCACTTTGCAGATAAGGTGGGTCTTCTCGTGGTGGGCTCAGCACTCCAAGAGCCCCACCCGTGGAGAACTTGGGGTTCTTGGGCTAAGAGGGAGCTGACCTTTGAAGTCAGGTAAGTGGCCTAGAGTCTCTTGGGTGGGGCCTTATCTAGCCTCCTGGAGCCTGAGAGAGTAAAGCGTGGTTCCTTCTCCACGTGGCTCCTTTCCCAGCAGCTGGTGTGGACTTAGAATTTCTCCATGTGGATTGTGTTCCATATGCACTAGCCCAGTGCTTCTCAAATTTTCATGTGCATGTACATCACCAGGTCTTGCTCAAAGGCAAGTTCTAATTCAGTAGATCTGTCATGAGGCTGACAAGCTGCATTAGAACACCCAAAGGAAGCCTTCTATCCAAGCCCATCTTATGGGAACTCATTTTTGAATCAATGTTTTATTTGCTCCTTTGTATTTGAAACAATATGTTATTTGCTCTGTCTTGTTGGACTCTTTGCAACCCCATGGACTATATATAGCCTACCAGGCTCCTCTGTCCATGGAATTCTCCAGGCAAGAATACTGGAGTGGGTAGCCATTCCCTTACTCCAGGGGATCTTCCCAACCCAGGGATCGAACCCGGGTCTCTGCCTGCATTGCAGGCAGATTCTTTACTGTCTGAGCCCCCAGGGAAGCCCAGAACAATGTTGTTGTTGTTCAGTCGCTCAATTGTGTCTGACTCTTTGCAACCCCATGGACTGCAGAAGAATGTGGTTTTCCACAAAATGAACATTCAACTCCCTCTCTGTAAATCTCGATACATGTTGGGTTTGCATGTTAGATGAGAGCATCCGTGGGTTTCCCTGGTACACACAGCTCTTTTCAGAAGATGCTGTGGACGAGATAAAACCACTGGAGACGCTGCTGAGGGCCCCAGGTCAGGCAGGAGCACTAAATACCATTTCTGTTTCTGGCCATGGCCCCAGGTGGAGTACCTTTCAGATGGTTTTCTGGAGAAAAACAGAGACACGGTGTATGAAGAGCAGATCAACATCCTGAAGGCCAGCAAGGTAAAGAGCTCAGGAAGTAGAGAAACAGAAGCGGAGCGTCCAGGCCAGTGCCGGGCAGGGTGTGGTCAGTGCCGGCCCCAGTCTGGAGCGTGGGGGGGCAGGTGAGGAGCCTGCAGGTCATTTCAGTGTGAGAATTTGAGGATGGCCTGATGGAGGGAAGGAAGCAAGGGATGGCAGAGGCCACTGGGAAACATACCAGCTAATGGAAGGACGTGGGAGCTGGGGGACCAGTCTGGAGGGACGATGGTGGGTCTAACTGTGGAGACATTGCAGGCGTGCATTGTGTCATTTGCCTTCCGTCTCCTTGGAGCAGATGTAAAAGTACTTAAACCCCTTCAGATCCTAGTTTCAGCGCCTTTGATTTCTGCTTAGCAGCCTGTGGAACCCCCTACAGCCAGAAATGTAAATGGAACAGTAGGATTCAGGGGACCCTTATATCTACGATTCTGGAATGTTGCTTTCTAGGATCTCCAAAATTTCAGTTATTTCCTTATCATGAGCATAACAAAAAGACAGCAAATACTGTGTCCATTCTACAGGTAGAAGGAACAAAGTACCGATTGACCTAAACACATTTATTAAGCACCTACCTTGTGAGGTGCGGCCCTGAATATACCTGTAGGCATTTACATTCTGTCCTGGGCTGGGGGTGGGCAGGTGAACAAGCCAAGTAGCTGAAGGGAGAGGCGGCCTGGGCTGGGGCAGCACGAGGCCTGCTGGTCCGGAAAGCCCCCGTGCCGATGCTTGGAGGCAGGCGCCGATGCTGGCCACAGCCCTTCAGAGGAAGCCCAGGAAAGGACCCTCCAGGAGTTCAGAGGCTTTCTCCCAGACCGCACTCACTGCAGAGGCCTGATAACACTACAAGTGGTGGATTAATTTCTCTTTGTGATAAGCTGTAGATGAATGCCATAGGGCTGAGATGATGGCATGGAGAATATACACCTTGAGGATGGACCCAGGCATCTAGAGGCAGGTAAAATCACGTGGCCCTGAGGCCAGGTTTTTAGGGAGGATTTGAGTTGTTACCAGCAATGTGGGCAGCCTGGGGCAAACCCTGGCCTGTGTCATCTCCCCTTATCTAGAGAATTAGTCATCACTGAGACAAACTTGCTTTGGATAAATGTGCACGTCAGTGCAAGATGAACCCCTCGCCTTGCCGAGTGTCCAGCCCTCTAGTCCATGGTGGCTAACGTGACTTTTTCCGTTCTTTGCAAGAAAGGTGAGGGATGGAGGGAAACCACAGTGAGAGAGTAGAAGTGGACGGTTTGAGCCCCAAGGAGCACGTTTCCTCATCCTGTGTGTCTTAGAAAGTAGAGGCCTGTGACCTTCTGTTACTGGGACAGTGGCCCTAGATGGCTAAGAAGCTTTCTTTCTTGTGACAGGCTTCTCCTGTCAGGGAGGAGCACAAATGAGGGACCGGGGGAGAGTGCTGGGTACTTTCCGTTAAGTGCAGAGCCTGATTCTGCCATTGATTTTTGTCTTAGTCTGAGTGTCTCTCGGGGATCCCAGTATCTAGAAGGGAGTCTCTCACATGCTTGTCTCCAGCAGATTATCTGTTATTAGCCACTGAGAATTTTTTTCCCTTATTTTTATTTAACAAATTTTATTAAACATTTGTGTGATATATAGTGGTAACAAGTACGTGTCGTTAACCTCATGGAACTTACAGTCAAGTGAAAAGATGTACAGTTTGATCACAAGTTTGGTGACGCTGTGAAGGTCAGGAAGAAGGTTCTATGGAAAAGAATAATAGGAATGTGCTGGGAGGCCCCATCAGTTCAGTTCAGTCGCTCAGTCGTGTCCGACTCTTTGCGACCCCATGAACTGCAGCACACCAGGCCTCTCTCTCCATCACCAACTCCCGGAGTCTACCCAAACCCATGTTCATCGAGTCGGTGATGCCATCCAACCATCTCATGCTCTGTCGTCCCCTTCTCCTCCCGCCCCCAATCCTACCCAGCATTAGGGTCTTTTCCAATGAGTCAACCCTTCACATGAGGTGGCCAAAATATTGGAGTTTCAGCTTCAACATCAGACCTTCCAATGAACACCCAGGATTGATCTCTTTTAGGATGGATTGATTGGATCTCCTTGCAGTCCAAGGGACTCTCAAGAGTCTTCTCCAACACCACAGTTCAAAAGCATCAATTCTGCGGCACTCAGCTTTCTTCACCGTCCAACTCTCACATCCATACATGACCACTGGAAAAACCATAGCCTTGACTAGACGGACTTTTGTTGGCAAAGTAATGTCTCTGCTTTTAAATATGCTATCTAGGTTGGCCATAACCTTCCTTCCAAGGAGTAAGCGTCTTTTAATTTCATGGCTGCAGTCACCATCAGCAGTGATTCTGGAGCCCAAAAAAATAAAGTCTGACACTGTTTCCACTGTTTCCCCATCTATTTCCCATGGAGTGATGGGACCAGATGCCATGATCTTAGTTTTCTGAACGTTGAGCTTTAAGCCAACTTTTTCACTCTCCTCCTTCACCTTCATCAAGAGACTCTTTAGTTCTTCTTCACTCTCTGCCATAAGGGTGGTGTCATCCGCTTATCTGAGGTTATTGATATTTCTTCCAGCAATCTTGATTCCAGCTTGTGTTTCTTCCAGCCCAGCGTTTCTCATGATGTACTCTGCATATAAGTTAAATAAGCAGGGTGACAATATACAGCCTTGACAGACTCCTTTTCCTATTTGGAACCAGTCTGTTGTTCCATGTCCAGTTCTAACTGTTGCTTCCTGACCTGCATACAGGTTTCTCAAGAGACAGGTCAGATGATCTGGTATTCCCATCTCTTACAGAATTTTCCACAGTTTATTGTGATCCACACAGTCAAAGGCTTTGGCATAGTCAATAAAGCAGAAATAGATGTTTTTCTGGAACTCTCTTGCTTTTTCGATGATCCAGTGGATATTGGCAATTTGATCTCTGGTTCCTCTTCCTTTTCTAAAACCAGCTTGAACATCTGGAAGTTCACGGTTCACGTATTGCTGAAGCCTGGCTTGGAGAATTTTGAGCATTACTTTACTAGCATGTGAGATGAGTGCAATTGTGCAGTAGTTTGAGCATTCTTTGGCATTGCCTTTCTTTGAGATTGGAATGAAAACTGACCTTTTCCAGTCCTGTGGCCACTGCTGAGTTTTCCAAATTTGCTGGCATATCGAGTGTAGCACTTTCACAGCATCACCTTTGAGGATTTGAAATAGCTCAACTGGGATTCCATCACCTCCACTAGCTTTGTTCGTAGTGATGCTTTCTAAGGCCCACTTGACTTCACATTCCAGGATGTCTGGCTCTAGGTGAGTGATCACACCTTCGTGATTATCTGGGTCATGAAGATCTTTTTCGTACAGTTCTTCTGTGTATTCTTGCCACCTCTTCTTAATATCTTCTGCTTCTGTTAGGTCCATACCATTTCTGTCCTTTATCGAGCCCATCTTTGCATGAAATGTTCCTTTGGTATCTCTAATTTTCTTGAAGAGATCTCTAGTCTTTCCCAACCTGTTGTTTTCCTCTATTTGTTTGCAGTGATCGCTGAGGAAGGCTTTCTTATCTCTCCTTGCTATTCTTTGGAACTCTGCATTCAGATGGGAATATCTTTCCTTTTCTCCTTTGCTTTTCGCTTCTCTTCTCTTCCCAACTATCTGTAAGGCCTCCTCAGACAGCCATTTTGCTTTTTTGCATTTCTTTTCCATGGGGATTTTCTTGATCCCTGTCTCTTGTACAATGTCACGAACCTCTGACCATAGTTCATCAGGCACTCTATCAGATCTAGTCCCTTAAATCTATTTCTCACTTCCACTGTATACTCATAAGGGATTTGATGTAGGTCATACCTGAATGATCTAGTGGTTTTCCGTACTTTCTTCAATTTAAGTCTGAATTTGGCAATAAGCAGTTCATGATCTGAGCCACAGTCTGCTCCTGGTCTTGTTTTTGCTGACTGTATAGAGCTTCTCCATCTTTGGCTGCAAAGAATATAATCAATCTGATTTTGGTGTTGACCATCTGGTGATGTCCACGTGTAGAGTCATGGTCACCCCCAAATTGAACCATTTACTAGGAAGACTTGCAGAACTCAACCATAGTGCTCATGGCTATGATTTATTACAGCAAATGGATGTAAGGCAGATCAGCAAGGGAGAAGGTGCCTGGGGTATCGGCCAGGGAAACCAGGTGTGAGCTTCCGGAGTCCTCCCCGGGGGGGAGCCCTGCTGAATATCCTTATCTTCCACAGCAGCGCCTTGTGCTGATACCTGCTGCTGCTGCTGAGTCACTTCCGTTGTGTCTGACTCTGTGCGACCCCATGGTCTGTAGTCCTCCAGGCTCCTCTGTCCATGGGTTTCTCCAGGCAAGAATACTGGAGTGGGTAGCTGTGCCCTCCTCCAGGGGATCTTCCCGACCCAGGGATTGAACCCATGTCTCTTGCGTTTCCTGCACTGGCAAGCAGGTTCCTTCCCACTAGCGCCCCCTGGGAAGTCCGTGATGATCCCTGGCAGCTATTTACCAGAGCGGCTCACCTGAGCCTGGGCGCTCAGGGTTCCCTACTGGTAGTCAGTGGTGTTGGCACCCTTTGCCTAGCACGCACCAGAATTCCAGACTCCCAACAGGAAAGCAGGTTGGCTCAGCATAAACAATATTGTTTGTATAAACAGTTTAGGCTCAGTGAACCATTTTTATCAGGGACTGCAAAAGACGCTCCCCAAATCCAGGTTTCTGGACACCAGCCAAGCATGTGTCTTGTAAGCAGGTCTCTCTAGGATGGCAGTCTCAGGCCTGGTGTTTGCTCTTTTCTAAACAGGTGTATCATTTTAGATAGAGTGTACTGAATTTTTATTAGAAATGAAATATAGGCTCATAAAAAATTCAAATAGTATAGAAATATATAAAATAGAAGTATTCTCTCCCACTCCTGACCTACCTTTTCATGCATTCCCACTCTGATGGTACAAACATACTGGTACATCTTTTTAAAATTGAAATGAATCGCATTATACACAAGCCTCTCTCGTTTTTCACTTACCATTACCTCTTGGCCATTTTTCCACATGAGTACATAGCCACTTCTTTTCTTTTTTTTAACAATTGGTGATATTTTGCTAACTCAAATAATACTGCAAGGAATGCCTTTACATATATCTTTGCTTACTTGTACAGTTGTGTCTGCCTGTAAATTATTAGAAATGAAATTGACAGTTCAAAGAGTATGCACTTCAAAAGTCTAGCAGTACTGCTAAATTGGAATGTAAAATAGGTCTGTGATCTACTCTTAAAAGGTTTGTTGTTCTTGTTTAGTTGTTGAGCTACCTGACTTTCTGCAACCCCATGGACTGTGACCTGTCAGGCTCCTCTGTCCACGGGCTTTCCCAGGCAAGAATACTGCAGTGGGTTCCCATTTGCTTCCTCCAAAGGATCTTCTCCACCCCAGGGATCAAGCTCACGTCTCCTGCCTTGGCAGGCTCTTTACTGCTGAGCTACCAAGGAAGCCCATTCTTAAAAGGTACCAACTGCCTTCTCTTCCCTGTCCACCTACCACAATTCTAGCCTTCCCCTTCACCAGCTAACATTTCTAAAGAAACCGAAGACCTTGTTGCCAGGCCCTTCCGCTCCCATCCCAGCAAACCCTCAGAGGTGCTGTGATGATGACCAGCAGCCCTTAAAGATTGAACTGAGAAGGACTCCTAGGCCCCCCAGACCCCCGCAGGAGGAGGGCTGAGAACACTCCACCCTGGACTCCTTCCAGCCCATTTCAGACATCCCAGGAGATGGAAAGCAGAGATCAACACTAGGTCACTATAAACCTTCAGATGGGATCTCCACAGACTACAGCTGCCCATCAGAGTGATTGGAAATGTGCTTTAAATCACTCGGACAGGTGGATACCACTGGCAGCATCTGCCATTGTAGCATTTTTAGAGCTCATAGTTCACTGAGCCTCTGTCATTTTCTTTACATTTTTTTTTCACAGCAGTCGCACAAAGTTTGTTTCTAAGATACACTTAAAGCAGAGAGAAAAATAAAGACCTGGAAAGATACAAGCCTATGGTACCCAGTTAATGCCCACCTTTTTACTGGTTTTCTTTTCACTAAGCATAACTCTTATATCCCATAGGCAAATTCGTGGTTTTACTTAAAGTATTTTTATTTGGGGAGAGACCTATTAGCTTTTTCCTTTTGTATGGCATCCCTGGTAAGAAATTAACAAATCAGTGTGAAAAACTAGTCAGGATGGGATGGAAGATAACCACATACCCTGCCAGCCAAAAGGCTGTTTGAAGAACTCCCACCAAGAGCAGTGAAATAAAATGGTGTTAATGAGAATGTAATTAATAAAGCCAGTTTCACTGCCTAAGAGGCTATAATACAGCTAATTGCTTCCTCAGCTATCAGAAGGCTATAAATAGAGATTTGAGTAGAGAGATGCCTCTTTTAAAACATGACTTCAGGTTAACAGACTTATTTGTTTTAGATACTAAAGATGGAGGATTTTCCTTCTTAGTGTTTATTATGCTGCTGCTGCTAAGTCACCTCAGTCGTGTCTGACTCTGTGCGACCCCATAGACAGCAGCCCACCAGGCTCCGCCGTCCCTGGGATTCTCCAGGCAAGAATACTGGAGTGGGTTGCCATTTCCTTCTCCAATGCATGAAAGGGAAAAGTGAAAGTGAAGTCGCTCAGTCGTGTCCGACTCTTAGTGACCCCATGGCCTGTAGCCTACCAGGCTCCTCTGTCCATGGGATTTTCCAGGCAAGAGTACTATAAAAAGTGATAAAATTTATAAATTGGTGGGGGGTGGATCTTGAAGGGAGAATTTTTTCTTCTGGAGATTTCCTGTTCTGGGGCCCTGCGGAGTTCAGGTCAGAGGGCTAGGCAGTGGGCCCAGGGTACATGCTGGCAGGTGCTGGAACGAGAGGGCCATGCTGGGCTGTGTTCCCAGGCAGACCCTGCTCATACCATCTCCATACCATCCCAGTGGACGGGATTCAAGACCAGTGTGGTCCTGAGGCCAGGCAGACCATATGAGCCCAGACTGCCTACCCCGGGCTGCGACTGTCCCTGAGGTCCAAGAGTCAGGATGCTCCGACAAGGTCCGAACGCCATCTCCCCGCCACGTCTCCTTTCTCCCTCAGCTTCAGCTCATCAAGGGTGATGACACATGCATTCCATCACTTTCTACACTGCTAGCTTCCTTCCAGGGTACGGCACACATTTCATTTTGAGCAAGCACATTTGCTTTACATTTTTAAAAAGTTGTTATATAATAGCTTTTGAGTCAGCATACTATGTAACATTAGCTTTGAAGCATTTTTGGAGGGCTTCCTATTTAAAATCAGTTTCTGCTGGTAGTTATAAAGCCTCTCCCAATACTTCCAATAAATAGGTGACTGTGTAAGAGAGAACTTTAGTCAGGAAAACAATATGATCATTCTCTGCAATGCAAGAAGGTCCCGCTTCTTGAAACAAAGTGCTGAGACTTTTCCTCCGAATACCCTTTAAAACCCTTTTAAACAGAGTCAGTTCAGTTCAGTCTCTCAATTGTGTCCGACTCTTTGTGACCCCATGGACTACAGCACACTAGGCCTCCCTATCCATCGCCAACTCCCAGAGTTTACTCAAACTCATGTCTGCTGAGTCGGTGATGCCATCCAACCATCTTATCCTTCATCGTCCCCTTCTCCTCCTGCCTTCAATCTTTCCCAGCATCAGGGTCTTTTCAAACGAGTCAGTTCTTCGCATAAGGTGGTCAAAGTATTGGAGTTTCAGCTTCAGCATCAGTCCTTCCAATGAGTATTTAACAGAGTATTTCTTACCTAAAAGTTCAAAAATTTTTTCCACCCGGAGAGTAGCATTTACCATATATAAGAATTGATGGAAAAGAAAATGTGTTTGTTATTATGTTTACTTCCCTGGTGGCTCAGAGGTTAAAGCGTCTGCCTCCAATGCGGGAGACCTGGGTTCGATCCCTGGGTCGGGAAGATCCCCTGGAGAAGGAAATGGCAAACCACTCCAGTATTCTTGCCTGGAGAATCCCATGGACGGAGGAGCCTGGCAGGCTACAGTCCACGGGGTCGCAGAGTCGGACATGACTGAGCGACTTTCCTTTCCTTTATTATGTTTACAGCCAGAGCTTTTAAAGATAAGACTCGAAGCTAGAGATTCCAATCAAATGGTTATTGTAGTGTGTCTTATTTTAGTTTCACGTGTCTGCTTTCAAGAAAAGATAGTTAATGTTCATAAAAACGGAAATGAATAGGTGTGATTTCCAAGGTAACAGCTATGTATATACCTGTAATTGACATTTTTCTTAAACCCTCAAGTGGTCTTTAGAAAGTGTTTTCTTATTTCTTTTAATCCCTTTTCAAACAGATCTGCCTCAGGCTTTTAAAATCTATATATAGACTTGAGTAGCAGAGAACACCAAAGCCAGTGCCTGCAGACACTTTGAAATAAGTGACAAACAGTATCAGGGAAGTGCTTGGTTTGTTTGTAGGTGTTTTCTCAGTATTTTCAAGATTGAAGGGAGCAGGTTTTTAGGAAGGCCCAGGTGGATCCTGTTTCCGAGGACTGCCCTAAGGTGAATTGTCGTACTTCCATTCCTGGGCGGTCAAGCTGGTAAATAGACTTCCCGGTTGCTTGAAAAGCAGAACTGGAGTTAGTCAATTAAAAACAACAACAAAATACAACTCTCTCTCACTCAGAAATGTGTTCCTTTTGCATGAATCCGTTTTCAAACAAGAGCTTGGTAACTACTTTTCATTGAGACTTTGGGTTTATCTACAGTTGGGACACCCCGGGAACAAGGAGTTCCCTGTCTGGCCCAGTCCCTTTGTCCTGGGGAGTGGGTCGGGGGTGCGGTGGCGCAGTATTTGCCTGGTCTTTTACTGTTGCCTGCAGCCTGAGGTTAAACCTGGTACCTCTTGGTCATTCCATCTTGTGGTTAAACTAGATGTCTCTGTATGTTCACCGAGTTTGTGGTATCAATTCTGAATAGAACATAAAGCCTGCCCCTCCTCCCTAGTGTTAAGGTCCCAACAAACTCATCTTCTTCTCCGAACCAGAGACCCAACCACTTCCAAATGCTGTCTCGATAGCCGGGACCAAACAACGAAAACATAGCTTTTAAAATACAGTGCAAATCCTCCAGGCTTGGTTGTGTTTGTTCCTAAATTACGGCACAGTGCCAGCGTAAATTAAAATCGGCCTTGAACCGAAGTTTTCATTTTTTGTTCTTAACTCATAAATCCTTTAATATATCAAATAAATAAAAGGCATAGCTTTTTTGATGGAAGCAAGAGAAAAGGGCTTAAATTTTAAAATACTCTTATCATTGCATTCGATTTCAGAGTTCCTCCTGTGATTCTGATACAAGCTCCCGACTTCAGAAGTTAACAGATTTTTCACAGAAAAAGCTACTATTAATGATTTCTGTAAATAAGACTTCTCCAACAGTAGAGTCGTACTCGTGTTAACTTCTACACAAGACCCAAACATCTTGGAAGTCCACTTCCGCAATTATGTGAATTGGAATAATTTAATCAGTTTTGTGTTGTTCAGACTTGGCAGACGGAATCACCGATGTCTTTAGAATGTGAACCTGGCTTCAGACTCCCATCAGTCGTTTCCCTGTGGACACTTCTAGGCGCCTTTCTGACTGGGCACGTGACCCTTTCTCACGTGTGCCTTGGCTCTCCAGCACCGCTTTACGGAGGCCCCATGTCCGAGCTGACCTCTCCCATCTCCACCAGTCCCTCTATTCCTGCCATTCCCCCTGTTCTTAGTTAATACATGTGATGGTGGCTCTTTGCCATAGACAGTGAGGACCAACAAGTCTGTAAGCAAGGGGTTACTGGCTGTGTTTTGGATTTAGAGAAAACTCTAAAACTGGCTGTGGGGTAGAACGTGTTTGCAGAAGGATGTGCCCAGAGGTGGGCACTCAAGGTTTGTAGATGACTACAGTGACACAGTAGAGTGCTTAGGTGGGCCTGAACTAGGACAGGGGCGTTCTGGTTGATCGAGAAAGGACTGCTGAGGCTTAGCCATGGACAGACTAGGTGAGTGATTGGGATGAGAGGTAGGGTGATGGCAGGATCTCCAATCTAAATTTGGGAAGACAGCAGGTGGTAGTGGTTTGGGCTGTGTTGAACTTGGAGCTTCCAGTGGGATACCAAGAGTCAGGAGGAGGATATTGAGCAGAGGGTTGGGACTGTAGATCTCAGTCGTGGAAGATCGAGATGGAGAGATGGACTTGAAGGGGATAGTTGAAGTCACAGGCACAAAGGACACTGTGCACAGAGGACATCCTTACCCCCGTCTTACTGATGAAGACATTAAGGCTTAAGTTAAATAAATTTGTAAGATGCAGTAATAATAAGTGTGGAAAATTTTAAACAGCTTTATTAGACCATAGTTGCCTTCTGCCACACCAGAAGGGAAAGAAGTTTTGCCCATCTTTGTAGGTGAAGGTTATGTGAAATTGCCTGGGGAAATTAATTTTTTCCCTTCCTTTCTTTAAAATATAGTTCTTACACCCCAAGTTCACCCTTTTAAAGTGTATAATTCAGTAGTTTTAGTATATTCACCAAGTCGTACAACCATTACCATGCTAAATTCCAGAATATTTTCATTACTCCAAGGAGAAACTCTGCCCCCATTAACAGTCATTCCACTTTCCCCATTCCCCCAGCCCCCAGCAAACACTAAGCTACTTTCTGTTCTTGGACATTTCCAGTAAATGGAATCACACACGATGTGGTCTGCTGCGTCTGACTTTTTCACTTGGTGTGTTTCCAAGGTTCAGGCAGGTTTTGGCATGAACGAGGATTTCATTCCTTTACAATGTTGAGAAATATTCCATTGTGTGTATACATCATATTCTGCTTCTCCGTTCAGCAGTTGATGGGCATTTGGATTGCTCCTGCTTTGTAGCTACTAGGAATGATGCTGCCACAGACGCTGCTGTGCAAGTGTTTGTGTGGACACGTGTTTCTAGCTCCCTCTGGCGTGTTTTGGAGGCTACTTGGAGAGAGTGCAAGCGGCATAAAGTCCAAGGGCTCTTGTCCTCCATCTTCGTCCTCTGTTTGTTTCTAGTTCCCGCTGGTGGCCGACTTGTTCCACGATGGCAAAGACTCTGCTCCCGCCACCACCACTTCTTCCAAGATCAACATTCGCTCCTCCAGACCCCCCGTGAAAGCCTCCAACAAGGAGCACAAGAAAACCGTGGGTTACCAGGTTAGCCCCCAGGCCCTGGAGCTGTGGACCCTGGCACGTGAGGCAAGACTGCCTCTCTGGAGATGAAGGATGGAAGGGCAGAGTCAGGGGGGGCCCGAGTGGCCTCGGTGTCCACGTCCCCAGCCCCCAGCTTGGTCTTTCTGTGCCCTTTGAAGAAGGAAGGTGCAAAACGTTCGCTAGCGGGAGCTGGGAGGGGAGAGAGGGGAGGACTCCAGCCCCATGTTGCATGTCTGACCCCTGTGGGGGGGACCACATTGCAGGACCACAGGCATCTGAGGGCTAGGGGTGCAGGCTGGGAGGGCAGAATCGATAGCCTGGGGACCCGAAATTGAGAAACAGCTCCTGCTGTGGGCTCGCTGTGGGCCTTGATGTCCAGCGTGTCTCCCAGGAGAGCAGAGTAACTGCTGAGCCATGGCAACCACTGACCCTCATGCTTTGGTAGATGCCTGCTCTAGGTGCTTCCTGTAAGGCAGTAACTGCCAGCGTGCCACCCGGGCACCCCGTGTCAGGGCTGCAGGGCCTCCGGCCACGAGACGGTCCTTCTCATGCTCTTGGCCCTTGCTCGCCTCATCTCATCTGATCAGGGTGCTGAGTGAAACGCACCCAGGAGGTCTCTCCCCAGGTGCTTTGCAGAGCCTGGTGCTGGGATGCGGGAGGGTCTGGGGGTTGGCCACGCGGCCCAGCAGTGTCAGAGCTGGAGTCCGCCCCCAGGTCCCCGAGGGTCTCCCTCCCCTGCATTAAACACTAATGAAGCGATAAGAGCATTGACAGCTCCCGCCTTCAGTCTGGGGGTGCTTCTGGACGTTTGTGATTCACCACAAAAGGCTGAGGAGGAGTAGGTCACGGGGCACTGACCTCTGTCTCCCCAGTTCCGCTCCTCCCTGCACCTACTCATGGAGACGCTGAACGCCACGACGCCGCACTACGTCCGCTGCATCAAGCCCAACGACGAGAAGCTGCCCTTCCAGTGAGTGTCGCCTCGAAGGTCGGGTGCACGGGGCGGGCGCAGCCCCGCGGGTCTGTGGTCCTCAGCTGGATGAGTGGCGGGTCCTGCACCCCCCTGGTGGTTTACATGTGGAGTACGGGCCCCACCTGTCTGCTGTCTGGAGAACTGGGGGCCGTGAAGGGCCAGCTCCCTGATCTCACGTTGCTTACAGTGATGGTCAGGGTGCCCACGAATCAGAGAGCCGGTTAGAAGTGTGCCGTTAAATGGGGACGGGAGTGCGTCTCACAGCGGCTGCTCAGTTCAGAGATGGGAGTGGTCAGGGAAGGTTTTTTGGTTGAGGAAACGTAACCTCAAGTGGTGCATTGAGTGATGAGACGTGCAGACGGTCCCGTGTCTCACACCCCCTCTCCTTCAGGCCTCCAGAGTCATCCACACGTGCTCACTTTCCCCTCTCTCTGACCCACATTCTGCCACTATGCCTACCTTGAAAATGTCCATCCATTTCTGCCTCCACTCACATGGTTTGTTGTTTGTCATTGTTCAGTCACTCAGTCGTGTCTGGCTCTTTGTGACCCCACAGACTGAAGCACACCAGGCTTCCCTGTCCTTCACCACCTTCCCAAGTTTGCTCAAACTCGGGTCCGTTGAGTCAGTGATGCCATCCAACCGTGGCTGACCTCACCCAAATCTGGGTGACAATGACTCTTCAGCATCTCTGTTGTCTCTGGGTTGTGCTGGATTCCACCTGGCATTTCTGCCGATCTGCTGTGGCTTCATTGGCCTCCTCACACTCAATGTGTCTGAAACCAGACTCATCCTCCTCGCCCCCCAGAATGGTTCCTGTTTATTTGGTCTCTGTCGCAGTAAATGGCATAAGCATTTCCTGGCATCTCATCCACCCACCAAACTTGGCTTTTCCAAACCAGAAACCTAAGAGTTCCTCTGGAACAGCACCATCTAGTAGAACCTTCTGCTGTGATGGGATTGTTCGGTAAATCTGCAGTGACCTACATGGTCACATGTGCTTACTGAGTTCTTGCAGTGTGGCTAGGGTGACTGAGACAGCAAAGTCTTAATTTCATTTTAGTTACTTACAGGTGGCTGCTGACTACCATATCGGACAGCAGGGCCCTTACTCCCTAGGATCCAATCGTGGTCAAAGTCCTATGGAGTCTGCTTGACAATTTCTCCCACGGTCTCCCATGTCCCTTCCTTCCACTGTGGCCCTGTTTTAGCATCTCTCCACTTCTTGCCTGGAGTACTGCCCTGCGCCTATAGAATGGTCTCTCACTAACCTCTGCAGCCTCTCCTCCTGTTCCTCTGAGCCTCCACACATGCTATTTTCCTCCTGTTTACCTCCCATTTCCTCCTATTTACGTGCTATTTACTGCCAAAGAAGGTACATTTTTCCATTTTTCAAGCAATTCCTTCCCATCTTTCTGATTTCCTTTTTGGTCCTGGCATAATTTCTTTCTGTGAAATAATTTATTTTGGCAACTCTGACTCTCAGGATGAATATCTGAACTGCCTCCTGCATTTCGTATCAGTTGATGAAACTTGACTTCCACTCTCGGGGGCCTCATCCTGGAAAAGGTTGGGAAGAGAGCATCGAATCAGCCTCCTCAGGAGCCAGCTGACTGTCCACTCTTCTCCCTTCCTCCAAGTTCCTGAGACATGCTCAGGAAATCCCCCTGTGTGGCATCTGTTTACCAGCCACCTCCAGAAAAAAAGAGGCTGTTAGGAAAGCAGCGGGTGTGAAAGACGTAGATTACGTGTGAAGGACAGGAGCGGCATGCTGGGCCAGGAGCGGAGCATGTGGGGCTGCCACCAGCTCTGCCAGCAGCCAGCGTGACCTTGGGTGATTCGTTTATCAGAACCGGGCACCCACCACGTGCCGAGTTCTTATGCTGAGTCTCTCCTCCCACGTGAGAGAAGCCCCTGGGGACTCTCAAAGGGACGTGTGAATCCTAATAGCCCACTTTTCTAGGAGCCTTCTTTACCTTCAGGACCAAAGTCTTCCTCCCAATAGAGTGGAGGAGGTTACAGAACCAAGTCAGAAAACCTGCATTCTCGGCTACCATTTGTTTGGCTCATCCCAAACGAGGCCCTCACCCTCTTCATTTCGTTTCCTCCTCTGTTAATTGTGGCTAAAAAAAATAGTTATCCTGATGAAAGACTTCAGTGAGATAATGAGGATTATTTATGACCAGTATAAAAATTTATGTCATGAAAATCTGTGATGTTATTGATAATCCTGGAAACAAAGTGCTGTATCTCTCCTTCCCCTCCCCTAAAGCTGGGTTTTCTCAATCTCAGCACTGTGGGCATTTGGGCCAAGTAATGGTTTTCCACAGGGCTGTCCTGTGCACTGGAGGAGACGGAGCAGCATCCCTGGCCTCTGCCCCCTAGATGCCAATGGCACCCCCACTGCTGTGACAACTAACAGTGTCTTATAACGTTAATGTTCCTTGGTGGCAAAATTGCCCCCAGTGGAGACTGCTGTCGTGCACTAAATACTTCTGTTTGATAAGAAGTCTTTCCTTCCACTTCCTCTTTGTTCAGAATCCATCTCTCCTGGGCACTGGGCTAGGACAGTGGAATCACAGTGAATAAAGATGTAGTCTTCTTCTTAAGGAGTTTTCAGCTCCAAATGGCTGGTGACAGCTTAAGAGTGACTGTCAGTGGGTCTGTGGAAACTGCAGCGATATAGAGGCGAGAGAACAGGAACTGTCCAGGGAGGAAGTGGCCCCAGGCAGGTGTGATCCTCTGGAGTGGTGATCATCGTCGGAGCAACTGGCCAGGTTTCCTGAAGGCCAGTGGGCTGGTCTCAGCAGCGGGTGGTCCTAAGTGCCTCGGGGTCCCGCGTGCACCTGCCCAGCACCGCAGAGCCCCAGGCAGTAGGTGGGAGCCAGCAGCGTTTGAGGTGGCAGGTGACTGCAGAGGTGGAGCCAGGTCCCCACGTCATTGGAGGGGGCTCACTCTGCGTCCAGCTATAGCCGAGCTTCAAAACAGCCAGAAAGAAAGAGAACATTTATTCCTCATCCTGAATCCTAGTGATTGATTCAGGGTCAGCTTAATTCTTTCTCCATGAAGACTCCCTGATTATCCCAGCCAACCCCAGCATCCTTCCCTCCAGTTTCTTTCAACATTTTTACCACGTTTATCACATGATGCCTTGTGGTTCAGTTAACCCCTGGGTAGGCAAGATCCCTTGGAGAAGGGAATGGTTACCCACTCCAGTATTCTTGCCTGGAGAATTCCATAGACAGAGGAGCCTGATGGGCTATAGTCCGTGGAGTCACAAAGAGTCGGACACAACTGAGGAACAATGCTTTCATTTGTGGTTTACTACTTCTATACATTTCTCTCCTTTTCAAGTGCAGGTACTTTAGAAAATCCAGACCATGTCTGACTTTTTACTCTAGTGTCCTATTCAATATAGGTGTTAGAATAAACATGGAGTTTTCAGTACTAAACTTAGCACCTTAGGGTGGGCGAGTTGTTGAAGTCGTGCCTTATATCTCTAAAGACAAGAAGATAAAGTTCTTCATCTATGTGATTCTTAACTGGGCAGCTCTCATGACAAAAGCTCATAGCACGTGTGCCCTTATATGTTGTGCCAAGCACTGTTCTCACTGCTTTCATGGGCTGTTACACTTAATCTTCATACTAACCGTCTAAAAGGGATACTTCCATGCTCCCCACTTTAGAGAGGAGGATACTGCCATGTAAGGAGGTTTGTTACTTGCTCCAAATCACACGTGCAGCTGTAAGTAACCACGTCATGATTCACACCCAGGCCTGCGTGGCCTGAAACTCCCCTTTTTACCAAATCATGCTTGTGGTGCCAAGTGTGTATGATTTGGCCACCGAGTTAAGACAGATGCCCCTGTCTGTAGAAATAATAAGGGAAGGCTCTGCAGTTATTGTTGTTCAGTCACTCAGTCGTGTCCAACTCTTTGCAACCCCATGGGCTGCAGCATGCCAGACTTCTCTGTCTTTCACTATCTCCCAGAGTTTGCTCAAACTTACATCCATAGAGTCAGTGATGCCATACAACCATCTCATCCTCTCTCATCCCCTTCTCCTCCTGTCTTCAATCTTTCCCAGCATCAGGGTCTTTTATAGTGAGTTGGCTCTTTGCATCAGGTAGCCAAAGTATTGGAGCTTCAGCTTTAGCATCTGTCCTTCCAATGAATATTCAGAGTTGATTTCCTTTGGGATGGACTGGTTGGATCTCCTTGCAGTCCCAGGGACTCTCAAGAATCTTCTCCAACACCACAGTTCAAAAGCATCAATTCTTTGGTGCTCAGCTTTCTTTATAGTCCAACTCTCACATCCATACATGACTACTGGAAAAACCATAGCTTTGACTAGACGGACCTTTGTTAACACAGTGTTGTCTCTGCTTTTTAATACACTGTCTAAGCTCTGCAGAGGAGGCAGGAATGAGCTTGGGAAGGGGGATAGAGTGCAGGGAGGCAGATAAGAGGAGTAGTCCAGGTGAGGATGAGAATGTGCACAGAACTGAGATGGCTCAGATGCTGCCAGTCACCATCTTCTAGCCTGCTCTTGGCCCCTGGCCTTGAGCTCCCAGGTGCACAATGCCTGTCCCTCGGTGCAGGAAGGGGTGGTCTCTCTCTCTCCCCTGTTCTGTTTCTTTGCCGTTGTGGCCTCTCATTGCTTCTCTTGTGTTTTGCAGTTTTAACCCAAAGAGAGCGGTGCAGCAGCTCCGAGCCTGCGGAGTGTTGGAGACCATCCGGATCAGCGCAGCTGGCTACCCGTCCAGGTACCGCACCCCCTGGGGCCCATCTCCCCAGGGGACCCCCTTATGTGCTGTCAGCCAGAGACAGAGCCTTCAAAAACGGTCTCCAACGCTGAGGGCTCAAGCAGGGTGCTGACAGACAAAAGAATCTCGGTTTGTCCTAAGAAGTGTGGCTGTCAACAGTAGCATCCTCCTGAACGGCTTTTCAGATTTCAGCTTGGCGTTGGTCTGGGTGGTGAGCTGGTCAGCCCTTCCAGCAGCAGAGCCTCCAAAATCCTTTTTCCTGTCAGTCCTATAGGCATGATTCTTTAACTCAGCTACATGCTGAAATTCTCAGCATCGAGGGAGAACAAAATGCCCCGGAACATGTTTTGCTGCTCTGAGAAGGGCTTTGTGCTGGACGTGTTGACCCCCCCGCCCCAGGGCCCTGTCTGAGATCAGCCAGGGCCCTTGTATGGCCAAGAGGCAGGATGTGTCCCCTGATGCACCACTGTTCTCTCCAGGTGGTCCTACCATGACTTCTTTAACCGGTATCGGGTGCTGGTCAAGAAGAGAGACCTCGCCAATGCAGACAAAAAAGCCATCTGCAGGTCTGTGCTGGAGAGCCTCATCAAGGTGAGCTGGGCACAGCCCCCACCCCTGCTCCAGGGAAGGCTCAGCCGCGGTGCCCTGGGATTTGGGGTAGGGTATTAACTGCCTTAGTGTGCCTCATCCCTCTTACCAAAACTGTCATCTGAGATGTTCATCCACTTTCCTGCGTCAGTGACTGTAATGGAAAAGCCCTTTTTTCACCTACCTGGAGACATTCCCAGCCTTTCCCACATCACAGGTGCCGTAGAAAATTAAATTGTTTATACAGCGCCCTAGGGGTCATGATAAGGCACCAAGCTGCTGGCCTGGATCCCTGTCTTCCCCAAAGCCTGGGGCTCCACCGCTCAGCCAGCCTGCTGGCACCAGTGGACCTGCCGGGGCTCTGATCTGGAGCCCAAGCACGGATGGCCTGGAAGCCAGCCGAGGGGGAAATACCCGCGCCTCCTGTGTCTTCCCCATCGCAGAGCCGGCCTCAGGCCCAACCCCAGATGCTTGTTTTAAATAAGACTGGATTTCATTTTATCTGAAACAACCTGAACTCAGCAGCTGACACTTGGGGCTGGAGAATGACAGCTGAGCTCTTGGGGGTCTTTGATGAGGGGCAGATCCTTGTGTGTTTCTCGGTTCTAGAGTATTCAGGGATTACAGCAGAGTATGGTACTTAATGGTCTCAATAAATGGTTAGATTACATCGAGAATCTTCCTTTCAGAAGGGAAGAGAATTTCACCAACTTTTTAAAAATTTTAAGTATCATTTTGTTAGGAAAATCTGTTCATTTGGAGTATAGTTCATTGCCAGATGATCAAGTTTAAAGTCATAAGTTATTTTGTAAAAGTGACACAGTCACCCTCTGAGCCTAATGTTGTCTTAGCAGCTCAAGACTGTAGCTATAGACAGTACAGAATGCTGGGCTAAACATTCTGTAGATAATAAGAGGGTGGCAGTCTCGTTAACTGAAGGTTTCCATTGGTCCACTGGACTCTGGTTAATTGAGGTTTGTGCTGTGGAACACCTGCCAGTGTCTACTTTTCAACGTCTCTTTCTACATGGGTGAGAAAAACGTGTTCCGGGTCAGCTGGACCCTGGGTGGCAGGGAGCGTCAGGGGTCTTCCTGCTCTGTGGCACCGGGAGCTGGCCTGTTCGTGTGGTCAAGCCTCGCCGCTGCCCGCGCGGCCCTCGGTCTAGCTCCTGCTTTCCCCGGGGCCGTAGTTCCCCTCTTCCTCTCCCTTCCCTGGTTTCTCCACGCTTCCAGTGGAACCGTTGCTCCCTATGCAGAAGGTGATCTGGAGGGGCCCCAGGTCAGACCGGCTGACTCTGCTTCCCCCACCCCACTCCCCTCCAGCCGGCAGGACCGAGGGCCGCTGTCCGGACCTGCTCCTTGATGTGCTCGGGCCTCTGGTTCCACATCACCCAGCTTACGTGCTGACCCCGCCCTCCTGCCTCCCTCAGCCCAGCAGTCTCTGAGCCCCTCGTGTGCTGTCCTGTGCCCCCGATGTCCGTCCTTTCTTGGAGAGGACGGCCTCTGCATTGACACTGCCCCTAAGTTACGAGCCCTGAGCCTGACACACAGATGTCACTCACCAGGCATTTGTGGAATGAGCGAACGAACCAGTGAATTCCCGAAAGCATGTGAATAAGCGCTGTTTCCTCTGCCTGAAGCGCTTTCCCCACCTTTCCCATGTCTGGCCAGGTTCTTTCCTTCTGAACTGAGCTCTGAAACGCTTTCTGGTCCGTGAAGCCCATTCCTGGCCTCCCCAGATGGAGTTAGTCACTGGCCAACACTTCTCCACTTCTGTCTTCCATTATTGCGTTTCTCCCCTTGTGTTGTAGTTAGGGGCTTGTTTGTCATTTCACCAGACTGTGGACAACTGAATGGCAAGGGTCTCCCTGTCACTGTGTTCCCGGCACAGTCACAGGAGCTCTGAGTTTGTGCAGGTGGCTGCATGGGTGACAGATGAACTTGTCCCAGTGAAACCTGCCGCCAGTGGCTCATGGTCACTGAGCCTTAGTACAAGGCAGACATTTTTCTGTTTCATGCACTCCATCTCATCTTCACACTGCCTTAAGAGAAAGACACAAGCATGACCCCCATTGCACAGATGAGGAACCTGAGGCACAGACAGCTGCCCAAAGTGACTCAGGAACCCCCACAACCTAAATCACATCACCACTGAATCAGTCTGATTGATTAATCAATGTCATGGGGTATAATTGCCGTTCCTAGACAGGAGTGGGTGTCCCTGGTGGCTCAGACGGTAAAGAGTCCGCCTGCAATGCAGCAGACCTGGGTTTGATCCCTGGGTTGGGAAGATAACCTGGAGAAGGGAATGGCAACCTACTCCCGTTTTCTTGCCTGGAGAATCCCAGGGACAGAGGAAGGAGCCTGACGGACGACAGTCCATGGGGTCACAGAGAGTCAGACAGGGCTGAGCATCTGACACTCTCACTTTCACTTTTCAGACATGTAATAGGGCTCAGTGCTTCAGGACTTCCTAGGAAACCCTTTTTGTCTTTTCCCTTTGTGGGGAGGCGCACAGCTTCTGGTCACTAGTGCTGCTAGTAGTCCTGCTAAGTGACCCGAGACTTTAAGCGGCTGAGACTTGGCAAAGCCACCCGTTATATTAGAAGGGCGCATGCCAGCTCCCTGCACTTTCCAGGCAAGTGCGAAGTAATGCTAGAGCAGAGTGATAAGGAGAGAAGCCGTGATGAAGGGGTGTGTAGGCCTGGCGGCAGGCTCTTCATCCAAGGGCAGCCGGGCGCAGGGGCTGTATTGTGAGGTTGCTCGGGAGCGGTGGTCTCCTCCTGCCAGGAGTGTAGGAATCCCTCCATCTTTAGCTTGAGTGTGTTTTTTCTTTAACTCCACAAATGGGTATTGAATTCTTGAATTCTTCCTATATACTACCCTAGAGTGGTGAGAGTGAGAGTTACAAAGGAGCTGACTAGGGGGACCCTGCCCTACAGGACTGATGATCATCTAGTGTAGTTACAGACATCACTGGCCATCAGGAAAACCTGAGCCTGCATCCCGACAGTGAAGGAGTGGATTAACCAGCTTCTGCTGGGAACCCAGCGAGCGTGAGGAGCTACATATGTGAGGAGTGTGAAAAGGAGATGGTCCTACAAACGGGCATGATGTAATAAAGAGACCTCTGGCCGACGAGTCCTGGGTCTTGGGTTCTATTCCTTGATGTTTTCAGTGAGACCTTCGGCAAGTCACCTCAACGTTCTCGGCATCTGTGCAATAAGAGAGTGGCTTGGGATGGGTTGCTAAGATTCCTTTCTACGCCCTCAGTCTGATTATTGGAGAGGGGTTCTCAGGAGATGACCTCTGATCAGTATGTGAAGAATATGGTTAGTTCTAGGGATCAGAGAAAGCAGACATCTGGGCGAGGGGGAGTGTAATCATCAGGCCAGTGGTGACAGGCATACCACTGGGGCCTTCAGAGAAATCCTCATCTATAAAAATGGTGGCTCTGCAGACCAGCCTGCCATTTCCCTGGTGGTTTCTTTCAGAATAGGAACTGGAGCCAGTGTACTATGGCCCCAGGGATACAACAGGCAGCCCCCGCCCCAGGCCCTGTCTCTGCTGAAGGCCTAGTAGCCAGGCTTGTCCCCCAACTGTGGGGGTCGAGTCGCCAACCCCTCCTCACTGAGGAGTCTCCCCAGCTGGTTGGTGATGAAGGCCAGGCCTCGGGTATCTCAAAGCTCCCCTGCCCAGTCCAGCCTTGGTTCCTCCCAGTGTGAGCTGAGGCCTGGAGCAGAGGCAGGAATGAGAACCAGGCCCGCAGCTCGCTCCTCCCTGCTTCACCAGCAGCCCAGCCATAGAAGGGACCGTCAGCAACGGCCCACCTGGCCACTGTGTCCCAGCTCAGCCCTGGCTCAGGCCGCCTGGCTTTCCTCTGCTTGGAATCTGGTTCCCATTAGCTGTACAAGGCTTGGCCATGACGAGTGTTGACTCAGCATGATGTCAGAGCCACTGGTCAATATGAAATATATCCTTGTGTGTGTGTTTTCCTTATATCTTGGTTCATTATCTCCTTCTGTCTTCATGCTCAGTGAGCAAAATTAGATGACATGTATTTACAAAGAGCTCTCAGTTATCGTGGGCCACCTACGGAGTACTGTACTGTAGCCCAGGCCTGTCCACACACACGTGCACACACACACACACACTGCCGGGTCATCTTCCCTCGTCCCCCAGGACGAGCAGGGGAAGGGCCCCCAATTTTAACCTAAGTATATGTCGTTAAAGACAGTCACCATCTGTCTGAAGAAACCTCACAGCATAGTTAGACACCAAATAGAATGTATTTGGGGGTTATTTGCTATGTATGTGTAATTTCCTGTGCCTGCCTGCTTTCACTCCATTCAGATCTTTTTGCTTGAACAGCCTCTCTGCTGAGATGCCTTCCTCCTTTAGCCTATTTCAGCATCTCCATCCCATCCTCCAGCCCTCGGTGTGTTGTTTTCATAACCCTCAGCACTGCCTGAAATGTGCTGTGCCCTTGTCCGCTTGCCCAGATGCCCTCGCCGTGACATCAGTTGCAGGCGGGCAGGCCTGCTTCTCACTGCTGCTCTTGGTGTCTGAGCAGCAGTAGGGATGGGCCAGCATCGGTTACACACCGACTCTTTGGCGGTTGTTTAAGGAGCAGGGGCACGTGAGACCCGGCGGGGGAGTTGTGCAGGGGAGAAACTGGGGTGGTGGGGCGCGTTCCCTTGCCGCTCACGGGTGATGAACCAGCTCCCCTCCCTGCCTCGTCAAGGATCCTGACAAGTTCCAGTTTGGCCGCACCAAGATCTTCTTCCGGGCGGGCCAGGTGGCCTACCTGGAGAAGCTTCGGGCTGACAAGTTCCGGGCAGCCACCATCATGATCCAGAAAACCGTGAGGGGCTGGCTGCAGAAGGTGAAGTACCGCAGGTTGAAGGGAGCTACCTTAACTCTGCAGAGGTACTGCCGAGGATACCTGGCCCGCAGGTGAGCCAGGGCACACCTAAGGTAGTGGATCGGTGGGGCGGGGGGGGTGTTGGGGGGCAGGAGGCGGGGTCTGGCTCTGAGCTGGCTGGCCTCAGTCAGCCCCTGTGGGTAGAGTGCGGTTCCTCCTGGGCCCTGTCTATATCCAGCTTTCCTTCAGCAGCCAGGCCGGTCTCTCCTCCCCTTCTCACCTCAGCCAGTAGGTCTAGTTCCCAGGTCTCCTGTCTCCCCCAGCCTGTCCCCATCCACCAATGCTAGCCTAGGACTGGCTGGTTTTCTGGCCAAACCTCCATTTGCCCTTTGCTTAAACACTTAAGTGAAACAGTCCTCTTTCTGAAAGAGAGATGAATTCAGCCTTTCTGTCACAGTTTACGTACACTCAGCTTCATGACTTACACCACCGATTTCAGAATCCCTTAGACGTTTGGTTAGTAGGGCTGAATGAAAAGGCCTGGGGAGGTCCCTTCTATGAGCTGTTGCACTCAGCCAGCGCGAGGATGGCACAGGGGGGACTTGTTTGACCACAAGCAGCTCCCTTGGGGCAAAGCCTGATGCCAGTGGGTTGCCCTGCCCCAGCCCAGCACCACACGACAGAGGCTACTTTGCTGAAAATGTCCCCTCCTAGTGATGCCGTTGGGTTGCTGAAGCGCTGAATCAGTATGAGCATCACCAGGAAGATGGGCATGGAGGACACCCCCATCCCTTGCTGTGAGACCCACCTCTAGCCTTTACATGGGTCATCCGATTTTGGACCCAGCCCTGGTTCAACATCAGTGACCTCTGCAGATCCTGGTTTCCTTGAGGAAGTGACAATAATCTCCAGGACGCCTTGCATTTGGAAGCCGAAGTTTCACAAGTGACTGCTCAGGCCTCTCTGCTTGAACATAGAAAAAAGCCCAGAGCAGGCACCCCCACTGTACCATAAAGTTAGAAGATTGCTCCGGTTCCCCCTCGTGTCCTTGTTATAAGCTGTTTATCCAAGCAGAACCGGAGATGATGAATGCTGTTAATTACCTGTGAACAGTTGAGAGGTGGTCCCTAGAATGAAAGCTACAGAAATGAGAAAGTTGTCAGTAGTATCCACACTAAGTTGTCATCCATAGTTAGGGCATCGCTGAGCACCCTGGTGCACAGGACTCTGTCCTGGGTAGTGGGTTGGCCCACGTTCTCCCTGCAGGGAATTTGTATTCTAGAGAGAGTGTTCAGGGAGAGCTGGACCAGGGATCAGACTCATTTAAGCAGGTAGAGCAGGGCTGAGTGAGTTACCTCCCACTCCAGAGTTGTGCTAGATGATGTCCAAGGTCCTTTCTAGCTTTTAATTTTCTTAGTCTCTAGTTGAGCACTTGCTATGAGCCTGATACCAAACAGAGCCCTTAAAAGTGAAGTTGCTCAGTCATGCCCAACTCTTTGCAACCCCATGGACTGTAGCCTATCACACTCCTTTGTCCATGAGATTTTCCAAGCAAGAGTACTGGAGTGGGTTGCCATTTCCTTCTCCAGAGGATCTTCCTGACCCAGGGATGAACCCCAGGTCTCCCACATTGTAGGCAGACGCTTTACCATCTGAGCCACCATGGCAGTCCTAAACAGAGCCCTTATAGGAGGTAAAAAGTGTTGGACTGACTTTATGTCTGCCTTGAGGGGTGAGATGGGGAACGTGGAAATGAAACAGAGGGAAGTAGATGCCCATGTGCAGGGTATCCCCGACAGAAAGGCTGGGAGGTGAGAAAGTAGAGAGAGGTCGCCACAGGCCTGAGAAGGTGGTGTTCACTCAGCAGATACTTCCCCTGCGCTGCTATGCCAGGCCCTATACTAGATGTAGGGGTACAAGGATGCTAAGACCCAGCCCCTGATCCCTCCAAGCCCGGTGAGGTCCTGGGACAGACCCGAGTGTGAACACGTGATGTTCTTGAGGGCTGCCCAGGTTATAAGAGAGGCTTGTGGGTCGGGGAGTGGACGGATGAGGATCAGAGCTGATCAGACTTAGACTGAGTTGTAAATATGTGGTAAGACTTTTTGGATGAGGTGGAGGAAGCCAGTTCTGTTCTGAGCTGTGTCTCAAGGCCTCACTAAGGTCAGTAAGGGTGACAAGAGTTGGCCTAGCCAGAGGCGGGTGACCAGGCAGGGCCGAGGGGGAAGGGGCTGGTGTTCACGAAGGGCCCACCACTCTCTCCCTCCCCAGACTGGCCGAGCATCTGCGGAGGACCCGGGCGGCCGTGGTGCTCCAGAAGCAGTACCGCATGCAGAGGGCCCGCCGGGCCTACCAGAGGGTGCGCAGGGCCGCCGTCATCATCCAGGCCTTCGCTCGGGGCACGTTTGTGCGGAGAATCTACCATCAGGTGCGTAGCCGCCCCCAGGGACTCAGGCTGCAGACTCGGAACTGAGCAGCAGTAGATGGCTTGGCACCAACCTCAGCACTTGTTGGGCACTTCTCGCTTTTTTTCTAAGGAATGTTGCAACTCTGCTCCCACCGAATCCTGACCAAAGTCTCATGAGGCGCAGTGACTCAGGGTTTACCAGAGAGACAGAAACCATAGGCGATGCGTTTGTCTGTGTGCGCATGCGCGTGTGTGGATATGGAGGTTGATTATGAGGAACTGACTCAATGTAGGTATCAAGGCTGAGCAGTTCTCCATGTACCACCTACACACTAGAGACAGGAAACCGAGGGGAGTAACTCTGCCTGAATCTGAAGGCCTGAGGACCAGGCAGTCGTGGTATAATCCCAGTCCAAGGGCAGGATGGCTGAAACTGTAAAGAATCTACCTGCAATGCAGGAGGCCTGGGTTCAATCCCTGGGTTGTGAAGATCCCTTGGAAAGGGGAATGGCAACCCACTCCAGTATTCTTGCCTGGAGAATCCCATGGACAGAGGAGCCTGGTGGGCTACAGTCCATGGGATCACAAAGAGTTGGACAGGACTGAGCGACTAACACTTTCATTCATTCCGAAACGTTTATTTTGCAGGGCGTTACAGTGAGGACATTGATGATGCTTTAATTTTCTGAGTGGTTTTTTAACTGGATAGGAAAAATTAAAACTGAATTACAAGCCAAGTTAACTGTAAACCATTAACCCACTCAACAATCCCACACACCCGTCTCCCTTCATCTCCAGCTTACTCACCGGGAGGGGAGCCACATCTGTTGAATGGAGGGCTATCAGCTCTATAATCTTTAAGCCCCTCTGACTTTGAGGGGTTTTTTTTTTTTAGACTGTGGTTTCCTAGCAAGTGAAAAAAACAAAAAATTAGAAATGAGAGTTTGACAGCTGTCACCGAACTTAGTTGCAACTTGTTCATAAGACAGACGGCCACCTAAGCCTCAAGTCATAGGGGACCTGTAGCTCGCCGACCTTGGCTCTCACCTCTCCAGAGCTACACGCGAGCCCCTTGCTCCTACTGTCTGGCGCAGACCCACCAGGTGTGTGCTTGTCCCCTGCCAGGTCCTCAGGGAGCACAAGGCCACCATCATCCAGAAGCACGTGCGGGGCTGGATGGCTCGCAGGCACTTCCAGCGGCTGTGGGGCGCGGCCGTTGTCATCCAGTGTGGCTTCCGGAGGCTCAAGGCCAAGCAGGAGCTGAAAGCCCTCAGGATCGAAGCCCGCTCTGCGGAGCACCTGAAACGCCTCAACGTGGGCATGGAGAACAAGATAGTCCAGCTGCAGCGGAAGATCGATGACCAGGTAAGATCAATGACCAGGTCAGTGTCTCCACTCCCACACAGGGGTTGGGTCCGGGGCGAGACTCCACGGGCACGTTTGAGAGAGACCCACGGCTTCCCCAGGGGAGCTCTCAAATGATCCCCATGCAGTTTCACGAGGCCATTCTACAGGTAAGTAAACTGTGGATCCAGAACATCAAATACTTGGCCGAGATCACAGAATTAGGAAGTGCTAGCACCAGCACTCCAGCCCAGGTCTGCCTGATCCCGCAGCCATAACAAGGGTGATGTTGGTTTCTTAACCCCAAATGTCACTAGAGTCAGTCCTTTCCTGTGTCGTGGCTAAGATGGGTTTCCAGAATTGAAAGCAGGCTCACTGGTACCTTGGGCTTGTAGGGTATTAGTGACCTCAGGACCAGGCTCCTGCAGTGCCTACAGGGTTTCTGGTGCCTCCTGAGAAAGAAGAGGGAAGGAAGGGGGTGAACATGCCTGGTGCAAAGGGCGGAGAAAGAGTTGGCATTGCCTTGGCGGTCACTGGTTTTATTGTACCTAATCTATGCTAGGCACTTTTTAAAGCTTCTCATGATCCCAGTAGGGCAAGAAAATAAATGAGCCATTTTACACCTAAACCAGCGGCCCTAAACAGGAGCCCCCAAAGTAGTCAAATGTTACTGCCTCTCTGTTCTTGCAAAAAAGACCAGCCTTCCGGGGAAGAAACTGTCACCCTGGGTGTTTGTCTCTGCGTGAGTCACGGGTGTCTCGTTTGGCTCGGCCCCCTGGTGGAGAAGTGAGACAGAAAGCTCCTGGCAGGGTTGCCCTGCAGTGATAGGTCAGGTCAGAGAGGAAGACGCCTCTGCTCAGAGCATCAGGAGTAGACGGGAGAATGGCTCTCTGGGCTCAGCCATTTGGAAAACACAAGCACGAGGCGGAACTGTATTATTGCTGTCATTGCCGTTATTATTATTACTTTATGGCTGTTGATGGCTGGCCGGGAAAGACATCTGCATAGTCAAATTGCCCCCATTGACTTTCTGAGCAAAAAGTATGGTCCCATTCCTGGGAGCAGGCTTTGCAAGCACCGTTGTGCCATGCCCGGAGCCCCGTGTACTGCCTGGCTGCCTCTTCCAGCCATCGGTCTCTGTGTTGTCATTGCCAATTTCTGAAGTTGACTCGGGAGGTTAAAAATAAATCTAGTATTTTACACTCCACGTGCTGGAACATCAAAGAGAAGCAGATCTAAAAGACCTATTTTTAAAAGAGCTTTTTGCCGTAAGCTTCCTACTTGGCAAACATCTGTGAGCAGCGGTAGGTGTTACCCTCCCTGGGCAGGGTGCCCTGTGTGCAGAGGGTGAGGAGAGAAGGCAGGGAGGGGTGGTAAGGTCTTGTTTTCTTATGTCCCTCTCCATGTTGCTCAGCTGTGTGCCAGGCACTATCCTCATGTGTTAAGTCATTTAATCCTCACCACAACCTTGTGAGATTTAACATTATTCCCATTTTAATCTGAGGCACAGAGAGGCCAAGTAGCCTGCGAGGTCACACGGCTAGGAAGTAGTGTGGTTAAGATTGAATCTTGGCAATTTGGTTCCAGAGAATGTTCTGCCACCTCCAACCAAATTTGGGGATATCTGCATATTAGGAGTTTCTTCAGACATGTGAGAATTCCTCAGTCCAAGGAAGACTCTTAGCTTTGTTTTGAGTTCATTCTCATAGATAGTGTCATCCTTGGACCAGCCGGTGTTTTATAGTGGAGTGTGTGACCTGGTGTCAAAGAAGATGCATGGCTGTCTCTCTTGAGAGGAGTCATAAACAACCTGTGGCACCAGAACGTTATTGCAGCCTCTCAGAAGGCAGCGCTCACCTTTTGTAAGCGAATGGGTTTCTGTTTTCTCTGTAATACCTAGAGACAACTCAGGAGGCTGCTCCCCAACACATACAGATTCTTAGCCAGGAGGAAAGGAGACACATGTGCCAGGAACGACATAGGTGAAAACATCCCCAAGTATTCGGCAGAGTGGCCTGAGGTCATGGACTGAATCCCAGCTGGTTGGAAGCCTGAGTTCTTCTCAGTTATACTTGCCGCCAGAGTTGACAGCTAGGGATTATGGCCAAATCTCTAACTGGGCCTTGAGTTCCTCGGCGGCTGCTGCTGCTGCTAAGCCGCTTCAGTCGTGTCCAACTCTGTACGACCCCATAGATGGCAGCCCACCAGGCTCCCCGGTCCCTGGGTCTCTCCAGGCAAGAACACTGGAGTGGGTTGCCATTGCCTTCTCCAGTGCATGAAAGTGAAGCTGCTCAGTTGTGTCCGACTCTTAGCGACCCCATGGACTGCAGCCTACGAGGCTCCTCTGTCCATGGGATTTTCCAGGCGAGAGTACTGAAGTGGGGTGCCATTGCCTTCTCCAAGATCTATAACTTCTAATTCAAAAATTCACTGATCCCATAAAGTGGTTCTCAACTCCAGGCTGCACTGTAGAACCACCAGGGGGCGCTTTTTAAAAAAGTGTCCCCAGGGTCCCCACTGCCAAGAAGACAGCAAAGGTGGAAACTGTATTCGAAAACCAGGGAGAGGTTAGGGCCCAAAAGTCATGTCGAAGGTTTTGTGCACACAGCTAAAGAAACAAGATGTGAACTTGGCACCAAGTTCCCAAGCAAACAGGAAGAAGGAAATAGGGTAACTTGAGAGCTGCGGAAAGCATTTAGAAGTATTGGTGCTGTCCCTGGTGCTGAAACAGTTTTCCGAGGGTTTTCATAACCTGTGATGTAATAAGCTACAGCCTTCACAGTATCCTTCAGCAGTGAATGCAGTGATAGTTCCTGGAACGGTTTCTTGTAGTGTCCCTGGTGTAGGCCTGTACTGTGACATTTTTTCAGCCAAAAATGGTATAATCTATGAACTTGATTCTGTCAGTTTGTCTTTATTCAAGCATATGTAGAGTTAATGGCCAGTTGAGCTTATGGTTTTTTTGTTTTGTTTTTTTTAATGAGGGTCAAGTTCCTTAGACCTTTATATTTAACTATATTTTAGTGGAAAAAATATGACACAAATATATGGATTCAGTCAGTAGTCTTTTCAATCAATTTGATTCAGTACCCTTCATATGCATTTGGTTAAATTAAAGTAGTTAATATTTTATGATTCATGTACATCTGAAAAATGGTAGGGGCAAGTCACAGTGTTATGGCCTTCTGTGCCTCAGTTTTCTCAACTATGAAATAGATATGTTAATCAGCCTTGATTAATAGGTATATTAATCAGGAGTTGGTGATGGACAGGGAAGCCTGGCATGCTGCAGTCCATAGGGTTGTACAGAGTTGGACATGTTTGAACGGCTAAACTGAACTGAATCAGCCTTACTATGTAGGATTCCTGTAAGGAGAGAATGAGCTAATAGATGTGAATCATGTAGCACAGTGCCCTTGAGCAGTGGATGTCTGAGGAAGCTGAGGAGAACAGGGGTCCATGTGGAAATCTCCAGGCCCCCCAGTATCAGGACAAGGCCCTCCCTGGTTCAGGACAGAGCTGCCCAGGTCTCGGGTCACATTGACAAAGGCGGCTCCAGGGAGCCTGGCCTGCCTCCGCAGGGATGGTTTCCGGGCTCTACGAGGGAAGGAGTGGCCCTCACCACTCCTGGTGCCAGGCTTAGCTGCACAGCTGTGGGCACCTGACGTGGACATCATGGTATGAGGAGGAGGCAGGATGCTGTGAGGCCCTTCTGGGGTCTCCCGTTCTAAAATCATGCCTCCAGAACAGGAAATGTACAGCCATGGTGTGTCCTCAGCGATTACTTCTGGGTGCCAATGATGGTGGAATAAGGATCTGTCCAAGAGTTGCTGTTAGGAATCTCCCACCCACACCCCAGGTGGCCAGTCTTTTCATCATTCCATTCTCTAGGGGACCACTCCCCCCCAACCCAGGGGAAGAGGGTGACCCTTATCCAGCACCTACTGGGTGCCGGCCCCCAGGGAGGCCCTCAGTCTCCCTGAACCTTGATGAAACCCTCTGAGGATGGAGTTACTGTGGTCCCTCTTTCACACTGAGGAAGCCGGGCACAGGGAGGTGCAGTGACCTGACCACACAGCTGATCAGGATGGAGCTGGGGCCTGAGCACAGGTCCGCCCAGCTCCAGCCTCTTAACTCCTCAATGTCCCTGAGCCTCACCTCAGCCTGCGTGTCAGTGAAAACAAAGAAACTGGCCTCCTAGACATGTCATCTTTGCATGTGGGTCCTGGGGCACCATCGCTGCCCGCAACAGGGTGTCACACCTCATTGTGTGCCTCTCTCTGCACCCCACACCTGCTCCGTCATGACCGCCTCCCCACTGCCCCCCAGCCTGCTTCTCATTCCCACTGTCCATGGGATCTGACCCAGGTCGCACCACCGGGAGGAACCTCACTTCTGCCCAGAACAGAGCAGTGTCGAGGTGGCTAGTCCAACTCGCATCCCCGCCCTGTACCCCACTCCCCTTGTGCAGAGACCCTTCAGCTTCCAGGGAAACCCAGACCTGGGTGGGCAGTACAGACCGGCTTTGGGTTGTTTAAACAGACACCGCCTAATTGGATTTCTCATTGGTGATGACTTCGAGCAAGGCTGATTGCCAGCCCAGACATTGAGGTGTGTCGGGTTGTAACTGGGACATTTCCTCAGATGGTGGGAGGATCTCTTTGTGATAGATCAGTGTGAGAATTGTGCTGCTTGGACACCAAACGCGGGTCTCAGCCTTGAGGTCCCAGGTGTCCGTTCTGCTGCTTCTCCTCACTGCTCCCCACGACGCTTCGTAGCTGATGTGAATGAGTCATTGGTTCCTGATGCCAAGAGCTCTGTTTTACTCAGAGTTCCTGCAGAGGATAGCCATGGAGAATGATGATGACTGTTTGCTGCCTGCTTGATTATCGGGAGAACTGCTTCTTTCCCCTCCAGGTTCCCTCTGACTGCCTTCAGCTGATAGCTCAACTGCAGCACCTTTCTGCCCATGATTGCGCTTGCACTTGACATGGCCCTGGGTCCTCAGGGCTTCCTGTGTGTGAGCTCACCTACAGTCTCCCTCCCTGTCCCCCTCCCTGCCTCCGCCAGGCACCTGGGACTGCTTCTTACTTGCCTGTTGCTTGAGTGGGTATGTGATTGGGTACCTTGTCGGCAGGGACGGGTTTGGCCAGGGCATCCGTTTCTGGAGTCAGACTCTTATAGGACCAGCGTACAGGTGGTGGGAGGGCTCCCCTGGCCCCATGGAGGGCCTCCTTGGAAGAGGGGATGCTAAAGAGGTCCTTTGTCTCAGAGCCAGCGATTAGGTTGCAGCTTTTTGTGCCAGTGAGTCCGAGGGCAGGAGGCCTCAGCGTTGACAGAGCAGGGAAGCCTGAAATGCAAAGGCTGCAGATCCAAGAAGCCAAGTACATTGTTCCCGAAACTTAAAAACCAGGTATAAGATCTTTCCAGTGGATGTAGAAGGCTAACCACTCTCAGCCAGCTCCCAGCACTGTCCCTGTTCCTAAACACTCCTCAAATATCAGTCCCGGTGCTTTGTCTTTTCCCATATTTCTCCTGGGTTCACAGTACAGTTTTGTTAGGGAGATGCCAAGAAAGCACTCAAGCATTCAGTGGTTGTGAGATTCAATTCCACCTTGGAAGTTCCTTTTTTAATTGCCTTCTTTTTTTTTTTTTTTTTTGCTGCCCCACTAACCTTGCCATCTACCTCTTTCTTCCCTCTTCCTGTTTGCTGATGCTTTCACAGAACAAAGAGTACAAGACACTGTCAGAGCAGCTGTCAGCAATCACCTCCACACATGCCATGGAGGTGGAGAAGCTGAAGAAGGAGCTGACCTGCTACCAGCAGAACCAGGGTGAGGACAGCAGCCCACAGCTGCAGGAGGAGGTGGAGAGCCTGCGAACTGAGCTGCAGAGGGCCCACTCAGAGCGCAAGGTCCTGGAGGACACCCACACCCGGGAGAAGGATGAGCTGAGGAAGGTCTGTTGGGGCTGGAGGGGTAGCTGGGTGGTGGGTGAGCTAACGCAGCACCCCCCGAGGCAGTTGCTTCTTCCAGCTCTACAGCTGCCATGAACTTTCCTGGGGCTTGTGCCCAAGACTGACCATCCCTCTGCGTTTAGATGTAAAGTGCCCCTGCGTTGGGGGAACCCACACAAGCACGTGTCCATTCACCTGGCGAGTGTTGGTTGAGTCTCTGCCCTTAGTGGAACATGATGGCATCCCCTGAAAGGTTACACACGTGTGCCTTTGGGCATGTTCCTTATAGTCTAGAATGCCACTGAATCAGCTCTGTGGCCTGAGTCCTTGTTGGCAAGAGAAATGGTTTAGAGGTAGTAGCCTTTCTTCCTGAGATTGCCTGCAGGGATTAGGGGCAACCTCATGGCATCCCCTGGGCTTCCCCAGTGGCTCAGTGGTAAAGAATCCACCTGCCAATGCTGGAGAAGCAAGTTTGATCCCTAGATCGGAAAGATCCTCTGGAGAAGGGCATGGCTACCCACTCCGGTATTGTCTGGGAAATCCCATGGGACAGAGAAGCCTGGCGGGTTACAGCCCATGGGGTCACAAAAGAGTCGGACACGACTTAGCAACTAAACAACAAAACACGTAGGCATCCGTCTCATAATCATAGTGCTTTAGGGAATTTGCCTAAAGTTTAAGTATTGATCGGTTCAGCCTGGCTCATCTACTCTGGTTGGCGAGCTCTGTAGGTTTACTCTCCATTCCATAAAATGTAACTTCTGGGATTGGACCCCCGTCCCCCATCTCGAATGTCAGGATGCAAAGAGCCCCTTCTCCATTCCTTAGATAGCTGTCCAGGGAAGTCCCACATGCCCCTGCAGAGCCTTCCACAGCCTCAGTGTCCTATGCCATCTCTATGGCATGGCCCACATGCTTAGTTCCTGTCCATCACTGGAGAGTCACAATGGGTTGAGAATCTGTGCGGGAAGGACTCAGTGTTTCTAATGTTGCAATAATAATTTTTAGTATTTAAAAATTGGGCCAAGCAGAATGCTTTCACAGGAATGGTCCTGAAATAGACACTGGAGTTTTTGGATTCTCACCCCTCCATGGCCATTACTAAGTGCACGCAGGAAATTTCTCTGACCTTAGTTCACTCATCTGTTTAAAAAAAAAAGAAAAAGAAAGAAGAAAAGTTGGTTTAGATCATCTTTTAGGCCCCTTCTACTTGCAATTAGTCAGCTCCATGAGATGGTATTTGATGGCTTCTAGAAGGAAACAGGCCTTTCCTGAGCCCTGCTCTGTGGTGCCTCTCTCTTCGTAGGCGCCTTTGTCTTCTCCAGCAGGACCAGAAATGGGCAGGCTGCCTTCAGCCATGGGACATGAAAGCCTGCAGAGCCAGCATCTGCTGGGCTTGCCAAGGTGGTTTTGTCATTTCCTGTCCAGGCAGAACTTCCACACCATCTCCACTTTCCCCAAATCCCAGGGTTTTCCCAAAGTCAGAGGGTGAATCCACATGGGGATTATTAAGTCACATTAGGTAACATTGAGACGTAGGACTTCCCAGCGCAGGCACAAAAGTGGCCGCCCTGCAGCATGTTGCCCCAGTAAACCTGCCAGCTCACCCACTGTGAGACCTGGAATTGAAACCATTTGTTGTCATTTCAGGGGGGATCCTGGAGAAGGCAATGGCACCCCGCTCCAGTATTCCTGCCTGGAAAATCCCATGGATGGAGGAGCCTGGTAGGCTACAGTCCATGGGGTCGCTAAGAGTCGGACACGACTGAGCGACTTCACTTTGACTTTTCCCTTTCATGCACTGGAGAAGGAAATGGCAACCCACTCCAGTATTCTTGCCTGGAGAATCCTAGGGACTGCAGAACCTGGTGAGCTGCCGTCTATGGGGTCGCACAGAGTCGGACACGACTGAAGTAACTTCGCAGCAGCAGCAGGGGGTGGGGGGGATCCAAACAGCTCCAGTACGACAGTCCTTATGTCTCAGTACAGAGAAGAACTGAGCCATAGCAGAATGGCAGATAAGAAGTGATTTATTCGAATAAGATGCTTGTGAGGCTTACAAGTGGGAAGGCAAGAAATGCCACGCCCTGAGAACTTAGTGGGCCACAGTTTTATAATCAAAGGAGAAGTGGCGAGGGGGAGAAGACCTTCTTTGTCTTTCTTGAGTGGATGTCACCTTTCATCATCAGCTCCTTCCCCAGAGAGAGCAGGGGGGTTGACTTTCCCTCCGTATATGGTCAGGCCAGGACTGTCATGTTGTTGTTCAGTTGCTCAGTCTTGTCTGACTCTGCGACCCCATGGGCTGCAGCACGCCAGGCCTCCCTGTCCTTCACTATCTCCCAGAGCTTGACTAAACTCATGTCCATTGAGCTGATGATGCAAACCGACCATCTCATGCTCTGTCACCTCCTTCTCCTTCTGCTCTCAATCCTTCCCAGCATCAGAGTCTTTTCCAATGAGTTGGTTCTTTGCCTCCAGGTGGCCAAAGTATTGGAGCTTCAGCATCAGGCCTTCCAATGAATATTCAGGGTTGATTTCCTTTAGGATTGACTGGTTTGATTTCCTTGCTGTCCAAAGGACTCTCAAGAGTCTTCTCCAACACCACAGTTTGAGAGCATCAATTCTTTAGCACTTGGTCTTCTTTATGGTCCAACTCTCACATCCACACATGACTACTGGAAGAACCATAGCTTTGACTAGATGGACCTTTGTTGGCAAAGTAATGTCTCAGCTTTTTAATACACTGTCTAGGGTTGTCATAGCTTTTCTTCAAAGGAGCAAGTGTCTTTTAATTTCATGGCTGCAATCACCATCTGCAGTGCTTTTGGAGCCCAAGAAAATAAAGTCTCTCACTGTTTCCATTGTTTGCCCATCTATTTGCCCTGAAGTGATGGGACCAGATGCCATGATCTTAGTTTTTTGAATGTTGAGTTTTAAGCCAACTTTTTCACTCTTTTCCTTCACCTTTATCAAGAGATTCTTTAGGTCTTCTTTCCTGTCTGCCATGAGGATGGTGTCATCTGCATATCTGAGGTTATTGATATATCTCCTGGCAATCTTGATTCCAGCTTGAGCTTCATCCCGCCTAGCATTTCACATGATGTACTCTGCATATAAGTTAAATAAGCAGGGTGACAATATACAGCCTTGACGTACTCCTTTCCCAATTTGTAACCAGTCCATTGTTTCATGTCCAGTTCTAACTGTTGCTTCTTGACCTGCATACAGTTTTCTCAAGAGGCAGGTAAGGTGTTCTGGTATTCCTATCTCTTTAAGAATTTTCCACAGTTTTTTTGTGATCCACACAGTCAAAGATTTTCGTGTAGTTAATGAAGCAGAAGTAGGTGCTTTTCTGGAATTCTCTTGCTTTTTCTATGATCAATAGATACTGGCAATTTCATCTCTGGTTCCTATAAATCCAGCTTGAACATCTGAAAGTTCTCAGTTCATGTACTGTTGAAACCTACCGTGAAGGATTTTGAGCATGAGCTTGCTAGCATGTGAAGTGAGTGCAATTGTGCAGTAGTTTAAACATTCTTTGGCATTCCTCTTCTTTGGGATTGAAATGAAACTGACCTTTTCAGTCCTGTGGCCACTGCTGTTTTCCAAATTTGCTGGCATATTGAGTGCAGCACTTTCACAGCATCATCTTTTAGGATTTGAAATAGCTCAGCTGGAATTCCATCACCTCCACTAGCTTTGTTCATAGTGATGCTTCCTAAGGCCCACTTGACTTTGCATTCCAGGATGCCTGGCTGTAGGTGAGTGATCATACCATTGTGATTATCCAGGTCATTAAGACCTTTTTTTGTGTAGTTCTTCTATGTATTCTTGCCACCTCTTCTCAATATCTTCTGCTTCTGTTAGGTCCATACCATTTCTGCCCTTTATTGTGCCCATCTTTGCATGAAATGTTCCCTTGGTATCTCTAATTTTCTTGAAGAGATCTCTAGTCTTTCCCATTCTATTGTTTTCCTCTATTTCTTTGCATTGTTCACTTAGGAAGGCTTTCTTATCTCTCCTTGCTGTTCTTTGGAACTCTTCATCCAGATGAATATATCTTTCCTTTTCTTCTTTGCCTTTAGCTTCTCTTCTTTTCTCAGCTATTTGTAAGGCCTCCTCAGACAACTATTTTGCCTTTTTTGCATTTCTTTTTCTTGGAGGATGGTCTTGATCACTGCCTCCTGTATGTTACGAACCTCCATCCATAGCTCTTCAGGCACTCTGTCTATCAGATCTAATTCTTTGAATCTATTTGTCACCTCCACTATATAATCATGATGGATTTGATTTAGGTCATACCTAAAGAGCCTAATAGTTTTCCATACTTTCTTCAATTTAAGTCTTAATTTTGCAATAAGGAGTTCATGATCTAAGCCACAGTCAGATCCTGGTCTGGTTTTTGCTGACTGTTTAGAGCTTCTCCATCTTTGGCTGCGAAGAATATAATCGATCTGATTTCGATATTGACCATCTGGTGATGTCCATGTGTAGAGTCATCTCTTATGTTGTTGAAAGAGGGTTTTTGCTATGACCAATGCGTTCTCTCTGTAAAACTCTGTCAGCCTTTTCCCTGCTTCACTTTGTACTCCAAGGCCAAATTTGCCTGTCACTCTAGGTATCTCTTGGCTTCCTACTTTTGCATTCCAGTCCCCTATGATGAAAAGAACATCTTTTTTGTGTTAGTCCTGAAAACTCTTATAGGTCTTCATAGAACCGTTCAACTTCAGCTCTTTGGCATTACTGGTTGAGGGCTGTCTTAGCACTTTAGAAAAATGTTTTCAGGTCTCAGTGCACTGAGGGTTTTTCATTTTGAAAAGCCACCTTCCCATAAATGATTGTTCTTGTGTGCCGAGAGCCTGTTTTGGAGGTCATTAACTTATTGGGCTCACTGGGCAGGATTCGGGTCTCATGCCACCACTGTTTTATGTTTGAGGGCACGTCCCATGCTTCTGTTGCATGGTTTAATGGTTGAGCAAGCCTGCTTTCTCGAGTAATCATTAACTTACAGGAGTTTCCCATATTTTTCTACTTAAAATCCCCTAGTGAGATAAACTATTGAATCACCTATTTTGTCCCTTCATTCAGTCCCTATCAGAATGAACTTCATTCTCTGGGGTAAAGCACATGCTTAAGGAAACTCCTGTTAAAATGTAGCTATTAATACAAGTCTATAACCTATAAAGCATGAAATTCCAAACTTGTGGTTTATGGATCCTTGAGAACAGATAGTCACTAACCCTTGTATGTGAATAAAAGACAAGAAGGTGAAATCCAAAGCCAGAGAAAAGAAACCAAGATTGAGACTTGAGACTGGTGATCCTGGGAAAAAAAAGAAAAGCAGGTTCTCGGCATGTGGATGCTGGTCACACGAGATGGTGTTAACCCAGCAGATCACAAAACCGAGGTTTCCTATCTTCGGCCCCATGAAGAGCACTTGACTCATCGACTGCCCAGGCTCCTTCCCTGCTTCTCCTGGGACAATGGGATTTAGGGGCTCAGAGCACTTTTAAAATATCCACATCTCCATCCTAGGGAGCTTAAGGGTTGATAATATCCCAGTCTTCCTCCACAGAGCCAAATAAGGAAATGGGCTCCCTCCTACTCACATTTGTTTCTGTTGAAGTCTTGACCTGGGTCTTAAATACAATGAGAGCTTGGTCCTGGCAAGGAAAAAGAAATTCAAGGACATTGCAAAGAAAGGGAATAGCAGGCACAGAGGCAGCACAGGAAAAGCACCTTCCCGACTCCAAACATAAGCACATCCTAAACTGATAACATAAAGTGTGAAGTCTGCCTTTTTCCAGGAGGAGAACATGCTTACCGGTGTGCTAAGTCGCTTCAGTCATGTCTGACTCTGTGCAACCATATGGATTGTAACCCACCAGGCTCCAGTCCATGGAATTCTCCAGGCAAGAATCCTGGAGTGGGTTGCCATGCTCTCCTCCAGGGGATCTTCCTGACCCAGGGATCGAACTTGAACCTCTTACGTCTCCTGCATTGGCAGACAGGTTCTTTAACGCTAGTGCCACCCGGGAAGCCCCAAGAGGAGAACAAGTGGAAGCACGTTTGCCTCTTTCTCTAATGTCTTCCGGACATTTATTCTGGTGGCTATGGGCATGGGCAGGTGCAGGCTGGCTTTGTCCCCCTCTGGTTCTTCTCTGTCGAGTCAGGGTTTAATATTTATCAAAGGCACTGTGTCCAATCTTAACAAACACTGCATAATCAGACAATTGGTTTCTTCTCCGGCTTGACCAACAGCTTGGTCTTCGCCGCTGAACAAGATTGATGACACAGGTGAATCAGGGAGGGAGCCGGCTGCTGGCAGAAGTTTAATTAATGGATTTGATGTTTCTGTCAGCAAGTACTGTATTGGAACTGGCATCCTGGAAACCTTTAGGCTCCGCACCCCTGACAGGATTCTCATCATCAGCCCACATGGCCAGGCTGCCTTGGGCTGTGGGAGGCCAGGTCCCCCTCGGGGCAGGAATTCAGTGCAGAGCCTGGGCATTCCCGCCACCCCCATCCAGCCATAGATGTTAGTTGACAGCTGTTCTGTTAAAAGTACCTGTTGTCCTGGCCTCTCCCCATAGTGGTCTGCATCTCAGCCTGCAGCCTTCTTTCTTTTTAGCCTGTGGGATGTGTGTTTTGTTTGTTCTTAAAGCTCCCAGTGACCCCTGTGCTGACTGACTTGTGCAGCTGTGCTGTTTCATGTCCTTGATGAAGGAGACATGACTTCCAGGCCCGCCCTTGACACAGAGGCCACAGCTCATTGTCCAGAATCTCCTCTGTGGTGAGGCCAGCGCGACCTGGCTTCGTGCAGGGTTGTGGGTGGGTGACGAGCCCCTGGCTCTGAGCAAGGGGCCCTGATATTTGTGAGCCCCCAGGCCTTGAGTATTCAGGCTGGTGCAGTTGAGGTTCTGGGTTGTATCGTGTCGTCAGTCACCACACCACCAGCTGGTATTGACCTTGGGTAGTTCCCATGTAAAGGCTTGGGGGCTTTCCAAATACAAGTAAATAGATCTGCCTTTGCAGGTAGTAGGGTTCTCACAGTGAAGTGTTTTGAGTCTTCCCCTAAAAGGTGCAGTGCAGGACTTCTTTGGCCCGTTAAGACTCAGAACTGTGCTATCAGTACGCTTCCTGGGTCCAGGGAGGCTGATGGTTTTTAGAAAGAGGACACCATGCTGCCTCGTGGAAGAACATCATCTCACTGCAGCCCTTCTCAGTGCTCACAGCCCTTCATTCATTCTCTTGTTATTTAGTGAGTGTATCTGTTAGGCCCTGTTCCATACCCTGGGGCAAAAGTAAGTGATTTTAAAAGTCCTTCTCATTTTTATGGCCCTTAAATATTTGGGGGTTATCCAATGGCACCCCACTCCAGTACTCTTGCCTGGAAAATCCCATGGACGGAGGAGCCTGGTAGGCTACAGTCCATGGGGTCGCTAAGAGTTGGACACGACTGAGCAACTTCACTTTCACTTTTCCCTTTCATGCATTGGAGAAGGAAATGGCAACCCACTCCAGTATTCTTGCCTGGAGAATCCTAGGGACGGCGGAGCCTGGTGAGCTGCCATCTATGAGGTCGCACAGAGTCGGACACGACTAAAGCGACTTAGCAGCAGCAGCAGCAGCAGCAAGAATATACAGATAGGAATCAAACACAAATTATCCCTCATGGGCTGTAAAGAGAAATAAAGCAGAGGAAAGGGATCCAGAGGGAGCCGGGTGGGCAGGGGAGGTTGTTTCATTCGTGACGGCCAGAGGCGCCCTCTGAAAAGACACCCGAGTGAGGCGAGGAGTGAGCCATGAGGACTTCTAGGGAGCAGGTGACACTTGTGACCGTATGTCCACCAGCCCCAAGGTGGGAGCAGGTTAGGTGGGTTCGAGGCCCCACCCGGAGGCCATCAGGCTGAGATGGAGAGAGTGAGGAGAAAGGTGGTAAGGTCAGAAGAGGAAGGATCTTCTGACCTTCAAGGCAGCACTGGCCGTGAACCCTCCAGAGAGATGAGCAAGTCTGTCTGAGGCCGTCAGTCCCTGCTGCCTCGAACTCTTTCCTGAAGCTCTGCTGTCGGAACCAGGCCTCTGGGGCCTGCTCCAGGCTGTGGCCATCACTGTCCTTCAGATGTCAGCCCTCTGACCTGTTGAGATGCAGATGGCCTAGGAGCGAAGAGCCAGGACCTGGCCGGCTCAGCATCACAGCCTGCGGTACCCCCGCCTGGCTGTGTGACCTTCAGCCAGCTCACTAACCCTTCTGTGCCTTAGTTTCCTTAAAAGCCGATGATGAGGGCACCCATTTCACAGGTATTAAGGAAGCTGATAATGGCACCTGGAACCTAATGCGAGCCCGATGACTGTTAGCTCCTTATTCCCTCCGCCAGCCTGAGACTGGGTGGAGGGCAGGGGCTCCGCCTTAATATCCCTGGACCCCATCCTCGCTCCTGGTCCCACGTCTTGGCGCAGTGGGGGCTGAGTGACAGAAGGCACACCTGTGATGCTGGGCCAGGGGTCTGCGCTCTGCTGAGCCTCTCTCTGGAGCTCTTCTTAATGATGGGACAGTCACTCCCCATCCCTGTAGCAGTGCGAGAGCCCTGCCCTTGGCTTCCTCTCTCTGCATAGGAGCCCAGCGCAAGCGCGAGCCCCAGGTGAGTTCACGCTGTGCTTCTGCTCAGTCCCCTGTGCACTTTCTGTCTCCTCCTCCTCTATGCTCAGGTCCATTTACCTTCTTCTCAGTGAATAGGTCAGCAGCCCTTCCAGAACTTTGCAGAATTAGAAGTGTTGTCCCTGCTGTGGGCCACCTCCATGCTGTGTACCTTCGTGTGAGATGGTAGGTACACAGCCAGGGGACAGAGGACACAGATCCCGGGGGCAAAAGAGCATCCTCCAATCCACTTGTCCCATGGTTTTCTACTAGAAAACTTGCATTTGGCTCTTTTTACAGTGCAAATACTCAATTTGAAAAAATTTATTGTTGTTCAGTCGCTAAGTCGTGTCTGACTCTTTGCAACCCCATGGACTGCAGCACACCTGGCTTCCCTGTCCTTCACTATCTCCTGGAGTTTGCTCAAATTAATGTTCATTGAGTCAGTGATGTCATCCAACCATCTCATCCCCTATTGCTCCCTTCTCCTCCTGCCCTCAATCTTTCCCAGAGTCAGGGTCTTTTCCAATGAGTTGGCTCTTCACATCAGGTGGCCAAAGTATTGGAGCTTCAGCATCAGGCTTTCCAATGAGCATTCAGGGTTGATTTTCTTTAGGATTGACTGGTTTGATCTCCTTGCTGTCCAAGGGACTCTCAAGAGTCTTCTCCAGCACCATAGTTCGAAAACATCAATTCTTTGGCATTCAGCCTTCTTTATGGTCCAACTCTCACACCCATACATGACTACTGGAAAAACCATAGCTTTGACTTTTGAAAAAATAAGGCAAGACAAAACAAAACCAAAAGCCCAGAGTTACATTTGTATCCCCAAATATTTTAACTAGTAAAGGCAGTTACTGAGCTACAGCATGTGTTTCATTTAATTTACCAGAGGCTAAATTAGCCTCATGGTAACAGGATTTAATCAGTGTTGGTTCCCATGATCTGTCCAAAAAAACGCTATTAGAAGTAAGAACACTCCTAGTAATATTTCCTGGCAAGAGTTAAAAGACTCCCTCCACCAAAAAAAGAAAGAAAGAAAGAAAAGGAACTGCTGCTTGATGCTTAATGAGCCCCCAAACCTGGTTAGCGTGCTATTTTGTTATTTATCATGCTGAGGGGAACACACCTGCTCAATTCTGTGTTGCTAAGTGTCTCTCACTGCAGCCTGCATCCTTGCCAACAAAAGGAAGGCCGCTTGGCTGCAGAAGCTTGTCATCCTCATGTCTGCCAGCAACTCTCTGTCTGCTAGCTGGCTGGGAAAACTGGGGGTGGCCAGCACCTGGGGAGGTGTGATTGGGGAAGCACTCTCTGCCCTCCTGGGATGTGGAGCTGGGATGGGGCCCACACCTCCTGCTGTGGGCCCACTTCCAGAACTGCTCCTACCAAGAAGAAAAGCAAAGCCACTTTGCTGAATGGTTTAGAATAATAAAGCTGAGTTCATCAGAGGCCTGCCTTCTGGAATCAAGGAGAGATATGGAGGAAAGAAATGAGGCTTATGCACAACAGAAAATTTTAGTGGGTACACGCTCATAACTGTGACCCTCCCCAACCAGAGTTTCGGCTGAGATTGTAGATCGCAGGTGGTTGCAATGAGGCTTCGTGATCTCAGGCTGCATTCAGGCAAGTGGTGGTTTCAGGTCCAACCTCATGGTGATGGCACATGCCCTCTGTACCAGGCAGATGACACGTTCCATTTCAGAAGGTCACTGCATGCCTGTAGGATGCTCAGAGGATGGTGAGGGATCATGGAAGCCGTCTCAGGTGACCACCTGCTCTGCGAGCTGCCCACATGTTCAGAGGGTTGTTTAGGGGAAGCAGAGTCTAGTTTTGTGGGAAGTCTGGTTGCTTCACAGGCTGCTCTGAACATCAACCTCCTAGGGCCACTGGCTCAGAGGTTGCAGCCTTGCACCTTCAAGGGGGACTGGGTCCTGCCCTCCTGACCATGGCACCAGGTAGAGCTTCACTCCAGCTGAACCCTGGGCTTTATTTTGTAGAGGTTCACTCCACATGGTTTATTCTGTTGGTGGTTTTCTGTTTGACTTTACTCGTGCATCTAGAAAAGGGAAAGCTGTTCTGATTATTTTCCAAGCAAATGTAAAGGCACACATGAGATCATTGTGTGGTGAACTGCGTCTAATAACAGCAAATTAGATGAATTTGAAGAACTTTTTTCCGATAGTGTATGTGCCTCCTGAATTGAATTATTTGATTAAACAAGCTCATGTATTCTAGAGATTTTAGTCAATTATAAACACATTTTTAGAACAAAAAAACCCTTTAATGGAGTTCGGGGTTTTGTATCGGGAAAGCTTGAGCTCCTTTACTGGATCTGCAGGGCTCTTCATTCCTTCAACCAGTGTTGAGTGCTGGGCCAGGCCAGGTTCTGATGATGTGGCAGCGTGGCATGTGGCCCCTGGGTCCTCGCTGAGGCCTCCGGTCCAGGCCAAGCAGGTAGCGAGGAAGCCAAGCCTCTGCCCAGGGGAGTTGCGGGGGCTCTACAGGGACAAGTGGGCCCTGGAAGAGCCACACGGCGAGCACAGGCCTCACCCACACTGCAGGGCAGGAACACTTCCCGAAAGAGTGGCGGTGGAGAACTAAACCATGAGAAGAAGTTATCCAGGGGAGAGCGGGGACAAGCAAGCTTGACGGGATGAACACGGAGATGCTCAGGCAGCCGCTGGAGGGTGTGCAGAACCGGGCCCTGCTCAGGGCCTCTCCACCCTGAGGACAGAGGAAAAGTCTTTCCCAGCCTGGTTCTCACTCCCTCCACCCACCCAACTTTGTCTTTTCTCAGCCCCCTGCCTGAACCGCTTGTAAACCCTACCACGTGGAACGGCTAAGGTTCCCAGGCCAGGCCTCCCACCCCCCTGCACCGGCTGCTCTTCTGTCTGTAGACAGCTCATCCCCCGGCCGCCTGGGAGAGCCCAGATCCAGGCCTGGCCCAGACAGCCTGCTCCTCCTGCTCGTCAGTGCCATTCCTGGTGACCTTCTCCTCCTGACCCACCTGGTGGTGATTCTCAACAAGGGAGTCATGCTGCCTTCTGAGTTCCTAAGGGGAGAACCACAGACCTCGCTTCTTGGCTCCAGCCTTGTTGAAAGTCTCTGCTGACCCTTTCTGCGTGATGCTGAGGGTGGGGGCAGCAGTTCTCTTAACTCACCTCTTGGTGCCTTAAGTTTACCTTTAAAGTCAGGAGGCAGGGAAGAGGCGTTGATTGAAACATAGCCAGTTGAAACTCCAGCTTCTCCAAGGCTTCTGCCCTGTAGCCAGCATCCTTGGGGCCTCCTTTCCTGCTTTTACTGCCACTGGTGTCTAACAGAGCTTGAGGGGCGTGCAGGTGGGTCCTCCAGGAGCTGGGTGATTGTCTCTCCCCCTGGATTCTGTGCTACAGTGTCCCAAGTAGCGATTCTGGAGGTCCCCACCGAGTCTCTGTGTACAGGCTAGTTATGACATTTTCTGTTACTGTACCAAAGAAGGCATTTTGAGGCTGTTTCTACACAGGTTGGGAAGAATCCTCTCCCAAGGAGGTTGTAAGATGTAGCAAAGATAGCCAGAACTGATTTCTTGAACCAAAGGGAGTGAGGTTGTTTGTGGTGTCGTTCAGCACAGTCTGCAGGGATGCTTGTTACTCAGACCAAAACCTGGGAGCCTGCCTTACACTCATTTTTAAAAATCTTTTGCTACAGCTAGCACTTTGCATTGCACTTAGTAAAGTAACAGCTTCACTGAATATAGTTCACACAGCATAGTTGAAAGTCTACAGCAAGTTTTTTTCCCTTGCCCAGCATCTGGGCTGTGCTGGTCCAGGGAGACCAACATGGGCAAGGGGGAATAAAGATCAGAGATAGGTCTTCATTGTTAGCATCAGGCTTTCGTGAGACTCAAATTGGAGAGCTCAGAATTTACCAAGACATGGAACTAAATGCAAGAAGGCCAGTTATCACTGTAACTTCCTGCACATGGCATATGAGCTAGGTGTAAGCTTTTCAGGGGGGTTTTGTGGGCATTGGAAAACCATAAGCAGTGGTGAACTCATCTGCCTTGTTTTAATGGGATTTTTCATTCAGTGTACAATTTTAAACTCCAAATGAAAGCGACTTTGGCTGATTCAGTTTTCTTAAGTAGAGGGAAAAAAAGAACATTTAAACATAACCAGCTGAAGTTCAAACCCCACAAAAGGAGCCTTTCCTCAGCCCGACATCACAGGCAAACATTTTTCCCTGATGCTCTTTTTCAGCGAGTTGCAGACCTGGAGCAAGAAAATGCACTCTTGAAAGATGAGAAGGAGCAGCTTAACAACCAGATCCTGTGCCAGTCTAAAGGTAGGAGCCAAGTGCTGGATTTTTCATTTTGGATTGGAATTTCTTTTCCACACTGACTTTCCCCAAAGACTTCCACCAGGTATACAGTTGGTCTGGATGCCACAGTGGGGAAAGGGTTCTAACAAAAGAGAGCTGACAAAGAAGGGTGATCTTTAAGATCCTGCTGCCGAATTTGGTTTCAGGAGGTATCATACAGTGAGACGCACACATAATAGACAATATAATGCATGAGATCTGGGTCAGGGAGACCGTGCACTCCAAGAGTGACGATGCAGTGTGCTACTGCGTGACCTTGAGCGAGTCCCTCAGTGACTTGACTACAGTCCTCAATTTCTTCATCTGCAAAATGGGCATAAGAGTGCTGACCTCAGCCTGTGACATACTTAGGATGGTGCTTGACCTGTCGTGAGCACTTAGGAACCGTCGTTATTGCTATTTTAAAGTTTAGCATCCGCAGTACCTGTTATGGTTCCTTCTACCCAGTGGGTCACCTGTCAGTGTTTGCTGGAGAGGGGGTCACGGGCCAGATCCCAGGTCCCCTCTCTCAACATGCTGTCAGCTCCTGTGCGATGCCTGATCAAAGAGAAGCAGGGTGTGCAGACCCTGGTACTCCGGTGACTCCGTGCGGCCTTGAGCAGGTGGCTCCCCTCCCGTCTCCAGCTCCTCCACCGGACCACGCCAGTGCTGCACCAGCCGAGTGCACAGACCCGCCCGGCGTGGTCCTGTTGAAAACATTTAACAGTTCTAAATTTCCCTTTAAAAATGGTCTCTTTTCCACTGATTTGAATCGCAAGTGTGGGTGAGAGAAAAGCCCATCCACGTTCCCTCCTTCCCTTCCCTCCTTCCCCTAACATAACCTGCGGCCTTGTCTCCTGGAGCCTCCTTTAATCTCTCTGCATGACAGAAACCTGAACAACCAGGAATAGGGAGGGTGCGCTGGAAGACACCTGGGTTCTTCTGTTGCTGTGACAGCTGTCTCGAGGGAGGGGCAGGCACAGTAACTGAGGGAGCTGTGGTGTGTGTAGCGGCTTCTCTCCCTGGCCTCTGGGGGTGAGAGGGGCCTTCTGCCCTTCTGGAGACTGGAGCCGGGTCCACGGCACCCTGGGCTCTGCTGTGGGGGAGGTCGTCGACTAAACTCGCCCAGTATCTGCATCGTGAACTTGTCGTGGGCGGCCTATTAACTGGTGGTTAGTCATTTGTCTCCGAGTGAGTGGACGTGTGGGGACAGCCACACTGAGGCAGCGCTGTGGCTGTGGGCGCTTGCTTTCCAGATGAGTTTGCCCAGAACTCTGTCAAGGAAAACCTCGTGATGAAGAAGGAGCTGGAGGAGGAGCGCTCCCGGTATCAGAACCTCGTGAAGGAATATTCCCGCCTGGAGCAGAGATACGACAACCTTCGGGACGAGATGACCATCCTAAAGGCAAGGAGGGCAATCCTGACGCCCACCCACTGGCTCTGCGCCCTTTTCCCCATGCGGCCGCCACCCCTGCAAGGCTCTCTGCACAGCAATGCTCTGGATCGGTGTCCCCCCCTACCCATCCCCCACCCCACCCCAAGAGTCCTCACCCTGCCCGTGGGTGGTTCTCACACAAGCAAGTGGCTGGGTGATGAGTCATTCCCAAGGACAGCTCCTTTTCCAGCTTTGGGGTCTCAGGAAGATCTCAGGCCTTGAAGGGAAATTCTGGCCGCATGAATGTATCCCCTTTCTTATTTCTGTTCTGGGAAACCCCTGTGTGAGAGCAGGAAGGGTGTGGGGAGCTCACACTGCTGGCAGGCCTGTGAGAGCCTGATGGTCTGTCCTAATCCTCAATGCACTGCAGATACATAGGCGCATTTCCATATTTCAAGATTTGCCATTCTTTTTTACCCAATGTAACTGTTCCCTCCAGAAATGCACAAACAAGACTAAGTTAATTGCATAGAAACCAGGAAGAGAAGCTGAAAAGGAACATATATAGAAATCTAAAATTTTCCTACCAAGATCAGTTTTGACTCTCAAAGCCAATTAGATGCAAAGGGGGAAAAAGTTATTTTTAAGTGAACAGTATAAATGGTAAGCTCTATTTCTCATATGCTTACTAGTTTGAAAAATCAGAATCGGTGGCGTGTAGGTTGAAGCAGGGGCCCCGAGAGGCTGGAGTGAAGCGTTCTCTTCAAGAGGGAGGCTGACGACAGGACTGTGTGCTCTTCAGGTTGATGGGGTTAAGGGTCGTTTCAGAGAAACTCTGCCCAAGTGTTGAGGGTTTGCAGTGAGGGGATGCAGTCCCGCTGTGGGGCTGTGTTCTCCTCGAGGTGTCGTTCTGTTGCTTGGCTGGATGGATGGAAGAACTGTAGGTGAAATTTCTTATTGGAACAGCTCTATTTAGCATCACTCCAAGAATCAGTGGTACCTATTCTTGTTGACAAATGAGGCAGAAGTCTACTCTAGGGTCTACCATTACTTGAAAAATGATAGCTCTTATTAACATTAGTTCATTTTGAGTTTTCACGTTTCTCTCCCTAAACAGCAAACCCCAGGCCACCGGAGGAACCCGTCAAACCAAAGCAGCTTAGAATCTGACTCCAATTATCCCTCCATTTCCACGTCTGAGGTCGGAGACACAGAGGACACCCTCCAGCAGGTGGAGGTGAGGAAGGCAGGCTCTTGGCTGGTCTCTGTGCTCCGGGGTGGGGTGGGGTTGGTGACCTGTGTGGAGCCCCCAAGGCACTGTTCCGTTGCTAGCAACCACAGTGCCTACGGCTCACTCTTGACAGCAGGACCGCTTGAACTGCGGTGGACTTATTGACTCTCTTATCAGCTCTCTGGAGTTGATATTTACTGTGCAAAGCAATAAGTTATTGTTCCCACTCTACATAAAGGAAGATCCCTGATTCCTCTTGCAAAACTGAGGACCTACTGCAGAGAGGTGAAATAGCTGGAGGAGCTAAGTTATTAAAACAGATGTAAATTAGCATCCCCACTTACCGTCACGGTGCATATAGTCATATCAATAGATACACAAGAAAATTTTCCTTCCTGACTTAGCAGCTGGATAAAACTCAGAGAACAGCAACAAATATTTAAAACTACAGATATTTGTGGAATGACTGTATCTTTGTTAGTAGTGGCCTCTTAGAGTCACTCGATGGTCTTTATAGTCTGTGTGTAATTTTATCAAAGGTACATAGACACACAATTTTTCCTCTGGCATTTGAAAAGCAGAAATGACAAGCATGTAAAACCTCATGTAGCACATGGAGATAGATGTGGAAGAGATAAAAACAAATGTGACAAATGAAAAACAGAAAAACAAATGTACTTTGAGATGTCCTTGTGCCAGACACTGCTGCCAGGTGCTAGAGAAACAGTAGTGACTGACCCAGAGGAGGTCCCTGCCTGCATGAAGCTCGTCTGATGGAAAGCTAGACAATAATCAGTTGATGGAAGATGCTGTCTTAAGTCCCTTCATTTTGCTTTGCAATCTCCTCCTTTTTCAGAGGCTTTGGTCAGCCTGAACACCAGATGCACCACCCAAGTGTTTCTATGTGTGAGAAGTTTACATGCAGACATAAGCACTTCCATCAGTGGATTTACGTTCTTTAAGGAAGCTGAGGCTAGGTCTTCGGACTGGTCAGAGCAGTGAACCCAGTGCTGGCTACGCACAAAGCATTCATTAACTGCTGGATGAACCAAATTTTGTTGTCCCATATGTACACACATATACTTTCTAAAAAAGCTTCACTTTGTATTGGGGTATAGCCGATTAACAAACAATGTCATGATAGTTTCTGGTGAACAGCCAAGGGACTCAGCCATAGGTATACATGTTTCCATTCCCCCCCTTTTAAAAATCCACATGGATATGCTTGTGCAGATGTCCGCCTTTGTCACCCTCACTTTTGACAAACTCTTGAGGACAAACCCAGGCATGAATATTAAGGAAGAAACCTACTGGCAATGGGTGGTGTACAGCCTGTTGGATAAGTAGGTTGCCTGGCAGAACAAGTGTTGGTTTTGTTTTGAGGTGCAGTCGCGTGGCATTTGACAGCCCATTTATAGTCATTAGCAACCACACTGATCCTGCATCAGGATGTGTTACATCCTGGGCTTTACAGTATCTCTGGTTCGAGACCATTCTCTAGAAATGAGCTCTTTTAATTCCAAATAAAGTGGCTGCGTCTTTGTCTGTTCCTGGAATGTATGATCAGTCATCTTAAGTGTCTCACACGGGAACAATACAGGTGACTGAGACACAGATGTTATCCAGGCAGAGAGTGAGCCTGGAGCACCAACTTTAATATGAGAATGCCGCATGGATGGCGTTGGCTTTGTCTCAGAAGCCTGGATTGGTGATGTCTGGGAGGGAGACGGAGGACAGAAGCTGACATGAGGGTGCCGTGTGTTCCCTAAGGCATCTATGCTATTAAAACCTTCTTTTCCTGCTTCTTGTCTTCCCTGGAAGGAAATTGGCCTGGAGAAGGCAGCCATGGACATGACTGTCTTCCTGAAGCTGCAGAAGAGAGTGCGGGAGCTGGAGCAGGAGAGGAAGAAGCTGCAGGTGCAGCTGGAGAAGAAGGAACAGCAGGACGGGAAGAGAGTCCCGGTGCGTGAAGGGGCTGCAAGCCTGCGGGGCCATGCCCCTGGGGTGCTGGCTTCAACATGACCCCGCTCACTCCTGCCAGGGCACGTGGGCCGGGCGTGACCCCGCAGGGTCGTGCTAGGCCTGGGTGTCAGGGAAGCGCTTCATCTCGTGTTGGTGACCTGTTGAGTCTTCTCTGCCAGTGCCCACATCACCCCGGTCAGACAGGAGCCCGCTTCCCCAGTAACCCCAGGGCAGAGAATTTCCACTGGTGAAGCCAGCGGGGAGCCTGTGTCACCGTCACCCCCTTGCAAAGAGAACCAGGGTGTGATTAGAGTATAAATGCAGGTGACCCTTGAACAACTCGTGTTAGAGGCACCCAGCCCTCTGCACAGTTGGAAATTCACCTGTGACTACAGTCGGCCATGGGTCTACATCTGAGGAGTCAACCAATTGCAGATTGTGTCCTGCTGTAGAATTTACCATTGAAAAACATGCAAAATTAAGTGGACTCATGCAGTACAAACCCGGGATAGTTCAAGGGTCGACTGTGTAGGCAAAAGTCAAATCTCAGAGAAAATCGATGGCCTTCTGTACCTGGAATCTGGTGTGGGCTTGAGTTGAACCCCATTGGGTCAGGAGCAGGGCCAGTTTGCAGTCAGTCACCCTTCTTTCCTAGGACTGTACCTTTGTCTCAGTCTAAATTATCATCCGCATCTTGGGTCTTGAAAAGATATTTTCAGAGAAAATCGATGGCCTTCTGTACCTGGAATCTGGTGTGGGCTTGAGTTGAACCCCATTGGGTCAGGAGCAGGGCCAGTTTGCAGTCAGTCACCCTTCTTTCCTAGGACTGTACCTTTGTCTCAGTCTAAATTATCATCCGCATCTTGGGTCTTGAAAAGATATTTTTGAAACTCTAGTGTCTCCAGATGTATGGCTCCATCTATGGACCCACTGGGTGCCTATGCAGTGCTCAGCATTGCGCTGGTGTTGGACTCATAGTACGTGCTGAGTGTTTATTAAATGAGTGTTTATTAAACAAAAGAAATTCACAGATTGACTAGATTGTAAATTCGAGGGATGTGTAATCTAGTTCAGGAGGACCAGATATAACACAGATGGAAAAAAAAAATGCCATTGGTAGTATTTTTAATAAGTGCCAGGTTGAGTACAGACAGGTTGGTGCTGTAGGAATAGAGAGAGTCCACTGTCGTTAGCAGTGTTGCAGAGGTAAGCGCCGCTTGCTGTAAGGACCACTTCTGATGGAATTCGAGGCCATTCTGGGCAAGGATCACATCATTAGGTGACCTCATAGCAGGTTTGTGGAAGGCCTTGGGTCTATTCTCAGGCTCTAATTGTCTGTTGTGGGGTTTGACCCCTTCCCTGCATCCTCAGCCCCACCCCCATCCTACCCCTACACACTGTCTCCTTGTGTGACACCCGACCCCCTTTCTAGTCAAGCCTGACACAGATGCTGACCTGTGTTACTGGTAAATTCCTGGGCTTTTTCCTGAGCAGTAAGTGGGGAGGTAAATCTTGCTGATGGATTTAAATCTCTCAGGTGGATTAGATGCAGAATGGAGAGTGAAAGGATTAGGTTTATAAATGACCCATTCAATTAAGAGAGAAGCTGCCCTGACGGGCAAGCACGAATCAAATAGATGAAAAGCTTACAGTCATCACATCAGGCCTGACCTGGAAGTTCCTGGCCGCTCGGCTGCCCCCGCAGACTCACTCTGCAGGCTCCCCACCCCAGGGATGCCAAATAACTTCAGATTCTTGGCTTTCAGACTTCTGCTTATGTAGACACCAGATAAAGTGGGTGGTATGGTGGTGGTGGTGATTTAGTTGCGTCTGACTCTTTGCAACCTCATGGACTATAACCACCCAGGCTTCTCTGTCCATGGAATTTCCCAGGCAAGAATACTGGAGAGGGTGGCCATTCCCTTCTCCAGGAGATCTTCCTGACCCAGGGATCCAACCTGATCTCCTGCATTGCAGGCAGACTCTTTACCCTCTGCAGCAGGTAGGCTCAAAAAGGGTATATCTCTCCTTAAAAAATAATCGCTGAGCAAGAGTTAGAATCGCAGGTTTGGCTCAGAGCCCTGGAACGTGCATGGAGGATCTCTGGTTAAGAAGTATGGCCTTGTTTCTGCCAGAATTCAGTAAGGAAGGCGGAAGTGGGGAGGGGAGAGTATGGGATCTCTCTGCAGAAACCCTGAAACTGAGTTTTCTGAGAGCATGTTCTGGGGTCTGCCCTTGGTCCCAGGAGGAATTCTGAGCCACCTGGGTCTTTATTCTGGAGCAGTATGCCCCCGGGCTCAGCTCCAGAGAGAGGCCAGGCTCTGGATGTGGAATGACAGGAAAGACAGTAGGGAGTCTATCCACGTGAGTGCGACTGAGCCTGCCATGGTGGGGACCCTCTAGGACAGCCAGTGGGTACATGTGACTTCCCATCCCACCTGCTCCCTGTCCTCCGGCCTGGCTATCAGGGGGTTTCCGGTGGGCAGTCCACTTAGAGATGTAACTGCTAACTCACCTTAATACAACACTTCAGGTTTCTGTTTTCCAAGAACCTAATGCTCTCAATGGGTGGCAACCCCCTGCTGCGTAGAACACCAGCGCAGGCCTCTCCCCAGGTCAATAGGTCACAAGCTGACCCTGAGCGGTCAAGCCCCACCCCTGGGAATGCTGGGAGACGAAGCAGAGGCTGGGACCCTGAAGAGCTGCTTTCCCAGGTCACAGGCTGGAAACCATGTAGCCAGTGTCACTGTCCTTGACCCCAGAGGGGCTGCAGGAAAGGCTCAGCTCCAGCCCCTGCCTCTCAGCCTGGGACACACCTCATCTTATCCACGGCTGGACTTCAGGCTGCCAGCCCTATGTATAATCTAATTAAGCGCTGTCAGGGTTTAGCTCCCTAAACCCCTCTCATTCATGGACTGTCACCCACTTCTTGAGATCACCCCAAGCAGTTAACCATTTATAGAGGTCTGTTTACCCCTTCTCAGTGGACAAGTCAAGTCCAAGAGCTGCCAGACAATTCCAGGAGTCACTGGGTCAGCTGAGTCAAAATGGGCGAGTATTCCTGTGGTTGTCATCGACAACCGCAGCAGTGGAGCTGTGATGTCGGACCGCATCCACGGTGCTCTGTAGTGGGCCAGTTGGCCCACTGCCTGTTGTAGGTTCTTATAAGGACCTGGAAGAAGTAGACTTCTCCACAAGATGCTCAGAGTAACTAGTTGGGAAAACACACAGTTCATGTTCACACACATCCCCAAAAAAACCGAAGAGGAGCTCGTCAACCTCATAATAAGTACAGAATTATGTTAACTTTCTTAGTAAGCACACAAGTCTGACGATGTTAGTTTTGTAGGGCTCCTGAAACAAAGTACCACAAACTAGATGGCTGAAAACAACATGAATTTATTCCCTCATGGCTCTGAGACCAGAAGTCAAAAATTCAGTGGCCAGCAGAGCGGTGATCTCCTAAGGGTTCTTGGGAGATGACTCCAGTCTCCGCCTCCATCCTCAGGTCACGTGGTGTTCTTCCCTGTGGGGGTATCTTTTCTCCTCCTTATAAGGACCCCAGTCATATCCGACTAGGGACCATCCTAATGACCTCATCTTGACCTGCTCACATCTGCAAGGGCCTGTTTCCAAACGGGGTGACATTCACAGGTACCAGGGGTTAGGACTTCAATGTATCTTTTTAGGAGACATGGTTCAACCCATAACAGTATGATTTGTATTCAACCTGTAGGTGCTGATGAAGATCATGTGAATGAAGTTATGTAGGGGATGTGGGCAGGCAGGGAGGGGTTATTTATGGAGAGCTCTGTGGTGGCCTAAGGTAGGGAGCTGCATTTTGGAGGCAGAAAGGAGGTGGGCACACAGAGGGTGAGGGTGCTGGGTTCATGAGCAAGGGTCAAGCCCCTCCTGACCGTGGAGGGAGGTCCTCCTGGGGAACAGCCACCCTGTGGCCCATACTCACCTCTCTGCCTCTTTACCCACACAGGCAGAACAACCAAGTAATGATTCAGATTTGGACCAGGATGCAGATCTAGCCTACAACAGTCTGAAGGTAGGATTCTTGGAAGACAAGCTTCCTTGAACTCCCCCTGCAGAGGTCCGGTGCTGACACTGGGCAGCAGCAAACCCAGTCCTGAGCTCCCGTCCGCTCTAAGCGGGGCCATCAGCACACAGTTTCCTCTTCCCTCATTTGTTTTTTCATCTTCGAAATGAAGGAAAGTTTGTATGGTGGCTCAGTTGGCAAAGAATCTGCCTGCCATGCAGGAGCCCTGGGTTCTATCCCTGGATCAGGAAGATCCCCTGGAGAAGGGAATGGCTACCCACTGCAGTATTCTTGCCTGGAGAAAATCCCATAGGTGGAGGAGCCTGGCAGGGTCGCAAAGAGTCAGACACGACTGAGCGACTAACAGACATCCTCCATGAAACTATATATGCTAATAGGAAATTGTTCCCTCTATACAACACCCCCGGCCCAAAATTTGCCAGTTTTCCACACCAAACAATTCTCCAGTTCTCTGTGGACACCAGCTAGGTGTCCTTTAATTAAATTCAGTTCTGGTACAAACTACTGAGAGTTAACACAAAATGCCCACGTGGGTGGTGGAGTGGTGGGAAGGACCCTGTACCAGCCTCTGAACTCACCTTTCTGCTCCACCCTCAGTTTGCTCATTCATTAAGGAAAGGGGTTATACCCAGTGATCTCTCAGCTCTGTGATCCTATGGCTCTGTAACAAGTGTGCAACTGCTGCCCACTTATCCATGTTCTTGGTTTTCTCTGGGAAACTGAATTCCACGTATTCCAGGACCCTGTCAGCAATTAATATAAAATTATCAGACTTTAAGTCTGACTTCATCTTAAACACAAAGTTAAATATTTTGCCTTGAAAATTTAAATACGTTCCAAAATTGAGTTTCAATGGTATTCTTGACTCTGTACATAGGCAATTTTTTTCTCTGCTACCACTGGCAGTTGGTGGCTTTCTGTATGACCAAAACAATGTTCTCAGTCTGTTCTCCAAAACACCAGTCCACGTGATGCTCCTTAGAAGACAGGGGCAGACAGGCCTCTCTAGACAAATAAATTTTAGGACGTTGTGGTTTAGTCTCTAAGTCGTGTCTGACTCTCATGATCCCCATGGACTGTAGCCCACCAGGCTCCTCTGTCCATTGGATTTCCCAGACAAGAATACTGGAGTGGGTTGCCGTTTCCTTCTCCAGGGGATCTTCCAGATCCAGGGATCGAACCCAGGTCTCCTGCATCGCAGGCAGATTCTTTACCGACTAAGCCACCAGGGTTAGGATATCCAGCATTTTATATTCCCTTTTGTAAAGTCAAAAAATTAATTAACATATTAGGGTTCCAGGAAGTCCTGTGTTGACAACATGTGGAAACTTTAACCCAGGGCTTCCACAAGGAAGGATTTTATAGCTGGACGCAGCTAGAAATACGAACCTCGCTGAATCACTTAGAGGAATTCGACCCTAGGAGGGGTATCACGTCAGATCCTTAGCACTGATAACTTAGGGTTGTGGGTTCAAGTCCAGGCCCCGACTCTGACCTCTTGCTGACACAGAACCTCTCTGTGGCCCGTCATTAAAATGGGAAGGTTGCTCTTAGCTTCCCAGGCGGACAGGGCAGGTGATGAAGGAAGGTGGTGGAGGAGGAAGCCCTCCTGGGGAGGGTGCCCTGACCCCAGGGAGTGACGAGGGTTTTGCTGGGCCGCCTTCCAGAGGCAGGAGCTGGAGTCGGAGAACAAGAAGCTGAAGAATGAGCTGAACGAGCTGAGGAAAGCCGTGGCTGACCAAGCCTCGGAGCACAGCCCTGCCGCTGCCGGCACCCCTGACAGCTACAGCCTCCTGCTGAACCAGCTCAGGCTGGCCAACGAGGAGCTGGAGGTGCGCAAGGAGGAGGTTCTCATCCTGCGAACCCAGATCGTGAGCGCCGACCAGCGCCGCCTGGCGGGCAAGGGCTCGGTGAGGAGGGACCCGCGGGCCAGTGTGGGGAGAGGTGCTTTCCTTAGGTATCTTCACCTGGGAGGGTCTTCAACCTGAAACACCAGAGTCTTTTGCTCTAGAATCGCCTCTAAAAGTAGAGCAAGCTACCTGCTGTCCTCCCAGCATGACTTCACAGGAGGCTTTGCTGGCAGCTTCTAGAATCTTCTGAAGTTACTCGATAGGAGCACGTTCAGAAGGAATGAGGCATGGAATCAGGGTGCACCTGGGCCACGGCCTGTGCAGCTCCCCTTTGGTCTGTTTTTTCACCTTAGGTCTTGTCCTTTGTAACTTACTTTGTTTCCCAGGTGGAGAAAGTCTTTCCTCTCTCTCTCTTAGCCTCCCAGAGTGGCAAGTCAAATGCAGCATTTGTTCCTAATGTTTCTGCCTCCTGCACAGATTGAGGAGCGGGAAGGGAGGGCCCAAGGGCCCCCCTGGACCACTCTGGGCGTGGGCCTAGGGTGTGATGGGGCAGGTGTGTGGGCAGCACTACTTGTGGGGGATGCCACACTGAGACAGATTTCAGCTGTGTCCTCTGCATTTGGGGAGCTTTCTCCTCCAGGGACACCTTGTCTCTCTCCACCCCATCATACTAGCCCCCCTTCTCTGCACTCGCTGTCTTTCACAGCCAGGCCTTATGGCTCCCTGACTCTCCCCATGTGATTCTAAAATCCCATTCCTGCCAGGGATTAACTCCTGTTATCTGAAGTCTTCCTAGGCCTTCATCTTTTCCCAAAGGCTCATTTTTTTCCATCTCTGTGTATGAAGTCATTTCATGAGAGTTGTTTGTATAACCAGAGTTCGTTCTTTCTTAATCGGGGATCTCCTAGGAGCCAAACATCAATGCCCGAACCAGTTGGCCGAACAGCGAGAAGCACGTGGATCAGGAAGATGCCATCGAGGCCTATCACGGGGTCTGCCAGACTAACAGGTAAGCCCCACCTCGCAGTGACTGTGCCTGGGGGAGGCGATGACTGGGCAGGGGCCCTGCCCAGCCTGGCATGTGAGGCCCCTCCTCAGGCACTGACCATGCGCTCGGTATCAGTTATTATAGGAGATAAGTGGGGAGAAGCGGAGTCGGTGAGTCCCATGCACTGAAGTAGCCCGCTGTTAGCGTCAGCAAGACTCCAGTGAACACCCCTGGAGCATCTAGAATGCAGATCCTCGGAGAAGCCCTGGGGAAGGGAGGGAGGCCTGACTGGGAGAGACTTCTCTTGTAGAAACAGGAACAGGCGTCAAGCGAGCCCACCTGAGTAGTAGCAGGGAGCCTGCCACAGCTGCCTGCTGCCCTACTACTGTCTTCACCAGCCCGGCTGGTGAACAAACGTGACAGCGGGCCCCGTGCCCTGTCATTTAAGACATGGAACCCACGCCAGGCCCTGCAGAGGTTGGATGGGAGACTCTGACCACTGCCGGATTGGCTAAAATGAGATTTTCCAGGACTTCAGTGAACTGACCCCCTCTGGCTCCCCTTCAAGGATCAGCTACCCGGGATTAAGGCTAAAGAGAGTGACCGAGAGAGGCAGAGGAGACAGGATGGAGCAGGGCCCTCACGGTAGCACGCCCGAGCATGTGAGAGTGTGCACGGGGGATCCGTTCGCTCACCAGCTCTTGGGTGACAGTGCTCAGCTTCCTCGTCTGAACTGGGGACAGTCGTAGCAGCCTGCCGCACAGGGTGACTGGGATTAGACGAGTTTGTCCGCGTGTAGCTCTCTGAGTAACGCCTGCCTGTGAAAGCATGCAGTCAGCACAGTGTCGATGTAGCCACGGTTAGCAGCTGCGCCTCCTTCTGCCTCTCTGGGCACTTGTGTAAAGTTGGAACTGGTCCTTTTCCCTGGCCACTTTTCTCTCTCCCTGAATGTTGATCAGTCATTAAGCCTTTATTCAAAATTGCAGGAAGCAGAAGTTGTCAGTAGTGGGCCCTGGGAGTGTGTGGTGAACCCGTTGGTAGGAAAGTCACTGAATGACATGAGGACTTCCCAGGGCTTTGATTCCCCGTCTTCTCATTTAGCCCCTCTTTCGGCCCATGAGGAAGCTGAGCAGCTCAGGCCACACAGCAGGCCCGTAGCTGAGTCACATTGAAAGGCGAAAGGCCTGACGCCCAGGCTGGGCTGCTTCCAGCCGACTGCATAGGCAATAAGAAGGCATTTTGGCAGGCCCCCAGGAGGAAACCATTTATTTCAAGAGAGCCATAATTCTTTTCCATAAAAGGAAGGAAAGAAGAAAATGAAAGTGAATTTCTGCATGCCAAAACCACAGTCAAGATTTAGTCATTTTAAATTATCTTGAGTGAAGATAAGAAATGAGATGAATGAGAAAAAGGAGCACAGATGATATTTAAAAAAAATGTTTTTAAAAGAAAGAAGAAAACAGGGAGCTTGGTCCTGACAGGGGAGTGGGAATATCTTTCTGATCTCCCTTTTTATTCATCCAGATGGTTTGTCAGAGATCTAGCCCCGAGTCAAGGTTTTCCCAGGGCATGCTTAATACCCTGGATTCATCTTCCTTTGCAGCAATGATAATGATGGTGATAAAATAAAAATAGCTTTTCTTATATCTTAAAATAATTCCGTACCCAGCAAGCCCAGGGTACAATGGGGAACTAATAGCCTGTGAGTTAAGTACAGAAAGGAGCCGCTGCCTCCAGGAGGGGAAGCCAGAGGAACCGGTCCTCCAAACGCCTGGAAGTGACATCAGTGGGTTTGTCAGTCTTCCAGTTCTGTGAATCCCAGCGGTCGGGGAGGACAGCAGTGGGCAGGTGGGCAAGGCCAGAGGATTGGGATGTGATTTCTGGAGCCCAGCCAGCAAGCACATCCTTTCCAGCAAAGGTGCTTTGAAGGCACAGTTGCTTTCAATCTCCTACCGTTTTCCTGTGACAGAGAGTATTCTGGTTTAAACGTAACTTGTATTATGCAGGGACAATTTCAGAGTTGGTGTGGTTGGAAAATCTATCCTCTCCCTAGATAAACTTACACTCATAACACTGAATTTTGCTTAGGTTTCCAGAGAGAGTGAAGACACAGACACACACACACACACACCCAACCTGATCACAGCCCCTCCAAGAGCACTGGTCCCCAAATTCAGAAGTTTTTCACCTGCTAACTTTCATAGACTATAGAGTTAGTTTTCTGATCTTTGCAGCTATGTCTTTTGTCCTCAAATGTAGGTCAAAAAGCCAGTGTTGAGGACCTGCTCTGAGAATAGCCGCAGGAATAGGCATAGCACTTCTGTCTCCAGACGCTCTCTCATTTTCACATCTGGGGAACTCAGAGAAAGCCAGCATCGTTATCAGCATTTCATAAATGGCAGAACTAGAGTAAAGAGTGGGCTGGTCCATGCCCCAGAGATGGGCTGCCACAGACAGGCTGGTGTTTGGAAAGGCCATCTTTCTTTTCAGAGCTGTCTGGAGCCAAGTCCATCAGGGAGAGATGGGTCAGAGGGCTGGGAAACAGAGCTTCCTGCTACTCTGAGGCTGGTCTCACCTCTGGGCACGCGGGGCCAGGGGTGGGGGGAGGTGGTGTCACAGAGCTGCAGGGAGCAGGGGTGTGGCCAGGGCTCAGGCCTGGCTCCAAGACGGTGCCCTTAGTTGCTGGCCATTTCTACCCACACCTTGCCAAGGTGGTGGACTCAGGGTGCATTCTTGGACCCTTCCTCAGGTCCCAGGAAACCTCCTTGCAGGCCCCCTCCACCCAGCAGGTGCCAGGAAATGGCCGGAGGCCTGGGCATGAGAGCAGCTTTGCCGTTGCCACCTGGGCTTGGGCATCTGGGGGGCGGGGGGTGTCACCCCCTAAGGGGCCTGTGCAGGAGTGGAGACCTTGTCCCACCAGGGAGGGGTTCATGCAGCCGCCTTGTTGGGGGGGCTTGGAGTTAGGGTTCCTTTGGCCTGGAGCCCCAGTGGCTGCGAGCTCTCCTGCTAGGCAGAGTGAAGAAGGGGAACTTGATTCTGCTCAACTCCTCTCACAGACCCAGCTTGGCTGCTCCTGGCTAGAAGCTCTCAGCTTTTTCCCTAACGTTCCCCAAATGCTCCTGGCCCTGAGCCATCAGCCCAGTTTGCTGTGATTCCACGGCATAACCATACCTGTCTACAAGCAGTTCCCTGCTGCATGGCCAGGCCTGTCTGTGGTCTCAACATCCCTCTCGCTTCTGGTGATGGGGAGCCATCTCCCGTTTCTCGGAGGTCCCAGAATCTCCTGGGCAGTGGGGTAGAAAGTCTGGGTGGGAACTAAAGACGGAGCACAAAGTGGTCTTTGTAAAATTGGGACACCGACTGTTTCTGAGCTGACAGGAACCTCGCCTGTTCTGTTTACCGGACAGCAGGCTCTTACACTGGACCAAGGGCTGGTGGTCAGGTCCTGGTTTTCACAGTCTCCACAGAGGCAGTCATATTATCCCAGCTCTTTCCTGGTGCACGACTTTACGGTTTTAGGTTGTGTAATTATAGATCTAGAAGAAACTTCCCAGATAACTCAGCTGAGCACTGTCACTTTACACCTGAAGAAACAGGCTCGGGCGTGTGGGTGGCTCGCCCAGGTAGGAGCTTGTTAGCCGAGGGGAGTGGCTGCCATGCCTTGCCACCTCCTGTGTTCGGGGACTTTGCCTGCCGCTTACTCATGTGTGTGTCTGTGGCCTCTTTGGGAGCAAGGCTCACCACAGTGAGACATACACAGGACGTTCTCCATGAATATCAGTTCAGTTCAGTCGCTCAGTCGTGTCCGACTCTTTGCGACCTCGTAAACTGCAGCATGCCAGGCCTCCCTGTCCATCACCAACTCCTGGAGTTTACTCAGACTCATGTCCATTGAGTCGGTGATGCCATCCAACCATCTCATCTTCTGTCATCCCCTTCTCCTCCCGCCTTCAATCTTGCCCAGCATCAGGAATATATAGGTTGATATTAAGTGACATCAAGGACTTAACATTTAAGAAGTAAATTCCTGGGAGCTTGTTTGGGGTTTTTCTTCTTAAGCCCCCAGGTGGCCCTCTCTCCCAGCTTGTCACACGCCCCCGCCCAGCGGTGTGGAAGGAGGGGAGGGAGACCCCATTATGGGGAACAAAAGATGGGCCTGGAGCTGGTTGAGTGGCTCTTAATTTACTCGTGTGCCTGACTTTCAGAGCTCTGTGGGATGATTGGGCCGCACGGTTCTCGACTCCAGTCTTTGCGCCCCATGCCTGGCGTGTTACAAGAACGAGGGATGCGACCTTCCTCACTGCAGGGCTCAGCAGCACATGTGCCCCCCTCCCTGAGAGGGGGTTTCCTGGGAGCTGCAGGGATGCGGGGACCCTCTGAGGCCCAGCAGCCCCTCCTCAGGGTCTGCAGGACGCAGCCAGGAAGGGAGCTGAGAGCAGGGCCAGGAGACCTTGGGTTCTAGCCCGGGTGTCGGTGTCAGTGTCAGGCAGGTGGCCTCCTCCTTGGTTGTCCACCTGTGTGGAGATGAGCTAGTCGGGGATCCCCAGGGGCCCCTTCAGAAACAAACACTGCACCCACCTCTGGGCCTGACCCCATGCCGGCTGTCACTGTGCCTGGAGTTCCTGCCAGTGAGCTGCCCTCTGGGTTAATGCCACTGGCACAGCAGCCACCAAAAGGCCCACGTTCAGTGTTAAGGGTTAACACCCAAGAAGGGGAACGCCTAGGCTGTCGACTGCCCCCCTCACACAGCCAAGGCCACGTGTGGATGTGCAGGGGGAGTGGAACACATGCGTCGGCTGGGTAGGGGGCGGAGAGGTGGCATGATCTGGGGAAGCCAGGCCTGCGGGAGGTGCTGGGGCCCTGACTCGGGGAGGTCCCAGGGCATACACCCAGCGTGGGCAGGAAGCAGAGGCCACGGAGCCTGCCCATTACTAGTGCTCCCTCGGCTCGTTCCGGACACTGCAGAGTCGGGCCTGTGCTGGGTGTGACCAGCCGTGCCCAGGAGGCAGCCCATGCAAGCCCTGGCAGGGGTGGGCCCTTCCTCATGAAGAGGAGCTGGGGGGTGCGGGATGTGACGGGTAGCTGCGCTCCCCAGACCTCACACACATCCTGACTGATGGGGCATCCGGCTGCCAACCATGGCCAGAAACACTCTGGGAACGACTGTCATCTCCTGAGAGGTTGCTGGTCTTGACCGCAAGCAGAGTGGATACAGCTCCCACTTCCTGCTTCCTGCCAGGGTGCTGGGGTCCAGCCCACAGGAGCAGAGGCCCCTGGGAGCAGGAATGGAGGGGCCGCTGCCTGCCACCTGGTCCTGCTGGCCTTTGAGGGTCGCGTGCATGCGCTGGGCTGGGCAGGGCTGGGGAGTCCATGCTGGGGGAGTCTGTGACACATGCCTCCCTTCTCGGAGCTGCCTGGCCGGCATTGGGCAAACACAGGGCACACGGAGAGGACAAAAGAGCTAGAAAATCAAAGGCATTGCCCTCCTGCACTTCCAGTTGAATAAACAAGTGATGCAATCTGATCCCAGGGTCAAGGGGAGAAAGTTCAGTACTCACGATGCCGGTCGCAAAGTTGCTGTTAGTTGTTTCTTTATGCCAGACTGGAGGGAGGACAGGAGTTGAGATGAGTTAATACTTTTGTGCCCTTGAGAAGTGACAGGAAGGGGGCACACTCTGACACACAGGCAGGATAGGTCGTCTCTTCCCCTGTCCTCACAGAGCCAAGGGTCCCCGAGGCTATGGCCCTGTGGCTCCGTGGGTCTGACACCCAGGAGGCCACCACCCCCACCCTGCACAGTCAGCTCATGCTCATCGCCTGCACCGTCCACCCCGCATGGGTCCTCTCCTCCCTGCCCTGTTGCCTGCACGCCCCCGACTCACACTTGCTTTTCCCGATCATTCTGGTAGAGGGAGGGGTGATGAGGGAGCCCAGGTAAACGCCCCCACCCAGCCCGTGCTGCTGTGGTTCACAGAGTCATCAGAACAAGTTCACCCTCTTGCTCTGCCTTCAGCAGTGTGCCTTCTGGCCTGGGGCGATCAGAGACCCCACAGGAGGGCGCGGGAGCCCATTCTCAGGACAGTGACCGGAAGCTGGGAGACTGGAGGGAGATGATGTTTGCAGGCACCCAGATGCTGGTGATGGGGGGGTTAGGAGGGGCACCGGGCGTTCTGGAACCTTCCCTCCTGCCTTTCCAAGCCTGGCTGCCCTTGTTTCCCTTTCCCCAGCCCTCTTCTCTCTCTCTCTCCCGTCTACACTGGACGCCCTGTTTTTCTGTCCTTTATTTCTAGCAAGACTGAGGATTGGGGCTACTTGAATGAAGATGGAGAGCTCGGCTTGGCCTACCAAGGCCTAAAGCAAGTTGCCAGGTCAAACGTGTGTCTTTCTTCCTGTGTCCGCTGTTCTGCCTGCTCATGTCCATGATTATTTTTCAGCTGGAGGGGATGCAAGGGTACAGTTCACGGGGCCGGGGCAGGGAGGAGTGTTGGTGGGAAGCCCCTTGCATCGCCGTTTGTCATTTTGTGTGGAGGCTGCTTGTTTGCACTAAGACGATAGCTCTTGATGGCTCACTGGAACCTTGAAAGCCACCCGGCCCAGCTCCCTCGCTCTGTGGGTGAAGGAACAGACAGGGCTAGTTAACCTGGTGAGCAGGCTCTCAGCTCTCTAGAACGATGGAAATTTAATTCTGGGATTCCTGAGTCTGTGCGGCTTCCGTGCTCCATTTTGACGTGCAGATCAGCCCAGAGCCCCAGCTACATCTGTGCTGCTGGCCCAGCTCCGGGCAGCCTGCCCTCCAGCACACGTAATGGTCCCCATCGTGGTAACTGCTTGGAGCTCACTAGAGCTGAGTGACCCAGCCCCAGTGTGCTGTGGTGTCAGCATGTCTGACAGATCAGCCCAGAGCCCCAGCTACATCTGTGCTGCTGGCCCAGCTCCGGGCAGCCTGTCCTCCAGCACACGTAATGGTCCCCATTGTGGTAACTGCTTGGAGCTCACTAGAGCAGAGTGACCTGGCCCCAGTGTGCTGTGGTGTCAGCATGTCTGACAGATCAGCCCAGAGCCCTGGCTACATCTGTGCTGCTGGCCCAGCTCCGGGCAGCCTGCCCTCCAGCACACGTAATGGTCCCCATCGTGGTAACTGCTTGGAGCTCACTAGAGCAGAATGACCTGGCCCCAGTGTGCTGTGGTGTCAGCATGTCTGACAGATCAGCTCAGAGCCCTGGCTACATCTGTGCTGCTGGCCCAGCTCCGGGCAGCCTGCCCTCCAGCACACGTAATGGTCCCCATCGTGGTAACTGCTTGGAGCTCACTAGAGCTGAGTGACCTGGCCCCAGTGTGCTGTGGTGTCAGCATGTCTGACAGATCAGCTCAGAGCCCTGGCTACATCTGTGCTGCTGGCCCAGCTCCGGGCAGCCTGCCCTCCAGCACACGTAATGGTCCCCATCGTGGTAACTGCTTGGAGCTCACTAGAGCTGAGTGACCTGGCCCCAGTGTGCTGTGGTGTCAGCATGTCTGACCTCATGCCTGTGGGGTGAGGACACTGGGGCTTGCAGGGAGTGAGGAACTTGCTGCCTGCATGGAAGATCCAGATTGTGAACCTGGTTCCATTTGCTACCAGAGTCTGACTCCGGCCCTTCGGCCATCAGCCCTGGGGGAGCAGCCTAGCACAGGAGATTAGACAAACCTAGACAGCGTAATTAAATAAGCAAAGACATCACTTTGCCAACAAAGGTCTGTGTTAGTCAAAGCTATGGTTTTTCCAGTGGTCATGTATGGATGTGAGAGTTGGACCATAAAGAAAGCTGAGCGCTGAAGAATTGATGCTTTTGAACTGTGGTGTTGGAGAAGACTCTTGAGAGTCCCTTGGACTGCAAGGAGTTCAAACTAGTCAATCCTATAGGAAATCAGTCCTGAATATTCATTGGAAGGACTGATGCTGAAGCTGAAGCTCCACTAGTTTGGTCACTTGATGCAAAGAACTGACTCATTTGAAAAGACCCTGATGCTGGGAAAGATTGAAGGCGGGAGGAGAAGGGGACGACAAAGGATGAGATGGTTGGATGGCATCACCGACTCAATGGACATGAGTTTGAGCAAGCTCTGGGAGTTGGTGATGGACAGGGAGGCCTGGCATGCTGTAGTCCATGGGGTCGCAAAGAGTCGGACACGATTGAGCGACTGAACTGAGCTGATGTGAAGAGCCGACTCATTGGAAAAGACCCTGATGCTGGGAAATATTGAGGGCAGAAGGAGACGGTCCTAGAACAGCACCAAGAGCCTCTCTTATTGGCAAAAGAAAGTTCAGGTTGGCTGGCTCTCGTGGCTGTGTGTCTCCTGGCTATGGGTTCTAACTTGGCCCCACCTGTGAGCCACGTGACATCTGGCTCCATTTTCTTGCTGGTAGAGTGTGGATCAGAATCAGATCTTCCTTCTCAGGTCGTTGTCAGGAATAGATGCAGGTGAAGCATTCTGTACACACCTGGCATGGAGGAAGCACAGAATAAATACTAGCTGTTGCTTTTATTATAATGGCTGTTTTGGAGTAAGATCAAATTCCTGCCCCATCTAGATGTTTGTTTTATTTTGGGTTGGGAGCAGGAATTGGATGTGTTTTGATACATGATGAAGTTATTAATCAAGCAAAGAAGGCACAGCCCAATGATGCATCAGGACACCTGCCCGACCTGCCCTGGGACATGGCCTCAGACCTGTCTCGGGTTTAGTGGTCTCCCCTGCCACTAAAGGTGGCCAGCCTTGGGCTGGGGCAGAGGTTCTCGGACCTTGCACAGAACCCTGGCAGTAAGCTCACTCACAGCACAAAGTGGAAAATGATCGTTTGGGTGGAGTTCTTAGAACCCAAGCATTCCAGTCTATTTCTGTCATTAAATTTATAGCTTGCTAGTGATTACTTTCAGTGTATTGTAAGCCAAGATCAGATGTTATCTAAATATTGTGTGTCCCCTAAAAGTGCTGGTTTAATTGCCAAATTATTTTCCACAAAACCCTCATTATTGCTTTCCTTTGGTAATGAGTGAGTGACTCGGTCGTCCCTCCGTCTTCCTTTCATTCGTGTCACTTTGCTGAGATGGCCCCCGGAGCCAAGCATCGCCCGCACTGCTGCTGTGGAGCTGACCAGACATGTGGCTGCATCCACCTGGGACTTTACAGTGGAGACGTTCCCCTTTCTCTTGCTCCCTCCCCCCTTGGGGCCGTTAGCACCTCCCAGACTGACAGCAGAAGTAGCAGAACCACACGGCGTTGCTGCACCTCCCGGGGGTCTCCCAGCTGTCTCCTGGGCACTTCCACGGTCCTGCCTCTGCTGAGCTCCCATCGCCATCTTTATCTGCATCCCAGGAAGAGGACGACCCCAGTCAGGAGGCGTTTGATGAAAGTTTCTTTAAATCGTTAAGCCCGGGGAAGATAGCACCATAGTCACAAAATCAATAACTAACCTCTTAACGAGGACGCTGCTTCAGAGCCTTCCTTAATTCCTGGCCTTGCAGATGGATTAGGGATCTCCCAGAATTGCCCCGACTATCTCCCAAAACTTCTCCCCAACCTTCCCCAGATCTTCTCTAGGTGTTTCTGCCACTTGTCATGACAACGATGGATCTTAAACCTCCCCCTGATCATTTGCAATTTGTCTTAGCTTCTGTTTGGACGGTGGAAAAATGTGTATAAAAGGCCAGAGATGGAGTGGGGGGTGGGGCGTGGTCATAGTGGTTAGGTAAATAAAAAGAATAAAATAAATAAAAATAAATTAAAAATAAAAAAGGGATCTAATATTTTGCCTTTCTCAAACTTGCAGAGAACCTACTAAAGGGGAGATATGCAAGTAATACAGTTAGTTCCGTCTACCAGAGTTTTGTCTTAGCAAGGAGACTCTTGTGAACTTCGGGGCAGCTATGGACGCTTTTATTGGAAAGATGCTCTAAGAAATGTATTTCTGCTGATCTCTTGACATGGAGACAGTCTCTCAACCCCAGACCAGCAGACTGTGCTCAAGAGCGAAGGATGAGGGGATGAGAGTGGTGGCGAGAAAGGCCTGAGGTCAGGGGCGCTGTGTTGGACCTTGATTCCCTGTCCTGCAAGAAGAAGGCTGGCCTGCTTGCCTGCCCAGCCCCGTGTCCATCCCCCATGGGTCTCATGCAATTGCTGCTGCTGCTGTGTCCCTGCTTGGCTGCCCCCCGTCGCGTGTCACTCTGTGGCCCCTGTCTGGGGGCACAGACTCCAGCCCCCGTCATCTGTCCTCCTTCCTCTGGATGCAGGTTGCTGGAGGCACAGCTGCAAGCCCAGAGCCGCGAGCACGAGGAGGAGGTGGACAATCTCAAGGCCCAGCTGGAGGCCCTGAAGGAGGAGATGGACAGGCAGCAGCAGACCTTCTGCCAGACCCTGCTGCTCTCCCCAGAGGCCCAGGTGGAGTTCGGCATCCAGCAGGAGATGTCCCGGCTCACCAATGAGAACCTGGTGAGTCCCTGCACCACACAGGGCCCAGCCCTGGGAGGTCACGTTCTTGAAGCAAAGGGGACCAGCGGTGGCCTTTCACCAAACAGGCAAGGTTCATGTCTTTGGCTCTACAGCAGGAACAGAGAGAGTCTAGAACTCTCCCGTCAGTAAGAATGCGGAGCTGTTTTGTTGGTCTGTTAACATGTAACTGGCCTCCTGAAAATTTAGGAGCCTTTCCAGAAGAGCTTCTAGGTCGTACAGTTCAGGAATTCTGGCAGGGCCCAGTGGGGGCGGCTCGTCTCTGCTCCACTGTGGTTGGAGAGGGCTGGAGGATGCAAGGCACCCCCAGTCCTGGGTCTGGGGCCTCAGATCCCCTCCCGGGGTCTGATCCCTGCTCTTTACGTGGCAGCTGACTTCCAAGAGGTTGAGGGGGAGGCCTCTTAAGATCTAGTTCCAGAACTGGCCCAGGGTCACTTCCGCCACCTTCTGTGGACCAGGGCAGCTCTGGCCAGATTGAGTGGTGGGGGTGGACTCCCCCCTCTTGCTCAGAGGGGCAGTGGGGGGAGTGGTTGGTGGCCATCCTGGCAGACAGTCATCAAACGAGCTGAGGCAAAGGCCAGAGAAATGAGTCTCTGTTCTCAGAGAGATCTCAGGCGGGTGGGAGAAGCAAGATGGAAAAAAAAAAAGAGGAGAAATAAGACAGTGTTTCCAAAAACCCGATTCTACATAGGATTAACAAGTATTACAGAAAAAGCATTGTGGGGGAGGCTTGAAATGAGGCAGGGGGCGTGAAAGGGATGTCACCCACGCCGATGGGCAGAGGAGGAGGAGGGAAGAGCCCGGATGTCTTCCGAGGCTCCACAGTCACATCGCTGTTGTGTCACGGAGTCCATAATGGTCACGGAGCTCCCTGCGGGGACAGGATGACATTAATGTAGTGCCAGGTCCCAGGGGCTGATTCCCCCCTGGGGCTGTGGTTGCTAGGAGTCTGGCAGCCCCTGAGGGGCCCCAGCCAAGGGCCTGTTTTGCTCCTGGGCCCCAGGTAACCTCGCTGGCCTGCGGGCTTGTCCAGGGGATGCCTCTTCAAGGCGCACTCGTGCCTTCACCTGTTTGTTCCTTCCCCGGGGCACTGCCCATCCACCTGGGGGTTGCCGTGACAACCGGAGAAGGCGAGGGCTAGAGGACTGTGGCTCAGGCAGGGCACCAGGCAGCCTGAGCAGGGAGGAGATTGCCATCTAGACTGAGAGAACGCTCTGACCCATCCCCTGCTTTGTGGGTCCAGACCAGGGAGCAGGGCAGGTGGGAGGTGAGGGGACTCCTACTGGCGCCAGAGCCTGGCCTCCTCATTGGCGGCCTGGCTCACTGGGCGCCAGGACCACCACCCCCGCCCCCCTCCACCCACCCTCCAGGGCGGGATTAGATGTGTTCTCACACTGCTTCCTTCTGCTTTTAGGACCTTAAAGAGCTGGTTGAGAAGCTGGAGAAGAACGAGAGGAAGCTCAAAAAGCAACTGAAGATTTACATGAAGAAGGTCCAGGACCTGGAAGGTAGGGTGTGAGTGCGGGTGTGGGTATGTGTGTGTGTGTCCTGAGGCACAGGTGTGCTCAGCCCCCCTCAGGGAGGGGCCTGCGTGCCCCCACCCCAGACATGTCACTTGCTCCACCTGCTGCTGCCCTTGCCCAGTGCAGACACGTGACAGACTCACGAGCCCCAGGAGCTTGCCCAGTCTCATTTTGCTGGACTCTTCACCCACAAACACAAACTTAGCAAGTGTTCGGGTGCTGACTCCAGGCTGTGTGGGAAGGGGAGGTGGCGCCGTGGACCTGCCTTCAAAGAGCTAAAAGCTAGAAGGCAAAACTTTCTGGTTCGAAAGATCGCTCCGTAACATGAAGCCAGAAACCACAGGGGCCCCACTCCATGCCCTAATAGTCAGGGAGAGAAGCCAGTTCCCTGGTTAAACGTCCCACCTGGCATCTGGCCCAGAGAGGTCAGGCAGAGACTTCAGTGGATCTCCCAGAAACACCCAGAATGTTCTGTTTCTCTGACTCCCTGCTGTAGGTCTGATCACGTCACTCCCCTCCCCTCTTTGCATGTCCTGCCTTCCTGGGAGCCCTCCTCTGGTCCCCTCACCACCTGGGATGCACGCTCCCTTCCACTCCTTCCACCTCAGCTCAGGAGTCGCGTGCTCGGGCTTCCAGTCCCCTCGTTCACTGTCCTAACACCATGTGCCTACCAGGCACATTCCCATCACAGGTGTCGGTTTGTTTAATCACCCGCTGATGTCCCCCTGCTGCTGTTAGATGAGGCTCTAGGAAGGCAGGACTGTGTCCTGTTCAGCCTTGAGCTGTTGCCCCTCATACCCCACGTGCTCCTCCCTGTCCTTGGGTTTCTCTTTTCTGTTCCTCGACTTCTCAGTCTCCTGGTCACTGGGACTTTTTCTTCTCTCCCTTCCTCCTCCTTCCCTTCACCCTCCCTCTTCCCTTCTCCCCTTCCCTCCTTCCCTCCCCCCTTTCTCATTGCTGGGGGAAGAGGGGAGAAGCAGCGCCCCAGCAGAATGGTTGTACGTCCTGCACCTGCATCCTTCCCAAGTTCTCTCTGGTCCACAACCCGCCCTCTGCCGTTCTGGGTGTTTCCCAGCCCCTCTCCTGAGTGGATCTGGTGCCCAGTGCTCAGGTCTTCTTGTCACACGTGTGACCCGGGCTGCAGGGCAGACCATGTACGGAGTGTGGGAGCCCAGCGAACCCAGAACCCTGGGGCCCAGACCCCGGCCTGAACCCTGCCCACCCAAGATGCCCGGCCCCCGGGCCTAAGCCTGGAGATCTCTCAGTTTGTGCTCCGCCCCTCTACCATGCTCAGCTGCCCAAGCCTTGGCCCAGAGCGAGAGGAAGCACCATGAGCTCAACAGGCAGGTCACCGTGCAGCGGAAGGAGAAGGACTTCCAGGGCATGCTGGAGTACCACAAGGAGGACGAGGCCCTGCTCATTCGGAATCTGGTGACAGGTCAGCTGCCCCACCATCCACCTCCTGCACAACCCCCACCCCACGGAGACCCCCACCCACTTTCACCCAGCCCCTCAAACTGCTGCATTTTTGATGAGCTCCCAGGTGATGCTGATGCTGGGGTTAGTGTGTGGGCTGCCCCCAGAGTGTGTGGCGAGGTGCCCGCAGGGTTCTTGGGAGCTGCTTTCCTCACCACCCTGGGCCTGTTTTGCCAGTTGCAACCAGCTCTGACCCCTCTGATCTCACACCCCACCTGGCCTTAACAGGCCTGGCTTCCTGCTCTATGCCCAGCCCAAGTCAGCAGCCGCCTGCAGGGCCAGCAGGGAGAGCCTGGACCAGAACCGAGCGGTCTTTGGAGGCCTGGTTCTCTGGCTCCTGAGCTGCTAGCTCCCCTCTCTGGTGCCTGAGTTCTCCCATCTGTAAGACTTGAAATATGACAGAGGTGACAGTGCTGTGTTGAATTGTTCGAGTGTGAGGAACTCAAAGAGATGGAAGAACAGAGCGTGATTTCAGCCTGGCACAGGTTTTGGTTCAGCTCTTCGTTTGAGGTGTTTGTAGTAGCTGAGTATTTTGCTCTTTTTATAAAGGTTACTTTCCCCTACCACCCCTACAATTGCCTGACAACTAAATATGATGTAAGTTCACCTTAAACAGGCTGTGTCTTATTCAAATGCAGTTAGGAATGAACCTTTAATCTCTGATGAATGCAACTCAGGGCTCACAGCATCAGAGTGAAAAAGAATAATACCGGTGGAGGGAGTAATACTGGCTGCTTGTGCCAGCCAACGGGCAGCTCCCCATGCTCATTGCTCAGGGGGCCCCAGGCCCGCACACAGCACTTGGCTGCCTTCCCTCTAAATGACTTCCCACATGAACTGGGGGAGGATTTCACTGACGGCAGCTCAGATGGAGAAAAGTAGAGCCATGGTTCCCATCCCCCAAGACGCTGCAATTTAGCTGCTGCAGGATCCCAAATCACAGTGGAAAGTTCCAAGGCAGGAGAAGCCATTTGCAGTCTGCATAGGGGTCAGGCTCAAAGCAAAAAGGTTTAGATTAGAAGTTTGGGCCTTAAAAAAAAACATTTTTCTGGAAAAATGTTATTGGCTTTCTAATTAGAGCCAAGGGCCAGTCCGCAGTCATCTGTTAAGCCTATGAGATGCCCACATGTTAACCAGGTACCGGAGTATTATGGCCTGTAGTTGTATATTTGAGGTCAAGTACCCCCTGGAGATGCTGCCAGCCCATGCCGAGCCCCGACCCTAGACTCCTTGGTGGAAGATCTGAGGATGTCGCCCCTTCCTTCCCCCGGCCCACCTGCTGGTGGAGGGGAGGCGGCCTCCCTCATTGCTTTGAGGGGCTCGTGGGACCTGGACGAGGTGGAGGTTGGGGGTGGAGGTAATGGGGGATGTGGGGTGAGGGCTGGTGCTGCAGTCAGCGCACCTGGGATCTGAGGCCCGGGGCCTTGTGCTTGCCTTTCCACCTTGCCAGTCCCTGGTTCTTTCCTCCTCCTCCTCCTCCTTCTCCTCTGGGCCCTACCAGCACCCCTTGCTCTCAGCCTGGTCTGTGCCTCCCTGAACCTCCTCTGGAATGGCAAGCAGTCTGACAGCTTCTCCCTGTTCTTACAAGGGGTTTGGCGGGAAAGGACTGAGAGGCCAAGCAGGAGTCTGAGGTTCACAGGGAGGCTCACCAGCCCCTTCTGGTCCTGCTGGGGCACATAGCCCAGGGGGCGGGGGGAAGCGGGGGCAGCAGCTTCTCCTGACTGCACCCCGGTTAGCGCTGGCCACAAGGGAGGTTGGCGAGATGGTTGTCAAGCAGCGGGGCAGTGGCTGGAGCCAATCAGGGCCTGCTTGAGCTGCCGCCTCTGGCAAAGTGTGGGCAGCTACGGCCGTGAGGTTGCTGAACGGAAGACCAGATGGGCTAGAGGTTGCTCTGGCTCACCCAGCCCCTGGGCCGCGGGCTCTGTCTTTGGGACCAGGCCTCGCCTTCTTGCTGCTGAGGAGCCCACTGTGGCCACAGCAGGAAGTGCTGGTGCAGAGGCCTAGGGGGTCCTTGCCCCGGTCCCCTGGTCAGGGAGGCTGTTTCTGCCTTCAGCCAGCCTCTGGCCATGGGCCCTTTCTTGGCAAGGACTGTGGCCTGTGTGTAAACTTGGGCAGGGAGCACCAGCCCCACCCCCAGAGAGTCCCTTCCTCTCTGTTGTAAGGACAAGGCATGACAAGCCTATTTTAAACAATTAGGAGCATGTTTGTTGTTTGTTGGGGGGTTTTTAACGCATTTCTGAAATACTGGTAGACAGAGTCCAAAGGAATGTGTGTATATCCAGGGCATCTTCTCCCCTACTCCTCTGCCAGCACCCCCTACCCTCCACCCCGAGGAGCTCCAGGAACCTGGGGAGACTGTAGGGGGCCAGGATTCTTACAACCCTGAGCATCAAGCAACGTCTGCTGTTGAGCTGATCATTGCTGTCTGTTGTTGGCAGAGTTGAAACCACAGGCACTGGCGGGCGCGGTGCCCTGCCTCCCAGCCTACATCCTCTACATGTGCATCCGGCATGCAGACCACGTGAACGACGACCTCAAGGTGCACGCCCTGCTGACCTCCACCATCAACGGCATCAAGAAGGTCCTCAAGGTCAGTGTCCAGGCCCCAGGCGCTGGTGTTGTGGGGAGCTGGGTGAACATGGCAGCTCCCTGTCGCTTCAGTTGCAAGTTCCCCAGAATCTCCAGCTCTGAAGGGAAATGACTCCTGATCTCTAGACAAACGAGCCCCCCAGGATGTTTCACTGCATGCTCCCCAGCACCCCCTATGCTGGACCCCAGACAGTTAAGAACCTGCTAGGCCGTCTGGCCCAGTGCTCAGGGCAGAGCCCAGGGCTGCTGGAGTCAGGCTCATCTGTCTCCCTTGGCTTTGTCATAGGAACACTTCCTGTTTTGCTCAGGACTTTAGGGTCCAGCTTTATCTAGAACTCACCCGTTCATGACTGGTCCTCCCATGCTCTGTCTTCAGCCCAGTGACCTAGTTCTACACAGCCCAGTTGCACCCCAGTTTTCTCCAGTGAGACTCCCAACTGGCCCCAGACCCCACCCACTCCCCTCTGGCTGTGCACCACTGATCAGGGGCCTCCAGGCAGGGTCGTGCGTCCTCCCTGGCGCTGGAGGAGCAGGAACGCAGCCTCACGGGAAGGGCTTTCTTCCGTGTGACCGTGAAGAGTAAGGGTCCACTTGTCACCAGGCCTGCTTGGGGCCTTCTGGGTAAGAGAAGGCAGTGTGGACCTGTCAGGACAGGTAAGCATTCGACCAGATGGGAACTACCTCCTTATAATCAGGCATGCCTTTTTCTTTTCACAGAAGCACAACGAGGACTTTGAGATGACATCGTTCTGGTTGTCCAATACCTGCCGCCTCCTGCACTGCTTAAAGCAGTACAGCGGGGACGAGGTGAGCGTGAGATGAACCCAGGCTCCTGAAGGGCACGGACGCCACCCAGGTGCCCCGTGTTCTTCAGCAGTTAGGTCCTCATTTCCTTGGGTGCAGCAAAACGTGTTCCACCTCAGAGCACCTCAGACTGCAGGTCAGAACAGGTGCAGGGCGGAGAGGTGTCAGTCCTGAAGGCATCTCTGTTTTGTCCACATGTCATCCTGAGCCGCTTTGTGTCCCCTGAGGAGAGGGCGTGAGGTCTCTGGGCACCTCTGGGACCTCAGACTGTTCACTGAAGTGGGAATAAGGCAGGCCTCGATGACCCTGAGGGCCCCTGGAATGAATGGGAAGATTTGTGGGGGAATGTTTGCATAACCCATCCATCATCTGAGAGCCCCCCAGGAATCTCCCTGAAAACCCCACGAACCTAATTTTCTGGAGCAGCCCTAGAAGGGCCCTATTTCTGTGAATGTGGCAGAAAGCTCAGTGGTCTGGGGTGTCTCCAAAGCCAACCAGTTAGTTTGTCTGTTCTAAGACAGAGATGGTTTGAGAGAAGAGGCGAGGTGTAACTGAACTACAAATGTGCAAACTGACCCTGAAACCCAGCTTCGTGCTTCACATCAAATTCAATCCCTTGATCTGAGGCTCCAACTCACCCCATCACTTAGTAATGTTCTGCTCTGGAGCTCTAGGGTCCAGCTTTTTCTAGAACTTACCATTCCCACTGTTGATCCTTGAAAAAACTTCTCCCTTGCTTTGCATTCAGCCTGGTGACCTAGAAACATATAGCTCAGTCTCATCTCCGTTTCTCTGGTGAGACTCACAACTTGTACCCAGATGCCACTCACACCTAATGCCCTACAGGCCTTCTCAGCTTGCCTCCTCCCTTTCCTTTCACAATCTCAGTCTCTACACTCCACAGGCTAAAGACACAATGTAACTCAATAAGGTGCAACAAAAAGCTTTGTTCTATCTTTTGTGCTAGAACAAGTTTTCACAGACTGTTCTCTCTGGGATAATGGAAGAAGATGCTGTGCCAGGCAGTCTCACCACTCTCGGAATGGGACTTGACTCCCATCTCTATCCTAGAATCTGAACTTTGTTTCATCACCTGTTTTTATTATGAAAGGGAATGGGTTAAATGTTAAAGAAATAGTGTGTTTATTATTGGAAGAAATGGGGCTCATTTCAAACAAGATATCCTCTATTCCCTAACCCTAACATTATACACAAACTTTTACTTTAAGCAGAAAACTGTATTTAAGGTTATCTCCCTGAAAGTCACCACTTGACCTAATGCTGTCTGTACTCTGCAGGGAACATTATATAGGGCTCAGGAGGACCAAGAATTCATGTGCTCATATTCCCAGGGACAAGACTTGAACCACAGTGTAACCAGATCTGCATAGCCTAGACAACAATTATCTTGTTATCCCCTCTTCTGCCTGCTTTTGTTTTCTTTAAGAATTGCTTTGTGATCTGACATAGTACGAGAGGCACTGCTAGAGACAGTCACCTTTTGGAAAACACTGACTTTTCGGCTGCTCTTGATTCTTTTTGGCCTGAATACAGAAGGCTATTATTCACATGAGTTCTTCTGATATTAGCAGCTCTCTTAACTTGCATATTACTTCATCTAGTTAACAGGGAAAGCTCAGAAGACCTGGTGCTATAACTGTGGAATCATCTTGGTTCATCCATTAATTCTGATACCCAACGATAGGATCTACATAAAATTTCTCATTGTAAAAACATAAGCTCTGAGCCAGGTAGTTCTTCAGGGACTTGTGTATAGTCTTAATATTTTAGGGTAGCCTGGTATATTGGGACAAGAATTGGGTAAAGATGCAGGAAGCATGGATCCCTCTTTCCTGGGACCTGCTGCCAACCTTCACTTTGCTGCCTCAGGGAGACTTCAGGGATTTGGATCAAATGATCACAGCCTTTTGATTAAGCAGTTCCGAGTCCTCTGTCATGCGAAGTTTTGACTCTGCCTTCAAATTTAAGAGCCATCCTTGAGACCTGGAAGAACTGACAGGGTCTTGTAGGACATCACCTGAGCAGACAGAACCTGAGCGTTATCCCCCCAGTAGGATACCTCGGAAGTGACTGGAGGCCTGGGGGTCTTCCTGTGCCTGGCAGCTCAGCACAGCACCCGTCTCCCTCTGCAGGGCTTCATGACTCAGAACACTGCAAAGCAGAATGAGCACTGTCTTAAGAACTTTGACCTCACTGAATACCGCCAGGTGCTGAGTGACCTTTCCATTCAGATCTACCAGCAGCTCATTAAAATCGCCGAGGGCCTCTTGCAGCCTATGATAGGTAAGATGGCACAGGAGATCTCCAGCGCTCATCGTGGGGTCTGAAGTGAGGGTAAGCGCTCCCTCTGTTTAGGGAACCAGCTATCTTAGGACAGCCCCCGTAAAGCCCAGGCTCTTCCTAGAAAAGGCAGCTAAGGAGGTGTATGCCGTCTACTCAAAAAGAGTCATGAAACTTTCAACACCAGCCCATCAAAGCATGTGATGCTTGGGTAGTGATAATATAGATCATTTTCCCTCTATCTCCTTTTTCTGTAATGTACTATATTATTTTTTCCCCAAACTAATTTCCATAGGTACTAAATATAAATTTAGAAAGTGTAAATGCATACACAGTGAAAAGATATACTACTCTTATCCATATATATACTTTATTCATGGAAAAGGGAAAGAATTATGTTCATATAAATGAACACAGTAGTAAACACTCATGCAATAAATATTGAACATTCTGTCCAAAGCAGGACATTTGGGCATTTAACATGATATCAGAATTGAAAAATAAGAGCAGTTATTTTTAGGTTAAAAGAAAAGTAACACACATGTGCATCACTCACTGTGCTCCTTAAAGGCTGGGGAGCTTCTCCCGAAGCATGTGGATAGTGTTTTCCCCAAGTTCTGGCAGCATAAATAGGTTGTAAGTGAATGCCAAGTAGGACAGGGTCCCACATGCCATCCAGAAATATATCCCTTGGGATAAGATTCATTCCAAATCCTTCTTCTTATCTGAGAATCTTCTTAGGAGGAGCCAGTTTATTTTAACCAGACATAGGGAAAACTGGGGATATTTCATGACTCAGACAAGGGGATAGTTAATCACATCAGTTCTAGAATTGGACAGACCTGGGTTCAAAGCCTGGCCCTGCCACTTCCTGGTAGGGCGACCTTGGGCAAATTATTTAATGCTTCGGTTTCCTCACTAGGAAATGGGTTGTTGGAAGATTAAAAGGAATACTTAATGTAAAGCACCTGACATGTAGTTAAGTGCTGTGCATTAAGTATGACAGACAAACTCACCTCACCTAAGATTTACATGGTCAGAGAATGATGGAGAAGAGCTGTTTGAACAATTGTTGGATGATCTCAGGGTCCAGGCCCAGGTCAGTGGCCAGGCCACGACTACACCCACGTTGCTCAATTCTCAAATTTTGGTCACTCAGCACAGAAGCCAGTACAGAATTGAGTTGGTTTTGCCTTTTACCTATGTCCCCATCACCAATAAATTTAAGCGAAGATTTAGTCCACAGGTTTAGTCCAAGATTTCTATGTGGAAAACTTACTCGGTGTAGAGATCAACACATTAGAAATCGCATGCCAAATGCTCTAAGTTCCTGAGCGCCCCCTCTGCGCAGGATCACGGCCAAAGAAAGCCCTGTGTGATCCAAGTGACCCAGAAGCAGATCTTCGGGAACATCCGTTGCTCTAATCGCGCTTCACTTTCAGTGTCGGCCATGTTGGAGAATGAGAGCATTCAGGGCCTGTCCGGGGTGAAGCCCACGGGCTACCGGAAGCGCACCTCCAGCATGCCGGAAGGAGACAACTCGTACAGCCTGGAAGCCGTCATCCGCCAGATGAACTCCTTCCACACGGTCATGTGCGACCAGGGCCTGGACCCAGAGATCATCCTTCAGGTGTTCCGACAACTCTTCTACATGATCAACGCGGTGACGCTCAACAACCTGCTTCTGCGGAAGGACGTCTGCTCCTGGAGCACAGGCATGCAGCTCAGGTAGGAGGGTGTACCTCAGCCCACCCCCAGGAGAGGGGACACCCCAAACACGCCAGCTCCAGTCACACACGGGAGACACTTGTCTCTGAAAACGACAGCCAAATCCAAGTGGCCGTCCTTGTCACAGGCAGTGTGTGACTCAGATCCATCACTTTTTTATTTGTTGATGAAATTCTTCACGTACCGAGGAGGTGAGCTTGGTAAAGAAATTAGTTCAAAGCTCAAACATTTGCAGACTTTATAAAGGTTGTAAATATGATTTGGCTAGGTTGGAGAGAAAAATCAATGATTTAAGAGGTGTGACGGCTCACCGGAGTACAAATGTGTTTGCAAATGTTAAATATAAGTTGTTTTAATTCAATATAGTTAATGCCTCTTTTCCCCATTAACTTAGTACAGACACTTTAGGCACTTCATCTTGGCTTGGTTTTAAGCACCCACTCATTCCACAAACAGTTACTGAGTGCCAGGTGCTTGTCATGCTCTTGCCCACCTGAGAGAATCTAGAGGAGGAGAGTGATAACACTAGTGGCAGCTGGGCTGTAAAGAAAGCCACGAGGTGAGCTCGTTCCAGTGAAGCAGGAGGACAGGGATCACGGGGCACGCTCTTCCTGTATCTGCTGCTGCTGCTGCTGCTAAGTCGCTTCAGTCGTGTCCGACTCTGTGCGACCCCATAGACAGCAGCCCACCAGGCTCTACCGTCCCTGGGATTCTCTAGGCAAGAACACTGGAGTGGGTTGCCATTTCCTTCTCCAGTGCGTGAAAGTGAAAAGTGAAAGTGAAATCGCTGTCGTGTCCGACTCGTCGCGACCCCATGGACTGCAGCCTCCCAGGCTCCTCTGTCAGTGGGATTTTCCAGGCAAGAATACTGGAGTGGGGTGCCATTGCCTTCTCTGCTTCCTGTGTCTAAGGTACAACATTAGTCAGCTGGAGGAGTGGCTTCGGGGAAGAAAGCTGCACCAGAGCGGAGCTGTTGAGACCATGGAACCCCTGATTCAGGCTGCCCAGCTCCTGCAGTTAAAGAAGAAAAGCCGCGAGGATGCTGAGGCCATCTGCTCCCTGTGTACCGCCCTCAGCACCCAGCAGGTACGGTCACTGTCAGCCAAAGGGACTCAGGGCCAGGCCGGCTTCAATTTCAAGTCCATTCCTGCCAATAGTTGTTTTCAAAGCACTCTTGGCCTTTCTGCCCCCAGTGATACAGTCCTGAAAGTTCAGTCCGTTGGGTGTTCCTGTGTGAACCATAGATACTCTGGTCTACCAGAAACACTCTGGTCTCTCTTATTTACTTAGAAAGATCAGGTAGTCAAACCTACAAACCATCAAGCTTAGGCACAAAGGTTTTTAAACGCTTACAGTGAGTTCTGGAATGTCTCTCACCCCCAAATTTAAATTTCTTTCAGAAATTGGCAGCAGCATCTGGCATTTGGCATTAAATTGTTTTCTTTACAACTATAATTCCATTATATTCATATTTTCACTTAGACGTCATATATGTTATTTTATTTTTTAATCTTTTTTTATTTGGCTGCACTAGATCTTACTTTCAGCATGCAGGATCTTCAATCTTTTTTAAGTGGCAACATGAGGGATCTTTAGTTGTGGAGTTTGAACTCCTATTTGCAGCATGTGGGAATTACTAGTTCCTTGACCAGAGATAGAACCCAGAGCCCTGCATTGGGACTGCAGAGTCTTAGTCACTGGACCACCAGGAAAGTCCCTACATTATTTTAAATAAAGTCAGTAAGCATCTGACTTTAAATTTTCTTTCCTTTCCCCCCCAAAAGTTGTATTTATACTGGGTCTCAGTTGCAGAGATAATTTGTTGTTGCCATTCAGTCACTAAGTCATGTCTGACTCTTTGCGACCATATGGACTGCAGCACACCAGGCTCCTCTGTCCTCCACTGTCTCCCAGAGTTTGCTCAAGTTCATGTCCATTGACTAGGTGATGCTAACTGTTTCATCCTCTACCACCCCCTCTTCTTTTGCCTTCAAGAAGTACTGCGTCTGTCAAAAGATAAATCCTGTCCACACATAGGTGACCTTGCCCTCCATCATGAATGTGCCTATTTAGAAATGGGCCCACCACAAGGTGGGGGTGCAAAATGAGACCAGCATGAGGAAATCGGGATTTTCCATATTAAATCATGCACCTTCTCTCTGCCCAGCACCTAAAGAACAGGATCCAAATTCACTATTGCAAGTAAACATAAATTTCCTTGCCACCTCCATTAGGTACTCAGAGATGAAATACCAAGCTCTTAAGAAAGCTGCTTCCTTCTATATGTGTTTACTGAAAGTTTTGAAACTTAAAATTTTGCTTTCATAAATTTATTCCTAGACTGCCCCTGGCACTGCTCTGCCGCTGGGCAGGCCACTTCCCCCACACAAAGAATTACCTTCTGTTTAGATAGGAGAAAAACCTGCTCTTTAGTAAGTGATTTTGGGGGGTGGTGAGAGGTAGGAAAGTGTTGTCAAGACCTTTGTTATAAAAGGTAAGATACCCAGGACTCTCTTAATGAAACCTTTAAATGGCTAGTAGATAAGATGCTGAAGACTTCAGGCCAACAGTTTCCTAAAATCCTCATTAATTCATAAGTCACAGAGCATGGGGGAGGGTGGGACAGATATATAGGAGAGAGGAATCGGTAAGAGAGCTCAGCTCTCCCAGGCAGAGCTTTGGGACCCTAATTTACTAAACGTGGATGCCTCAATGTCAGTCCAGCTGCACCTGAATTGTGGGTCTTGCCTACAGAGAAGTGTTCTCCAGTGCCAATGTCATATATTCTATAAGATTCAGAAGTGGTTTTAGGTTCATTTAACTCTGTGCTAAACTTTTGTTTTTATTCCAACAGATTGTCAAAATTTTGAACCTTTATACCCCTCTGAATGAATTTGAAGAACGGGTAACAGTGGCCTTTATACGAACAATCCAGGTGAGTTTTAAAATATTAATCAATTTTATAAAGTCCTAGGATAAAACAAATAAAAGAATTGGTAGTTTAGAGTTCAACCTAGCTTCTCTTTATTAGTATTTTACTAATAAATAATAATTAGCATTATTTTACTAATAATGCTCTAGAATATAATGCTTCCATTATATTCTAGAAGACCTTACATTCTTAGGTGTTCTCTTTAGGTAAATAACTTATCATATATACACAGGAGACTGAACTTTCTTCGTATCTTGGATTTTACATTGTTTAAGTATTATTCCATTGACTATTGTGTGTGTGTGTTAGTCACTCAGTCGTGTCTGACTCTTTGTGACTCCATGGACTGTAGCCCGCCAGGCTTCTCTGTCCATGGAATTCTCCAGGCAAGAATACTGGAGTGGGTTGCCATTCCCTTCTCCATGGGATCTTCCCAACCCAAGGATCAAACCCGGGTCTTCTGCATTGTAGGCAGCATTACCATCTGAGCCACCCTGGAAGCCCCCATTTACCACTAGCAAGTTGCTAAACTATAACACAAAGTGGAATTAGAAAGTAAGCAGAATATCAGCCCTACCCATAAATGAAACTAAGAAATACTGTTTTTTTGTTTTGTTCTTAATGTTTATTTATTTGGCTTCATTGGATCTTAGTTGCAGCACGTAGGATCTTTGTTGTGTCATTCAGGATCTTTCCTTGCAGCTCATAAACTCTCTGGTTTCGGTTTGTGGGCTTAGTTGCTCCGTGGCATGTGGGATCTTAGTTCCCCGACCAGGGATCAAACCTGCGTCCCTAGCCTTGCAGTGCAGATTCTTAACCACTGGACCACCCAGGAAGTCCTAAGAAATACTGTTTTAAGGAAAAAAAAAAAAGCTCTTAGATCTTGACTCTTACAACATTTGAGAGACTTATGATATTTACCCTTAGGAACATTCTTGAAAGCAACCATATTAGGGAAATGATTATTTAAATCTGTCTTAAGAGTTTGGGAATTTTTACCTAAAGATGAGCTTCCTAAGCTGAGCCCTCGGTGATCTGCGCTGAGTGCCTAATCTTCGTGTGTGACTGTAGCTGACAGCATCTGAAGGATGAGTCACATCAAGATTAGTCCAAAAATGGTGAATACTCCTCCCATCAGTACAGGTGAGGAGCACCCTGAGGAGATATAATTTTTCAAACTTTTAAACTGTCTCTTCAACCGGTGAAGTAACTGTCAATCTGAAACAAGGATAAAATGAAATGGGAGAAAGTGATTAGAGGAGGAGGCAGGAAAAGCAGAAAAGAATAAATTACCTTGAGCATCGTGTATAAGTAGAGAAGAGAGGCTGAAGGTCAGGGGAGGGTGCCAGTCAGATGGAAGCTTGTTCTGTTAAGGGCAGTGGGGGAAATCCAGTGGTGTGTTAAAGATCTGGGTCAGAGAGAACCAGGCAGAGTCCCCTCCATGGATGTTGTATCATCAGTTGCTGAGATGTCTGATGACAGAAGCCATTGAGTTCTCTGACATGCCACTGTTTTTATGGAGAGCTGAGAATTTACACAAAGCAGAGTGCATATTTATTAGAAAGTCTTTTTTTTGCTTTTAGATATCTGAGACACACATTAGAGGGAGAGCTCTAACTGCTTATAAATTGGCAGTGTATATGAGAAGAGAGTTCAGGCCAAAGGTCAAAGAATATGAGCCAAATCAGACTTGGGGTTTGATTTAAGGCAATAGGAAAAAGGCAGTGGAAGTTGGTCAGATAGTCTCTGGAGACACATACAGTGAGATTCTCAGTCATCCTTAGCAGTCAATTCTCGAGTCCATCAATTCTGTCAAGAAATGTTTTTTGTGTGTGTGTGTTTTCTTACCAGCTAGGGTTTTAGTTTTGTTTCTTCCTACACAGTGCTCAGAGGAAAGGCTAGGATGGTTCATGCCATCCTCCTGTACTTGAACCTTATGTAGGATAAATACAAGTTGCTTTTGTAAACCATTTGCTAGGACAAAATATGCTGATGTGTAAGAATGATTCCTGTGAAATGACTACCTTGTGAATTTTAAATAAATACATATATACCTTTTGCTCCTGAATTGTAGTATCACCTTTAACTTTTCTTTTTTGTCCCATTTTTATACTCTACTCTAAATCCTTTACAATTTCTTCAAACCCTTTAAAGTGCAGAGCCTACTGATACCTCTGACTAAGGTGGAGAAATTAAAGGGTCTTAAGTGCTATGAAAAAATTTTAAGAGCCTCTTGCCATTTTACATTTTATGCACATTTTCTCATGCTGTGTGATGGGTTTGTAATAATAAATGCAGCAAAGCTTGGAGCCAGCTGAGTGCTGAGCTAGCAACACTCCTGGAGAGACTGTTCTGCCAGGATCACATAAAAGCCACCCTATGGTGTCTTAAGTTAGTGAAGTTGCTTATTAATCCTTAAACGTCCTTGACCTTTCTGAACTTCTTTTCCTATTATTTCAAACTACTTTTTCAAACTGTTAAAATTACTTTATAAATTTGATCCATCTTTCAAGATACCAAACCTCATGGATGTTTTTAAACTTGACACCTGGAAATTTAAAGTGTTTTCCTTACCCACGTTCAATTCTACAGGTTCTTCTGCCTTCTTAGAAGCATGTCACAGTCCTACACTCATGCCAATTTCATTCTAAAAACCCTGTTTCCTAACACTTTTCAAAGGCTACTGCATTGCGTATTTATTGACCTTGCTCCCTGCTTCAAGACTTAATAAAATAGAGATACTGTGAGCATTAGAGTCAATGTAACACACAGGATTCACTTAGCAGATAAATATCCCTTGTCTTCTCTAAAGGGCAAATGATGAAGCCTCTAGAAGGTTACATAATATCAAAATATTGTCACTATCTAAAGCAATGATGGTGTCTTGTCCCAACAGGAAAAGCAGTTCTCATACTTGAAGTTACTGTGGGATGACCTGTTTTCAAACAATCAGGATATATTGATTTTCCTATTGGCAGGACTGACAGTTAATTGCCTTTGTATAGTTCAAAGTTTGAGCTGTGTGCCAGACTCAAGCAAGAAAGGAAATTTCTTTATCATAAAGAGATGAATTCCGTATCATAAAAACAACAGCAAACAACATAGCACTTGCCAAGTACCAGCGGCTGCTCTGAGTGCTTTACACGCATTTACTGTCTTGAGTCTCATAACCTAATGAGTATACTCTCCCCTGGAGAAGGCAATGGCACCCCACTCCAGAGTTCTTGCCTGGAAAATCCCATGGACGGAGGAGCCTGGTAGGCTGCAGTCCATGGGGCCACTAAGAGTCGGACACGACTGAGCAACTTCACTTCCACTTTTCACTTTCTTGCATTGGAGAGGGAAATGGCAACCCACTCCAGTGTTCTTGCCTGGAGAATCCCAGGGATGGGGAACCCTGGTGGGCTGCCGTCTGTGGGGTCGCAGAGTCAGACACGACTGAAGCGACTTAGTAGTAGTAGTAGTATACTCTCCCCACCTCATTTTTTGCATGTTTTTTTTCTATTTTAAACCATTTTGAAGTGTACAGTTCAGTGGCACTGACTATATTCACAATGTTATAATACTATCGCCACTAATTCCAGAACTTTTTCATCATTCCAAAGAGAAACTTGACCCAATGAGCAGTTAACTCCCTATTCTTCCTTTACCTCAGCCCCTGATAACCCCTATTCTACTTCCCATCTCTATGAATTTGCTTGTACTAGATGTTTCATGTAAATTTGTCCTTTGGGGTCCAGCTTATTTTACTTATAGTATTCTTTGGGTTCATCTATGTTTTGCTATGTAACAGGTAGCAGAACATCATTCCTCTTTATGGTTTAAATAAGAGGAATAATAACCCCTTGTGTGTATATATTACATTTTGTTTATCCATTCATCTGTTGATGGACCCTGGATTGCTTGTTTATTGGAGGCAATGCTTTCATTAACATTGGTGTACAAATATGAGTACTTGTTCTAAGTTATTTTAGGTGTATACTTGGGAGTTGAATTACGAGTTCTTATAGTAATTCTGTGTTTAAATGTTTGAGGAACTACCTCAAATACTGTTTTGCATTCCCACCAGCAATGCATGAAGTATATACATCATTCTTGTAGTTTTGTATGTTGAACCACCCTTGCATTCTGGGGATAACTCCAAATTGGTCATGTATGTTTGTGGTCTACCTGGTTTATAGTGGTATTCATTGGCCTCTGTTTGCTTTTGATCTTTCATCTGGTGGTTCTATCCATTATTGAAAATGGGGTAATGAAGTTTCCGATTATTATTATAGACTTACTTCTCCCTTCAGTTCCTTCCATTTTTGCTTCATTAGAGCTCTGTTGACAGATGCATATATATAACTCATATCTTCTTGATAGATTGAGACTTTTATGCATATATAATGTCCTTCTTTGCCTCTTGTAAACTTTTCTAACTTGAAGTGTACTTTGTATAACAATAATATAGCCGTATCGGCTCTTTTCTGGTTACTTGGAATATCTTTTTTCAAACTTTTACTTTCAATCTTTTTGTGTGTCTAAAGTGAGTCTCTTCCAGACAGTGTGTAGATGATTTTTTGAAAATCCTTTCTGCCAATCCCCGCCTTTTAATTGCCTTTATGTTTCCATTTAAAGTACTACTGATAAAAGATTTATTTCTGCCATTTAACTACTTGTTTTCTGAATGTCTTATTTGTGTTTTTCAGTTCTTTCATCACTGTCTTGTGTATTTCTTGTAGTGAGGGTATAATTTTGATTCCCTACATTTCTGCATATTTTTTGGTTATTTTCTACTTATCTGTATTTTTCGCGCTGCCGGGTCTTGTTGCTTCGCATGGGCTTTCTCTCATTGCAGCGAGCTGGGGTTACTCTTCACTGTGGTGCACGCGCTTTTCAATCCAGTGTCTTCTCTTGTAGCAGAGCACAGGCTCTAGGGTGCATAGGCTTCAGTAGTTGTGGTGCGTGGGTTTAGTTGCTCCACGGCATGTAGTATCTTCCTGGAGGAAGAGGAACTGAACCCATGTCCTCTGCGTTGGCAGACAAATTCTTAACCACTGGACCACCAGGGGTCTCTGGTTATTTTCTTAGTGGTTACTGTGGTGATCACAATGAATGTCTTCAACCTGTAACAACCTAGTTTAAATAATACCCACTTGGTTTCAATAGTATACAAATACTTTGCTGCTATGCATCTCCATCCCTCTTGATTTATATTGTCATTGCCACAGATTACTTCTGTGAAACGTGTGTACCCATTAACAGAAACTTATGCTTATTTTTTGCATTTGTGTAAGTCGTATAGGGAACAAAGGTGCTGCAAAACAAAAGTATAATGCTGGCTTTTACACTTACCTGGCTTCCCAGGTGGTGCTAGTGGTAAAGAACCTGCCTGCAATGCAGGAGACATAAGAGATGTGGGTTTGATCCCTGGGTTGGGAATATCTCCTGGA